>NC_064825.1:39239479-41739479 GCF_024166365.1 Elephas maximus indicus | reverse complement strand
CATTGATCATGATGTTGCTTATTGGTCCAGATACGAGGGTTTTTGTTTTCTCTGTGTTGAGGTGTAATCCATACTGATGGCTGTAGTCTTTGACCTTCATCAGTAAGTGCTCCAAGTCCTCTTTGCTTTCAGCAAGCAAAGTTGTGTCATCTTCATATCACAGGTTGTTAACAAATCTTCCTTCAAACCTGATGCTGCATTCTCGTCATATAATCCAGGGTCTCAGATTATTTGCCCAGCAAACAGATTGAATAAGTATGGTAAAAAGATTCAACCCTGACACATACTTATGTGATTTTAAACCATGGAGTATCCCCTTGTTCTGTTCTAATGACTCCCTCTTGGTCTATGTATGGGTTCCACATGAGCACAATTAAGAGTTCTAAAATACCCATTCTTTGCTATGTTATCCATAATTTGTTATGACCCACACAGTCAAATGCTTTAGCATAGTCAATAAAACACAGGTATTCTCTGCTTTCAGTCAAGATCCATCTGACATTAGCAATGACATCCCCTGTTCCACGTCCTTTTCTGAATCTGGCTTGACTTTTTGCAGTTCCTTGTTACGGTACTGCTACAACCATTCTGAATTATCTTCAGCAAAATTTTACTTGCATGTGATAATAGTGATATTGTTGCATAATTTCTGCATTCCATTGGATCACTTTTCTTTGGAATGGGTACTAATATGGATCTATTTCAGTCAGTTGACCAGTTAGCTGTCTTCCAAATTTTTTGGCATAGACAAGTGAGCACTTCCAACACTACATCCGTTTGTTCAAACATCTCAATTGGTAGTCTGTCAGTTCCTGGAGGCTTGTTTTTCCCCAATGCCTTCAGTGCAACTTGGTCTTCTTCTTTCCATACCATCAGTTCTTGATCATATGCTACCTCCTGAAATGTTTAAACACCAGTCAGTTCTTTTTGGCACAGTGACTGTGTATTCCTTCCATCTTATTTTGATGCTTCCTTCATTGTTCAATATTTTGCCCATGGGAACCTTCAATATCGCTAGTTGACTCTTGGATTTTTTCTTCAGCTCTTTCACGTTAAGAAATGCCAAGCAAGTTCTTCCCTTTTGGTTTTCTAACTCCAAGTCTGTGCACATTTCATTATAATACTTCACTTTGTCTTCTCGAGCTATCCTTTTTAAATCATCTGAATCATCTCTTCAACTGTTTTACATCATCATTTCTTCATTTCACTTTAGCTACTCTGTGTTCGATAGCAAGTTTCAGAGTCTCTTCTGAAATACATTTTGATGTTTTCTTTCTTCATGTCTTTTTAATGACCTTTTGCTTTCTTCATGTATGACATCCTTGGTGTTATCCCACAACTCATCTGGTCTTCTGTCATTAGTGTTCAATGTGTTAAATCTATTCTTGAGATGGTCTCTAAATTCAGGTGAGATATACTCAAGGTCACATTTTGGCTCTCATAGGCTTGTTTTAATTTTCTGCAGCTTCAGCTTGAACTTGCATATGAGCAATTGATGGTGTGTTTCACGGTAGACCCCTAGTCTTGTTCTGACTGCTGATATTGGGCTTCTCCATTGCCTGTTCCCATGGATGTAGTCCATTCAATTCCTGTGTATTCATTGTGGCGAGGTCCATGCGTATAGTCATCATTTATGTTTTTGAAAAAAAGTGTTTCCAATGAATAGGTCATTGGTCTTACAAAATGCTATCATGCGATCTCTGGCGTCATTTCTATCACCAAGGCCATGTTTTCCAACTACTGATCCTTCTTTGCCTCCAACTTTCACATTCTGATCATCAGTAATTATCAATGCATCTTGATTGCATCTTTGATCAATTTCAGACTGCAGAAGCTGGTAAGAATCTTCAGTTTCTCCATTTTTGGCATAAGTGGTTGTTGCATAAATTTGAATAGTCGTATTAACTTGTCTTCCTTGTAGATGTATGGATATTACCCTCTCAATGACAGCATTGTACTTCAGGGTATATCTTGAAATATTCTTTTTGATGATGAATGCGACGCCATTCATCTTCAATTTGTCATTTCCGGCATTGTAGACCATGCGATTGTCTGATTTAAAATGGTCAATACCAGTACTTTTCAGTTTACTAATGCCTAGGATATCGGTCTTTATGCATTCTATCTCATTTTTGACAACTTCTAATTTTCCTAGATTCATACTTCATACATTCCACGTTCTGATTATTAATGGATGTCTGCAGCTGTTTCTTCTAAATTTGAGTCGTGACACATTAGCAAATGAAGGTCTCATAAGCTTGACTCCATTCACATCATTAAGGTCGGCTCTACTTCGAAGAGGCAGCTTTTCCCCAGTCGTATTTTGAGTGACTTCCAACCTGAGGCAGTCCTCTTCTGGCACTATATCAGACAATGTTCCACTGGTATTCACAAGGTTTTCAATTGCCATTTTTTTTTAGAAGTAGATTTCCAGGTCCTTCTTCCTTGCCTGTCTTAGTCTGGAAGCTCTGCTGAAACCTGTCCACCGTGAGTGACCCTACTGGTATTTGAAACACCAGTAGCGTGGCTTCCAGCATCACGGCAACATGCAAGCCACCACAGTATGTAAAAGTGCCAGAGGAGAAGTGGAATGCTGTTGAGGAGATCCAAAAGAACATAAGATAGGGTTTTGACCTTTGGTTCTGGTCAGCCTATATTTCTAGTACCTCATTCACCTTCCTCCAATCTAAGCTATACATAGACACAAAACATGCTAAAATGAAACCAACAAATAGCCACTCAGAGAACACTGTGTCTCTGAATTCCATGTACCATAGACAAGCTCATTCTTTTGACCCTGCTTTCAAAGGATATAGGGACACTGATGGTCAATGGTAGACCTTCTTCCATTCTGAAGAACCACTTTGATTTCTGCTCGCCTTCCATCTGAGAAAACCAGATTTGATTCCTAGACAGTGTATCTCATGAGCAACCATCATCTGTCTGTCATTGGAGGCTTGTATGTTGCTATGATGATAAACAGGTTTCAGGGGAGCTTCCACAATAAGACAGGGTAGGAAGAAAGGCTTGGTGATATACTTCCTAAAATCAGCCAATGAAATCTTTATGGATCACAGTGGTCTCATCTGCAACTGATCATGGTGCCAGCCACAGGGCCAGGCAGTGTTTTGTTCTGTTGTCCATGGGGTCACCATGAGTTGGGGACTGAGTAGAAGGCAGGTGATAACAACAATTTCCCTCTGAGGTCTCAGTAAGCCTAGTGTTTCCAGGATCGTAGGCACTAAAGAATGCTGAGTGTAATTTGTTTGGAGCATGCCCTGTACTGGGCAGCTCTGATTCAGCTGATGCACAGGACTCCTGTCTCTTTGCTCCATCAATCACCAGTCTGTCCATTATGCAAAGAAGTGTACTAGAGAAATGAAAAGGGAAGTGCAAAACAAAAACAGAGATGAGCACAAACTGTCCAACCATATGTGACTGATCACTTGCGTAACATTTCAGCCCCTCTGGAAGGTAAGATAAAAGCTGGCAGGCATCACTCTTTCCTGGGAAGTGTAGTAGTAAGTTCACTAAGCTGAATTCAACGGCAGAAAAACAGCTATTTATGAGAGAATATGATAATCACCCAAACATTCCTTTTGTGAAAAAGCAATAAGTGATATAAAATTCTCCATAGTAAAGGCAGTTAGTTCCTTTGGGAGAATTCTGGGTTGTCTGACATGCTGAAAACCCTGTAGATAGAGAAATAACAAGCACAACCAATACTCTTGTGTGATTAATGACCTGCAGGTCTTGGTCCCACTCAGCATCTCAGTCAGAGACATACTGCTGACCTCTTTAGTCTCTGTTGTTTTAATGCCAGTTCTGTCTACCTGAGGAAAGTACTGGATAGGCCAGGATTTCACTCACTCTTTACTTCTGGTCTTAGTTTCCATGATTTTCCTTGATGAACTTTACAGTTCAATAGAATTCACTTACCAAATGACTAAGTGCTAACTCTAGGCCCTGTGCTAGGACCCTGGGATTACAGAGATGAACAAAACAAAATGCTTCCCCTCAAGAAGGCCAATGCATATGAAGTAGTGAGTGCTAAGCTTGTGGCAGGTCATGTGGAAGCTTAGGGAAGATCACTGCCTCCATTCTGGGGCTTGAAGATAAATTTTTGTGGGGGAGATAACCCCTGCTGAAGGATGAAATGAGTAGGAGTAGGTAACCCCACAGGTATTCTTGGTTATGGAAACATGCTGTTACTTCTACTGCTTGTTTATTGACATCAACTTTCCATGGATTCCTCTTCCCTAATCTTAACATTTGTGTGTGCATGAGTTGTGTGTTCATGTTTGTATTTTTTTTGTCATTTGACACATGAAGAAACTAAAACTTAGTGACTGTCAGTGATTTTCCCACACTGATACCGGGGCTAGGATTAGAGGCCAGAACATCTGATACTAAATTCAGGAATCTACACCAAAACCAATTATGGAACTACTTGTTTGCTTTTCATTTTCTTCTCAGAAATGATTGTTCTGCTCTCTCAATCTGAAGGTCACTCTCCCTAACACTAAAAAAGAAGTGGCTTTTCTGTAAAACTGTTATGGGGAATGTTTAAAGGTGCTTATTTCAGGATGCTTGCATGACTTTAAAATAAATGGCCATTTGATCAGACCAATGTACTCTGCCTCTCAGTTTCTTCATGTGTGAAATGGGGTTACCTCTGTGGCGTCTCCTTTCACCCCTGTGCCACTGCTCAGCCCTAGACCTACTGTTCTTCAGAGATGTGGTGCCCTCCACGTGGAGAGGAGCTGCCTGAGTCACCCTTCAGGTTTCAGCCTACACACCATTCTTTTCCTTTGGGAAGAATAATCTGCTCCAGAGTCCCAGCACCTCCCCTACCAGCCCTTATTATATTTTTCTTTCTACATCCTGTACTAGATGGGACCATATCTACCAGATTCACACCATATCCCTGGTGGATAGATATCCTGTTTATTGAGGAGTCCTGGGTTGAACAAAAATAAAGTGAAATATTTTAAGGTAAATTTGCAGCGCAAATACTAATTCATGTATTTCTAATTCCTTTAATATAACTACTTTTTTTTTTTTTTCCCCTGAATGGGTCCTCCATGCAGGATTAAAAATCTCTTTACTCTTTGACTGGTACTCATGTGGTTATTTCCTCTGGCCCCTAACCTACTCGTCTTTTCTATCACTTCTACTTATGTTCTCTGAGCACTCTCTTCCTATTTCCTCTTCTGATCCTGAGATGTGGCATTTCTGTTAAATTCTGACAACTACAAATAGTTCTTCTAGGACTTGCAGAGCATAACAGGTATTTTGGATGGAGATGTCAAATGCACTCAGATAACAAAAACCAGTCTTCCTTTTACTCCCAGACCAGACCTCTCAATGATGCTCTCACATAAAAGGGCCAACTCAGAAAAGACCCACACTGCTGACTCTCCTTGCCATTTTAACAGTTCAGTTGGAGCAGCCCAGAATCATACTGCTTTTTCTTAGGGACAAGAGCTTGGGCTTCACAACCAGTCTGGCCTGGGGTCTAATCCTAGCTCTACCACACGCTAGCTGTTACGACTTTTTAAATCTGAGACTCAGATTCCTTGTAATAATACCAACCTCGCTAGGGTTGTTACAGGTTTAAAACAAAGAAAATAAACAATATGCTTTTAAGCAGAGTTCTTGACACACATAAGGTACTCAACTTCTTGATTTCTTTCTCAATCTCTCTCTCTTATACAATCATGCGTGAATACACACACACAGATTCACTCACTCACAAAGCTGCTTGGTACAGGAAATTCTTGTAATAGGTCATGGAAGCTACATAGACATACCAGGAGGGGCCGAATTACTGGGCTGAGGACTATGCAGACCATGGTCTCAAAGAACATCTAGCTCAATTGACGTAACAGTTTACAAAGAAAATGTTCTATATTCTACGTTGGTGAGTCGCGCCTGGAGCCTTAAAAGCTTGTGAGCTGCTGTCTAAGATACTCCACTGGTCTCGTTCCATCTGGAGCAATGGAGAATGAAGAAAGCCAAAGACAGAAGGGAAGGATTAGTCCAAGGAACTAATGGACCACAAGTACCAGAGCCTCCACCAGACTGAGTCCAGCACAACTAGATGGTGCCCCAATACCACCACTGACTGCTCTGACAGGGATCACAATAGAAGGTTCTGGACAGAGCTGGAGAAAAATGTAGAACAAAATTCTTACTCACAAAAAATGACCAGACTAACTGGCTTCACAGAGACTGGACAAAACCCAAGAGTATGGACCCCAGATACCCTCTTAGCTCAGCGATGAAGCCACTCCTCAGGTTCGCCCTTCAGCCAAAGGGCAGACAGGCCCATAAAACAAAACAAGAGACTAAAGGGGCACACCAGTCTAGGGGCAAGGATGAGAAGGCAGGAGGAGACAGGAAAGCTGGTAATAGGAAACCCAAGATCGAGAAGGGGAGAGTATGGATATGTTGTGGGGTTGGTAACCAATGTCATAAAACAATATGTGTGCTAATTGTTTAATGAGAAGCTAGTTTGTTCTGTAAACCTTCATCTAAATAACAAAAAAAAAAAAAATTAGAAAATTCTTCCAATAAATGGAAATTATATACATAGAAAAATAACTCATCTCTCTAGAGGTAGCAATGTATATTGTTACCCTTCTCTGAGTCCCTGCCTTTTTCCTCCTTTATTAGACATAAATGATTTCATAGAAGATATGTAGTTTGGCAAAGAAGCTCTTATCTTTTGGCACTTCCCTTCATTCCCTCCATCTGCCCCCTACCCCAGGGTCCAAAAAGCAATAAACATTTGCTGATCATCTACCGTGTGCCAGGAGCTGGTTACACGATACATAGGAAGATACCATCCTGGTCCCCAAGTGACTCAGAGTGTACTTGAGAAAACAGACAAACACAAAACTCCACAGTGCACTGTGCTAGAGAAGAATGTTGAACTGGGGGAAAGTTCAGGGTCAGGGAGATGAGTAAGCATGTTCTTGGGAGAGGTGGAGTGAGAGATGATCCCAACAAAGATAGTGAACATGGGAAAAAAAAGAGCTGGGTTACAGAGTGATTCTTACATGGGGGGCCTGAGGGTGAGGAGATGTACAAATGATTCTCTGGATGCTAGCTTGGGTGACACTGTGAATGGTGATACATCAGATCACGCACAGAAATACAAGTAGTGGAGTAGACTGGGGATGGCTGTGATAAGTCAGTTTCAGATACACGGAGCAGAAGCCTTTATGAAACCTAAGTGGGGCCGTTCTGCAGACAACTGGAGACTTGACCTTAGGAAACTCACTACCTAAAGGGAGAGCGAGCATTCGTTAAATATGTGATGAGTGAATTAACTCATAAATGAAAAATTGTTTCCATTTTTGAAAACACAGCCTTCATCTTCTGTAACAAACATAAGGTGTGCTCATACCTGAATGAAGTATCTAAATTCACTTTTCTCTGGGTACATTCGATCCTTTCACCTACAGTATAAACCAGGGCTCTGGCAACCAACAGGAGTAAATGGCCTTTTTCTCCTATCATCAAGGAGGTGAATCAGAAGAAGCATGTTAAAGCATAGTGGAATAGAATAAGAACTACAGAGGTGAGAGGGCATTTATATTATTCATCTAATTCTGGATTTACTAGAAAATCCTTCAAAATCTCCATTTTAAGGTCTCCTCTTAAATGACTTTCTTTTCTTCCATTCCTTCCCCATTCCTGCCCATTTCTAAAAGAATCAAACATTCCTTTTTCTATATGGCTTCTGTACTTGGCACGTGCTTGAAACCAGACAGGCCCGGGACCTGCTGCATTTAAGCTGTGCAATGCTGGCAAGGCATTTAAGATCTCTGAGCAATATAATTTTATTTTAATTTAAATTAATTTTAGTTTTATTAAAATAAATGTAATAAAACATCATACATGATACCCACTAGTCATTCAATAAAGGTACACTGGACATATAAATTTAATTTAATAGGAATATTATAAGGAATCGAGACAGCATTCAGAAAGTCGATGACCCAAAACAGGGACTCCATGACAGCTATAGAGCATTATAGCAGGTGTGCTTAATTATTGTAGGCATTGCACTCTTTTACACTTATTTTGCTTTATTCTTCTATCTCACTCTGAAGTATAAACTCATGGGCAATCCTGTGCTTATTCATTTTTGTGTTCACAGTAATTGGCACTAAGTAGGTGCTCAGTAAACATTAGCTGGACTGGGTCAAGGAGGAGCAGTTAGATGTCCTGGTTTGGCTGGCCTTAATCTTCAGGCCCACAGTGCTGCATGACAGAGGCTGAGCCCGAACCAGACAAGGGGAAGGAGTGAGACAGGGAGTGAGGGAGGAAGAGTCTTTCTACACCAAAAAAGGAACTCATTAAAAGAGAGACTATTCCAAGGGCACCCTCATCCAGAAACTCTTGGTTTGTACATCCTCCATTCTTCTCCCGCCCAGCGATGTTGCTTATTCCACATCACTGTGTGTGTCCTCATTCCACAATTTAATGACCCATCTCAGTTCCCTGGCCTTTCTTCCTCCAGTGCTCCCCTGCTCCTGCCGTCTTCTCCTTTGAGCTCAAGGCCACACTTTATATAACATCATTATAGATCAGGTTGACTCTTCAGTTCCCAGAATGCAGAGGTTACTTTTTTAATTGCAGCGAGTTCTTTTAAATTCCTGCTTATTTTTAATTATGAATGCCTGAAGCTGACCTGCCACAGTACAATGTTCTGCTCTAAAGAAAGAAAACAAGCCCAGGAAACAGGGAAGTAACAGGGATCACATTTTCATGCAAATTGCTTCACTGACAAAGACAGGTGGGGAGAAGAAGCTTATTCCTGCATTCTTGAGGGATGACATTGGCCTTTGAGAATGTCCAGCTCCATATTTAGAAGACATTTAGTTAAAACTGGCTCATTATATAATAGTTTTAGGCCCTATAAACATATCAGTACCTCAACTCCCTTGCCTGCGTTTTATGGCTCCTTCTGATATTTTGATTGGCAGGATGGGCCTTAAGCAATACTTTAATTTTTTTTTTTAATCTTCTGCCTTCAGGAAACCAAACTCCTCAGCCATCTACCCAAGACAACATCCTTTCAATAAAAAGTTCCAGTAGCTACTATCCCTGTGTGCAAGAATCTTCCCTCCCCACATTGTGTCTGTGGTTGCCGCAGGCAGGCATTACTTCTTTTACTTCCTATGGGCCTGGTGCAGCACTGAGCACCACAAATATGACCTCATTATTACACCAGCTTTTAATTACCACAAGGCTGCCAAGCACCTAAGTCTAGACTTGCCAAATCCCCTACTACTGACATTCACATTGACTCTGGGCTTTTCCAAACTGGGTGAAGTAATCTTTGCGGTCTCTTGTCTATTAGGTGACCCCTCCTGCCTCTGTTTTCACCTCTCTGCTGAGAGACCTCCTGGGCCAGCTGGGAGGGTGAGGAAAGGAGGAGGGCATGTCAGGCTGACCAAGTGCCTAGCTTGTGCCAGGTAGTACGCTAAATGCTTTATTCATAGCCTTTCACTTAAAGCTGAAATGACCTTGTGAAAGAAAATATCACAAGCCCTGAGTTTCAGATAAGAAAATAGAGTCTCGGAGAATTTAGGTAATTTACAAAGCAGACACTGAGACAAGGAGTTAAGCGCAGTAGATTATTTGGGAGAAAACACCTGCAGAAGTGGAGAAGTGAGGCAAGTAAGGGAAGGCATGTGATAAAGAGTGCCTTATCAGGCCTCCCGTCACTATGATCAAGGGGTCCTGCTGGCACGATGGTTAAGAACTCCGCTGCTAACCAAAAGGTTGGCAGCTCTAACCCATTCAGTGGCTCCATGAGAGAAAAGACCTGGTGATCTGCTACCGTAAAGGTCATTGTTCTTTTGTGCCATCAAGTCAATTCTGACTCATAGCGACCCTTTAGGACAGACTAGAAGTGCCTCATATGGTTTCCTAGGCTGTAATCTTTATGGGAGCAGATTGCCAGGTCTTTTCTCCTACGAAGCTTTTGGTTAGCAGAGGAGCGCTTGACCATTGTGCTACCAGGGCTTCTTCCCATAAAGATTGCAACCTAGGAAGCTCTATGGGCATTTCTACTCCACCCTATAGGGTCGCTGAGTCGCAGACTGGAGGGCACACGATAGCAACATCATGATCTGCAGGCACTCACTGACGCTCAATCCCACGGTCAAACCCTCGTTTCACTGAGTTGTCCCACCAGAGAGGCAAGGGAACAGAGGCGTATGGAGGGAGGTTAGAGGGGGACATTTGCCCCCGGGTGCAAGTCCAAGGGGCCACCAGGCTAGGCTGGCGAATCCTCCCACCTTTGATGAGGTCTTCCAGCAAATCACCCTCCTGCCCCCCAACCTGTCAAGGGGGGTGCAAACTTAAAATTTAGAGATTGCTCCGGGTGCTTGTTAGCCTCCCTACATGTCTCTAAGGGGGTTGGGGAGTTAGTTATTCACAAACTTCTCCCAGTTATTGCTTCAGGGCTGGTGGCAGGGGCATAGTTTCCCAGCCCCTTCTAGCCTGCCTAAAGGAGCCCTGATGGTATAGTGGTTAAGTGCTTAGCTACTAACCAAAAGTTTGGCGGTTCGACCCCACCAGCTGCTCCGTGGGAGAAAAATGTGGCATTCTGTTTTTATAAAGATTACTGCCTTGGAAACCCTATGGTGCAGTTCTACTCTGTCCTTTTGGGTCTCTGTGAGTCAGAATTGACTTGACAGTAACAGGCTTGGTTTGGTTTTGGTTTTCCAGCCTGCCAAGGGGCTGGGCAGGGTGGCCCTTTTTGCTGCTTCAGAGAAAGCCCTCGTTCAAAGAAATGTAGATATAGGCATTTGAGTGGAGCCCACTAAAATGGTAGTGGCTAAGAGATATAAGGGAAAGAGGAACCTAAAACATTTGTTACAACCACCTAGATTGCAACACCAAAGAAGATTCAAATTCAGGGTTGCCTGGCTCCAAAGTCTATGGTGATTCTACTAGAGTGTAGTATATCACCTGCCTGTAGAAAGGGGAAGGTTATATACATCTACGCCTCACTTATCGACTGTCCCATTTTCTGACATTTCCCATTTACAATAGCAAAAAATCTATCATCTGACTATTTTGTCCATTAATAACTTACGTCTGGCAGGTTCGAGGTTCAAGGTGAGAGTAACGTTGGCTGTGTTGGTTAAGTTATGTGTCAATTTGGCTGGGCCATGATTCTCAGTGGTTTGGCAGTTATGTAATGATGTAATTTAGCAGTTATGAAATGACGTAGTCCTCCATTTGGTGATCTTATATGGCCATCCTCCATTTTCACATAATGCTGATTTTTGCATAATGACCTGGTCTTTGGAACCTAACCACGCTGGTAAGTGAGGAGGGGATGTATAACTGTTTGAAAGGGATATTTGTCAATCTATATTCAGGATCTATATCACACATAGAAAAGACGGTGTTAAGATCGTCAAGTATTTAGCACATAGTCTGAGGTTATAACCTGTAAAGATGGTGTGCTTCCTCCTTCCCTCATTCCCCCATTTGCTGCAGGAAAGAACATGCCATATCGATGACCACTCTATAGCCAGGTTCTGCCCAAGCCTCTTCAGAGCTAGCATACCACTGTCTTGGTTAGAACAGAAATGGATGTTGTTGTTAGTTGCCCTTGAGTCAGCTTTCACTCACGGTGACTCCATGTGCAATAGAACAAAACTTTGCCTGGTCCTGAGCCATCTTCATGATTGTCGGTATGACTGAATCCATGGTTGCAACCACTGTGTACTTTGAGTGCCTTCCCATCTAGTGGCTCATTTTACAGGCCTATATTTGGAAACTCTAGTGGCATAGTGGTTAAGTGCTATGGCTGCTAACCAAGAGGTTGGCAGTTCGAATCTTCCAGGTGCTCCTTGAAAACTCTATTGGGCAGTTCTATGCTGTCCTATAGGGTCGCTATGAGTCGGAATCAACTCGATGGCAGTAGGTTTGGTTTTTGGTTTTTTATATGGGACAATATTCTGTTGTGTTCCTTAGAGTTTCCATTAGCTAATTTTCAGAAGTAGGTCACCAGGCCTTACTTCCTAGTCTGTTTTGGTCTGGAAAACCTGCTGAAACCTGTCCACCATGGGTGACCCTGCTGGTATTTGAAATATTGGTGGCATAGCTTCCAACATCATAGCAACATACAAGCCACTGCAGTGTGACAAACTGATAAACAGCTGTAGTGGGACAGAGGGGACCCTCCAAAATGGCCAGTAACACCAGCTTTACAAGAAAGTAGTACCCCCAGAAGAGGATTTCTCTCATCCAGTGGGCCATCCTACTTCCAAGAGCTGCTGAATATTTGTCTCATACCTACATAACAATCATCCACCTGCTAGGAGGCTATCAAAACCAATGACATGATCTATTTGTCCTTCACCCTTTTTATATCTGCTGTTTCCAGAATCCAGAGCCTCCCCAGTCTTCTTCCATCCACTAGGTCTTGCCCTGCACATCCTGGAACACACATTCTGCGGTCAGCACAGGTCTGTAATTTCTCAGACTACTTTCTCAAAGTCCTCATTCCTTTCACCTCATATCCTAACTCTCTAGCACCGACAACTGTTTTTCATGCAGTTGTCTTTACTGTGGCTATTTTGTTTCTTTTCCCAATGTCGGGGTATGGGAATCTGTCCTTCTTTTTCTGGATTCTTCCAAACATTTCTTTTTCTTCCTCCTTCAAAAACCTAACTTCTTTGAAACTGATACCACTAGACTTTTTCAACCAATCCTCTTCCTTATTGCAATCAACTAACTACCTGCCTCCTCATCAATCCCCTTCATGCACTGGTAATTTTAATACCTGATTTGCTGTTTTTTCTCCACCTGTCCCCATTTTTAGTGATTCCAAGATTCATTTGTATGATCCTTTCAACACTCTGCCCTCTCTATTGTTTCAAGTATGCTCCAGGGATCTTTCCTCCACCCTATCTCAACACTACTTGTGTGCTCATACCATTAACCTTGTCAATACCAATAACCAGACCCCATTCCACAGTTCTTGCACCACTTCCTCCTTGTCCAGCTCAACTACTTTTATAGTGCCCACTCCATCCTCTCTCATCTTCATTAAAATCTTTTATCTTATTCTCTTTGTTTTCTATTCATTTTGTTTTTTATTGTTCTCACTTCAGTCTTTATCCAGCTTAGATCTCATGGCTCAGCACTATAACCACTGCTTTGCAAATATATATACATATTTTTTCCTCCATCCTACTTGCCTGGAAGAACCCTAATCTAGTTAAATCTAACTACTCACCCCGTTTGTGCACCTGAGCAACTAAACATTCTCAGAAATAAACACGGCTTTGTGACTGGTCTCCCTTTAATGTACGACCGCAAATCTCGAAGGTATTTCAGAATTCTTGGCAATCCTACCACACTTCATTAACCTGTCTTCCCACTCTCCATGTGAAAATGGTACAGTTTTGCTTCTCTTCAAATACACTTCTCCCCCTTCACTTTTATTACTTAACACTTGACCCAGAAAATAGACACAATTAGACTTGTATTCATTAACACACCACTGATAGACGCACTCTACAAATATTCTGGCTTATTATGTGTCAATCATTGTTCTATTTACTGGGGATACAATGGTGAACAAAGAGATGAAGTCCTTTCCATCTTGAATCTTACATTCTAGCATCATATCTACCATCCCCAACTCTACATTAGTACTCAAACTCTCTGCTTTTCTCCTGTTAAAATGAATTGTCCCTTCTCTCATCTAAAACCAACCACCCTCTTGAGTTCTATATCCCATCCCCTCCTACCTTTTTAGTAATTTTCTCCTGCAATTATGCACTATGTTCCCTAGCATCAATTTCTACTTCTCTACTGGTCATTTCCAATAATTTATAAACATGCTGTAGTATTTTCTATCTAAAAATAAGGCTAACAATAACCCTTTCTAGATCCCATACTCCTCTCAAGTTATTGCCTCATTTTTATGTTTCCCTTCACAACAAAACATCTTCAAAGACTTGTCTATAGGCATTGTTTCAACTCCCTAGCTTTACATTATTTTTACTCCACACTGGCTTTTTTCCTCAAGGCTTTTGTTATATTCACCAGTGACATCACAGCTGCCAAATCTTATGATCACTATTCCATCTTCATCTATGTTATAGGATAAAGGTTAAGAAAGTGAACTCCAGAGGCAGGCCTCCTAAGTTTAGGTCCTAATTTGCTAACTTACCAGCTGTGTGACCTTGGGCAAGTTACTTAATCTTTCAGTGTTCTGATTTCCTCATCTGAAAAGTGGGCATAAAAAGTGAACATATCTCTTAGATTTGTTATGGGAATTATTTAATATACATATGACACTTGGAACTATATGACAAGTAAAAAGTAAATGCTCAATTAACGTTAGCTATAATATTAGCTGGAAACCCTGGCAGCGTAGTGGTTAAGTGCTAAGGCTGCTAACCAAAGGGTCGGCAGTTCGAATCTGCCAGGTGCTCCTTGGAAACTCTATGGGGCAGTTCTACTCTGCCCTATAGGGTCGCTATGAGTCGGAAGTGACTCAACAGCACTGGGTTTTGGGTTTTGGTTGATATAATGTTAGCTACTGTAAGCTATTGCGATAGAAACGATTCTGAGAATCCCATGATAGAATTTTGCAAGAACAATGACTTTATTGAAAATACCTTTTTTCAACAACATAAATGGCAGGTGAACCTCACCAGGTGAAATACACAGGAATCAAATCAACTACATCTGTGGAAAGAGACAATGGAAAAGCTTAATATCATCAGTCAAAACAAGGCCAGTGGCCAACTGTGGAACAGACCATCGATTGCTCATATGCAAGTTCAAACTGAAGCTGAAGAAAATTAGAACAAATCCATGAGAGCCAAAGTATGACCTTGAGTATATGCCACCTGAATTTAGAGACCATCTCAAGAACAGATTTGATGTATTGAACACTAATGACTCTAGGACAAATGAGTTGTGGAATGACATCAAGGACATCATACATGAGGAAAGCAAGAGATCATTGAAAAGACAGAAAAAGAAAAGACCAAAATAGATGTCAGAAGAGACTCTGAAACATGCTTTTGAACATTGAATAGCTAAAGCAAAAGGAAGAAATGTTGAAGTAAAAGAGCTGAATAGAAGATTTCAAAGGGTGGCTCGAGAAGACAAAGCAAAGTATTACATTGACATGTGCAAAGACCTGGAGTTAGAAAATCTAAAGGGAACACTGTAGGCATTTCTCAAGTTGGAAGAGCTGAAGAAAAAATTCGAGCCTTGAGTTGCAATATTGAAGGTTTCTACTGGAAAAATATTAAATGACACAGGAAGAATCAGAAGAAGATGGAAAGAATACACAAAGTCTTTGTACCAAAAAGAATTTGTTGATGCTCATCCATTTTGAAGGTACTAAAGGAAGAGGTTCAAGCTACACTCAAGGCATTGGCAGAAAACAACCTGCAGATGACACATCCTTGCTTGTTGACAGTAAAGAGGACTTGAAGCACTTACTGATGAATATCAAAGACTACAGCCATTACTACGGATTACACCTCAACATAAAGAAAAGAAAAATCCTCACAACTGGACCAATAAGCATCATGATAAATAAAGAAAAGGTGGAAGTTACAAAAATCCTCACAACTGGACCAATAAGCAACATCATGATAAATGGAGAAAAGATGGAAGTTGTCAAGGATTTCATTTTACTTATATCCATAATCAACACCCATGGAAGCAGCAGTCAAGAAATCAAGACACATTGCATTGGGCAAATCTGCTTCAAAAGACCTCTTTAAATGTTAAAAAGTGAAGGTGTTATCTTAATGACTAAGGTGGCCTTGACCCAAGCCATGGTGTTTTCAACTGTTTCATATGCATGCAAACCTGGACAATGAACAAGGAAGACAGAAGAAGAATTGATGCATTTGACTTATGGTATTGGTGAAGAATACTGGACATACCGTGGACTGCCAAAAGAATGAACAAATCTGTCTTGGAAGAACTACAACCAGAAAGCACTTTAGAAGCAAGGATGGCGAGCCTTCGTCTCACATACTTTGGATGTTTTATCAGGAGGGACAAGTCCCTGGAGAAGGACATCATGCTTGGTAAAGTAGAGGGTCAGCGAAGAAGAGGAAGACCCTCTAGGAGATGGTTGACACAGTGGCTACAACAATGGGCTCAAGCATAACAAGGATTGTGAGAAAGGCACAGGGCCGGGCAATGTTTCTTTCTGTTGTACATGGGGTCGCTATGAGTCAGAACTGACTGGGTAGCACCTTACAACCATAAGAACAACATTGTTTTTATTAGTGCTACTACTACTGCTACTGACTACCTCTCTGACTTCATCTGTTCCATGTTTCTCCCTTGGCCACTGGGCTCCAGCATACTTGCCTTCTTTCCATTTTGGATTATGCCCAGCCCTTCCTGATTTAGTACTATTGTACCAGCTCTCCCCAATGTCATTTAGGTCTCAGTTTAAATGTCACCTCCTCAGAGAGGCTTTCCCTGATCATCTAATATAAAGTAACCATCGTTTTTCTGGGATTGTTTCCTCATTTGTAAAATTGGGTAATTTAGAGACAGAGCCTCACAGTTGTTCGAGCTTGAATGTTGGAACTAGAAAAGCTTGGCTTTTAAGTTCTGGGTCTGTTGTCTACTGAATATAGGACTTTGAAGAAGCTACTTAAACTTACCCTAGTTATTCAAAGAATTGTTTTAAGGATTAAATAAAATAACCTATAGAAAAATCTAGCATAGAGCCTGGCACATGTGAGCACTCTTGAAATGCAAGTTCTTCTCTCTCTCTTTCTTTTTCCTACTATGAGCTATTATAAGCAATGTTCCTTGAACTCAGCAGACCCTTGCTAAAAATGTGTTGAATGAGTGAAGCGTACGTAAACTTACAGTACAGAAATTCATTTTTCTTTTGTCCTCATTTCAACGTACAGTGAGGTACAAAGGACATTTCCAGCTTCTATTCATTCCCAGCCTTGACTGTATTGAGCTAATTAAAATAAAAACAGAAAGAATGAAAAGAACCTTACTGAGTATGCACAAAGAGAGGGCACATAATATTTGCCCTCAGAAGAAAGAGGTTTAGGCTAAACTTTGCAAAGCGTGAGCCAGTTTTCCTTCCCAGCATAGGCTGTGCTGGGTGAAGAGTCCAGAAGGGGAGGAAGGGCAGCAGGAACTCCAGGGGACCCTTCACCCTCCCATCTCCCAAGCAGGACAGCTGGACCAACACCTGGGTGCTTTTGGAGGCATCTGATGCCTTAGGGAGCCTTATACACTCCACAGCTTCTCTGAGAGCACCTACCTGCTTCCTTGATGCTGTTTGCTCAGGGAAGAAAGGAAGCCTACATTTAGTGAGTCCCACTATCTGTCAGCCACTCTCCCAGGCAACATGTAAGCTTCACAACAAACCTCAAAGTAGGTAGCATTTTTGACATTTTACATTTGTTGAATTTCTACTATGTGCCAACCTCTCTGACAGACATGTCTCGTACTGCATCTCAACCTTAACAGCAATCCTAGAAGAAGATATAATTGTGCACTTTGTGTAGACGAGGAAATTAAGGCTTAGAGAAGGCTGATGATTACTCTCCAGAAAGTGGTAAAGCTGAGATAGAAAACTAGGTCTATCCAACTCTGCATGGGTTTTAGGATCGCCATAGCAAAGTAACACAAACTGAGTGGTTTAAAACAACACAAATTTATTCTCTCACAATTCTGGAAGCTAGAAGTCCAAATTCAGGGTGTCAGCAGGACCATGTTCTCTCAAAGGCTCTAGGGGAAGATTTTTTCTTGTCTCTTCCAGCTTTTGGTAGCCTGGGCATTCCTTGACTTGTGGTAGCATAACATCGATCTCTGCCTCCATCTTCAGGTGGCCATCTTCCCTCTGTGTTTCTGTCTGTGTCTCTTCTCTTCAAAGAACACTAGTCATATTGGATAAGCGTTCACCCTACTCCAGTATAACCTCATGTTAACTAATTACGTGCAAAGATGCTATTTCCAAACAAGGTCATATCCATAGGTACTGGGAGTTAGGACTAGAACATATCTTTGGGTGGGGTGGGGCAGGGGCAGAGAACAGCCCATAAAAGACTGCAAGACCCCAAATATGAACCAGATTGACTAAGCCTGAAGAAATTATGGGCCCCAAAATAGGCACTATACATATGTGCTTATATACACAGACCTACCTGATTTATTTGGAAACCCTGGTGGCATAGTGGTTAAGTGCCACAGCTGCTAACCAAAGGGTTGGCAGTTCAAATCCACCAGGTGTTCCTTGGAAACTCTATGGGGCAGTTCTACTCTGTCCTATAGGGTTGCTATGAGTCAGAATCAACTCGACGGCACTGGGTTACCAGATTTATTTTTTCAAGTTATCCTAATGAAAGATTTTATGGTTTCTTAATGTGCCACAAGCCTTCTTTCCTTAGGGCTTTAATTCCCATTGTTCGCTACACACTGAAAGGTCCTTTTCTTTCATTTCCAACTATACAAATTATGCCTCTCCCCATCAAAACCCATAAGGGTAGTGGTAGGTGTATCTCAGTGGGTAAGTAAGAAACTGGGCTAACAGGTCAAATAACCAGGGAGATGTTGGAGAATTAAATAAGGTAATGTATGTAAAGAACCTGGTACATTGCAGTCTTCAAAGGTGTCCACTTAATTGTTATTATCACTATTATTATTTACCTAAATGTCATCTTCCCTTGAAAATCATCTTTCTTCTTCCTAAGTAGAAGTTAGCTCTCCTACCTCTGGTATCCCAAAGACATTAAGCTGGACTTCTCTTCTGATGTTCAACATTTTCTGCTTCTATAAAATATATATCTTCTTTTCTCTAGTTTCTGTATAGAATGTACTTTCTTTCAGGGATGAGATTAATATCTGGTTTATCTATTTTCCCTCATTATATCTAGAACAGGATGCTGTACATAGTATAATATCATTGCATATTTGTGGAAGATGGAAAAGAAGGAAAGAAGCAAGAAGAAAAAGAGAGAGAAAGGGTAGAGATAAGAGGGAGGAAAAGAGAGAGAGAGGAAAGAGATGAGTGAAGACAGATGAGAAAGAAAAAAGTAAAAAAGAGAGAGAAAACAAGGACAGAAGGAAGAAGAGCACAGAGGCTGGATATATTAGATGCTTACACCTATTACGTGGCCTTTAGCTAATAATAACTGCAACAACAATAATAGTCACTTAAATCATTACAGAGGCAATAATAACAACAGCAAACATTTGTGAATACTTATCCTGTGCCAGGCACTACTCTAAGTTCTTTCCCCATACTCTGTCAGGTAGGTATTATTATTACATTTTGTAGTAAAGGAAATCGAAGTATAGGAGCTAAAATATCATATCCGGGTTCACAAAATTAATAGTAGAGTATTCTGACTCCATAGCCCAAGCCTGTACTACTATACTCTAGGGTGTGGTTTTTTTTTTTTTTGGTAATTGTGTGGCAAGTTTTTAAAAATTCATTGTTTCCTTCAATATTCACAAAGAATCTGTGAGTTTGCTATTACTACTCCAAATCGACTAAACCTCTGAGAGTTTAAATAACTTGCCTACCATCCTACCATCCCCCAGCCAGTCAGTGCTCCTTCAGATTCTGAAGGAGGGATGGCAAAGGCACCGTCAAGCAATTAGTTGAACCTTTGAGTGGTCAAGCATTCTGTTATTATGTCATGATCCAATCATGAAGTTTTTTTTTTTTTAATAAATGATGTTTTTATTGATATAAAAATATAGATAACAGCATTTGCCAATAGAACAATATCTAATCTGTGACACCAACCACATCAATCATGTGACACCAGTGACATTAATCATGTTGTATAACCATCACCCATCATGGAGTCTTGATTATTTACTTATTTATTTTTCTTTGTCCTTCTTCTTTACTAAATTAAGGGAAATGTACTTTTTTCATCTCTATATCCCCACTTTAAGGAAAAAGGCTCGGCCCAGGACCCCACAAATACTTGAGTGGATGAGTAAGTGGAGCTCCTAATGAGCACATACTCAGATTAAGACCCTGTAGGGTAATGTTATTCAGCTATATGCATCCCCTCCTAATGGAATCTGCTTTGCTCTTCCCCAAAGCATGCTGGGGATGAATTCGGGATGGACTCAGGCTAAAGTACAAGGCTGGGAGTGGCTTGACTAGGCCAGTGGGCAAGGCTGAGGAATGCTTTAGCAACAGGAAGGAAAACATCTGGGCCTGGAAGTGAAGTCCCTGGGAACACTGACTGACCAAGGACGTGGGAGAAAAACAATAAGCCTTGGTCCCAGCTGGAGTGGTATATAAGCTTGTGCCCCTTGCTAGGTTGTTGCTGAGCGCTAAATCAGTCCAGTCGCTGCCCTGGGCCACGGTCCTGTAAGTAAGCTTCCCAAATAAACTGTACATATGTCATCATCTCTGGTTCTGGAGTGTTTCTTCTGTCTCTTGAAGATGCAGCTGACCTTGGGTTCAGGTGCTGCTGGGTTGTTACCCAACAGACACTCATGCATATTGCCACAGAGAAGGTAATATCTGTGTTGGGCCTTGAAGGGCAAACATAATGGGGGCCTGGAAAAGAGGATTCGTATGACCCAAAGCCATAGCTTATGGTTTTCTTTTTTTTTCCCCCACTCAAGTAATTTCATGTGAACCTCTATTTCACTGATACACATATGTAATCTTACATATTTTTGGCAAGTTATGAGTACTCAGTGGCTAATTGGAGTGGGACAATCAGCAGAAATATTAGAAAATGATCTTAGTCTCTCACTGTAGTTGCCCTGGATGATGAGCCACCTGGGACCATGAATCCCCTCACACTTCTCTTGGTAAAAGGGGTTGCACATAAATTCAGCTTTTCACAGAATTTCCAACTCCCAACTCTCTACTGGCTCCTGAGGTTCTAGTTGCTTGACAGCTGGCTTTACTAGAAAAACCCTAAAAACAACTAGCACCTAAACTCAGACTGTTTGATCCCAGTAGTCTGATCTTACCTGTTTCACTGATAAGACTATATTCCCACCTGCCCTATAAGAAGGGACAGCTACAGGGTGGTGGTGGGGTAGAGGAGAATCTCCTTATCCTGGGATGCAAATTCACTTCATGTCCAATAGAATGTTCTGGCTCCAGCATGCCTCTATGTGAAGGCTAAGAAAGAATGGAGGGAGACTTGTGCTAAGGTAGGTAGGATAATAGTGCCCAATGCTCTCTATGCCCTAATCCCTGGAAGCTGTGACTATGTTACCTTACATGGCAAAAGGGACTTCACAGATACGATTATAGTTAGGGACCCTGAGATATGGAGATTATCCCAGATTATCTGTGTGAGTCTAACCTAAACCCTTAAAAGCCGAGAACCTTTCCTGGCAGTGGTCAGAGAGATACAACATGAAAAGAATTCACCTCAGCACTGCTGGTGAAATGGAATCATAAGCCACGGAATGAGGACAGCCTCTAGAAGCTGGACAAGGCAAAGAAATGAATACTTCCATAGATCCTCCAGTCAGAAATGTAGTCCTGTCAACAGCTTAATTTTAACCCAATGAGACCTGCCCCAATATTCTGTCTCGCAGAACTGTAAGGTAATAAATTTGTGTTGTTTAAGCCACCAAGTCTGTGGCAATTTGCTATGGAAGCAACAGAAAACTAATACACATTATCTCTTTTTGCTGACCCATGCCTTACAAATTTTCTCATAATCTATACCCTGTGAAGTCGGATTCATTCTGAGCCTTGATGAACGAGAGATGGTGACCAGGTAAGTACCCACCTTGCATGAGAGTTGTTTTACCTAAGATTTATGTAAATATACATATATGTTTTTAGTTAGCTTTGAATGCAACTTCAGCAGAGATGTGTTGGTAATGCATACATGTTCCAGTCACATTTCTCCCTGTATACACCCGTCCACACACACACACACACACACACACACACACACACACACACCATATTCTATGGCACTGGGGCAGTGCACAATTGAACTAGAAGCACATGCCAGAAATTAGTGCCAGAAAAGTGGCAACTGAAGATCCGGCAGTGTCAATGAGCCAAGATAGGGAGTGTTAGGGGCTGTCGCTGGGAAGTGCCATCAGCCAGGTGGAGAAGATGTAAAGACAGGGGTTATGCATTAGTGACAAAGGAGAAGAGAAAAAGCAATGAAAGCAGACACTTGGGAAGCCATCCCTGAAATGATCTGACTGTCGAGATAGAATTGGCCCCGTCTTGGTGAAGTCTCTCTAGTCCAATGCTGTTTCGAGCATACCAATAGTGCTCTGTGCTGTCACTCCAAGTCTGTGCTGCCGAGCTCTCACCATTTATTATCTAGCAGTCACCAAGTTCTTGTTTTATGAAATGAAAAATGGAACCTATTTTAGGCCATTCTTAAGGTTCTAGAAGCATATTTATACAGCTGGCAAACATGCAGATAACATGTGAAATTCAATCAGTCTTCACACCTTGTCAGAGTTGGGCCATGAGTTATAAAGAGAATACTGGGGTACATTTTCTCTCCAGTTCCCTTGTAAATGAGTTCCACACTTAGACATACATAAACTTCTCTTCTTTTGAGTGTGTTTGTAAAATACATTTGTCATGACACAGTGAAAAAAAGATGGCCTTGGATTCAGAACACCTTGTTTAAATTCTGGGATTGATCCTTACTAGACGTGCGTGCTTATTCAAATTTTTCAATCATTCTTAGCCTTAATTTCCTCATCCATAAATTGGGAATAATTACATAATAACCTAGTTATTAAGAGGATTATTATGAAGAGTAAACTAAACAATAAGTAAAAATGTCTGATATTATTTTTTGGCTTACATGAAGGACTTGATAAATGCAAATTGATATTATTTTTATTACTAATCTTCAAGTATCAACAAGACACAGATTGAACTAAGAAGCCTCAATATCTTGCTTTAAATTGCATTTGAATGTTCCTTTATTTCTTTTCTTTTTTCTTTTTCTTCTTTCCTACTTTTCCATCTTTCTTCTTCCTCTCCTCTTTTCTCCTCCTATCTTTTCTCCTCTCCTCTCTTCTCGCTCCTCTCCTTTCTCTTTCCAAGGCCATGTTTTAAAGGAAGCAATGAACAATGATCGTTTTGACAATTTTAGCATCATAAGGGATAATCTCCCAAATTAGACATCATGGAGAATGCATTGAAGCATAAAAAGACTGGAGGTGATGACTCACTAAGAGGCTATGATTATCACCATTATCACTGGGATTTCCTAAAAGAGATGATGGTGTTTTCATCTAACTCCTTGTCACAGCTAGATGCCTTAGAGCCGTGAGTTACCTCAACTTAATTTCTTATTCCACTCACTCATTTCAGCATTTACTGGGTCCTGACCATCTAATTTCCTAAACATCTCCTGAATATTTTTCCTCTTCTCCATCCCATTGTCATTGACTTTGTGCACCTCTTGTGTGGGTTTCTTTGAGAGTCTATATCTTCCTTCCCTCCTAATTGTCTCCTGCTGCCATTCTCACCTTGTCCCATCTATTTTATTTTTTTTTTAGCCAATGCGATCATTAAAAAATGGAAATATAATCAGGATTCTTATCTTTGTGATCTACCTTGTATATTTCTTGTATGTTTTTGAAGTCTTATCTCACACTTGGCCATGCACCACTTATCCTCACACTTGTTCTGAAGTTCCCCCTCAAAATAAATAAATAAATAAATAAACCCTTGCCAGAGAGTTGATTCTGACTCATAGTGATTGTATTGGACATAGGGTCTCCTAGGCTGTAAACTTTTAGGGAAGCAGACTTCCATATCTTCCTTCTGTGGAATGACTGGTAAGTTTGAACCACCGACCTTTCAATTAGCAGCCAAGCACCTTAACCACTGTACCACCAGGGTTCCTTGAAGTCCCCACTATTTACTTTGGATTCCATCCCCACATCAACTTTTGCACATGCTGATTCCTCTGCCTGGGATTGTTCTATGCTGTTCTCTCTGTGCTTCCTCATTCTTTCTCTGGTGAAAGCCTGCCTCCTTTCCAGCTCGTCCCTCATGTAGAATTAGGTAGAGTTTCATCTGTGTTCCCTGACCATCTTGTACATCCCTCCATGATGGCATCAATTGCCCTGCATCTCAGTACATGTGTGCGTCAATTCATAAAGACAGAAATGGAGTCTTCTTCAACACTTAAATAGCTGTGTGATCTTGATCTGGGGCTCAGTTTTCTCATCTTGAATTGAGATAATAAACATGTCTACTTCTCAGGGTAGTTGTGATGATAACGGTAAACATACATAAAGTGCTTAGAATAGGGGCTGATACTAGTAAGCAATGTGTGTTTGCTAGCATAGTCTCTCATTCCTTTAATTCCAACAGGGACCTAGAATTACTGTCCAAGTTATTCCTCCTGACTGAAATATCCTGCCCTCAAAATGTTCCCCACCTTTCAAGGCTCAGTTTCAATGACTCTTGTCTTTCATGAAGACTTCCCTAATGAGCAGGAAGATATCTCCTCTATCTCTCTTCTTCCACATTTTGAGCCAAAAATTGAAGTTACATCTGATAAGACACATTTCCTCACTAAAGCATATGTTCCCAATGGCATATCCTGATCTGGTCATCTTCATCTACCTGCTTCCTCGAGTGCCCAGAACAGAGCTGGGCTTAAGGTAGGGCTCTGGAAATGTGTGAGGATGAAGGACTATCTTCAATGGCCTCTTTCTGTTTTTCTTTGAATGTCGGCAATATTGAAGGACTTGTAGCATGGGACACGGAGGAGGCACGCTGGCTTCAGTGAATAGATCTGTCCCAGAGTGAAGGTCCAGGGTTTCATTTCTCTGCTTTATGACTAAAGATAATGGGAGCCACTGAGTCCAAAACCATTCACTGCTGTGGTCTAGGACCTAAGGGTCTTGTAAGCGCACCTCAAGATTGAAGTGTTTCTGAAAGCAAGCAAGGAGAGAAAAAAAAGAAAAAAAGCCCTGAACTCTCATTGACAACAGCAGAAGAGAAACTCACCCCTTTATCTGCGTGGTTGAGGGGTGAAAGAAAGCTGACAAAACCTCCTTCTAGAAGGTGTTGGAGGCATGGGTTGTGCTGGGGCAAGAGGAGTGGAGACAGTTCCTTCTAGGGGTAGCGATGACTCACACTTTTGGGAATATAATTATTATCACATGTCTTTTTCCTCATCATCATCACCACTGCCATCTTGTAGTTGTATAGCACTTTACACTTAATAAAATATGCTTTCATAGCCCGTATCTCATTTTTATTTAGGTAAAAACCTGTCAAATAAATACAATGATCCCCATATTACAAATGAGAAAACAGAGCTCAGAAATGTCAGGTAGTTGGTGACTGGTAGAACTGGACGTTAAGCTGGACCATGAAGGATGGGTTGGATTCTGGCAGATTCTCCCTTGAGGCTCCATTTGATGTCATACCTATTCATTTTTCTCACTTCTATATCCGGCATACTTTCCTCTGGGGGAGTCATTTACTCCATTCTCATTGCAAAGCTCTCTAGAGTGATCAGCTGGGGAGTGAATGAGCCCCTAAAGGCATGTTTTAGACGATGCTTGCACTTAGTGAACTGTTTCTCAGCCTTAATCATTGTGGTATCTTCGTGTTTCCTGATTTGCTCCCAAATGCTCAGCAAATGAGTAACCAGAGTGTTAATGCTTCTTTAAATCTATTTTTTAATTTGCCAAGTAGAAATTTTTTAACTAACCCACTAATATTATTACAATTCTAATTTTTCCCCTCAGAAAAGAGAGCAAAGAGGGATGGGAAGGTAAATGGGGAAATTGCTAAATCATCCAGGTTTTATTAAGCAGCCAGCATACCAATCCTAAGGATTATTCATATATCTAGTACCCCCTCTGTGTGTGAGGCTTTGTGTAAAGATTTGGATAAATACAGGGAGAAGGAAATACATGTTCATCTACAAGGAAGGCCCTGACTTCTTACAAATTCTGCAACACTAAATAATACTTTATGCAAGAAGACAGGGATGCAAGAATGAAAAATTGCTTTAATTTAAACCTCCAAAATTAAGCACATGCTAGAAAGAATGTATTTTGCCCCAAAATGTTCTCACTTGGCTGTGGCCACATTCTTAAATATTGGCTTATAAAATGATATAAGATAGTTGGAGGTAAAGTGTATTGTTTATTTTCTTGATAAAATAAGGGCACACCAGATTTGTTTTCCTTCCTTCCTTCCCCCCTCCTCCCTCCCATTCTTCTGTCCTTCATTCCTCCCTCCTTTCCTGGCTTCCTCCCTAACTCTTTTCCTCTTTTTGCAACATATTTTTGTTGAGTACCTAGAAAGAATACTGACAATTTCCAAGCTTATGTAAATTTCTTTCATATTATTTCTCCTTTCTATTCTCTCCCCTGGTTTCCCAAGAGTCTCTTCCTTTTTGAAGCTTTTGAGAAAGATTTGAGATCTTCCAGAAAGCTAGCTGATCTTTCTATCTTATACATATATTATAGCTCTTATCACACTAATTTTTGTTATCCAGTGTCTAGGGTATTTGGTCAAAATTGGTTTAAATGAAATATTTCTAATATCATAGCCACAATTTAGCCTTTTATCACCACCACTACTACTGCTACTATCATAACTATCATCATTATTATTAATTTTCCTGCTTGTTTTCCTCTTTCTTCTCCTCCTATGATAATAACATCTCATCTCTTACAGATGTGGTCAGAGTAATACGTGTAAAACATCTAATATTGGCTGGAATCTGCAGTAAAAAATGTTAGCACCTTCCCTGTCAAATGAGTGAAAGAAATGAAAATCAGGAGACAATTAACTTCCTCCATTTTCTCATTCCTCCTTTGGTTTGGACTTCCTCAATTTAAGAAAAGGTTATTTACTTTGATTTCTAGGCCCCATGGGAGGGTCTGGCTAGCTCAGAGCTGCTAAGCTATTTTCAAGAGCCCTGGCCCTGTCCTTCTCCTGGGCTCCATTTAGGCCCAGGGCAATCCAGACCTCTCCAGGACAATTACCAGCTTCATTCAGAAGCACAGCAGCACATTCCATGGGTTGGTGAGCTCCAGCAGCTCTGGCATTTGTGACCTTGAATGTCGTGATTGACTTGGCAAGGCCTCAGCCACCGCACCAGCAACCCCCACTGCATACTTCAGAGCTGTGAACTTTTCAACCTGCCCTTTATTACCTGCCCTTTTCCCTAGTGGATCCTGGGCCAAGTCAGAGCTTTTGTGCCTAGATGGGCCTGTCTGAAAGGGAAGAAGATGCTGCTTTCTAAGAAATCAAAACTGATCAAGCTTCTTAACCCACTGCTGTCAAGTCAACTTCAACCCACTGTGACCCTGTAAAACAAAGAAGAACTGCCTTGTATGGTTTCCAAGAAGCGCCTGGTGGATGTGAACTACCGACTTTTTGGTTAGCAGCTGTAGCTCTTAACCACTACGCCACCAGGGTTTCCATCAAGCTCCTTAGGGAGTCTTTAAATCAGAAAAGGGGAAAACAAAGTCCGAACAGTCTTTCTCTTTCTTCCCTTCTATCATCCTTTCTTTCTTTCTATCTTTCATTACTTTCCTCTTTCACTCTCATTTTCTTTCTCTACCTTTATTTTCTTCTCTCTCCCATTTCTTTCCTCTCTGTTTCCTGTACTGCTCTTGAACTCCACTTCCCCAAACTTTCTGATCTTTTTTATTTTTCTCTTTCTCTTTTCCTTTCCTTCTAATAATTGTCTAAAGTTTGTTATTGTTGTTGATATTTTTGGGTGCCATTGAGTTGATTATGATTCATAGAAACCCCATGTGACACAGTAGAACTGCCTAATAGAGTTTCCTTGGCTTTAATCTTTACAGAGCAGATCGCCAGGTCTTGCTCTCATAGAGCCACCTGGGTAGGTTTGAACCAGCAACCTTTTGGTTAGAAGCCAAGCGCTTAACTGTTACATCACCAGGGCTTCTTGTCTAAAGTTTAGGTTAATGGAAATCTACTAAGATATGAATCATATGGTTCCAAATTGAAATAAAGGAAGGTTTCTATACTTGTTGTTCATGTTTGTGTTTGTATAAATATGGGTAGCTGTGTTAGTAGTAAGTAGCAGCTTAAGTCTTTAGGATGAATAAAGACATCTTGAACAGAATTCAGAAATTCTTCCCTGACTCTCAAATCAAATAATAGATTACCCTTTCTTCTTTTGAAGTCCTGGTGACACAGTGGTTAAGAGCTCAGCTGCTAACCGAAAAGGTCACCAGTTTGCACCCACAAAACTGCTCCTTGGAAACCCTATAGAGCAGTTCTAGTCTGTCCTATAGTATTGCTATGAGTCAGAATTAACTCAACCGCAAAGGGTTTGGTTTTTTTTGGTTTCTTCTTTTAATTATAATTGATTAGTCACCTGTACAACTCAGCCACGTGAGGACAGAACTCATATTTTCTCAGTTTACTTATTAGCATTACATAATGTATTAATAGAGTTCTTGTTACAGAATTTGCCTTGCCTTCCAGTAATGAACCCCACTTTGTTGTGTTTTAGTCTATCATAAACTGTGTTCTATTTGCTTTTATTTTATTTTTGCATTAATATGCAAAAGAAAGATTAAGCTGCAGCTTTATTTAAAAGCCCAGTCATTAAACAAGGAAAATGCTATTTTCTATTACCTTGTTGACTGTTTTAGAAGAGTTAATTTTACCATTTGTTGTTCAAAGTTCAATTCCTTCTCCACTGAAAAAGAGATACAACAGCTATTTGAAAATTCCTCCATTTCTTTTTCTTGTTCAACTCATACGTAATTGTTTTTGATTCCCACATTCTACCTTTTTTTTTTTTTTATTGTGCTTTCAGTGGAAGTTTACAATTCAAGGCAGTTTCTCATGTGAAAACTTACACACACATTGTTATGTGACCTTAGTTGCTCTCCCTACAATGAGACAGCACACTTCTCTCCACCCTGTATTTCCTGTGTCCATTCAACCAGCTCTTGTCCTCCTCTGCCTTCTCATCTCACCTCCAGGCAGGAGCTGTCCACATAGTCTCATGTGTCTAATTGAGCTAAGAAGCATATTTCTCACCAGTATCATTTTAATGTTTTCTCCCGTCTGGAAGTCCAGTCTAATCTTTGTCTGAAGAGTTGGCTTTGGGAATGGTTTTAGTTCTGGGCCAACAGAGAGTCTGTGGGTCGTGACCTCTGGGGTCCCTCCAGTCTCAGTCAGACCATTAAATCTGGTCTTTTTACTAGAATTTTACTTCTGCATCCCACTTTTCTCCTGCTCCATCAGGGTTTCTCTGTTGTGTTCCTTGTCAGGGCAGTCATTGGTGGTAGCCAGGCACCATCTAGTTTTTCTGGTCTCAGGCTGATAGAATCTCTGGCTTACTCACATTCTACCTTTTTAATCACCCAATTGGTGATCTTTCTAAAGGCATCTGTATTTTTCATATTTAACCTACTTTGCCTAGTAATTGGGATGTCACCTTAAGACTTTCACTAGAAAGCAACAGAGTTATTTATATATTTATGTATTTATGAATCCATTCATACTATCAAGCTACCCAACCATTGATTTAGCAGGCAAGCATTTGTGGACTATCAGCTTGGGCTATTTATATGTGTGCTAGGCCCTGGCATAGATAAGTCATAGCCTCTTCCTATGGATGGCTTGCAGTTGAACCCTGGAAGTAGATACATGCTCAGAACCTTCAAAGGAATGTAGTAAGGGCAGGGACTAAGGTTTGCCCAGAGAGTGAAGAAAAGGGGAATTGGAAGGTAGCTAAGTCAAACAGAAAGCAGTGATTGTAAGGAAGGCTTCACAAAAGAAATGTGGGCCTGAGGATATGAGGTTTAGAAAGAAAAGAGCCTTAAATAAAAGCTTTAAAAGCATTAAAGGGAAAAGATGACATGGATAGATTAGACATGGTATTTGATAACACACAGTCAAAAATCTTCTTTGCTTCTCCCACACAAGAGTATAGATTGACATTTGGTTGTCTGGTAGAAATAATTTAGGATAACATACTAGAATTCCATCTATCAAGGCAGCAGCTTTCTGAGATCTGATGCATGTTTTCTAGCTTTTCTTTTCTTTTCCCTGAGACTTTACTGACAGTCGCCACAATAGTCCAGAGCTCTTGAAGTTTTGACATATGCTGACTGACAGATCCAAGATAAGACTAAAATACATTTGAATATGTCGATAAGGGAAAAATGGGAAAGGATGAAATTACAGAGATATAAAGGTGTATCTTTAAAGCTCTTAGGAGAACAAATTGCTAATCAGGAATTGAATTGTATAGGGGCTTGATAAGTTTGAATGCTGAAACCCTTCTGGGATGAAAACTCTTTCTAGTGTGTAGTGGTTATGTAAGAAGTCTAATGAGATCCATTTGTAAGTGCTGGCTCTGTTTGGTATGAAAGAATTTTCAAGAGATTTTCAGATGTCTGAATAAGCAGCAATGAGTCCAACTGGGCCATGGTGGAGTGTCCAGTTGGCCAAGTGGCATAAAAACTCTTTGGAAACTGATCATCCACCATAGGACATTCTGTCCCTATTAATTTCTGATAAATGGAAAACATCTGCAAGGAAATAACACTGACATGGCTCAAATCAATTATAGGTTAGATTTATTTATAACCTATAATTCTAGCATATTCTATTATTTAATACTCATTGAAACACACTTATACACAAGTGTGAGCACACACTCATATACACTCCCATACATATGAGTATTTATAAATTATATATAATTTCAATTCTTACACTGTCACCAACCTCCCAAATACTATTAATTTCTTCAAATGTTTATTTAAATTTTTAGAAGCTGTAGTAACTACCATGTGTAATAGTTATCTGGTTTACATATCTCCCCTTTTCTAATATCATTGGAAAAATCAAACCAAACCCTTTGCCATTGAGTCAATTCCAACTCACAGTGACTCTATAGGACAGAGTAGAACTGCTCCATAGGGTTTCCAAGGAGCAGCTGGTGGATTTGAATGACCCAATTTTTGGTCAACAGCCATAACTCACCGTAGCGCTTAAACACTGCACCAGCAGGACTTCTCAAAAAACCAAACCCATTGCCATTGAGTTGTTTCCCACTCATAACAACCCTATAGGAAAGAGCAGAACCGCCCCATAGGGTTTTCAAGGAGTGGTTGGAAGATTCGAACTGCTGACTTTTTGGTTAGCTGCCAAGGTCTTCACCAATGAGCCACCAGGGCTTCTATATTGCATTGGGCAAATCTGCTGCAAAAGACCTCTTTAAAGCATTAAAAACAAAGATATCATCTTCAAGACTATGGTGTGCCTGACCCAAGCCATGGTATTTTCAAACGCCTCACATGCATGTGAAAGCTGGACAATAAATAAGGAAGACTGAAGAAGAATTAATGCCTTTGAATTGTGATGGTGGTGAAGAGTACTGAATATACCATGGACCGCCAAAAGAATGAACAAATCTGATTTGAAAGAAGTACAATCAGAATACTCCTTAGAAGCAAGGATGGCGAGACTACATCTCACATACTTTGGACATGTTATCAGGAGAGATCAGTCCCTGGAGAAGGACACCATGCTTGGTAAAATAGAGGTCAGTGAAAAAATGAAGACCCTCAATGAGATGGATTGACACAGTGGCTGCAACAATGGGCTCAAGGGTAACAAAGATTGTGAGGATGCCACAGGACCAGGCAGTGTTTCATTGTGTTGTACATAGCGTTGCTGTGAGGCAGAGCCAACTCGATGGCACCTAACAACAACAACATTATTGTACCTTTAGTGTATAAAAAAAATAGGGGAGACAAATTGCTTAGAATTTGCCCCTACACTCCAGGCCGTTCCTGATTGCTTGGGGCTTAGTGGGGTGGGGGTGGCGTCTGCCCCTAGTTTGGCCCATTATAGGGTCTCTACTGGAAAGTAGAAAAATGGTAAGGAGAGATGCAGAATAGGAGCCCATTCAAAGAATTTAAGTTGTGAGAGTGCCTCATTCTAGAATCCTGGAATCCCAGCCTTTTGATGGCTGCTGGTGTGGGTATGTTGAAACCATAGACCCACAGTGAAATAGTCTGCAAACAGCTTGGAAAACTAAAGATGCCTTCATATTTCAAAATGGTAGCAACACAAACCTCCCACTGAACATGTAGGCACCAAAACTGTTTCAAAAAGATACTTCACAAAAAATTTTTGGATAAAAGTTTAAATTCATTTTCCTTGACCCCAAACTACCTTTTCATGTCCTTTATCACCTTCAAAATTTACCTTCCAAATAATGGAAATAGAGGAATTTTATCAGTGAGTGAAGCCAGAAGCCACAGAGAACAATGGAAAAAGAGCTCCTCTGAAGTATTGATCCTGGGAGTAAAAGAGGAACATCTGTCACCACTTGGTTAAATGGTCTCATACTGGCTACCCAGTAGGGTTTCAGAATTGCTATGGGCCAGGGATTACAATGTGTTTTCCATTCTTCTCCTTTCCAGTTGCCCCTCTGCTACTGTTCAGTTTTTAGTTTTAGTTCCTGGGTCTAACAGAGTAGAAGCTACCCAAACCCTAATGTACACAGCCTGAACTTTGAATCAGGTGCAGAGACTCAATACTATTTTTGACTCATCTCCCTTGGAGCAGGATTAGTATCTTTGCGAGAAGAAGAATACACCATCTATTTGGTGGCCAGTAGGACACACTGAGGTGGACTTCCAGTGCTCATTCATATTTGGTACTCCTTTCTTTCTGGGCACATAAGAAGATTACACCTGTCTGTCTCCTAGCAGGTAGTGAGGCCACTGGGCTCTGACTGAAAATGATGCGCATCCCCTACAGGCCAAGACATCTAATTCTTAGTGACAGACCTTCCAATGTTCCCTTCTTCTGCTTTGGTGATTGTGGTTGAGGTCTTGGGTTAAGATGATGGGGGTAAAATATTGAAGAAGTCAGGAAGCTAAATTGCTGCACAAAGAACAGTTGCCCTGGAAAGTTGCCTGATGATAGCCATTTTGCGTAAGTGAGACACCTTGATTGTATTAAGCTGCTGAAATTTTGGTATTTCTTTATTATTTACTGCAGCATAAACCTAGTCTATTGTGACTAATGCAGCCCTACAGTACAAGTGACAGGGTCAGGATTCAAATCCTGAGCCTTTCCTAGTACACACACCATGTGAGTTTGTAGGTTTGTGTGAGGATGCCCATTATTGTTATAAGACTGCAGAACATGCTGAGTCTGACAAACTCTCCTACTCCCCTACAGAATCAACTCTGTAGTGGTCTGAACGCTGCTCCCTTACAAGTACTAGATAAACTTTGCCACATTAAAAAAAAAAAAAAAAAAAAAACTCTTCTAGGTGACCCATTCTTGAGAGACAAATCCTGCACGTGCCTAAGAGACCAACATATAATATGACAAACTCTGACATAGGATTGATGGATTTGGATTCTGAGAAATCTGACATTTATTCAGGCTCTAATGATTCTTGAAATTTTGCTAAACACTTGCGATTTTTTTTTCAGGTTAAATCCTCATAAGAAGCTATCTCTGAGGTGTATTATTATCCTCGTTATACCACTGAGGATACTGAACTTCAGATAGTGAGAAGTATAGAAGGGCAACCTACCACCACCCCATGAACATATTATTAACTATACTCCAGGTGCTGTGGTCGTTGTGTGTCTGTGTGTGTGTTTGCATATCTTACATACATCTTATATAACACATTATATCAATTTTAATTAATGTTATTAATGTTGGTATCATTTTTATTATTATTATTAAGAGTTTATAGTTTATCAAGGGTATTCCATCCTATTATTTTACATGATTCTTATCACACTCTGCCACACACAAGTTTACTAAGTAGTCATTAAAATTTTTAGGCTGAAACAAAAGCTCAGAAAATGAAATTGACTTTGTCAAGGTTATGCAGCTGAAAAGGCTGGCGTCCAAACTGGCATTTGGAGCTTCTTTTTCTCAACCAATTTCCTTTCTCTTTGATCATCTATTTTCTCCTAGATCCTCTATCATCTATGTTTACAATATATTGTAGGAATGTGATTAGAGCAGTGTCACTAAAATGGGAAAAATGAATATGTACATTGAGAAGTTCAAAACAGAGTCTGACCTGACTAGAGAGAAAAAAAAGATTCAGAGCCAGGATGGTGTACTGGTTAAGGTACTTGGTGTGGAGTCAGCTAGACTGGGATTGAATCTTTACCCTCCTCCTATGGCTACTTAACCTTAAGCAAATTTCTTAACTTCTCCGAACCTTTGTCTCCTCATCTACAAAATGATAATAGACACTCCGTGGAGTTTTAGAAGAATTAAATTATATCAGGTATTTAGAGCATTTATGACACCGCGGGGCACAAGACAGTAGGTACTATTTCTTAGTCATAATTACTATATATATGATTATACTGCGAAGTAAATGGATCAGGAAGCTAAATAGAATTTGAACATGTACCATAATAATAACTGTCACTTATTAAGTATTAATTAAGGGACATATTTTAATACCCTATCATATATAATCCTCACATTTAATATACCAATAAGTAAGTTAATATTATCTTCTCCTTTCACAGTTTAGAAAAGTATAAGCACAAAGAGATTAAATAATGTTTCTAAGGCTACCCAGCTAGTAAGTAGCAGGTAGGTGTTTGAATCCAGGTAGCCTAAATTCAGAGCCTCCAGTTTTAACAGCATGTGCTATTACTTCATAAAATATACATTATAGTTTTTTTTTTTTAGTCTTACTCATTGTACATATCACTTTCTACCTTGTTGCACAGCTTTAGTTGTATATGCATATTTTTGGAAATAGATTGGTGAGAATGAAAGCACCAGGAGGCAAGGACAAGAAAGAGTGAACAGAATGAGGTATAGCACAGAGCTGGTAGAACTAGAGGACTGAAGCAGAAAATGATTCTGTTTTAACTGGGGGATGAATGTATGTTGTTAGCCCTTCTAATAATGGTTTTTTTTTTTTAACTAGAGATCCCAGGAAAGATAAAATTTTAATTCAAATAAATAAATCAAATTGAATGTATTTAAGACTCCGGATAAGAAATATGGAATTAAGTATGAGAAATATGCTCAAAATATTCATTAATAATTCATATGAGTGAGTGAATAAGTCAATAAATGACAGTCTTCTCTTTACTTCTCTATTATGTGTTAGATTCCATAGGTTTTCTGTGTTGGTCTAGAGTATTAAGCCTTCTTCCCTTTCTCTGCCAAAACTATTTATTTTCAGTAATTTCAAATGTACAGAAATGTTACAGAAGTAGTACAATGAACATCCCTATCCTTTTCACCTAGAGTCACCCACTGTTAACATTTTGCCACATCTGTGTCCTTTCTCCATGTATATGTTTGTGAGCATGTGTATGTGCCTACAAACGAACAATAATACATACGTCATTTTAGAGTTAGTTGCGGATATCAAGACACTTCTAAATACTTCAGCATGCATCTCCTTGGAACAAAAAGGTACTACATACCACAATATAATAATCACACTCGGGAAATTAAACATTAATACAGTTTCATTATCTAATGTACCTTCAATATTCAAATTTATCCAATGGGATCAATAATGTTATCCACATCTGTTTTTTTTTTCCCCCATAATTCCAGACCCAATCAAGAATCCCATTGCATTTAGTTATCCTGTCTCCAATCTTTTAATTTAAAAGAGTCAACAAGGCTTTTTTTTTTTTTTTTTTTAACTTTTACAACATTGATACTTTTGAAGAGTGGACTCTTCAAAAATATCATTGCTATAAAAGTCATTTGTTTTACAGAATACCCCTTAATTTGACTTATTTGTTTTCTCATGATTAGATTTAAGTTAAACATTTTTGAGGGAACACTACATAGGTGATGTTGTGTCCTCATTGTGTTACATCAGGGATCTCAAGATGTCAAGGTATCTAGTCTTTCTACCTAGAGGGAGTGACTTAGAATCCTGAAGGGGCAAACCCCAGTCACAATTCCCTGAGCTGCCTGGGCATCGAGCACATGTTTTGCGGCCCTGTGGTAGCAACCGGAAGGTAACTATGATGGCGGTGCCACTGTGTGTTCACTCAGCTGCAATTCATTCCACTCGTTCAGTCATTCTGTCATAAATAGAGGGCTTCTCTGTGAAATGGTTTCTATTCATCATGGCAAAAAATCATTTTCATATATTAGGGACTTTTGCACGCAAGGTTGGAAACCATATTGGTACTGGATTTTTGACTTATTACTAAATTACGTTATTACCAAAGTAGGAGGAGGAGTACTTTTGAAAATCAAAAATAATAAGTTTAGGATGAAAAAGAGGAAATCGCACTTTCTACTGCAGCTACAGTCTTTTAAAATATTAAACTTTAATTTGGCTGACCATCGACCAAGTTACTTGACTTTTCCAGGATGAGTTGATTTATTTTAAAATGAAAGGGATACTTAGATGATTCCTAAGGTTTCTCCCTCCCTCTCTGACATTCAGTTCCTGACTAAATCTGCTCACATTTTAAAATCTGGCTTAGACGAATTTATTGAAGATAAATATACAATGGATTATTAAGAAAAAAAACAAGGAAGCTTGTAGGCTTTCCTAATGTCTTAAATAGACATCACAGGAGAAAAACTACATCAGGTTCAATGGTGGACTTACCCCGACTGCTTCTGTTCACTTATTCCAGATAGGTTTAAAACATCTGACTCATTTTCCCTTGTGTAGTCTCTTTTTATCCTTCTTTGTATTACTTCTTAAATTTACTCTTTGGCTTTGCATTCCTACCATGATGCAAATTTGCCTTTTGACATTGCTGCTACTGGTTGATACAGTTAAACATTGTACCTACTCAGCCTGGCCTGGGGTAACACACGGCCTCAGAAGCGGGGCTCCTGGCAGTTTTGCTTGTCTTGAGAGTAGCCCCTGGACAACAAGATCAGCAGTCTGATATAATATGTCAGTTTGTATATCTTAATGTTTAAACTCAGAGACACAAAAGCAACATTGACTTTTTATTTCTAGCATCAGATTATGTGTGATTCATTACTATTTCATGGTGTATCCGTGAGTAAATGGAAAGCTGAAGCAACTTAAAATGTTGGCTACCAAAAAAAAAAAAAAGCCCAAAGACAGACTGATAAATTTAATTCACGCTGGATTTAAAAACCGGGTATATAATCCCTTTTTCTCCAGAATTTGAGGTTTGGATGTGTTTAACTTATGAGGTTGTTTGTTTGTTTTCCACTCATTTTCCCATTTATGTCACTGTACGTTTAATGGTGAAGTGCACAGATTCTGGAAATCAATGACCTGGGTTCAAACACTAACGTTGCCATTTACCAGCGGCATAAGTCATTTAACCTTTATGTGCCTCAGTTTCCTTGTTCACACAATGGGAATAACACTAGTGGCTACTTCAAAAAATGGTGAGGGCTAATCAGTAACTTGTATAAAACCCTTCAGAACATTTCTTGGCATATAGCAAGTGCTACAAATACATTAGTTATTATTATCAACCAGTAAATAGTTATTCAGCTTCTATTATATGTTAGGCATAATACAAAATATGATATATTTGGGGAACTATGGGGTTATAGGGTCACTGCAAGTCAGAGTCAACTTGGCGGCAGCAGTTTTTTTTTTGCTTTTTTTATGGGACTTTATGGCTAAAGAAAATTTATATTCTTGTATATATTCAAGTATATATTGTTGGAGTAAAAGAATAATTCAAAGTGATATTTGACATGTAATAGTGAGCAAAAGATATGAGGGATTACATACTTATCCATGGGGTTTCTTCTTCTCATTCTAATAATAATATTAATAATAATGAGTGAACTTACTGAGCATTCGCTCCACTCTCTGGTACTCTGTTGGATGTTTTTCGTGCTTTTTTCTTTAGGTTTGCTTATTTCATTTCCATTTTATAGAAAAGTTACTCGCCAAAGGTCACGTAACATGAAAATGGTAAAGCCAGGATCAAACCAGGAAGCCTGATTCTAGGATGCCATGTTTTGAGACTATTAGATGTCTAGAAAACGTATTGAGATGTGACATGCAGTCTAATTATTCAACCTACACACCTTTACTGAGAACATGGTACAAAGTGGCAAAGGTGGTTGAGATGTAGCTCCTGACATCAAGGAAATGAGACTTTCATGGTGGAAATACTAAAACAAAAATGACAAAGAGCAGAGCGTGTTATGATAGTGATATTCACAGAGTGCTTCAGGACCAGCGTCTCATCCCAAAGGAAGCTCAAGAAAGGCTTGCGAAAGGCAGAGACGCTGTAACAGTTTGATGGATGAGGGGGTAGTAGGTAAAGCAGGTGCAGAGCCAGCATTTGAGAGAGGGACAACATGTGAGAAAAGGTATGATGTATTTGGGGAACTTGTGTTTGGGGGAACTGTGGGACTTTGCAGCTAGACAGCGTATGTAATAGTGTAGGAGACATAGACTAGAGAGAAAAATGGGGCGGAGGCAGGAGGGATGATGACCAGAGACCCTTTATCTGCTAGTGTGAGCAGTCTGACATTTATCCTGAATGCCTGGGGATCCGTCAAAAATATTTAACTAGGGGGTAGACAGAATCAAATTTACTTGGCAAAGACCACTGTGCAAAATGTGTTAAGGAGGGTTTTTGTCATGTCTTTAAATTTTAGGGTATGTTTTATTGGGATCTATCTGTATTAAATCCCTCCTGTTTTTGAAGATTTACACTAACGAACTGCAGTAAGCACTATTACTTACTAATGCCCAGTACTTTTCTAATTCTTTAAGTTTTTTTTTTTTTTTTAAGTTAATAGCATGTTTTCAATTCCTTCATCTCCCATATCCTCTGACTTATTTTTGTTATCATTTATGAGTTGCAGATAAGGACACTGAGACTCAGCAATGTTAGCCTTTACAGACTTGCTTCAGAATCACAACGCTGGAAGAAACATGAATTAATAATAATCATGTCCTTCTGCCCTGTGGTCTTAGTCCATGGGACTGTCTCTGTGAATCCTGACAGCACCTTGGACATCCTTCTATGGTGCCATAGTCGGTCCTACCTATCCTACCCAACAGCCATTCTCCTTTCTTCCTTGAAAATAAGCCTTGATTGTGTCCTGAAAGCAGTTCTGACCAGTAGCATGTAGGGAGAAGCTTTCTGGTGACCCTTTGGGAAAGATTTTTCACCCTGATAAGAGTGTGAGATGGTGGCCCTTTTTGTTTCCCTTTGCTTTCTTTTTGTTTTTCATGCTCTTGTGTGGAAATGTCATGTTTGGAGCTCTGATAGCTATTTTGTGAGCCCCAAGAGATATTTTAAGTACAAAAGCCAACATGCAGAGGATGGTGGAAGAAAAGGATGCAAAGAGCCCAGGTCTCCATGGTGGATGCTTTGATATCCTGTCCAGTTTCCTCTTCAGGAATCAAAGACTATTGCCTTAGCTGCTGGGAGTGCCTCTGATTAGACAGCTCTCAACTAAGCCCTTTGGGGATTGTCTCAGCTGCAGAAGGTTGCCTTGCCTACAGTCATATCCTTTTCCTAGCTCGATCCATGTCCAATAACTGATGGTCTCAAGAGTTACAAAATCCCAGCCCTCTCATCCCAATGCAGGACAGTTGTAATCCAATGTTAAGAACTCCTGGTGTAGTCAGCTGAGATGCTCCTTGGGCCATTATGACAGCTTGACTTCCCCTTGCCTATTGCTTCCTCGTTCCCTTTCCTTCTACAGTGTTAATGCTAAGGACACCCTTTAATAAAACTCCTGCAAGCTAAAACCAGTCTCAGGATCTGCTTTTTGGAGAACCTAACCTACGACAGTCCCTGACGGCTATTTTGAGCTGCAAATTAACCACGGATCTAGATATTCTGTTAAGCTATAAATAAACACATCTTGTGATTTTAACCATTATTATTTGACACTGATCACAATATTTCGTGCCTATTGTTTGTCCATCTGTTTTTCTGACTGGACTGTCATGCCCTCAAAAATATTGACTGAACCTTATTCATCACCATATCTCCTTCCAGGCTTTTAAGAGTGAATGGGACTAATAGGCACTCAATAAATGTGTTAAATGATCAAGCGAAACTTATACCTGTTTTAATGCATGATAAACCAAAAAAAAAAACAAATCCAATTCAGAGCGACCCTACAGGACAGAGAAGAACTGCCCCATAGAATTTCCAAGGAGCATCTAGTGGATTTGAACCGCCAGCCTTTTGGTTAGCAGCCGTAGCACTTAACCACTACACCACCATGGTTTTCAGGCATGATAGTCATGGCTATATGATATTACAGTGAACTATTTTTTTTTTTTTAATTCATGTAGGACCTAAACTTTGTACATGACATATTTTCTAAATCATGTTTTTCAGAAAATGCGCTAAGCAAAGTGGACAGGATCATGTGCCATATCTAATTTTTCAAACAGTGGAGTCAGTCCCAAATTGAAAATCAGCATTTAGGCCTTTAGGAAGGAATTCTAATACTGCCACAAAATGTCACATTTCATTACATTGGGTGTCCTAATAACAAGTAAACCTACACTGAGTTTTATTCTCGAAAATCTAGCTTCCCAAGAACAACGCTCATGAATTATTTCTGTGAATTGTTCTGTGCACAGCCTCAGGGTTAAAACATAACAAGACATACACATACACACACATACACAAACAGTCATGCATGTGTATCTCACATTTGCACTGACTGGTGTTAATTTTAGGCGTACTGTTTAAACTCTTGGAGACTGAGAATTTTTTAGCTATAAAATAGGCAAAATAAAATGCTATGATAATGCTTAATTTCTTACAAATCTTTAATTGAGAAATTTATTCTTATTTTTTTGTTTTTTGTATCCTTTCTCTGTTTAAGAATCACAATGTTAAATTTTATGTAGAATATTTTACTAGAACGTGTTTTCTCTCACTTTTTTTTTTTTTTTTTCACGTTCTCCTTCTGTTTGCTCATGAGTGCTGTGTTATTGTGTTTCTCTTTTTGCCTTGGCTGGCAGGAAGCTAAGGGCTAGGTTTAATGCTTAGTTCTTTTGTAAGAATATTTTCCTTCTCCTTCATAGATATTCTGCTATCCTGTTTTTTTCATATTAGCTGTACTATATAACAGCATTTTACCACAATCTTTCATAGGTTCTTCTGGGAAGCAGATAGCTGTTTACATTTTTTATGTAAAATTTAATGCACATAATGCAAAAAAAAAAAAAAAAACAGTTATTGATTATATTCTATGAGGTAAATGCTTTATATATATATATTTTTAATTTTCAGTGCAATCTTACAAAGAAAGGAATTATTTTTTGCTTTTACAGATGGAAAAGTAAAGGTTGGTGCAAATAAGTAATGTGCCCAAGGCAGCTCAGCAAATGAGTGGTGGAGCTAGGATTCAAAACCAGAGCTCCACGACACCCACAGCTGTACTGTTGCCCCTATATCACATTGCAAAACAGACAGATGGGCAAAGGATAATTTCTGAAAATGTAAATAACTGCATTTCCTCACTAAGATAAACTAGAGATAACCGCTTTTATGAGAATCAAGTCTTGCATGGGACTAGATTAACATAGTGTTACAGTTAATTTTTTTTTTTTTTTTAACATAAACTTCATAGAAGAATTATGGGCAATGTTTATTGTACAACCACCATTTTAGTGACCTTCTTAATAACAATTGGCAAATAAGAATTTCTTGATAATAATGTAGGCTTAGTGAAGACTTGGAGTGATTAGACATTAAAAGACTTCCCTAGTTTTTATTCTTTCAGAAAGGCCAGAGCTGGAGAGGAGTTCCAGAAATACATAGTATAATTTTCCCCCAATGTATTAATCAAAAAACACATCACCATATGGAAGAAATTTTAAAATGAAATGATTTACATGGTCACTGCTATAATACAACTATTGTTTTCATTTTTTCCCCTAGCATTTCCTTCAAGCCTTTCTCAATATGGGCTGCGGAATCTTTATATTTGAAGTATTTTGTAAGAAAAGCATACTGATGGGAACACAGGATCTTAATAAATATGATTTGATGAGATGATGTCAAAGTTCAGCTTTTGCTCCCAAGAGTACAATGTAACACAGCTTTATTTGATTTAAAAAAAAAAAAAAACACTCACAGACTAGAGCCTCTAGTTACAACTCATAACGGCAGAAAGAAGTATTGAATATGAGGAGAAGGACATATTTGCCAGTGAGATATTAAATAGATGAAATAGGCTGAAAAATCAGGGAGGGAGAAGCCTTAGAGGGGAGAGGAAAAGGAGGTTAGTTTTCAGCTGTGTGAGAACACAGGAAGAGACAAGAATATCACTGTTTTGAGGTTTTCTTTTCCTTTTTTTTTTTTTTTTTAATACTTTCTTACCAAAAAGAAGCATTCTGTCCACTAATATCCACAAAATGAATGTATATATGCTTTTGGGGGGGGGATTTAGTAATTACTGGGCTGAAAACTGTCATGTAAACACTATTATCCCATTTTGTTGTTGGGGAAGCTGAAAAGCACAGAGGGGTTAAGTGACTTGCTTGAGAGTTACAGAGCTGATAAGTAATAGTGGTAGGTTTGACACAAGGCAGTCTGGCTTCAGAGTCTGTGCTTCTATCCATACCTGCCCACTGTTCATGGAACTGTACCTGGAATTCCTAAATGTTGTAGGAAGTTCAAATGGCTTATGGACATCTGCTACATATACTCTTTAATTGTTATCACATCTCTGAGAAGTAGCTAGTATCATCCATGTTTGGCATGCAAAGAAGCAGGGACCCAAAGAGGCTGACTATTTTGTGGAAGATCACACAAAGAGCAAATCACAAACCTAGGATGCAAACTCACATCTGTTTCTAAAGCATAAGGCTTTTCCAAAGGAGCCTTGGTGGTGTAGTGGTTAAGTGCTTGGCTGCTAACCAAAAGGTCGGCAGTGTGAGCCACCAGGTGCTCCATGGGAGAAAGATGTGGTAGTCAGCTCTGTAAAGATTACAGCCTTGGAAACCCTATGGGGCTGTTCTACTTTGTCTTACAGGGCCGCTATGAGTCAGAATAGACACAATGGCACACAACAACAACAACAAGAAGCCCTTTCCATGAAAACACGCTGCCTTTCCTTGACTCTCTGATTGTCCATCACATTTTTGACAGAAATGGTAGAAGACAAGAAACAAGAGGAGCAAAGAGAAAATCAAGAAGATAAGATGAGAGTCAACTCAGCTGAACAGCTAACTTCTGAGAACATACTATGGGCCAGGCTCTATTGTCAGTGCTTCAGTAAATAAATCTCACAACGGAACTCTAGGCCTGGCAGGCATTGTAAACTGTGTAGCTACAGACATGAGTAAGAGTGGTGCAAAGATTGATGTCATAGCAGGGTCCTCAAAAGAAAGGCCACCTAGTTAAAAATATATGGCTGTCATCACTCTGCGCCAGATACTGTGCAAGGTCTTCAAATGAATCTCTCTACTCATGTTCACAAGGGTCCTACGAAGTAGGGCCTTCTACTGTTTCCACTTTACAGATGAGGAAACAGAAGCTCAAAAAAGATTAGATATCTGTGTAGAATCACACAGCTAGTTAAGTCCTGGATCTGAGATTCAAACAGATCTTGACTCCAGAGCTAGAGATAGAATCCACTATTTTAGATTAGGTGTATTCCAGGATCTCACTTCAGGCTTTTAAGACCTACAGACAGGGTCTTCTGGGTCAGGAAAAATCTAACTAATATGCACACGAGATCCCAGTTGGAATCAGAAAGCTAATTTCATCTGTTCATTCATTCATTTATTAATTCATTCATTTATTCAACAAACATGAATCAAATTCCTTCTACATGCCAAATACTGTTCTATGACTTAGGAATACAGTGGTGAACTTTAAGTCTTCTCAGGCTTAAACTCTAATTGGAAATAAATAATAAGAGGTAGTGATAAATGTTTTGAAGAAAAATATGGTAGGATATTAAGTTCAAAAGTAATAGGAATGTCCATTAACAGGTGAATGTACAAACATAATATGGTACTACATACAAAGGAAAGATGTTCTGATACATGTTACAGCATGGATGAACCTTGAAAACAATATGCTGAGTGAAATAAACTGGACAGAAAAGGATATTGTGTGATAGCACTTACATGAAATATCTAGAATTGGCACATACATAGAAACAGAAAGTAGATTAGTGGTTACCAAGGGCTAGAGGAGCATAGAATAGAAAGTTATTCCTTAATGGCTGTAGGGTTTCTGTTTAGGGTGATAAACAAGTTTTGGAAATAGATAGTGCTGATGGTTGTATAAGATTGTGAAATGTAATTATTGCCACTGAATTGTACACTTAAATACAGTTAAAATGCCTAATTTTATGTTTTATATCTATGTGTATATATATATATATATCTTGGTTATCTAGTGCTGCTATAACAGAAATACCACAAGTAGATAGCTTCAACATACAGAAGTTAATACTCTCACAGTCTAGGAGGCTAGAATTCCAAATTTAGGGCATCAGCTTCAGGGAAAGGTTGTCATTCTCTGTAGACTCTGGAGGACAGTCCATGCCATCAATCTTGCTCTGGTCAAGGAGTTTCTCCAAACAGGAACCCCAGGTCCAAAGGATGTGATCTTCTCCCTGCACTGCTTTCTTGGTGGTATGAGGTTCCCCAACTCTCTGCTTGCTTCTCTTGTAAAATAAAAGGCTGTGCAGCCCAGGGAAACTCCCTTTACATTTAATCAGGGATGTGACTTTAATAAACACAATTCAACCCATGACAATGTATATCTATGTTTATGTATACACATATAAACACACATATATACAAAAAAATTAAAGAAAAAAAAATAATGGGAAATGGGAGCTACTGCAGGAAGACTTTAAGAAGAAGTGATGCCTGAAAAGACATCTGATTGAAGGACACTCTGAGAAAGGCAAAGTCTAAGGGGTTCCAAGGAGCCTGGTGTATGGACAATACAACACAGACAATGGGATAAAGCAGATGTTTGATGGGGAGAAGGGTAGGAGGAAAGATGCAGAGGTGGGCAAGGGCTGGACCTGCAGAAACTTGTGGCTGTGAGTGGGGAGTATGAAATTATTTTGAAAGTGAGCCATTTTGAGCAGAAAAGTAATATGATCTGAATTATCTGAGCTGCCTACTGTGTAAAGATTTTCCTGCAGGAATTCGAGAATAGAGGCAGGGATACCAGTCAGGAGGCTGCTGTCTAGCCTAGAGCTGATGGTGCCTTGGGTAAGGGTGATAGCAGTATGACGAAGAGAAGCTTGAGAAACGGAACTTTTTTGTAGATTAGAAAGTTTGCACTGTGATCATCAACAGATTTTCTCCTTAGATTCAAGCTACCTTGAAAACGAAATCATAATCAGAGATCACTTTTAAGTTTACCATAAGCAATAATTTTGACAGAATCTGAAACTCTTGTGACTGGGGACACTGTTTCCTGAAGGCAAACTTGATGAGCTAAGAGATAATCAAGAAGGTTGCTTTGTGAGCATAGAGTTTGGATAAGTGGAGGTAGAAAAATCTGAGATAGACTAACACTGGAGAATGTAACCTGGTTCAGCATTCTCACAGTAAGCATGGCCTTGCCAGTGGGATCAGAAATCCTTCAAATTCGTAATTCTGTGCATCCATCTCTACGCTAGGAATCGTTTTACCTCTGAGATCAATGAGTCTGCTCCCTGGATGCTCAGATTCTTCCTCTTCTTCAGTGCTCAGACAGCACCATGTTTGTTCTTGAAATTTTTCTTTTGTTGCACTCCTAAGGCTAACAATTTCCATTTTTACTGTGATTTGATTATTATGTGATTATGTAGTGGTGTCTAAAATTTATCTGTTATTACCTAAGTGTGCAAAAAATAAATATTTTTTTTCTAAGATCAAAATATTCTCACCAGCTGTTACTCCCAGAGATGGAGGGCCAAAGGGTGAGACTGACAATCAATACTTCACTCCTTAATATATTTTGGGTTATTTCCATTAAATTTATTCTCTTTGGAGACCCTGTATAAACAAATGCAAGTCTCAAACACTACTGGGGTTGTTTCTCTCCTTCAGTATGTCACTTCCCTTCCTCTTCCCCAAAATGACATCTGAGTGTAGGGGGAACCTCCTATAACCTTATGGCAGCATGAAGAGGTTGTAGCTAGTGTCTTGTCTTCAATAATAGTTTCTACCAAGTGTGGTTGGTTTGATTTGGTCTCTGTGTACCTGTTTTCTTTTTTTTACTTAAATTAAAAATTATGTATGTAGAAGAATCCTGATCAAAAGGGGGAATATATAGAATAAAATTTAAAATTCTCATGGAATACAGACTTTCTGGAGCCACTGAGGCCGGATGACCCTTGAAGCTATTACACTGAAGAAAAAAAAAAAAAAAAAAAAAAACACCAGTTGAAGTTATCTTTGAACCAAATAATAGTTCAGCCTATTTAGAAAAGAATGTCTGCATTAAGCAGTATATTCTTTTAAAGAATCAACTATATGTGATCAAACTGACAACAGCTACTAGAAAGGAGAGATGAGAATCTTAGAGGGGCAGTGAATTTGTGTTAATGATGGTGAAATAATTTGGGAAAAGTTGTCAGGAAAGGTGGCACAACTTGAAGGAAGTAACCAATGTCACTGAATTATACATGTAGAAATTGTTGTACTGGTCTATATGTTGTTGTGTATACTTTTACTAAAAACTAATTAATTAAAAATATAAATAAACAAAAGTAGCCAAATCAACATTTTATCTAAAAAAAAAGTATGTATGTATGTGTGTGTACATGTATGGATGGATGATTTTGAGCATGGCATTGACATCTAAAGCTGAAATCTGTGATACTGGACATTTGCCTCTTCTCTTGAGGCATATCATGCTCAATAGCTTCCTCATTATGACCACTACTTCTGGGAGTTCCCTGTCTCCTCAATTATCTCCAGTGTCCTTCCCCCAGGTCACTTGGAACACCTGGGTCTTCTGCTTTCTAGGTGTCTCTGTAAACACCTCTCTCTCTCTCTCCTTGCTGCTCACACCTCCCAAGCCTTCCAGATGAAGCAGGGAAGAGAAGCAACAGCCTACATCTTCTTGAATTTTCTCATAGCCTCTCTTGGGCTTCTTTTGCATCTTCTTACTCCAGCCTCCCCTTTGGCCAGCACTCTTTAGGGAGTCAGGCAGTGTCCTAACTTGGTTTTCTCCAAATCTTTCTTTTTTTGGCACCACACCTACAAATGAAACACATCTCTATTTCTCCTTCTAAAAAAAATACCAAACCCATTGCCATCGAGTTGATTTTGACTCATTGTGATCATATAGGACAGAGTAAAACCGACCCATAGGGTTTCCCAAGGTGTAGACAGTGGATTCAAATGGCTGACCTTTTGGTTAACAGCCTAGCTTTCAACCACTGTGCCACCAGGGCTCCTTTCTCTTTCCATCTAACCTCAACCTCTTCTTCTTTGTGGCCTTGACCCTCATCTTCCCTCTGGCATTAATGGCAAAGAAGATTCTTGGAACGAAGCCAGCTTACTGATAAAGAAAAATGCATGAGGAGGTATTCTTTAGATATTATCACTTTTAATCTGGCCAGCAAGGAGCCAAAATAGTGCCCAGTGCTGGTCTCTGCTCTGATCTTTTATGTGTGGTTGATCTTAGGGTTTCACTTCCAGGAAATAATCTATTTCTCTTTTGTCAAAGTTTTGAAGAGGCACAAGCGACCCCTTAAAAAAAAAAAAAAAAAGACTCATTGCCATCAAGTCAATTCTGACTCACAGCGACCCTATAGTAGAGGGCAGAACTGCCCTATAGGGTTTCCAAGGAGTGCCTAGTGGATTTGAACTGCTGAACTTTTGGTTAGCAGCCCTAGATCTTAACCATTATGCCATAGGGTGGTTTCCAACAGCCCCTAAGTGTCAATAAAAAAAAGTGCATATAAAAGGAGATGAAAGGGACAATGCCTATTTTAGAAGATTTTATACGCTAGACAGTGCTAGGAGATTTATACATGTTTTTCAAACTAATACAGCAACTAAATGCAATCCTCCATTACAAATCTGAAAATGGAGACTGCCAAAATCTCAGATAATTACAGTTATCTGCTTACTGATGTCCCATAGGTACTTAAAACTCAAAATATCTACTATTTCCTGTAAAGAGGGGTCAGGGGCCAACTAGATGGCAGCTAAAACAACATTTTGGTAAAAGACACCAATATCCACCCAAATTCTAGGGTCAGTAACTTAAAAGTACAATGTCTAATTTCCTTTCATTAATTCTCCCACGTAAGTAGACATCAAGTTTTAAAGATTTTTCCACCTTAATGTATTTTTCCTTTTTGCCCTGTTTATATCTACCATGTGACTGGCATGGTTCAAATGCTTATCAACTCTTACCTCAACATTGCAATAGCATCTTAATTGGCGTGTTCCAATTCATATTCTACATACTATACAGTGATATTTTTAAAACAATTTGATCCTGTCATACTCTTGCTTGAAATTTTTAGGTGGCTCTCCATTTCCTCCTTAATAAAGCCCACACTCTTTCAAAACTAAGCCAAACTCATGGCCATCAAGCCACCTGACGTGACTAATTTCGGCCTTACCTCTATCTCTGTGCCTTGCCTTTGGCTTGCTGTTCCTTTGGCCTAAAATGGCTTTTCCTTTTTTGTCCATCTCTGTCGGTCTACTATCTGACATGGCTAGTTTAAGAGTAAAGCTTTTCTGATGTCACAGTTAAGATCAACCATCTGCTTATGTATCTCCACTAAACTAATTATCATTGGATGCATTCTTCCTTATGTGTCTGGAGTTATACTTGTGTTCATATCTCCTGTGCCTATAACAGTCCCTGGCTCTTAGTAGATACCTAATAAATACTCAAAGCCCCATGTGAAATAAGAGCTAAAGAGAGAAAAAAAGAAAGGAGAAAAAAAACTAAAGTCTAGAAACTAATAAGAAAAGAGGGAGAGAGAGAATTAGTCAAAAATGGCAGGAAGGTAGAGGAAGAGGAAAGCCTGGCAGATAGTAAGATTATTAGTCAAGATGTTAATGTAAAGATGTTTATGTCCCTATTAACAGAGCCCTGGTGGCGTAGTGGTTAAGAGCTTGGCTGCTAACCAAAAGGTCAGCACTTCAAATTCACCAGTCACTCCTTGGAAACCCACTGGGGTAGTTCTACTCTGCCCTGTAGGGTTGCTGTGAGTCAGAACCAACTTGACGGCACCTACCAACAACAACAATTATCAGATCCCTATGTATTTGTTCAGAGAATAAGGTGACGGCAAAAATGGACCCTACAAAGCACGCCTGGAAAAGTATCAGACCCAGAACACTCTTATCTCCCTTCTCTGGTTTTGCCATTCAAGTCAAGGCTTGATAGGCATCCACTGCACAAAACATAGTGAGAGTGCAGCTGAAGTAAGTGTGTTTTGTTCTATTACTGTTATTTTCAAGACCGATGAGTTAAAATACCTGCTATCCACATTGGAGACCAGTTATCAGTCCCAGCAACTTCCAAAGGGTTGCCTGACCTCCTGGATTGCGATCTGGGTGCTTGACATACACGCTGATACAAAAGGCTTCTGCCTGACCCTTGGATTCACGGGCCAGGAGATGTGAGCACCAAGTAATTCAGAATCCAGGTGCCATCTGACCACAGAATTAAGCAGGAGCTTCTTAAGTCAGAGGCTATGGCAGGTCTATAGCTAGAAGGAAAATGAAATAGGTGGACAAAGAAAGATGAGGCTTATTTATTGATTTTAGAAATAAAATACTATTTCAAAGTTTTTGGAGCTGCTTTTGTGCCATCTCTGCCTTGTTGCTTCTGCCACCCTTCTCCTCCCCAATGACTACTCCTGGAGTTAACTTAGATTGAATAGTAATAATGACAATGACAACTGTGTCAACAACAACAACAACACAGTTAATAATAGGTACCATAACTCTCAAAGGTCAAGCACAAAACACATGGTGTAGAATAGGGAATTTCATTTTCAAAATAGTTTTTCATGGTGGACATCATTACATCCATTTCTGCAAGTGAAAGGCGGACAATGAATAAGGAAGACAGAAGAAGAATCGATGTCTTTGAATTGTAGTATTGGTGAAGAATGTTGAATATACCATGGATTGCTAACAGAATGAACAAATCTACCCTGGAAGAAGTACAACCAGAATGCTCCTTAGAAGCAAGAATGGCGAGATTACGTCTCACATACATTGGACATATTATCAGGAAGGATCAGTCCCTGGAAAAGGACATCATGCTTGTTTAAGTGAAAAAGAGGAAGACCCTCAATGAGATGGATTGACACAGTGGTGGCAACAGTGGGCTCAAGCATAACAACAATTGTGAGGATGCCACAGGACTGGGCACCTAACAACAACAACATAGAAGAAGAAGCCAAATTGGAGAGAGAAATTAATATGTTCAAGGATAAATAGTAACACAGTTCAATCTCCCAATGGCTTCCACTACTCTAGAGTAACTTCCTAACTCCCAGCCATTGTTCTTCATGGACTGGCCCTGCAGACCTCTCGGATCCCATCTCTGACTGCTCCCCTACTTGTTCATTGTCCTCTGATTATACGGATCAGTAGCATCTGATTTTTCAGACGTGCCAGCTCATAATGGCCTTAAGATCTTTGTACTTGTTGGTTCTCTTGCCTGAAACACCTGTCCTCAGTCCTTCATATGACTGGATCCTTCTTCTATTCAAACATCAGTTCCTTAGAGAAGCTTTACTGACCACTCAATCTAAAATAGCTCCTGATGCCCTGCCACACTCCTCTTCCAATCCAAATGGCGGATATTGCCATCAAATCCTGAATTTTGAACCCACATTTCAAAACATACACTAGATCATGAGTTTTATGTAACCTTCTGGTAAGTAGGTAAGTAGGAGGAACAGGCATTATCTTCGTAGTATTATTGATAAAGGAAGTGAGACTAAAAGGGAGGTTTTCACAATAAATGTAAAAAAAAAATGAATAGGTATAGCTCTACTGCTATGGGCCAGACACCATGCTGGACACTTACACCTCACAATCACATATAATTTGTTATCTCCAGCATGAAGATTTGGACCTAGGTCTTTGAATTCCAAGTCCAGTAATCATTCCACTCCACCTTACTCCAGTGATCATAGCATATTATAATTACATACATTTTTAACTTTTCCAAAATATAAACCATCTTAGTTGGCCTATAAAAAGCTACTACATGATGAAAGCTTAGTGGTTAAAAAAATAAATAAATACATATACATACAAATATATGTGTGTATACATATATGTATGTATACACATACGTGTGTGTGTATATATATACACACATATAGTAAGTGAATCAAAATCTGGGTTGAGATTAAGAGTGACGGAACAGCAAAATAGGAAAGAAGGAGAAACAAGAAAAAGGCTAATTTAATTTTGTGTTGTCTTCATAGTTTCTCAGAGAGTTCACCATTGAGTTGACTTTAATTAAGCTTTCCTTCAGCCTAAGCACTCTGGGAAGTTAAGTGAGTGTGGGTGCCAGATGGGAACATGCCAAGAACTCCAGATCTAATTTTTAAAATTCTTCTTCAGAGCAAACATCTATTACACAGACATTGGTGACAAATGACCTATAACTAGCTGAGGAGTACTGGTTGTATATTTGTGTTTGGTGTTGATGGGCGAGTCTATGGTACTAGGAATGCTGCATAGTCACCTGGCCCCTGGCTTTGGGGAGGCAGTATGTAATGGAGAGAGGGCCAGACTGGGTGTTAGTGGACTTCAGTTTTGCTACCGACAACCTATGTGACCTTGGGGATATTAGTACACTTTTCTGAATTTCAATTCTGTCAGTTGTTAAGGGAACTAAGTAGACCGTGCTACAGACAAAATTCCCTGCTGGAATTAAAAGTCTATACTTTCTGGTTTTCATTTAAAGAAGATGGAAAACTTTATGCGACTCTTTAAACAAAGCAAAATAAAAGTTATATTTGTGGCGAATGCACTGTTCTTTCTTCTGTCTGCAATACCATTTCATTCTTGTTTGGCTAATTTCTACCCATCGCTCAAGGCTTACCTCAGATACTATCTCTTGTAGAAAGCATTTACTGACTGCTTCAGATTGCCGTCATTGGTCCCATCTTTGTGCTCACAGTCTTCTCTTTTATGTCTCACTCTACACTGTGAACTGGGGACGGGAACTGTGTCTTTTGTTATTACTCTAACCCTAGTATATTGCACAGAATCTCCCATGTAATAAGTGGACAATAAACATTCGTTGAGCAAACGAATGTGTCAAAGAGTGAAGAAAAGGATGAAAGAACGAATGAGTGCTAGATAGGAACAATGATAAATACAATGTCTTATATTTTTATATTGCTTTACATTTCACACATTGGGAAATAGTTGGCTTTTTTTTTTTTTTTCACTTTGAGGGGGTATATTTTTGAAGAAAATGGAGAGTCAGGGATATTTTGAGTCACTCAAGATCCTCAAGATCATATCCCAGGTCATTGGTACAGTCTGTTGGCAAACCCACCCATCTGGGGCTGGATCTGTTTTCTTTCCCTACCCCAAGACCAGGCTAGCCACAGTAGTTCTCTGTTTATCGTGCTTAACAAGAACTTAAATGCTTGTAACTGCAAAGTAGAATGTGATCTGTCCTGCACAAGAAGAAAGAAGGTACTGGGAGAGTTTTGAGCTTGGCTGTGGAGAGCTGAGCAGCATCAGAATCTACTTGGAAGGATGATGCAAAATGCCTGAACACTTCAGCAACAGCTCAAGACAGGAATAGGGGGGCTGCCATAGGCAGCCATGGTTATGTGCTCAGTGTATGGTATAAAAAAAAATAGACATGAGTATTCCTCCTCCTCGCTTCCAAAGATAGCTGGTGCAGGGACATGCACGTAAAGGAAATTTGCAACTCTCTGCAAACTAAGAGTCTAACAATGAGGAAGAACTTATGAAATAAATATTTGTACTTTTTTTCCCTTAAGAACGGCTTTCTAGGCAAGGGAAACAAGGTAAGAAATTACTTAGATCAAAACCACAGAAGAAGCCAATATTGATTGGATGCTATACGTGAAATAACTGTATTCGTTAAGACAAATTGTTATTATACTTCTAACATCTGTGATTTATGAGGTATCAAACTACATAATCATTCATTCAATCAGTCATTGGTTCTGTCTGCTGTTATTTCAACCCCCACTATTGAACATCTACTATGTACAAAGTCTTGGCAAGGCCTGGGGATTTCTCCACGCATAAGATGTACTCTCTGCTAGAGTGGAGGCTGGCAAAACCACAGTTTAATGAGTACATGTTATGTGCTCTGTACTGTGCTAAGCATTTCATGTACGGTATTTTGTTTAAAAATCACAGAAACTGTGAGGCAAGTTACAGTATACTGTTTTTAGAGACGGGGAAGTTGAGGCTCAGAGAGCTCTAGTTGTACAGGGTCCCACAATTAGTTAATAGTAGAGTGAGGCTGGGAATTCAGGTTCTTCAGACTCAGGCTGTGAACCTTTAGCCAGAGTAAGGGTTATATGCAAAGCATCAGAGGATCTTGTTAAAATACAGAGTCTAATTCAGTTCATCTACAGTGAGGCCAAAGACTCTGCTTTTCTAGCAAGTAGCTAGTTGATACCTATGCTTCTTGTCCACAGACCATGCTTTGAGCAGCAGGGTTTCAAGGACATGGCTGTCTACATAGAATCCATTTTCTTTTTGTCCTCCCTAAACAGATTCTTAATTTTACTCATATCGTCCCTCCAACTCCTACAGTCCTTGTGACTCAGAGGACTCTGACCCCATCTCCAGCTGCAGGCTGAAGTATCTAGATCATTTTCCTACACTGTGCAATATGGTACCTGCTAGCCACACGTACAATTTAAATTTAAACTAATAAAAATAAAATAAAGCCATCATTTCCTCATTTGTACCAACATATTTCAACTACGTAATAGCCACAAGTGGCCAGTGGCTACCATATTGGACAGTGCAGATACAGAACATTTTTACCATTGCAGAGAGTTCTACTGGACAGCACTGAGGGTCTAGACCAATCATGGTAATTCTACTTTCATTATTTGGGATCCCTGTTTTTAAGGGTATGATATTCCCCCCACAAATACTATTGACCCAGGTATACATAGTTCAGCTAAATTGGCTCAGCCTGGTTGAAGGGTAGGACTATAATTCATGGTTAGGGGTTTCCTCTGTCTGTGTGTTATAAATTAAATAAGAAAATGGATGTCCCCAGTTGCTCCTGGCAGCCATCTGTGGCCTTCAGTGGAAATCTAACCCCAAGGAAGGCCCTGACTGACCTGTGCTTTAGGTCCTCCTAACCTTCCACTTCTAGTTATGTGAGGTAATAAATTTATAATTTAAACCATTGTGAGCCCGGTTTCTGTTACTTAAATTGGAAGATAAAAAAAAAAAAAAAAGATAGACACCTGTAATTTAAATAGTTACAATTCAGTGGTATAGGTGCAAGGCTAAAGACAAAGCAAGGCAAAAAGGTACAATTATTGTTCTCAAGTACTATTCGGTTTCATATAAAATACACTTCATGCTAAAAAATACCATAACTAGGTGGTGCCGAAAGAGAGGGGCTATTGGTGTCTGGGAGTTTAGAGTAAGGAAAGTCTGTTCTCTCTGAGAGGAAACCCTGGAAGAGTTCCCAGGGGAGGTGATTTTTCCGTAGGCTCTTGAAATAAATAGATATTTAGGCAGTGGTATGGGTGAGGACATTCCTTAAAGGAAAATAAAATGAGAAAAGGTGCAGAAATGGGAAAAGGCAGTTAATTTCCAGGGAAACATTACAAACTTTGGGAGTCCAGCTGCCTCACTAATTAATGCATGAATCTCTTTGGAAAAGCCTCCTTAACATTTGTTTGGTATTTTGCAATTTTCCAAACACTTTAACAAGCATGTTTGGTTTGTCTTACTTTTGTTTTTGTTTGCAACATGGCAGCAATGCAAAGTAATTAGGCCAGTGGTGGGTGATGTGGCCAGGGCCACAAACTAAAAAACGGCAAAGCTAAACCCATACTAACATATCTCCTGGTGACTGATCTTACAGCCTTGTGGCCACACACAGTGCTGTGGCCTGTGGGTAACCATACTTCCCCAGCTCCCAAGGACATTCTGCTCTGTGCCTACCATGCATCCTAAGTCAAGAGCATCTACTTTCATTTTTAAAAGGGTCCTGGTGTGGTGACAAACCATGTGGTCACCCAACTATTTCTGCTGATTTGACTTGTGTGTGTTCCTCCTGGCTTTTAGGAAGGGTCGTAGGGGAGATCTGAGAGGTCTGAAGCACAGGCCCCAAGTTCCACAAAGCAGTTTCCAGTCACTCTCCACCAAGTCCATGGGCTCAAACCAAAAAGAGAATTTTTACATTACACTGTGAAAATGGTTTTACCTTAGTAGCCAATGGTTTACTTCAGTAGACAGTGGAAGCGTCTAAGGGGGAGATTAAACTTATCCATACTTGAACTAATTTCAAATAGTTCAGGAAAAAAGTGTATGTTGTTAGTGTGTGTGTGTGAGTGTGTGCGTGTGTGCGTAGACAGAGAGAGAAAGGATGAGAGACAGAAAAAAGAGAGATGCTTAAAACAAATATGACAAAATGTCAACTGGTGAATACATGTAAAAATTTTTCAAAATTAGTAAGAAATGAAAAAAAACCAACTAAAAATGTAATTGGTGATAAAATTGGTTCGGGGCTTGGCTAATGAAATCAATAGGACTCAAGCCATTGTATTGCAGGCAATTAGAAGTTAATGAGACTGCACTTTATACTCACAGCCTGATGAACCTGCATGTCAATCACTTTTGTAAAGTGCCTCATCTATAATGGATGCAAGAATAATGCTATTTCTTACAAGAGTCTGCCTGCTCTCTTGAGGATTAAATGACTTCCCCCAAGACCAGCTGGCCACTACAGTCCAGGTACAGCCATCTCCACTCCATAGTTGGATTCAGCTCTCCTCTTCCTCGACCTGCTGCCCCTAATATTTATAACGATGGAACTCATTTTGCCTGACTCCAAAGCCTACTGCACCTTAGATTAGGCTTTCTGATAAAGATGCACTGGCCATAATTACAGCTAAACTTGGGTAACAGTTGGGGGGTGGGGAGTACACAGTAGATGTAGAATAGAGACCCAGGTGTTTCCATTGGAATTTGAGAGAAAGTCAAGTGCTCAAATCAGGACTTTTGGGTCCCTGATTGCAGGCCTGGTTGTCAGAGATGAAGCCTGAGGTAGGAGTCAGGGAACAGCACAGAAAAAAAAAAAACATGTAAATTTGGAGCCCTAGATGATGGCATCAGCCCCTGCTCACATGACAGAGCAAGATGAGTCTTCTTTTGGCTGGTGATAGGATGAGGAACAAAAGGGTTCAAGGTCACCATGGGCCCTAGTACAGGAAGGCAGGGCGGTGGATGCTGGTGGGGAGTAGAGTTGATTCTAGCTGCATGAAATATAGAAACCATCCTAAATAAAGCAGTCGATTTTGTTAACAAAGAACATTTGGTATGAGACTCCTTACTCCTCCCTATCTTACTCCATTATGAGGGAATAGAACACAGAGTAACACAGAGCAGGGAACAGCCAACTTATCTAAATGTTAATGACAATAATTACTGGCCTGGAGAAAATCTTTTAGTTCAACTGAAATATTTCACAAACACCATTGAGAGGATTTGTGTGAGGTTAGCAGTTCTTGCAATGAGGGGCCCTTATCAGGACTAGCATGACTTCCCAGAAGAGAATTAACACTCAGCTAGGCTGCTGGGGAATCAGTAGCATGGGACTGCTTAAACATGGTGGCAAGGGAGAGAAGAAGGAATGTTGCGTGAAGGTCACGGTGGTTAGGTCTGAAATAGGTGAGGCTGGATAAACTATGTATATTGTTATTATCCCAGAATATGCTCTTGGACTTCATCAGCCCATCTCCCATTTATACTGCAAGGTTCACTCACCTGACAAGCTGTCAACTTAATGGGAATATTTTCCTTGATAGAAAAAAAGGGTGTGAGTTCAAAGAAGAGGAAAGTATGGGGTCTGTGAGGAGGCAGAAATGAGTACAGCCAGCTATCCCAGGACTAAGAAAGTGATCTGAGATCTAGTGTGAGAGCAGACTTTGTAGGAGATCTTTTAAACAGAGGTTCTAAAAATGGAGGCCCTGGACCAGCATTACCTGGGAAATTTTAGACATGCATAGTCTAGGTCCCCATCCCAAGTCCTACTGAATCAGAAACTCTGAGAGTGGGGCCCAGCCATCTATGTTTTAATAAGCCCTCCAGGTGATTTTGATGCACGCTATAAGTTTTAGAACCAAACGTTAGACACAACTTTTCCTTCTCAGTTTCTGCAAGGGTTTAGGGGTGGTGTCAGGCTCTGAGGTCAGAGAGGGCAAAAGAAGACAGAGGGACTAATTAAAAAATGGTTTTTGCTCTCAAGGAGGTGGCAGGAATGAGCAGAAGAACAAGTCAGGATAAGGCAAGAATGCAGTAAACAAACATTAAACAGAAAAGCAATGTGCATACTCCTGAAGAAAAAAGCTGCCATGCACTGGGTTTTGGTATGTAAAAACGGCAATTTGAAGTTCTCTTCAAGGAAGTGGTAGTTGATCTGTAGTTGGATCAATCCTGAAGAGAACTGTGAAAGGTGGAGGTCAATGTGGCAAAGATTGCTCTTTTTTATGCCATTTCTTCTTTTTCCTTTTAAGCAGACAACTCATCATCTGATCCCCAGCTTTATTTTCTAGGCAGCAATGCACCATAGGAAAATACTACTTTACATTTCTCAGCCCGCTACATGTAGGGAAAGGAGCTCTCCTGGCACAAAAGTCCAGCACTCGGCTGTTGGAACCCACCCAGCTGCTGAGCAAGAGAAAGACGTGGCAATCTGTTTCTGTAATGATTATAGCCAAGAAAACCCTATGGGACAGTTCTACTCAGTCACACAAGGTCACTATGAGTCAGAATTGATGGCACCCAACAACATCACATCTAGGGATAGCCAAAGAGATATAAAGAGGAGCTGTTAGGTGGAATATTGGGGACAGCTTCTTAAAAGAAAACAGCCAAATGATATGTGTTTCCCCGCTCCCTGCCCTTATGCTTCTTCCTGCCTGGAATGTGGATGTAATGGCTGGATCTCCACAAGCCATTTTGAGTATTTGAGGATAGAAGCTGCTTGCTAAGAACTGTGGAACAGAAAGATAATTTGGTGTTTCTTGTAAATTTTTGAGATCAAAACACCATCGCAGTACTGCCCATCTGGACGTCTGGTTGTTTTTCTTTTTCTTAAATATGAGAGAAGAAGCTTTTACATATTTAAGCCATTATAGTTGGGTCTCTGTCACTTAAAGTCAATTTCTAACTCATACAGTCAGGAAGGTTATGCTGGGCTGAGAGAACAGTAAAAGCAAATATACATCGTTGTGAATGTGTGCAGCATGTTTGGGGAACGGCCGCGGGCTCAGGGCAGCTGGAGAATAAGGTGTGTAAAGTAATGCTGAGCAAGGCAAGGCAGGGTGAGCTTTCTGGGTCTGGCTTTATAAGAAGGAGATAACAGGGAATATTCATAGAAAGTTCGCTGGTTGTCTACGTTTTAGTGTGTGTTTTCTACAGACAACTTAATCTCAAGGGGCTGTAAAGTGAATTTATCATCTGTATCAGTTTCCTTTTCAAATCTGTCCCTCTGTCTGTGAAATGACCCCACCATTCACCAAGTTTCACAAACCAGAAGCACAAGTGACATACAAGATTCATCTTCTTGTCCTGTAATCCCATAAATCACCAAATCCCAACAAATTGTCTCCTAAAAGCTTGTTCACACCTCCCTCGTTTATTCACCTCCATCACCACCACCCAATTTCTGCTTCATTCTCTCCAATGAGTGTGCTGCAACAGCTTCTTATTTCATCTCCTTGATTCCAAATTGACAGCTTCCACTTTAGACCTAACCAGAATGACCTTTTAAAAGGTGAAATTGATCATGTTCGTTACTTGCTTAAGCTCTCCAAATTCCAAAGTATTTCCTGCAGTGATGTTCTATGGGGTTCAAACAGATGTTGGGCGGGGGGGGGGGGGGAGTGGGAGGGGTTGGAGAAAGAAAAGACTGTTTGTATGTTTTGCAAACTTTTGAAAAATTCTAGATTTCAACTAAGTTAAATAGCTTATTTTTCAAAAAAAATTTTTTTTTTTTTTTTAGCAGTATGAATAAGCTGATATGCAGAGAAGATCTCCAAAAAGAAAAAAAAAACTTAAAGAATTTTTCAAATTTATTTGTCTTTAGAACCTTTCCTAGGGGAGCATCTTGTGAGAGCTGAGAATTCCTGGCCAACATCATCAAGGTCAAGATCCTTAGCCTGCAGTTAAACCTTCACAGTCTCACTTTAACTGACATTGCCACCTGTTACTGCTTGATTCTTGCCCTGCAGCCACCCTGAGCCAAACCACTGACTACCCAGAATTCCTCAAAACGCTATCCACCATTATCCTTTGCCTCTGCTGTTCCTCTTGAAATGTTCCTCCCTGTCTCCACATACTGAAACTCTCTCCTTAAAAGAACTATCCTCAAAGTCACAGGGTGCTTAAAGAAGGCCTTACTGAGACTTTTCAATAGAGCCCTTAAGATAAGGTGTAAGCAAGTCATATAGAAAGCTTAGGGGAAAAATTCAGGGGGAACTTGAGCCCTGAGAAGGAGGAAGCCCAAGGAGACTGGTGTGGCTGGTACAAACAGATAAAGACAAGGAGGAAATGGGGTCTGAGAAGTCAGACATTCAAAGCATAGGATGCCTTGCAAGCATAGGTCCTTGTAAGACATTCGGATATTACTCTGAGTGAAATGGGCAGACATCAGAAAAATTTAGGCAGAGGGGTGTCATGATCAGATCTACATTGTAAGGGATTATTATATTGTGTTGAGAATAGATAGGAGACAAAGTGGGAAGCAGGGAGACAGGTTAGCAGATTCTTCTATTAATCAAGGCAAAATGTTATATAGGCCTGGTCTGGAGTAGTAGATGAAAAGTTGGTGAGGACTGGATATATTTTAAAGATACAAACACCAGAATGAATTCAATGTGGGATTTAAGAGAAAGGAGGTGTAAGGGGTGACCTTAAAGCATTTGCTTGAGTTACTAGAAAGACAAAGTTGAAATTTTCTAAGGGGGGTAGGTTAGAATGAGCCAGGTTATGAGATGGTGAGAATAAAAAGCTCAATTTCTGAAATCTTAATCAGTTTTGGGATGCCTATTACACAACCCAATAGTGATGTCAAATAAGCAGCTGGATGCAAAAGTCTGGAGTTAGGGGGAGAGAACTGACCTTGATATATAAAACCCCTAAATGCTGTAGGTGATACTTAAGCCATGCAATTGGATAACTTCTGTGAACAGACAAGGGCTCATCTGGGATATGAACATGGCACATCTAGCGTCCTAAGCGAGAATCATACCCCTACACCAATAAGCCATACCCACTTGATGGCACCTAATAACAACAATTGGATAACATCACCTAGTGGGTAACAATGGAGAAACTAGAAGAAAACTCAGAAATGAGCCCTAAAGCATTCCAACTTTTAGAGGTCTAGGCGATTATGAAGTGCCAGCAAAGAAGACCGTGTGTGAAGAGGAGAGCAGAGAGAACGATGTCCTAGAAGACAAGAGAAGGCAATGTTTCAAGGAGGAGAGAGTGATCACCCACTTAAAATGCTGATGATAGATCAAGAAAGAGGAGGAGTAAGGATTAACCTGGGAGTTTATGAACATGGCAGTCATAGGCAACATTGATAGGACCTATTTTGATGGAGAGGTTGGAATGAATATCTAATTGAAATGGGTCAAGAGAAAATGTGAAGAAAGAGGTTGGGGACCACATATTAATCATCGCTTTTTTTCCTTGCACCGTAGTACATTGCATGTAATGAATTCTATGGATTATGAGTTGTGTGTGAGCTATTAATTCACCGGGGATCTTCCCTAAGATATCACATTTCCCTTCACTATTTCCTGAGCTATAAAATAAGCAGGAGCTTAAAAATACTATTTTTCTCCTCATCTGAACAATTAATTATTTGGTGCTCATTATATTTTTAACATAACCCTATAAGGAAATTTAAGTCCCTGGGTGGTGCAAACAGTCTACACGTAACTATTAACCAAAAGATTGGTGGTTCGAACCCATTCAGTGGCATCAACGGAGAATGGCCTGGTGATGTGCTTCAATAGAGATTAAATATTACACCCAAGAAAACCCTATGGAGCTCAGTTCTACTCTGTAACACATGAGGTCGCCATGAGTTGAAATCCACTGGACGGTAATAATAGGCCTGACTTTTGACTTATAAGAAAAGTACAATTATTTTTCTCATTTTATAGATGGGGAACTGAGACACTGAGAGATTAAGTAATTTGCCCAAGGTCACATAACCAATAAATTAACACAACCTTTTAAGGAAAGGGAGAATATTTGGGGAAATTTCAGGTTTTCATTTCTTGGCCCCTGTGGCTGCAGTTTTGCCTTCATCGGCTTCCCTCTGATAAATGGGTTTAGGAGTGGGGTACCTAGCGTTCGTTAGAGATAAGGAAATTTTCTGAGCAGACCCCTGAAGAGATGAAAACCTTGGCCATTGCTGCAAAATAAAAGATAAAACACACGCTCCTGCATCAGTCTGCCCCTTTTCTGTAGGTTGGTAAATAGTTTTTTTTTTTCCCTCTAGGTCTTTCATCTGCACCTTTCTTTAAAAAAAAAAAAAAAAAACTGTCAAAGAATGTTTTCTTTAAATAGAAAAAAAAATTGGCATCTCTTTTTAAAGAATCTGTGTGTATACATAACGTTTCATAGTAAAGTAAACAAAGAAGCAAAGAAAAAAATGTTGAGGAAATGCAAAATGTCTGTCTTTTGAATTTGCATTCAACATTTTCTGTCCCAGAAGATAACTTTTTCTTTCCTTCTCAATTAGCTATTATTAAACAGTGCACTGCTGTATTGTTTGCCTTTCCACCCATATCCTTATCACCATATGATGATAATAATAATATAGACATTGTCTCAGACATATCCTGGCCACATAAGATACCTGGAGTTAGACAGCCGGGATTTAAGTTTTAGCTCAACAATTGTTATTGTATCTGAGTGGCTATTGTTGTTGTTGTTGTTAAGGGTCGTCTCATTGATTCTGACTCATATTGACCCTGTAGGATAGAGTAGAACTGCTCCACAGGGGTTCCAAGTCATGGTTGGTGGACTTGAACTGCCGACATTTCAGTTAGCAGCCGAGTTCTTAATCACTGTATCACCAGGGCTATTAGATCTATTATATTGTATCTGACCTATCATAACAAGCACATTAACCAACTCAAATAGAATTATAGGGGAAGGGCTATGCTTTTCTGTCCCCTCATTACTCATTTCCAACATCCCAACTCCCATTCTCTTTCCTGGGCTACTGGAATAGCCTTGGAATTAATTTCCCCAAATCCATTCTTCTCTTCCTTCAATGGATTTTCCACACTGTAGACAGAGTACATTTACAAAACACAAAACTCCACCAAATCACACTTCTCTTTTGACATCTTCAAAGGTGGCTGTCTATTGCACTTAAGGTAAAGAACAAATTCATGTGCTCATATGTCTGACTGATCTAGCCCCTGCCTACCTCAAACCCCTAATTGTGTACCGTTCTCACCATTTCCCCTTTAGGACTCTGCTCATAGTAGCCAATCTTCTCCTTCTGACCTTTTATGTTACTCCTTCTGCCTGAAAAATTCCTTCTCCCATTCCACATCCATTAACTAACTGCTGCTTATCTTTTAGAACTCAACTCAAATCTACTTCCATTAAGTAACATTGTCCCATGTCTTCACAACCACCTCTAAAAATAGGTTTGTTGTTGTTAAGTGCTGTCGAGTCGTTTCCGACTCGTAGCGACCCTATGCACAACAGAACGAAACACTGCCCGGTCCTGGGCCATCCCTACAATCGTTGTTATACTTGAGCTTATTGTTGCAGCCACTGTGTCAATCCACCTCATTGAAGGGCTTCCTCTTTTCCGCTGACCCTGTACTCTGCCAAGCATGATGTCCTTCTCCAGGGACTGATCCCTCCTGACAACATGTCCAAACTATGTAAGACACAGTCTCACCATCCTTGCCTCTAAGGAGCATTCTGGACGCACTTCTTCCAAGACAGATTTGTTTGTTCTTTTGGCAGTCCATGGTATATTTAATATTCCTCGCCAACACCACAATTCAAAAGTGTCAACTCTTCTTCGGTCTTCCTTATTCATTGTCCAGCTTTCACATGCATATGATGTGATTGAAAATACCATGGGTTGGGTCAGGCACACCTGAGCCTTCAGGGTGACATCTTTGCTCTTCAACACTTTGAAGAGGTCCTTTGCAGCAGATTTGCCCAATGCAATGCGTCTTTTGATTTCTTGACTGCTGCTTCCATGGCTGTTGATTGTGGATCCAAGTAAAATGAAATCCTTGACAACTTCAGTCTTTTCTCCATTTATCATGGTGTTGCTCATTGGTCCAGTTGTGAGGATTTTTGTTTTCTTTATGTTGAGGTGTAATCCATACTGAAGGCTGTGGTCTTTGATCTTCATTACTAAGTACTTCAAGTCCTTTTCACTTTCAGCAAGCAAGGTTGTGTCATCTGCATAACGCAGGTTGTTAATGAGTCTTCCTCCAATCCTGATGCCCCGTTCTTCTTCATATAGTCCAGCTTCTCGCATTATTTGTTCAGCATACAGATTAAACAGGTATGGTGAAAGAATACAACCCTGACGCACACCCTTCCTGACTTTAAAACAATCAGTATCCCCTTGTTCTGTCTGAACAACTGCCTCTTCATGTACGTAAAGGTTCCTCCTGAGCACAATTAAGTGTTCTGGAATTCCCATTCTTCACAATGTTATCCATAGTTTGTTATGATCCACACAGTTGAATGCCTTTGCATAGTCAATAAAACACAGGTAAACATCCTTCTGGTATTCTCTGCTTTCAGCCAGGATCCATCTGACATCAGCAATGATATCCCTGGTTCCACATCCTCTTCTGAAACCAGCCTGAATTTCTGACAGTTCCCTGTCGATATACTGCTGCAGCCGCTTTTGAATGATCTTCAGCAAAATTTTGCTTGCATGTGATATTAATGATATTGTTCTATAATTTCCACATTCATTTGGATCCCCTTTCTTGGGAATAGGCATAAATATGGGTCTTTTCCAGTCAGTTGGCCAGGAAGCTGTTTTCCATATTTCTTGACATAGATGAGTGAGCACCTCCAGTGCTGCATCTGTTTGTTGAAATATCTCAATTGATATTCCATCAATTTCTGGAGCCTTGCTTTTCATCAATGCCTTCAGAGCAGCTTGGACTTCTTCCTTCACTACCATTGGTTCCTGATCATATGCCACCTCTTGAAATGGTTGACTATCGACTAGTTCTTTTTGGTATAATGACTCTGTATTCCTTTTATCTTCTTTTGATGCTTCCTGCATCATTTAATATTTTCCCCATCGAACCCTTCACTATTGCAACTCGAGGCTTGAATTTTTTCTTCAGTTCTTTCAGCTTGAGAAATACCACACTGTTCATCCCTTTTGGTTTTCCATCTCCAGCTCTTTGCACAAGTCATTATAATACTTTACTTTGTCTTCTCGAGAGGCCCTTTGAAATCTTCTGTTCAGTTCTTTTACTTCATTATTCTTCCATTTGCTTTAGCTGCTCAGTGCTCAAGAGCAAGTTTCAGAGTCTTCTCTGACATCCCTCTTGGTCTTCTCTTTCTTTCCTGTCTTTTCAGTGACCTCTTGCTTTCTTCATGGATGATGTCCATTCCACAACTTGTCTAGTCTGCGGTCACTACTATTCAATGCATCAAATCTATTCTTGAGATGGTCTCTAAATTCAGGTGGGATATACTCAAGGTCATATTTTGGCTCTCATGGACTTGCTCTGATTTTCTTCAGTTTCGGCTTGAACTTGCATATGAGCAATTGATGGTCTGTTCCACAGTCGCCCCCTGGCCTTGTTCTGACTGATGATATTGAGCTTTTCCATCGTCTCTTTCCACAGATATAGTCAATTTGATTTCTGTGTGTTCCATCTGGCGAGGTCCATGTGTATAGTCGCCGTTTATGTTGGTGAAAGAAGGTATTTGCAATGAAGAAGTCATTGGTCTTGCAAAATTCTATCATTCGATCTCCGGCACTGTTTCTATCACCAAGGCCATATTTTCCAACTACTGATCCTTCTTCTTTGTTTCCAACTTTCACATTCCAATCACCAGTAATTATCAATGCATCTTGATTGCATGTTTGATCAATTTCAGACTGCATCAGCTGATAAAAATCTTCTATTTCTCCATCTTTGGCCCTAGTGGTTGGTGCGTAAATGTGAATAATAGTCATATTAACTTGTCTTCCTTGTAGGCATATGGATATTACCCTACCACTGACAGCATTGTACTTCAGGATAGATCTTGAAACGTTCTTTTTGATGATGAATGCGACACGATTCTTCTTCGAGTTGTCATTCCCAGCATAGCAGACTATATGATTGTCCAATTCAAAATGGCCAATACCAGTCCATTTCAGCTCACTAATGCCTTGGATATCGATGTTTATGCATTCCATTTCATTTTTGATGATTTCCAATTTTCCTAGACTCATACTTCATACATTCCAGGTTCCGATTATTAATGGATATTTGCAGCTGTTTCTTCTCGTTTTGAGTTGTGCCACATCAGCAAATGAAGGTCCCGAAAGCTTTACTCCATCCACGTCATTTAGGTTGACTCTACTTTGAGGAGGCAGCTCTTCACCAGTCATCTTTTGAGTGCCTTCCAACCTGAGGGCCTCCTCTTCCAGCACTATATCAGACAATGTTCTGCTGCTATTCATAAGGTTTTCAGTGGCTAATGCTTTTCAGAAGTAGACTGCCGGGTCCTTCTTCCTAGTTTTTCTTAGTCTGGAAGCTCAGCTGAAACCTGTCCTCCATGGGTGACCCTACTGGTATCTGAATACCGGAGGCATAGCTTCCAGTATCACAGCAACACACAAGCCCCCACAGTACGAAAAACTGACTCCCCCACCTGTTTGTTGTGTCTGTCAGTCAAAAATAGGTTTATTCCCTCATTATATGCCCTCATAGACCCTGCATTTCTTCACTGGTCTTATTACAACTAAAATTCAATATGTGTCACATAATAATTTATCTAACAACTGTCACTCCAAATAGAAAGCAGTATTTACAAGGTAAAAACTGCTTTTTCCTCATCACTTAGTTCTATGCCTTGCATATAGTAGGCACCCAATAAATATTTTTTTGTTGCATCCCATCAAGTCAGTTCTGCCTCATTATGATCCCATGTGACAGAGTACAACTGCCTCATAGGCTTTTTTTTTTTTCTGTAATCTTTATGGAAGCAGATTGCCAGGCCTTTCTTCCACAGAGCCAGTAGGAGGGTTCAAACTGCCAACCTTTCAGTTAGCTGCTGAGCGCTTAACTGTTATGCCACTAGGGCTCCTTAAAATAAGTATTTATTGAATGAATAAATTCAAGACTGATTTTCCATGTCTGTGCAATGGGAATTGATTTTACCTTGCAGGGGTTCTTGTGGGGCCTGGAGATAATATATCCCTTTTGAGGTGTATGCTCAATTCACATCTCCTTGTACTCTGAAAATAGCCCTCATTGTCTCTTGATGGAATAGGTTTTCAGAGGTACGTATTCAGTAGGCATCTGTGTGCCACTCTGCTAGTCCCCAGGCTGTAGCTGAGTAGACCCTAAACTGGGTCAGTCAGGAGTCATTCACCAGGAATTAGGAATTCAGCCTGAGAGTCATCAGTCTTATTCTGAGCTTATTTTTTAATGGGGGATTAAAAAAAAAAAAAAACTACAAAATTAAGCTAAAAACAATAACACATAAAGAACAACAGCAACAGAGCAACAAAAGCCTAGACTAAAATCAGAGAGGAGAAGAGTGGATATTTTCCAGAATATAGACCAGGTAGCAGAGAAAGCTGATATGCAGAAAAATAAGACAAAGCTACAGAAGTGCAGAGAGAAGCTAAGACAGAATTAGAGAGATAAGTCTCCTTCCCTGGTTCTGCTTCTTTTGTGAGACTTGGCTGCCTTCCTGCCCTTGCGCTGGTTCCACAAGATACTTCTGTATCCGTTAAAATAAGCTCTTCTCTTTCCTTATTTTAAAGGATACAGAAGTACTTTCCTGCCTAAGCCAGCTTCTATTGGTGTCTATTACTTGCAATCAAATAATTCTAACTAAAAGAGAATTTAATGTACTTGCAAAACATAGTAGGCACTTCATAAATGGCAATGGATATAATCGTGCTTATCTCAGATGCTACTACTCATAATAACACTTGTATAGGTTAACATCTATTGCGCACCTCCTACAGGACTGGTGCAAGAGTTTTTCTTATAATATCTCAAATCTTTATAAAATCCCTGTAAATTGGATTGCTAAATGCTTTTCAAACTGCGTTAGGAGTGCTTCTGTGGGTATCATGCCCTTTATCACAGGAAAACCCTGTAATGGGAGAGCCCCTGCCATTATTTATTTTTTTTATCCTTGGCACCTTGAATAGCTCCCGGTATATCACTATGCATGAACTACATGTTTGTTGAATGAATAACAAAATGGCTTTGTGTAATTTTCTAAATAGCTCTGAGTCTTTGTTTCCTTATTTTTAAGTGGAGATTTATACCAGCCACACAGGATTGGAGTGAAACTCAAATAAGACTGATGTGAAAGTGATCAGAAAATATTAAAATAAAATATCAGTTGCTGGTCAGCAGCTTGAATCCACCAGGCACTCCTTGGAAACCCTATGGGGCAGTTCTACTCTGTCCTATAGGGTTGTTATGAGTTGGAATTGATTTGACAGCAACGGGTTTTTTTTTTTTTTTTTTGGTTTATTAGCACTGTTAGTGTTAAAATAGGTACCATCAACCCCATTTTTCCTTATGAGAACCCTGAGGCCAGAAAGGTCAGTGACATGCTCAAGGTTAAAAAAAAAAAAAAAACCCTCGGGGTTAACAGTTGTTAATCATTAAATGGATCATTAAAAACAAAATAAAATTCTATCCTCCACACTTAAATATATCAAGTTTGTTTTAGAGAAATAGACCTGAAGGGAAATTCTACTTTAGTAGAGGAGGGAAAAGGTGTAGTTAGTTAGGAAAAGCAGAATGTTTTCTCTGCAAAGAATGTACATTTCCACTCCAGATACAGTAAATTAGAATCTACATTTAACCAAGTCCCCAGGGAAGTCTTATGTATAACTTCCTGGGAGCTCTTTAGAAATGCAAATTCTCAGCAAGGGTTACAACTGGAATGAACTGGTTTAAAGCCCTGGCCTAGAGAGACAAAATAAAATGAGAGAGGGCTCCTTACAGAATGAGTGAGCCAAGAACAGAAAAGGACTTCAACCAAAAGGAGCGAATCCCCAAATAAAGCTTAGCTGTATCAGCACTACTCCTAGAAGCCTCAGTTATGGGACTCTACTTCATTATAATATTATCACAAGGCAAACAGCTGAGTAGCATGTGTTCAAATATGTACGCCTTGAAGGAAAGTCTGTAAAGAAACTGGGATAGGTTTAAAGCAGAGGAAAAGATTATGCTATGATGAAGAGAGGTGAATTTGCGTATTTGAGTTGTGAGCCTGGGATCTGGAGAACAAGATCTTCAGATCTGGGATCTGAAGGTCTGTTGAGTGGCTCACTGATAGGTTCTCAGTCATTGTAAATAAAGTGAATCATATGAATGCTCGTGGCCTTATCTCTTCTACCTGGTGACCAGCTATTAGTTGATGTCTATCTCTTTTTAAATCTATTTTTGCAAACTAAATCTCAAACTTAGCATGCAAAAAACAGATTTCTTAATTATGATCATCCCCCAATAAAACAAAACATTCTGCTCTCCCTGCAGCTGTCCCCATGTCAGCACCTGGCATCTTTTCTTCCTAGAAACTAAGGTCAAATTTCCCCCTGACATTTCAATTTCTTTCGTAATCCCAGTCAATCCATCAGAAAATTCCATTGATTTAATTTCAAAAATATGACCACTTCCCAATACTCCTCTAATACTACCCTGGCTCAAGCTACCAACATCTGTTGGCCAGAGGTAATGACTACTTACTGTTCTTCTGGCTTCTATCCTTGCCTCCCTGCAGAGTATTCTCAATATAACAGCCAGTGTGATACTTAAATAGTTTAGTAGATCATTCTATCACATAACCCACCACTCATAATGGCTTTTCACCTCATTCAGAAAAAATCCCAAAATCTTTACAGTGATCTCTAAGGATACATGATATTATAGGTCTTTACTATTGACTTGAAAGGGTTTCTTCAACATACTTCTTTTTAAGAACATATTAAGAAAATAGCATGGAATTGTACGTAAGCATTACACTCTAATTGATATTGTCGTTTCCTATAGGAGTAAAAAAGTAAAAAAAAACTAACAATTCCATAACCACTATATACGCACACTGGAATTTAACTGTGAAGGAAATTGATAGCAGATGGTGTGGGTCAAGTTTCTTAACAGTTGGAGTGGAAGGCTACAGATAAGCAAGGGTGGAGGTTAGAGAAATCTCTGTGGTAATGGATTAGAGTTGGAGACATAAGTATGAGCCTATGTTTAGCCTAATAAAGACAATATAGGTGAGTCACATAGAAATATTTATAGAGACGCATGTATGACATGGGTTAGTATATACACATATATTTCCTTACTCTGTCAGCTGCAAGAGTCTAAAATCTGTGACATCCCAGGAATAATAAATATACTAAGCACCCAGATCTTGGTTTCTAATAATATTCTCCAATAAAAGACATTAGGGCTCCTTGGAGAGTAGCTGATTCTAGGACTTCGGTAGGAAATACACAAGATGAACCTGGAGCATCTTGCAATGCCATAAACTAAGGATATTCTAAACAATAGCCCATTGATGATTACATATCAAAGAAACACAGGTATCAACTGAAAGATCTCTCAGTGGCCAAAGTTGGAGCAAACTGAGCAAAAAAGATAGTTTTGGATAATAGCTCAACATATAAAATAAATATTGCTGTTGTTAGGTGCCTTAACGTTGGTTCCAACTCATAGTGATCTTACATACAACAGAATGAAACACTGCCCCATCCTGTGCCATTCTCACAATCGTTGCCAATAAATATATATCGATATAAATAAACGATTAATGAAGAAGAAACAAATACCCGGGACAGAAGAACTACAAATAATTTACGTAGATACTCTGTCTTCAATGAGATGGAGCATAGCTCCCTACTTTTTAATACTGTGGGCTGTGAATATTACTTCTTTCCAAAGAGTATAGAATGAAGAAAGAGGGAGAAGGAGTAATTTTACAGTAGAGAAACCTAACAAACCCTATCACAGTGCCGTGATGAAGGTTTAACATCAACAGTGATAAATCATGTTGATAGTACGACAGTTTTGCTAGTGTGATCTTCCTTCCCCAAACCTATAACCCCAGTCTCATCATGAGAAAAATATCAGACAATCACAATTGCAGGATGTTCTAGAAAAGACCTGACCAGTGCTTCTCAAATCTGTCATGGTTTTCCAAATCTGAGAAACTGTGACAGCCAAGAGGAGCCTAAGGAGATATGATAATTAAATGTAATAAGTCTGAACGAGATTCTGCAACAGAAAAAGAAAGTAGATTAAAAAAAAAAAAAAAAACTAAGGCAATATGACTAAGGTATGGACTTTAGTTAATAATGTTGTATTACTATTGGTTCATTAATTGTGACAAATGTGCTATATTAAATATATAATTTTAATAATAGGGGAAACTAGGTATGGGGTATGTGAGAACGCTACCATCTTCATAATTTTTCTGTAAATCTAAAAGCATTCTAGAATTATAAAAAAAAAGTGTATTTTAAAATAGCCTGCAAATATGATCCTTTTTTATACAACATTATATGAAATTTTTTATATATACATAAATATCTTAAAAAATTTAGTTGAAAAAAGCAACAATGGTATGATTTGGAAAAGTGTTTCCCTAAATTGTTATTTGATTCTTTTAAAATTTTATTATAAGCATTATTATTTTATTGAAAAGTTATTCTATTATCTATTTACCTATCTACCTACCTACTTTCCTATCTATTGAAAGATGGGTCATGACCTCAGTCGATCTTGCCACTTTATTCCTACATGTATTTTTCTCTATTATTAAAAAGAATAAACTTCTTTCCTTGCAGAAACTGTATCATGACCTCAAGAAAGCAGTGTTTTTGGCCTAACAACATGCTCCAGCTTTAATTTTTTCCTTTTCATTGGGACAGCTTCTAACACTGAGAGATCTAATCAAAGTAATTGTTAAATCTTGATGACCAGAGCTCACATGCCAAGAATATTCTCCCAAACTGGGTTATTTAGTGTCCAATGAAGCTGGAAGTACATGTATAAAGCTATGTAGCTTGGGGAGATTGAAAAATTTTCAGGAAATATCTTTCACTTGGAAGCATGAAATTACATGTACTCCAGTGGAATGAAATCAAATCAATCAGCAGCTGGGAATCTCCCTAGCTCCGTAACCAGCAGGGGCTCAGAACCCTCTCCCTGGGAAGGACGCTGAGGTTTGGTGGGAGAGTAGCTGGTGCTGGAATGCCAAGGGACTGAGCCTTGTCTTTTGGGAGATAATCTTTGGTAGCTGATGAGAGGAGTACACAGGAGAATGCAGGTTGATCAGAGGAAACATGAAGATACCAGACTGATGCCCTAGTGTCCCACTCTCCACCCTATACTTCTGGGCCAGAATCCTCCCATGGCTCCTCATTTCTTTTTGGATAAAGTTCAAAATCCTTAGGGTGGGATATAACCTTCTTGAGGGTCTCATCCTTCCCTCTCTCTTGAGCCTATATTCATTACTTCCTCCATTACACCCAAATTCAGCCAGCTCCTACTTCTGGTGGGTTTCTGGATGACCAAGGTCTCTTAGTTTTTCTGCTTTTGCACCAGCATTTTCCTCTTCTCAGAATGCTCATCCCTTACCTCATCACCTGGCAAACTCTGAAGATTTTCCCTACTCCAAAGCAATATCCCTTCTGCCCTTGCTCTAAAATAGATGCCCACAACAGATTGCACTAAATCTGTTACAGCCAATACCACATCAGGTTTCGCTCTTTCTGTAAGACTGTGTGGTTTTTGAAAATAAAGACCCTAACTTCTATCAGCATATTGCCAGCATATAACACAAAACCAGCACTTAGTGGACACTCAAAAGCTGCCTGTGAAATAATGAATGCAACAATGAAGATGGCAGTTTACAGAAAAACATGAGAATTTGGAACTGGCTACTTTGTTTGAAACAAACACAGGTTAAGGATTTCAAACATTCAGGAAATTCTACTGAGAAGTTTCTACAAAAGCACGGAAACACTGCAGCCTGAAATGAATACAAAGCCTAATCAGAAAAGAAAGAGATGCTCCTAAAAAGAACCTATTACAAATGCCAGCTTTTCAAACATTTTCTTATGATTTGAAAAAAAAAAAAAAAAATTGCCACCAATGCACTAGGGCAGAAATGGAGGCAGAGGACATTCATAAACACTGTCAATCAGCTCTAGTTTCCCATAATCAGGTGGATATCTGTTTAAGAGGACATGTCTTTAGAATGCAACAGTAATTAGGCAACTAATGGAAAATTACCAACCAACAAAATTATCCAGCCAATAAAATTACCAACCAACGAAGTCCCAGGACAATAGAATGACAGGCTTAGAGTACCTCAGGTTTGTTAAGAAAAAATTGTGCCTGAAGATTTTGATAGTGACTCTACAATTTCTCCCATGCTTGCTCCCCAGTGCTTGCTCCACTGGCTCTACATTGCCTTCTAAATCAATTTAAAATGCCCTCTTTTGAGTTGACCTTCAAGGCTCTCCAATACTCAGTTAACTACTTTTCCTTTACTCTTCTTACTCCCTATTTCTCCGCTGTGGGTTCCCTTTCCTTCTTGGCTACCCCTCCTGGCTCTATCCCTTTGATCACTTTCTCTGAACTTTGTGCAGACTCTCACATAACAGTGACATCGCACATGCTATTTGCTCTATCCCAAAAGCTTGTCCCCTCTCTAGGCTGCCTAGTAAAATTCTACAGATTCTTCAAAACCTAGCTCCAAAAGTACCTTCTTCATGAACCTACACTGTCCAGGACAGCTCCCAACATCAGATTTAATTTCTTGCTCTTTGGTATTCTCTTGTACATGTATCTGTTGCTAAGGTAAAATGTAATTTATATTTCACCTGCATCTTTCTCCCGTTGAACTGTCAATGAAGATACCAGAAGGAAAATTCCATTAGAACAGGTTTTTTTTTGTCTGTTGTGTTCACTGATATTGCCCAAGTACAGAGAACACATATCACTCCAACACACACAGCTTGATAAATAAATGTTTCCCTATAGGAATATTGTGTTTTGTGTAGCATCTTACCCCGTGATCCGACATAAAATAACTGCTCGGTAAATGATTGTTTTATTGATGGAAGGTATAGAATAGAAGGGAACAAAAAAGGAATAAACTGACTTAGTTCTTTGGATAGCATTTACTGACTCTTTGCCTTATCCTATGAAACCCTATTGAAATCATCATTGTTTCTAGGCAATATCTGTGGACATTTTTTAGTATCTTTCCTTTGTCAATTCATTAATCTGTTAAACAAAATGAAAATAAAAATAGCTGATGCTTTTTGAGAACTATGCAGACAGCACTGAGTTTTTAAGACTTTACATAATTATTTTAACCTTCATGACCACCATAACTTCAAGGTATTTTTTTTTAATTGACTTTTACTTTCAGATAATTATAGAGTCAATTCAGTTGTAAGAAACAATTATGAGCGATCTCTACATGCTTTGGTCGGTTTCCTCCAATGGTAAAATCTTGCAAACTAAAGTACAATATCACACCAGGATATTGGCATTGATATAGTCAAGATCCACAAGGAATCCTCATATTGCATTTTTATAGCCACACCTACTTTTCTCCTGCCCCTTCTCTCTTCTTAACCACTAGATTCATTAATGTGTTCTCCGTTTCTATAATTTGTCATTTCAAGTATGTTATATATATGGGATCATATAGTGCATAACTTTTTGGGGTTGGCTATTTTCACTAATATGTATTTTTCTGCATGTTCATGCAGATGATGCCTGTCAATACTTCGTTCCTTTTAATTGCGGAGTAGTATTTCAAATTATAGATACACCGCAGTGTATTTAACCATTCACCAATTGAAGGACGTCTGAGTTGTTTCTAGTTTTTTTGCCGTTTTGAATAAAGCTGCTGTTATGGATTGAATTGTGACCCCCCCAAAAAAATGTTTGTCAACTTGGTTAGTCCATGATTCCCAGTATTGTGTAATTGTCCACCATTTTGTCATCTGATGTGATTTTCCTGTGTGTTGTAAATCCTACCTCCATGATGTTAATGACTTGGGATTAGAGGCAGTTATGTTAATGAGGCAGGACTCAATCTATAAGATTAAGTTGTGTCTTAAATCAATCTTTTGAGATATAAAAAAGAGAAGTAAGCAGAGAGACAGGGGGACCTCATACCACCAAGAAAGTAGAGCCAGGAGTGCATCCTTTGGACCCAGGGTACCTGCACTGAGAAGCTCCAAGAGAAGGGGAAGATTGATGACAAGGACCTTCTGCCAGAGCTGACAGAAAAAGTCTTCCCCTGGAGCTGCCACTGAATTTGGACTTCTAGCCTCCTAGCCTGTGAGAGAATAAATTTCTCTTTGTCAAAACCATCCAGTTGTGATATTTCTGTTACAGCAGGACCAGATAACTAAGACAGCTGCTATAAACATTCATGGGCAAGTTTTTGTGTGAACACAAATTTTCATTTCTCTGAGATAAATCCTCAGGAGTGCAATTGCTGAGAAGTGTGATAGTTGTATAGGGTCACTATGAGTCGTAATTGACTCGACGGCACTGGGTTTTTTTATGATAGTTGCATTTTATTTTTTTTCTTAAAGAAACTGATAAACTTTTTACAGAGGTACTGTACCATTTTACACTCTCATCAGGAATGTATATTCCCATCGGGTCCAGTTCTTCTGCAGCTTCATCTACATTTGGTGATGGTGTGATTTTTTTTTATTTTAACCACTCTGAGATGTGTAGTAATATCTTGTTGTGGTCCTTATTGATAAGGAATGTTTTTTCACGTGCTTTTTCGCCATCTGTATAGCATCTTTGGTACAATATCTCTTCATTTATTTTGCCCACTTTCTAGCTGGATTATTTGGAGGGTTTTTTTTTTTGTTTGTTTTGTTTTTTTTACTGCTGAGTTTTGAGAGTTTTGCAAACCTTTTCACCCTCTTAACAGGGCTTTTGACAGAGCAGAAGTGTTCACTTTTGTTCACATCCAATTTATCAAATGTTCCTTTTATGAATTATGCTTTTGGACAAAAAAAGACCTAGGCTCCACTTGTATGACATATTACAAGTATATCAGGAGCCTTTACACATGCTTCTTCTTAGTTTCTGTCCAAAACCTCCATGTTGTCCACTATATTATTCCCATTTTAAGGATGTTGATAAATACTAGTTACCACTTGAATGTAAAGTCCATGAAGACAAGGGCTTTGAGGTTTTTTTTTCTGGTATCTCCATTACCTAGAACACTAAGAAATATTTATTGAATAAAATAACAAAGTAATAAAATCATTCGCAAAGAATATTCAGCATCACAAAAGCACAAAGTCCTGTCACTGCCTGTGATCTGCCACCACTGTTCTTTCCCTAACAGTTTTTTTTTCCTAGAGGTGTTTCATATTATTCATAATACAGAGGGATTCCTTTATCCAAAGGGATCCTCTATAATTTCTAACTTGCTCTAATATATTTTTGGCCTTTAACAGATGCTCGACAACTGTAGTATACTGTATTGTGAATTCCAATTATGTATAAGACAGATGTCTGCCCTTTCCCACAAAGCTCACAGCTTTATGAACTTTCATTGTAAACCACATTTCAGATTCATAAATGAACATTTTTAATAAGTGTGTGTGTTTAAGTCACTCAGTGAGTTACATATTACCTAGACTTTTGAGTTAGATCACATAACAAAAAGATACATACCCAAATGCATTTGAACCCAAGCTTATAACACTATAATGCCATGTTCACCAATAAAGCAAAACAATAATAAAACTGGAATTTTACCTTTTAGTGATAGCTGTGAAACATAAACCATTTATTAACCAGGATCTGATTCTATAAGATGAAACACTTCATAAAAATCATTCAACCCTATGATTACCTAGACTCAAACTCGACTCCTGGCTCCATCATCATCATTAATTTTGTGGTCTTGAGCAAGTGACTTTGAGGGTCTTCCTTCATTCATATGAAAATCTGGGATGACGATGATGAAGAAGAAAAATATCCAATAGCACATCCGCAGTATCTGCTATGCCAGAGGATGTAGAAAACACATTTAATCACAATATTTCTGTAGAAACACATTTAATCACAACAACCGTCTGAGGTAGACACAGTTTTCTCCCTGATTTACAGATGTCCACCTCACAAAAGGTAGAACTAAATGAGTTAGCTTATATAAAAAAAGGCTGTGCAGCTAGTAAGGTGTTGTACAATATTAGTTACGATATGTTCTCTGCACTGACATTTACCAGGGCTATGACAGGGTCGCTATGGGTTGGAATCAACTCAACAGCAATGGTTCTTTTTTTTTTTTCCTGTGACAAGTTTTATACAAAACCATACAGACCAACCTAGTTTCAAGGTCAGGTGCCACCAGTAGTTATTCTTTTGACCTTATAAAATATACTTAAACTTTCCAAAGCTCAGATTTCTCATCTGCAAAATGGCCTCATGAGTCCATTCTGAGGATTTATTGAGATCACGCACAATGCCTGCTGTATTTGCTCAATAATTTTCAGCTCTAATGATGATAGAGATTATGAGGATGAACGCATTCACTGAGAAAGTGAGGTGGAGCTTTGGATGTGATGAGAGCTCCTTAAAGTCCTTGCATGATACTGAGGCTGTTTTAATGTGCACTCACCTTACTACCCTAACTGCAGTGTTATTTAATGACTAAAGTGCATCCCACATTCATCTCTTCTAGCTTTAAGTTCAGTTAGTTTTGTTTTATTTTATTTTCTACTAGATCCCTGAAGCCCAGAGAGGTTAAGTGCTCTGTTAGTATAACATATGTGAATCTCTTTAAATTACGAGGTTCTAAATTCCAAGACAGCCAAAATATACACTAGAGATCCCTGCAAATAAGAAATCAGCAAATATTCAATGCACTGCTACAAGTTTCAGCACAGGGGAAGGTTTATTCAAGATACAAAGAGACTATATAACATAAAAAAAAGCAATGTAATGACTTATAACCACAGGGGGAAACTGGAGAAACTTCTTCCATCTCCATTTGGAGGCCTTGCCTGAGTCTTAAAACAGAACTCATCGTCTTTCCACTCAAACTCACCTACCCTCCTGTGTTCTGGACCTCAGTAAAACTTCCACAGTCCCAACCAGAAATGTTTGTGTCATGCTTGATTCCTGCCAGTCTCTCACCATACATTTCCAATGAATCACCACATGCTCCCCTATAAATATCTCTCAGACAACTTCCCTTCTCTCCATTCTTAGAACCCTGATCCTGTTATTGGCCTTCATTGTTTCTCATCTGCATTATTACAGCAGCATCTTAATTAGTTGTCCAGCATTCAGTCTTACCCTTTCTAGTCAACAGATATTTGTAAAAAAACACAAATCTTAACAACTCACATCCTTTTGTAAAACTCTTCAATGATGTCCACTACTATTGCAATAAGGTCAAATTATTTAATATGGCCTAATGGGTCTTCCCCATGCCTGCATCTCAAACCACATGAAACTTCTTTCATTCTTTCCTTCTTTGCCCACCCACCCCTGAAAGCACAACATCCTGGCCACACTGAGTGCCCTTCAATTCTTCAAAAGTGCTAACACACTTTCCTTCTCTGAATCTTTGAACCTGTCCTTCCTTCTGCCTGGGACAGTTTTCCCCCACACTTCCATCACTTAGGTGATTTCTACCAAACCTTCAGGTGTCAGCTATCACTCTCTAGTAGACCTTCTCCGAAACCTTAGCTGGATTATGTGGCTCCCTATTGCCTCCATAGCACCCTATACTCACCTCCATCACAGCACTCAGCTCAATGAACCGTAATCCCTTCTTTCCTTTTCTGTGTTCCCCACTAGACTCAGTTCTTTGAGGGAGGTTTTGTGTCTGCTTTGCTTCCCATCACATTCTCAGGGCTCCTCTCAAAACAAGGCACAGGTGAGAAGATCGACGCAGATTTCTAAAGTACATGAATGTGGGAGAGAATAAATTCAGAAAAGACAAGGATTCATGAATAAAAATAAAGCAATGAAAACTGATAAAAGAAAACTGGGGAAAAATGGGGAGCAAATTTAGATAAAGTGATCGGGGAAGAAATTTTTAAGGGCATGCCACTTGAGCAAAAACTTTAAAGAAAAGTAAGCCATGTGGGTATTTGGGCATAGTCCTCTAAAAAGACAGAATTAGTCAGAGCTCTCAATATTTTGAAGAACAGGGAGGCTGGCATATCTAAGATCAGTAAACACAGAGGACAGTGGTATAAATCAGGGTTAGATCATGGAGCAATTTGTAAGTCAAGATATTTTAGATCGGATTTCATTCTAAGTGCATACAAAGAAATTAGGAGCTTTTAACTAAAGAATGTCAAAACAGGACTGAACAATTATTTCTTGAATGTGCATCATAACAAGGCATTTGGAAAACTATTCTGAGATTTCTAAGGGAATGCACCTGGAATGAATGAAGTTCGTGAAGACTGAAGATGTACAGTCACAGACCATTTTACATACAGAGAATTTAATTCTAGGCAGGCTGGTTGTTTTACCAAAAACCATAGCATGTATTACTTGGGAACACACAAACTAACTTATAAATGGCCATCCTAGATATAAAAAGTACCCTGAGATACCAGAGTCTTCCTACACTTTGGAGATATGTCTTTGCCTATATCCTTACTAGACTATTAGCATCTTCAGGGAAGGTATAGAGTTGTACTCTTTCTTTCTATTTCTTATAGTACACAGCACAGAGGTTACACCTCATAGGGCATCAACAATAAATGTAAAATGAATTGAATATGTGATTTACTTCTTCCGAATTCTTCCTAAAGCTATCCAAAAATCATTCAACTATCAAGTATTTCTGAACTCAGATATTGTGCCAGGCACCATGCTGGATACTCGGATGACAAAGATGAATAAGACATTGCATCTGTACTCAAGGAGATTACATCTTAATGCGGACAGGCAAGTATGCAAACTACCATTAAACATATTGTGAGCATAGCCACCCAAGCTACAACAACGGGTCTCCATTTACCTGGAGTAGCAGAGGAAGAAGGAGAGTTAGGAATTGAAGGAAATGCTGTCACTATGAACATCTTCCTTCTGTGCCATGAGACCAGAAGAACTCAATGGTGACTAGCTACGAAAACTGAATGTTTTGATCTAAGATTCTATGGAACAATCTTGATCAAAAAGGGGTAAAAAAAGGGAATGGAATTTCAAATTCTCAGTGGAATCCAGACCTTCCGGAATTACCGAAGCTTGTTGAACATCCAAAACTGTTGCCCTGAGATAATCTTTAAATTTTATACCTCAAGGCAAAACTTTTCCCAGAAGTCTGCTTTGAATCAAACAACAGTTTAGTCTAATTAGTAAAGTATGTCTGCCTTGAACATTGTGCTCTCTCAAAGATGTATCTATGTGGGAATAAACTGACAGCAGCGTCTATAAGATTAGATGAGAAGATTAGGGGGCAGTGACTTTACATTAATGGTGGTGGAATAATTTGGAAAGGAATAGTGAGGACACAACTTGAAGAATGTAAACAATGTCACCAAATTGTACATGTAGAATTTATTCAAACAATGTATCTTTGCCATGAATATTTTCTAAAAAATTTAATAAAAAATGTGTAATGCAAGAAGTGCAATATGAAACCAACACATTTTATAGTTTATCTAAACAATTATAAAAATTAGTATTTACTGTCCACATGCTATATAAGTGCTGTTAGTGCTTAGTGTACGTTGTATCTTGTTTAACTCTTTTAATAATCTTCTTACCCTTTGGGTCATAAGACATGCTGTAAAAATGGCTTTGGGTGGTGATTGACCTCCCCCAACCCCACAAGGGTCAAGGAGAACCAGGATCAACAGCTCAAGGCTGATTCCTATGAGGCAGAGGTCAGAGAAGCCTCCTCTCTCCACCACCCTCACCAACTGTGACACCAACCGTCCCTCCATGGCATTCTCTACTTCTCTGCTGGGTTCGATAATTTACTGCAATGGCACACAGAACTCACAGCCCATACTCATGATTATGGGGTTTATTAGGGAAGTAACAGCTACAATTCAGGCTCAAGAAAATCAGGATACAGTTCTTCCGTCAGGATAGCCTCTCCCCAGCTGTGCGTGCAGGCGCACATCTCCCTGGCCCTCAGTCTCAGCCCAAAGGCACTCAGCTTTATGTCTCTAAAGGGAGCCCACAGTGCCATCTCCTGCTGCCTAGTCTCTGCTGCCGTGTCTCCCCTTCCCTGATGGTGGTGGGCTCCTCCTGCCTGCTCCGGAATTGACTCTCTTCCTAGGCAACACTGACCAATCCCCCGGTTGGCCACAATTACCCTATCACATAATCACCTGGGTGGGAATTACAAAACCATGGCTAGAAAGACCACACACAAAAGTAATTAATCCTACCATACATGCCCACTATTTTCTTTCTTTTTTTTTTCCTTACGCGAAAGCTTGACTACAGAGAGGTTAAGCAGCTTTCTCAGGGCTACCCTTCGGTCAGTGGTGAAGCTGAAAGTCAAACACTGGTATTTTGACTCTAGTAGCTGTACTTTTAACCAATCACGTCATTCTCAAAGATATTGGCTGATTTTTAATTTCCATAGAAAACCTGTAAAACAGGTTTTATTTTATCATTTCGTAGGCAAAAAATAAAAAACTGTCTTTAAGAAGTGCAAGACTCCCCAAGGTCATTGTTGAGCCCACTGGAGACTTTAAGTCTTCTGATTCTAAGTTCTACCTTATTTCCACTAAAACATGCTTCCTGTGTATAGATTTTTGTATCTTTCAGAGAGTTGAGAGAACACATTATTTCTGATTTGTTTGGTCTGGTGGTGGAGATGAGGGTTTTCATGAAGGAGGTGACACATCCCAAATAGGACCACTCACCTTAATCTAAAATGTCACTGAAGTAGGGTATTGTGCCACTATGAAACGGCAAGATGTTTCTGGCTAAACACTTCATCTAGAGAATGTAAATTCAATTTTTTATTGAAGCTACGATGGATAGCACAAGCCAATTTATTTGAGCATCTTTCTTCATCATTGCCAGGCTAAACATTCCCAAACAAAAATGTACCCAGACTCTCCTGGAACAGAATTTTCTGACATTTACCTGGAAATCCAACTAAATATTGACCAAGTACAATTATAGCTAAAATATGCAAAGGGAATTTCAATAAACTTACTGTTGTAGTTTATTGATAAAAATACCGCAACAATATTAGTTGTTATTATTGACTACATACTCATTACCATCCTACTCATATTCTAAACATTAAAAAATATAATCCTCACGACAACCAAGGAAACAGGTGTTCCTAGTTTACGTATGAGGACATTGAGGATTCAAAATGTTACATCCCAGAAATAGAAAAGGTCAAGGTGGGAACTGAATTCAGGTCCATATGACACCAAAGTTATTGTTTCGCCTACCATGTTCCCTAGTCCTAGTTTAGCTGATAGAACAGATTATTTTGTTATGCTGGAGAAAGCCTTGGTTGGGTTATGTATTAACTAGGTATGGAGTCATGGGACCTTGGATAGGATTTATATATTTAGACACATATTCTTGTATTGAAAAGATATGTGAGAGATCCACTATTGCAATCCCCACAGAGAACATAAAAATATACTATTTCCTATTGACTCCAGCATATCAGTTTTAAGAATTAGCAGATGAATATAGAAGTGGCTTCATTATTGTCCCAACTTACAAACTCAACAAAAGGTAGGGAGATGGGTCAGCTGCTGAACGTTTCCATCAATAGACATGTTGGATATTTTTGTTGTTGTTGCTCAGATCTACCAATCATTTGAGAATTGCCCATTTTCTCTACGTTCTTTTAGATGTCTGGTAGGCTCAAGGTTAACCCTTAATTAAGCATGATTGAACTCCTGCCCTTAACTACTTCTAACAAGACACAGTATCTTCTCTCCTAAGGGCACTTTGGGGATGCAGTGGCAGCAATAGCAATAGCAACAGTAAGGATTCAGTTTGAATATTTTGTATTTGTAATCCCATGTTCATTTACAGTGTGAGTCATTCAAAATTGTATTATCCAAGGAAATGGCTGAGATTCCTGCATCTTCACATAAGATTTGTTCTCTTTCTTAAATCAAATTATAACAGGATCTAACTCATAGAAGATTAGAAGATTGAATGAACAAATCCTGGAACATAGTTTTTTTTTTTTTTCTCTAATGCAATTCACACTCTCAACCTATTTTTTACTACGCGCTTACTATATGCATTGTATATGCATTGTGCTGTGCTAAGTTCTGGATATACTTTATGATTTGTATAAATGCAATTATCATTTATTGGGGGAATGTGGTATATCTAGCTCTATGTTAGGTGTTTTATACATTGTCTCATGTCACCCTCACAGTAACAACTCTGGTAGACTCTAATTCCCTTATTATAATAAGGAACCTGAAATTTGGCTACATGAAATCACATTCCCCAGGTTACATATTTACTCCCCACACAAACGTTATAAATCAGGCTCTGGTTAGGAAACAGGCCATTCATGCACAGTTACTCACTCAATGTCCTGGTTGTTTATTTAATCTCCATCCCAAATTTCTTTTCACGGGAGAGTTTAGAAACTAAAGTCTATATTCCCTAGACTTCTTTGCAGCTAGGATTCTGTGTGTAAAGTCGGTTTTACCCATTAGATGTTATGTGCCTGTGGTCTGAAGGCAGAACTGGGCCAGAAGGAATCGTCCTGCCCTCTCTTGACTGTGCTGTGCAGGGGCGTTGTAGGAACATGAAGTGTTCCAGTGTTCCACACCATACCATTTCCTGGTAGTTGGAAAAGAAATGGCAGCAGAGGTAGCAGAGATTTCGTGACCTCATTCCCTGGTCTGCAGTTGTGGGCTTACTTTCCCCATATTTTGGGTATCTGAAATGGGGGCCAAAGTGGTATTAGGTCCTTGAGTGTGGCACAGCTTCATAGATAGCCCAGAGGTGGTAGCTCCTCTAGTGGGCTAAACCAAAAACCAAACCAAACCCGTTGTCATCGAGTCAATTCTGACTCATAGTTACCCAATAGGAAAGAGTAGAACTGCCCTGTAGGGTTTCTAAGGAGTTCCTGGTGGATTTGAACTGCTGACATTTTGGTTAGCAGCTGTAGCTCTTAACCACTACACCGCCAGGGTTTCCTCTAGTGGGCTAGTTCTCTATTATTCCTGAGTCTTTCCTGGAGGCCCAGCTCAGACTCCATTCTTTCAACATCCATTATGAATTTATAAGCCTCTAACTCCTTATATTAAATTTATTCTTGCTTAAGATATCTAGAGCAGCATCTGTTTTCTGTATGTAACCCAGAGTAATATATTGAATAAGGATTCCTACTTGCTAAAACGAGTCAGCATGAGAATCCATCTTACAACTCTTTTGCAACGAGAGAGGGAAATGTTATTGAAACCTTACCTCATTCTCCCACAACAAAGATGTGAGATCTGGGAAGGATGGATACGGATTCTAGGAATCCCATTGCCATTGCATATATTAATGAGTGAGCAAATAAACAAATACAAGAACCATCAGCACCAGCTGTTCCTGGCTTCTTCAGCTTTTCTTTCACCTCAGTTAATCATAAAAGAAGCTCCCACTTTTTGAGTACCTACTATATACCAGAAATAATAAGAGGAAACTTGATAAACCGTTGCTAATCATTACAAGGACTTTTCAGGTAAGTATTTTTTAATCCCTGTCTTATTTGTATGTTTATTCAAATGAAGAAACTCAAGCTCTGAGAGTTTCAAATCTGGCTGACTCCAAACTAACTCATTTCCTACTAAAGCATGCTGCCTGCTCATGGAACTTTTTCATTCACCTCTAACCTAAGAGAAGTGTTGAAGCTCAATGAGCTGTGTTGTTGCTAGCTGCTATCGAGTCAGCCTCTGACTCGTGGTTATCCCATGACAACAGAACAAAACGTTGCCCAATCCTGCACCATCCACATGATCCGTTGTGGATTGGACTATCGTGATCCATAGGGTTTTCAGTGGCTGATTTTCAGAAGTAGATCACCAGACCTTTCTTCTAGCCCATCTTAGTCTTGAAGCTCCACTGAAACCTGTTCAGCATTGTAGCTACACACAAGCTGCCACGGACAGAAGTGTGGTGGCTGACCGTGAGGTGCACTGGCCAGGAATCAGACCTGAGTTTCCCACATAGAAGACAAGGATTCTACCACTGAATGGAACATAGAAGACAAGGATTCTATCGTTGAATGGAACATAGAAGACAAGGATTCTATCATTGAATGGAACATAGAAGACAAGGATTCTACCACTGAATGGAAAAAAAAAAAAACTTTAAAATCAGAAGACTTGATGTTAATCCAGCTCCAAGAGTTTCTAGTGGTGGAATCTTGGGCAAGTCACTCATGTACTTTTAGTTCCAGTTTCCGCACCAGTAAAATGGATACAACAGCATCTGCCATGACACTTGCACAGAATTCCTATGTCAATTCACAGCTGCATTTCATCATCTATTAGAGTGGTGGAAAGGATTTCAAATATATATGATGTCTAAGAGTAAACACTTGGGCAATCACCTCACTTCTATCAGTTTTTTCATCTAAAAATTGGGGATGATAGTTCACTAAGTTTTTTTGAAGACAAAATGAGATGCCATAATTGAAATGCTTAGTAGAGTGATGCTACCCTGTAAACACACAATACTTTTAACTTTTATTATTATTATTTACAAATAGCACAATCATAAGTCCATTGAGACATTTTATCCAAGTATTCTACTCTACAACATGGTTCACAAGTGCAAAATCATTTTTTAAAAATGCTATTAGCTTTAGTAGTGCCCTGAGTATAGTTCACATGCCGACTCAACCACAATGGGTTTGGTGTTTGTTTATTTTTGTATAGTTCACCCAGCCAGGTATCTCTTGCATCCTAAAGAGGAGAAGCAAAGCCTCCTACCATTTGGCCTCACGCTGTGTTTGGAAGGTTGCTTTCTTCCTGTCCTCTTGGCTCCTGAGGCAGACAAGTGGATTTTCCATCCTTTGGTCATTGCCAAATAATAGAGCCAGAGGAACAGATGAAGAGCAGCCCCCCAGAGGAGTCCGATCAGATCAGAAACTTTTCCTGGGACTGCTCCTTTCAGGCTTGGTCTCACTGGCAAGCAGGAGAAGGGATGAGAGACAGAGGCCATATGCCAAAGCCCATGGCAGATTCTCAGCAATTACAAATGCACAGCAAGGTGACATTTTGTTTGTTTGCTTCATTTAAGCCAGAAGGGGATCCAAAATCTATACAGGATTATAGTAAAATTTATGCATAAGTAGACGTGAAATAGATCCCTGAGTGCGGGATTTGAGGAGAATGTTTGATTGACTAAATTAAAATAATCCAAGAAGTATTAACTTATCTACAATGGAAAAATCTTTTGCAGGTACTGGGTTTAGGTAACTCTCAACATAGACTTCATTTTTTTCATGCCAACATCTCTCCCATCAATGAAACTTCTGCAAGGAGACAGATCTATTCCATGGAGAAGTAGCAAGCATGTTTGTGGAGCATAGAGTAAAGGTAGGATCTCCTTGATTCTAGGCATTGTGCAGAAAGTAGGAACCAGTAAGCCACAGCAGCAGCTAGTACTATAGAAATGCAATCACTGAGGATTTTGTACTTCAAGTCCAGTGTTTGAGGAATTGTAGACAGAGAAATTGAGAATTTTCTGTAATTAGTTTGCCAACTTTGATAAGTAAAGCCCAATCAGAGACAATGTGTAGGATAAATAAAATGTTCAGAGACTTTCTAGAATCAGGGAAATAAGAGAAGGAATCCTGAGCTGGAACAAGACAGTAATATTTCCCTTAGACACTTTGGGCTACAGAGTTCCCCAATTCCTTTGTGAGAAAGGAGGACAGTGAAGACAAAATCACACAGTCTGTGGTGGCTGGTTGTGTTTTCTTTGTGTGTCTATGTATGCTTGTGTGTGAGCGCGTGTGCTGAATTTACTGTGAACTGCATCTAGTCACCTGGTGACAGTATTCAGACATTATTATCAGCTCTTTGGGGACTCATTATATAATCCTGAAATAAAATAATTTCTTTCAGATTTCATAAGGGAAAACTTGAACCAGCTCTACCCAAAGAACAATTTAGAATCAGGGTTCTTATGCCTGGAGTATGAGTCCTTGTAGGAAAAGGTTTTAAGTAAGGCTTATTTCCTGTTTAGGTAGTACACAAATTACAGAAATCTTTGAATGTCTAATTTTCCGTTGGGGTTCCTGGTTTCTTGAACTTCTGATAATGTTTCTGTGACATTGTCTAATGCCCCAGGGGGAAAAAAAATGTTCACTTATCAATTTATTATTTCTTAAATGTATACACACTCCTGAGTGCTTTAAAAAGAACAATGAATTTAGTCATTTCAAAAAGCAAGACTACTCTGAGAAAATAATCGAGGGGATAGGGTTAGTTAGGTCCAGTCTCAGCTCCCTGCTGCCCTCTGTTGGTTTGGAAAGGGGCAAGTGGAACACCAAACTGGAAAAAAAAAAAAAAAAACCGTTGCCATTGAGTGGATTCTGACTCATACCGAGGACCCTGAAGGACAGAGTAGAACTGCCCTGCAGGGTTTCCAAGGAGCACCTGGTAGATTTGAACTCCCACCTTTTTGGTTAGCAGCCTTAGCTCTTAACTACTACACCAACAGGTTTCCAAGTGGAGCACAGCTGGATGATATATAAGGGACCAGCACTCCCTACGGAGGCAAAAGGCCTACGAAAGGAAAATTATACCCTAGAAAACACCTAGGTGGATGTGAAGGGGAATATCGTGGATTAACATTTATCGAGAGACTACTGTATTCCATGGATGTACTGTTTTTAAACACACCATCTCATCTAATTCTCAAAAAAATACTGGAGGTAGATATTTTTATTCCTATTTGACACTGGAAGAAACAGATGCTCAAACTTACCCCAGGTCACACAGGCAGTCAGGGGAGGAATGAGGATTTGAACCTACCTGAATTCCAGAGTTCCTTGGTTATTATGCTCTGCCAGGACTAAAGTCACATTTGATCCTTTTCTGATTCTTGCTTCCCCTATCCCTCATCCCCCAATCAGTAGTGAATTCCAACAGAATGGACAGTCTTAGGTTCTCTCTCACTAACATCTTAGAATTGTTCCTACGTAGATTTTCTTCTTCATTCCCACTAACTGGATACAGCCCACTGACCATATTCTATAGTAGTTGGGTCATCTCATGACTGTTGCTCTCACTGCTGGTCTTTCCTTAACATCCATTGCATGTGGTACTGCAAGATTCATCTTCCTAAAGTCAACCTGATCATGTCACCCCATGGTTAAAAAAAAATAGTGGTTATTTATTGCATTCTCAGTTATGATCCTACTCCATCCACTAGCATTTAAGGTCTTTTTTATAATGTGACCACAATATATGCTCTAAGTCTCATTTCCAGCCAAGAGGTTACATCCAACTATATATTATTCAAATAAGAGGGCTAAGCTCCCCAAATCACCCTAGCACTTAGATTTTCTTTAAGCTGTTGTCTCTATAAGAGATCTTCTATCCCTATGTTCACCTATTCAAATACTGTTACTCCTTTGAGGTCCATTTCAAATGCTACTTCCCCTGTAAACCATTCTAGATATGCACAACCAAATAATACTTTGCTTTTATGGATCCTGTATTCCTCTGTGTTGGACGGTAAGAAAGAAAAATAATTGACAAACAACTGTTGTTGTTTTTATGTGCTAAACTTTTATTAGTGGCTTTACGTACTTTATCTTACTTAATCTTCCCATAAACTTGACGGGTTTAGTAACATTATCTCTGCATTTTACAGATGAAGAAACTGGCACTCAGAGATGTAGTTCACCCAGTTCCCCAGTGCTAATAAGCAGTGGTGTGAGAATGAAATCCAGGCCAATCTAATTTCAGGCATGCTATGTATTTTTTCTCTCTTCCATGTGTGGTTACCAGAGGACCCCTAGTTTAATTCTGACTCACAGATATATTTAGTCTGAACTGTAGAGCCCTTTTTTATATGTATGTAATAATTTTTTAATATGGGAAATATCACATAATAATCTGGAATTTTAGCTTCTCTTGAAAAAAGATCATAAAATATAGGTAATTTGGGTCTGAATTTCCCAATGGCACTAGTGTTTACTGTCCGGAACCCTCTTTACACAGGCACATGTCCTCCCAATTGCAATAATCCCTACACTGCCCATTTCATGTTGTACCATTCTCATGCCTGTATATTTGTTGCAGTTTCCCTGTAAGAGATTATTTTCTTGAGGTCAGAATCTCTCTTTTTCTCTTTCATATTCTTCACCACTTGTCTGTCAGTTTGTCGTACTGTGGTGGCTCACATATTATTGTCATACCAGCAGGATAACCCACAGTGGACAGGTTTTAGCAGAGCTTCCAGGCTAAGGCAGACTAAGAAAAAGGACCTGGCAATCCACTTCTAAAAAAATTAGCCAGTGAAAACTTTATGAATAGCAGTAGAACATTGTCTGATGTATGAATTAAACCTCAACATAAAAAAAAAAAAAATCCTCACAACTGGACCAATAAGCCACATCATGATAAATGGAGAAAAGATTGAAGTTGCCAAGGATTTCATTTTACTTGGATCCACAATGAACACCCAGGGAAGCAGCAGTCAAGAAACCAAACAAACAACTTATTGCTTTGGGCAAATCTGCTCAAAAGACCTCTTTAAAATGTTGAAAAGCAAAGATGTCACTTTGCGGACTAAGGTGAACCTGACCTGAGCCATGGTATTTTCAGTTGCCTCATATGCATGTGAAAGCTGGACAATGAACAAGGAAGACTGCAGAAGAACTGATGCATTCAAATTATGGTGCTGGCAAAGAATATTGAATACACAGTGGACTGCCAGAAGAAGAAACAAATCTGTCTTGGAAGAAATACAGCCAGAATGTTCCTTGGAAGCGAGGATGTCAAAACTTCATCTCAATTACTTTGAACATGTTATTAGGAGGGACCAGTCTCTGAAGAAGGACATCATGTTTGGTAAAATAGAGGGTAAGCGAAAAAGAGGAAGACCCTCAAAGAGATGGATTGACACGGTAGCTGCAACAGTGGGTTCAAACATAGCAACGATTGTGAGGATGGTGCAGGGCCAGGCAGCGTTTCTTTCTCTTGTACATAGGGTCGCTATGAGTCAGAACCAATTCAATGGCACCTAACAACAACAACAATTCTTCATCAGCGCTTAGCACAGAGCCTCCAGCAAGGAATAGTGAGGGATTCAAAATGAACTAACATTTAAAAAAACAATTTTTTGGTTCCAGAGAGAACTTGGTGGGAGAGAACTTAGTTTGATTTCCAGCTTTATTCTACTAAATATTGGGCAGCTTGCTTAACCTCCCTTTGCCCTAGTTTCCTTCCAGAGTTTGTGTGTGAATTAAATAATAAGTGCAAAGTGGTTATTAATGTGACTGGCATATAGTAAGTGCTCAATAAATATTAGCTCTTATTATGACTATTATTTCAGGAATTTAAGGAAGTAGCAAAATAAGAAAAAAACAATTAGTGGTCTGTCCTCTTACTGAATGGATCATATAGAGCAATCTTTTCCCCTGCTTTTCCTCATTTTTCACTGTAGGCAGGAGAAAAAAAAGTCAGTCAGAAGCTGCTAGAGCAGAGAAAAGCAAATCACTTTGGCACCTGAACAACAAAGCAATGTTAGTTTATTTTCTTTGTAAAAAGTCATCTGTTCTCAAACCTCTTTTATGAAATACCTGTCATAGTCCATTTTATTGAACGTTACTCACTCCGCATTTTTTTGGCCTCAAGGTCATTCCATTATCAGTTCCTACATCACCTTCTGTATTAGAAATGGGCTAGGGGAGATGGAAAGGAACACACACACACACAAATACACAGCACACTCACAAGATGGACAGCTAAGATAATAAAGGTGACTTCAACCCATGGCAGGTGGAACTTGGCTCTGTCCCTACTTCAGATATAACCAACGGTAGTGACACTCACTGACAGATCCGGAAAGACAGCTCGCTATAAAAGGTGCCCAAAGCCAGAAGCAGCTTTCAATCTGATTACCAGGTCTTACACAAGATAACCCAAATATATTTTATGTTTGTGTGTGTTTTTTAACCCACTTGTTTCAGGTCCTTTCAAAAAAAGACAACAATTATGCTAACATGAACAACACAACACAAAACCTCTTAAAAACCTCTCCCCATTCTGAAAAACACTCCAAGTTCCCCAGAACATTGTCCAAGGTGCTTCTTTGCAAATTGTTGCCATTTTTTTGCTGCTGTTTGGTATGGTCTTACTGGGGCGAGTCTGACTGCCTGACTATATGGTGCTTTGATCAGCATGTGGAGCTACCTAAAAATAAATCTGGACATGGGTGAGTTTTACTGCACACTTCCTTTTCCCTCTTGCCAAAAAACTAGGAAGCTTCTTTTCTAAATACCTGCCGGCAAGTTACAGATTATATCTTTCAGTTTTGGCCTTTAAGATGAAGGAAGGGAAACTTGCCATCCTTCTGTGTTTCAGGCACCAGGCTTTATATCATGCTTACATTCCCTCTCTGAATTTGGAAAATACTGTGATGTGACAATGACAATGAGGATAATGATGATGATATGATAGGAATGGACATTTTTTAATTATAAAATTAGAGTTTACAAAGAATAAATAACTTTAGTCAAGATCATGCAGCTAGTCAGGGCTTATTTATTTATTTATTTATTTTAAGCCCAGGCCTGTTTTTCATTCCCATTGCTCTCTAGTCAGTCGCCTCTCCTCCCACCCAACCTACCTATCCAGTCATTTCACAGGACTCCCCAATTAGAACCTCTATCCCGTCACAAGGCTCCATTCACTGGTCTCCAAGCATTCTTTATGCCTTCCCACTTGTGCCTATCAAGCTACTATCGTAGCAGCTTTTTCAGTAGTGCAGAACATGGCACAAAAACGGTATTCAGACATATAGATAGAACTGAATTAAACTGACTTTCCAAGCCTTTCAACTCTCTACGTATATAAACGGATTGCGGTCTGAACTTCGCAAACAGAGCCAGGTTGTGGATACAGAGTCTGCATCGTAAGCTCCCAGTGGGGTCTACAACCTATAGGGGTGATATTCTGACGGGGAGAATAATTTGAAATTGTATCATAATGACTTGATACTCCACTTTTGAATGAGCTGAACACGTGGTTACAGTTATAGAGAACCCACAGAGCTTCTCTTTCAGGTTGAAGATGTTTATTTATTGTCACAAAACAGAAATGACGTTAGTGGCCTACCGGTCTTGCTCCATAATTAATGTCAAAAAGAAGAGCTTTACCGTGGAAATTTTTAGTTTTAGCAGATATCTTCCAAAATTTACTAGACTTCTAGTTAATAATCCTAAAAGCAAATCAAGTCTTTTATTTACCTATGGGTATATTTTACAATGAAGATGTCCAAGAATGAAATTATTTTCTATTCAATCACCAGCCCAGTTATTGATGAAGAGGAAGCAAAGGCCAGTTCAACATAAAAGTGTAGTAGTCTTAAAAATATAAGTTGCTTACATGTGCCTGCAACATTTGTTTTTACTTAGATAATAGCACAGTTTATGCATTTACCTTAATTTTTTTAACCTTCCTATAATTTGTACTAATTTGGCTGTACAAAAAAGCTACAATAGCCCAAAGTAATATTATTTAAAAAACTTTTTTTTTTTCTCCAGTAACATGGGATGCTGATACTTTAGCAGGCTCTGAAGGATTATCTTCAACTAAGTTTTAATGATAGAAAGACCAATAGTTCTTTCAGTTAAGTTGCACTTTAAAGTTTATAGATTACTTTGATACCTACTATGTCATTGGACTCTTAACAGAACTCATTTGGCAATGTTATTTTTGTCATTGAAAAGAAGAGGAAGTTAATGTTCAGAAGGGTTAAGTGCTTTACTAAGGGATATACAGCTAAAGTGGACTTCCTGGTGTATTTTCTGAAGTCGCTTTAATGATCAACTAAGTGAGGACAACTTCCAACCCTGTAACTCTAGGCCAGATGTTTCTCCTGAGATTGAGATCTTACCTGTTTGTCTTTCAAACATCTCCATCTGGAGATGCTATAAGCAGTTCCCAATCACTTCCTGTTCCTCCTCCTGAGTGTCCCATTTCAGTGGTACCTCCAAACGCCAAGGAATCCAAGCCACAATCTCCCCTCTTACCCTTTCCACCACCGTCATACCCAATCAATCATCAAATTCAGCCAATTTTATATTCCAAATGTTCTTATCATCTGTTCACTTCTCTCCACATCTCTAGTCTAGATCACAGTTTTCTCTTATTTGGATTAATATATTTATCTCTAAACAGAATTCCCTACTTCCAACCATACTACAGTTCCCAAATGCCTTCAACATAAAATAGAAACTATTTGGATCTTAGTTTCCTCCTTCAGAAAATGGAGATGAAAGTATCTATCTCTTAGGATTGTTGTAAGTAAATGATGATATTATGGATGTAAAAGTAGAAAGCAGCATCATCATTATTTGAGAAAAGACAAGGAACCTCTTGACCACCAGGACCACTAGCATCTTAAAACTTATATAACATTGTGTTCATTTTAAATTCAGAGAAACTGAGGTTCAGGACAGTGATAAGAGCTGCCTAAGGTAACGCAGTTGGTAAGTGACGCTCTGGAGGTTTTTCTAAATAAGGCTGACTCCAAACCTGAGATATTTTCCTTACAAAGCCCTGGACTTGATCTTGTGGAAACTTGGGAAGGAGGGATGGTTTTGGGGGTGACAGAGCTGCCTGGACCCTGGCTAGTGTTAACAGTTAATATGCTCAGCTGCTAACAGAGAGATTAGAGGCTTGAGTCTACCCAAAGGCACCTCAGAAGAAAGGCCTGATGATCTATTTCTAAAAAATTAGCCATTGTAAACCCTATGAAGCACAGTTGTGCTCTGACATACACAGGGTCACCATGTATAGGAATCAACTTGATGGCAACTGGGGGTTTAGCCAGGCTGGAGAGGATTTGATGCATGTTTTCCAGTCATCCAAAGCTTCTTACCTCTTGGCAAGAAGTACTACTCCCAGCCTAGGGTGAGGGGACTGAACAGAAGCTATGGGCAGAATGAAATACTTGGCTTGCTCAATGGAACTAAGGAAAATGGTACCTCAGTGTAGGTGGGAGAAGCACATCAACCTCATTTTTAGTTCAGAAGGTCTTAAGCCCCAGGTCAATGAGTTGCTGGGTGATTTGGTCCATGTGTCTCTCATCCTCTTTGACCAAGGAGCTAGCTGGAACATTTTCTTATCACACCAATGGCAGAGGTGGAAGAGGACAAGCCCAAGCACACAAGTGCTTTTCAAGTCTTTGATCAAGCCATATCTGTTATACCTCATTATCCAAAGAGCGCTACTTGAAGAAGTCCACAGTCATGGAGCAGGGAAATATATTTTGCCCACAGAGATGGTCAGAACTGCTAAGTCACATGGCTAAGCTACAGGTGGATACAGATAGGCGTGAAGATTTGGGGCCAGTTATGCAATTTATCACTTGAAGTCTCTAACAATTTATCTCGTGGAGTCTCTAGTAAGAGGCTATTAAAAATAAGGCTGCTAGGAACATTTTTATACATGCCTTTTGTATAGATTTCTGGTTGGTATATACCTAGAGGTGGAACCGCTGTCGTAGGATAAGTCCAGCTTTAGTAGACACTGACAAAGTATTTTACAAACTGGTGCTAGATAACTACACTTACACCAGCACTGAATAACAGTCTCATATGTTCCATATGTTTTCAACAGTTGGTATTATCTCTTACTCATTTTAGTCATTCTGGTAATTATAAATGGTATTGCACTGGAGTTTTAATTTGCATTGCTCTAGTGACTAATAAAGTTAAGCGTCTTTTGTAAAGAGACTATTCTAGTCCTTTCCTATTGGGCTGTCCATATTTTTCTTGATTATTTATAAGAACAATTTATGTATTTTGGATACAAGTCCTATGTTAGATTTAGATATTACAAATAACTCTCTATACACTATGGCTTGCATTTTCACTTCTTAAGAATTGAAGTTCTTAATCTTTATACTTTCCGATTTATCAGTGTTTGTTTTCCTTTATGGTTATCACTTCTTATGTATTATTCAAAAATATTTTGCCTACTCTAAGGTCATGAAGAACTTCTATGTTTTTTACTAGCTGTTTTTGTTCTTGTTTTTGCCATTCATATAGATTTACAATCTGTCTAGAGTTGATTTTTATGTGGCAAAAGGTAGAGGGTCAAGGTTTTTTTTTTTTAATGATATCAAATTCACAACACCTTTTATAAAAAACGCATTCTTATTCTACTGTTCTGCAACATTATTTTTGTCATAAATCCAATGATACTAAGTGTGTGGATCTGATTCTGAGCTCTCTGTTCTCTTTTATTGATCTGTTTGTCTAGCACTAGTATCACATTCTTTTAAATACTCTAATTTTCTACTAGGTCCTCATATCTTGTAGTATAAGTTCTTTATCTTTGTTCCCCTTCACATTTTTCTTGGCTATTCTCTGACCTTTTTAAACACGAAGTTGATCACATTAAACATGATTAAATATTTAAATGACTTCCCATTGAGTTTTGGGTACAAACCAAAAATCTTACAAGGGCATACAGAACCCTGCTTGGACTGATCCCAATGACATCTCAAATTTTATCTTTTCCCACTCTCATTCTTGAAGCCTGTTGCCAGACACTTGGCCCTTGGTATCTTCTAACACCAGTGTTCTTCCTGCCACAATGCCTTTATACATGCTATTTCCTCTCTCTAGAATGTTCTCTTACCCCTCTTACCTATTCATCCTTCAACTGTTAGTCCAGGTGTTACTTCTTCAGGGAAGTCTTCCCTGATCCTACCAATCTGGCTAACCCCTTTATTATATACTTCCATAGCTGTATGAACCTCTCCTTGCCAATGCTGAGGGATTTTTATTACTTGGCGAATGTGTATCTTTCCTCCTGGCTTGAAGGCAATGGCCAGTTCTATTTTGATCACTATGTTATACCCAGAACCTAGCATAATGACTGGTGTATGATAGCTACTCAATACGTACCTTATTAAATTGAGAACTTAGATGAAATGAAACTGTGGTATATCAAAAAAATCATGAAATGGTATAGACAAACAGCACAGGCTTTTGGTGTCAGAGAGAGAAGAGTTTATACGTGTGACACTGTGTGAGTAACTCACTGCTCTGTACCTCAATTTGTCCATCTATAATGTGTGACGAATATTTATCTTTTAGAGTTTCAAAAATTAAGAGAAAAGATACATGAAAAGCCTGGCATACAGTAGGCTGTAGGTTAACACCAGCTTTTAGAGAGCAGAGCTTAAGCTGTATCACTGGCCTCCTGTCTTTTGGTTCAGTACTCTACCCATCTATCCACCATTCTGATGCTTATTAACATCAAATTTTGTTAGATGACTTCAAGGAAAAGGAGACAGTCCCTTGTTTGGTGAGTCTGGAGGTTTCCAGATATGTGACCATTGCCACTGGGAGAAATAGGTCCCTGACTGGGTTCGAATTCCTATCCATTTCTGTGCTACCACTTTTTAAAGCCTGAGCCCTAGTAGAAGGACCTTCCTAGGGGAAAAAAAGCCGCCTTGAACTAGATAAGGCACAAAGTATAATAAATGGGGTTCACTGTTGCTGGCTTCAGTGGTAAAAGGGGAAAGTAGAGGATAAGCCAAAAGTGAGAAAGTAACAATAATGGGGAAAACCTTGTAAGATATTTGTGCCCTTGGCATTTCCCCATGTTTATATCCTAAAAGCACATTTTTTCACACAGTAATTTATAAAATATGGGATAAACCAGGAAGAATTTACGGGCTTGTCTTTAGAAGCAGCAAGGATATTCTCACCCCTGAAAGAGCTTGTCTTAAGGTAGCAGAAGCTGAAGAACAGAGTGGATGGTGGCAACATTTATGCAGATTATGAAACTGGGATAACCTACTGGGTGGAAGGCAACAAAGTCCTGGATGTTGCCTACGCAGTTACCTGAACATAACCTTGTGTAAGAATGTTACTTCCAGACATAGGTGTCCACTTGACTCTGCTATGCCATTTTGTCTTCAGAAATATAAAAATGGCTTGAAGGTAAGCAAAGTTTGTTATCCTACATCCTTCTGGTCAACAATCTCTGAAACAAGGATAATTCCATGAATACTTTTGAGATACATGAATCCTTTTCTTGTTTTGATTTGTCTGTGGGTCTTGTGGGGCAAAACTCCAAATGACTGAAGCAGTTAATGAGATGTTTTAGGAATATCATGGTGAAAGAAAACACTATCCTGTGCTAGAACCTCTCACCTAACGCAGCTTTGTAACCTCTGTAGAAAGCTCATGAGCTTCTGTGGCAGAGGGACCTATAAGCAAATCCTGACTCCAGCAGGTCAGGAAAAGATATATAAGGCTTATAGCTGGCATGTGGTGCTCCTCGGTTGAAACTAGAGTCATGTCTGAAATTCCAGTCTGTAGGCTTCTATTTCAGTGTTCTTATTAATAGACCATGTTACTGGTAATTAGTATTTGGAAATGGTAAGGATTAGGCCAATTCATGGAACACAAAATTGTTTAAGCTCTCTGGCTCAATCAGATTGCCTGGTTTGAATCCTTGCTCCACCACAAAAAAGCTCTATGACTTTGGGCCTTTTATATGACATGTCTACACCTCAGTTTTCTCAACTATAACTATACGGTTGTTGTGAGGACTAAAAGAGATAAAATGTATATAAACGGAGTAGTACCTAAGTAGAAAATGTTCAATAAATGGTTACTGCCATCTCCTCTATCATCTTCATCATTTTTATCATCATCATCATCTTCATGATCATCTTTTTTTTTTGCGATTTGCTCATTCTTTTTTTTTTAATTTTTATTGTGCTTTAAGTGCAAGTTTATAAATCAAGTCAGTTTCTCACACAAAAACTTGTATACGTGTTGCTGTATGCTCTCCATTGCTCTCCCCCTAATGAGACAGCCCGCTCCCTCCCTCCACACTCTCTTTTTGTGTCCATTTCATCAGCTTCTAACCCCCTCCACCTTCTCATCTCCCCTCCAGGCAGGAGATGCCAACATAGCCTCAAGTGTCCACCTGATTCAAGAAGCTCACTCCTCACCAGCATCCCTCTCCAACCCATTGTCTAGTCCAATCCATGTCTGAAGAGTTGGCTTTGGGAATGGTTCCTGTCCTGGGCCAACAGAAGGTCTGGGGGCCATGACCACTGGGGTCCTTCTAATTTTAGTCAGACCATTAAGTCTGGTCTTTTTACAAGAATTTGGGGCCTGCATCCCACTGCTCTCCTGCTCCCTCAGGGGTTCTCTGTCGTGTTCCCTGTCAGGGCAGTCATCGGTTGCAGCTGGGCACCATCTAGCTCTTCCAGTCTCAAGCTGATGTAGTCTCTCGTTTATGTGGCCCTTTTTGTCTCTTGGGGTCATAATTACCTTATGTCCTTGGTATTCTTCATTCTCCCTTGATCCAGGTGGGTTGAGACTCATTGATGCATCTTAGATAGCCACTTGCTAACATTTAAGACCCCAGACACCACTCTCCAAAGTGGGATGCAGAATGTTTTCTTAATAGGTTTTATTATGCCAATTGACTTAGATGTCCCCTGAAACTATGGTCCGCAAGCCCCCACCCCTGCTACGCTGGCCTTTGAAGCATTCAGTTTATTCAGGAAACATCTTTGCTTTTGGTTTAGTCCAGTTGTGCTGACCTTGCCTGTATTGTGTGTTGTCTTTCCCGTCACCTAAAGTAGCTCTTATCTACTATCTAATTAGTGAATACCCCTCTCCCACTCTCCCCACCCCGTAACCATCAAAGAATACTTTCTTCTCTGTTTAAACTATTTTTAGAGTTCTTATAATAGTGGTCTTATACAATATTTGTCCTTTTGCAACTGACTAATTTCACTCAGCATAATGCCTTCCAGATTCCTCCATGTTATGAAATGTTTCACAGACTCCTCACTGTTCTTTGTCGATGGTACTATTCCATTGTGTGAATATACCATAATTTATTTATCCATTCATCTGTTGATGGGCACCTTGGTTGCTTCCACCTTTTTGCTATTGGAAACGGTGCTCCAATGAACATGGGTGTGCATATATCTGTTTGTGTAAATGCTCTTATTTTTCTAGGATATATTCCAAGGAACGGGATTGCTGCATAGTATGGTAGTTTTATTTCTAGCTTTTAAAGGAAGTGCCAAATCGATTTCCAGTCATCATTGTTCTTGTTAGAAAAAGCAGGGAAAATGATGTGTCACTAGTAGATGCTCCATAGATAGATAGAATACTATAATACAGAAATAATCCATCTTTTGAGGATCAAACTGTTCCATCGTATTTACAATAAAACTCCTTAAAAATAAATACAATGCCTTGCAAAATTTATCTTTGGTGATAGAATTCACAATAGTGGTTACCTTTTGGAAATTACTGTTTGGAAAATGGGAAAAAGAGCATCCTAGGTGCTGAAAATGTTCTATATCTTGATCTGAGTGATGGTTACTTGAGTATAAATACATGTAAAAAGTCATCAAGCTGTATACTCAGAAGTATGCACTTGGCTGTATATAAGTTATACATCAAGTAAAAGACAATTAAAATCCTCAAAGGTCCCCTCTTGTTCAGCAGGAAATGCAAACTTCCGCACCTCACTGACCCCTGATTCTCAGGAAGCTTATGTTTCTTTAGTCACCTTTTCAAGCTTACACTTCTGTCAAAATCTCCAACCCTCTCAGCTCTCCTCCATTTTAGGTAGTATTCATATCTCTCCACATAAAATTTCATGGACTCCAACAAGAAGCACAATAATGTTTTCTCTGGTTTCTAATCTCACAACTCCTTGCTTCATTCTCTCCAGGAAAATCTCAATTTTTTTTTTTTCCCTGTTCCATAGACTTCTCACCTCTGGGTGGTCTAACTATAGATCTGAAAACTTGTCTTACTCTACTCTTCAAACTAATTTAACCCTTCTTGTTTCTCCTCTAGCCATAGACCAAGGACCATCTGTTTTGTTAGAAGAAACAACAGATATGTTATTTAGGAAAAAAAAAAAAAACTAACAATGTCACTGACTCATTTAGAATGCACTTATTACAACTGTGCTACTTTTTAGGGAATCATTTCATATTTATCATTTGCATGTAATAATAAAAGATTAATGATATAAAACCCCAAAGAAATTGATCTGATCACAGTTAATTTTTGCTAAGCTTATTTAAGTTAACCTTCTGAGATTTACTTTTCTTTGGTGTCATAAACATTTAGCATCATGAAAATATATGACATACACACACACACATATAACATATACATACCACACGCACACACACACGCACTTCCTTGACTTAAATAAACTTGTTTTTCACAATTAAGGTATCTAAAATTGGAATATGCTTTATAAATTTCTTAGCTATCGAGTGCTGATATAACAGAAATTCCACAAATAGGTGACTTTTATGAACAGAAATTTATATTCTCACAGTTTAGGAGGCTCCCAGAATCCATTGACGTCAAGTTGATTCCAACCTATAGCAACCCTATTAGAAGTTAGAATGAATTCAGGGAGACGGCTCTAGGGGAAAGGCTCTCTCTCTCTCTGTCTGCTCTGGGGGAATGTTTTTGTCTCCTCACCTTGTATTCCTTGGCTCCTCAGTGATCTTCATGTGTCATGGTATCTATCTTCTCCCATCTCTGATCTCTCTTTTGCTTGTTTAATCTCTTTTATATCTCAAAAGACATTGATTTAAGACACACCCTACACTAGTACTGTCTCATTAACATAACAAATAAAACCCAGTTCCAGATGGGATTATAACCACAAGTATAGGGGTTAGGATTTACAACACATATTTTTCAGAGACATGATTCAATCCATAGCAATGATGGTTATGAAAAAGAAAAATATAGCCATTAGACAAAGGAGTGTGTGGTGGCATAATTATGCCTGTGCACAATACGAGTTAGCTAACTTTTACCTAAGTTGGGTTACTTGCATTGTTAGTATCACACAGAGTTAAATTTGGATTTAAATTAGGATCCACAATTGTCATTTAAAATGTCTTCAAAAAGATTATACAGTACTACTATATTCCATTGAAATGAAAAGTTATTGTGTATGCCAAAGATTGTCTATCACACAGCAGGCATTGCAATTAGAGTCAGTAGAAACTGTCAAATTTCTGGGAATAGATAATGGTATTTCCAGCCCTAGGAGAGGTTAGTGTGACCAATTTATGCATCGTGAAGGAATACCGCTCAGGAACATAACATCTATCTGTCAAAAGCCTTTGGCTGACTTGCATATGTGGCTGTTTCACTTCCTGGTATGTAATCTAAGTATAATAATTTCAAAATGCCCAGTTCATTCAAATGTGGAAAAACCCAGGCTAAAAGAAAAAAAAATGGGGGGGGAGGAGGCTCAAAATTATTAAATCAACTCAAAGGATAATGAAGCATTCTGGATAGAAAGCAGAGGTTACGGGAAACAGAATGTTGTCACTGTAATACTATGTGTACTAGTTTGTAGCCAAAATGATTCATAAGACTTTTTAGGCTCAATATGAAGAAAATTTACACTGAATCTTTGATGCTTCTATTAAGAGTATGGTTTATATCTTGTAGTTTGATGGATCTTTTACCCATGTATGAGCCTATATTTTTATATCATGCATGGCCATTTAGAAAAATATTGATGCATTGAGTTTTTCAGATTTTCCAAATGTTGAGACATTTTTTCAAGCAATATCAAAAAATTACATTTACTACTATCACCACTGATCTCAACAAAAATATATTTAAGTATTGGGAAGCCTTTAAGCTCATGGTAATGGATATGGGTTTTCCAAAATTATAATCTTCACTTGGAAGCTGAAATTTTGTAATTGGCAACAAATATTGTCAGTTGTTTTCATTGAAGTGATAGGTTAATTTCCTCTATTTTCATAAAAATGCCTACCAAATAACTAAGTCTGAAAGATCATAGTTTTGTTTGTCAGCAGTTCTTCCAAGTAAAAATGATGTCCCTTGAGAAAGCTGCTAGTTCAGCTTGTAACTCAAACATCATACCAGTGCTTTCTTTACTGAATCAGCCATTGTGCTTCAATACACAACAGAACTGCCTTATGCGAATTCCCATTTCATCATCCAGAATAATAGAAAGATGTGTCCTTTAGAAAGAGATTTAATAAAATGAATAATTTTTACAACTTAATTAAAGATTGGAGCCCTGGTGATGCAGTGGTTAAAAATTTGGCTGCTAACCAAAGGTCAGCGGTTCGAATCCACCAGCCACTCCTTGGAAACCTTTTGGGGTAGTTCTGCTTTGTCCAGTAGGGTTGCTATGAGTCAAAACCGACCTATGGCAACATTTTTTTTTTTTTTTGACCTTTGGTTAGCAGCCAAACTCCTAACCTTTGTGCCACCAGGGCTCCCATTAAAGATATTCTTAAGTAAAATTACTTTTTTTTTTTTTTAAATGAAAGGGGTGCTAAAGAATACAATGACACCAGTGCAGCTTGGCTCCACTGCCTTGATGCGTAATATGTAGCCAGCGTTTTTTGCCCACCATTGCTTTTGCATCAACAGTGGAAATGTCAACACAGTTAATAAGGCAAATGATTTCTTAGTACTATTGTGAAAATATTCTTGCCCTCATGAACTCCCTGGAAAAGTCACAGGATCCCTTGAAGGTCTGTGGACCACACTTTAAGAAGCTCAATTTTAATGTAAGCGCAGCTTTCATTCAACAGTGTTTTAAAACATTAAAAGAAAAGAAACTAACAAATGATTTAAAATTTCTGCTGTTAAATGTCATAAGTATGAATAACAAGATAATTAATGGGTTTCCTGTGTAATTTTTAAAGATTAGTTTAAAGCACATTTAATAAGAAAGAAATTACTTCAAGGATTTGAAGTGAGAGAGACATTAGTTAAAATACACTATAGCACATTTATAATTTGAGTAAATTGTTTCCTTTTTGCCTATAAAACTTTGAATTCATGAATACTTTGAATTCATCAATTTGGAATTCCTATTTGAGTAAGTAATTTTGTATAAGTTCAGTAAACACTGGGACAAGATTTAAGTATTTCTGGTAGCAAAAGAAATTAGTTTCTGTGATATATAAATAATAAACGATATTAAGGCTTTTAATAGTTATTGTTTATTTCTTTTTATATATTGCCCAATTTAATCCTGTGGTATAAAAAAAAAAAACTTTTTTTTTTTTTTTTTTTTTTTTTTTTTTTTTGTGGTATAGTTGTAATTTAAACCCAGATGAGAGCAGGCAGAAGTCATCTGCATTCTATCCAGAGCTAGGAAGCTATGAACAAAAATTCACCTAAGTCTGTCTGACGCAAAGCCTAACCTTGAAACACAAGGAAGTTAGACACAGTGATGCCTTCTCCAAACATTACGTTTCAGATCTGGGAGATAAAAGCTGCAACAACTACGACTACATAGAAAAACTGCTTAAAATTGTTCTTGAAATAGGCAGTGAGTCAGCGCTCGGATGCAATAAAAGGGTGAAAAAGAACATCCTACATCTAATTAGCAACCTTAAGGAAATGAATTAGTACCTTCTTTTTGAGGTGTTACAAGCCAGACACTGTTGTGTCCCAGTTCTTCCAAGGGCTGATATAGAGAGGCCAGTATAGTAGATGGCTGGAATGCATGGCTAAAGGTACTACACAAGGTACCATAGTAGGAAACTAACATTTCTCCTCGTATTCAGAAAAACAGAAGCAGTATAAGCCCCGATGCTATTTATATTTAGTCTTGCCACTAGTTCAAGAATTCTTTTTGAGCAGGAATGCTACATAATTTATTTTTGAATTTCCCTAATGGCAGGCTGCTCTGGCACATGAAAGGCATTCAATATGTGTTTATTTTTAACAAAATTGAATGGGAATTGAAGTTTACTGTTAAGGCTATGAGTCGGAATCAACTCCATGGCACTGGGTTTTTGGGTTAAAAGAGTAACCCAGGTATTTGAGTGCTAATATTTTCTAAACCTTGTTCTAATTATGTATCAAGCTGTTAGTGATTAGTAAATGCTTAAAGGACTATTTAATGTGAAATTAGTAAAATTACTTGTTCAAACAGCATCTGATAACATTGATGCTTCTTAGAGCTTTTCATTGGTGTACTAAGCTATGCATCCATTGTTGTAGGCTGTAAAAAACATCTGTCCCTGAAAGCTTTTTAAATTATTTTCTCCCATCAGAGATAATGCATTTCCAAGGTTATGTCAGTTACTACACACACACACACACACACACACACACACACACTTGTATATGTATGTATGTGTGTGTATGTGTATATGGATATGCATGTAGGTGTGTGTATGTATACCCATATATATGTGTGTGCATGTATTATACACACATACTATGTATTGGTGTGTGTGCATATAAAAACCCAAACCAAGCCCATGGCCATTGCATCAATTCTGACTCATATCAACCCTACAGAACTGCCTCATAGAGTTTCTCAGGTTGTAATCTTCAAGGAAGCAGACTTCCACATCTTTTCCCCACATAGCAGTTGGTGGGTTTGAACCACCAACCTTTTAAAAATCTTAAGAAGTAAAGATGTTAATTCGAGGGCTAAGTGCACTTCACCCAAGCCACGGTATTTTCAATTGTCTCATATGCATATGAAAGTTGGACAATAAGAAAGACCAAAGAATTGACATATTTGAATTATGGTGTAGGTGACGAATCCTCAATATACCACGGACTGCCAGAAGAACAAACAAATCTGTCTTGGAGGAAGTACAGCCAGAATGCTCCTTAGAAGCGAGGATGGTGAGATTTTGTCTTGCTTACTTTGGATACATTATCAGTAGGGACCAATCCCTGGAGAAGGATATCATGCTTGGTAGGGGGTCAGTGAAAAAGAGAAAGACCCTCAATAAGACGGAATGACACAGTGGCTGCAACAATGGGCTCATACATACTGCTATTGTGAGGATGGCACAAAACCAAAAAAAAAAAAAACCCATTGCTGTCAAGTTGATTCTGACTCACAGCAACCCTATAGACACAGTAGAATTGCCCCATAGGGTTTCCAAGGAGCAGGCTCGTAGATTCATACTGCTGACCTTTTGGCTAGCACCCTGAGTTCTTAACTACTGCACCATCAGAGCTCCACAGGAATGGAAGATATCTCACAGTGTTATACTCTGGGTCTCTGAGTCGCAACCAACTTGGCAGTACCTGACAATGTTTCTGAGGTACAAGGTACGCCGCTGTGGCTAGGCTTTACTGTGTTTCAGTTATCTTTTTGAAGGTGCTAAGAGTTTCCAAGAAGTGTAGTCAGATTTCCATGACTAATATAAGGATCAGCAAAAGTGATTACTGGTGAACCTTAGCTGGCAGGAGAAATTACATTACAGTGAATCAATCTCAGATGATATATAAAGAATTAGAATGAGATGAAATAAAAAAATCTTAATTTACATTATTATTATACCTCTTATTAGCTGTATGAAGATCTCATTGCCTCAGTTTACTCTTCTGTAATTTAGGTCTTTATAAAATGTAAAAATAAGACTAAGAGTGCTAGTAGTTATCATCTAGTCTAATACCAAGTGTTGCGTATGTGTGCGTGTGTGTGTATATATATATATAAACAAGCAAACAAACTCGTTGCTGTTGAGTTGACTCTGATGTATAGCAACCCTATAGGATAGAGTAGAGCTGCCTTATAGGGTTTCTAAGGAGCGGCTGCTGGATTTGAACTGTCGACCTTTTGGTTAGCAGCTGAATGCTTAACCACTGCACCACCAGGGCTCTGTATACATATGTAATATATACATATATATACACTTATACAATCTTATTTCCTCAGAGCAACCCTATGAAGTAGATATGATTGATATTCCTATTTTATTTAAAAGGAAGCTAAGGTTAAATAACTTTTTCAAGGTCACACAGCTAGTAAGTGTAAGAAATAAGATTCAGATCCAGGTCTCTACAACTCCAAAGTCCACAGTCCATCAAGCTGTTTCCTGAAGAGCTCTGTCACTTTTCAAATTAGTGGTGCTGTTGTTATAGTTGTGGTTATTATCATACCACCAGCCTTTGCCTTTTCCCTTTTGTCTTAGACTTTCTTCTTTAGTCTTTAAAAGACATTTTGCTAAAATCATTTGGAAAACAAAAGGCGGATGTATTCAAGACACTGACACAGTTTAGAGAATCGGCAGAACTGTGAGAGCATTTAATCTGCAATTCAAATGGTGCTTCTGGTCCTACATATGTGAGATACCAATAAATACTGAGAGCAGCTAAGTCCTTGCCTTGGTTGCTTTAGTTTTCAGCTTCAGGTGGGCCAAAATCCAAGCCAGATCATCTTCATTACAAAGTTAAGTAGGTTTATAAACTGCGTTTTTTTTTTTCCTCTATAAATTTGTTTTCTGAAAGTTCCAGTTTAACTACGACTTTTAAATACTCTTAAACACTTTTATCCCTCCCATACCACTCTTTGGGTCGCTATGAGTCGGAATCGACTCGACAACACTGGGTTTATACCACTCTTATTAAAGGAAAAGAGAAACTTAGATCAATGGACTCTAACCTTTCTCCTGTAGCTTATCAGTTTATCACTCTTGTCTCCCTGACCCTAGGTGACATATGACAGGGAAACAGATAGTCCCCAAATGTAAATGTTGAATATTTCCTGGGGTGAAAATAGTATCTTTCACAAGCTAGTCAGATAGTAAAAGGCTGAACTCTGACATTCCAAATAAAGACTATTATACAAAATCCTAATGGAATCAAGCACTATGATTGTATTGAGAATTGGGTACCTGTTTGGAAACCCTGGTGGCATAGTGGTTAAGTGCTATGGCTGCTAACCAAAGAGTTGGCAGTTTGAATCTGCCAGGCGCTCCTTGGAAACTCTGTGGGTCAGTTCTACTCTGTCCTATAGGGTCACTATGAGTCGGAATCGAGTCGACGGCACTGGGTTTTTTTGGGTATGTGATATCAGATCCTGCATGAAATACCACAGTTAAAAAAATTCACTAGTCTAGGAACAAAAAGTAAGAGAGAAGCATTTTAAAAAAGACTTATAACTCCTAAAAATATGGGGCATTGATAGTTAATGAAAGCATACATGCTTCTCTTAATAGCCAAGGCAAGTGGAAATCTCAATATATTTATTTCTAGGTTATGAGACTCCCAGTTGGGTAACAGGATTCATACTGCTCCCACCCAGGTCTAGTGCCTCTTCCACCTGACTGGACCCCATCACACTGTTCTGAGCAGCCTGAGCAAACCCTGCCCCTGTGGTATGCTAACTCCCATTTCCCCATCTTGAAAAGTTATTTTTCATTGATATTACTAATATTTTCCAGCTTTTTCATTTTTACGTTTTATTATTCAAAACTACAAATGTGTATGTGTGTATCACTGACATACATACACACACACGATTTGATCTAGCAGAAGCCTTTATGCAATGAGCTGCTGCATAGGGTTTTGTTCTGGATAAAAAAAAAAGGGGTGGTGGGTCTTATCGCTTAAGAAATATCTGGAACCCACTGATACAGATGACCTATATTCCTTATTTTACCAAAACCTATTTAAAGGAGAAAACCCCGGTGGTATAGTGGTTAGGTGCAATGGTTGCTAACAAAAGTTTGGCAATTCAAATCCACCAGGTGCTCCTTGGAAACTCTATGGGGCAGTTCTACTCTGTCCTATAGGGTTGCTATGAATCAGAAACGACTCGATGGCAATGGGTTGATTAAAAAAAAAAAAAAAATAGAAAGTAACATTTATTGAACACATTCCATGATTCCCTTGTGAAATAGTACGCCTGGTACCTTGCAGATGTGTGTTATTCTTTCTTAACAACAACCCTGTAAGGTACTCATCTTATCCCTGTCTGCATAAACAAGGAGGCAGAATTGTGTACTTAACCCATACCTACGCAGTAGAACCGGAAATGAACCCAGGTTTGTCTGATTCCTTTTAATCCATTGTGCTCTCTGTTCTTTCTTTTATTTTTAACTGATAACATTATGTGATTAATGAGCTCCTTAACTTTACTACCTACTAGGTGAAGTAGCACATTTATTTAACTGCCGTCAGTTCACATCTTTCAAGCTTCATTTAGAATTCTTGTGTTGAAGTAACAAGGTAGTATTCACTCTATCTACGTATTTTATGCTTTTATAAATGCCAATCTATAAATATCTGCAGCATCTTAATTTGAACTTAAAAGAAAGCAGGATTCTTAACCATAATGCATGGAGAATAAATGGAATTTGTGTTTCTCTTAGATGAATTCTGGTTTCCTGAGCTAATATTGTCTAGTCTTGAAAATCTATGGTTCTGGAAAACAACTAAAAGGTATAAATTAGATCAATAAATGTCATGAGTTTTAGTCGAACATCCTAGTTTAGGGCACTTTAGAAACAGGATATTGTGAACAGTGCAGTGAACTAATTATTTCTGTATTTTATGAATGAATTTTATGTTTGTAATTTCCTGATTTTTATTAAAGAGACAGATTGCATTTCATAATTTTTTGTTGCACCCGCTGCTTGCCTACCGAGCTGTGAAGCACAATAAACTGGAACTAGGGATTTGCTGCTGAAAAAGAAACACACAGGGGAGGTATTGCTGATTTCCAGTTGGTTTTATAACAATATGCAAAGAGGGGAGGGAGAAGAGGAAATAACATTAATTGAGCACCTACTATGGGTCAAATATATGGAGTTTTCCAAAATTATATCCTTTAATCCTCACAATACTTGTGTTGGTCATTTTTATTCCCATTTATCATATAGGTTCACAGTGGTTAAGTGACATGTTCAATATAATCCAGCAGGGTAAGTATATTTGATTCCAAACCCAGGAGAGCCTATGGCCTTGACTAGAGCTTCTTTTATATATATATATATATATATATATATATATAGAAAGTATTCCTAATATCAGAGAAGCACAGAAATCTACACCTGAGGGTCTGGGGCCATAGCCCAAAGAGGAAAATTCCAAATTCAAAATATCTTCAAAGTTGTGGGGTATCGTTTAGACAGTTAGCCAATGTGCTGCATTGTATTCTACAATATAGTTACGCTTATTTTAATGTAAACAAAATGTTATAAGTAATTTTCTCTCAATGGACTCCACAGAAATAGTCACCGCACCTTCTTAGGGATCCTTAAACTTTCCTTCCACCAGGCAGCCTCCCTGCCTTTACCTCACTCTTTTCTGTGAAGCAGTTACATCTCTGGAAAACTACCTCCAACATCAACAGTATCATCATGGTGACTTCGAGGGCTTTCTCTTCTCACAATTTATATCTGTGAAGCCCTCAATATCAGCCTCCACCTTAACTTGTTACTCCGTTCTTTCATGTTTCAGCTCAGGTTGCCACATGGCTATCTCATTTCTGTCACAACGACATTCTTATTCCTTTAGTCATTGTTGTTAGCAGCCATCGAGTCAGCCTTCAATGCGTGGGGACCCTGTGCACAACAGAACAAAATGCTGCTCAGGCCTGCGCCATCTCATGATTTGTTGCAGACCGCACTGTTGTGATTCACAGGGTGTTTACTGGCTAAATTTCAGGAGTAGAATGCCAGGTCTTTCTCTCTAGAGCATCTTAGTCTGGACACTTGCTGAAACGTGTTTCATATCATAGCAACACACAAACCCCACTGACAGATGGATGTGGCTGTGCATCAGGTACGTTGATGGGAAATCAAACCTGGTTCTCCATATGGAAGGTGAGAACTCTACCATTAAACCATCCCTGCCCCCTGTGCCTTTTAATTGCAGTCTTTAAGTCAGAGACAATTCCTGGGGATATAACATTAGGTCAAACTTACACTTTGTAAAACTTTGGCTTGGAAAACTATACTATTATTATTAAGAACAACCATAACTATAGCAGCTTTTTGATTGCTAAGCACAGTACAAGTATGTTTATGTGTAAATCTCACAACACTATGAGATGAAGGTTATCATTATCTCCATTTTCAGATTAGAAATCCAAACAAAAACAAAAGCCGAGATTTAGAAAGGTTTATAACTTCCCAAGGTCATAGGCTAGCGAGTAGAAAAGCCAGTAAGAAGTGGCTTCTTATGAGCACTCAGACTCATATACACTTTCTCTGGGTCTTGTTTTTGTTAGGTGCTGTCAAGTTGGTTCTGACTCATAGCAACCCTATATACAACAGAACAAAATGCTGCCCAGTCCTGCGCCGTCAGCACAATTGTTGCTATGTCCGAGCCCATTGTGGCAGTCACTGTATTAATCCATCTCTTTGAGGGTCTTTCTTTTTCACTGTCTACCTCACCAAGCATGATGTCTTTCTCCAGGGACTGGTTCTGGCCTGGTATTGATTGTTTTTGCCAACTCCATAAGTATGGAAACCTGTCCTTTAAACCCAAGCTTATAGCTGAGTTTTTCTCTCTAGATTCAGCCACCCAGGAGACACAGATAGATCTCGTCAGTCCCAAAGCCTACCTCAATGCTCTTGAATTCTGAGTTCCAGTTACACAAAAGTCATTGGACTTGTTGATGATAGCTAGCAGAAATTTCTATCAGGTGTCAGTACAGTGCACTCTCCACTATTTCTAGAAGGGTTTCCAATATCTATGATCCATTCAGTCATTCATTAATTCAATAGACATTTATAAAGCTCCTACAATATGCTACATGGTAAAAAAATATAGTCACAAAACTATTCTACTCTACTTCTGTCCTCTTGCTGTCCACTGGATATGCCTGCATGCCCTTCCCTGCCCACGTTGCCCCCCTCAGGCAGCTTTCAATCCTACAAGGAGAGTTGGAGGGTTATAACCTCTATCCTCCTAAACGCACCTTGTCCACAATCTACTTAAAGGAATATTGACCTTCACTGGCATCATTCCAAATGTAATGAAAATTATCATGAAAAAGAATTGTGAATCCATTTCTAATTTAAGTGATTTTACACAAATTAGTGTAGGGCAGCCATTAATCCCATTTCACAGGTAAGAAAACTTAAAGAGGCTCTACAATTTCATGTTGAAACAAAATCCCTAATTGAATTCCAGTATTTTTCCCTTGCTCCAAGCTGTCTTTCTATTAAAAGTAACATATAAACCATCGTTCCCCAAAAAGCACAAGAAATGTATTATATATACTGTATTTTATATATGGATGCATGCTAAAATGGAAATACAAAATAAATAGTGGAAGAAGATAATAAAAATGCTCTAAAAACAAACAGAATTACTGTACTGAGTTAAATTTTCCTCTGAGTTCCCTAGCAGCCAAGATAAACACAAAAATGTATGGAAATATATTCTTAAGTCATTTAGGGGGCACTGATATTTCCAAAAAAATATTAGATAAAATTCGAGAAATGATACTTCAGGAACATATTAACACTCATTAAAAAAAAAAAAAAAAAAACAAAGTTACATTTCTCAGTCTGTGTTCTCAGCCTAAGGCACTGAGAACCTTAAAGGAGCCATCTGGGTATGGCCCGGGTATGATGTTCTATTCAGAGTCCCAATAAAAAGGAGTCGATATAGAGGACTAGATCATCCACTGCTTTGGAGGGAAAAAAACACATCAAACAAAGCACTAGAATAGAGCAGCTAGAATTCTACTCAGCTTTTAAGTGAAGAGAATTCAAATGAATAGACAATTTTCATAGAAATAATGCAGGTGAAGGAAAATAATAAGGAATGTCCACAACAGGACAAGCAAGAAATAGGCTTGAAGGGTCAAGGAGAAGAAAGAAGTTCCCTGGAGCCTCTGAGATCACAGTGAGGGAAAAGGAGTTACCTACCTGCATCTATAGTCAAGGAGGCTAAAGCTGCTACTGAAAACCAGTGTCAGAGGCCAGGAAAAAGGGGAGAGAAATACTTCAACCTCTCTCTCTCTCTCTTTCTTTACCCTCCAGTCTTTTGTTCTCACCCACCAGCCAAACCCTACAAGAGGCCAGAGGGCAAGGAGCCCCTCAGAATGTCAGACGGGTCAGTCTTAAGAGCACAGAATGGGGCAGAGAAGAACTGAAAATTGGTGGGGGAGGGGTGGTAATAGAGAATAACCGGTATACCTTAGTTAAGTCTTGGCTCCTCTATTCGCTGTCGTCATTGTTGTTGCTGGGTACATCGAATCAATTTTCGACTCACAGTGACCCCAAGTGACAGAGTAGAATTGCTCCATAGGGTTTGGTTTTCTTCTCTGTAATCTTTATGGGAGCAGGTCTCCAGGTCTTTCTCCCACAGAGCAACTGGATGGTTTCAAAGCACCAACCTTTTGGTTAACATCCAAATGCTTAACCATTAAACCACCAGGGTACCTTCCTCTATTCACTACCTGTGTGAAATTAGGCAAGGTACTTTACCTCTGTGAGCCTTCCCTCCTCACTGGGTTATTTAAAAATAGTAGATAAGAGGTATGAACATAGTGATTAGAATATAATGGATGTTATATAAACATTTGCTGAATTATAAACCTGAATTAAAATTGTAGTGTCTTATGGCACTGGGAGGAGAGAATTGGATTGACAGGTTTGCAGGCAAGTTGAGGGCCATAAGCAAAGGCCCAAATTCCTGTAGAGGTGAGTTAAATAGATTTATGATGATTAGCAGGTAAATTATAGCTTCAGACCTAATGATCTCCTCAAGCCTGAATTTACTCTGAAGCCTCAAGTGATCTTCTAGTCAGAATCCAAAACAACATATAAAACCAAAAAAACCAAATCCATTCCCATTGAGGTGATTCTAACTCACAGCAACCCAATAGTACAGAGTAGAACTGCCCCATAGGGTTTCCAAGGCTATAATCCTTACGGAAGCAGACTGCCACATCTTTCTCCCAAAGATCTGCTGAGGGGTTCAAACTTCAGACTCTTCAGTTAAACTGCTGTCGAGCATTCAACCACTGCACCACCAGGGCTCCTAATGGAATAGTATTCAGTCATAAAGAGAAATGAAATCCTGATACATGCTACAATATGGACGAACCTTGAAAACATCATGTTGAGTGAAATAAGGTTGAGTCACAAAAGGAAAAATACTGTGTGATCTCACTTACAAGAGATTAGCAAATATATAGAAAACAAAGATTATTAATGGTTACCAGGGGTGGAAAAGAAGGGGAAAGCGGGAGTTTGGGCTTAGGGGGCATTGAGTTTATGTTAACGGTGGTGGAATATCTCAGAAAAGGATAGTACTAATGGTTGCACAATACGAAGAATGTAATCTGTGTCCCTGAATTTTACATGTAGAAATTGTTGAACTGTGTTTTTAATTTTTACCACAATTAAAAAAAAGAATATTTCTAGGCATTGCCAAATATCTCCTAGAAGGCAAATTACCCCTGGTTGAGAACAAATGATTTAGACTAAAAGAGAGCTACAAAGGGACAAGAAATATTATTTATCTTTGTGTACTATTTTAGTGGTAGCAAAGCCCTTGGTTAAAAATCAGGTCTTTAAACCTAACAAACAGATTTAAATCCTAGCCCCGCCACTTACTGTGTAAACCTGGGTAAATTATTTAACCGCTCTGACTCTTTGATTCCTCACTTTTAAAAAGGGGATAATAATATAAAACCCACTGATAACTGTGAGGATTTAATAGGTGAGTGTATGCAAATAGCCTGACACATAGTAGGACCTCAGTTAGAGCCAGTTCAGGTTTTCTTTCCTCAGCCCTAATCACAATGTGTTCTACTTAGAAATAACAAAACAACCCTTTCTTAAATTAATGAAGGTTCAAAAGCCTGTAGCTGTGTGCGTGCATACATATATGGTCATTTTCAACACTTCTGTTTGCTTTTAATACAATTTCAATTAAGTGAGAGAGACAAAACTTCTGTTTGCTCACAAATATCAGAGCAATTAACGATGATGTGAAACAAATATCCTGGCGTTTAATAGGGAATTTAGCAAAATATTACATTTTCACTGTTTGCCATGTGTGCATGTGATCTTCTAGGCAAATGTAAGTTGCATGTAAACCACTGTATTTATGGAGCTCCGAAAATATCAAGGTCACAGTCTTCCCATTGCCTGAGCACCTCCTAGACAGTAAGCTGGGTGCAGCAACCCCTTCAGGCCCCTTGGGGAGTAGAGGCTTTACTGGGGCGTTCTCCTGAAATGGATATTTTTCAGTTCCACCAAGAAATACGTTTAGTCAAAATTTGCAACGGAAATTCCAGAAAGCAGTGGCTGGATTGTTGGCTTGATAAGTAAGCAGAAAATTCCTTTCTAATTTTCTAATCTCCTCACCTACTTCCCTTTTCCCCTTCACTTGAACATTTTGAGAAGAGAAGAGAACTAGGATTGGTAATACGGAAAGAAGGGGAAAAACCAAAGCTCCGTTCATTCATTCAATCATCCAGCATCCACTGGGCACCTGCTGTGTGCTGATCACTCATTGGCTGTTGGGGATATAATAATCCTGGACTCATCTGCTAAATCTCAACATGACATTACTATTTAACAACTACCACATGAGACTCTCTGCTTCTAGGTACCGGACTCAGGTAGTTGTGTATATTTCTGTCTCCATTACTAGATTTTAAAATCCTCAGGGTAAGGAAGTGGTCCAATTTTTCATTGTATCCCTACATCCCAGCACAGCTCTATGCACATACTAAGGACTCAATATTTATTTAAATAAGTGAATATGTATATGTTACTGGTATATGTATTTTTGAATCACTGGCATATTAGGAAATTATCTTTAATTTAATCCAGCAATTACATATTGTCTACCACCCTCTTCTGTGTATGATGAGGTTGAAAGCAAAGATGAATTTATCAATTTCCTTGACCTGAAGCTACACTTCCATGAACAAAAGACTCTGGGAAAAAAAGACCAGGCAACAAAAAGCTTTCTGAGAGCTTAGGGTTCCTGCAGTTGTTCAAAGCCATAGGACAGGCTTTTTTCATTATCCAAGAAACCAAGGTCCTAACATGGCCAGTTCTGCAATATGAAACATCTTTTAATTTTGGACAAAGCCTTCTGTGCTATTATCAGCAGGTGGGGGAGATTTCCACACAGCCTCAATTCTCAACTTCCAATATTGGGACTATTGATTATGTCTTGAATTTTCAAAGCCACAAGGGAGAGAATGTTTCGCCTGTGCAGATAGCAGCTGAGGAACTTGCATCCGTACACTCATGCCTTTGGGATAGCTACTTGCTTTAAATACAGCCTTCAAAGTACTCTGAGTCTTGAGACCTGGGTGTGGCAATGTGTTGCTTCTGATAGACAGAGGCGCATCCCTCCTGTTCTCTCTCTTGTGCATTTAGGCCTCTTTCTGACCTGATAGAGGAAACGGACACAATTTCTCAACCAGCTTTTCTTTTTCCCCCATCTCCTGGAGAAGTGTTTTATCTTTGTATTTAAGCAAAGAAGCAAAAAGAGACAGCATAAAATGTCTTCCCATAAGCTCTCCCACCTCCTTCTGCAGATGTAATCCTGGCTCCTTTTTTCCCTTCATCAGGTAGATTTACCCATTAATAATATTTATTATTAGTAGTAACTTATTCACCATTATTTATTCAGTCCAGCTCTTGTGCTAGCCTTCTACCATTTATAAGAATGCATACAGAGGAAGGTGAGTTGGGAGGATCACAGAAGAATGGGATGGATACAGTAAAGAGACCACCAAATAAGAAAGAGAAATGGGCAAGGGGAGCTCAGAATTATTATTATTATTTTGCTACAACTTTCACGTAGATCTTTTCTAAACCTCAACTGCCTGAAGAAGATTCTCTTTTTCTTTCTTTCCTTTAGAAAACATCTTTTCTGCAAAAGAAATAGGGACTTCTCACCCATCCTAACCTCTCTGGTGTGCATTGCTCCAGCAGGAAAAACCTCATGGGCGGCAAAGGACAACTCAACAGATGAAGTGAAGAGTTGAAAAAGTGAATGGTCCAGGGCCTGGGTCATAAATCTTTTGGCAATGAGGTTGCCCGCTTTACTTTGCTTTCAACAACGCCAAAGGAGGACCTAATAAAACCGTCAGGCGATGAATAATTAAAAAATAATTTTTGGTGAAAGACTAGATTGTGATTTTGGGGATATTATTTAGAAGGAGATTTAAAAAATGAGTATAAAGTTTCTATAATGAAATCCGTCCATATCCATCAATTTATACATGTAAAAATGTTTTCTCGGTGCTTACATTTAAAGAAACAAATAGAAAAACAAGAATAAAACTGATATTGAATCCTGTTTCATTCTAGATATAATAGTACTCATCTAGGGACATATGAACTATTTAAAAAATTTTTCTCTGAGATGCATTTCTAATAGAATTTTGTTTTTATTTTTAACAATTACATATTAAACTTAACTATATGTGGTTTTGATTAATGTGTGAATAATAAGTGTAATAACAACTCAACCTAGAAGAAAAAATTAACTGAATTGTATGTCCCAGGAAATGAGAAATATCTAATTCATACACTTTTGTTTCAGAGAAATTTGGTGAGTTGATGATAAAAGACCTCTAAACAAATAAACTACATTAGGATAAAATTCTGTGGGGAAAGTGAATTAAAAATACAAGTTCAAGGAGAAAAAGTAATGAAGTAAAATTTCTTATTGTTAAAGAAGAGCTTGTTCATGTATTTTTAAAATGGATAGTGGATATTAAAATCACCCTAGTATTTAGATTCCATCGAATACATTTAAAAGAGTGATGAAACAGTTTTACATTTAAATGTTAGTTTTTACAATACACTGTAAATTACATCCTCCGCAACCATTTACATTTACAATGAAAAATTGTAGATGTCAACTAAAAAATGTGTGAGGGGGTATGAAGTTTTTTTTTTTTCCTTGTAATTCATTCATAGTCTGTGTGAACCAGATGGTATGAAGACACTAATTTAGATGATAGATTCACAGTGGGCTTGGTGACACATGGACACAAGATGACAACATGGTTAGTGAGGAAAAAGGATCTGGCATGGAAAAGAGTCTAGAGCATTATTGGGCACTCCCTGGGCAATTAGGCATGGTTTAGCTACAGAGCCCTGTTGATATTTTCTCCAGAGCAACTCTTCACCTTGAAGAACTGAGCTATGCATTGTTGGCCTCCAGGCACTAAATGCAACAGTTGTTGTTATTGTTATTTGCCTTCAAGTTGGTTATGACTCATGGTGACCCCATGTACAACAGAATGAAGCATTGCCTGGTCGTGGGCCATCTTCACAGTTGTTGATATGCTCCAGTTCATTAGTGTAGCCACTGTGTATTTTGAGTGCCTTCCAACCGAGGGAGTTCATCTTCCAGCACCATATTGGACAATATTCTGTTGTGACCCATAGGGTTTTCATTGGCTACTTTTTAGAAGAAGATCCACAGGCCTTTCTTCTTTGTCTTAGTCTGGAATCTCTGCTGAAACCTGTCCACCATGGGAGACCCTGCTGGTATTTGAAATATTGTTGATATAGTTTCCAGCATCATAGCAACATGCCAGCCACCTTAGTAGAAGAACTGACAGATGGGTGATGGAATGGCAATAACAACCTTTTCCTCATCAAGGCATTCCAACGTGTCTCACACATTTCCAAGGAGCACCTTGGGGGCCATTCCTACAATAGCTAAGAACCACTAGAGGAAGTATTTCCAATCCTGTTTTAGCAGATGTACTGCAGAGGCCTCAAAGAAAGATTTTGCCACCATTTTTCACTCTAGCTTGATTTTCAGGGGTCTGTCAGGAACCAGCATCACGTGCATCACTCTGTCACACCAGAACTGCTGTATGATGTGAGTGAGACAGTTCCTTGTTTCCATCCAGATAATAATGGGATTTTGCTCTTGAAAGTAGCTTGGAGTTCAGATTATCATTTTATTTTCACCCCAGGAAGCACACCTGCTCCACCCATCAATATTCAATGGTCATTGAAGGGAGGACAGAGCTGACGTGCTGTCAGAATTTATAAGTGAAGGATGTGTGCCTGTGGGGAGTCTAAATAATTGGGAGATTGCCTCTCTTAATCTGCACTAGGATTTGATGTAAGTAGCCTGCAGGGTGAGGGAAGCCTTTGAGTGGGAAGGGGAGGTGGGAAGACAGGTAGAAGGTGCTTCATGTGCTATACAATCTGGCGCAAAGAAGTGTGTCTAAGACAATGAGGCCAGCTTCTGTGATTGGTCTGTCTCCAGCTTCACTAGTAATGGCTAACTTTATATGTTACAAATGAATAAAGGGATTTCTGGACATTTCCTCTGGGTTACTTTCCCTAATACCCCTAACTGCCTCAGGCTGGTGCAAGAGCCATTCTCCCGTACTTCCAGACCACCCTTTGATTCATTCTATAACAGCATTGTTTAGACTCTGGCTGTGTGGTCAGTCTGACGGGATAAAAAAGGTAGAGATAATATTCTATAAGGTCAGAGGTAGAGCTTAGGTAGGGCTTAGGATAGAAACCAAAGTTTCTAAATCTCTCATGTGCTTGTTCTCTGTGGATTCCTTAACAGCTTTTTCTGTACTCAAGCTCTGTTGCTTTGGGTTATTTCTTGACACGTGTCCAAGTCTTCATGGACAATTTGTATGCGTTTGTAGTTGTGCTTATAGTGAATACAGTCACCCACCTGAATATTTTGAAATCAAGGAGTTCATGAAAGTGAAAGTCTTCAATGGTTTCCAAAGCTCTAGAGACCTGTGTGGAGGACAGACTCACTAAACTAGCAGCAACATTTCTATTACATAAACTATATGCCAGGCAAACCTAAGCTAGATACTATATAAATAAAGGAAAGAAGGGTTATTGAGACAGAGCTTGTGACAGGGAAAGACTATATAATGAAGGGTGTTACAGAACAACACATTTAGAGGTACCTACAAATGTAGTAGTGGGGGTAGTGGTAGTTCAGTGGTAGAATCCTTGCCTTCTGGGCAGAAGACCCAGGTTCAATTCCTGGCCAGTGTACCTCATGCACAAGCAACCATCCATCTGTCATTGGAGGCCTGCATGTTGCTATGATGCTAAACAGGTTTCAGAGGAACTTCCAGACCAAGCCAGACTCGAGAAAAATCTACTTCTGGAATCCAGCTAGTGAAAACCCTATTGATGACAATGGTACGATTCACAATCAGGAATAGCACAGGACCAGGCAGAATTTTGTTCCAATTTGCGTGGGCTCACCATGAGTAGGGGTCAACTTGATGGCAGCTAGCAATAACAGCAATGAATATAGTAGAAACCACATATAAAACTGTATGGAATATATACATTCATAAAATGAAGAAGCCTTAAAGGTCACTGTATGAGATATCTTTAAGAGGCATGCCTGGCCCATGCCTCCATCTCAGGAAAGGCCTCCATGGTTCCGTTTGTGGCATGTTTGTGTCAGGTGATTTTTGGCCACCAGGGCACAGTGTTGTGGACACTAGATTCAAGCTAAGCCAATTAGATTCTCTACCTGCACGGTATTGGAATCAAAAGACAAAAAATATGACCCAAAGATTCTGGAAACTAGGGCCATAGACCAGGGCAGATTCAGAGGTGATAGCCATTGTCTGTCACTGATAACTAAGTGTAGAGAGAAGGTATAAATGAAGCAGAGACAAAGAGAGAAGCAGAGATAAGAAACAATGTGAATGCACACAAAGAAAGAAGAGACAGATGGGTGGAGGTTAAAGATGTAAAGTCCAGCTATACTGCGTGATATTGGGCTCTACAAGATTCCCCTGAGCCCTTCAAATAAGCCTCTTTTTACAACAGATAATTTAAGTGGGCTTTTGTTTTTTCTATCTCATAAGGTCACTAAGGTCATGTCATCCAAATCCTTTATGTTCAGAAGGGGAAACTGAGTCCTGGAGAATAAAGGTGTTTTACTCAAACTTTAATAGATGCAAGAGTCCGGACTGAGTTTCCTATGATACCAGATGGGTTTCTGAGTAAAAAAGCAATCAGCTTCCAAAGAGATTGCTGATGTCATTTCTGCTGTCATTCCTAATTCCAGCTCCAGGACTGCATATCTGGGTCAAAAGAACTATGGAAGATGGCTGTAGTCCAATATTCTGAACTGATGGTGAGCCATAAAGTTACTGGGATGTGAGGGGGAGTGAGGGTGAGTTCGTGCGTGTCTCTGTATTTTCACTTGCTTGTTTCTAAAATTCGGTGTTTAAATACTTTTTCTACAGATTAAAGACTATTGATTTTAGTCAGAGGTCACTGCAAGGTTTAGCCCATTTGTCCACGAGTTCTTCCTTTATGTCTCTGGCCAATGTCAGATGTATTCAGAACCCAGTTCCATGATCATCTGCCCCAGAAGAGCCCTTTTTTCTCCCACCTCTCGCCAGGACTTCTTTTACCTGTATTTTAATTTACTCTGTGACACAGGTCCCAAATAGGGCCTTGAAGTGCCCTCCATAGAAATAGTGACAGCTCTTATCTTAACTGGAGCTTTCACATTGCTCTAAACAACCAAATCCACCCTGAGCATCTGTAAACCAGGTAATGGTCCTTGCTCAGACCAGGGTCTTCATGGCCTCTTGGCAAATCTTTTGTCCAATACCATCTCCACTCTGAGGGAGTTTAACCTCCTCCTTTCCTCTTCTCTACCAAATCTGAGTCCAGTGACTAATTATCTACCTGTAGATACTTTCACTCCAGCACATTCAATGCTCTGAAATTTGGCCATGACCCATAAAATTTGTACCCTAGAACAGTGCCACCATCAATCTCCATGCCTGCACCTCAGCAGCTGAGTCCAGTTGTTCAGACTGGTACCATTGCACACTTAAGTCTGCTATCTCAGCTGGGCCCTTGGCACTGCCTGTGAGGCCTTTACTTGTGCCTACCAATACATGCCCTCATTCCAATCCACTTTAATGCAGTTCCAGAAGACGGCTGTGCCTCCTACTTCATCAGGGACACCCAAGGACTTCACATTGCGTTTTCTTCAGTTCTCTACTGTGATGGTTGAGGTTGTGTGTCAGCTTGGCTGGGCCATGATTCTCAGTGGTTTGATAGTTGTATGATGTTGTGATCACTTCCACGATAAGATTTGGTGTTATGTGATCACCTCTATGATGGAATCTGCTGTGATAGCCAATCAATTAAAAGGGAGTTTCCTTGAGTGTGTGGCCTGCACTGAATATAAGTGGATCTTCTGGGAAGGCTTGTGGGCTTTTGCTTGTTCTGGATCCTAAAGCTGGCTCCTGTTTGCTGACCTCCGATTCTTGGTACTTGAGCTAGCAGCTTACCTGCAGTCTTGCCTGCCAATCTTGGGATTCATGAATCTTTGCAGCCTGTGAGCAAGAGCCCTGCTCTCCAACCCACTATTCTTGGGTTCACCAGCCTGTGTGGCTATATGAATCAGGAGAAGCCTCTATTCTGACCCAAGGACTTGGTACATTCTAGCCTCCACAACCACATGAGCCATTTCCTTGATATAAATCCCTCTCCATATATTTATATGCTTTACTGGGTTTGCTTCTCTAGAGAACCCAGACTAAGACACCTACCAGCCCCTCACTCATACCAAGCCATCTATATCCATGCCTTGTGATAGCTCATCTAAGCCCAGAAGAGAAAGTAATGATTCTTCTACTCAAGCATAGCCCATCCACCTGGGCCGCCTCTTGACCCCTTCCCCAGGGAGGACCATAATGTCTCAGTTACAGGGTAGTTTTAGCTTCACCTTTCCTACTGACTTACTTCGCTGAGCCGATTAACAAACTCAAGTCTTTTGAAGCCTATCTCAATTCATTCCTCAAAGAATACAGCCCTGATGCCCTAATGCATTGATTGTTCTAAAGAACTAATTCCTCTCCTATACATCTAGATTGAAACTGTGCTCCCTAGGTTACCCATGACTGGCATTCCATTAACAGATGATTCTCCAGGAAAAAAAAAAAAAAAGCCTTGATTTATACCATTTACTGATTTCCATAGCATATAAATAGTCCACCATCGTTAGTTTCAAGCTACCAATATGATGTTAATTAGCACAGAATTGGGAAGAGATATGCAGCAGTACGTTATTACATAGTATTCCCACTACAGTTCAGATACAATGGATGTAAATAACTCAAGATGATAGACACTAGTAAAATATAATAAAATAATAAGAGAACCATGAGTTTTGAGTAACTGTTTTTAACACGATTTATTTTATTGTAAGTTTGTATCATTTAATTCTTAATACTGATCATACTTAACAGATAGCTTATAAAATTCTAAAAAATCAACAATTAACTCTTGCAAACCCAGTAGCAGCTAAATGCAGCACACTGTAATGCCACAACTGTTAATGGACTCTGCTGGAAACCTGATATGTTTTTTTAAAAAAAAGAACCAGATCTGTTGTCATCGAGTTGATTCCAACTCATAGCAACCCTACAGGACAGAGTAGAGCTACCACATAGGGCTTCCAAGAAGTGGCTGGTGGATTCCAACTGCTGACCTTTTGGTTAGCAGCTGAGCTCTTAACCACTGTGGCACCAGGGCTCCTACATTCTGTAATTTTACTTTGTCTGAAGTATCCTTATATCTCCATAATGCTGGGAGCTCTTCTCTTCTCTCCACCTAAGAAAATCGGTGTTTTCAAAAGATCTGCACCCAGTCAACTGATCTACTCACACTCAACACATTCCTTGATGCAGCTCTCCTGTATGTCTATTTTGGCTAATAGTACTATCATCCACCAGACAATGAAGACAGACCATTGCAAGTTATCCTTGAGTCTTCCCAACTCCTTCATACCCCACAATTACATCTTATTATTTTTTTTTATAACCTAAATATACCATGTGCCCTCTCGTCTTCTTCATCCCTGTTACTATGTTACAATGTAGGTCCTTATATTACTGGTTTCCAAATAGGTATAACTTCCTCTAACCTCCTCACCAGCTATCATGATAATTCATATCTGTGACATGCCTTGATTAAATATGGAAACTCTGTGGTGTAGTGGTTAAGAGCTATGGCTGATAACCCAAAGGTTGGCAGTTCAAACCCACCAGGCACTCCTTGGAAACCATATGGGGCAGTTCTACTCTGTCCTATAGGGTTGCTATGAGTCAGAAGTAACTCAATGGCAACTGTTTTCTTTTTTTTTTTTTGATTAAATACTTTCAATGCTCCCCATCACCCAATGGAAAATTACATTGCAACATAAATTTATTCTTTATTTGGCCTCTGCCTAACCTTACCAGGGTCAACTTTTACTACTTCATGCTTTACATTTACAAATCAAACTAATAATTGTCTTACTAAACTCAAAAAACAAACAAACAAACAAAAAACAAACAAAACCATTGCTGTTTAGCTGATTCCGATTCATAGAGGCCCCATAGGACAGAGTAGAATTACCCCATAGGGTTTCCAAGGAGCAGCTGGTGGATTTGAACTGCTGACCTTTTGGTTAGCAGCCAAAGGCTTAACCACTGTACCACCAGGACTCCACTTAACTCAACCAATACCTTATTACTGAAATATCCTGTCCCCATAAGCCTTCATCTGACCACCTTTATTCAACTCATAAGTTTTAGGTCAGGTGGTATTCCTTCCATCACAGAGTCATTATACCAAAAAGAATTAGTTGATGGTCAACCATTTCAAGAGGTGGCATATGATCAGGAACCTGTGGTACTGAAGGAAGAAGTCCAAGCTGCTCTGAAGGCATTGGCAAAAAACAAGGCTCCAGAAATTGGCAGAATATCACTGTAAGTGCTCATTCTTCTATGCCAAGAAATTTGGAAGACAGCTAACTGGCCAACTGAGCGGAAGAGATCCATATTCATGTCTATTCCCAAGAAAGGTGATCCAACCAAATGCAGAAAGTATTGAACAATGTCATTAATATCACATGCAAGCAAAATTTTGCTGAAGATCATTCAAAAGCGGCTATAGCAGGGTATCAAGAGGGAACTGCCAGAAATTCAGGATGGATTCAGAAGAGGATGTGGAACCAGGGATATCATTACTGATGTCAGATGGATCCTGGCTGAAGCAGAGAATACCAGAAAGATGTTTATCTGTGTTTTATTGACTATGGAAAGGCATTCGACTGTGTGGATCAAAACAAATTATGTATAACATTGCGAAGAATGGGAATTCCAGAACACTTAATTGTGCTCATGAGGAACCTGTACGTAGATCAAGAGACAGCTGTTCGGACAGAACAAGGGGATACTGATTGGCTTCAAGTCAGGAAAGGTGTGTGTCATGGTTGTATCCTATCACCATACCTATTCAATCTGCATGCTGAACAAATAATCTGAGAAGCTGGACTATATGAAGAAGAATGGGGCATCAGGATTGAAGAAAGACTCATTAACAACCTGTGTTATGAGATGATACAACCTTGCTTACTGAAAGTGAAGAGGACTTGAAGCGCTTACTAATGAAGATCAAAGACCACAGCCTTCAATATGGATTGCACTTCAACATAAAGAAAACAAAAAATTCTCACAACTGGACCAATAAACCATGTCATGATAAATGGAGAAAATATTGAGGTTGTCAAGGATTTCATTTTACCTGGATCCACAAGCAACACCCATGAAAGCAGCAGTCAAGAAATCAAAAGACACATTGCAATGGGCAAACATGCTGCAAAGGGCCTCTTTAAAGTGTTGAAAAGCAAAGATGTCACCTTGAAGACTAAGATGCACCTGACACAAGCCATGGTATTTTCAATGTCATCATATGCATGTGAAAGCTGGACAATGAATAAGGAAGACTGAAGAAGAATTGATGTCTTTGAACTGTGGTGTTGGCAAAGAATACTGAATATACCATGTACAGCCAAAAGAAAGTACAAATCTATCTTGGAAGTACAGCCAGAATGCTCCTTAGAAGCAAGGGTGGAGAGACTGTGTCTTACAGTCTTGCATACTTTGGACATGTCAGAAGGGACAAGTCCCTGGAGAAGGACATCATGCTTGGTAAAGTACAGCATCAGTGGAAAAGAGGAAGACCCTCGACAAAATGGATTGACACAGTGAGTGCAACAATGGGCTCAAGCATAACAATGATTGTAAGGATGGCAGTGTTTCGTTATGTAGTGCATAGGGTTGCTATGAGTTGGAACCAACTAGAGGGCACCTAACAACAACAACAGCAACAGGTGCTATGTCTTTTTAAGACAGCCTTTCCTAATCCCCTAAAATGTACTAAGTGTCTTTGGAAGTATAATTGACTGGTGGCCTCAGCTTTTGCCTCTCTGGATTCACTGTGTTCCTATTGAGGTCATACTTTGTTCAGGCTATTCCTAGCCAATGGCAGAGCAGCACATTGAGGGTACTAAGACATGCCCATTCTGGCAAGAAGTAGGACTCCTTCCATAGGTGACATTGGTTTGAGGTTTCCCGATTGTCTTGGCTAAACTGTTCTTGCAATTACAATGTAGCCCAAGATGCTTCCTACCTAAAGTCTCCTTTCTTTCCTCTTTCCTTACAAAGGTGTCAGAACTGTATCATGATCTAAACACTTAGCCTGACCATCTCCTGGTTCCTCCCAAATAAATCTCCTGCATGACTAATGCTCTCTTAGTGAATGCTTTTTGAGGATACTAACACAGTGTCCTACCCTTCTATCAATTTTCCTACAAAATATATATTTTATTATAATATTCCTTTATATATGTTTTATTATGTTATTTTCACATATATGTGTGTATGTGTATGCATGTCTGTGTGTGTGTGTGTGGTATGTGTGTATTCCCAATGAAACTGTGAAATCTTGAAAATCTTGAAGGCAGAGACTCTGGTATTCATCTTTGTATCTTAACACCTAGACACATCCAAGTTGCTCAGTAAATGTGCATTGAATGAATGAATAAACTTGATAAAAATTTCTAGTCAGTAAAAAAATCCTCACAGTAATTTACTGAACTAGAGTTTTTCAGAGCATGAAAATATGTGATATGTCAGTACTATGGCAATTTCATAAAAGGTATTAAACCACTATATCACAATTTCAACTTAATTGCAGTGTATAAAATACATTTAGCTCTGAATTTGGAAGCAGGTGATATAAAAAAGAATGACTTTTCAACAGTCTGTGTCTTAGAGTAAGTAACTTATTTCTTCTAAAATTGATCTTGAATAAATGCTAGTTAGAATTATCCCTACAAACCTTGGGGAAAATAAATGAAAATAGAAAATACTTTTATTCAGGGACTCCACAAATACACACTGATTCAGTAAGCAGCATACTAAAACCGAAACCAAACCCAGTGCCCTCAAATTGATTCTGACTCATAGCGATCCTATAGGACAGAGTAGAACTGCCCCATACAGTTTCCAAGGAGTGCCTGGCAGATTTGAACTGCCGACCCTTTGGTTAGCAGCCGTAGCATTTAACAACTACGCCACCAGGATTTCCAGAAAGCAGCATACAACCTAGGAAAATCTCTTTCCATAATTTCAGGTATACCTGTTTCCTTTCATATATTACCAGACAATATTCACTGAGTGCTTGTATTCCAGGTATTATCTGAAACATGAAGAAAGGTGACACGTATGCCTACATAGTTTGTGAAAATCCTCGAGAGTCTTTGAAATAAAAAGTGATGGAAAAACAGGATTTTTTTTGTGTGTGTGTATGACTTCATGGTTACATTCTCTCTCTTTTTTAAATCTAAATACAGTTAGAACATGTACTTAGAACAAGATTCTTAAAACTGAAAACCAAGTGGATAAACTGCTCCTTTACTCATGAAAGAATGGACTTCTAAATTAAAAGGAAAAGATTCTTTAGCACCTACTATCAAGTACATTTTAAATTTGATATATAGGTGTATTGCTCTTACTGCTATTGTTTTTTGGCTTTTTTTCCTAATACTTGAGCTGAGGAAGAAGGAAGACAGATCCTTGAAAGTATGTATTCCTGAATGCATGGGGCCAGAGCTGGATTAAGGCATGTGAGGGTCCTAAACACTGATAATCTGTGGTGTCCCTTCCTCTGCTTACTCATGCATTCCAACAGGACGTGCGAGTTGTATATGTGTGTGTGTGTCTTAGCGATCCAGGATGTAACTTCTTTTTAAATGTGGCTAGAATATTAGTGATTGAATGCAAAAGTGTTGTATGGCACTTTAGCAGAATGAGATGAACTGGATTATTAAATTTTTAGTGGATGCAGGGCACTAAGATTTTTGCTGCATACCACTCTTAGTTATCCAGCGCTGCTGTAACAGAAATACCACAAGTAGATGGCTTTAACAAAGAAATAATTTTTCTCTCACAGTCTAGGGGGCTAGAAGTTCGACAGGGCGCCAGCTCCACAGGAAGCCTTTCTCTCTCTGTTGGCTCTGGCGGAAAGTCCTAGTCATCAATCTTCCTCTGGTCTAGGAGTTTTTCAGTGCAGAGACTTTGGATCAAAGGATATGGGCAATCCTGGCTCTTCTTTGCTTGGTGGTAATGAGGTCTCCCTGTCTCTCTGCTCTCTTCTCTATCTCAAAAGAGATCGACTCAAGACACAACCAAATATTGTAGATTGAGTCCTGCCTCATTAACATAACTTCCTCTAATCCTGCCTCATTAACATCGTAGAGGTAGGCTTTACAACACATAGGAAAATCACATCAGATGACAAAATGGTGGGTCATAACACAATACTGGGAATCATGGCCTAGCTATATTAATTTCGAGGTGGCCACAAGTCAATCTATAACAACCATGTTTTCTGCAAAAAGAACATTCTGCATGTTCTACAACAAATAAGTCAGTGAACTTAGTTTCAATAATCAGTGTAAAAGTCTGTTGATCTCCCACAATGAAAAACTGACTTTCACCAATTTTGCTTTAAATGTTCCATACTTCGTTTTTATGCTTATTCTGTAATAAATAAATAGATGTCATGAAAGACAGTTTTATGATCAGAAAACAAATATTAAAAAAAATTACTATGTTTCATTTTTAGATAGATCTTTCATCTCTGACATTTTATAATTAAAAACATTTCTTTCTATTCTTTGCTCTTATAAACACTTCAATGAGATTGTCACAAAAATGCTGCCAAACAGTATCTATTTCCATACATAATAAGGATAATGAATCGAGTCTTTCTTGAATCATTGTTGTACACTGAGAGTTTTTGTGTTTCTTTAGGGATAAAAATGAGTATTCTGTTGGGCAGTTTGTGATCATTAAAGTTAGGAATATGTGGAAAGCACTGTCAACATTGAGAAATATGCAATGTATTTTATCTTCTGTTATGGAAGCATATATGCCTACATGTGTAAAAGTGGTCTTTCCTGAATTAGTAAACTTAGTTCTCATGTAAGAATGAAATTGTTGCACTTCTCCATAAAGGCTTGGATGCCATCATGCATTTTTCATCAGGTATCTCCACATCATTTAAGAAGGAAAATCTGTTTGAAAGAACTTCATACACTTTCTTCCTTCTTTTCACGAAAGATTCAAGTGTGTCAATGACAGTGTAGTATGTGATTACACAAAATTGGTCACTGGCACTCAGTATTTCTGGAGCACTTCCCTCACTCACTTGTTTATTCCTAATGCTCCTGCAGCAGTAAACTCCTTGATATTCAGTATTTGATATTATTTGTTTTGTTGTGTTTTCAAAAATTTCAAAGTCTTCTCTTAAAGTATGTAAATACTCTGTTAATAACCGGTAGAGATCTATGCATGTCTTTAAATTTACTTCTGAACCTTGGAGCACTTGACTCATCTGATGAAAATGCTATATTATTCCACAAAACCAACATAAATACATACTCTAGTGTTAGCATTTTGTTGGCAATGTTTTCAGCTTCTCTTTTGGTATCTCCTTTTTTGTGTCCGGTCTTCAGCAATATTTTCTAAGGCATCTAGAATCTGAGTGTACGATTCCAGGATTGTACTTGTTGCTATAGCATGTGCTTCTCAACATGTATTAGAAAGACATTTTAACACTTAGTCATTGCTTAAATATATTTTAAGAACTGTCCATTGGTAAGTAGAGGCAGCAAGAAATGCGTAGAGTGAAGAGTAGGAAAAAAAACAAAAAAAAATCAACTGCTTCCAGACAAAAATCTACTGCGACGTGTCCTACAAGACTAACTGAATGTGCAGCACATGGTATGAAAATAGCATATTCATTAGGTTCTAAAATTTTCTGTTGAATGTCTTGATTGAATTCACCGCAATGGTCGGATTATTTGAGTCCCTCACTTTTGTGCTTTATCAGGGACTAGAGTTCCCATTGGTCATTTACTAGGATGTGCACAAGAATGTACTCTTGTGTTTGTATCATGGCAAAGAGTATCACTGGTCCTCCTGGCAGGAGTTGCTGAATCAGTAGATGTGGGTGTACAAAATGGTTCTCTGGAAATGGATCAGAGACTTGTCATCTATTAATGTAATCTGTCCTTGCCCAGTAATCACTTGTCTTGGATCCCAGTTGCATACTGGGTGAATGTAGAAAGAATTAGACTGTACAGTTCACTCTCTTCTCTTGTTTATTAAAAAGAAACAGTATACTCCCCAGAAACCTGCTGAGATAAGGAGTATCAATTTTACGGAAGGGGACTGTAAGAGACAGATTATCAACAAAGGTGTTGAAGTGGTAGGGGCCTCATAGCTTAAACAACATTGCTCGTGGACGCCCTTGTGATGCTGCGTGAACTTTACTTCTGACCAACACATTCTCATGCACTGGAGCTGTTATCAGTTGTTTTTAGCGTCCTGCCAGTTCCCTTCCACAGCTGCACTCAGTTTTCCTTGTGTCCATCTACTTGGCATCTATGGGTCTTTGATTTGGACAACTGGTGTCCCTGTTTTGTTGATGTCCTAAGCACATATTTACTTTGCTTATTGGGTAATCCATCCCTGCATGGGACCACAGAATATTAAGCAAGGAAGGAAATTCCGAGGTTGTGTACCTTGTGAGCAAATAAAAAGATACTGAAAAATTAAGGCACTTGTCCAAGGGCACTAATTAAGTCAGACAGAGAGCCAGGGCTTTAATTTATTGATTTATTTATTAATTCATCCATTCATTTATGCTTTCTTACAGTGAAGTAAACTTTTGTGGACTGCTTGAGATGTCCTATGTGTTCCGATAACTCTGAGGACATAGAGACTACAGGGATGCCCTCACTCTCAAGTAGTCCACAGTCAAGTGATGGATAGAACAAAGATACGTAAAGGAATGGCTGTACAATGACAAGAATGGATATACTAGAAGTGAGAACTATTGCTTTGGGATACTCAGAGAAAATCAACTTACTCTTTTAGGAGATTTTAGAAAGTACGTGCCTTCATATGTACTGTTTTCTCTGGCCCTTACCCCTTTCTCTTCCTGATAAGACTCCTCTCCATAAAGTCTTTTGGTTCTCCAATTAGGCCATCTTCCTGGCTGGCACTCCAGGAGCTGAAACATTCTTCCTTCTTTTGTGCAAAAAATGGGTTTGTCCTGTCATATGCAGAGTTGAGGAGGATTTTATTGCTCACTCCTCCCCACCCTGCATTGCAGCAGGACGTGCGTACTCAGACAATGAGTAATTTAGAACCAGAGCATTCAAATCAGAAGACAAAATAAAGTACCCAGAGTTGTGTATAGTATCCACTCCAGCATTCTATATGTTTCAATTTTAATAGATTTTTCTTTTGTTTGTCCTGATACAAGAAAGTGCTTTTGCTTGGGACATTTGGAGATAGTTTTAAGGAAACCAGATGCAAGGATTGTCCTTGACAATGTGTTTTACAGAAGTAAAAAATCCTGTTTAATATTATAATTTCTACAGCTTTACTTAATGTTCTTTAGTGAGGTCAGGTTTGGCTGTGACCAAAAGGCCTGCATTTGTTCAGAGGATAACATTCCTTTATATAGTTACATTTGGAATTTGTTATATTTAAGATCCCTAGTGCTAAGTAGCTCCCAGTCCTCCGTAATGAACATTCTCCTTTTAAAATCCTAGAGGCATTTGCTACTGCTGTCTTCCCACTCCTTGCACTTTATTGAATGTCTTGATGTCCTTCTAAACGTGTGGACTATTTCTCACTTTTGGAGTGAAACATTTTATTGTCTCTTCCTAAAATACCTTTCCTTCTTTTTATCTGTCTAATAACTACACTTGTATCTCTCACCTTTCTCGGGAAGCTTTTATAGTTCTTCAGTTCTTTCTATGTGCTATTATGTTATTCTGTACTAATGTCTTTTGAAACAACAATCCAACTGCATTTAAATTGCTTGTGTTCTTTGCCTCCTAGGCCACCGTGGTCACATACAAGACATTAAAAACAATATATATATAATTTAAAATTGTATAATAGCCACAGTGTAAAATAAAAAAACAGAATTAATTTTATGAATACAGTTTATTTAATCAATATATTCAAAAAATCACCATTTTAACATGTAATCAGTGAAAAATATTGAGAGATTTTATATATATATATAATATATTTTAGTGCTGTCCCTGAAATCCAGCATGTATTTTATACTCACATCATGTCTCAATTTGCACTACTCACATTCTAATTGTTCAATATGCTACATTATTGGAAAGCAGTTGTAGATTCTAAGCTCCTTGGGGACAAGAATTGGGTCTTTTTAGGTTTTATAGCTCTAGAACCTAATAAAATTGAGCACATGGTTATTTTAATAAAAGAAAACAGTGTATTGCACAGTGGTTAAGAGCTCTGAACCCAGATAGACCAGGGAAAATGACTCTGTCTCTTGCTGTCTTTTCAACTTTGTACGAATTTTTAACCTTTATAAACTTTCTAAGGAGTCCCTGGGTGGTCCAAACAATTAATGTGCCCGGATCCTAACCATTTGAGTCTACCCAGAGGTGACTTGGAAGTAAGGCCTGGTGATTTACTTCTGAAAAATCAGCCCTTGAAAACCCTGTGGAGCACAGCTCCACTCCGACGTACATGTAGTCTCCATGAACTGAAATCAACTAAGTGGCAACTCATTGAACTTTCTAAGCTTAACCTTTCTAACCTTCTGTATCAGTAAAACTGAAATCTGCAGCTTCAGTCCTATTTTGGTGATTAATGACAAAATGTATGCTAAGTATTTAGCTCGTGGAAGGACTCAGTATATGTGGCATGTTATAGTTACTGCTCAGTTAATATCATTCAACTGAATGATGTGAAACATTGTATCATTTTTCCAAGGTAGGATTTTTACTTCAGCATTTGCAAATTAATCATATTTTTATGAGCCTATACAAATTAAAAAAAATAACTATCAGTTTGTTATTTCATCAGAAGAACACACCTAGATAAATTTTCATCAAATTTGGGGCCTTCTTTGTATTGGGTATGATTTATAGAAAAGCTACATGATAAACCCAAAATTCACTTCTGATTCCTTACGAAGCACCTCCCATAGAAGGCACTTATATTCCACAACAACTGAAACTGAGCTATGGTGAGAGGCTGTGGTACTGTCAATGCAGACGGACATGCTCTACATATCATGCATTTATGAATAGAGAGAAACAATAGTCATTTCAAATATGAGCGACATAAAAGAAGTCATAAAAGGAAGTTAGGAATTTTACTACAGATGTTTGCAGTTGAATCCTTCTCTCATAGGCAACTCTGTAGCATTTCAGAGTCAGTAGGAGCCAGATTTAGTTCTTTAATGACAGTTAGCCTTTTGAATTAATGAATAGACACACATGTGTTAGTCTTTTGAATTAATGAATAAACTGGGGCACACACACACATACACACTAACACTAATGCTACAGTTAGTTGTTAAGCATACATTACATAATAGACACTGTATCAAGTACTTAATATGTTATCTTAATCTCATAAACCTTGCAAGAAAGGTATGTTTACACTCACTTTTCGGAAAAAAAGTTGAGATCAGATTGCTGAAGTAACTGCCCCAGTCCAAGCAACTGCTAAGAAGCAGAACTGGAATTTGAATCCAGATTTTTGAATTGAAGCCTAGATCTCTTTCCACTCTAAAGTAGGTGATTCCTTCATTCCTAGAGGTCAATGATTTTGACAACATGTAGTATCTACTGTGAAGAATTGGAGCACAACATGGCTGGCAAAAAAGGGAGACTTTAAATACAAGTCTGCTCCTCTTCTTCCCCCGGATTTTAAAGATGAGGGAACTAGCCACAGAGAGATTACTTGACTTTCACGGAGTCACACAGCTATTTCATGGGGCATTTCTTCTGACACTGCCAACACTGTGATTCCAAGTATGGTGGAATGAGGGATATAATCTCCTAGTATGATTTAGCAGGTTTTTGAAAGAAGGCATGCAGGCAGATGGACGGACTAAGACAAGAAAGCCTGAGCAGCTCAGAGCAACACAGGCTTGTATGCTCACTAGTGAGGGCATTAGAGCAGAGGGTTAAGGATGCAGGCAGGAGGCCTCAATGCCAGGCTCTTTTTTTTTTTTTCTTTAAGCCAGCATGGAATTTCACCATCTAATAACTTCAATCTGTAAGATGATTGCACTGCATGTAGTATTTGTGCTTGGAAAATATCAGAGCCTGAAAGAAATAGATTTTAAGAGGCTCATCATGTTGAAGAGGGATTAGGCTTTACATTCTGTATAATTTAATTGGAAAACAAAACAAATTGGACCAGTGGAAGTGGAGGGCTTTTTATAGAAAGGTAAAGTGAAAAGCCATAGGAAAGCTTTCATAATCTTTACATAGTGATCCTTAATCTTCCTCTGTAGGGTTTTCCACTTATCACTCCCTCATCTCCCTGTCACCGTTCTTCTGACAACTGCCCCCATCTCTGTAAGAATGGTGATGAGAAGAGCAGCTATCTAATGCAGTGGCTGGATGGTTATCTAATTATCTTTGGGACAACTAGTGCCTTTTACTGAGATTAAGAATAGAGACAAAATGTCTTCCCTGGTTGAGCCTGAAAGATGCAAATTGGGAGCACGTATTTCCTAACATGTAAAGAAAGCGAGAGTTGGAATTGACTCAACGGCAGTGGGTTTGGTTTGGTTTAAAGAAAGTAAGTCTGTAGCATGAGAAAATAATTCAACCAATTATCAGGGGAAAAGAAGAAAGAAAAATGAGAAAGGATTCTGAGGTTGGTTAAGACCCAGGTTCCTAGGTGTGGTTGCTTTGGGAGAGCCTGCATTGTTCTAATAATTCTTTTTTCTTCAGGCTAGAATGAGTTGGGTTTCTCCCATTTTCAACCAAAAGTCTTCTAGTTTCTATAAATGGACATTTCTATTATGAAATTAAAGGATCAGGAAGAAAAAGAAGAAAAGGATGAGGAAGAAGAAAAAGAGAAAAGGTAAAGAGGAAAAGAAGAAGGAGGAATTAACCATTTTTCAGGCCATAGTACTTGTACTTGGTACCTGCTATAATGCCAGGCAGTTTGAAGGCTTGAAGACCTGAGATACAAAGAGTATTAAAGGATCTCAAAAAATATTCTCAAAGGATGAAGTCCAAGACTGGGGTTCTTGAGATGTTCTTCCATATATAACGCACACATATAGACACATATTCATACACATAAATGTAAAGTAAGAATTTAATTTTGACTCTTTTCAAGCATTCGATTGTATTTGAGACAGGTACTGCTTTTCCTGAGACAGAGTCCAGTATCCTGATTTTACTGATGGGGAAACTGAGGCTTCAAACATCAGGCATTCTACACAGAGACACAAAAGTAGTTGGTGGTAGATCAAGGGTTTAAACCCAGGTCCTCTGATCCCTCAGCCCAAGTTTTCCTCTGATCCCTCAGCCCAAGTTTTCCTCTGCTCCTTTCTGAGTGAGCAGCTCACTGACAATAGTATTTAAGCATAAGCTGATGGCACGCTGATAGAGGGGTATGAAGAGGGGATTTTTTCTTGGGTGAGAGTTGGGACTGGATGACAGATAACCTCTTTTCCCAATCTACATCTCTACAAGACACTAAAGCAGTTGAATATGTACTTAAAAAAAATACATGAAAGCCAGTCCCCTGCCCCAAACTTTGAAGAATAATTGGCATTATAGGCAGAAAGCCTAACAATGAAAAGCATTTAAACCTCCTGTTGTTAAGAATCTTTAGGTCAACAGCAGCATTTTAAAATCAATTTGAGGGTATGCTAGAAGATACAGAAAAGAAACTACAATCAACATAATAAGGTCAGATAACCCTAGTCACGTTAATAGCTACCTAAAGCTTGACATCAATCCCTTACACTGATTCTCACTTACAATTCAAAAAAAAAAAAAAAAAAAAATGAGGAAGGACAAGCATAATACATAATCTCACTGAAGCGTCAAATTAGTATAAATAATGATTAAGAATAATTGCTGCTGTTACTGGAGAACAAGTTGAAAACAAGGTTTTCAAGATATCTGCCGACAATGAGTAGAGGCTCTGGTAGTTTCGGAATGCAGAGAAGGAAAAGATTAACTGGTATTTCAGAAGTGTACCTATGATAGGGAAACTGAAACAGGCAAAGCTAGAGAGAGGGCCAGAGCCGTCTTCCCTGGGGAGACACCACTTCCTTATCAGCTTTGAGAGGACTGGCACCACCTAGTGCTTGGCACTGTGCTAGGCACTGAAGGGTAAAGAAGAAGATAGGACTCCAAATGCTGCAAAGAAAATGGTGTAATACTAAGTAGAAAGTTGGACATGAAGTAAAATTCTATATTTGTATCCTGCCTTCACCAGTTATAAGGGAAGTTTTTGAGGGACTAGTTATTCATCTTTCTGAATCTCAGTTTCCTATCTGTCCAAAAGAATAATAGTTTTGCCACTGGAGTTAATGGGAGAACTAAACTAAGTAAGTGCGTATGATGTTCCACTAAGTAGCAGATTAAAAACTGTTTTACTTGTTAAAAAAAAAAAGTGAATTTCTCAGAATCATGTAACAAAGTGTGTATGATGTTCCACTAAGTAGCAGATTAAAAACTGTTTTACTTGTTAAAAAAAAAAAAAAGTGAATTTCTCAGAATCATGTAACAAATACATAGAGAAGAAAATTTCAAACCCAGGTCTGCCTGTTTCTGAAAACCAAGCTCTTAGCCACTAGGCATCAGCATTAGTGGTCATTCGTATAACCCAGAGACTCCAAATACTTGGTACGCCATGAACATTTTTACTGTCCCCCCACCCACACTACAGATATCATGAAATTAATTGAGTAAAATTTACTGAATGAAGAAAACGCTAACCAAAAACAATAAAGCTAATGAGTTTTAGACTATCCAGCCTTGTTTTGTTGTTGTTAGTTGCCATCAGGTCGGGTCGTCTCATGGCAACCTTATACATAAACCCAAAAACAGAACGAAATGTTGCCCAGTCCTGTGGCATCTTCATAATCCTTGATACGTTCCAGGCCCTTGTTGTGACTATTATGTCAATCCATCTCATTGAAGGTCTCACTCACTCATTTTCACTGAGACTTGATAAATGTATGTTATTCATCTAGTTATTTTAAGTATTGGAAATATCTTGAAACCAGCTCTATAAGCTATATGAAGACAGGAACCATGGTTAATTTTGCTCATCTCTACATTCCCTATGTCTGACAGAGAGCCTAGTTCTAGTAGTGCTCAGTAAACTTGCTGAGTGAATGCATGAATAAATGAAATAAACAAATATTCCTTTATGATTTCTGAAAAATCCTGCATTGATTACAACATAGCTACTTAGCCTGCTTAGCCTGTTAAAGATGAGACATCTGAGGACTATAAGCCAAAAACCAAAACCGTTGTCATGGAGCCAGTTCCAACACATGGTGACCCCTCATCTTACAGAGTAGAACTGTGCTCCACAGACTTTTCCTGGCTGTAATCTCTACAGAAGATCACCAAGCCTTTCTTCTGCAACAGTGTTGAGTGGATGTGAAGCTCCAACCTTTAGGTACAAACTGTTTACATCACATAAGGACCACTGAGGATTATGGAGGTTATTTAATTTGCTCATGTAAATGGCAGAGTGTAGGAAAAACTGAAGTTCTCTGACTCCTAGTTGAGAATATTTATTTAGATCCATGCACATGTCTGTTGGGGTATGTCACTGTTGTTGGGTGCTGTCTAGTCAGTTCTGACTCATAGCAACCCTCCATACAACTGGACAAAACACTGCCTGATCCTGTGCCATCCTCACAATCATTGTTATACTTGAACCCATTGTTGCAGCCACTGTGTCAATTCATATCATTGATGGTCTTCTTCTTTTTCACTGACTCTCTGCTTTATCAAGCATGATGTCCCTCTCCAGACTGATCCCTCTTGATAATATGTACAATGTATGTGAGAGGAAGTCTTGCCATCCTTGCTTCTAAGGAGTATTCTGGCTATATTTCTTCCAAGACAGGTTCGTTCTTTTAGTAGTCCATGGTATATTCAATATTCTTCACAAACACCATAATTCAAAGGCATCAGTTCTTCTTGGGTCTTCCTTATTCATTGCCCAGCTTTCACGTGCATATAAGGCGATTGAAAACACCACAGCTTGGGTCAGGTGCACCTTAGTCCTTAGAGCGACTTCTTTGCTTTTTAACACTTTAAAGAGGTCTTTGCAGCAAATTTGCCCAATGTGTTGAGTTGTTTGATTTCTTGACTACTGTTTCCACGGGTGTTGATTGTGGATCCAAATAAAACGAAATTCTTGACAACTTCAATCTTTGTTTATTATGATGTTCCTTATTGATCTAGTTGTGAGGATTTTTCTTTTCTTTATGTTGGGGTGTAATCCATACTGAAGGCTGTAGTCTTTGATCTTCATGAGTAACCAGTTCAAGTCTTCTTGGGTTATAGAAGGGAAAAATAGTGGAAAGAGCTGTTTCGTGAAAGAAGCCATCAAAAAACTACTGAGGCCAGCCCTAAATATGCCTGGTTCAGTTTTGCTACTTCTCTTGCTAGTCAAGGTGAGAACTGTTCTGTGTTTTTCTGAACAACTCTGTCCAACTCTGCAGAACAGTTGTTGACTATAGTTTGATGGCATGCTTAATGAAGGTTGGTGGACTCTAACAAACAACTGGACCCTATCCCACTGTGTTCACAGTTTTGTCATTCCCAGTTAGGCTAAGGCTGTTCTGTTGGTACATGGGCCTTTGAAAATATACAAACAAACTCTAAAATCTGCTGGAGAATTTTTGGTGGGAATAGCAGTTGCATGGCCGTTCATTTGTTTCAATATTTGTTCCTCACACATTCTTTCAAACCCTCAATCATTCACTCATTCAGATATTTATTTAGTCGAGTTTTAACTCACTCATCCATTCATTAATGTGAATGTTTGCTCAATGACTTGTACATGTGCAAAGCACTGACTTACATGTTCAAAGTTTTCTGAAGTAAACTGCTTTAAAACATATTTCAGCACCTGAAACAAATCAAGATCTTATCAGATGTCCTCAATGTTTTGTTTTGCACATCTATTAAATGCAACAGGTCCAAAAAAGTATCTTTACATTTCAAACCTGCTGTTTTTCCTGTGTTCTCTATTTCAGTTATTGACACTCCCATCTATGTACCCTTTTGTAAAAATGTGAAAATCCTAGGGTTACTTTACATTTTCCCGTTCTTACCCACTATTCATACAATAATTTTTTTTTAAACTGTTGATCCCACCATCGGAATTTTTCTAAAGTAATTCTGAATACCATTTCTCTAGTTACACTTATATAGTCCAGACATGTCCCCTATAATGAAGGGCATGATCTTCTCAAGCCTTGAGTAGACTCACACCTGTATGGCTGGAGATAAATAGTGGAGAGAGCCTGTGAGTCATACACGTAGTATTCCTGCCCTCATAAATGTTAAAGAACAACAGTAAAATTCAATACCCGAAACAACTAATCAAACAAGTAAACACCACAAAATTTAATCTATTGCTTACTTAAAAAAGAACTTATTGGTCAGGCACAGTCTTTCTGAGTAGACTGGGAAAAGTGTGGATTTCAGGGATTGGCAGGCTCTTCAGAGACCTGAATGGATGGATACAAGCTGGAGAAGTTGTTACCTGGGAAAGGCTGTTGATTTGTTGGCACTCAGGAGCAAGTTCATTGGACTGAGTCCTTTTCTAATTGGTTAAAAGGATCTTCACTGAGGTGAGGTGTCTTTGATTGTTTAAATAGATTTAAAACTGGTTCTAGGGATTTCATGGCTACAGAACTGGCATATATTGACTAAACGGGTTTAAAGCTGGTTCTGGTACCTACTTAATATTAGGTTTTTTCCCCTGTGGGGACTTTAAAAAAAAAAAATTAACTCTTATGAGCCATTCTTTAGTAGCTTCCCACTTTTCCATGTAGAGCAAAAGTTAAACTCCTCACAGTGACTTAATGGAGTCTAGGCAATCTGTTCCTTTTCACCCCACACCCTATTTACCTCTTTGACCTTATCTCCTACTATTCTCTCCTTGGCAATTACTCTCCAGGTGCTCTGTTCTTGCTGTAATCCACACTCGCACCTCAGGGACTTGCAGCTTCCTTTACCTGAAATGTTAGTCCCCAAGATATGAGTGTTCAGTCTCTCATCTCCTTCAGGTATTTGATCATAGCAAGTACACCTTCTCAGTGACACTTGCCCTGAACACCCAAATTACCCCACTTAACATTGCAACACTACCAATCTCCTCAACCTAATCTATACTGTCATCATCTGACATACTATGGGTGTGTGTATATATACACATACATATATTGTCTTAGTCATCTAGTGCTGCTATAACAGAAATACCACAAGTGGATGGCTTCAACAAACTGAAGTTTATTCTTTTACAGCCTAGTAGTCCAGAAGTCCAAATTCAGGGCATCAGCTCCAGGGAAAAGCTTTCTTTCCCTGTAGACTCCAGAGGAGAGTCCTTGTCATTCATGTTTCCCTGGTCCAGGAGCTTCTCCATGCAGGAACTTCTGGTCCAAAGGATGCACTCTATTCCCAGTGCTGCTTTCTTGGTAGTATGAGGTTCCCCTGTCTCTCTGGCCACTTTTCTCTTTTATATCTCAAAAGAGATTGGCTCAAGATACAATTCAATCTTGTAGATTGAGTCCTGCCTCATTAACATAACTGCCACCTATCCCACCTCGTTAACAACATAGAGGTAGGATTTACAGCATATGGGAAAATCACATCAGATGACAAAATGGTGGACAATCACACCCTACTGGGTGTCATGGCCTAGCCAAGTTAATGCACACGTTTTCTGGGGACAAAATTCAATCCATGACATATATATATACCCATGCATACACATAATATATGTGTGTGTGTGTGTGTGTAAAACCATATATATATATATAACTTATTGATTTACTTTTTATCGCTTTGTGCTAGAATATAATTTCTGTGTGGAGGAGGGATTTTTTTCTTGTTTTAACTAGTGTATTCCTAGCATCTAGAACACTATCAGGTACATAGGAAGCGCTTGATATTTGCTGAACCAATTTCTCACCTGGTAAGAGTCCTCTATGTGGATTCCCCACCTTCAATTCCTCATTGACATGTTCACTTTTTTTTTTTTTTTATTGTTTCCAGAGTCATTGTCTAAGAAATGAATGAGCTGCCTTAAATCCTATTGGTGATGTAAAGGAGGAAGAGATGTGGTAGAGCGTGAAAGAGAAAGAACAATTTAAAAGGAAAATGGAAATGTGATGGTGACACACCTCTGTTTAAAACAATTCAGTGTTTAACCATTGTTCTTAGGACTAATTTCAAATTCCTGAGCATGGCTTGCAACGTGTCCCAACTAATATTTCTACCTTCATTTCTATTTCTCCTTCTGCACGTTGTTTTTCTCCCTTTTTACCCTCCTCAACTGCCATGCACTTTTATGTCTTTACAGCTTCATTGATATGGTTTGCCTCTCTGTAATATTAATCTGCAATCATCAGATTGCAGCGAGCAGATACTTCAAGATCCAATATAAAAGGCACATGGGGATTTGTCAGATTCTCTCCAAGTCTATTTCGTCTCTTCCTCTTTCTCCCCACTGCTCCATGAGGTCTTTGTTGCAAAATTTTGCTTATGGCAATATAACTTGACCCCTTACAAGACCTTGAACTAACTGAGGGTACAATCTCATTATCATCAAGTCATCGTCATGTCACTGTATCATCGCCTAAGATCTAGGAGCCTTAGTTCTTAGCACAGTGCCTGGCAAGACAGAAGATATTGTGTAAAGGTTTCTTGGATAAATAGCTAAATTAATAGAAACTCAGATCTAGTGAGACGATATTCTTATATATGCTAAATAATAACATATGAGAATTGGGGTTTTATGTGTGCTGGGAATTTTGCAGGTTTCAATTCATTTAGTCCTCGTATTACTTCTATGAGATAGTATCATCCTCTTTTACAACAAAGGAAACTAAGGTATAGATAAACTAAGCAACTTAGTCAAGCACACTGCTTTTAAGTTCCAAAGTGGGTACTGAAACCACACAATTTCCTTCCACAGTATGTACTCCCAGTCCTTTTATCGTGTAGCCTTCCTTCTTAGTAGATCCCCCAAAGACTAGGACAAAGTCTGACATGACTATTCACTACCTATGTGACTGTGGGAAAGTTACTTAACCTTACTAATTTATAGTTGCCTCCAAAAAATAAAAGCCAAACCCGGTGCCACTCAGTTGATTCTGACTAATAGCGACCCTATAGGACAGAGTAGAACTGCCCCAAGTAGTTTCCAAGGAGTGTCTGGTGGATTCAAACCGCTGACCTTTGGTTACCAGCCACAGCTCTTAACTGCTATTCCAACCAGGGTGTCCTCTAGTCGCACAGGTAATGTAAAAATAGCAATATACAGTTGCAAGGTTGTTGCAATAATGCAAATCAACGCTGGACATGCAGTTTCCAGCTCTCTCCCTGGTGGAGTTGCGTGGCACTAAAGGAGAAGCTCATTTATTGGCCAGGTTTACACATGCCTTGATCATTTATGGCCTGCTAAATTAATGCAGCACCATTACGGAGTTACGGAGTTTCAGAAATCCACTCCATTTTCCCTCAATTCAAATCAGCAGCAAAGACGATGTTTTTCTCCATGAGCATTCTGCAGAAGAATAAGATGAGTCATCACCCTCTGGCTGAACCTGAGTGTGGGAGGTCTGTGCTGTGCCCCGTGCTGCTGCCTTGTTCATGTATGTGACGTGGTTCCCTGCCTTGGTAAATGTTAACTGCTTTGGGGAAAAACAGCAATGCATTTCTGACTCCTTCCTTTGAAAGAGAGAACAAAAGCCAAAGTTGTTTATGTGGGAGGCAGGGAAGAATGAATGAAAGGAAAAGTATTCTATTCATTCATTATCGAGAGCTAATAGTAATGATGTCTTCCATTCTTATAGTGTTTAGAGTTTATACAGTACTGTGTATGAGTCGTCAACTCTTCCCCCCTATTCCAGTCAGGGTCAGAGTAATCATTTTAATTTACAGATGAAGAGGCTGAGGATCCAAGAAATGATGTGTTGGGAGAAATTAATTAGCAGAAGATCCCAGATTCAAGTCCAAAGCCTTCAGGTCTTAGTCCTAGGATCTATTTACTCCATCCCACTGCTTTTCCAAGTACAAGGAGGTAGAGGTGAAACACATATCATTAGTAGAACAGCAGGCACCAGAATTCTTCTTAGGATGAAATTATCTTAGGGAAAAATACTTTGGTTAAAAAATGTCTTGGAGTAAACGAGGGTCTGTGGGGAAGTGTGAACTAAGGTGAAGTTTAAGGAAAGCCAATAAGGAAGATACTTGCTTCCTCTCATTCCTCCTGGTTTTTGTAGTTTGCTTACTTTAGCAGTTGTACATGTGAGAGCTAAGCAAAGTTACTATTTTATATGCTAGCAAGTAAACTGATGATTATAAAGATGTAAACCTGAATATGACTGATTTCAGCAATTTTTCAAATTTTATTTTCCCTCATCAATGAAATCTGCTATCATGTTTTATTTTTTAATAGAGAAAAACAACTCAAGACATCCCGAGGTCCCTGGTAAAGCAGAATGTAGCCAGATGGCCCAGGTAAAATAAAGACAGGCAGAGGAGATGAGAAGACCCAGGCTTGGGTTTAGTGCCTCTGAAATAAATTTGTCAATTTTCTAATAGACAGGAAGGGCCAGATCTTTCCCCAAGGTAATTTTACTTCCTGCTGTTTATAACAGAATGGAGTTATGGTATAAATTCCTGTTTTCATTATAATCTTGGTCATAAGGAGTCACTAAACCCAGAACTCCAAAGCATGAGTGGGGTTTTAGAAATGGCTCTGGATCTGGTGTTAAAAGATGCGGTTTTGAATCCTGCCTCTGCCACCAAGTATGGGGTTGGATGATTCGCTTCCTGTCTACAAGCCTCAGTTGTCATACTTACAATAGCATCAGGGTTTCAGGTAGAATTCAGATGTTTGTGACAGAGTGGGTTTAGGGTATCGCTAGGGGCTTATTTCATTAAACTGATTTGCAAGAAAGTTCCTTAACCCACTCCACATGCACCCCGTCCAGGTTAGAGAAATGGCCAGAGAAAGAGCATTAAAACACCTGCATTCCAGAACTGTTATTGTTGTTCGTTGCTGTCAAGCTGGTTCCGACTCGGCAACTTCACGTGTGCAGAGTAGAACTGCACTCTATAGGGTTTTCAAGGCTGTGACTTTTCAGAACCAGCTCACCGGGCTTCACTTCCAAGGTGCCTCTGGGTGGATCTGAACCTCCAGTCTTTCTGTTAGTAGTCCTGTGCTTAACCATGTGCACTACTCAGGGACTCCTTGTCCCAGAGCAATGAGTCTCAAAGTGTGGTCTCTGACCAGCAGCAGCATCACCTGTGGGCTTGTTAGGAATATACATCTTCAGGCCCTACCAGACCTACTGCATTATGATTTCTGATCCTGGGATCAGCACCTGTGTTGTATCAAGCCCTTCAGGTGAATCCGATGCATACTCATGTGAGAACCACTGTCCTAGAGGATGAGATGAAGAAGGACTTTTTGTACTGTCTCTGAGTTTGGCTCCCTTGTCCATGCTCTTGGCCTGGAGTCTAAAGTCTAAGATAGATGGACACAGGCAGAAACTGAGGAGCACTTGCTACAGTGTTTCTCAACTAACGCTCTCTCTTTATGAACATAAAAAATAGGAGGCCCACCTTTATTGTTATATAAACATGCATTTAATCGTGCCAGGAAGCAAATCAAATCAATAGTCCATAACACTGCCTTTGTTTTGGATCATTCATGGTCACCTGGATATCTTTACATGTCCTGCCCTAGGGGACCTTAACTTTCTCCCCATCCCCAATTCTAGAAAAAACTCACTTGTGTTTCCAAGGTGTCCATATATATTTTTTCTCATTTCATATCCAATACCGCCTCTCAAGATGCCAGAACTTGCTTGTCTCCACTCCATCCCAATGGCCTAAAAGTATTATCCAGATATCTGTAGGCTTCTTATATTCTCTAAGAAGCAATGAAACTCAATCCTAGGTGGATTTTAGGGCCACATTCTTCACCTGTAAGGATGGTTTGTAAATAAGTACCTACTTTGAAAGGATCAAAGTACACAGAGGCTGATAGAATTATTTTCTGCCCATTTGTTCAGGTTGGCCATGTGGTTAGTTATCACGAATACCTGCAAACACATTTGGCCTATTAGTTTCATATGCTGTATTTAGTAGCTCATTTGTGTCAGATCCAATCTCCCTTGACTGCATTTCTTTTCTGGTTTGAAGCTGCTGATGAGAGTAAAAAGGCCCAAAACTTGTCTCAGGAAAATAAAAGGTAAGTCCCAAACTTGGCACTCTTACAATCTAAATAAGGAGCAACCCCTAGAACACAACATCACGTAATCATGTCAACATCGTTGAGACCTGACACTAGGGTTGGCATTTCAGAAAGAGAATGTGTGGAAAGAAAACTGATGTTTCCATGATCAATTTCTATGTTCCCAAGCAACATTTTACAATTGAAATGCACATCACCAAATGGGGACAATTTTGTCCAAGTCAGTTAGAATGGCCAAGTTAGTCACTGAGAGAAACAATAGCAAGGTCTGGCCTCATTTTACCATTACCCAGGTCTGTGAAGTAGATGCTGTAATCACCCCACTCCATTTTACATAAACAAACACCAAGACACGAAGAAGCTAACTGCTCAACACCTCAAAATCAGTAAGTACGGTGTGTTAGTGGCTTTATGCATTCCCCCCAAAATGAGATTTGGGATTAGTTTTCCATCCTACAATCTGATATAGAAATTTGGGATGAACCAGGGAATACCCTGTCCCCTAAATATTCTCTCAGTTCCTGCCTTATTGCTCACATTACACAGCTGAACTATTTCTTTGATTTCCAACTTTTGCTCTAATTTCGTCCTTAAGGATGGGAGCCCTTCATTCAGCCTTGGTCTTCACTGGGGCCCACACATCCCAGTGCTCTATATCCTTAGTCACTGAAACTGCTTGGAACTAGGAGGAACCTCAGAAGTCCGAATGCTGCCATTCTAAGAAATGTTATTTCAACAAAATCCTGCACCCCAAATCAGATGCCCTTGGATGTCAAAGCTTGTCTAAACTGAACACAAGTTAAGCAAGTCCCTCATGTTGCAGACTGGAGTCCTTTGGCCTCTGTCCACCAAGTCATGCAGCAGACCCTTCTCCCATGTGACATCACAGATCTCCAAATTAAGCTTATTCAAACTTCAGCTCAAATAACATAATTTTCAGTAGCCAATGTGGTTGCCTAAACAAAGAAATCTAATTTTTTCACTTGACATTTTCTTAAGAAAAACAATAAAAAGTATAATTGGGAACAGCAGAATCTGAAAGTTTTTCAGTGATGTGCGATAAGCCTATTATAGCATTTTCTAATAAAATGTATAGAAATACATTAAAAGGAAGAAAAAGTGACCAGAAATTGAAGAGTTGTCAGTTACAACATTGCCCTTACCTTACAGTGAAAGAAAAGATCAAGTGTTCCAACCAATCTCTTCTCTCCTTCACAAAACCAGCTTCTGCCAAGAGAACGATTAATGGCTGTTACTTATTTGCCTCTAATGACTGAGTTTCAGGGAAATCATAAGCATTTCTAACACTGGCTACCAGTTTCGAAACTCCACTCAGTGTTCCACGAAATGCTGGGCAAAAAGGTGCATCCAATGCCCTAGATGTTAACAGATCTGGGTCTTTGTTCTTGCTGTGCCCTAAATCTGTGTCACTTCCTCATTTGGGGTCTTAACATGAAGAAATTGAACAGGTAATCAGGTGTCAAATTATGAGAGCTTTGAATGCCATACTGCAAAATATTATGTTCACCCTATTTGTGACAACCAAAGAGTTTTACTGAGAAATTTTAAGCAAAGGAAGCATTTTTGAAGAAATACCCTGTTAACTGTGTAGGACTGAGCTGGAGGAGGTAATACTAGAATCAGAGAGGCCAGTTAGGAAGGTGCCAAATATACCAGGCTGGAAGGACTAATGGACCACATCTACCACAGCCTCCACCAGACTGAGTCCAGTACAACTAGGTGGTACCTGCCTACCACCACTGACTGCTCTGACAGTGATCACAATAGATAGAGGGTCCCACACAGATCTGGAGAAAAATGTAGAAAAAAATTCCAACTCAAAAAGAAAGACTAGACTTGCTGGCCTGACAGAAACTGGAGAAACTCTGAGAGTATGGCCCCCGGACACCCTTCCAGCTCAGTACTGAGGCCACTCTTGAGGTTCAATCTTCAGCAAAAGATTGAACAGGCCCATGGAACAAAACAAGACTAAAGAGGTGCACCAGCCCTGGGGCAGGGACTGGAAGGCCGGAGGGGACAGGATAGCCAGGGTTGAGAAGGGAGAGTGCTGACATGTCGTGGGGTTGTTAACCAATGTCATATAACAATGTGTGTACTGTTTGATGAGAAACTAGTTTGTTCTGTAAACCTTCATCTAAAGTTCAATTAAAAAAAATAGAAAATAAAAAATAAATATATCAGGCTGGAGGTGATTAGGTTTAAATTATGGTGATGGCTATAGGGATGGCATTGAGGAATACTTCAAAATGAGTGCTTAGTAAATATTTGGGGAAAGTAGAGAGGGAGAAAGGAGAAAAGAAAAGGAATGAAGAGAGAGAGAAAGGGGAAAAGGGAGATAGGAAAGAAAGAAGGAAGCAAACAAGAAAGGAGCAAGGAGTAGGGATAGCTAAAACTCCTTGAAATTCTCCCAGGAGTGGATACACGTGGACCATACATAATCTTTGAAAGTTATGTTCTATGGCAGTGTTTCTCAAGCTAGCTGCACATAAGATTCACTAGAGTAACCTAAAAAAAAAAAAAACTGGATGCCATGACTACCCCTAACCAATTAAATCAGCATCTCTGGGGGATGGACTTCAGGCCTTAGTATTTTTTAGAAGCTTCTCGGTGATTCCAGTGTGCACTCAGGGCTAAGAATCAAGGCACTATAGAGTGTCTGCTTCTGTAATCAATCTCTGCCTGGTATTCTGTTGCTATGGAAATTTATCTACCAGTTGGGTGAAGGTTGTCCAGTCACCAGGTTACTTTCAAAACTAAAAATAACTAATATTTTTTCAATCATTGGGACAAGAAAATCCTTTTTGATCCGCAGCAAAAATTAAAGGTATCGTACGCTACAAATCTTGCACATCTGCTTGGTGGATTCATTGCTGAGCTCTAGTTCTAGCTATAAACTACACAGCATCGGAAAATCCCTGGAGTGGACGTTTGCCTCTCGTTGGCTGGATAGGACCATGTCTAAGGGTGTGTCCAGCTACGACTTATTTTATCAGTCAGCCATTGTACAGTGGAGAAAATGTGGACAATAGGTTTATGAGGCTTGAATGGGTGTATTATTTCTGCCATTTATTGGCTGTGGGATCCTGGGCAAAGCACTTTATTACCTTGAGGTTCAGTTTCCTTAACTGTAAAATGGGGGTATTAATACCTCATTCAAGTCTTTTTGTGAAGATGGAATGAGATAAGAAACAAAAAACAAAACTAGTTGCCATCAAGTTGACTCCAATTTATAGCATCCCCGTGTGTCTCAGGGTCAACTGTGCTCCATAGGGTCTTCAATGGCTGCTTTTTTGGATGTAGATCCCCAGATTTTTCTTCCAAGGCACTTCTGGGTGGATTTTAACCTGGAACCTTTCAGTTAGCAGCCATAGGCATTAACCTTTTGCACGACCCAGGGACTCCAGAGGAAGACAAGACATATGTTAACACTAAATTTCAACTATCATGTAATATAATATATACAACAATATATTGTTACAAATGTTTCTTTCCTCTGTTGACATCAGTAAAGATAATACAGAATTTTAAGATTCAAGGTAATTTATGGATCGCTTTTCTTCCATTATAGCAGGCTCCTAAATATCAAAATCCAATGTGGACCCTCTGGTCTCTCAGCTTACATTGCATTCCATAACATAATTTGGGCTGCCAAAATATATGATATGTTCCATTTTTTTTTTTTTTTCTAGGAGCTGAAACAATTTTCAACCTGTGTCTTGCTTTGGGTTAAGTGCTTTAATAATAAGTTGAAGCCCCGGAAATCTCATCCTCCTTAACAAAGAGTATCGTCTACCCACCGGGGTGACTCTCCTGTTCTCGCTGTAGTATAACCAGATCACATAATCACTGGCGTTCACTAAACACCTCCTACACATGATTCCTGAAATTGACAACTGCACCTCACTGTTGTTACAGATACTCTGTTAGCTCAAAAGCAAACCTGAAGAGAGGAAAAAAAGAGCAAAACAATTCATTTTCCACCTAATTAAAGTCATTATAAACAGTCTCCTGGTGCTGAACCTTTTTTCCTCCAAAATCCCAATCTTTCAACTGAATGCTCAGCTCTGGAGCTTCATTGGGGTTTTACTTAATTGTCTTTCTATCACTAATGGGATTCACTTCATTATTACCTCTGCTGAAAGCTGCCTCCAACTTTCAGCCCCCATGCTGGGCCATTTATATGCCTATTTATAATGCACATTTTTACTAAAAGCAAAGTCATGTCACCTCAAAGTACAGGAAGCCAAATTGGAGTACTGCCCCACAAATTGGTAAGCACCTACTTAAATTACACTTTCTTACATACCAGTAAACTCTCTAATTCCTTCTCTCTCTGTTCTTTCAGGCCCTATTTCCCCCTTTCCCTTTCTTCATTCTCTCCTTCCCTCTCCTCCTTCCTTCCTGATTCCTTCCTCCCTCATTCTCTCCTTAACCCAATGCTTCCAATGTCCACACTCACAATATCTTTACAGAGCCATCTTACCTAGGATTAATTTCACCACTAGCTTTACTAAGCAACTACGTTACTCATTTTATTTAACCCCTAAGAAAATGCCAAGTAGGGTTAGCAGATCCTAGTTTAGAAAACTGAAAGTCAGGAGGGGAAATATGTTGGTGAAGAACACTCAGTGTACATTTGAGCAAGTTAGGATTTAAACTCAAGTTTTTAACCTCTAGGAAGAACAGAAGGAGACCTTAGAAATCCTGTCCCATATCATTGAAGGGAAACTACATAGAGAGAGCCAGTTCTTATCCAGGGTCATTCAGTGAGTCAGTGGAGGCAGAGCAGCAGGAATCCAGACCTTCAACTCTCAATGCCAAGTTCATTCTGTCCTCTTCAGCCAAACCTCCTCAAACATCATGCTAAATGAGTATTGTTGTGGTTATTCTAAGAGAATGAGTTGGCAGGGGTGTGATCAAGGGTAGGGACAGATTATCTAATGACAAGAAAATTACAGCTAGTGCTGAGTGGGGCTCTGGTAATTTTTGTTTGTTTGTTTAGAGACTTGCTGTCTAATGAATACTATTTTCTCTGTGACATAAGAGGAAGAACCTCTACCGTGTGTTAACAGAGAGGTTACGGGGTCAGTGCTTTGAGGAGAACAAGGAAACATTTTTGGAAAATGGGAGATCCTGACCACTTTAGGTGGTTTTGTAACTGAACTAGGGTTCTTGTCCTGTCTTATTAGCCAGTTGAAATAAGACGGACATCACTCCACCAGTTGCAAGGGAAACAGAAAGCGGAAATTTATTATTTGCACAAACAAGGAGCAACATAGGGCTTAACAGTTGAAAGACTACATGCTCACTGTCTGCTGTCTGAGGGGCTTGGGAAGCATTTTATTTCCAATGGTGTCTGGGGGTTGGGTTTGGTGCTTGGAACTCTCCACCCTTAGCCTTCCCATGTCCACATTTGGAGGTCCAAATGTTGAATCATGTTGGTGATGTTTAGGTCCAAGGACAGATTGACGACACAGCTCTTCAGGTCCTATGCATGCTCCAAAATCTTGGTTGACACATGCATGGGATTCTGGTACCAAATTCAAACTGCAGTTAGTTAGGGCCACATTTAGAAGCTTGGCAGGCTATGGTGGGGGGTGGGAACCATGGCGGAGTAGGGGGGAAGTCTTGGCAGAGGCTTCAGTTTTTAATCCTGTGTCTACATTGGGCTAATGCTTGACTTGTCAGGGATGTATGTGTGTGTGTGTGTGCATGTGTGTGTGTGTAATGGGAGGTAGAGACACCTAGAGAGATGTGTATGACACAGCCTCTGCCTTCAAAGAGTTTACCCTTCAACTAGAGGGATAAGGCTAACACTGAAATAATGAATACAATTTGTTAAAAAAAAAAAAAAGAGTTAAAAAAATCAATAGAAGGAGAAAGGTTAAGTAAATTACAGTCCAGTTCCTAGAGCAAATAATATTAAGGTTTAGAAATGATCACAGAAATACTTATTGAGCACCTGTTATATGTAAGACTCTCTGCTTGGTACTGAATAAATAATATTAAACAGGATATAGACTTAGTTTGTAAGTAATTTTAATCAGGTGTTTAAGTGCTATCTTGAGGAAGACACTGGAAGCAATGAAAGCGTAAAGAGAAATTAACCCATTCTCACTTCCTTGATAAAGCAACACCTAAGCAGCCTAGGAAATCCTATGGGGCAGTTCTACTCCATCATATAGTGTAATTACTAGTCAGAATTGACTGGACGGCATACACCAACAACAACAAGCTGACACTTGAAAGATAAATCAGAATTCAGCAGGAGTGATGGTTATTTTCTTTGGCTTCCCCTTCTCAGTCGATTCTCTGTACTTCTCTGGTCGGCTCTGTGCCCCAGCAGATGGTACCTACAAAATGTAACACCAGTGCCTCCTTACCCTCTGGCTTGTGTTTGAGGCTTGACCAATGGGAAATACTGACAACAAATGAGAGGGCTGGTAAAGAGAGAGATAGGGTCTTTCTCCCCTGCTCTCTTCCTATGCTGATACCTTGTGTCTATTATTAATCTTGTCTTCCTGTGACTACAACTCCTGCCAGGTAGCCCTCTTCTGAAGCTCCAGGACTCAGCTGGTCCCAGAATATCTGGCCCAAGTGGTGGTGGGTGGTTAGGCCTGAATAAGAACTTCCATCTACTGCCCCTTTCTTAGTATCTCATCATCTTTTTTTTTGTTGTTGTTCCCTTAAACCTACCCATGCCTTTGTAAGTGGTCCCTACCTTAAAGGCTCTTCATTTGAACAATAAGGGGTGAATTCCCTTTCCTGCTGACATTCTGGTTAATACACCAGGTGAAGGCAGAGCAAAAGATGGGTTGGGAAGCAAGGTAACATTCAGTGAACAGCAAGTTGTTCAGTATGGATGGACTAGAGAGTACGAGGTTGAGGTGGAGAGAGATGAAGCTAAAGAGGGAGGCTAGATCACAAAGGGCTTTGCATGTTGTACTTAGAAAGAAGTTTCTATGCAACAATGTAGAAAAAATTATATTCTATATTAAGTATGCAATAAAAAGTTATTTTAAGATATATACATTATAACTATGTTATACATAGGAACGAGAATATAATTAAATACTAAAAAATGACAGCTGTGGCTGCCTTATGAGTTTGGGGATGGAGGAGACATTTTTCTCTTCTTTATTTTGCAAACTTTCTGAAATGAGTGATGTTAATTTTATGAATTTTAAAACGTGATTTTTAAGAGCAAATATCCTGAATAGCTCATCATCTGTAATTCCCCTGGGAACTTTGGATGAAATAGATGAAATGCCATGTTCCTGATTAGCACTTTGTAGCCTTCCTCATGGAATCTGATTCCTGTGCAAATGGGCAGCTGTACCTTTCCAAACCAGGCCTCCTGCTTAGCCATGAACAGGGGCCCTCACAGTTGAGTACTAGAGGGACTTCTTTCCACACTCAGGCTGACTCTGGGAAAACAAAAGGTTACCTATAAACAGGACCACTTCACCAAAAATCACAAAGCTAAGAAGTCTCAAGGATCAGACCATCTCCTGAGAAGTCATTTTTATATGCTGTGCCAATTTTTGAGTAGATTCTTAGAAGCAGCAACAGTGATGCATAGCACATGAATATGGGATGGTCAGACCGAAGGTCAGTTATGAAGAAGAGTGATGATAGTGTGTGCCCTGTTTCTTTCCAGTGTGGCGGAGCAATCACAAAGGGCTTTAACCTGGGTGCCAAGAGCTCATATTAGCAATACTTAGGGGGTGCAAATAAGAAATATTCCTAGGACTGCAAATAAAAATTAAGGCTCCCCTCAAATAACTAGACTATTACTCCAATCATAATAAATCATGACAGAGCTCTGGGAAGTTCCTATAAAATGTGAAAATGGCTTCCATGCCTCTAAGAGCTAATGATCAATTGTCTGAAAGTAATGATCTATCCAAAGAACAAATGTGACAGTGAGAAAATGGGTCAGTCAGGAGAAGAGGGTAAAAGATGGCGACTGGGGCAAGAGAGTTCATCCTAATGCAGTGCAGGAAGGTGAGGTCTCAACCAGAGGGCATTGCCTTTTACCAGCCCACTTGCAACAATAAAAATGCCCGTGAGAACAAGACTGTCGTGCATTGGACATGGATTACCTGATTTTCATGATTCATAAAAGCACATTGCTTTTTGTTTTAAGGGGGAAGAAAAAACCCAGGTACGTATGATAAACATGTATATTCAATTTAGCAACATTTCTTTTTTTGTGCCTAAAATGTTGCTAAATTGACAGTGCATCAATAGAACAATAGTGTGCCAAAAACTACATCCCTTACCTATGATAACTCTTTTAATTTTCATAGCCTCTAAGCTGTAGATGCTATTGTTATTCATGTTTTATAGCTGGCAAAATGGAGGTTGAGAGAAGATAAAGTTTTTGCTCAGGTGACACGGCTACAAGGGGTAGACCAGAGATTGTAACCTTGGTTTATCTAACTCTAATATCCTTGCTCTTAACTACTGTTAGCCACTGATTATAATGAGATAGGTGGCTTCAGGCAACAGCATGGTTTAAGGTAACATACTTAATGGTCCTTATTCGGAATCTTTTCACCAAGCATCCTTTCATCAGTTATTTAACTTCCTTTGTATAACTGCTTATAAGGAGGGGTAAACAGCTGATTTACCTGATTTGAGTTTCTGGTGATTATATTTCTTATTGTGGATTAGTAAATTGGTATTCTGGTCTTATACGTGAACATCAGTGAATTGGTTGATGTGAATCTGTTTCTGACAGAAGGAGTCACCGTCGTAGGCAATAAATTCAGCTACATGCCTCTGGAAAGCACCCCTCCTTGTTTTGGGCCCCTCCTTTGAACTCTGTATTTCCAGTTGCACCTTGCTGGGATTGTGGCATGGAAAAGGGAAGACACATTCATAAGCACGAACCAAGCTATTTCTTAAGCAGGCTGTGTAATGTCAGCACAGATGGAAACTTTCAACCCTTAGAAAGAGAGACATTTACTAATAAAGGAAAAATATGGAGAGATGCTTCAAGAGCTGTGGACATCTGTAACAGTCAGTGACCAAGAACTCAAACAGTACCCAACTGTTAGAGCTTCAGACCCTAGCCCTGTGCAGTAGCTGCCTGGATTTACGTTGCAGCAGATATGGCAAAGTCTTTAATGACAATTGGCAGCTGCTGGGAGCTGACTCTTTTCATCTGTCTTCCTGTGGATCCTCCTTGTCCTTGTGTCTAGGCTCTGTGTAGCCAAATGTAGCTGGGGGATGTTCTAATAGCAAATGAGCCACAGCAAAAAGGAAAACACACATTGACGATGTGCCACAAGGGGCAGCCCTCAATAATACTATATGGCAACCATAAAATGCAAGAAGGAGTTACATCTCACAGGGAAGAGCACTTCCCAGTTGTTCTGAGAAGCAGCGAGATTTAGGGCTCATGGACTGGGTTTAATGGAGCTTAACTCTCAGTTCTGCCATTTTCTCCATGTGTGACCTTAGACATGTTTCCCTACGTGCTATCCGAATTCATTCATCTGTAAAAACAGATTAAATGAAGGCTGTTAGGTTAATTTGATTGTTAGATGATTGAAAATGCACAAGTCCCTGTGCTAGGCATAAGAAAGCACACATCCTATTTCTTAAGTTCTTCTATGCAACCTGTTTCATTTCTTACATGGGGAAAACAAATACCAGAGAAGAGAATGACTTTTCCAAAGTCATATCATCCAGTTGTTTCTTGGTAAAGGGTGGTGTACCAGAAAGCACACTGAACTTGTAATCAATAAAACTGGGCAAACAAACAAACAAGAAAACAAAACAAAACAAAACCCCAGCTTTCTCCTTAGTGTGAGCTCAGGCAAATTATTTAACTTCTCTAAGTTTTAGTTTCCTCATGGATATAAGGGAGATAATAATACCATTGAATCTCTGCCAAGCTGTTATTCTGTATATCACTAAGAGAAAAAAATGTTCAAGCCAAGGCCCCACATAAAGCTGGGACACCAAAGGACTCTGCCCTAAATCTAAGGGAAAGGAGACAATAAGGAAATGTGCTTATCTCATTCTTGGTGGTGGTGGTGGGGTGGGGGGAGGAATCTCTCTTAAAAATTTGAACCACAGTTTTCAGGTAAACTTGCCTTCAGGATTTACACTTCAAGAGTGCACAGTGTCCCTCTCAAAAAGCAAAGAACAAAAAACCTCCATGCAGAAAACTTAAAGTTGGCAAGTTGATAGTGCCCCCTATGACTAGTGGCAAGCTTCTCAGGAAGAACTTCAGTAACAGCCTACAGAGACGGCAAAACACTGTTGCTTGGAAGATCCATTCCGTATCCAAAAATGTTAAAATACGTAACGATATGACCCTTAGAATTGATGAGGTATGCCAATACCTCTCTAATTTTATGATTGTTATAAGGAATAATGATACAGACATATAATCGATAGATACACATATATGTATGCACACACATATTACCTATAATTCAGTGCCCGGTAATGCCTATTGGTTTTAGTAGCTAGGTCTGTTTCTTCCTAGCTGTATGGCCTTGTGTAGTTCATTTAACAGGAGGATAAGATGAGCCCTGTGATGCCTAAAGTCCCCTTTACTTTTGCTTTAAATGATTCATCTTAGGATAGCCCGAATGTCTCTATTTATTCACAGTAATTTACTTCAGTCTGATTGAAAAATTAAACTAAGGCATCCTTGATTGTATGTGAACTGTCCCACAGCAGTTTAATAGCTCATTTTTTCTGAAGAGTTAGCTGAAGTCAAAGTTTCCACTGAATTCTTCTTTATCAGCAGCTCTTTCTGTTCTAGTCACCTGATATTGATCATTATCTCCTTTAGCACTAGAATGTATTACTATGCCAGCACTCTTCTGCTCTGAAATTCAGTTCTGGACAAAGAAAGCAAAGGAATCCCCAAAGGAGTCATTTTTCCATGGCTGGATTCTAATGATGAGGATGGTAATCGGTTTGTAACCTTTGTTTTTGTGCCACAGCAGGAGATTTCATGAAGGATTAATTCATTAAAGACCACAAAAGGGGCACAGCTACTTTTCTTATCCATAACTAATTAGAGACAGACAAAAGGGATTTTTTTGTGGGGGGAGTGCTAAAGAACAATGTGAGGAAGGGTGAGGAATCAGTAAGCCTGCAGAAGAACTAGACATCTATGCCCTTAACACACCAGTGCTTCTTTATGATCCTATCTGCTTTCCAATTACTTTGCCCAGGTGGGTCAGCAGGACTCAGAGCAGCATGTGAAAGCAAGATTAGAGTTTTAGAAGGAAGTCACATTCGGAGGGACTAATCTCAAAATCTTTCAACCAACCACATGTGACAAAATATGGAAGAGTTCTTCTGAAAGCAAAGGCCCTGAGCAGTAAGGAGATTAATAAGGAAGTATAATGGCATAGAAATGTGCATTCATCCATTTATTCATCCAGCAATTCATTGAGTACCTTCCAAGTGCTATGCGTCATTCTAGGCTTAGAGAAAGGGATAAAGTCTCCATGCCTCTTGTTGGGTATCCTTTCTGCCATCAACTGTATCGAGCATCCATTATTGTTTGCAGGCTGTAGTGTGCTGTGCAAACGGCACTATGAAGAAACAGAGATGATATTGCCAGAAATCTTGCTCTCTGGGAGTTTATCATTTAATAAAAGAGGAAAGACATGGACATAAAATGCTATGCAAATAAAATGTGATAAGAGCCAGTAGAGAAAAGCTGAGAAAGAACTGCAAGTGAACAGAGTCAAGGGAAATTACTCACACTGTTGTTGTTGTTAAATTGGTTGTAACTTATAAAAAACAAAAAAAACAAACCCAGTGCTGTCAAGTTGATTCCGACTCATAGCGACCCTACAGGACAGAGTAGAACTGCCCCATAGAGTTTCCAAGGAGCGCCTGGTGAATTTGAACTGCTGACCCTTTGGTTAGCAGCCATAGCACTTAACCACTATGCCACCAGGGTTTCCGTGTAACTTAGAGTGATGCAATATACAACAAACAAAATACTGTCTGGTCCTGTGCCATCCTCACAATCTTTGCTATGTTTGAGCCCATTGTTGCATCCACTATGTCAATCCATCTCATCGAGGGTCTTCCTCTTCTTTGATGACTCTCTACCAAGCATGATGTCCTTCTCCAGGGACGGATCCCTCCTGATAACATGTCTGAAGTATGTGAGATGAAGTCTTGCCATTCTACCTTCTAAGGAGCATTCTTGCTGTACTTCTTCCAAGTCAGATGTTTCCCTCCTGATAACATGTCCAAAGTATCTAATGCGAAGTCTCATCATCTGTGCTTCTAAGGAGCATTCTGGCTACACTGTAGCAATGCACACCAGAAAAGGGAGGAAGAACTTTCTTATTCTTCCCCAAATAAATGGCTATATCCTTCCTTTATTCATTCATTTATAAGTTCAACAAATATTTGAACACATACTATATGCAAGGCACTGTAGTTTGCATGACCCTCAAGGAAAACTACAATCTAGTTAGTATACCTACAGATTTTGATTCCAGAAATCTATGTAACCTTGTTACAAGATCCAGCTCATAGTTGTTGTTAGGTGCTGTCGAGTTAGTTCCTACTCATAGCGACCCTATATACAATCGAATTAAACATTGCCCGGTCCTTCACCATACTGTGCCATCCTCACAATTGTCATTATACTAGAGCCTGTGGTTGTAGCCACTGTGTCAATCCATCTCACTGAGGTTTGTCCTCTTTTTCACTTACCCTTTACTTTATCAAGCATAATGTCCTTCTCCAGGGACTGATTCCTTCTGATAACATGTTCAAAGTATGTGAGATGTATTCTCACCAGCCTTGCTTCTAAGGAGCATTCTGGTTGTACTTCTTCAAGTCGGATTAGTTTATTAGTAGGTATTCAGTACATCTCTGTGGATAATGGTGGTGATAGGAATGATGACTTATTCATTAGACATTTTTCCAATATGCTGCATTTTTAAGCAAATATTTGAAGTGAATCTCAAATAATTTTAATATAATAGTGCTAATTTCAGCAGAAGGTTAATCTAAGAAAGTATCAAGTGATTCGTCAGTGCACAATTGTTTTTTTCCTAAATAAGCTCATTACTAAATTTTCTCAAGAAAAATGGTGAAAAAAGCTATTTTAAATAATTCCTGATGTAAGACTGGCAAGAAAATTAGGTATTAATTTAGATGCTGCTTAATACAAAAAATATTATTTTCATAAAATGCAGCTTCATTTAATCATATTCCTTCTGAAAACTTCTTCATGAAGGACGCTGGAGACTGAGTTTATGGAAGGAACACAAGAGTGAACATTTGAAAGCACGAGTTTAAGGCTCAGCCACTGTAACCTCAGCTGTTATTTTTGCATTAAACACTCTGAACAGGCTGCATATATTTTTTTGGGGGGGCTGTCCAATTTTTGGCTGAGGGGTAAACCTCACAAATGAGGAGTGACTTCATTACTGAACTAAAAAGGTGTCTGGGGGCCATACTCTAAGGGTTTCTTCAGTCTTTATCAGGCCAATAAGTCTGGTCTTTTTTTGTGACATAAAATTTTGTTCAACATTTTTCTCCAGCTCTGTCCAGGACCCTCTATTGCGATCCCTGTCAGAGCAGTCAGTGTTGGTAGCCGGGCACCACCTAGTTGTGCTAGTTGGATTCAGTCTGGTAGAGGCTGTGGTAGTAGTGGTCCATTAGTCCTTTGGACTAATGTTTCTCTTGTGTCTTTGGTGTTCTTCATTCTCCCTTGCTCCAGAGCGAATGAGACCAGTGGAGTATCTTAGACAGCCACTCACAAGCTTTTAAGACCTCAGATACTACTCACCCAGGTAGAATGTAGAACATTTTCCTTATAAACTATGTTATGCCAATTGAGCTAGATGTTCCCCGAGACCATGGTCATACAGTGGAAAGAGGTGAGCCGTGACTGTGTTACTTAGTTTAAATTCTCCCCAAAACACATAAACGCAGATAATTAAAATATCTGCATGTCCATCACATTTGGGGCATGATGTGATAGACATTTCTGGTTGCTTCTCCAATGTCCATTTTTCATCTTCTTCCTTGATAACAAACCCCTAATTAAGTTTGGGGTAGCCATATGCCCAGTTAAAACAACATTTCCCAACCTCCTTTGCAGCTTGTGACACAATTTTACTAATGAGATATAAATGAAAGTCACTCTTTCAAGCGTTGGAACCAATTTTCAAATGCAGACAGACTTAGCTTGCAGCCATCTCTTGCTCTTTGATTTTCTCTTCTGTCTGGAACATGGAGGATGGCAATGGAGACTGAGCAGATATATTGCAATTCCAATAAATCATGGTGCCAACATACCAGCCCTTGAGATTCTTCTTGTTGCAGGAGAAAATTAAAACTGCTACTTGGTTATACCACTGGAGCTGAACTTGGTGCATAAAACTAAATACATATTATAAGGGATATAAGGGCTTTATGAAATAATAAAGTTTCGCTTTAGCATTTGACATATAGTGACAGGCTCTCAACAAATGTTGCCTTCCTTTCCTTTTCTTTGTCAGGATATAGAACACGCACAAGACTTAGAACAGAGGCTCTTCGCTGGAGCAAGGGTGCTGTATGACTGCCTGGATGACGAATAGAGTAGCAGCCAGTTAGGGCGCAGTCTCAGGTTCCTAGTGCTGCCACAACAAAATAACACAAATGGTTGGCTTTAAAGAACAGAAATTTATTTTCTCTTCAGTTCTGGAGGCTAGAAGTCCAAATTGGAATCTTGGTGTTATCAATTCCTTCTGGGGGCTTTGAAAGAAGAATTATTCCATGTTTCTCTCTCAGTTTCTGGTGGCTTCCAGCAATCCTTGGAGTTCTTTTGCTACTTCTAGGTGCACCTGTCTCCAACATGACGTGGCATCTGTCTTCCTCATGTGTGTGACTCCCTGTCTATTCTCCTTATGTATAAGACACCACTCAGAAGGGATGAAGACATACCCTACTATGATCTCATTTAACTGATAATATCTTCTAAGAAAAACCCTATTTTCCCAAACAAGCTCACATTCACAGGTACCCAAACCTAAACCCATTGCCATCGAGTCAATTTTGACTCATAGCAACGCTATAGGACAGAGTAGAGCTGCTCCATAGGGTTTCCAAGAAGCAGCTGGTGCCTTTTGGTTAACAGCTGAGTTCTTAACCACTATACCACCAGGGCTTTCGCAGGTACAAGGGTTAGGAATTCAGTATATCTGCTTGGAAGACACAATTCAATCCATAATAGATGCAAAACCAGATGAGAAGTGGAAGCGTCCACACAGGGAGAGAGATAGTGGTACATATTATGCCCTCGGTTTTACAAATGAAGGAACTGAGATGGCAAGGGTAAGTAACTCACTCAGGTTGAAATGGCCAGAAAATGTTACTCATCTACGATTTAGCCCTAGGGTGTCTGAATCCAATAACTATATGCCCTACCTATGGTGCGCTTCAGCAGGAGCACAGGAAATATCTCAGAACGTGGTTATATATGTATATAGTCTCTTATTGTACAGTTTAGGTTTCTTTAGGGACACAACACCTTCGTCTTTTCGTTAAATACAGAAAAATAGAGAGACAATCTTGTCCTCTTCACATTATGTCCCTTCTGAGAGTTTCCAGGCACGCAGGGAAAAATGCTCACAGTTGAAAAGACTTAAGATACAAAAGGGTTAGACTCAGACAGTTTTTGCTAGGTCATGGGCCGCCAAGCCATAGTTGTTGTGAGGGGGTAGGGGGAGTCAAGGTCTGAAGGCGATAGTGTTAAAATGATCACTAAGGAAGCACACCAAAGCCTGGGCTCTGGAGCTGGGCCACATGGGCTCAAAAATATAGTTCTCATTTTTTGCCAGCTGTTTGATCAATTTACTGTAATATACTTAACCTCTCTGTGCCTCATTTCTAGCAAAAGTACAACAGAAATAATGCCTACTTCATAAAGCTGATGTAAAGTGTAAATAAATTAATGCAAGCAAAATGCTCAGTCTAGTGCCTAGCACATAGTAGGTGCTCAATAAATCTTAGCACTTATTAGCATTATTTTTACCCTTTGCTTTTCCAGCTCATTTTAAGACATTAAAACAGGTTTACTACCAGAAAAATATCACCATGTTTTACATGTGCAGGAGAAAATCAAAACTATGCACCCATGTTTATGGAAAAAAGAAAGCTGTTGAAAACTAAGCATCTCAGCTGTTTTTGAATTTTCTCATTAACATTTGTTTGCTTTTTTGATTCCTTTTGTTTTCTGCTAGCGGACAAGTGGTAGCAGGTGCCAAAGTTTAAGGAAAAATATGGGAGAAAGATTTAAATGAGATTAAAAAGAAATCTATTCATTAACTCCTTTTCTCCCTGTAAATCAAGTGGGGGTTGGAGTGAGAAGAACATAACTCAGGAAGTACATTAATCATATTCTGCAGAAGAGTCCTGCGATGAGCTTCCAGAAGGGTGGGAAGAACACCTGAAGTCTGAGGCATCGGGTTATAGGTCTTAACAAACAGGATGACCAGTCATCCTGGTTTGCCACGAACTTCCTGTTTTTAGCACTAAAAGTCCTACATCCCAGAAAACTTCTCAGTCTGAGCAAATCATCAGGTTTGGTCACCTTCATTGGAATTAGCAGATGATGAAATACGAAACATAAGCAGACATGAAAATCTGCAGTAGATATTCAACCCTCGCACGCCTCTACCTTGCACCTTGTCCCTTTGTTGATGTCAAAGAAACTAGCCCATAATCACTGAGCAGTCAAACCTGCCCTGTCAGGCAGAGAAAAATTATGAAAGGATAGTGACTGTTTCTTGCCTGCTAACTCTTCCTTCCTCTCCATTGATTGTTTCTATGAAGAATGAATTTATAGGTATATTTTTTTCTCTGTACAAACTGAATGAATGACCTCCACTAAAGGCAATGACAGCAGCAGAACAATATTCTCCCTGAACAAAGGCTTAATTGGTGCAGCTATTACAGGTCTTTCCTGTCCAATACAAGTTGTGTTTTGCCAATGGCCAAACAAACCCAAATATCAAAGGTCTGATGATGTTGGAAAGTAAGATCCCAGGAGGTCTGAGAGACTCTGACTTAGACACACACATTCTGTTAATTTTTTTTTTAAGGACTGAGATACACATCTAAAAATACAAGGACATCTCATTCCAGGAACTTCCTAATGTATTTAACGCACTGATTAAGAGAAATAAGTAAGAACTCAACTATTCTGGAGATAATACTTGGAAGAAAGAATGGTGGTTCTTTAACAGGTGTTTACCAGATCATGGATGGTTGAGAAAAGCATGGAGTCTACATGCTTCAACCAAAACTCTTCTCTGCATATAGGCTGGATTATTCCCTTGGACCTACTGCTATCCTCTATCCTAGTGACATCCTCTCAGTCCTCATCATTTAGGATCATATTGGCATACTGGTTAAGTGCTACAGCTGCTAACCATAAGATCAGCAGTTCGAATCTACCAGGTGCACCTTTGAAATTCTATTGAGCAGTTCTACTCTGTCCTACAGGGTCGCTTTGAGTCAGAATTGACTCAACGGCAACGGGTTTGGTTTTTTTGGTTTTGGTATCAAAGAATAGTAGACTCTCATAGTTGAGTCATCTACTTGACTTTCCTTTCATGAGCCTTACTTCCTTCGTTAGCCAACAGGTCACATGGTTCTCTGGCTGGTAAGTAAAACCCTTCTAGGATGAAGGATTTATCACCTTAGAACAGCCTAGTCCTTTGGACAATTATCACACAAAGCATTCTTCATCACGCTAAGCTGACATTTGTTCTTTTCTAGATTTCTTCCTTCTTCTGGTCTTTCCTCCCCCCTCCCCTTCTCTTTATTTCCCTCCATTTCTTTGCTTTCTTCCTTCTTAACAAAAATAATTACTAAGCACCCACTATGTGCCAAGAACCATTCACTGAAATCTGGGAAGACAAAATTATGGATAGGATTAGGTTAAGGTTTCTGCTATCAAGTATTCTACCCTCTGGGAAGACAGACTAGAAAAACATAAAGTGAATTATTGTTGATTGTATGTGTTGACAGGTAGTAGAAAAAGGTGCTACAGTAAGGCGACTTGGCATCCAACCCATTCTGCAAGGAGTAGGGTGAGGAGGAGAGAAGGGAGTAGAATGCAGAGAATGCATAAGAAAATTTTTCCATGAGGTAGAATAGAACTTCTCCATAGGGTTTCCAAGGCTGTAATCTTTACAGAAGCAGATTGCCACGTCTTTCTCCTGAGGAGCGGCTAGTGGGTTTGAACCATTGACCTTTAGGTTTGCAGTTGAGTGCTTAACCACTGCACCACCAGGGATCTTTCATTGCTTGGTTAACCTCTGTTTATTAATCAAACACTGATGTGGGGAAATACAGTGAACATTTTTTTTGTTTGGGAATTCCCAACACTTATTACTTCTTAAATGCAACATTTCCCTTTGGAAAATGACATCTCCCTCTTTGTGATCAGTCTTGGTGGCACCATAAGTCATAGTACCTGACCTATCCTGCCAGGGAGTATGGTGAATATTAACAGATAGTTTATGGCATAAAACGGGGTTCTGTTCTGACACCTCCATGATCAGTTGGTTCTGATGTAAGTCAAACATATCTTTTTTTTTAATTTTCATTATTATTGCCTTTTTATTATCAGTACCTTAGTAAATCTGATCTTTATTTGTCTTTGGGGGCTAGAAATATCACATATAAACTAACAGATATATTTTAATCCATACATAAAAAATACACATATCATGAAAATTGGACAATGAAGAAGAGTTAGACAACATCAGTATTTTGCCAGCTGTGGTAATAACTCTGCTTATGGAAAGTTCTCTATCATCTGGATTATCCATAGGAATGGGAATGGTGTTTCTAGTCAGAAAATTAACAAGAGTTGTCTGTATGGTCCTTTTCTTTTTTTCTGTCATGTATTTCATGGTAACATCTCATTGTTTCCTGAATCTATCAGCTTTAGCAAAGCAATCAGCATTTGCGGTCATGTTTTCAAGCAACTGAAGCCCCTGATTTAGTTTAGGAAAAATTCCAGCTAATCACTTCACTGTAAAATGTTTTGACAACGCCTCTTCTTCTTCTTCTGCATTCTTTCTTTCTTCTTCAGCATTTCTTTCCTCTTCAAAATCCATTAAATCCAGATCTACCAGTTTCCCTTTTTCATGATCTATGAGCTGTTGCACATTGGCAATATGAAGTTCTAAATTCAGTATTCTTGCCATATGGACAATTTTTCTGCCAATCTCTTCCATCAAATTATCTAAATCAAATGCTTGGAAGTTTCTATCCATTACAACTCCCCAAACCAACACACTATATATGGCCGTGTTTTGAACAGTAACTCATAAAACTGAACATTTGTGAGTGAACATCTTAGAATGATAACATCAGAAAATTATGCAAATTATGCACTGCGACATTATATGAAGTACATATCACTAAATAAAATATACCAAAAAAAAAAAAGGACAGTCTTAATTGTGGTTCGTCACAACTTGAATAGGTCATAAGTTGGGGACTACTTGTATAAATCAGGGCATCTACAGTTTTTCTTTAGGGATTTTTGAATCTTAACTAGAGCACTGAAGTGATGGAAATGTCAGTTGGAGTGGATTTGTTACAATGACACCTGGAAAAGACAGTCAAGACATTTCTGCTGCCCAAGTCACACACTACTCTAATTCCTCTATTCTATGCCTTAAACTACTTGATAGCTCTCCAATAAATTTCTATTTTCTTAATGTACCAAGAGGAAATATCTGTTGTTGTTAATCAATTAGCTCTAACTGAATCAAGAAGTTTTCCCTACACAGAAGTTACTAAAAAAAAAAAAAAAATGTTGTTGTAGAGTCGATTCTGACACATAGGTGCCCTATTGGACAGAGTAGAACTGCCTCATAGGATTTCCAAAGCTGTAATCTTTACAGAAGCAGACTGCCACATCTTTCTCCTGTGGAGTGGCTGGTGGTTTCAAACCACTGAACTTTTGGTTAGCAGCTGAGTGCTAGAGCACATGCAAATACCTAGAGTCACGGAAGACCTTACAATGTATCTAGAAGATGAGGTTTGAAGAAAGAGGTGAGGATGTAGGGGTGGAAGTAATTGGGAAACAAAAATGGACAGACTAGTAGAGAAGAGAAATTAGATATAAGCTTTTCAAGAACTAACAAGTCATGACATCAGAGAATTTTGTTTCTAACCCTCATCCTTATCTTTGTTTTTATAGAAAAGGGGACACTAATTTACAAAGAATGTAAGCCCCATCCTCAAACATGTGGTTGCTGGTGCTAGACCTAGGCCTATAATTTGAGTGATAGAAGATTAAATCCACTTAATCATGATAGCTCTCCTCCCCCTTTGATGGAAATAAAAATGAGGTAGAATAATTTTCACCTCCCAAAAAGGATATTACAAAAAAAAAAAAAAGAAGAAAAGAGTGTCCATACACACACAGTTAATGCTTAGTAAGAATGATTCAATGCCAGGAAATTTATTGATGTAATTCACCACATAAAAAAGTAACATGAGCATCTTAATAGATTTAGGGAAAAAATTTAATAAAATTCAATTTCTCTATCTGATTAAATGTAAAATGTCTCTGAAAACTGAGCAGACAAATGCCTTTATGGCTAATGGCTATGTACTAAGAATATAGAGACAACACTGTACTTAATCATGAAAATGTGGGACATTTCCTTTAAGATTGGAGACTTAAAATAGATTCCGTCTATCACTAATATTGTACAGTGTGCACTGAACAGTGCACTATTCAGTAGAAAAAGCAAAAGAAATGAAAAAGTTAAAGATTAGAAAGGAAGAGTCAGAAATATAATTAGGTACAGATGACAGTATGATATACATAGGATATCAAAGAGATCAGTAGAAAAACTGTTGAAACAAATTAAAAGATCCAAACAACACTTTTTGGCTGCAGCTTGAATATATATAGTCAATAGCATCCCTCTCTACCAATAATCAACCATAAATGTGAAAGAAAATGAGACTATTTGCAATAGTACCCCAAAAATTAAAGTATCTAAGAATTAAGCTATTGAAAAAAAATACATAATTATTTTAAGAAGACTTAAAAATATATAAAACTCTATTAAAAAACTTGAGAAGATCTAAAAAATACTCAATAAAAATAGATAATTATTTTAAGAAGACTTAAAAAAATATAAAACTCTATTAAAAAACTTGAGAAGATCTAAAAAATACTCAATACATTTGTGGATATAACTACTTTGAGAAGCGGTCAATTCCCTCCACCTGGTTAATATATTAATTCAATGAAATTTTATTCAAAATTATACTGATGTTTTTGGGGAACCTGTCAAAATGTCTTAAAAGTGTAGCAAAAACTAAAATTTGAAAAAAGAAGAATAAAGTTGGGGGCTTGCCTTCTCATGTATTAAAAGATATTATAGGACACAGCTACTTCCAACCAAGATGGAGGGACTGGACTTACCATATTCTCCTGTCTGAAACAACTTAAAGAAGAGAGAAAAAGTATATGAAACGAGAGTTTTCAGTCCTTGGACATCAGGCAATGTAGGACTGTGACCCCTGGGAATAGGAAACAAAGTGACCCCCATGACTACCTCCACTCAATTCCTAAAGAGTTTCTAGACACAAGGAACGTGGGTTCCCTGAGTTGAGGAGTCAGGGCTGGTAGTGTAAGAAGCCAAAGTAGCTAGAGTTTGCCATACAGGATACTGAAGAGGAGAGAGCTGCACAGTGTCCCCCAGAGTCTTTAGCTGAGTTCTGATAAGCACATAAAATCAAAAATCAAACCTGTTGCCATTAAGTCAGTTCAGACTCATGACAACCCCTTGTATTAAAAGGTATAACTGCTCCATAGAGTTTTCTTGACTTTAATCTTTACAGAAACAGATCACCAGGTTTTTCTTCCATGATCTCATTTTAAAAACAAACAAGCAAACAAACCTGCTGCTGTTGAGTCAATTCCAACTCATAGAGACCCTATAGGAAAGGTTTCCAAGGAGCACCTGGTGGATTCAAACTGCTGACCTTTTGGTTAGCAGCCTAACTCTTAAACACTACACCGCCAGGGTTTCCATGATGCCACTGGGTAGGTTCAAACTGTTAACCTTTAGATTGATAGATGAACACAAACTGATTGCGCCACATAGGGGACTTGATAAGTAGATGGACGTGAAGAAACTACAGGAAGCCACAGAAAGAAAACACCTTTAGAGAAGGCAATATAACCAAGAACCCAGCCCAACCAAAAAAACCCAGTGCTGTATCAAAAAATATGTGGGCCAACCATCAATCACTTAGTAAAATATGTTAGGAAAAATAATGTCAAGACACATTCTTAAACCATATATAACAATACTTTGTAAGTGGATTCAAAGTTCATAGATGAAAATGTCTGATTATCTTCATGACTTCAGAGTCTGGAAGGATTTCTAAACAAAATTTCAAAAGAAAACACAAAAGTCTAAAGAAAAATTTTATGGACCGTCTTAAATTTAAGTTTCCCATTGGACAAAGTACATCATAGACAAGTAAGAGGCTGGAGAAAACATTTCCAATGATGTAAACTTAACAGAAATAATCCTCCAAATATAAAGTACATTTTACAAACTGGGAAAAATAATGTCTAATAGGTATAAACTGATATTTTCAATCACAGTCATAGTAAAATAAATGCATATTTTTTACAATGGCAAAAACATAACAATATGTATTTTTTATTTTTAAATATGTTTATCTGAAGTAATGCATGTATTTTCAAATACCATTAAGTTTAAAACAAGACCTTTACAGTGAAAAGTCTTCCTTCTCCTCCTGTCCCATAGCTGCCGGTTTCCATGCTTCCACTCCAAAAGATGATAGTTGCTAATTTAGTATATAATCTTTCAGATATATTTATGCATAATTCAAATATTATTTCCTCTCCTTTTAATTTAAGAATATACCTTGGAAATCTTTCTATCTCAGAACCTGAAGAGAGTCCTCATTTTGGCTTAAAAACTTTCTAATGGTTACTTTTTGATATGGCCAGGCAACAATAAAGTCTTGCCTAGACAGAAACATTTTTTCCCCCAATAAAGAACAGGTTAATTAAATTATGATATATTCATTCAATAAAATATTATCCATCTGTTAAAAAGAATGAGAAATCTCTCCGTTGCTTAGCAAGCAAGTTCATGTTTTATATATGAGTGGTGGACTCTTTCTTTGGCACCATTTAGTAATTTACTGTTGTATTCAATGCTGCACCAAAATAGAAGTTCTGTGAAGGCAGGAATATTTTTCTTTTTTGTTCCTGATATACCCCCCAACGGCACTGGTTTTTTTTATACCCCCCAACAACTAAAACAGTGTCTGATCAATGGTAGATGCTCAATAAACATTTTCAAGTGAATATATTGACAACATCTCACAGCATGCAAGTATATATGGATCGTGAATTGTTGCAACGTGAATGGCTGGGTCAAAGCATACAGAACAATGGGAATTTGAAAGATATTGCCCAACTGCCGCCATATAGGTAGTACTAACTTAACTATCACCAACAATATATGTGACCCTGCTTCCCCTACAGTTTTGATGACACAGAGTTTTAGAACTTCAGTGTTTTTGTCAATCTGATAGAATACACACACACACACACACACACACACACACGTATATATAAATGTATATATATAAAGAGAGAGAGAGCCCTGATGGCACAGACCTTAAGAGCACCGCTGCTAACCACAACGTTGTCAGTTTGAATCCACCAGCCACTCCTTGGAAACCCTATGGGGCAGTTCTAGTCTTTCCTATAGGGTCACTGTGAGTCAGAATCAACTTGATAGCATATGTAACCAGACGTAGTGAATGCGACAGCTTCCCACAAGCACTACGTGTATCTCATGCCCCTTGTATACAAAGCGATTGCGCTGCCAGGTGTATAATGGTACAGTAAATTGTAGAGGGAGGTTATTTGTCCCAGAAAATAATATGGTGCTAAATCATATAACACCCTATTTCACAGAGCGGATCATGGGCGTTAAGTGGCTCATGGTTGTATATATAAAACAACTTCAAATTACCACTAGTTTGGTAAGAATTAGAAAATTGCAGGATATGAATGAGGAAAAAGGTCCTCATATTCTGAAAAAAAAAAAAAAAATACTCTGAAACCAAAATTGTGTAACTTTGGAAATCAAGTATGCAAGTACCAAAAAGCAAAAAAAAACCTACTTGCCTTGCCAGTCATTGTTTTGAGAGCAGCATACAATTAAATTCTGGCTAACAAGACCTAAGAGAAAATTTGTTGAAGAGTACTTAGAAAACATTTTTCTTTCTTTAAGAGGGAACTGGAAGGATAATTGTACTTCTGTTAATGTCTGACCTGTCTGAGGCGATTCTTAAGCAAAGGCAGATACTGTGAGATCATACAAGGTGTTACCCTGGGTTGGCAGAGTGGGAATAGGGAAGGGTCTATGAGGGCAGAGTGGGAATAGGGAAGGGTCTGTGAGGACACAGCTGACCCACCCTGGGAGCCGCCCTACAACCAGATATGTGTGACGTAAGATGGTAAATGGTTTTATTGGTTAAACTACAGGACTGCTGCTTTCTCTTTCACGTGGCCAAAGACGTTCAAACTGAATAGAGGACTCATTAAGTTTACATCCATTTTCTAGACACAGAGAGATAAGGGTTCTTACCTAAATTTACATAGCTGCAATTAAGTCTCTGAACAAGTAGATTAGCTGAATAAGTAAAAATCAGTATTCTATCAGGCAGGAATTATCACATGTTGAACCTAAGCATAGTACTTTCATTGCTGTCACATATTTGATCCACCATACTGGATAAGATAGGTAAATGACACAGTAGAGAGCCCTGGAGTTGCGGTCAAATGATCTATGTTTGTGTCCCAGCTCGTCTCTTTACTAGCTGTATGATTTAGGTAAGTCATTGAAACTGTCTGAGACTCAGTTTACTCTTCTGTGAAATGGAGGCAACAGAACTTCTCTCAACAGCCTCAGAAGTGTTGTGAGGTCTGAGAGTTGGCTGGAGTGTTTCATAACTCAGATTCCGTAGGAGGGGGAGGTTGCAATTAACTTACAAACTACAAAGCGATATAGTCCATGCACAGGCAGCTCTAGTGTTAATTTTTTGCCCTTGTGAACTATGGTAAATCGTTTACACTGTCTAAGCCTGGGGGTCTTCATAAAGACTGGAAAGATTTAGAGCGAAACAGATATTCTCCAGGTTATGGGGTCAGTTGATTTTTATAGCTCACATATATTATCCCCCAATTTTCTACATGGAACATGCATTGTTTTTTTCAATCATAAAGAAAATGTAAGTGTTATTAAAAATAATTAGCAAAGGTTTTCCTGGTGTAGGTGATTTGTGCTCCCATTTTGGTGGTCTGGTGTGCTCAGACTCGATAAGGAAATTGTTTCTCCAAAGGGCGCTTTCATTTATATGTTGTGCAGATCTGTGTGAAAGGCAAGAGGTTACCATTTAACACAAGTCTGTTTATCCACGGTCTGGTTTTAGTAGTCTTAGCATTCCAGAGCCAAGAACAGTTGAAAAGCACGTCAAGGATTTCTATGCTAGGGCATATTTTATAACTGCCTGTTTCTGTATAATGCTTGGTCTCTGTTCAAAAGCAATTTCATGTCCATGAACTTGTGTTATGCTAATTATTTTAGAGTTTTTTTTATATTAAATTTGTATTTATTTCTACTGTAGTCAGTTTTTATTTTTACTGTTGATATTTTTGTTTTTTAGGAAACAAAGGTTCAGAAAAAATTAATTGCCCCAAATCATAAAGCTGTGAAAAGGTAGAGCAGGATCTCAAACTCAGGTTCGCTTCTCCTGAGTAAAATGAACTAAAACAGTGAACTCTTCACAGCAGTCAACATTTATTGATGTCCTACTATGTGTCATCTACTTTACATATATTGTCTAATTTAAATTGCATAATAAGTCACTAAAGTAGGTAATGTTATCCCCATTTTGCATTTGATCAAAGAAACTAAACTTGAGAAAATGAGGAGATTGACTCAAGATCAGAAAACAAATGGTGTAAATCTGGACACAGGCCTATCTGAGAGCAAAGCATATACTACTGTATGATGCCGTGGTGCTTGTCTTAGTCATCAGTGCTGCTATAACAGAAATACCATCGGAAGCGGATGGCTTTAACAAAGAAATTTATTGCTTCACAGTAAAATAGGCTGTAAGTCCAAATTCAGGGTGTTAGCTCCAGGCGAAGGCTTTCTCTGTCTGCTGGCCTTCTCATCAATCTTCCTCTGGACTAGGAGCTTCTCTGTGCCGGGACCCCTGGTCCAAAGGATGCGCTCTGCTCCCAGTGCTTATTTCTTGGTGGTATAAGGTTGCCCCCTCTGCTTGCTCCCCTTTCCTTTTATATCTTTTGAGAGATAAAAGGTGGTACAAGGCACACCCCAGGGAAACTCCCTCTACATTAGATCAGGGATGTGACCTGGGTAAGGGTTGTGTTATAATCCCACCCTAATCCTCTTTAATATAAAATTACAATTACAAAATTGAGGACAACCACACAATTATGGGAATCATGGACTAACCAAGTTGACGCATATTTCTGGGGGACACAACTCAATCCATGGCAATGCCCTCTGTACATAAAGTGGTCATATTGTTGTTGTTGTTGTTGTTGTTAAGAGCTGTGGAGTTAATTTCAACTCATAGAGGCTCCACGTGATTAAGTAAAAGTGCCCCATAGGCTTTTTAATTCGACAACACACAACAACAACCATCTTTATGGGAGCAGATCACTAGGTTTTTCTCCTAGAGTACTGCGGGGTGGGTTCAAGCCTCTCAATTTCAGGTTAGCAGCCAAGCTGTTAACCATTGCATCACCCAGGGCTCCTTCAAAGTGTCCATACTGCTATCTTAATCTAAAATAATCCACTCATCCGCCTTTTCATCCTTCAATTCAGCATAACTCTGCTTTTCTGAATTCTCTCTGTAGTAACTGTTGCGTTATATGTTACTTTCAACTTTGTTTGCAAACTGAGATCCCATTCCCCCAGACCACACTGTAATAAGACAGCATTAAACACACTGGTTTGACCTAGGGGAAAGATCTAGTTCTGTTGCTTACTGACAGTGTGTAGAGGTCATTTGAGAAAGTCAAAGAACTATTTGAAACTCTGCCCATATCACAGGTTATGGTGAGAATAAAAGTAGGTAAGGAATGATTATCTGTATAAACTGTAATTTTTATGAAAATTTATATTTAATTAATTTACAAAAATACTAACTCATTTAAGACAATTTTATTTACTATAATAATACTAAGTATTCTTGTGCATGGCACTGAGTTTGGTTGATTAACACACATTATCTCACATACATGATCTTTTTTTCAACAACATTGAAAGGTAGATAAAATATTCTCCATTTTATAGATGAGGAAACTGAGACTGAACTGATTAAAAAAAAAAAAAAATTTGCCCAAGGCCACCAACTTGTTGGTAAAATGGTTTCTTTCTTTTGTAACATCCATATTTGTATTAACCAAAGGCACAGAGGCTGAGTCCACAGGGGGAGAGAAATATATTGCAACAAATGCTATTGCAGCTCGGATTATTTCAGAGAAAGAAAGTGATTTAATTACAATTCTGTGACACCATGCCAGCATACTGCTTCTCTCTGACATGAGAGGGAGATAAAATACCAGCCAATCTCTGAGGCCCCGCCAGCCAACTTGACCAAGCTGAGGAATTAGTTACTTGCTAGGGGCATCAACAAAAGATTTTCACCAGGGCTGCTCAATGTTTTGTATCCAGTATTCATTCATTATCTCAGAAGCAAGCCAGGAGTATTTACGCTGTTTACTCATTAATTCATCTGAATGGGAAATCTGTCCTTCAGGAGGGTCTTTTAAAGGACATACTATTAATTTTAATCATAGCATTAATATAATTTGGATTTTGTTTCTCTTCACATGTCACTCATTCATTCATTTATTGACTAAATATTTACTGAACATCAATTACATGCAAAATACCTGATGCAAAGACCATGAATAAAGAAATGGAGCATTTAAGTGGTGGTTTATAGCCCAGTATTAACCACTTTTTTTTTTTGTTTTTCCTTCCTGGGCCCAGGAATCAAAAATCACCTCATCTGTGACTCCGAAAAATATGTCAGTAACCATAGCCTCTGAACACAGATCCCCAAACTTATAATTTTATCAGTGAAATCAGTCCTTTGATATCAGTGGTTACCAAGTCATTCTTACATGAACCAGTAACAGTGCACATAATCTCCTGGACACTGTATTAGAATTACAAATTTCTGTTCCATATTTATACCCAAGGACTTTAAATCGATAAGTCTAGAATGGGACCTAAAATCTTTATTTATTGTAGGTAATCCTAACATATAGTCAGTTTGAGATCAACTGAATATATCAATCCTTTTTAATTTTTCAGAAAATGATAAATGTTTTACATCCTCCCTCATTAATATACATGTATCTGTGTAAAATATGACTTTTATATATAATTACAGAGAATTCATGGAATTTATACAGTGCATTTGTGTATTCTTTGGTGCCTGTTGACCAAGATTAAGACCTATTGATCTAGACATAGCCCCTCACTTTGCAGACTTTAGAAGACCATCTGATACAGGAAAGGTATCAAGAAGGTCAGAGCAAGTAAGGAAAACTGAGGCCTGGAGAAGTCAAGGCTTACCCAACGTAACTCAGTGATTATATGTTGAGACTTATTCTTGCTAAAAGACTTCTTTATATTCTCTACTTGTAAGAAAAGTTTCACTGTATTGTTCAAAATAGTATTGTCTATATATATTGACTAGGGTCATCACGTTGAAGAAAATTCTTAAAAGATAAGAAAGATGAGAAGTAGGAGAAGAAGGAGGAGGAAGAAAAGAAAGGATTTAAAGGAGAACAGGCTGGGTGTTGGGTAGCATGGTTTAAGAACGCTTTGTCTTGCTGTCCTGAGCTGAAAATTTGATATTTAAGCCAGGAGACAAGATGTGGATGTTAATTTTGGTAGATGTTCTAGATAGCGGAAGGAAGTTACAGGAATGGATGTCAGTTGACTTTTTTTATACTTGTTATGTTGTACCAGTTTTTGTTTGAGATCAGAGAAAAACAAATAGGGTCAGACAAAGAGAATTTCCCAGGCATAAAGTTTTAAGACCTGACATAAGACTGCTATGAATTAAAGATTTTGGCAACTGAACTGGTCAGCCTCCACTATGCTCTGATAAGTTAAGCTTCAGAATGGTAAGTTTAAATGAATCCCCTACCCCCACACACACCTGTACATGTAGAGAGAAGGAAGTATTGGCAAAGCATGTTTCTGTTTATGACTGATGAATTTAGATAAATAAATCCTTAGAGTGAAGTTGCAAATAATCATACTGAGATAGTGGATGTTAACGGTAGGCACTTCTAAGCCATTCTTCTTTAGATTATATTTGCTTTTAGTAGGTAGTTTTCACACTCTTGTCTGTGGAGCTCTAAAGGTTCAGAAGAAATGCTTTGGAAAGGGCTCAGGAGATGGGGAGATAGAGAGGGCCCCCTGCTCTCGTAGAGCAGTTCCACCTTACTCCATTTTAAATATTGAGATTTTTGCATAACGTGTTGATGGAAAAGTTCTGCTATTTTTTCAAGTATGGAAATCACTGTTTACATAATATTTAATGTCCTAAAACTTTCTTAATCAAGTGTTGTTCAAAATCTCCCTATGCCGATTTGATATAAATTCATAATTCATTAAGACTTTTTTATTTGTTTGAAATTTCTTCATATTTATTTTTTGTTGTGATAAATATATACATAACAAATCAGAAGACTTAATATAGTTAAGATGTGAACACTACCCAAAACGACCTATAAATTTAATGAAATCCGCATCAAAATTCTAAAACCTTCTTTACAGAAATGAAAAAACCAATGCTCAAGTTTATGGAATGGCAAGGGACCCCAAACAGCCAAAGCAATCTTTGAAAAAGAAGAACAAAACACTTCCTGATCTCAAAAGATATTTTCTTGAATAAACCTAAAGACCACACCTGTGTAATCCGTATGGGGCACCACTACCATCTAGAATGAAAGTTCATGGAGAAAGACTCACATGGGTGTATGATAACGATTAAACCCTAGTTCAATGGTATAGGCAGTGTCATACTCTTCAAAGCCCATTTTGGAGGAAGGTAGTTTAGGGGAATTTCTAAATGTAGAGAAAGTGACCAATGCTCTTAAAAGGACAACTTCTTCATAAGCAGCTTGTAGTAATTTCAAATCCAGCTCTACCATGAGCTAGCTTTTGTGATCATCAGGAAGGTAATTTAACTTCTGAATTTCATTTTACTAATTTGTATAATCGGAGCTCCAGTGGCTTAATGGTTAAAATACTTGGGTGCTAATCAAAGGTCAGAGGTTCAAACACACCAGTGGCTCTGCTGAAGAAAAGACCTGGCAATCTGCTCCCATAAAGATTACAGCCTAGAATACTTTGTAGGGCACTTATACTCTGTCATACAGCGTTGCTATGAGTCAGAATTGACTTGACCGCACTTAACAACAAAAATCTACATAATACGAATAATACCCCTATTTTGTAAAGTGGATGTGAAAATTAAATGAGCTAGTGCAGGTAATTAATGACTCAGTAAATAATCTTCAGTCTCCTTCTGTACCTTGTAGAGAAATAGGTAAGACAGATTAAAAACAAAAAACTCCTACGTTACAATTTTACTTGGGGAGTCCCATCTAGCCGGCTTGGATAGCAGGTGAAGAGATGGACCTGATGGCTGTGGGAAGGTATATGGGCAACCCCATAGTCAGAGAAGTGACTTCCACATCCCTTTCTGAGGTCTCAAGACCAAGCGTTCCTGAGTTTGTGGACAATATTCACTAAAACATCTAGCCTTTGTCAACACTAAGAGATGTATGCTTAATAAGTAGAGATTTTTTTTCCTCTAAAAGAGAATGGATTCAAATTTGATACAGTTAAAGAAATTAGTTGAACAAGTCCTGAAATCATAAAAGGAAGGGGGATGATTTTCTCCATTTTCTATACTATCCTCTTTACCTAAATGACATCAGGATTCATACCAAAAAAATCCTAGAAGAATACAAAACACGTTGAGATTCAAAGGAAACCCAGATACGTGGTGGAAGCACCAGAGAGGCATGAATGTAAGCTAATTACCATGATGCGGACTGCTGTAATTATGCTGCCATTTCATTTCCTTCAACGCATTTTGCAACAGTAACTGAGTTTAAAACACACACACACACACACACACACAAAACTGGTGAAGGGCTAAAATTATCAGGGTTCTCTCACTGGAAAAATGCTAAAGAATTGCATATAAATTTTAATGGTTTCAGAATTCCAAGGTGGCATTTGTGCAAAAATAGTTGTTCTCTTTTTGTTTTGATCCCTTTTCCACAATTGTCTACCCTTTCTGCAACTGTCTATCATACAGTTCTCTAGCAAAGAAAAGTAATGTAGTGTTTTGCCTTTCATAGTTCCCTGTTACAAAACTGATCATATGGTGTGTTTATTGCCTTTTATTTTCTGAATTTTCTTTACGGACTATGGGAGGATTACAACTTTATTACTTCCTATTGTATCTCTAGTGCCTAGTATAGTTTATCTTTTTAATTTCAGTCATTCTGATGGGTATGCAGTATCTGTTTGTAGTTATTTATTTGCATTTCTCTGATGAGTAATGATGTTTAGCACTATTTTATTTGCTTACTGACCATTGGGATAGTCTGTTTTGTGAAGTGCCAGTTCGAGTTTTTATTTTTTTTTTCATTTCTCTGCTGTTACGTACATTTACTTAATATTTTTAGCTGTCTGTAGTTGTTAATGGGTTTATATTGATAATGTGTGGCTCTTAATATATTCTGAGTGTGTATATGTATTTATTGACTATATATTCTACACCAGCTCTTTTCTCCACAAAGGATACAACAACAAGTAAGACAGATGCCAATTCCTGTCTTCATGGAGATTATATTTTAGCGGAACAAGCTGACTAGATTCATATTCATTCCCTACTTCATATATTAGGACAAATCTGGGAGGTGGGCATTATTGGCTCTCACTCTAGAAATGAGATTAATTACCACAGATCTCAAACTTACCTGGTGGCTAGAATACTAAACTAATAATATGTCATTTTACTATATATTTATATAATATGATTGACATTGCTTTAAGTGATTTACAAATCTCATTTAATATTTAGTCAGAGTCAACGGGACAACAATTTTTTTTTTTTTTTTTAATCCATTAAATATTCCTAACAACCTCATGGGAAACCCTGGTGGCATAGCGGTTAAGAGTTACTGCTGCTAACCAAAAGGTCAGCAGTTCGAATCCACCAGGTGCTCCTTGACTCAACGGCAATGGGCTTGGGTTTTAACAACCTTATGAGGAAGAGATCAGTAATTCCCTCTTTTTTTTTAAAGATAAAACCTAGGTTTTTCATTTTTATATTACTTGTCCAATCTCTCCCAATAACTAAAGACTAGAACAGGGATTTGAACTCTGGCAGCATGACTGCAGAGGCTACACTATAAAGTGAAATGCAATGCACATAGATCTACTTGGTCTCAAAGCCCACGCTCATATTTCTTGTAAAATCCTTGCTGTCAAGTCGATACTGACTCATAGCGACTCTATAGGACAGAGTAGAACTGCCCCATAGGGTTTCGAAGGCGGAAGAGCCCTGGTGATGCAGTAGTTAAAGTGCTCATGGCAGTTCAAACCCACCAGCCACTCTGCATAAAAAGATGTGGCACTCTGCTTCAGTGAAAAGATTTACAACTTTGGAAACCCCGTGGGGCAGTTCTCCTTTGCCCTACAGGGTCTCTATGAATCGGAATTGACTGGGTGGCAGTGGGTTTGGTTTAATCTTTACAAAAGCAGATTGCCACATCTTTTTCCTGTGGAGTGGGTAGTGAGTTCAAGCCACTGATCTTTTGGTTAGCACCCACACTCTTAAACACTGGCCACCAGGGCTCCTTCATGCTCACACTTAGAAAGAAGAAATCATAATATTCAGTGACCAAATGGCTGTGGAATGTGAGTGAAAGGGAAGAATTAGTCCCCTAGATACCAGTATCTAGGAGTCTAATTATCTATTTACAAATGTACAGTAAATACACCCTGAATTTCCACTGTCACCTGAATAAACACTGAATTCATATTATCACTGCTCTGGCCACATGGCTATTGGCTGCCATTGAGTCAGCCCTGACTCGTGACGCCCCCCTGCACAACGGAAGAATGCAGCTGAGTTCTGCACCATCCCCACGATATGCTCCATAAGGCTGTGCTCCATAGGGCTGTCATTGGCTGATTTTTGGAAGTAGACTGCCAGGTCTTTCTTCCTAGCTGCCCACATTAGTATAATGAAAAATGTCTGGTGATTCCATGTCACTTAATCCATAAAAGTAGGGGTAGAGGAGAGGAAGAATGGAAACACTTCCTGAAGAAAATATGAATGAATTGAATTTGAGCAAAATCGCCCCTGTGACTGTGCTGATTTGAGTGGGCGTTTTCAATGAAACATGAAGATAATCATGGCAAGTTCAGGCCTCTGGTACCTTCCCACCTTCATGCCTGGAATTAAAACTGTTCAAGTCACACTCACAAGAGACACTTACTTGAAGTAATCGATAGGCAGTTGCCTCTTTGGTGAATTAGTGACCGTGCTAATCAAGAGAAAGTGGCTCAAAATACAGGACCCTCCACTCTGATTTCCACAGCTTCCTGTGAATGAGCTGATATGTGGTACATGGGAACCAAAACCAAAACCAAGCCTTGGCTTCCTGAAAGTCATCATCCAGTAGGCCAAGGCAGGGTCCTCTGAAGCAAAGTTTCAGACGTGCCTCTGAAGCCAAGAACTGAGACGGGGCAGTGCTCCTTGCAGTCTCCTGACACTTTTTTGTCCACCTGCCTTTTTGTTGAGGAGACCTGATGGCACTGTGGTTAAAATGCTCCGCTGCTACTCAAAAGGTCGTCAGTCCGAACACATCAGCTGCTCTGTGGCAGGAAGATATGACAGTCTGCTTTTGTAAAGATTACAGTCTTGGAAACCCTATGGGCAGTTCTACTTTGTATTATAGGGTTGCAGAACCGACTTGATGGGAATGGATTTTTTGTTTTGTTTTTGATTTTGCCTTTTTGTTGCTTAAGAGCTTACAGATAATACTCCACCTACTAATTCCTTCTTGCAAAATATTCTTGATGCTGATTGCCTGCCCATTCTGACAATTATCCCCTGACAGCATAGTTTACAGGTAGGCTCTTGTCTTAGTTACCCAGTGCCACTGTAACAGACATACCACAGATGGGTGGCTTTAATAAGCAGAAGTTTATTCTCTCACAGTTTGGGAGGCTAGAAGTCTGAATTCAAGGTGTCAGCTCCAGCGGAAGGCTTTCTTTTTCTGTAGGCTCTGTGGGAAGGTCTTGTCATCACTCTTCACATGCTCTAGGAGCTTCTCAGCACAAGGACTATGGGCCCAAAGGACGTGAGCTCCTGGCTGTACTTTCTTGTGGTATGAGGTCCCAATGCCTCTCTGTTTGCTTCTCTCTTTTATCTCTCAAAAGAGGTTGATTTAAGACGCAACCTAATCTTGTAGATTGAGTCCTGCCTCGTTAACATAACTGCCCCTAATCCTACCTCATTAAGATCATAGCAGTAGGATTTATAACACATCAGATGACAAAATGTTGGAAAATCACACAATACAGGGAATCACATCCCAACCAAGTTAACAAACATTTTGGGGAGACACAATGCAATTCATAACAGCTTTGTTGGCCATGTATCCATTCCTTTTTATGCTTACCTGAGGAAGGTGCTGCTGTGTGAGTGGTATTATTCCCAATGATTCCAAACATCAAAATCTTTAGTATACACAAGTCCACATGCTAATAGAGGGCCAAGTCAGCAAGGAGAACAGATGTGGAGCCAAATGTCTCTTCTATGAGTTCACTCATGTTCCTCTTATACCATCAGAGGAAAAAGATGAGAAAGACCAAGCTTGGCCAAGTGAATGCAAAGCAGCAAGGAAAATAGAGGAACTGACTACTGAGACTGGATCTAATGGAAATGTGAACAAGGAAGCTTAGAGTGGGAGGGCAGTCCTTAAGCAGTGGAAAGACTGAGCCAATACAGGGGATGCAACACACCTTGACCCACGGGCATAAGAAGGTGTTTACAAATGTCCTTAGTCTGACACTTCAGGACCTGAAGTTCAGGGACAAATAGCACATAGACAAATTTTTGTCATTTGGTTTTGGATGCCTTGGAGACTGTAGAGCTATTGCATAAGGCTAACAGGTTGTGCCTAACACGATCTTAGGAGCACCATTTACAAGGTAGGCATTTTCAGACAACTGCTGCCTCTTGGCTGTCTGTGTCCTTTTGCCCAAAGAAAATGATGGATGGATGAATTACCATTTTCTCCCTTTGTTCTCACTAAGCTTACTCCCAATTTCAGGATATAGGGATGATAATGAAATATTCTGTACTGGTCTCCTCCTCCCCAGAGGCTAACTGGAGAAGAGTCCTCTCCTCTAGGGTGGCCACTCCTCACCAAATAAAAATTACCTATTCAAAGGTGAAAGTGTGGAGGGCAATGATAGTCTGTCTTTTCGTTTTTCATATGGATGCCTGAGAATCCACTTTATATTACTACCCAGTTTAAGAAGAGTCAGTTCTATTGACTGGATGACTTTATTGTTTTTCTTCTGTTGGGCCCTTTGAGCCACTTGATGGATTTAAGTTTACAAGTTTGAGTAAGAACAGAGAAGAGCAGAATTCCTCTGCAAGCTAGAGGGAGAAGAGCTGTTACAGCCTAGGGGAAGTGCAGAAAGGAGAGGTAGGAATGGACAAGGACAGAGAAAAGGAGGGAGCCAGAAAGTAGCGGTAAAGTTTAGGTGGAGGATATGACTTCTCCCCATGACTTCCCCAAACTTTGGAAAGTCTATTAGGACTTTCTGATAGTGGATTAATGCTGAGGAAAATTCAGTCAATGTAAAGCGGCAAAAATATTGAGGGTAAAGAGAAGCAGAAATGTGTAAGCTCCTAGGGATGAACAAAAGTTGTGTGGGGAGTTAGAATTTGTGCTTTCATGGCACCTTGGGATTGGTGGGTCTAAGAAAAATGCACCAACTCCTCACTTATTGACATGGTTAGGCTCCAAAGACCAGGTCTTTATGTGAGGATCGGCATTATGTGAAAATGGAAAATGACCGCATCATATCATAAAATAGAGAATGATTACATCATTACATATCTGCCAGATTGTATCATTACACAGCTGCCAAGCCACTGAGAATCATGGCCCACCAAGATGACACATAACCTTGACCATCAAAGCCAGCATTACTCTACCCTTGTACCTCAATATTTGTGACTGTCAGACTGACAAAAAGCACTCAAAACATTAAGGTGCTTAGTATTACTGAAATGACTGACAAAGGAGTGGGTCAAAACTCCATTTTATTTCTATTCCTCTTCCTATTTCTTTGTTTAAAATTAACCTCTATACTGGTTTCACAAGTAAAAGAAATGGAGTGGCAAGAATGTGATTGTCCTTAAATCTGGAGAAAATGCTCCAGAAAATATATAAGTTTTGGTTAAGATTGTTTTTGTTTTTAGAAAGTACATAAGAAAACCATGTTTTGCTTAAAATTGTTTTGTTCTCAGAAGGTACATACATAGGATTGTATGTACTCAAGATAGTTTGTGCTAAGACCACCCCCAGGAAGATATGCTCATACATGGATTGTGTTCCTGTGAGTAATCATATGTAAAGCTCTTATGACCAGGATTCATCTTTATTCTGTAACTATTGTACAACATTAATCATACCCTGTAGTTATTTTCAGAATGTCACCCAATACTGGATAAAAGGCACTGTAAAAATCCTACCACTGGGGAATATTTAGCAGTACACACTTAGCACCTTGCATAATGTTTCCCCCAGCTGTGGCTGCTCTTTGTCCAAAGCTGCTCTCTATCCTCGATAAGAATTCTCTTGCTTTTAATTTTTAAACAGACTTTGTGATTATTAGCTCTTTGACATATTTGGTGTCAGAAGTCATGATTTTGAGCTCTACTGCAAGATATATGTCATTAATGTGCAAGAGTTGAGTAGTAGAGTTTTTGCTATTGTCTTAAATGAAAAATGTCATGTCATGGATTGAATTGTGTCTCCCAAATACTATCTGCCAACTTGCCTAGGTCATGATTCCCTTGTATGATTGTATGATTATCTACTGATATGATTTCTCTATGTGTTATAAATCCTATCACTGTGATGTAGTAAGATGGATCAGTGGCAGTTATATTGATAAGGTCTACAAGATTAAATAGTGTCTTAAGGCAATCTCTTTTGAGAAATAAAAGAGAGAAGCAAGCAGAGAGACATACAAACCTCATACCACCGAGAAAGCAGCACCAGGAGCAGAGTGCATCCTTTGGACCTGAGGTCCCTGCACTGAAATGCTCCCAGGCTGAGGGAAAACTGGTGAATCACAAGGACCTTCCTTCAGAGCCAACAGAGAGAGAAAGCCTTCCCCTGAAGCTGGTGCCCTGAATTCGGACTTTTAGCCTACTGAGAGAATAAACTTCTCTTTGTTAAAGCCATCCACTTGTGGTATTTCTGTTATAGCAGCACTAAATGACTAAGACATGTTGCATAATGAGATAGTTGATTAGTGAGGAGTAGGTATATATCTAGGTCTTTAATGTCCTACTGTCTCTCAGCTGACACCTGGGTAATAATTACTTTCCTATCATCAACTTTTCTGTGGTCCAAGCCACTTTTATACTAATGTGAACACCACAGCGGTGGGTGTACAAATGCTAGTGTCCACGTGTCATCTCTCACAAAACCTCTAAACAGAACACCAGTAGAAAACAGACATCAAATTTCAATCTCAGAGCTCTGGAGAAATCTGAGAAGTACTGTGTCACTGCCAATCTGACTTTCTAAGGACATTTAATAGAGCAAGAAGTGGGCGTATGGAATTGAAAAGAAGACCACATTTATGTCTAAAATGAAGCACTTAGGACCTGAAGTTTTCCTACTGAGAACGACAACGTGGCATAGTGGAAAGGGCCTGATCATCAGAGGTTACATCCGCCCACCCTACATTCTGCACAGAGTCACCTGGCAATGGGGGAGATGAGTGAAAGTTTGAGGTTACACCTCCCCTTTTTCCCCTGTTCTGCTCACCTCATACTCCTCTGGCATGACTATGTATTTTAATACATCCACTCTTGGTAGCAAATTGCCAAGTGTACCTCTGGTCGGGATAACCCCTCTGATGTCAATCTAGCTGTGTGGCTGCAAGTCACTTTGCTTCTCTGGCCTGAGATTTCTCATTTATGTCAAGAATCCTTTCTAGCCTTAAGACTTCATGAGTGAGAATTTTTATTCCTCAAAATCGACTTCCTCTAAAACTTTGACTTTAGAGGATTTGAGTAGAAGAGAATGTTTTGCTCCACACCAGCATGTCATAGGCTTGGATTTTTCAGCTGTAACTTTTGGTTGTGTTCAAATGGCCAAAAGAGAAAGGCTACCATGTATTTATAAACTAGTGACTGAGGTGGCATTAAACACTTGAGATGCAGCACCATGCCAGACAAGGTGGCTGAATAGTCATTACACGGAACATTTTTATCTCAAAATTAAACCAGTAGAAATGTTCAAAACACTTTCCTGTGATTGATCTTTAACCATAAATTGTTGCTGCAAAATATGGATTAGTTTTCAGCTTGGTTGAACAATGACCAAGTCTTTTCTATCACATTCATTTTTTTTTTTTAGTATTATTAAACTTCCATACACACCATCCAAATTAATAGACCTTTGCTTAGTGAAGGGGGGGGGGGACTTTCAAACAACTACTCTCATGTTCATAAAAATTTTTGCTCATAAAATTCCTCTTTATTCAGTCTTGAATGTTGAGACTTTAGCACCAAACTCAGTATTATGACCTTTATGTTGTGATGGAATCCTTGTCCATCCATGATCATGTTATGAGAGAAAAGCACAGAGAAAAAAAGACATTTATTAACCATCTGATATCACCTAGCACAGCCTCTTGCTCGCAGGCATTCATTGACAGCTTGTTAAAGAACTGGGTGAATTAAGAAACAGACACATGATAAAGGTACTCTGCAGACCTTTCCGTACTTAATGTCCACCACACTCCTCCAAGACAGCAACTGCGACACTCAAGCTACACTTAAGGAAAAAATAAAGAGTTCCCAAATTTCCACAGCTAGTAAGTCACAGGGCAAGAATTTTAATGGTTATGACTCTCATTTTTGAGAGGGGAAAGTATACCTTAAAAATGTTTCATCATGACATAAATATAAATATATTATTGGATTTGTTTTTACTAGATTGGAGGCATTACATGCCTATAGATAACTGGTAGAATGTAAAGAATACAAAGTTTGTAACTAGAGACACAGGTTTGAATCTTACCTATTGTATATAGTAGCTATGTAACTTTGGGCAAGTTCATTAACATCCAGGCTCAGTTTTCTTATCTATTACCTATAATAATTTCTAAATCCTCACAAAATTAAACTACATAAATTTTAATATATGATTAAATTATATAATATAATAGTTATATATATACAATTCTGAATCCTCACAACATAATTATATTATACATATAAAACAAATATATAAATATATGCATAATTTCTAAATTCTCAGAAAAAATTGCAAACCACATATTAAATCACTTTATAAGTGTGGTTTGAATAGGCTAAGTAACTCGCCTGAGGTTATAACAATGGCAGAGCTGGGATTCAAATTTGGATTTGACCAATGCCATGGTCTAGACCCAATTAAGAAAGACAGAAAAGGGTGAACATTCTGAGTTTTATTCTATTTTGTTTGGTCTAATTTCCCAGGAGAAGAAAAAGAGAAAGGCAAAACAATTTGTTTAGGAGGGAAGATTGTTCATGTGTACATGGGGCTATTTACTCAGAAACACAAACAAAATGAATAAGGTGATAATATGAATTTCATTGTGTCCTTCTAAAACATATGTTGTAAATCCTGATCGCTAGTTCTACTCTGTCCTATAGGATCACTATCAGTCGTGGCAGTGGGTTTAGTTTGGCATTATACATGTGGATGTAAACTCATCTGGGGATGGGGTTTTGTTATGTTAATAAGGCTATTTCATTGTAAGGTGTGTTTTAAGCCAATCACTTTTGAGATATAAAAGAGCAGATTAGACACAGAAGCAAGGAAGCACAAATGAGGAAAGACTGATGCCACCCCACAAGAAGATCGCCAAGGAACAGAGGAACAGAAGCTGAAGACAAGGGCCTTGCCCCAGAGCCCACAGAGAGAGAAAGCCTTCTGGAGCTTGCACCCTGAATTTGGATGTCTACCCTCCTAAACTGTGAGAGAACAAATTTCTATTCATTAAAGCCACTCACTTGTATTTCTATTAAGGCAGCACTAAGAAACTAATAGCAATTCCAATGAGCTGTAATTACCATTCTCTTGATAGGAATTGGTCATAGCATAAGAAACCACATGCCCAACTCACCACCACTTACTCGTATAAACCACTAGAGAAATGGTAAATATTAAAGTTTTTAAAGGGATATGTGTATAGAATTTCTGCCTACTTCTACCTGGACTGTCATGTAACCAACAACCATCTTTGTGGAATTCCTAAGGGTCTTGAATTTCTTTTGATAAAATACTAAAGGGTGCAGGTCAGACATATAAATGAGATGAGGTTATGGTTTGTTCATCAATGCAGTCAACCATTTAATTCAGCAGACTTCTAGGAATATCTCTTCTTTGTAGGAGGCATTGTTTGGACATTTGGGATCTAAAGACGATTGGGATATGGTCAGTGTTCTTAAAGAGCTCCTGGTTTGTTGGAGAAAATACACTCAAAGAGAGATAATTATCATGCAATGTGAGAAGCATGACATTAGACGGAACTGGAAAAAGCAATGATAGCACAATACAGTTCATCAGTCTTTCACTGATTTTCATAATCTTGACATTTTTGGAAAGTTGGTGGTGTTGTTATGTGCCATTGAGTCAGTCATGACTCATAGTGACCCTACACATAATGGAACAAAATATTGCCCTCTCCTATATCGTGCTCACAATAGTATGTATATTCAAGACCACTGTTGCAGTCACGGTGTCATTCCATCTCATTGAGAGTCTTCCTCTTTTTTGATGACCCTCTACTTTACCAAACATGATGTCTTTCTCCAGGGATTGGTTCCTCCTGATAACCTGCTCCAAGAAAATGAGACAAAGTCTTCTCATACTCACTTCTAAGGAGCATTCTGTACTGATCAGTTGTTTTATACAAGTGACTTCAACTTAGGTTTGTCTGATGTTTTCTAGTGATTGAAGTGACATTATGCATTTTTGGCAAAATTTATGTTGTGTCCTCACTACATCATATCAAGTGGTCCATGGTGTTGTTATATCTTATTACTCATGATGTTAACCTTGGTGACTTAGTTAAGCTGTTTTCTGCTGGATTTCTCCACTGAAAACTTAATATCTTTTTTTTTTTTTGTAGTAGGTAAGTATCTTGAGGGAAATACTTTGGGATGATACCAATCTTATTTTTCCCTAAACTTTCATGCACTACTTTTATCATCCATTGGCAGGTTTTGCCTGCAACATTTATTATTGTGGTATTTGCTTAATTGTGATTATCTGTTTTCCTATTTCCTTCTGCCTTTATTAGTTAGAATTGCATTGTGAAAAGGAGTTGCCATGCATTGTGAGGAAGTATGAGGAAATATTGAGATATGATCAAATATATCTTATAAAAGACTAAGATCTTATAGTAGAATAGCAGATCAGATGCTGGGCTGGATGTAGTGAGGGTGGAGGTGTACAACTTAGTGACTTAGTGACTTACTACAGAGCAAAAGAGAGAGAGAGAGAGAGTAAGGCATTAAGGGTGATTCTAGTATCTGCAGCCATCAATTCACATATCATCTGATCTGATGGTGGCACCCAGTGTGGTCGGCATCCCCTGCACCTTCATAGTGACACCACTGACCTCACCTTCTGGTGAACCCCACACATCTTTTCAGATCCAATGCTGTGTCTCCTCCTCTAAAGATCTCTCTTAATAACCCTCGGAGAGCCACCATGAAAAGAATTTGTATGTATATTTTATTGCAATTATTGGTTTATATTTTCATATTATTTAATAATAATATTAATAATTGGGTAGGTATTACCTACGTTTTAATATTGGTAATTAATACCTCTTATGTGCGTGTTACATGTCAATACTTTACCTACATTATTTTATTTTTGTCTCGTATGTGGTGGCTACTACTATTTTTATTCATTTTATACAGCAGAAAACAAGGTTAAAGAGATAAGGCAACTTGCCTAACGTTAACCAGTTGACATGTGGTGTTCCAGGCTGTACTGAGGCCTTGTACCAAGCCACTGTGCAAACCTACCCTTCCCTCCAACTCTTGAGCTCATATATACCCAAGGACAATCTTTTTCATCTTCAGTTTGCTGACAGAAACTAAAGAAGTGATAAATAATGGAAAAGCCAGCATCTCTCCCTGTAGGGAACTGAGGGCATAGGAGAAGGCACCTTGCCTTGCAGTACTCACTGCCCTGCGGCCCTTACCCCTCATCAGTATCTCAGCGACCACAAAACCCTCCTAAAGAAATGATGCAGGGCACATGTGCTCAGAGTCCCGCAATCCACTTCCTCTACTTATTGTCTTCAGGCCCCTCCTCCCTGGCTTTGTTTTGTGCACGCAGCTGAGCCAGCCACATGTGTAGGAAAGGCTTATGATTAGAGTGAGCAGGGTACCAGGCGGGATGACATGGGGCTTTGTGATCACGCAGCTCCAGGGGATCATAGCTGTTGTTTCCCAGCCTTCACCCTCTCCCACAATTTGTAGTGGTTCCAATTGTGACCGATTTGGAAGTTCCAGTTGCATCTGCTGGGATAAAATATGTACAGCTGTGGAAATAATTAAATGAAAACTCACTCTGAGTGGAGCAGAAAAAAAAAAAAAAACCTTCACAAATCGCCACTGAGTACTTAAAATGTTGCTTTCCTATCAAATCACATTACAGTTTTCCAGGGTCCAGTTTTCTCTGCTCATGGGCATGTACACAATAGATATTTTCATATATATTTCTCCTAACAGTTTTGTCGGGGTTACAAACTCTGAAATGGGCCTTCAACTAGGCCTTCAACTAGGCCTAAAACTGTTGAGCTAATAGCATATCTTAAGTCATCATAACATACAAATATTACAAGAGTGTAGATTGTAGGACCACCTAGATACTACTTTTTATGTCTTGCCCCCATGATGCCATAAAAGTACATTGCATCCAGTGGATTTTCAGTGTTTGGTGAATCAATTGAATGATCGCCAAACAATACAATGTAGGAAGTCAGAAAGGAATGGAAGGAGGAGAGGGCAGGTATTGAGCCCCTACTCTTTGATGGGGAATTTGTTTGAACATATATTCTTATATCACTTCAACTTCACAAAAACCTACAGTGATTATTTATCCCTATGTTATCTGTGAGGACTCTCAGGCTCAGAGAAACCAACCTCAGGCTCTGAGAAACTTCATCTCCTTTCAAAGCAAGATTGGGAAACAGACTGCTCTCCCACCACCCATATCCTCAAATTGGCCGTGCCCAGGGTGCAACCTCAAACTGTCATTAGGAGTTCTGGAGTCAGACTGCCTGGACCTGAACTGGATACTACCACTTAACTAACTGTATGACTTTGGGGAGGTTAACTAACCATTTGGGAAAGTTAACTAATCCCTATCTGTAAATTGGGGTTAATACTAATATCTACTTTCATAGGGTCCTTGAGAAGATAAAATGCTAAACATAAGTGATTTGAATATGTCTGGACATTGCTAGTGCTTAATAATAATAAAATCAATAGTCATAATTTACTCATGTAAGTATTGCACTCAACATACATTATCTCGAATCCATATAGCATTCATGTGAAATAAATATTATAATTCCTTTTCTATAGATCAAGCAAGTGAGGCTCAGGTAGTTCAGATCGCTTTTAAAGCTATAGAGCTAGTTAACAAGGAAGCTAAAATCAGAATCTGTGTCTGACCTACACCAAATCTTTCCTTTCGCACTACGTCTAGTTCTCTCGAAATAGATCCTTTGGATATTGGTGCTATCTAGGATTAGTCCTTCCTTCCTTCCTTTCTCTTTCTCTTTTATTTTAAACAAACACATGGTCAGGTATTCTTCTATGCACATTATAAATATTGATTCATTCTATATGCATAACATCTCTTAAGACTTAAATAAGATCCATGCTCCTTGACCTTGATGAGTTTGAATATTACTTTTTCATTGAGCTTGCTTAGCATGTCCAGGCCTGCTTCCTAGATGCTTCGGCTTATTCTTTCTTCCTTCTTTGAATTTCCTAGTGTGTCACTAAGAAAGATCTGCATTCAGCTTCATGTCCAACATGGGCCCTCAAATTCAATTACAGATGTGGGGATCCCTCTTGGGTTGATTCCATAAATACCAGTAAAGATGAACTTTTCAAAAATATCAAGTAAAGGATGAAAACAGACAAGAATCTATGAAGGGGTCTTAACTGTCCCTCTGCTGACCTTTAGAATGGCTTATGACAACAGCCTGCTGCTGTGTGTGTCTGTGGGAGGGTATGGGTCCTGTTCCTCTTGTTCACCTTGTTAGTCCCCAGCATGCCATACATAAATTAATGAGTTAAATAAATCAAGAATTTTCAATGCATGAATAAAGTCATTTTCCTCCTTCAATTGTCATTTTCTTCTAATTTATTCTTTATAATGCCTACTGGAATGTCCTTCCACTCATTCAAACTTATGTTACTTCTCAAAAAAACTGTAGTTCCTTCTCTGTATTTTCAAGATGAAGTCCTACACCACTCAACCACAAGAGCCTTCTTGATCTATTTCCTGAATCTGCATCTTGTTTCATCTTTCCATGCTCCACTCCTCAAACATTATGTTCCAGTCATATTTAGTCACTTCCATTTTGAGGAGTATTTTCAAAAATCAGTGCTCTCTTCTCTGGTACTTCGCAAATGCTACTGCTTCTGGCTTCATATTACTGCCATCATATGCTCACTGTTGAATGTATAATTTGTCTTTATCTTTCAGGTTTTAACCTACATGTCACCTCCCCCAGGGAGTCTTACTTGACCTACCCAAGGTTCACTGAAGTGTTCCACCAATGTCTTTTGTAACACTAAATTATCATTCGATAATGCAAAGAGAGAAGGAAATAGAGGAAAACAGACAAGATGTGTGGGCACAGAGACACAGAGAGGGGATCCAGAGGGTTAGGTTTATTTCTAAATCTACCACTGTTCATCTGAGTGTTACTAAGTAGGTCACTCCATTCCTTTAAGATCTAGTTTTCTTGTCCTCAAATTAGTGTGCTGTGGTATATAATCTCTGAACTGCTTTGTTAGCACTCAATATCTAAATTGCCTTGATTAATTTAGAAGAAAGCCAGGAAGACTTGGTATGGATATTGGCTATACTAAAGTATAGCACATATTTTGTATCACTGCTTATCACTATTTCTATAAATAACATGAAGTCCAATCTCTTCAGCTTTTTATAGTGCATTCGTTTCCAGGGTCACAATGTATTTTCTCCTTCTCCTCCTTATCTTCCTCCTTCTTCATCATCACTGTGACTAATATTCAATGAAGGCTTTCTATATGCCAGAACCCTACTAAGTGTTTTACAAATGTTACCCAATTTAATCCTCTAATCAAATCTGTGGGGACACTATTATTATGAACCCATCTTATGGAAGAAGTAACTGATGCTTAGAAAGAGAAGTGACTTGCCTAATGACCACAGCAAGTAAGAGGTGAAGTAGGAATTCAAACCCAGCTCTGCCTGACTCTGAAGCCTGTTCTCTTAACCAATACTCATATAGCTTTTCATATAAGACATTGAAAGTTTCAGAGTTGACGTGAAATACAAGTGAAACATGAATTAAAATATGCTTCTTGAATAGATATTCTTTACAACAAAGACAAAAGCCTACATTGATGCTAAAATAATCAAATATATAATTATTCTTCTATTACTTACGCTGTATAGCATTGTGCCATTTGCTGGCGAGGAGCTCATGAAGGTAACTGGCATATACTGTCAGCAATCTCATCAGCACCTCTTAAGAACTTCTTGTCTTCCGCCACCCTTTTATAAAAGCTCATAAGTGCTAACCAACCAAATAAATATAGCAGAATAACCAGAACATAAAGTTAATCAGTAAAATGATTATTTTAATTCTATAAGATTTTTTATAATGTATAATTCAGGTAAATAAACCACATTTTCCTAACGCCTATATCATTACTTTTTCACATTACAATACCAGAACTAATGTTTGACAGAAAAAATAGAAGTAAATAAAATATTCTTCTATAGAAATTTTAACTGAGTGCTTGATTAGCAGAATCATTTATTTAAACAAAGTAGACTCGTGTTATAGTGCAGGGATTCCAATTCTGCCCTTTCACACTGTTTTTCTTCCCAAAACGATAATTAAGGGCATATATTCAGCCAAATGGAGCCCTGGTGACGCACTGGTTAGTATCTGGCTGCTAACCAAAACGTTAGCAACCAGCCACTCCTTGGAAACCCTATGGGGCAGTTCTGCTTTATCCTATAGGGCTGTAATCAGTCAGAATCAATTTGACGGCAATGGGTTTTTTTGCTTGTTTGTTTTTCAACCAAATGGAATGCCCAAGGAAATTTGTTTCTTTATGTCAGAAATCTAAATACAACTCCCTACAATTCCCAACATTCCCTGAACAAATTATACTTTCAAAAATCTCCAAGGTTTTAAATATGTTGTTCCATTGTACCATGTGAGGGTGGGGCTGTTATTGAAGAACAGTTTCACCACTTGAGAATTTTCTATTCTCCATTAAAAACTAAACAAACATAACTAACACATATGGTTGAAAGTGACCATATGTTATTGCTTTTGCTCTCCTCAGCAGAGGTAGTTGCTTTTCCCCCCGGGACCCAAGGTAACTTTCTTTATTCCTCTGTGTTTGAAATCTCAAACGGGCAGGAAATGGAAGCAAACTAAAAATAAAGTCAGAGGAATCAGACGAACCAGGGTAAAAATCAGTACCCAACATGCATTCATTAAATTGTAAACAATTTCTAGTGGTGATGTTCAGAAAAGAGCTCACACAGAAGGCCTGATTTCAGACCCTTAGAAAATCTTACTTACAAAGTTGGCCCAGGGCTTCTCCTGGGTGCTTGGATTTCAGAATGGTCCCCAAACTGAGAGTGGCTCCCTATGCCTGAACTGTTTGTGAAATACTCAGAAGAGGCAAATGGAAAAATGGAGAGTGAGGATGGTTACACAACACAATGAATGTAATTAAACATCAGGAATTGTACTCTTAAGAATAGTTAAAATGGCAAATGTTTTGTTATAAATATTTTATCACCATAAAAAAATGCAATATAAGATCACATTTTTTGTTTTTGTTTTTGTTTTTGTTTTTGACTGTTGATTAAATAACTTAAAGTGCAATGTAAATTCCTCCCCAGAACTTCATTTAGCAATGTGAAGGTGGAAGGGGCAGAGGGCACATCAGCCTGGTTGTGCTTGACTGTGCCCATGTCCACTCTGCCAGCCTCCCTTGCCTTTCCCCCGTGCCAAGGAAGCATCATGAATGAAGAATTTAAGGTGAAAAAAAAAGTATAGATTTAATGAGAAACCAATTTGCTATGTAAACCTCCATCTAAAGTACAATAAAAAAATAAAAAAAAAAAAGTATCGAGAGATTGATATAGAAATAACTATAAGGAGCCCTGATGGTGCAATAGTTAAACACTTAGCTGCTAACTGAAGGGCTAGAGGTTTGAACCCCCCACTGACTCTGTGAGAGAAAGACCTGGCAATCTCTTCCCGTAAAGATTACAGCCCAGAAAACCATATCGGGCAGCGTTACTCTGTTACATAGGGTTGCTATGAGTCAGAATCAATTGGATGGCACTGAACAACATATATATCTTCTGTTCTTCTGTTTCTTATTAGAATACTTATCATTGGATTTAGGGCCCAACAGGGAAATCCAGGATAATCTCATCTCAAGATCTTTAATTACATCTGATATAGAGGCTAATTAAAACCCTTTTTTCAAATAAGGTCATATTCATAGAATCTGGAAATTAGGATTTGGGGATACCTTTTGGGGGGCCACTATTCAACCTATTATACTAATTAAATAGGATCTCAATAAAAAAAAATTGGTTGCTGGCTAATAGTTTCCAGAAAGCAGGGCTATAGATCCAAGAAGGAAAGTCAAGGACCTCATTTTAGATAGCTATGTCCCAACATTTAAAGCACTCTATCTTTTTTTTTTTTTTTTAATTTTTATTAAGCTTCAAGTGAACATTTACCATTCCAATCAGTCTGTCACATGTAGGTTTACATACATCTTACTCCCTTCTCCCACTTGCTCTCCCCCTATTGAGTCAGCCCTTACAGTCTCTCGTTTCGTGCCAATTTTACCTTCTTCCCTCTCTCTCTATCTTCCCATCCCCCCTCCAGTCAAGAGTTGCCAACACACTCTCCCATGTCCACCTGATTTAATTAGCTCACTCTTCATCAGTATCTCTCTCCCCCCCACTGACCAGTCCTTTTCATGCCTGATGATTTGTCTTCGGGGATGGTTCCTGTCCTGTGCCATCAGAAGTTCTGGGGAGCATTGTCTCTGGGATTCCTCTAGTCGCAATCATACCATTAGGTGTGGTCTTTTAATGAGAATTTGGGGTCTGCATCCCATTGGTCTCCTGCTCCCTCAGGAGTTGTCTGTTGTGTTCCCTGACAGGGCAGACATCGATTGTGGCCGGGCACCAACTAGTTCTTCTGGTCTCAGGATATTGTAGGTCTCTGGTTCAAGTGGCCCTTTCTGTCTCTTGGGTTCTTAGTTGTCGTGTGACCTTGGTGTTCTTCCTTTGCCTTTGCTCCCAGTGGGTTGAGACCAATTAATGTATTTTAGATGGCTGCTTGTTGGCATTTAGGACCCCAGATGCCACAATTCAAAGTGGGATGCAGAGTGTTTTCAAAATAGAATTGTTTTGCCCATTGATTTAGAAGTCCTCTCAAACCAAGTTCCCCAGACCCCAGCCCCTGCTTCGCTATCCTTTGAAGCTTTCATTTTATCTCGGAAACCTCTTTACTTTTAATCCTGTCCAATTAGGCTGACCTTCCTTGTTTTGAGTGTTGTCTTTCCCTTCACCCAAAGCAGTTCCCATCTACAGATTGATCAATAAAAAGCCCTCTCCCTCCCTCCCTCCCTCCCTCCCCCCTTTGTAACCACAAAAGTATGTGTTCTTTTCCGTTTTTTCTATTTCTCAGGATCTTATAATAGTGGTCTTATACAATATTTGTCCTTTTGCAACTGACTCATTTCGCTCAGCATAATGCCTTCCAGATTCCTCCATGTTATGAAATGTTTCAGAGATTCGTCACTGTTCTTTATCGATGCGTAGTATTCCATTGTGTGAATATACCACAATTTATTTACCCATTCGTCCGTTGATGGACATCTTGGTTGCTTCCAGCTTTTTGCTATTGTAAACAGAGCTGCAATAAACATGGGTGTGCATATATCTGTTTGTGTGAAGGCTCTTGTATTTTTAGGGTATATTCCGAGGAGTGGGATTTCTGGGTTGTATGGTAGTTCTATTTCTAACTGTTTAAGATAACGCCAGATGGATTTCCAAAGTTGTTGTACCATTTTACAATCCCACCAGCAGTGTATGAGAGTTCCAATCTCTCCGCAGCCTCTCCAACATTTATTATTTTGTGTTTTTTGAATTAATGCCAGTCTAGTTGGTGTCAGATGGAATCTCATCGTAGTTTTAATTTGCATTTCTCTAATGACTAATGATCGAGAGCATTTTCTCATGTATCTGTTGGCTGCCTGAATATCTTCCTTAGTGAACTGTGTGTTCATATCCTTTGCCCACTTCTTGATTGGGTTGTTTGTCTTTTTGTGGTTGAGTTTTGACAGAATCATGTAGATTTTAGAGATCAGACGCTGGTCTGAGATGTCGTAGCTGAATATTCTTTCCCAGTCTGTAGGTGGTCTTTTTACTCTTTTGGTGAAGTCTTTAGATGCGCATAGGTGTTTGATTTTTAGGAGCTCCCAGTTATCTGGTTTCTCTTCATCATTTTTGGTAATGTTTTGTATTCTGTTTATGCCCTGTATTAGGGCTCCTAGGGTAGATCCTATTTTTTCTTCCATGATTTTTATCGTTTTAGTCTTTATGTTTAGGTCTTTGATCCACTTGGAGTTAGTTTTTGTGCATGGTGTGAGGTATGGGTCCTGTTTCATTCTTTTGCAAATGGATATCCAGGTATGCCAGCACCATTTGTTAAAAAGACTATTATTTCCCCAAATGACTGACACTGGTCTTTTGTCAAACATCAGCTGCTCATAAATGGATGGATTTATATCTGGATTCTCAATTCTGTTCCATTGGTCTATGTGCCTGTTGTTGTACCAGTACCAGGCTGTTTTGACTACTGTAGCTATATAATAGGTTCTGAAATCAGGTAGGGTGAGGCCTCCCACTTTCTTCTTCTTTTCCAGTAATGTTTTGCTTATCCGGGGGTTCTTTCCTTTCCATATGAAATTAGTGATTTGTTTCTCTATTCCCTTAAAGTATGACATTGGTATTTGGATTGGAAGTGCGTTGTATGTATAAATGGCTTTTGGTAGAATAGACATTTTTACTATGTTAAGTCTTCCTATCCATGAGCAGGGTATGTTTTTCCATTTAAGTGTGTCCTTTTGAATTTCTTGTAGCAGAGTTTTATAGTTTTCTTTGTATAGGTCTTTTACATCCTTGGTAAGATTTATTCCTAAGTATTTTATCTTCTTGGGGGCTACTGTGAATGGTATTGATTTGGTTATTTCCTCTTCGGTGTTCTTTTTGTTGATGTAGAGGAATCCAAGTGATTTTTGTATGTTTATTTTATATCCTGAGACTCTTCCAAACTCTTCTATTAGTTTCAGTAGTTTTCTGGAGGATTTCTTAGGGTTTTCCATGTATACAATCATGTCATCTGCAAATAGTGATAGCTTTACTTCCTCCTTACCAATCTGGATACCCTTTATTTCTTTGTCTAGCCTAATTGCCCTGGCTAGGACTTCAAGTACAATGTTGAATAAGAGCGGTGATAAAGGGCATCCTTGTCTGGTTCCCGTTCTCAAGGGAAATGCTTTCAGGTTCTCTCCATTTAGAGTGATATTGGCCGTTGGCTTTGCATATATGCCCTTTATTATGTTGAGGAATTTTCCTTCAATTCCTATTTTGGTGAGAGTTTTTATCATAAATGGGTGTTGGACTTTGTCAAATGCCTTTTCTGCATCAATTGATAAGATCATGTGGTTTTTGTCTTTTGTTTTATTTATGTGATGGATTACATTAATGGTTTTTCTGATATTAAACCAGCCTTGCATACCTGGTATAAATCCCACTTGATCAGGGTGAATTATTTTTTTGATGTGTTGTTGGATTCTATTGGCTAGAATTTTATTAAGGATTTTTGCATCTATGTTCATGAGGGATATAGGTCTAAAATTTTCTTTTTTTGTATTGTCTTTACCTGGTTTTGGTATCAGGGAGATGGTAGCTTCATAGAATGAGTTGGGTAGTATTCCGTCTTTTTCTATACTTTGAAATACCTTCAATAGTAATGGTGTTAAGTCTTCTCTGAAGGTTTGGTAGAACTCTGCAGTGAAGCCATCTGGGCCAGGACTTTTTTTTGTTGGGAGTTTTTTGATGACCATTTCAATCTCTTTTTTTGTTATGGGTCTATTTAGTTGTTCTACTTCTGAATGTGTTAGTTTAGGTAAGTAGTATTGTTCCAAGAATTTATCCATTTCTTCTAGGTTTTCAAATTTGTTAGAGTACAATTTTATGTAGTAATCTGATATGATTCTTTTGATTTCATTTGGTTCTGTTGTGATGTGGCCCTTCTCGTTTCTTATTCGGGTTATTTGTTTCCTTTCCTGTTTTTCTTTAGTCAGTCTAGCCAATGGTTTATGAATTTTGTTAATTTTTTCAAAGAACCAGCTTTTGGCTTTGTTAATTCTTTCAATTGTTTTTCTGTTCTCTAATTCATTTAGTTCAGCTCTAATTTTTATTATTTGTTTTCTTCGGGTGCCTGATGGATTCTTTTGTTGCTCACTTTCTATTTGCTCAAGTTGTCGGGACAGTTCTCTGATTTTGGCTCTTTCTTCTTTTTGTATGTGTGCATTTATCGATATAAATTGGCCTCTGAGCACTGCTTTTGCTGTGTCCCAGAGGTTTTGATAGGAAGTATTTTCATTCTCGTTGCTTTCTAAGATTTTCCTTATTCCCTCCTTGATGTCTTCTATAACCCAGTCTTTTTTCAGGAGGGTATTGTTCATTTTCCAAGTATTTGATTTCTTTCCCCTAGTTTTTCTGTTATTGATTTCTAGCTTCATTGCCTTGTGGTCTGAGAAGATGCTTTGTAATATTTCGATGTTTTGGATTCTGCAAAGATTTGTTTTATGCCCTAATATGTGGTCTATTCTAGAGAATGTTCCATGTGCGCTAGAAAAAAAAGTATATTTTGCAGCAGTTGGGTGGAGAGTTCTGTATAAGTCAATGAGGGCAAGTTGGTTGATTGTTGTAAGTAGGTCTTCCGTGTCTCTATTGAGCTTCTTACTGGATGTCCTGTCCTTCTCCAAAAGTGGTGTGTTGAAGTCTCCTACTATATATGTGGAGGTGTCTATCTCACTTTTCAATTCTGTTAAAATTTGATTTATGTATCTTGCAGCCCTGTCATTAGGTGCGTAAATATTTAATATGGTTATGTCTTCCTGATCAATTGTCCCTTTTATCATTATATAGTGTCCTTCTTTATCCTTTGTGGTGGATTTAAGTCTAAAGTCTATTTTGTCAGAAATTAATATTGCTACTCCTCTTCTTTTTTGCTTATTGTTTGCTTGATATATTTTTTTCCATCCTTTGAGTTTTAGTTTGTTTGTGTCTCTAAGTCTAAGGTGTGTCTCTTGTAGGCTGCATATAGATGGATCGTGTTTTTTTATCCAGTCCGTGACTCTCTGTCTCTTTATTGGTGCATTTAGTCCATTTACATTCAGCGTAATTATAGATAAGTAAGTTTTTAGTGCTGTCATTTTGATGCCTTTTCATGTGTGTTGTTGGCCATTTCATTTTTCCACATGCTTTTTTGTGCTGAGACGTTTTTCTTAGTCGCTTGTGAGATCCTCATTTTCATAATGTTTAACTTTGTGTTTATTGAGTCGTTACGTTTTTCTTGGCTTTTTTCTTGAGTTATGGAATTGATATTCCTTTTTGTGGTTACCTTTTCATTAACCCCTATTTTTCTAAGTAAAAACCTAACTTGTATCCTTCTATTTCGCCTTGTATCACTCTCCATCTGGCAGTTCAATGTCTCCTATATTTAGTCCCTCTTTTTGATTATTTTGATCATTTATCTATTGATTTCCATGATTTCCTGTTGTGTGTATTATTTTGTTTATTTATTTATTTTTTAGAATTAGTCTTAATTTGTTTGTTTTTGTGCTTTCCCTGTTTGAGTAGCGTTGATATCAGGACGTTCTGTTTTGTGACCTTGTATTGTGCTGGTACCTGATATTATTGGTCATCCGGCCAAACAATCTCCTTTAGCATTTCTTGCAGTCTTGGTTTAGTTTTTGCAAATTCTCTAAACTTGTGTTTATCTGTAAATATCTTAATTTCTCCTTCATATTTCAGAGAGAGTTTTGCTGGATATATGATCCTTGGTTGGCAGTTTTTCTCGTTTAGTGCTCTGTATATGTCATCCCATTCCCTTCTTGCCTGCATGGTTTCTGCTGAGTAGTCTGAACTTATTCTTATTGATTCTCCCTTGAAGGAAAACTTTCTTTTCTCCCTGGCTGCTTTTAAAATTTTCTGTTTGTCTTTGGTTTTGGCAAGTTTGATGATGATATGTCTTGGTGTTTTTCTTTTTGGATCAATCTTAAATGGGGTTCGATGAGCATCTTGGATAGATATCCTTTCTTCTTTCATGATGTCAGGGAAGTTTTGTGTCAGGAGTTCTTCAACTATTTTCTCTGTGTTTTCTGTCCCCCCTCCCTGTTCTGGGACTCCAATTACTCGTAAGTTACCCTTCTTGATAGAGTCCCACATGATTCTTAGGGTTTCTTCATTTTTTTAAATTCTTTTATCTGATTTTTTTTCAGCTATGTTGGTGTTGTTTCCCTGGTCCTCCAGAAGTCCCAGTCTACATTCTAATTGCTCAAGTCTGCTCCTCTGACTTTCTATTGCGTTGTCAAATTCTGTAATTTTATTGTTAATCTTTTGGATTTCTACATGTTGTCTCTCTATGGATTCTTGCAACTTGTTAATTTTTCCACTATGTTCTTGAATAATCTTTTTGAGTTCTTCAACAGTTTTATCAGTGTGTTCCTTGGCTTTTTCTGCATTTATCCTAATTTCATTTGTGATATCTTTAAGCATTCTGTAAATTAGTTTTTTATATTCTGTATCTGATAATTCCAAGATTGTATCTTCATTTGGGAAAGATTTTGATTCTTTTGTTTGGGGGGTTGGAGAAGCTGTCATGGTCTGTTTCTTTATGTGGTTTGATATGGACTGCTGTCTCCGAGCCATCACTGGGAAACTAGATTTTCCAAGTAGTCAGCTGGTGCGCTGGCTCCTAGTTCTGAAAACAGTCGCTGTCTGCCTGTATTTGTTTGTTTTCCGTCTCTAAGTCTGTGCTTGTTGTTCAGAGTTTGTAGATTGTTATGTATGTGATCGATTCCCTTGTTTTTCCGAGTCTTTGTTGCAAGAGGGATCCGCGGTAGCGTCCACCTAGTCCGCCATCTTGGCCTCCGCTCCCTAAAGCACTCTATCTTATGATCTTAACAGATTTGATTGCCTTGATGTGCATTTTGTAAGTCATCCGTTTTGGAGGTATGCTGGGACTTTCTGTTGCTTTAAGGTTATTCTATGGGTGTGTAGAATGGCCTGGAGAAGTTTCTTATTACACCTGATTTAATTATATTAGATGCTGAAATATATAATTTGTCGAAAGACTAACTGAAATGGATTAGTACTGAAACTGTTTTGACTATGCTGAAGGTTTAGAATTCTCTGGGTTTTCAATTGGCCATTTTTCTGAATGTTGGAGTAAAAACAAATTAGGTATAGAGACAAATTGTGACACTCTTTGTTTTGCCTGTAGATACTGCTTGATAATCTTTTGAAATTAGAGGTAGGAAGTCCATGTATTTAGTCCATGACTTTCTGAGGCTTCGCCTTTCATGAGAAGCTATGAATCCTGCCTCCAGTTCAGCTAACTATTAAAACATATGGCTCTGCACTCATCCAAAACCATAAAATAGCTGTGAGGTTCCTTCAGGGAATATAACCTCAAACATACTTCTACTGAATATTTACCAAAAACTTGATTAAAAGGGAATTGGTGCTTATAAACGATAGCCTGAAGACTACTGTAGTCCTTCCATTCACTGGACACTGAAGTCCATTCTTAGAGAGTACCAAAAACGCCAAGAATATGTACAGCAAGAATTGTATTTGTATTTACCAAACTGTGATTTAGCTTGATGCTATCACTATTCAGTGACAAATATTATAAGGAAAAACAAACAAAACTATTCTATATCAGAATATGCATCATAAGAATAGTGTTGAAGATATTGTTCATCACATTATCCATTGCCCTAAATTTTCTCCGATCATCATAATCAGTTGCCATCAAGTCAATTCCGGCTCATGGTGTCCCCACGTGTCACAGAGTAGAACTGTGCTCCATTGAATTTTCAAGGCTGTGAGCTTTCAGAACCCGATGGTCAGGACTTTCTTCCAAGGCACTTCTGTGTAGCTCGAACCACCAGCCTTCCGGTTAGTAGACTAGCACTAAACCATTTGTAGCATGCAGGGACTCCTCTGGTTACAATACCATAAGTAAATAGTGATATTGCTCCTGAGTACCTGTTTTATTTTCATTTTATGGGCACTGTGACTTCGGTGTTTCCCTCTTTGCTCTGACTGTTACAAAACTTAAAATCAAAGGTGTAGTCTAACTCTAAAAACCAGGCAGGACTTAAAAACATAAGGATTTTTTTTTACATATCGATATTATACCTGGCTTCATATTTTTCATCTCAGTTCTTATTCCTCCCTTTTTTCTTTGGTTTTGTCTATGTATATTTTAAATTGTTCTATATTTTTAGGAAAGGTGCCTTAAATGATGTCTGGAACAAGACGGGGTATAAATAGATATAGTATCAATAATCTGAGAAGCTCAGGCAGCACAGTGATTAAGCATTTGGCTGCTAACTGAAAGGTTGGCAGTTTGAACCCACCAGCCACTCCGCAGGAGAAAGATGTGGCAGCTTGCTTCTATAAAAATTACAGCCTTGGAAACCCTATGGGGCAGTTCTACTCTGTCCTACAGTGTTGCTATGAGTCGGAACTAACTCAACTGCAATGGGTTGTCAACAATCTGTTTACTGCTAATCGTGCTTGAGAAATGCCAACATCAGCAGCCATGGTGGCACAGGCCTCATGGAGTAATCAGCTCACACATGCTGAGTCTCAGACAAGAGGCAGCTTCTGCATTCCCCAAGAGCTGCCTAAAGGAACTGACCACCAAAAAAAAAAACTCAGCAGTGACAGTGTGAAGAGTGGTACAGGACTTGTAGGCTCAGTTCTCAAGACTCTTGTTGCTATTCTGCCTAAACTGTCCTTCTAAACCACTCCTGCAGGAAGCAGTTCTTGACCGCTGAATCTGTCCTCCCCATTCCAGATAAAGTTAACTTTCCTCTGAGCTAACACTATACCTTGCATACAAGCTCCAGGTTGCATTCAAACTGTTATCATACCTTTTATGTAGTTATCCCCACTCCTAGACTATCAGCTCCCTGAGGGTAGGGATTCCCTTTATTTATTTTTTTCTTATATCCAGGAAGGCTGGATCATACATAACAGGCATGCCATAAGTGATAATTTCATAATGGATTGGACTTAAATAAAGATGAATTAATTTAAATTAGGCACAAAAATAAAACTCATGAAATCAGGAATGCCATTTTTAATATTCTAATATAACTTAGAGCAATTCAAATTATTAAAAAAAATTGTCTATAATCTAACCTTTTTGCTAGGTATGGAGATACAAGAATCACTAATCATACAGTGTACCTATGACAGCTTTGTTACCAGATATGTTTAACATTTAGTCTGATGTGGTAGGCATTTAGAACGTATGGATTGAGAATGTGGGTTCTACATACTCAAACATTAACTTAGAGGCAGCTTGATGCAGAAGTTAAGCTTGGGTTTGATTTCTGCCTTCATTCCCTATAATCTCTTTGCCTAAAGGAAAGTAGTTTAAACTCTCTGATCTTTAGTTTCTTAGATGTAAAACAACAGCCATATTACCTGCCTCATGGGGTTGTGAAGATCGAAGGACAACATGTTTCTAAAAGTCTTAACCCAATGTGGAGCACACAGTAAGTACTCAATAAATGTGAGCAATTACAGCACCTCCTGCATGCAAAGTACTGTTCTAGACAAAAAAAAGATACTGGGACACAAAACTGAGTAATATACATTCCATGTTACTTAGGCAGGTTTTCAACACATCACTGTAAGTGAATTAACTGAAGTGTGGACATGGGGTTGTGGAAACCCAGAAAAGTGGCATTTAGTCCCTGATCTCTACTAAGCTCTTTTTGATTCAATAGTGTCGTGTCTTCCTTTCTTCTCTGTAACCACCTATACCCCTGATTGACAATGAAAAAGCTACCATTAATTCCAAGCAATTAAAAAGAGAGCTTCCAAAACAAAAGCCTTTATCCAGATCTTAGAAAGGAAAAATGAGCCAACAAAGTTATTCCTTCCCCTCAGAGTTCCAAACCAGAGTTGAAGGAACACAAGAGAGCTGCTTAACGGGTTTGCCTTCATGCCTTACCCCATACTGGGTTGAAGGGCAGTTGGGGAGGGAGGGGTGTCAAAGATGATAGAATCTCCTTTTGAAGTTTGGGAGCCGAGAGAGTAAAGATGGTCCGGGCTTCCTTTAGCCCTAGATGGATCTCCAGTATGTGAAAGTCAGTAAGGGATAGTAAGGTGGTATAAGCCAGTATTTATAGCCTGGCATTTTCTGTAGTGAGTGACTAAATAATAGGCGAGAGACTGAGATTGAAATTCACTGGATTGGCAAGGTGGTGGTGGTTGTGGGGAATCAGCTCAAGACAAAGGCAAGGGAATGTACTTCAGAAAGATGGGTGTGACTTGTCCTCACTGGGATGCAAGTGAGGGCTGTTCTACACCTTCACTCATGGGACCCAGTGGCAGGAAGCCTAGTGAGTGCCTGAAACCTTCCCAGTAGTTATCCAAGCAATCTTCTAACTCTGGATATGCAAGAAATTGCATTGGGAGTAGAAGATCAGCATAAGGTCAAGGCAGATGGAGTTCCAGAAGCAGAGGGCCCACTCCTCGGTGACACTGTGCAGGCAGCAAAAGCAAGCCTCTAGAGCTTGCAATAAATCCCCGGGAAGAGCAGGAGCAAGAAAACCCAAGAGGGAGTTTTAAATTGAATGTGATTAAATTATACAACAGCCAGACTAAGAAATCACTACATTACACTGAATTTATCTGAAAGTGACCAGATTCAGTTTCTGCATCAGGCTTGGAGAGCTTGAAATCAAAATACTGCAATGAGTTATAAGAAAATAGAGTTACATTGTAACCTTATATGAGTGGTTTTGAAATTTATACCTGTTACTTAGTACATGCCTTTTATGTGATTTTCAGAGCAGTCAAAAGCCAAAGGGAAAAAATAAAAAGCATTGTAAGGTCCATGGCAGTCACAAACATGCTTGTTTTACTCATTATGGTATCACAAAGTCGTGCTCAGGGTCCAATGCAGAGTGACTGCTGAGTTTCTGATATATCTGTGGCATGTATTTGTGACTAAAGTGACAGGTGATTGCAAAGGTGATTCACATAAAAACACACTATGGAGAATCTCACGGACTGAATTGTGTCCCCAAGAAATATGTATAAATATATATATATGTCAACTTGGCAAGGCAATGATTTCCAGTATTGTATGGTTGTCCTCCATTTTGTGATCTGATGTCATTATCCTATATGTTGTAAATCCTAGCCTCTATGCCTACGGTTATGATCCTATTTGGGAGTGAGCTATCCATTATGTTAATAAGGCCAGACACAATCTACATGATTAGGTCATATTTTGAGTCTATCTCTTTTGAGATATAAAAGAAAGAAGTGAGCACAGAGCAGAGGGACCTCCTGCCACCAAGAAAGAAGAGCCAGGAGTGGAGCATGTCCTTTGGACCCTGAGTCTCTGCTTTGAGAAACTCCTCTACCAGGGTAAGATTGATGACAAAGACCTTTCCCCAGAGCTGACAGAGAGAGAAACTCCATTGGAGTTGGCGCCCTGAATTCGGACATCTAGCCTCCTAGGCTGTAAGAGAATACATTTCTGTTTGTTAAGCAATCCACTGGAGGTATATTTATTATAATAAAAAAAATAATAGTACTTGATAATTAAGACAAAGATTAACTCTGTTTTTGTCAGCCTATACTTTGTCAGAACAAACTCAGTAGTCTGTGGTTTCCAATTTTGGCACGCAGAATGGTTAATATTCATAGGCTCAAGATACTTCTATGGACTTGCACAGGGTAATTCATGTACAACTCTCATCAAACTCGCTGCATTCTTAACATTCACTTCCAGAAAGTAAAGTGTATTGGAACACAAAATTAGGATGAGTAGTAGTTTAAGGAAATCTTGGATGCACTGCATATGAGCATGTAAACCTTTCTGAAACTCTAGAACTAAAAACAAAAACACCCAACCACAACAACAAAAGTACTTCAAGTTACTAATTACTTGTGAAAAGAACTCATAGAGTATGTTTGCAGATAAACCTCTGCTTCAGACAGTGGCTTCCCTTGAAGTCGGAGTTCCTGCCTCATTCAATTTGGTATCCACTCTCACCAGAAGACTAGTATACATCGTATCCACCATCCCCAGAAGACTAGTGTACTAGTATACTCAGTAAACTTTAATTCAGAGCCATTTCATTTTTTTTCCAATAAAAAAAACCTGTTTTTCTGAAATTCTATGCCCAGAATGTGTGAGTGCTAACATAATCGAAAAGTTTGCCAGAAGGATAGAGTGTGTTACAACAGACTTGTCTATCACAATAAAGACTTACGTATTTATATGCATATAAATTTACAAGCATCTATTTCATGTGACACATTTTATTTTGCATTTTCGTTCATGCTTTTAAACTTTTTTTGTGCCAATAAAATGTCACTAAATGTTATATTTTGTTAAGAATTGCTTCTTTCAGTGCTTTCAGTCATTATAATAATTATGATATTCAATATAAGAAAAGCCTGGAGAGGTAGCTAGAATTGTCCTAGCACAGATGAGCGTGCTGCAGCAGTTCATAAAAACTGTTAACTTTCTCAAGGCATAATCTGTGGTAGACACTGCTGGAGACTGTCAGATCATCGATTGTAAAAACAAGTGTTTTTTACAATCGATGATCTGACTAGCCACAGGAACTTCAAACCTAAGATGGAAACAAATACTTTTCTGCCATGTTGAGCATAATTAAGAGTCATTGATCCTACTGGTAGCACAAATGGTTACGCACCAGACTACTAACCAAAAGGTTGGCAGTTCAAATATATTCAGAGGTACCTTGGAAGAGCGGCCTGGCAATCTACTTTCAAAAGATCACAGCCTTGTAAACCTTATGGATCACTTCTATTCTGCACATATGGGGTCACCATGAGTCAATGTTGACTCAGCAGCAACTAACAAGAACAACATCAATCATACTGGACTATATGTATGTAGGTCACATTCTTAAAATAGAAAGGAGACACTCATGCAGGGCAGCCAAAATAATTATTTAGAGAAAAATGGAAAGAGCTCAAATGAATTGATTTCAAAAAGGAGATTTAGGTTTTACTTAAACTAGAAAAGCTGAATCCACCTACTACATAAACAATCCCCCACGCGTTACACTCACACCATCAAGGCTTTCTGTGGCAAGAACATACGAATGCGCACTACGTCAAAGGAGAGAAATGTTATATGTTCAAACACAGTTGCCATTTTGTCTAGGAAACATTTTCCTTCTATGGGCTTATCACTTTCCTGTGCATAAAGTATTTGTTTAATAGTTCTTTCACAGTCTGTTAGGTCCCTCTTAGTCAGCTGCATTATAGTATAGCCAACTTTCTGCCAAAAAAGATCTCTTAACACTTAAATATGATGACTAGTACCCAACACAACCCTTTTCTGGCTTGTCTGCCATTTCTGTGTGTCCCTGTGGTCCACCATGTTTTAACTCTAGAGTATCACTTAACTCACTGCATTATAAAAATATAGTTATTTGTATATTTCTCTACAGAATTAAAATTACATGATGGCAGGGCCCTTATCCAAAGAGCATCTTAAAGTAGCTAGTACATGGTAGGTGTTCAAGTAAATGCTGATTAAATGAACAAAATAAATAGCCTTTAGTACTTGACATTGAATGAGAAAGCCTTCTTACAGGGTCCTGGAAAGTCAGCCTACAGAGATTTTATTAACAGGTAATTTTGATAGAGAGGAGGCATAAATGATAACATTGAGATCCAGATAAGAATCTTCCTGCCTGTACCACCCATACCTGCTCTCCAGCATCCCTGCTCCAGAAGACGAAGGATTTGGTAGGCAGAATGGCCCCTCAAAATATTCACATCCTACTCTCTGGAACCTGTGAATATGGTATGCCACTTAGCAAAAGTGACTTTATAGATATAATTAAGATTGTTGTTATTGTTAGGTGCTGTCGAATCAGCTCCAACTCATAGTCACCTTATGGAAAACAGAATGAAATGTTACCCAGTCCTGAGTCATCATCACAATCATTTCTAAGTTTGAGCCCATTGTTGCAGCCACTGTGTCAATCCACCTCATTGAGTGTCTCCTTCTCTTTGCTGACCCTCTACCCTACCAACCATGATGTCCTTCTCTGGAAATTTGTCCTTCCTGATGATGTGTCCAAAGTAAGTAAGCAAAATCTTGCCATCCTTGCTTCTAAGATTATGGATATTAAAATATGGAGAATATCCTGAATTATCCAAGTGAGTTCAATCTAAACACACGCACTTTGAAAACAGAGACCTGTCTCAAATGGAGAGCAAGATTAACACGGTTGAAGTGGTTGTCTAAGAGATTACAAGGATGGTAAGGATTAGGAGGACCTTTGCTAGCTCTGAGATGTAGAGGTCCATTTGCAAGTACCAGAGAAAGACCTCTGGAAGCTACGGAGCCCCTACCTGGCAGCAAGGAAAGGGAGACCTCAGTCCTACACCTGCAAGGAACTAGATTCTGCCAACAACTTTCATGATTCTGGATGTAAATTCTCCCCAAGAGCCCCCATACAAGATGTAGGCCAGCCAACACCTTGATTTTGATTTTTTGAGACCTGGTACAGAGGTATTAACTGATCACACCCAGGCTCCTGACTGGGAGATAATAAATTGGTATTATTTTAAGCTTCTAAATGTGTGGTAATGTGTTACAACAGCAATAGAAAACTAATAAAGAGAGACCCCAAAACTATTCTCATAAAGAAATATATGTAGTCACAATAAGCAGCAAAAGGACTTGAGCCTGCAGCTCTGAAGACACATTTACTCTTGTCTTAGACAGTAATGGATATTGGGTATAAAAAATGTCCCTCTCCTCATATTAAGGAAACAAATAGATGATAAAAGACCTTTTAAGGTCAAGTTGGCTCTGTCTTAGCAGTGGAGTTGTCTGATGGTCTTGAATTGCGGTGCTTTGAAGGAAGACTGCATTTTAGGTTTAGGTCAAGTAACAACTACCTTGGACTCATCCTGGTGCTCTCCTCCAACTATGCCTTTTTCATAGATTCCTTAATCCACTGGTTTGCCAAGTCACACATTAGTTCTCTCTATAATCTGTTTATCCATTAGTGCCAGGCACTATGCTCAGTAAGGGAGATACAAGGATAAACTAAAAGTAGCCTTAGCCCTCAAGAAACTTAAAGTCAAGAGAGATATATAAATGAATATGAACAGATAATCCTCATATACAGTAATCCGATCACTTTACCAGTGAAGACCTGCCTCATACCTTGTGGTGGTGTTTTTGTTAAGAACCGTTGAGTCAGTTCCAACTCACAGCAACCCTATGTACAACAGAATGAAACACTGTCTGGTCCTGTGTCATCCTCACAATTGCTGTTATGCTTGTGCTCATTGTTGTAGCCACTGTGTCAGTCTATCTCATTGAGGGTCTTCTTCTTTTTTGCTGATGCTCTACTTTACCAAGCATGATGTCCATCTCCAGGGACTGATCCCTCCTGACAATACGTCCAAAGTATGTGAGACACAGTCTCACCATTCTTGCTTCTAAGGAGCATTCTGGTTGTACTTCTTCCAGACAGATTTGTTCATTCATAACTGGTACCTGCCCTCCTCTATTTTTAACTCACCCTATCTCCAGCTTGGTGGTGCAATGGTTAAAGTTTGGCTGTTAACTGAAATGTTGGTGGTTCTAACCCACTCAGCAGCTCCAAGGGAGAAAGACCTGGTACTCTGTTCCTGTAAATATTACAGCCTATAAGACCCTATGAGGCAATTCCACTCTGTCATATGGGGTCACTATAAGTCAGAATCGACTTGACATCATCTAACTACAACATCTCTAGTGTTCCATTCTGTGCCTATATGGCCAATGGAATTGGCACCTCTCTCTCACATTTGCCATTGAAATGCAGGAGCTACTCAAACAGGGTGGCTCTATTCTGGCCCCATACCCTAATAGCAGTGCTGTTCAATGGTTAGCTTGCCTTGGTTTCAGGATCCTACGTTGCCATCCATATCATTTGGATAATAATGTTAGCAGAATCATAAAATATTCCTCCAAGATTCTTTACCCTAATCCCTGGAACTGTGAATATGATATTACACCCCGAGTATGCTACTGTTACATGGCAAAAGACATTAAGCAGACGGTATTGGTTAAGAGCTCAGCTTCTAACCAAAGGTCAGCAGTTTGAATCCACCAGGTGCTCCTTGGAAACCACATTGGGTAGGTCTACTCTATCCTATAGGGTTGCTATAAGTCAGAATCGACTTGACCGCAACAGGTTAGGATTAATGCTGCTAATCAGTTGACTTTGAGCTAATCAAAAGAAAGATTATTCCAGTGGGCCTTACTTAATCATTTGAGCCCTTTAAAAGCAGACAGTTTTCTCTGGCTGGTAGCAGAAGGGGAAGTCAGAGATACTGAAAGCATGAAGAGGACTCAGCCTGCTTTTAGTGCTTTGAGGAGAGAGTGGACCACGTGAAAATAATGTTGGTGGCCTCTGCTCTCTGAGATAAGAATAAGCAGAGAGTGACCCCCAGGCTGACAGTCAACAAGAAAACAGGGACCTCAGTCCCACAACTGAAAAAAGGAATGCTGCCAAATTTTAATGAGCTGGGAAGAGGACCTTGAGCTCCAGGTGGGGACACAGCCTAGCCAACACCTCGGTTTCAATCTGTGACTCCATGAGCAGAGAACTCAGCTGAACCTACCCAGAGTCCTGATCTAAGGAACTATGAGATAATAATTAGGTGTTGTTTTAACCCTCTAAATTTGTGGTTATTTGTTGTGTAGTACTAGAAAATAAATGCATAGCTGTAATAAAAAATTACATTCTGAAAGAGATAATAGTTCCCTTTGTTAAATAGTCCAATGAAGTGTTATTAAATAGCTAGGGGAAGAAGCAAACTTGTGCCTTCCCATCGTGGCTTAGAGTTAGAAAATCTTATTGCGGATGATACAGTCATACCCACTGCATGGAAGCAGGTCATAAGTGGAAAGGAGGCTAGTAAGGTAATCTCCAGACCCCATCTGTGTCATATAGAACAGATGATACAGCTCATGGAATGCCCTAATTTTACCCTTTGTTATGCCCAAGGTCTCAGACAACCTGAGACATATGTTACAGCCTCTCTGAGCTATTGAACTACTTTGGCATAAAAAGAAAAAGTCTCGTCTTCATACTTATCCAGGACATAGCACTAAAGTCACCTTTTTGGTGTTAGAAATTTGTCTTAAGGTAACAATTGAGCCTACAATATTCAACCTTGAAAGTTCAGGGACATTTTAAATGGAGATGGCTATTTCTTTAATTCTAATATTTGTTAAAGGTACCTCTCCTGAACAGTGTCCATTAGATTGAACAGTATTGATGACATTCAACAATTTTAAATTCATAAAAACAATAGCTTCGTATGGTTAAATCTGTTTTTTTTTTTAATTATTTATGCAGGGATTTTATTTTATTTTTTTAAGTTTAGCCATAATGACTCAAAGGGTCTATGGAAAAAGCTATGCACATCTTATTTAAAAAACTCATATGTGTCAATGAAATTAAAATAATGTCTCACATTATTATGGGAATTGGTAACCACATTCAGAATTAATAAATTAATTCAATCAACTAATCAATCATTTATTCATTTAAGACAGGGCTCAATCATTTATTAAGAGCTTTCAACATGCCAGAAACAATCTCAGCTGCTAGAGGTTCAAAGGTGAAAACCAGTGTTTCGAGGTATAAGACTGTGAGAGATATCAAGATATAAGACTGTGAGAGAATGTTACAAGTTTTAGGATGAGACTGAGCACAGACTAGGAGAACCAGAGGAGCATCTATTCCAGGCTAGGGTGAAAGGAGACTTACTTGAGGAAGTAACATACTATCCACAAATTAAAGGATGGGTAGAAATGTGGTAGGCAGACAGGGAAAGGAAAGGGATTCTGGAGGGAAATTACAGCAAGTCTATGACAGGAGAGAGCAAGCCTGGCACGCTGGGGATAAGAAAGAACAATCAGCCTATGGGATTGTGGGTCACAGTGGTGTCAAGTCGGAGGAAAAGACTGGAGTTAGATAGAGGCTAACTCGGAAGAACATCTGTGCCTTTACTTTCTGCTGTACTGCTGCCCGACCTTTTCACAAAAAAAAACCAAAAATGTTGCCGTCAAGTAGATTATGACTCATAGCGACCCCATAGGACAGAGTAGAACTTTCTCATAGGGTTTCCAAGGAGTGCCTGGTAGATTCAAGCTGCCAACCTTTTGGTTAGCAGCTGTAGCTCTTAACCACTGTGCCACCAGGGTTTCTACTAACCTTTTTAGGCTTGATAATTTCAAATCTGATAAACATCATGATTGCTTTTACCATCTCCTAGACAACCTTTGTTGGAACCAGCCAAATTCATCTTCTAAGGCCCTGTAGCCCCCACAACCCAGAGCAGTTTTTCCTAGGTGGCCCCCCTGCTTGGTAACGACATCAGGGAATCAGACCACAGTCAGAACAATCAGACAAGGAACTCAGCTCAGCACCACTATGGTGGCATGGCAATTTAGCTTCAAACATTCCAGGCTGGGCTCTAACACCAGGCTGCTCATAGAGTATGGTGCCCAGTGATGCTGATTTTCTGAGACTGTCCTGGTTTTAGCACTAGAAGTTCCATGATCCTGAAAAACCCCTTTCCAGGATGTGGAAAGTCATGATATCAGAGATGGGTGTAGAAGGTCAGGAAAAAAGTATAAAACCCATATCGTGGCCAAAAAAATAGGGGCTGAAACAATACATTTTTTTTTTAGTGTCAAACAGATTTGGCATATTGACTCATCTTTCACAGTGGCTGTTGCCAATTTTCTCCCCCCACTGATATTGTCAACCATGATCTGCATTTCACATTGTTGTATCACTCTGAGTATATGACTTAAGGGCACAACTTAAATGCATTGTACTCGTGAAGGTTAACAGTCATCTTTGATTTTGCCTGTAACATAACTGTTGTGCTTTGTGTAGAGTTAGTGCTAGTTAAGTTTTTAACATTGTGAATATAGTAACCATGTTTTCTAAGGGTTCAGGTAATGAAAACTACCAATGTCAGCATGATCGAGACTCCCCCCCACAAAAAAAAAAAATGATTAAAAAAAAACTGTTCTACCAAACACATAAGGAAAATATTAACCCAAGAGACAGAAAGGGCCACATAAACCAGAGACTTCATCAGCTTGAGACCAAAAGAGCTAGATGGTTCCTGGCTACTGCCAATGATGGCCCTGACAGGGAACACAACAGAGAGTCCCTGATGGAGCAGGAGAAAAGTGGGGTGCAAAACTCAAATTTTAGTAAAAAGACCAGACTTAATGGTCTGACTGACACTGGAGGGACCCTAGAAGACATGGCCCCCAGACTCTCTGTTAGGCCAAAACTAAAACCATTCCCGAAGCCAACTTTTCAGACAAAGCCTATAGACTGGACTATAAGATATAAAATGATACTCGTAAAGAGTGCGCTGCTTAGCTCAAGTAGATACATGAGATGAAATGGGCAGCTCTTGTCCAGAGGCAAGATGAGAAGGCAGAAAGGAACAAGAGCTGGTTGAATGGACATAGGAAATCCGAGGTAGAAAGGAGGAGTGCCCTGTCACATTATAGGGAGAGCAACTAGGGTCACAGAATAATGTGTGTATACATTTTTGCATGAGAAACTAACTTGAGCTGTAAACTTTCACTCAAAGCACAATTAAAAAAAAAAACTGCTCTTCTAATGTTTGATAACAGGATATATACAACTGGACTAGGGAGGTAACTCACTAAATGAATATGCAGACAAGATTTTGAAATTGGGCATGGAGGACAAAGGGGTGTGAACACATATACAGAGACTGAATCTCACAAGTCTGGGGTGAGATAGGAAAGCACCTCTAAAATAATCAGGAGGTTTTGTTGTTGTTGTTATTTTTTTTATCTTCCAAAAAGATACTACTGCACAGCAGAAAACAGCTGCCCTTGAGTTGGCCTGGCAATACCAAAGGAATAAACACACATTACCGTGTTGTTTCCTTCATAGTTTTCTACAAAACTGAGTAAAGTTATATTTTGTGATTCAGAGATTATAACTCAACTGCCCTGTGGCTAACAAAAGGGGAAATTTTGTTAACAGATGAGGTGGTCCTTCCCAGAGTTGTGCTGATTCTGTCAGACCTTACCAGTGATCCTATTTGCTACGAGGCAGAGGATGATACGTTGATTCATAGCACCAAAGATATTCCCCCTAACCTTTAAGAACTTCGATTTGAAAAAATGGAGTTCAAGGCTTTTTTTTTTATTTGTATGAAAATCTTAGAAAACATAAAACAAAATTCTTGATATTTTGTCCAAATACAAATGAGACTTTATTCATCAATCTACATATTCATCCAAGAAAGCAAATGTCAGTTTTGGCAGATTCCCTTCAGTATATAAATGTCCTACTGAAGAAAATGAAAAGGTTTTACTATGCGCTAAAGGTCCTGCACACCTTGTACAAAACACTGGAAGAAGGTATAATTTGCTTACTTGTGAAACTGAAGATTTTATAATACAAGATTTTGGTTACCTCTCAATTTTCTTAAGACATTCAGAAGCGCTTAATGAAACTTTTGACTTTGTATGAATGGAAGAAAATAGCCTCCTTAGACATGTGCTTAGAAGATGTCTATCACTGTTACCTACCATATTTTCAAAGTGTGGGACAAGAAGAATATCATTTTTTAATAAGGAGATACATAGAGGATAGAACCCCACTACCGTCGAGTCCATTCCGACTCAGCGACTGTATAGGACAGAGTAGAACTGCCCCATAGGGTTTCCAAGGAGGGCCTGGAGGATTTGATCTGCCAACCTCTTGGTTAGCAGCCATAGCACTTAAGCCACTATGCCACGAGGATAGAAGTGTGGGAAAGATTACAGCAAACAGAAATTCACATATTGTTTCTCCAAAGCTGATCAATGATGTCTGAAAATATCATAAAGAATTAGAGAAGGATGAATTAAATGCACCTGAGCTGTTGAATGTTATATTTTGGGTACTATAAAAACTCTGCATATGCTGAAAAAATGGCACATATTTTGGAGATAAGACTGCTTCAGGACCAAAAAAAAAAAAAATCAAGTTCGAATTATCTCTGTGCTTAAAACAATTTTCCCTGAGAAAGAAAGAGAGTTGTAACTTAGGATAACAGCAATGTGCTTCAGAATGTTTAAAATGATGGTCATGTTTAGATGTGCCTAACCTATATGATTAAATCCCTGGATGGTTCAAAAAGTTAAGCACTCAGCTACTACCCAAAAAGTTGACAGTTCGAACCCATCCAAAAGTGCCTCTGATGACAGGCCTGGCAATCTGCTTTCGAAAGGAAACCTTATGGAGCAGTTCTACCTGGCACCTGTGAGGTCACCACGAGTCAGAATGGACTTGAGGGCAACTAACAACAAAAACCTATACGATTAGCATTAGATGCAAAGTATTTAATTAATAATCAAATGGTTAATCAAACCAAGACTGTAGATACAAAGTATCTCCAGTGGATACATTTGGAGAACAGGAAACTCATTCTTGTAAGTCTAAAAGTCTATTGTTGCTAGTAAGTAAAATCTTAAATCCACCATGTTCGAGTTGCTTTTTTCTTTCTTTCTTTCTTTTTGAAAGGATATTTAGCTTAATGCCATCAAATGAAATACTATTGTAAATGTGCACTTATTAAGAGTAGAGTTGAGCATCAAAGTGAATTTTACATTCCGCAGGATTCATTATAGTCATGTACTTATTGTATTTATTCTACAAAATAAGTATACAAAATTTAAAATTTCAATACAGAATTAAAAAGAGTTAAAATAAGCTTTTGTATCAGAGAAGAGAAAGAAACTTTTTAATGTACTGTTAAGTTTCTCTCACACGTATTACTTGGTTAATTAGTCATACTATGTTGTTGGGTTTTTTTTTGTTTTATCAATTAGTACTATGTTGTTGGGGTTTTTTGGTGTATTAATTACTACTAATTGCTCACTGTTAACTAGTACAATTGTTATTTTGTTAATTAATAGCATTTATATAACAGAAAAGTAAATGCACAGAATAATACATAATACATAATTTCACGTTTTTATGTCAAAGTAATAACACGTGCATATTTGTGTGCGTGTGTATACACGGTATTTTGGTTTTCTATGTTGTTGGTTTCATATGGTCCTGGGTTGGCACCCTAAAAACTTGTTGCCCCTACGTAAGTTATCTGTGCAGCTTTTTAAAAACAAAGCTTCCTGGCCTTCACACCCAGAGGGATGGAGCAGGAATAAAACCAAGGAAAATTGTATTTTAGTAGCACCCATGTGCTTCTAATGGGAACCACTGTGGCATTCTGCTGGAGGCTGAAGAATTTATGAAGTGCTTTGTCTTGGGTTCTGAAAGTTTTGTATTAAAACCTCCAAACAGCAGCACTGTACCAGAAATATGGAATTCTTAATGGTTTACATTTGATCGTGAGATTCTCCATGTCAGGAATCTTGCCTTCTCTCTTTGTTCTCATTTTGACAAAGAAGATCGGTGTGATGAAAATATATAAGGGAGGCAGCAGGGAGGCCACAGAGTGCAGTGGTAGGAACAGCTACACAGCTACTTGATGTGTCTCCAGGTTTACCATCCGCTAGCAATACAACTATGGGCAAGTTAATTATGTCAGACATATTTTTCCTCAGTTATGAAATAAGATAACAACAGATTGTGTTCAGTGAGTTGCATGGTCTACAACTTAAAAAAAAAAAAAAAGTTTTCTAAGCCAAACAAAAGGAGACCTGGTGGCATAGTTGTTAAGCACTCTGCTGCTATATCAGACTACTACATTTTTATCCTGAGATTGGCTCCTGGACTCGAACGACCTACCTTTCCACTAACAGCCAAATTCTTAACGAATGCACCACCAGGGCTCCTTTCTATAAAGATTACAGCCTTGGAAACCCTATGGAAGCACTCAACTCTCCCTATAGGGTCACTATGAGTTGGAATTGACTATATGAAAATGAATTGTAAGCCAAACAAACAAACAAAAACAATAAAAATGTTAATTTGGATTTCTTTTCTTCGTGGTATAGATCTCAGTCTCCAGCTAGAAACAAATGCTAAACAGAATCAGAAATTACTTTTTTTAGTGGAAAAAATGCCTCTGTCTGGGATATAAGGTCTAGGAAAATGGAAACTACAGCCATTCAATGGCACCACACATTCCCCACTTCTTGTAGGACCTCGAGCCATCTGAGTCTTGGTTTCAATCACCTTACATTGTCATTTTAATATCTATTTCACAGGACTCTTGAATCAAAAGAGAATATATGAAAAAAGTTCTAATAAATATTAAAATGATAGGTAAATAGCAGACATTATTATCTGTTTCTTTTGTGAGTTCAAAATTATTGCTGGTAAATGTATCCCTGACATCTATGAATTTGAAATAGAATAATATGTTGGAAAGTCATGCATCTGGTTTGAAAAGAAAGTATTTCTAGAGGTTGGATAGCTTTATGAGTTTGTTTGATTTTTCTTATATATTGTTTGAGCTTAGGAGAGAGGAATAAAAGTTGTGATTGCAGTGTTATAGATGTGCTTGATAGAGTTTGATACGAAAAGAAAGACAGACATTCTGTCAATCGCCCCAGATCTTTGATTTTTTTTTTTTTTCTTTCACATTGTAATCCCTGTTTTCCTTCTGTGCCTGATTGATAATGTACATTGTACCTGGCACCTCAATAAATACTCCATGCTGGCTGAACACTAATGAATCAAGATTGCAAACAGGAACTTAAATTATAGAACCATCATCTAAAGTCACTCAGATTTCTAAAATTGACAGCAAATACTCACAACTGGCTGAGCAGGGGAACAGTCCAAATTTTACACAACTAGAAAGATAATAAAGCTGGGAATAACCATTTCAGGATTTTTTTCTGAACCCTTTTAGGTCATGCAGTTCTGGAGGTCATGAGAGGGGTAAAGGAAAGTGGGAAATGGTTTTTACAAGGGTTTGCAGCCCTAGTTGAATAATGTGATAAAAATACCCAAGATTATCCTGAAAAAACATTTCTGGAATATAGAGTTGTTCATGTTTCTTCGCTAGGAAATACACTAAGGGCCTTAGGAAAATCCCAGTTTCAAAGCCAGTTGGGGCATGACAGAGAAACAATCTTATTAGAGAAGTACATAATTCATCTCCTAGCTCTCTCTGACACTTTTAATATGTGATTGGACTTGGGCTAAACCTCTGTACACCTCAGTTTTCTCATCTGCAAAATGGAGCATATATATATACATGCCTCCCATAGAGATTGTTCCAGGTGTTAGATGAGTTGGTATCGGTGAAAAATATTTTCATACTCTAATGTTATGCTTGGAGCCCTGTTGACACAATGGTTAAGTTCTCAGCTGTTAACTGGAAGGCTGGTGGTTCGAACTCACCCAGCAGCTCTGCAGGAGAAAGACCTGGAAATCTGCTCCCATAGAGATTACAGACTAGAAAACTTTATGGGGCCATTCTACTGTGTTACATGAGGTCATTATGAGTCAAAATTGACTTGATGACACCTAACAACAACAACAACAAATGTTATGCTAGAGAAAATTATCATTTAAACAAAGCAAGGGTTTTCTGGAAGCCAATCTGAAATAAAGAAATCAGATACCTGTTAATTTCTGTCATTGCCAGTTTTTGATGAAGTTTTACCTTCATGACAATACTTACTGCATTCTGCCCCATAGGAGCTGCTACCACTTTTCCAAAGAGAATGTTTTTACATGTGTGAATGTGTGTGTACATGTGCATATACATCACATAGGTACTTTCCAATACAAGCCTGCAAGGTAGATACAGTTATCTTCAGTAAACAGATGAAAAAAACTAAGACTCAGGCAATGTGACTTGTCCCGGTACAAATTCAGGTAATGTGTGGCAAAGCCAGAATTTAAATCAATGTCAATTTGAACTTCTGGTTAAGATGGTGGCATAAAGCTCTTTTCTTTTTTTACTCTCTTCTCCTCCATTGACGCACCTTGAGAACATGTAACAGGGTAAAATATACAGGAAAATTCAGCAACACTATGTTCAATGAAACCAGGAAATGATAGAATGTCACATCACAAACTTAAAAAGCATTACCTATCAGATGCCTTGAAATCTGGGCCAGCATGAGGGAGTGTTAAGCCCTGAGATGTTCCTTCTCATATCTTGAGTGAGATACAGATTTTTATGTAAATAGGTAGCATGGTCCTGAAATTCCCATTCAACAATTCCCCATTGAGAGTCATGAGTGCTACGGACATAAGTGGGCCATAAGAAAAGGGAAAGAATGTGCCTGAGAGACCAAATCCCACTTTCCAGAATGCCAGAGAGGTGGAGTTAATAAAGAAATGACCAGGCAGAGCTTTTTGCTGGGGACTATCTAGCCTCCTAGGTAACGGGGGGTTGGGCTAGCTGAAGGAAATATAGGTGGGGGCATGGAGAAAGGAGAGAATCCCTAATCCTGATCTCAGGGTCACAGCAAAGTATGGGTTTATCTAGGTGACTCCAAAGTTCCCTTCCACATGCCTTTTGTTTGTTTGTTTGTTGAAAGCCTTTAAACTATGCTGCCTCTCTAAACCTCTCTGGCACAAGCCACTGTAAAGTGGCACTTCATCAAGTTGTATAGGGAGCTGGTTTACGAGATGAGTGATTACATATGGTCCACAGTTTGTTGCTGTTTTTTCCAGTCAATGCCAGCCTTTTGGGCTCCACCTTCTAGAGGAGTCCAGTTAGAAACACTCTGTTTCTCCGGAATCTTGGAGCATTGATGGGCATCTGCAACAGATGATTTTTTCCTCATTCCCCTCTCTACTACTCTTCCAGCTTCTCCAGGGTAGAGAACATGCATCTGGGACCAGCATCATGACTACTACCTGATTGTTGTCGATAAGAGCCTGTTAAATTAAACTAAGGAGAACTGAACTCTTCTGCTTTAACTGGGAATTCTCAATGACGAAATGATGAGTAATTTGGACAGAAACCATATAAATGCATTTTCATAGCATTTATACACTTAGCATTTCCCTGGACCCACGGTAAGTACTTAATCTATGAATTAAATGACACCATGGAGATGCTTAGACACTACTCTATTTTGATTTCATGTTGCCTTAGTCCGATCCTTTCATACTGTCACAGGAATAACTCCTTTCCCTACTTATTTAAATGGTTGTAACACATTTAACCCCACACATCTGTCAGTTTGTTCTACTGTGGGGGCTTGTGTGTTGCTGTGATGCTGGAATCTGTGCTACTGGTATTGAAAGACCAGCAGGGTCACCTGTGGTGGACAGGTTTCAGCTGAGCTTCCAGACTAAGACAGACTAGGAAGAAGGACCCAGCAGTCTACTTCTGAAAAGAATTAGACAGTGAAAACCTATGAGTAGCAGGGGAACATTATCTGATATAGTGCTGGAAGATGAGCCCCTCAGGTTGGAAGACACTCAAAATATGACTGAGGAAGTGCTACCTCTTCAAAGTAGAGTCGAAGTTAATGATGTCAAGCTTTTGGGACCCTCATTTGCTGATGTGGCATGACTCAAAATGAGAAGAAACAGTTGCAAACATCCATTAATAATCAGAACCTGGAAAGTACGAAGTATGAATCTAAGAAAATTGGAACTCATCAGAAATCAAATGGAACACATAAATATCGATATCCTAGGTATTAGTGAGCTGAAATGGACATTTTGAACTGGACAATCTTATGGTTTACTATGTTGGGAATGACAACTTAAAAAGAAATGACACTGCATTCATCATCAAAAAGAACATTTCAAGATCTACCCTGAAGTACAACACTGTCAGTGATAGGATGATATCCATACACCTACAAGGAAGACCAGTTAATGTGATTATTATTCAAATTTATGCATCGGCCTCTAAGGCCAAAGATGAAGAAATTGAAGGTTTTGACCAACTTCTGCAGTCTGAAATTGAGCGCACATGCAATCAAGATGCACTGATAATTACTGGTGATAGGAATGCAAAAGTTGGAAACAAAGAAGAAGCATCAGTAGCTGGAAAATACGGCCTTGGTGATAGAAATGATGCCTGAGATGGCATGATTGAATTCTCCAAGACCAACGACTTCTTCATTGTAAATACCTTCTTTACCAACATAAATGGCAACTGTACATGGACCTTGCCCAATGGAATACACAGGAATCAAATCGACTATAGCTGTGGAAAGAGATGTTGAAAAAGCTCAAGATCATCAGTCAGAACAAGGCCAGGGGCTGACTGTGGATCAGACTATCAATTGCTCATATGCAAGTCCACATTAAAACTGAAGAAAATCAGAATAAGTCCACAAGAGCCGAAGTACAACCTTGAGTATATTGCACTTCAATTTAGAAACAATCTCAAGAACACATTTGACATGTTGAACACTAATGACCGAAGACCAGATGAGTTGAGGAATGACATCAAGGACATCATACATGAAAAAAGCAGGAGGTCATTAAAAAGGCAGGAGAGAAAGAAAAGACCTAAATGGATGTCAGAAGACACTCTGAAACTTGGTCTTGAACATTGAGTACCTAACGCAAAAGCAAAGAACGCTGAAGCAAAAGAGCTGAATGGAAGATTTCAAAGGGAGGATTGAGAAGGCAAAGTAAAGTATTATGATGATATGTGCAAAGATCTTGAGGTAGAAAACCAAAAGGGAAGAACACGCTCAGCATTTCTCAAGCCGAAAGAACTGAAAAAAAATTCAAACTGCGAGTTGCAATACTGAAGGATTCTACAGGAAAGATATTAAATGACACAGGAAGCATCAAAAGAAGATGCAAGGAATACACAGAGTCACTAAACCAAAAAGAATGATCAGTGTTCAACCATTTGAGCAGGTAACATATGATCAGGAACTGATGGTACTGAAGGAAAAAGTGCAAGCTGTACTGAAGGCATTGGTGAAAAACCAGGCTCGGGGAACTGACAGAGTACCAGTTGAGATGTTTCAACAAAAGGATGCAGCGGTGCTCACTTGTCTATGCCAAGAAATTTGGAAGACAGCTACCTGGTCAACCGACTGGAAGCGATTCATATTTATGCCTATTCCCAAGAAAGGTGATCCAACCAAATGCTGAAATTATCAAACAATATCATTAATATCATATGCAAGCAAAATTTTGCTGAAGATCATTGAAAAGTGGCTGCCATGGTACTTTGAAAGGGAACTGCCAGAAACTCAGGCCAGATTTAGGAGAGGTCATGGAACCAGGGATATCATTGCTGCTGTCATGTGGATCTTGGCTGAAAGCAGAGAAAACCAGAAAGATGGTTACCTGTGTTTTACTGATTATTCAAAAGCATTTGACTGTGTGGATCATAACAAATTATGGACAACATTGCAGAGAATGGGAATTCTGGAACACTTAATTGGATTCACGAGGAATCTGTACGTGGATCAAGAGGCAGTCATTCGGACAGAACAAGTAGATACTGCATGGTTTAAAATCAGGAAAGGTGTGTGTCAGGGTTGTATACTTTTACCATACCTATTCAATCATTTTCTGAGCAAGTAATTCGAGAACCTGGACTCTATGAAGAAGAACGGGGCATCAGGATTGGAGGAAGGCTCATTAACAACCTGTGTTATGCAGATGACACAACCTTGCTTGCTTACCTTTGCCCTTAAAGTGACCAAAAAAAAAAAAAAAAAAAATTGCCATCGAGTTGATTCCAACTCATAGCAGCCCTATAGGACAGAGTAGAACTGCCCCACAGAGTTTCCAGGGAGCACCTGGTGGATTCCAACTGCTGACCTTTTGGTTAGCAGGCATAGCACTTATCCATTACACCACCAGGGTTTTCCTTAAAGTGACATCTTTCCTTTTTAATGCTTGAAAGAGTTCTTTTGCAACAGATTTGCTCAGTGTTTTATGTCCTTTGATTTCTTGACCGCTGCTTCTGTGCGTGCTGATTAGAGAAGGTATAATCAACAGAAAACAACCATAGCATGTATTCCCAATTTGTGACACAGCTGTTTGGAAGGCCAGTGTGTAGGTGCTGAAAGCTTACTATGGGCCAACATTATCTCATTTACTTCTCAAAACAACCTCACATTGTAGGAATTATTTTCTTTATCTTGCTATTGAGAAACTCAGGTGTAAAAGGGCTTGTTCAAGTTCACCTAGTTCATAAACGGCAGTGCTGACTTAACCTTGGGTGACTGAGTTTAAAGCCCACGTTCCATGTGGGGTAGTGCTTTCCACAATGAGTAATAGGAAATGGATTAATGGACTTGAATTAACTAGAGTGTGTTATCAGGTCAGAAAATAGTATGAAATGTATCAATTACACCCAGTTCTTGACGGTCATTTCCCAAAGTAGAGCGTAAGTCATGAAATTATTTTAAAGCACAAATCAATAAAATAGCACATCAAAAAGAAATATTCTCCTGAGATTTTAAGTTATAATCACGTTAACATTCTTGAATGAAGAGGAATCAGTGCATCATAAAGAGAGGAAAGAATCAAGAGGGTAACAATTATATCTATTTAAGATATAAAGAATTATGCAGTAGTCATAAATAGTGAAATTGGTTAATAAACCTTTATATCCAATTATCTTTCTACATTGTCTTAACTTTCATTTTTGAGTTATTTCATGGAACGTAAAAATATTGGGCTTCAAATTCCACACCGATATCCTCAATTTATCTGGAATGGCAAATTGTCACAATCAACCTCAGGGAAAAGCACATGAATACTAGAGATTTCTCTTTATGTAGTTGTCAAATCACCCTGGCAAAATACCCAAAAAACCCAACCTACTGCTGTCAAGTCACCTCTAACTCACAGTGACCCCAGGGCTTTCTTTCCAAGGCTATAAATCTCTACAGAAGCAAACTGCCACGTCTTTCCCTTGTAGAGCCAATGGCAGCTTCCATCCTCTGACCTTTCATTTAGCAATCCAGGGAAGGTCTAAACTTCAACCATGAAAGTGATAAGAGATAAAAAGGCACATATGGTTAAGCACTGGAATACTAACTAAAATATTGGTGGTTCAAACCCACCCAGAGGCATCTCGGAAGTAAGGTCTGGCAATTTTCTTCCTAAAGGTCACAGCCTTGAAAACCCTACGGAGCAGTGCTACTCGGCACACATGGGGTCTCCACGAGCTGGAGTCAACTAGAAGGTAATTAACAACAACCAGATGGATTCGACCCTAACTCTCCAAATACTCACCCCTCATCTGATAGCTTAGCCGCACGGATTTCAGAAACTTCTTTCTTATTCGTCGTCAATTTTATCTGACCTTTGATCTGACTGAATAAACTATATAAAAATATTGAATGAAAATAACAACAAAAATAAAATCAGCCAGAGGCAAAGAGACCTGAAGTTTATTTATACCTTATGTCTTTTCTGTTAGGAGTCGTTTTTTATTTTCATAAGGCACTAGTAAACATTCATTTATTCATTTAGCAAATGTGTGTGGAATGCCTACCACGTACCAAGTATTGGTGACATAAAGAAAACACAAGAAACAAAGTGCCTGTCTTCCTGGAGCATTACACTTACGGTTGGAAGATAATTTTCAAATACTGATTTTTTTTGCCTGATTATTTCCTCCTTTTTCTATCTCACCCTCAGTTCACGCATTTAGAACATTCTGGGCTCATTGTCCCTGCATAGGATTATATATACTTGGGCCACAAGAACCAAATGGCTCTTCTTGGTTTTCCAAGCTCCTAAGGCTAAGAGGAGAATGGAGAGGGCCACTTCTCCCAATCTCCACTACCACCCACTGTGGGATCTGGTGAATCACAATCATTTCTTTCCCAGAGCTTGACAGTAGCCTTCCAGCTGGCCTAGCCGCTTTTAACCCTGTGTCGCTGAAGTCCATTATCCATAAAGCAGCTGTGTGACACTTTTAGAACTGAAGCCTTGTCATGTCATCCCTGTGTTCAAAACCTTCGAATTCCTTCCCATCTTACTCAAAGTCCAAAGAACTTGCCATGATTTACAAGGTTCTCCCTGGCCTATCTTCCTTCCTTCCCCTGGCCTCAGATCAATCTCTTCACTGTCTCATAGTTACTGAAAAGGTGTTTACAAGATAACAAGCTGTTTACAGAAAGAAGCAAAGATTAAGGAGGAAACACCGTCTTTTGTTGCCATATTCTGTGAAATGTATCTCCATCAGTGGCTGGTACACAATCTGAAATACACAAGCAAGAGAGAAGATGGGGATCTTTTTAGCTTTTCTTGAATTTAATCTGTGAATATGTTCTCTGCCAGAAAAGCCCAAGGAAACTTAACATTTAGGATGAGAATTAAATCCTTGATTTGGAGACGAGACACTGCTTAGGCTCTGTATATATTGTTCACAATCTACATTTATTTTATGATACTTGTGACAGTCTTTTTTCTTCTTAATCCTAACTCAGAAAAGGAAGTCAGAGTTTTAATATCTGCACTGAAGTTTTGCTTTCCAATTGTTGTCTGAGTCACCCTAACATGTATTTGCTGATACCCACTCTGGAGTAGGTAGAGCATGGAATACCGGCAGACAAAGATGAGTAGGACAGAATCTCCAAATTCAAGGAGTGCGCACATTCTAGTGGGAGAGACAGAAGCCAGGGGTTTCACTGCTACCTTTCAGTTACAAAGTGTTGTGAAATACCATAACCTAGAAATTAAATTTAAAACTGTGTTTTCTTGAACCAGTCACTTGGCCTCTTTTAGCTTTAGTTTTATCATCTGAAAAAGACTATTGTGAGGATTTCATGATCATCCTTACATAAAGCTCCTAGTTTAGTAGTGGCACCTAGTAAGGACTCAACAAGAGATAGCTATTATTCAAATTGAGCCCTGGTGGCTCAGCGGTTAAGAGCTACAGCTGCTAACCCAAAGGTAGGCAGTTGAAATCCATCAGCCACTCCTTAGAAACTCTATGGGGCAGTTCTACTCTGTTCTATAGGGTCACCTATGAGTTGGAATCAACTTGACAGCAACGAGTTTTTTAACAGGTTATTTTTCAAATGCAGGAGTCCTTTGATGGTATTGCTATGACTTCAAATGCCTATACATAGCTAGTCTGTCATGATATTATCCAATTAATTCAGAAGAAGAAGTCAATTTGGAAACAAATTGATGTTGGGGTGGGGTTATGCCAATGGCAAGAGTCCAGGAAATAAAAAGAAAGAATAAATATAAATTCTGGGTCAACTTCTGTGTTTCTCTGGAATAGTTTTTATTTCCTTTTAAAGACCCAGCTTTCTCGTAATTGTTTAGTTCAGTCAGTGAATTGATCAATCTTGGCCATTATAACAGAGTCAAGTGTAAACTCAACCGTTTTTAAATCCGACCTTTCTTTCTATATGTACATAATGCAGGTGACTGGTTATTCTACTTCTAACTGCTTGTGCTTGAACTTTATTCAGAAACAATCCTTCAGTAGGAAGAGAAAGGAGCTGTCGTATGCTAAGGTTGTTTTACATTGCCTTAGTTAATCTCAAAATCACCTATATTATCCCCTGATAATAGCTGAGGATTCAGAGAGCTTGAGTGCCTTGCCACATACCACAGAGGTAGTAAGATTCAGGGGTGGAAGTTCAAGTGCTTCTATTTTTACAGAGAATTGGTGCTTTTTGAGGCCAGCAGAACTTGAGTGAGACATTTCACAGGAGACCCAACACCCAGTACCCTTTATTCTTACTACCTACTCTTCAGGAAATCACCTCACTTACAATTGAGTTTTCTAGGTGAGAGTGTCCCAGCAAGAGGAGACATTGGGAACTCATTTTAGGCCGTTGGTCTCTATGTAGCAGCATCTCTCTCTGAAAAAGACACAGCACAATGGCATAGCTGTCGAAGATGTTTAAGTGAGTGAGGGTCAATTCCAGGACTGGGGGAACTGATAACATTCAAGTTATCAGTCTCTGCCAGGCTGGAGACCAGATGCTAGACCAAGGTGCCTCTCATAGGTTCTTTCTGACATTAAACCCTGGGTTGAATGATATGAATGATTTTCACTAATGGAGGACTTCACAGAATGTTTAATATGCTAAATCATTTATTACAAATGTATTTTTGGTTATCTGAATAGATTAGCGTCCAGTTGAAAATATACTGAAAGTCATTGTACTAATAAAGAAACTAATAACAAGATTAGCTGTAGTTAAGGCTTCTTTATTCACTATTAAACACTCACACACATATGCATGCTTGTGTGTGTATAAATACATACACATACTTTTTTTTTGTCATTCAAGTGTCAATATAAAGAAGAGAACAAATAGCAATGATAGCTATTTATTGAGACTTGGATCCTTGCCAAAAACTCTGTAACTCCTTGTCCTCATGAAAATTCTGTAAGTCAAGAAACATAAAACACTAAGAAACTCTAGTTGGTGAGAGTGTGGACTCTGAAGCCAGAATGCCTGGGTTTAAATCCCAACACTCTTGCTATGTGATCTTGCACAAGACCATGGTTGCTCGCTTCAGTTTCTTCAAATGTTTACAAGGACTACACATTATCATCCCTTTCTGTAAATGAGTGAGCTGACAAAGAGTGGCATTATCCAAATTACCTAGGTAATTGTTCAGATCATATTGAGAAAAGTGAGAGGTCACTGTCCTTCAGGAAAAAGAGACCCGATCTTGGAGCTAGCAGACCCAGACCCCAGCTTTGCCAGTAACTGTCTACATGGCTTTTGGCAAGCTATGTCTCCTCTCTAAGTTCACTTATAGTTAAAATGAGGCTGACACTACCCACCTTACTGTGCCATTGTGAGGATTACATGAGATAATGAACAGGGAAGCAGCCAGCATGGGACCCGGTGCACCAACATTCAATAAAATGTTTGTGGGATCTAAAGGTTCTTTTTGTAACTTTCTCATGGCGTTAAACGCCAGTAGAGAAAATGGTGTTTTAAGATAACAATGACAGAAAACGGAGTCAGCAAGTCATAGTATAAGTCAAACATATGTTTGTTTGTATTTTTTGTTTTTCCTTGTATTTGACTTTTTTTTTCCAGGAGACACAATCCTCCCTGAAATTGTGAAGGCAATAGTCACCGTGTTGAGCCTTTATGAGAGAATTCTATCTTTCATTAATTTTTCTTCTGTTGTTGTTGTTACATGCCGACAAGTCGTTTTGAATTCATAGTGACTTCATGTGACAGAGTAGAACTGCCCCATAGGGTTTCCTCGGCTGAAATGTTTACGGAAGCAGATCACCAGGTCTTCCTCCGGCAGAGCTGCTGAGTAGGTTCAAACCACCAGCCTTTCAGTTAGCAGCTGAGCACTTAATCGTTACACCATCAGGGCTCCTTTTTAAATGCCACATGGGTCTTCTCTTTAAGGATCTCAGTTGTAATTGTACTTTCACAAATGGCATTATTTGATTAAAATCTGACTCTCCCATGTGATCTCTGAGGACAGACTTTCTATCTAGTTTGCTCAGCCCTGTATTTTTAGCATATACTACAGTGCCTAGTACAGAATAAAAAGTCCTAGTGGCACAGTGGTTAAGCATTTGGCTGCTAACCAAAAGTCTCCTAGGGACTTTATATTGGAGAATATTTATATTGGATAAAACTTACTTTTCTACACCCTACCTTTCCCACACTCTACCCAGCACATGCTTCTGTGACTATCACTGCTTCTACTGCTCCATGTTTAATCTCTGCGTTGACTTGATTTAAAATTATTCTAGTCTCCAGTGATTTGACGGTGTTTCCAACATAAAATAAAAATTAAATGCTCACTCTTCCTCATATAACTCCCCTGGTTTCAGACACTATTTCTGACCATTTATTATGTAGGAATTTTGCAACCTGAACATAAACCGGAGACAACCCCCTGCTCAGATTCTTATCAAGGCAGTGAAACAACTGCCATGATGTCTGAGTACCCCTGTTGACTGTGTGTGTGCTCGTTCATCTCTGACTGCTATCTTCACCTAATCACACCTTTTATTCTCTTATTTCACTTTCTTATTTGATATGCATTTACCATCTACCATTTCCTATGTACTATCAGCCCTGGTGGAGCCCTGGAGGAATAGTGGTTAAGAGCTCAGCTGCTAACCAAAAAGTCAGCAGTTCAAATCCACCAGCTGCTCCTTGGAAACCCTAAGGGTCAGTTCTACTCTGTCCTATAGGATTGCTATGAGTCAGAACTGACTCGATGGCACTTTAAGGCAACAACATTAGCCCTGGTAGCTTAGTGGTTAAGAGCTTGGCTGCTAACCAAAATGTGAGTAGTTCAAATCCCCCAGTCGCTCCTTGGGGACCTCATGGGGAAGTTGTACTCTGTCCTATAGGGTCACTAGAAGTTGGAATCAATTCCACAGCAATGGGATTCATTTTTTTGTTTGTTTGTTTGGTATAGCGATCACAAAGGTAGATAACATGGAGTATCTATTCACTTTGACCTACTGTATTATTCCTTAGGGCTGCTGCAGCAAATTACCTCAAACTAGGTAGCTCCAAAAAAAAAAAAAAAAAGAATAAAACCACAGAAATTTATTCTGTCATAGTTTTGGAGGCTAGAAGCCTGAAATTAAGGTGTCAGCAGGGCCATGCTCTCTCTCTGAAGCTTCTGTGAGAGAATCTGCTCCATGCCTTTCTCTTAGCTCCTGACATCCCAGCAACCCTTGGTGTTTCTTGGCTTCTAGACTCCTTGCTCCAATCTCTGACTCTGTTATCGCATGGGGTTCTTCTGTGTGTGTGTCTGTATCTGTGTCTCTTCTTATAAAGGTATCAGTTACAGTGTATTAGAGCCCACTCAAAAGACCTCGCCTTAATTGAATTACATCTGCAAAGAACCTATGTCTTACTCGGGGCTCTCTAGAGGAGCAAAACCCATGAAATGTATATATAAATATATAGAGAGAGATTTACTTCAAGGAAATGACTCACAAAATTGTGAGGAAATGGCTCACGCATTTGTGGGGACTGGCAAGTCCCAAATCCGTGGATCAGTTGGCTGAAGACTTCTGTAGGTGTACATCCCAAAAATCAGAGGTCAGATATCAAGAGTCGAGAGAGAGAGAGAGAGAGAGAGTGCTTTGCTAAAACATCAATTTATATACTGGAGGCAGGCTACATCCCCAAGGAAACTCCCTTATAACTGATTTGCTGATCATATTAGATCACATAATGGAAAGATTACATTACATTAGGGAAGAATACTCAGCCCAGGGTCTGCCAAACCACTGAGAATCATAGCGTAGCCAAGTCGACACATAACATTAACCATCACATCCTATTCCCAAATAAAGCTACATTCACAGGTACCAGGGGTCTGGACTTGAACATATCTTTTAGGGAACAAAATTCAATCCATAGCAAGTACTGCTATATCTGCTGACAATTTCTGTACAATTGGCATTTTCTACAATAGAAGCACACCTCTAGAGCCCAGAAGGCAGAGCAATGCATCATGTGCCTCTGGCATGGGGAAGGGTTTGCATGGGAATTGGGCCTTGTTAAGTCAGCATGCGTTTTTCACGAAGACAATGACTTGAAGACACAGGATTCTAGGAAGAGGGACCAGCATGCACAGATGTGTGGATGTGGGAATGGCAGCACAATTGGAAAAAAATTGCATTTTGGGAAAAAACATAAAAGAAAACAAAATATACAATTGCCTCAGACTTCTAAAACCTGAGCAGTGTCAAATACGAAACAGAACAAAAACTAATGGCAAGGGGGTCTCCTGTGGGGGACAATATTCATTTTATTTTTATAGTACAAGTGAGTAAAGGCAGGTTTGTGCAAGGCTGGGAAATAAGAGATTCTTGGTCAATTTTGGAAGTTAGTGAACTTTACCTATATTAGGATCGTGGCTTAGTTTGAACAATGAAAATGATTTTTCGTTATTTTAAATGCCCCAATCTCCCTTAAATTTTAGGACAAAGTGTCTAAAAGTTTTAGCAGAACCTGCAAGAAATTCCATGAACCTCGTTACCTCTCCAACCTGGTCTTTACTCCAATTCTTTCCAGCCCTTTACTTGGACCGTTGTTTCTCTCATCTGTGTGCTAGTACGGGCTCTTGGCACTCCCAGGAACTCTGTCTCCCTCCCCTAAACTTACTTCCCTTTATAACTCCTGATTATCCTTCCAGTCTCTGTTCAAGCATCACCTCCTTTGAGAGAATTTCCCTGAACATCCACTCTCAGTCTTACCTGGGTTGCCACAATACTCTGCAGCTCTCAACCAGAAAAGCTAGCTAAGCTGATTACTGCTGTTATTTGCTACAACAGTAGGGCGTGAACTTTGTTTGTCCTTTCCTTTGTTTAAGCATTCATTAATTTATGAATTTCATCAAAAATATCTTGAAGACTTCTGATGTGAGGCGCTGTGAAAAAGACGCAGATGATTTCTGCCTTCACAGAGTTTCCAATCTAGTGTGAGACATGAAGAGACAATTACAATGTGGTCCAACAAATGTTAGGATGGCAGGAACACAGGATGTTATGGGCGCACATGGGAAGGGTACGTAAGCTGGACCGAAGTGGGGGGACAGAAAGAAGGTAGAGAAGGGGGGATTAGGAAAGCTTTTTGAAAGATGTAATTTTCAGACAAAGACTTCATTCATTCATATATTCACGCTCCAAATATTTATTGAGTTTTTACAACACGCCAGGCAGCATTTGGGATGCTTGGGATCTATCAGTGAATAAAACAATGACCTCTGTCATCTGGAGCTTATTTTTTAGTGCAAGGAGACAGAAAATAAGTAATAAACATAAATAAGTAGATCATATAATTTGTTATAAAAGGGTACTGGCTATGGAAAATGAAAAAAAAAAAGAAGAGCAAGATAAGAAGGACTGGGAGTGGGGGAGTGGTGGGAAGGTATTGGAGAAACTTGAAAGATCAATGATCTTTGGTGAAGTGAGACATTTGGAGACGAAGTGGGGAGGGTGGAAAGGGGACATAGAAGTCTTGGGCAAGGGAATGTCATTAAAGATAATAGGGCATTGAGGTCAATGGCAGGAGATATTAATGAAGGTCAGGCAGGAAACGTGACATACTCAAATTGGAATTATTTGAGAAGGATTTAACACAAGAAATACGAGTAGCAGAGTATGGGCCAGGGATAGGGAGTCCCCAGGGCTAAAATCAGTGGAGCTCTATTACAACCCTTTACTGAAGGACAGTAGAAATGAACAGTTACCAAAAACCCAGAGAACAAGGGGGCTGTGTGGAGCGGATGCCAACAGTAGCTGGCTAAGGAAGGCAGCCAGTTCTCAGCGACTCTACAGGCAGAAGCCAGTGGAATTAATGTCCTGAAATTACTCTCCTCCCTCCCTTCAATCTCTGGCTGCTGCTCCCCGTTAATGAAAGAGAACAGGAAGCCAGAGATCAAGGGAGCCCAAACCAATGTGGAGATGGATAGAAAGGGGATTTCGAGGGGCAAATGGAAGACAGCCAAATAGGGAACACTGAGGCTCTTAGTCTCTAGAATGAGAGGCTCATATGTAATTGATGTGCTTAATAATAAGTATTTAATCGATTGAATTAAATGAGGGGAACATTTGAGATGAGGTTATAAGGAGGATCAATGCTAGCTCCTGTTGGTGAAGAAGATTGCTGGAGAGAGAGAGACTGGATAGGGAACAATAAACATTTGCCACAACTGTCCATGAATCAGTGCTTAGGGAACAAGACCACTATTACAACTACTGCAAAGTATTGTTTATTTGCTTTTTACTTTTGCATTTAATTGCCAGTGTTCTGACTTTGGTGGTTATTGCCCTTCCATATCTGGCTCTCATTCCTTATTAGAAGGACCCTCTTTCATGCCAGCTGAAGCTTGGAGTTCAGCTAATGCAGTAACACTTGACGGGCAATGGTGATGTGATCTGGAGGAAATTGGCCCACACACCAAAAAAAAAAAATGAAAAACATAAAAAGAAAAAACTCAGAGGAAAGAAGGGAAGAAAGAATGGGCTTCTTTCTGTTCGTTTGATGTCTTCCTCACAACCCATGCTTCATTGATAGTTGATAGTATTCGTATTTATTTGAAAAATCAGGTTACATCAGGTTATCTTTGTGGAGTCAGAACCATGATGCAGCTGGCAGCAAATGCACTTTGACAGGATAGGGATGGATCTTCTTTCCCTGACCTTACCTCATGACAAAGAATAAAGCAAAGGAAATGAAACTAGCAAAGCAAAATATCAGAGTGAGAAGAGGATGCAAAGCGGTTTTATTTTGTTTGAATGGTATGAAAATGGGATGTTCATTGACTTTATGGTCAGATTTATTGGTCTGATTTCCTTGCTCTGCCATGCAGTCTTGTCTTCTATAAAAGAAGCTGTATCAAAGTTCCCCATCTACAAAATAGTCAGCATTTCAGTTCCTTTTCTAAAACTGAATGGGGGAGCTTGCATTAATTTATGAGACCTTTTAAGAGATTGGAAATGAGACACAGCCTGCAGTTGTCCCTTGTTTGTCAAATGGGTGCAGTGTCATGAAGGGGCCCATACCCTCGGCAGTTCTTTCTCTATGAACTTTTCTTTCCTACGGGGAAGCCTATTAGAGATGGAACTGGTTGCTAGGCTGGATATCCTTTTATCCTTGGGTTGAACTAGGGGAAGTCCCAGAGAGTGCTGAGATTCATGCCTGGAGACTTGTTTCCGACTGGCTACTGGTGCCAGAAGCTGTGGTGAACACTTGAACTAGAGCCAAGAGGCAAAGTTAAGAATTGGAATAGTGGCTAAGAAAAGGTCAGATTGTACATTGAGAGAAAATTTGGAAATATCCAAAGGAGATAGCTGGTGGGGAAAAAGGCAGGAAATTCCTAATACACATAAATGGTGATACAGTCCCTGAATAGTGTCAATGTCTGAGTGCTCAGCTACTAGTGGAAAGGTTGACGGTTTGCACCACCCAGAGGTACCTCAGAAGAGAGGCCTGGCAACCTGCTTCTGAAAGGCCACAGCCTTGAAAACCCCATGGAGCACTTCTACTCTGCACACATGCATCGGAATCAACAACTAACAATAACGAATGGGGATTAGGGTGCTTCGACGAGTAAAGTGTTACTCTGCCCCTTAAGTTTCTGACTTTAGGGGAGTGTCAGAGGCTGTTATTTGTAGCACATTGTGAACAGATGTTTTCCCGTGGATTTTTAGAAAGGGATTTTGAAGGGCTGGGCACCAGAGTAAAAGGACTGATGTAGTGTGAAATTAGAGTTGTAAGTGATTAACAAAATGGAAAGTTTCTGCCCTGTAACTGTTAAATGACCTTGCTAGAGTCTATATTCCATGGTGATATGCAAATATTAACAGCTTACAAGTAGCTAAGCATATCAGATAGACTTTCCATAGAAACCATACAAATTTGATTTCACGCAGGAAGGTATAAGGTGGCCTAGCATTACTAATATTGCTATTTACCGTCCAGCTATCGCCTCTTTCCTCCTCTAGAATCCATTTTATGTAGACAAACTACTTTACAGGATTGCACCCCGTCTCCTAACTTTTGACTATTGAGAGCAATGGCATTGGCCTCAAAGCTAAAGAAGTTTCTTCAGAGGTTGACAATTTAGAATGAGTGTGTTCAAGTTGGGAAGGGAATTTTAAGGCCATTGAATCCTATCATTCAACTGCTGCTTAAATTCCTTTATAACGGTCTTTAAGTATATTGTGCAAGGGAATGGAGAAAATATTTATATTCAACAAGCATTTACTGAAACCTACTGTGTGCCAGGCACTGTGCTAGGAACACAGCGGGAGCTAAGACCGCTATCATACCTGCCTGCATGGAACTTATAATGGGAGATGACAGGTAATTAACACCTGAGACAATAAAGTAATGCAATAATTTCAGAGATTCATAAGCACTATGGAAAAAATAAAGTAGATTGAGGTATGCTAAAACTCTAAAAACTTTACAGCTCTCTAAAGTTTTTCACAAACCCTCCAGTCTATCTCACCTATGTCACAGCAAGAGAGCAAACATAACTAGTGATATTGAAGGATGTGGATCTCCCATGAGAGCTGAATATAACGTTCAATATCGAGACAGAATTACATAAAGTAGCAACTCTGTTCCTATTCTGTGTGGGAAAAGTGATGACTCTATGAATCTGGATGGAGGAAGAAACTAGACAAAGCAAACTTATTTGTCATATACTCATTGCATACCTTTTGTGTGCCAGGGGTTGCTGGGATATTAGACAATGAGGACGCAGATGTTTTGTTGTTCACCACGCTAACCTCTGACAGAGTACCTGGCACAGGGTACGTGTTTACTGTGTTTACTATTTACTAGATAAATGCTATGCACTAGGAAAACAATAATAAATTAAGTCATTATTATAGTAAGTCTGGGAGATGAAAGACCTTCTCAATTTACAGATGAAAAAATTGGGTCATAAATGTTAAGATACTTGGGTTAAGATTGCACAGTTAGTGAGTGATATGGGCATGGCAATGGCATCTGGAAAATCAAGCTTCTAAGACAAACCTGACCATGCCCTCATTACTGTTGGTATAACAGTGTACCAGCCACTTTTTATGCCTCTGGACCTCATAGGAGGTGTGTCATTCCGGTTCTAATGCATGAGCATCAAGATGAGTCCCTTTGAAATGTGTGAAGCTCAGCAGACCAGAGTTAGAGCCTCACTGCTGTGCAGGCTGAACATTCTGTCAGGCGATGCTTCCTGGGTGTATTAATTTTGTAAACTTTTGCCTTTTTTTTCTTTGTTTCTGTGAGATAAGGCTTGCAAGCATAATTATGGCTTCCCTGTGTGATCATTAGGGACTCTTGATTTGTTTGTTTGTTTTTTCTATGTCATATTTGGAAAACCAATAGTTCCCCACGTAACCTAATGGATAGGTGCCCACAATAAATTATATATCTAGTTCCCATTGTTACACTGTCATGCCACTCATTGGTGGATTGTATTATCAGATCATATTTCTCAAAATCCATATTATCAACCAAAAATTTTAACACACTCAATTAGTAAGCATGCCTTCCAATAAGGAAAACACATGCCATCAAAAAAATTTTTTAAAGAAAAAATTGGTAACTAAAGGATTAAATTTTTTCGGTGATCTCCTGCAGCTTTCAAATTGAGGTCACCAATGTTAGTTTTGAACATGGAGTCCTCCAGGACCTGAACCCCACCTAAATCTAGTCTACTTTCTAGCCATTCATACCAGCCTCCCCTCTCAAATTTTTTTTTAACCTTATAAGTCAATCATCTTGAGAGTATCATGTTTCTGACCACCTTCCTGCATTCCCACGTACTATCCTTCTACATGGAATGCCCTTCATCCTCTCTTTTGCTTTTAAAATTCTTATGAATCCTTAAAAACCCAGCTTAAGAGTCACCCTCTACAGCAAGCCTTCTCTGCACCCCAAGCCAGCATGAGGCCTTCCTTGCCTATGATCCCATAACTTCCCACATACACCTCTACCATTCAACTTATGAAATTCTAAAATTGCTCCTCTTACTCATCTATCTGCTCCCAAGGCTCTGAGCTCTTAGAAGACAGGGTCTATATTTTAGTTCATTCCTGTTTTTTCACGCGTAGCAAGTGTCTGGTATAATAGGCACTTAATTAATACTCAATGAATAGATGATGGATAAACAAATGAGCCCGGGTATGAATGATCAAGACTGTGATGTCTATGAGGCTGGGTCCTTAAAAGTAAGATCTAGAACCACTTTTGAATGACTAGGGTAGTTGACAAAAAGAGATACAGGAAGCAGTTACCAGAGCTAAGGCAAGTGTAGAGAAAGGGTGAAGCTCAGCAGGAGCAAAGGCCTGGTACCTCTGAGCCCTCAAATAGTAATACAACCTGGTTAAAGGCCAGCTGCCAAGTTTAGGGGTATGCTGGAGATGGGCGGAGAAATTCCTTACACTTGGCAGGCTGGAGATCTATTGACCCAGCTCTGGAGGGGGGAAGGGATTCAGAATGTAGCCATGATAAAAACTGTGACTTAAGACTTTTTTTTATCCTCCCTCAGGTTCTTTTGAAACCTGGTACTTTTTTGAAGAGGTTTTACTACAAGCTGAATTGCTTAAAGCTGTGCTCAGAGACCGTTCCTCTGTCACTAGAATGAATTACTCCACGAATTTTGTAGCCAAAGAACATCTCTTTCTCTCTGGAACTCTTCTGGGTATTGATTTTGACTCAAACTTATCTTACCAAAATAAAAAAGAAAGCTCCCAATCAATTTTTGTTTTAGTTGAAAGCCATACAGCTTTCAAACTAGATTTTTTTTTTTTTTTTCCCCTCAGTGGAGGAAAATGCATAAAGTGAGAAAGGCCTGGGATTGAGAATTTCGATCCTCCTGAATTTCATCCCTTTGTTTATATGCCCATCTCTCCCCAGTCCTTAAGCTGTACTACTAATACTTCCCTATTTCAATGTGTACAGTTATGCTTTGCTCCTGGAAGGCGCCCACTAAATATTAGTGGAATAGAGTGAAAAATACGACATCTATGACCCTGCAATGGAAACTAGTTAGAAATAATTAAGAAAGGCGTATGCCTATTTTTCTTAATTTACTTCAAAGCCTGACAGATTTAGAGTGTAAACTCTGAAATCCAACTGCCTGGGTTTAGGTCTGGCTCTGCCATTTACCACCTAGGTGATCTTGGACAAATTACTTACCTCTCTGTGACTCAGTAGCCTTGCCTGTAAAATAGCAATAAAACCAGTACCTATCTCATAAGGTTCTTGTGAGAATTAAATGAGTTAATATGTGTAAAGTGCTTAATGTAGGGTCAGTACATATTAAGATCAATGTAAATGATAGACATTTTTATTACTATGGTTAACTCCACATATTTACTTTTCTGTGCAATTTTTTAAAATTTTTCCTAGAATTATTAAATGGGAATGTGGAATGTCTATATTTATGTATTAATTTGTTGGTTTATTTATTTATGAATTTGCCTTTGTAAAGCTACCCCATTTCCCATTAGCCTGTATAAAAGAATAGAACATCTTCTTTAGGATGGTGAAATAATAAATGATTTAAGCCACATGGAAGCCATTATTAAAAAAAAATGATGGCTCAAAAATGACAAGTGATCAAAGACATATTCAAGTAAAAAAAAATGTGAAATTTAAAACAGCTTTCAATTGGTGAAATTTAAATCAATAAAAATTGTTAACTATCCATAAAGCTTTCCTCCTCTTCATTCTGTGTTGAAATCTGCAGTCTGTAAAGGCGTAGTCTGGGTCATTATAAATAAATAAACAAATCTGTAACGATCCATTACCTTCTGACTCAAGATGACACTGCAAGTTACAGAGTAGAACTAAGCCCTCTAGGGTTTTCTTAGCTGCAATCTTAATAGCAGCAGATCATCAGGCCTTTCTTCTGTGGTGTGGCTGGTTGGGTTCAGATGGCCAACCTTTCAGCTAGCACCCCAGCACAAATCATTTGTACCACTCAGTGACCTTTTACAGAATATGAAAATAAATATATTTAACATGTTTACGTATACTTTTAGGAATGTACATCACATTATTTTAGAAAGATATATCCAGGCAGGGGATGTCAGGTGTGTCAGTCAGGGTCCTGGCAGGAAGAGTATGGGGCCCTCAAACTGTGAAGTTAGAGGAGAATTTAAGGAAGGGACTGGTGTGGACTCGTTTTAAGGAAGTCAGTCAGTGAGAGTGCAGTTTACCAAGGCTAGTAACCATGAATAGACAAGTGGAGGAAGTGTAACTGGACCCTTGAGAGGGTAAGCAGCTAGAAAGGGATGTCTGATAGACTAGTGACCTTCTGTAGAAAGATATAGGTAACCACTGTAATGGGACCTCACTCTCGGCCTACCCTCTCACCTCCTGCCAGTACCTTATTACATTGGCTAAACCCAACCAGAAGTTAGAGGGCAAGGGATCCTCTGTGGGTAACACTCCTGGGGAACAATGTAAGGTGGGGGAGGACAGAGAGTGTATCCAGGGGGACAGACGCAAGCCAGCTGGCACAAAGACAAAGGGACAGGAGCAAAAATTTTTAAAAAACCCATAATGCATTGGAATGTATGCAAAAGAAAAGAGATATTTAAAATATTATACGGACACAGATAAAAGCAATTTAAATATATTTTTAAGATAATTTTCTCCTCTGTGTTCATGGCTTTATCTCTTTGAGGCCCTTTGGGCTACTTAATTCTGAAATACTGAAAGAGCTGTAGACTATGAGTAAGACTATCTTCACTCTGGCCCTGAATCTATTAATTCCCCTGTAATTCACAGAGAAGGAGCTGTGGTGACACAGTGGTTAAGCACTCAGCTGTTAACCGAAAGATTGGCATTTCGAACCCGCAAGCTGCTCACAGTAGAACAACGTGACAGTCTGCTTCCATAAAGACTTATAGCCTGGGAAGCCCTATGGGGCAGCTCTCCTCTGCCCTATAAAATTGCTGGGAGTTGGGGTCGGCTTGACGACAACACATTTGAATGGGTTTGGTTTTTTACTTTTCCTGGAACTCTGGTGAGGTCTGTGTAAAATACTTTAGGTGAACACACTGATCTCTAGATTCCACTTCTAGGATTCCATCCTCAAATTTAAGGCTTGGACAACCTCAGGACAGAAATGAAAAGAGTTAAATCCTAGGCCAGTGTGATTAAATTTGCTCAAGTGAGTTAATGTTAGACAGAGTTGCTAAAAAGAGAAACTCTTCCAGCTAGCATCTTTAATATAGGCTTGGTGTTTTCCAGTGATCAAAACTTAGTCTATACTAAGTTGTCGCCCATGCAGATAATTTCTAAGGATAATTAACACAATTAAAAATCAATGTAGTCTTCAATTTAGAAACCTTCCTGCAATTAACATATTGCCGGTGTGTGCTTTTCTATATTGCTCTCCTCCGGCCAACTTTCAATCCATGTGGAAGACAATTGGAATTAAGTCTGCAATTAAATTTTTACAAGAGACCGCATCAAATGCTTTAGTAAAATCAACACTTACATCATTAACACAACCTCAATTATGCTGTCCCTAAACAGAAGGTTATTATATCCCCCCAGGCTCGCTGTAATCTTTTACAGACACGCTTTTGTCTTTTGGTCTAAACATAGTTTTATTGAGTTCTCCAAGTTTCAGGCATTGGGGCGTGTGCTTTTATCCACTTGATCTTACTTATTCTTCAAAATAGCTCAGCAGGAAAAGATATGAATTTTCTCATTTGTGGATGAGCAGGTCGAGTCCTCCTTGCTGTTTCACACATTGTACCTTCTGCCCAGAGATGCCCTTCTCTCCAGTTTCTTCAGTAGAGACATTCCTTATTCATTTTTCAAAATTTAACACAAATGTTACCATCTTAAGAGATCCCTCATTTACTAGTAGCATGATCTTAGCCACATTATTGAACCTCTTCGCTCCTCAGGCTCTCCACTAAAAAATAGGAGATTTTAGAATATATACTGTATTTATCATCCTCTCTTGTAGATACATGTGATATTTCTGAAATATATCTTTAAACAAAGGTGAAATGCCCTTCTTTCTCTGTCATTTCTTCCTGTTGTGCAGAAAGGAGAAATAATGGCTGGAGCTCTACCTACCATATTGAATAATGAGATCAAAAAAAAAAATTTGGGATAAATCACTATACATTGTAGAACACAAAATAAAAGGAGTCCAGGTCCTTATCATTGTGGACAGCCTACCTCTAGACTTCTATGTGAATGAGAGAGAAAAACAAACAAAGAAAACAAAGTCTACATATTTAAGCCACTTTTATTTGGGGTTTTCTGTTACCCAGAGTCGAATCTATTCCTATAACAAAGAAAGGGGGAAGGAAATGAAGGGTGAAGATTCAGCCAGGACTAAAGAATGTGCATTAGGCTGACATTTATTTTTTTTTAGGTTGTCTTATTTGGAATTATTGAGGATCAGGAATCACATCTATTGATTAAGCATACACACATGAGTCTCACTATGGCCTAGAAGGCCCTGCATTCTGGTATCCTCATTTTTCTTTCCACTTTCCTTTCTTTCCCTCAGAGTAGAGTTACCTGATTTTGCCCTATTCCTGCGTATGTCCAGCTCTCGACTCTTTCTGCATGGTCTCACAGCACCTATACATTTTCTTTGCATCTCTTATCAGTTTAGGAGTAATTTATGTGTCTAATCTGCCCCTTCTACCAGAGAGTAATCACTGTGGAAACAGGGTCACCTTCTGTCATCGTTCATGAACACCTAGCCCTCTGTATAATGCCTGGCACATGGGAAACACCCAATAATATTTGTTTCTATAACAATGGATCTTTTTAGAAACTTTCTTTTTATAAATATCATGTTCAAACTAAAGACATCCATCAAAAATATGTTTTAAATGCGTGGATAAAGGAAAATATGCTAGATATTTTACTAGGTGCCATGGAAGCAGTGGAAACCCTGGTGGCGTAGTGGTTAAGAGCTATGGCTGCTAACCAAAAGGTGAGCAGTTTAAGTCTATCAGGTGTTCCTTAGGAATTCTATGGGGCAGTTCTATTCTGTTCTGCAGGGTTGCTATGAGTCAGAATCGACTCAATGGCAATGGGTGGAGACATTTTCTCACTTGATGTTCACAACCACCCTGTGAGGTGAGTATTGTAATTTTACAAATAAAGGATCCTAAGTCATGAAGCCAGCAAGTAGCTGAAATTGGATTGGGTCATAAGCCTGTCTGCCTCATGATTTATTTAATTATGCTCAAGTTCTCCAGAAGGTACACAAGGATGTAGAAGCTCAAGGAGCTTCAAAATGTCCCTCTCTACCCATCCTCTGCCATCTAAGCACAGTAATGCCAGTGGAGTTTCCCAAGCTTCTTTTCCCCAGAAGATGAATCAAATCAGACCACGAGGCAATCCTCAGAGCTAGATTAATAATCAATGACTTTGAGTCTATTTGATAAATATGCTCTATAAATTCTAAGATTTATATATATATGTATCCAAACCAAAACCAAACCCATTGCCATCCAGTCAATTCTGACTCATAGTGACCCTACAGGGCAGAGGAGAACTGCTCCATAGGGTTTTCAAGGAGCAGCTGATGGATTCAAACTGCTGACCTTTTGATTAGCAGCCAACCTCTTAACCACTGCACCACCGGGTAGAATGAAATTGTTGACAACATGAAAAAATACAGATCACAACAGAATATGTGTGTGTATACATATGTATATACACAGACATATTTATGTGTACACACACACATATTCTGTTGTGAACCGTAGGTTTTCATCTTGTCAACGATTTCATTCTAACTGGATCAACAATTGATGTCCACGAAAGTATCAGTCAAGAAATGAAATGACATATTGCATTGGGCAAATCTGCTGCAAAAGACCTCTTCAAAGTTTCAAAAAAACGAAGACACCATGTTGATGACTAAGGTGCACCTGGCCCAAGCCATGGTCTTTTTAATTGCCCCAAATGCGTGTGAAATTTGGATAATGAAAAAGAAAGGCAGAAGAACTGATGTGTTTGAACTGTGGTGTTGGTGAAGAATCCTGAATATACTGTGGACTGTGAAAAGAATGAACAAGTAAAAGAAGAAATACAATCAGAATGTTCTTTAGAAGTAAGGATGGCAAGACTGAGGCTAGCTTACTTTCTACATGTAAGACCAATCATTAGAAAAGGACATTATCTTTGGTAAAGTAGAAGGCCAATGGAAACTAGAGACAACCCTCAGTGAGATGAACTAACATAGTAGCCACAACAATGGACTCAAATATACCGTGAAAATGGTGCAGGACCATGTGATATTTTGTTCTGTTATACCTAAAGTCACCATGAGTAGGAGCCAACTTGGCCGCTACTTAGAACATACACACACACATATGCATCTATATACATATGCAGATATATACATACTTATGTTATTATATTAATATATGTACATATAGGCTTGGAAACCCTGGTGGTGTAGTGTTATGTGCTACGGCTGCTAACCAAGAGGTCGGCAGTTCAAATCTGCCAGGTGCTCCTTGGAAACTCTATGGGGCAGTTCTACTCTGTCCTATAGGGTTGCTGTGAGTCGGAATCGACTCGACGGCCGTGGGTCGGGTTACATATATGCTTTATCTCAAGAGATAGCATATTTTGTACTTGGTATTTTACAGCACAGATGGGAACATAGGATAGTAAAGAGATTGATTGGCTACTTGTATCCACCAGAAATGAAGACATATCCTCTTTATAGCATGGGAGCAAACCTCCTTTGCAGCGTCAGTTCACCAAAAGATGATAAACTGGGTTTAGGTTTGTTGGTATCTTGGTCCAAAAGGTATTTACATTTCCTTTTATATTATGAGACAGGATGGTGTTGTGACCTAACAAAATTAAGTAACCTGGATTGATGTCAAGTTCCACCAATTACTGGCTGTGGTGACCATGGGCAAGCTATTCAACATTTTTGACCTTAATTTTCTCATCTGTGAAATTTAGATAATAAGAGCACCTACTTCTGAGAATTATTCTCAGGATACGTAGGATAATCACATAAAATTCTTAAACTTTGATGGCTTCTTAAAACATACTGTCCTCCCCATATGTTTATTTTCCCATTTCCAAAGAGATTCAGAAATCAAGAACTTCTGTGACGTAGGCTGAAGAGATAAACACATACCATTTCCATGACTATTGTTGGGTGTCATTTAGTTGATTCTAACTCATAGTGACCCCGTGTGACAGAGTATCACTGTTCCAAAGGATTTTCTAGACTGTCATATTCACAGGAGCAGACCTCCTTGTCTTTCTCCCATGGAGCTGCTGGGTGGGTTCAAACAGACAACTTTTCAGTTAGCAGCCAAGCGCTTAGACATTGTGCCATCAGAGCTCCTTTCCAGGACTATAGTAAAGTATACAGTTTCTACTAACTATATAGTATGTAGTAGATGATGTATAGTATATAGTAGTAACTGTATCAGTATATAATAGATGCTTCCTACTGTCTGGAAGGATCCTGGAAAAAAACAAAAATATTAGCAAATTAGGAATGTAGGCTGTGCTATGAGCAGATAGGTTTAAGCCAAGACAAGAAATATGTTATCATAGTCATAAACTCTTACGTCATCTGAACCTGTGGAGTGAGGCTTTCAAAAATGATGCCCCCTATTTCCTGCAATCTTGGCCAAATCTTCTGTTGGGGATGAATTTTATCTATGCAAGGGGGTGTTAGGAGGGCAGTGAAAGATGATTCCATATCCTGGACCTTTTTCTCCCAGAGCTGACGACTGATACCCAGGCATATTAGAAGAAATTCTCTAAGTTGTACTGAGTTCTAGGGCTTCTTTCAAAAGAGCAGGTGTGCTCACACTCATCCACATGTCAATACATCCATGTAAGCCTGTACTCTCCTGTTGGGGAAAAGAGGTTTTTTTCCTCATTCTTCCCCAAACATTCTTTCTCTGAGTTTCTCAGTTAACAAGAATCTGTTGCTTGACTATAAAATCACACATATCTGCATTGAGATCTCATGTCTGTTGTATCTAACTATGTGATGGTGGTAACATAGCCCTGTGAGCTTCTGCACATGTGAAATGGTGGTACTGATGTTTATCTTGTGGATATCACAAAGTAGTAATGACAAGTGAAATGGGAATGTCGTTGTAGCATACTGTTGAGTTGATTCTGACTCCTAGTGACCCTAAATGGGGTAATACAGCTCTGAAAGGTTTTCCAGGCTGTAATCTTTATGGGAGCATAAATTCAGACATTATAAACATTAGTTGTAAATATAGTTATCCAAATTCTACCCATCCTTTTGGGTACCTCAAAACCCCTGCTCTTTTGTAACCCTTCCTTGATGAATCCGTATCACAATGATATTGTTCTTTTTGGGACTCCTACGGCACAACATCCATTTTTTTAGCAACTGAATTGCTCTCTATTTTACATCTATTGCTTTGTCTTCTGTCTGCCATACTTAAGAATATTGTAGGTAGGGGTATGTCATTTCCTGCCTGGTTGAATTCTCCCCAGCTTCTAAGAAATCCTTGGCCCTCTTAGGAGTTCAGTAAAGTGTGTAGCTCATTGATTGTAAGATTTAAATTTCCTTTAAAGTCCAAACTCTTAGCACAGCGTGCAAGGTCCAGAATACCTTTTCCAGGTATATAACTCATCACTCTCACAGTGAGTGTTCCACTCACAAACAAACAGTCATCAGCCCTGAATGTCATGCCTTTCATTCCTGTTGCCTTTGCTCATACAATTATTATTTCCAGAACGATTCTTCCCATCCTTTCCACTTATAAACTTTTTCTCTTATTTCAGGATTCAGATTAAATATCATTCCCTTTGTTCATCTTTTGTCGATCCTTCTCATGGAGCATCAGGTTCTATCAGGGCGTGTTGTCAGTGTGCTTGTTAATGTTCCCATCAATTAAAATAGTTCATATATCTATATTCCACACATAAAACTATTCCATGTATCTTCTCTACCAAATTCTGACCTTCATGAGGGCAGAAATCACAGCTTTTTCATATTTATCATATATGGCACTGAGTTGGTACTCAATTATGTTAGTTGAACTGAACTGATTTGACTTTCAATTCTGGGCTTAAAAAAAAATCTACAATGAACATTTTGCACCAATGAATTAGCATTTGGATGCTGACATCTTATTCTTTCTGACTGCTAAGTGTCTGTTACTTTCTCTGGTTTAGAATAACATCTGGCTTATCTTTAGGGTGATTTGTCAGATTGCTTCCCAGCCAAATGTGTGGCAACCAATTGGCAGACCTTATAAGTTTGACTGATCCTGGTTCCATCTAAACCTGTCAGCTCAGGTGCCCTTCAGATTACAAATAATGAACCTGATACTGCTTCAGAATCTTAGAGTACAGCAACAGCTATTAAACTCTTTGTAAAGATGAGAAATCTTATTTTTTACGTACAACTGGACACAGCTAATTTTCTCAGGAATTGAGCTAATAAAATAACTAATTTCATAATCCCTGGAATCAGAAGGACTTGGGTCCATATCCTGGCTCTAGCAATTGCCAGGTTTTTTATGCTGGGTAGATCAGTTAATCTACTGAGCTTTAGTTTTCCACTCTGTAAAATGGGTAAAAAACAGAATTGTTGTGAAAATTACATGATAATATTTATAAAGCCTTTATCATAATACTTAGCACATAATAAGTTCTCAATAAAGGATAAATCTTATTCTGAAGATGATTCACTTTGACAAACATTTTTTGAAGACTGCGGTGTACTAGGCTCCACGTTAGAGACCTGCATATACTTATGCAAATAGAGGTGGATAAAGAGAAATCTTTGCACTCAAGGACCTCAATTGTGTTGGAACAGTAAGATGAATAATAATATGTATATAACAGTGTGATTTGAGAGCCATGCTGGAGATATAGAGGAGACTGAGGAACAGAGGAGAGAGGGATAATCCAACCTAATGATTTAAGGAAGGCTCCCTAGACAATAAGAGGATAGAAGGACCAAGAGAATGCCTGCACATTCTGAGTAACCCTGACCTCCCCAGATATCCATCCTTAACTCCATTAACGGGGGCCAAAAATGCTCCCATACACTGGGGATGAGCACAATCTATCTCTTACCAAGATCAAGAGAGAGACCAGGCATACTCCCTCAGGATCTCTTAATACCCACATCTTCTCTGCCACTACAACTTGGAGTCTACCAGATCTCATTCCATTATGCCTTCTGTCCCTGTTTTTGTCCTGTAACACAAAAAGCCCCAGATGCATAGCTTCCACACTAGTCCCCATAAAGCAGAATCTCCTATTTCATCCCCTTTCCTATCCTTAAGTACCTCCACCAAATCATCTGGAATTCAGGATCCACCGTCGGAAAAATCTCTTCCTTATGCAAAAAAAAAAAAAAAAGGAGAAAAAAAATGCTCTTAGAGAAAACAGGCTCCCCTCTGAGGAGGAGATATTCATTCTCACACAGGGCTTGTATCACTGGTCTAGGAACTGGCATTGGTGTCTTCCTGCTCCTGTTTTCCATTTCCAAACCACTCTCACATCATATTCTAGTAGTTGGCTGGAGCTGGATTGAATCTACTCACAAGAGCTGACTGTGTGTATCTCTTCCCAACTCTGTATTCAGTAACATGTCAGTAACTTTCAAGCACCATAGAGCAAGTTCCACCATGGGAATTCGCAAACATTACAAACTAGGGTTGTTTTATCTTGTTCTCTACAGAGCTGGGTGTTAAACATTTGTGGAAACACCACCACCATAAAAAATCACCACCATACTCCCTTAAAAATCTCAGCTTTGGATTCCATCACTCTTCATTTATGATTTATTGTCATTCTCTGCAATATCACTCTTGGCTATTTTAATGTATATGTAGATAGATGAGCTTGCTATTAGTTTTATCTTTCAGCTCCTTGGCCTTTCTTCTCTCCTCCAGAGACTTTGTCCTCCACTCTACCTCAGCCACTTTCTCCCTATATCTCCTTAGATCTTATTATCTGTAACTCAGATTCACACAAAGTACTATCTGACAAACATATCTTAACTTTCTAGCTTACTTCTTCTAGTACTGCCTGTACTAACCATCCTTTGACCACACCAGGATCCTTGATCTAACTACTTCTTCTCTGTCCATTACCCACTCAAAATCCTATATTCCTTCCTTATGCAGTTTAAATTCATGGTCAACACATTAATGACTTCTTTGCATACAAGTTCAAGTTGCTGATCCTTTTCATTGTTTGCAGAATTCACTTGGCAAAACTCTTGTTATATCCTACTCTTGACCTGTTCCATGCCTATACACAGCAGCTGACTGTGGCTAGAGAAATAAAACAAGACAAAAAAAAAAACAAAAAACTCGAGCAGACTGAGTAGTCTCCTTTTAAATCATGATAATAAACTTCTGATTAGCATTTATGCAAACCAATAAAGCCAAACCCATTGCCACTGATTCAATTCCAATGGCATAGTGACCCTATAGGGCAGAGTAAAACTGCCCTACAGGGTTTTCAAGGCTGTAAAATCTTTAAGGGAACAGACTGCCACTTATTCTTCCCATGGAGCAGCTGGTGGATTTAAACCACCAACATTTTGGCTAGCAACAAAATGCTCAACCATTACACACCAGGGCTCCTTTTAGCCCTACGGCTGCCAGAAAACCATAGTACAAATCTTTAATCCATTTCAGTCTTCAACTATCCTAGCAATTCTCCTTTTTCGTCTCTTTATACTAGGCTACTCTCAACAATATAAATTCTTATCTGTGTTTCTTTGATATGAAAACAAAGAACATTTTATAATTCATCTTTGTCTTCCAAATACAACCTAGTTTACATTTTCATACCACTTACATTTAAATTCTTTGAAAGAATAATTTGTCACTGATTCTTTCCTCATTTTAAACTACTCCAAGTGGACTTTCATCTCCATCTTGCAACTGAAACAGCTTTTATGAAGACTACCATTAGACCCATTTCAAGTGTTAAAATGCAAAGATGTCACTTTGAGGACTAAGGTGCCCCTGACCCAACCCATGGTATTTTAATTGTCTCAGATACATGAAAAAGCTGGACGATGAATAAGGAAGACAACAGAAGAAGAACTGATGCCTTTAAATTATAGTGTTGGTGAAGAATATTGAACATACCATGGACGGCCCGAAGAATGCACAAGCCTGTCTTAGAAGAAATACAAACAGAGTGCTCCTTAGAAGCAAGGATGGTGAGATTTCGCCTCACATACTTTGGACATGTTCTCAGGAGGGATCAGTCCCTAGAGAAGGACATCATCATTGGTAAAGTAGAGGGTTGTTGAAGAAGAGGAAGACCCTCAACAAGATGAATTGACACAGTGGCTGCAATAATGGGTTCAAAGAGCAACAATTTTGAGGATTGCACAGGACCAGGCAGTGTCTCATTTTGTTGTACACAGGGTCACTATGAGTTAAAACTAGGCTCAAAGGCAACTAACAAAAACAACAAACATTACTTACTTGTTGCCAAAGCCAGTGGCCAATTTTCTGTCCTTATCTTACATAAACTATCAGCCTCATTTGAAATAGTTAATCACTCCCTTCATAATGGAATTCATTCTTGGTTTTCCTGGTACTCTATTTTTGTTCCTTCTTATGCCCCATTGCAGGCTGTTCCAATTCATCCTGGCTTCATGAGATTGGAATACATCAGGACTAATTCCTTGGTCATCTCTCTTCTTCATCTGCCTTTGCTCCCTTGATGATCCTCTCTAGTCTCATGAATTTAAAGACTGACTCTCTGGCAATGACTCCTCAATTTACAGCTTCAGCCCAGAACCCTCTCCTGAACTCCAGATTCACATATCCAGTCACCTACTCAACACTTGCACTCGAGTATCTGATAGCCATCTCAAACTAACATGCCCCAAACTGAACTCTTTCTCTTCCCCTCTTAACCTACACAATCTTTCCAATCTTGGCTAGGGATGTTTCTCAGGACAAATATTTTGAACTCACACTGGTTCTTCTATCTCAGTAATACCCCACTTCTAATCAATCATTAAAGGCTGTAGTCTTTATTTCTAAAATATATCCAAAACTTGGCACATTTCTCACTCCCACCATACCCACTCTCATTTCATGCCTGAACTACTGCAATAGCCTCCTCACTGATCTTGTAGCTTCCACCCTGCTGCCTTACAGCCTACTCTTAAATTAGCAGTCAATTATTCCATTAAAACATAAATCAGATCTTGCCACAACTTTCCAATGACTCCCTTTTTCCATAGTACAAGAAAAATACCTTGTCTTGGCCTGCAAGTTTCTTCCATCTTTTATCCTTCTGATTTCATGTTTGCTATGCTCCTCTTAAGGAGCCCTGGTGGTGCAATGGTTAAGCACTCAGCTGCTAATCAAAAGGTCAGCAGTTTGAACCCACCAGCGGCTCGTCAGAAGAAAAGACCTACTGATCTGCTCGCATAAAGATTGCAGCTTAGGAGACCTTATGGGCCAGTTTTATTGTCATATAAAGTTGTCATGAGTTGAAATCAACTCAACAGCATACAACAACAACATGCTGTTCTTAAGTCACTTGGACTTTTTTGCTATTAGAAGAACACACTAGCCACGCACTCACCTTAGAGCCTTCACAGTGGCTGTTCTTTCTGCCTGAAACACTACTCCACAGTATCATCTTTCCTACTTTCTTCACCTCCTGAAAGTCTTTGCTTAAATGTCATATTCCCAATGAAGCCTACTCAGATTATCCTATTTATACTTAGTACATCCTCCCACCTTCATCTTAGGACACTACATTGCCCTTACCCTGCTCTCTCATTATTTATAGCCCTTATAACATTTTATAACATTTTAATATGCTAGATAATGTACTTATTTATTATGTTTGTCTTTGTCCTCTGCTATAATGTTATCTCTATAAGAACAGAAGTTTGGTCTCTTTTCCTTTGATTTGTATCTGGTTACTCCAAATATCTTCTAGAAAGTGCTTGGCATACAGGAGACTCTCAATTTTTTTTTCTGAATGAGTAAATACCTGAGGTGAAAATAAAGTAATACAGAAGAGTTAGTCAGGGAAAGCTATCTCTCTCCTTTAGGCCCAATATTTTTTCTTACCTTCAAGGAGTTTGTTATTTAGTAATCTTATTGCCTGTGCTTATGCCATGATATAATTCCTGCAAGAAGCCGCATCTCATATGTGTTTGTTTGGTTTTGTCTTTTTGTCCAAGTTGCTATTATCAAGCATCCTATCATGTCTGAACAGGATTCATTAAAAAAAACACTGCCATCATATATAGGATGTAAGCAACTTTCAATTATATGTTAGAGAACTGAACTTCACCAGAAAACAGTTAATTTTTGTTGCGTACCGTGGTCAAGTCCGACTCATACCTAACCCACGTGACAGAGTAGAACTTCCTTACATGGTTTTCTTGACTGTAATCTTTATGGAAACAGATCACCATTGGGTGGATTCAAACTGCCAAACTTTCATCTAACAGCTGGGTGCTTAACTGTGGCGTCAACAGGGCTCCTTGGAAATCATTTATAAATTGTACATAATATCTACTTTTTTTTTAATTAACTTTTATTAAGCTTCAAGTGAACATTTACAATTCCAATCAGTCTGTCACATGTAAGTTTACATACATCTTACTCCCTTCTCCCACTTGCTCTCCCCCTATTGAGTCAGCCCTTTCAGTCTCTCGTTTCGTGCCAATTTTGCCATCTTCCCTCTCTCTCTATCTTCCTATCCCCCCTCCAGTCAAGAGTTGCCAACACACTCTCCAGTGTCCACCTGATTTAATTAGCTCACTCTTCATCAGCATCTCTCTCCCCCGGCTGACCAGTCCTTTTCATGCCTGATGAGTTGTCTTCGGGGATGGTTCCTGTCCTGTGCCATCAGAAGTTCTGGGGAGCATTGTCTCTGGGATTCCTCTAGTTGCAGTCATACCATTAGGTATGGTCTTTTTATGAGAATTTGGGGTCTGTATCCCACTGATCTCCTGCTCCCTCAGGAGTTCTCTGTTGTGCTCCCTGACAGGGCAGTCATCGATTGTGGCCGGGCACCAACTAGTTCTTCTGGTCTCAGGATGATGTAGGTCTCTGGTTCATGTGGCCCTTTCTGTCTCTTGGGTTCTTAGTTGTTGTGTGACCTTGGTGTTCTTCATTTTCCTTTGCTCCAGGTGGGTTGAGACCAATTGATGCATCTTAGATGGCCGCTTGTTAGCATTTAGGACCCCAGACACCACATTTCAAAGTGGGATGCAGAATGTTTTCATAATAGAATTATTTTGCCAATTGACTTAGAAGTCCCCTCAAACTATGTTCCCCAGACCCCAGCCCCTGCTCCGCTAACCTTTGAAGCATTCATTTTATCCCGGAAACTTCTTTGCTTTTAGTCCAGTCCAATTGGGCTGACCTTCCTTGTATTGAGTGTTCTCTTTCCCTTCACCCAAAGCAGTTCTTATCTACTGATTGATCAATAAAAAACCCTCTCCCTCCCTCCCTCGCTCCCCCCTTCGTAACCACAAAAGTATGTGTTCTTCTCAGTTTTTTCTATTTCTCAAGATCTTATAATAGTGGTCTTATACAATATTTGTCCTTTTGCCTCTGACTCATTTCGCTCAGCATAATGCCTTCCAGATTCCTCCATGTTATGAAATGTTTCAGAGATTCGTCACTGTTCTTTATCGATGCGTAGTATTCCATTGTGTGAATATACCACAATTTATTTACCCATTCATCCGTTGATGGACACCTTGGTTGCTTCCAACTTTTTGCTATTGTAAACAGAGCTGCAATAAACATGGGTGTGCATGTATCTGTTTGTGTGAAGGCTCTTGTATCTCTAGGGTATATTCCTAGGAGTGGGATTTCTGGGTTGTATGGTAGTTCTATTTCTAACTGTTTAAGATGATGCCAGATGGATTTCCAAAGTGGTTGTACCATTTTACATTCCCACCAGCAGTGTATGAGAGTTCCAATCTTTCCGCAGCCTCTCCAACATTTATTATTTTGTGTTTGTTGGATTAATGCCAGTCTAGTTGGTGTGAGATGGAACCTCATCGTAGTTTTAATTTGCATTTCTCTAATGGCTAATGATCGGGAGCATTTTCTCATGTATCTGTTAGCTGCCTGAATATCTTCTTTAGTGAAGTGTGTGTTCATATCTTTGCCCACTTCTTGATTGGGTTGTTTGTCTTTTTGTGGTTGAGTTTTGACAGAATCATGTAGATTTTAGAGATCAGGCGCTGGTCGGAGATGTCGTAGCTGAATATTCTTTCCCAGTCTGTAGGTGGTCTTTTTACTCTTTTGGTGAAGTCTTTAGATGAGCATAGGTGTTTGATTTTTAGGAGCTCCCAGTTATCTGGTTTCTCTTCATCATTTTTGGTAATGTTTTGTATTCTGTTTATGCCCTGTGTTAGGGCTCCTAGGGTTGTCCCTATTTTTTCTTCCATGATCTTTATCGTTTTAGTCTTTATGTTTAGGTCTTTGATCCACTTGGAGTTAGTTTTTGTGCATGGTGTGAGGTATGGGTCCTGTTTCATTCTTTTGCAAATGGATATCCAGTTATGCCAGCACCATTTGTTAAAAAGACTATCTTTTCCCCAATTAACTGACACTGGTACTTTGTCAAATATCAGCTGCTCATACATGGATGGATTTATATTTGGGTTCTCAATTCTCTTCCATTGGTCTATGTGCCTGTTGTTGTACCAGTACCAGGCTGTTTTGACTACTGTAGCTGTATAATAGGTTCTGAAATCAGGTAGAGTGAGGCCTCCCACTTTCTTCTTCTTTTTCAGTAATGCTTTGCTTATCCGGGGGTTCTTTCCCTTCCATATGAAATTGGTGATTTGTTTCTCTATCCCCTTAAAATATGACATTGGAATTTGGATCGGAAGTGCGTTATATGTATAGATGGCTTTTGGTAGAATAGACATTTTTACTATGTTAAGTCTTCCTATCCATGAGCAGGGTATGTTCTTCCCCTTAAGTATGTCCTTTTGAATTTCTTGTAGTAGAGCTTTGTAGTTTTCTTTGTATAGATAGGTCTTTTACATCCTTGGTAAGATTTATTCCTAAGTATTTTATCTTCTTGGGGGCTACTGTGAATGGTATTGACTTGGTTATTTCCTCTTCGGTGTTCTTTTTTTTGATGTAGAGGAATCCAAGTGATTTTTGTATGTTTATTTTATAACCTGAGACTCTGCCAAACTTTTCTGGAGGATTCCTTAGGGTTTTCCGTGTATACGATCATGTCATCTGCAAATAGTGATAGCTTCACTTCCTCCTTGCCAATCCGGATACCAGTTATTTCTTTGTCTAGCCTAATTGCCCTGGCTAGGACTTCAAGTACGATGTTGAATAAGAGCGGTGATAAAGGGCATCCTTGTCTGGTTCCCGTTCTCAAGGGAAATGCTCTCAGGTTCTCTCCATTTAGAGTGATATTGGCTGTTGGCTTTGCATAGATGCCCTTTATTGTGTTGAGGAATTTTCCTTCAGTTCCTATTTTGGTAAGAGTTTTTATCAGAAATGGGTGTTGAACTTTGTCAAATGCCTTTTCTGCATCTATTGATAAGATCATGTGGTTTTTGTCTTTTGTTTTATTTATGTGATGGATTACATTAATGGTTTTTCTGATATTAAACCAGCCTTGCATACCTGGTATAAATCCCACTTGATCAGGGTGGATTATTTTTTTGATGTGTTGTTGGATTCTATTGGCTAGAATTTTGTTGAGGATTTTTGCATCTATGTTCATGAGGGATATAGGTCTATAATTTTCTTTTTTTGTAATGTCTTTACCTGGTTTTGGTATCAGGGAGATGGTAGCTTCATAGAATGAGGTGGGTAGTATTCCGTCTTTTTCTATGCTTTGAAATACCTTCAGTAGTAGTGGTGTTAAGTCTTCTCTGAAGGTTTGGTAGAAGTCTGCAGTGAAGCCGTCTGGGCCAGGACTTTTTTTTGTTGGAAGTTTTTTGATTACCATTTCAATCTCTTTTTTTGTTATGGGTCTATTTAGTTGTTCTACTTCTGACTGTGTTAGTTTAGGTAGGTGGTGTTTTTCCAAGCATTTATCCATTTCTTCTAGGTTTTCAAATTTGTTAGAGTACAATTTTTCATAGTAATCTGAAATGATTCTTTTAATTTCATTTGGCTCTGTTGTGATGTGGTCCTTCTCGTTTCTTATCAGGGTTATTTGTTTCCTTTCCTGTTTTTCTTTAGTCAGCCTAGCCAATGGTTTATCAATTTTGTTAATTTTTTCAAAGAACCAGCTTTTGGCTTTGTTAATTCTTTCAATTGTTTTTCTGTTCTCTAATTCATTTAGTTCAGCTCTAATTTTTATTATTTGTTTTCTTCTGGTGCCTGATGGGTTCTTTTGTTGCTCACTTTCTATTTGTTCAAGTTGTAGGGACAGTTCTCTGATTTTGGCTCTTTCTTTTTTTTGTATGTGTGCATTTATCGATATAAATTGGCCTCTGAGCACTGCTTTTCCTGTGTCCCAGAGGTTTTGATAGGAAGTATTTTCATTCTCGTTGCTTTCTAGGAATTTCCTTATTCCCTCCTTGATGTCTTCTATAACCCAGCCTTTTTTCAGGAGGGTATTGTTCATTTTCCAAGTATTTGATTTCTTTTCCCTAGTTTTTCTGTTATTGAATTCTAGTTTCATTGCCTTGTGGTCTGAGAAGATCCTTTGTAATATTTCAGTGTTTTGGGCTCTACAAAGATTTGTTTTATGACCTAATATGTGGTCTATTCTAGAGAATGTTCCATGTGCACTAGAAAAAAAAGTATATTTTGCAGCAGTTGGGTGGAGGGTTCTTTATAAGTCAATGAGGTCAAGTTGGTTGATTGTTGTAAGTAGGTCTTCCATGTCTCTATTGAGCTTCTTACTGGATGTCCTGTCCTTCTCCGAAGGTGGTGTGTTGAAGTCCCCTACTATAAATGTGGAGGTGTCTATCTCACTTTTCAATTCTGTTAGAATTTGATTTATGTATCTTGCAGCCCTGTCATTGGGTGCATAAATATTTAATATGGTTATGTCTTCCTGATCAATTGTCCCTTTTATCATTATATAGCGTCCTTCTTTATCCTTTGTGGTGGATTTAAGTCTAAAGTCTATTTTGTCAGAAATTAATATTGCTACTCCTCTTCTTTTTTGCTTATGGTTTGCTTGATATATTTTTTTTCCATCCTTTGAGTTTTAGTTTGTTTGTGTCTCTAAGTCTAAGGTGTGTCTCTTGTAGGCTGCATATAGATGGATCGTGTTTCTTTATCCAGTCTGTGACTCTCTGTCTCTTTATTGGTGCATTTAGTCCATTTACATTCAGCGTAATTATAGATAAATAAGTTTTTAGTGCTGTCATTTTGATGCCTTTTCATGTGTGTTGTTGGCCATTTCATTTTTCCACATACTTTTTTGTGCTGAGACTTTTTTCTTAGTAGTTTGTGAGATCCTCATTTTCATAATGTTTAACTTTATGTTAGTTGAGTCGTTACTTTTTTCTTGAGTTATGGAGTTGATATTCCTTTTTGTGGTTACCTTATTATTTACCCCTATTTTTCTAAGTAAAAACCTAACTTGTATCTTTCTATATCGCCTTGTATCACTCTCCATCTGGCAGTTCAATGCCTCCTATATTTAGTCCCTCTTTTTGATTATTGTGATCTTTTATCTATTGATTTCCATGATTCCCTGTTATGTGTATTATTTTGTTTATTCATTTACTTTTTAGAATTAATCTTAATTTTTTTGTTTTTGTGCTTTCCCTATTTGAGTTGATATCAGGACGTTCTGTTTTGTGACCTTGTATTGTGCTGGTATCTGATATTATTGGTCATCTGACCAATCTCCTTTTAGCATTTCTTGTAGCCTTGGTTTGGTTTTTGCAAATTCTCTGAACTTGTGTTTATCTGTAAATATCTTAATTTCGCCTTCATATTTCAGAGAGAGTTTTGCTGGGTATATGATCCTTGGTTGACAGTTTTTCTTCAGTGCTCTGTATATGTCGTCCCATTCCGTTCTTGCCTGCATGGTTTCTGCTGAGTAGTCTGAACTTATTCTTATTGATTCTCCCTTGAAGAAAACCTTTCTTTTCTCCCTGGCTGCTTTTAAAATTTTCTGTTTATCTTTGGTTTTGGCAAGACTGATGATAATATGTCTTGGTGTTTTTCTTTTTGGATCAATCTTAAATGGGGTTCGATGAGCATCTTGGATAGATATCCTTTCGTCTTTCATGATGTCAGGGAAGTTTTCTGTCAGGAGTTCTTCAACTATTTTCTCTGTGTTTTCTGTCCCCCCTCCCTGTTCTGGGACTCCAATCACCCGCAGGTTATCCTTCTTGATAGAGTCCCACATGATTCGTAGGGTTTCTTCATTTTTTTAAATTCTTTTACCTGATTTTTTTTCAGCTATGTTGGTGTTGATTCCCTGGTCCTCCAGATGTCCCAGTCTACATTCTAATTGCTCGAGTCTGCTCCTCTGACTTCCTAGTGCGTTGTCTAATTCTGTAATTTTATTGTTAATCTTTTGGATTTCTACATGCTGTCTCTCTATGGATTCTTGCAACTTATTAATTTTTCCACTATGTTCTTGAATAATCTTTTTGAGTTCTTCAACAGTTTTATCAGGGTGTTCCTTGGCTTTTTCTGCAGTTGACCTAATCTCATTTGTGATGTCTTTAAGCATTCTGTAAATTAGTTTTTTATATCCTGTATCTTATAATTCCAGGATTGTATCTTCATTTGGGAAAGATTTTGATTGTTTTGTTTGGGGGGTTGGAGAAGCTGTCATGGTCTGCTTCTTTATGTGGTTTGATATGGACTGCTGTCTCCGAGCCATCACTGAGAAACTAGTTTTTCCAGAAAATCCGCTAAAAAAAAAGTGCAGTCCGATCCCTCTCAGAGTTCTCCCTCTGGCTCAAGCTATTCAGATGTTAATGGAGCCGCCTGGGGAGGGTGGGGGAGGGGTCAGAGAGCTAGGAGTGTAGCACCTCAGAATATAGCCAGAGTTGTTTGTCTTACTTGGAATGACTCTTATATCTGAGATTTCCGTGGGGCGAGTCGCCTATATGTACTGGCTGTGTGGAGATTGCCCCCCGGGGGTTCTGGCCAGCTGTCGTCACGGTCAGATCCTCCGCTGTCAGCCCCACCCCCATGGTTAAGGCTCCCCTACTGGGAGTGTGCACTCCCGTCTCGAAAATCAGTTGCTGCCTCCCGGGGACTCCCCGTCCCGCCAGCCACGTCGCACTCCACTCCCGCGAACCGGGTGGGCTCCCCCCCCGGGGTCAGCTCAGGAGAGCGGAGAAGGTCCCCGCGCCTGAGTCGTGACTGCGGGTCCCGGCTGGGGCACCGCTCTCCCTGCTCCAAGACCAGCCACTGCCTCCCGGGGACTTCTTCCACCGGCTGCTCCACCACACCACCCGCACGAACCGGCTGGGCCCGCACGTCCCGGTTGGGATTGCCCCGGGGTCAATTCAGGGGAATGTAGCTGATCCCCGTGCTCACGCCCCGCCCACGCCCACCAAAATCCTGGCAGGATGGCTCCCCGGTTGGGACGCTGCTCTCCCCACTCCAAGACCAGTCACTTCCTCCCGGGGACTTCTCCCTCCGGTGCGCCGTGCCGCTCACGCGAATTGGGTGGGCGCCGCCCGCATGAACGACTGGGCCCCCCCCGGGGTCAATTCGGGGAAATGTAGCTGGTCCCCGCGGTCGTGCCACGCCCGCTCCACGCCAAACTCCCGGCGGGATGGTTCCCCGGCTGGGACGCTGCTCTCCCCGCTCCAAGACCAGTCACTGCCTCCCGGGGACTTCTCCCACTGGCTGTGCCGCCACTCCGCCCGCGCCAACCAGCTGGGCTCCCTCCCGGGATGAGTTCGGGGGCTAGGGCTGGGCCCCTTGTCTGTGCCGTCTGCCCCCCGGGCTCTGCCCTGAATCGGGCTCCAAAGGTCACCTGCCTGGTACTCTGGCTCCTGGCTCTGAAAACAATCGCTGTCTCTCCGTATTTGTTCATTCTCCGTCTCTAAATCTGTGTTTGCTTTTCAGAGTTCATAGATTGTTATGTATGTGATCGATTCACTCGTTTTTCCGAGTCTTTGTTGCAAGAGGGATCCGCGGTAGCATACACCTAGTCTGCCATCTTGGCCCCGCCCCCTACTTTATTTTTTAAAGTATTAGACAGAAGAAAAAAGAAATTCTTGCATAAATCAGGCACTTAGGATGTGATAGAAGTTAGTAAATAAACAGTGCATATTAACTGAATGAATAGATGAATGATTTAGCCAGCAAAACTAAAATATGCCCTATGTTATGAACATATATGAGAACTTTATTGAAAAATAAATTAAACATTAAAATCACTTTTATTAAACTTATTTTGGTTTGCATTTTAAATAAGCTAAAACACATTAGACATTTCTCACTATGCTTACACCAGGTGTGCCATATACTTACATTATTAAAGGACAATATACCTTGATGACATGAAAAATTAGAATCAGATTTATGACATAAAATATCTAATTTTTTAGCTACACTAGAACTAGGTGTCTGGTCTATAATTGTATATTACACTGATTTATCCATACAAAAAGGTGTGACTGATATGATAGACATTTACTCTATGGTTTTAATCTAATCAATGTTTGATTCTATATCCCAAATAGTTTTTCTTATTTTTTCTCCTTAAGGCGTGTCATAAAGGGTGACTTTCATAATGCTGTAGAAAATTGAATGATATAATATTGACTAGTAGATATAATAGCATTAAGGGAGTGAGACAGCATCGGTAAACACACCCACATCCCTGTTCAAGCATGTAAACGTTAACCCTATAGGAATAAAGTGTTTTATACTTACAGACAAGGTGAAACTGGAAATATCCCTTACTATTCAGTTCATCAAATTTATTGAGTTCCATCATGAAACATGTACCATCAGTTAATATCTAAAAATGTCAGCCTTATACCTATTGAGCGTCATGATAGCACTTGAAAAATTTGACCCATGAATGTCTCAGTCACTTTCATATCATATTTATTTGTACTATTTAGGTTCATCTTGATATTCAGATCTTTCCATTAAGAAGCCGAGGGCCCCTGGCAAACAATAGCGTATAAACGTAGAATATTGTCATAAAATACAGAGGAAGCAGAGTCTGTAATAGTGATGAAGTCATGAAAACCTCTCCAAAAATCTCATCAACAAAAAGACTTTGAAATATCTAACAATACTTGCCCTAGAAGGCTCAGTTCAGGGCATCTCAAAGTAAAGGAAACGGGCTACATCTTCCTTCATTAGTTTTGCCATGCATAAAAGTGGATTAATAACATATATGTTGCTATGAGAAGTGTGAAAGAGTTTAGAAAAACATCAGTTATACAAGCATAAGGAACACAAAACATGGCAATAATGGGAAGAGGATTTTTATTGTGCCAGCTTCACAAAAAATTTTTAACCATGGGAGATGAAAATAATTAAATTACTTTGACCTTTCGTGTCTAGCAGGGTAGGATAGTAAAGAGAACAATGAACTTGAAGTTAGACTAAAAGAGTTTAGAATCCTTTTCCTAACATTTCATACCTGTGTGACCTTGTACAAGTGGCTTAACCTATTAATGCCTCATTTTCCATTTCAATCAATCATAGAATATGTAGCACATAAATACATACATAAAAACACATGCCTTTAGGAGTTATTGAATGTAAGCAAAGACTCCTAAGCTTGGCAACTTGCAAGATCTTTGAGCAAATGCATAAGCAGAAACATTCTATAAATAGCAACAAGGCTTCAATATGACAACCCCACCTGGACTGATGTGAAAGAACAACAAACACAGAACACAAAGAAAGGAGCAGTAGCTCCTGAGCCTTCCCAAAAATAGGAGGAGTAGAGTAGAAGAGTGAATGGAGGATGTCTTCTGAATTATATCTAATGAATATGTTTTATCAGGTCCTTAAGCAAGGAAAAACATGAAATAAACTGAAATCCACTCTCCCTCCAGTAATGTTTCCTCCTATAACTAAAAATTGCTTCTAAGTATCTGTCATAGATTGAAATGTGTCCAGCCAAAAATGTGTGTATCAATTTGGCTGTACCTTGATTTCCAGCATCGTGTAGTTGTCCTCCATTTTGTGATTGTAATTTTATGTTTAAAAGGATTAGGGAGGGATTGTAATACGACCTTTGCCCGGGTCACATCCCTGATCCAATGTAAAGGGAATTTCCCTGGAGTATGACCTCCACCATCTTTTCTCTCTCGAGATGAAAGGGAAGCAAGCAGAGAATGAGGACCTCACACCACCAAGAAAGAGTCGCTGGGAGCAGAGCACATCTTTTAGACCTGGTGTTCCTTCACAGAGAAGCTCCTAGTCCAGAGGAATATTGATGACAAAAACCTTGCTCCAGAGCTGACAGAGAGAGCAAGCCTTCCCCTGGAGCTGACACCCTGAATTTGGACTTTTAGCCTACTTTAATGTGAGGAAATAAACTTCCCTTTGTTAAAACCATCCACTTGTGTATTTCTGTTATAGCAGCACTAGATGACTAAGACAGCATCCTTTCCTAAGTCTCCAAGACTGTGCCTCCCTTGGACACCATAGCACCTTATCCGTTTGATTTATTCATTCAATATTTTGTTGTTGTTGTTGTTAAGCTTGTATTTTTCAACAAATAAACATTTCTTGGTGCACCTGGGATGTACCAGGAATGGCTAATGGACAGTGGAGGTGCACTGGAGAACAACAGGCAGAGCCCTGTCTACTTGAGCCTTCATTCCAGTGGGGGTGATGTACAATGAAGGAGTAAACCAAACAATAAGCAAGAGAGATATAGATTGTGGTAAATCCTATGAAGGTAATGCACTGGTGGGTGGGACGGAAGCTTATGATGCTGGCAGACTTTGGATAGAATTATCAGGGAAGACTTCTTTTAGGAGGTGCCAGGTGTGCTGGCCATCTGAAGAGCTGGAAGAGCATTCCAGATGGTGCATAGTGAAGGAAAAAGCCCGAGTGGCAAAGGGCTGAGTATATTCAAGACAGAGAGATGGCCAGCTCAGCTAAAACAGATGGATTGACAGGGATAGTCCAAACTGGATTTCCTCATTTCTCCTTAGACCACTACTAACTCTTCTGCCTCCATCCACCATCACCCCTATGATCTGTTCTCTACAAACAGCCAATGTAGACCAATGTCAGCCTTCTGCTTTCAGACTCACCAAGGTTTTTGGTTCCATTTAGAAGAACTCAAAATCTGTGCCATGGCCTGCAGAGCTATGATGGTGACTTCTATGACTCATTTTCTGACCTCATTTTATGCACCTTCCCCCGCTTGCATATTCAGCTCCAACTACACTGTCTTCCTTGCTGTACCTCAGATTATGCAGGAATGCCTCTGCCCTGAGAACTTTATCTTCTCAGATATCCAAAAGCCAGTTCCCTAACTTCCTCAGCTCAGAGTCAGCCTTCAAAAGCCCCTTAATCACCCTCTCCCATCACTTTCTATTTCTATATTCACTTTGTTCAAAATTCTGGCATAGCATGCCCATACATGTATTGCTCATGTCTTATGACATTTCCAGAAGTAAATTTTGGCCTAATTCACCCTCACTCAGTAGTCTGAAAATGTTGCTTTTGATCATATTTGTATAATAATGGTATAAGCCATGGTCAAGAAGTCATGGATCTAGTTTGGTAGTGCCCTGATAATCAGAAATGACTGAAACTGTGCATTTGTTCTGGGGCAGTTTTCAGCACAGTGGATTTCATTATAAGCTATCTGTGCCCACGTACGCGGCTCAGGATAAGGGTGGAGGGCAGGGCAGGGCTGCCACAGCCTGTGCATGGGCTAGTCCTGCTGCAGTCAGGGATTGTTTACCACATGCGCATGGGTCCTCGGTGCTTGTCCCATGTGAAGGCAGGTGGCAGGACTGTGCGGGTGCAGACCGCGCACTGCCCTGGTCCCCTGCATGGGGCCCCTGGGGTGGCCAGTCGACCTTCTTTTCTGAGAGGACTCGCGACCCCTCTGTGCCCACAGCTCTCACATCTGCCCCCGGAGTCCGCACAAACAGGTGATTCAAAGGGCCTGAGTGCAGCATCCAGGCAGCCAGTAGGCAGGGCGGAACACATGCTGCTGTGGCGCACTGGCCTTGCCTCCCGAGTGGCTTCTCCACTCCTGGGTGTGCAGGTCTGTGCGCTTCCTAGGCTGGGGCTGGCTGCCCTGGCTACTGTTATTTATTTCCAAGGCGGAAAACATGATTTTTTTCCCCCCCGCATTAGAGAAAGTGGTTTGCAGAGCAGGGAAGGAATCCTGCCCGGAGAGAGGCACTTTACAGACTCAAGGGTAGGCTGGTGAGGGTCTGCTGCTGGGAACCAAACCTCCACATCAGCAGGCGCGAAGACTAAGACTTAACATTAAATCCATTGGTCAGGTTAAAAAAAAAAAAAAGCTATGATACTGACGTCAGCAACATGTTAAAAAAACATTGGTAGAGGGCGCTTATGAAACTAATGCCCGGGGGGGTTGGGCTGTACGCACAAAACATACTGTGTGTTACAAATTATATATTTATATTTATGCACATATCCATTTTTCTATTGTCTGTCTTCTCTACCATAATCTAAGCATCATGAAGATAGAGAATTTTTTGTTTTATTCATCCCTGAATCCCTACTGCCTGGAATAATATTGAGTAAGAAGTAGGTGACAACAAGTGTGTAATAACAATCCTAGAGGACAGAGTAGAACTGTCCTATAGGGTTTTGAAGGAATGGCTGGTGGATTTGAACTGCTGACCTTTTGGTTAGCAGCCAACTCTTAACAAGCCACCAAGACCCCAATCTTTCTTACATAAAAAAATGAATAAATAACTTCTTAGCGATCCTATACGACAGAGTAGAACTGCCCCAGAGAGTTCCCAAGGAGCACCTGGTGGATTGGAACTGCCAACCATTTGGTTAGCAGCCGTAGCACTTAATCACTATGCCACCAGGGTTTCCTTCCTTACAGGAGAAGTTGAAAAAGATCTTAGAGGGGAGGTGGCATATGAGGTGGGTGGCAGAGCAGGAAAAACAGGACAGAAGAAAAGCAATTTCAATAGAGACAACAGCACGTACAAAGGCACACAATCGGTCACTACAGGGAAGGCTGAGATGCTATAGACTTCACAGAGTATACAGAGAAGGGAATGAGGAGTGGCCAGAGAAAAAGCCTGTTGAAATCAGCCAACCATGTATGGCTTCAAAACTTGGCTTCACCACTTACTAGCTGTGCAACCGTGACCAAATTACTGAAGCTCTCAACTTCCATTCCCTCATCTGTAAAATGAAGATAATAACACCTACTTCATGTAATTGTTCCAAATGAGATAATGTATCTCATTCAGTCCTTCTAATGTGTGGCCAACGCCTTCACTTCTCTGTTCTTTCCAGTCTCTTCACAAGGGGCTCTATCTGGTACCAAAGCAACAATGGATGCTAGGTCTATGTTACTCTACCACTACTCCCATCGCCCACCCCCCCACCCCCGCCTGCTTGGGTATCTCAGATGGAAATTTTTAAGGGAGAAATAAAATAATTTGTGAAAACAATTTTTCCCTCTCTTCCACTTTCTTATGGCATCTTGAGTGGTAAGACTTGGGAGCTTCATTTGAGAGTTGGATCTTCCTTCTAAGTAGAAGTCTCTCTAACTGTGTACAAAGGAAAGAGACCAGATGCATGTAGCCGTCAGGTGACTCTAGATTTGAAGCTTTAAGTGGTAGAAAGAAACAAGAGTTTCTTTCTTTTTTTTTTTTTTTCCCAGCAGTCCATTCCCTATGCAGGGATTATGGGCAGAAATAATAAAAAATAGCATGTTTTTAAAGACTCTACCACATTACGTCAGACAGATGTAGGTGATTTAGTGCTAAACTGGCTTTTAAAAGAAGTGTTAACTCCAATCCCCAAATTTAACATCTTACAGAGTCTTATTCTTTATTTTCTTTCATTATTATTATTATTTTAATGTAATAAATTTTCCAGAAAGGTACCATCCATATCTTTCTTGAACAATTGTATGTTTTGGGTGGGTAGAGTTGTCAAGGCTGATTAAATATCAAAGCACCACCTGTGGGTTTCACTTCTGTTATTCTCTTCCTGGCAATCAAATAAACACATGGAATAACAGAAATAATGGAAGAGAGACTGCAACATTTTAGTTGTGCTCAGCAGAGAAGAAAACAGACTTTGCATATCTCCATTATGTATTTATTCCACTGGCTTGCAGTGGGGTAGTGAGAAAGCTGAACAGCATGTGTGCACATTACTGAAGATGATCAAAGGAAGATAGTGTGTGTAGCTCATCCGCCTGCGTGGAGAATAGATGATAATGGTTCGGTGACTTATAAACAGCAGAGAGCCACAAAAGCTCTGGCCAAGTTCATAATCTTATCCCTAAGTTGATGAGTCCTAGAAAGTGATAGGAATGAGACTCCCTCCCCACCCCACTGCAGCGACATATGCAAATGCATGGCCAAAGGTACCCATCTACAAAATAAGGAAGACAACTTCCCATCAGCTTTCCTGGTAACCTAACATGTTTCATGGTTTACTTAGGGAGACATATTATGAATGGTATTAATGTAACCAACTCTCTGGTACCCAATGGATGAAGCATAATTTTCTTACTAAGGTGACTGAACTTTCCTCCTTGCTCTTTTAAAATCTAAATTGAATGTTCATGAGAGGGCCTCTTCTGAGGCAGCTAATAAGATAGCCACGGTATTGATACTGCATTCACTAGCACCTGTCATCATCATGTATCTCTGTATTAACTGGACTTACTTTTATTGGAAAAGCATCAAGCTGGACCTATGGGTTTTGTATGTGGGTGTGTGTACAAGGTAGGACAAATATCATCATCCACAATGCAAAAAGTTCTTATTACTGCCATACATTTGTATGGATTTTATTATTGGACTGCTAACATCAATTGCCTCTTCATTGCAATACCCTTTTTCACCAACATAAACGGCGACTATGCACATGGACTTCCCCAGGTGGAATACACAGGAATCAAATTGACTACATCTGTGAAAAGAGATGATGGAAAAGCTCAATATCATCAGCCAGAACAAGGCCAGGGGTAAGTTCAAGCTGAAACTGAAGAAAATTAGAACAAGTCCACAAAAGCCAAAGTATGACCTTGAGCATATCCTACCTGAATTCAGAGACCATCTCAAGAATACATTTGAGACGGTGAACACAAATGACCAAAGACCAGACGAGCTGTGGAATGACATCAAGGACATCATACATGAAGAAAGCAAGAAGTCATTAAAAAGACAGGAAAGAAAGAAAAGACCAAAATGGATGTCAGAAGAGACTCTGAAACTTGCTCTTGAACATCGAGCTGCTAAAGCAACAGGAAGAAATGATGAAGTAAAAGAACTGAACAGAAGATTTCAAAGGTCGGCTCAAGAAGACAAAGTATTATAATGACATGTGCAAAGAGCTGGTGATAGAAAACCAAAAGGGAAGAACACGCTCAGCATTTCTCAAGCTGAAAGAACTGAAGAAAAAATTCAAGCCTCAAGTTGCGATAGTGAAGAATTCTATGGGGAAAACATTAAATGACACAGGAAGCATCAAAATAAGATGGAAGAAATACACAAGGTCATTATACCAAAAAGAATTGATCAATGTTCAACCATTTCAAGAGGTAGCAAATGATCAGGAACTGATGGTAATGAAGGAAGAAGTCCAAGCTGCACTGAAGGCACTGGTGAAAAATTAGGCTCAAGGAATTGACAGAATATCAATTGAGTTGTTTCAACAAAAAGATGCAGCTCTGGATGTGCTCACTCATCTATGCCAAGAAATTTGGAAGACAGCTACCTGGCCAGCCGACTGGAAGAGATTCATATTTATGCATATTCCCAAGAAAGATGACCCAACCAAATACTGAAATTATTGAACAATACCATTATCACATGCAAGTAAAATTTTGCTGAAGATCATTCAAAAGTGGATGTGGCAGTATATCGACTGGGAACAGCCAAAAAATTCAGTCTGGATTCAGAAGAGGACATGGAACAAGGGATATCATTGCTGATGTCAGGTGGCTCTTGGCTGAAAGCAGAGAATACCAGAAAGATGTTTACCTCTGTTTTACTGACTATGCTAAGGCATTTGACTGTGTGGATCTTAACAAATTATGGATAACGTTGTGTAGAATGGGAGTTCCAGAATACTTAATTGTGCTCATGAGGAACCTTTACATAGATCAAGAGGCAGTTGTTTGGACAGAACAAGGGGTCACTATGTGGTTTAAAATCAGGAAAGTGTGTGCCAGGGTTGTATCCTTTCACCATACCTATTCAATCTGCATGCTGAGCAAATAATCTGAGAAGCTGGACTATATGAAGAAGAACGGGGTATCAGGATTGGAGGAAGATTCATTAACAACCTGTGTTATGCAGATGACACAACCTTGTTTGCTGAAAATGAAGAGGACTTGAAGCACTTACTGAGAAAGATCAAAGATCACAGCTTTCAGTATATATTGCACCTCAACATAAAGAAAACAAAAATCCTCACAACTGGACCAATAAGCAACATCATGATAATAGGGAAAAGATTGAAGTTGTCAAGGATTTCATTTTACTTGGATCCACAATCAGCACCCATGGAAGCATCAGTCAAACAATCAAAAGATGCATTGCATTGGGTGAATCTGCTGCTGCAAAAGACCTCTTTAAAGTGTTGGAAAGCAAAGCTGTCACCTTGAAGACTAAGGTGTGCCTGACCCAAGTGATAGTACTTTCAATTGCCTCATATGTATGTGAAAGCTGGACAATGAATAAGGAAGACCAAAGAAGAATTGATGCTTTTGAATTGTGGTGTTGGCAAATAATACTGAATATACCATGGACTGCCAAAAGAATGAACGAAACCTCTCTTGGAAGAAGTACAATCAGAGTGCTCCTTAGAAGCAAGGATGGTGAGACTACATCTTACACATATTTTGTAAATGCTGTCAGAAGAGATCAGTCCCTGGAAAAGGATATCATGCTTGGTAAAGTACTGCGTCAACAAAAAACATGAAGACCGTCAATGAGATGGATTCACACAGTGGCTTCAAAGACGGGCTTAAACATAACAATTGTGGGCATGGTGCAGGACCTGGCAGTGTTTCTTTCTGTTATCCATAGGGTCGCTATGGGTTGGAACCAACTGAATAGCACCTATCAACAACAACAGTATCAGTTGCACGTCTTCCCTGTGCTGGCACTTTGGAAGACACTGAAGATAAAGGATGAATGAAAATAAAAGACATAAACCCTGGCTCTTGAAATATTAGTTAAGTGATGAGATACCAAACAACATGAGCATAATATTAAGGTAGATGCTGGGTGTTGTGAGAACACAATAGAGGAAGATTTTGGAGTGAGGCAGGGTTACACTAATATTATTGGGGTGCATATCAATTACTCTATTAAAGAAGGAAGGGAGGCACATAGTAGAACTGCTTAGGCCAAGGTATGAGTTATGAAGTAAAGTGGTGAAAGCAAGCACTTCGAGCCCTGTGCTATTAATAAAGGGTAAGTGCAAGTCAGGAAGCACCAGAAAAGGGGGCTGGAGAGATGGACTTGGCAGTCATCCTTTCACTTTAGTCTCACAATAACCCTGTGAGCTAAGAGCTGTTCTTTTTTCACAAATGAAGAAACAAAGGTCAAGAAAAGTAGAAGTGACTGGGCTTATATTTCACTTCGTTAAAAGGAGGAGCCAGAATTTGGATACAGCTTTGTCTAAGTCCCTTATTCTTTCCAAGTCTTATACTGCCTGGGTGCAAGACAACTAGTATAACTCTGAAACATGAGGGTTTGATAGCAGGATACTCAAAGATACTGGGTTTTGTAACTGAATAAAAAATATAATAATTCTTTGATTCAACACTGAGGATTGTAACTAAAAAGAAATTTCATATTTCTACAGCAAGATATCTTCTAAATCTTCGAGATGGCTCTGAGTGGATTCAGTAGGTCTCTCTTATAGAATCAGAAAATCAAGTATTATAACAGCTCCCAGAATTTATTTCCCCTAAAGTTCTGCTTCTTTTGAGAACCTAAGGTAACTTAAAATAATGAGTAAGAAGACAATAGACATTAAAAAGTATATATATATATATGTATGGTTTCATTTTACTTGGATCCACAATCAACAGCCATGGAAGCAGCAGTCAAGAAATCAAAAGATGCATTGCATTGGGTAAATCTGCTGCAAAGGACCTCTTCAAAGTGTTGAAGAGCAAAGATGTCACCCTGAAGACTCAGGTGGGCCTGACCCAAGCCATGGTATTTTCAATCGTATCATATGCGTGTGAAAGCTGGACAATGGATAAGGAAGACCAAAGAAGAGTTGATGCCTTTGAATTGTGATGTTGGCGAAGAATATTGAATATACCATGGACTGCCAAAAGAACGAACAAATCTGTCTTGGAAGAAGTGTGGCCAGAATGCTCCTTAGAGGCAAGGATGGCGAGACTACATCTTACATACTTTGGACATGTTGTTAGGAGGGACCAGTCCCTGGAGAAGAACATCATGCTTGGCAGAGTACAGGGTCAGCGGAAAAGAGGAAGACCCTCAATGAGGTGGATTGACACAGTGGCTGCAACAATCAGCTCAAGCATAACAACGATTGTGAGGATGGCTCAGGACCGGGCAGTGTTTCGTTCCGTTGTGCATAGGGTTGCTATGAATCGGAACTGACTCGACAGCACATAACAACAACATATATATGTATATATATAACCAGTCAGTCATCATAGTGGTGCTAAGTATGTCAAACCAAGCCTGCCTGAGAGAGAAAATCTTTTACAAGCTATTTTAGGTGAACTTTGCCATGTATTCTGTCACGTGTATTTTATTCCCTATCACCTTTGTCATCCTCATGATAAGAGTGGGGAAGGATGGGAACTTTTTCAGTTGAACATGAACACATTTACCTTCCGGTTTCACTTTCTATCTATGGATTTTTTATTCTACATAGGCATAACAAAACTCCTTGGGAGTCCTATTGTAAACTTCAAAAATCCTGAATTCTAAAGTTTAAGTAAAAAAAAAAAAAAGTTTAAGTACCATATATTAAATAAAGGACATTTTTCACCTTCCCCACTGAGTTTTACCAGAAGGAAACCTGTTACGCTGAAGATTGACCTTAGACGCCTTGTTGGAGAGTCTGAGTACATATTAGGGAGATGTTCACTAGATTTTTTAATTTTTATATTTCTAATAAATCTGAAGTTAGGTTGCACCTTCAAATTGGTAAAACATGTACTGTCTTAGTTTGATGAGTATTATAGCTGATGGAATATTACAGTCCTAGGAATACTTTATATATACATAGATATATAGACATGTTTTTTTTATATAGACATTTGTGTGTGTGTATATATATATATATTTCACTCTACTCAGGTTTGAAAGAATCTTCATTAATTTATCACTCATTTATTTCCTAGAAGCCTACTGTGTGTCAGGTACTGTGCTAGTCATTGTGGATATAAAAGTAGACTAAGCCAAATTCCTACTCTTTAGGAGTAATCAACCAGCCGCTCCTTGGAAACTCTATGGGGCAGTTTTACTCTGACCTATAGTCGGAATCAACTCGATGGCAATGATTCTTTTTGGTTAAGAGTGTACAGGAGCCCTGGTGACACAGTGGTTGAGAGCTACAGCTGTTAACTAAAGTGTCGAAAGCTCAATTCCACCACCCACTCCTTGGAAACCCTATGATGCAGTTCTACTTTGTTCTGTAGCATCACTATGAATTGGAATTGACTGGAGGGCATCAGATTTAGTTTGAGTTTAGGAGTATACAGATTCGTGAGTGAGTCAAACACGTAAGCAGACATTCTCTTCAGAACATGTCCAGTTTTTTTGTTTCAGAAATCTTGGTGAAAATAAAAATGTAAAAATTTCTTCATTATAGGACTTACCAGGATATTTGGTATGCTAATGAACATTCTAAACCTCCATTGAGAGAATGTAGAATTATTATTATTATTATTTGTGTGTGTGTGTGAAATTCTACTTTTGAAATGTATTTCAAGGAGCTCTGGGTAGTGGCTAGCTACCATATGAGACAAAGTGGCCTAATCTTCTTATACATTACTGAGTGTTATTAATGATCGACTCTTTTTAACCTTTTCTCTTCCTGCGGCGACATATGAGAAGATATAGGCTGCCTTGTCTTATATGTTCCTCAAATTTACTTATTTCTATTTTTGTTTTGTTTGTCTAAATTTGTCTTTCATATAATAAGATGTTTTCAAATGTTTAGTGACCCTTGGCTGTTTTTTCATGTTTAAGGATAGGGCGCTACCTACCCTTAGCTGATTAGAAGCTCGTAGGTGGAATTATTGACCGCTGACTTCACTGTAGGGTAATCTGGCTGAGTCATTCTTGGGGTTCACCTAACATCAGTATCTTCTGTTTTTTTCTTGTTCTTATCAGTATGACCTGAGAAAAATATTCAAGTACCTGGCCTCCAACTATAAACTGGCTCTCAGGTTTCTAGGAATCAAATATGGGAGGAAGACTGATGTTTCAACTCCAGTTTGTGGTCAAAACATTTGTTTAATTTCACTGTTTTCAGTACAATGTTAATATCCTCAACTGTGCCTACTGCCCTCCAGTATAGACGCACTATGTTTTTACCAGATCTACAGAAATTGTCTAATCTTTTTGATGGGGAGGTGGAGAGAGGAGCAAGTTGTTCACCTACATGGACTGGAGAAGATGTGGAGATCTAGCCACTTCTTAAGCAGAATTTTAATCCCCTCTACTTTCAAACGTACCCTGTACCATGACTTCTTGAATGATTTGAGACCTTTGAAGCAAATGAAGTTGCTTTTCAGTTTTCCTATTGATGGTTTAGGATTTAGTTTCCCCATGTCACCTAAATCAATTACTACTTGTCTTCTGTTTCCCAGCTTCCACTTTTTTCTATCGTCTTTTCTTTCTTTTTATCCTTGTGAATTTATGGCTTCTTTTCTGTTGTAACACCATTTATTGTCATTTAAGTGGGCTTTCAGAAGTCAGAAAAATGAAGTGTTTTTGTTCAATATACCACCGTTAACTAAAAACTCTGTAGACTCTTGGAATACTTTATCCAAGTCAGTTCTCTCAATGAACTGTAGGCTACTTTTACAATCCCTATTGTGCAGATGAAGTTACGGCTCAAAAACATGAGTGATTTTCCTAAAGTGACATGGATTGCTAGATCTAATCTCACTCATGTGTATCCTGGTATCTGTTTGCTCATCTGGAAAATAAGATCACACAATAGAGCACCAGTGCCAGATAGTCTGACATTTCAATTTGGTAATATGCATTTGTAAAAAATATTTGTGTTCAAGATGCTGCCAAAATTAACAATGCAATTACTAGATTTTGATGGCACTCCCAGTAAAATGAGTAGCCTTATATACGTTTCTCGAAGTACTATTGAGCTCTTGTGTGGCCCCTTCCCCCATGACCTAGAGGCCGCAAAACTATGAGACCGAGAGGGTTCTTCATTTTTTTGTTACTATTATTTGTTTGATTTGTTACCCAGGTCTGCAATTTTGTTCCCCACCCCACTTTGCTGACAGTCTTGTGGGAGGAAGTGAAAACACTGTGAATGACATGTTTATTTATGTACCTCATCTGGGACGACACCATGACAAGTGGCAGGGATGTATTTTTTCAAACAGACTTTCTGCATCACTTGTCAGCTCCTTATTATAAGGCAGTTGAGTTTACTGCATTTTTAGTTACATTTGAATGCCTAATAATCCTGCAGCACATTAACTGTAATTTGTGAATTATATCCATCTTCTAAGAGCGCATCATTTTATATCTCTTAGTAAAACGATTCATGTGGATCTACCTGTATCAGAAGGCTTCTGAGATTTTACTGCCAGCCAGATGATTATACTCATCATCATTTGGTGTTTTCAAGCTCCTCTAGAAATATCATTTCTTTTACCCCTTTATATCTCAAAACTTTGGCTTTCTGGGGAAGCTCTTATGACCTTGTGACTTTATCTCAAAATCGTGGCCATCTAGCTGTCACTTTAAATTCCATATGTCTAAAACTAAGCTTATTATCTCTTCCCCACTTGACCCTTGCTCAAACCTGTTTCTCCTTGGGATCGCCTTTTCACCTAATGGGGCCTCCACCCTCCCTGTTACCTTGGCGAGAAACCTCTGTGTAATCTTCAGCTCCACCTCTCTAACATCCTTCCCCAGTGAATCCTTGGCAAATCCTGTCAATTCTACCTTGGAAATGTATCTCATATTTGTCTCCTGCTTCACCTAAAGCTCAGGGTCTTATCTTTTCTGTCCTGGATCATTGCTAGGCTCTTCTTAAATAAATATAAAAAGTGTGAATACAGCCATGCATGTAACACCTGTAATATACATGCATTATGTATGTTAATGTGTTGTTGAGACTCATGAACTGTTTGAACTTTGAATTGGCAAAATTTGAATTACTGAGTGATGTTTCCAAAACCTGTATCTTTTGCCACTCTTCTCTTTAAAAACCTTCAATGATTTCTCACTAACAAGAATAAATTTCAAAACTCAACAAGTAATTAGGTCCTACAAAATTCACCTGACTTACTTCTCTGGCCTCATTTTCTACCACATTTATTTAATCCCATGATTCTGTTTCCTGTTCACTAAAGCAAGCTGCCCACTTTGGGTCCTCTGTATCTTTGTTAGGGTTGTCTCCTGGACTGACAGGCCTACCTCTCCCTCCAGAGTCCCCAACATGCCCACATACCCCCTTACGTTTCACCTATCAAAATTCTACTTGGGCTTTATGTAGCCACTTTAATTCCACTTGTTTTGAGAAAGTTCCACTGATTTTTCCTATCAGAATTGATTTACTTTTCTTGAGAATTTTCATAGATCTTTTGAGGGGTATGTATTATGCATGCATTTCCTTGTGAACTGAGCCAAAGACTTGGAGACACAAAGACCAAGGTTCAACTCTTGGTTCTGGCCCCTACTAGTTGTGTCATCTCAAAGTATTCAGTATCTCTGGGTGACAGAAAAAGATCTTATTGGTACCACTACATATACATGTGGGAAAACTGAGGTAAGTGAAGTAAATTTTTTCTAACATCACATAACAGATTAGAGGCAGAATTGGAAAGTGTTATCTGTTTGACTCCAAACTCATAGTTCTGATTGGCATACCACACCAAATCTTTAGTTATTTTCTCCGTAAAAGAAACTGATATAACTGAACCATCAGAGCTGTGCAGGTACATCATGTCTCACTATAACATCCCTTACAGGGAGCCAGAAGACTACTGGGTTAACACATATCATTATTATATCTCAGTAAGGGCAGGTGGTAACAGTTCAACTGAAGAGGAGAAAGACTGAGAAGTTCATCATTTCAAAACAAAATAGAATTTGCACAAAATTGAATTTCTATATTTTTATGCAAATAATACATGCCTTTTATGTTTGTTTGCCAACAGCTCCCTCCCCACATGAGGCATTTTCATAAGCATGCTACGCTTTTTTTTTTTTTTTAAAACAGCATGTAAAAAAAAATTGACATAGCAGTGCTAATGAAAATACCTCATGCGGGGAGGGAGAGGTTGGCAAACAAATGTACAGGGTGTACGTTATTTGTGTAAAAAACGTAATTTTAAAAGATGCTGAAATAACTTGCTTTTAGAATAACAGTTACAGTGTGCAGGTACCTTGTATTTTCAGCAATAGTGAGGTTTTTTTTTTTTGTTTGTTTTTAAACTGGTCTTACCTTCATTTTTTCAAAAGAAAAAGACTGATCCAGGACCATCCAATGCTTCTCTGTCGTGTTTGGAGATATGTGGTCAGCCTACTGCTCAGGCTTGCAAACCAAACCCTTTGACAGAGGTCTGTGGTTACAGACTCTTCTGCTAGTAATTTTCAAAAACTAAGGGTGAATCTTGAATGTTTAGGAGTGTTAAGAAAAATTCTTCATCAATAAGGATATAAGTTCAAATATTTGTTTTATGCCCTCTAAACTATGCATCAACATCCTGGATATTGTACTAACATTTATTTTCCTGCTTCAAATACCAAATAACAACAATTCTTGATATCAACAAGACCACTAGTAAAACTTTTGAACTGAACAGTGACTTTCAGCTTATCCAGTGAAACAATCTCTGTTTTATGGACAGAAAATCTATTGACAGAAAGAGGTCAAGGGACTTACTCAATGTCAGACAATTTGTGGCAGTATCAGTAAAAATCGTAGGAGTTTTATGATCAGTGTGGTAAACAAGGGAAACATGAAAAGCATGCACAGCTTGTGTGTGAGCGTGTATGTGTGTGTGAGCACATGTGTGGTGGACATGTATGTGTGAGCATGTGTGTGTGAGAATGTATGTTTGAGCACGTGTGTGTATGTGCATGTCAGAGAGCACACACATATGTTTTATGTTGTAGGTTGTGTTTTTCTTGTGATAGTTTTTGGTTTAATGTGCTTGTATATTTTCCCTCATATAAATTAATGTTTCTGTTGTTATCAATTCGTTTGGTGAGATCAAGTTCCAGGATGACAGCCAGACCCCTATAACATTTCCACGTGGTAATGGAACAAACAGTGGCCATGGTCATTATCAATTAACAAGCATTGAGAATTAGCCATCTTTTTTTTTTTTTTCCTGGTTTCTCACAAAACATTCACTGAATATACCTGACATTATTAGTAATAGATATGTAGCAAAAGATTATAATAATAGGAGTAAACACAGAAGTTATACAAAAAATAAAAGGGGTGGTAGAAAAATAATCAAATTTATCAAGACAAACATAATAGAACTTTATTTTGAAATATTGATTATTTACATAATATACCAGTGATAGATACATATTTTCTTTAATGTTGCTTCTAGCGTCCTCCCCCATCCCCACTTTTTTTTTTTTTTTTACAAACAAACCAACCACTTGTTATGGGTAGGGTTTCAAATTACCGCAATGTTCCTTTATCTTATATTTTTATTTTGTGTCTGATAACCTTGGCTTAACCTATTCCTAATAAATGCCAATTTATAAACACATGCACTACGTTTATGTTTTATGTAATTCTACACACATATAGCAATTTGAGTAATTCTTTCTGACACAGACATTCAAAATGTGTAGCTGACTGCACCATCTATTAAATTTCACATATTTCAAATGAGTGTCTTGACCTTGTTCCCCCCCCATTACTACAGACACCCCAGAGAACTTACCACCTTCTATTCCCACACCTTGACCTATGTTTTCCTGCCACTGGCTTTGTTCCAACTTTGTCCATCGTCTTCTCTGCCTAGCAAAATCATATATATATATTTTTTTTTGGACAGAGACAAAATAATCCTTCTCCCACAAAGACTTCCATGAGAACTTACCACTCCTTTTTTATTAGAGAATTATATTTATACACATACTGAACAGTTACTTTTTTTGCCTTGATTACAAAAGATTGTTTGCAGAATTGGTGAATGCCTAGAGTCCCTAGGATACATACGTACTTCTTTACCACCTCCACCTCAGAGAGAGTCCTGATTGTGTAAGTTAATAATAAGACAAACTGAGCTAGGGTTTGGGATGAAGTTGAAGAGGTGGGGTTGAATGCCTAGTATATTCTAGACACAGTGCTAGATACTGGGACTATAAAGAGAAGAATAAGGCAATGTCCCTAACCTAAAGCATATCACAGTCAAGTGTCAGATGTTAACGTAACTGACAATTACAACAGGATCTATTAAGATCTCAAACCCTGAATACTCAGTGTCCTAGGGGAATCAGATGAGGGGCACAGGTGTGGGCGCCTACATCAGCCTGAACCAAACACACTGTTGGGGAGTCATGGACAATAGCTGAGACATGGAGCCAGGAATAAGTGAGCGGAAGTAGGAAAAGAGGAAAAAAGGGTGAAACAAAAACAGGGAGTCAAAATAAATCAGAGTATGTAAAACCTGCAAGCACACTGTCGCAGAAGGATCCTGGTGACTTTAATTTTTTTTTCCAGATATAAAAGACATACAGAAATGGTTATATAGTCTGATTCCCATTTATTTGTAGGGTGTGCTTGTGTGTGTTTGTATGTGCTTATGTACCCACGTGCATGTAAGTGTGTGATGTGCTTCCCCATGACCATGCATTTAAGTAAAATTCTACAGGAGAGTGGTAGGGCAGAAAGTTCATTATGGACTTTCTTTCTTTTAAACCAGGAATACAGTGTAACAGATAGACTTCCATCAGGCATCTGGCACCTCTAGTAACTTTTTGGAATGGTTACAGAAATGCGTATTTCAGTCATAAAGATTTAACAAAATATTCTCCTGCCATTTATAGTAATTCTATCAAATGACAAGCTCAAATTACTTGTTGTGATTACTCTTCATCTGGGCAAAACACATGTTGTAACGTATTCACAAGATGCAATTACATCTACTGCAGTGACATGGAATAACAGCACCGGAAAAAAAGCTAGTCACACACAATACACATACTGTTTAGATTTTTCTCAGCCACATTTTTTTGTACTGCAATCTGTTCACCATTTGGACTAATCACTAATTTTTCTTTTTTGCTAATATGCAAAATATCAGCTGAGTTAGATAAGCATCAGAAAAATCAATAAAATGAACATTAATATATACTACATGTTCTTAAGGGATTATAATTAGGAGAGATAATGCTCTTTTTATGGTGACCAGAGATATTATCTGAATACCTGTAGATTTTGATTATGTGATGAGCAGAGAGGGAAAATCCTATTGCAAATTAAAAAAATGTTTCCAGAAATATTCTTCATGCGCAGCTTTCCTAACGCTATGCTGAGTACTTTATTAAATGGTTTTGAAATGTAATGTTTTGCTGTCAACAAAGGAAAGCAGAAACCTCATTTAAAACATTTTGTTAACATTGGAAATTTTGTTTCTCCATTGAGCTTTCTTAAATCCTCCTTTTCTTCTCACTTTACTCAGTTTCTTTGAGGAGCTTTCATCTACCTTAGCTTTAATTCCTAGTCTCTATTTCTAAATTTTGTCTCTTTTCTCACAACCATGTTGTCATGGATTGAATGATGTCTCCCAAAAATATGTGTATCAGTTTGGCTAGATCATGATTCCCAGTATTATCTGATTGTCCAACATTTTATCATCTGATGTAATTTTCCCATATGTTATAAATCCTAACTCTGTGATGTCAATGAGGTGAGATAGGCACCAGTTATGTTAATGAGGCAGGATTCAATCTACAAGATTGGATTGTGTCTTGTGCCAATCTCTTTTGAGATATAAAAGAGAGAAGCAAGCAGAGAGATGGGAGGGTCTCCTACTACCGAGAAAGCAGCACTGGAGGCAGAGTGTGTCCTTTGGACCCAGGGTTCCTGCATGGAGAAGCTCCTAGTTTAGGGGAAGATTAAGAGAAGGACATTCCTCCAGAGCTGACAGAAAAAGAAAGCCTTCTCCTGGAGTTGACACCCTGAATTTGGACTTCTAACCTACTAGATTGCGAGAAAATTAATTTCTCTTGCTCAAGCCATCCACATGTGGTATTTCTGTTATAGCAGCACTAGATGACTAAGACATGATCTGGCAACCAAATAGATCTTTTCACCTGTATGTCCTCAAAATCACTATGTGCAATTTAGAATTCATCACTGGCCTCATCTTTTAACAACCCACACTCCCAAATTTGCTTTCACCAGTGTTCTTACTCTCAAATAACTGGATCACTACCCAAACTAAAAACATCTGGGTAATACTTGAATTATCATTCTCTCCCCATCCATCCTAATCAAACAACAAATATTGTTCAATATCTCTCATAGTTCTTAATTTTTACAGTTTCCATTTTATTGCCATAAGGCAGTCCCTCATGTTTTATCAGGACTATTTCAAAATGAAATACATGTTTAAGTGAAGTCATTATCTCATTTACATACTTTATTGTTATTAAATAGAATTGTTATCAACCCTATTCTGTTACCAGAAAATTATTATATCTTACTTCTTCTTCTTACCATTACTATCTAATTTGTGAACAAATATTTTAGCCTCTTAGATATTCCTAATATTTGTTCATCTTTCCATCTCATTTCTGTTGCTGTAATTCAAGTTCTCATCATTCTTTTTTTTTTTCTGTAATTATTTATAGGTGTGAGTTTATTGCTGTTTTTTTTTTTTTGTATTTTAAGTCAATCTCTTTTTTTTTTTTTTTTTTTTATTAAGCTTCAAGTGAACATTTACCATTCCAATCAGTCTGTCACATGTAGGTTTACATACATTTTACTCCCTTCTCCCACTTGCTCTCCCCCTATTGAGTCAGCCCTTACAGTCTCTCGTTTCGTGCCAATTTTACCATCTTCCCTCTCTCTCTATCTTCCCATCCCCCCTCCAGTCAAGAGTTGCCAACACACTCTCCCGTGTCCACCTGATTTAATTAGCTCACTCTTCATCAGTATCTCTCTCCCCCCCACTGACCAGTCCTTTTCATGCCTGATGATTTGTCTTCGGGGTTGGTTCCTGTCCTGTGCCATCAGAAGTTCTGGGGAGCATTGTCTCTGGGATTCCTCTAGTTGCAATCATACCATTAGGTGTGGTCTTTTAATGAGAATTTGGGGTCTGTATCCCATTGGTCTCCTGCTCCCTCAGGAGTTGTCTGTTGTGTTCCCTGACAGGGCAGACATTGATTGTGGCCGGGCACCAACTAGTTCTTCTGGTCTCAGGATAATGTAGGTCTCTGGTTCAAGTGGCCCTTTCTGTCTCTTGGGTTCTTAGTTGTCGTGTGACCTTGGTGTTTTTCCTTTGCCTTTGCTCCCGGTGGGTTGAGACCAATTAGTGTATTTTAGATGGCCGCTTGTTGGCATTTAGGACCCTAGGCGCCACAATTCAAAGTGGGGTGCAGAGTGTTTTCATAATAGAATTGTTTTGCCCGTTGACTTAGAAGTCCCCTCAAACCAAGTTCCCCAGACCCCAGCCCCTGCTTCGCTGACCTTTGAAGCTTTCATTTTATCTCGGAAACCTCTTTACTTTTAATCCAGTCCAATTAGGCTGACCTTCCTTGTTTTGAGTGTTGTCTTTCCCTTCACCCAAAGCAGTTCCCATCTACAGATTGATCAATAAAAAGCCCTCTCCCTCCCTCCCTCCCTCCCCGCTTTGTAACCACATAAGTATGTGTTCTTCTCCGTTTTTTCTATTTCTCAAGATCTTATAATAGTGGTCTTATACAATATTTGTCCTTTTGCAACTGACTCATTTCGCTCAGCATAATGCCTTCCAGATTCCTCCATGTTATGAAATGTTTCACAGATTCGTCACTGTTCTTTATCGATGCGTAGTATTCCATTGTGTGAATATACCACAATTTATTTACCCATTCGTCCGTTGATGGACATCTTGGTTGCTTCCAGCTTTTTGCTATTGTAAACAGAGCTGCAATAAACATGGGTGTGCATATATCTGTTTGTGTGAAGGCTCTTGTATCTTTAGGGTATATTCCGAGGAGTGGAATTTCTGGGTTGTATGGTAGTTCTATTTCTAACTGTTTAAGATAACGCCAGATGGATTTCCAAAGTGGTTGTACCATTTTACAATCCCACCAGCAGTGTATGAGAGTTCCAGTCTCTCCGCAGCCTCTCCAACATTTATTATTTTGTGTTTTTTGAATTAATGCCAGTCTAGTTGGTGTCAGATGGAATCTCATCGTCGTTTTAATTTGCATTTCTCTAATGGCTAATGATCGAGAGCATTTTCTCATGTATCTGTTGGCTGCCTGAATATCTTCCTTAGTGAAATGTGTGTTCATATCCTTTGCCCACTTCTTGATTGGGTTGTTTGTCTTTTTGTGGTTGAGTTTTGACAGAGTCATGTAGATTTTAGAGATCAGGCGCTGGTCTGAGATGTCATAGCTGAATATTCATCATTCTTTTTTATAAATCATTGCAGTAGAATGCTAGCTAGTTTTCACTCACAAAATGGCCTCCCATCTTTCAAAAGTTAGAACTGGGACTATGTAATTTCTTTGCACAAGATGTTCCCAGTAAACCTAAACACAAAAACTGTAGCCTTTCAAAAGCCGAAAAGATTCAAATCAAATACATAAGAACTGGAACCCTGCATGAGTATTTTTCAAAAGATCCTTGACAGGATTTCTGCTTGTGACCATGACAGAGTAACTAGTAGCAAACTAGCTCCCTCACCATAAATAACTAAAAAACTGGACATAATATATCAAGCACCTCTTTTCAATGAACAATAGGCAACTCAGGACATGATCTCTCAGAAAATGAAAACGCCTGACTGAAGATACTTGATGACCATAAACGGTCTGCCTGGAGACTCATTCTGGAGCATAGTGCAGGGTGGTGGGGCCCAAGCAGAGTAACATGGTCATGTTGAGTCAGGAAGCAACAATTGGCATTTTGGGCTGCTGAGGTAACTGGACTGTGCAAGACAGAGTACCAGACTATAGGGAGTTGCATAGAGAAAGGGCACCAAAAATAAGTATAGGAATACCTCTAAGTCTTCGCTTAATTCTAAGCTATAAATGAGTAGAGAAAGACTCCTCAATGCCTGGAAGAAAACAGCTGCTGGCAAGCTGGGAGCTAAATGGAAATTCCCAAGATTACACGAGGCTGGAGACAGAGACACTCTGAGCAGACAGGGTGTGGGGATACTGTGCTGAATAACTTGGGTATATTATTGAGGGCCTCTCTGAATACAGCTACTCTGAATAGAGCCTGAGAGTAAGGACTGCTTTAGAACCATCCTAAAGAAGCTTGAAAATAGGGCTTGAACAAATAAAGTTAATTTTCCAGTAAATAAACTACCTGTCAGAACAAAATCCAGCATTTTCTAAAGAAACACACACACAAAAAATAGAATGTCATAAACATGTTGTTGTTGTTGTTGTTAGGTACCTTCGAGTCGGTTCCGACTCATAGCAATCCTATGTACAACAGAACGAAACACTGCCGGGTCCTGCGCCATCCTTATAATCGTTGTTATGCTTGAGCTCATTGTTGTAGCCACTGTGTCAATCCAACTCTTCGAGGGTCTTCCTCTTTTCCGCTGACCCTGTACTCTGCCAAGCATGATGTCCTTCTCCAGGGACTCATGCCTCCTGATAACATGTCCAAAGTACGTAAGACGCAGTTTTGCCATCCTTGCCTTTAAGGAGCATTCTGGCCGTACTTCTTCCAAGACAGATTTGTTCATTCTTTTGGCAGTCCGTGGTATATTCAATATTCTTTGCCAACACCACAATTCAAAGGCGTCAACTCCTCTTTGGTCTTCCTTATTCATTGTCCAGCTTTCACATGCATATGATGTGATCGAAAATACCATGGCTTGGGTCAGGCGCGTCTGAGTCTTCAGGGTGACATCTTTGCTCTTCAACACTTTGAAGAGGTCCTTTGCAGCAGATTTACCCAATGCAATGAATCTTTTGATTTCTTACTGCTGCTTCCATGGCTGTTGATTGTGGATCCAAGTAAAATGAAATCCTTGACAACTTCAATCTTTTCTCCATTTATCATGATGTTGTTTATTGGTCCAGTTGTGAGGATTTTTGTTTTCTTTATGTTGAGGTGTAATCCATACTGAAGGCTGTGGTCTTTGATCTTCATTTGTAAGTGCTTCAAGTCCTCTTCACTTTCAGCAAGCAAGGTTGTGTCATCTGCATAACGCAGATTGTTAATGAGTCTTCCTCCAATCCTGATGCCTCATTCTTCTTCATATACTCCAACTTCTCGGACTATTTGTACAGCATACAGATTAAATAGGTATGGTGAAAGAATACAACCCTGATGCACACCTTTCCTGACTTTAAAACAATCAGTATCCCCTTGTTCTGTCCGAACAACTGCCTCTTGATCTATATAAAGGTTCCTCATGAGCACAAGTAAGTGTTCTGGAATTCCCATTCTTCGCAGTGTTATCTATAGTTTGTTATGATCCACACAGTCGAATGCCTTTGCATAGTCAATAAAACACAGGTAAACATCCTTCTGGTATTCTCTGCTTTCAGCCAGGATCCATCTGACATCCGCAATGATATCCCTGGTTCCACCAGCCTGAATTTCTGGCAGTTCCCTGTTGATATACTGCTGCAGCCGCTTTTGAATGATCTTCAGCAAAATTTTGCTTGCATGTGATATTAATGATATTGTTCTATAATTTCCACATTTGGTTGGATCACCTTTTTTGGGAATAGGCAGAAATATGGATCTCTTCGAGTCAGTTGGCTAGGAAGCTGTCTTCTGTATTTCTTGGCATAGAGGAGTGAGCACCTCCAGTGCTGCATCTGTTTGTTCAAACATCTCAATTGATATTCCATCAATTCCTGGAGCCTTGTTTTTTGCCAGTGCCTTCAGAGCAGCTTGGACTTCTTCCTTCAGTACCATGGGTTCCTGATCATATACCACCTCTTGAAATGGTTGAATATCGACTAATTCTTTTTGGTATAATGACTCTGTGTATTTCTTCCATCTTCTTTTGATGCTTCCTGCATCGTTTAATATTTTCCCCATGGAATCCTTCACTATTGCAACTCAAGGCTTGAATTTTTTCTTCAGTTCTTTCAGCTTGAGAAATGCCTAGCGTGTTCTTCCCTTTTGGTTTCCCATCTCCAGCTCTTTGCACATGTCATTATAATACTTTACTTTGTCTTCTCGAGAGGCCCTTAGAAATCATCTGTTCAGTTCTTTTACTTCCTCAATTCTTCCTTTTGCTTTAGCTGCAAATTTCAGAGTCTCCTCTGACATCCGTCTTGGTCTTTTCTTTCTTTCCTGTCTTTTCAGTGACCTCTTGCTTTCTTCATGGATGATGTCCTTGCTGTCATTCCACAACTCGTCTGGTCTTTGGTCGCTAGTGTTCAATGAGTCAAATCTGTTCTTCAGATGGTCTCTAAATTCAGGTGAGATATACTTAAGGTCATATTTTGGCTCTCGTGGACTTGGTCTGATTTTCTTCAATTTCAGCTTGAACTTGCATATAAGTAATTGATGGTCTCTTCCACAGTCGGCCCCGGCCTTGTTCTGATCGATGATAATGAGCTTTTCCATTGTCTCTTTCCACACATGCAGTCAATTTGATTGCTGTGTGTTCCATCTGGAGAGGTCCATGTATACAAAAAAAAATAGTCGCTGTTTATATTGGTAAAAGAAGGCATTTGCAATGAAGAAGTCGTTGGTCTTACAAAATTCTATCTTTCTATCTCCGGCATTATTTCTATCACCAAGGCCATATTTTCCAACTACTGATCCTTCTTCCTTGTTTCCAACTTTTGCATTCCAATCGCCAGTAATTATCAATGCATCTTGATTGCATGTTTGATCAATTTCGGACTGCAGCAGCTGATAAAAAGTCTTCTATTTCTTCATCTTTGGCCCTAGAGGTTGGTGTGTAAATTTGAATAATAGTCATATTAACTGGTCTTCCTTGTAGGTGTATGGATATTATCCTCTCACTGACAGTGCTGTACTTCAGGATAGATCTTGAAACGTTCTTTTTGACAGTGAATGCAACACTGTTCCTCTTTGAGTTGTCATTCCCAGCATAATAGAATATATGATTGTCTGATTCAAAATGGCCAATACCAGTCCATTTCAGCTCACTAATGCCTAGGATATCGATGTTTATGTCTTCCACTTCATTTTTGATGATTTCCAATTTTCCTAGATTCATACTTCCTACATTACAGGTTCCGATTGTTAATGGATATTTGCAGCTGTTTCTTCTCATTTTGAGTCATGCCACATCAGCAAATGAAGGTCCCAAAAGCTTTACTGCATCCACATCATTAAGGTCAACTCTACTTTGAGGAGGCAGTTCTTCACCAGTTATCTTTGGAGTGCCTTCCAACTTGGGTGTTCATCTTCCAGCACTATATCAGACAATGTTCCGCTGCTATTCATAAGGTTTTCACTGGCTAGTGCTTTTCAGAAGTAGACTGCTGGGTCCTTCTTCCTAGTCTATTTTAGTCTGGAAGCTCAGCTGAAACCTGTCCTCCACGGGTGACCCTGCTGATATCTGAATACCAGTGGCATAGCTTCCAGCATCACAGCAACACACAAGCCCCCACAGTACGACAAAATGACAGACATGTGGGGGTCATAAACAGAATTCACAATAACTAGATGGAATAATGGAAACCCTGGTGGAGTAGTGGTTAAGTGCTATGGGTGCTAACCAAAAGGTCAGCAGTTCAAATCTGCCAGGCCTTCCTTGGAAACTCTATGGGGCAGTTCTACTCTAACCTATAGGGTCACTATGAGTTGGAATCGACTCAACGGCAGTAGGTTTAGACAGAATAATAAATTATTCACCCAGACCCAGTTTATTAAAAAATAAAAAAAAAATTTTTTTTGACACATATATAGTAAAACAAAATAAAAACTCACTAGTAAATAGAAATGGACCCAGAGATCTTAAAATTAGCAGAAAATGACTTTAAAACAGTAAACTGATGGAGAATATCAGTAGAGAAGTAGAAGAATTAGAAAAGAATTCAGTGGATTGCAAAAGTGTTAATGACAATAACTGAAATGAAAAATCCGCAGGATGGGCTTAACATTAGATCAAGACATTGAAAAAGAAAAGATAAATGATCTGATCTTGGAAATAAGGCAATAGAAACTCTACAGAGTGAAGCATAGCAAGTGAAACTCCTAGCAGGTGGGGACAATTCTAAGTGATCAGTTTTAAAATATCCAGTGGTAAAAAATATGCAATTGGAGTACCAAAAGGAAAGAGGGGGCTGGAAAAATGTTGAAGAAATAATGAAAACATTATTTTTTCCTAAGTTGATGATAAATATTAACAGATTTGAGAAACTCTACTAGCCTTTATTTAAGAAAAATACAAATAGAGAACAGCAAGAGAAGGCCACAGCCACCAGAAGAAAGGAAATAATAAAGATCAGAGCAGAAATAAATGAAATAGACAACAGAAAAACAATAGAAAGAATCAACAAAACCAAAGTTTGTTCTTTGAAAGGATCAACGAATTGACAAACCACTGACCAAATTGACAAAACAGGAAAGGATGCAAATAAACCAAATAAGAAATGAAATGGGGACATTACCACAGACCCGACTGAAGTAAAAAGGATCATAACAGAATAGTATGAAAAACTATACTCCAACAAATTTGAAAACCTAGAGAAAATGGAAAAATTTCTAGAAACACCCTACCTACCCAAACTAATATAAAATGATGTTGAAAATATGAACAGACCAATAACAAGAGAAAAGATTGACATGGTAATAAAAACTCCCAACAACAACAACAAAAAGCCCTGGCCCAGGTGGCTTTACTGGAGAATTCTACTAAACATTTAGAGAGTAGCTTACGCCAGTACTACTAAAATTATTTCAGAACATAGAAAAGGAAGCAACTCTTCCAAGTTCATTCTATGAAGCCGGCATAACCCTGATACAAAAACAAAAAAAAGACACCACAAAAAAAAAAAAAAGAAAATTGCAGACCAACATCTCTCATGAATGTAGGTGCAAAAATTCTCAGCAAAATACTAGCAATAGGGGGCGGAGCCAAGATGGCGGACTAGGCAGACGCTACCTTGGATCCCTCTTACAACAAAGACATGGAAAAACAAGTGAATCGATCACATACATAACAATCTACGAACCCTGAACAACAAACACAGATTTAGAGACGGAGAACAAACTAATACGGGGAAGCAGCGATTGTTTCCAGAGCCTGGAGCCAGCGTACCAGTCAGGTACGGCACAAGCACAGAGACCTCCTCCACCCTCCTGAACTAACCCCGGGAGGGGGACCAGCCGGTTCCACGGGCGGTGTGGGATGCAGCCGGTAGGAGAAGTCCCTGGGAGGCAGTGACTGGTCTTGGAGCAGAAAGAGCAGCATCCGAGCCGGGGAACCATCCCACAGGGATTTGGACTGGACACAGGTACGGCATAAACACTGAGAGTTGCTCCACCCCCCTGAACTAACCCCGGGAAGGGGACCAGCCGGATTGCGCGGGCGGCATGGGACGCAGCCGGTAGGAGAAGCCCCCGGGAGGCAGCGACTGGTATTGGAGCGGGGAGAACAGCGTCTCCCAGCTGGGACACTCGGTCACGGCACAAGCACGGGGACCTGCTCCACCCATCTGAACTAACCTCGGGAGGAGGCTCAACGGGTTCTCGGGGCGGCACGGCCACGCGGCTGGAGGGACGAGAAGTCCCCAGGAGGCAGCGACTGATTTTGGAGTCGAGAGTGCACCGTCCCAGTAGGGGAGCCTTGACGCTGAGCGTGGGGCTGGAAGCGGAGGATCTGACCATGACTCCAGTGGGCCAGACCCCCCGGGGGCAATCTCCACACAGCCAGCACACATAGGCGACGCGTCCCGCGGGAATCTCAGATATAATAGTCATTCCAAGCAAGACAAGCAAATCTGGCTATATTCTGAGGTGCTACTCTCCTATCTCTCTGTTCCCTCCCCCACCCTCCCCAGGCGGCTTCATTAACATCTGAATAGCCTGAGCCAGAGGGAGAACTCTGATAGGGATCTGACTGCGGTTTTTTTTTAGCGGATTTTCTGGAAAAACTAGTTTCCCAGTGATGGCTCGGAGACAACAATCCATATCAAACCACTTAAAGAAGCAGACCGCGACAGCTTCTCCAACCCCCCAAACAAAAGAATCAAAACCTTTCCCAAATGAAGATACAATCTTGGAATTATCAGATACAGAATATAAAAAACTACTTTACAGAATGCTTAATGATATCACAAATGAAATTAGGATAACTGCAGAAAAAGCCAAGGAACACACTGATAAAACTGTTGAAGAACTCAAAAAGATTATTCAAGAACATAGTGGAAAAATTAATAAGTTGCAAGAATCCATAGAGAGACAACATGTAGAAATCCAAAAGATTAACAATAAAATAACAGAATTAGACAACGCACTAGGAAGTCAGAGGAGCAGACTCGAGCAATTAGAATGCAGACTGGGACATCTGGAGGACCAGGGAATCAACACCAACATAGCTGAAAAAAAATCGGATAAAAGAATTAAAAAAAATGAAGAAACCCTAAGAATTATGTGGGACTCTATCAAGACGGATAACCTGCGGGTGATTGGAGTCCCAGAACAGGGAGGGGGGACAGAAAACACAGAGAAAATAGTTGAAGAACTCCTGACAGAAAACTTCCCTGACATCATGAAAGACGAAAGGATAGCTATCCAAGATGCTCATCGAACCCCATTTAAGATTGATCCAAAAAGAAAAACACCAAGACATATTATCATCAAACTCACCAAAACCAAAGATAAACAGAAAATTTTAAAAGCAGCCAGGGAGAAAAGACAGGTTTCCTTCAAGGGAGAATCAATAAGAATATGTTCTGACTACTCAGCAGAAACCATGCAGGCAAGAAGGGAATGGGACGACATATACAGAACACTGAAGGAGAAAAACTGCCAGCCAAGGATCATATATCCAGCAAAACTCTCTCTCAAATATGAAGGCGAAATTAAGATATTTACAGACAAACACAAGTTTAGAGAATTTGCCAAAACCAAACCAAAGCTACAAGAAATACGAAAGGATATTGTTTGGTCAGAGAACCAATAATATCAGATATCAGCACAACAGAAGGTCACAAAACAGAACGTCCTGATATCAACTCAAATAGGGAAATCACAAAAACAAACAAATTAAGATTAATTAAAAAAAATAAAATAAAATACACATAACAGGGAATCATGGAAGTTAATAGGTAAAAGATCACAATAATCAAAAAGAGGGACTAAATACAGGAGACATTGAACTGCCATATGGAGAGTGATACAAGGCGATACAGAACAATACAAGTTAGGTTTTTACTTAGAAAAATAGGGGTAAATAATAAGGTAACCACATAAAGGTATAACAACTCTATAACTCAAGATAAAAACCAAGAAAAACGTAACGACTCAACTAACATAAAGTCAAGCCTTATGAAAATGAGGATCTCACAATTTACTAAGAAAAACGCCTCAGCACAAAAAAGTATGTGGAAAAATGAAATTGTCAACAACACACATAAAAAGGCATCAAAATGACAGCACTAAAAACTTATTTATCTATAATTACCCTGAATGTAAATGGACTAAATGCACCAATAAAGAGACAGAGAGTCACAGACTGGATAAAGAAACACGATCCGTCTATATGCTGCCTACAAGAGACACACCTTAGACTTAGAGACACAAACAAACTAAAACTCAAAGGATGGAAAAAAGTATATCAAGCAAACAATAAGCAAAAAAGAAGAGGAGTAGCAATATTAATTTCGGACAAAATAGACTTTAGACTTAAATCCACCACAAAGGATAAAGAAGGACACTATATAATGATAAAAGGGACAATTGATCAGGAAGACATAACCATATTAAATATTTACGCACCCAATGACAGGGCTGCAAGATACATAAATCAAATTTTAACAGAATTGAAAAGCGAGATAGATACCTCCACAATTATAGTAGGAGACTTCAACACATCACTTTCGGAGAAGGACAGGACATCCAGTAAGAAGCTCAACAGAGACACGGAAGATCTAATTACAACAATCAACCAACTTGACCTCATTGACTTATACAGAACTCTCCACCCAACTGCTGCAAAATATACGTTTTTTCTAGCGCACATGGAACATTCTCTAGAATAGACCACATATTAGGTCATAAAACAAACCTTTGCAGAGTCCAAAACATCGAAATATTACAAAGCATCTTCTCAGACCACAAAGCAATAAAACTAGAGATCAATAACAGAAAAACTAGGAAAAAGAAATCAAATACTTGGAAAATGAACAATGCCCTCCTGAAAAAAGGCTGGGTTATAGAAGACATCAAGGAGGGAATAAGGAAATTCATAGAAAGCAACGAGAATGAAAATACTTCCTATCAAAACCTCTGGGACACAGCAAAAGCAGTGCTCAGAGGCCAATTTATATCAATAAATGCACACATACAAAAAGAAGAAAGAGCCAAAATCAGAGAACTGTCCCTACAACTTGAACAAATAGAAAGTGAGAAACAAAAGAATCCATCAGGCACCAGAAGAAAACAAATAATAAAAATTAGAGCTGACCTAAATGAATTAGAGAACAGAAAAACAATTGAAAGAATTAACAAAGCCAAAAGCTGGTTCTTTGAAAAAATTAACAAAATTGATAAACCATTGGCGAGACTGACTAAAGAAATACAGGAAAGGAAACAAATAACCCGAATAAGAAATGAGAAGGACCACATCACAACAGAACCAAATGAAATTAAAAGAATCATTTCAGATTACTACGAAAAATTGTACTCTAACAAATTTGAAAACCTAGAAGAAATGGATGAATTCCTGGAAAAACACTACCTACCTAAACTAACACATTCAGAAGTAGAACAACTAAATAGACCCATAACAAAAAAAGAGATTGAAACGGTAATCAAAAAACTCCCAACAAAAAAAAGCCCTGGCTCGGACGGCTTCACTGCAGAGTTCTACCAAACTTTCAGAGAAGAGTTAACACCACTACTTCTGAAGGTATTCCAAAGCATAGAAAATGATGGAATACTACCCAACTCATTCTATGAAGCTACCATCTCCCTGATACCAAAACAAGGTAAAGACATTACAAAAAAAGAAAATGATAGACCTATATCCCTCATGAACATAGATGCAAAAATCCTCAACAAAATTCTAGCCAATAGAATCCAACAACACATCAAAAAAATAATTCACCCTGATCAAGTGGGATTTATACCAGGTATGCAAGGCTGGTTTAATATCAGAAAAACCATTAATGTAATCCATCACATAAATAAAACAACAGACAAAAACCACATGATCTTATCAATTGATGCAGAAAAGGCATTTGACAAAGTCCAACACCCATTTATGATAAAAACTCTTACCAAAATAGGAATTGAAGGAAAATTCCTCAACATAATAAAGGGCATCTATGCAAAGCCAACAGCCCATATCACTCTAAATGGAGAGAACCTGAAAGCATTTCCCTTGAGAACGGGAACCAGACAAGGATGCCCTTTATCACCGCTCTTATTCAACATCATGCTGGAAGTTCTAGCCAGGGCAATTAGGCTAGACAAAGAAATAAAAGGTATCTGGATTGGCAAGGCAGAAGTAAAGTTATCCCTATTTGCAGATGACATGATTATATACACAGAAAACCCTAAGGAATCCTCCAGAAAACTACTGAAACTAATAGAAGAGTTTGGCAGAGTCTCAGGTTATCAAATAAACATACAAAAATCACTTGGATTCCTCTACATCAACAAAAAGAACACCGAAGAGGAAATAACCAAATCAATACCATTCACAGTAGCCCCCAAGAAGATAAGATACTTAGGAATAAATCTTACCAAGGATGTAAAAGACCTATACAAAGAAAACTACAAAGCTCTACTACAAGAAATTCAAAAGGACATACTTAAGTGGAAAAACATACCTTGCTCATGGATAGGAAGACTTAACATAGTAAAAATGTCTATTCTACCAAAAGCCATCTATACATTTAACGCACTTCCGATCCAAATTCCAATGTCATATTTTAAGGGGATAGAGAAACAAATCACCAATTTCATATGGAAGGGAAAGAAGCCCCGGATAAGCAAAGCACTACTGAAAAAGAAGAAGAAAGTGGGAGGCCTAACTTTACCTGACTTCAGAACCTATTATACAGCCACAGTAGTCAAAACAGCCTGGTACTGGTACAACAACAGGCACATAGACCAATGGAACAGAATTGAGAACCCAGACATAGATCCATCCACGTATGAAAAATAGCAGCTGATATTTGACAAAGGACCAGTGTCAATTAATTGGGGAAATGAAAGCCTTTTTAACAAATGGTGCTGGCATAACTGGATATTCATTTGCATAAAAATGAATCAGGACCCATACCTTACACCATGCACAAAAACTAACTCCAAGTGGATCAAAGACCTAAACATAAAGACTAAAACGATAAAGATCATGGAAGAAAAAATTGGGACAACCCTAGGAGCCCTAATACAAAGCATAAACAGAATACAAAACATTACCAAAAACAATGAAGAGAAACCCGATAACTGGGAGCTCCTAAAAATCAAACACCTATGCTCATCTAAAGACTTCACCAAAAGAGTAAAAAGACCACCTACAGACTGGGAAAGAATTTTCAGCTATGACATCTCGGACCAGCGCCTGATCTCTAAAATCTACATGATTCTGTCAAAACTCAACCACAAAAAGACAAACAACCCAATCAAAAAGTGGGCAAAGGATATGAACACACATTTCACTAAAGAAGATATTCAGGCAGCCAACAGATACATGAGAAAATGCTCTCGATCATTAGCCATTAGAGAAATGCAAATTAAAACTACGATGAGATTCCATCTCACACCAGCAAGGCTGGCATTAATCCAAAAAACACAAAATAATAAATGTTGGAGAGGCTGCGGAGAGATTGGAACTCTTATACACTGCTGGTGGGAATGTCAAATGGTACAACCACTTTGGAAATCTATCTGGCGTTATCTTAAACAGTTAGAAATAGAACTACCATACAACCCAGAAATCCCACTCCTGGGAATATACCCTAGAGATACAAGAGCCTTCATACAAACAGATATATGCACACCCATGTTTATTGCAGCTCTGTTTACCATAGCAAAAAGTTGGAAGCAACCAAGGTGTCCATTAACGGATGAATGGGTAAATAAATTGTGGTATATTCACACAATGGAATACTACGCATCGATAAAGAACAGTGACGAATCTCTGAAACATTTCATAACATGGAGGAACCTGGATGGCATTATGCTGAGCAAAATGAGTCAGAGGCAAAAGGACAAATATTGTATAAGACCACTATTATAAGATCTTGAGTAATAGTAAACCTGAGAAGAACACATACTTTTGTGGTTACGAGGGGGGGAGGGAGGGAGGGTGGGAGAGGGTTTTTTATTGATTAATCAGTAGATAAGAAATGCTTTAGGTGAAGGGAAAGACAAAACTCAATACATGAAAGGTCAGCTCAATTGGACTGGACCAAAAGCAAAGAAGTTTCCGGGATAAAATGAATGCTTCAAAGGTCAGTGGATCAAGGGCGGGGGTCTGAGGAACATGGTTTGCGGGGACTTCTAAGTCAATTGGCAAAATAATTCTGTTATCAAATCTTTCTGCATCCCACTTTGAAATGTGGCGTCTGGGGTCTTAAATGCTAATAAGCGGCCATCTAAGATGCATCAATTGGTCTCAACCCACCTGGAGCAAAGGAAAATGAAGAACACCAAGGCCACACGACAACTAAGAGCCCAAGAGACAGAAAGGGCATCATGAACCAGAGAACTACATCATCCTGAGACCAGAAGAACTAGTTGGTGCCCGGCCACAATCGATGACTGCCCTGACAAGGAGCACAGCAGAGGACCCCTGAGGGAGCAGGAGATCAGTGGGATACAGACCCCAAATTCTCATAAAAAGACCAAACTTAATGGTCTGACTGAGACTAGAGGAATCCCGGCGGCCATGGTCCCCAGACCTTCTGTTGGCACAGAACAGGAACCATCCCCGAAGACAACTCATCAGACATGAAAGGGACTGGTCAGCGGGTGGGAGAGAGATGCTGATGAAGAGTGAGCTAATTATATCAGGTGGACACTTGAGATTGTGTTGGCGACTCTTGTCTGGAGCGGGGGTGGGAGGATAGAGAGAGAGAGAAGCCGGCAAAATTGTCACGAAAGGAGAGACTGAAAGGGCTGACTCAAGAGGGGGAGAGCAAGTGGGAGTAGGAAGTGAGATGTATGTAAACTTATATGTGACAGACTGATTGGATTTGTAAACGTTCACTTGAAGCTTAATAAAAGTTAATTAAAAAAAAATATTTAAGCTAAAAATTCATCACCAAACAACCTACCGTTGTAAATGTCTTGCACCCTATCAAAAATTACTAGACATACAAGGAAGCAGGAAAGTAAAATCTATAAGAAGGAGAACAGTTAATACAATCAGAACCATAAATGACACAAATAATAAAATTCATAGGCAAGATTATTAAGACAACTTAAAATACATATGGTCAAAAATGGATAGGAACACATGAGCATAATGAGGAGACATATGAAAGAAGTAGTTAAAAAATTCTAGAAATGAAAAACACAGTATCTGAAATAAAATATACACAAGATGGGATTAATAGACAATTAGATACTGGAGAAGAAAACAATGTCATAGTAAAATAAACTATCCAAATTGAAAAACAGAAAAAAGAAAGAGTGGAATAATGTTAACAGAAGATCAGTGAGCTGTGAGACAATAAGTGACCAAACTTACTTGTAACTGGAGGAAAGAATGTTTAAGAGAAAAAAGTTGTAGGGATCATACTGCTTTCTTCTAAACTTACTATGCTAACTAAAAAAATGTGGTGTGGATATAAAAAGAAAAAAACAAAAACAAACAAAAAAAACAATCAAGAAAACTAAATATAGAGACCAGAATCAGACAAACAAAAGTTCAACGGATTTTCTTCAAAGTCACTAAACAATCCAATGGGGTAAGGAAAAACTTTTCAACAAATGGTGCCAGAACAATTGAGCATTCACACTGGGGGGCCTTGAATTTACCTCACATTATACACAAAAACTATTTTAAGATGAATTGTATGCATAAGCATAAAAACTAAAATTCTAGAACACATAGGAGACTATCTCAGCAACCTAGCAATAGGCAAGACTTTTTTAGATATGACATAAAGAACACTAATCATTAAAAAGATAAATTGGCATATTAGACTTTATCGAAATTAAAATTTTACCCATCAAAAGGCACAGTATAGGAAATCATATGTAAGTTATAGTTTGGGGAAAATAGTCACAAAACATTTTTTTTTTGCAAAGGACATATTTACAATATATAAAGAACTCCTACAATTAAGTAACAAACAAAAATGATCATATTAAAAATAAGAAAAAATATTTGAACAGATCAATAAGGAAGACAAAGGAATGGCCAGTAAGAAAGAAAAAAGTGCAAAAAATATCATTAATCTTCAGGGAAATGGAAATTAAAATCACAATGAGATGCTGTTATACACCTGTTAGAATTGTGAAAGTTTTAAAATCATGTCAATTCAAATGTCCGTGAAGATCCAATCTGCTCATGGAAGCGTAAATGTTACGCCGGGTTTGGAAAATATGCTTAGTCCTATGACTCAGCAACACCAATCCTAAATATTTATTCAAAAGAAATGAAAACATATATCTACAAACAGACATATACAACAATGGTCATAATAATTAAAATTGGAAACACCACGAATGTCCATCAATATAAGACTAACTAGACAAATTATGGTATAGCTATGCAATAGAATTCCACTTAGCAACAAAAAGAAACTATTGATTTTGCAACAACTTGTATAAATCTCAAAAAATTAGTCTTTGAAAGAAGGCAAATATAAAAGAGTACATACTGTACGATTCCATTTTTATCCAAATTCTAGAAATAAAATAAAACACTAATCTATGGTGAAAGATAGCAGAATAGTGGTTTCTGGAGCTGGGGACTGAGGGTTTGGGGGATTGATGACAATAAAGAGCAATTAGAACTTCTTGGGTGATGGAATTTTTCCTATATATTGATTAAAAGAAAAAACTTATGGCTGTCGAGTTGATTCTGACTCATAGTGGCCTTATCCGGCAGAGTACAACTGCCCCATAGGGTTCCCAGGAGCAGGTGGTGGATTCAAACTGTCGACCTTTTGGTTAGCAGCAAGTTCTTAACTGCTGTGCCATGAGGGGTCCATATAATGATGGAGATGTGGATTACATAAGTGTATATTATCAAAACTCATACTTGAAGATCCGTGCATTTCACTGTAAGTAAACTACATCTAGGTTAAAAAAAAAAAAAAAAAGCTCACTTAAAAAAAAAAGTATATGCATAAATACATAAAATAGAATCAAAAGAAAAGAGTAATTTGTTGATTCTGCTTCATAAAGTAATGTTATGTCTGGCCTCGTGAATGAATGAATATGAATTATATTCTCAGAATTTCTAGAGTGCTCATCTCTTGCAACCAAGTTTTTAATAATATAAGGCTATTTGAAATTCTTCAAACATATCCTGCTTGTTTTTCTTGTCTTTGCCTTTGCACACCCACAGATGATCCTTTCCCCATTTCCCACCTACTTAGCAAACTCACTCTTCCTTATAACTCATTTTAGACATTGCATTCTCCATAAAACCCTCCTCTGAGCGATGACCTTGGTGCCTGACTTAGTTTTCAGGTATATTAACACATTAGTACTGACCTTTCTTTGTAATTCCCTTCTCAATAAAAGCCCCAGTTACATGAACTAGTTCAGTGTGTTACTATTTTTTACAAGCAGCAGACTCTTGATTAGAACAAGCATGTATTTGTTCCAAAACATACTTGATTGTAGAAGCTTTATTTGACAAAATTCGCCATTTCAAGAAAAAAATCCTAACTGTACTCTAAACATCTATATCTGAGATGTTATGCCTCATTATTAGCACCAAATTTTAAAATAGGCATTGACAACACTAAGCAGGTCTACCATTTGGCAAACAGGATTATTAGAGGACCATATTGCATGAAAAAATGGTTAAGAAAAACAGTAGATTTAAATTGGAGAAGAAAAGTCTTAGAGAAGACAAGAAGGCTGTCTTAAATGCTGGGCATAATTTTGCATTTATAAAGAATTTAAAATATCCAATTTCCAAAATTAAAGGTCAAAAATGTTTTTCAAGTTACACTGTTGCTAAAGAGACAAAGGAAATAAGAAAGGGAGGGGAGAAGGAATGAATTCAGATGTCTACTCAGGCATACCTGAGCTCATGAAATTCCTATTCAACACCAATCAAGTCTGTTTCCGTTCTTAAAACATTACTGTTTAATGAATCTCTTATCAGTAAGTCTTTTGCATGATGTCTGTATATTCACCCTATTCAAGTGATGTTCCTAAATAAGTTTATAAAATTAACCTATTACCAGCCCTGTTTAATTAGAAGTCATCCAGGGCTGAGAAACTGTGCTAAAGTCAAGTCACTCCTGGCTTCACAGACACCTGACTTTAAGTATCTAATAAACTCCATCACACACACAAATTACAAGAAGAAATACTCTCAATTCTAGAAGAGTTAGTCTTCCTCCCCTATTTCCAAGCAGAAATGGACACCAAAACAGGGAATAGGACACTACTGTATCTACAGAGAAGTGAGAATATTATCTACTGTGGATAGAAATATTGTAAGACCCCTTCCCGTGGCCCTATTTCCATACCTGACCCCCCATATATACAGACATGAGGGGTTTATTAGACTCCAATATCCATTTCATTCCATTCTAAACATTTAGACTAAGTCAGTCATGATGATTCCCAAATCCTTGCCGGTGATTGGTTTAGAAGTGAATATGTGATTCAATCCCAGTTAATGGGATAGATTTACATATTTTTAAAGCCTACCAAGGCTTCTGAAAGTCACTTTTCTTAATCACTTCTAAGAAAGAGATGCAGTAAGAGGCCTCCCTATGTGACATCTAGACATTGAGAAATTATCTTGCTACATCCTGCATGTGATACTCACACCAAAGAAATAAGAGAGGAGAAGTGGAAAGAATCTTGGGCCTTGAAGCTACTGTTGTGCTATCCATTGTACTGAGATCAGAGCTCCTAACCCTGGCTTTGCAGTAGGTGAGATGATGAATTCCCGTATCTGGTAATTGAGCCAGATTTTTCTGTTAAATGTAACTGGAAGTAGACTAAGAGAAACACAACACAGAGAAGGAATGGTCTAAATATTAGCTACATTCTAACCTTAGTGGGCTTCTGCAAGCTGGCCTGGTGTCTGGTTCATCCTTTAACTGATTGCTACTTTTCTTTTATACTATTTAAAGGTAAGATGGTCCAGGGAGATAGGGCGGGGATTTTTGAGTTGTAAAGACCTGGGTTGGGTTTGGCTCTACCACATACTGCCTGTGTGATATTGGAAAATAAATGTACTGAGTCTTAGTTGTTTATTTGGTAAACCTTTGTTACGCAGATTAACAGGCGTAATGAATGTGAGGCATTTATATGGCAACTGACAAAGACTAGGTGCTTGAAATGAGTTAGTCGTTATTAATACTGGAAAAAAATTATCACAATATTCAGGCAACTGACTCATAAACGACCCTTAAATATATAGCACATTTGTTAGTTGAGGGTGTACCTACTTATTTTTGTTGGTAGGAATTGGAAAACTTGGAGCAGACGAGGTTAGGATGAGATACAAGGTCAAGAAAGTAGAGGCAGAATCAAATAACAATAATAATACACAGTTCAGATACTCATTTATTATTTCAGCTATGTATTAGCATTATCTGTACTTCACAGATGGAAGAAACTAACGCCTCAAATAGTCATAGAGTTTAGCCAAGATCACATAGCTGTAAGTAGCAGAACTATAGCTCATTCCAAGGCTATCTGGCTCCATATCCCTTGTTCTAAACCTAGTCTACATTGCTGGGTTTTTTTTTGTTTCGTTGAGTCTTCTTTTTCTCCCTGAGGCTAACCCTGGTCAAAATTCTCAGCTACGGAAAACGTTTTCAAGAACTCTTGATATAATCATTAAAATCGTTCTTCAAAGGTAATTTAAGCAAAAAAAAAAAAAAAAGCACCAAAAGCTTCCTACCTGAGCTCAGATAAATATAAATACTCATCAGGTAGCTATTAAGGTAGCTGCTATTCCCAAGAAACTTCTATTGATAACTACAATGCTGAAATAAATTGATTCTCATCTCTCAAGCTGTGTGTGCAGGGGTTTACATGTACACAGAGATGTACCTGCATTTCCTTGTACTCACAAACATGAATAATTCCATTATCCAAAGCAAAATTAAGAGTGGCAGTCTTTTTTGGATCCTATATGAAATATATAGGTCACATTTCTATCTCCATAAAAAATGTAGCACTCCTCTTAGTTCATTGCATAGTGCCCAGTCTTAAAAGCTTGCAGTGGCTACCCAAGGTACAACAATTGGTATCTATTTGCCTGGAACAATAGAGGGAGAAGGAGAATTGGGAGTAGAATGGAGGAAATGGAGTTTGGGGCTAATTGCCTCCATGAACAACTGCCTCCTTTGCCATGAGCCCAAAAGAACTGGATGGTACCCAGCTACCATTACTGAACATTTGGTCAAAGATTCTACAGACGAATCTAGGTCAAAAGGGGGGAAATGCAGAACAGAATTTTATATTCCCATAGAATCCAGATTTTCTGGAGCCACAGAGACTGGATGAACCCCCAAAACTATTGCCCTAAAATAATCTTTAAACTTTAAACCAAAAATATCCCCTGAAGTCTTCTTAAAACCAAATAATAGTTTAGTTTAACTAGTAAAGAATGTCTGCTTGAGCACTGTGCTTTTTTAAGATCTATATGGGATCAAACTGACAACAGCAACTCAAAAGATTAGAAATGAAGTTTAGGGGGCTGTGAGTTTATGTTAATAGGGGAGGAAAAACTCGGAAAAGGAGGGTGAGAATGGTTACTCAACTTGAAGACTAATCAGTGTCGCTGAATTGTATATGTAGAAAATGTTGAATTGGTGTATGTTCTGCGTGCATATTCGCAACAAAAAAAATTTTTAAATGTAAAAAAAAATGTAGCATTCCTTATGATTACATTTTGTGAGCATATTCAGTTAAAGAGATAGTAGGAAGAGCTTCAATCACAGCACACCCTGGAAAAGTGCACATCAGTTACAAGGAAAAATTACAATTCAGTGCTGGGGTTGGGCAGTACAGTTTCTTTCACTAGAGAACTTTTTTGCTCAGCTATTGCTGAGCTGAGAGTCTTCTAATCACAAAGATATCCTAATATAGGCACTGAAGACTTATTTTTCTTAAATTTTTCCTTAGGGAAGAAAAAATGAACTTCTGTTGACCCTTTTAATCAGTCAGGTCAAATCAGACCTATTGTCAAAGTGGCTTCAAGCCTTCATTATTTCTAAAACGTATGCCAGAGAAGAAATTTTAAGCTTTCAATAATCAGGCCTTGTTATAAATTTTCCCTTGCAAATTTTCACTAGAAAAGGGTGGTAGGAGACTATTTTTTTTTTTTTTTGTAAAGTGTGCAATTGAGATCATGATCCAGAAATAAATGGTGGGATTTAACTGCTTTCTTAAATATGCTCTCAGCTTTAACCCCTGCCTATAAAATTGAAATGAAATTCCTTCCGCTCTGATTTCAGAGGACAGAGTCATTGATTCCCTGACTTAGCACGCCCTGGAAATTTGAGTGGAATGATGGTATGGTCCTTGAGTCCTTGGATTAGGGAAGGATCATTAATTAACTAACTAACTAACTAATTAATTGAAAAGTATCAGTTAAGAATCAAACATACAGTTGTGTAGTCCACGTAGTGTAGATAGGCCAGAGAGAATTTTAGAGTGGAAAGTTACTTCTGGGTTTGGTGGTAGTTGGAAGTTGTGTTGGAATACTTTCATATTAAAAACATTCATTCTGGGTGGTCACGGGGGGCATGGGCAGGCCTGGATCCCAACCCAGAGCAGGGCTGTGGAGGTCACGCTGAACACCTCTCTGTGTGTGTGTGTGTATGTGTGCCTGCCCAGGGAAACATGGACAACTGTCCAGCAGTCTTGGAGGTGAAGGAGGTGGACGAACTTAGTCTGCACCATTCAGCTAGGCTGGGTCAAGGAGTGCTGGAGCAGGCCAAGTGGAAAGCGGTGAATTGGCATTCGCTGGAGCTCCTCTTAGGCAGAATGGGGATTTTTGCCCTGGAGGGGCCCGACCAAGAAAGATGGCCTGCAGCCAACCCCCAATGCCTTCTCCCAGGAGAGAGAAGAAAGATACCCAACGCTCAGTGCTTTCTTCAGAACAATGACTATACTTCAAGTCAATGTGGGAAATATTATTAATCTGTGCCAGAGGAAGGAGGGACAACTCACCTCTATTCTTACCACAGAGAGAAGTCAGATCTGCCCTGGTGTTCAGACACAAGGAATAGTAAGAGGTAAGACACATCTCTTGGTCTTGAAGGCATTGATCAAGTATTACAGTGTGACCTAGAAGCAACCCAACCTGCTGAGAGTATTCCTAAGGACCTCTACATAAGAGTATATCCAGGGACCAACTCTGTCACTGTGAGTTTGAATGACTTAACCAAGAAGACTCATGTGGTAGCAATTGATTCAGGACAGAGTGTGGACTTGGTCTTCCCTATATGATGCTGACCATCACCTGGGCTTCACATCACCTCTTTTTAAGTTGGCAAGAGAATGAAGCCACTGTACGAGTCTCTTAATATTTATACATTAATTCTACTTTTACTGCTGACTGCAGAGGTTCAGCTTTCCTGGGAACTGGAGTCTCTCTCTCTCAGTGCCTGTTTTAACTGAAGCATGTAGAAGGCCCTCACCCTCATGCCTGAAAATAATAATGTAATGATACTCTCTGAGCAGTTTTTAGTGCTTGCTTTCCAAGCAACGTTTAACTATGATAATAAAGGAAGAGATTCGGAAATGAAGAGAAAGAAAAAAAAAATTCATTCTATTCTTTGCATGAAGCTAGAAATGAAGTAGATATTTGACAAGGAACTTTCCAGAATATCTATATATTAAAAGAGATAATGTCTGTAACAGAACAGACAATAGTTACTTTTTTTTAATTAATTTTAATTAAGCTTCAAGTGAACATTTACAAATCCAATCAGTCTGTCACACGTAAGTTTACATACATCTTACTCCCTTCTCCCACTTGCTCTCCTCCTATTGAGTCAGCACTTTCAGTCTCTCGTTTCGTGACAATTTTGCCAGCTTCCCTCTCTCTCTATCTTCCCATCCCCCCTCCAGTCAAGAGTTGCCAACACACTCTCCAATGTCCACCTGATTTAATTAGCTCACTCTTCATCAGCATCTCTCTCCCACCCGCTGACCAGTCCCTTTCATGTCTGATGAGTTGTCTTCGAGGATGGTTCCTGTCCTGTGCCAACAGAAGGTCTAGGGAGCATTGCCGCCGGGATTCCTCTAGTCTCAGTCAGATGCTTAAGTATGGTCTTTTTATGAGAATTTGGGGTCTGCATCCCACTGATCTCCTGCTCCCTCAGGAGTTCTCTGTTGTGCTCCCTGACAGGGCAGTCATCGATTGTGGCCGGGCACCAACTAGTTCTTCTGGTCTCAGGATGATGTAGGTCTCTGGTTCATGTGGCCCTTTCTGTCTCTTGGGCTCTTAGTTGTCGTGTGGCCTTGGTGTTCTTCATTTTCCTTTGCTCCAGGTGGGTTGAGACCAATTGATGCATCTTAGATGGCCGCTTGTTAGCATTTAAGACCCCAGACACCACATTTCAAAGTGGGATGCAGAATGTTTTCATAATAGAATTATTTTGCCAATTGACTTAGAAGTCCCCTCAAACCATGTTCCCCAGACCCCCGTCCCTGCTCTGCTGACCTTTGAAGTATTTATTTTATCCCGGAAACTTCTTTGCTTTTGGTCCAGTCCAACTGAGCTGACCTTCCATGTATTGAGTGTTGTCTTTCCCTTCACCCAAAGCAGTTCTTATCTACTGATTAATCAATAAAAAACCCTCCCCCTCGCTCCCTCCCTCCCCCCCTTCGTAACCACAAAAGTATGTGTTCTTCTCAGTTTTTACTATTTCTCAAGATCTTATAATAGTGGTCTTATACAATATTTGTCCTTTTGCCTCTGACTAATTTTGCTCAGCATAATGCCTTCCAGGTTCCTCCATGTTATGAAATGCGTCACAGATTCGTCACTGTTCTTTATCAATGCGTAGTATTCCATTGTGTGAATATACCACAATTTATTTACCCATTCATCTGTAGATGGACACCTTGGTTGCTTCCAACTTTTTGCTATTGTAAACAGAGCTGCAATAAACATGGGTGTGCATATATCTGTTTGTGTGAAGGCTCTTGTATCTCTAGGGTATATTCCTAGGAGTGGGATTTCTGGGTTGTATGGTAGTTCTATTTCTAACTGTTTAAGATAACGCCAGATAGATTTCCAAAGTGGTTGTACCATTTGACATTCCCACCAGCAGTGTATGAGAGTTCCAATCTCTCCGCAGCCTCTCCAACATTTATTATTTTGTGTTTTTTGGATTAATGCCAGCCTAGTTGGTGTGAGATGGAATCTCATCGTAGTTTTAATCTTCATTTCTCTAATGGCTAATGATCGGGAGCATTTTCTCATGTATCTGTTGGCTGCCTGAATATCTTCTTTAGTGAAATGTGTGTTCATATCCTTTGCCCACTTCTTGATTGGGTTGTTTGTCTTTTTGTGGTTGAGTTTTGACAGAATTATGTAGATTTTAGAGATCAGGCACTGGTCTGAGATGTCGTAGCTGAATATTCTTTCCCAGTCTGTAGGTGGTCTTTTTACTCTTTTGGTGAAGTCTTTAGATGAGCATAGGTGTTTGATTTTTAGGAGCTCCCAGTTATCGGGTTTCTCTTCATTGTTTTTGGTAATGTTTTGTATTCTGTTTATGCCTTGTATTAGGGCTCCTAGGGTTGTCCCTATTTTTTCTTCCATGATCTTTATCGTTTTAGTCTTTATGTTTAGGTCTTTGATCCACTTGGAGTTAGTTTTTGTGCATGGTGTGAGGTATGGGTCCTGTTTCATTTTTTTGCAAATGGATATCCAGTTACGCCAGCACCGTTTGTTAAAAAGACTATCTTTTCCCCAATTAACTGACACTGGGCCTTTGTCAAATATCAGCTGCTCATACATGGATGGATTTATATCTGGGTTCTCAATTCTGTTCCATTGGTCTATGTGCCTGTTATTGTACCAGCACCAGGCTGTTTTGACTACTGTGGCTGTATAGTAGGTTCTGAAATCAGGTAGAGTGAGGCCTCCCACTTTCTTCTTCTTTTTCAGTAATGCTTTGCTTATCCGGGGCTTCTTTCCCTTCTGTACGAAATTGGTGATTTGTTTCTCTATCCCCTTAAAATATGACAGTGGAATTTGGATCGGAAGTGCGTTAAATGTATAGATGGCTTTTGGTAGAATAGACATTTTTACTATGTTAAGTCTTCCTATCCATGAGCAAGGTATGTTTTTGCACTTAAGTATGTCCTTTTGAATTTCTTGTAGTAGAGCTTTGTAGTTTTCTTTGTATAGGTCTTTTACATCCTTGGTAAGATTTATTCCTAAGTATTTTATCTTCTTGGGGGCTACTGTGAATGGTATTGATTTGGTTATTTCCTCTTCGGTGTTCTTTTTGTTGATGTAGAGGAATCCAAGTGATTTTTGTATGTTTATTTTATAACCTGAGGCTCTGCCAAACTCTTCAATAGTTACTTTTGATAAATATTTTCTGTATGAGCACTTCTCCTTGTCTTACCTCCTTCCATCTACTCCTATCTCTGCTTGTTGCCATTCTTCTATTTGTCCTTGGTTTAGCCTCTTTTCTTTCTGAGGAAAAGAGAAACCTAGTGAACTCTTGGCTTTGCTGGTATGTCCCAGAAATTTGCTCAGGAACCCCTGAGCTAAAGCTCAGAAACTCTATCTCGAGAACTAATAGGAATGGTTTTAAGTGGAATGGGTTTGTACAGAAAGGATAAAATATGAAGTCTTATTCATCTGACAAGTTTCCCTGGGTGTTGGGAAGAGTTAAATGCTGAAATAGTAATGAATAGTTTGGTAGTTCAAGGTTACCCAGAGGTGCCTCAGAAGAAAGGCTTGGAGATTTGCTTCCAAAAGATCACAGCCATCGAAAACCCAATGGAGCATAGTCCTACTCTGGCACACATGGCTTACTGTGAGTTGGCATCGACTAGACAGCAGCTGGTTTAGTTTTTTATTTTAATTCAGCTGACTGGCTAATTCAGCTTGGAACCAAGTCCCATGCTAGAAACTAAAGGCACAAAGAGTAATTAGATTTGACTCCTATACTCATTTCTCACAGCCTAAAGAAAGATACAAACATGAAAATGAGAGAAAATATTCCATCAGTGCTCACTATGTACCAGGCAATTTACTTACATTAAGTGATTCATATCTTCTGTGGGTCCAAGGAATGAAGTGTCCCCACCACCCCCATTTATAGACGAGAATAGCAAAGGTGAGAAAACTGAGGAATGCAGAGTTTAAGCAACCCCTAAGGTCACATTATTAGCTAAGGGAATGATTTGGAAGTTAAACGTAGGGAATCTGGCTCTATACTCCTAACCGCTATGCTGTAGTGCTATATTGCCTCTTAGTACGTGAAAACATAGATTATTTCTTATGACTACTCTTGCCACCAAAACAAAATAAAATTTAAAACCTCTTTCTACTCATTACACTTCAGCTTTGTTTTCTTTTCTTTTCAAAGCTCCTGCCCTTCAGTTTGGGGAGGTTTTTATTATACAGGTCAATTTAGCCTTTTAACTGATTACATCCCTTCTTCTCCACTGCTCAGGTCAGCTTAGTCTTTGAATCAGCACCACAAAAGTTCAAAGAACTTTCTGAGAGACCGGCTGGCCATAAGGGGTGGGAAAAAAAGAAGAAGCTGAGGTAGTAAACAGTGTGATCTCTTTGTAGAGCTGGGCGAAGAAGAGAGGCTAGATACCTATACCAAAGAAGATTAATACATAAAACCTGTGCCAATGTGAAATGGGCAGAAGATACTTGCCATAGTGTCTGGTGCTTTGCACTAGAAAAAAAAGCAGCTATTTTCATTATTATACCCTACCAGTTAAGCAACTGTTCATTGGGAAATTCTGCTGCAAAAGACCTCTTTAAAGCATTAAAAAAGAAACGATGTCATTTTGAGGACTAAGGTGCGCCTGACCCAAGCCATGGGATTTTCAGTCACCTCATATGCATGCAAAAGATGGACAATTAATAAGGAAGACTGAAGAACAATTGATCCCTTTGAATTGTGGTGTTGGACTACCAGAAGAACAAACAAATCTGTCTTGGAAGAAGTACAACCAGAATGCTCCTTAGAAGCAAGGATGGTGAGACTTAGTCTTACATACTTAGACATGTTATCAGGGGAGCCAATCCCTGAAGAAGGACATCATGCTTGGTAGAGAGGGTCAGTGAAAAAGAGGAAGACCCTCAATGAGAAGGACTGACACAGTGGCAGCAACAATGGGCTCAAACATAGCAACAATAGTGAGGCTGGAGCAGGGCTGAGCAGTGTTTAGTTCTCTTGTATACAGGGTCACTATGAGTTGGCACCGACTTGATGGCACCTAACGACAACAATAACAGAGACTAGAGAAACCTCCAAGATTATTGCCCTGAGATACCCTTTAAACTTTGTACTGAAACTACACTCGGAATTCACCTTTCAGGTAAATAACAGATGAGCTCATAAAATAAACAATACCACCCATGAGTACTGTGCTCCTTTAGAAAATCATCTGTATGAGACCAAACCATCAACATTTACCCTAAAGCAAATATGAGAAGGTAAGGGGGCAGGGGGTGGGCAATGAAGCTAAGTTAATAAAAATGGAACAACCAGAATGGAAATAATGAGAATGCGGACACATTGTGAAAAATGTAACCAATGTCACTGAACGATATGTATAAAAATTGTTAAATTCAAACCTTACTTGCTCTGTAAACTCTTACCAAAAATACAATAAAATATTATAATAAAAATTTAAAAAGAAAGAAAAGAAATTATAATTCCTATATCTTGGGAGTACAGGGTCAGCGGAAAAGAGGAAGACCCTCAACGAGGTGGATTGACACAGTGGCTGGAACGATGAGCTCAAGCATAACAACGATTGTAAGGATGGTGTGGAACTGGGCAGTGTTTCGTTCTGTTGTGCACAGGGTCGCTATGAGTCGGAACCGACTTGACGGCACCTAACGACAACAACAACATATCTTGGGAACAAGACAGAAAGGAGTTTTAAGCAAAAAGGAATGCTCAACAGTTTTAGGTGGTTCAGATCAGAGAGTAATTTACATTTTTGAAAAATTGCATAATATATATATATATATAAACTTTTGATCTCCAAATTGCTTGACCTTTCAGTCCATGGTGAATCTAGAAAATATCTAACCCATATTATGTTTTTTTTTTTTTTTGGTTTATTATTGTATATGCCAGCAGTACTGAGAAAAGGTGTCAGTGGTAGGAATAGAAGTACCTTGCAGACTTTTCCATACAGATCCTTTGAAATTTATTCAATTATATGGATTCATGCCTCCAAACAATGCTGTACATTTATATGTAGTCAGTCTTGCATGCCTCATCCATAAAAATAGACTGTGTCTCTGAGGAACCTGTGCAATAAAGCTGGGAAGATTCTGTAATTAACCCCAGAGTAATTACCTTTACACCAAGCAAACCATTCTGGAATTGGCATGTGGCTTGGCTGCCAAGAATCGTGTTATAATAAGGTTGGAGGGAGCAATTTCTAACATTTTGCTCATGGTGCATAAACACTTAATGGAACCAAATGCCAGTCATCCACAGAGCTGCACAGAAAAGACCAAGGTAAGTGAAAGTGTTCAAAAGTCTATTTTAATCACCAATTTCCATCTTTAACTTCAACCAACTACTTTAAGTATGTCATCTAGCTGTATCATAAAATCAAACTGCCTGAGAAATGGAAGAAATCTAAGAGGTGGTGAAAAAGAGCCTGCTTCCCGATGTGACGTTCCTTTCCAACACACCTCAGACAGGCGCCTGAATAATTTCTACTTAAGACCTTTTGGGAAACAATGGTGTGGGAGTCAAGAACACAAACTTGGAGCCAAACAGATCTTAGTTAAATGTTCACCTGTGACACTTATTATTTGTGGGCTAAAACAAAACCGAGCATTAGTTTCCCCATCTGAGATGGTTAAGATGGTTTTATCTCATAGCACTATTTTGAGAGAACACTTTGTTTTGAGAAAAAGAATGTTAGTTTCTTTCTTATCCCTTTTGTTGTCAGACATCTAGAATTTTTATAAAAATCTACCAGATATGAATCTGTAATTGGCCTCACTGTAACACTCCATCTCTGGTCTTCACCCTCTTCCTGGGACTCCGTAGAACATGGTTGTTCTCTCTGGATACATCTTCCTTCCTCTCAGGAGGAAGATATTACATAAACTCTGAAGGAGCATCTTTGACTTCCAATAGGTTTGAAATCACAACCCCTTCCAAGAAAACTCTTACAAAAGATTGTTTCAATATCTTCAGTTTACGTAGTGGACAGGTCAGTGATCAAGGGAATGAACTCCTAGGGCCTTAAGCATCAAATACGTCAATGAGAGAGTTGGATTAAGGTATTTTAAGGTTGTAATTTATTTCAAAAAATTCTCTTGTCACATAGTTTCTGAATTCTTTATGCCTTGAGCATCTTTCGTTCTACACTCAGAAGTCTGTAATTGTTTCATAAATATGGTTGCTGGAATTAAATGCAATATCCCAGATATGGTCTTACCACAAGTAGTAACATAAGATCTTGTCGTCTGGATAATGTATGTCTATTAGAATAGCTAACAGAGTGTAGTTGTGTTAATTTCCTGAGTATCTAAATCACACAGCCCATTAATAGTGTTTTTATATAACTAAAATTCTCAGATTCTTTTTTCTTTTTTAACTTGAGTCCTGAATTCTAGTCACTTTATTACAGCTCTACTGCTTTGAGATTCCTGGACCCCAGTTTCCATCTGTAAAGCTGGGATCGTAACTACCTCAGAGAGTTGTTGGGAAGATAAAGTAAGGTGATGTATACAAAGTGCCTTGTACCCATTACATACTAGGAGATTAACAAATGCTGCTCCTTTATATTTTCAACTCATTTCTCTATTCCCAACCATTCAAGCAGAGACAAAAATGAGTGATGAGATGGTAGATATCTGGTAGCTTAAGACAGAAGGAGACCCAAGGTTGTAAAAGATATGCCATTTTATCATTTCTGTCAACAATTTCCCCATGATGTCAAACATTTGCTTACAGTAACCCTCAGATGAGTACGGGGTTCCGGGAAGCAACAGGTTAATAGAACTCATTGGATCCTTAAGATACATTCATTAGTATTGGAGAATCAAAATACACATACACACACTTGCTCATGCCACACTCCAAATCCTGAAAGCATTTGTTTCAATGAACCTGGGAGATAGGAACTGGTTTATTTGTTGGGTGCTTGTTTCCAAAGGGAACTGGAAGTGCTCTGCTTTGAGATGGTGATTTTCTGAGTTTTTTTTTTTTTTCCATGGGTTTAATACCAAATACTTCATGACAAATTGGAAGGATGGAAAGGTTTCTCAGCAAATCTATGCCTTTTAGTCTTTTTTGCCTAATGAGAAAGGTCACCTGTGTTAGTCATCTTTTCATAACTTGCTCCACTCTGCTAATAAACTCCTTCTAGAACAGCCAGGCTGACAAAATGACTTTCCTGTGGAGAATATTCTTTTTTTTCTTTTTCTGCTTAATTAGCTACACTTTAGGTAGGGTGATTGGGGGAAACTGGGAACATTTTTTAAAGCTCTAGGGAGGATCGTACTTTAGCCAATTACAACAAACCAAATCAAATCAAGTGAATCAATTGAAACAGAACAGACCATATTCTGCTAAATGTACCTTAATTGGTAGAAAATACATGGTGTACTTTTTAAGTCTCATTTTAATGATCCCAGGGAGGAAAAAAGCTCATTTGAACTTAAAGTTTGTTCATCTACTGAGTCAACAACTATTTATTGAGTAGCTACTATTATGGGCAATTTAGCTCAGTGGATTGCAATTGATGTTAAAGTTAAAAAACTTGATTTGAATTTCTAACACTAGCAAGTGGTCTTTCATAATTCACTTACATTCTCTGAACCAGAGACTTCTCATCTTAAAAATGGAGATAATAATATCTGGACAAATTGTGATAATAAGAGAAAACACAATACATAGTAGCCACTCAATAAATCCCATCCCACTGCCGTTGAGTCTATTCTGATTCATAGTGACCCTATAGGACAGAGTAGAACTGCCCCATAGGGTTTCCTAGACTGTAATCTTTTTTTTTTTTGAATTGAACTTTAGATGAAGGTTTACAGAACAAACAAGTTTCTCATCAAACAGTACACACATTATTGTATGACATTGGTTAACAACCTCACGACATGTCAACACTCTCCTTTCTCAACCCTGGGTTCCCTATTACCAGCTGTCCTGTTCCCTCCTACCTTCTAGTCCCTGCCCCAGGGCTGGTGCAGCCCTTTAGCCTTGTTTTGTTCCGTGGTACTGTTCAATCTTTCGCTGAAGAGTGAACCTCAGGGGTGGCCTCATTACTGAGCTGAAAGGGTATTCAGGGGCCATACTCTCAGAGTTTCTCCAGTCTCTGTCAGACCAGCAATTCTTTGAGATAAAATTTTGTTCTGCATTTTTCTCCAGTTCTGTCTGGGACCCTCTACTGTGATCCCTGTCAGAGCAGTCAGTGGTGGTAGCCAGGCACTATCTAGTTGTACTGGACACAGTCTGGTGGAGGCTGTGGTAGATGTGGTCCATTAGTCCTTTGGACTAATATTTCCCTTATGTCTTTGGTTTTCTTCATTTTTCTTGCTCCCAAAAAGATGAGACCAGGGGAGTATCCTAGATAGCCACTCGCAGGCTTTTAAGACCGCAGACACTACTCCTTAAATAGAATGTAGAACACATTCTTTATAAACTATGTATGCCAGTTGAGCTAGAGGTTCCCTGAGGCCATAGTCCCCACAGCCCTCAGCCCAGCAATTCGGTCCCTCAGGTCCATGTGTCTATGCAGCTACCATGGGCTTGCCTTGTACAGGTTGTGCGGGCTTCTCGAGTGTTGTGTACTGTCTTACCCTCCACCAGAGTTACCACTTATCTATTGTCTATTAAGTGTTTTTCCATCCCTACCTCGTAACCATCAAACGTTGTTTCATTTTGTACGTAAAACTTTTCATGAGTTTTTACAGTAGTGGTCTCATACAATATTTGTCCTTTTGTGACTGACTTATTTCCCTCAGCATAAAGTCCTCCAGATGCATCCATGTTACGGATGCTTCACAGATTCATTGTTGTTCTTTAGTGTTGTGTAATACTGCATTGTGTATATGTACCATAGCTTGCTTTCCATTCATCTGTTGATGGGCCTCTAGGTTGTTTCCATCTTTTTGCTATTGTGAACAATGCTGCAATGAACATGAGTGTACATATATCTATTCATGTGATGACTCTTATTTCTCTAGGATATATTCCTAGGAGTGGGATTGCTGGATCTAGGCTGTAATCTTCATGGAAGCAGACTGCCACATCTTTCTCCCAGAGCAATGCTGGTGGGTTTGAACTACCAACTTTTGGGTTAGGAGCCACACACTTAACCACTGCACCACCAGGGCTGCTGACTCAATAAATAGAAGAGATAATTTTTTATTGTTGATGTTAATATTAAAAACACTGAAAACATTTTGAAATTTTCGAAAGCAAATCTTCTTTGAAGTTGAAGAGACTAAACTGAGATAAATTAACCAAACACTTTTTGTTAGGTGCCATCAAGTCAATTTCAACTTATAGCAACCCCATGTGACTGAGTGTTACTGCCCCGTAGGGTTTCCTAGGCTGTAATCTTTATGGGAGCAGATCAGCAGGTCTTTCTCCCTTGAAGCCAGTGGGTAGAATCAAATAGCCAACCTCTCAGCAGCTGAGTGCTTAACCATTGTGCCAAACACTACTAAAGGTTATTTGCTAAGAAACTAAACTATCATGGCCTTTGGCTGTACTGTGTATTTTTAATTCCAGATAAATGATTGCCTCACTTTTGTTTGGGGGTTAGCTAAAATATTGAGGTTTTTTTTTTTTTTTTTTCTTACAATAATAGAATCACCTCATGAACATTCAATTCATATAAAGCATATCCTTCCAGTGTGACCAAAGCCAGCTTCACAAGATAACCTCATCCACTCGAGATCCCCACCAATCACTAAGCCATGCATTTAAGAGGTTAGAAAATACCACCATCTCAAATTTTGTTTTAAGTTTCCATCAAACTGAAATAAGGAAGTAGGGGAAAAATTGGTCAGTTATGGTATATCAACATGGCAATATTTTACGTCATCATTAAATTTGTGTTGTTATTAAAATGCAAATTACTAAAATGATGTAGAAAAGCAGCTTCCTTAAAATTGAAAAATGCAATGCACCCTGTAGGGGACACCACTCAGCAACCATTTCCACTTAGTTATACCTTATCTGATTTCGTTCAGCTATCTTCCCACCCTGTAGATAGCCACTTCCTGAATTGGCTTGGTTGCTCTAAAATAATTCCATTTTCATTGCCATTGATTGGTTCAGGAATAGTATGTGACCTGATTCAAGCCAAAAAGCTAAAATAAAAATATGATGGTGGCTTCTAAGGAAAAGAGCCTTACTTTAAAGAAAGAGCCACAAAAGGAGGTGGCCTCTTTCTGCTTCCTCAGAACATCATCTCATCTGTATATGATACCTGCAAATGCTACAGCCATCTTGCAGCTAGGCTGAGAATGAAAATGACGTTGATTAAAGTTGATTGTAAAGATGGAAAACGTCTAAGACTTTGATAACTTTGTGGAACATGAATAAACCAGTTCGATAGTCCACCTTGCCCCTGAACTTGGTGATATGTGAGATAATTGTCCTTGTGTTACAAATCAGTTTGAGTTGGGGTTAGTGTTTCTTACAGCTGAAAGCATACTCACTAAGACTGTAACTATATAAAACAGAAACACAGGTGGGCAAGGTTGCACATACATTTGAAAAATCTGACTGAATCTTTTTAAGAAATGTTTAAATTTTGTTATGTTTTTATATCACCTTCTCAAAGAAAAAGAAAAAAAATAGCAGATCTATCCTAGATATGTATCAAAATACTTTGTTAATGGTTCAATATTTCTGTTCTGTTTGTGAGTATGCTACAAAACAGTGTCTATTCTATGTGCCCTCAGAATGACTATTCAGCAGATGGAAAAAAAAAAAAAGCAGTTTAGCTTAGCTAAAGAAAAGTTAACTGGGACAAATAAGTAATTATTTCCTGTATATGTACAGTAAAATTTAAAATCGCTCCTTCAACCTGAGCATAAAATGCCTGAGAGAAAAAAAAAAAAGATGGTGAAAATACAGCTTCTTGAGTCAACTTACTTTTCATGTGACCCTGTCTCAGACCCATTTTTCATCCTTGTCCACACCCTAGTTCTGACTTGACTTTGAGACTCTTCTCTGGAGAATTATTTTTGTGCATCATTTTATTTCCTCTTGCTTGGTAGTTGGGAGCCTTGGGTCAAGTATTTATCTCCCTTGTCACTCTTCGTTAGTCTTTCGGCTTGACATATTCAGATCCTGTATTTTCTATTGGTTCATAACATATTGCCCCAAACTTAGTGGCTTAAAACAACACACATTTATTATCTCACAGTTTGCATGGTTCAGGAATACAGGCACAGCTTAGCTGGGTCCTTTGCTCAGGGTCTGACAAGGCAGAAATCAAGGTGTTGACCAGGTCATGTTCCTTTTTGGAGCACAAGGTCCTCTTTGAAGTTCACGTGGTTATTAGGAAAATTCAGTTCCTCGTGGTTGCAGAACTGAGGTCCTCTTTTTTTTTTTGCTGGCTATCAGCCAAATACTACCCTCTGTATCTAGAAGCTGCCCACAGCTCCTGGCCACATAACTTTCTGACAACATGGCATCTTATTTCTTCAAAGCCAGACAAGTAAGTTAACAGGCTTTTTTATGGTGCTTAAAGTTTATACAGAATGTTTTACAAGTTATCTCATATAATTTTCTTCATCTTTCTGAGAACCACATTTACCATCATTTTGATGAAGCAATGAAATTTGGTAGATGGTAAAACTTTAAAGACAATAGAACTAAAACCTGGACTTCTGATTCCAAATTGCAATTTGTTTATTCATTCATTTATTAATTCACTTACTCATTCACTCATCTATTCAATAAAAATTTTTTGTTTCACGGGCATTTCACCTAGCAAGCAAATTGCCTGAAATACTTAGTGTGACTTCCTAACACCAGAGATACTGCTATAATCAGCAGGACTGAGAAACATTCTAGGTCCCAGTGAGGGGAAAATATTTATATGAGGTTTGTATTAATAAGCAACTGTGATGGGAAGTGACCAGACCCCCTTTTGAACAAGGAGGCCCAGTTATTTTTACTAATATCTCTCCTTCCGCACTCACTTCTTAGAAGCCTTGGCTAAAATGCTGCAAAAATACTGAGTGAGGAGAGCATGTTTCAGTTGGAGACAGGAAAGAACAACTGATTGCCAAGAAGTCACTGGGAATATCCTCTCCAGGTCAATCTGATAAACACATCCAGCTCACATGAAGGGGCTGAAATGAAAAAACAGACCCATTGCCACTGAGTCAATCCTGACTCACAGCAACCCTATAAGACAGAGTAGAACTGCCCCATAGAGTTTCCAAGGAGCACCTGGTGGATTTGAACTGCTGACCTTTTGGTTAGCAGCCTAACTCTTAACCACTACGCCACCAGGGTTTCCATGAAGGAGCTTGAAGTGCCTAAAAGAATTGTGGCCTCAGCAGTGGCAACCTGTCTCTGAAACTTAACCAGGATACTTCCGTTTGCCCTGGGACACCCCAATTTTATTATCATAAGGTTATATAGGGATATTGTATTAAAATAAAAGAAAAAAAACATTAAGGGAAAAATAACTATTGACATTTCATTAAATGCCCTTCCCTACTTTTTCTATACCTATTTTTATTTTTAAACAACAAATACACTACCACAATACAGTTTTCAACTTGCTTTTTTCATTTCTTATGTCATAAACATCTCTCATGCCAACACATAACACATATTCAACACTGCTTTTATGGGTGCATAATTGCCTGTGAAATTGAAAATTTATGTAATGAATTCTCCATTGATAATATTTCCTATTGGTTCTATGATGCTACGGTTTGGCTCTGTCCTCCATCTTTTCCTCTCTCCTTTCAACGGCTACTGATTGATTTGTTTTTTCCAGTGCTATGCTCATGGACAGATGAAATAGAACCCCTTGAAGGAGAGTAGAGTGTAAACACCACGGACTCCAGGCCTGACAGGCCATCTGAATCACACATCTCACACTTCTTTCGAAGTTTTACTTCACCTCAACTACTGTGCACTTTTGAGCCAACTTTCTTGGCTTCCCTTTGGCATTCTTCTCTAAATGGATCTTTTAGATTCATTCTCTACCTCCCTACCAGGTGCCTCCTATTAGCCCTTGCCACCCCTCTGGACCTTCACTCCTTTCTTTTTCTACTTCTTCTCATGTCACTTTTCTCCTTGTTTATATCTCTTTTCTCCTCCTGCAGAGATATTCTTAGAATAAAATATTTGTTTTCTATAAGGGAATCCTTGAATCCCATCGGAAAGATTTAAAAGAATGAAATCTATAACTAAACTGAACTCTCTGTATCTGTCTTTTTGAATACAGAGCTTAAACCTTTTGGCGTCTTCATGTTGCTTTCATCTAAAATACACCGTGGTATGCCATAATAGTGGGAGACTATACGCCCCCCATTTCACAGCTTTCTCTTTCCCCCACCGGTTAGTGGCTGTCCTGTTACATCTGACATATGCAACATAGGGGTCAAACAAAACGACAGTGATCAGTACTATGATAGAATCTATGTCAATGGATATACAGACCAACGTACTAAGTAATTACAAATTGTGGTATATAAATCTGGAATTTTATACTGTTTTGGAACAGTATGAAACCTGTAAAGTTTTTTATGACGAGAATTAAAAACAAAGGAAAGATTGCAAGCACCACTCACTGTCATCCCCAATTTTAAATCCACATTTTCCCCTTCTATATCCTACAGAGTGGCCAGTTTTCCTTTGGCCTCTAAACTCTGTCTTATTTCTCTAGATTGTCTATATGATTTCCCCTTATACATGTATATTTAGAAAGAAAAGAAGAAAGAAGGAAAGAAAGAAAAATAGAGAGAGAGAGTATAATTGGCATACTGGAAACTAAATGAGGAGGCAAAACGTTCGGTCTCTAGCACCATGTCCTCTCCTATCACCATCTATATTTCTGAGGGAATGCCTTAAAACCCACTCTGAGCTTTACTTCTTTCCATCCATGCACTGGGATGTATAAGGACGTATAATTACTTTTTACATGGGGTTCGGGGGTAGTTTGCAGGATTTACAGAAGAGAGTGGAAATCTGCTAAGTATATGAACGATGGTCCACATTTTGCCAAAAGCCTGATTAAAAATCAGGAGAAGAGTCTCAGTGCTGGAGAAAAATAAACGCAATTAAGGAGAAGCAGCTAAACTGAAACATACTATCCCAATATGTCATTTATCAACTTTTTGGGGAAGCAATGTATATTTTTTTAACTGCTAGATTCATGACTTTTCACTGTAAAATAACAAAATCAAAGACATGCACTGCTCAGACAGACCCCAGAGGCTAGCATATTCTAAATGATTGTTATTGTGAGACATTTCTCGTACATTCTCAGAACATCAAGTGCAACACCAAAAAAAAAAAAAAAAAATCTGTTGCCGTAGAGTCGAGTCTGACTCATAGCGACCCTGTAGGACAGAGTAGAACTGCCCCATAGTTTCTAAGGAGTACCTGGTGGGTGCGAACTGCTGGCCTTTTGGTTAGCAGCCGTAGTTCTTAACCACTATGCCACCAGGGCTTCCTCAAATACAGTGCAGGATGTATAGAGAAACTACCTACCTTCAAAGTGCTTACAGACATCACTAGTGGCTGTTCTGGGATTAATTGTTGTAGATTTTTCTGTATATTTTAGGTTCTTTTTTCTTTTTCTTTTCATTGAGAGAAATAGACAATCTTGTTTCTAAGGAAACGTGCTATGGTGGGATGAACGTGGTCTTTCGAATCAACCTTCCCTAAAACCTAATCCTAGTGGCAACATGTTAACTGTAACTTTAATTCATCTAACCCTTACTTGCAGGTTATAATAACATAACTATTATGCCAATTATATAAGATTCTATATGGGTGCCAGGCACATGAGTACTTAGTAATACTCAATAAATGCTAGTTTTCAATAAATGTTGAACATTGAAACAAGGTACTGAGGCATGTCTGTTTTTAGAGGCATATGACTCAAATGAAAGAACATGAGTTTTGAAGCCCCATCAGTACAGGTTTGAATTTTGGCATATGGCAAGTGAGTGGCAATGAAATATTTGAATCTGCACACGTCTGGCTCCAAAGCTACGCTCCTCTCACTATGCCATGCTTACAAGGAAGAAAAAAAAAATGTAAAACTAATCCCAAAGCAACCCCGAAGAACACAGAAATGATTCCAAGTGAGAGGTGGAGAAGCTCTGGTTGCCCTCTTGCTTAGTTGGGCCTTTAACAAGCTCAGGTAATGGCTGAACAGTGACCTCAGTGGTCAGCATGTTTATCGGCAATGTCCGTCTAGTTTCTCTCCAAGTTATCCAAGTATCTGTTTGTAGAGTGGTTCAAGGATCATGGAAGATGTGAAGTTGAGAATGTCTTTCCTTTGGGGGTTAGTGGATCAATTTTCCTTAAAAGTGTTAGCTTTTTTCTCAGAAAAGTTATCTCTAGATTTAACCATTTACAACCGCAGCGGGTCGTGTGCCTTTCCGGAAGCATGAGACTTTAACCAGCTTTCACCGAATGTACCCATAGGTAAGGCTGCCCTCTGCCCCTAATCTGTCTGAATTCCTTTTCATGTACATGTCTCTCTTCTTCCTACTATACATAATACTCTTGGGCTGGTGTGTGTTTGAAACAATATGCCACACGTTACATGAGAAAGAAAGGGGTACAGGAAGGCCTGCTGTTGGCTAGGTCCCCGCCCCACTTAAGAGAAAGGGACATGGGAGGAGACAGCTGTCATAGATAGTCAACCCGACAAATCATGTGCTTTCTGTTTAGAAGCAGGATGGTTTAGAGCAAAAAAACACTATCCTTCAGATCACAATCATATTTCCAATTGAGGTTTTGTCTCTCTTTTTCCTTCTGACCCTCAGTGTCCTCATCTGTAAAGTCAAGCCAGTGCATGATTACCCTGTGTGAAGATTAAACAACATATGCACGTGGTGGCTAGCACAGAACAGGCCCTCAGTGACTACCAGTTTTCTAACCAAATATATCCATATCAAAGATTCACAGAGCATCTGCCTCACGAATCATACACACTTTTTAGAAAAGGAACCCTACGGTGGTTTCTGGGAACATTGCTTTGTAACTAATCTCTGACAAGTTTATTGAGTTGAATCTGTATCACATATGGGGAACAAAGAAAAGTATTAGAATTAAAATACTGTGGCTATGTAGAGGATCATGTTTAAAAAAATAAATATAGAGACAAGAGACTTGTTGTCCAGAGTTTAAGTATCACCTACCATATTTAAGGATTTCTGCGTTTATGAGCCCGAGTTGTCTCATATGTAAAATAATACTTGCTTTGCTTATGTCTTAAGATTATTACTTGGGATAATACATGTGAAGGTATTTTTGAGGTCAACATGCTTTTTAAATATGCAAATAAATGTCATTACTCTTGCTATGTATACTCTTCGAAGATATATTTGAATGATATTACCTTTTACTTTGTTTAAAATCATACTTTATTTCACTAATCTCAACATTTTATTATTTTATATGCAAATATTTTATTATGTGAGAATGGCTAACTCCTTCTATTACTTAAACATAATTAAAGGGAAAACATCTGAGTTTTCATATTTATCCTCTAAAATTTAAATGTCACAGACAAAGAAGGGTAAAGAGTATGGAGAAAATGTAATATTTGGAAAATAAGTAATTATACCTTAAATTTCTTGCAGCTTTCTGTATTCCCCTTTCTACTGTAGTCCAGACCCTGCTATAGGTAAAAAAAAAAAAAAAAAAAAAAATGACAAAATTAAGACAGCTAGAACCCTGAGTTTCTCAAATGACTCCTTTTAGTTTTCAAAGTTATCCATCTAAATGAGTAGCAGTTGAAAAGGTGAAGGGAATAAAAAGATCTTGGTTCTTTAACCTGCAAAGATACTGACAGTGAGTTGATTACCATTGTTTCTGAACATTTCCTGAGTATTGACAATGTGCTGGTCATGCTCACATGCATCATTTCATTTATGCTCACAGCACTGTATTCAGATCAATGTGATGCTTCCAATTTTCAGATGCTGATGAGGATAGTGATGCTCGGACAGGTGAATTCACTAGTAGATAGTGGAACTAGGATTCCAATCTAGATTTATTTGACTTTAAAGTCTATACTTCTCTCACTATAGCCAGGTGGACTCACAGAACTGAAATGATACATCTTTTCCCTTCACCATCAGCTGTGTAATTAAACCAAACTGGAAAGCTGCAGGTGAGATCTATTTCTAACTTTATATTCAGACCTCTTTAACTTCAATAAGGGGATGACTTTCCATAATAAGAAAGCAAATGGAGGATCTTGTAGCTAAGAAAACATTTCAGAGACCAATACTTTAACAAGGCAAAAGTAAATAAATAAGTCTTTCCAGCTGCTCATTACTGGTGAAACTTATGAGTTGGAAATAATTTTCATATATTACCATACGTATTCTTAGAAACAAAGGTCAGTAACAGTAGTTCTCCAAATGTAGCCCCGAATCACCAATGTCAGCATCACCTAGGGTCTTTTTTTAGAAATGTAAATTAGTGGAACCCTTTCCAGAGCTACTGAATCAGGGATTCTGGAGCCCAGCAGTATGTGTTTTAACAAGTTCCCCGAGTTTTTCTAATGTATGCTAGGGTTTGAGGAGCAAAAATCTATAGTTTGCAAGTAGCGATTATATGCCAGGAACACACCACAATGCTCAGTTAGAGACCTATCTATTCAACAAATGTTCTAAGCTCTTGTCATTTACACAGCACCCTACAATGCCAGACATATGGGGGCGGGGGAGCGGGTGGATGGGGCATACCAAGAATATGACAAAGTCCTGACCACAGAATACTGGAAATCCATTTGGGGAGATAAGATTAGTATGTAAGAAGAGTGACCTCCAACCAACAATAGTTTAATAAAAATATATAATACAATATTTAATGTATCGAGAAGGCAGCAAGAATCCAGAGGAAGGAGGTTCAATGCAATTAGAACCAGACAGATGTAGAATGACAACCAGGGTCTACCACTTAGTAGTCAGCTCAGGTGATGAAGGATAGAGAGAGGAAAGGAGATGGAGAATTGTGATCATGAAGAAATCCTTTGCAGATTTCTCCATTTTGTTGAGTGTTGCCTCTACTTCCCTCTGTAAATAAAGGTATTTTTAATCTAAATATTCACAAAGGTATTTTTAAGTAAGAACATTACTTTTTGGTTATTTTAGCAAAAGTTTTTTTTTTTCTTAATATTGTTTTGTCAGTGATGAGGGTGATGGCATTAAATAACAACGATAATAACAATTTAAAGTTTATACCATATTTTTACTCAAATAACACTCACCTTCTACATTTGTCCACCACACTCTCCCCCGTGAGGTATTTTCTTAAGCACCGTTATGCCGAGTTTTACATACTGCTTTAAAAAAATTGGCATAGCGCAGTTACGAAAATGCCTTACAGGAGGAGGATACGGTAGGCAAAGAAATGTAGAAGGCGCCTGTTATTTGTGTAAAAACATGGTAATGCTTTAGATATCATTTGATCTTTGTAAAAACACAAAAGAAGAGCAACAATACGATTCAGAGTGAAGGCATAACTTCTTCAAGGTCACATAGCTTAAAACAACATAGCTGAACCCTAAAACCTCATGTTATTTTCATTATTACGTTTTGTACTTGGCATGCAGGATCCCTGCCATTAGGATGCTTTTAGATCAAATTAATCTATCTTCATATATAAAATATTTACATAAGCATATGAGGATGCCACTAGGCTATCCCTGCCATTTTATATTCAGTTTAACAGCTGAGAAAAATATACGATTTCATACCATGGGATGCCAATCTACTACCGTAAATGAAGCTGACATCAGTGTCGAAGAAACAAAAGCAAGGGAGAAACAAATCTGGTTAGACTGGCTGTTTACAAAGAGAGCATTGGGACCACCACCACATGTCTGGAGACTGCTTTTGTGTCAGAAGAAACTGTTGGGTTTGCAGCATTTCCTTAAGCTTGCTTTCAGTTATGAGCTGATGACTACTACTTGGATACTGTGTTTTATTTTCAAGCAGTTTTTGCCTCCAAGACCTATTCTGATTCCCCAAAGTATCTTGATAATAAGAAACATCCCATGCTGCATCTTCAGGGAGCAGGATGATGTCATCAAGTGGGCTTAGGAATCAGGCAGAACAGGTGTCAAGTTAAGGCTCTGACACTTATGCCCTGTGTTACTTTGGGCATATTGTAGAAAATAGGCACAATAATGCTAGCTCTGTAGGGTTTTTTTTGAGAATTTTAAATGCAAGCTTTTTGCCCAGTGCTTGAGAGTATATAAAACATTCAGTAAATAATATCTATTTTTACGTTGTACACATTTACTTTGTGACCCTACCTCATAGAAAGTGCTCAATAAATATTTGCAGAATTGCAGGAATTGCAGCTATTCATCTGAAATAAGTAAGTCACTTAGAAACCATGGTTATCTGTAGCAAGCCTGGTGTTAATGTGAATGACCAAGATGGCGGGGCTCTGCCCGATGATAGCTGAATCTCTCATGTGGACTCTTTCATGTCTACTGTTGAGTGCCGTAGCTGATGTTTACAGCTTTGTCATCATGGGAGAGTCATTTAGCCTTTGTTCTACCATCTTTAAATTGCAGATAAGACAGCAAGCCATGTTCTTTTTACCATACAAGATTTTGGTGAGGATGAAATCAGACATTATGGTGAAGCCTGTGAAAACCAAACTCTACAGGACTGCCTTGTTTTTTCGGGTCTTGTAAGTTTTCTGCTTTTGACGGGGTGCAGTCTTACCACTTTTCTATTGCTCATTTAATGGAGAATGTTTGAGTTTTCCTTCTCTGACAGGTTTACCCCTTACACAGGTTCCAGCTTTTGCATGTTTTACTGTATATGTGAAATGTTTGTAAGCTGTAGAATGCCATACAAACATAGGGAAGCATGCTTGTTACTGCCGGGTATCCTGGTGGTTGATGGTGTTTGTGTATCATAGATCAGATGTTTGGCAGGAATGTGAATTCCACAACAGTATTTTTACAACTTAGAGTAAAGCAGAGGATCAAATCTGAATGCCTGAGATCACTGAGCAAAGACAAATCTAAGTTTTTTTGGTTGATGCTATTGTTGTTGTTACTTGTTTTTATTTACCTGCAAGTTAAGTGCTTTGCTAACTTGTAGATTTTGTATGATTTTCTTCATTCTAGTTTCAGGAAAGATATAGGGTGAAAAGGATCCCATTTCTGACCTGCTCATACATAATATTTTGGACCAACTTGTTCTCATGAAATTCTGACACAGTTTTTCTTGGCTCAAGGAAGGGAATACATTCTTTGAGATCTTGTTTTCATGATTTTCACTTTATTTGTAAGTTGGAATTTGCCTCTAAACTTTTTATCTCGCTAAACTGAAGGAAAATATCCTGGACAAATGTGTCATCATTAATTATATTTCCATTAAAGCCAATCCAAGTTCAATTTATTTCCAAAACCAGGTATTGAGTATGCACTCTGCCTCACATGGCACTAGTAGATAAAAAGGAAACAGCATGACCCCTGCTTTCAAGTAGTTGAGTGTCTAGTGGAAGAGACAGATGCTTAAATACAACTCGGTGTGGTGAGTCCTGTGATTTACACGTGCACAGCAGGGCAGGAGATTGCAGAAGATGGCCATCTACACTGACAGATGAAACATCCCAGGAGGGCTTCCTGGAGGAGGTTATACTCTTAGATATCAGAAAACTAAGAAACAAGCAAACAAGAAAAAAAAAATCTCAAAATGACTAGATAATTGTATTCTAGAAAGAGTACGCTAGAAAACAAATTCATCTTTATCCACTCCATTGTATGATACCTTGACTGGCTTAATAACAATTTTGTTTCAAAGGCTAAAATAATTATTTACTAGCTGATCTACTGGAAAATCTCAGGGGGCAAAATTGAAAGCCACATTTTATAAAATAGTTGATTATATATTCTTAAGGCTGTTGAAAGGGAATTAGAGATGCTGTTTTATCTCCTAAGTAAAAATGGCCAGCTTGTTTTGCTATATTTAAGAATAAACCCCTCATTGAGAAATCATGCTAAGTGTGGCGTCTTTCTCAGGGCATCACATGTCACATGCCAAATGAAAATATTGATGTGGTCTCCTACACTATCCCACTAACATTTTTTGAAGTCACACATTTTCTCCTTATCTTTGGGGAAAAAAAAAAAAAAAACAACTCCCTAATTTATAATTTAAGAAGTTTTGTTACATCAAAAGGTGAGAAAGAATGAACAGAAGCAAAGAGAGTAAATGCTTTAATATTTGAGTGATCGCACCATATTTGAAGCGGCCTCTCTCTGGGCTGCTGTGCAGCACAAGCTAAAAAAAAACAAGAAACCAGAGAGTGATTTGCTCAAGGTTGTTCAATGTGAGTCAGAAAAGATTTGATATTTGAATGCAAGGCAGAGCTGACATCATTCTCCCCTAAAAAAAGGTATTTTTGGATGTGATTGGTTTCAATCCCAAAAAAGTAAACACAATCACATTTCATACATTTCAAGCAGCAAACAAGGCATAGCTGCTTTTTCTTAAGGGGAGGAGTGTCAGGGGTTTCAGGCAGAGTTATAGTTACTACCTAACAAAAATACAAGCACGTTATTCAACAGGAGAGTAGGGGAGATTGGCATGGCTTCCAGAAGACACTGAGAGTTGGAGATAGGAGGGGATGAAGGCAGAGATGACAGAGACTGTGTGGAAGCAGGAATTGGGAAGATACTGTATGCTACTGCTTCCTGCAACTTTCTAACCTCCTTTATGCTCACCACCTCTGTAAGGCGTTTTACAGCTCCTAGCCCCTCCTCACCCTCCATAACAATCCAGGGTAACTCTTGTCTCCACCGTTCACATCTAGTCCACATAGACGCCAATACAACTTTCTGGTTAAGAACCTGGTGTATAAAGTTTGGAGTCTCTGGGTGGTGCAAATAGTTAAATTCGCAGCTGTAAAAGGAAAGATTGGAAGTTTGAGTCCATCCAGAAGCACCAAGGAAGAAAGAACTAGTGGTGTACTTCCAAAAAATCAGCCACTGAAAACTCTGTGGAGCATGGGTCTACTCTGACACACAGGAGATGCCATGAGTCTGAGTGAATTCAACACAACCATTTTTTTTTTTGTTTAATGTAGAATTAAATAACCCTGTATTCAAGTCCAAAAGCTATTTGTTACTAGCTCAGGGGTTTTTGGCAAGCTAATTTACCTCTCTGAGCCTCAGGCTTTCCCACCTGAAAAAAATGGGAATAATAGTGCCTGCCACAGAGGTTGCTGTAGAATTAAATGAGAGGGTCTGTGTGCTCAGCACACAGCCTGGCAAAGCTGAATAAATGGTAGATAACGCTGTCGTTATCAGGGTACATATTGCATACAGTGTTTTCCTTTGCTTGTTGGATGTCTACAGCAGGCTGTAAGTAAAACATTAGGTTCCCTTGAAGCCTGTCCAAAAGGCTTTGCTACAAAACTCCTGTTCCTTCTCATTAAAGAATTTAATGATGCTCCAGAACCATCTGTGGTTGTGGGTGTAAATCCCCTTTGGCCAGGAACAGTTCTCCATTTCTTGTAATCTACTTTTCTTTGTTCCCTCGTTTGAAACCCTGCTGGTGTAGTGGGTAAGTGCTATAGCTGCTAACCAAAAGGTAGACAGTTCAAATCCACCGGATACTCCTTGGAAACTCTATGGGGAAGTTCTACTCTATCCTACAGGGTGCTATGAGTTGTAATCAACTTGACGGCATTGGGTTGGTTTTCAGGTCTACCCCTGCATATTTCCTTCTTACTTAGACTACCTTATTCTTGAATTCACACATTCTTCTGTCTTTGTAAACTGTTAACTCTTAACCATTACAAAGATCTCGTCATGATTTTCATGTGATTTAGTTCATGAAGGAGTCATGGAATGGGTTGGAAAGTAGAATCCCTGTCAAACAGCACCAAAATACTCCTTAATAAGACCATTAAGCCTCCCTGAACATATGTACCTCAGAACATCATTATTTAATTTTTCATATTCAACATCAGGTGGATTGCCCAATGACTTCTGGGGAGAGGTAGGGCTATGCTTTCTTGATAACCAAGCTTGCAAGTTGTTACCTGTACCATATGAGAAATGTCCACCTTCTTAGTAGAGGACCTTATTCCTAAATTCACGTTTCTCTGTACTCCTTCCCACCGTTCCCACCTGGCTCAACCCTGTAAGAGTTGAAGCAGAGAAGAAAACAGGCCACCAGAGTCAGTCATCCAAGAATGCAAGAGTTAATTTAATTATCTAAGGATGACAGCAACTCGACAGCAACAGGGTTCAGCGTTTTTAAGGATGACAGACTTGAGGATAGAGACTGCAAGGTATAAGCTGGAAGTTTTAGGCTCCCAAAGAAGCTTCTGTATGAAAGTGGAAGAAGAATATTTGGGAAGGTTTCCTGGGTAGCAAAGAGAATGGCCAGGCTTCCTAGGCTTGAAATGAACCAAGTATAAAAAGATGAGCATTCCTTTGAAGGACTGTACAAGAGGTAGTGCCTTCTTGGGAAAACCATGTGTTAATTTAAAAAAAAAAAAAAGGAATAAGTAAAACTAATGCTTATTGGCCATATGAACATTCACCAGTTGCTTTACGCACATTAGCTCATGTAATCAGTGCAATGTCCCTACGAGAAGAGTATTATTATCTCCACTTTACAGAAGAGAAAATGGGATTACAGGGAGGTTAAGTGGCTTGTCCAATGTCATACTGTCAGAAAGGGACAGAGCTAGGTTTTAAACCTATGACTTCGTGAATTCTAAGCCGCACCCTTACCGTTTAGCCCAAGTTCCTCAGGATATTATGACTATATTGAGCATTTGCTGATGTATTGCAATTTTTGCCAGTGGAGAGTTGCACTAGAGAAAAACAAGCTGAACAAGCAGAGAGACAGGTACTAAGATTTGAAGGGAAAGTGATGGAGAAGACATGTATCAAGGGCACTCTGAGTGAATCCTGGGGCTGGGGGACTCATGTTGTTGGAAGGTGAAGAAGTTTATAGGCATATCTAAGCATTTTACATTTCCAAGCACAATTCTGATGAAAAATTTAGTTGGCACTATAGGAATTTTTCATCCCAGCTGGACCCAAAGAACTTGCTTAGGGTGTTAATGCTCATTTAGAATAAATTAAATTAAAAATATGCTGGGTCAGAGTATAGAGAATGTTGTAGGTCAAAGGATTGAAATAGAGCAACCTCTTTTCTAAAGGTACATATCTATCTCATAGTGGAAAAAAGTGAAGAGTTATACCACTCAGAGAAATCTGACCTTATTTTATTGGCATGCTGATTTTTTCTTCAAATACAAGACCATATTGACTAGGGAAATAAAACATTGTTTTATCTACCACTAAAAAAGAAAAGCAAATGCTATAATTATAACCGGAAAGTGCCATTGATTGTAGGACACAACCTGATTTCAGAGATGTTAAAAATAAGAATATATATGCACCCTAAACCCTAAAAGCAATCAAACACTATAGCACTAAGACTACTAGCTGAAAGACTGGCAGTTTGAACCCACGCAGAGGCACTTTGGAAGGCAGGTCTGGAGATCTGCTTCCAAAAGGTCACAGCCTTAAAAACGCTATGAAACAGTTTTACTATGCATACATGGGGCCATTATCATTTGGAATTAACTCAATGGCAATACACAACAACAATATCTGTATATAAATTGAGATTATGCCATAATATAAATAATTTCAAATCCTGAATTTTTATTTGATTATTTTGTCTTAATATTTCCTACTAGTATTGAAAACTTTTCACAATCATAATTTTTAACAGCTACATACTTCATCATATGGATATGTCATTATTTAACAAGCCCTACATTTTTGGATAGTGTTTTTTTTTTCTCAAGACTTTATTATAAATAATGCCATGATAAAATCTTTGACTCTAAATGTTTGCACTTGTTTTTTTGATGGTTTCCTTAAAAGAAATTCCACTAAACAGAATTATTAGATCAATAGATATAAATAGTTTTAAGACTTTACCTAAATATTTCCCAAATCTTTCTAAGAAATACCACTTAGTTTGCATTTAAATGGTATTTTTAAAACTGGAGACAAGACTGAGAAGTCAGCACTTAACACCCCTCTTCCCAGCATCCAGATACCATCAGAGAAGCCGGTTTTCACCAAGCCTAAACCTTATTCTGGCCCTTCCCTATCCATTTTCATTTCTTCTGATCCACAGTCCATTTCAAAGCATGTGTAACATCTAGGCTGTTTCTGCTTAGCAGGCTGAAGAGGATGCTATGATGTCTGCCCCCAAAATGGGTCCAAAGGGCCTGAGATATTACAGCCTTCTTTGTTCCCTCTCCTCTGGCCAGAAAAACAATCCCTGTGTGATCATCTCAGTCCATTTCTGTTTTCTCACAATTGACAATATTTCTTCTTTCTCACAATTGACAATGTCCTATCCAGCCCAAAGAGAGTATGTTTATGTATTTTTCTTTTTTTTTTTAGACACTAGCACACTTCATTGACTAAGCTGAGGCCAACAGACCAAAATAGTAACTGCTTTATCCAGCTCTATCATTTGATGCACTAAACTTAGCTCTTTTCAGCAGTCTGACCAAGGGCTGCGTGGTGGGACCCCATTGCACTATGAAGTCAGATTGGTTAAATTTAGGACTTAACAAGAACTGAAAAAAAAGGTGCTAACAGTAGCTCCCCAAATGGCTTACCTCATTCACCCTTGCCTTTCAGTCAAGTCAGTACAGTGGAAATGCTGACTTATCTAGGAAGAAGGAAATACAGGAGTAGAATGAGTAGGACAGAAAATGGAAAATAAAAGGTTGTGATAAAGCATTCAGACAAGTACAGCAATTTTGGTACAAATGACAGACTCTCATTTCATAATTCAGGAAAAGAACAAAAATGCAATAAGAGAAAACAATGGTCCTATCAAGTGACTCAAACACCACCTACAGAGTTTAGCCCCATGTTGAGCCTGGACTTCAGAAATGACCTGGTAGGATGAAACAAGAGTCATTTTCATCATTATTCTCTCTCACTTCAATTTTCTAAATGCAAAGAGCAGCAGCAGTACCCTCGAGTGTTAGCTCAGGGAGTGGCCTGGCAAATGAATCTAGTCTAATTACAAAATGCCTCTGAGATAGCAGGCACAACATGCTATCTTCCAGATTTGACTTATCCAAAGGTATAACCCACATGTTAATAAGCAACTTTAATTCAAGTTTGTATGGAAACTATGAGTCTGATTCTAAATCTGTCATCAAATACCTGGGCAGCAACATTCTCCTCGGCACAAAATAATACTAAAAATGTTCTGATGCCATAGGACTTAAATATTAAAAAAGTAATAATAATAATTGTAATAGGCCTTCTCTTTGACTATGCCTATTTTCTGTTCAAAGAAAATGTATAAGTACTCATGATTGATACAGTATGTAATTATTCTTTATGAAAGGATTAAAGAACAACTAATTTCAGCAGAAACCAGATGATTACTCTAAGATTCTAGAACTCTACAAATTCAAGTTATTTTATCTATCATGACTTACAACCATGGCTGTTTTATTTTAATATCCCAAGAAATGTCAGACATTCACATAAAAATGCACATTCACAAAGGGCTTCTCATTTATATGTGTTTCAATTATCAGCATAAACATTTTTACTCACATACAGGCACCCCTAACATTACATTTCCGTATTCAATATCATTTCTCTTCCATGCTTTATGTAACATTTCAGGGAAGACATTTTATGCTTTACTGGTTATAAACATATGAAATTAGTAACATTAGAAATCAATCTTCATTAAGATCATGTGAAAAGACAGATTGGCATAGGAACTTCCACTAGAAATAGAATTCTGGGGTTTTCAGAGTATACTGCAGTAGTTATAACCCATCTAGGCTGGTATCGTCCCAGCACTCCCAATGTAAGAATTCTGACTGAAAATATTGAGCACTGATAGATGTGTTTTATGGTAAGTACCAGACTTATTGGATAGATTTTACAGTGTAATTTTCCTTCTAGGTCCTAAACATAAGAATCAAAAGCATCTCATATTCACATGTGATTACTAAGCAAACTTAAATATATCATTTAAAAATTATTCATCAGAAACTGTTCCCTGATACTCTTTCCTCTCCCAAAATCGACCTGAAGTAGATACATTTTGGAGATGCCCTCACTATTATGTCCACTACACATAATTCAATCATATCATTTGTCATATTGTATTAGTGCTGACCATTTAGTATGTTTGTCTTCCCTGTCACACTGTAAAGTATTTGAAGGAGGCATTCACATCTTAATCACTGATTAAGCAAAATTTGTTAACAGGTATCTTCACAACTTTCCCCATCCTCTGCTCAGAAAGAACATTCAGGCTTTGCCCATTGAGATTACTCCCCATTTTCTCCATACCACTCTCCCTTCGTGTGAACATAGTTCTTTCACTTCCAGGCCAGTTTCTGGACTTCCGGGATGCAGGATTGGGATAATTGATAGATAATACAGAAGTAGAAAGTCTGAAGAAAAGGAAAGAAGGTTAGGAAGGACAGGGCCGAGGGAGCTGATTCTTAGAAGACAAACAGAGAGAAGAGGAATGTATTGCTAAGGTAGGGAATATGCTGTATGGTCATAGAGCAGGGAATCTGGGGCTGACCAAGATCAGGGGTCAGCATGGGGTAAATGACAGAGAAAGAGACAGTTTCTGCATTAGTGAGCAAGAGATCTTAAAGACAGGAAGGGGCTACTAAAGAACAGGACAGAAGAGAATTTTAAGAAGGGCTATTATGAACCTTGTCCTCCTGGGCACTCATCAGCTTCTTTAAAAGCAATACAAATAAAAAACCAAACCACACTCATAGCTGTGGAGTTGATTCCAACACATAATGCCCTACAGGACAGAGTAGAAGTGTCCCACAGGGTTTTCAAGGCTGTAAATCTTTATGAAAGCAGACTGCCACGTGTTTCTCCCACAGAGCAGGCTGGTGGGTTCAAACTACCAACCTTTCAGTTAGCAGCCGAGTGCTTTATTCACGGGCCACCAGGGCTCCTTAAAAGCAACGCACCCTGGACTAAATCAATATGTCTTTATATTTAATGGTATCCTAATCACTTATGAGCTCCCAGTATCCTACACAGTACCTGGCATAAATTGTATACATGATGAAAGTTCGTTGAATAATAATAATAAAAATAAAAAGCCTAGATAACTGAAATTTTGTATAGTTACTTTCTTCCACAGCAGAGGAAATTAAAGATGAGAGTTTAACATATGTGTAAAAGATCTGACAGTCTATCATGTCTGCATATTGATGTTGTTCATCTCTCTCTAATCAAGGATAAAAATTGTGCTAGAAAAATATATTTAAAAGAACAACAGATAAGTCATAGACCAAGATAAAGCCAGGAAAAAAAAAAAAAAAGAATGAATGAAATATCAAGATAGAAGTTAGGAAAAAATGAAAGTTTTATTTATTTAACAAAAATTAACTTAAAGGCAAAGTGTCAGGTACTGAAGATTAAGAGATATGGTGTTCTACTCATGTTTACAATAGCAAAAAGCTGGAAGCAACCAAGGTGTCCATCAACGGATGAATGGTTAAATAAATTATGGTATATTCACACAATGGAATACTACGCATCGATAAAGAACAGTGACGAATCTGTGAAACATTTCATAACATGGAAGAACCTGGAAGGCATTATGCTGAGTGAAATTAGTCGGAGGCAAAAGGACAAATATTGTATAAGACCACTATTATAAGATCTTGAGAAATAGTATAAACTGAGAAGAACACATACTTTTGTGGTTACGAGGGGGGGAGGGAGGGAGGGTGGGAGAGGGTTATTCACTGATTAGTTAGTAGATGAGAACTACTTTAGGTGAAGGGAAGGACAATACTCAATACACGGAAGGTCAGCTCAACTGGACTGGACCAAAAGCAAAGAAGTTTCCGGGATAAACTGAATGCTTCAAAGGTCAGCGGAGCAAGGGTGGGGGTTTGGGGACTATGGCTTAAGGGGACTTCTAAGTCAATTGGCAAAATAATTCTATTATGAAAACATTCTGCATCCCACTTTGAAATGTGGCATCTGAGGTTTTAAATGCTAACAAGCATCCAACTAAGATGCATCAATTGGTCTCAACCCACCTGGAGCAAAGGAGAATGAAGAACACCAAGGTCACACGATAACTATGAGCCCAAGAGACAGAAAGGGCCACATGAACCAGAGACTTACATCATCCTGAGACCAGAAGAACTAGATGGTGCCTGGCCACAACCGATGACTGCCCTGACAGGGAGCACAACAGAGAACCCCTGAGGGAGCAGGAGAATAGTGGGATGCAGACCCCAAATTCTGATAAAAAGACCAGACTTAATGGTCTGACTGAGACTAGAGGAATCCCGGTGGTCATGGTCCCCAAACCTTCTGTTGGCCCAGGACAGGAACCATTCCCGAAGACAACTCATCAGACATGGAAGGGCCTGGACAATGGGTTGGAGAGAGATGCTGACACAGAGTGAGCTACTTGTATCAGGTGGACACTTGAGACTGTGTTGGCATCTCATATCTTGAGGGGAAATGGGAGGGTAGAGAGGGTTAGAAACTGGCAAAATTGTCACGAAAGGAGAGACTGGAAGGAGGGAGCGGGCTGACTCATTAAGGGGAGAGTAAGTGGGAGTATGGAGTAAGGTGTATATAAGCTTATATGTGACAGACTGACTTGATTTGTAAACTTTCACTTAAAGCACAATAAAAATTATTGAAAAAAAAGAGATATGGTGTTCTGAGGTTTGCAAGTGGGCGAGAAAGAAAGGAGGTAAACACTGCTTTTAGTAGAAGGGGGCCAGGTTTCATAGAAGGACAGAAGGAAGAGTGCCCACTGTGTTTCGGCGGCCAGGGGTCAGGGCTGTCTTCAAAGAGCTCACACTTCAAGGATGGAGGAGCAGTAGCTCACCAGGCAGAGAGGAGTGCATGCCTGGCAGAGAAACTGTATACACACAAGCACGAGTGAGGAAACCGACATAATATGATTGCAAATTATAAGAAAATATGCTGAGATGTAGTGGGCTTGTAATGGGGTGGTTAAAAGTGGGGGGCTTGGGGTGGTAGAGGATGAGCCAGGAGTGGAAAGTCAGGTTCCGATTAGGAGAGGTTTTGAATGCTATGCTAAAAAAAAAGAACTTTTTTTTTTCCTAAAGATAAAAGGATGACAAAATAACGCACACACATACACACGCACACATTTTTTTTTTCATCTTTTTTTAAGGAAGAGAATGCCTGTGGCACTGTAGAGAGGAGCCTGTAACAGGCAAAGCTGGTGAAAATGAGTTTTGTGTGGGTGTTGTACAACAGTCCACAAGAAAGTTGGCGAGGGCACTAGAAGAGAGGTGGGATTTGACAGACCATTGGATTCAGGATTGACAGGTTCCGGTGGCTGTTTGGATGTGAAGGGAGAGGGAGTAACTGAAGGAGACACGGGTTTGTGGATTCAGGCACTGGGTGGATGATGATGGCTCCGTTAGCTAAGACAGGCTATGTGGGAAGGACAGTCTTGGCAAGAAAGCTAACACATTTCGTCTTAGACAAGTTGCGTTTTAGGACTTTCAGCAACAAATAATATTTCTGGTATGAAAAAGATAATCTGGGTTTGTAGACATATATGAGCATGAGCAATCAGGGCATAAGGCAAAGAAAGAAAACCAAAGGGAAAACCCTGGTTGCGGCGGAAGCAGTGTTTAAGAGAAAGAAAGAGAAAACGACTGCTAAGGAGTAGTCATATACGTAAAAGGAAAGCCAGGATACTGTGGGGATTTGGGAGCTTGAATTTAAGAGAGAAGAATTTCTAGAAAAATGAGGCCTTTGTCCTCTATCAAAATTCAGGATGAAGAAGAGAGTTTTAGATTTGGATTCAAACAGCCTCAATTTTCTCCATCTAAAAAAAATAGCAAGAGATAGCAGTAAACTCCACACTAAGGCGTGCAAGAGAAAATTAAATGATATTTTAAGAGGTAACAGTGAAAGTGCTTTTGAATTATAAGATATTAGATAAATAGTTAACCTAAGACTATGTATTTCAAGTTAATAGAAATAGAGATGTATTTTCCTTCCTTCCTCCCTCCCTTCTTACTTCTTCCCTAACATTCAGATACCATAAGCATTTACTGAACATTAACTTCAGTGAGCATTGCTGGGGAATTACAGCAATATATTTAAGCATGTATGAATCTGGTTTCAAATTGCAGAGAGAAGCTATCGATTAATTCCAATGCCAGGAACTGCGGACTACTTCATGGAGAAGGTGACAATGAAGCTGGAAAGAGGAGCAGGATTTTAACACAGGGAAAATGTGCACGAAAATAGTAGATTCTCAGGTTAAAGCCTGTGCGACAAAAATCATCTTCAACAAGACCACATTTTTACCAGGTGAATATAATCCCCAGAATTTTTATATTCATGCTTAAAGATTTAAAACGGCTGCTCTGGCAATGCACTTCCTTTGTTCTATGAGCTTTGTTCATAAATGATGACCCAAATCAATGAAAGATTTAATCCAAACTGATGCAAATGCAAATTCCCTAGTTTCAGACAGCTGCAATGGTTATTTCTGTGCATCTGGGAAACAGCTGTCGAGCCTCATCTTTACGCTGGTTTTTATTTAATTTGAAATGGGTGTCAGGACTAGAAGGAATGTAGGTGATTAGAAGGTAGTGAACATTTCAGAGATACACGAGAGTTTCTGAAAAATTCTCCTATGTGAAGCTTCTAAATTGTCCTCCTTTCATAGAGCTGACTTGATGGAATGTTCTCACAGATTACCTTCCTCCATCTAAATTCTGAGGGCTTCTAGGTCTGCTGGAGGGTGTAGCTTGCTTAATGATTCCAAAAGCACTCTTCTCCCATGATTACACAGAACAAGTAATGGGAGAGTTATTTTCAAGGCCAGGCATAAGTGGTTACTCACTGGGATGCAGACGGTATGATAGGATGGGCCCAAGCTGATGCTGACAGTCAGAGGCAAAACGCTGGGCCTGACCCTTCACTGCAAGAAGCTGCAGAGAACATGCATCTGAGCCAGAGAGCTGATGAGATGCCTTCTCCTTGGGATTCATACCACAACAATAGGCTAATAGATTTATGCCATAAAGGCTGGAACTTTGTGGGCAGGAACATTTTCTCACAGGACAGAAAAAATGTAATACGCCCCTGAGTGCTACAATTTTGACAGTGACTGACAGCATGGGCTGGCCCCAGACTCCAGGAAGCGTATGATTTAGACTTTTGCGTTGTTACCCTTTGATTAACTTCTGACATACTTTGCAACCCAAAACTCTTACAGGGAAATTGCTTGGTAATGCTCATTGTAACATCTACAAACTTTGCTAGTGGGAGCTCTTGTATCCCCCAAAGCAGCTTGGCACGAAATGATCTGTATGTGTGCATGTCCATGTGCATGGGAGGGACACATTTTGGTCTCTAAATTTTCTGAGTCATAACGCTATTGTCCAAGTGCAGCATTTAGAAAAAGCCTCTTACATGTTATAGGCGTAATGCACATGGGGGAGACTTAAGCAAGGCCAAGATGAAAATAAATAATGCATGAACTCAGAGGCCTGAAGCAAATGTTAACTAATTTCAAAATGGGTCAAAATCACAACAATTAAGTCCCTGACATGTGAAATCATTTTTTTTTTTACCTCCCTAAAATATTAACCAACTTGTTTCACTTCTTCTAGATTGATTTGTAGAGCATGAAAGGTCATTCTGGAGGCAGAGAGAGAATTTGGCTTCTACAAGCCATCCATAATGACAGCCAATAAATTAGGTAAAGCTCCTGTTTACCTAAGCTGAAATATTGATGTCCAAGCCCACATCGAATGCAAATCTCGACATTAGTCATTTTTCTCCAGTCGGGAAATTCAGGCTATGGTAACCCATGCTTTGATAGACCTATACATCATAGTTACAGCAACATTAGACAGTGCCTCAGAGACAGAATACAAATATATTCCATTGGATTTCCTTCATTTTCCCCAGCCTGACTTTTATTTGTGTCTGCAAACTCCGCTCTGGGTGCGTGAAGTTTTGACATGGGCTTGGGCAGTGTTTTTGACTCAGGAAATAGCGGAAGATTGGTAACAAGAATTTCCTTCTGTTGGTTGCCTGCCAAGCAAATCCAGAGGAGGCTCACATCTAGTTTCTAAAGCGTAGCACACTGATGAGCACAGACCCTGGGTCTAGCCTTCTATCATTCAAATGGTAATATTGTCCATGTTTCTCAAAGCGTGGGCCATGAACCTGCTGCATCAGATCACCTGGATGTATGCTGAGAACTGCAGTGTCCCGAGGCCCACACTAGGTACTCAATTAGACCTCCCTAGAGCAGGCCCAAGGACTCTCCATTTGAACAACTGCTATAGGCAGCTATCAAGCTTCAGCCTCCTAAAAGGCCCTCCGATCTTGCCACTTTTCTTCTCAAAGACATTATTCCTCTAAACACATTCTGGTTCTACTGAATTTTGTACTCAGCCCTCTTCTATGTATTTAGAGGCCCTACTCAAGCAATCTCATTTACTATTAAGATTATCATTCTCCCTATACACAGAAGACTCTCAAATGACAATTTCCAACAGTGGTTTCACCTGAGCATTCGAATCGCATATGAAAATGCCTGCTGGGTCTCTCCCCTGGGCACCTCAAACCCAGCATGCTGCCAGTTGAATGCATGCTTCTCTCCATGCCGCCGTCTCTGCAGACGGAAATCCTGCTGTTCTCATTAATCCTTCTGTCCCCCGTTTATCCTCATCAAGTAAATTACTAAAAAAAATGGCCTGTGTCATCGACCTATGGTTTTAAGTATGGCCTCTCCTCTTCATTCCTTCTATCCTTGCCCAGAGTTCAGGCCTTCATCATATCTCACTTCAGCCATTGTAACAGACCTCTGATGAGTCTCTTGGTCTTTTGTCTTGAATTTTAGAAATCAGTCTTCCACATGGTTGCTAAGTATTCTTTTTTAAAATAAATCTAAATCACTTGTCTCCTTAAAACCGTAACTACACCTGAAGGACAAAATTTATGTTTCCTGGAATAACACACTTGCCCTTTTCCATAATCAAGTTTCATAACGCCTTAACTTGATTCTACAGTTTTAACAGAAATATTTGTGATACCCTTAGACATACCATAATTTCTCAAAAATCTGTATATTTGTTCTGTTTCCCCTTTACCTGGAACGTCCTTTGTTTCCTCTGCTATTTCCATTTAGAAAAGTATTACTTAATAATTATAATAAATGTTATTCTATAATACTATTACCTAATAAAAAAAATACCTAAATTACCTAATAAAAATTGTTACCTAATAATTTATCTAATAATAAAATCTGCCAGGCACTCCTTGGAAACTCTATGGGGGCAGTTCTACTCTGTCCTATAGGGTCGCTATAAGTCGGAATCAACTCGATGGCACTGGGTTACTGGGATTACCTGATATTGATTGTGTACTTATGTCATGTCAAGTGCTGAGTTAGAAATTCCTTAACAGAAAGAAGCCTCAGAGAAGTAAAGCGTTATTGAAGAAGAACAAAATAGGAGGCCTTGCACTCCCTGACCTGAGTCTACTATACAGCTACGGTAGTCAAAACAGCCTGTTACTGGTACAATGACAGACTCACGGAAAAATGGAACAAAATCAACAACCCATATATAAATCCATTCACCCACAGTAATCTGGTCTTTGACAAAGGCCCAAAGTCCATTAAATGGGGAAAAGACAGTCTTTTTAACAAATGGTGCTGGCAAAACTGGATGTCTGTCTACGAAAAAAAAAAAAAAAGAAAAGAAACAGGGCCTTTACCTTACATCATAAACAAAAATTCATTCAAAATGGATCAAAGACCTACATATAAAATCAAAAACTATAAAGATCATGGAAGAAAAAATACGGTCAATACTAAGGGCCCTAACGTATGGCATAAATAGGATACAAACTATAACAATACACAGAAGATAGCGAGATAACTGGCATCTTCTAAATATTAAATACTTACGCTCATCAAAAGACTTCACCAAAAGATTAAAAAGAGAACCTACACACTGGGGAAAAAATTTTTGGGCTATGACAAATCCGACAAAGTTCTAATCTCTAAAATCTGTAGGAAAATCCAGCACCTGTACATCAAAAAGACAGATAACCCAATGAAAAATTCCTTTACATTCTCACAAGGATTAAATATGGTAGCTACCATCAGGAGTGTTTTTTTAAAAAAAACCTCAAGGAAGTTTTTATTCATCTCTAGTCTGAGCTAGCTATTTCTTTTTTTATGTATCACTAAGTTATCTCTGTGTTTACTCTGACTAAAACGTTTATGCTACATGAAAACAATGTTTATTTTTTTCCTTTCAATCACTAAATTAAAACAAACAAAACACCAAACCAGTTGCTATTGAGTTGTGTGTCAGAGTAGAATTGTACTCCAAAGAATTTGCAAAGAATGTGATCTTTCAGAAATAGATCATCAGGCCTTTCTTCCAAGGTACTTCTGGGTGGATTTGAACTGCCAACCTTCTTGTTACTAGCTGAGTGCTTAACTGAAATTACTTGCTGTATAAGAACAGAGCTTATGTAATATTCTGCTGTTTCCAAGCACGTAACCCTAAATCAGGGGTCTCTGGGTAGAGCAAGTTGTTAAGCACTGGACTACTAACTGAAAGGTTGACAGCTCAAACCCACCCAGAGGCACTTCAAGAGGCAGGCCTGGCAATTTTCTTTGAAAAGGTCACAGTTTTGAAAAACTTATGGAGCTGTTCAACTCTGCATACATGGGGTTGCCATGAATCAGAATCAACTTGATGGCAATTAACAATGAACCCCAAATCTGACATGTTAGAAGCTGCCCAGTTATCATTTGCTTAATTCAACAGATCTGATTCATAGTCATGGAGAATATCACCTGAATGGCTCTTGTCAGCATATGTAATGGGGGACTATTTGATCTAAAATTTTCATCTTCCGGAGTAGAGGAAGAGTCGTGTTCATCTTTATACCCCCCATACTGCCTCCTGAAGCATCTTTTATATGATCAGTGCTCAAAATGTTGGTAGAAATGTAACTGCTATTGTCTGGATTTCAGTAATCGTGGTGGTATAGTGGTTAAGAGCTACAGCTGTTAACCGAAAGGTTGGCAGTTTGAATCCACCGGGTGCTCCTTGGAAACCCTGTGGAGAAGTTCTACTCATTCCTGTAGGGTCGCTATGAGGAGGAATCGACTCGACAGCAATGGGTTTGGTTTGGTTTTGGTTTGGATTTCAGAAATATTAAAGTGACGATCAGCTCTGCAAAATCGTTGAAATACAGAGTCACTGTTAAAAGCAAAATCATTAGGTCCCTTGGCCTCATTTAAAAAAGCTTGCTGTCAGAATGGATATTCATTAGAACTATTGGATTTATATGTGTCAGATAGAATAACTGTAGGAAGTTATGAGACAGCATGAAGAGGAAAAAGGAATGAGTCTCTGCCTTGAGAAAAGGGCAAATGGTGCCTTACAGGAAAACTGAATCCCAAAGAACTAAGAGACTTCATGGAATGTCATTACATTTTCTACATTACATGTTTAATTTTTCAGTAATTGTGTACTAACGACTATATCTAAACATGACCACTGGGATAATAAAATAATAATGAAACATCGTTCCACTTATTGGGTGCGTACTGTGGGCCAGGAGTTTTATACAGTTCGATATACCTGCTAGGTATACACTTTCTCCCATTTTATAGATGATGAAGCTGAGGTTCAAAAGGGTTTAGTGACTTTCTCATGGTCACACTGCAGTATGTGTGTGTGTGATACTCTGTTGAACTAATTCATTTAGAAAGTACGTATTGCACAGTACCTGTGCTAGGCATTATAATAGGAGCAATATATACAGGAATAAATAAGACCTTCAACAAATCACAGTCTTGTCATAGAAATAGCCAAACCCACTTCCATTGAGTTGATTCCAACTCATGGTGACCCCCCGTATTACAGAGTAGAACTTCTCCTTAGGGTTCTCTTGGCTGTAAGCTTTAACGAAGCAGATCGCCAAGTCTTTCAGGCCTTTCTTCCTTGGTGCTGCTGGGTGTGTTTGAATGGCCATCCTTCAGGTTAGCAGCTGATCACAAACTGCTTGCATCATCCAGGGACTCATCATAGAGATAGTCATATAAAATAACATGTAAGATACGGTGTGGCAGATGGCAAGAGAGGGCTGAGCTATAGAGAGCAATGGAACAGGCCATGGTAACATGGGAGAAATGCATCTAATCCAGTTTGGGGTGACAAAGCCATGAAAGTCATTATGGAGCATTTCCCAATGAGTCACACAGTCTGACTTTATGAGGAAAGAATCATATTTCAGTTAGAGAAAATGGCACATGCTTAGGACCCAGAGTCTGGTCTGGACCCCTTTTTTGTCATTGGTTTTATTAGAATATGTTTGAGAAGGTAATGGAAGCTCATCCTGATTTTTTACTCTCAAAGTAGATACTTGGAGAGATGGAGTTGACCATGTGACTTATAATGCTGCTGTCCCAAGGGGCTCACTGAGAATGAAAAGCATGTATGCATCCTAGGGGAGTGTTTAAAATTGTCCTTACACAGATGCAAACGGTGCCCTTAAACATTTGTGCAGGGGCACAGTCTGGGCACTGTCAATGACAGCCCTACTCCAGGCATTGTGCTGGGTCTTTGGCATTCCATAACTGATTTATTCCTTATAAAAAAAAAAAAAGTTTTTTTTTTTTTTATGACCCTCACATTGGTTTCCTTTCCTCCACTGTATGAATGAGGAGACTAATGCCCATAAGTTTCAATAACTGTTCAAAGATAATTCATAGAACAAACTAACAGTTCATAATTTGAACCCAGATCTCTGTCTCCAAAGTCCTTGCTTTCTCTACTAGGGAATCAATAATCAGGAAAATACCTATTTCACTTAGTCCCAAAGTACCCTTTGTTGAGTTCTCCTCCAACACCACGGGAAGGCGCTTTCTTCCCTAGTCTATCCCTCACGGAGGACAATACCGCTTGCTACCTCAACATGAACTTCTCTAAGGGTGACTGCCTGGCTGTGGCCTATTTCCTTCCATCTTTCTGCTTCTCCTTGGTTTAATTCTCTGTCTCTTACCCTCACTTTCCCACAATTCAGCTAGGAAAGGATCATTCCTTTTAACTAGTACACTATTAAGTTTGTTCTTATTATGCTTGCCGCCTTGTGTGTATTAAAGTGTCCCAGCATTAACCTAGATCGTAGAAGACCAATAGAAATCTCCTACTAATGTATGTATTATTTCTTAAGTACCATATGTTACTAGGTTTACGAGAGCTCAGGCAGAGCCACTATGGGAACTGTATTTTCCGAGTAATGAAATAAAGAGAAGAAGGGATGCCTGTAAAAAGTGTGGGTTTCATTTGACCATCCTGCTGCCTCACTTTTAGGATGGTGGAGCTGTTAAACCTAATTTTATGACCAATGTCATGTTGTAAAACTTGTTGGTCTTGACTGTATCTTTAAATGTAAGGTCTCCCCTGCCCTGCCCTTTTCACTTTAGTCTAATTCCAGATGTGGGTTGAAATCCCAGAAGTGGTAGGTTTCTGTTCTGAGCACAGTGTGCATTAATCTACTACACATCAAAGTCCATTAATTTTGAATAGTGCTATCAATTATACCCCATGACAGGGAGATAACTATGTTATCACCATTGCAGAAGTGTCTTTCTTAGAAAATCTGTGTAGCCTTATCAAAACTCTAATTCTGATGGATAACTCTCTACTCAAAAATCACAACTTGATTGCATTTGCTTTTATGGGGTCTTAAAAATGCAAGTAAATAGAAAACTCACTCATGATGCTTCTATCACCCATTCACACAGGAATGAGCAAGTTTATTATCATTCTTCTGATAAAAATAAGATTGTGCTGGCTTACGCTGGGCCTTTTAAATATACTCACCTTGCTGGTGTGAAAGTGTATAGAAAGGTGATGTTAGCTCCCATGTCTGGCCTTATGAGTTTCCTGGATTTGTCTGCTAGGTGCCCCTGTGAAGCGACTTTTCTCCTTTCTTCAGCCCATTTAGTTCTGTCCCATTCTCCCAATCTCTGCCTAGACCTGTCATATTGGCAAACTGGCCTGTTTTTCCTGGACTCTCTTCAAGACAACTTCGGATTTCTTTCCACAGAAACTCCAATATAAAGGAACAAATCCACCTTTATGCTAAGTTCCGGGCTTCAATTAATCTCTCTTAAATCAGAGCAGCTCAAAACCCTGTCCTGGCTTCCCAACACACTTAAAATATGAAACCCCATTTGCCGGCCATGATCTATAAGCCATGCATTCATTCATTCATTTATCCATCCATTCATTCATTCAATAATCATATGCTGGGTGCCTACTCTGTGGCTGACATTCTTCTAGGTTACTATTGACAAAACGGCAGCACCACACCTTCCTATGTTCTAATAATGGAGTAGAAAAATAACAAGGGAAAAATGCATGTATTACATGATTTCAGGTAGTGAAGTAGTATGTTGTTATTAGGCGTCATTGAATCAATTTCGACTCATAGCAATTCCATATGACAGAGTAGAGCTGCTCCATAGGGTTTTCTAGGCTGTAATCTTTATGAGCGGTGCAGTGGTTAAGAGCTCAGCTGCTAACCAAAAGTTTGGCAGTTTGAATCCACCAGCTGCTCCTTGGAGACCCTATGGGTCAGTTCTACTCTTTCCTATAGGGTTGCTATGAGTCAGAATCGACTGGATGACAACAGATTTTTGTTTTGTTTTGTTTTGTTTCGTTTAATCATTATGGGAGCAGATCAGCCGGTCTTTCTCCTGCAGAGCCTCTGGGTGAGTTCGAACTGCCAACCTTTTAGTTAGCAGCCAAGTACTTAACCATGGCACCACCAGGGCTCCCTAGTGAAGCAGTATACAGAGCCATAAAGCAGGGGAAAAGTAGGTTACAGAAAAGTGGAAAGTCCGGCTACAAAGCATAAACATGTCAGGAAAGACTCCTCTGAGGAGGTGATGTATGAACAGGTATCTAGGGAAAGGTTTCCAGGCTGAGGGAACGTCAAGTGCTCAGTGGCTGAGGCTGGAATGCATCTGAAAAGATTGAAGGAAGAATGAGGCAAAAGTGCTTACAGCAGAGTGAGTGAGGTTAGCGTTGGGCAGGGGCTAGATCAGGCAGGCTGTGAGCGTGATGGGAAATCAGCGATAACTTTGGGCTGCTTCTCATCTGTCTCCAGGCCTGAGGGGTGAAGGAGCAAAGGGTTCCTTCACTCCCTAAAGTGACTCACCATGATACTCAGTTTTGTAAGGGAATGATTATATTAGCATGTCAGTAAACATGGATGCTTATATCCTGTCAATAGCTCTCCAGACTGAGGCAAATAGAAACTAGGCTTCAGAAAAATATTTGTGGTATTATGCTTGTAATGTTATTTCCTGACAAAAGCAATGCACACCACAGAGTAGTTGGTTCCATTTCCATTGTAAAAATTATATACATGTATGTGTGTACGTGACATTTGTATATAATATTTATTTTAACTTATATATTTATATTTATTTAGTCCATTAAATATATGTATGAAAGCATCAAAAGTTATACACTACCTTACTAACAGCGATTTTTCGGGTGATGGGTTTATGGATGATTTTATTCTACTTTTAGCTCCCTAGGTTGTGTAAATGGTTTGCCCTGATTACTAACTTAATGGTTGGTGTTTTGAATCCACCCAGTAGTGTCAAGGAAGAAAGGCCTAGTGTTTTGCATTCCATAAAGATTACAGCCAAGAAAACACTACAGAACCATTCTACTGTGTAACACATGGTGTAACCATGATTCGGAATCAACTTGATGACAAAGGGTTTGTTTTTATTTTTTTTTTGTAGTTTTAATTTTTTTTTACTTTATTTTCCAAATTTTCTACAGTAAATATGCATGACTTTTATCATTAAAAATATCTCAAACTGAACACCTTTTTAAAATTGCTCCAATTTTCAAATCTTTATGCAAATATGGGGGAAGATGTATTGCTTAGAATTGTTAGTCATTTGTGTTTGAATCATGAAACTATTACTAATTAACAGAATAATGTTTGACATGCTGCTTAGCTTCTCTGAGTGTTTTATCATCTGATAAAGTGAAAAATAATGTCTATACTTCAGGATTATTGTGAAAAATTAAAAAGATTGGGAGCAATAAATTTGTAGTAATACCTTAATTATAGTATTTCAGAGGCAGGGATAATACCTGTATTTGTAAGCTATCTAGTAGAGTTTTAGATAAATAATAAAAGCTTTTGGTTGCAAGCTCTAAAGCACTCTTCATTGATATATAATCATACAAAGAATAACAAAACCACTGTCTTGAAATTGTCCTTGAAAGCATCTCTCGCATCAGCAATCCCAATCTAGGGTCCCCTCTTCAAAAGTGAATTACAAACCTATCCCCGCACAACTTTAACGATGGGTCCCTCATCCATTTAGCAGTGATTCTTGCATGTTAGGGCAGAGCTCACTGTTTATATTTTTTTCCTGTTAAGCCAAAATCCATTTCCCTGTTCCTTTCGCTCTTCATTCTGCTTCTTTCTGTAGGAGCTAGATTCAGAAGAGGGCAAAACCATCTTTTCCATGACAGCATTTTCAGTATTTAATAACAGTTATTATCTCTCCCCTCCACTTATCTAGATTATGATGTTTATTTATTATCAACAAACCCTTAGAAAATAAGTTTACAAAGTCCCTCACCATTCCCTGGAACACACTTGCTAAGGATTTACGAAACTGTGGCACCTACATCTAAACACAAATCCCAACCAGATTTGATTAGGACAGCAAAAAGACAACTCTACCTGCTTAACTAGTTAAATTTATTCTAATATCATATGGCATTTCGGGAGCTGTATCACTGGCTGCCTTTCATGTACTTTCAACATGACATATTGGAGACGTGTTGGTCTTGGAACTCAAAGATGAAGCCTCCAGTACAGTGCCTGGCACATAATAAATGTTCACCAGACAATGACTGCTAATGTTATAGTTATTATTGTTATAATCATTACTATAATTATTTTAGAGCTTTTAAGATATTTTTACATTTGCCACCACTCAGTCGTATCTCTCTCATCCTGTTCAAAAACGTCTGTTTTTTTCAGATCTCTAGGTAGGATATATATCATCGTTCAATTGTGTTTTGTGAGAATTAATTTGCCTTATCATTTAGCATGTTAAAATCTCTTTGGATCATGATTCAGTCATAAACTGTATGTGCTCTCCTCCCAGATTCTTATCACTTGGGCGTTTGATGATCTGTCCACTATATTTTCAACCAAGCCACAGATAAAAACGTGGACTGTAGCAAGTTCAAAGGCAGAGGCACATGTGCTGCATGTCACCCAAAGCGAGGTAGAAAATGACTGCTTTTAGCAGTGTACACTATGCCTTTGAAAACTGGCACACTGAGCTATGTTTAATCATTGAATGTAAACCCTCTGGTCACTACATTTATCTGAAATGCATTTAAAGTTACAGAAGCTAAGATCATTTGAAAATTGTCCTTAGCTTCCATTTTTGAAAAAGATAGACTAAATAACAATCCAAATTTGGAAATCTATTGATGTATTTGAGCAGTATAATTAATGAAAATCATCTAATCCTTTAAAACATACCCTGTTCTAAGCCCTAAACTAGGGCAAGGCTAGCACTTGAAGACGTTCACAGTCTATTGAGACATGCAGATACATAAAAACTTCATACCTGTTTATGGTGCCAAGTACTATAACAAGGACATACGTGTGTTTTTTTAAAGCATCTTAATCAGACTTCTGGCTATACGATTGTCATGGATTGAACTATGTCCTTCCAAAAATGTGTGTATCAACTTGGTTAGGCCATGATTCCCAGCATCGTGTGGTTGTCCTCCATTTTGTGATTGTAATTTTATGTTGAGAGGATTAGGGTGGGATTGTAACACCACCCTTACTCAAGTCACCTCCGTGATCCAATGTACAGGGAGTTTCCCTGGGGTGTGGCTTGCACCACCTTTTATCTTCCAAGAGATAAAAGGAAAGAGAAGCAAGCAGAGAGTTGGGGACATCGTACCACCAAGAAAGCAGTGCCAGGAACAGAGTGTGTCCTTTGGACCTGTGGTCCCTGTGCCCGAGAAACTCCTCAACCAGGGGAAGATTGAGGACAAAGACCTTTTTCTAGAGCCAACAGAGACAGAAAGCCATCCCCTGGAGCCAACTCCCTCAATTTGGATTTGTAACCTACTAGACTGAACAAATAAATAAACTTCTCTTTGTTAAAGCCATCCACTTGTGATATCTCTGTTATAGAAGCACTAGATGACTAAGATGATAATTATAGATTATCAAGTCATTATAATGCCTTCCCTATATCAAGGAGAAAATTGGCCCAGAGAGGGAAAACGACTTATCTAAATTCACACAGCTAGCTGGTAGACCAGATCTCAGATGTCTGAGTAACAATCCAATGTTCTTCTTCTATCTTCCTATTGACAATGTCCTTCCCCACCAATAAATGTATGCATTTGTTTATTTATAATGGGTGAGCCATTTATAATGATTGAGTCTGATTCATCTTTCTGAAGATGGATTCTCATAATCTAGGGTTGAATATATAGATACAGAATAAATAGGAAATTTTTATCCATTGAATCTTTAACTACAGTAGAACATACCTAAGGAATTAAATATATATACTCATGTACAATTAAATTCCAGTATTAAATTCCAGTATTAGCTTACCATTATTTGGTTTTTGTTTGTTTGTTTTCTTTCTCAGTAGAATGTCGGGAAAAACAATAACAATACCTTGTTAATTGAGGATTCAGGCTTGTTAGTTTTGAATTAATTTATTCCACAAATATTTGTGGGCTTCCCATTATATGAAATGTCCTTTGTGAAATAAAACAAAGTAACTACAGTAGCAGCTCTTAAGGAAATCCATTTGCCTGGCTGGTACTCTGCTGTTTGGGTTACAAAGTCACACTGCTGTGCATCATAGAGACTAATGACAGGGGAACGTTCCAGATGCTCACTCCTCTTACCAAGAACACTCCAGCTACTGCCACTGTTCCAGGGCCTCTGCTCCAGGTCAATTAGAAATGAATCAGATATTTTATTGGATCTATCGTTATCGAGGTATGTGGTTTGTGATTGATATCTTCTCATTTGATCCTTCCACCTACTTGGGTAGGCTGATATTTTCACTATCCCTTAAAGTGTAAGGTTTAGAAAATCTAAGGTTTAAAGATACTGATTAACTGATCTCAGATCACACTTCCAGCAAATAGAGAAACTAGGACTTGAAGGCAAACCCGAGTGATTTCAAATCCTATGCTCTGTCCACAGAGCTCTTGGAATGTTCTGGAATCAAACTGCCCTGAAATAAATGGACGAGGAGAGCTTGGAAGGACAGAGTCCATCATTGAATTCAACAGTTTGCCTTTGTTTGAAGTAAAATGTGTACTATTAAAATGTATTTTTATGTAAATTGCAATATATATGCATACATATGTGTATGTTTGTGTGTATACACACATGTACATATTCCCCAAGTACCTCTAAGTGCAAAATTCTGTATTCGATCTGTGAAGATCTGCGCTTCATCTTTAAAAGCTATTACTCAATATTTTTGTTGATGGAAATGATTTTTCATTTTCCTTCCTGTACTTACAACATAGCCAGTTACACACAAAATTGTTTACTGTAAATTTCTATTTTATTTTTTCTAACATGGATGGTTCTGGCAAGGAGTTTATCTCCTGTTAAGCACATTTCTTTTTGGCCATGAAGACAAGCTATGCCAAATTGCCTTAGCTATTTGGTCTTATCCATGGTGCAACACTTGCCAGGAGATTCCCTAGGGAAATTAGGCAACTCTCATCAGCTTGGATATTTTGGCCCTAAGTTTTCTCAAAATAACCTGGACCTTTTCCGAACTCTTCGCTTCCATCTCACTGGTCCCTGGATGAGTTGTGTAAGGTTTTGAAATGACCTTGATCCACCTAATCTGAAATCACCACAGGTAACAGAAGGGAAAGCTGAGAGAAGATTATTGCCATGCAAGGCAGATCTTCAGGAAGCTGATACAAGCCCAATATGGAAGACCTCAAGTCTACTCCTTTCTTACTAGATGGTTTCTTTATTCATGATGGGGGGAGGGGATTCTGCTAGGAAACGGTATCTCTCTGGCTTTCTATTAGAAGAGCGTAAAAATGAAAATGTGGAGAGCAGACTCCCAATGCTTCTTTCACGTACCTTCCCAGAGCTGAATCTGCAGTGTAAACAGTAGGTCACAACTATAGGGACTTCAGCTAATTACCCAGTGGTAGGTGGTGGAGACGTAGCCCCAGTGGTATGGTGGTTAAGAGCTCAGCTGCTAACCAAAAAGTTGGCAGTTCAAATCCACCAGCTGGTCCTTGGAAATCCTATGAGGCAGTTCTAATGGGGCAGTTCTACTCTGTCCTATAGGGTCACTATGACTTGGAATCAACTCAACAGCAGCAGGTTTTTTTTTTTTTTTTTTAATTAGATGATGGGGATAAAATTGTATACTTCAACTAGGAAGCATACAATTAAGCATGGATACAAATAATTTCAATAAACTATGGATACAAAAAAATTCAATTCAGGGATACATACCATGGAAAGAAGTACTATTTTAAAAGTGAAGGGGTACAGCGTTGGGCAAAGGGTTGCTTTTGACACCTGTCAGTATCTACTTGTCCACAGAAAGTACATATTCTATTTTTAATCTAACAGATGTTCATACAGCACTTGCGATGTGTCACGCGCTATTGTAAAGGCTTTACAAAAATTAACTAATTTAATCTTCACATTAATCTTATGAGATCAATATTGCCATCATCAGTCTCATTTCACAGATGAGGAAACTGAAGCAGAGGCAGTTTGAGTAACTTGACCAAAGTCCCACGATAGAAAGTGGCAGAGCTGGGATTCTAATTCAGAGGCCTTAATCTTACTGCTAACATAGACATCTTTCAGCAAATCCCGTTAAAGGGAAAGATTCTGTGAGCTGGTCTGTAGGGAAAGCTGTAAAGGGGAGGATCAGGCAGTGAAAAGGCCTGTGTGTGTGGTACTCCCATCAGGGTGCTGTGATAACCTATTCCTATTTTACTTTTCAGCCTAACCAGGCCTATCAAAGACCCCTGAAAGTGCCAATCTCAAAAGAAGGGATCATATAAGTAATCTTTGACCACCTTAAAAACAATTTTTGCAAACAGCAGCTTCTCTCACCACACTTCTCCTCCACATGCTGAGAAAATTAATGACAAAGACCGCCTTTCCCACAGGCAAGTCCAAAACTGCCCAGATTTTCAATGGAAATGAGAAAGCAGCTGGTCAAACCAGGGATAGTATAGCCTCTTTGTTGCTACCATCTCTAGTACAAAAATAACTGGACCTCCCAATAGCCAGGGAATTCAAAGAACAGAGAGAGGGGAAGAATAATGCATCAATTTCATGAACCAGAAAATAATGAAAATGCAGACAGGACTCTGCTCTCAGAGCAAATATCACACTAAAATGAAATTGCCAAATGGTCTCACCAGCAGACTCTCCTTCCCAAATATTTGTTTTTTTTTCTCCCTCCTCCTTCCTTGCCTCTTTTACCCAGAAAATACAAATATGTGAAATATCAGCTGTTTGATCTTAATAAAGTTCCCTACATTTTTGAGCCCTGGTCTCTTCATCTATAAAATGTAGGAACAAATCTGACCTCATAGGGTTTCTCTGTGAATTAAACGACGGAAGCACTGGGTACTGTACCTGCTTCATAGGGAACACTTGAATATGCCTTTCTTTTTTACTAACACAAACAGCTTTCATGGAAAAACATGCTGTGATACATCAATACAATAGAATATTATTTGGTGTTAGAAATATGTGAGCTATCAGGCCCTGAAAATACTGGAGAAAACTTAAATGTATATTGTTAAGTGAAAGAAGCCAGTCTGAAAAAATTACATACTGCATTTTCTAATTATATTACATCCTGGAAGAGGAAAAAGCTACCCAGACAGGAAAAAGATCAGTGGTTGCCATGGGTTCAAGGAGAGGGTAGAGAAGAGGTGGGGCCAAGGTGCCAGAATAGCCAGATGCTTCCTAGCAATCCCTCTTTTGGCAAAGACCAGAAAAATCAAGTGAAACAATTATATTTATGGCAAGCTTGGAACCCTGAACATCTAAGGCAAAGTCAGGAAACGGATTGAGCAGCAGGGGGAGAGAGATACGATTCAGAAGCAAAGAGGAATTGCCGGACCTGAATTGCTGGTATCTCTCAGGCACCACTCCCAGAAGTGGCTGCGGCGGGCTGGTGGTAGCATGGGGCGGCAGTTTCCTCAGTGAGAAGCAGCCACCTGCACAGCCTACGCACACCTCTGGAACCAGAGAAGAAAGGTGCTCTTGGCAAAAGCTAAGAACTTGTGTATATTTTACCACCTCCCACCCCCTCCCCAAGCTGGTTTCAGTGGCTGTTGATTTCCCTGGGCCTGAGATAGGCCAATTTGAGCACCCTAAGCCATGTTCCCAGACTTGGAGAAGGAATACATTCACAACAGGGGGAAAAGAAAATTCTCCAGCTCCACTAGTCTGGGATGCTCAGGACAGAAGCGGCTTCTGTCCAGGCATAAACAGTGTGTGGACTTTGAATACCTTCCCTCCCTGCATGGACTTGTGTGGGCCTCTTTCAGGAGAACAGGCCCTTGTTGGCAGACTTCAACTGTTTAAGCTGTGCCGTGGAGAGTTGGGTGTTTGATATTTGACACAACCTTGCCTATTAAACAGGGTCCTTACCTACCCATATCAGGGGCCTAAGGACTGGTGTCTCTACTCAGGGCACCCAGTCACCTGCAACAGGGGTCCAAGGATAACTGGTACCTCCCAGTCCTTACAACCAAAAGCAGTTGGGTGCCCATGGTCTGTCTGCAGAACCTACCCCCTCTATGCTCTAGGGAACAGGGACATGCTTTCCTTACAGACACTCGGCACAGTTCTCAGCCCCATGCCTTGTTCAGAGTGTGACCCCATGCTGCAACCAGATACTGGTGCCTACACCAAACAACCCTGCCCTTCTAAAACTGTAGGACAGACCTGTACCACACACTTGATGACCAGCTACCTGGACACCTGAGCTGAATCCACACAAGAAAATTGAATAGACTCATAAGCTCATATACCTGATAAAAGCTCTAGCCACCTGGTGAGAGGATGTCACATCTCTAAAGGCAAAAATAATCAAGCTAGCTCACTCAAGCAACTCATATGGGCATATCAAAAGAAAACGAAGCAAGAAACTAGGGTATAATAAGCAAATATATAAAAAAAAAAAAACCTAATACAATAACTTATAGATGGCTCAGAGACAACAGTCAATATCAAACCACATAAAGAAACAGACCATGATTCCTTCAAAAAGTGATCAGAACAGAGAATCAAAGGATCTTCTGGATGAAGGTGCCTTCCTGGAATTACTGGATACAGAATTCAAAAGATTAATACAAAGAACTCTTAAGACATCAGGAAAGAGATTAGGCAATATGGAGAACAAGCCAAGGAACACACAAATAAAACAGTTGAAGAAATTAAAAAAGTTATTCAAGAACACAATGAAAAATTTAATAAGCTGCAAGAATCCATAGAGAGAGAGCAATCAGAAATTCGGAAGATTAACAATGAAATTACAGAATTAGACAACTCAATAAAAAGTCAGAGGAGGAGAATCAAGCAAGTAGAAGGCAGAATTGGTGACCCCGAAGATAAAGCACTTGGCACCAATATATTTGAAAAAAAAAATCAGATAAAAGCATTAAAAAAAAAAAAAAATGAAGAAACCCTAAGAATCATGTGGGACTCTATCAAGAAAATTACCTATGAGTGATAAGAGTACCAGAACAGGGAGGTAGAATAGAAAATACAGAGAGAATTGTTGAAGATTTGTTGGCAAAAACCTTCCCTGATATCATGAAAGATGAGACGGTATCAATCCAAGATGCTCATCGAACTCCACAAGGTAGATTTTAAAAGAAAGTCACCAAGACATATAATCAAACTTGCCAAAACCAAAGATAAAGAATTTTAAGAGCAGTGAAGGGTAAACAAAAAGTCACCTACAAAGAAGAGTCAATAAGAATAAGCTCAGGCATCTGGCAGAAACCATGTAGGCAAGAAGGCAATGGAATGACTTATATAAAGCATTGAAGGAAAAAAATTGCCAGCCAAGAATCATATATCCAGCAAAACCGTCTCTCAAATATAAAGGTGAAATTAAGACATTTCCAGATAAACAGAAGTTTAGGGAATTCATAAAAACCAAACCAAAACTATAATACTAAAGGGAGCTTTTTGGTTAGAAAATCAATAATATCAGGTATCAACCCAAGACTAGAACACTGGACAGAGCAATCAGATGTTAACCTAGACAGAGAAATCACAAAAATACATCAAGATAAAAAAAAAAAAAAAAAAAAAAAACCTCAAAACAGGGAAACAGCAATGTCATTATGTAAAAGAAGACATTAAAAAAATAAAGAAGGATTAGGAAATGCAGTCATATATCTTTCATATGGACAGGAAGACAAAGTGATATAAAGACATAAAAGTTAGGTTTAAACTTAGAAAAATAGAGGTAAATACTAAGGTAACCACAAAGGAAACTAACTTCCTACTCATCAAAATAAAATACAAGAAAAAAATAGAGACTCAGCAGAAACAAAATCAACAACAATGAAGGAAGAAAAGGAAATACATAAACTACTCGGTACAAAAAAATTAAGTGGGAAAAAGAAACTGTCAACAACACACAAAAAAAGACATCAAAATGACAGCACTAAACTCATACCTATCCATAATTATGCTGAATGTTAATGGACTAAATGCACTAATAGACAGTGGCAGAATAGATAAAAAAAAAACAAAAACACAATTTGTCTAAATGCTGCCTACAAGAGACACACCTTAGACTTAGAGACACAAACAAACTAAAACTGAAAGAATGGAGAAAAAATATATCAAACAAATGACAATCAAAAAAAAGCCAGAGTGGCAATATTAATTTCTGACAGAATAGACTTTGAAGTTAAATCCATCATAAAGGATAAGGAAGGGCACTATAATGATTAAAGAAAAAACACACCAGCAGGATTTAACCATATTAAATATTTATGCACCCAATGACCGGGCTGCAAGATACATTAAACAAATTCTAACAGCGTTGAAAAGTGAGATAGACAGCTCCGCAATTATAGGAGGAGACTTCAACACACCACTTTCGGTGAAGGACACAACATCCAGAAAGAAGATCAATAAAGACACGGAAGATCTAAATGCCGCAATCAACCAACTCGACATTATAGATATATACAGGACACTCCATCCAACAGCAGCCAAGTATACTTTCTTTTCCGGCACACATGGAACATTCTTTAAAATAGACCACATATTAGGTCATAAAGCAAGCCTTAGTACAATCCATAGCATCAAAATATTACAAAGCATCTTATCTGACCATAAGGCCATAAAAGTAAGGAATCAATAAAAGAAAAAGTAGGGAAAAGAAATCAAACACTTGGAAACTGAACAATACCCTGCTCAAAAACAGACTAGGTTATAGAACACATTAAGGATGGAATAAAGAAATTCATAGAATCCAATGAGAATGGAAACACTTCCTATCAGAAACTGGAACACAGCGAAAGCAGTGCTCAGAGGCCAATTTACATCAATAAATGCACACATACAAAAAGAAGACAGGGCCAAAATCAAAGAATTACCCCTACGCTTGAACAAATAGAAAGAAAGCAACAAAAGAAACCGTCAGTCACTAGAAGAGAGAAAATAATAAAAATTAGAGCACAACTAAATGAAACAGAAAACAGAAAAACAATTGAAAGAATTAACAAGACCAAAAGCTCATTCTTTGAAAAAATTAACAAAGTTGATAAAACATTGGCCAAACTGACAAAAGAAAAACAGGAGAGGAAGCAAATAACCCAAATCAGAAATGAGATGGGCGATATTACAACAGACCCAACTGAAATTGAAAGAATCATATCAGATTACTATGAAAAATTGTACTCTTACAAATTTGCAAACCTAGAAGAAATGGATGAATTCCTAGAAACACACTACCCACTTAACCTAACACAAACAGAGGTAGAACAACTAAATAGACCCATAACAAAAGAAGAGATTGAAAAGGTAATAAAAAAAACTCCCAACAACAACAAAAAAAAAGCCCTGGCCTAGTCTGCTTCACTGCAGAGTTCTACCAAACTTTCAGAGAAGAGTTAACACCACTACTACTAAAGGTATTTCAGAACATAGAAAAGGACAGAATACTCCCAAACTCATTCTATAAAGCCACCATATCCCTGATACCAAAAAAAAAGAAAATTACAGACCTATATCCCTTATGAACTTAGATGCAAAAATCTTCAACAAAATTCTTGCCAATAGAATTCAACAACATATCAAAAAAATAATTCACCATGACCAAGTGGGATTCATACCAGGTATGCAGGGATGGTTTAAGATTAGAAAAACAATTAATATAATCCATCATATAAATAAAACAAAAGACAAGATCCACATGACCGTTCCCCTTGAGATCGGGAACCAGAGAAGGACGCCCTTTATCACCACTCCTATTCAACATTGTGCTGGAGCTCCTAGCCAGAGCAATTAGGCTAGACAAAGAAATAAAGTGCATCCAGATTGGCAAGGAAGAAGTAAAAGTATCTCTATTTGCAGATGACATAATCTGATACACAGAAAATGATAAAGAATCCTCAAGGAAATTACTGAAGCTAATAGAAGAGTCAGCAGAGAATCAGGGTACAAGATAAACATAAAAAAATCAATTGGATTCTTCTACACCAAGAAAAAGAACATCGAAGAGGAAATCACCACAACCATACCATTTACAGTGGCCCCCAAGAAGATAAAATACTTAGGAATAAATCTTACCAAAGATGTAAAAGACCTACACATAGAAAACTAGAAGACACTACTGCAAGAAACCAAAACAGAACTACATAAGTGGAAATACATACCCTGCTCATGGACAGGAAGACTTAACATTGTAAAAATGTCTATTCTACCAAAAGCCATCTATAGACACAATGCAATCCTGATCCAAATTCCAACAACATTTTTTAATGTGTTGGAGAAACAAATCACCAACATCAAATGGAAGGGAATCAGGTCCTGGATAAGTAAAGCATTACTGAAAAAGAAGAACAAAGTGGGAGGCCTCACTCTACCTGATTTTAGAACCTATTATACCACCATAGTAGTCAAAACAGCCTGGTACTGGCACAACAATAGATACATAGACCAATGGAACAGAATTGAGAATCCAGACATAAATCCATCCACATATGAGCAGCTGATATTTGACAAAGGCCCCAAAATCTGTTAAATGGGTAAAAGACAACCTTTTTAACAAATAGTGCTGGCATAACTGGATATCCATCTGCAAAAAAATGAAACAAGACCCATACCTCACACCATGCACAAAAACTAACTCAAAATGGATCAAAGGCCAAAATCTAAAATCTGAAATGATAAAGATCAAGGAAGAAAAAATAGGAACAACACTAGGAGCCCTAATACAAGGCATAAACAGTATTCAAAACATTACTAACAATGCAGAAGAGAAACTAGATAACTGGGAACTCCTAAAAATCAAACACCTATGCTCATCCAAAGACTTCACCAAAAGAGTAAAAAGATTACCTACAGACTGGGAAAAGGTTTTTAGCTATGACATTTCCAATCAGTGTCTGATCTCCAAAATCTACATGATACTGAAGAAACTCAGGTACAAATAGACAACCCACTTAAAAAATGGGCAAAGGATATGAACAGACACTTCACTAAAGAACACATTCAGGCTGCTAACAGATACATGAGGAAATGCTCATGATCATTAGCCAGTAGAGAAATGCAAATTAAAACTACAATGAGATTCCATCTCACTCCAACAAGGCTGGCATTAATCCAAAAAACATATAATAATAAATGTTGGAGAGGCTGTGGAGAGATTGGAATGCTTATACACTGCTAGTGGGAATGTAAAATGGTACAACCACTTTGGAAATCAATTTGGTGCTTCCTTAAAAAACTAACAATAGAACTACCATACGATCCAGCAATCCCACTCCTGGCAATATATCCTAGAGAAATAAGAGCCTTTACACAAACAGATATATGCACACCCGTGTTCACTGCAGCAGTGTTTACAATAACAACAAGATGGAAGCAACCAAGGTGCCCATCAACAGATGAATGGATAAATAAATTATGGTAGATTGACACAATGGAATATTATGCATCTATCAAAAACAATGATGAATCTGTGAAACATTTCATAACATGGAGGAATCTGGAAGGCATTATGCTGAGTGAAATTAGTCAGCTGCAAAAGGGCAAATATTGTATAAGACCACTAGAATAAGAACTTGAGAAATAGTTTAAACAGAAAAGAATATTCTTTGATGGTTAGAGATGGGGGAGGGAGGGAGAGGTGTTTTCACTAATTAGATAGCAGATAAGAGCTATTTTAGGTGAAGGAAAAGACAACACAGAATACAGGAGAGTCAGCATAACTGGACTAAACCAAAAACAAAGACATTTCCTGAATAAACTGATCACTTCAGAGGCCAGTGTAGCAGGGGCAGGGGTTTGGGGACCATGGTTTCAGGGGACATCAAAGCCAATTGTCATAATAAAATCTGTTAAGAAAACATTCTGCATCCCACTTTGGAGAGTGGCGTCTGGGGTCTTAAATGCTATTAAGTGGCCATCTAAGATGCATCAATTGGTCTCAAACCACCTGGAGCAAAGGCGAATGAAGAACACCAAGAACACAAGGTGATTATGAGCCCAAGAGGCACTAGTCTGAGTCCAGAAGAACTAGATGGTGCCCGGCTACAACTAATGACTGTTCTGACGGGGAACACAACAGAGATCCCCTGAGGGAGCAGGGGCACAGTGGGATGCAGATCCCATATTCTCATAAGAAGACCAGACTTAATGGTCTGACTGAGACTAGAATGACCCCAGGGGTCATGGTTTCTGGACCTTCTGTTACCCAAGACAGGAACAATTCCCAAAGCCAACTCTTCAGACAGGGATTGGACTGGAATATGGGATAGACAATGATACTGGTGAAGAGTGGGCTTCTTGGATCAAGTAGACACATGAGACTACGTTGGCATCTCCTGTCTGAAGGGGAGATGAGAGGGTAGAGGGGGTCAGAAGCTGACCGAATGGACAGGAAAGAGAAAGTGGAGGGAAGGAGTGTGCTGTCTTATTAGGGTGACAGCAATTAGGAGTATATAGGAAGGTGTTTATAAATTTTTATACATGAGTCCGACTTGATTCGTAAACTCTCACTTAAAGGACAGTAAATATGAAAAAAACAAAAAGGACAGGGTAGAAGGATGAATAGGTGGAGCACAGGGCATTTTTAGGGCAGTGAAACTATTCTGCCCAACAGTGTAACAGTGAATACATGATATTAAGCATTTATGGAAACCCATAGAACTGTACAACACAAAGACTGAAACTATGGACTTTGTATGTTATGCACTGTTGCATTAATTCTGACTCAGAAGCACTCCGTATGACAGAGTAGAACTGCCCCATAGGGTTTCCTAGGCTGTAATCTTTATAGGAGCAGATTGCCAGGTCTTTTCTCCAGTGGGGTACCTGCTGATTTGACCCACCAACCTTTCTGTTAGCAGCTGAGTGCTTAACCATTGCATCACCAGGGCTCCTTCTATGGACTTTAGTTAATAATATTATATCAAAGGAGTATTTGGTAACTCTGTACTTATTATGCAATTTTTATATATAAACCCATAACTTCTTCAAAAATAAAGTCTATTAAAAAAAAAGCAGCTTTTGAGTAACAGCTCATCTTGCTTCATAGCTTTGTGATCTTGCATATGTCATTTAACCTCACTGAACTTGAGCTGTCATCCATAAAAATGAATGTAAAGAAGTGGAAGCATTTATCATCCTGACAACCAGAATTTCTATTAGGCAGCAGACCATGTTTGTATGTAAAAAAGCCCCCTGATAAGCTCTGATGTTAGCTGGCTGGTGCCTCGGCTTCAGAGAAAAGGGACAAAATGATGCTCCAAGTGGGGCAATGAACCTTGAAAAAGAAGAGTGGAGAAAAGCACTGAAAAAAGAAGAGATGGAGGACAGGCCAGAGAAGACAACCAGATGGGGAGCCACTAAAATCAGCAGGGGTAAAGATTCAGGAGACTCCACAGAGGTGGGGGGTTTCAGGGCACGACCAGAGCAAGTTTTCTTACCATTTTAATGGTTACTAGTAGAGGAAGCTACCAGTCATGTTTTCTGCACCTCCTGGACCATGGTATCAATATGTACCGCAAGTGTGATGTGCTTCATGGAACATGGTACCAATATGGCCCACTCTAAATCAAACTAATAACAATTTTATGTGCAGCAAGTACAATGTTTATTTAGCGTTTTGTGTCATTTTGGAAAGTTGAGTAAGATAGTTTATGGCTCAGTTGTAACCAGCAAGTGTGACACACTTCCTGGGCCATGGTACCAATATGTACTGCATTTGCAATGTACTTCATGGAATGTCGAACCGACATGGCCCACTTACAATTGGTACCCCATTTTTTAAAATAATAAAAACACTGCCAACAAACAATGATCCTGCATCCATTCCAATTAGTGAAAAAAACATGGTATCACCAAAAAAAAAAAAAAAAAATCACCCATGATAGGGTTAATGTTTCAGTTAAAGTTGTTTGTGTTGCTCTGATGCCAACCCTTCTCTGTTTTACCACTGCATCTTTAAGGACAGTCTAATAGACTCCGACATGTTTGTTAGCAGTGTTGAGTTGATAGACATTGAAGAGCCTGAGTTCCTCGCGTAGGTCAACAAAGATGGTCCAGGAAAGAGGTAGTGTTCAAAACAGCAGGTACCCAGACACTTAGGTGGCCATGAAAACAGACTGTTAGACATATTGGGGTAAGTACTGGTTGTCTGCAGAGCCCTGGTGGCACAGTCGTTAAAGCGATCAACTCCTAACTGAAAGGATAGTGGTTCACAGCCACCAGTTGGTCTGTGGAGAAAGATGTGGCAGTCTGCTTTCACAGAGATGACAGCCTTGGAAACCCTATGGGGCAGTTCTACTCTGTCCTACAGCATCGCTATGAGTCAGAATCAAGTTGACATGTTTTTCTTTCCCCCCATTGGTTGTCTGCAGGCCCAGGTGGGTGGTGAGGTGAGCTAAACCCAATGCTACCTAGATTTTAAGAGGCAAGAAGGATTCTAGCTGACAGCTGGGTTACTCGAGGATAATCGTATTAACCTAGCGGTTAAATGACTTAACGTCAGCATTGTGTTACCAGGCCCTTAATAGGTGTCCTTTCTCCTTCCCGCCTTTATCCCCTTCCTCTGTCCTTTGTATCCTATTGGCTTTATATCTAGCCTTTAAGAAAACTCTCTGATTTTACTTTGGAGCGCGTGTTTCTATGTCGTAGTCCAGCCTACATCATTCCAAAGGGGAAATATTAGCTTGTCTTTTCCAACTGCAGTATCTTTTGATCTCCGGAATGCACATTTTTTTTTCTCTTAAGCCATATCATTCCAGTGAATATTCATCTGTGTAAAAGTGATTCATTATCACCTTTCACTTTTACCATCAACTGTCTTCTTGTTCATTACCATCCAGAGGCTGGTTTCTCATTTTTGTCCTTGAATCTGCAGATTTTATTTCCTCTGCAGACTACTTTTCCCATCTTCTTTTACAGTTTCTGTGTTCCTCCATAATCATCCCTCTGTGTTACGTGATCAAACTGAGTGGCAGTCACTAAATTATTGGGTATTCTCTGTAGCTTCCCAGCGTCGATGATTTGGGGGCTGTATAATCTGCTAGCTTTTTTCAGGGAGCCATATATTGGGAAGGATATATGGGTATTACCGCTCACAAAGCTCAAAATGCGAGGGAGCTTATTCAGACTAGTGTCTCCAGCTGATTTAGAGATCAACTTGCTGTTTATTATCAACCATTATCTGTGCTGATTTTTTCCTCTGCATCCTCTTTGTCTTTCTGTCTCTTGCTCTATGCAATCATGTTGCTTAGCTTCCTGTGCCGTTGCAATGCTGTTCCTCCACCCCTAATGACATTTTCCACTGCCAATACCTGGATTTTGGGTCCTCTGCAGCCCTCTCCCCTTGTTTATAAATTCATTTGGTTAGTTCCAACTACTCACTAAAACAAATCTCAGGGACTCTGAAATTTTTTCACAAACTCTCCCCTAAAATATTCACCCTAGCCATGTGGTACCTATGCCCAATCCTCTCCCCTTTTTGCCTGAAGGTAGTAGTGAATTGATTAATCATACTCTTCAATTCAGGACACAGTATTAGTTATCATCATTGGTTCATGAATACCCTCTCCCTTATTTTATAGATTTATGTATTTTTTTTCTTTTCCCAATGCCTTATTCTTATTTGTTTGCATGTGTTCATAAAAATTATGTATAGATATTTCTGCTATAATGCTTGTTTTGTAACAGTGAATCTGTTCCAATGCCATTGGCATAGGAAGTAATTTGAGCACAACACAAATTTTACATTGTGTATAATTCTATGCAGGAGGAACACTAGATGAATGCAAAAAAACCACCCTCAGCTGATTGGAGCCTCCCAGGAATACTCTAAATGCCACACACACATACTCCTCAAACATCTCGCAGCTACCTCAATCTACCACATGCATTATGAACCATACACAGCCACATCTAGTATTACAACTTTCCCTTTGATTTCAGATAAGCCTCCTTCCTCCACTTCACAATAACTCACAAACTGCCACTCTTCTGATGCCCACTTCCACAAGAAAACTTCAGGTCTTTTCGAAGGTCAAGCACCATATTTATTGTAGTGCGAATATACTTCTTCACCATTTAACATGCTCTAGACTTTTAATTAAAGATTCTTTTTTTTTTTAATGTCTCTGATGAGGTTTTTGAATGTTGTACTGTAACCCTAACCCCATTTTATTTACAAACTCTGTGTTTTTTTATTGTACATTTTGCATAGCATGGTTATTTTTAGGAACACATATGTAGCATTATGCAGAACTGATTATAGCATTGTTTTGTGCACATGTGTATTTAATTTATGGAACTGAAATTTTGTTGTAAACATCATTCTGTTCCCTGCTAATCTTTTTTCACCCTAAGCACTGTTTTCAGATAATTCTATGTTGCCATGTATGGTGTCTAATTGTTTCATTTTACTCCTTCATAGTCTACTCATCTACTCTCCCATGGATGGGCACCCATGTTGTCTTCAAATCCCTGCTACCATAATAACATTAAAATGAACGCATTTATACAACCCCCCAGAGCCCTGGTCATCCAGTGGTTAACCGTTTGGCTGTTTGAGTCTACCAGCCGCTTGCTGGAAACCCTATGGGGCAGTTCTATTCCATCTGTCCTATAGGGTTGTTATGAGTCAGAACTGACTTGACAGCAACAGGTACAGTACAGGTATACAAACCCCCTTACGGATTTGTGCAATACTTTATTTGGAATCTATACCTAGAAGTAGAATGTCTAGATCATAGAGTGAGAAAACCCTTGTATTGCTGTTAGTTTCCACCATGTCAGCCTCTGCACAACAGAACAAAAGGCTGTCCAGTCCTGTGCCATCCCCATGATTGGTTGTGGATTGGACTGTTAAAAAGATTGCCAGACTTTTCTTCCTAGTCTCAGTCTGGAAACTGCTGAAATCTGTTTAGCATCATTGTTGTTTTTGTTAGGTGCTGTCGAGTTGGTTCTGACTCATAGCAACCCTATGTACAACAGAACAAAACACTGCCGGGTTTTGCACCATCCTCACAATTGTTGCTATGTCTGATCCCATTGCTGCAGCCATTGTGTCAATCCATCTCATTGAGAGTATTCTTCTGTTTTGCTGACCCTCTACCTTACCAAGCACGATGTCCTTCTCCAGGGACTGGTCCCTCCTGAAAATACATCCGAAGTACATGAGAGGAAGTCTCCCCATCCTCACTTCTAAGGAGCATTCTGGTTGTACTTCTTCCAAGACAGAGTTGTTTGTTCTTCTGGTGGTCCATGGCACATTCAGTATTCTTCACCAACACCCTAATTCAAAGGCATCAATTTTTCTTTTGTTTTCTTTATTTGCTGTCTAGCTTTTGCATAAATATGAAACAACTGAGAATACCATGGCTTGGGCTAGGCACAGTTTATTCCTCAAAGTGATATCTTTGCTTTTTAACATTTTAAAGAGGTCTTTTGAAGCAGATTAAGCAACAAAGCAGCATGTAATCCTCCACCAACAAATGGGTGTGGCTGCATATGAGGTGCGTTGGCTGGGAATCCAACCTGGGTCTCCCACACAGAAGATGAGAATTCTATCACTGAGCCACCACTGCGAATCCTTACTTTTCCTAAGTAGTAACAGCTTGCACTCAAGAATGCATCTGCTGGTCTACCATCTTCACAACAGTGCATAAGTGTGTTTATATACCCAATCTCTACTGGTACTCGGGATGTGCCAGCTTTCTAATTTTTACCCATCTCTCCTAAATTTCCATGTTATATTTCTTCTTAGTCTCTCCAGCTTCAGATCCCTGGATTACTTGTGACTACTTTGACCCCGTGTTATTCCTGTGATTCAATCCACAGGGAATATGTCTTTAGCTCTGACATACATATCCCTTTCTCCATGATCTACAACCATCCCATGGTTACCATCTTTCTCTACTTTCTCAATATATGTCCTACCTGTTCCATCAGGTACCAGCTTCTTACCCTCTAGTTCAGCATATACTCCAATATCTAATTCTCCAATTTTATTTACTCATTACTTTATAAGCACAGCTTGGATGCTTAAAAATGTCTCAATATCCATCAACTCTTCTGTGAACCCTTCCCTGATCACCTCACACAAAGTAGAGATAATTGTTTCCTTCACAATATCTGACATATGTTCATTACCTTTATTCCCCCTCTTTGTTTTGTTAATGTTTGTTTATATAGCTCTTTTACTATGGGGATCCTGAGTTTTTTGAAGGTAGGGCATTTGGCTTATTCATATTTATTTCTCTCACATTTAGCAGGCTCTTAAAAACTCTCCTTGAGTGATGGAATAAATTAGCAAAAAAATGAATAAATCAAATGTTATTTTATATCAAGTGCCCTTAAGTAATCAAAGTTCGCAATGCCCAGTATGTTAGTCACAATTTAAAAATCTTTATTAACATGGAACCAAAAAAAAGATGAAAAAATATTTAATTAAAAAACCGTGTCTTAAAACCAATTCACACAAGAGATTGCCTGATTATTATTATTATTTTTTTTCCTTAGAAAAAGATGTTTTATTAATTAGTCTCTCTGGTTTGAGCCTTTTTCTACAGTTCTCATACTGGGTATCAGTAACCCTGGGATCTGGTAAAATTTGTTGACAATGAATTCTACAGCTCATCCTTACATCATTTTCAAGTGAATTCCAGCTGAATTCCAGTTGAGTCGATTCACTTTTTCTTTTCTTATGGTCCCTTAAACACACACACACATACAACAACAGCAACAACAAAAAGGAATTAAGAAAGACTATGGCTATGTATTATTTGTTCAGGGATATACGTGCCCTGATGGCACAATGGTTAAGTGCTCGGCTGCTAACTTAAAGGTTGACAGTTCCAACCCACATGATGGCTTTGCAGGAGAAAGACCTGGTGTTCTGCTTCCACAAAGATTATAGCCAAGAAAACCTGTGGGGCAGTTCTATTATGGCACATGTGTCTGAACTGACTCAATGGCACCCAACAAGAAAAACAATATAAGCTACTGTGTGTGTGTGTGTGTGTGTGTGGGTGGGTGGGGGTGGAGGAGAAGTATAAATAGGGTAGTCTACCATCTCAGTTTGCCCAAGGCTGCCCTGATTTTAACCCTGAAAGTACCACATCCCAGGAATCTTGATTCCCGTCAAACCTTCTCTTACTTCCAGTGTCTTAACCAGGAATTCAGGGGCTTCTAGTGTCTAACGCTAACCTTCTTTTCTGTCTTACTTTAAGCAATTCTTCCTGAACTCTACTTTGTAACCTGTGCTTTATTTATACACTTGCCTCAACTGTTACAAGTACAAATTCTACCTAATTGTCAAGGGCTAGTTTAAGTGTTATTTCTTCCCCCAGGTGTGCTCTTTACCCATAGGTTCTCCCTAATCTGAAATACGGCTTAGAATACGGATATATTTCTGCCTTGCATTACACTGTCATATATACGTGCTCTCTCTCATTTTTCTCAAAAGGGAATGGATATTATGCATGTGACTGCAGAACGTAATTCAGGCTCTGCTCATAGCGTTATATAAATTGTTGTATATATAAATAACTGTCTATTTGCTTATATTTCAACACCAGCTATTTATCTTATCAATTAGATTTGTTTTCCTGTATCGAATGAATGACAAAGTCATTAAATAATCATAATGATTTAGTTTTTCTTATTTATGTTCTTCTATATAATTTTTTTTTTATATATAATTAAGGGAAACCCTGGTGGGGTAGTGGTTAAGAGCTATGGCTGCTAACCAAAAAATTGGCAGTTCAAATCCACCAGGGGCTCCTTGGAAACCATATGGGGCAGTTCTACTCTGTCCTATAGAGTCGCTATGAGTTTGAATCGACTAGATGACAGTGGGTTTGGTTTTTTGGGCTTCTATAATTAAGGGAAAGAACATGCTACAACAGAAAGAGCATATGCACTACAGCCATTCATACAAGAGTTAAAATTCTAGTCCATTTACTACTTTGTATAAATCATCTTAACTCCCTGAGCTCCAGTTTCTCCAACTTTGAAATGGACATAAAAACACCTTTTATATGAGGAGCCAACATGGCACCCTAGACAGATGCATCATGTTGTTCCCCTGCAGCAAACACTTGAAAAACTAAGTAAAACAGATGACAATTGTCAATCCCTGGAAACCTGAGCATCAAATGAAGGGATAAAGTACTAGATCAAATGCTTAATGGAAGAAGAAACTGAGGGAAAACAGAGGACTAGGAGAGATACGGAGGTTCCCTGCCAGCTAACACGGCACAGCATCACCATCTTGAAAAGCAGCCAGCAATGACCACAGACAGGGAGTACAGGAAGGCAACTTCACGGACCTTCTAATAGCAGACAGAGCACCCAGTAACCAGGGAAACCCACTCCCCCACCTGTCACTTTCTGGTGAGTAGAAGCAACAACCTCCCTATCCCGGCAGCCCTCATCACTGGGGTCCACAATATGACTCTTCCCTCCATTCCCCAGGCCCGCCCCAACCCCTCCTGCCATGTGATTTCTTTTTCTTTTCTTTCTTTCTTCCGTTTATTTCTCCCTCCCATCTAGCCCCATACAACACCCCATCCCTGTTGGCCCCTGGAGTGCCGCCAAGGCTAGACAGCCACCCAGGGTCTACCATTTCCTCACCCACCAGCTGCTAATACGTGGGCATTTTTTTTTCCATTCTTTCTCCTCTCACCTGGCACTATATGCCACCTCCCCTTCCCACTGGCCCACAGGTCTGCCCCACTCCCACTCAATGGCCCCAACTGTGCCATCACTTTTTTTTCTCTTCCTTTTTTTTATCCCTCCCACCTAAAACCATATACTATCTCCCTGCCTTTTCACCAGCCCCTGCCACACTGCCCTGTGCCCTGGGTCCACCCTACACCTGCCCTCTGGCTCCCACCATACCACCTTTTTTTCCTTTTTGTTTCTTTTCTTTACCCTTTCCACCTAACACCATAAGCCACCTTCCCTCCTTTCCACAGGTCCCCGAGTCCCTCCACACAGCCATTTTTTATTCTTTTTCCTTCCTTAATTTTCTTTCGCCCTCCCACCTAGCCCCATATGCCACCTCCCACTAATCCCCATAGGTCCCTATAGTGCCACCACAGTGGACAGAGAACCACCAGCACATCAGCATGGTGCTGCTCTGTGTCCACCCCACACCCACATGCTGGCTACCAACGCACCACCATTTTTTTCTTTTTTTTCTTTCTGTCTCCATTCCACCTAGCCCATATGCCACCTTCACCCCTTACCGCTGGTCCCTGAGCCTGCTCTGCCCCCACCTGCTGGCTCCTACTGGGTCAACATTTTCTTTCTTTCTTTCTCTCTCTTTTCTTTATACCTCACACCAACCCTGTATGTCACCTCCCACACTTCCTACTGGCCCCCACAGCACCACTGTGACTAGAGTGCCTCAGCACTCAGGCTTGCTGTTGCACTGGGCCTGCACTGCCGCTTACCTCCTGGCACTTGGCCAGCTGCTCAATGGTGGGAAGTGATCCCATACCACTCTCTGTCTGGCACCACCACCCATCTGGTGAGGGGCTATGAATGCTCCCACACTGCTGGACCAACATCAGGAGGCAGATAGCATCTGCCCAGTCCATGCTTAGCCACCTCACCAAACCAGTGAACAGCAAAGCAGTCTTGTCCTGCTTGCTGCTGACCTTCCAATCTAGATAAGGTGGTGAAATCTATTGTGCCCACAGACAAGCAAGCAGAAAAGCGCCCCTGGCCTCCCCGCCTTGACATATCAAAACAAAATAAAAATGCAGGATGAAACAAAGAAAGGTAAATCAATACATAAAGAAAAAAATACCTGAATGTCTCAGAGACAGCAGACAATATCAAAATATTTAAAAAAGGACAAGATGGCTCCAGCAAATGACCAAAATAAAGACTCATGTAAACATTTGGAAGAAAAAAAGGCATTGTAACTACCTGATATGAAACCCAAAAGAATAATACTTAGGGTTCACCAAGAGATTAGAAAAGAGACCAAGGAAAACAAAGACAAAATCACAGAAAAAATAGATAAAATCATAGAACAAACACAACTAAAGAAAACATTACTAAAATCATGACCTCGCCAGGTCGGTGCAACCCCCACAGGCCAGCTCTCTCAGTGCCATATTTTTTTTATTTTTCTTTGTCTTTCCCCTTCTCAATTTTCCTTCTCCACCCGTCTAGGACCTGTACTGCCTCTGCCCCTTACTGACGGGCTGCACTGTGCCACCCAGTGAGAGAAACCATCAGTTTGCTGCCACCCCAATTCCACCCTGCCCCCAATGGCTGACTCCCCCAGCACTGAATTTATTTATTTATTTTTCTGTTTGTTTGTTTCTTTCTTTTCTCTCTTTCCCTTCTTTCCTTTCCTTTCTCCTGCCCACCTAGCCCTGTGCACTATCCATGCCCCCTCCCCCCTTGACAGGTGGAGCTGCACTGCTTGGTTAGAGAGTCACCAGGCACACAGCCTCATCAGGTCTGCACCACCCCCACCTGTCAAATCCTACCATGCTGCCATTTTACTTACTTTATAATTTTTGCTTCTATTTCTATCTCTTCTTTCTCTTACCCTCTCAGCTGCATACATCAAATCCTCTTCCATCCCTCCTGCCTACCCATCTGCACTGCAAACTGAGTGCTGCATCCACCATTGAAACAATGGAAGACGGGATAAGAGAAACTGAAGACAGTCTTGGGTACCACTTTGAGAAAAAATCAGAGAAAAGAATGAAGAAAAATGAAGAAACCCTGAGAACAATGTGGGATCAATCAAAAGCAAAAACTTGTGTGTGATAGTGCTCTAGAACAGGGAGAGAAAACAGAAAACACAAAGAGGATCGTTGAAGATTTGCTGACAGAAAACTTAAGTAATATCATGAAAGATGAAAAGCTGACCATTCAAGAAGCTCAACAAATCCCACATAGGATACATTGCAAAAGAAAATCATTAGGACATATCATAATCACACTCACTAAAACCAAAGACAAATAAAGAATCCTGAGAGATGCACGAGAAAAACAAAAAGTGACATACAAAGAGGAAACAATAAGACTAAGTTCTGACTGCTTGGCAGACACCATGTAGGCAAGAAGGCAATGGGAAAACATATATAAAACCTTGGAAGAAAAACATTGCCAACCAAGAATGATACATCCTGCAAAACTCTCACTCAAATATGAAGGCAAAATTAGGACATTTCCAGATAAACATATTAAGAGAATATATAAATCCAAATCAAGCTTACAAGAATTATTAAAGGGAGTCCTTTGGTTAGAGAACCAACAACATCAGATAACAACCTGAATCAAGGATGCAGGAGTGCATTGGCTAGATACCAACCTAGCTAAAGGACTCGCAATAATAAAACAAAGCTAAAAGACTAAAACAAGGACACAGAGATGTCAATTTGTGAATGATGACACTGTCAAATAAAAAGGAGAATAAACTGTGTAGGTATAGATTTTTTAAATGGAGAAGAAATCAAGGCAATATCAAGGAGTAAAAGACTGGTTCAAACTGGGAAGATAAAAGTAAATTTCAAGGTAACCACAAAGAAAAATTAAAAGAAACCCTACTCATCAAAAAAAAAAAAAAAAAAGGAAAACATAAAGACTCAGTAAACACAAAATCTACAATAAAAGAAAATCTACAAACAAAAGGAACTCAGCACAGGAAATTAAGAGGAACAAAGAAAACATAAGCACCACAAAAAAAAACACAACAATATGACATCAATAAACTCAGACCTATCAATACTCACATTGAATGTAAGTGGCTCATATACACCTGTAAAGAAGTAGAGTGGCAGAATAAATACAAAAACACAGCCCATTAAAATGCTGTCAACAAGAGACACATCTTAGACACAAAGACATAAATACGTTAAAAATCAAAGGATGGAAAAAATGTATTAAAAAAAAAGTATCAAGCAAAGAGTAAATAAAAAAGGGCAGAAGCAGCAGTACTAATCTCAGATAGTATTAGCATTATATATTTTAAGACAAAATCCACCATTAAAGAGAAGAAATGACATTATGTGATGATTAAAGGGACAATCCAACAAGAAGACATAACTTTAATAAATATTTATGCACCCAATGACAGGGCTCCAAAATACATAAAACAAACTCTAACAGCATTGAAAAGAGAAATAGACAGTTCTACAATAATAGCAGGAGACTTCAACACACTGCTCTCAGTGAAAGTAGGACATCTAGAAAGAAACTCAAAAATGATACAAAAGGTCTAAAGGTCACAATCAACCAACTTGACCTCATAGACAAATATAGAACAATCCATGCAACAGTAGCAAAGTATACATTCTTTTCCAATGCACAGGAAACGTTCTCCAGAATCAACCACATTTTAGGACACAAAAAAACCCTCAATAAAATTAAAACATTGAAAGAATACAAAGTCTTTTCTCTGATCACAATGCCATAAAAGTAGAAATCACTAACAGAAAGAGCAAGAAAAAAAAAAATCAAATACATGAAAACCGAATAACACCTTGCTTAAAAACAACTGGGTAATAGAAGAAATCAAAGAGTGAATCAAATTATTCCTAGACTCAGATAAGGACACAGCAAAGGCTCTGTTCAGAGGTCAATTTATAGTAATAAATGCAAACATCAAAAAAGATGAATGAACGAAAATCAAAACATTAGCCCTACAACTCAGGCAAATAGAAAGAAAACAGCAAAAGAAGCCCACAAGCACCAGAAGGAAAAAAAAAAATTATAAAGATAAGGGTCTAATCTTTAAAATTGATAGACTGCTTCAACACTTTAATAACAAAAAGATAAATAATCCAATTAAAAAATAGACAAAGTATATGAACAAACATTTCACCAAAGAAGACATTCAGGCAGCTAACAGACACATGAGGGAATGCTCATGATCATTAGCCTTTAAAAGTACAAATGAAAACTAAATGAGACACCATCTCACCCATTAGTAGCGCTAATCAAAAAAACAGAAAATAACAAATGTTGAAGATGTGGGGAGATTGGAACTCTTATGCACTCCTGGTGGGAATGTAAAATGGTACAACCACTATGGAAAATGATATGGTGCCTCCCTAAAAAGCTAGAAATAGAAGTACCACATGATTCAGCAATCTCACTACTAGGAATATGTTCTAGAGAAATAAGAGCTGTCACACAAATGGACATATATACACTCATGTTCATTGCAGCATTATTCATAATAGTAAAAAGATGGAAACAACCCAAGTGCCCATCAACAAATGAATGGATAAACGAATTATGATACATATGCATGATGGAATACTATGCAATGATAAAGAATGATGATGAATCTATGAAACATCTTAAGACAAGGATGAATCTGGATGACATTATGCTGAGTGAAATAGATCAATCACAAAAGGACAAATAATGTATGAGACCAGTATTATAATACTCAAGAAAAGTTTGCACACAGAAAAATAAAATCTTTGATGGCTATGGGGGAGGGGAAGTAAGGATAGAAATTCCCCAACTAAATAGTAGACAAATGTTAACTTTGCTGAAGGGAAAGACAACACACATTATAGGGGAAGTCAGCACAACTTGACCAAAGCAAGGTCATATAAGCTTCTTAGATACATCCAGATATCTTGAGGGACTGCATTACTGGGGCTGAGAGCTGGGGGACATCTAGGTCAATTGATATAACATAGTTCATAAAGAAAATGTTCTACATTCTACTTTGGTGAGTAGCATCTGTATCTTAAAAACTTGTGAGTGGCCATCTAAGTTACATCTATTGCTCCCACCCCATCCAGAGCAAAGGAGAATGAAGAAAAACCAAAGACACAAGGAAAATATTAGTCTAAAAGACTGATACCACATGACCCACAGCCTCCACCAGCCTGAGCCCAGAAAAATAGATGGTGATTGGCTACCATCATCAACTGCTCTGGCAGGGATTATAATAGGGCCTGGACAGAAAAAAAAAAAAAGGACAGAGAGGGAGAAAAATGTGGAACAAAATCCAAATTCACAAAAAAAGGCCATACTTATCAGCCTGACAGAGATTGGAAGGAACCCCAAGACTTTGACCCCTGGACGCCTACTAACTCAGAACTGAAGCCACTCCAGAAGTCTACCTTTCAGCCAAAGATTAGACAGGCCTATAAAACAGACAATTACCCATGTAAGGAACGTGCTTCTTAGTTCAATCAAGTATACAAGACCAAACGGGCAACAGCTACCCAAAAGCAAAGATGAAAAGATAGAAAGGAACAAGAAAACTGGATGAATGGACACAAGGGAACCGGGGTGGAAGGAGGAGAGTGCTGACACATTGCCAGGATTGCAACCAATGTCACAAAACAATCTGTGTATAAATTTTTGAATAAGAAACTAATGTGTGCTATAAACTTTCACCTAAAGCACAACGAAGTTTAAAAAAAAAAAAAAAACCTTACCTGTAGACATACTATACAACTTACTAAAAATTTACAACAGAAGTCAGCAAGGTTTTCTAAAAAGGAACAGAGTAAATATTTTTGACTTTGTGAGCTATATAAGTCTGTGCCCAAACTACTCAGCTCTGATATTGTAGTGCAAAAGTCTCCACAGACAATAAGTTAACAAATGGAATGGCTGTTCCCCAACAAAATTTTATTTACAAAAACAGGCATCAGGTCAGGAGTAGTTTGAGGACTATAGTTTTCTAACTTCTGTTGTATATTAATAAAAATCACTTAATAAATGGGAACCTGTACCATTATGGGAAACCATGGTGGCATAGTGGTTAAGAGTTGGGCTGCTAACCAGAAGGTTGGCAGTTCAAATCCAACAGGTGCTCCTTGGAAACCCTATGGGGCAGTTCTACTCTGTCCTATAGGGTTGTTGTGAGTTGGAACGGACTCGATGGCAATGACTTTTTTTTTTTTTGGTACCATTATGAGCTAATCTTTACTTCCTTACTACACCTTTTGATTTTGTGGCACTGGTCCAAATTAAGCATAAACTAACCCATCATATGCAATTATATTTTGTAGGTTTTATTTATATATTTCCTATAACATTTCTCATAGGAGTAGTATAGAAAAATTATATGGTACAATACAATGAATCTGCTCCTGGGAGGGATGAGATATTGAAAGTTGATGTGCTAAAAATTTTAATCCCTGATTTGCCTTTTTCTTCTCAGCTATACTCACAGATGCTCCCTATCTTATATCGCTATCTTTTCTGGAATCTACAATAATTATAATCAAGATCTGCAGCATGTTAAAAACAGTACATTTGTCTCTGAGAGTCCAGAATTATTAGCCTCTAAAAGCTCAGTGCCCTGGGGCAAAGCCTGGGTATCCAAGTCTATCAAGACCAGCTTTTCTCTCAAATGCACTGATTTCTCCCAAACTCAGTCTTTGTGTCCTGATTATCCCTATAATTTGCCAGAGCACTTCACTAAGTCACTATAAACAGTGGTTCTAAATCCTGGCTGCATGTTAGAATAAACTGGAAATGTTTTAAAAGGATTTTTTTTTTCTTCCTTAGATAGGACTCTGAAAGCAGTAACCAAAAAAAAAAAAAAGTGTAAATTAGACTTCAACAAAATTCGATACTTCTTTCATTGAAAAACATCATTAATAGTCAAGCCACAGATAAAACATTAAAAAACATATATTTGACAAAAAAACCAATTCCAGAATATGCAAAGAACTCTTACAACTCGATAAAGACAAGCAATATAATAAAAAATGGGCAAAGTATTTCAAAAGGCACTTAACAAAAGAAGATATATTAATGGCAAATAAGTGTATGACTAACTGGCCAATATAATTCATTATCACAAGGATAATAGCACTCTATATTTTCTAGAGTGGCAAAAATAAAAAAGACTGACAACATAAAACGTTGGTAAGGTTGTGGAAAAATTAGAACTGTCATAAATTATTGGTGGAAATGTAAAATTGCCTGAGCACTTAGAAAAAAGTCCTGGCAGTTTCTTATAAAGCTAAACATAAGCCTAGATTACAGCATAGCAATTTCTCTACTAGGTATTTGCTCAAGACAAATGAAAACATACATTCACAAAAGGACTTGTAAAGAATGTTCATAGTAAGATTAGTTATAATAGCCCAAAACTGGAAACAGCCAAAGTGTCCACTGAAAAGATAATGAATAAACAGATTGTGGTATATTTGTGTAATAGAATACTACTTTATTTAATAGAATAGAAAATTATAAATACATGCAACAACATGAATAAACCTCAAAAACATTATGAGAAGTGAAAGATGCCTTACACAAAAGCCTACACATTATATGATTCCATTTGTATGAAATTCTAGAAAAGAGAAAACTAATTTGTGTTGGGAAAAAATCCAGAACAATGGGTGACTCTTGGTAGTAAGGATAGAAAATTTATTGGGATTGGAGAATGAGGAAACTTTTTCAAGTGACGATAATATTCTATATCTTGTTAGAGGTTTTTGATCAGTAGTATATTAGAGAAATGTGTGCTAATGTCTAAGAAGCCATGGTGGCGTACTAGTTAAGCACTTGGCTGCAAATCAACAGGTCATCTTTTGGAACCCACCAGCTGCTCTGCAGAAGAAAGATGTGGCAGTTTGCTTCCATAACAGCCTTGGAAATCCTATGGGGCAGTCCAACTATCGCCTATAGGGTCACTGTGAGTCCTAACTGACTCGAAGTCAAAGGGTTTGGTTTGGTTTTAGTGTTAATGTCTGCAGCTTACTTTAAAAAGTAGTAAAAATGAAAAATGTATTAAGGGATGAATAGAGGATGGATAGATGGACAGATATGTGATAAAGCAAATATAGCAAACTTTTAAAAGTGTAGGGAAATATATGAATGTTCAATGTAAAATTCTTTTAACTTTATGTATGTTTGGATATTTTCATAATAAAACAGCCTACCCAAGAGATTGTGATTTAATTGATTTGGGGACAGGTAAAGATATCATATTTAAAAAAAAAGAAAAAAGACTTTTCAGGTTATTCTAATGTGTAATCAGATTTAAAATCCAGTGCCCCAATATCTTCCAACTCTTCTCCAGAAAATATGGACCATATCCAGGATCTATTCACTCAGAGGTTAGAATTTGTCTCTAAACATGACAAACCATTTGGAAACAGAAGGCTGCCAACCAATGGCTTTGAGCCTTAGTGCCACAGGTGGCACATACTACCCTGCCTCACACAGCTTGGCTATTGGCCCCAGTCTGAACCAAGCCCAAACTAAGCAAGCCCACGGAACCTCCTTAGAGACTGGCACCGTCACTGAAGCACTCCCCCTTCCCTTCAGTGTTATCATTTCCCATTTTAACCTCATTTTTCTCTGACTGGTTTGTTGCAGTGAGTCCCAGCATGCCTCAAAGCAATTTCTGTTTAAGTTACAATAGACACAAATAAGGCATCAGATCATACAATTAGATGAGAGTAGACTGCAGGCAATGCCCTATTTGACTGTGTTTAAGTTGTCTGTTGAAGAAAATGTGTTAGTTTTTTATCTGACAAAAGGTTACAAAATGATCAGCTTTTCCTAGCACCATCAGCAGGACAGGTTTTTTTTTTTTTTTTTTTTTTTAACGTTGAGCCCTTTTTAGCACTTTATTCATAACAGATTATATGACATGTCTTTCGAGGAAGCAGCATAGAAAACCTTTGGCCTTCAACCTCAAGTGTGAGTCTCAATCGCAAATTCAGGGATTGTGTTAGAAGAGAGGGCTGCAGTTCTCCTCCTGGCCACTAGGGGAACTTTTAGTAAATGCAAGTAACCTTCGGTTTACTACTTGAGTGGTAACATCTACACGTCACCTAAGCAACAAGGGACCTGCCTGTGGTGTCTACAACAAAGACCAGTCTGCGGACCACCTGCATTAGGAACACTTTGGAAGTTTCTTAAAAATACTGATTCCTGCACCCCACCAAGAGAAAATTTGATTTCAGCAGTCTGGCCCTGGCCCAGGAAATCTTTTTTTTTTTTTTTTTTAATAATTTTTATTGTGCTTTAAGTGAAAGTTTGCAAATCAAGTCAGTCTCTCGCACAAAAACCCATATACACCTTGCTACACACTCCCAGTTACTCTCCCCCCAATGAGACAGCCCAGCAGGACAAGTTTTTGATTAAGATATTATGCCAGGTATCTTAAAAAAGCAGGCATTTTTTAATCTGTGGTACGGAAGGTGAAACAAAAGATCATCAGTTAATTCTGGATAAGTGGAGTTTAATCTTCTTTTAAAAAAAACAAATAAGCAAACCAAGGGAAAAAAAAAAAGTGTTTAGCAGAAGAGATATGTGCACTCTTATCCCAAGTTGTGTTTCTCCTCCCCAGACTTGACTGAACTTCTTTACATGCCACAATCGTGTTCTCCTTGCCTTCCATTTCACATTGCTAGTATATGGGGGAGGTTCTCAATCAGTAATTAGCTAATGTGAAAGTAATTCAACCAGAGATTACTGACTTCTCACAACAGGATCAGCTCACGTACATCTCTGTGGCTGTAAGTATTCTGTATTGTAGTTACTAAGACCACGCTTCACAACTGGGAAAACTGAGGATGGTGGAAGTGAAAATGCTTGCCAAATGTGGCCCAGCCAGGTAGTGTCAGAATCAATATTCTATTCCTGGTCTGTCTAATTCCAAAGACCATGCTCTTCCCATGCCATCATTCTGCCTCCAACAGAGCCTAACAGAAGCAAGAAAACTGTGAAGCCATCCCTCACATGTCACACTACCAATAAGGATTCCTTCTCTTCTCTCAAAAGCGTGAACAGAGTTTATTACCACTGTTGCACAGTACATAATGTTTCGGATAAAATTTTTCCTATTTTTTATACATCTGACAAGAAAAGATCAGATACTCCCCTTTACACTCTTGTTTAAACCCTCAGATGATTCTGATGCTTGACTAGAAGGAATCTGTCACAGGGGTTGTTCATCATTTTCCTTCACAAGAAGGACCTGTATACAGTGCACTGCAGACTTGTATAAATCACACACCCAACATTGCTGCCATATTTAGCCTGATGAGGAAGAAAGAAACTGCCAGCAAACTCTCAGAAATGATGGTCTTTTGTCTCTGACATGTCAGCCTGCTTATTTTGCCAACTGTCCGGGCACCATTTATCTTTGTTAGCAGCACCCTGGGTTAAGCAAGAATTGGGTAAAGAAAAGGGACTTTGCCAGGTGAATTACTTCTGAAAGGTGTAAATGCTTTCTTGGGACCATTTATGTGTTCTGCTGTGATGCTTGCAGGCTACCTTATCCAATCCTGTTTTGACAGGAGTGGAGGCACCACAAAGCTTGCTGCTTTCCTAGTGCTAGGTGTACATCAACAATCAGTATTTTCAAATACAAGCATAAATAGTAGCCTAAATATATATTAAAAAAAAAAATACAACGCGTTAAATCATGCCTCAGGGGTGAAAAAAAAAGATAGGTATCTTTTTCGCTCTGTGTGTGTGCACACCTGCTTTTGTCTCTCTTCCTCATTTCTGCTTACGTGCAGTAAGAGGAAGAAATTCTGATGAGAAGGACTAAAACTTGTGGAGTAGAATCTGGAACTTGTAATCTTCATCTGATTTGACTGATAATGTCTTCGAGCAGCTTCATCCAGCAACCAGGCTTGAAACTAGAAATTTGTTTGGGAACTGATCCCAAGCATGGGCAGTGAGAGAGAGAAGGGAAGAAAACCAATAAGCAGGTTACCACTTTGGGCAACTAGGGTTTATCCCCACTGGGAACCTCTAGGAGACAGTGGATCATGCATCTGAGTGGTCCCACACCAAGGACAAGGAAGATGGCTATTTACCTACCAACTCTGATCACCTTGATTGAAGCCTGTTTTCAAGGAACCAATTCCCTAGCACCTACAGCTTTCTTTGTGCCAAGCTGAGGATATGCCCATAGTCAAAAAAAGCCACTGGGGGAAAGAGATACAAGTACTTACAGTAATAAGTCTTTGTCAGGCACAGAAAAGCTAGGTTCTGGGAATATGGGAAGGCTACCAAGAGTGTCTTCTACAGATAAATCCCACTTAGAAGGGAGCAAAAATATTCTAAAGAGGGAAAAAGGCAATTTTAGTTTAAGAAAGGAAAATAATACACAATTATTTTGCTTGAATGCATTTAACTTTTCATAGCCTCTCTAAAGTACTTGTCTATTCAAAGAACATTCTCCTTGCTTATAAGAGAAAGGTGATCATGAGGCACCAGCATATATTGACCTAAATAAATAAATTTTAAAAAGCCTGTCAAGTCAACATCAGTTTGGTTTCCCTGACAAAAGCACTGTGTCTTAGATAATGCTAAATCTAGCATTTGTGATAGAATTTTATTATAATATTGTTTTGATTTCTACCACCAAATAGGAAACCCTGGTGGCATAGTGGTTAAATGCTACAGCTGCTAACCAAAGGGTCAGCCGCTCATATCCATCAGGTGCTCCTTGGGAACTCTATAGGGCAGTTCTACTCTGTCCTATAGGGTCACTATAAGTCGGAATCGACTCGACGGCACTGGATTTGTTTTTTTTTTGGACCACCAAATATATCTCATGACATCCATGTGAACAAGAAAAATACATTTCAGATGGATTTTAAGTTGTAAAATAATCATATCTCAAATTTCTGATTAAAATTTTAATATTCCCAGAGCTAGCTCTCTAAAGACTACTCCCTTTTAATAAATGTGTTTAATCTTTTTTTTTTTTTTAGATCAATAATTTCCTTGAAGACTTTGGAGTGTTATTATGTGGTTTATGCAAAGTTATTGGGTGTAACAATTCAGATTCAAAAATTTCCCTACAACTGGAATACCAAATTGAAACACATGTATTTTAATTTATCAGGGATTTATGCAACATCTTGCATTTAGCCTGTAAAATATTAATAGCATCAGTAGTAAGTAGGAGGCAGCATGGCCTGTGCAGCTGTTCTCAGCTGAGCGGGCACAGGAGAATCGCTGGGCCCAGCTTTATCATCTCTATCTATAATATAGAAACAGCAATATCTACCTTGTTCAGTTGTATGGTTTAGATATGATTTATGTGCCTTGCACATAGCAGGAGTTTTTATATGGTGGATTAATTCATTCATTCGCCATGTACTTATTGTCTGTTTACTACACGGTGGGTCCTGGGCTGGGCACTAATGGTAGTAGATATAGTTTATCTTCTTAAAGTCTAGATTCCACTGAGAGATTTTACAAAGACATATGCTGCAGTTAGGATGGTATAGGATAGGACATGAAGGAAACTCAGAAGAAGACATACAACTTGAAGACGGGAAAGGGACTGACCTCAAGAAGGCTGCCCAATAGAAGTGATATCTAACCAGAGACCTAAAGGATGTAGGAGTCAGCAAGGTTAACAAATGGTACTTTACTAGGTATTATTTGAGAGGAGAGAAATGTTGTTCCATACAGAAGACCATGAGGTAAATGTCAGAGAAAAGAATCCTATTATGAATGTATATTGACTTGATCATGGATTGCAGAGTAGGTTTGGAGGAAGGTTGGGGAAGAGAGAGGGCCTGCTAGGAGGTGAGGCCATATAGAAAACATGGGTCAGGTTCTTCAGAAACATCTAGGCCATGTTGAGGCATTTGGATATCATCAAAAAACAATAAGGAATCATGTGAATGACTGAGTTAGGAAAGCTGCATTATCAAATTAAAAGGACAGCACAGAATGGCCAGTAATATTAACCACAAGCCTGCTATAATGGTCCAGCTGAGAGACAGTGGTGACTTTGAAGAGTGGTGGGAGACTAGGAAGACACTGAAGGACCCTAGACATTTTTGAGATATAGATTTGATATGGATCTGTGATAGATTTGAAGGGGAATAGATGGAGAAGTCTGAGTCAAGGATGACATTCAGGTTTCCGGTTTAAGTCATTGGATAGATATTACCTGTAACTATTAATAAATATCAAAAGAAAAAATATTAGGTCTTTAATCAGTCCCATACCAAAAAACTAAACCCAGTGCCATTGAGTCAATTCCAACTCATAGCGACCCTACAGGACAGAGTAGAACTGCCCCACAGAGTTTCCAAGGAGCACCTGGTGGATTCGAACTGTCGACTCTTTGGTTAGCAGCCATAGCACTTAACCACCAGGGTTTCCAATTGGCCCCATAGAAACCTTATATTTGAACTATAGATTTCTACAGCAAACAACAGAATTTTGAGTTTCCATTCTTCTATGAAATTATTGAACATTTATACTTCATAAAATTATTGAAAAAATTTAGCTAATCTTCATTAGAAAAATCACAAATGGCTCTTTATTGCGTTTTAGTAAATCAAGATCCCCATGCCCACAGTTAAAATTAATCTCTTCCACCCTCACAGGATAATATACATATATATATTTTTTCTGACTCTACTATAATACTTAGTACAGTTTTTCTTATTTCAAGGGTATCGAAGTTGACTCTCTGTCTCAACTACTTAACATCATGGTTAAGGCCTAAACCAAAACCAAACCAAACCCATTGCCACTGAGAAAATTCTGACTCATAGCGACCCTGAAGGACAGAGTAGAACTGCTCCATAGGGTTTCCTAGGAGCACCTGGTGGATTTGAACTGCCAACCTTTTGGTTAGCAGCCAAACTCTTAACCACTGTGACACCAGGGTTTCCAGTTAAGGTCTAGGAATCTGCAATTAGACTCTTTGCATTTGAATCCCAGTGCCTGATTCTCTACATGACCTTGTATAGGTCACTTAACCTTTCAGAGCCTCAGTTTCTATATATATCAAATAAGAACAATTCTAGAACCAATTTCCTGGGATTGATGTAAGTGTTAATGAGTTAGGACAAGGTTATCTGTTACTAGCATGAGGGGGACACACTATGCCTCTTGTAACGTTCTGTTCCCCACAGTGCACAGAACAGAGTTTATACCTCATAAACATTCAATGTATGATTGTTAAATTGATTCTATTTTATTTCTTATACCACACTTTCCCAAATTCAAATAGCTAGAAATTTTGAAGAATACAAACTGTGTTTCTCTTTAAAGGAAAAAACCTAACTAACCCTCGTAGTCAACAAACAGTAAAATGGCCCTTCCTCAGGTCAGCAAGCTCCTTCACGCATTCATTGTATGTAAATCCCAGGCAAAGATTGGTCTAAGTGAACCATAAAGTCTCTGACACTGTGATAAGTGACAGGTCTTTATTGGAAGGTAATTTTGTCAATAAACCAGCATTCTTTCTTTATCTTACAGTATCCAAACCAAATAATTAATGATCTGTAAACCAAATCTAATATGTGCCAACATTTAAAGAAAATAGGTAAAAGTGAAACTTTTTATAATCTGAAATATAAAAAATTATAATAGTAATAATAATGATTATAAATAATTTATTTTTATAATGTTACATTTTTATATATTGGTTTTTCTTAAGAATCACGCATTGGTAATAGCAATTCAGAATACAAGACCAAAACATCTCAATTTGTGCAATTATGTTGAATACAACAGAGATGAAAAACTTGGTGTCTGAATCACTGAACCGTGTTTAAAGAGTTACCCTTAGATGTAGAAAGCTTAGAACACATATGCTGGAACAGTTAAGAACATACTTTTTGAGTTTCTGGAGTCAAATTTCCTGTGTGGGTTCAAATCCTGAAGACACTATTTTCTACTCATGTGTGTCAGACCCAGTTTATGTGCTTCCAGAGCCTACTTCTTGTAATCTTGTTCTCCTGTCTTTACTCATCTGGTATCTTTCATTCCATCATTTTGTAACTGACCTTGGCTTCACTATTTCTCTCAGCCTTGAACTCGGTACACCCAAAGACCTCATTTGTCAATACCTTCCCCATGGCCAATACATTTTGTCACTTGGCAGAATGGACAACATCATTCCTGAACTGAGAACCCGTTCTTCATTCCTCATTAATTTCGGGTAAATTGAACTCCTTAGCCCTGCAGATAGGTTCTATTGGATTTGATTGCAATCATATTTTGAAAATATAAGTTTCTTCAAAACTTACCATAGTATTTTGTTTCACAATTCCAAAATATAGATAGTCACATCCTTTCACAGGTCTGTGCTTTGGCACCTGCTGTTCCCTCTTCCTGCGATGAATTTTCCTTGTTTGGGTATTTGGCAAAATACTATTAACCCTTCATTGTGGTACAGGCTTCATCCTTCCCTGACTTTTCTCATAAAGACCCCCTCCCCTTCAACCAATATCACCTCTGCACCTTGCACACACATCTATTATTGCATATTACATTTTTAACTGTAGTATTGTATTTTTGCTCAAATAATGTATGCTTTCTACATTCGTTTGCCAACTGTACCCCCCCCATAAGGTATTTTTGGCAGCACTGCTATGCCATTTACTTTTTTACATGTTGCTGTAAAAAAAATTAGCATAGTAGGCTCTCAAAAATTCCTTTCTGGGGGAGAATTTGGTTGGCAAGCAAACGTAGAAGGTGCGTGTTATTTCCATAAAAATACAGCATACTTGTGTTCATTTCAGCTTTCCTTGCTAGCTTCTGAGTGCATTGAGGACAAGGAGTATATTTTATCCAGCTGTGTATCCCGAGAGACTGAATATACAAATGGACCATATATGAAAATAGAACTCTAACCACAACCTGTGCAGCGACCAATCCAGGTAGCCAAACCACTACCGCCACTACAGCAATTATCCCAAAACAGTCAGGACTTGATCAAAAACTTCCAGTTTCCTTAATCTTTGTCCCTGCTTCCTACTTTGGATCAATCTGAGAAAACCAAATATGGTCCCCAAACCAATCACATAGGATGCCTTACTTCTAGTCAGCCCACCTCCAGCTCCACCACGCAGACAGCCTTCCTTTTTTTTTTTTTTTTTCCACTATGAAGCATTCCCACACCCCTGACTGCCTTTGAGACTCTGCCAAGCAGAAGAGATGGTGGCTTCCTCTCTTGCTAAACCAAACTCTGAATAAATAGCCTCTGCTTGTTCTCTTGTGGGTGGTCTTTATTTCTACAGTCCCTAGCATCAAACTTTATAAATGCTGAATGACTATGTTTTCTCTCTCTACCTTGATGGAAAGAGTGTTGGAATGGTGGGCTGGCTAAGCATGGAACAGCTCTGCAGGGAAGCCCCTAACAAGAATTTTCAGTGGATCTAACAAAGGAGCCAAAAAAAAAAAAAAAAAAAAAAAACAAACAAAGGAGCCAATCAGCTCACAATTCTAGCAGAGTATCTCACGAGCTAAACTGGAGAAGTGGGCCCATAAAAACGGGCATGAATAAAATCAAGGAAGAAGAGATACAAAGAGGGAAGAAGAAACACAAAAAGGAAAGCTGGAAGTTTATTGGGTAAATCCTGAAGCAAAGGACTCATGTTTATGCTACTATCAGAGGCCCCTCTGATCAACAAAGATGAGTCACATCATATAAAGGGCCAGGAAAAGGGAAGACTCAATGTTTAAGAATTAAAAAAAATAAAATAGATAAACCCTCAAATATTGAAAGAATATGCAAATCTGCATTCACAATCTGATTCCCTTTTCCTTTGCTTTGCAAAATCAAGCAATTTCGCTTCGAGTCCTTTGTAATATATTTTATAAGACAATACCAAGTCAGCTTATTTATTTTACACTTGGAAAGGCAACAGAGAAGACTTATCATGGCATGAGGGATGAGGTATGCCTCCAGAAGCATTAGACCCAGCTATCAGTGTACCTCTGATACCCGAAATCAACCCCACGGCAGAGGGAAAGCTTAGTCATGCAGGCTGCACTTCCTGCAGAAAGCAAAACCAACAAAACGGACACACGTGCAGGAGGTTGTCTTTGAAGCGTAAAGACCATTATCTCCATCTGCCAAAACAATGCCATAATAAAATTGCCTCTTTCATTCATTGCATTAGAGGACCTTAATATTTTCCCTCATTTCTAAGGTGTAATTAAATATAAGAGTCCCTGGGAGGCACAAATAGTTAACACACTCAGCGGCAAACTAAAAAGTTGGAAGTTTAATGTCCATTCAGAGGCTCCTCAGAAGAAAAGCTTGGTGATCTATTTCTGAAGAATCAGCCATTGAAAACCCTATGGAGCACAGTCCTATTCTGAGACACATGGGTTCACCTTGACTTGGAATCAACTTGACAGCAACCAGTTTTAATTAGATATGGATTATATGTATTTTGGCAGCACAGCGTATCATATTGGTTTGGGTGTGAACTATTGAGCTAGAAAACCTGAATTCAAATCTTGGTTCTTATTAGCTATAAAAAAGGGCAACTTATTTAACCTATCAAGCCTTCAGATTTCCAATCTGTACAATGGGTATAATAATCCATCTATCTCTCAGGGTTATTGTGAGGACAAAAGAAAATAATGTGCAAATGATATTTAGTGCAGCACTTCATAAAGGATTGTTGTTAGTTGCCACTAAGTTGATTCAAACGCATGGTGGCCTCACGTGTGCAGAATACAACCACTCCATAGGGTTTTCAAGGCTCTTATTCTTATTTTATCGCTATATTCAATGCGTGAATGACTATACATGTATGGGCATGTACGCATATACTAGGTATACATGATACACACTTTAATACTCATAATATTAGACTTCTTCATATTTATAAGGGTTTTGTATCAAGATGTGCACAAATCCTCAAAGGTACCTATATAAAATATAAAAATATAGCATCTATAAAATGTAGTGAACTGAATTATTACTGTGTGCTTGGCAATACATTTTAAAACCATGAAGCTGTTAAGCAATAATGATGTTGGGTAGGCAACTGGGCTCGGCTCACTTACTAGGAAAGGAACCGAGCCTTGCACAAAATGATTCACCCTTCTGCTCAGGAAAATTCAATCTAGTACTGCCATCAGTGCTTTTCAGGGTCACTATCAAGTACTGAAACTTGTGATTATTAGATCCGTGGACCTAATGATCCACCATATGTTTTATACAGCATGTATCCTTGCTTTTTCCTCCGTTCCCCCAGGCTAAAACAGCCTGGTTAAATTCTCTTCAAGCCCTACTTTCAGAACTACTTCGTATTATCACTTCTGCCGTGGAGACTTCTCCTTTTTCACCTTCTGTTACCATAGTCCCTGGCTGTCCCTCTGCAGTAGGGTGAATCATAACCAAAAAAAAAAAAAAAAAAAACTCATTGCCGTCCAGTCAATTCCAACTCATAGTGACCTTATAGGACAGAGTAGACCTGGCTCAGAGGGTTTTCAAGGTTATAATCTTTATGGAAGTAGTCTGCCACATCTTTCTCCCCTAGAGCGGCTGGGGGGCTTGAGCCCCTGACCTTGACCTTTCAATTAGTCGCTTAGTGCTTAACCATCATAAACTATTATAATTTGTGCATGATTCTGTCTCATCCAATATGCTGTGAGTTGCCTGAGGACACGGATAATATTTTGTGTCTTCGTAGCAGTAACATTTAGCACAGTAGCAGTATGCCATTTTATTTATTTATTCATAACGTTCCTTTGGTAAACACTCATTAAGTGCCTGCAATGTGCCATGCTAGGCACTTGAGTTTTACCAGAAAATAAGGAAGATACAGTCCCCACAGAAACCCTGGTGGTGTACTGGTTAAGTGCTATGGCTGCTAACCAAAGGGTCGAGAGTTTGAATCCGCCAGGCAGTCCTTGGAAACTCTATGGGGCAGTTCTACTCTGTCCTATAGGGTCGCTATGAGTTGGAATTGACTCGACGGCACTGGGTTTGGTTTTGGGTTTGGACAGTCCCCACATCTTCACAGTCTAGCCAGGAAGACAAGCATCAAACAGGTAACTGCAGGTATGATGAGCAGCAGATTTCTGAAGCTGAAGGGAAGGAAAGGTAGATGTTGCTAAGTTATGTGGGAGAGGAGCACTTCAGGAAAGAGGAAGAACATGGGTAGAAGAATGAGGCAGAATAATATAGCTTGTACCAAGGACTAAGAAAAGTCTAGTAGGGCTGGACTTTGGAAAGTTAGGGGTTTGTGTCCATGTTGTTTGGGACCATGTAGGTCATTTGAGTATTTTAAAGTGTTGTAAGAAATGATTGAATAGTTTTAAGCGAAGCAGTGACATGATCAGATTTGTGTTTTGAAAAGACACGACCTTGCTCCTGTTTTATATGTGCATAAAATGGATCAGACCTAGGGAATAACTGTTTGTTAGGAGACCAGTTAGGAAACTGTTTAAGTAATAATCCAGGTGTGATATAATGGTGACTCAGGACAGGTGGGTATTAGAGGGGGTAAAGAAGAAAGGACTGTCAAGAGATATTTAAATTTAAAGGACAAAATGCACAGATTGTTGTGTTCAGTGGATATGGGGGAGCGTATGAGAGGTAGAAAGGAATCAAAGATAAACATTGACTTCTAATTTTAGCAATTCCACATAGATGCCAGAATTAACCCTTAAACCCAAGTCAGATCTTGGCATTCTTGAAATTCTCTAATGGCTCCCTTTTGCTTTGAGGATTAAGTCTAGCTCATAGCCTTGAAGGCAGGCTTCAATCCGGGCCCAAACTCATCTCTATATTTTTGCCTTTTTATTTTACAAACACTGAATTATGTCCAATTTTCTAAACATGTCACATCACTTGTGCCTTAAGTATCTGTTCATGATTTTCCCCCTTTCCTGGATATGTATATATATATATACACATATAGATATATACTTTTTTCTATATATTCTTTTTAAAATTCTAGAAGTCCTTCAAAATCTCTGATCAGGTATCATCGTTATAAAGCTTGGGAAACTTTTCATTCACTTATTCCTTTCTCTCCATTCCCTTTGTGCTTCAAGTAAGTTAATTTTTGTACTTATCATACTCCGTTGGAATACTGCGGGTTTTGCTATTGTTTATCTTTTTCAGCATATATACTTCAGTATTTTTACCTCAGCATATCTGTTTCTTTGATTCCCTCCAGACCTAGATAAAATTAGATGTTAACATATAGAACCCTGAAACTAGAAAATTGTACGATTTTTTTTTCTTTCACTTTCAAGAGCAAAAAGTTAAGAATAAATTGCCAAAAAGTGGGAGATTTTTTTGTGAAATTCAAAGGTATTTTGTCATTCTGAAGTAACTGACCTTAGAAACAGAAAGAGAGAGGGAAAAAAGAAATTAAAGTGTATCAAGTACTGGCCACTGTGCTAAATCCCATTACTCAAATTATCTTATTTTATCTTTAGGACGATCCTGTGAGGCCAATATCAGTAGTTCTGCGCAGGACTCAATCTCTACTTTTGGAAACCCTGGGGATAAATTTAGGAAGCTTCACGGTGGCGCTCACAGGAAACTGAAAGACATTGCTCAGTGTTCTCCCCAGTGCAGGCCTCAAATGACTTCTTCCTTGTTTTATATCGTACATTATAGGGAATGACATCATTAAGCTGGTACACGATTTATGCTGGGTGAAGGGGAAGCCTTGTCAGAGATAAATTAGATTTTTGTCCTGTCACAATAAAGTTCTCATCTTTCTTCTTAAAGATTCCTAATTCTTCCTAAAGCATCAGGGAAATGTACACAATGATAATGTACGAAAGGAGAACAAGAAGAGGACTTTTTGGTGTTCTTCCCATACAAGGGACACCTACTTCTTTGGAGCCTGTTCTCAATGACCCTAGCTTACACTGCAATGAGCATCCAAACCTCCCTGGAGTATGTATTATTTATCCACAATATCTTGCATTTTTGTTTGCTTTTTGGACTTGGGGAAGTAATACAGTATAATACAAATGACACGGCTGTTGAATCTGACTTATTTACCACCTCTGGAAAATGACCTAACTTCTCAGGCACCCATATTCTTTATCTATATTAGAGATGATAATATCAATTGAATAATATGACCGAGAAGTTTAAATAAGATTAGGAATATAAAAGTCTAGGATAATACATGAAACATACTGAATACTTTTATCTATTTTAAGCCGGATTATTTGAAGTCTAGACTTAAAAAGACAGGCTTTCGAGAAGCATACCTATGTTAACTAAATAATAATAAACTAAGATATTGTGCTCGTGACCACTACATTTTGGACTGCATTTGCCTGCTAACCTGTGACGCTGGCCTTTCATAGGGCTAGGTGTATTCACGAAGAAAGACTCTTTGTTGCGCAGGCCATATCAACAGTAAATGACTTCTTGTGCTGTGATCAGTCTAGCTCAGTTTTGCCCAAATCCTAATAAAAAGTGTTTTCCTTTTGTTTGCTTCTTCCCCTACCCCGTCCCAAACACCCAAACAAGCTTTTATGTAAAGTGAGTAGAGGGAGAATATGACCAACATTATCAGTTTTAGTATATATCTTCCATGGTGCTACACCCTTTACGTGAAGAAAATAATATTGCCAAGGATAATTATATGACATTTATATACCTGTCTCTACAAAATGCATGAGAATTTGATATGAAAACATAAAAGGAATATCAAAACTCACCCTCTAAAGAACAAAAGCAAAACTGAAACAAAAGGACAGTGGATTCAGGCTTAATAATAAGAAGAGTTAGCAGTGGCCTTAACGTCAACTTGTTCACCCAGCTGTTCTTCGAAGTTTTTTTTAGGTTTTTTGTTTGTATGTTTGTTTGGTTTAAATAGGTAGTTGAGTTTTCTAGGCTGCAAATCTTTGCAGAAGCAGATTGTAAAGTCTTTCCCCTGGGGAGCTGCTGGGTGGGTTTGAACTGTCAAATTTTGGTTAGCAGCCAAGTGCTTAACTGTTGCACCACCAGGGCTCCTACCTTTCTGGTTACTCCTGCTCAATTCCCTTTACTGATTCTTCTGTATCTGTACTGGTATGCCTCATGCTTACTCTTCAGACCCATGTCCTCAAAGTTTTAAAATTTGCTCTATGTGAACAAGTCTCAAAATTGTATTTCCAGTGCTGACCTCTTTTTTGAACACCAGACTTGTATAGCCAATGCTAAATTAGTGTCTACAATGGAATACCAAAAGTCATCTCAGTCTGACTGAACCCATGAACCCCTGCTCTCCTTTATAAAAATTGCTTCCACACATAGTCTTCTCAATCTCAGGTAATGGAAACTCCATTCCCCCAGGTTCTCAGGCCAAAAACTTTGGAGTCTTCCTTAAAACCTCTCTTTCTCTCCCATTCCAGACCTTCACTCCAGAAATGCTTTTGGCTCTATCTTCAAAATATACCCAGAATCTTACCACTTCTCACTGTTTCCACTACTAGTATCCTTGCCCATGCCATTATCATCACTTACCTGGAATATTGTAATAGATTCCTAATTGAGCTCCTGGATTCTATCTTTGATCCCTTATGGCCTATTCCACACATGGCCACTAGAATGATGACTTAAAATGCTATGTTATATCATGTCACTCATCTGACCCAAATAAAATTCAAAGTTTCTACAATAACCTACTGCTCTCTATTCATTCATTCTGCTTCAGGAACAATGATCTCCTTGTTCTTGCTTGAATATGACAAACATACTCCTGGCTCAGCACCTTTACACAGCCTGTTCCCTCTGCCTAAAACACTCTTCCCTTAGATAACTGTGTGGCTTCCACTTTCACTTCCTTCAAGTCTTTGCTCAAATGTCATCTCCAAAAAGCTTACACTGTAATTTTAAAATTTTACTCCTTTCCCCACACTCTCCATTTCCCTTACCCAGCTTTATTTTTTTGTAATTCCCACAGCACTTATTACCCTCTAGCCTACTGTTTAATTAATGCTCTAATGTAAGCTCCTTGAATGAAGATATTTTTTGTCTGTTTGATTCATAGCAGTATTCTCTTCTGTACCTAGAATAACTTCTGGCACAAGATAGGTTCTCAATAAACATTTGTGGAATAAATAACCGTGCCATTCACAATGAAAATTCTCTTCCTCTCTGGTTTATTGAACTAAGAGCAAGGTAAATAAAAAATAGTGATCCCATTTGCTCTTGGAGAACAGGTTTATATGAGTTTAAAGCTAAAACAGAGTTTAGCTGTGGTTGACTCAAGCCCCATTCATTTGTCATATAGGGAAAATAAGCTTGCTCCTCAAACAAACTTGCTGTCATAACTCTTTATAAAAGTGATCCTTTGTTATTACAAGAGTATTTTGAAAAGCTGAAGTGTGAAATAAATATATATATATCCATAATTCTATATTTGAGAAATTAACCATTAATATGGATGTATTTACCTTCAGTCTTGTTTTCTTACACACGCCCATTTGTGCGAATGCATAATCACATAGCCCATATCATTATCTCATTCATTCAAATTTTTATTTCAAATGTACATTAGTCAACACAACTAACACATGAATTACATTTTCATATACATTAGGACAATGCAGTAAAAGTAAAATCGCCCTTGACTTATAAAAGGATCATTTCGCCACGTTCAAGTCTCTGTATTACATGTTTGATGATACATCCTATTGGTAAACCTCTATCGACAAAGTATGGAAATAAATCTACTCCATTTTAATAATTCAAAGCTATGCTCAAATCCTAGCTCATTTGTAAATGTAGAACATCCAATAAACTAAAGGAACACCATTCATTTTGGTGAAGTAAGAGTGAGATGCCCCTGGCTATTTGTCAGATATGAAGTTTGTTATTACCTACAAGGCAGACAACCCCAGTCACTTGCCACTCTACTATTCTTATTTAGAGCAAATCTACACACTGGAGAAAAGTAATTGATTGGGACAATTATCTAGGCAGCCTTCACACCTGCTCCCTCGTAACAGTCAACCAACCAGCTAAACAACCAACACATAAATAAGAACAAACCCACTTTTCTCCTGAAAATAAAAGCTATTGTTTCTTAAGTATCTTGATAATGGTAACAAAACCAATTCTACTTGAATTAGATAGATAATTTCACACAGAGGAAGGTGTAAAGAATTACTTTTGACTCAAGTATCTGGTTACTTAAAACATTTATTTTTGGTTTGATTGTCTATGTGTGCTTTTCTTTTTCCTGGCGTGATATGAGGCAAAATTGCCTTATTTTTCCATTTAACTTTCATTAGTCTTACTATCAAGACTAGAATAGCTCATTATTTTTCCTTTGCCAATGTGAAAACTGATGTTCTTTTATCCTGTCCCATAAACAAACAAACAAAAAAACCCAAACCCATTGCCATCAAGTCAATTCCAACTCATAATGAGCCTGTAGGACAGAGTAGAACTGCCCCAAAGGACTCCCTAGACTGTAATTTTTACAGAAGCAGATTGCCAGGTCTTTCTCCTGTGTAGTTGCTGGGTGGGTTTGAACCATCAACTTTCGGTTACCAACCAAGTGCTTAACCACTGTACTACCAAGGTGCTTTTCTATCCCATCGACCACACCAAAAACAGGGCCCAATATCTCTAAAGTTTTGATTTTCTTTGTGAATTACTGTTTGTTTTACTAGCACCTCCCCAAATTATGTTGTTTTTCTTGTTGTTCTGGAATACATGGGGAGAATGTGTCAGAATTTTTTTTTTTTTTTCAGATTATGCAGGATTTCCTGGGCCTTAATTTGGAGGTAAAGTGAGGTATACACTATCTAACTTAAGATTCCCACATGTGTCTGTCAGTTTGTTGTACTGTGGGGGCTTGTGTGTTGCTGTGATGCTGGAAGCTATGCCACCGGTATTCAGATAACAGCAGGGTCACCCATGGAGGACAGATTTCAGCTGAGCTTTCAGAATAAGACAGACTAGGAAGAAGGACCCGGGAGTCTACTTATGAAAAGCATTAGCCACTGAAAACCTTATGAATAGCAGCAGAACATTGTCTGATGTAGTGCTGCAAGATGAGGCCCCCAGGTTGGAAGGCACTCAAAAGATGACTGGGGAAGAGCTGTCTCCTCAAAGTACAGCGACCTTAATGATGTGGATGGAGTAAAGCTTTCGGGACATTCATTTGCTGATGTGGCTTGACTCAAAATGAGAAGAAACAGCTGCAAACATCCGTTAATAATCAGAACCTGGAATGTTCGAAGTATGAATCTAGGAAAATTGGAAATTGTCAAAAATGAAATGGAACACATAAACATCAATATCTTAGGCATTAGTGAGCTGAAATGGACTGGTATTGGCCATTTTAAATTGGACAATCGTATAGTCTACTATGCTGGGAATGACAACTTGAAGATGAATGGTGTTGCATGCATCCTCAAAAAGAACGTTTCAAAATCTGTCCTGAAGTACTATGCTGTCAGTGATAGGATAATATCCATACGCCTACAAGGAAGACCAGTTAATATGACTATTATTCAAATATACGCACCAACCACTAGGGCCAAAGATGAAGAAATGGAAGACTTCTATCAGCTGCTGCAGTCTGAAATTGATTGAACATGCAATCAAGATGCATTGATAATTACCGGCGATTGGAATGCAAAAGTTGGAAACAAAGAAGAAGGATCAGTAGTTGGAAAATATGGCCTTGGTGATAGAAACAATGCCAGAGATTGAATGATAGAATTTTGCAAGACCGACGACTTCCTCATTGCAAATATCTTCTTTCATCAACATAAACAGTGACTATACACATGGACCTTGCCAGATGGAACACACAGAAATCAAATTGACTACATCTGTGGGAAGAGACAATGGAAAAGCTCAATATCATCAGTCAGAACAAGGCCAGGGGCCGACTGTGGAACAGACCATCAATTGCTCATATGCAAGTTCAAGCTGAAACTGAAGAAAATCAGAGCAAGTCCACGAGAGCCAAAATACAACCTTGACTATATCCCACCTGAACTTGGAGACCATCTCAAGAACAGATTTGACACACTGAACACTAGTGACCGAAGACCAGACGAGTTGTAGAATGACATCAAGGACATCATCCATGAAGAAAGCAAGAGGTCACTGAAAAGACAGGAAAGAAAGAGAAGACCAAGATGGATGTCAGAGGAGACTCTGAAACTTGCTCTTGAGCATCGAGCAGCTAAAGTGAAAGGAAGAATTCATGAAGTAAAAGAACTGAACAGAAGATGTCAAAAGGCCTCTCGAGAAGACAAAGTATTATAATGACATGTGCAAAGAGCTAGAGATGGAAAACCAAAAGGGAAAAACACACTTGGCGTTTCTCAAGTTGAAAAAACTGAAGAAAAAATTCAAGCCTCGAGTTGCAATAGTGAAGGATTCCATGGGGAAAATATTAAATGATGCAGGAAGCATCAAAAGAAGATGGAAGGAATACACAGAGTCATTATACCAAAAAGAATTAGTCGATATTCAACCATTTCAAGAAGTGGCATATGATCAGGAACCCACGGTACTGAAGGAAGAAGTCCAAGCCGCTTTGAAGGCATTGGCGAAAAACAAGGCCCCAGGAATTGATGGGATATCAAATGAGATGTTTCAACAAACAGATGCAGCGCTGGAGGTGCTTACTTGTCTATGCCAAGAAATATGGAAGACAGTTTCCTGGCCAACTGATTGGAAGAGATCCATATTTATGCCTATTCCCAAGAAAGGTGATCCAACCAAATGTGGAAATTATAGAACAAAATCATTAATATCACACACAAGCAAAATTTTGCTGAAGATCATTCAAAAATGGCTGCAGCAGTATATCGATGGGGAACTGCCAGAAATTCAGGCTGGTTTCAGAAGAGGACGTGGAACCAGGGATATCATTGCTGGTGTCAGATAGATCCTGGCTGAAAGCAGAGAATACCAGAAGGATGTTTACCTGTGTTTTATTGACTATGCAAAGGCATTTGACTGTGCGGATCATAACAAACTATGGATAACACTGCGAAGAATGGGAATTCCAGAACACTTTATTGTGCTCATGAGGAACATTTACATAGATCCAGAGACAGTTGTTCAGACAGAACAAGGGGATACTGATTGGTTTAAAGTCAGGAAAGCTGTGCGTCAGGGTTGTATTCTTTCACCATACCTATTTAATCTGTATGCTGAACAAATAATCCGAGAAGCTGGACTATATGAAGAAGAACAGGGCATCAGGATTGGAGGAAGACTCATTAACAACCTGCGTTATGCAGATGACACAACCTTGCTTGCTGCAAGTGAAGAGGACTTGAAGCACTTACTAATGAAGATCAAAGACCACAGCCTTCAGTATGGATTGCACCTCAACATAAAGAAAACAAAAATCCTCACAACTGGACCAATGAACAACATCATGATAAATGGAGAAAAGATTGAAGTTGTCAAGGATTTCATTTTACTTGGATCCACAATCAACAGCCATGGAAGCAGCAGTCAAGAAATCAAAAGACACATTGCATTGGGCAAACCTGCTGCAAAGGACCTCTTCAAAGTGTTGAAGAGCAAAGATGTCACCCTGAAGACTCAGGTGTGCCTGACCCAAGCCATGGTATTTTCAATCACAAAATATGCATGTGAAAGCTGGACAATGAATAAGGAAGACCGAAGAAGAGTTGACGCCTTTGAATTGTGCCGTTGGCGAGGAATGTTGAATATACCATGGACTGACAAAAGAATGAACAAATCTGTCTTAGAAGGAGTACAACCAGAATGCTCCTTAGAAGCAAGGATGGCGACGCTGAGTCTTACATACTTTGGACATGTTATCAGGAGGGATGAATCCCTGGAGAAGGACATTGTGCTTGGCAGAGTACAGGGTCAGTGGAAAAGAGGAAGGCCCTCAACGAGCTGGAATGACACAGTGGCTGCAACAATGAGCTCAAGCATAACAACCATTGCGAGGATGGCGCAGGACTGGGCAGTGTTTCGTTCTGTTGTGCATAGGGTTGCTATGAGTCGGAACCAACTCGACTGCACCTAACAACAACAACAACAAGAACTTAGCATTTAATATTAAAATCACATTTAGAGGCAAATTTGTATGCAGGGAATTTTATATATTTTCTCCCTCCGTAATACAAACAAGTCATATTTTCATCAGAATTTTGTTTGTTTTGTTAGGTCAGTATACAGTCTCTCTCTCCCTCATTCTAATGTTGGGTATAGCCTGTTTCAGTGTTGACATCAGTGAAGATGCATCAGAAGATAGGACATTTGGGGAAACTCTGAGTTAGTATTTATTTGTTTGCAGCTTGTCTGAATAGTAGTTTGAATACATTGTGCTCTAATGACTTCTAGATATAGAAGGGAAATAATAAGGAAGAGTTTCTCTCTCCAAACTGGGAATGAGCAGCTTGTTTATCAGATATTCTTTATGCCTCGCTCATTTATTTAAAGTCATGGAACACCCATCATGTGCCAGACATTGTTCTAGGCACTGGAGGTCCAGAAACAAGCAAGACACACAAGATTCCCAACCTCTTAGAATTTGTGCATCTGAAGCTTAAGATAATAAATGAAATACTTAGCACAGGGGTGGCACATGGTGAAGGATAAAAACTTTCTTCTTCTTCTTTTTTTTTTTTTACAAAATTACCAATGTAAGGAAAAACAATAAAAAGTTCATAAAGATCAAGAGTAATGTCCAAGGCCACCAGTTCTCTAACTAAAGAACTAACCAATAAATAAATAGAATGTCTCTGGAGTTACACTACCTGGGTTCTAATCCTAGACCCACCACATACAGAGTTTGTGTCTTTAGGGAATTTATTCAAATACTTTGTACCTTTGTTTGCTTATTGGTATACCCAGTGCAAAATAGTACCTGTCACAAAGAATTGTGGTGAGAAATAAAGGAACCAATCTATGTAACAGCATGGCGCCAGGTAAGTGGTAAGTGCTCAATAAACATAAACTACTTTTACTATCTACATCTCATGCTATCTCATTCAATAGTAATCCATACTATTTTTAAGGAAAATGAGGAAGCCTACAAACTAACTTAAATTCCTTAAAGAAAAAAAAAACTTTTTTTTCCGACCATTTTCAGGAAATAAATGATACACTAGTTTGTTGAGTTTTCTTTCTTTGAGCTAATGTTTGTGCTATGTGAATTTGGGAAGGGGGCCACACAGTCAAAACAAAGATGCCAAATTTTAATATAAACGCATCTAGACAGACAAGTGTTCAGCAGAATTACCAAATATTATAGTAGTAGAAACAGTCTAAGGGTTAGACCTAGATGTGGAACACATTGCCAATTCTACACAAGATTCAGAGAAGGCATTTAATATACATACCCTTCCAATTCTCCCAAGTCCAAAGTCAGCAGCTTGTTAATCTCATGAGATAACTGCACATGTAGAGAAATGATATGTCATGAAATCATATATTGTAACAAGTGTGCCTCAGTTTTTTTTTTTATTTTTTTGTCCCTCCCCAAGAAGTCTTTAAACTTCTTAGACATTTTTTCCCCAAATGCCTACCTCTCTCTGACATTTTATTTTTTTATCAATTTGTTACTTTTTTGTCGTACTTCAGACAAAGTTTTACAGAACAAACTAGTTTCTCATCAAACAGTACACACATTGTTCTATGACATTGGTTAACAACCCCACAACAGGTCAACACTCTCCTTTCTCAACCCCAGGTCCCCTAATACCAATTTTCCTGTTCCTTCCTGCCTTCCAGTCCCTGCCCCAGGGTTGGTGTGCCCCTTTAGTCTTGTTTTGTTTCTCAAATGACTTTCAAATAAACATATACTCTAGATCCCATCTTTAGCCTCAATACCAGATAATGGAGATCTAAGCACAAAAGAAAAAAAAATTCTTTTTCAATTCAAGCAGGGCTGTGATGATCACACATTGGGTATTTTGGAAAGAAAAACTCTTGTGGTGGGTTGACTAGCATAACCTCTCAGGTCTTTACAACCAACACTCCACCACTTTTTAAAGGTGGTGTTCCAAAAATAATGAATTACTAAAAAAGTTGAAGATTTTCAAATTAGAAGTAGTATTAGACATTTCTTTCCCTATATTCCTATTATACTTTGAACACATGCCTATTAGAACAATTACCTGTTTACAATAAGCTTCACTGTTTTCATACCTGTCTCTCCAATGTAAATAGAAACCACTTGTCTTCATTCTTTTCGGTTTTGTATCCCCTCCCATTTGCATAGTACCTGAACATTCAATCATTCATCCTCTAATTCATTCATTCACAAATTTTCATTGAGCATCTGTTTTAAGCCTGGCGCTATGAACCTGAGAATCAGTGGTACACACGACAGACATGGTAGTTATATCAGGGAGCCTAGTTGTTGGTAGGAGAGAGACACTGAAGACAGAGATACAAAAATATAAACTTGAAATTGTGATAATATCTGTTATAGATTGAACTGTGTCCCCCTAAAATATATGTTGTAAATCCTAACCTCTATGCCTATGGTTATTATTCTATTTGGGAATGGATTGTCTTTGTTATGTTAATAAGGCAGGATTAGTAAGTGATATATCTTGAGTCAATCTCTTTTGAGATATAAAAGAGAGCAAAGGCAGGAGAAGAGAGGTGCCATGCCACATAATAACTGCCTGGGAACAGAAGCTCAGAAGAGGCAGGGACCTTCCTCCAGAATTGACAGAAAGAGAAAAACTTCCCCTAGAACTTCCATCCTGTATTTGGACTTCTTACATCCTAACCAACACAAATCTGTCAGTTTGTCGTACTGAGGTGGCTTGCATGTTGCTATGATGACGGAAGCAATGCCACTGGTATTTTAAATACTACCAGGGTCACCCATGGTTACATCTTCCTGAATAAGGCAGACTGGGCAAAGGGCCAGGCAACCTGCTTCTGAAAACTTTGGTCAGTGAAAACCTTTGGATAGCAGCAGAACATTGTCTGATATAGCACCAGAAGATGAGCACCTCAGGATGGATGGCACTCAAAATATGACCAGGGAAGAGCTGCCTCCTCAAAGTAGAATCGACCTTAATGACATGTACATAGTAAAGCTTTCGAGACCTTCATTTGCTAATGTGGTATGACTCAAAATGAGAAGAAATAGTTGCAAACATCCATTAATAACCAGAATGTGGAATGTACAAGTATGAATAAAGCAAAACTGGAAGCTGTCAAAAATGAAAAGGAGTGCTTGAAGATTGATAGCCTAGGCATTAGTGAGATGAAATGGGCAGGTATTCACCATTTTGAATCAGACAATCATATGGTCTACTATGGTGGGAATGACAAATTGAAGAGGAATAGCATTGCATTTATCATAAAAAAGAAAAAAATTCAAGATCTATCCTGAAATACAATGCTGTCAGTGATAGGATAATATCCCCACACCTACAAAGAAGACCCAGCAAATACAAATAATATTCAAATTTACACACCAATCACTAATGCAGAAGATGAAGAATTTAAGAAATTTTACCAACTTGTGCAGTCTGAAATTGATAAAATATGCAATCAAGATGCTTTGATAATTACTACTAGAAAAAAAAAAGTGATTGGAATGCAAAAGTTAGATACAAAGAAAGATCAGTAGTTGGAAAATATAGCCTTAGTGACTGAAATGACACAGAGGATCACATGATAAAATTTTACAAGAAAAATGATATCTTCATTGCAAGTATCTTTTTTGAAAACATAAACGTGGACCTCACAGGATGGAACACATAGAAGACAAATCAACTACATATGTGGAAAGAGACTTGATATCATCAGTCAGAACAAAGCCAGGGGCTGATGCAGAACAGACTATCAATTGCTTATATGGAAGTTCAAGTTGAAGCTGAAGAAAATTAAAACAATTCCATAAGGGCTAAAGTAAATTATTCAGTATATCCCATCTGACTTTAGAGACTGTCTCAAGAATTGATTCGACGCATCGAATGCTAACGGCCGAAGACCAGACAAGTTGTGGGATGATGTCAGAAAAGCTATACATTAAGAAAGCTAAAAGTCTTTAAAAAGACAGAAATGAAAGAAACGACCAAAATGGATGCCAGAAGAGACTCTGAAACTTGCTCTTGAATATAAAACCAAAGAAAAGCCCACTGCCGTAGAGTCGATTCTGACTCACAGCAACTCCTCTTGAACATAGAGAAGAAGCTAAAGTGAATAGAAGATATTACAAAGCAAAAGAGCTAAACAGAAGATTTCAAAAGGCAGCTCAAGAAGACAAAGTATTATAGCGAAGTGTGCAAAGACCTAGAGTTAGAAAACCAAAAGGGAAGAACATGCTTGGTATTTCTCAAGCTGATAGAATTGGAAAGAAAAAAAACAGTTCAAGACTTGAGTTGCAATATTGAAGAATTCTATGGGCAAAAAATTGAACAACACAGGAAGCATCAAAAGAAGATGGAAAACATACACAGAGTCACTGTACAAAAAGCATTGGTCAAAAAAAAGTATTGGTCAATATTCAACCATTTCAGCAAATAGCATATGACCAAGAACTGATGATATTGAAGAAGTCCAAGCTGCACTAAAGACACTGGTGAAAAATGAGGGTCCAGGAACTGACAAACCACAAATAGAGATGTTTCAACAAACAGATGCGATGCTGGAACCACTCACTTGTCTATGCCAAGAAATTCATAAACAGCTCCTTGGCCAACTGAATAGAGGAAATCCGTATTTATGCTCATTTGAAAGAAAGGTGATCTAACAGAATGCAGAAATTTTTTAATGATGTCATTTATACCGTATACAGGTAAATTTTTTCTGAAGACAATTCAAAAACGGTTGCAGCAGTACATCAGCAGGCAAGTGCTAGATTCGAGCCAGATTCAGAAGAAGACTTGGATGAAGGGATATCACTGCTGATGTCAGATGGACCTTGGCTGAAAGCAGAAAATACCAGAAAGATATTTACTTGTATTTTATCGACTATGCAAAGGCATTCGACTGCCTGGATCACAACAGATTAAGAATAACATGGTGAAGAATGGGAAATCCAGAAAACTTAATTTTGCTCGTGTGGAATCTGAACATAGACCAAGAGGCAGTAGTTCAGAGAAAAGGAGGGGATACTGTACTGTTTATAACCAGGAAAGGTGAGTGTCGGGGTTGCATCCTTTCACCATACTTACTCAATCTGTATGCAGAGCAAATAATCCAAGAAACTAGAAGTAGCATCATGATTAGAGAAAGAGTCATTAACAACCTGCACTATGTAGATGTCACAACCTTCCTTGCTGAAAGTGAAGAGGACTTGAAGCACTAACTGATGAAGATCAAAGACTACAGCCGTCAGTAAGGATTACACTTCAACATAAAGAAAACAAAAACCTAACAACGGTACCAATAAGCAGCATCATGATAATCAGAGATAATACTGAAATTGTCAAGGATTTCATTTTACTTGGATCCAAAATCAGTGCCCATGGAAGCAGCAGTCAAGAAATCAGGCGACATATTGCATTGGGCAAATCCAGTGCAAACGACCTCTTTAAAGCATTAAAAAGCAAAGATGTCACTCTGAGGACTAAGGCGTGTCTGACCCAAGCCATGGTATTTTAAATAGCCTTATATGCATGTGAAAGCTGGATAATGAATAAGGATGACTGAAGAAGAATTGATACATTCAAATTAATGTGTTGGCAAAGAATATTGAGTGTACCATGGACCGCCAAAAGAACAAACAAATCTGTCTTGGAAGAAGTACAACTTGGATGCTCCTTGGAAGCAAGGACGACAAGACTTCGTCTCACATATTTGGGACATGTTACCAAAAGATATCACCCCTGAAGAAGGACGTCATGCTTGGTAAAGTAAAGGGTAAGAGCAAAAGAGGAAGACCCTCAACGAAATGGATTAACACAGTGGCTGTAACAATGGGTTTAAACATAACAATAATTGTGAGGATGGCACACTACCAGGCAGTGTTTCATTCTGTTATATATAGGGTCAGTATGAGTCAGAACCAACTTGACAGCACCTGACAACAACAACTAGTCCCCTGTTAGAAAATAAATTTCCCTTTGTTAAAGCCACCCAACTGGGATATCTCTGTTATTGCAACACTAGGTAACTAACACAAAGTCTAAGGAAAAAAAAAAGTGTAGGTGGTCCTGGTCCTATCAGGGGGTCTAGGGAAAGACTCTGCATGAAAAGACAATTAAGCATCAGTCTTAACAAAGCCTGCTTAGTAAAGGGACTGTGAAATAAATGCTTTGTTTAATTAATTAACTTCCTCTACATCTTAACTTGAATGGAAGAAAAGAGAATAAATAAGTTGGTACCTTTTAAAACAGACAAAATGAAGTTGAATGGATTTGTCTGGAGTGCCTGAATATAATAACATATGAAAAGCCTTCACTTCATTTTCTGCTAAGCTTTGCTGATTATCTCCATCACAATTCAATTTCCAAATTTAGTCATTATAACTCATTGATCATGCCCATTGCCTAAAGCCCTGTGTGTATATAATACATGATTAAAGATAGTAAATACATGTTGGCAATATTTCCCACTTAAGAAATGGATTGTTTAGGACACCCTCGATTCCCTCTCCTGGGGTAATGTAGCTTGACTATTGCTTCATTGGATCTTCATCTTATGGATGCACAAAAGACATTTAACAAATTTCACCTTTTCCTAAAACAATTTAAATGTATTTGTTATTTTCCTCCATCAAAACAACCACATATATTACTTCAATATATATGTCACTATATCTCTTTTCTAAACAATATACACAGGGCCTTCCTAAAAACTACAGTTCTGATTACATTAGTGAGCACTCTCCCCCATCAGGAAGGACAACCAGCAGGTGTTGAATCAAACAGCTCGCACTGTAGGGCTACTCAGTACAACACAGTGAAGAGCACTTAGATGATACAGTCAGACATCTCTCATCTCACATCTTGTGTATCCCATATAATACATGCTCCCAGGCAAGGGGTTTAACCTTGCCAAGCCTCAATTTCCCTTTCTACAAAATGTGAATTGTGGTGCTTCCTTCATTGTATTGTAGTGAGTAGTAAATGATGGATTGAAACATGTCCAACAACAGGGTCTGGCACACAAAACATGCATCATACGTCTTAGGTATCTTTCCTAGGACTTTTCCAGCATTTTTTAACTCTATTTTATCATGCCTTCTGTTTCAGAATGAGCCCTGTGGTGCAGTGGTTAAGTGCTGGGAGGTCGGCAGTTCGAACCCACCAGCTGCTCCACAGGAGAAAGATGTGGCAGTCTGCTTCCGAAAGGTTACAGCTATGGACACCCTATGGGGCAGTTCTACTCTGCTCCATAGTGTCACCATCAGTTATAATTAACTCAGTGGCAGTAGTTTTTTTTTTTTTTCATCTGTTTCTAGAGGAAAACAGTGTAGACCCAGCTTGAGCATAGCAGAGTGACAAAATGGTATAACTTCATAGAAATTACAGAAAATACTATAATACCAGAAAGTTATATTAAGTAACTACAGAGTGCTGGGGACTGTGAATAGTACCTTGTCAACACCTAGCATAGTGACTCATATAGAGTAGATTCTTAATACATTTATAGAAGAATTTATGAATAAATTAATAAGTTTATGAAGTATCTAAAATGTTCCAACTATTATCCTAATAACAGATACAAAAATGAATGAGACATGCTTCCTGTCAGTGAGGGTCCTATAGTCTGGTGGGGGAGACAGAACATGTACACAGTTAATTACAATAAAATGTGATGTGTATGAAGAAAAAAGAAGTATGAGGCAGTAGAGTCGTGTAGGAAAGCAACTGATTTCGTATGGTATGGTAGCAAAATAGGAAATGTTTAATACAGGAAGCAAAATCTAAATGGAGGTTCTCAAAAAGGCATAAAAATTTCCCAGAGAAGCAATGAAAATATTAAGTGTTTCACCCTTTTCTTGATTCAGGCATTCAGTAAATTTAATGAATGCATAGCATGCGCCAAATATTATTTTTTAGGGGATAATATTTTTTTCCTGTCAACTTCACTGCACCTAAAAAGGGATTAAGAATAACAGTGACATCAAATAAATCATTACCAGATGATTGATTAATTGATTTATGTGGTGTAGGACAGCAATGTGACAAAGACTACACGGCTTGTACTGCCTTTGAACTAATCCTAGCTTTGATTTTATCCTGGCACGTTAAGCTGACAAGGTAGGTTGCAAGGCAGGTTACTAGGTACGTTGTAAGTCAGGTTGCAAAGCAAGCTGAAGGCAGTTTGCAAGGCAAGTAGCAAGGCACGTTGCAAGGCAGGTTACACAGCAGGTTGCAAGGGAAATTGCGAGGCAGATTGCATATCCACTTTTTTGCTTCATCTTCCCATTAACAAACTGAATTATAAACATCAAAATTTTTATAGAGGCTTAATGTTATCAACCACCACTTGACTGTCGGTTTGTCAGACTGTGGTGGCTTGCATGTTTCTGTGATGCTGGAAGCTATGCCACCAGCATTTCAAATACCAGCTGGGTCATACATGGTAGACAGCTTTCAACAGAGCTTCCAGGTTAAGATCAGGAAGAAAGGGCTGGCAGTTTACTTCTGAAGAACTTGGCCAGTGAAAACTTTATGAATAGCTGTGGAACATTAGCTGGTATAGTGCTGGAAGATGAGCCCCTCAGGTTGGAAGGCACTCAAAATACGACTGGGGAAGAGCTGCCTCCTCAAAGTTGAGTCAACTTTACTGACATGGACGGAGTAAAGCTTGGGGACTTTCATTTGATTATGTGGCATGCCTCAAAGTGAGAAGAAACAGCTGCAAACATCCATCAATAATATGAATGTGGAATGTAGGAAGTATGAATCTAGGAAAATTGGAAGTCATCAAAAATGAAATGGAATGCATAAAGATCAATATTCCAGGCATCAGTGAGCTGAAAAGGACAGGTATTAGGCGTTTTGAAACAGAAAATCACATGATCTATTATGCCGGGAATGACAAAATGAAGAGGAATGGAGTCACATTCATCATCAAAAGAACATTTTAAGATCTATCCTGAAAGTACAATGCCGTCAGTGATAGGACAAAATCCATACACCTACAAGGAAGCCCAGTTAATATGACTATTATTCAAATTTATGCACCAAGTACTAAGGCCAAAGATGAAGAAACTGAAAAATTTCACCAGCTTCTTCAGTCTGAAATTGATCAAATATGCAAACAAGATGCATTGATAACTACTGGTGATTGAAATATAAAAGTTGGAAAAAAGAAGTGGTAGTTGGAAAACGCAGCCTTGGTGATAGAAATGACACAGGAGATCACACGATAGAATTTTGCAAGATCAATGACTTCTTCATTGCAAATCCCTTTTCTTCAACAACATAAATGGCGACGATACACAGGGACCATGCCAGGTGGAACACAGAGGAATAAACCAAATATATCTGTGAAAAGAGATGATGGAGAACATTAGGCAGAAAAGGTCAGAAGCCAACTGGGGAAAAGACCATAATGGCTCATATGCAATTTCAAGTTGAAACTGAAGAAAACTACAGCAAGTCCATGAGAAACAAATTACAACCTTAAGTATATCCCACCTGAATTTATAGACCATCTCAAGAATAGATTTGATGCATTGAACACTAATGAACAAAGACCAGGGGAGTTGTAGAATGAGATCAAGGACATCATCATGAAGAAAGCAAAATGTCACTAAAAAGCCAGGAATGAAAGAAAAGGCTAAAATGGATGTCAGAAGAGGCTATGAAACTTGCTCTTGTACATAGAGTAGCTAAAGTGAAAGAAAGAAATGATGAAGCAAAAGAGCTGAACAGAAGATTTCAAAGGGCAGCTTAAGAGGACAAAGGAAAATATTATAATGACATGTGCAAAGACCTGGAGTTAGAAAGCCAAGAGCGAAGAGCATGTTCAGCATTTCTCAAGCTGAAGGAATTGAAAGAAAAAAAAAAGAAACCTCGAGTTGCAATATTGAAGGGTTGTATGGGCAAAATATTAAACTACGCCAGTGAGCATCAAAAGAAGATGGAAGGAATACAAAGCCACTGCACCAAAAGGAGTTGGCTGACATTCAGGCATTTCAGTAGGTAGCATGTGATTAAGAACTGATGGTACTGAAGACAGGAGTTTAAGCTGCACTGGAGGTATTGGCAAAAACAAGGCTCTAGGAATTGACAGAATGCCAACTGAGATATTTCAACAAATGAATGCAGCATTGGAGGCCCTCTATGCCAAGAAATTTGGTAGAGAGCTACCTGGCCAACCAACTGGAGGAGATTCATATTTGTGGCCATTCCAAAGAAACGTGATCCAACAGATTGGGGAAATTATTGCATAATACCATTAATATCACACATAAGTAAAATTTTGCTGAAGATCATTCAAAAGTGGTTGCAGGAGTACGTCAGTAGAGAACTGCCAGAAAGCCAAGCCAGATTCAGAAGAAGATCTAGAATGAGGGATATCATTGCTGATGTTCGATGAATCTTGGTTGAAAGCAGAGAGCATGAGAAATATATTTACCTGTGTTTTTATTGACTATGCAAAGTCATTCGACTGTATGGATCAAAAAAAATTATGGATAATATTGCAAAGACTAGGAATTCCAGAACACTTACTTGTGCTCATAAGAAACCTGTACATAGACAAAGAAGCAGTCATTCCAACAGAACAAGCAGATGCTGCCTGGTTTAAAGTCAGGAAAGGTGTGCATCAGGGTTGTATCCTTTCATCATACTTATTCAATCTGTACGCTGAGCAAATAATCCACGAAGCTGGACTACATGAAGAAGAACATAGCATCAGGATTGGAGGAAGACTTGTTAACAACCTGTGATATGCAGATGATACCCTTTGCTTGCTGAAAGGGAAGAAGACTTAAAGCACTTACTGATGAAGATCAAAGACCACAGCCTTCAGTATGGATTGCACCTCATCATAAAGAAAACAAAAATCCTCACAAATGAACCAATAAGCAATATCATTATAAACAGAGAAAATACTGAAGTTGGCAAGAATTCTATTTTACTTGGATCCACAATCAACGCTCATGGAAACAGCAGTTGAGAAATCAAATGATGTATCGTATTGGGCAAATCTGCTGCAAAATACTTCTTTAAAGTGTTGAAAAGCAAAGATGTCACTGTAAGGATTAATGTGTGCCTGACCTAAGCCATGGTTTTTTCAATTACCTCATATGCATGCCAAAGCTGGACAATGAATAAGAAAGATGAAAAAAGACCTGACGCCTTTGAATTATGGCGTTCACAAAGAATATTGAATATACCATGGACTGCCAGAAGATATAATAAATCTGTCTTCAAACAAGTACAGCTAGAAGGCTCTTTAGAAGCAAGGATGGTGAGACTTGGTCTCATGTACTTTGGACATGTTATCAGGAAGCACCAGTCCCTGGAGAAGGACATCATGCTGGGTAGAGGGTGACTGAAAAAGAGGAAGACTCTCAATGAGATGGATTGACACAGTGGCTGTAACAACGGGCTCAAGCATAACGACAGCGAGGATGGCACATCCTGGACAGTGTTTCGTTGTGCTGTACATGGGGTCACTACGAGTTGAAGCTGACTCATGGGTACCTAACAACAATAATGTTATCGATGTCCCTTTTAACTCTATTTTATCATGTCTTCTGTTTCCAGAAGGAGACCTGTGCTACAGCAGTTAAAGCCCTCAGCTTCTAACCAAAAGATCGTTGATTGAAACCCACCCACTGCTCCACAGGAGAAAGATGTGGCAATCTGCTTCTGTAAAAATTACAGCCTTAGAAAACCCTATGGGGCAGTTGTACTCTGTCCTATAGGGTTGCTATGAGTCGGAATCCAGTGGACGGCAGTGGGCTAGGACTAGGTGGCACAAAAGGTTTACACTCAACTGCTACCCTAAAGGTTGGTGCTCTAACCCACCCAGCAGTACCGTGGAAGAAAAGTCCTGGTGATCCACTTCCATTAAGATTATAGCCAAGAAAGGCCTGTGGAGCAGCTTTACTTTGTAACACATGGGGTTGCTGTGAGTCCGAATAGACCTGAGGGCATCTAACAACAACATTATCATTGAATGCACAACCCTGCAGGCCAGCAGGACTACTGGACATATTCCCACCCAGCTGAAAGGCAGAACACCCAGATATAGGCATGTAGACTTCTATTTGCTCAACTCAGGGTTCATACATAAACCATGTACAGAGGGCTTTGTGGACAATTAATTGTTTTCTAAAAGTTTTGATTATACTTGCATTTGAGCTAATACATTGACTTTAGTATCACACCTCAATGCAACAGTTAAGTCTCCTGTATTATACCTAATCAGAAAAATCCTTTCCTTTCCCTTCCAGAGACAGAGTATTGCTCTATTTTTGACCTAATTCAGCATGAGATTTATTCTCTTACTTGATACATTTGTAATTCATCACAATGTATTGCTAAATGGATATGATTTCTTAGGATTTTCAATTGCTTTAAAATGCACAGTTTGATGAAATAATTTACACAGTAGGTTTAAGTTCCTCAGCAAAGAAAATACCCTCCATGTAACAGTCAGTGACTCTCAATAGGACAACATAGGGTATAGATTCCCAGATTCATGGCTGCCTTACATCCTAAGGAAGTAGCCAAAGTCAGGGATCCAGTCGCATGTCCTTTTTTTTGACCTAACTCCAACAAATTCTGAAGAAAAAGAAAGTTAACTTTACAATACGAAATGATGGTAGGATGGGGCGAAGGCTCTGCTATTCTCATCCTTTTGCATCTTGTCAATTCACTCGCCCATTGCGAGCAGACATATAAATCACCCAGTTCCTTCATTTCCCCTTCTAGCTCATCAGGGGGATGCATCTTCATTTGGAAAGCACTTTGCAGTTCTTAAAGGGTAATTCTGTAAGTGCAGGATGGTGTTTCATTCCAAAAACAACAACAACAAGAAAATTGGATTTCAGATGGCCTTTAGCAAGCTACAAAGGAGCCTCTAAGGACCCCTTGGAATTACTGTATCTAAGTCTAAAGAGGAAAGCGGAGAAATTCAAATTGCGATTTTAGAAGTTAAAAATGTCTGCTAGGCTTTTTCTGTCTGACTGCCTATGTTCTTTCCAAAATGGCTTGATACATTTCAGCCATGTGATATGCAGCCGTTCCAAAAGCACTATATGCTAGGAGCCTGGGCAGGTGCAAACAAGAATAATATAAATATCCACCCCCTAGAAACTGGCAGTCTGGTGTATGGGCAGAGAAGAAGTTGGTATTTGTCAGGTACTTACTATTTTTTCATTTTATTTATTTAAAAAAAAATTTTTTTTACTATATACCTGGGCTATGACAGATAATTTATACACATCCCATGAAATCTTCACAACAACCCTATGATGCAGCTTAAGTTATTAACTTTTTAGGGAACAGGTTTTCATTGGGTTGATCAATTTAGCTTACTGAGGTAGATTCCAAACCTCTCCATTACCAGGGACCTAGTCAAGGCCACCATCATTTGTGCTCTTTCTAATTGGTCCCTACCTTTATTTGTGCTTCTTTTCAATCTATTCTGCACTCAAAAGCCAAATAATCTTTTAAAAATGTAAACAAGGTCATACACTTGCCTGTTTGAGTTTCTCTTTTCACTCAGACAAAATTTCCAACCCTTTTCAGTGGCCCACAATGTAGTACTGTATGATAGTGTCCTTGCTTATTTCTTCAACATCATTTGTTTTCCACCTCCTACCTCCACCCCCTTGCTCCTTATGTTGTGCTCATGCTGGTCTTTATGGTACTTTCCTCACACTAAGCAAACTCATTCTAGCGTCAGGATCTGTGTTCATACGCTTGTCTTTGCTTTGAACTCTCCCCAATCCCAGCCCTGTCCCTGACCCACCCAGTCAAATTCATCATTTTGAGGGTACTTGGTATAAATGTTCCCTCCTTTGTTGTTGTCGTTAGTTGCCTTTGAGTCAGCTCCAACTCATGGCAACCTTATGCATTAACAGAATGAAATGGTCCTGTGCCATCTTCATGATTATTGGCTTACTTGAATCCATTGACTTGGCCATTGTGTCACTCTTTGTCATTGAGGGTCTCCCTCATTTTTGCTGACCCTCTAAGGTACCAAACATGGTGTTCTTTTCTAGCAATCTTTCCTGATGACGTGTTCAAAGTAAGTCAGCTGAAGTCTTGCCATTCTCGCTTCTAAGGAACATTCTGATTGTATTTCTTTTAAGACTGATTTGCTTGTTCTCTGGCAGTCTCTGGTATATTAAATATTCATTGCCCATACCACAATTCAAATGCATCAATTCCTTTGTCTTCCTTTTTCACTGTCCAGCTTTTTCTTTAGAGAGATCTTTTCTAATCACTCTATCTAAAAAATCACTCTATCTAGAAGACTCCTATTATGCTTCAGCATAACATGGTTCCTTCATAGCATGATTCATAATTTAAAAGATGCATTTATGTGTTTCAGTCCATTCATCTGTAACTTTTGATGGTGGGATTCAGGCTGCTTTGGTTCACTGTTGCATTCCAGTTATCTAACAATGCCTTGCCCACAGTAGACGCTCGATAATTATTTCTTCAAAAATGAATAAACTAGTTTGGGGAGGTCTTTAAATTAACTGCCAGCACTACAAATGCCTCTAGATCCTCACTAAAAAAATTATCTTCATCATTAATATTTATCAAACCTCTATATTTTCTGATACTGCGCTGAGTTATTTACTCATTTTTTTATCTAACTCTCAAAGGGATCCAATGATGAATGTATTACTATTAAATATCTTTTCATTGATAATGAAATAAAGTTATAATGTTTAAGCAAATATCTTATGTAATTACTAAGCACTTGAGAATAAATTCAATATAAGTCAGTTTTACTTTTAAATGTTACTTTTCTATCTCTAATCATTGGTGATGTTTCAATATTTGCTGTGTCGGTTCTTCCCCTTTTGCCTCTCAGATGCTTCCCCACTCCGTATCCTGAACTCCATGGTTTGTGTTCTTCCAAGTTCCTTTGATCCTCTTCCTCCAGCTTTCCCATTTGGATTCAGCCAATGGGACACACTGGCAGAAGATCATAGGGTCTGAGGAAGACAGGTCAGTTTATTTATTCTACTTAACCTGTCCTTCCTCACTACTCTGGTCAGTTTTTGTTGAGTGACCCTCTTCGTAGCTACAGACATCACTGCTTTCTTGGAATACCTTTCCCTTCTGCTGCCCCATAAGACCTAAGCATGGAAATGGCTTCCCACTGTTGTCCCCTGTTGCTTGTCTTAACCCTGCTCACCTCTCTGTAAATAGTCTCTTCACTGATTTTTTTTTTTCCTGTTAACTCCTCTGGATGGGCTATCTGTTCCTGGCCAAGGCTGAATGGTTCTAAATACTCAAAAAATATCAGACTTTCATTTCATGAATATTAGAGGGAAGAGAATACTACTGATCTGGAAGTTTTCACTCAATAGGTTTCTCCTTGACTAAATGGCAATGGATATAATATTTAATAAGCCATGCTTTCACAGGCCTTGAGACAAGTACTTTATATCCTTTATCAAATTTAATTCTCATAACTACTCTATGAAACAGGTATTATTATTCTGATTTTATGTAAAATATAAGGCAATAGGCACAGAGAGGTTATGTCATTTACTTGATGTCTAAAATAGCAAGTGGTGAAGCCAAGACTTAAACCTGGCCAGGCTGCCTCAAAAACCAATGCTCTTACCATCACCACAATTGCATTGCCTTCATAACAGTAGCCTGAGGTTAAAGGAGAATGAGTAAAGAACCCCAGGAAAAGTCTGGAGTGTAGCACAAAACGGTTCATCAGGATTTCAACATTTCTTTGCCAGCTCATGTTTTCTCTCAAAAAACGCTGCATATATGCCTTTTTATCTCATGATATATTTGCTTGTTTTAATATTTAATCGTTTCTCCTTGAATATTAGAGAAAATTAGAAAGTTCAGGAAAATTTACTAAGTTCTTCCCATAGCTCACTGCGTCCCAACAGACAAAATGGCCATTATATTCAAGAAGCCCAGATCAGTATGGGAAAATTTCTGATTTGCCTTTTGGAGCTTTCAATACTAGAACCCCAATCACTCCTTCTAATGTTTGTTTTATTTGTTTATTTGGAATGTAACAGACATCTTTCATTTAAAGTAAGGAAAACTCAAATGTTCATCACATGGTCTAGCTTTATGCACAGACACGAAATATTTGACAACCTCTGCCCCTTGCAAAAAAGCAATTTTCCAGTTCCACAGGGAAATAATCACTCTTAAGCCTTATTGATCAACTAGTCTTAATAATACATCCATTACTAATTTGATATCCATAAAAACCTGAGATATAAGCTCCATTTTACAAGTCACAGCCTGAAGGACAGGAGAAGCATCTTAGTCAAAGACACATTGCTAGTTAAGAGAAAATAAAACTGGAGCCCATGCCTCTTAAACATGGACCTGGGTTCTCATGAGGGGTCCTGCTGCTGGATGCTGGCATTGAAGTAGGCATGAATCACTCAGAGGTGATCCCCTTGCCTGAAAATTCTTACAAGACACCAATGAGCTCCTGTTAAATTGATATGGCTTTTGCTCAACCAAAACATTTTGAAACCAGGTGGGTCCTTTTGGACTGAGTCTTGGGATGCCAGACATTCAAGGCGTTTCTGGAGGGATTGCTATGATTCTGAGTTGCCACTTTTCAAGAGTTTTATCCGTCTGCTCAGAAACCATATTTGGGGAACTTTGCTTCACTATGTTTCCTTTTAAATCTGCCATTTCAAGCAATTAATTGCCTGTGTAATCTTTTAGTTCCCAGGAGAGTCTCAAAATGTTCCTGCTACATTTCAAATCCCCCTAATTTAGACCCATTTTCAATTCAAATGACTCATTTTACAATTATTTAACTTTGGTAAATTGAAAATTAAGTCTCTTTTACTTTCAGATAAGATTTGAAGTAGTTTAATGTAAAAGCACAAGGGAAAGAGGCCAAAAACATTTGACATAGGAAAATAATAGTCATATTTATTGAATATGATATTTATTGAATACCTATTATGTGCCAGTGATTGAGTTAGTCCTTTTACACACATTTTAACACTTGTCCTAATCTAGGAGGCAGATGATATTTACATATCAAAAATTGAGACTTGTTATTGTTATTAGGTGCAGTCGAGTGAGTTCTGACTCATAGAGACCCTATGTATGACAGAATGAGACACTACCCAGTCCTATACCATCCTTACTATTGTTGTTATCCTTGAGCCCATCGTCGCAGCCACTGTGTCAGTCCATCTCATTGATAGTCTTCATCTTTTTCGCTTACCCTCTACTTTACCATGCATGATGTCCTTCTCCAGGTACTGGTGCCTCCTGATAACGTGTCCAAAGTATGCAAGATGAAGTCTCTGTATCTTCACTTCTAAGAAACATTCTGGCTGTACTTCTTCCAAGACAGATTTGTTCATTCTTCTGGCAGTCCATAGTATATTCAATATTCTTAGCCAATCCCACAATTCAAATGCATCAATTCTTCTTCAGTCTTCCTTATTCATTGTCCAGCTTTTGTGTGCATATGGCATATGAAGAAATTGAAAATATTATGGCTTAAGTCAGGCTCACATTTGTCCTCAAAGTGCAGCAGGTAATGTTTACATATTACAAATTAAGACTTAGAGGATTGAAATACCTCGTCCACAAAAATAAAATATGGTGGAGCTAGGATTTAAACGCAGGTTTGTCTTACTTCATACTACTAACTTTGTAAGCACTATCATATATTGTTTCTCTGGAAGTCCTTCTCCACATCCACACCCCCCCCAAAAGAGAAAAAAAAAAGTAATAGAAAGATAGTGGAGTGTGGTGGTATTATATCTTTAAAAATCTGGTTGAGGAAAATCTCAGCACCTGTGCATATATTTTAGTTACACATTTCCTAGCATATAGGAAAAAGGGGGGAAAAAAGGCAGAAAGTCCCAGGGAAATGGTAAGTGATCAATTTAGAAATCAATTAATCCTGATTTTGAATTCTTACTCAGCCACTATTTAGCTGTGGGACTTCAGGCAGGCTACTTCTACTCTCTTAATTTAGTCACATATAAAATAGAGACATTAAAACTACTTTATGTTACTGAAAATTTTGCCACTGTTATCAAGTGCTGTTGCTTTGATTCCAAGTTATAAAGACCCCTTGTGATGGAGCAGAACTTCCCCATAGGGTTTTCTTGGCTGTCATCTTTAAGGAAGCAGATCTTTTTCCCACAGATCCATTGGGTGGGTTTGAACTGCCAACTTTTCAGTTAGTAGATGAGCACTTAACCATTGTGTGTATCGGGGCTGTATCCTTTTACCACACTTATTCAATGTGTACACTGAGCAAATAATCTGATAAACTACACTCTATGAAGAACAGGGCATCAGGAATGGAGGAAAACTCATTAACAACCTGCAATATACAGATTACACAACCTTGGTTCCTGAAAGTGAAGTACTTACTGATGAAGATCAAAGACTACAGACTTAAGTACCGATTGCACTTCAACATAAAGAAAACAAAAATCCTCATGACTAGGCCAATAAGCAACGTTGTGATAAATGGAGGAAAGATTGAAATTGTCAAGGATTTAATTTTACTTGGATTCACAATCAACACCCATGAAAGCAGCAGTCAAGAAATCAAAAGACTCATTGTGTTGGGGAAATCTGCTGCAAAGAACCTCTTTAAAGGTGTTGAAAAGCAAGAATGTCACTTTGAGGACTAAGGTATGTTTCACCCAAGCCATGGTATCTTCATTTGCTTTTTCATATGCACGTGAAAGCTGGACAGTGAATAAGGAAGAACAGAGAAGAATTGACACCTTTAAATTACAGTGTTAGCGAAGAAAATTGAATATACCACGGACTGCAGAAGAAGGAACAAATCTGTCCTGAAAGAAGTACAGCCAGAATGCTCCTTAGAAGCAAGGATGGCAAGACTTCATCTCACATACTTCGGACATGTCATCAGGAGGTACCAGACCCTAGAGAAAGACATTATGCTTGGTAAAGCAGAGGGTCAGTGAAAAAGAGGAAGACCCTCAATGAGATGGATTGACACAGTGACTGCAACAACGGGCTCAAGCATGGCAAAGATTGCGCAGGACTGGGTAGTGTTTCATTCTGTTGTACACACAGTTGCTATGAGTTGGAACTGACTCAATGGCAACTAACAACAACAAGGGAACTGGCCAGTGCCTGACACATAGCAGAGACTTTAGAAAGTCAATTATTGTTGCAAAATTCTATAGTTAGTTCATTGTAATATTTTTTTCTCAAAATAATCTTGCAATTTAGTATTACTAAACTGTATTTTATAGAAGAGAAAACTGAAGCTTATAAGGAATTAGTAATTTGGCTAAAGTTATGCAGAGCTGGGATAAAAATACATACATCAACTATAAAGCCAATACTTTTTTCCATCACACATTATTTTAATTGTCTAATCAAAGGAAGGAGACTTGCTTATCAGAAAAGGCAACAATTTTCCTGGCTTGAAGCCCTGAGAAGCATTGCCTCAAGGGTCTGTTGATGAGCACCAGTCAGCAAAGTAACAACCAATGTCCTGGATGACAGTTTTATAAGAAATGTGAAGGCCTTCCCTATATAATTGCTTCTTAAATCACAGGCCCATAGTAAATCCCAAGGGTATAGTGGAAAATGAAGTTGCTTAAGGCAATTTTGTGGGGATGGAGAGAAAGATATGACCCAGACATGTAACCTTCTTACAGTCTAACTTAATTCAAGGTTAAAGCTCAGAGCATCTTGAGGAATGCATCCTTATAAAATACCCATTCCCATTACAATTCGATAGTCAAGTGTTTGATTATAGTATGGAAAAGAGTGGGTGGTTTTGATGCATATTTCTTTTATTTCAAGACAACGGACAGTCTATGGAAACGTTGTGACTGAAATTGGACCTACAATTTAAACACAGGTTTGTGTCACATGTTTTTATAGGAATTTGGGGAAATGCAAAGAGAAGCTTCATAGGAGTTTGAGAGAAGGAAATACCTTAAAGCATGGCCTATAAATGATAAAGCCATTCCTTATTTCATGACTGCCAATTAATTTCATCTAAATGTTAAAAGAGAAATTAAACACTTCTTAATCAGGAGACTCTATGGAGCCCTGGTGTCACAATGGTTAAGAGCTCCACTGCTAACCAAAAGGTCAGCAGTTTGAATCCACCACCTGCTCCTTGGAAACCCTATGGGGTAGTTCTACTATATCCTATAGGGTCGCTTTGAGTTGGAATTGACTTGACCGCAATGGGTTTGGTTTTTGTTCTGGTTTTATATATAATTTAGTCCTTGCTTACATAGATTGGTAGTATGCTGCTTCCTTAACCTTTCGTTTTCATTTTTATGTAATGGGGACAATACTAGCACTTCCTCAGAAGGTCACAGTGAAAATCAAATGGGATAGCTCATACGAAGTTCTTTGAAAAATTCAAAATCTTGTACCAAGGTGAGTTCCATTAGGATGATATACATTTTCCTACTGAGAGTTAAAAAAAACTGTGTAAATAATCCATTGTTCTTCTCAGGGATTTATGTTGAAACATCAAATCTTAATTATAGATATAAACCTTACTGGAAAATTTGAACTCATATTTGTTAATCCCTACCATGAGCTAAGGAGCCCTGATGGACCAAAAGTTAAGAGTTCAGCTGCTAACTAAAAGGTTGGCAATTCAAACCCACCAGTGGCTCCACAGGAGAAAAAGACCAGGTGATCTGCTCCTTAAAGATGGCAGACAAGGAAACCCCATGGAGCAGTTCTACTCTGTCCTATAGGGTCATTATAAGTCAGAACCGACGGCACACAACAACAATAACACCATGAGCTAGCCATTTTAAACACTATATCTCATTTAATAGTCACAAAAATTCAACGATAACTAGTGGCTTCCCTTCTCTAGTCAAAGGGTTTACAAATTCCCTGGGCTGGGCTTTTAATATTTCCGGAAATATTCTATAAGAGATGCTATATAAATTCAGACTACTTAGAGCCCTAGTAGTCTTTTTGTCCATCCATTAATGACATTTGTACTCTCACATTTGTACAATAAAAAGGTAGGTATAATAGGAAGGGATCCAGTCCCTCTCCTGGAAGATACACCAGTGTCATGTCTAACAAAGCCCCATGGCCCCGGTATATCTCTTCCTGAGGATAACGAGAGATGAGGGAACCCTTTCCTTGTCTTCTTGCTAAACCTTGTTTTTTAAGTGTCCTGAATAAAGCTTGTTCTATGGAATTACACAAAGAGGACATTTAATCCAAGTTGTGTGGTATAGTGGAATTTATTCTGATCACTGATGCAAATCAGATAGTGACTTCGAAGGCACTCAAAACCAAAAAACAAACAGAAAAACCAAACCTATTCCTCTCGAGTTGATTTCAACTCATAGTGACCCCGTAGGACAGATTAGAAAAGCCCCACAGGGTTTCCAAGGAGTGGCTGGTGGATTTGAACTGCCAATCTTTATTTGGTTAGTACCCACCTAGCCCAAACAGAGGTTACACAGATGATAGTTGCTCAGTAGCATTGGTGGCTGAATTAAACAGATCCAAAAAATATTTTTAAAACAGGTAAGAGTTTGTTAAATGAGTTTGATACGGTGGGGTGGATACTGTATTTGATAAAACAGATCCCAAAAAGCAGGGTCACAAATAACATTATGAAGCCATTAGATTAATGCTTCTTCATGCTTCAGACTTACTAATTGGTAAATAAAGCCAAAGACCAGGATACTCTACCTGGTGAGGAGCATGACACTTCCAACACAAATGAGAAATTCTGAAGTAGAGCATAATCTCAAAATTCACAGAAATTAATGTTATTTTATTGGGAAGCATAAAAAGAAGGAAAAATTAGGCGGCATAAGACATTAAATGTAATAATGAAAAATGTTAAGGGTAACAATAATAGCAATTTCATTACACACAGCATAGATATTAAAAATTTGAAAATAATTTAGTAAATTGAATATATATTTAGAGCTATTAAATATAGTAACTATGAAATGAAAATTTTAATTGTGCAACAATAATTAGAAAATGCATATCTAGGCAATATTGAAGATATACTATTTTTGAAAAATCCTTTGGTTGCAGAGCACCTAAATGTTACATAATTAAAATAACAGGCTTTTAGCCATATTTCACACATACAATAAAATTAAGACAAGTCCTAAAGGTTGGAGGGAAGGAGTAGTAAGATGGAGTAGGAGGAGCAGAGGCAGGAGCAAAAGAAGAAGGAGAAAAAGAAAGGAGAAGAAAAGGAGGAAGCAAACAAAAAAGAGGGGAAAGAGGAGGAGGGACAGAAGCAGGAGAAGAAGGAGGAGAAGGAAAAGGAGGAAGGAATGAAAAGCAATGTGGTAAGCAAAGTCAGAAGCTCAAGCTGCCCTGAGTCATATGCCAATACCAGAACACGGAGCTTTTGTGAATACATGCCAGACTGGACATGAAAGTTTAGGCCCCTGACTCTTCCAAGGTGGTTTGGGGGGAGAGGGGGTTAGCTAACCCCACTAAACCATCTGTGTAAATCAGAAAACTTAAACGGTCTTACCCCTACAGAAAGGATAAACAAGTAGGGAAAAAATCTATCTGGGTATGGTACAGGGAGCTGGTAGACGTCTGTAATTTTTAAGTAGAAAATAATCACAAAAAAATCCACATTACCAGTATGTTCAGAGAGTTTATATTTATTAGCCTCGCCTTACATGGATTTGAGGGTAGAATTTATATTAGCTACATGATCTTAAGAAAGACCAAGCATAGAAATTAAATGGCACTGTTCCTGGGCAATTATAATTTATGGATTATAGCAAAAATTAATACAAATTCTGTTTGAAGCAGAGCACTCGTATCTGAGTCTTATTTTATCAGCTCTTATCTGATATGTTCCTACCAAGATAAGAATATATTCGATATAGTCAAAGATGAGCTCACAATAAGAAATTGCCAAGTACATGAGAAAATAAAAAAGTTTTTATAAGCAGATATCAGTGGAAACACTAAGCAACAGATTTAGACTCTAAGCAGTTAAGGTATAGGAAAGGCCAGAAAGAGAAAATAGTTATAAAATATGTAAATACATAAAAATATGGATTAAAAATAGAAGTAAACCATTAGATAGACTGTCTCATAAAAAATCGAGTTTAAATTTAATCAAATAAATTGAATTTAAAAAATAATGTGGAGGTTAAACAGTGTATTTAACACAACTGAAAAGAATGTTAACAAATTGAAAAATAAACTGTAAGAAATAACAAAGGTTGCAGTTCAAGGAGTCAGAGAGATGAAAGATATTAAAAAGTCATTGTTAAGCACACGTTGTTGTTGTTGTTAGGTGCCATAGAATTGGTTCCGACTCATAGTGACCCTATGTACAACAGAGCGAAACACTGCCCGGTCCTGAACCCTCCTTACAATCATTGTTATGTTTGAGGTTATTGTTGCAGCCACTGTGTCAATCCACCTCGTTGAGGGTCTTCCTCTTTCCCAATGACCCTGTACTCTGCCAAGCATGATATCCTTCTCCAGGAACTGATCACGCATATAGGATAGAATAGACACACAGGGAAGAAGTGGCATTCCAGAAGAGGACAATAGAGAAATCATGAGAGCTGCAATATTCATAGAATCAAAAGCTGAGAATGTTCTAGGGGTTAATAAAAGACACACACTATTATATACTGTACTCACACTATCTCAGGGTAAATAAAAAGGAATCCACATCTAGATATATTATGGTAAAACAGTAGATCACAAAAGACAAGTAAGAGGACTTGTAGCACTTACTGATGAAGATCAAAGATCACAGTCTTCAGTATGGATTACACCTCAACATGAAGAAAACAAAAATCCTCAAAACTGGACCAACAAGCAACATCATGATAAATGGGAGCAAATATTGGAGTTGTCAAGGATTTCATTTTACTTGGATCCACAATCAACACCCATGGAAGCAGCAGTCAAGAAATTAAATGATGGATTACATTGGGCAAACGTGCTGCAAAAGACCACTTTAAAAAGTGTTAAAAAAAAATAAATATGTCAATTTGAGGTCTAAGGTGCACCTAACCCAAGCCATGGTGTTTTCAATTGTCTCATATGCATATGAAAGCTGGACAATGAATAAGGAAGACTGAAGAAGAACTGATGCCTTTGAATTATGGTATTAGTGAAGAATATTCTGGACTGCAAGAAGAATGAACAAATCTGTCTTGGAAGAAGTACAGCCAGAATGGTCCTTAGAAGCGAGGGTGACAAGACTTCGTCTCACATACTTTGGACATGTGATCAGAAGGAGCCAGTCCCTGGAGAAGGAAATCACTCTTGATAGAGTAGAGGGTCAGTGAAAAAGAGGAAGACTTCCAACGAGAACAATTAACACAGAGGCTCAACAATGGGCTCAAGCATAACGATGGCTGTGAGGATGATGTAGGACTAGGCACTGTTTCATTCTGTTGTACATAAGGTTTCTATGAGTCAGAACGGACTAGACAGCACCTAACAACAACAAAGACAAACAAAATAAAAGCAGGCAAAGAGAAAAGACATATCTAAATGGAAGCAGAGTGTGACCAGACTTCACCACAGCAAAAATGGAAATCAGAAAATAAGAGAATAAGATGGTCTAAATTGCGAGATGAGCAACTACTATATAAGAATTAAACACTTAGAGGCAGAGCCAAGATTGTGGAATAGACAGACGCTTCCGTCGAGCCCTCTTTACAACAAACACCTGAAAAAACAAGTGAGATGAGTATATTTGTGAAAAGCTGGGAGCCCTGAGCATCAAAGGTAAGCTTAGACAACAAATTGAGGGGCAAGGGGAGGAAGAGACCATTCAGAAATGGAGAGGAATTACCGGACCTGAATTGCGGGGAGCCCTCAGGCACAATTCCCAGAGCCGTGGCGGCAGCAGGCTGGTACTAGCATTCGGCCGCAGTTTTCTCAGGGAGAAGCAGCCAGCCACACAGCCTACTCACACCTCCGGAACCTAAGGAGAACAGCGATCTCAGCAAAAGCTAACTATTTGCGTATATTTTACTGTGCCCCTGCCACCCCCAAGCCAGCTTCAGCGGCTGAATCCCTGGGCCTGAGACAGACCTTGATGAGCACCTAGGGCCATCCTCCCAGCCTTAGGGAAGCAAAAAATTTGCAATTGTGGGGAAAAGAAAATTTGCTAGCTCCATTAACCGGGGGAGCTCAGGACAGAAGCTGCTCCTGTCCAGGCATAAACCATCCGTGAACCTCGAGCATCTTTCCCATCTGCATGGACCTGAGTGGGCCTATTTCAGGAGAATAGGCCCTTGTTGGCAAACTCCAACCATTTCAGCTGTGCGGTGGAGAGGTGGGTGTTTGATGTTTGACATTGCTTTGCCTGTTAAACAAGGTCCTCACCTACCCATATCAGGGACCTAAGGACTGTTAGCTCCCCTCAGGTCACCCAGCCACCCGTGAAAGGGGTCCAAAGATAACTGTTAACTCCTAGTCCTTACAACAAAAACTTTGGGTGCCCATGGTCCCTCTACAGAACCCACCCACCAGCACGTTCTAGGGAACAGCGATGTGTTTTCCTCAGAGATGCTTGGGAATCCGTTCTCTGCCCCCTGCCTTGTTCGGAGCATGACCCCCTGCTGCAATCAGATACTGGTATACACACCAATCACCCCTGCCCCTCTAAGACTGTAGGACAGAGCTTGTACCATACACTTGATGATCAGCTACCTGGAAACCTAAGCTGAATTCATACAAGAAAACTGAATGGACTCCTAGACTGATATACCTGAAAACAGTTAAACCCAGCTGGTGACAGGACACCAGAGCTCTAAAGGCAAAAATAATCCAGCTAGCTCACTCAAGCAACCCATAGGGGTATAACAAAACAAAACAAAGCAAGCAGCTACGACACAGTAAGCAAGCATAAACTAATACAATAACTAGATGACTTGGAGACAACAGTCAATATCAAGTCACATAAAGAAACACCATTATCAACTCAACAGGTTCTCAACACAAAGAATCAAGCAATCTTCTAGATGAAAGTGCATTCCTGGAATTACCAGGTGCAGAATACAAAAGTTTAATATACAGAGCCCTTCAAGACATCAGGAAGGAAATGAGGCAATATGCAGAAGAAGCCAAGGAACACACAGATAAAGCAACTGAAGAAATTAGAAAGATTATTCAGGAACATAATGAAAAGTTTAATAGGCTGGAAAAATCCATAGACAGGCAGCAATCAGAAACACAGAAGATTAATGATAAAATTACAGAATTAGACAACTCAGTAGAAAGTCAGAGGAGCAGAATTGAGCAAGTAGAAGCTAGAATTTCTGAACTCAAAGAAAAATCACTTGGCACTAATATATTTGAAGAAAATCAGATAAAAGAATTAAAAAAAAAAAATGAAGAAAACTTACAAATCCTGTGGGACTCTATAAAGAGAAATAACCTACGAGTGATTGGAGTACCAGAACAGGGAGGGATAACAGGAAATACAGAGAAAATTGTTGAAGATTTGTTGGCAGAAAACTTCCCTGATATTGTGAAAGATGAAAAGATATCTATCCAAGATGCTCATCAGACTCCACATAAGGTAGATGTTAACAGAAAGTCACCAAGATATGTTATAATAAAACTTGCCAAAATCAAAGATAAAGAGAGAATTATAAAAGCAGCGAGGGATAAACAAAAAGTCATCTACGAAGGGGCGCCAATAAGAATAAACTCAGACTACTCGGCAGAAACCATGCAGGCCGGAAGGCAATGGAACGACATATTTAAAAAATTGAAGGAAAAAAATTGCCCGCCAAGAATCATATATCCAGCAAAACTGTTTCTTAAATATGAAGGTGAAATTAAGACATTTCCAGATAAACACAAGATGAGGGAATTTGTAAACCAAACCAAAACTACAAGAAATACTAAAGGGAATTCTTTGATTAGAAAATCAATAATATCAGGCATCAACCCAAGACTAGAACACTGGGCAGAGCAACCAGAAGTCAACCCAGACAGGGAAATCCAAAAAAACAAAGCAAGATTATTAAAAAAAAAAAAAGCCCCAAAGAGGGTAACAGCAATGTTATTATATAAAAGAAGACAACATTAAAATAATAAAGAGGGACTAAGAAATGTAATCATACCTTCCATATGGAGAAGAAGGTACGGCGATACAAAGAAATAAAAGTTAGTTTTAAATTTAGAAAAATAAGGGTAAAGAGTAAGGTAACCACAAAGGAGACAAACTATCCTACTCATCAAAATAATATACAAGAGAAAAATACAGAGTCAGCAGAAACAAAATCAACAACAACAAATATGAGGAAAGGACAATATGTAAAGAAAATCTACTCAGCACGTAAAATCCAGTGGGAAAAAGAAACTGTCAACAACACACAAAAAAAGACATCAAAACGATTGTGCTAAATTCATACCTATCCACAATTACCCTGAATGTAAATGGATGAAATGTACCAATAAAGAGACAGATAGTGGCAGAACGGATTAAAAAACAAGATCTGTCTATATACTGCTTACAAGAGACACACTTTAGACTTAGAAACACAAACAAACTAAAACTCAAAGGATGGAATAAAATATATTAAGCAAACAACAATCAAAAAAGACCAGGAGTGGCAATAATAATTTCTGACAAATAGACTTTAAAGTTAAATCCATCAGAAAGGATAAGGAAGGACACTATATAATACACCAAGAAGATATAACCATATTAAATATTTATGCACCCAATGACAGAGCTTCAAGATACATAAAACAAACTCTATCAGCGTTGAAAAGTGAGACAGACAGCTCCACAATAATAGTAGGAGACTTCAACACACCACTTTCGGTGAAGGACAGGGCATCCAGAAAGAAGCTCAATGAAGATACAAAAGGTCTAAATGCCACAATCAACCAACATGACCTCGTAGACATATACAGAACACTCCACCCAACAGCAACCAACTATACTTTCTTTTCTAGTGCACATGGAACATTCTCTAGAACAGACCACATATTAGCTATAAAGCAAGCCTTAGCAGAACTCAAAACATTGAAATATTACACAGCATCTTCTCTGACCATAAGGCCATAAAAGTGGAAATCAATAACAGGAAATGCAGGGAAAAGAAATCAAACACTTGGAAACTGAACAATACCCTGCTCAAAAAAGACTGGATCATAGAAGACATTAAGGATGGAATAAAGAAATTCATAGAATCCAATGAGAATGAAAACACTTCCTATGAGAACCTTTGGGACACAAGAAAAGCGGTGCTCAGAGGCCAATTTACATCAATAAGTGCACACATCCAAAAAGAAGAAAGGGCCAAAATCAAAGAATTATCCCTATAACTTGAGCAAATAGAAAGAGAACAACAAAAGAAACCCACAGGCACCAGAAGAAAACAAATAATAAAAATTAGAGCTGAACTAAATGAAATAGAAAAGAGAAAAACAATTGAAAGAATTAACAAGACCAAAAGCTGTTTTTCTGACAAAATTGATAAACCACTGGCCAAACTGACAAAAGAAAAACAGGAGAGGAGCAAATAACCTGAATCAGAAATGAGATGGGTGATATTACAACAGACCCAACTGAGTTTAAAAGAATCATATCAGATTACTATGAAAAACTATACTCAAACAAATTCGAAAACCAAGAAATGGATGAATTCCTAGAAACACACTACCTACCTAAACTAACACAAACAGAGGTAGAACAACTAAATAGACCCATAACAAAAGAAGAGATTGAAAAGGTAATCAGAAAAACTCCCAACAAAAAAAAAGCCCTGGTCCAGGTGGCTTTACTGCAGAGTTCTACCAAACTTTCAGAGAAGGGTTAACACCACTACTACGAAAAGTATTTCAGATTATAGAAAAGGATGGAATACTCCTAAACTCATTCTATAAAGCCACCATATCCCTGATACCAAAATCAGGTAAAGACACCACAAGAAAAGAAAATCATAGGCCTATATCCCTCATGAATGTGGATGCAAAAATCCTCAACAAAATTCTACCCAATAGAATTCAACAACATATCAAAAAAATGATTCACCAAGACCAAGTGGGATTCATACCAGGTATGCAGGGATGGTTCAACATTAAGAAAACAATTAATGTAATACACCACATAAATAAAACAAATGATAAGAATCACATGATTTTATCAATTGATGCAGAAGAGGCATTTGACAAAGTTCAGCACTCATTCATGATAAAAACTCTCAGCAAAATAGGAATAGAGAGAAAATTTCTCAACATAATAAAGGGAATTTATACAAAGCTAGCAGCCAACATCACCCTAAATGGAGAGAGCCTGAAAACATTCCCATTGAGATTGGGAACCAGACAAGGATGCCCTTTATCACTGCTCTTATCCGACATTGTGCTGAAAGTCCTAGCCAGAGCAGTTAGGCTAGATAAAGAAATAAAGGGCATCCAGATTGGCAAAAAAGAAGTAAAAGTATCTCTATTTGCAGATGACATAATCTGATGCACAGAAAAGGATAAAGAATCCTCAAGAAAATTACTGAAACTAATAGAAGAGTTTGGCAGAGAATCAGAGTACAAGATAAACATTAAAAAAACAATTGGATTCTTCTACACCAAGAAAAAGAACATCAAAGAGGAAATCACCACATCCATACCATTTACAGTGGCCCCCAAGAAGATAAAATACTTAGGAATAAATCTTAACAAAGATGTAGAAGACCTACACATAGAAAACTACAAGACACTACTGCAAGAAACCAAAAGAGAACTACATAAGTGGAAAAACATACCCTGCTCATGGACAGGAAGACTTAACATTGTAAAAATGCCTATTCTACCAAAAGCCATCTATAGATACAATGCAATCCTGATCCAAATTCCAAAGACATTTTTTAATGTGATGGAGAAACAAATCACCAACATCAAATGGAAGGGAACCAGACCCCGGATAAGTAAAAAAAAAAAAAAAGCATTACTGAAAAAGAAGAACAAAGTGAGAGGCCTCACTCTACCTGATTTTAGAACATATTATACCACCACAGTAGTCAAAACAGCCTGGTACTGGTACAACAACAGATACATGAACCAATGGAACAGAATTGAGAATCCAGACATAAATCCATCCACACACGAGCAGTTGATATTTGACAAAGGCCCCAGAACAGTTAAATGGGGAAAAGACAGTCTTTTTAACAAATGGTGCTGGCATAACTGGATATCCATCTGCAAAAAAATGAAACAGAAGCCATAACTCACTCCATGCAGAAAAACTAACTCAAAATGGATCAAAGACCTAAATATAAAATCTAAAAAAAGAAAGATCAAGGAAGGAAATATAGGGACAATGTTAGGAGCCCTAATACATGGCATAAACAGTATACAAAACATTATAAAGAATGTAGAAGAAAAACTAGATAACTGGGAGCTCATAAAAATCAAACACGTATGCTCATCCAAAGACTTCACCAAAAGAGTAAAAAGACGACCTACAAAAAAAAAAACAGACTGGGAAAAAGTTTTTAGCTATGACATTCTGATCAGTGCCTGATCTCTAAAATCTACATGATACTGTAAAAACTCAACTGCAAAAAGACAAATAACCCAATTAAAAAATGGGCAAAAGATATGAATAGACACTTCACTAAAGAAGACATTCAAGTAGCTAACAGATATATGAGGAAATGTTCACAATCATTAGCCATTAGAGAAATGCAGATCAAAACTACAATGAGATTTCATCTCACTCCAACAAGGCTGGCATTAATCCAAAAAACACAAAATAATAAATGTTGGAGAGGCTGTGGAGAGATTGGAACACGTATACAATGCTGGTGGGAATGTAAAATGGTACAACCACTATGGAAATCAATTTACTGCTTCCTTAAAAAGCTAGAAATAGAACTACCATACGACCGAGCAATCCCACTCCTGGGAATATACCCTAGAGAAATAAGAGCCTTTACACGAACAGATATATGCACACCCATGTTTATTGCAGCACTGTTTACAATAGCAAAAACATGGAAGCAACCAAGGTGCACATCAATGGATGAATGGATAAATAAATTATGGTATATTCACACAGTGGAATACTATGCATCGATAAAGAACAGTGAAGAATCTGTGAAACATTTGATAACATTGAGGAACCTGGAAGGCATTATGCTGAGTGAAATTAGTCAGTTGCAAAAGGACAAATATTGTATAAGACTACTATTATGAGAGCTTGAGGAATAGTTTAAACTGAGAAGAAAACATTCTTTTGTGGTTACGTGAGGGGAGAGGGAGGGAGGATGGGAGAGGAGCATTCAGTAATTATACAGTAGATAAGAACTACTTTAGGTGAGGGGAAAGACAGCACACAATACAGGGGAAACTAAACCAAACCAAACCCAGTGCCGTCGAGTTGATTCTGACTCATAGCAACCCTATAGGACAGAGTAGAACTGCCCCATAAAGTTTCCAAGGAGCTCCTGGTGGATTCGAACTGCTGACCCTTTGGTCAGCAGCCATAGCACTTAACCACTACGCCACCAGGGTTTCCACAACACAGGAGAGGTCAGCACAATTGGACTAAACCAAAAGCAAAGAGTTTCCTGAATAAACTGAATGCTTCAAAGGCCAGCGCAGCAGGTGCAGGGGCCTGGGGACCATGGTTTCAGGGCACGTCTAAGTCAATTGGCATAATAAAATCTATTAAGAAAACATTCAGCTTCCCACTTTGAAGAGTGGCGTCTGGGGTCTTAAATGCTAGCAAGCAGCCATCTAAGATGCATCAGTTGGTCTCAGCCCACCTGGATCAAAGGAGAATGAAGGACATCAAGGACACAAGGTGATTACGAGCCCAAGAGACAGAAAGTGCCACATGAACCAGAGACTACCTCATCCTGAGACCAGAAGAACTAGATGGTGCCCGGCTACAACCAATGAGTGCCCTGACAGGGAACACAACAGAGAACCCCTGAGGGAGCAGGAGAGCACTGGGATGCAGACCCCAATTCTCATAAAAAGACCAGAGTTAATGGTCTGACTGAGACTAGAAGAACCCCAGTGGTCATGGCCCCCAGACCTTCTGTTGTCCCAGGACAGGAACCATTCCCAAAGCCAATTCTTCAGACATGGATTGGACTGGACAATGGGTTGGAGAGGGATGCTGGTGAGGAGTGAGCTGCTTGGATCAGGTGGACACTTGAGACTATGTTGTCATCTCCTGCTTGGAGGGGAGATGAGAGGGTAGACAGGGTTAGAAGCTGACGAAATGGGCACGAAAAGAGAGAGTGGAGGGAGAGAGTGGGCTGTCTCATTGGGGGGAGAGTAATTGGGAGTATGTAGCAAGGTGTATATAAGTGTTTGTGTGAGAGACTGACTTGATTTGTAAACTTTTCACTTAAAGCACAACAAAAAAAAGAATTAACGCTCAGAAAAGCTATTTTTAAGTACAAGAGAAAAATAAAGGTATCTTCTGATTAAAGCATTATTTCAATAAAGATGTTTCTAAAATGATATACCTAAGGAAGAATTAAAACAATTCTGAAAGGAAGGGCTATGATAAAGAAGGGATAAGAAGCAAAGAAGGTGAAATAATATGAAGGTTAAAAAAAAATTAACAGTATAAATGATGATAAACAAGATTAGTGTCTAAATTGTTGGTTTAATAAAAAGCAAACCAAGAAATCCTAAAACATTTTACAGTAACAGCAGGGGACCTATACGGAGAAAATTTAAAAATATATTAAAAATGGAAATGAGGGATAAGAAAAGAGCATGATGAAACTTCTGAGGGAGATGGACATGGTGATTATTTTATTGTTGTATGGTTTATGGGTATATGATTGTACCAAAATGTATCAAATTGGACACCTTAAATACATGTAGTTCAATATATGTCAATTCTAACTCAAAGGAGTTGTAAAATAAAAGTATATTAAAAAAAATTCTAAATAAATGGAGAGATGCATCATGTTCTTGGACAGAAATGACTCAATAACTTAAAGAGATCAGTTCTCTACAAATAGTCAATAGATTCAATACAGTTCCAGTAGTCTATTTTTGGCATTCAACAAGATGATTAAAATAATTATACATAAAAAAGCAGAGGAGCTAGAATGACTTAGATACTCCTGAAGAACAAGGTAGATGTATATTCCACAATAAGAATCAACAATTATTATAAAACCGTAATAACTGATGCAGGGGTTGTTATAGACATGGATACAGAAATAGAGAAACAGACAATAAAACAGAATAGAGAACTCAGAAAATAGACTCATGAATACATAGACATTTTTGACATAGAAGACATTAAGGTAGATATTTGGGGAAAGAATGGATGTTTAATAAATTCAATAATGGTACAATCAAACTTGCTTATTGATATGAAAGATAAAAATGATTCCTACTGTATACCACACCAAAAGTTAAAATTTGAAAGTAAAATTTGAAAAGTAAAACTTTAATTTAATTCAAAGAAAATATAGGAAAATATCTTCACATCGTTGGTGTAGACAAAACACAAAAAAAACAAAATTTATAACAGAAAAAATTGATAAATTCAACTATATTAGAATTAACAATTTATGTTTGTCTAAAGTTACTACTAAGGCACTGAAAATGTAAGCTGCAAACTAGAAGACATTTGTAACACATTTACTGATAAAAGATTAATATCCACAATACATAAAGGACTACCAGCACTATTATAAATAAATAAATAAGTGAATAACGAATTTGCAAAAGAGATCAAAAGACCTTTTACAGAGTGAGGAGCTAGAAACGTAATTAAACATATAAAAAGCATTTACCTTCATTAATAAAAAGGAAAATGAAAAGCAAAACCACAGTAGGTATCGCTCCATTGTCATCAGGCTAGAATTATTTAGGAAGTTTGAAAATACACAGAATTTTTAAGAGTGTAAGGCAGCAAAAGAGTATTAATTTGCTGGTATAATGGGCACAACTATTTTGGAAAACAGTTTGCCATTATCATATAAATTTGAATCTGCACCAGCAATTTAATTTCTAGAATTTTTGTCCTAGAAAATACATGCTTATGTATACCAGGACACATGCATAAGGGTGTTTATAATAGCATTGCTATTAATAAGAACAACAAATATATAAACAATTCAAATGCCTATCAATAGGAAAATGGCTAAATTTCGTAAAATTTATTCATATAATGGAATATTATACAGAACTGATTATAAATGAACTATGTTGTTGTTAGGTGCCACCGAGTCGGTCCGACTCATAGCGACCCTATGCACAACAGAACAAAACACTGCCCGGTCCTGTGCCATCCTTACAATCGTTTTTATGCTTGAGCTCATTGTTGCAGCCACTGTGTCAACCCAGCTCTTCTAGGGTCTTCCTCTTTTCCGCTGACCCTGTACTCTGCTAAGCATGATGTCCTTCTCCAGGGACTTATCCCTCCTGACGACATGTCCAAAGTATATAAGACGCAGTCTAGCCATCTTTGCCTCTAAGGAGCATTCTGTCCACACTTCTTCCAAGGCAAATTTGTTCCTTCTTTTGGCAGTCCATGGTATATTCAATATTCTTCGCCAACAGCACAATTCAAAGGCATCAATTCTTCTTCAGTCTTCCTTATTCATTGGCCAGCTTTCACACGTATATGATGTGATTGAAAATACCATGGCCTGGGTCAGGCACACCTTAGTCTTCAGGGAGACGTCTTTGCTCTTCAACACTTTGAAGAGGTCCTTTGCAGCAGATTTGCCCAATGCAATACGTCTTTTGATTTCTTGACTGCTGCTTCCACGGCTGTTCATTATGGATCCAAGTAAAATGAAATCCTTGACAACTTCAATCTTTTCTCCGTTTATCATGATGTTGCTCTTTGGTCCAGTTGTGAGGATTTTTGTTTTCTTTATGTTGAGGTGTAATCCATACTGAAGGCTGTGGTCTTTGATCTTCATTAGTAAGTGCTTCAAGTCCTCTTCACTTTCAGGAAGCAAGGTTGTGTCATCTGCATAATGCAGGTTGTTAATGAGCCTTCCTCCAATCCTGATGCCCCATTCTTCTTCATATTGTCCAGCTTCTTGTACTATTTGCTCAGCATACAGATTGAATAGGTATGGTGAAAGAATACAACCCTGACACACACCTTACTTGATTTTAAACCAATCAGTATCCCCTTATTCTGTCTGAACAACTGCCTCTTGACCTATGTAAAGGTTCCTCAAGAGCACAATAAAGTGTTCTGGAATTCCCATCCTTCGCAGTGTTATCCCTAGTTTGTTATGATCCGCACAGTCAAATGCCTTTGCATAGTCAATAAAACACAGGTAAACATCCTTCTGGTATTCTCTGCTTTCAGCCAGGACCCATCTGACATCAGTAATGATATCCCTGGTTCCATGTCCTATTCTGAAACCAGCCTGAATTTCTGGCAGTTACCTTTTGATATACTGCTACAGCCATTTTTGAATGATCTTCAGCAAACTTTTGCTTGCGTGTGGTATTAATGATATTGTTCTATAATTTCCACATTTGGTTGGATCACCTTTTTTGGGAATAGGCATAAATATGTATCTCTTCCAGTCAGTTGGCCAAGAAGCTGTCTTCTGTATTTCTTGGCATAGAGGAGTGAGCACCTCCAGCGCTGCATCTGTTTGTTGAAACATCTCAATTGATGTTCCATCAATTCCTGGAGCCTTGTTTTTCACCAATGCCTTCAGAGCAGCTTGGACTTCTTCCTTCGGTACCATCGGTTCCTGACCATATGCCACCTCTTGAAATGGTTGAATATCTACTAATTCTTTTTAGTATAATGACTCTGTGTATTCCTTCCATCTTCTTTTGATGCTTCCTGTGCTGTTTCATATTTTAACCATGGAATCCTTCACTACTGCAACTCGAGGCTTGAATTTTTTTTTTCAGTTCTTTCTGCTTGAGAAATGCTGAGCGTGTTCTTCCCTTCTGGTTTTCCATCTCCAGCTCTTTGCACATGTCATTATAACACTTTACTTTGTCTTCTCGAGAGGCCCTTTGAAATCTTCTGTTCAGTTCTTTTACTTCATCAATTCTTCCTTTCACTTTAGCTGCTCGATGCTCAAGAGCAAGTTTCAGAGTTTCCTCTGACATCCATCTTGGTCTTTTCTTTCTTTCCTGTCTTTTCAGTGACCTCTAGCTTTCTTCATGGATGATGTCCTTGATGTCATTCCACAACTCGTCAGGTCTTCAGTCACTAGTGTTCAATGCGTCAAGTCTATTCTTCAGATGGTCTCTAAATTCAGGTGGGATATAGTCAAGGTCATATTTTGGCTCTCGTGGACTTGCTCTGATTTTCTTCAGTTTCAGCTTGAACTTACATATGAGCAATTGACGGTCTGTTCCACAGTCGGCCCCTGGCCTTGTTCTGACTGATGATATTGAGCTTTTCCATCGTCTCTTTCCACAAATGTAGTCAGTTTGATTTCTGTTTGTTCTGCCTGGTGAGGCCTATGTGTAAAGTCACCGTATCTGCAATGAAGAAGTCGTTGGTCTTGCAAAATTCTATCATTCGATCTCTGGCATTGTTTCTATCACCAAGGCCATATTTTCCAACTACTGATCCTTCTTCTCTGTTTTCAACTTTCACATTCCAATCACCAGTAATTATCAATGCATCTTGATTGCATGTTCAATCAATTTCAGACTGCAGCAGCTGATAAAAATCTTCTATTTCTTCATCTTTGGCCTTAGGGGTTGGTGCGTAAATTTGAATAGTCATATTAACTGGTCTTCTTTGTAGGCGTATGGATATTATCCTATCACTGACAGGGTAGTACTTCAGGGTAGATCCTGAAACGTTCTTTTTGACAATGAATGTAACACCATTCATCTTCAAGTTGTCATTCCCAGCATAGTAGACTATATGATTGTCCGACTCAAAATGGCCAATGCCAGTCCATTTCAGCTCACTAACGTCTAGGATATCGATGTTTATGGGTTCCATTTCATTTTTGACGATTTCCTATTTTCCTAGATTCATACTTCGTACATTCCAGGTTTCAATTATTAATGGATGTTTGCAGCTGTTTCTTCCCATTTTGAGTCGTCCCACATCAGCAAATGAAGGTCCCAAAAGCTTTACTCCATCCACGTCATTAAGGTCAACTCTACTTTGAGGAGGCAGCTCTTCACTAGTTATCTTTTGAGTGCCTTCCAACCTGAGGGCCTCTTCTTCCAGCACTATATCAGACAATGTTCCGCTGCTATTCATAAGGTTTTCAGTGGCTAATGGTTTTCAGAAGTAGAGTGCCGGGTCCTCCGTCCTAGTCTGTCTTAGTCTGGAAGCTCAGCTGAAACCTGTCCTCCATGGGTGACCCTGCTGGTATCTGAATACCAGTGGCGTAGCTTCCAGCATCACAGCCACACACAAGCCCCCACAGTACGATAAACTGACAGACAGGTGGGGAAAATGAACTATAGCCATAGGCTTAACTTGTTTGAATTTCAGAAACCTAATACTGGATGAAAAAATCAATTAGAGTTAAATATATCCAATAGGATACATTTATATAAAGTTTCCTAAAGATACATGCAAATGTAGTGAACTGAAAATAAATGACAACTCAGAAGTGGAGTTCAACAGTACTGGTAATGTTCTCTTAATTACAGTGCATGGGAGGTAAACAAAAAAAGTATTTCTGGACATATGAAGCAGCTTTTAACGTGAAAAGAATTTAAAAACCCACAGTTAAGATTGTAAGTATGCATAAATCCATGTTTATAGAGGGTGACTTAAAAAAAAAAAGTAAAACAATTCAATGAGTTGTAGCCTGATGGGAAGATAATCACACACAACACACAAACACTTCTTTATGTCAAGCTTTGTTGAGTGTCACTGATATTTGTTAGCATTAAAAATATGAGTAGGGAAGTCAAGGTTTAAAAGGTTTCTTACTGTTTATATTCTATCAATGAAGATTAATTCATAGGAATATTTTATATAATTATATAATTTGTTTAGAAATATGTAAATAATAGCCTGCTGTAGAGTCAAACTAATAACTATCATAGAAAACTAACTCTTAAAATGATTTTGAACAAATTAGCTTTAAATACCCTTAGAAATAATTACTCATTTAAATATTATATGTTCAACATCAGTGCATGGATGACTGCCTGAAAATTTCAGGAATCTAAACAAAGGCATTTTTGTAAAGATCCTTTCTTAAAACTAAGTCTCGAGATTATGCTCCTTATTGGGGTTTTATTCCTTAGCATGAATGAGAAATAATTTTAATGAACAGCTTTCAAAAACTGGAAGGTCGGGCTCAGTCACATTTGTATAGTCATTTGTAATACAGCACACACAACAGATAAAGCTAACTCTCTTTCAGTAAATGGTGTATTGATTTTACAGCTGTGAATGCATATTGTACTGTTTAGAGAAAATGTCTGCTCCAGTATCTGCCTATTCCCTGGGAATATCTGTCCACAAACTAAATAGTAAAGTGAGAACTCCTCTAATTTGTTTACATTAGGTTGTATTTACCCTGGAGGGCAGTAACTGTTAGAGGAAAAAAAGAAGTCCACGTGACACTGAACAACTTCTGTCTTTGTTAAAAGAAAGTGTGTTTGCGTACAGGGGCTCATGCAGACACAGAGAGAGAGAGGGAAAGGGAAAAACAGAGCAGGATAGTGAGAGAATGAGAAACTAGTATGATTAGGCAGTGTTCTAGACACTGGCAACATAAAAGCTAATAAAGCACAGCCCTTGCCTTATAAGATGAAAGTATAATGAGGTGGACTGCAAGTTCAATGCTATAGGAATTGTGTAGGGTGAGCTCCAGCAGGAAGTCAAGTATGGTGAACATGAGTCAAGGGGAAGGTCACGGGAGAGGAGATGCTAAGCCTTAAAGGAGATTGCTGCGAGGATAAGTGGAGGAAACACATTTACAGCAAACCGTGTATTAGCACTGAAGTCTGAAAGAGAAAGACACATTTAAAGAAATGAACATCAATCACTGAGCTTGGAGCAGGCGTACGGGAACATGCAGGCAAGGAGACCAGAGAGGCGAGAAGAGACAGGATCAAAAACGGCCTTGAATCCAAGGGAAGTTTTGGGTGGAAGAGCAGCATAACCATTTTTAATTTTAAATATATCTCTCTGGCAAAATTAAACAGGTCTCTGTTTCAGGATGCTCACAAAATATTTAAAACACTGTTCAAAAATCACTGTAAAATATGAATGCTAATACTATATGTGTGTGTTACTGTAGATGACTAAAGATGAAACAAATGGCATAAAGCAAAAGAATACCAGAATCTCTTTAATAGTCATCAGATAATTGGGATCTGAGTTGGGGAAAGAATGACAAGCTGTCGTGCTTCTATATTATTTTATTTTATCAGCATTTATTACATCCTGCTTGCCTATGTAAACCCTGGTGGCATAGTGGTTAAGTGCTACGGCTGCTGACCAAAGGGTCAGCAGTTCAAATCCACCAGGCGTTCCTTGGAAACTCTATGGGGCAGTTCTACTCTGTCCTATAGGGTCGCTATGAGTCGGAATCGATTGGACGGCACTGGGTTTGGTTTTTTTTTTTTTTTTTTTTGGTGCTTGCCTGTGTACTAAACACACTGCTAGATGTTTTATACACATTAGTTTATTTAATCATTCTAACAACTCTAAGAATAGGTTTCTTTTGAACTCTGTGTTAGAGATGAGAAGTCTAAGGATTAGACAAACTGAGTAACTCACCCCAAATCATATATAATTAGTGAATGGAACAGTATCTTCAAAGCCGGAGCATTTGAACACAAATAAGGATCAGGATTCCATATCACTGGTCTAAAAATAAGCAGGTCACCTCCATATGTAACACCAAGTGACTATAGACTTACAAGATGAAATAGAAACACTGATATTATCATGAAATTAAGCCAGAGAATAAAATGAGACAATCTTGAGACCAAGAAGAAATGAAAAGAGAAAGCTCCACTAAAAGAGGAAGCTGCAAAGAACTGGAGAACCTGCCTTCATCTCTTAAGGGTGGGGCCGACAGACAGACTCATATAGACAATGAATGGAAAACAAAGAGAGTGGTTCCAGCAAAAGTAGCAACAACCACCTGAATTTTGAATACATACTATGCCCCAGGGTCTGTGCCAAACCCTTTACACTTGGGCTACCTGTTGCTCAAAAAGGTTAAGTGATTTGTCCCTAGTTACACAGCTCTTGTTATTGCTGTTGTTCATTGCCTTCAAGTCCGCTCAGACTCACAGCAATCCTACGTACGACAGAAAAAAATGTTGCTTAGTCCAACATATTTTCACAGTTGTTGGTATGTTTGAGCCCATTGTTGCAGCCATTGTGTATTTTGAGTGCCGTCCAACCTAGGCAGCTCATCTTCCAACACTATATCAAACAATATTTTCTTTTGTTTCATAGGGTTTTCATTGGCTAATTCTTGGAAGTAGATCTCCAGGCCTTTTTTTCCTTTGTTTTGTTGTCTTAATCTGGAAGCTCCACTGATATCTGTCCACTATGGATGGTTTTGCTGGTTATTTGAAACACTGGTGGCATAGATTCCAGCATCGTAGCCGTATGCAAGTCACCATGGTACCACAAACTGACAAACTGATGGTGGTACATAAAAAAAAAAAAAAAAGCTCTACCCAACTACAAAACTCACTCTCTTATGTGGAACTGTATTCCACATCTGACTGAGTTTGGGGAATACCTAAATGTGACCATGTAAAGTTTAAATTGGTATATCAATTTACTGTAACAAGTTTTCTGCCTTCCTGGTTTACAGCAGTCATATAGAGGATATATTGGAGGGGATCTCAGTTCATAGCTAGTCACAGTTTAATTGAAGAGTTTGAAAAGGGTACACATAATCACTTCAATAAGTGAGATATTTTCAGGTTGCAAAATTCTCATGTGGTTTGGGATGTGGGAGGTATTCAGAAAAGACGTATTACTAAACTGATGTTAACATGTTTTTCCCAGGTGCCCTAAGGTACACAGAGGAACTCTGCCGTGTGAAATCCGTTGTACAAAAATTTAAAGTCACAAAATAGATATATTATGGAGTATTCTCAAGAGAAAAGGCAATTTTCACACTACACAAAGCCTCCGTTAACTAGCAAATTCTTCCCCAGTGTATTTCAATTAGGTTTCCATTTCCAAAAGGAAAAAAAAATCAATTTGCAGGCAAGTTTGCAATGACACATCTATTGCACAAAGCAGAATACAGTAGTATCACTTTTTAAAGCCTCGAACAAACTCCTGGGCAGAAAACACTTTGAAAACTACACACTGAGATGATGTATCCTGCCAGATGCCACACAAAGCATCCTGCAAGTCTCCAGTTGGCTCAGTGGATGATAAACCCACCAGTACTGAGAGTTCAGTACATGTAGGCAAAAGTTCCAAATTTATTCCTACTGATGAACTCCTTCTTTTCATATATATATATATAATTATTATTATTTTTTTTTCTTCCCTACTGCTATTATCTGGAAACAAGTTGACACTGGTTCCTTACACACAGGGCTTATCTAGACTTCCAGCTCTTTGGCTGATAAGGAGATTACTAAATATTTCTAACTCAGCCAGATGGTAGGTGGTCATATTTGACTTGAAATATTTTCAGCTCTTTGTGTTAACAAAGAACTGGAAATTTAAGAACTTTCCTCTGTCTAATTCTCAGGGTACTGTTTATTCAGAGGAATGAACTTTTCAGACTTTTGATTAGCACCCCTGCATAAAGCAGTATCCAATCAACTTCCTAGAGAACACGAAAATTATTGAAATATAAACAGTTGCTAAGGCTGCAAAAGAAATAGGTTTTAGTCTTTTCAAGGATGAATAAACCGGAAAAGATTTTCACATAAACTAAATCTGTTACATAGATGTTCCTTCCCTGAAAACCTTTAGTGATAAAGATAATGGCCAGCTTGTCGCCGATGGTGAGAAGTAAGTCACACTAAATAGCTTCTTAAATATCTAAAAGATACACGAGAGAGAGCATAGCACATAAATGGAAATAAAAAGTTCTGGGGTTTTAAGCTCTGGGCTCTCCCAGGGACCACTGGCATGACCTTGGACCTCTCTTTAACATCTCAGAGCCTCTCTTTTTCTCACATGCAAAATAGAGCTCAAAACAGCTACCTCACATGACACACTCCATGAGGTACTAGCTATTATATACATATGTAGCCCTTGATAACATGTCTTCTCAATCAACGGTTTTATAAAACAGCTAACTGACTACTAATTGTAAATGACCCTGCAAATAGTTCCTCTGTTTTTAAAGAATTTTAGCAATTATAGATCGAATTCTCATTACTATAAAGCAAATTGCACCAACGTTAATAGGTGGTTCACCGATCTGTGTCTAGCATTGTTGTAAGTGATAAGGGTAGAAGCATGACAGTGTTTGAGAATGTTTTGGCTACTTACAAAAAATGATAGGCTGATTATAAAAATGGCCCTAATTCTCCACCCCTTCCTTTAGCCTTGCCCTTTGCAATATGAATGTGTGCTCTTCCCATCCCATCAAGAGGTAAAGTGTATTTCATCAACTCTTTTATCTGGGTTGATCTTGCGATTGTCTGGGATAATCATCAATCGAATGTGATGGAAGTAATGGTAGATTAGTTGAGCCTAACTGCAAGAAACCTTGTGCATTTCCACTCTTTTGGACCCTGCTACCACTATTAGCATAGTGACTAAGTGCTACGGCTGCTAACCAAAGGGTTGGCAGTTCGAATCCACCAGGTACTCCTTGGAAACTCTATGGAGCAGTTCTACTCTGTCCTATAGGGTCGCTGTGAGTCAGAATTGGCTCGATGGTACTGGGTTTTTTGTTTTTTTTGGCACCACCGTTAGAATAAGCCTGGGTTATCATGCTGGAGGATGAGATAAGCACAAGAAGAGTCCACTTCTTTTAGTGAAAGCCCTTCTAGACCAGTTTGCAGCCAGTTGAGCCCCAAACATCTGGGAAACTCTGCGCTAGATCAGTAGAGCCTTCTACCCAACACACGTGCCACTGCAGATAGATAAGCTTAGCCAGTCCAGAACAAATTGACCCATAGACTCATGAGCAATAATATATGCTTACTGTTTTATGTCGCTGAGTTTTGGAGTGGTGTGTTTTACTACAATAGCTAACTGATTTAGTGGTCATTGTTAATAAAATTTCAGTTTGTGATTTCCTTCAATATACTTGGGAAATCTTTGTCTTGACATTATGCTTCAGTGTATACCCCTTTAGTAGCCCAAGACCCTTTCCCCAAATTAGAGGATATCTGTCTTAGATCAAAGATTTATACTGAATCTAACCTTCTGCTTTAAGAAAGGACTGTGAACTTTAAGGGTGTTACCATGCCACTTTTGTAAAGAGCAGCTCTGGTCCTATTACTGCCTTATTCAAACACTTGCACAAGCAGAATAATACTCAACTTGAAGGTCTCATATGAATTAGTCACAGCCCTTTGCTTCAGTCTTCTTGGAATGGTGTTGTTAGATGTTGTCAAGTCAGTTCCAATTCAAAATGACCCCATGTATAACAGAGTGAAACATTGCTTGGTCCTGTGCCATCCTCACAATAGTAGGTATGTTCGAGCCCATTGATGCAGCAAAAATCCATCTCATTGAGGTTCTTCCTCTGTTTCACTGACCCTGAACTTTGCCAAGCATGATGCCTTTCTCCAGGGATTGGTACCTCCTGATAACATATCCAGAGTAAGCGAGATGAAGCCTTGCCATCCATCACTTCTAACTAGCGTTCTAACTGTACTTCCTCTAAGACAGATTGTTCGTTTTTCTGTAAATCTGTGGTATATTCAATATTCTTCATCAACACCATAATTCAAATGCATCAAATCTTCTTTTGTCTTCATTTTTCATTGTCCTGCTTTCCCATGCATAAGAGGTGACTGAAAATACCATGGTTTGGGTCAGGTGCACCTTACCCATCAGAGTGACATTTTTGCTTTCTGAAGAGATATTTTGCAGCAAATTAGCCCACTGTAATAAGTCATTTGATTTTTTGGCTGCTGCTTCCATGGGGGTTGATTGTGAATTCAAGTAAAATAAAATCCTTTACAACTTTAATATTTTCTCCATGTATCATGGTGCTGCTTATGAGTCCAATTGTGAGAATTTTTCTTTTCTTTATGTTGAGGTGTAATCCGTACTGAAGGCTGTGGTCTTTGACCTTCATCAGTAAGTGCTTCAAGTCCTCTTCACTTTCAGCAAGCAAGGTTGTATCATCTTCATATCACAGGTTGTTAATGAGTCTTCCACCAATCCTGATGCCATGTTCTTCTTTATATAGTTATTTTTCATATAATCCAAGAAGCTTCTTGAAATAAATGAATACAATTTTCTCTATAATTCTGCCAGCCCAAAAATATAGAATATTTTTATATTGCCCTACTTACTTTCTCTTAGAACATATCCTAGATTCCAAGTTCTTGCTTATTTTTTTTTCTCTGAAAGGAGTTCCATTACAGCTCCACCTGCCAAAAGCCTACCTATTTTTCAAACCTCATTTGAATGCTACCTCCCACATACAGTCTTCATTACTTCTATAGGAATTATTAATCTCTTCAGTCCTCAGTCCTCTGATCTTTCATATGGTTTGTTTTTACGTTGATCATAACCCCTATCATAGCTTAGTTCCTACCACAATTATCTCTTAATAGTTTCAGTTCCCAGAGTGGGCTGTGAAGGCTTGAGAGCAGAAACTATGTCTTATTCACATATGTATCTGCCCCTGTATCTTGAACAAAGCATTTGATTTAATTCAATAAACATGTTGTCTATGTACTATATGCTGCACCTTGTGCTTTGCTTCAGATACAAAACAAAAATGAAATATAAATAAGACAGTCAAAAATCTCATAGTCTAGAAAGATGAACAAGCAAACAAGTAGCAAATTGATGAGGTCAGAGTAAAGAATCATAAAATGGAGGCAAAGTACCATACAAACTATAATCAGGACACCAAGGAGGGAGATGTCAGTGGCATTCAGGGAGTTCAGAGGAGATTTTGCAGTTAGAACTGAGTTTGGAAGGAAGGAAAATGCTGGGGAGTGAAGTAGGTTCTCAAACTCAAGGGCATTTTCTGCTATGCTAAGCCACGTGCACTTTGTACTATTTAGAAGGAGGGTGGTTTGAAAAACCATTAGCAGACTGGCAGTCTGGCGATAATGTAGAGGCTGTATTATTAGAGAAACAAGGAAGAAGGCGGGAAGTCAGATGAAGCCTATTCTAATAACTGTTCATCTGAAGATAAAGAGGATCTCACCGAGAGAATCAGTCAATAGAGATGAAAAGGAAGAGATGGATTTGAGAAATATCAGGAAGCAGAATCTGTGGATGGAATCACTGCTTTTGTTTGCAGTGGGAAAGCACCCAGTAGAAAGGTAGCACATTGCAGAGCTCTTATTCTAGCTGCTTCTTGGAAACCCGCTGTGTGATTTTGATGGAAGGATTTAACCTCTGAACTTCTAAAGAATGTTAGCTTTTGAAAGGAAGAGAACATGTAATCCCCATAGATATACCACTGATTGGGTTCAGTTCTTTTTGGGTTTTTTTGTAGCCTGCATTTCAACCCTTGTAGATAAAATTGGGGCAGGTACCAGAAGATGCACACACATAAGAGTGGCTCCCGAAGACACTGCTTAACTCTAAGCCCAAAGTTATAGCAACTTCTGGGGACGTGTGTGCCTTCCTGAAATCAGTGACAAGAGTGACCATTTACTTTCTCTTTTGTCATTTTACCTTCCTTTTTTCCCCATTAAGCTCTAACTGAGCCTTGTTTCAGAGTAGTGGACTGTGAAAGTGGGCTAAGAAGATTAAAGTTCTCCATGAAGAAGGTATGAAATATGACTCTGACAATTTGATGCTGATCGTTTGTGATGTGTGAAATTAAATTCTTATCCAATGTGCCTAGACAATGCAATTAGTCTTGGTGCCTACATTATGAAACATTTCTTGTTAAATCAATGCAAGAACTCAACTAAAACATAGAACATTCTGTGGAAAAAAAAATATTAAAAATCTAAGTCTTTCAGTGCCCCAGGTTTCCAAGATGGGAAATAAAAAGATGATAACAAAGGAAAGAAAGCCACATGACTGGTCTATTGGAGTAAAGGATATACACACTTACTAATTATCTGTTGACATCATTCATGTATTTATGTATCCATTTTTTAGCAAATATTTATTGATACCTACCATATATATATATATATATATATATTTTTTTTTACCATATATTCGGCCAGAAACCCTAGTGGCGTAGTGGTTAAGTGCTTCGGCTGCTAACCAAAGGGTCGGCAGTTCGAATCCATCAGGCGCTCCTTGGAAACTCTATGGGGCAGTTCTACTCTCTCCTATAGGGTCGCTATGAGTCAGAATCGACTCGACGGCACTGGGTTTTTTTTTTTCCCCATATATTAGAGAGAGACCTGGTGGCACAGTGGTTAAGAGGTCGGTTGCTAATCCAAAGTCCGGCAGTTCAAATCTGCCAGCCACTCTGTGGAAACCCTATGGGGCAGTTCTACTCTGTCCTATGGGGTCACTATGAGTGAGAATTGACTCAAGGGCAACAGGTGTTAACGGGTTATGTATTAGACACTTGTATTAGGGAGAACGCTGAACAAAACAGATTGAGTTCCTGCTTCATGGTGTTTACAAATCACTGAAGGATGAGGAGACATATTAAGCAAGTACAAATAATCGTATGATTTTAAACCATGGCATGCATTATATAGGAGAAGCAATACAAATATTACCAACATGAGGGCAAGGACTTTGTCCGTCTTCATCACGGGTGCATGTACCAGGTATTGACTCATGATTTTAACATATAACAATTTATTTAATTCTTAAAAGATAGGTACTGTTGTTACTTCCCATTTGAGAGATGAGAACACTGAGACAAACAGAGGTTAAGAAATTTCCTCTAGAGTCACAATAGAGGGTCCTGGAAAGAGCTGGAGAAACAAATGTTGTAGAACAAAATTCTAACTCAAAAGAAAAAAGACCACACTTACTGCCTTGAGAGAGACTGGAGAAACCCTGAGAATATGGCCCCTGGACATCCTTTTAGCTCAATAGTGAAGTCACTTCTGAGGTTCACCCTTTAGCCAAAGATTAGAGAGAACTATAAAACAAAATGAGACTAAAGGAACACACCAGCTCAGGGGCAAGGACACGAAGGCAGAAGGGGACAGGAAAGCTGGTAATAGGGAACCAAGGTCAAGAAGAGGGAGTGATGACATGTCATTGGGCTGTTAACAAATGTCATAAGACAATATGTGTACTAACTGTTTAATGAGAAGCTAGTTTGTTATGTAAACCTGCATCTAAAGTACAATTAAAAAAAAAAAAAAGAGATTTCCTCAAGATTACCCATCTAGTAAGTGACCAAGTTAGGAGTTAATCTAAGCAGCCAGGCTTGTGGAGGGGATGCTCTTATGCATTCTGCTATCCATGTATGCCCACGTGGAAAAGCTGATCTCAAACTAGTGAACTGCTCCTCTTCTCTATTACAACACGCCTTAGTCATCCTCTGGGCTCCAGCTTCTGACAAATCTTCTGTGGGGGCATCATGACCAAATCCCTCAGGGAGAGTAAATGACTCTCTTGCGTGGTTCTAAATACAGAAGGAATAGTATAGTGTTATCAGCACACACTCCCATGCCAACCTACTTGACATCAAACACCTTCCTCTGATGCTTAATGGGTACAAAAACTTGAGCAAGAAACTTAACTGCTCTGTGCCTCCATTTCTTCATCTGTAGATTGGGAATAATTAGTGTCTGAGTCATAACTTGCTTTGAGAATTAAATGACTTCATATGTGTAATGTGTTTAGCACAGTACCTAGCATACTGTAAGCACTCAACGAATGTGAGCTATTATCATGAGTACCAGCTATTACTATGATTATGTTGACTGGAATCGGATATGTTAAATCTTTATGCACTTTAGTTTTCTCACTTAAAAGACAAAATTAATAATGCTTTCTTCACATTGTTCTTGTAATAAGTTAAATAAGGAATATATTTGAAGGGCTCAGTGGAGCACCTGACAAAAACTAAGTGCTCAATAAATTAGACCTACCATTAAAGAGGAAGAAGGCAGGAATTCAAATCTCAGCTCTTTTATTTGCTGTTGGTTTAATCTGGGGAAAATCACTATCTGCCTGAAATTCATTTCCTTTATGCATAAATGGGATAATAATAAGGACCACACTGGTCTGCTGTACAAATAAAATGAAATAATATATCTTAAAGTACTCTGTGAGTTTTAAAACCCTCTATTGCTTGCTTTTGGAACCCTGGTGACATAGCGGTTAAGTTTGGCCGGTAACCAAAAGGTCGGCAATTCTAATCCACCAGCCGCTCCTTGGAAACTCTATGGGGAAGTTCTGCTCTGTCCTACAGGGTCGCTATGTGTCGGAATTGACTGAATAGTAACGGGTTTTAACAAGATTATGCGAGGGGCTTTACTGCTTTTATTTTTCTCCTTCACCAGCCCTTCAACTGTGTGTTGGCCCTTATTCTGGCCTAAAGGGACTTTGATCATGTCCTTTCCTGCTCCAAAAAACTTTTTCTTTTAATAAATTTGATAAGCAGGCAGAACCCATCAGAGTTAAAATTGCCTGATATCCACTCTTATTCAAATCTTGATCCCAGTATTCACATTGATTCCCAAAAGACATCTCATGGTCCTAAAATGAGAAAACATATGATTCCTAATGTTTGGCCACAGCCACATTTTCCCACCATAAATAATAGTAACTAATGAGAATGCTACATTTTCTTATATACACACCCTTTTTCATATTACTCCCTCTGCCTATAATAAAGAGCCACGATACAATGGCTTATCTAAAACCTGTGGGGCCAGTGTATGGTGGAATTTGAGGAGGGAGGAGATGGTGGGATCTTATAAAGATAAGCCAATGCAACTGCATATTTTATAACACTCTCAGCAGAGTCTGTGACAACATCCTGTAATCAAAATTCATTAATATTTTTGGAGCAAAAGATGAATATTCACACTAATTGGGGTAAATGAATGCTGTAGCATAGCAGTTCATTTTACATTTTGCCACCATATAAGCTATAAAAACAACTATTAATTTTCAGAGATTTGGGTATTCTAGTATTGTAAATAAGGTTTTTGGTTCTGTTAACTTCAGGCGTAGCAATCAGAAAAAAAACAATAGAGATCATTGGTTTTATTCTTACCTGTATCTCAAGGGTAAGATCTCTTAACACCTTCCTAGAAAGTCCAAACAGATTTCTGCATCTGAAATTAATCTGTTCCTCTCCTCCCACTATCCCCCATCCATCTAAAAGGGTACCTGCCACTTTCAACCTTGCACTTGATTTCTTGTTGCTGTATACCATCCAGTTGATTTTGACTCTTAGCTACCCTACAGGACAGGGTAGAACTGCCCCATAGGGTTTCCTAGTCTGCCATCTTTATGGAAGCAGACTGTCACATCTTTTTCCCCTGGAGTGGCTGATGGGTTCAATCCACCCAACATTTAAGTTAGCAGCTGAGCGCTTCACTACTGAGCCACCAGGGCCCCTAACACTTGATTTAAATGTACATATATTTGCTGCCTTTTCTAAATGAAAAACTCCTTGAAGGTCATGAAAAATGCCTTATTACTTTTTTTTCTTCTTAGAACTATCTAACAGAAATGATCCTTACTGTAAGTAAAGCTTAAAGAACAGCTAGAACTTAGAAAGGAGAAGGGTGAGAAATAGACCGTGAGAAGGGAGTCCCACATACTGATTAAACACTATATTTGGAGCACTTGCTAGCCTGTGACATACGTTATCTAACTCAGATCTACTAAACCTCAACGAGGAGATTGAGATTTAGAGGGGCTGAGGGAGTTGTCCAAGATCACACAGTTAGACATTGGTAGCATTAAGATTCAAATTTACGACCACCTGACATTAAAATCTGTACTTTTTCCACTCTGTCTTTTACTCAGCAGAAACTGTGTGGTCTAAGGGAATTTGAGAAATTTTAATGAATCTTAAAGCAATTTGTAATGATGCCGCAATTACAGACATGTATCTGGAAGAGAAGAGTCAAATAAGGTAACAATATTTCCCTTAGATACAGTTGGTATCTTCGGGGCTAAATAAGTCCTCTCACAAGGTTAGAAGTGTTGGAGGAATTTATTACCCTTAGTGTTGCAAGGAGAAGGGAGATAATATTTAGAAGGAGTCACTAGGTACAACAAGATTGCAAACTTAATTGTAATGCTGATCCCCTCTGTGCCACCTTATTAGGCAGCCAGGAAAATCCTTTAGCACAAAAGATTTCCAAGGATGTGACCTTTTCCTTCTCTCCATTTCTATTTCACTTAAATTATCGCCCTGAAAATTTCAAAGGGGCACTCCCAGCAGTCTGATAGATTGGAGCCCCTCTCTAACAAAAGGAAACATTGATTGCGTAAAGAGAAAAAATATCAGAGACATACCCTGTAGGTCTCTGTAAAACCAACTTTGTACTCATGCGAGTTTTTTTTTTCTGTATTTGTTATCACTTTGAAAATTACAGAGTATCTATAAAATAATTAATCTCTGAAATAGCATCTTACAGTGAGATTATAATCAGGAAAGCAATTGTGAAAATGACATTGTAAGTTTCCGTGCCCATTCTCTCACAGTGGCTTGGCCATGAAATGTACTCAGGGCACAAAGGAGAAAGTGATTTCTTTTTAAAATGAAGCTGAAAACTCAAACTGGACTGTAAAAATTAAGGTTTATTTTTTTCTCTCTCTCTTTCAAATCTGTAATAAAAAAAAATCTTATGATCAGTATCAGCAAGGTCTGAATCTTTTATATATTTATTCATGCAGGCAAGAATAAGTGTATGTGGATACATGCATATATACATGTAAAAATATGTATATACACACACACATACATTTTTAATGGTATGTAAAACAGACAGGTGAATATAGTTGGTTTTCCTTTGGTTGTATTAGCCCTGAAAGGTTAGATTGACTCAAGATATATTTCAATCAGAGCTTCTCTGTTGCCTTTCAGTGACTTCCAAGCTGCTTAACATGGCGACAAGGCCATCATACTCTGCCCCTGCCTACCTTTTTAGCTCTTCTTCCCCTCCCACGAGGCACTAAACTGCTCTTCTTTTCTTTCCTGTAACATGACATTCCCCATCCCACCACAGCAGCTTTACTACTGCTCACCTTTGTCCTCAATGCTTTTCTCAATCCTCCCATATAGTCTGGGTCTTAGAAGTTTCCATGGTTCTTCAGCTCAGAAGGCTTCCCGGACATATGTTTTCAGACTGTGGTCATTGCTGTGCATCTCTGCATTTTCCCTTTTCTAACCCTCCTCAAACTTAGAATCCCAAATGTGGTTCCTGATTGCCTTTTCCACTGAACTGTGAGCCCTGGGAGGCTGCTAAACCCATATCCTTAGTCTTTTTCCTAGTGTCTGATGCATACTAAAATTTCAGTAAATATTTGTTGAAATATTTACTGAAATATTTGTTGCAAAATGCAGGTCATTTAAAATAACTTTTCAGTGACTCATATCCATAATTTCAAGGGCAAATCAAAGGGCAATTTCTTATCTCTTTGATCTTGACCCTGAGCACTGTGTAGGCATTTAAGTAGATGTTCAGTCAGTGTTTGTTAAATGAATGGAGCGGTGTGGTTGAGTGGAAAAAGCTGAAATTTTGAGGCAGGCCCATCTGGCACAATCCACGAGTTTCTGGCTTAATAGCTAAGTGACTTTATCTCTCTGATTTCTTTCAGTACTTGTTTAAAAAACAGTAATACTTAAGTATGGATTACATGTCAACATAAAAAAAAAAAACATAAAGAAAACAAAAATCCTCACAGCTAGACCAATAAGCAACATCATGATAAATAAAGAAAAGATTGAAGTTGTCAAGGATTTCATCTTACTTGGATCCACAATCAACACCCATGGAATCAGCAGTCAAGAAATGAAACAAGACATTGCATTGGGCAAATCTGCTGCAAAAGACCTCTTTAAAGTATTAAAAAGCAAAGACGTCACCTTGAAGACTGAGGTGTACCTGACCATGGTGTTTTCAATCACCTCATATGCATGCAAAAGCTGGATGTTGAATAAGAAAGAACGAAGAAGAATTGACACCTTTAAATTATGGTGTTGGTGAAGAATATTGAATATGCCATGGATTGCCAAAAGAAGGAACAAATCTGTCTTGAGGAGTAACCAGAATGCTCCTTAGAAGCAAAGATGGTGAGATTATGTCTCACATACTTTGAACATGTAATCAGGAGGGATCAATCCCAGAGAAAGACGTCAGGCTTGGTAAAGTAGAGCATCAACACAAAAGAGGAAGACCCTCAATGAGATGGATTGATACAGTGGCTGCCACAATGGGTTCAAGCACAGCAAAGACTACGAGGATGGTGCAGGATGGGGCAGTGTTTTGTTCTGTTGTACATAGGGTCTGTATGAGTCAGAGATAACTCGATGGTACCTAACAACAACAACAAACACTTGTAAATTAAATGTCAATAGATTACTGTTTGTTTTTCATTTTAAGGAATTAAGAAGACAGATGAGAAATTAGTAGTACAGCATCGACACTTTATCATCCAATAATTGTAGTTTTTATTATGTTGCATACAGCAAGATATACAAAGGTGAATTAAACCAGATATATCTCTTATCCTCAAGAAACTTCTAATGGTTATTGGCAAGGAAGCTTGTAAAGCAGAATGAGTCCATTGCTGTTGTTGAATGAGAAGTAGGGAGCTGCCACATGGGTGAGACAATAAAAACACTGATAATCACTACAAACGATCTTGTAGTGCTTACTATTAGAACTCACCAGTATTTGGCCTGTAAACAATAGCAAGTTTGTATAGTTGAAGCTAATATATTCCAGAAATTATTCTATGTGCTTAAAAAACATCATTAGTTAAATTCTTATACTGATTGGACAGGGTAAACAAAACCCAGTAAACCGGGTTTTGTTTACCCTGTCCAATCAGTACTATTATCACTCTTATTTAGTGGTAAAGGAACTGAGGGCCAGAGAGGTTAAGTAACTTGCCCAGGTACTAGGTGGTGGGACAGGGGTTTAAATCCAGGCATCCTGGCTCTAGAATCCAAACTCCTACCACTGTTTTATACAAGAAAGAGGTGTTCATAGTACAGACATACTTGGGTTTGAAGACATTAGTGAAATGAAGGGATGGTGTGATTCACAATCCAAAGGCAATTTTCATAAGGAGTTAGGCATAAGATTAACTATAAGGGCAAAGACAAGAGTTAGATGTGAGTTCTATGTCTCAAATCTTGACAGATAGCAGGACAATGCTTCTATTAACAGAAAAATAAACCGTGTCTATTTTTTATAGGAAGGTTCACTGGGCAAGTGTAAGCAACATAATTTAGATTTTTTTTCAGTTGATGGTTTTAGTAGGATGTGGCCATTTTCAAAAGACAGTTGGGGTTACTTAATCAGGGCTCAGGGAAGGGGTACATTCTAGAGATAAATTTAGAAATGTCATGATGTCACTGTTGGAGTTGAACCCATGAAGATAGATGGGAAAATAATGGGTCTAAAATAAAGAACAGAGAGGATGGGTTTAGAAATATGGGGGAAAGTTTACAAATGTTACATGGGAGATGCTTATCCTAAAACATTATCAGGTGTTTATCTGAAATTCAAGTTTAACTGGGTGTTCTGTATTTTATTTTACTAAATGTGGCAGTTCTCCCTATATGAACAAACAACAATTTATCATCTGACTAAAAATGTAGAATCATCCGTGTGATGGGTGACTTGGGATATGTAGGGGTGAGTGGGCAAAGGTTTAGATCTCAGTCTCTTGATCTGATATCTGCCTGACTTACAAATACTGATTTGTTGTCAGAAGACCTAGATTTTCCCCCTGGTCTGTCCCCGCCTATACCAATTTTAAAGAACTTTTTATTATGTATGCATTGAAAATTACTTTGATATTATGTTTGTGAGAGAAAACATATTAATGAGTTCATGTACGTATAATATACTGTATACTTGGAACATACAAAGGGCTCAAGCATATCAACAATGGTAGGGATGGAGCAGGACCAGGCAGTGTTTTGTTCCATTGTACATAGGGTCACTATGAGTCATAATTACCTCAATGGCACCTAACAACACCAATACTTGGAAGCATGGTGAGATGATGGAACCCACTTCACTGCTAAACCAACCAATCGTTATTTTATGTCTTTGGGGCTCAGCCTTTTACAGTAACATTATAAGCATTGGACATGATGATATTTATATGAGGCGAGATTTATCATACAAGCTGACAGATGTAGTTACTCTATGACCTCAGGCAAGGCGCGTGTCTTCTGAATCTCCTTTCCTGCCTCTACAATGGGAATAATCATTCTTTCATTTATGTTACCCGCATTGCATTTACTCTACATTTGTCCAGTACTGGCCCTCCACAAAGCACTAGGGAACTAAGGCAGGGAAACCAAAGCCCTTGCCCTCAGGAGGTAACAATCTAACAGGGAGATAGAGAAGCTTTATGGATTATTACAATAACGAATGTGCTTTTACAAAGTAGAAGAGATTATACAAACATGATTCTTTTGTGACTATTCAACAACTTCCTAAATGAACTTTCTTTACTAAATTTTCCTTTTATACAGAACAGCCTTTCTATAGCATAAATGTAACCACTTTACCTGGAAAATCCCTGATGCCTTCCCATTGCCTACAGAATAAAGTTCAAAGTCTGTAACATGACGGGAAACGTCATTCACACACTTTCAAACCTAGCTGCCAGCATACCTTCGCACTGGCTCTGCCTCTTCCTGCTATTCCACCCCTACCAAACCAAACCCGTTGCCTGTAGAGTCGATTTCAACTCATAATGATTCTATAGGACAGAGTTGGACTGCCCCATAGGGTTTCCAGGGAATAGCTGTTAGATACCAACTGATGATTTTTGGGTTAACAGCCGAGTTCTTAACCACTGTGCAACCAGGGATCCATTCCACCCCCAAAAGCATGTTTTTATCTTTTAAGACCCATTTCAAAGGTCTCCTCTCAGGTTACTCTCTTCCCCAATTCTTCAAGGCAGAAGTAATTGATTCTCACACGTCTTCCTCCACATACCATGCTATTGCATTTTATACAGTATTACAATGATTTCCTTCTGTATCTCTCTTCCTGAATAGATCAAAATTACTGTATAAGTGCAGCATATGGAGCTTATTTATTTTAACACCCCAGGGACTAACACAGAGGCTGATTCAAAAGTTTCTCAATGTTTGCTGAATTTAACTCAATAAAATATATTTGTGTATACTTACTGGAAAGATATACATAGAAGTTCAAATAGGTAGGGAATTTATACTTGATAAATACTATATATGTATGCTTACAAACATTTATATAGATTTTATATGTATCATATATACACCCCATAATAATAGGTGCTTAATGAATGCCTGCTGAATTGAATGTATGATCATATCTTAATCATCATCGTTATCGCAGCTAACATTTACTGACCATTTAATGTGTGCCAGACTCAGTGCCAAGTCCTTCACATGCACTCTCGTTTCATTGTCGTTCTGGCACTAAGGGAGAAAGACACACTCTTTATGTTCTCAAAGAAGGGAACCTGAACTTAAAATGACAAAGTACATTTTCTGTGGTCACATTCTTACTGAGGGGGAGAGCAAAATTTCAAATCCAAGTCTATCTAACTCTAAAGCCTGTGTTTCTTCTAGTTAAATTCCAGGGACAGATTCATAGATAGATAAATATATGCATATACACACAGATATGGATAGATTGACAGAGAGTGTAAGCCATGGAGACACATAAGCATATATGCCATTTTTATAATAGATATATATGAATGTATATATGTGTCATGTATAAATTATATTTATAGATATAAGTATCTATGTTTGATACATGTATATATATATATATACGTATGTTATTGTCTTTTAAATATGGGCATGTTATGAATATATGATTATATGAAATACATACATGGAATATATGTTATAAATGTATATAGAATAAGTGAGCATTTATCTCTTTGACAGTTACTTGCTTTGATCACAGCCTAGCACTTTTTTATGATCAAATAAACTTTAGGGGAATCAATAAGCAAAAATATATACGAGTTTTCCAATATAGGCATACCATATGTCTTTTTAAGGTCTGCACATAAAGGATATAAAATAGATTCTTCAGGTTAAGAAATCTATAGCATACTAAGAAATCGCAGTATGCTTGCTAGCAACAGCTGCTGTCCCCCTGTGGTGGAGAGGTGTGGACTACCATCAGCAAGTGTTAATTTGTCAGTCTAGTTGGGACAAGGATACTATTATAAAGCGTTGTTCTCTGAAAAAATACACAATCACAGCTAGAATTCCGGCACTTGTTTTCATCACAAAAGCAGGGACTTGCAACAAAAATGTCTTTATGTTTTTGGTTCTCTTCGTGCTGTCCCTTCCTTTATTCCTCAACCAGTGGGCCAATTACTTTCATATTTATTCTTTCAGACAGGCTTCTCTAGCAAGGTGCATATGTTAACATGATGCTGTCTCCCCTACAACTGCCCATACTCTGTTTGCATCTCAGTAAGGCTTTCGTTGTTTCCAAATCTCTCTGAAGCAAATAAAAAGCACTGCTGCCCTTTACAAGGGTTTTGAAGTCAGAAGAACATGGAGCGTAATCAGGATTCTGCTGTTTACTATTGGGTAACCTGGGTAAAATGGGTAGGTTTCTTAAAAGAAAAGGTACCACTTCCAGAAGATGGGAGATAGAAGATAAGAAGGGATGAGGCATAGATCTTGGAGTGGGAATTCATGAGAAATATCTAAGTCAATAAAACAAGAAATAAGGGCTGCATTATTCTATTTAAATGAATACAATTGATACACTGTAAATTTATTTATTAAAAATTAGACCAGGATAATGGAGTTGTGGAAACATAGCTAATCTTTCCATAGCAAAAAAAAAATCTATAGGTGTCTGAAATTATTAGAATCAGGAAAGCCTCATATAATCATATTACTGAGACTTGGAAAGACACTTACCAAAAGAACTGGTTAAATGGTTAAAAATGTGGGAAGTAGGTCAAAGAGAAAAGACCAAGAGCAGTGGGACTGAAGAACTCTTTCCTGTATAAGCTTTACATTACATATATATATGATTGTATATTACATATGTATAAATGTATAGTACACATACATAATTGTGTATTACATAAATATGCATATTATAGTGCATGCATTAATTTTTCAGGTACAAAATTAAGAGAAAAAAATCCCAAAGGTTAACATACGAAAGCTCTTGCCCATACATTTTCTTCATTCAATCATCTTGACCTTATTATGAGGAAGGCATTATTATTCTTCCCATATTTAAAATGAGAAAAGTTAAGCTAAGCGATAAAAAAAAAAAAAAAAAAAATGCACAGCCTAGATTTGAACCCAAGTGTGACTCCAAACCCTATACTAATAACCATTACATTAAATACCATAGACTACTGATCTTCTTTGTTTTTTGCCTCACTTACTTTCTATACTAGTTTGTCATCCTGAAGCTGACTCCTTCCCTGGCTTCATATCTAAATATATATTAGTTCTGCCTCAAATTTGGATTTGTGAGTCTATTTTCTCGTAAAGGATCTGGTAAGAGTCCAGCTCTAAGATATGTATACAGATCCTACAGACAGTCAACACTGAAATTCTACTAGCTTAAAAAACACAATGATCATCAGGAACTCATATCAATGCTTGATTAGTAGACTTCACTGGGATATTAAATAAGCAAGTTAATATTGCCACACCCCTTCCCACAATCTGTCTTCTCTGGTCTTTTCCATCTCAGTGAGTGGCACCACCAACCAACCGGTTATTCAAGACAAAACAGTGCCAATTAGTCCTTATTCCTTTATTTCCTTCACAACCTAAAACCAATACACCAGCTGGTTCTGTCTACTGCCCAAACCAATCCACTTCCCACTCCCTGTCATTCTCACTATTACTCTAGTTCAGGTCATCATCACCTCTGGATTTTTGTAGTATTTCCTAGAATCTGTTCTAATGAGCCCCCATGCTTCTAGTTTTGCGCCCCTCACCGTCCATCTTCAAATAGCACTTTTAAAAACTTACTTCATGTTCCTTTTCTGCTTAAAATGTTTCATCAAACTTAAAACAACACAAACTAACATCTACTTTGGTCTTTATGAATAAGGACCAGCTTGTCTCTTTAACCTCCTCTCACAAGAACACTGGCCTTGATGTTTCTCAAACAAGCTAAGTTCACTCCCACTATCGAATTTTTTTGCTACCTCACTGGCCTTGCCTAGAATTCCCTTTTCATAGACCTTTACATGGCTGGCTCCTTCTTTAGATTCAGATCTTGCTGAAAATATACCTTCTCAGAGAGATTTTTCTTTACTAATTAACTGAAAGTAGCCATTCCCCATTACTCTCTAGTGTATAATTATTTTTAATTTCATCATAGCATTTCTCATCACCTGGTGTTTTTATTATTTATCTGCTTATTGCCCTGATTACTCTTCTTGAATGAAATATCCAAGAATGTGATGACCTTGTCTGTCTTGTTTAACACTGTATCCCCAGTATCCCTAGAACTGTGCTTCTATAAATACTTGTCATATGAAGCCCTCTAAAAATTTTATTGCATAAATTAACACACAGCTAAACATGAACCAACTAACCACATCCAGCAGAATGTACATCATTTCTTAACAAACACCCAGACTAATCAACACCGCCATGGAGAACCTTTCTTTTGCTTCTATCTTTAAAAGCTATCCCTGACAGCTAGCGCACAAACTATCCTCCTCCCTGTGACAGCAGCCAGAGGTGATTGTCCTTCAAAGGGTTTTTTTTTTTTTTTCTTCCCCTTCAAGTAACTGGACATTTGCTGCAGGGTAGCAAACATCTCTGGATGAAAACTGTCATCATCAAAGGCTGTGATTCTTGCCTACAAGCTGACATTGATTTACGGCTGGATTAAAGGCATCAACAAGTACGTGGCCAATTCAAGCTGGATCTTGTTTCTCTGTGAAGCTGTTTTTTTCTTCTTATTTCTTTTTGTCCTTGTTGTAACTGCAACGTATTCCCATATATAATACTCATGATTCCATTTTAGCAGCATAAGTATTTCTTTCCCCAAAGAGAAACGTATCAAAACCTTCATTTTGCCAAGAAGGAGGTCCAAGGTATAAGATGCTGAGAACTACTATCTTTTGTATGATGGGGGATTTCCAGCCATCTTACATAGTTTGGCTCACATCGTAGCTCCTCCGATTTCCTCCATGTGTTGCCTTAAGTGAATACAACTTGGTTTTTCAATTTTCACATCTGTAAAATGAGATTATTAGTACCTCAAATTGTTATTGGGTGAGTTAGACGTAATACTGTCTCTGGATACTTACTCTGTGCCAGGCATGGTGTCCCACAAGCAATATCTCATTTCAGCCCTCAGAAGAGCTTTATAAACATCCCAAGTGATGGATATTACCATTCACTCTACAGATGAGTGTGTGGAGTTTAGGTATACTTCTAAGTGGTAGAATCTGAATTTGAATCCAGCCCTTTCTAAGCGATCCCTCCACCCATGCTCTTTGTGCTACTCCATTTTCCAGATGAGACACCTGGGCGGAATCCATTGGTGCTGCCTTCCAGCACTGGTCCCCAAGCTAAGCTCTACTCCCTGACAAGAAATGGAGTGACTACTCAGAATCCTGTAGTCTATAGATATTTGGCCTGATAGATGACCTATAGATAGGGTGATTCAGAAAACACCACTGATACTGTCATACATGAGGAAAAGAAGTTAATTGGAAATGAGTGACATTGACACAGACCATCTCAGTTGTGACAAATTATTCACTTGAATGTATTTATTGTATTTGGAATTCCCATTTTCAATGAAAGGAATCTCTATATGGACATGACATTTTTATCTTAAACCAAACAACACAGAAGAAAGTAAAGATATGGCAGGAAGATTTCAGAATCTAAATTTTACTAGAAGACTCCGAAGCCATCCATAAATCCTCCCCCTTTCTCCAGTCAACCAATCATTCTTAAATTTGCTACTTCTTTGTTATAAAACTCCAAAATCCCTCTCATACTTAGTTTAGTCCTTTAAATAAAATGCAACTTTTGTTACTCTTACCCCTGCCTTTTGTTGTAGCCTTGCTAGTATGTTTTCAATTGGAACACAAGTGACTTTTCTAAAAGGCCAATCTGACCATGTCACTACCTGTTTACAAGTCTTCCAAAGGTCCAGTTATATGATGGAAAGCAACTTCTTATAATGGCATAAAAAGACCCCAGGTTTGTCCCCAGCATAATTTTTCCTGCCTACCTCATAGCTACCTTTAATGTACAATGCGCCGGCACCGTCCAACCATGTGGAGTTCTCAGGGCACATCAGGTTTTGCATCTCCATGACTTGACACCTACTCCAATTTTCCTGTATTATATTGTTCATTTTGCTTAGCTTTGCATATTGTTATTCATCTCTCATGACCTATCTTAGATTTCATTCATTTAACTTTCCCAAAGGAATCCGTCAATACTTCATTTATGTGACTATCTCATGTGGTATAAACCTTTGATACAGCACTTACTGTAGTATGATCCTTTGAAGTTGAGGTAATATGTGTGTTTGTACTCCTCACAGCTAGGGCAGGGCCATCACACAGTGGACCTTACTGGTAAGTATTCTGGGCATGAATAAAAGTGTAAGCATAGGAGATTGCTCCTAGCATATGGTTGAATCATTTATTTAACACATATATCAGGCCCTGTGCTAAGCATTGAGGATATAACTGTGAACCAGAGATCCATAATCTCAAATTTTACTGAGGTCATATGCTAAAACTCTCAATAAAATGTACACTGCCAACAGCCACTTGTCAGATGGTAATAGTTCAGGTGCAGGCAGGCAGGTAGCTTCTGACTCATAGTGACCCAATGTGACTGAGTAGAACTGGCCCATTGGGTTTTCTAGGCTGTAATCTTTTATAAGAACAGATCACTAGGTATTTTCTTCCATGGAGACACTGGGTGGATTTGAACTGCCAACCTTTCATTAGCTGCTGAGCGTTTAACTACTGTGCCACCAGCGCTCTTTCAGTCTTTTTTTTTTTTTACCCCTGTCTGATAAGTTGTCCATCTCTTTTTCCTAGAATAAAATGGAAATCAGCTTTCTTGTCATAAATATTATCCTATAATGGATCTTTGATCTAAAAATCAGCTGCAAAAGACAGCGATGGTAAGAGAAGATGGAGTGTTGAGGGTTTGTCTCGGTGCCTGATACCATCACTATCTTTTGTTCTCCTCTGTTCACCATACCCAGCATCTGCCGGTTTCTAATCTATGGCTTCTCATTTAGCCTCTCATAATGCTCTGTGAAAATCAATGTTAATATACTTGTGATGTGACCTAATAATTGATATGCTTGTACAGCTGCCTTCTCCAAGAGGATATGAGTCTTTTGAGGGTAGAAACTAGAATATGGAGACAAGGTATAGCATAGAGTTTAATGACATGGGCTCTGCAGCCAGACTAAGTTTGAACTAGAACTCCACCACTTCCAGCAAGATATTACGTTAACTCTGTACTTCCGTTTTCCTACCTGAAAATGGAGATAAGGACTATTTACCTCACAGGGTTATTGTGAGAATTTGATGGTATAATATGAATATAAGGCACTTGTAACAGTGGCTGACAAGTAGTAGATGCTAGATAAAGACTAGCTATTTTTTATCAGTGTTGCTTATATATTAAACACTCAGGTAGCCCCAGTGCCCATCAAAGAGCCTGGCACACAGACAAAACTAGGCAAATGTTGTCCTCTTCTCCTTTTCCTAAGTAAATTATAGTAGCACTTTTCCTTAAATCTCTTAAACCTCCAAAGGATATGAAAAACCTCTTCAACATAATTGATAAATAACTGTTCTCCAAGATAAGTAAAGGAAACCCTGGTGGCATAGTGGTTAAGAGCTACAGCTGCTAATTAAAATGTTGGCAGTTCGAATCCATCAGGTGCTCCTTGGAAACTTATGGGGGCAGTTCTACTCTGTCTTATAGAGTTGCTATGAGTCAGAATTGACTCTATGGCAACAGATTTTTTTTTTTTTTTAAGTTAAGTATGAGCTTAAGATCAGATATCAAAGAATGTGGGGAGAAGAAAAACTTCCCGTGTACCACCAAGGGAAAAATGTTTCTCCAGGTTCAAAAAACTCACACAGCCAGCTTCAGTCCTATGTACCCATGGTGCTAGGGAAAAAAAGCAATGATCTTGAAGCCGAAACACCTTAGGCGAGTACTTAAACCCTTTGCACTCTTAAGTTTCCTTTGGGTAAAAGAAGGAAAACTTTAACTTCCATGCAGGGTAGTTTTGAGGACTAGAGAAAATATAAATAAACAGCTGGAACTTCTGTCAGAATACAGTTGGTTCTAAGCGATAACAATTACTGGTAATATGATTGTGTTTATTAGGATGACGATTATTTGACACTATAGGTACAATGCAGAAGACACAGTAGAGAGTTTCTCTGCCTTAGGCCATTTTTACATGAAATTTGGGATACTGGACATGATCTTTAGAAGGAATTGCCAAACACTAGCAAAGCGTCAAACCAAAAACTGCGAAATAAAGCATCAGCCGCTTGAAGGCTGGGGGCACAGTACGGGCATGATTGCAGGAGAAATAAAGGAGAGAAACCTTGTAGACACTCAATTTAAATTGGCTTGATTTTCTGATACAGCCTCAAATTTTGTTTTCCCCACAGAACAAGGATGAAGCCTGTGGTATTAGATTTTGATTATTTCCTGAGGCTGTTCAAAGGCTCAAACTCCAAAAAAAGTTCCATATTCTTTTTTAAAACATAAGCATTAAAAAAATTTCTAGAAGTAGAACTTTTTCATTTAGATAATGTGGTCACAGAAAGACGTCATACTTCCCTGGATTAAAAGAAAAAAGTTTAAACATACCGGGGTAAGACGAATTGACAGCGAATTAGTGCTAAATCAGCTAGGTATTATCTCAGAAGGTGTTGCAGTTATTACCCGCAATGTTTCAATAACACTGATGAACAAGGTGGACTGGATTTGAAACAAAATGTAGCCTCATTAAAAGAAGAGGCAGTAGATTATAGGACAGAATCAATTTCCAATTTCTGTCATATTTTTCATGGATTTCAGACTTGTTATATATGGCAGGCTTGTTAAATGAGCATTACCTTACAATGTGTCCTCATTCAGCTTGTCTGGTGGAAGTAAAACTTTTTATTACTCAGGCAGCTCTATGAAATATAATACCCAAGTGTTTGAACCTGCATAGATAAGGCAGTTTCACTACCTTCCATCTCTCCTTCTTTCAATAAATCTTGTGCACCTGTAGTATGGATAGTGAGGACAAGATATGCAAAGCTATCAGAGATACTTTAGCAAGTTCTTGGAAAATGAGGCAATGCAAGTCTATCCAAAGGGAGTCAATCACCATGTTCCCAGGGGTTTATTAAGACATAACTACAAACAAGAGGGCTTTATTCAATTCGTAGATGATATTACTAGAAAAAAATAATCCCCACAAAGTGAATTTGTCATTTGCTTAAAACTTACAGGAAAAAATTAGGTTTACAAGATTTGACCCAGAACCATACTTAGTAGAATTAGTGTCCACAAGAGAAAACTCACATTGACAAATGAGAATATCAATAAGATTGGAAAAGGATGAGGAAAGAAAACAATTGATCCCATTGGAACTCATATAAATAGTGTTGAGCCATGTTACAAATTAATTTTCAAGTTTAGTGACTGGATTAATTTCCTGTAATAAAAATACAGATAAATCCCCCACACCTTAACCACACCCTCCAAAAATAATTAAGTCAAAATCAATACTCATAAAGATCATTCTAAATTTTATATTTTCTGAAGCAGAAGTCCCAAACTGGCAGTTTCTATGCCAGTTCAGGTGTCAGATATATTATTTGGTAAGCACAGTGTCTAAGAATACATAAACCCAAAAGCGTGATCCATCAATTAAAAATCAGGGTTTTCATGTAAAAGACGGGGTTTGTGACCTTTCATGTAAAAGACTGGGTTTGTGACGTCTGATCTGGCATTCTCCTGAGCTTCCATTTTCACAGGGCAGAAATTGGCTACTGCAGAGCAGCGTCAAAGTTTTTTAGGCGGGACATGCACCTAAGAGACATGAACATTGATCCAACACACGTGGCACTTGTAAGCATTTATGTTTATAGACCCTATCTAAGCCCTTGAGGGGCCAGAGTGTCAGGAGGCCTCCTGGGCCAATCCACAAAACCTCCTCTTTCTGAGAGATTGGCTATGTGAACTTGGACGAGATGTGCAAATGTTAAGATCCCCAGTTCCTGGTCTGCAAAACCTAATCTATGGTGTTATTAGGATGACCAGAAGACATACTGTATAAAAACATCAAGCATAGCGATTGGTTCATAATAGGTGTTCAGGAAAAGATAGCCATGAAAATGACTGTTAACTGAGAAACTGTATATGTTAATCCCTCTCTTAGGTTTAAGTGAGAAAGAAAGGGAAACTGATACATTTTGTAGTAGATAGTGGAAAAACGCTGCTGGGCTGTGGTAACCTGACGTGAGATTATTGTGATATACTATCACCTGGTGAGTCAGGGCCCTGTTCTCAGGAACTGGTGAGTTGGAGCATGGCTGTGTAGGGATACTTGATCATAAGGAAAGGAAGGTAGCAGGATAAAACACCCCTTGTCTCAATTTGTGTCCATTTAAACCAGTCAATGTCTCCAGAGGGACATCTCATTATGAAAACTGATTTAGCTCAGAAGCTACTAAACATCGTTTCACACTTCGATATCCCCTTTTTGTTAAGCGCTTTAACATATATTTTCTCACTCACATGGTGTGTGTGTGCACATTGCACTGCAAAGAATCCTTTGATTCTCAGTAATTCTCTAGTAATTATAATAGTGAACATCAGGGCTCCTCTAATAGTGAACATAGTCCTTCCAATCACCATCATTTATAAGCTAAAACTTCATGACCAAATTCTATTCCAAGAAAGAATCAAAATTACGGTAGATAGGACTTACAAACCAGAACTGTAAGTCAAATTTAAGGATTGAGATGTGTAAACTTTCTTATGATGGCAGGACTTTAGAGCTCTGATTTAGAACATAAATCATTTATATCTCAAGTACAAAATAAGGCTGGCAAAACCAAATCCCTTTATTTCAGATTTATTGCATGATTTGTAAACCTGTCCCTCTGTTTATATATAATTTTTCCTGTGCAATATACATAAATTTCAGATGTTTCAGGATTTCCATGTTTGTTTTATATTCAATCATGTGCTTTCAGAAAAACGTGACTAACTCTGATCCCCAAAGAATGCTTATAAATCCTAGTCTAGTTCTTCCATTTAACAAGAAGAGATTTATATGTGACAAATATACTCTATAGTCTGGGTTGGTAGAAGTATGACTTATAAATAAGAAAAACAGCAAGAACATTTCCTTAACCTGTCTGAATCCTGTCCGGGAATATCACACATCATCCAGAAGGAGCCACCTCTTTGAAAAACTCAAACCTTCCTTAGCTAATAGGAGTTTGTTCCTCTAAGAGGCTGCAAGAGAAAGAATTGCCATACTATTCGCAATTACTCTGTAGGCTAGAGTAGCCAAAAGTACACTAGACAGGGAGTTGCCGTGAGAACTAGGTTCAAGATATAGTTCGGTCACCTGTTAACTGGGCTGCTTTCCCTAAGTCACTGTCTCTTTTGAATTTTCATCTGTAAATTGAGATTGCAGGACAATAGAATCTCAGTCTTTTCAAGGGTTAATCACATAGGAATCAATGATCCTATCATCTAAACCAGATTCTAAAAACTAGTCCTTTCTAGGATTTTTTTAGTTGTACATTTAACAGGAGCCAGCTTAATCCCTTTGTAATCCATTTTCTGTATAACCATGCATTCTACATGAAGTAAATAATCAGCCATTAATTACCATATATTCATTCAACAAGCGATTTAGTCAACCATCCTCCCACTCATCCATGACCACAACCATGTTCTTATCCAGCCATTCATTCAAAAGACATTGAACAGCTACCACATAAAAGGTTGTGGTGTGTTGCATAAGATATAAAAATGGATGAGACATATTTCTTGCTCATCGAGAAAATAGGGGAATCTGTTTCATTTCCTGAAAGAGGCTTTGGAGTCAGATACTTCTGGGTTCATAATCTAGCCCAACCCCAGTCCTATCAAGGGAAGATGGCACTGGCAATACCTGGTATCACTTCCGTATAAATTTCTCTCAAAAAATGCCCTTTTCCTTCTGACAGGCACCTCTATGGTCTAAGTCCCCATCTTCCCTTTCCTGCCTTACTCCCACAATCTCTTAGTACCTATTCCTTGTATTTTGAAATATTTTACCAAACATCATTTATCAGTAGATGTGGGAGAACAAAGAGAAAACTCTTATCAACCATTTTACTAGGGACCTTATGTATGTTACTGTTTCTTGACAATAATCTTTCAAAGTAGTATTACTATCCCCATTTTATAGATGAGAAAAGTAAAATTCAGAAAGTAAGGTTACTCTTCCACAGACAAAGATTTAGATACAGACTTATTTCTGTCTTCTGGCTCCAAAGTCTAGGCTTGTTCTAAAATAATTCATTTCCTAGGCTTCGCTGATGAAAGGCTACAGAGAAATTGCTGATCTGAACTTCTGGTATAAATATGACAACCAATATTGTCTAACAGAATTCTAGTCAAATATAAAAAGAAAAAAATTCAGGATTTTCTGATTACGTAGAGAAGTCTCATTTCTCCTAGACTTTTTTGAAATAATAATAGTAGCTTAGAGGTCTCCATTATTACTGTTTTGTCACCTTGCAGACCAAGGACTCCCAGGCTGTGGATCACTGTGTACGTCTCACAGGGGTTATTTATTTGTCATAACTTACACCCATTTAAGACTCTGTGGCTTTATGCTGCCAAAATGAACCACCATCAACCACACACATATACTGCTTTGTATGTGCAATCTCATTAATTCCTCACAACTGCCAATATAGTCAGTACAAGCTTCTCTAGTTAGTAATAAGAAGACTGAATGTCAGAAATTAACTAAATTTCTCAGGTCACATAGCTAGTAATTTTTGAGCTTGTATAGTAGACAGGTAGGCTTCCTCCTATGTCAAGTTCTGACTCAGACTTTTATTACCTACTTTACTGACATCCCTTGACTCCCCCCACTCCCTGCACTGTTTTCCAAGGAAAGTCAGCCCCCTCACCTTAACCAGTAATAGCAAAACCTGCTCCCAGCTTTCTGCGTATTGCCCTTTGGTTATTTCTCCAACTCGGAACACTATCCTGATTATAACAAAAGAGCTTTTTTTTTTTTTTTTTCTGAGAACTTACTATATAGATCAATTTACATGTGTTGTTATCTGTTGCTCACAAGAGTCCTTTCTGCCAGGTATTATTATCTTCCTTTGCCAAGTGAGGAAACTGAGGCTTTGAGAGTTTAAATTACTTGCCCAGAGTAAAAAGGGGGAAAAATTGGAGTGTGGTTCCAGGTCTGTCTGAATTCACAGCCCATTCTCTCATATGCCACTCTATCATCTTTCAAGGGAAAGCTCAAATCTGGGTCAAAAACGGGATGTAGCAGATAGTGAGCTTTTTGGCATTAGACTACACATTCTCAACGGAAGTGATATACCCCCTAAGGAGGCAAAGTGGTTTTGGAGTCAAACAATCTTTCCAATGGTTTGTGTCCCCCAAAATGGGCTGCATGTACATAAGCAGATGTATAGTATAACTGTGGCATTAAAAACATCACAAGCAGGGATAATTAGGAAAAAAAAAGTCCAAAAATGTTCCTGGGAGGGGGGATAACAATGAAAAAAGGTTGAGAAACACTGTGTTAGGCAAATATGGGTTCATATTTCAGCTAAAAAAATTTTTTTTCCTAGAGGTCCCCATATAAGACACATTAAACAACTAAGTCAATTCTGTTTTCAGCAGGTGCTTATTATAATGATGCATGATGAAAGCTGAGGGTGTAGCACTAAAGTATTTATTAGTAGCAAGGATTTTGTGAGCAATTATGTGCATATACTCTAGGTAGGTTGTTTTTTAGTTGTGATGGTTAATTTTATGTGTCAGTTTGGTTAGGCTGTGGCTCCTAGTTGTTTGGTCAGACACTAGTCTAGTTGCTGTCATGGAGTACTTATGTGTGATCAAATCAGTTGGCCTTGGGTAGAGCAGATTGCTTTCCATAATATAATGTAATCATCTCCCATAACACAATCTAATGTAATATAATCAATCAATCTCTTGAGGTCATACCAAGCTCCAGTGGCTTCTAGAACATAATCACTTTTGAGTTATAAAAAGATCAGAATAGACATAGAGACATAGACACATACATACACACATAGAGAGAAGAAAGATGTGAGGATCCTCTACAAATCAAGAAATGCCAAGCATTGCCCACAGACAACAGAACTCGGAGAGAGGCTCATAGAAGGAATCGACAGGTCTGAGACCCAGATTTTGACTTTTAGCCTCTGGAACTATGAGAAAAAATTTTCTATTCTTTAAGGCCTCCCACTTGTGGTATTTTTGTTACAGTTGCACTAGGTAATTAAGACACTGGTGATATAAATTAATTTAAGCACGCATTATATGCCTCTGGGCTATCTTAATCACATGTTAGTTGTTTTATCAAGGTTTTTAGAAAGAAGGATGCTCAGGTTATATCTGGTGAGATAACAAATACTATGTACTTGTTAATTATGTATTCATGACTCATTTTTAAGACAGGGAGACTATTTCAACATGCAACTCAGACTACTGACATATTCGATAAAGTTATAAAACTGCTACTACAGTGTGCCAGTGCCAGCACTACACAAATTGTTAAGAACAATGGCAAATACACCTACTCCTCATTTATCCACATGGTTAGGTTCCAAAGACAAGGTCATTGTGTGAAAATCAGCAGTACACAAAATTGGAGGATGATCAGCTCAGATCACAAAATGAAGGACGACTACATCATTACATAACTGCCAAATTATATCATTACAAAACTGCCAAATCGTATCATTATATAACTGTCAAATTACATCAATACATAACTGCCAAACCACTGCGAATCTTGGCCCAGCCAGGCTGACACATAACCTTAACCATTACAACCAGCATTACTCTCACCTCACACCTTAGCATTTGTTACTGCCAGACATTTGTCATTAACGTACAAAATAGTTGGAGAGTAGAGTTTTTACTACTGTTGTAAATGCAAATTATCTGATAACAGCATAGTGAATAATTGAGAAGTGTAATTTTATAGCCTTATAGTCCTTGTCATTGAGAAGCCCGTGGTCAAAACAACTATTTCTAAAACGCTAGTGATGAAGCTTCGTAACAGGACTTTAAAATATCTGTCCAAAAGCTATTTCCCCACCTAAACTCTCCTCTGGTTAATTTCTTCCATTCTTTAAAGACTCAGTTTAAAACTCACTTTTATAGGAAAGCCTGGACTGACTCTCCCTAAAACCATGTCTAAAGTAAATACCCGTGATTCTTCATGTATTTATTTGTACAATACTGATGTTCTGAATGGTCTGTAGACTGTGTGGACTGGGCCTATTCTTACTCACCTTGGAATTAGACAGGGACTTGTTTAGTATTTAGTTTAGGGTTTAAGTGAACACTGGATGACAATAAGCCAGGGTTAATTCAGTAACCCTTTTTGAGCACTATTCATGCATCAGACACACTGTGTTAGGCACCCCTAATACAAAACAGTATAATACTGGTGTTTTCTTCTCAAGGGTTTTAAGGATTAGTTAGGATTAGGGCCACATATGAAGAAGAGAAAGGTAATCTCTCAGAAAGTGGATTATGTGGCTAATAAGGTACAATTTACAAAGTGTTTCTACAGTCAAACTTCTGGGTCGAATAATAAGCTTTGACACAATGCAATTATTTATTTATCTCCATTTAACAAATGAGCAATCTGAGGTTGAGTGAGGTTATGTGTCCTGCCCGTGACTGTACAGGGCAGAAGCAGCATGCAAGGATTCAGTCAAGGTCTTCCAGCAACATGATTCACCCAGGAAATGTCTTGACCGAAATCCAAAAAGTGAAGGCTACTGTGGAGGTAAGAATGTTTTTGAACCTGGAGAGAAAGTATATCTATCACTGGATTTGTGGAGTTTTCCTGCATGAAAGACATTTGTTTTAAATGCATCCTAGGGTGTCAACGGGTACTGTATAATTGATCAAGTATTTGGGAAGTGAAGTGACTAAACAGCATCCCAAAGGAAGGTTTAGCATCAGAGAATTATTGCTCTTTGGCTTCCCTTGACAAGGAATATAAATTAGCAAGTGGATGCTTCTGTCTTGCTTGGGGAAATTGCAGCTTTATAAATAAAAACACTAATCCTTGCTGTTGCTGACCAGCCTTTGCTGCCAGCTCACGATTTAAGCTCCTCACCCATCATCCTGGGGTAACTCTCCCATTGCCATGTTAACATTTATTCTAATAAAAAATGTATGTAGTTTTATTTGGAAAATATAGAGAAGTGTAAAGAAAAGTAAAAACTCATTTGTAGTGTCACTACTCTGATAAAATTTTTTAATAGCTTGGGATATGTCATCTAGTCTATTTAGGTATTTTTTTTTATAATTGAGACATTTCAATGTATGTCTTTGTATTTTGCTATTTTTTACTTGATAATAAATCACACCATTTTCATATGCTGTCTTATTTTTTCTTACCAAATTGTACTGACTTTATACACCAACATTTGGGGAAATACTATTTATTTAATCCATTTTCTATTTGGCAAATGTAGTGGAATTTTTCCTAATTTTTGAGTTCACACAGTGATGAGTGTGTTAGTGCTTAGTTTCTCTCTTCGTCTTCTGAATTATTTCCTGCATTCCTTCAGCAATAAGGACCACCTGTTATATACAGGGAAACCCTGGTGGTGTAGTGGTTAAGTGCTAGGGCTGTGAACCAAAGGGTCGGCAGTTCAAATCCGCCAGGTGCTCCTTGGAAACTCTATGGGGCGGTTTTACGCTGTCCTATAGGGTCGCTGTGAGTAGGAATCAACTCGACGGCACTGGGTTTGGTTTTTTTGGTTTATTATATACAAAGCTTTGTCATACACCGGAGATACGTTGCTCAGCAAAAGAGCCACATCTATATGCATAAAAAAATATGGAGCTAATAGTCTGTGGTGAATAAAGATCAGTGAACAGCTTCTAGTGTGAATGTGTCAAATGGAAATGCTAACGGGTTTTCAAAAGTGCAAAGAGGAGCAGCTAAACCAAGTGTGAGGTTAATTATGAGACTGTCTGGAGGAAGTCATACCAAAGAAAAAGAAGAATTTAAGTAAAAAAGGAAGAGAAAAAGCTAGTTCAAACAGCTGATGTTTGCATTGTCTCCTTTGGGAATCTGAAAGACATTATATTTGGAACTTACAATTCAAGGGGAGAATGATAAGGCAAAGAATTAGCAAGGGCAGGATCATAAAGGTATGTTTAATTTTTTTTTTTGGAATACTGACCTTTACCCTGAGACCAGCGAGGAGCTAGTGAGGTATTTTAGGTGGGAGAGTTATGCTGTGAGATTTTTGTGCGGTAAGTCTCCAAAAGGTGGAATTACTGGGACAAAAATGGTGACTTTTAGGCCCTTGAAATATATTGCAAAACTGTTTTACAAAAGGGTTGCCCTGTTTCCTTTCCATCAGTATCATACGAGAAAGCCTGTTTGCTGTTGGGTGTAACAGTGGTTCCCATTTACTGGAACGTATTTATATTCCTGGTACTGTACCAGGCGACATATTACATGCGTTTACTGAGTGACGCCTACAGCAATCCTTTAGGCTTAAGAATATTAGCTCCATTTGAGAAAAAATTCCCAAAGATGCCAAAAGAAGAGTGATTTACCCCCAATCATAGTGGAAATAAATGACTGAACTGAGATTCAAACTCAAATAAGTCTGGGTCTGAGAGGCTATCCTCTCTCTTAGTATACTTCATCATCTCCAAACTCGTATTAGACAGACATACATAATCTCACAGAATATGATGTCGGCACTCCTGTGATGCCCACATTTTACTTCTATAAAATAACTAGTGTTTTCTGGAATTGAACTTTTCTTGGAGATGCAATTTTTCAAGAAAGAAGACAGCTTAGTTTAGGTGAAGGAAGAAGGTTTAGTTGTAGGTAGGTGGTTTGTTTACACAGCACCCTTTATCTCCTCTGTCATCATTCCAGAATAATCTGTCTACTCCAGATTGTTAGCAATAGATCATATGCAGTTGTCCTGCAGACCTCCTGACCTCAGGACAGAATAAAAGTAAGTAACCTAAGCTTAGAAGGAGGCTTACTTATCAATGCTCTCAGGTCAGAATGGGAGAAAACCTTTGTCTCTGCAGGCTTTGCTCTGGGTGCATACATGGCTATGGGAATTATCCCATGCTTGTAGGCTCCCCACAACACATTGTGATCCCTGCTATCAGTTGCTAAAAATCAGACAAGAGAGGGGTTGGGAAAGCCTTAAAGTGCAAAGACAGCCAAGGTTTCAATACCTGCAAGTCATTTTTTCTCCTCAATTTTATCGCAATTATGTACAATAAATTCAGTGAACTGAGGTTTCAGAAATAAATATCATAAAGAAGTTTAAAATACCTTGCAATGTGTATAGAAATATTTTCCAAGATAGTTATTAGAAAATAGCAATGATATAGGTTGATTGAAAGGAGGCAGAATGGTTCTCCCTCTTACCAATATGTGACCTTTGGTAAGTTACTCAGACTCTAAGTATTGGTTTCCTTCTTTTCCCAATAATGACAATAATAATACCTTCCTTACAAGGTGATTTTGAAGGGTGAATGATATATCAAATATATTTAGCATTTTTCACTGAGACATGAAAAGGAAATTCCCCCTTGCCAAAAATTAAGGCAAATAGATGAAATTGTTGAGATATATTCAGTTATATGTCTCTTAGCTATATATCAATATTTAAAGTATTTATTCAGTTATGGAAAAGATAGCATTAAATTTTATTTCATGGAACCAAGAAAACCACCCTGATAGAATGGTGTAAAAACAAAAACAAAACTCACTGTATTTGCTAGCGTCAAAAGCCCTGAATTGGGTCCAAGCTTCACTACTACGGAACCTTCTAAAAGTCATATACCCTCTTCCACGCACTTCTCTCATCTGTAACCTGGGTATCTCAGGACCTGCCACAGGCCTCACCATGTTCTTAGGATCATTAACTGGCACTTTCCAAACAGATTGGTTTTTGACACTGTAGTCCCTTAGAGATCTTTTTCTAGTAGACTGAGAGTCCAATGTGACCTGAGGGAAGGGAAATTGTTCCACTCTGATCTCTAAGGAGAAGAGAGGGGAAGAGGTCAGGAAGCAGAGTGAAATAATCTGCTCTAGCCTGTGGAAGACAAGCAAGTCCTTTAGGCTGGCAATTCAGAGTCAGGTCTCAGGGCCGATTTCTGCCTCCTCTGGAGCACAATGACAATGGCCACAGATGGAGTTAATGGACCAAAAGGCAGCTCACAGAGGCATGGGGGTGACCATGTTTATTCAGAGCACGGCTGGCTGTGAGGCATCAGGCTTCCTCCTGAGTTGGTGGTCCAGGATAGACACCACAGCTGCAGACTTCACAGAACATTGGCTTTGGAAGTCACTTTTGAGGTCACATAACCCATTACCAAGCCGTGGATGATGGCTCCGGAGCTCCCAACTTTTAAGCCCAGAAAAGCACCCGCCACTTAGGTTCTTAGTCCTTCAGGAGAGGCCTGTGAGCCAGATATAACTTTGACTCTACACTTGACTTTGCTTCTTCATCAACCCCTTTATACTCATTCTGATTTTCACTCTCAGCTTTGGTGATTCTTGCTATTTGAGGTCATATCTATACTCGTTTCTTCTCCAGTCTATACTGAGTTTTCAGTTTTCACAGCTGCTATTTCCATATCAATGTTGAAAACTAAAACATATCCTTCCCTATATGTTACCTGAAATACAACACATGTGAGGCAACTGGGACCTAGAATGTTAAATGAAATATTAATTATCTCGACATAAAACATATAGGCTATACTTTCCTATTCAGATCATTGAAGGGAACAAAGTTAGAGCCTATTTGCAAATTAGCTTCCTAGGAAGTGCTTTGTTATTGATAGCTACTATTTTTTCTATTCTTACTAAGAGAACTGGGGAAGAAGAGTAGAGTTACCTTAAAAAACAACTGGCAAAGATTAGAGTATTCAACTGGTTGAATTATCTTTGTATACCTTCTTGTAGTTGCTAACTCCATCTACTACCACATCATCACAAGAATGTCAAGATTTTTGTTACCATTATGGCAGCGGTTAGCAAACTGATTTGTGGGCCATATTTAGCCTGGCACCTGTCCTTGTAAACAAAGTTTTATTGAAACGCAGCCACGCTATTTTATTTACATATTGGCTGTGGCTGCTTTCGGGGAATAATGCAAAGTTAAATTATTTTCATGGAGACTTTATGGTTTGGAAAGCCAAAATACTTGGCCTTTTACAAATAAAGTTTGCTGACCCCTGAATTATGGTAAAGAGAAAATCTAGGGTCCAAACTATGACTGAGCACCCAACTGTAACCCATTAATACAATTGCTTTCTGTTAAAGTGGCTGAGGTCAATGAGAATTAGATTTAAAAAATGAAAAAAACTTCAGCCCTGAAATAGGACCAAATCCTTTGTTATTCAGGGAACACTTCTAGGTCATCATGATAAACAGACTCTCATTGTCCTGATCACACATGGAAGGACCTAGGAAGTGTAGAATAACTTGTTTACATGAAAATGACCTTTGAAAGTGGTTCAACTAGAAATTGCAACTATGGGCCTACATTTATTTATCTCATTAGAGTCTAATTATTTCTTTATTTCCATCTCTTTCATGTGACTGAGCTCCTCAAGGAAAGGGATTACATTTTGGGTTGTTCGTTTTTTGTTTTGATTTGATTCTCAGTTGTCTCAGCATCTAGCAAAATATCTGGTACTTACTAGGTTCTCACCTAATGTTTTCTGAACTGATTAAGTAATATTTTACCAAACATAGCTGGCATTTTTATTGGCTAACTTTGCATGATCAGTACTTGGAAAAATATGGCCTTGGTGATAGAAATGCTGCAGGAGACAGCACGATAGAATTCTGCAAGACCAGTGATTTAATCATTGGAAATACCATTTTTTTCAACAACATAAACAATGATTACACACATGGACCTCCACAAATATAATACACAGGAATCAAATAGACTACATCTGTGGAAAGAGGTGATGGAGAAGTGCAATATGACCAGTTAGAACAAGCCCAGGAACCAACTGAGAAACATACCATCAATTGCTCATATGCAAGTTCAAGTTGAAGCTGAAGAAAATTAAAACAAATCCATGAGAGCCAAAGTGTGACCTTGAGCATATCCTGACTGGATTTAGAGACAATTTCAAGAATACATTTCATGCATTAAACACTAATGACTGAAGAGAAGACCAGTTGTGGAATCACTTCAAGGACATCATTCATGAAGACAGCAAAAGGTCATTAAAAGACAAAAAGAAAAAGCAAAGTGGATTTTAGGATAGTCTCTGAAACTTGCTCTTTAACATGGAGTACCTAAAAAGAAAGGAAGAAATGATGAAGTAAAAGAGCTGAACAGGAGATTTTAAAAGGTGGGTCATGAAGACAAAGTAAAATATAACAATGAAATGTGTAAAGTCCTGTAGTTAGAAAGCCAAAAGGGAAGAATACAGTCAGCATTTCTAAAGCTGAAAGAACTGAAGAAAAATTCAAGCCTCAAGTAGTAATATTGAAAGTCTATGGGCAAAAAATTGAATGACACAGGAAGTATCAAAAGAAGATGGAAGGAATACAAAGAGTAACTGTACCAAAAAGAATTTGGTCCAGTCAACATCTGACCATTTCAGAAGGTACCACATGGTCAAGAACAGATACTACTTAAGGAAGAAGTCCAAGCGGCACCGAAGCCAATGACGAAAAACAAGTCTCCAGGAAGTGATGGAATAAAAATTGAGATGTTTTGACAAACAGATGCAAAGCTGGAAGGGCTTACTTGTCTATGCCAAGAAATTTGGAAGGCAGCTACCTGCCTAACCAACCAGAAGAGATCTATATACGTGCCTATTCCAAAGAAAGGTGATCCAATGGTATGTGGAAATAGCTAACAATACCATTAATATCGGAGCTCTGGTGGTGCAGCAGTTAAAACTTGGCTGCTAACCAAAAGGTAGGCAGTTCAAAACCACCAGCTGCCCTCTTGGAAACCATATGGGGAAATTCTACTTTGTACTGTATGGTCACTATGAGTCAGAATCAACTAGACACCAACAGGTTTTTAATCATTAACATCACAGGCAAGTAAAATTATGCTGAAGATCATTCAAAAATGGTTGCAGCAGTACAACAACAGGGAACTGCCAGAATGCAATGTGGATTCAAAAGAGGATGAGGAACAAGAAATATCATTGCTGATGTAAGATGGATATTGGCTGAAAGCAGAGAATACCAGGAAGATATTTACTTGTGTTTTATTGACAATCCAAAGCATTCGGCTGTGTGGATCATAACAAATTACAGATAACATTGTGAAGAATGAGAATTCCAGAACATTTAATTATGCTCATGCTGAAACTACATAGAAAAAAAAAAAAGAGCAAGATGAAATTGTTCGAAAGGGCAAGGAGATACTGCATGTTATAAAATCAGGCAAATGTGTATATCAGGGTAGTATCCTTTCACAATACTTATTCAATAAGTATATTGAGCAAGTAATCTGAGAAGCTGGATTTTATGAAGAAGAATGCTGTATCAAGACTGGAAGAAGATTCATTAACTTGTGTTATGCAGATGACACAACCTTGTTTGCTAAATAGAAAAGTACTTGAAGAACTTACTGATGAAGATCAAAGACTACAGCCTTAGGTATGGATTACACCTCAACATAAAGAAAAGAAAAATCCTCACACCTGGACCAATAAGCAACATCATGTTAAATGGAGAAATACCAAAGTTGTCAAGTATTTCATTTAATTGGATCCACAATCAACAGTCATGGAAGCAGCAGTCAAGAAATCAAATGACATATTCCATTGGGCAAATCTGCTGCAAGGGGGCAGAGCCAAGATGGCTAACTAGGCAGGGTTCTGCTGAACCCTCTTGCAACAAAGACCCCAAAAAACAAGTGAACCGATTACGTATATGACAATCTATGAACCTTGATCATCGAACACAGAACTAAGGAATCGACCTCAGTGACAGGGGAACAAGAAACCACGCAGAATCAGGAACGAGTTGCCAAGCCCGCGCTGCGCATTTGTTCCAATTCCTTGGTGCCATTCTTTGGCACGAAGGCAGTGGGGCTAATGGTAGTTTCCTAAGACTCAGCAAGCACGGGATGCAGCCCTAACCCCCTGGGACAATCTCAGCAGGGACCCAGCCAGCACACACAGGCTACACAATGACGTGAGTGACAGGGGAGAGAGAGACAATGCAGAGGCAATGATGAGTTGCCAAGTCCATGCAGCACCTTAGCTCCAATTCCTTGGTGCCATTCTTTGGTGTGAATGCAGTGGGGCTGATGGTAGTTTCCTGAGACAAGGCAAGCACAGGACGCAGCCCTAACCCCCTGAGGCAATCTCAGCGGGGACCCAGCTGGCGCACACAGGCTATACACACCTTTGGAATCTGAGATAAAACAACGTTCTTGACACAAGATAAGTAATTTTGTCTATTTTACTGTACAGATCTAATAGCTCCTTCTGAAAGAACTCTCTCCTATCTGTTTGATCCTTCCCCTCCCTGCATTAGACGGCTTCATTAGTGTTTGAATTCCCCAGGCCTGCGATAGAAGTGCAGTGCTTTTTCTGACCCATTCTCCTGTCCTGGCAGAAGGAGCAAATTGACAAATGGGGAAAAAATACTTTCCCAACACCCTGAAACTTGAAGATCAGAGCAGAAGCGGCTCCAGCCCAGGCATAAGAGATCCACAGACTTTGGCTTTCACCCCTACATGGAATCAGGTGGCTACTATAATGCAAAGGCAAATCTGTTAGAGGTCTGACTGTAATTGTTTCAGCTGTGTGGTGGAGAGGCAGGTTTTGGAGATCTGATACTACTCTACCTATTAAACAGAGCCCTCACCTACCCACAGCAGGAGTACAGAGGCTCCATCCATGCCACCTAGCCACCTGCAAAAGGGGTCTGAGGATAGTGGTGCCTACCAGCCTTTACAGGTATAAGCACTGGGTGCCTAAGGTACAGCTGCAGTGCCCACCCACCAGAGTGCTCTAGAGAACAGAGACATGCCTTCTTGACTGACAATTGGGGGAAGGCTTCCAGCACCCTGCTGTTCTCAGAGTGTGACCCCCTGCCACTACCAGAAACCAGTGCATACAACCATCACCACTACTCCTCTAAGATAGTAGGCGAGAGCCTACACCACGCACTAGGTGACCGACTATCAGGACACCTGAGCTGATTTGATTCTAGAATAGTAAATGGACTCACAGGCTCATATACCTGGTAACAGCTTTAAATATCTGGTAACAGGACATTAGTGCTTCAAAGGCTCCAATAATCAAATTAGTGCACTCTAGTTTTTTAGTAGCATATCTGGGTATACTGAAACAAAACAAAACAAGAAGATAGGACACAGTGAGCAAATATAAAATAATTACAATAACTTATAGATGACTTGGAGTCAGCAGTTGATATAAAATTACATAATGAAGCAGACCATGATTGCTTCCACAAACCCACAAAACAGAGAATCAAGGTCTCTCCCAGATGAAGATGTATTCCTGGAATTGCCAGACGTAGAATACAAAAGATTAATATACAGAATGTTTCCAGATATTAGGGATGACACCAGGAATGAAATTAGGCAAGGTACAGAAAAAGCCAAGGAACACACAGATAAAGCAGTTGAAGAAATTAAAAACATTATTCAAGAATATAATGAAAAATTTAATAAGCTGCACAAATCCACAGAGAGAGAGCATTCAGAAATTCAAAAGATTAACAATAAAATTAACAATTAGACAACTCAGTAGGAAGTCAGAGGAGCACAACTGAGGAACTGGAATGCAGAATTGGGAAGATGGGGGATAAGGTACTTGGCACCAACATATTTGAAGAAAAGTCAGATAAAAGAATTTAAAAAAAATGAAGAAGCCTTACGAATCATGTGGGACTCTATCAAGAACAATAACTTGTGTGTGATTGGAACTCCAGAAGAAAGATGGATAACAGAAAATACAGAGAGAATTGTTGAAGATTTGTTGGCAGAAAACTTCCCTGATATCGTGAAAGATGAAAGGATATCTATCCAAGGTGTTCATCGAACTCTATACGAGGTAGATCCCAAAAGAAAGTCACCAAGGCATATTATCATCAAACTTGCTAAAACCAAAGATAAAGAGAAAATTTTAAGAGCAGCCAGGGATAAGTGTAAAGTCACCTGCAAGAGAGAACCAATACGTTTGGACTACACGGCAGAAAACCATGCAGGCAAGAAGGCAATGGGATGACTTATATAAAGCACTGAAGGAGAAAAATTGCCAGCTAACAGTCATATATCCAGCAAAACTATCTCTCAAATATGAAGGTGAGATTAAGCCATTTACAGATAAACACAAGCTTAGAGTGGGTGCTTGTAGAGAATTTGCAAAAATCAAAACAAAACTATAAGAAATACTAAAGGGAATTCTCTGGTTAGAAAACCAAAAATATCAGATATCAACACAACACAAAGACACAGAACAGAGCATCCTGATATCAACTCAGATACGGAAATCACAAAAATAAAATAAGTTTAAAAAAAAAAGATCAAAACAGGGAATCACTAATGTCATTATGTAAAAGATGACAATAATCAATAAAGGGGGACTAAATACCATAGGCGTAGATCTTCCATATGGAGAGGAAATCAAGGCGATAGAGGGAGATACAAGTTAGGTTTATACTTAGAAATATAGGGATAAATATTAAGGTAACCACAAAGAAGACTAACAATCCCATACTTCAAAATAAAAACCAAGATAAACATAAACACTCACCAAAACCAAATTCAACTGCAAGGAAAAAGAGGAACACGCAATTTACAAAGAAAAACTTCTCAGCACAAAAAAGTAAGTGGAAGAGGCGGAGCCAAGCTGTCGGACTAGGCAGACGCTACCTCGGATCCCTCTTACAACAAAGACACGGAAAAACAAGTGAATCGATCACATACATAACAATCTACGAACCCTGAACAACAAACACAGATTTAGAGACGGAGAACGAACTAATACGGGGAAGCACCGATTGTTTCCAGAGCCTGGAGCCAGCATACCAGTCAGGTACGGCACTAGCACAGAGAGCTGCTCCACCCCCCTGAACTAACCCCGGGAGGGGGACCAGTCGGTTCTACGGGCGGCGGGGGATGCAGCCAGTAGGAGAAGTCCCCGGGAGGCAGTGACTGGTCTTGGAGCAGAAAGAGCAGCGTCCGAGCCGGGGAACCATCCCACAGGGATTTGGAATGGACGCAGGTACAGCATAAACACGGAGAGTTGCTCCATCCCCCTGAACTAACCCCGGGAAGGGGACCAGCCGGGTCGCGCGGGCGGCGTGGGACGCAGCCGGTAGGAGAAGTCCCCGGGAGGCAGCAACTGGTATTGGAGCAGGGAGAACAGCATCCCAGCCGGGACACTCGGTCACGGCACAAGCACGGGGACCTGCTCCACCCATCTGAACTAACCCCGGGAGGCGGCCGAACTGGTTCTCGGAGGCGGCACGGCCACGCGGCTGGAGGGACGAGAAGTCCCCAGGAGGCAGCGACTGATTTTGGAGTCGAGAGTGCACCGTCCCAGTAGGGGAGCCTTGACGCTGGGCGTGGGGCTGGAAGCGGAGGATCTGACCATGACTCCAGCTGGCCAGACCCCCCGGGGGCAATCTCCACACAGCCAGCACACATAGGTGACGCGCCCGCGGAAATCCCAGATATAATAGTCATTCCAAGCAAGACAAGCAACTCTGGCTATATTCTGAGGTGCTACTCTCCTATCTCTCTGTTCCCTCCCCCACCCTCCCCAGGTGGCTTCATTAACATCTGAATAGCCTGAGCCAGAGGGAGAACTCTGATAGGGATCTGACTGCATTTTTTTTTAGCAGATTTCCTGGAAAAACTAGTTTCCCAGTGATGGCTCGGAGACAACAATCCATATCAAACCACATAAAGAAGCAGACCATGACAGCTTCTCCAACCCCCCAAACAAAAGAATCAAAATCTTTCCCAAATGAAGATACAATCTTGGAATTATCAGATACAGAATATAAAAAACTAATTTACAGAATGCTTAATGATATCACAAATGAAATTAGGATAACTGCAGAAAAAGCCAAGGAACACACTGATAAAACTGTTGAAGAACTCAAAAAGATTATTCAAGAACATAGTAGAAAAATTAATAAGTTGCAAGAATCCATAGAGAGACAGCATGTAGAAATCCAAAAGATTAACAATAAAATTACAGAATTAGACAACGCAATAGGAAGTCAGAGGAGCAGACTCGAGCAATTAGAATGCAGAGTGGGAAATCTGGAGGACCAGGGAATCAACACCAACATAGCTGAAAAAAAATCAGATAAAAGAATTAAAAAAAATGAAGAAACCCTAAGAATTATGTGGGACTCTATCAAGAAGGATAACCTGCAGGTGATTGGAGTCCCAGAACAGGGAGGGGGGACAGAAAACACAGAGAAAATAGTTGAAGAACTCCTGACACAAAACTTCCCTGACATCATGAAAGACGAAAGGATATCTATCCAAGATGCTCATCGAACCCCATTTAAGATTCATCCAAAAAGAAAAACACCAAGACATATTATCATCAAACTCGCCAAAACCAAAGATAAACAGAAAATTTTAAAAGCAGCCAGGGAGAAAAGAAAGGTTTCCTTCAAGGGAGAATCAATAAGAATAAGTTCAGACTACTCAGCAGAAACCATGCAGGCAAGAAGGGAATGGGACGACATATACAGAACACTGAAGGAGAAAAACTGCCAGCCAAGGATCATATATCCAGCAAAACTCTCTCTCAAATATGAAGGCGAAATTAAGATATTTACAGACAAACACAAGTTTAGAGAATTTGCAAAAACCAAACCAAAGCTACAAGAAATACTAAAGGATATTGTTTGGTCAGAGAACCAATAATATCAGATATCAGCACAACACAAGGTCACAGAACAGAACGTCCTGATATCAACTCAAAGAGGGAAATCACAAAAACAAACAAATTAAGATTAATTAAAAAACAAATACACATAACAGGGAATCATGGAAGTCAATAGGTAAAAGATCACAATAATCAAAAAGAGGGACTAAATACAGGAGGCATTGACCTGCCATATGGAGAGTGATACAAGGCGATATAGAACAATACAAGTTAGGTTTTTACTTAGAAAAATAGGGGTAAATAATAAGGTAACCACAAAAAGGTATAACAACTCTATAACTCAAGATAAAAACCAAGAAAAACTTAACGACTCAACTAACATAAAGTCAAACACTATGAAAATGAGGATCTCACAATTTACTAAGAAAAACGCCTCAGCACAAAAAAGTATGTGGAAAAATGAAATTGTCAACAATACACATAGAAAGGCATCAAAATGACAGCACTAAAAACTTATTTGTCTATAATTACCCTGAATGTAAATGGACTAAATGCACCAATAAAGAGACAGAGAGTCACAGACTGGATAAAGAAACACGATCCATCTATATGCTGCCTACAAGAGACACACCTTAGACTTAGAGACACAAACAAACTAAAACTCAAAGGATGGAAAAAAGTATATCAAGCAAACAATAAGCAAAAAAGAAGAGGAGTAGCAATATTAATTTCGGACAAAATAGACTTTAGACTTAAATCCACCACAAAGGATAAAGAAGGACACTATATAATGATAAAAGGGACAATTGATCAGGAAGACATAACCATATTCAATATTTATGCACCCAATGACAGGGCTGCAAGATACATAAATCAAATTTTAACAGAATTGAAAAGCGAGATAGATACCTCCACAATTATAGTAGGAGACTTCAACACACCACTTTCGGAGAAGGACAGGACATCCAGTAAGAAGCTCAACAGAGACACGGAAGATCTAATTACAACAATCAACCAACTTGACCTCATTGACTTACACAGAACTCTCCACCCAACTGCTGCAAAGTATACTCTGTTTTCTAGCGCACATGGAACATTCTCTAGAATAGACCACATATTAGGTCATAAAACAAACCTTTGCAGAGTCCAAAACATCGAAATATTACAAAGCATCTTCTCAGACCACAAGGCAATAAAACTAGAGATCAATAACAGAAAAACTAGGAAAAAGAAATCAAATACTTGGAAAATGAACAATACCCTCCTGAAAAAAGACTGGGTGATAGAAGACATCAAGGAGGGAATAAGGAAATTCATAGAAAGCAACGAGAATGAAAATACTTCCTATCAAAACCTCTGGGACAGAGAAAAAGCAGTGCTCAGAGGCCAATTTATATCGATAAATGCACACATACAAAAAGAAGAAAGAGCCAAAAGCAGAGAACTGTCCCTACAACTTGAACAAATAGAAACTGAGCAACAAAAGAATCCATCAGGCACCAGAAGAAAACAAATAATAAAAATTAGAGCTGAACTAAATGAATTAGAGAACAGAAAAACAATTGAAAGAATTAACAAAGCCAAAAGCTGGTTCTTTGAAAAAATTAACAAAATTGATAAACCATTGGCTAGACTGACTAAAGAAATACAGGAAAGGAAACAAATAACCCGAATAAGAAACGAGAAGGACCACATCACAACAGAACCAAATGAAATTAAAAGAATCATTTCAGATTACTACAAAAAATTGTACTCTAACAAATTTGAAAACCTAGAAGAAATGGATGAATTCCTGGAAAAACACTACCTACCTAAACTAACACATTCAGAAGTAGAACAACTACATAGACCCATAACAAAAAAAGAGATTGAAACGGTAATCAAAAAACTCCCAACAAAAAAAAGCCCTGGCCCGGACGGCTTCACTGCAGAGTTCTACCAAACTTTCAGAGAAGAGTTAACACCACTACTACTAAAGGTATTCCAAAGCATAGAAAATGACGGAATACTACCCAACTCATTCTATGAAGCCACCATCTCCCTGATACCAAAACCAGGTAAAGACATTACAAAAAAAGAAAATTATAGACCTATATCCCTCATGAACATTGATGCAAAAATCCTCAACAAAATTCTAGCCAATAGAATCCAACAACACATCAAAAAAATAATTCACCCTGATCAAGTGGGATTTATACCAGGTATGCAAGGCTGGTTTAATATCAGAAAAACCATTAATGTAATCCATCACATAAATAAAACAAAAGACAAAAACCACATGATCTTATCAATTGATGCAGAAAAGGCATTTGACAAAGTCCAACACCCATTCATGATAAAAACTCTTACCAAAATAGGAATTGAAGGAAAATTCCTCAACATAATAAAGGGCATCTATGCAAAGCCAACAGCCAATATCACTCTAAATGGAGAGAACCTGAAAGCATTTCCCTTGAGAACGGGAACCAGACAAGGATGCCCTTTATCCCCGCTCTTATTCAACATCGTGTTGGAAGTCTTAGCCAGGGCAATTAGGCTAGACAAAAAAATAAAAGGTATCCGGATTGGCAAGGAAGAAGTAAAGTTATCACTATTTGCAGATGACATGATTATATACACAGAAAACCCTAAGGAATCCTCCAGAAAACTACTGAAACTAATAGAAGAGTTTGGCAGAGTCTCAGGTTATAAAATAAACATACAAAAATCACTTGGATTCCTCTACATCAACAAAAAGAACACCGAAGAGGAAATCACCAAATCAATACCATTCACAGTAGCCCCCAAGAAGATAAGATACTTAGGAATAAATCTTACCAAGGATGTAAAAGACCTATACAAAGAAATCTACAGAGCTCTACTACAAGAAATTCAAAAGGACATACTTAAGTGGAAAAACATACCCTGCTCATGGATAGGAAGACTTAACATAGTAAAAATGTCTATTCTACCAAAAGCCATCTATACATTTAACGCACTTCCGATCCAAATCCCAATGTCATATTTTAAGGGGATAGAGAAACAAATCACCAATTTCATATGGAAGGGAAAGAAGCCCCGGATAAGCAAAGCACTACTGAAAAAGAAGAAGAAAGTGGGAGGCCTCACTCTACCTGACTTCAGAACCTATTATACAGCCACAGTAGTCAAAACAGCCTGGTATTGGTACAACAACAGACACATAGACCAATGGAACAGAACTGAGAACCCAGACATAGATCTATCCACGTATGAACAGCTGATATTTGACAAAGGACCAGTTTCAATTAACTGGGGAAAAGATAACCTTTTTAACAAATGGTGCTGGCATAACTGGATATCCATTTGCAAAAGAATGAAACAGGACCCATACCTCACACCATGCACAAAAACTAACTCCAAGTGGATCAAAGACCTAAACATAAAGACTAAAACGATAAAGATCATGGAAGAAAAAATTGGGACAACCCTAGGAGCCCTAATACAAGGCATAAACAGAATACAAAACATTACCAAAAATGATGAAGAGAAACCCGATAACTGGGAGCTCCTAAAAATCAAACACCTATGCTCATCTAAAGACTTCACCAAAAGAGTAAAAAGACCACCTACAGATTGGGAAAGAATTTTCAGCTATGACATCTCCGACCAGCGCCTGATCTCTAAAATCTACATGATTCTGTCAAAACTCAACCACAAAAAGACAAACAACCCAATCAAGAAGTGGGCAAAGGATATGAACACACATTTCACTAAAGAAGATATTCAGGCAGCCAACAGATACATGAGAAAATGCTCTCGATCTTTAGCCATTAGAGAAATGCAAATTAAAACTACCATGAGATTCCATCTCACACCAGCAAGGCTGGCATTAATCCAAAAAACACAAAATAATAAATGTTGGAGAGGCTGTGGAGAGATTGGAACTCTCATACACTGCTGGTGGGAATGTAAAATGGTACAACCACTTTGGAAATCTATCTGGCGTTATCTTAAACAGTTAGAAATAGAACTACCATATAACCCAGAAATCCCACTCCTCGGAATATACCCTAGAGATACAAGAGCCTTCATACAAACAGATATATGCACACCCATGTTTATTGCAGCTCTGTTTACAATAGCAAAAAGTTGGAAGCAACCAAGGTGTCCGTCAACGGATGAATGGGTAAATAAATTGTGGTATATTCACACAATGGAATACTACGCATCGATAAAGAACAGTGACGAATCTCTGAAACATTTCATAACATGGAGGAACCTGGAAGGCATTATGCTGAGCGAAATTAGTCAGAGGCAAAAGGACAAATATTGTATAAGACCACTATTATAAGATCTTGAGAAATAGTAAACCTGAGAAGAACACATACTTTTGTGGTTACGAGGGGGGGAGGGAGGGAGGGTGGGAGAGGGTTTTTTATTGATTAATCAGTAGATAAGAACTGCTTTAGGTGAAGGGAAAGACAACACTCAATACATGGAAGGTCAGCTCAGTTGGACTGGACCAAAAGCAAAGAAGTTTCCGGGATAAAATGAATGCTTCAAAGGTCAGCGGAGCAAGCGCGGGGGTCTGGGGAACATGGTTTGCGGGGACTTCTAAGTCAATTGGCAAAATAATTCTATTATGAAATCATTCTGCGTCCCACTTTGAAATGTGGCGTCTGGGGTCTTAAATGCTACAAGCGGCCATCTAAGATGCAGCAATTGGTCTCAACCCACCTGGAGCAAAGGAAAATGAAGAACACCAAGACCACACGACAACTAAGAGCCCAAGAGACAGAAAGGGCCACATGAACCAGAGACCTACATCATCCTGAGACCAGAAGAACTAGTTGGTGCCCGGCCACAATCGATGACTGCCATGACAGGGAGCACAACAGAGGACCCCTGAGGGAGCAGGAGATCAGTGGGATACAGACCCCAAATTCTCATAAAAAGACCAAACTTAATGGTCTGACTGAGACTGGAGGAATCCGGCGGCCATGCTCCCCAGACCTTCTGTTGACACAGGACAGGAACCATCCCCGAAGGCAACTCATCAGAAATGAAACGGACTGGTCAGCGGGTGGGAGAGAGACGCTGATGAAGAGTGAGTTAATTATATCAGGTGGACACTTGAGATTGTGTTGGCAACTCTTGTCTGGAGGGGGGATGGGAGGATAGAGAGAGAGGGAAGCCGGCAAAATTGTCAAGAAAGGAGAGATTGAAAGGGCTGACTCAAGAGGGGGAGAGCAAGTGGGAGTAGGGAGTGAGATGTATGTAAACTTATATGTGACAGACTGATTGGATTTGTAAACGTTCACTTGAAGCTTAATTAAAGGTATAAATAAATAAATAAATCAGCCAAATAGTATTAACAATGGGAAAAAAAAAAAGTAAATGGAAAAAATGAAATTGTCAACAACACAGAAAAAAAAGGCATGAAAATGATAGCATTAAACTCATACTTATCTATAGTTACACTGAAGGTAGAAGGACTAAATGTACCAATAAAGAGACAGAGAGTTGCAGATTGGATAAAAAAACAATCCAGCCAATATGCTGCCTACAAGAGACACACCTTGAGCATAGAGACACAAACAAACTAAAACTCAAAAGATGGAAAAAAATATATCAAGCAAACAACAATCAAAAATGAGCAAGAGTGGCAATATTAATTTCTGACAAAATAGATTTAAAGTTAAATCCACCACAAAGGATAAAGAAGGACACCACATAATGATTAAAGGGACAATTTACCAGGAAGATATAACTGTATTAAATATTTATGGACCAGATGACAGGACTGCAAGGATACATAAAACAAACTCTAAGAGCCTTGAAAAGTGAGAAAGAAAGCTCCACAATTATGGTAGGAGACTTCAACACACCACTTTTGGTGAAGGACAAGACATCCAGAAAGAAGCTCAGTAAAGACACAGAAGATCTAAATGTCACAATCAACCAACTCGGCCTCATAGACACATACAGAACACTACACCAAACAGCAGCCAAGTATACTTTCTTTTCTAGTTCGCATGGAACAGTCTGTAGAATACACTACATATTAGGTCATAAAGCAAGCTTTAGCAGAATCCAAAACATTGAAATATTACAAAGCATCTTCTCTGACCATAAAGCCATAAAAGTAGAAATCAATAATAGAAAAACCAGGGAAATGAAAACAAATACTTGGAAACTGAAAAATACCCTGCCCAAAAAAGGCTGGGTTATAGAAGACATTAAGGAGAGAATAAAGACATTCATAGAATCCAATGAGAATGAAAACACTTCCTATCAGAACCTTTGGGACGCAGCGAAAGCAGTGCTCAGAGGTTGATTTATATCAATAAAAGCACACATACAAAAAGAAGGAAGGGCCAAAATCAAAGAACTGTCCCTACAACTTGACCACACAGAAAGAGAGCAACAAAAGAAAACCTCAGGCACCAGAAGAAAACAAATAATAAAAATTAGACCAGAATTAAATGAATTAGAGAACTGAAAGACAATTGAAAGAATTAACAAGACCAAAAGCTGGTTCTGTGAAAAAATTAACAAAACTGATAAACTATTGGCCAGACTGACAAAAGAAAAACAGGAAAGGGAACAAATAACCCAAATATGAAATGGGATGGGAGATATCACAACAGACCTGACTGAAATTAAAAGAATCATATCAGATTACTAAGAAAAGTTGTACTCTAACAAATTTGAAAACCTAGAGGAAATGGATGAATTCCTAGAAACACACTACCTACCTAAACTAACACGAACAGAGATAGAACAACTAAATAGACCCATAACAAAAGAAGAGATCGAAAAGGTAATCAGAAAACTCCCAACAAAAAACAAAGCCCTGTTCCGGACGACTTCACTGCAGAGTTCTACTAGACTTTCAGGGAAGAGGTGACATTACTGCTACTAAAGATATTTCAGGGCATAGAAAAGGACAGAATACTCCCAAACTCATTCTATAAAGCCACCATATCCCTCATACCAAAACCAGCTAAAGGCACCACAAAAAAAAAACAAAATTACAGTACTATATCCCTCACTAACATAGATGCAAAAATCCTCAACAAAATTATAGCCAATAGAATTCAGCACCATATCAAAAAAATAATTCACCATGACCAAGTGGGATTCATACGAGGTATGCAGGAATGGTTCAACATTGGAAAAACAATTAATATAATCCACCATACAAATAAAACAAAAGATAAGAATCACATGATTTTATCAACTGATGCAGAAAACACATTTGACAAAGTTCAACAGTCATTCATGATAAAAACTCTCAGCAAAATAGGAATAGAAGGAAAACTCCTCAACGTAATAATAATAAAAACATAATAAATGGCAGCATTTATACAAAGCCAACAGCCAACATCATCCTAAATGGAGAGATTCTGAAAGCATTTCCCTTTAAAATGGGAACCAGATAAGGATGCCCCTTACCACCACTCTTATTCAACATTGTGCTGGAGGTCCTAGCCAGAGCAATTAGGCTAGAAAAAGAAATTAAGGGCACCCAGATTGGATGAAGTAAAAGTATCTCTATTTGCAGGCGACATGATCTTATACACAGAAAACCCTAAAGAATCCTCAAAAAAACTACCAAAATTAACAGAAGAGTTCAGCAGAGTATCAGGATACAAGATAAACATACAAAAATCAGTTGTATTCCTCTACACCAACAAAAAGAACATCCAAGAGGAAATCACCAAATCAATACCATTTACAGTAGCCACCAAGAAGATAAAATACTTAGGAATACATCTTACCAGAGATGTAAAAGACCTATACAAAGCAAACTACAAGACACTACCACAAGAAACCAAAAGAGACCCACATAAGTGTAAAAACATACCCTGGTCATGGATAGGAAGATTTAACATTACAAAAATGTCTATTCTACCAAAAGCGATTTATAGATACAATGCAATTCCTATCTAAATTCCAATGACATTTTTTAATGAGGTGGAGAAAAAAAACACCAACCTCATATGGAAGGGCAAGAGACCCTGGATAAGTAAAGCATTACTGAAAAAGAAGAACAAAGTGGGAGCCCTCACTCTACCTGATTTTAGAACCTATTATACCGCCACAGTAGTTAAACAGCCTGGTACTTTTACAACACACACATAGATCTATGGAACAGAATTGAGAATCCAGACATAAATCTATCCACATGTGAGCAGCTGAAATTTGACAAAGGCCGAAAGTCAGTTGACAAAGGCCAAAATCTACATGATTCTGCAAAAAACTTAACTGCAAAAAGACGAATAACTCAATTAAAAAATGGGCGAAGTGTATGAACAGGCTCTTCACTAAAGAAGACTTTCAGGTAGCTAACAGATACATGAGGAAATGATCACAATCATTAGCCTTTGTTGTTAGGTTGTTGTTAGCTGCCCTCGAGTTGCTTCCGACTCATAGCGACCCTATGCACAACAGAACGAAACACTGCCCGGTCCTGCGCCATCCTTACAATCGTTGTTATGCTTGAGCTCATTGTTGCAGCCACTGTGTCAATCCACCTCATTGAGGGTCTTCCTCTTTTCCGCTGATGCTGTACTCTGCCAAGCATGATGTCTTTCTCCAGGGACTGATCCCTCCTGACAACATGTCCAAAGTATGTAAGACTCAGACTCGCCATCCTTGCTTCTAAGGAGCATTCTGGTTGTACTCCTTCTAAGACAGATTTGTTCATTCTTTTGGAAGTCCATGGTATATTCAACATTCCTCGCCAATGGCACAATTCGAAGGCATCAACTCTTCTTCAGTCTTCCTTATTCATTGTCCAGCTTTCACATGCATATGATGTGATCGAAAATACCACGGGTTGGGTCAGGCGTGCCTGAGTCTTCAGGGTGACATCTTTGCTCTTCAACACTTTGAAGAGGTCCTTTGCAGCAGATTTGCCCAATGCAATGTGTCTTTTGATTTCTTGACTGCTGCTTTCATGGCTGTTGATTGTGGATCCAAGTAAAATGAAATCCTTGACAACTTCAATCTTTTCTCCATTTATCATGATATTGCCCATTGGTTCAGTTCTAAGGATTTTTGTTTTCTTTATATTGAGGTGTAATCCATACTGAAGGCTGTGGTCTTTGATCTTCGTTAGTAAGTGCTTCAAGTCCTTTCCACTTTCAGCAAGCAAGGTTGCGTCATCTGCATAATGCAGGTTGTTAATGAGTCTTACTCCAATCCTGATGCCCCGTTCTTCTTCTCGTATTATTTGTTCAGCATACAGATTAAATAGGTATGGTGAAAGAATACAACCCTGATGCACACCTTTCCTGACTTTAAACCAATCAGTATCCCCTTGTTCTGTCCGAACAACTGCCTCTTGATCGATGTAAAGGTTCCTCATGAGCACAACTAAGTGTTCTGAAATTCCCAATCTTTGCAGTGTTATCCATAGTTTGTTATGATCCACACAGTCAAATGCCTCTGCATAGCCAATAAAACACAGGTAAAGGTCCTTCTGGTATTCTCTGCTTTCAGCCGGGATCCATCTGACATCAGCAATGATATCCCTGGTTCCACATCCTCTTCTGAAACCAGCCTGAATTTCCGGCAGTTCCCTTTCGATATACTGCTACAGCCATTTTTGAATGATCTGCAGCAAAATTTTGCTTACATGTGATATTAATGATATTGTTCTATAATTTCCACATTTGGTTGGATCACCTTTCTTTGGAATAGGCATAAATATGGATCTCTTCCAGTCAGTTGGCCAGGAAGCTGTCTTCTGTATTTCTTGGCATAGAGGAGTAAGCACGTCCAGCGCCACATCTATTTGTTGAAACATCTCAACTGATATTCCATCAATTCCTGGAGCCTTGTTTTTCTCCAATGCCTTCAGAGCAGCTTGGACTTCTTCCTTCAGTACCATCAGTTCCTGATCATATGCCACATCTTGAAATCGTTGAATATCGACTAATTCTTTTTGGTATAATGACTCTGTGTATTATTTCCATCTTCTTTTGATGCTTCCTGCATCGTTTCATATTTTCCCATGGAATCCTTCACTATTGCAACTCGAGGCTTGAATTTTTTCTGCAGTTCTTTCAGCTTGAGAAACGCCAAGCATGTTCTTCCCTTTTGGTTTTCCATCTCCAGCTCTTTGCACATGTCATTATAATACTTTACTTTGTCTTCTCGAGAGGCCCTTTGAAATCTTCAGTTCTTTTACTTCATCAATTCTTCCTTTCACTTTAGCTGCTGGATGCTCAAGAGCAAGTTTCAGAGTCTCCTCTGACATCCATCTTGGTCTTTTCTTTCTTTCCTGTCTTTTCAGTAACTTCTTGCTTTCTTCATGGATGATGTCCTTGATGTCATTCCACAACTCGTCTGGTCTTTGGTCACTAGTGTTCAATGCGTCAAATCTATTCTTGAGATGGTCTCTAAATTCAGGTGGAATATACTCAAGGTCATATTTTGGCTCTAGTGGACTTTTTCTGATTTTCTTCAGTTTCAGCTTGAACTTGCATGTGAGCAACTGATGGCCTGTTCCACAGTCGGCCCCTGGCCTTGTTCTGACTGATGATATTGAGCTTTTCCATTGTTTCTTTCCACAAATGTAGTCAGTTTGATTTCTGTGTGTTCCATCTGGCGAGGCCCATGTGTATAGTCACCGCTTATGTTGGTGAAAGAAGGTATCTGCAATGAAGAAGTCATTGGTCTTGCAAAATTCTATCATTCAATCTCTGGCATTGTTTCTATCACCAAGGCCATATTTTCCAACCACTGACCCTTCTTCTTTGTTTCCAACTTTTGCATTCCAATCACCAGTAATTATCAATGCATCTTGATTGCATGTTTGATCAATTTCAGACTGTAGGAGCTGATAAAAATCTTCTATTTCTTCATCTTTGGCCCTAGTGGTTGGTGCATAAATTTGAGTAATAATCGTATTAACTGGTCTTCCTTGTAGGTGTATGGATATTATCCTACCACTGACAGCGTTGTACTTCAGGATAGATCTTGAAACGTTCTTTTTGATGATGAGTGCAACACCATTCCTCTTGGAGCTGACATTCCCAACGTAGTACACTATATGATTGTCCTATTCAAAATGGCCAATATCAGTCCATTTCAGCTCACTAATGCCTAGGATATTGATGTTTATGCATTCCATTTCATTTTTGATGATTTCCAATTTTCCTAGATTCATACTTCATACATCCCAGGTTCCAATTATTAATGGATGTTTGCAGTTGTTTCTTCTCATTTTGAGTCATGCCACATCAGCAAATGAAGGTCCTGAAAGCCCTACTCCATCCACGTCATTAAGGTCGACTCTTCTTTGAGGAGGCAGCTTTTCCCCAGTCATCTTTTGAGTGCCTTCCAACCTGGAGGCCTCATCTTCCAGCACTATATCTAACAATGTTCCACTGCTATTCATAAGGTTTTCAGTGGCTAATGCTTCTCATAAGTAGACTGCTGTGTCCTTCTTCCTAGTCTGTCTTAGTCTGGGAGCTCAGCTAAACCTGTCTTCCATGGTTGACCCTGCTGGTATCTGAATACCAGTGGCATAGCTTCCAGCATCACAGCAGCACACAAGCCCCCACAGTACAACAAACTGACAAACTGCAAATCAAAACTACAGTGAGATTCCATCCCACTCCAACAAGCCTGGCATTAATCCAAAAAAAAACACATAATAATAAATGTTGGAGAGGTTGTGGAGAGACTGGGACACTTACACATTGCTGTTGGGAATGTAAAATGGTACAATCACTTTGGAAATCAATTTGACACTTCCTTAAAAAGCTAGAAATAGAACACCATATGATCCAGCAATCCCACTCCTTGGAATATGTCCTAGAGAAATAAGAGCCTTTACACGAACAGATACATGCACACCCATGTTCATTGCAGCACTGTTTATAATAGCAAAAATTTGGAAGCAACTAAGGTGGCCGTGGTTGAACAGACAAATTTTGGTATATTCACGCAATGGCATACCATGCATCGATAAAGAACAATGATGAATCCATGAAACATTTCATAACATGGAGAAATGTGGAAGACATTATGCTGAGTGAAATTAGTCAGGTGCAAAAGGACAAATATTGTATAAGACCACTATTATAAAAACTGGAGAAATAGTTTAAACAGAGAAGAAGATATTCTTTGATGGTTCCAAGAAGGGAGAGGGAGGGAGGGAGACGGGTTTTCACTTTCGCTAATTAGACAGTAGATAAGTTTTATTTTAGGTGAAGGGAAAGACAATACACAATATAGGAGAGGTCAACACAACTGGACTAAACCAAAAGCAGAGAAGTTTCCTGAATAAACTGAATGCTTCAAAGGCCAGCGTAACAGGGGCGGGGGTCTGGGGACCAAGGTTTCAGGGGACATCTAAGTCAATTGGCATAATACAATCTATTAAGAAAACATTCTGCATCCCACTTTGGAGAGTGGTGTCTGGGGTCTTAAATGCTAGCAAGCAGCCTTCTAAGATGCATCAATTGGTATCAACCCACCTGGAACAAAGGAGAATGAAGAACACAAGGTAATTATGAACCTAAGAGACAGAAAGGACCACGTAAGCCAGAGACTACATCAGTCTGAGAGCAGGAGAACTAGATGGTGCCTGGCCACAACCAATGACTGCCCTGACAGGGAACACAACATAGAATCCCTGAGGGAGCAGGAGAGCAATGGGATGCAGACCCCAAATTCTCATAAGAAGACCAGACTTAATGGTCAAACTGAGACTAGAAGGACCCCAGAGGCCATGGTCCCCAGACCTTCTGTTAGCCCAAGATAGGTACCATTCCCAAAGCCAACTCTTCAGACAGGGATTGGATTGGAAAATGGGATGGAAAATGATACTGGTGAAGAAGGAGCTTCTCGGATCAAGTAGATACATAAGACTATATTGGCATTTCCTGTCTGGATGGGAGATAAGAGGGCAGAGGGGGCCTGAAGCTTCCCATATGGACACGAGGAGAGTGGAGTGAAGCACTGTGCTATCTCATTAGGGGGAGAGCAATTAGGAGTGTATAGCAAGGTGTGTATCTAAATTTTTGTATGAGAGACTGACCTGATTTGTAAACTTTCACTTAAAGCATGATAAAAATTAATTTAAAAAAAGATCTGCTGCAAAAGACATCTTTAAATTAGTGTTAAAAAGCCAAGAGTCACCTTGAGGACTAAGGCGCACCAGAAGCAAGCCAAAGTATTTTCAATTGCTTCATATGCATGCTAAAGCTGGACAATGAATAAGGAAGATGGAAGAAGAATTGATGCCTTTGACTTATGGTGTTGGTGAAGAATACTGCATGTACCATGGACTGCCAGAAGAACAAACAAATTTGTTTTGGAAGAAGTACAGCCAGAATGCTCCTTAGAAGTGAGGATGGCGAGACTTCTTCGTAAGGGCCCAGTCCCTGGAGAAAGACATCGCTCTTGGTAAAGTAGATGGTCAGCACAAAAGAGGAAGGTCTTTGCTGAGATAGACTGAAACAGTGGCTGCAACAATGGGCTCAAATATAGCAGTGATTGTGAGGATGGTGCAGGACCAGGCAATATTTTGTTCTGTTGTACGTAGGGTCACTATGAGTTAGAACTGACTGGATGGCACTAACAACAGCAACAACAACATTTCATGCATTCTCAATGCCATTATCAGTTGACTGCTTGCATTCTAGTGGCCAGAAAAGTTCACCCTTTATCAACACCTCCTGAAACTAGTATGGTCCATGTGAGACCGTTTAGCTAATGAAACTTAAGCAAAAGTTGGTGAAAATTTTCTGGGAATCTTCTGTTTATCTGATAACAGACACAGCTGACAATGTCCTGTCCTCTTTCCTTTCTCCTTGAAGATGGAAGTGATGCCTGCTGCTGGGAAAGCTAACTTTTGAACAATTAGATAATGTGTTATGAATAGTGTATTAGAAAGATAAAAGGAGTTTGTACCTTTAGTGGAGCCCCTGTACCAGCCCAAGGCTATGTATATTCAGAGTTCTTGTTTAATTAGAAAATAAATCTCTGTTTAAGCTTGTTTTCGTTAGTATATCTATTAACTTGCAGCCAAAAATATTCTAATTGACTGAACAATCTTATTGGCAAGATCATCAGCCATGAAATCAACTAAGTTTATATCTCTCAAGGCTGTTCATATACTATATTTTTATGCTACTAACGCCTGCCTTCAATGTTTGTCAGCCATGCCCCTCCTTCCTGAGGTATTTTTTATAAATGTACCATGCTAATTCTTTGGCAGCAACATATAAAAAAAATTTGGTAGAGCAGTACTTATGAAAACACCTCTTTGGGGGAGGGCACAGTTGGCAAACAAAAGTAGAAGGCATGCATTATTTGCATAAAAATATGCTAAGAAATCTTGAGATGGCAAGGACAAAGGCCCATCAGCTGGAAGCCCTCATTTCAGCATTACACCATTTAAAGGAAGGTAACTGAGAAGAGCAATAACATTTTTGAACATCTACTACATGCCATACACTCTACTACGTTCTTCGTATTCCTTATTTTATTATGTCTTCACAATGACACTGTAAAATGAATAATGTTAGCTCATATTATAGAAGAAAAACCTGAGTTCAGAGAGACCAATAATTTGTTCAAAGTCATACAGCTAGGTAGCAAATAAGGTGCAGTTCAAGGCAAATTCTGTATGGCTCTAAAATCTATGTTAGTTCCAAAAGAGCATGTAGCTTTTCAAAGTCTCTATGATGATAGAGAAGTAAATCCAAATGATACGTTCTTCGGAATCAAAAAAAGAAAGAAAGGAAGAAAAAAAAAAATCTTCCAGAAGTCAGATGTGGTTTTTTCAGTCCAGGACGCCTAAACATCAACCATTCAACCTCCCAGCTTTGACTGAAATCATTAAATAAAGACTCATTTATTTATTTATTTTGCTAATATGACTCTCATCACCGAGTCTTAGGACAAGTCAAATATCAATCAAGCCTTGATATACAACAACGACAACAAAAAGAATACAGAAGATAGAAAGTCTTGTGTGTCATGTCACTTTGTCAAATACAAAGAAAGTAAATGCCAGTCATGCCACCTTGAAGTTCAGCAATGATACCTTATGATACATTTCTTCTACTTCCCTTTCTAAGCAAACAGGACAGAGGAAGAGGAACCAGAATCACAACATGTATTCTCAAACCTACTACATTCTTTTTTGGGAGGCCTATTTTGAATCCAGGCTTCAAAGGGTAATTTAGAAAAAGAAAGCACACCAAACAAAGCGTCGTGGACATATTGACTAGCACAACTATGCCCAGAAGCAATAAGCCTTTTTCTGGTGACTGTTTATTGTCACGTTTATCTCCTCACTTTGGCTCGTCAGCAAGTGTTGTTTGTACCAGGATTTATCTTGTTGCTGCTCAAAGCTTCAGTGATGTTGTCATTCACCAGCAGCCCTTGGTTTCCCTCAGCAACCAAGAAGAAAATTCCTTTTAATTGCCAAATATATCATGTTTAACCTCTGCTAAGAGGAATATGGTGAAGGGAAAAAATAAAAGGATACATCTTTTCATTTTATAAGTCACAACCCAGCATTTCTGTTGGAAAGTTGGGTATAGTTATTTTTTCCAATGTCTGTTTTCTTTCCTTTAAGTATTGAATGGAATAGACAAAAAGTGGCTGAACTGTAATTGACAAAGGATGATAAAACAATCTTTAGCCTTCAAGAAGATAATATTGGGATACTTTAATAACTGACAAAGCTGAGGTTCACAATCATTGGTTATATTTGGTGTTAAGGGATAATAATTTAAACTCAACTGAACTGTCCTACTAGTGGTAAGGATTTCTAAGAATGAGATTCTTGACCCTGGAATTCTAACTTCAAATTTTTCAAGTAAGAAAAGCAAAGTCAAAAAAGTTCTGTTACTTGGCCTTGGTCATATTGCTAACACTGATGTGCCCAGGCGACAACCAACAATTCTGTTCCCCAATTCTATTGCTTCTTCTAATTTACTACATTGCCTGGTAATGGTGGTTTGGCTGGTATGGTAGTGATAGAAAATAGTAACAACAAACAAATGTGTTTTGAGTACCTTCACTATGTAAACTAGTTAAAAAAAAAACTTGTTAAGTCAATTCTAACTCTTGGTGACCCCATGTGTGTCAAAGTAGAACTGCGCTCTATAGGGTTATTTTTCAGAAGAAGGTTAACAGGCTTCTCTTCCCAGCGTTTTTTGGATGGACTCAAACTTCCAACGTTTCACTTAGCAGCCAAGAGCTTAACTGTGTACAGGGTCTCTGTTAGACTCTAGCAGTTTAGGAAGGAAAGAAATAGCTCTGCCCAAGTTACCCATTGTCAAGTTGAAAATATAACATCCAAACACATATTTCATAATTAAAGAGCTTGACTATAATTCAGTCCAATATTACTTTTGAACGTTGAATTTGGCGCACTCGGTTTGATCTTGGAATAGCTCATATTGAATGGAAACCTCTCAGGATCAGAAAGAGCCCTAAAAGTGATCTTTCTCAAATACTCATCCAGTACCTGCATGCTCACTACAAAGTATTTAACTTAGTCCCCACCTGAAAATGTTTAAAGGCAGAGACATTGCCCTTTGTACAAGAAGCTTATTCAAATTTGGTCGGCTGTGAGTGAAACGAAATCTTTAATTACTGTCAGTTCTGCAGTCAGACTATTTGAGATCAAATTCTGATCCCACCAATTGCTAATTGTGTTACTGGGACAAAAATCACTTGACCTGTGTATACTTCAGTATCCTCCTGCAAGAAATGGAGATAATTATAGAATTATTTTTGTGGATTAAATATATGAATAACATTGAGAACACTGAGTATTATGTAATAAGAGCTCAGTAATAGTTGATATGTATATAGTCTTTACTATACTAAAGTTTGGCCATTAGTAGTAATGATGAGCAGCTAAAGCAAAAGGAAGAAATGATTTTAAACGGTGGCTCAAGAAGACACAGTAATGTTTTATAATGGCATGCACAAAGAGCTGGAGATAGAAAACCAAAAGGGAAGAACATGCTTGGCATTTCTCAAGTTGAAAGAACTGAAGAAAAAATTCAAGTCTCGAGTTGCAACACTGAAGGAGCCTATGAAGAAAATATTAAATGATGTAGGAAGCCTCAAAAGAAGATGGAAGGAATACACAAAGTCCTTATACTAAAAAGAATTGTTCGATGTTCAACCATTTCAAGAGGTAGCATATGATCAGTAACCAATGGTACTGAAGGAAGAAGTCAAAGCTACACTGAAGGCGTTGGTGAAAACAAGGCTCCAGGAACTGACTGAATACCAACTGAGACGTATCAACAAATGGACACAACCCTGGAAGTACTCACTCATCTATGCCAAGAAATTTGGAAGACAGCTACCTGGCCAGCCAACTGCAAGAGCTTCATATTTACGCCTATTCCCAAGAGAGGTGATACAACTGATTGTGGAAATTATCAAACAGTATGATTAATAATACACAGAACCAAAATTTTGCTGAAGATCACTCAAAAGCAGCTGCAGCAGTATACCAACAGGGAACTCCCAGAAATCCAGGCTGGTTTCAGAAGAGGACGTGGAACCAGGGACACCATTGCTGACGTCAGATGGATCCTGGCTGAAAGCAGAGAATACCAGAAGGATGTTTACCTGTGTTTTATTCACTATGCAAAGGCATTCAGCTGCGTGGATCATAAGAAATTATGGATAACATTGTGAAGAATGGGAATTCCAGAACACTTAAGTGTGCTCGTGAGGAACTTGTACATGGATCAAGAGGCAGTTGTTCGGACAGAACAAGGGGATACTGCATGGTTTAAAGTCATGAAAGGTGTGTGTAAAGGTTGTGTCCTTTCACCATACCTATTCAATCTGTATGCTGAACAAATAATCCGAGAAGCTGGACTATATGAAGAAGAAAGGGGGAATCAGGATTGGAGAAGGCTCATTAACAACCTGCGTTACGCAGATGACACAAACTTGCTTGCTGAAAGTGCAGAGGACTTGAAGCACTTACTGATGAAGATCAAAGACCACAGCCTTCAGTATGGATTACACCTCAACATAAAGAAAATAGAAATTCTCACAACTGGACCAATGAGCAACATCATGATAAACGGAAAAAAGATTGAAGTTGTCGAGGATTTCATTTTACTTGGATCCACAATCAACACCCATGGAAACAGCAGTCAAGAAATGAAAAGACACATTGCAATGGGCACACATGCTGCAAAGGGCCTCTTTAAAGTGTTGAAGAGCAAAGATGTCACCTTGAAGACTAAGGTGTGCCTGACCCAAGCCTTGGTATTTTCAATTACATGAGAAGAAGAATTGACTCCTTTGAATTGTGGTATTGGCAAAGAATATCGAATATACCATGGACTGCGCAAAGGATGAACAAATCTGTCTTGGAAGAAGTACAACCAGAATGCTCCTTAGAACCAAGGATGGTGAGACTGTGTCTCATATAATTTGGACATGTTGTCAGGAGGGATCAGTCCCTGGAGAAGGGCATCATGCTTGGTAAAGTACAGGGTCAGAGGTAAAGAAGAATACCCTCAATGTGATGAAGTGACACAGTGGCTGCAACCGTGGGCTCAAGAATGACAATGATTGTGAGCATGGCTCAGGACCAGGCATTGTTCTGTTCTGTGCTACATAGGGTCGCTATGAGTTGGAACCCACTTGACTTGTACCTAGCAACAACAACAACAACAATAGTGGTAATAGTAGTAGTAACAGTGGAAATTACAGTAGTGATCCTAAATTTACCTTGTTATAGAAAGAGTCTTGCTTTTTCCCTAACTGCTCTACTGAACCTAATAGAGGAAGACTAATTATTCTTTTGTTTGACAGTTTGTTAGATACCTGATCCTAGCAGTCAAGCTTTCTTTTATTGGAGGTAATACCACCTGCCCAATTACAATTCTTCTCAAATGGACAAATGAACAGGAAAATACCAGTGAAACATTTCTTGATGCATTTCCTCCTAATACTAGGTTATTACTGGTCTTATGGGAAAAATAAGGTCAGAATTAAAGACAAGCTTCAACCAATTATTTATGTATTTGTTAAAAGAAAAAAAAAAAAGAGTGCCCACTGAAATAAAGATAACATCAATTAGATTTTAATGATCTGATGTTATTTGTAAACAATACTCTCAAATAATTGTTAGAGACTTCTCAGTATTCCTCTCACACATGGTGGTGATGCACTTCACAGGTTTATAGATAAAGATGTGCTCAAAGCCTTCCCACCTCCACCACACACACCACCCCCGGCCCTGCTCCACCCTGTGCCTGTTCCTTTATCCCCATGTTCATTGCCTCTCTGATTATTACTCAGAGTTATTGACTACTGTTCTCAGGTCACACGACAATCTTAGAGAGTCAGCCACAAACATTGCCCTTAGTTCCTCTCAATTTCCTGCCTTCCAAAAGAAGTAGGAGCCACATTCCAGGGCTTTCCCTCAGCTTTTGCTAAAGGGTTGTCAGGCAACACTCAAGAAACCTCTTTTTCTGCTCAGCCATTTGCTCATCTTCATGTTCTTCAGACTCATTCCTTGTTTTATTTCTTAATTATTCCAAATTGGCTTACCTGGAAGTGCTCATATTCTCTGCCTGGAAAACGTTTTTCCTCAATCACTCTTCACTTAGCCCGATTAATTCTCAAGCCATTATTTTCATGCTTCCTGTGGCAAAACCTTCCCCTAGGAAGTCTTCCAGACCCTTGTGTGGGTGCAAAAGTCCTGCTTTGTGCCCGCATCATGCTCCTCCTCGTACCATTATTCTATGATGCAGTTTTATTTGTATTTACATAACAAAGATTTACCAGCTGTTTCTCCCATTCAACTAAAATTTGTAAGGAGAGGTCAAGTCAGTCTCATTCATCTACCTTATATCACTACACCTAGCACATAGAAGATGGTCAATAAATTGATCTTGAATAAGTGAATGAATGAATGAACTATAGCCTATATTCTCAAGATTGCAGTATAACCTACAGATAAACCTGGTTTTCTAGAAATTTAGGTAAATGAAGATACAGTTTCATCTACTGTATTTCATAAAGGAGCCCTGGTGGTGCAGTGGTTAAGCATTTGGCTGCTAACCAAAAGGTCGGCAGTTTGAATCCACCAGCCATTCCTTCGAAACTCTATGGGACAGTTCTACTCTGTCCTGTAGGGTCACTATGAGTTGTAATTGACTCTATGGCATTTTTTTTTTTTAATTTTCATAAACTGGTAAGCCTCCATGAATTAATACATTTTTTTATTTTATTTATTCATTCAACAGTCATTGCTAATATATTCCAGGCATGAAAAGATTCAAATGAATGTATATACCTGTGCAGTCATTCTATTTTCACTAAATACCTTAATGGCTCCCTGTATTAAATTCTGACATATTCATTTCATTTCTTAAAAAAAAAAAGACTACAAAAAAAGTTTAATATGAAAAATTTATAATGTTAATAGTCTATGTTAATAATGTAGGTTTTAAGATAAGACCATTCAATTGCTCATTAAATTCTGTTTGATACAACTAAAATTTCTAACTCATTATAGATCCTAAGGGAAATATAGACCTTCAAGGTGTTTATTACTGCTCCCTGAAACCCAAAAAGCATAGTAACTTGGCTAACATCACAACCTGAGTTAACCTCAACACTGGAAGGAGAAGGAACCCCTGGCTCTCAGATCAGGACTCCTCCCTCAACACCTGGTTTCAGAAACTTTAAAGATTGCACTGTGCTCAACTATTTTCAGAGTATTAAATCAAATTTCATCCTGGGTACTGTCCTTAATACTCCCCAAAATCAAAATTAAAATAAACGTATCTTGTAGAGCTATAACCCAAATTCAGTACTTTCTTCATGAGACCTTTTCATTTCAACCTAAGAATATTCATTTCACAGTGGCACACACACACAAAAAAAGACTCTATTGTTAAAGATTTAATGCCATACTTTTCTATAATTTGGGTGACTAGTTAAACTTACTAAATGTAATACTAATGCCACGTTAATATGAGTATACAATGAAAGTTGTTGGTTTCGTTGGTTGGTTGGTTTTTGTTTTTGTTTTTTTTTTCCCTTCTAAACATGGCAAATTGATGGCCAATACTGTCACACACTCTTAGAACAACCAGGATATCTAATTATCCTTCTCATAGCCATAAATAAACACAATACTTGATAGTGATAGAAATAAATTGGGGGGTGGGTCCCCACTTTGCAGAGATGCATTTACAGCCCATCCTGAGACATCTTCTGTGAATACCATGAGCGTGAGACTACAATTATAAGATGCTTAGAGCACGTCAGCATCCATGAGCACAGGGGCTTGGGCTGTCTTGTTCACTGCCAGATTTTCAGGAGCTATTTATAGCAGTACTTGGAAACCCTGGTGGCATAGTGGTTAAGTGCTATGGCTGCTAACCAAAACGTCAGCAGTTCAAATCCACCAGGCACTCCTTGGAAACTCTACGGGGCAGTTGTACTCTGTCCTACAGGGTCACTATGAATCAGAATCGACGACAACGGGTTTGGTTTTTTTTTTTTTATAGCAGTAGTTGGCACATGATAGGTAAATCAATAAAAATATGTTTAATGAATGCAGGAATGAATAAAATGTTAGTTCCTTTCTCCTTTCATAGATTACTCCTTTCTTGGTGCTCTACTTTCCTACCTCAACTTAACCCCTCAAGTTTAATCTCCCCCTGTAACCCTTTATAAAAACTTGCTTTCAGAGTTTTCATTCACACTGTGGTAGAAAAGTATAATAGCTTAAAGTATCATTCATTTGTTTGATAATCCAACAATCATTTTTGACTATTAAGCATTATGACTCCAAAGAAGAATGAGAACATGTATTACTTTGTCATTTCTTATTCCTCTACATGTTTCCTTTTCTCTCCTTTGCACGATCTGTTATAATCCAACCAAACTTGTCTCTCCTACTGGAATGTGCTATGCTCGCTCTCATTTCTAGGCCTTTGGACACCCTTAGACACGTCTTCTCTTCTGCTCCTGTCCTCTACCTTTAAAAGGAAGTTTTCAGTAATGGACCAAGAACAGACTAAGTGCTTCTCCCTTGTATATTAAAGTATCCACTGTATTTTGTGTTAATTACCTAGCTTTTTCCTTCTATACCTCTTCCTAGACTCCCTGGAGGTAGTGCAAATAGTTAAGGCACTTGGCCGCTAACCAAAAGATTGGCAGTTTGAGTCTACCCAGAGGTGCCTTGGAAGAAAGGCCTGGTGATCTACTTGTGAAAACTCAGCCATTGAAAACCCCAGGGAGCACAGTTCTATTCTGACACACATGGGTTCACCATGAGTCAAAATTTACTGGGTAGCTACTGGGAACTGGTCCTAGACTCCCTAGACTCTCAGTTCTATGCAGGCATGGGCTGTGACTGTTTCCAAATTTCCTAGACTAAACAAATGAGAACTGCTACTTAGAGGATAAGCAAATCAGTGTATGTTAGAAATTGACAGATTATTAAAAACAAACAACAACAAAACACACACATATATTCAACTCGGTACCCCAGTTTTATAGGTGAGGAAACCACAGATCACAGAGATATGGTGACCTTAAGATCTCATCCTGCTGGCACAAGTATGATAACCAACTCTGGGCCTGTTACCGCCAGTCCAATATTCTTCCTTTCATACCATATCACACCTTTCCCAGCAGAACTCTATTTTAATATGTACCAATGACTGACGCTAAAATGCTAAAATTCTAATGGTGGCAAAACTATAAGCATCAGTCAACAGGTAGAAACCACAGGTCTTTCCCAGTGTCTTTTCCCCAAAGGTCATCATTTAAGGAATTTGCCTGATTTTCCTATTCATACATCTAGCCTAGAATTTATTTTTTTGCATATACTTTGAACTATCAATTATTGAGATCCTGCTATATGGCCTTTGTCCTTCTAGGCACTTTACATACATTAACTCACGTGATTGTTATGAAAATCCAGTAGAAATTGTCTATTATTCCCATTTTGCAGATGAGGAAACTGAGATGAAGCTAAGGAATTTAGCCAAGTCCACTCATCTAGTAAATGGATGACATGCAGTAGAAATCCAGGTCTGTGTTAATGAACTGCATGCCTTTATCTTTTTTTTCACATTATTTTTGCTGATATATGTCTCGAGTTCAGTATAAAACAGTACTCATCATTGTTTAGCTGAATAACAGCACTCAATATAAAGGGCTGAGATTCATTTACTCTTCTGACATTTTAAAGGGTTGTGAGCACAGGAAAGCTAGGAAGACTTTTTTTTTGTTATTTCTAAAAATCAGTGGTCTTGTGTATGTTGATAGGGAAGTTAAAATGTTTTTGTTTTTTAATCTTTAATTGGCATGACAATACATAGCCATTTAACTTTCATCCTACACAGCTGTGAGTGAGAATGTTGTCTACCCAAATCAGGCTGCTAAAGCCCACACATTTTGGCAGCAAATATAATTCTTTGTTTAATTTTCTTTTGTGTCCTATCATAAGAAAACAAAGTGACCCTCATGCCTTGAAACCATGAACTCAGCCATCCCTTAATACGGCTCTCTTCACTCCCTTGTCTATACAGAGGAAAAGAAAACATGTTTTAATACGCAGTTATACTCCCCTCAGCCTGAATGACAGCTGAAGCCCCTAAAATTTTTGAAGAGTAAATCTCTGTTCTGTAAGATTAAAGTTTTGAGGCACAGTAAATCCTCTATAGAGTGACAACTAAGACTGCGCCCATGTCCGTGGACAGAAAATGTTGCCAATCCCAGTAGCATATCAACCTTGCTCTTAATGAGATAAGAACATACTCCCTCAATGTTTTTTAGAGATTATGTTATACCTTCTTGCAACTTGGATTTTACCAGTCTGCTTTTCAAGAATACCAATCTACCATTCTAGCAGTGCAAACGTACTTGTCTACACTCACACACCCTCACATGTCGTTCTGGCTTTAACTTTCATCTGTGCGTCTATTCGGAGCCCTGGTGTCTCAGTGGTTAGGAGAGATATATTACGGGTGTGGTGACTTTTTCTAGACTCCCTGCAGTGAAGCTGCCTCCTTGTCCAACTCCTCATTAGTAATCTGAAAAGTCCTTCCCAGCCATTTCCCCAATAGATGTCCTAGCTCTACCTTATCACTTCCTGCTAGGACAACTTCACCACTTCCTAATTGTCCTCTGTGTTTCTGCTATAGGGTCCAAACCATTCTTCACATTGTGGCCAGTGACTTTCTACTGCTCAAATCCAAAATAAGACTTCTGAAGGCGTTTCTTTCTGCCTCTCCAATCTTTTTCTCTACCTCCTCCAGGTACCCCACATACAGACATTCACATGCTATATTCCAGTGTGTTCTTCACTCATTCATTTAACAATTATTTATTGTGTATACATATATATTGCGCTGTCAGGGATACAGAGAATAGTAAGGAACATATACAAATGAATAAAAAGGCTTCCACAGTACCCACTGCTTTTCTTCCGCCTGGACTGCTTTCCCTTCTTGAAAAACCAGCTGTGTACACAACACACAGTCCATCTACCCAACCAAGACAAGGGTACATACATTATATTGAATTTCATATATATATATATATATATATATATATATATATATATATAAACCAACCAGTGACCAACAAGTTGATTTTGACTTGTGGTGACCCCATGTGCATCAGAGCAGAACTGTGTTGCATAGGGTTTCAAAAGGCTGACTTTTAGAAGTAGATTTCCAGGCCTTTCTTTTGACTTGCCTTTGAGTGGGCTTAAATTGTCAACTTTCTGCTTAGCAGATGAGTTCGTTAACCACTTACATCAGCAATAAACTCCTAAATATATATATATATAGAGAGAGAGAGAGTGCTCTGATGGTTCAGTGGTTAAGCACTCGGCTGCTAACTGAAAAGTCAGCAACTTCAAAGTCACCAGTTGCTCCATGGGAGAAAGGCCTGGCAATCTACTCTTGTTAAGAGCATAGTTTAGAAAACCCTATGGGGCAGTTCTACTTTGTTCTGTAGGGTTGCTATGAGTTGGAATCTACTTGATGGCACACAACAACAACAACAAATATATATATATATATATACACACACACACACACACTGGGCTGGGTTGGGTTATACACATATATACATACATATACACATACATACATGTTTTATATATGTATATATATATATTCTGAAATATTATAGTAAAATAACAAGGAACCCACCACTTCATTTAAAAATTGAAACATTGCTAGTACTGTATCTACCTATATGCCCTTTCCCATTTTTTCATCTTATCCTGAAGGTATCATTATCCTGAAATTTGTGTTTATAATATCCTTCATTTTGTTTTTTTTATTTAGCATATAAACTTTTTTCCTTGAGCAATATGTTATTTATTTTGTATTACTTTTGAGATTCAAAATTGTAAAATATTTACACAGTGTGCAATTAATTATTCAGTAGTAAGAATGAATAAATTTCAATTACATACAGCACCATGGATAAATTTCAGATTCATAACGTGGAATGAAAAAAGGTAGTAGTGGCTGACCGTATACAGTATGGTGCCGTTTTTATTGCAATACATTTTAGTTATTTTTTATATGTCTATATCCCCCACAGACTATGAGTTCCTTAAGGACAAATTCATTTAAAATTCATCTTTGTAATTTTTATACGTCCCTCGTAGCTAGCATCACGTTCAGCACATCAGAGGCAGTCAATACATACTTGCTGAACTGAGGTGAGCTCATTAATCCATGTGCATTCTGATTTCTGACCATCCCTTGCGTTCTGGGCTATGTGACACCTCCTATTTTGATTTTGCTTCTGATTTCAATCCCTTTCTAAAACTGATAGTGATCTATATGCTTAGGCATTCCACCAATACCCTGACCCATCTCTGACTTTAAATGGGTCTATTTGTAAATTTGCTACTTCAGTGTTAGTACCAATTGAAGGAATTCCTGAAAATAAGACAGGGAACAGACGGGTCTCCAAATCTGCAATTCATATAGAAAAATTAAAGTAAAAGCACAAGAAATGAGCCAGGGTGCAGAAACAGAGCCATTCCTCAGAACAATGGGGCAGGGTATCAGAAAATAGCCCCAGTCCCGACTAGTCGATTCCGACTCATAGCGACACTAACCCACAAACTTCTTTAAAGTTGTCTTACAGAAGCAGCTGGATAAAACCAGCCCCAGGGACAGGCACAGAATAGCTACCTGTGACTGCTGTGTGACCTTCCACCAGGGACAGGGAGGGGCAGCAGTAGCAGCTGGGAATCGAACTTGGGGAGCAAGAGACTGCACAGGAGTGACACCCCATAATAAGTCCTGCTACAAATCCCAGAGGCCTCCAGGACAGGAGCAATCTTAGAAAGCTGCTAAGTGTGCACGCATGGTAGTTAACATATCCCTGCCTGTGTCTATGAATAAAAGTGAATCTTTTCCCATCCAAGAACTTTTAAAAACGGAGGCAAGTCCTTTGTTCTGTGAGACGGGGGTATGCATTGCTTAGGTCCTCCTCGTCTCCACTTGTAAGCCTCTTCAATAAAGCTTTGCTTGTGTGGAAAGCTCTACATACCTTATCTGCTCATTCTTGACCAGTGAGAGGCAAGAGCCTTATTATGGTAACAAAAACTCTGTCCTTTGTAAGTACAGAACTTTCGTCTGTTCTACCAATCATGTAGTATGTATAAAACTAGTATCATGCGCAATTACAGCTCCAAAGAATTACATTTACTCAACAGCAATGGCCTGTGGAACCAAACCCTTCATTCCCTACTTAATCAGTTTCCTTAATTACAAGAAAAACAATCAATTCTCTTCGGAAATAACGTAGTATGTAGCATTTTCCCAAGTTTTTCATAAACTCCTACTATAGTTCCATAGCATAAAAATGAACCATGAAGATTATCAGGTCCAACAACACACCAAGTGTCCAAAAGCCAAGTGAAAGAATCATTCCTGTAGCACCCTGCTTTAGCTTGAATTGTCCCAAGGGCAGACAGCTCAGTATGTCAAAGGTAGTTCATTCTGTTTTAAATGATTCCCATTGACATTCTCTCTTCAATTTTGGCAAAATTTAACTTCCCTGCATTCTCCACTCCTTTGTCTTTTTTTTTTTTTTTAATTCTGCAGAAGATAATGTACTATAAAGAAAACAATGAAAGCTTGGAAGTAGGACTTTTGTTTGAATCCTTGCTCCATTTTTGACCTTGGGCATGACTCTTAAAATCTCCTGGCCTTAGTTTCCTCATCTACAAATAAATATAAAACATCCACACCAAGTGCCTACCTTATACATACTGGGTGCTCAAAGAATGTCAGTCTACTTTGCCTTCCATCTTTTCTTCCAAATGAAAACCTTTCAAATGTGTTATGAATTCTCTGAGTTTCCCCTTTTATGGATCAATTGGTCTCTGCTTTTTTGTCAGTTCCTCATATGGCATGCTGTCCTCTCTCAGGGATGCCTCACATGACACGTAAGTTCTTTCAAAAATGACGGCAACTGAACATGTTGTGCACTTCTGCCCATGATTCTGGCCTCTTTCTTTAATCAAAGACTAATGATTCTAAAGAAGATCACTCTAGTCCAACAGCCCTTCTTCATCCCCCAGGACAGAAACCTCCTAGACTGCAGGAATCCAGGAAAGAAAAGTAGGAGGAAGCTCTGCAACAAGGCGTGAATGCAATTCCTACAAACTAGAAAACAGTATTAAGATTCAGAATGTGTCACCTACCAGTTGCTTAGCCTTAAGCAAGCCACTTTACTCCCTGAGCCTCATTTTCTTCATCTGAATAACGGGGTCACAATACTTGCATTTTCTGTCTATTCTGAGGATTAAATGAGAAAAATCTATAAAATAATACTTAGAAGTCTTTAAGCCACCTAGTAGAGGCTCAGAAAACTGTAGTTACTGTTAAGATGATGATGATCTAGTACACTGATACTGCTTTCCCATCTGTGTTTTACCAGTGGGATAACACCACCAGCTTAGAATACAAATAAGATCACATGTCTTTTCATTATTCTCAGATTCCCAGGCAGAGGTCATCCCTCTTCCACCCCTGCACTCTTAGAGCACTAGACCTGATGTTGACTTATGGCAATTAGCACTTTTCATATTTGCATCTATATCTGTATTTCTATCTGTATCTGTGTTGTGTCTATGTTTGTATCTATGTCTATGTCTAGATTTTTCCACCTCAGTGCTGTTGTCATTTTAGGACAGATAATTTTTTTTGTTTGTTGCGTGTGTGTGGGGGTGCTGTCCTGTGCTATGGAGCATCTTGGCATCTACATTCTAGGTGCCGGTAGAACACCCCTAATTGTGACAACCAAAAATGTCTCTATCCACTGTCAAATGTCCTCTGGGCAGCAAAATCATAAAACTTGCAAATCCTCTCCCCCTATACCACTACCAGCCCTGAGGAGAACCTATAATCTAAATTTATATCTATATTTCTATCTACCTGTGGGCTGAGCAGTAAATTTGATTGACCTTCATTTATGTTATACATTAAACTTGATAACATGTTACCTCTTTTGTTCCTCACAATGATCCTGAGGGGCATTATTAACACCAATTTAGATACGTGGAAGGTACAAGTCAAACAACAACAAAAAAACCTTACATCAAAATATACTACAGTGTGTACACATTTCATCGCAATATGTTACCTGAAAACTTTGTAAGGAAAAGGCCCCTATTTCTTTCACTTTTCTACTTCCCATAGAGCCTAAGGTGTAGTAGTTGTATAATAATAATAGTAATAATAATAATAATAATAAAAGATTGGTGAATCAAAAGAAACACTCTTAGACTTGTTTTATGAATTATACACTATCTCTGAGCTGTACATTTATTGGATTTGCAATACCTATGAATCGTCTACCTACTCCTTAACCCTGGTACATTTATATTAGGTAGGTAAATTGGTTAGGTAAATTGGATATAATTGTATTACTTAAGTGCATTATCTAATAATCTACTATGCAAATCTTTATGTCTATCTTCAAGTTTTGGCATCATAGTATAACAAAAAACACGTGAGGTTTCAGATTCAAAGAGACATTAAACTTAAATTGTGACTGTATCCCTAACCAGCTATGTGGCATTTACTTCAAACACTAGACATTTTTGTGGTTGTGCAAAGAACTCAGAGATGAAAAACTCTGGGGAGGAGCTGAAATGAAACTAATTGAAATTCAGCGATTTCATAGTAAAAGCACATGCACAGTAGAGTTGGCACAGATGAGGGAATATTTACTCTATCAGCTAAGAACGGGGAAAATTTCAGAAGAGATGATGCTTATGGTGGGTGATAAGGGACAGACAGAGCCAAAAGACAAGCATTGTCAACTTTCTGAGCCTCAATTTCATTATTTATAAATAGGGATAATTACATCTGCTTTATAGGGTTGTTATGAGTATTAAATAACGTAGAAGCATAACATGCTGGACAGAGGGCAGGCACATGATAGATACTGCCTCCTTTCCACTTCTTCTGAAGGGTTAGGACTGCATCACTAATAATTTTTTCAAGCTTATGTATTACTAGGTCATAAGAGAACTAAAAGATGAGAAATTTCCATAGATGACAAAGTTAGTTGACGTCTCTTCCTTAGATACTCAAAGAAAATTTTCAAATTCTTAGTGCACTATAAGTCCCCCAAGGAAGATGAGTAGGTTCTGCGTTTCATTTAAAAATATAGTACAAATATATTTATCAGAAAAATAGGCATCTTACTCACAAGCCTTCCACAACCTTCTTTCTTTTCTTTTAAAAAAAAGGACACACACAACTATGCAACCCGAACATTCTAAGGGGTTTACTTTCTGTTCCCCTCAGTGACAGCAAATACAAAAACAGAATAGAAACCCCCCCCCTCAAAAATGAAATCCAATCCCAAGTGCTTTACACATCTCCTGAGTCTCTGCGGGGATTCCAAAGATTGACTCTTCTGTTATTCAGACTGCTTCACCCACTGCCATGTGAGAGCTCCAGAACTGGACCATGTGCAGCACCTTTATCCCTGAATGTCCCTTGTAATCAAGATAAGTCTTTACTTCTCTTCGTAAAGTGACAGCAAAGATCTCGAAAGATGAGGAATCTTTTCCAAAAGAGCTTCAAGTGACTCACTTTCAAAGCCCTTCCATAATTCTCCCTCCGGCTCTAAGGTTATGAAGACTCGTTATCTCTGACCTTGGTCTTTCTCAGCTTGCATCACCCTGAGAAACGAAGGTCACTGACTGACATTCTCCCAGTCAATCAACTTTTACTGAGCACTTGCCACGTACCAGGCACTGGGCTGTAGGGATGTGTCAATGGATTTATTCACTCAAGAACTGAGATAGATATAATTGGTTTCATTAATTTCAATAGTCTCCTAACCTTCTTTTTGGAAAGTGATCAGTGTGGAGAAAACATATTTATAAGAGCATATATTATACTAGATATCTTTACCTCCCCTACTCTCAAGGAGGTTCTGGGTCTCATGATACAGAATCCAGGGCAGTTTTATAATGTGGCTGCAGTCTGGATATAGGAATATTTTAAGCTAAAGTTCAGTATTTTCTATCATTATCAAAAGGATCTACCTTTAGCTTACTGTATTGGCTTATGTTAAAAAAAAAAAAAGCAGAAAATACTCACTTGAGGTGTTAATGATTGGTGAAGACCCTTTGCAATTGACCTATTGACCTTGCAAATTACACTCTTCACCTTTCAAGGTGAGTTTATTTTGCTGGGATATTCAATGGCTATTGTTAGACCTGCTCAGAATAGACACAAACACAAACAAGAAGTTAAACACTTTATATTTCATCTTTTTCCCTTTTCATAGCACTGAACCAGTAGTGGATACAGTATGGTAATTAAGGAAAACTAAGTGGATTCGTTGTCTAGAAAGTCTCCAGCTAATTAGATTGAGAGATTTAGCAGAGAAGAGGAATAAACTTGAGTTTGATTTCAGACATCAGTTGTGAGGTGGTAGGTGATGAGCATTTGAGGCACTTGGAGTTGGCCAGTTGTACATCTGGGAGATCCTGAGGCAATGTCTGAAAAGTAGAGCTCAGGGTCCAGCCTGCAGGAATGGGGCTGACAGGACCGAGGTGAAGAACCAGGTACAAAGGAGATCCGGGCCTCAGGAGCTGCGTCCTTTCTCACTGGGGACTGGAGGGAGAAATAGAGGCCCTCACAGAGGCCAGTCTGGCAGCACAATCACACATGAGAGTGGACAGAGAGCTGCCCATGTCTGAAGGCTCCCAAAGGTGCCCATGCACAGGGAAAGCCTGGTGTGGAATGCACAGACTATGTCTAGATCCCACATTTTAGTATGAGCGAAGCACCTACTCTCCTACCAGATGGGACTCTGATTGGCTCAGGCACGGATTAGGGTGGGATCAGTAGGGCACACTTTGCTATTGGGACAGGGTAGAGCTGGTGTGTATTATCAGTGCTTTATAGCTGTGATAAAAAAGACTCAGAAGAGATGTGGAACTTTTCGGAGTTCACGTAACAAGGGAGAGGTCTAGCTACTATTTTGAGTCTCATACTTCGCCTATTTTGCACTTTTGCTTATGACGTATGTATACATATGTACCTGTATTATGCAGATATGCATAGCCTGGTACACAGCACACCCTCTTTAAATGATAGTATATTGAACGAACATGTGATATGAGCTTGGGTTTAGTCTGTGAAAATAACAGTAGATATTCATGCCTTCATTCATTCAGTAAAGACTTATTGAGTGCTAATGATGTGCCAGCGCTCCTCTAGGCTTTGGAGGATACAGGACAAAATAAGGCAGAAAGAGTCCTGCTCTCATTGACTTACATTCTTGTGAGGGCAGAAAGTAATAATCAAGATTAAAATAGCTAAAAAAGATCCTCTCAAATATGCATACTCTGAAGATGATAAAATAGGGTAATGTGATAAGAATTTTCCCATTACGTCAAAATACATAACGACTAAATACAGACTGATGAAACCTCAAGGGAACGAATTCTGACTTCTAAATAAAATGGCTTATCTACCATTTCTTTTCTTTTCCCTAATTACATTGCCTCATTTAGCTGTGATATCATTTTTTTATTTCTGTTGTTCCCACAAAAATTCACATCGTTTGCCTCAACTACATCAACAATGCTTAATTTTCATCGGCAAGATATTTGAGACTAGCCAAAAAAATGGAGGAAGAGAAACAGTGTGAGCTTTGGGGTCCTTGCAGAACTTCCCTCTCCAGAGTATCCGGTAATTCGCTGGCCAACATATGGCCTGAGCATTGTCAGTGCTCGGTAATAATTAATTCCTTTCGCTACGCCAAAGGAACAAGGAAGAAGAGTGTATGCTTCTTCTGGATATTTCCTTGGCTCCTAACCTAGTACAGATTAGGTCCCAAAATGCATCAAAATTCAAATGGATGCATTAACAAATTCACAGATTTCTTTATTAACTCTTTGCCAATATCAGTTTAAGCCCGGGGATCACTAGGTTATTGTGTGTAAATTTCAAGGGCCTATTTTTTTTTTTTTTTTTTTTTATTTAAAGAAGGATTTTTCTATATAGAAAAGGGAATCTTTTCAGGAATGCTCTAATTTCTCTTCTGCTGATGACTGAAAGAACCGACAAACTCGACCTTGAATTCCAGCTTGGGCACTTTCATTGATAAGTTATTAGCCTTGGTATGCTTCAGTTTTCTTGTAAATAATGGGGACATCGGATTGTTTTGAGGCTTAAAAGTAATTACATGCTCATGGACCCTCACATATATAAAGCATATAACACAGCGCTTGGCACATGGTACACAATCAATAATGTTTTCTTGCCCTGTAAAGAGCTCTGGCTTTAATTTCAAATAAGTCACAAACTAAAACCATAAAGATGAAAATAAAGAATATAAAATTTGAAAATGTGCAATTTACTGAAAGCACAAGAACCATTAATTGTCAGTGATGGTTCTCATTAAACCAGCAGCATATGCTGCTATTATAAGGATGTTTGTCATGAGCTCCTGAGAGGTCTATTAACAATAAAATCCTATTATTCCAGATGTTTCACATCCATGTAATACACCCACAATAATTAATTTCATATGGGCTAAATTCATAAATCTAGAAAACTAGAAAGATACGTTATTCACCACAGAAGGCGTCTTATATTCTATTTATAATCAGACTGAAATGTTAAAAAATGCCATTAATTATAGGGAAACCCACTCTCATTTTTCTTTATCTCTAGGATGGACTTTGAATTTTAAAACACTCTATTACCATTATAAAGGCAACATCTGATCAAACAAAGAAAAGAAAAGGGTTGTTGCCACATCTGCTGTTGCAGCCCCAGCCACTCCTCCTAGGACCCTTAAAGCTGCTACTGTCCCCGACTGGTACTGGCTGAGCCCCTCTTGGTGTCCGAAGCTATGCTAAGTGTTTTACACGTGTACTGACTTATCATCACAAAACCCGTTTGCGAGATGGTCTTCCCACTTTACGCATGAAGAGAAGCGGTCACAGAAATTAAGAAACTGATCTGAGGTTCACAGCTCCTAAAATAGTAGAACTAGGCTTTGAAATTGGAGTTCCTGGGTGCTACAAAGGGTTAATATGCTCAGCTGCTTACCAAAACTTTGGAGGTTCAAGTCTACCCAGAGGATCCTTGGAAAAATAGCCTGGCGATCTATTTCCAAAAAATCAGCCACTAAAAGCCCCACAGAGTTGACTCAGTGGCAACTGGTTTAGGCTTTGAACTCAGCTCTCTGACACCAAAACCTGGTCTCTTACATCATTATGAAGCTGCCTCTCCAAAGCAAGAGGAGAAGCTTCCATTTATCATACGGCTGAGTCAGCCTGGCGGGTAGCCTGAGAAGGGAGAGACAGAAAGGGGACTATCCAGTGCAAAGTCTGAAGGTCAGCTACTGAGGCTGCCACTCAGTGCAGGAATCCCCTTTACGGAAGGCTTAACAAATCACTAGCTGATCACTCAGCATTCATTAAACCGTGTACCGCTTGAAGGCAGAGATCCATCATCTCTTACATTCCTAGCACCTTTCATGGACTCTGGTACACAGAATCAGTGTTTATTGAATGACTGTTTATCACATGGCTAGAAAGCACAGACTGGGGCTATAGAACGATAGTAATTCAACAGGTGAGATTTCAGGTGCTCAGAATTAACTGTGGGTAAAGATACCGTCCAAAAGATATCATGCATTGCTTTGAAACCTGAGACTGGAGCTTGCTGGAGCAGCAATTGAATCAAATAAATAATAAAAACCCACCCAGTGCCGTCGAGTCGATTCAAGTAATAGCTATGTTAATAATCCACGGCTGGCCTGTCAATTCTGACTCATAGTGACCCCATAGAGTTTCTAAGGCTGTAAATCTCTACAGAAGCAGGCTGCCACAACTTTCTCGTGCGGAGCCACTGGTGGTTTCGAATTGCCGACCTTTCGGTTAGCAGCGGATCACTTTAATCACTGTGCCACTTACTTTAACCACTATATAAAAAATATAAATAGCCACAGTAATTAAAAGAGCCTGTTACTGGTATAATAACAGACATATAGACCAATGGAATAGAACTGAGAGTCCAGAAACAAATCCGTACACCTATGGTCAACAGATTGTTTTTTACAGGGATGCTATGTACTGCTATCAGTAAATTAACACTTACTGAGCACTTAAAAAAAGCATCAATCGCTCTAGGATTTCCCTGACTCACTTCTTTTGGAACCACCTCAAGCTCCCATTGTCTTCATAAAGCGTTTGGAGAGGGAATCTTTCCTCATATACTGCCTAATGTTTAAATTTTCATAAAATTGTGTTTCTCATTTATGCCCACATCAAATGAGATATTTTTTCTTGACTGACTCAAAGACTTTTTATTTTTTGTAATCTTTGAGCTCAAAAGAAGCCAGTGAGAAGTTAAATGTGATTGCTTCAACCTAGGATTTGAATTCCCGAAATGAATTTGACAGTGCCTGGTATCAAGGACTTATGCTATAGAGTAAATATCTATAAACAGAGCGTACTACAGGTTGGTTTTGTGGAAGAGATGGCAAGTATCTACAATATGAGCCACCCCTCCTCAATGCCTGCATGCACAGCAGACACTGTTGATCAATTGTGATGCTCTCTGCCCACACATAGCCTGAGAATACCTGTCGACACAGAGCTTGGGTCATAAAATTGGCCATAACTAGATCACAAAATAACATGTAGCTAGCCCCGTACACTTATGGATATAGTAACAGATTAAAGGAAGAAAAATTCTAAGTGAAGGATTCATTTATTCCTGTACAAATGGATTTATAAATGGATGAAGGAAGAACCCAAATCACCAATATAGAAGCCCATCAGTATTTAACCAGAGAATGCTTAACACTGTCTGAGACCTGGTGGTATCTTTAGAATGAATGCCTAGACTCCTTGTCTCCCATACGATACTACTCTATCCCTTTGATATTTCCAAATAACTGTATACTTGAGTTGTGTGCCATTGACTCGACTGCAACAGGTTTGTTTGTTTTGGTTTAGAGTAAATGTGTTATTTAAGCATATATTTTTTAAAACATAGTGCTATGATTCTGGAGGTAGCTCTACTGAAGATTTGGTCTATCATTAAAATCCTTTTTGCTCTGAATATTATGTAGTCTATTCCATATGATGAAACATTTTCCCTTGACCTTGTTGTGTGAGATACTTGAAAAACAAAAAAACCTTAACCCAAACCCATTGCTATTGACTCGATTATGACTCATGACGATCTTATAGGACAGAGTAGAACTGCCCTATAGGGTTTCCGAGTCTATAATCTTTACGAAGCCTACTGTGAACCATGTCTTTCTCCCACAGAGTAGCTGATGAGTTCAAACTGTCAACTTTTCGGTTAGCAGCTGAGTGCTTAACTGCTGTACCACCAAGTCTTCTTCAAAAAAATTTAACACCCCCATAACACTCTATCTGTTGTTTATTATACAATATACTATTCCAGGGACACCACGAAGTACACAATTACCTGGAAATGAGATCCTCGTATCAAAGAGCTATGATCAATTTCATATTCATTCATCTATTTGGAGACAACTTAACAAAGAGGAAAGGTACATCTCAAACCTAGTTGGGAAAAGGAGTAAAAAAAAAAAAAAAATCAATAAGAACTTAGGTAAATTTATAAATATAGATGACATACTTTCCATTTAAAGACCTGGATAACTCCTTGTCCTCATTTTTTTTTTTTTTTTTCATCTTCTGGGGACATTTGCCTACTACCTATATACCTGGAGTATCCCAGGATCTGCAACATCCTACATAGGTCATGTTTACAAAGCTTTAGTTGGATTAGAATAGCTCAATATCAGATCCATCCTCATATTAAATCTGCTTTGACCCATATCTCAATAAAAGACTAAGTTTATATTTGTTCCACCCTCTCTGAATAAACTACCCAACTCCTCAGTTCCCCAAGACTGATACCTAATTCATTCCTTTTGTGCCCTAATTTTGATAACTGCTTACCTCCTAGGTCTGCTCATACATTTAATAACCACTTATAGAATACCTACTATATTTCCAAAATTATTATTGGATATTTTGATGTAGAGATAAATAAAAATAGCCATGATGCTTTTGATTTGGTTTGGAGAAACATAACTTTACAATCTAGGTTTTAGTAGAATTGTGTGGAATTATAGAAAAAAAAAATCTAATCACTTGATTGCCTGCAGGGCTCTTATTAACCCTGAGATAAAATGAATCATGTTATGGATTGAATTGTGTCCCCCAAAAATGTGTGTCACCTGGTTAGGCCATGATTCCCAATATTGTGTTATTGTCACACCATTTTGTCATCTGTTGTGATTTTCCTACGTGTTGTAAGTGTTGTAAATCCTACCTCCATGATGTTAGTGAGGCAGGATTAGAGACAGTATGTTAATGAGGCAGCTCTCAATCTACAATATTAGGTTGTATCTTGAGTCAATCTCTTCTGAGGTATAAAAGAGAGCAGTGAACACAGAGAGAGTGGAATGTCGTGCCACCAAGCATGAAGAACCAGGAGGGGAGAATGTCCTTTGGACCCATTGTCCCTGTGCTGAAAAGCCCCTAGACCAGGGGAAGATTCATGACAAGGGCCTTCCCCTAGAGCCAACAGAGAGAGACGTCCTCTGGCCCTGGAACCCTGAATTTGGACGCCTAGCCTCCTAGACTGTGAGAACAATTTTTTTTCTTTGTTAAAGCCATCTACTTGTGGTATTTCTGTTATAGCAGCACTAGATAATTAAAACAGATCAGTGACAGGTACCCTAGACTTCCCTCCTTCATTGCACCTGTCTCTTGGCATCATCTTTGTTTATTTAATTAACTTTTTCCACTGAGAATTAGATATCTCTTGAAGGCACAAACACTGTATTTATTAGATTTCTATACCAGTACTCAACACAGGGCCCAAAATCTAGAAGGTGTTGAGGAAATGCTTATTTATTGAATGAATAAGCTAATTCCAGTAATTTGAATCATTTATTTTGCTGTTTAATAGTTTCCAATACTTTCCTGCATATCCCACCCCCACCCAGGGGAGATCTTCAAATAAAGAAACTATGTCTCATTCTTTTCTGTAGCCCTAATATCTAGCCCAGGTTTTGGGATGGAATAGGCACTTAGTAAATACATGCTAAATGAATGAAAGAAAGAATAAAATAACATAAAGGGCTCTTTCACGCATGTTTAAATTTTAAGTCAAATCAAGCAAAGAGTTCTTTTTTGTTCAATTCTTCTCTTCTTAACACAGAGAACCTGTATAAAGAAGATTTCAAATCACAACAGATTTCTTTCTTATGACCTTTACTTAAATTGAGAAGTTGAGGTTTTTATAAGCTAAACTTGTCCTCATAGATTTCTGAGAAGACCTACATGGGGCACTAAGTGAACAGGTGGGTATCTTCTGAGAGAGATGTGTGGGGCGGGAATAGACGGGGAGAGATGCTGAAGTTGCTATCAACACAGAACTCTCTGGGGCCAAAGCAGCCTCATTTATTTAAACACTGCACTCAAGCTTCAGAGGAATTTTTCTTTTTATAGTTGTGTAGGCACTTGAAGGGTGTTATTCGGGTGGTTGGATAAAATTGTAGAGGAGCAAATGAAGAATCAGGGAGACATAGTTAAAAGAACATAAATGTACAGGGTATCTGTATGTCTAATGTACGGAATTATATTAATGTGTATGTCTTCTAAGTTTCTTACATCAAAAAACTTTTTTTTTCTTGAGAAATGCTTCTCATTCATCACACAGCCAGGAAATATTTATTGAGTACCTTCTAGAAATTCCAAAAGAGAGAACAAACCATGGTCTCTAGAAGGTATAAGATTACAGTGTAATCCACCAGCCATAGTGATAAGGACTAACCACTGTAGTAAACAAGTTTGCATGGAACAGCACAGGAAGACAATCACCTAATGCTTTATGGGGTAATGGTAGCCAGGGCTGGGGTCATTATTCAGACAACCACTCATGGAGGAAATAATACTCTGCTAAAATGTGAAAAAACAGGTACAAGCTGTACAGTTGGGCAAATATCTCAGACAGAGGATTCACAATGGACAAAAGATTGGAGATCTGTGATACCATGGTCTTCTGTGAATTAAAAAAGGTTTAGTATGGTTGGAGCAATAGAGTATGTATGTGGGAGGGCAGTGTAGGGAGTACACCAGCAAGAAAGGATAGAGATGAGGAAACAGATCACTAAGGGATCCATACCCATCTTTAGGGAATATGGACTTTATCTTGAGAGTCCTTGGAAGCTACTGAAGGATTTTACTCAACTGAGTGATGTGGCAATATTTGGGCCTTAGAAGAAGTGCTCTAATTGCACAGGAGGCCTGGAGACCAGTTTCAGTCAGTGGTCCAAGTGAGAGACAGTGCCTTGAATGAGGTTGGAGACAAAGGAGAGAGAAAAAAATGATACATTTGACTAATATTCAGGCAGTAGAAATAAGACTGAATGACTGGTATTAGAAGGCAACTGTGAGAAAACAAAGAAGGCTCCCAGGATGTTGGCTTGGAATAGATACACAAAGTGTCCCACTCACTCCTATGTAAGGGCTCCATGTTCTAGTAAGTAGAGATTGGTAGTTAGCGTTCAAACCACACTATAAATATCTCTGCATATTAATTTTAGATACTACTTTATATGTCAAGGGGAAGAAAAGGGATAGATGTCAATCTTAAAATTAAGTATTTTACTGATTTTAAAAAGTCCCAAGGAGAAAATTAAGCATCGTTCTGGAATTAATGATATTGGTTAAAAATAGTTATTTAAACTAAGTAGACGAAACTGATTTTTGCAAACATCATCATCCTGGATGAATAGATTAAGTGGGAGATATGTCTCTCTTTTAGGGTAATAAGTCTTATAAAAATTTATTCTTTTTGGGATGTGCTTCCCCTCATAGGATTTCTACATGTTTAGAATATAGTACATAAGTCAAAACACCAAACCAGTTGCCATCGAGTCGATTCCAACTCATAGCAACATAACGGGACAGAGTAGAACTGTCCCACAGGGCTATGGAAGCAGATTGCCACGTCTTTCGCCTATAGAGCAGCCAGTAGGTTTGAACCACTGACCTTTTGGTCAGCAGCCGAATGCTGTATGGACTGTGCCACCGGGGCTCCAAGGGGGATAATAAGCACAATGTGAAACCTTTGTAATTTTACTAACTCTGTTGCTGTTGGTTCATTGTTGTTGTTTTGCTTTTCATGAAAACAGGCAATATAAGCATTAAACTTATACACGGTTAAAATTGAGGGACTTTTTTTTTTTTTAAGTACTGAAATAATATTACAAAGCTAGGAATTCAATCCCGACTCCCATCACGTGTGGTTTTATGCAAAATTACTTTCATTATTGGATGCTCCATTTCCTTTTCTGAAACATGAGTACATATGCTCTACCATGCATCAGATGAAATAAAGTATATGAAAATATTTTAAAATTATAATCATTAATAATATTACTATCCATCGGGAATAGAGGTCAGAATCAGTACATTTGAAATGCAAAGAGAATGAGCAAGAATGTGAATGTGAACACAGGGGAATGTAGGTAAGAAGCCAGGGTATTTCTTTTCTCCTTCAAGTTAGTAGGCCTACATGTCGCCTACATGGTTCAGAACACATCAAGGTCATAAGCTGGGGAAGAGCACCAGCATGAAATTTTAGAAAGCATCTGTTTTTGTGCAGAATATTTCACTGTAAAAAGCAGTACAAGCTATCTTAAGTAAAGAATTTTTGAATGTGCTTTAAAGTCTCCTAAATTTCCTGCATATAAATGTTGAATACCTCCAAAATGTCAATCAATCTTGTTTTCTTAGAATAAAATGATAACTTAGAATAAAATGATAATGAACTCGCATTTAGCCAGCACCTTATGCAGAGTGAGAGTAATTAGACTTGGAAAAGACCCATTAGGATATCCAATTTTCTCTCTCTGCTCTGAAAGGACTATTCCTCCTGAGAGTTCCCTATCAATATGTCCTGGCTAGTTTTAAAAGTCTCAAGGGAAGGTACATTTACCGTATTCTTGGAAAAAAAATTCTTGGAGGGCTGTTTAATTACAGGCTTACAGGGAAGTCACACTGACCTAGGAGTCAGGAGGCATGAATTTGATTTCTGGTCTTGTCATTTTTTAGTTTGTGGCTGTGAGCGCGACATCTAGGCTCTCTGAGCTTCAATTTATGAAATGGTGTCAAACTTATCTCTGTTATAGGATTGCGGTGAGAATCAAGAGAGAAAACAGATGTAAACTGATTGATATAGAGCTTAGTGCATGACAGTCATCGGATATATAGGATTTCTCTCCTGACAACCTCCCCTACCAGCCATGCCTTCCTCTCTTTCCCCTCCTAAACGTACTTTTCCTAGGGTAAGCATTTTCTCCTCATTTTTGGCTTTGCCGCTTTTCTTCTTTCTATCTCTCTCTCTATCCTATGTCTCCTCAGCAAAATTGCCCACATAGTGGCTTCTTTCATTTTAAGATGTGCTGCAGGTTCTAGCCAGGCATAATCCTGATGGGGTGGACACAGTCAATAATCAAACTTGCCCTTTGTACGCAGTTTTCAGGATTTTCAGGAATATTTTCTCATTAGTTTCAGTAGTCAAGGAAAATTACTTCCCATCAGACCCAATAGCACTTACATTTCTCTGAAGATCCTGTAATGCAAGAAGGAAGAAAGGTAGGATGAGAGATTGCTAGTCCACTACAGAGGGGAGGCTTTGAGAGTGCAGAGGCCAAAAGTGCTCAGTTACGCACACAATTCTGTAACCTTTGGAAAGAGAAGAAGTGATACAAGTCCCTTTTCCCCTGTGTGGTTCTGCTGAGTGACTCAGCTAGTCATTTAATTTCTCTCACTATTCCTTTCTGATCTGCAAACTGGGGGGATGGGATGGGCTGAGGGCAGAGGAGGGTTTGTCTATTACCCAGGCTTGTTGAGAGAACATGACATGACAAATATGAAAGCAACCTTGAAGAGTTCATTGATATGTACATTTCAGTAATTATGAAAAGGATTTTTGCTGGCCAACTAGGTTGTAAATGACTTGAGAATTAGTACCATGTCTTTCTCAAGCTTGTCATTCTTTCTCCTTTACCCCTTTCTATGGAGCGCTCTGCTGATGCCTATTACAAAGCCTTGCCTATTCTAGAAGGCTCAATTTATGTCAAATTGAATCGAATTCCTATTTTTCCAAATTATGCCCTTTAAATAACTCTGTTAACACATATGTGCAGGAATATTTTTTCTACTCTTTTTAGAATTTCTTTCTTTAGATTCCCTTAGAAATTCCTTGAATTTCTTTGTATAAATGCTGAATTGTCCTTTAAACATTTTCTAACACCAGTAGACAAAACCGCTATTCATTTGCGAAGAAAACTGCTTCAAATAAATTTCTTTCTGTTGAGTTTGTTATTTAAAAAAAAGTGAAGAAAAAAAAAATTGTGCATAAAGTTCTTGCTTTATGATGGTCCAAAGCCAAAACCAAACCCATTGTTGTCAAGCGGATTCCGACTGACAGTGACCCTATAGGACTGAGTAGAACTGCCCCATAGGATTTCCAAGGCTGTCAGTCTTTACCAGAGCAGACCACACATCTTTCTCTAATGGTGGGTTCAAACTGCCAATCTTTTGGTTAGCAGCAAAGTGCTTAACCTCATAGGTGACATAAACCTCTATACTAGTCCAATTCCTTGCTAACCCAATGGCCTTAATTTCAAATAAAACTAACACTAGCATTTCAAGGCATTCATTTGATGGAATCTACAGTCTTAAGCCAATAAAATAAAACAGAGGGAAAGGTAATACAAACATAGAAAAAGACAAAAGATGATTTTCTTGTTGTTAGCATGAAACACTGTGATAGGTTTAATACTTTTCAACACTTAATTCATATGGATGAATAAATTAATGAGCATGTGAACTCGTTATTCCCAAAGGATTCAGTCAAGTTCCACACATTGGTTTTGCTGTTCATTGGATTGTTACTTCATCTTTTGGCAAACTACTTTTCTAATCTGTAAACGTGGGAAATAAAGCCAATTTCAGATGAGTTTTAGGATGATTAAAGGAAAGCACTTGGCTATTACAGAGGCTGAAAGATGTAGATTCCAATGCTTCGGGAGACCATTCAGCTCACTAAGCCTCAGTTTCCTCATGTTTAAAGTGAGAATAACAGTACTCACTCCACAGATGGGAAGACTAAATAGAATGACAGAGAAGATACTTAAATGTTTTCTGCAAATATAAAAATTATTTACATAAAGATAAGGGACAGCATTGAGAGAACATGAATTCAATTTCTTCAATAAGGGAGGGATATTTCTTATCTTGTGGGGTGAGGTTGCTTTTTCTCCCTCTTTTCTGATATTATCTCTTCCACTGAAAATTGTAATTTCCAGATGCATCTGCTATGATGTTGTCTAAGTAAAATTGTCTTTAAAAAACTAATACATTGTTTTCAAAAAAGAATATTCTTTAAGACAAACATTATAGAAATTTCCTTTCAAGGACATGTTAAATTCAAAACAGTATTATCTCTGGCCACTAGCAGTTTTTGCAGTAGAGGAGGCAATAACAGAATGGAACCATAAAGGAGATGATGAATACACAAAAGACAATGGAGAAACCCATATTTATAAATGTGATAGAAAGTCATAAAATGAAAGGAATAAGGTTGCTGGTAATATTAATTCAGCTAATACATCCCAGGCTGACTTCTAAAAGTTCACTGTCATTATGGTATAACTACAGATTACAAGACTTTTTGCCCAAAGCTCATTTCCTGTAGACTCCCTCAAAACACCCACGAAGATCCTATCTATTGAGAGAAACTGTACATCGCAGTTGTGAATATGTGGGCCCAGGAGCTTTATGCTCATCAATGAACAGTTTTGATGATTTAAGTGATCCTAGACCATTCAATTTATGACCCACACAGAGGTTTAAAAAGTGACTGGGTGCAAAATTGCTAAATACATTTCAATTTAGATTAACTAAGAGCTCATAAAAAGAAAAATGGCTAAAAATTTTATGTAATTAGTACAGCTCTCCTAAGGAGAGATATAATTATAGTAATCATAAATCATTTTTCTCTCATAACTGTAAATAGAGAACAAAAGAAACTGACAGACCCTCTTTACCAGTTTTCCTCCTGATGAGAAAATATTTTTTGACATGGGTAACTGTCACACATGATTGTCAGGTGGGGGAAAACTGTGGGAAGAAAAACATTTTGTTTTAATTTCTGAAAAACCATTTTTTTTAAATAATTGTCACTAATGTTCTTTGATAAGCATGAACTTTTCACACCTCTCATAGCTCCCAGGCTGCCTTTGAGGATGGAGGAACGAACAGGAAGAATCACCTTTGAACTCCTACATAACCTTTATCCCTTTTGTGACTACATTTTTTCTCCTTAATTTTTTTTTTTTGGTGGCACTTGTTTTCAGTATTGAAATGCATGCTTACTAATCGAGTGCATTTAAATTTTTGGTTGGTAATATGGATTTTGAGAAACATGATCTGGTAGTACGAGCCACCAATGAGACTAGTGGCAACTGCTACACCACTGATCTGTGATATGACAATATACCAATGAGAGCTATATAAATAACTAATTGCAGGTGCCTTTCCATTGGGTTACACGGGGCAACACCTGGTTTTGCAACATGACACAGAGGAGTAAAAACAAACCCATCAGGGCTTGCTAACTATCGCACAGGAAAGCCACATTTATGCTCGCAAGGCTTAACTCAGAAGTAAAGGGGAAAAAAGGCAGAAGTTTACAAAGCTAGCACATCCAGGAAGCATCATCTAATAGAATCCTCAACCTACACAACAATGAAGCTCCAACTCTAGTCTACTGAGCTTCACACATTTCAAAAGGGAGCCACCTTCATGCTAAATGCATTACAACCAGAATAATGCTTTACCTCTGAGGTCCAGAGGCATAAAAATTGACAGGTATACCATTAACCCAATGGCAGCTAAAGAATTATTCTAAATCTGTAATGAGATGTTCTAAAGACAGGCTTTGACAAAGTCAGATTTTTTGTTTTGTTTTATTTTTATCTCCACTGTGGTGATCTGGGAAAAACAACAATGACAAAAACCCATTGATACAACTGGCTTTACTTTTTGCTGAACTACTTTTCAAAGCCATTGTTTAAAAACCGCCATTTTAGAAATTTCACTCTGCCTAGCTTTTATGCTTATCTAGTGATACATACAATTACTTGAAGAAAGAGGCTCCACATTTTAAGGAATTTGACATTTTAAAGCCATCCACAAAATTGTATTTTCTGACATTTTTTCCCAAAATATTTTTACATTGCTTACGTTGATGTTATAATTTGGTAACTATATAGTTGATCCTGGCATCTCTCTTTTTTCCAACCTTACTTTATTACCACAAGAGTGATAAAAGGAATATAATTCAACATGGCAGATCTTTCTAACAGAGCATTATTTGGAATGTGTTATTGTCCAAGGAGCCCTGGCAGAGCAGTGGTTAAGAGCTCGACTGCTAACCAAAAGGTCAGTGGTTCTAACCCACCAGCTGCTCTGTTGGAAAAAGATGTGGTAGCCTGCTTCCCTAAAGATTTACAACCTTGGAAACCCTGTGGGGCAGTTTTACTCTATCCTTTAGGGTCGCTACGAGTCGGAATTGACTCAATGGCAATGGGTTTGTTTTCATTTTGTTTTGTTTTATTATTGTCCTAAAGGTGATGAGAAAAAAAAAATGTTATTTTTGCTTCTTTTTTTAAAACTTTTGTTTTATTTTTTGCTTTAACAGAAACAATGAGAAAGCATTCTTTGTCTAACATGCAAAATAGCTTTGACAATTAGATTAACATATTAAGAGAGCATTTTTTCCTCTCAATTCCCTTAATATATCAAATGTAAAACCATTGAATTACTTTGGCAGCTCAGTTTATAAAATTATCCTGGAAAATATTTTACTTTGACTTGTGAGAGCAAAGCCAAGAGTATTGCTGCTTTGATGTCAGAAAAAGAATACAGACTAGAGGAAGTAAAATAGAAAGAAGCCTCACCTTTTCCAGTTGGTGGAAGAAGTCAGGTTGGGTGTGAGAAACCATGACACTCTGTCTGTGTACCTTACATTTAATTTAACTGCTCTTTGATTTTTCCAGGTAGCATATCATGAATAGGCCAAGGCTCTTACCCTGGGTGTCTACATAGAATCTAGAAAAGATCAATTCTTGCCCTCTAATACTTCTCCCCCTGACACACAATTAATCCAAGGTACTGTTGCATTAACCTGGCTGCACGAGGTGATCTTGGAAAACCAAACCTTAGCATTACGTTTTCTGAGCCTCCTTCAGGACCTGTATACTGTGGATGCTGCTGTTTTGAGGGCTACATGCTTGCCAAAGGTCCTGTGTGGCAGAGCTAGGTGAGCCTAGAGGAAAGGCTAGGAAGAGATTTTGGTTGTTCTGAAATCGGAGAGATTCCTCTGGGATTTATGGCCCGTGAGAGATGATGGAAGGTGAGTCAGGCGTAGATCGGGTCTTACTTAGGTCAGGTTCTCCAGACTAGGTCCAGAAACACGATTCTTGGGCATATGCTATATTAAGGCAATATTTCCAGAAGAAACAAGAAAGAGCATAGAGGAATCAGGATAAGGATGGGAAGAAGTTAAGTGAAGGTGCAATTTCAGTCAAAGATCCATAGAGGGTAGCTTCAGCCTCATCCTATAGGAAATGGTAGAGTATAAATTACTTAGACTTGCCCAGGACTGAGGTGGGTTTTCCTACTCTTGCTTTTGTCAGTCACTAGTTAAGGGCCGCTCAGCTACTTCCTGGCACTTCCAGCTCTGTAAATGGAGACAAAGTAACTCCAGTACCCCAATAGAAGAGTTACAGGTGTGGGCCAAAGTTTGGTCTAGCTAAAGGAGAGACCAAACAACAAGGCGCATCAGACCCAGATTTCAGTTGTAAAGGCCAGCAAAGTAGACATGGCCATCTCTCCAGAGACCAAAAGGCATTGTGCCCAGTGACCCTAAGTCTCCTCTCTGCCATGAGTTCATATAAACCACACATTTTTCCTGTTATAATGTTTATGTCCTCTCTTGTAACCCCATCCCCTCCCCTAGCTCCACATGATAAACTATGATGGTGTTTTCTAGAAAAGTTTTTTTTTTTTTTTTTTCTGATAGAAGAGATATGTTTATGACTTCCAACCATCCCCATTTTTCCTGCTCTGAATTTGTGTACAGCCATTTTGTAACCATGAGGCCAAGACCAAAAGAAGTTCAGAGACGCTGACCTTGGCATTATTTGGGAATTTAAAAGTCAAAAGCTCTCAACTTCCTGACTTCTTAGTTGATATTTATTTAATTCCGTGATAATTGAAAATGTCCATACTTGGAGCTAAAGGCTTCCTAACCTAAACATTTGGATATTGTCTTAGGGAAGAGAACTCAGGAGAGGGGAGAAATCTAAGATATTTAGCATTTTTTTTCCCCCTAGAGAGAATCCTTGGGAATTATCTGAAATCATAGTTTAGTTTACCATTAAAAAAAAAAAAAAAAAAAAAATTATCATAAAAAAATAGACAAGTTTTAATCTGGATTCGAATTTTCTTACTTTTCATTTCATTTTGTTTTTGCTTGTTTATTTTTTCCCTGAGTAAATATTTCTGGGGAGCTTGTGAGGAAAACCAGATCAGATATTGTATTAGTTTCCTATTGCTGCTATAACAAATTACCACAAACTTAAAAATCTCTGTTGCCATCAAGTCGATTTCGACTCATAGTGACCGTATAGGACAGAGAAGAACTGCCCCATGGGGTTTCCAAGGAGTAGCTGGTGGATTCAAGTTGCCGACCTTTGGTTGGCAGCCAAGCTCTTAACAATTGTGCCACCAGGGCTTCACCAAAAACTTAGCAGCTTAAAATAACACAAATTTATTATCTTGTCGTTCTGGAGGCCAGAAAATTAAAATGGGTTTCACTGAGCTAATATCAAAGTGCCAGCAGAGCTGTGTTGTTTTTTGGAGGTTCTATGGGATAATCTGTTTCCTTGCTTTTCATAGCTTCTTTTTTTTTTTTAGTGGCCAGCTTCATTCAGTGGCCCATGACCCCTTCCTCCAGAAGTATAATGCCGTAGTTATCTAGTGCTGCTGTAACAGAAATACCACAAAACATGTCTTTAATGAACAGAAATCTATTTTCTCACAGTTTAGGAGGCTAGAAGTCCAAATTGAGGGCACCAGCTCTAGAGGAATGCTCTCTCTGTCCACTCTGGGGGAAAATTCTTGTCTCCATTTCCATAACTGAGATATGAAAGAAACAGGGACTGAGCCCCTACGCAAGAAACCCTGCAACACCTGCAACTTACTTACAATACTATGTGCTTGGCTAATGCAGAACCTCCGTACTGGTATAAGGAAAGAACAAACAATATACTCCCTTGTAAGATGTTTTTCAGAAGGACCTACCCGATCCGGCCCCTGGAGCATGCTCAGATATCCACAAGGTGACTGACGGATGACTTCTCTCTAATGCAAGTATCCGCAGCAAGAATCGAACCAGCACGACAGAAGGGACTGTGCAGGTGTGATACCACATAATAAGTCCTGCCACCCAGTCCTAGGAGCCTTTGCTACCAGTTTCATCTTGGATTCCAGATGCGCCCACAACCTAATTTAGTATACACCTGCATTCTGAGAAGTACCTGCCCCTTAAAAGAAACCTACTAAATATTCTTTATTATCCTCGCCAAATCCATATGAGCCTCTGTTTTGGTGGAACAGAGACTAGCGTTGCCTGGTGCCTCTCTGTTCCCTGCTCGCAAGCCTTTACTCTCTTTCTGTCACTAATAAACCTTTGTTCGTGTGGAACCTCTGTGCCTCTCCTGGTCATTCTTGGTCAGTAGAGGGCAAGAATTTAGGCAGGGCTTAGTCCCAAGCTGGGAAGACTTGGCCTGCAACATAACCTTCTTCTCAGTGTTCCTTGGAGATCTCCAGGTGGCATCCATCTTTCCCCCACTTGTACTTGCTTCTGTCTGTGCATAATCAGCTCTTTTTATATCTTGAAAGTGATTGGCTTAAGACACACACTACACTGATAATGACCTCACTAACATAGCAGAGAAAACCCTATTCCCAAATTAGATTGTATCCACAGGTATAGGGGTTAGAATTTAAAATACATATTTTAGGGGGACAGAATTCAATCTATTACACGTAGTATCTTCAAGTCATTCTAGGGTTTTCATTGGCTTATTTTAAGAAACAGTTGGCCAGAATTTTTCCTAGTCTCTAGGACTGTGTGTTCAGCATCACAGTCACATATAAGCCTCCACTGACAGAAAAATGGTGGTTTGGCTAGCAATTGAAATCAGGTCTCCAGAACGGAAGGAGGAATTCTACTGTTGAACCATTATTTCACTCACCACGGGTATGTTGTTAGTAGTTCCACCGATGAGTAGTTCCTACTCATGGTGACCCTATGTACAACAGAAGGAAACACTGCCTGGTCCATACTCACAATCATTGTTATGTTTGAGCTCACTGGTATAGACAAAGTTTTAAAAGATTAAGTTTTTCTCTACACTGGTATAAATAATTTTAGGTGAGCAATGCTTACAATTCTACCACATACGTATTCTATTTTTGGAAGTAATTTAATAAACTTTTTAAACCTTAAAAGCAAATATTCATAGTTGTGATAAGTTTGTCCTAAATTTTGAAGACGTTTTGGTATAATGAAATCACATCTACATGGGGTTAAGCTCTAAATTCAGTGCATAACATTACCAAAATTATTCTTGAAAATTGTTTCTTTCATTTTCCTTGCATTTTAGTTATAGTTTTTACCCCCCTGTGGAGCAATGGGACCCAGGGTGTTGAAGAGTGATGGGGTAAATCAAGAGATTCTATGTCTCCCTCTCGTCTCAATTTGTGTGTTTGTTAGGTTTTCTGAGAGTTTGACGTGAATTTGCATAAGCTGAATTTGTGTATGATGGACTCTTATTCAAACAACCTCAAATTTGCATCCAGCACATTGAGCGTGTATCCTCATCCTGCCAGTAATTATCTGCAAGATTTAGGCTACTGGTAATTTTATTTTTTTTAAGTTTATTGAGGAATAATTTACATACCATAAATGTCACCCATTTTAAGTATACAATTCAATACTTTTATTAAATTCACCCATATTTGAGAATGGGAAGAAACAGGGACTGAGCCCCTAGGCAAGGAGCCCGGCAACACCTGCAACTTACTTACAATACTAGGTGTTTGGCTAATGCAAACCCCTCATCCTGGAATGCGTTATTAGGAAAGAACAAACAATGTACTCCCTTGTAAGATGTTTTTCAGAAAGACCGGCTGGATCTGGTCCCGGAAGCATGTGCAGACATCCACAAAGTGACCGGATGACTTCCGCCTGAAGCAAGTACCCACCACAGGAATCAAACCAGCATTACAGGAGGGACTGAGCAGGCATGACACCCTGTAATAAGTCCTGCAACGAATCCCAGAAGCCTCTGGGACAGGAGCCGTCTTAAAGCCATCATAGAAAGCTGCTGTACTGTGCACCATAGTTAACATATCCCTGCCCAGACAGGCCACTTGCCAGAAAACCCCGCCTATACCTATAAATAAACATAAATCTTTTCCCACTCAAAAACCTTTAAAAACCCATACAAATCCTTGTTCTGGGAGACGGGGGTAAGCATTACCTAGGCCCTATTCATCTCCACTTGCAAGCCTTTTCAATAAAGCTTTGCTTGTGTGGAAAATTCCCTGTGCCTCACCTGTTCATTCTTAACCAGTGAAAGGCAAGGACCTCCTTCAGTTAAAGCTGTAGAGGCGCTGGCGACAATATAAAAGATTAGAACTGCCTCATAGGGTTTTCTAGGCTGCAAACTTTACAGGAGTAGATCACTAGGTCTTCCTCCTGCTGGGCAGCTGGGTGGGTTAAAACTGCTAACCTAAGCAGCTACCCATAGCGACCCTATAGGGTCACTTGTTGTTGTTAGGTGCTGTAAGTTGGTTCTTACTCATAGTGACCCTACGCACAACAGAACAAAATACGGCCCAGTCCTGTGTCATCCTTGCAATCATTGTTATGCTTGAGCTCATTATTGCAGCCACTGTGTCAACCCACCTTGCTGAGGGTCTTCTTCTTTTCCACTGACCCTGTACTCTGCCAAGCATGTTGTCCTTATCCACGGACTGATCCCTCCAGACAACATGCCCTAAGTATGTAAGATGCAGTCGCGCCATCCTTGCTTCTAAGGAGCATTCTGGTTGTACTCCTTCCAAGACAGATTTGCTCATTCTTTTGGCAGTCCATGGTGTCTTCAATATTCTTCACCAACACCACAACTCAGAGGTGTCAGTTCTTTGGTCTTCCTTATTCATTGCCCAGCTTTCACACGCATATGATGTGATTGAAAATACCATGGCTTGGGTCAGGCACACCTTAGTCTTCAAAGTGACATCTTTGCTTTCCAACACTTTGAAGAGGTCCTTTGCAGCAGATTTGCCCAATGCAATGAGTCCTTTGATCTCCTGACTGCTGCTTCCATGGGCCTTGATTATGGGTGTAGACAGGGTTGCTATGAGTTAGAAATTGACTCGACGGCAATGGGTTATTATTTATTTTGATTAAGCAGCTAAGCTCTTAACCATTACCCACAAGGGCTCCTTAGCATTGCTTAGTGCTTCCTTTTTATTGGTGAATAATATACTATCATATAGATATAATAGAACAAAACAAAAAAAACAAATCTATTCCATCAGCCCTCACCATAGACACCTTATAGATCAGAGAAGAACTTCTCCATAGGGTTTCCAAGACTGTAACTGTCACAGAAACAGGCTGCCACATCTTTCTCCCAAGGAGCTGCTGGTAGCTTTGAATCACCTATCTTTGGGTTAGCAGCCAAGCTCTTAATCACTGTGCCACCAGGCTCCTTGTGGATATAATGCATTTTGTTTATTCATTCACCAGCTGATAGCCATATAGTTTTTCCTCAGTTTTGATTATTCTGAGTAAAGCTTCTAAAGGACATTCATTTACAATTTTTTGTGTGGGCATATATTTTTATTTCTCTTGGGTAGATTTCTACGGGTAATTGCAGGTTTGTAGAGTAAATTTATGTTTAACTTTTTTAGGACACTACCAAATTGTTTCCCAAAATGACTGTGCCGTTTTATATTCCTACCAGCAAGGCATGAGGGTTTCAATTTTTTCATGTACTTGTCAACATTTATTTTGTTTGTCACTTTGATTATAGCCATCCGAGAGGGTTTGATATGTCCTTGTTTTAATTTGCATTTTTCTAATATCGACTCAGTAGCTGTGGGTTTTAATAACTAATGATGTTGACCAGCTTTCCATGTGTTTAGTGGTCATTCCTATAAATATATAAAACTTGTTGCCATCGAGTTGTTTCTGACACTTAGTGGCCCTATAGGACAGAATAGAAATGCCCATAGAGTTTCCAATGAGTACCTGGTGGATTCAAACTGCTGACCTTTTGGTTAAAGCCATAGGTCTTAAGCTCTTAACCACTACACCACCAGGGTTTCAGAGAGATATATATATAATTTTTTTTGGTGAAATATCCATTCAGATCTTTTGTCCATTTTTCAATTGGGTACTTGTAAACTTTTAATAAGATAACACCTGCATATTCCAGCCTCATCTCAACAAATGATTGGATTTAATATTAACCTTGCAGCCAAAGAAATAGTATCTTATTTTTAACACGAGACATTGGTACATGAGCCCCTATGAAATTGAACCTTGCTCCTTTACATTCTAATTTTGCCCTTTTCTTTTTTCCCTTAGTGCATCACTAATTCCCGGGTTCCCTTATGGTAGTGGAGTACCACTAATTGGACTTGTTTAACTGGGACCTTGAAAAGTTTTATAGCATTTCAATGGCATACCTAGTAACATTATTAGTGACAAGATGACCCAGAACCAGAAAACCCATCTACCTACCTTCAAGCACCTCTGTGTGCTGTATCTGTGCCCAACCACTAGAAAAGGGTCATGACACAAAGGCCAGTGGAAGGGTGAGTCTCACAAAGGAGTGAATGATTCACCTTGATTAAATGTTTTAGTGATATCAAAGATTGAAAATACACCATAAGTCATGGACAGTACTCTAAATAATAGCCCTTCAAAGATATCCACGTACTAATTCCCAGAACCTGTGAATATGTTAACTTACATGGTAAGAGGACTTTGCAGATGTGATTAAGTTAAGAATTTTGAGGTGTAGATCATCTGGTGGGCTCAGTGTAATCATACGGGTCCTTATAAGAGGGAGGCAAATGACGGTAAATGTCAGAGAAGAAGGTGATGTTATGATCAAAGTAAAGAGAGAAAAGGTGATGTGATGCTTTGCAGTGAGCCAAGTAATCTAGATGGCCTCTAGAAGCTGGAAAAGGCAAGGAAAAGGATTTCCCCCTAGAGCTTCCAGAATGAACAAGCCCTGCCAATACCTTTACTTTAGCTCAGTGAGGTTGATTTCATACTTCTGACTTCCAAACTGTGACAATAAATTTGTGTTGTTTTAAGTCACTAAGATTATGGTCGAAGGCCAAAATGCACTGAAAACATTGATGAAAAACCAGGCTTCAGGAATTGACGGAATACCAATTGAGATGTTTCAACAAATGGATGTAGCACACTCGTCTATGCCAAGAAATTTGGAAGAGATACCTGGCCAACTGACTGGGAGAGATTCATATTTGTACCCATTCCAAAGAAAGGTGATTCAACAGAATGTGGAAATTATTGGACAATATCAATTAATATTACACGCATGTAAAAGATTGCTGAAAATCATTCAAAAGCGGTTGAAGCAGTACATCAACAGGGACCTGCCAGAAATTCAAGCTGGGTTCAGAAGAGAATGTGGAACCATGGATATTATTGCTAATATGAGATGGATCCTGTCTGAAAGCAGAGAATACCAGAAAGGATGTTTACCTGTGTTTCACTGACTATGCAAAGGCATTTGACTGTGTGGATCATAACAAATTATGGATAACATTGCAAAGAATGGGAACATTTAATTGTGCTCATGTGGAATCTGTACATAGACCAAGAGGCAGTCATTCAGACAGAAAAAGAGCTAATGCATGGTTTAAAGTCAAGAAAGGTATGCATCAGTGATACATTTTTCACCGTACTTGCTCAGTATGTATGCTGAGTAAATGATCTAAGAAGCTAGACTATATGAAGAAGAACAAGGCTTCAGAATTGGAGGAAGACTCATTAACAACCAATGTTGTGCAGATGACACAACTTTGCTTCTGAAAGTGAAGAGGACATAAAACACTTACTAATGAAGATCGAAGACTACAGTCTTCAGTACGGATTCACCTCATCATAAAGAAAACAAAAATTCTCACAACTGAATCATTAAGTGACATCATGATAGATGGAGAAAAGGTGGAATTTTTCATGAATTTCATTCTACTTGAGTCCACAATCAATGCCCATAGCAGCAGTCAAGAAATCAAACAAAACATTGCACTGGGGAAATCTGCTGTAAAAGACCTCTTTAAAGTATTAAAAAGCAAAGGTGTCACCTTGAAAACTAAGGTGCACCTGTCCCAAGCCATGGTATTTTCAATTGCCTCATATGCATATGAAAGCTGGACAATGAATAAAGAAGATCAAAGAAGAATTGATGCCTTTGAATCATGGTATTGGTGAAGAATATTGAATACACCATGGACTGCCAGAAGAACGAACAAAACTATTCTTGGAAGAAATACAGCCAGAACGCTCCTTAGAGGAAAGAATGGCAAGACTTTGTCTCACATAGTTTGGACATATTATTAGGAGGGACCAGTCCCTGGAGAAGGACATCATGCTTGATAAAAAGAGAAGTGAAAATGAGGATGACCCTCAATGAGATGGATGGACACAGTGGCTGTAACAATGGGCTCAAGTATAACAACAATTGTGAGGATGGCACAGGACTAGGCAGTGTTTTGTTCTGTTGTACCTAGGGTTACTATGAGTTGGAACCAACTGGTTGGCACCTAACAACAAGTTTGTGATAACTTGCCACAGCAGCAATAAGAACTAATGCAATGTGCTTATTGTGAGATCACCAATGATTTTAAGAAAAGTAGATCTGGAAAAGTCATGATAGCAAAAATAAAGAGATAAAGAATTAAATACAGGTTAGTGTGTGAAGAAATGGAACAAAGAAGTCACTCCAAGATCATTACTGATGTCATTGCTTCTTCTGAGCACCTAGTATAATTCAATGCATTTTTCTTGCGTCCTGCTGTGTTCAAAATGCTAGGTTGTAAAGATGTATGAGATGATTCTGCCCTCAAGAAGTTTGTAGTCTAAAGCCAATAGCCAAGATCACCCTAAATGGAGAGAGCCTGAAAGCATTCCCTTTGAGATCAGGAACCAGACAAGGATGCCCTTTATCACTGCTCTTATTCAACTATGTGCTGGAAGTCCTAGCCAAAGCAATTAGGCTAGATAAAGAAATAGAGTGCATCCAGATTGCCAAGGAAGAAGTAAAAGTATCTCTGTTTGCAGATGACATGCTCTTATACACAGAAAACCCTAAGAAATCCTCAAGAAAACTATTGAAACTAATAGAAGAGTTCAGCAGAGTATCGGGATACAAGATAAACATACACAAATCAGTTGGATTCCTCTACACCAGCAAAAAGAACATCGAAGAGGAAATCATCAAATCAATGCCATTTACAGTAGCCCCCAAGAAGATAAAATACTTAGGAATAAATCTTACCAGAGATGTAAAAGACTTATACAAAGAAAACTACAGTACACTTCTGCAAGAAACCAAAAGAGACTTACATAAGTGGAAGAACATACCTTGCTCGTGGATAGGAAGACTTAACATTACAAAAATGTCTGTTCTACCAAAAGCAATCTATATATTTAATGCAATTCCAATCCAAATCCCAAGGACATTCTTTAATGAGATGGAGAAACAAATCACCAATTTCATATGGAAGGGAAAGAGGCTCTGGATAAGTAAAGCATTACTGAAAAAGAAGAACAAAGTGGAAGGCCTTACTCTACTTGATTTTAGAACCTATTATACCACCACTTTAGTCAAAACAGCCTGTACTGGTACAACAACATATACATAGACCAATGGAACAGAACTGAGAATCCAGACATAAATCCCACTATGTATGAGCAGTTGATATTTGACAAAGGCCCCAAAGCAGTTAACTGGGGAAAAGACAGTCTTTTTAACAATTGGTGCTGGCATAACTGGATATCCATCTGCAAAAAAATGAAACAAGACCCATACCTCACTCCATGCACAAAAACGAGCTCAAAATGGATCAAAGACCTAAATATAAAATCTAAAACAAGAAAGATCATGGAAGGAAATATAGGGAAAGTGTTAGGAGCCCTAATACATAGCATAAACAGTACACAAAACATTGCTAACAATGCAGAAGAAAAACTGGATAACTGGGAGCTCCGAAAAATCAAACCTGTGCTCATCCAAAGACTTCACCAAAAGAGTAAAAAGACTACCTACGGACTAGGAAAAAGGTTTTAGCTATGACATTCTGATCAGTGCCTGATCTCTAAAATCTACATGATACTGCAAAAACTCAAATGCAAAAAGAGAAATAACCCAATTTAAAAATGGGCAAAAGATATGAACAGACACTTCACTAAAGAAGACATTCAGGTAGCTAACAGATACATGAGGAAATGCTCAGGATCATTAGCCATTAGAGAAATGCAGATCAAAACTACAATGAGATTTCATCGCACTCCAACAAGGCTGGCATTAATCCAAAAAACACAAAACAATAAATGTTGGAGAGGTTGTGGAGAGACTGGAACACTTATATGCTGCTGGTGGTAATGTAAAATGGTACAACCACTTTGGAAATCAATTTGGCTCTTCCTTAAAAAGCTAGAAATAGAACTACCACAGATCCAGCAATCCCACTCCTTGGAATATATCCTAGAGAAATAAGAGCCTTTACAGGAACAGATACACGCACACCCATGTTCATTGCAGCACTGTTTACAACAGCAAAAAGATGGAAGCAACCAAGGTGCCCATCAACAGATGAATGGATAAATAAATTATTGTATGTTCACACAATGGAATAGTACACATTGATAAAGAACAGTGAGGAATCTGTGAAACTTTTCATAACATGGGGGCATCTGGAAGGCATTATGCTGAGTGAAATTAGTCAGTTGCAAAAGGACAAATATTGTATAAAAGAGCACTATTATAAGAACTCGAGAAGTAGTTTAAACAGAGAAGAAAATATTCTTTGATGGTTATGAGAGGGGGGAGGGAGGAAGGGTGAGGGAGGGGTATTCACTAATTGAATAGTAGGCAAGAATTACTTTAGGCAACGGAAAGACAACACACAATACAGGCGAGGTCAGCACAACTGGACTAAACCAAAAGCAAAAAAGTTTCCTGAATAAACTGAATGCTTCGAAGGCCAGTGTAGCAGGGGCAGTGGTTTGGAGACCATGGTTTCAGGGAACATCTAAGTCATCTTAATAAAATCTATTAAGAAAACATTCTGTATCCTACTTTGGAGAGTCGCGTCTGGGGTCTTAAATGCTAACAAGTGACCATCTAAGTTGCATCAATTTGTCTCAACCCACCTGGATCAAAGGAGAATGAAGGACATCAAGGACACAAGGTAATTACGAGCCCAAGAGACAAAAAGGGCCACATGAACCAGAGACTACATCATCCTGAAACCAGAAGAACTAGATGGTGCCTGGCTACAACCGATGACTGTCCTTACAGGGAACACAACAGAGAACCCCTGAGGGAGCAGGAGAGCAGTAGGATGTAGACTCCAAATTCTCATAAAAAGACCAGACTTAATGTTCTGACTGAGACTAGAAGGATCCCAGTGATCACGGTCCCCAGACCCTCTGTTGGCTCAGGACAAGAACCAATCCGAAAGCCAACTCTTCAGACAGAGATTGGAGTAGACAATGGGTTGGGGAGTGATGCTGGTAAGGAGTGAGCTTCTTGGATCAGGTGGACATTTGAGACTATGTTGACATCTCCTGCCTGGAGGGGAAATGAGAGGGTAGAGGGTGTTACAAGCTGGCGAAATGGACATGAAATGAGAGAGTGGAGGGAGGGAGTGGGCTGTCTCATTAAGGGGAGAGCAATTGGGAGCATGTAGCAAGGTGTATATAAGTTTTTGTGTGAAAGACTGACTAGATTTGTAAACTTTCACTTAAAGCACAATAAAAAAAAAATTAGAAGTTTGTAGTAGTTGGGGGTAGATTAAAGTATAAGACTTAAGTCATGAAACCATTCAGATTGTTGTAAAAAAGACAAAAGAGAAAAGAAGGGGTTCATTCCAATTAAGGAACGGAGGTTTGGAGAAGACTTTATAATAAAGATATTGTATAATTTATAAATCGATTAAACAGTAGATGCATCATGCAGAAATAATCGGAAGAAGGGCACTTCAGATGTTAGAAACAAACGAGTTGTGAAAAGCACAAGGACATTATAGAAACTGGGAAATAGGTTGGTATAAGTGGAAATCAGTGTGCATTAAAGGTAATGGGTAAAATTTGGATAATACACTCTGAATCTATTTGAGAACCTGTGAAACTTATTCTCAATGTATCTATTACTATCCATCTCCATTGATACCACACTATACCAAGCATCATTATTACTTGTAACATTCCTTCCTTGCTATGCTCCACCCAAATTGGCCACCTATTCCTCCTCCCTATTTTCCTTGGATTCTTACAAATCTTTCTTCTTTATGGACTTTGTACTTGCTATTTCTTCTGCTTGGAATGCTGAAAACCAAAAAACCAAACCCGTTGCCATTGAGTCGATTCTGACTCATAGCGACCCTATAGGACAGACTAGAACTGCCCCATAGAATTTCCAAGGAATGCCTGGTGGATTCAAACTGGAAACCTTTTGGTTTGCAACCATAGCACTTAACCACTACACCACCAGCGTTTCCTATTTGAATGCTTAGCTCCTGGATATTCAAATGGCTGACTCTATCTGTCAGTCAGGTCTTCTTTATCAGAGTAGCTTTCTTTGGCCACCCCATCCAGGTAGCTCCAGACACTCTATATCCTACCACGCTGTTTTATTTTCATCCTGGCATTCATTGTTACCTGAAATTATCTTGTCCATTTGTTTACTTGAATGCCTGTATCATTTCTCTCCCCACCACTGCTAAAATTTAAGTTTCTTGAACGTGGATATCATTAGTCTTGATCACTGTTCTAATTGGAACAGTGTATGAAACATATTGTGTTTTCAAAGCATATTTATTGAATGAATTATAAAGGTTTTTGAATGTCATGAAGCATGGTATACATGCTGCAGGTTCAAATCTTAGCTCAATCACTTACTATTTGGGTTACCTTGGGAAAATCACAATGTCTTTGAATCTTGTTTTCATGTTATGTAAAGTGATAATTTGCATACTTACTTTTAGGGCTGCTGTAATGGTTAACAATTACACAGGCAAAGTGTCTGACATAGTAACTGAGTCTTATTAATTACTTGAAAATTATTGAGAACATTATTAATTTAAATTAATAATTTTACTAGTTCCCTTATATAACACGGGATGTTCATAGGAGAAGGCCATAAAGTAACCGAGTTTTCAAACACCGAAGAGTCACTACATGACAGGGTGGATTAAAGAGGGAGAGGCGAGGTCAGAAACTGCTGTGACCCTGTAAATTGTTTTGATCCATTAACTTCTCAGAGCAATTTTAAGACTAAGAGAAGGGTTTAGCTCTCATGCCTTGACAATATTTGTAGATTGTTATGAACAAGAAACAGAATACACATCCCCCAAAGTATCTTGAAATGGCACTTATTATACAATCCTACAGAATCCGTGTGAAAGGACGCACAGTGAAGTATGCTGGCAAATACAGAGAAAAAGAATTTGGTACAATAAGTGTTCATTAAAGTTGATGGTTTCTTAACTTTTTTTTAAGTAAATACTAAGTGTATGAATGTCATTCAAAAAAGAATTATGGAAAATCAGCTTTTCTATTCACTAAAGAGGCTGTAATAATATTAAAAATACTTTGCTTGCATTTATGGCACTAAGAAGCTCCTACAGCATTATAAAAACTAATGGTGTGAACATATTGGGAAAAGTGCATATTCATTTGATTCTGTATCTTAATTGATTTGGAAAGTGTCTGCCTTGGAAAGGAAGAGTGAGTCTACAAAATTCAATCTTCAAAATAAAAAAAGACAGGTTTTCCTCAATTTAAGTAAAACCAATATGTGAAAAAATACTAATTTACCGAACGTATAAATTGAATGTCTTCCAAAAAAACTTTTGGCTTTACAAAACGACTCACTACCATATTTCTGTTACCTTTAGAACTTGATTGTAAAACACAAAGTGTTCAGATGAAGGAAAGTATTACTCTCACTTTACTTGATGTTGGGTAGAAAACAGCTTCATAATTCTACTCAATTCTGTAAGTCATATTTAAAGACTGTCTCATATTAAAGAGTATTACTGATAACCTGGAAAGCATTCAGAGGAAGGAGGGGAGCATAATAACAGAAATCTTGAAACCAAGCACTATGAGAACTAAATTAGGAAAATATCCATGTTTAATGTACAACAAGAAAGACACATATACGGTGAGGGATTAGCAAGAGATGGGGAGCTGATGTGGCTAGTTGGGCTGTTACATGATAAAAAAACAAAACAAAAAAACCCATTGCTGTCAAGTCAATTCCAACTCATAGTGAGCCCACAGGACAGAGTAGAACTGCCCTATAGGGTTCCCAAGGAGCAGCTGGTGGATTCAAACTGCCTACCTTTTGGTTAACAGCTGAGCTCTTAACCACGGCTCCACTAGGGCTGTTAGACGATAGCAGTCTTCAAATGTGTAAATGTTTGTCTTACTAAAGGAATTATGAATGATGCATGTCATTTTAGTGGACAAAATTAGGACTATGGGCAGAAGCTAGAGGCCATTTATGTAAGTCAATATATAGATAGATGTAGCAAGAAAACTGGACCAACTAATGTTGAAGGTGCACCCACCTGAAGTCTTGTCACTGGAAGCAAGTGGCCACCAGATCAAGAGTGTTATGGGCAACACAGTTGTAAGACTGTGATGGAGGAGCTGGTCATCCACCACGACTACAGCAGTCTTTTCTAACAGTAAGATTTATTGATTCATGCAAAACCGTTGGGTATAATCAGTTTCTGTCTATGAAAACTGGTTCTCTAGCCATTTTTATGAATGGAGGTTAAGGAAATGCTGATGACAGTCTCCAACTTGTAATCCAAAAGTTCCAGAGTCCTGGAAGACTTGTTAGAGTAATCACAAAGCCTCCCCGGCTGACTCCTACTCAGGACGTATGATACATGACCCATCTCTTTTTTAATCAGTTTCACTTTGAATCGTGCCTTGTAAAACTTGAAAAAACAAAGGATTTAACATAAAACAAGTCCTATCAAACCTTCCTGGAGAAGGCAGAGAAGTGAGCGGATACTTGGACGGGTAGATGTTAGAAGAGAGCAATCAACGAAGGTGGAAATGAACCATGCTGGAGGTCAAATGTTTTAAATTATATTCCGGAAAAAGGAGAAAACATATTAGAAGTTTAGAAAACAAGTCTTTTAGGAACTTCTTAAACAATGGCTCCCATCATAAACTGACATTGGGGAAATGACAATAGGATAGCTTATATCTACAGGGTTCTACAAGTCTAAGGAGATAAGAAAGAGACAAATGGAAAAGTAAAAAAGAGAAAGTAACTCATGCTCAGTGGATATGGGGGAAATAAGTTTTAGTGTCAACAGAAAATAACAAGACAGAAGTTGGGATTATAAAATTTCTTGCAAAAGTCTCTTTTTCCTGGTAAATCAAAATTATTCATTTATGCTGTTGCTACTACCAACAAATTGGTTAGGTTGGACCTCTTTTTTGCGTCCATTGCACGTTTACGTTTACCTCAGTCAAATCTTGTTTCTTACTGTGGAACCGTTAACTGATTCCTTGTCTCTCTTATCCACTAGACTGGAAAATCTTTGTGGATTAGGGCTGTGTTTCCTTTGTCCCTGAATCTCAGACTCTGAGCACAGTGCCAGTAACATAGACAATACTCAATAGGTGTTTGTTGGCCTGAATCACATGACCAAATTCTCCCTGTGCCATTATTCAGATGCCTGAAATTACAGTCTAGAAATATTTACTTCATATTTTTAAGTTTGAATATTGGTATATGAAAAAATACAAATTTCTCTAGTAATTTGCACATGCTATTTTCCATTATAGTAATATGCCAAAAAAAAAAAAGATCCAAGCTAGTTGCTATGGCATTGACTCCAATTCATGGCAACCTTGAGTGTATCAGAGTAGAATTGTGCTTCATAGTGTTTTCAAAAGTTGAATTTTCACCAGGCATTTCCTCCAAGGTACCTCTGGTTAGCAGCTAAACACTTAACTGCACCACCCAGGGACTACAGGTATTGTTTATAAAATGTCTACTATATGCCAGTTAATCACTCTTTCTATATATTACGCTGAATTCACACACACACACACATACTCACAAAATATCACAGCACATACTGTTATTCTAATTGGCAGATAGGAAAATGGAGATGCTAAGAAGTTAAGTGACTTGTGCAAGGCCGCACATATATAAGTGGAACAGACTTCAGTTTTTTTTGACTCCAAAGATATGTGCTTTCCAATAAGCCAAGGTTTAAATTTAAATATATATGTATATATATATACACACACATAAATTATTCAAATGTACAAAAATTTTGCAAGTATAGAACTCTGATATTCTCAAACTCAGATCCCCCAGCTGTTAATATTTTGTTGTATTTGTTCTATGGTGTTTATTCTCTCCACTCTCCTCCCCTCTTCTCTATATGTATGTATGTATGTTTATATACATAAATGCACATATATATATAAACTCATTACTATCAGTCTTTTCTGAATAGTCTTTCTGAATTATTTGAGAGTAAGCTGCCAAAAATGCTCTAATAACTGTCCATCAACCTGTAATAAAATCTAATGTCCTCACCATGGCAATAAGATTCTACAAGAACTGGCCATAAACTGTAGCTCTGATCACTCTTCCCATAGCTAAATCCACTTCAGCCATACTGGCAACCCTGCTCTTCCTCCTATCTCAGGGCCTTTGCACTTGCTCATTTGTCTATCTGAAATATTTTTCTCATATGTATCCACAGGGCTCACTCCTGCATTTTCAGGTTTCTTCACAAATGTCTTCTCCTCCATAAAGCCTGCCCTGGATACCTTGTCTAAAATAGCAGCCCCTTCTTTTTCCTCATTGTCACATTCTGACCTTATATAGCCATTGATTATTTATTGTCTATCTCTACCGTTGAAAATGGGTGTTCAATGTGAACAAGGCATTGTCTTTCTTAGGTATCAGTGTATCCCAGTGCTTAGAGCCACACTTGAACAATAGTTGGTGCTCATTAAATATTTGTTAAATTAAAAAGTGAATGAATGAATGAATGATATATAAATTAATGATTTTATTATATGGATGGCTTTTTAGCCCACATTAGATTGTGGAAACTAGGTTATCTATGTCTTTTACATATTTATTACTCCAGGGCTTGCTATAGCACCTAGTACGTGAATGTGTATTGAGGGAGTAAGATGATGTATAAACAAACGAGTGAAAAAGCAACAGGGGCAGAGCCAGTTCTGTAGCTTTAGATTATAGATTATCATTCCACTGCTTTTTCTGATAATCCACACAACTGTATTCCTTATCTGCTCAGCTATGTGCCTTCATTATTTCTAAGATTGGCCCAAAACTATATAAGCCTTGATTTGCTACTGAAAATCATTGCTGGCATAACTACTTCTTTCCGGTAAGTCTATCAGATCTCTTTCTATGTCAGCTAAAATAAATTCTCAGTTTGAAAAAAGTTTTGAAAAATAGCAGTAGTAGCTTGAAACAGTTATTAAAAGGTAAATAGTGCCTTTATTTAAGTGCCTTTTAAATAAGCAATAAAAATAATCTCTGGAGGCATTCTGGAGGCATTGGTTTCAGTGATGATCAGAGAAGTCTGAAAACCAAGTACCTGTGAGCTCAGATTACGTTACTGTGTTTGTTTCCAGTGAGCATTTGAAATGTGATACAAGGAAGAAGGTAGTTACAGAAAGCAGGAAAATCAATTCTGAATTCTTGATCTGAAGCTCTTTTCACTCTTGAGCAAATTACCTGATATCTTTACAAGTGTTGCTACAAATGACAGCTCTCTGTCCTTCCTCCTGACCTGTGTTCAGATCTCAATTCTGGTCATTACTGTGGAACTTCAGACAAGTTTTTTGTGGGCCTCATTTTCCCCATATCTAAAACAATGACGTTGTCACCAACTTCAAAAATTTTAAATGAGGATAAAATAAGAGTTTGCATGCAAAATCATTTAACAGTGTCTTGCAAGTGGAAGTCACTCAAAATTGTTATTGATAATCATTATTTTTGTCAATACAATGCAAAAGTTTGTACTTCTTCAAGGAAATTGTGAATTACAGCAGTGCAGGTTTTCTGGTAGAATACTTGAGAAGGTAGCTAGTTAGTACTGAGAACATTTCTGGCTTGGGAGAGAAGCAGCGCCGTCTCTTTGAGGTTACATTCATGGTCTAATGCTTGTGGGGACTCAGGCAGCATATGCCTGGGAAGACGGAAGCTGATGCTGATGGTAGCTCAAAAGCATTGCAGACACCCCAGGGTTTTGCCAAGAGGTTAGGCCATTTGTAAGCAGCAGTGACTGACCCAGCCACTGAGAATATGACAGACAGCAAACCAGAGGCTCGAGAGTCATAGAACTGAGCAATGACAACAGGTATTCCCCAGTTGTTCTGCCAAATTCTGTGATATTGCAGTTATTATTTGTAAGGGGGTATTTTGCAGGACGCTAACAGCAAATCCAGCCCTTGGTGGTGAGATTTCAAGCTGAAGTTCTCTCTAGAGAGATTTATTTAGAACAAGCCTTTGAATCATTGAAAAGCAAACCAGGCAAATCCTCATGTATTTTCCCCCAGGATATCACCCATTTCTAAGGGGGTGACTGGATGATGTATAACAGCCAATACTGACTTATCAAAGATGTTATCAAATCCTCTGTCTTTCCTCATAATTATAGAAGAAGATAGAGACACACTCTGCTGTTGAGTCTTCAAAGGAAGCAGAACAAATATAATACATAATTTTGACCTGGGCTGGGAAAATTTTCCAGCTGATATGAAATTGGCTTCAATGTGCTGTTAGAATCTATGTCCTAGCTCTCAGGAAAGTCTGGGAATTGGCTCCTACCCTGGAGTTTGAGCCCTTAATTTTAAGACAGACCTAAAGAACTCCTAAACCAAATAATAAGTATAACAACAACCATAATAACCATTCATAATCTAAGTACTTAAGTTCCCAGTTTGAAAAACACTTCCAGACACTACTTATTTTAATTTCCAAGGGAAACACTGTCTTGCACCACAAGAATTCCACAGAATAAGTGCGATATTATCCCATTAAAGGCCTGAGGGTGTGGAGCCTAAAAAAACAAGAAAGGGTAATAAATGAGGACAACTTATCTGTCTGGTTTGTTTTCTATGTACAAGGTGCCTTTACCATTGGAGAGCTAAATACCGTGAGAGTACAATCTAGGGTAATCTAGGGTATTTCTCAGTCCCAGACAATGTTTAGTCATTTGTGCATCAGGAGAGAAGTGAAAGGGATTGGATTTGGGAAGGTTATAAACATGATCCTTCCATAACTGTAGGTTTCAGGGAATTGAAGTACTGGGAAATACAACTTGGTGTATTATTAGCTTCATTTTATTAATGGGGAAAGTGAAGAGCTTCAGTTTTTTTTTTTTTTTTTGAGATGTTTTGATTAAGGAAAAAAAAAAAAAAAAAGATGTAGTCAGGAGACTTATACTACCTTGTTCCAGAAGTGAAATTTCTTCATCTGTGGAGGTGGGGGTAACATGAGAAATCCTCATCTCTCACAAGTCAACAAATAATGTCCAAAGTATCTAACTCAAGAATTAACAGAATAATTATTTCATTTGGGGATATGGAATTAATGAACACAAGAAGTAACAGCAGAAATTGTTAATACAGTAAAGTAACCCCTTCTAAGCAGTAAGACTGAGTATGGAGAGACTTTTTTTAATTATTTAAATTTCAAAATAAAAAAATAAACCTCAGATCACAGTGCATCAGAATGTGCCCTAGGCATGTGTCCTAGCTCCAAAGCTTACCAAAGATGGCTTCAGAAACACTCCTTAACTCTCCAAAACCCCATTAACAAAATCTGTCCAGTAAGTGGAATAATTTATTTATCTGTATAATAGATATAACATTTTCTATTCTCCCTACCTCATAGCTTTACTGTAAGAATTTCCCTATAGAACATGAGCAGCTCTTTAGTCAGTTTTATAAGGCATTTGAGGTATCACAGCCCCATTAACATATTTATGATTGTTAGATCATGTGGTACAAAATAGAAAATGGTTAATTATCAAGAATTGAAAAGGCCAGAATTTATTGTAAAAGCCAGGATTGAAAGACATCTTGCCTGTTTACTACAAAAGGCACTAAAATAGGATAATAAATCGTATCTCAGCTACCCAGGGAAATTATAACCTATATGGTTCTTAAATGCTCTGAAGAGCAAAAGATACATACATTTCATTGAATTTTTACCATGAGAACTTGCGATGAAGGCTATGCCCTAAGCATATGGGTTAATTTGGAGAAAATCACATCAATATATAACTCTATGAAATTCATTCCCTAAGATTAAAATATTGGTGGCGTGACCCTGCATAGAGGGCTTGGATGGGAAGGGGAGATCAATTCCCGGCAGAATCTCTATGTGACCTTAGAGAATAATAGCTTGACCTTCAGGGACATACAGAGTTTTATGTGCACTTCAGTTAAAAATGACACCCTTGTACATTTACAGGTAAAAGGTTTCATCATACTAACGATCCTAAGGGAAGCCACAGGATTACTAAAACCTTTTCAGAGTCAATGCTGAAAGAAACCCTTTGTCAAGATAGGGAACTAACATTTTTAAATTTCCAACATTGTCTTTGCTATGAACCTGTATCGGATTATACGCAACCTGAATGAAATTACTAAATGTACTGCTGGGCCCACATTTTTATCTCCATTTCTGCCTCTGGATGTACAGCTTCAAGTCACCTTCTAATTAGTTAGTGGAGTCACCCATCTTACACGAATATCTAACCCTGCATCTCTTCTGTTTCAATGCTTTAGCTGGGTTCATGCTGCTCCCAAAATGAATTTAAATTCACCCAGAAAATTACACAATGCCTACCATGATCTAGCTCTTAACTGACTGTCCAAACATTTGGTAATCACTGTGAATGGGAAAAGCACTGTTCTAAGTCCTTCATGTGAATTATTCCTTTACAATTCAAAACAACCCATGTGGGAGATACTACTATTATCCACATTCTATAGCTGAGGAAACTGAGTTTCACGGGGGGTAATTTTACCAAAGTTACAATGCAGGGAAGAAGTGAAGCCAGGACTTCAAGGTCTATATCTTTACAGTAGATTGACAATCTTCTTTTTCATTCCTGCCTCACTTAGTTTGGTTTTGCAACACCAACCTGTAGTATTATTCTCTCTTCATTTAGGAGTTTCTTCCTCTTTTGTGCTAGGGAATGCATTGTCTTCTAAGCAGAGCTTTAGTAACTAAGTCTTTGGATTCCAGGACAAAACAACTAATTAGTTCCTATTTTTGTAGATAGTTAAAAAGAAAACAGAGAAGTCAAAATAAGAAAGTGAGGGGAAATAATGTCAGAGCAGGGCTAGGGTTTGCAAAAGAGTCTTAAGAAAGATAAAGGTGTTGTTAGTTGTCATGGAGTCAGCTCCAACTCACGGCAACCCCATATATAACAGAAATGTTGCCTGGTTCCCTCTATCTTTACGATCAGTGGCATCACCAGGAGGGTGTGTGTGTGTGGGGGGGAGGTGTGGACTGTACCAGGCAACACTGTCAGAGGAGGTGACACTAAAATGACTGTCTATAAAGTTTTTGTGCAGTCTTTCTGCAGAAATTTATTATTTTTAATAAATGTATCCCCATAGTTCGTTATAACAAAAAAACTTTTGAAAGCCCAGCTCACATGTATCAATATACCTTCAAGGCTAAAACTCTATGCCAATTTACTTTTTGAATTTTCTAATGTGCTCTGGTCAGAGATGTTATCATTAGCCAGTTACAATGAGGGTTCAAATCACATGGTCTGCACGGGCTATAAGCATGTGCTGCTGTTTTCCTTCCTTCCAGTGTTTTTATAGTAATTGATTTTGTCAAATGTTCTGGTGTTTTAGCTACAATATTGTGGGAATTAGAATGGGAGTGGTGACAACACGAGTTACCACACTGGGTGACACCAGCCCTAGTGGCGCCACTGTTCGTGATCATTGGTATGCTCGAATCCATTGATAAAGAAAGGAGTAGAGAATTAAACTTGGATCTTTGAACCACATTCCTACATTCTCTAGGATGGAAAGAACTAAGGCCATGCGGACATATGCTTCAGACTATGTCACTGGAAAGAAGCCTTGGTGGCACAATAGTTAGGTATGAAAGGTAGGTGGTTGGAACCCACCAGCTGCTCCACGGGAGAAAAGATCTAGTGATCTTCTTTGATAAAGATTAAACCCTAGAAAACCCCATGAGGCAGTTCCACTCTGTCATACAGGATCACTATGCTTAGTGTCTTATTTACCTATTGCTGTTGTAATAGAAATACCAAAGTGGGTGGCTTTAAAGAATAGAAATTAATATTTTTCACAGTTGCTAGAATCTAAAAGCACAAACATAAGGTGTGGCTCTAGGGGCTGGTTCTTCCTTGTCAGTAGCCGTGGGAGTTCCTTGGTGTTCCTTGACGTTCCTTGGCACCAGTCTTACCCCTCCGTGTGTCTCTGTGCCTATTCTGCTCTTCTGATAACTCAGAAGTAATTAGGTTTAGGGCCCATCCTACTTTGGTATGACCTCATTAACATAACAAAAGAAAACCCCCATTTCCAAATAAGAGCATATTTGTGGGTATAGAAGTTAGAATCTCAACATACATTTTGTGGGAAAAAAATTCAAACAAGAATACATACGCTACTGCCTAAACTTGGGTATACACTTCTTTTTTCTCTTCTCTGACTCCTACTTGTTTTTGCAGGCTAACTTAGGTGTGGTCTTAATTTTGGTCCCATGACCCCACCCAGTCTGGATCAGGTTTTCCCTCTCTGAGCTCCTATGGCACCTTTTATTTACACCTATGATGGTGTTTCCACATAGGTCAGAATGTGCCTGTCTTCCAGTGTGGGAGCCATGTGTTATTCAGCGATAGTCAGTGTAATATAATAATCAGTGAAGTTAATTCTGGAACCAGTCCAGCTGGGTTCAAATTCTGGCTCTACACTATGATACCTGAGAGACCTTGTGAAAATTACTCAACTTCTCTGTGCCTCAGTTTTCTTACCTACATAGAGGCAATAATGGAAATACCTACTTCATCAACTTGTTGTATTAATTTATATAAAGTGCTTAGAAAGGTGCCTGAGACATAGAAAGCTCTCAACTTTAGTTGAGCTAACTCATTTTATTACCTATGACAGGGGGTCCTGATTAGCCTGCGTGACTTTAATCTTTTAGATCTCTTTTTGTCCTTTGATAACATAAATTTGAGAGTATATAGATTCTAAAAGAGTGAGGAATACATGGACTGCACAGTACTTTATTTTGACCTCTCATTGCTTACTACTGTCATCTCATACTGATTACAGTTTGTTGCTGTTTCTTCTTTTTTCATCTTCTTTAAGTAAGTTGATCCCATACCTTCATTTTTATCTCATCTCTCTAAGTGTCTATTACAATTTTTCGTGCATATTGGAAACGCAATAAATGTCTTTTAAATGAAAAGACATAAAAAAAAAAAAACTCCAAGGAATAAAAAGAATCAGTAAGTCTGATACTACCCAAGGGTTAACTCAAGTTGTCCGTCCCTCAAATTGGGTGCTGTGACCATGACCACTGTTGATGTCCTCAGAAATAAGAAACTCTGTAATTGTAAAATATAACTTCATAAACTTCTATTACAAATCCAGACACTATAAAAATCAAAATATATTCCCACCCTCTAAAATTTTAATTTGATAGAACAGTTAAGCACTCACTATTTATAGACTTCTTTGCCTTGTGCTAGAGATTTGGTGGTAAATATTCAGGATGAGACACTCGCTCTCAAGGAACTTACAAGTGTTTGATGTCATTCTCCTTCCTTAACTACACTTTAAATATATTTTTATGATACATCAAAACAACCTGTTCTAATAGCAAATTATAAATTCTGCTTGCCTGTGTACAATATATTTCACAATATATCCCACAGACAAGCAGGTACTTCTCTTTCTTTCTTTTTTTTTTCCAGTTCCCTGAATATCAGAGACCTTATATTTAATCAGATATTTGAGAAAAATGTACTTACATGCTTGGCATATATTAGATTCTTTTTAAACTAATTTAAAGCTGCTGAAACTTCTAATTAGATCTAATATTTTCTTATTCCACTTAGCAAATCAGAGACCTCATTGTTTGAAATAAAAGTTTACTCTCCCTTTAATAATAATGACCACTTGTTTGTGTAAGACCACCTGGACTCAGTCAGAGGAACCTTGTAAAGTCTCTGCTTCTAAGTTCTCTTTCTTTGGAATGTACTTTCTTTTGTTTTCTTCTTTTTTTTTTTTTTGGCTGGGGGAGGTCCTTGCTTTTCTCACTTGTACTTCTACAAATAACTTTAAAAATGAAGAAACCATCCTTAGACCAAAGTGGCAACAGGATTTTAGACCCAAACCTTTAGACTCCTCAATATTTTTGCAAATGCTATTGTTCCATTTGTCTGCAAATCACATCTTCCTATACCCTGGCTTTCTGCCTGGAAAATTCTGCTCACTACTAAAACACAGTTCTAAAGGTTTGTTCTAGAGAACTTATTTGAAATTTCCATCAATATCAAGTTAATTCCTCCTCTGCATCTCCCAACATTACAATGATATTTCAAGTCTTTTATCAAATATTTTATGTGTTATTTAATTTAATGTGCACAGTAGTTCTCTGAAATATGTACTATTATAATCCCTCATTTATGGCTAAATAAACAGTGCTAAAAAAGTTCAGTTAATTTACCCAATCTTACCTACGTGGGTTTACCTATGTGGCTGAGCTAGTATTCAAATCCCAGTCTTCAAGACCCCAAAACGTGGAATTCATAGCCGCCAAGAAATACAAGATGTTATTGAAGCAAACCAACATAATGTTTTATAATTTCCTATTAAAAGGGCATTCTTCAGCTAAACAGAGAGACTCTTTTAAAAAATGGACCTATCATTTTATTCTCAGTTTCTGAAATCTAATAGAAGATTAATAGGTAGCTGATGAATAGATTCATGGGTTTGGACAATGGAGACAGATGGACGAAAAGAAGAATAGGTGGATAAGAGGATGGATGGTTAACTAATGAATGATCAACATAAATGAAAAGACCTAATATCTGCAAAATGGCTTCTGGTCTGACATGGAGATAAGACTGAATTCTTGGGTGGACTTCCCCATCTTTTGCCCTGGCTTATTCTTCCTCTACTACCACTCATGGAGCTAATATATTCTGATTCTTTTCCAGCTACTGTTTTTAACACATCTTCATTTTTATTACTCTGGTAATACATATAGAAAGCATTGTGTACATTTGAATAGTGCTTTAATTTCAAAATAATTTTTAATTTTTCCAGTTAATATGTATAACCATTAATTTACTTTTTTAATTTCAAAGTAATTTTTCATTTATTCAGTTGGAACATGTAATCATTCTGTGAGGAAGCCTTGAATATCTCATTTACTGATAAAAATATGAATATCCGAGAGGTGGAGTACTTGTCCATAATCATAATGGTCAAAGTAGAAAATTAGTAATTTAACAAAGAGAAAATGTTATATAATGTTCCCTAATAGATTGTAAACTACTGGAAGGCAGAACCTATATTTTATGTATTTCTGTAAACTATGGTATGTCCTAGGAATGACAAATTGAAGAGAAATAGTGTTGTATTCACCATCAAAAAGAACATTTCAAGATCTGTCCTGAACTACAATGCTGTCAGTGATAGGATAATATCCATTTGCCTTGGGAGCCCTGGTGGCATACTGGTTAAGAGCTTGGCTGTTAACCAAAAGCCTGGCAGTTCAAATACATCAACTGCTTCTTGAAACCCTATAAAGCAGTTCTACTCAGTCCTATAGAGTCTACTCTGTTCTATAGCCCTATAATCGGAGCCGACTCCATGGCACTCAACAACAACAACAAGACCAGTTAATATGACAATTATTAAAATTTACACACCAACCACTAAAGCCAAAGATGAAGAAATTGAGGATTTTTACCAACTTCTGATAATTACTGGTGTTTGGAATGTGAAAGTTGGAAACAAAGAAGAAGGATCAGTAGTTGGAAAATATGGCCTTAGTGACAGAAATGGTGCCAGAGATAGCATGATAGAACTTTGCAAGACCAATGACTTCTCATTGCAAATACATTTTTTTCAACAACATAAACAGCCACTGTACACACAGACCTGGCCAGATGGAATACACAGAAATCAAATCAACCACATCTGTAGAAACAGACAAAGGAAAAGTTCAATATTATCAGTCATTACAAGGCCAGGGGCCACTGCAGAATGGACCACCAATTGTTCATATGCAAGATCAAGTTGAAACTCAAGAAAATTACAGCAATTCCACGAGACTCAAAGTATGACCTTGAATATATCCCACCTAAATTTAGAGAGCATCTCAAGAACAGATGTGATGCATTGAACACTAATGACCAAAGACCAGATGATTTGTGGAATGACATCAAGGTCATCATCCATGAAGAAAGCAAGTCATTAAAAAGATGGGAAAGAAAGAAAAAACCAAAATAGATGTCAGAAGAGACTCTGAAACTTGCTCTTGAACATCGGGTAGCTAAAGTGAAAGGAAAAAATGATGAAGTAAAAGAGTTGAATAGAAGATTTCAACGGGCGGCTCAAGAAGAAAAAGTAAAGTACTACAATGACATGTGCAAAGAAGAAGTTAGGAAACCAAAAGGGAAGAGCATGCTCAACGTTTCTCAAGCTGAAAGAACTAAAGAAAAAAATTAAAGCCTAAAGTTGCAATATTGAAGGATTCTACAGGGCAAATATTAAATGACAGAAGAAGCATCAAAAGAAGATGGAAGGAATACACAGAGTCACTATACCAAAAAGAACTGGTTGATGTTCAACCATTTCAAAAGGTAGTATATAGTCAGGAACCCATGGTACTGAAGAAAAGGGCCAAGCTGCACTGAAGACACTGGCAAAAAACAAGGCTCCAGGCATTGATGGAATACAAATTGACATGTTTCAGCAAACAGATACAGTGCTGGAAGTGCTCACTCGTCTTTGTTAAGAAATTTGGAATACAGTTACCTGGCCAACTAACAGGAAGAGATCCATATCTATGTCTATTCCAAAAACAGGTGATCCAAGCAAATGCGGAAATTATCAAATAGTATCATTAATATCACAAGCAAGTAAAATTTTGCTGAAGATCATTCAAAAGCAGCTGCAGCAGTGCATGGACAGGGAACTGCCAGAAATTCAAACCAAGTTCAGAAAAGGAGGTAGAACCAGGGATATCATTGCTGATGTCAGATGGATCTTCACTGAAATCAGAGAACACCAGAAGGATATTTACCTTTGTTTCATTCACTATGCAAAAGCATTTGACTCTGTGGATCATAACAAATTATGGATAAAATTGCAAAGAATAGGAATTCCAGAACACTTTATTGTGCTAATGAGGGATCTATACATAGATCAAGAAGTAGTCCTTCAGAAAGTACAAGGGGATACTTTGTAGTTTAAAGTCAGGACAGGTGTGTGTCAGGGTTGTATCCTTTCACCAAAGTTATTCAATCTTAATTCTAAGCAAATAATCTGAGAAGCTGGGCTATATGAAGAAGAACAAGGTTTCAGGATTGGAAGAAGACTCATTAACAACCTGTGTTATACAGATGATACCACAACCTGGCTTGCTGAAAGTGAAGAGGACTTGAAGCACTTACTGATAAAGATCAAAGACCAGAGCCTTCAGTATGGATTACATCTCTACACAAAGAAAACAAAAATCCTGACAACTGGACCAATAAATGACATCATGATAAACAGAGAAAAGATTGAAATTTTCAAGGATTTCATTTTACTTGGATCCACAATCAAGCAGCAGTCAAGAAATCAAAAGATGCACTGCATTGGGCAAATCTGCTGCAAAAGACCTCTTTAAAGTGTTGAAAAGCAAAGATGTCACCTTGAAGACTAAGGTGCACTTGACCCAAGCCATGGTATTTTCAATTGCCTCATATGCATGAGAAAGCTGGACGATGAATAAGGAAGATCAAAGAAGAACTGAAGACTTTGAATTGTGGTGTTGGCGAAGAATAATGAATATACCATGGACTGCGAAAAGAACGAAGAAATCTATCCTGGAAGACGTACGTACAGCCAGAATGCTCCTTTGAAGTGAGGATGGTGAGAATTTTTCTCACATACTTTGGACATGTTATCAGGAGGGAAAAGTCCCTGGAAAAAGACATCATTTTTGGTAAAGCAGAAGGTCAGCAAAAAAGAGGAAGACCCTCAGCAAGATGGATTGACACAATGGCTGTAACAAGGGGCTCAAGCATAACAATGATTGTGAGAATGGCGCAGGACCAGGCAGTGTTTCCTTCTGTTGTACATAGGGTCTCTATAAGTCAGAACTGATTCAACGGCACTTAACAACAACAATAACATGGTATGTCCCTAAAAAGTGGGTTCCTTTTCCACAGAGTAGGTATTCAAAAAATAACTGTTAAATGAATAAATGAATCAGTGAAATATAAACGTAAGAATGAATCAGTGAATAAATTAATTCATTAATTGATGCTCGAGTGTAGGAACCCTGGAATTAAGTTACTAACTTATCCATATTTCATAAAAAAAATATTTCATACTGTGGGTAAAATGGAACATTTACTGCCCAAATATGACTCTGTGGCAGGTAGTATGATAGGTTCTCTGTGCGCACTATTTCACATAATACTTAATATAACTCTACAAGTATGCGTTTTTTATTCCCATCATGGATATATGTAAATAGAGATTCAATGTTAAGTTCAGTGCTCACAGCCAAGCATCTATGAAGTGGCAGAACTCACATTCAAACCATGTCTTTCTGACTCTTCATTGCCTGTTCTTTACTTTATGTGTCTTATAGAATGCCTTTGAAAGATATGTAAGTTTGGTTTGCAATCTTTAAACCAATAATGCCCACTTTACTAATGACCCGGAAGTTTACTGGTCAGATATACTACTGGAGTTACCTACCCCATCCTGAGAAAAATCATGAAAACTGTAGAAAATGCTGAATCTTCCATATTACATGTAATATGCAGCATTATATTGGCTTTATAACTTCTAAAGAACCCTGATGAAATGGAGCCAAGTGCTTCCCCTAAATAACTCAGGGCAATCTATCCTACACTCATTGCCTCCCACCTTCTCTATACATAGAATGATAATCATATATTTATGTGGGTATGTTTATAGCTCACCATGTTTTTCAAAGGGTGATTCATTTTGGAGAGGCTTTTTTGTGATTAGTGAGTTGGCATGCTCTCCAAAGGTAAAAATGCAGCTGCTGTATATACAGTTCCCCAGGATAATTCTATACACCTGCTTTACCTTAAACTGAGCACTCATTGGTTTTAAAGCATTTAAACTAAATTCTAGTGCCTACTAGAGTACAAAAGGAACCCTAGTGGTATAGTGGTTAAAAGCTCAGCTGCTAACTGAAAGGTCAGCAGTTTGAATCCACCTTCCACTCTATCATGGATTGAATTATGCTCCCTGAGAAAATGTGTGTATCAATTTGGCTGGGCCATGATTCCTGTTATTGTGTGATTGTCCACCATTTTGTCATCTGATGTGATTTCCCTTTTTGATGTAAATCCTGCCTCTATGATATTAATGAAGGGTGATGGGCAGCAGTTGTGTTAGGGAAGCAGGACTCAATCTAGAAGATTGGGTTGTGTCTTGAGGCAATCTCTTTTGAGATATAAAAGAGAGAAGCAAGCAGAGAGACATGGGGACCTCATACCACCAAGAAAGAAGCACTAAGAGCAGAGGGCATCCTTTGGACTCAGATGGAGAAGTGGCATGGAGAAGCTCCTAGTCCAGAGGAAGATTGATGAGAAGGACCTTCCTCCAGAGCCCACAGAAAAAGAAAAGATTCCCCTGGAGCTGACCCCCTGAATTTGGACTTCTAGCCTACTAGACTGTGAGAAAATAAATTTCTCTTTGTTAAAGGCATCCACTTGTGGTATTTCTGTTATAGCAGCAGCAGATGAGTAAGGCACACTCTGTAGGAGAAAGATATGGTAGTTTGCTTCTGTAAAGATTACAACCTTGGAAACCCTATAGAGCAGTTTTACCCTGTCCTTTACAGTCTCTGTACGAGTTGGAATCACCTCTGCAGCAAAGGTGTACTAGAGTAGTAAGCAAAACGCTAGACTCAGAGGGATAGGAAGATTAAAAGAAAAAAGAAAACCTAACGCATTCTGCTTCAAAGGTAATAATTTAGATCTTTACAGAAAATGTAACATTTCTAAATTATTTGTTTTCTTATGTAAAACATCTAATTTGCTACTCATAAAAAAGATTTTAGATCATTTACAATATTAGACTATATATGAAATAGGATTGTTGCAATGAAGCAACTCTAAAAGTGAGAAATCAGAAAACACTACAAGAAGAAAAAGTACGTGGGCCAGGTGGCTATGATAATGTTAATTGCACGTTAACATTAGTACGCACTTTCTGATCACTAAGCTAAAGAAGAAAGACTTGGGGGTTCATAACCTTCATTCACAAAATAAAACAAGATGGCCACTGGAAGAGGCAACTTCTTCCTGTGCCCTGTACTCAGGGCATTTTATATCCCAGGCAGAGTAAAACATGCAATGGAGCCACCAGGAGCTCTGGAATCACACAGTCCTGGATAAGGACTTGGTATTACCTTTCTCTTTATATAAAATTAGACAGGTTTAGAATCCTTCTAAGCCTTGCCTCATAGTAAAATAATTTGTATATATTATTTAATTAAAAAAATACATAATGAGTTTGAAAGGAATAATAATAATAAAACAATAAATTATTGTATACCCTGGTATAGAAACAAAATATGACCAATATCTTTGGAGACCCCTGGATGTCTCAAGTCCCACCTCCTTTTCTCTTCCCACCCTCAGAAATAATCAATCTCCCAAATTTCAGAGTAACCATTTCATTATAGTAGTTTATAGTTCTTCTTTATATTTGTGTAGGTCTAAACAAGATATTGTTTAATTGTGCATACTTTAGAAAATTTATATACATGTTGAAGCTCTGGTTGCTCAATGGTTAAGCTCTCACTGCTACCAGAAAGGTTGGTAGTTCGAACTCACCCATTGCTCCACAGCAGAGAGATATGCCGATCTTCTCCAGTAAAGATTACAGCCTAGAAAACGCTCTGGGGCAACTGTAGTCTGTCACATGGAGTCACTATGAGTCTAAATCAACTTAACGGCACCTAACGACAACAATCCTACTGAATGTATTTTTTCAGCAAATTGTTTTTTCAACGCAATTTTATGTTTGAGATTCATCCCTTTAGATACATTGAGATATAGTTCACTGATTTCATTACTGTGCAGTATTTTGTTATAGAACTATAATACAATTTATTTCAACATTTTACTTCAATAAACATTTAAGCTTTTTTCTTCCCTAGTTCTGTTTTATTATTACAAACAATTCTCCTGTGAGTGTTCTTATCTATGTCTCCTGATGCACATGCATGAGAGTGTCTATAGGGTAAATTCTTAGGACAGCAATTGCTGTGTTAAAGGTATATCCATCCCACCACCCTCAATCTGGCATGATGGGTATGCGGTACTCATCATTGGATTAATCATAATCCTTGGTTTATGAAAAATTAATAAAAACGATCCATGCAAATATTCACATTTTTTTTACTCTTCTAGTTAATGCCCCACCAGTCCTCTGTCAGTTCGTTGTATTGTGGTGGCTTGGATGTTGCCATGATGCTGGAAACTATGTCATCGGTATTTCAAATGTCAGCAGGGTCAGGCATGGTGGACTGGTTTCAGTGAAGCTTCCAGACTAAGACAGACTAGGGAGAAGGACATGGCAATCTACTTCTGAAAAAATTGACCAGTGAAAGCCTTAGGAATAGGAGCAGAACAATGTCTGATATAGTGCCAGAAGATGAGCACTTCTGGTTTGAAGGCACTCAAAATACAACTGGGGAAGAGCTGCCTCCTCAAAGTAGAATTGATTTAAGTGAAACTTTAGGGACCTCCATTTGCTGATGTGGCATGACTCAAAATAAGAAGAAACAGCTACAAGCATCCATTAATAATCCAAACATGGAGTGTATAAAGTATGCATCAAGGAAAATTGGAAGTTGTCTAAAATAACATGGAATGTTTAAAGATTGGTATACTAGGCATTAGTGAGCTGAAATGGACTGGTATTGGCCATTTGGAATCAGACTATCATGTGATCTACTATGCCAGAAATGACACATTAAAGAGGGACAGTGTCACATTCATTGTCAAAAAAAAAAAAACATTTTAAGATCCATCCTGAAGTACAAAGGTTTCAGTGATAGGATAATATTCATATGCCTACAAGGAAGGCCAGAATATATCACGATTATTTAAATTTACATGCCAGTTATTAATGCCAAAGATGAAGAAAGTAAAGATATTTACCAACTTCTGCAATCTGATAATGACCAGACATGCAATGGAGATGCGTTGATAATTACTAATGATTGGAATGCAAAGGCTGGAGAAACAAAGAAGAAGAATGAACAGTTGGAAAATATGGCCTTGGTGAAAGTAACAACACCAGAGATTGCATGATAGAATTTTGCACAATTTGTAAGCTATTCTTTAGAAATAACTTTTTTTCCAACTACATGAATGGCGACTATACACTTGGAGCTCACCATTTGGAATGCAGAGGGCTCAAATAGACTACATAATCTATGGAAAGAGACAATACAGAAGCTCAATATCATCAGTCAGAACACGGCCAGGAGCCAATTAGAGAACAGACTATGATTTGCTTATATGCAAGTTCAAGTTGAAGCTGAAGAAGATTAAAACAAGTTCACGAGAGCCAAAGTACAACCTTCAGTATATCTGACCTGAATTTAGAGACCATCTCAAGAATAGATGTGAGGGCGGAGCCAAGATGGCGGACTAGGCAGACGCTACCTCGGATCCCTCTTACAACAAAGACACGGAAAAACAAGTGAATTGATCACATACATAACAATCTACGAACCCTGAACAACAAACACAGATTTAGAGACGGAGAACGAACTAATACGGGGAAGCAGCGATTGTTTCCAGAGCCTGGAGCCAGCGTACCAGTCAGGTACGGCACAAGCACAGAGACCTGCTCCATCCCCCTGAACTAACCCCGGGAGGGGGACCAGCCGGTTCCACGGGCGGCGTGGGACGCAACCGGTAGGAGAAGTCCCCGGGAGGCAGTGACTGATCTTGGAGCAGAAAGAGCAGCATCCGAGCTGGGGAACCGTCCCGCAGGGATTTGGACTGGACACAGGTACGCCATAAACACGGAGAGTTGCTCCACCCCCCTGAACTAACCCCAGGAAGGGGACCAGCCGGGTCACGCTGGCGGCGTGGGACGCAGCCGGTAGGAGAAGTCCCCGGGAGGCAGCAACTGGTATTGGAGCAGGGAGAACAGCGTCCCAGCCGGGACACTCGGTCACGAAACAAGCATGGGGAGCTACTCCACCCATCTGAACTAACCCCGGGAGGAGGCCCAACTGGTTCTCGAGGGCGGCACGGCCACGTGGCTGGAGGGACGAGAAGTCCCCGGGAGGCAGCGACTGATTTTGGAGTTGAGAGTGCACCGTCCCAGTAGGGGAGCCTTGATGCTGGGCGTGGGGCTGGAAGCAGAGGATCTGACCGTGACTCCAGCGGGCCAGACCCCCCAGGGGCAATCTCCACACAGCCAGCACACATAGGCGACGCGCCCGCGGGAATCTCAGATATAATAGTCATTCCAAGCAAGACAAGCAACTCTGGCTATATTCTGAGGTGCTACTCTCCTATCTCTCTGTTCCCTCCCCCACCCTCCCCAGGTGGCTTCATTAACATCTGAATAGCCTGAGCCAGAGGGAGAACTCTGATAGGGATCTGACTGCATTTTTTTTTTTAGTGGATTTTCTGGAAAAACTAGTTTCCCAGTGATGGCTCGGAGACAACAATCCATATCAAACCACTTAAAGAAGCAGACCGTGACAGCTTCTCCAACCCCCCAAATAAAAGAATCAAAATCTTTCCCAAATGAAGATACAATCTTGGAATTATCAGATACAGAATATAAAAAACTAATTTACAGAATGCTTAATGATATCACAAATGAAATTAGGATATCTGCAGAAAAAGCCAAGGAACACAATGATAAAACTGTTGAAGAACTCAAAAAGATTATTCAAGAACATACTGGAAAAATTAATAAGTTACAAGAATCCATAGAGAGACAACATGTAGAAATCCAAAAGATTAACAATAAAATGACAGAATTAGACAACACACTAGGAAGTCAGAGGAGCAAACTCGAGCAATTAGAATGCAGACTGGGACATCTGGAGGACCAGGGAATCAACACCAACATAGCTGAAAAAAAATCAGATAAAAGAATTAAAAAAAATGAAGAAACCCTAAGAATTATGTGGGACTCTATCAAGAAGGATAACCTGCAGGTGATTGGAGTCCCAGAACAGGGAGGGGGGACAGAAAACACAGAGAAAATAGTTGAAGAACTCCTGACACAAAACTTCCCTGACATCATGAAAGACGAAAAGATAGCTATCCAAGATGCTCATCGAACCCCATTTAAGATTGATCCAAAAAGAAAAACACCAAGACATATTATCATCAAACTCACCAAAACCAAAGATAAACAGAAAATTTTAAAAGCAGCCAGGGAGAAAAGAAAGGTTTCCTTCAAGGGAGAATCAATAAGAATAAGTTCAGACTACTCAGCAGAAACCATGCAGGCAAGAAGGGAATGGGACGACATATACAGAACACTGAAGGAGAAAAACTGCCAGTCAAGGATCATATATCCAGCAAAACTCTCTCTGAAATATGAAGGCGAAATTAAGATATTTACAGACAAAAACAAGTTTAGAGAATTTGCAAAAACCAAACCAAAGCTACAAGAAATACTAAAGGATATTGTTTGGTCAGAGAACCAATAATATCAGATATCAGCACAACACAAGGTCACAAAACAGATCGTCCTGCTATCAACTCAAATAGGGAAATCACAAAAACAAACAAGATTAATTAAAAAAAAATACACATAACAGGGAATCATGGAAGTCAATAGGTAAAAGATCACAATAATCAAAAAGAGGGACTAAATACAGGAGGCATTGAACTGCCATATGGAGAGTGATACCAGGCGATATAGAACAATACAAGTTAGGTTTTTACTTAGAAAAATAGGGGTAAATAATAAGGTAACCACAAAAAGGTATAACAACTCTATAACTCAAGATAAAAACCAAGAAAAACTTAACGACTCAACTAACATAAAGTCAAACACTATGAAAATGAGGATCTCACAATTTACTAAGAAAAACACCTCAGCACAAAAAAGTATGTGGAAAAATGAAATTGTCAACAGCACACATAAAAAGGCATCAAAATGACAGCACTAAAAACTTATTTATCTATAATTACCCTGAATGTAAATGGACTAAATGCACCAATAAAGAGACAGAGAATCACAGACTGGATAAAGGAACACGATCCATCTATATGCTGCCTACAAGAGACACACATTAGACTTAGAGACACAAACAAACTAAAACTCAAAGGATGGAAAAAAGTATATCAAGCAAACAATAAGCAAAAAAGAAGAGGAGTAGCAATATTAATTTCTGACAAAATAGACTTTAGACTTAAATCCACCACAAAGGATAAAGAAGGACACTATATAATGATAAAAGGGACAATTGATCAGGAAGACATAACCATATTAAATATTTACGCACCCAATGACAGGGCTGCAAGATACATAAATCAAATTTTAACAGAATTGAAAAGCGAGATAGATACCTCCACAATTATAGTAGGAGACTTCAACACACCACTTTCGGAGAAGGACAGGACATCCAGTAAGAAGCTCAACAGAGACACGGAAGATCTAATTACAACAATCAACCAACTTGACCTCATTGACTTATACAGAACTCTCCACCCAACTGCTGCAAAATATACTTTTTTTTTTAGCGCACATGGAACATTCTCTAGAATAGACCACATATTAGGTCATAAAACAAACCTTTGCAGAGTCCAAAACATCGAAATATTACAAAGCATCTTCTCAGACCACAAGGCAATGAAACTAGAGATCAATAACAGAAAAACTAGGGAAAAGAAATCAAATACTTGGAAAATGAACAATACCCTCCTGAAAAAAGACTGGGTTATAGAAGACATCAAGGAGGGAATAAGGAAATTCATAGAAAGCAACGAGAATGAAAATACTTCCTATCAAAACCTCTGGGACACAGCAAAAGCAGTGCTCAGAGGCCAATTTATATCAATAAATGCACACATGCAAAAAGAAGAAAGAGCCAAAATCAGAGAACTGTCCCTACAACTTGAACAAATAGAGAGTGAGCAACAAAAGAATCCATCAGGCACCAGAAGAAAACAAATAATAAAAATTAGAGCTGAACTAAATGAATTAGAGAACAGAAAAACAATTGAAAGAATTAACAAAGCCAAAAGCTGGTTCTTTGAAAAAATTAACAAAATTGATAAACCATTGGCTAGACTGACTAAAGAAATACAGGAAAGGAAACAAATAACCCGAATAAGAAATGAGAAGGACCACATCACAACAGAACCAAATGAAATTAAAAGAATCATTTCAGATTATTATGAAAAATTGTACTCTAACAAATTTGAAAACCTAGAAGAAATGGATGAATTCCTGGAAAAACACTACCTACCTAAACTAACACATTCAGAAGTAGAACAACTAAATAGACCCATAACAAAAAAAGAGATTGAAACGGTAATCAAAAAACTCCCAACAAAAAAAAGCCCTGGCCCGGACGGCTTCACTGCAGAGTTCTACCAAACTTTCAGAGAAGAGTTAACACCACTACTACTAAAGGTATTTCAAAGCATAGAAAAGGACGGAATACTACCCAACTCATTCTATGAAGCCACCATCTCCCTGATACCAAAACCAGGTAAAGACATTACAAAAAAAGAAAATTATAGACCTATATCCCTCATGAACATTGATGCAAAAATCCTCAACAAAATTCTAGCCAATAGAATCCAACAACACATCAAAAAAATAATTCACCCTGATCAAGTGGGATTTATACCAGGTACGCAAGGCTGGTTTAATATTAGAAAAACCATTAATGTAATCCATCACATAAATAAAACAAAAGACAAAAACCACATGATCTTATCAATTGATGCAGAAAAGGCATTTGACAAAGTCCAACACCCATTCATGATAAAAACTCTTACCAAAATAGGAATTGAAGGAAAATTCCTCAACATAATAAAGGGCATCTATGCAAAGCCAACAGCCAATATCACTCTAAATGGAGAGAACCTGAAAGCATTTCCCTTGAGAACGGGAACCAGACAAGGATGCCCTTTATCACCGCTCTTATTCAACATCATGTTGGAAGTCTTAGCCAGGGCAATTAGGCTAGACAAAGAAATAAAAGGTATCCGGATTGGCAAGGAAGAAGTAAAGTTATCACTATTTGCAGATGACATGAGTATATACACAGAAAACCCTAAGGAATCCTCCAGAAAACTACTGAAACTAATAGAAGAGTTTGGCAGAGTCTCAGGTTATAAAATAAACATACAAAAATCACTTGGATTCCTCTACATCAACAAAAAGAACACCGAAGAGGAAATCACCAAATCAATACCATTCACAGTAGCCCCCAAGAAGATAAGATACTTAGGAATAAATCTTACCAAGGATGTAAAAGACCTATACAAAGAAATCTACAAAGCTCTACTACAAGAAATTCAAAAGGACATACTTAAGTGGAAAAACATACCCTGCTCATGGATAGGAAGAGTTAACATAGTAAAAATGTCTATTCTACCAAAAGCCATCTATACATTTAACGCACTTCCGATCCAAATTCCAATGTCATATTTTAAGGGGATAGAGAAACAAATCACCAATTTCATATGGAAGGGAAAGAAGCCCCAGATAAGCAAAGCACTCCTGAAAAAGAAGAAGAAAGTGGGAGGCCTCACCTTACCTGACTTCAGAACCTATTATACAGCCACAGTAGTCAAAACAGCCTGGTATTGGTACAACAACAGACACATAGACCAATGGAACAGAATTGAGAACCCAGACATAGATCCATCCACGTATGAGCAGCTGATATTTGACAAAGGACGAGTGTCAATTAACTGGGGAAAAGATAGCCTTTTTAACAAATGGTGCTGGCATAACTGGATATCCATTTGCAAAAAAATGAAACAGGACCCATACCTCACACCATGCACAAAAACTAACTCCAAGTGGATCAAAGACCTAAACATAAAGACTAAAACAATAAAGATCATGGAAGAAAAAATTGGGACAACCCTAGGAGCCCTAATACAAGGTATAAACAGAATACAAAACATTACCAAAAATGATGAAGAGAAACCCGATAACTGGGAGCTCCTAAAAATCAAACACCTATGCTCATCTAAAGACTTCACCAAAAGAATATAAAGACCACCTACAGATTGGGAAAGAATTTTCAGCTATGACATCTCCGACCAGCGCCTGATCTCTAAAATCTACATGATTCTGTCAAAACTCAACCACGAAAAGACAAACAACCCAATCAAGAAGTGGGCAAAGGATATGAACACACATTTCTCTAAAGAAGATATTCAGGCAGCCAACAGATACATGAGAAAATGCTCTCGATCATTAGCCATTAGAGAAATGCAAATTAAAACCACGATGAGATTCCATCTCACACCAGCAAGGCTGGCATTAATCCAAAAAACACAAAAGAATAAATGTTGGAGAGGCTGCGGAGAGATTGGAACTCTCATACACTGCTGGTGGGAATGTAAAATGGTACAACCACTTTGGAAATCTATCTGGCGTTTTCTTAAACAGTTAGAAATAGAACCCATACAACCCAGAAATCCCACTCCTAGGAATATACCCTAGAGATACAAGAGCCTTCATACAAACAGATATATGCACACCCATGTTTATTGCAGCTCAGTTTCCAATAGCAAAAAGTTGGAAGCAACCAAGGTGTCCATCAACGGATGAATGGGTAAATAAATTGTGGTATATTCACACAATGGAATACTACGCATCGATAAAGAACAGTGACGAATCTGTGAAACATTTCATAACATGGAGGAACCTGGAAGGCATTATGCTGAGCGAAATTAGTCAGAGGCAAAAGGACAAATATTGTATAAGACCACTATTATAAGATCTTGAGAAATAGTAAAAACTAAGAAGAACACATACTTTTGTGGTTACGAGGGGGGGAGGGAAGGAGGGAGGGAGAGGGTTTTTTATTGATTAATCAGTAGATAAGAACTGCTTTAGATGAAGCGAAAGACAACACTCAATACATGGAAGGTCAGCTCAATTAGACTGGACCAAAAGCAAAGAAGTTTCTGGGATAAACTGAATGCTTCAAAGCTCAGCGGAGCAAGCGCGGGGGTCTGGGGAACATGGTTTGAGGGGACTTCTAAGTCAATTGGCAAAATAATTCTATTATGAAATCATTCTGCATCCCACTTTGAAATGTGGCGTCTGGGGTCTTAAATGCTAACAAGCGGCCATCTAAGATGCATCAATTGGTCTCAACCCACCTGGAGCAAAGGAAAATGAAGAACACCAAGCCCACACGGCAACTAAGAGCCCAAGAGACAGAAAGGGCCACATGAACCAGAGACCTACATCATCCTGAGACCAGAAGAACTAGTTGGTGCCCGGCCACAATCGATGACTGCCCTGACAGGGAGTACAGCAGAGGACCCCTGAGGGAGCAGGAGATCAGTGGGATGCAGACCCCAAATTCTCATAAAAAGACCAAACTTAATGGTCTGACTGAGACTGGAGGAATCCCGGCGGCCATGCTTTCCAGACCTTCTGTTGGCACAGGACAGGAACCATCCCCGAAGACAACTCATCAGAAATGAAAGGGACTGGTCAGCGGATGGGAGAGAGACGCTGATGAAGAGTGAGCTAATTATATCAGGTGGACACTTGAGATTGTGTTGGCAACTCTTGGCTGGAGGGGGGATGGGAGGATAGAGAGAGAGGAAAGCCGGCAAAATTGTCAAGAAAGGAGAGACTGAAAGGGCTGACTCAAGACGGGGAGAGTAAGTGGGAGTGGGGAGTGAGATGTATGTGAACTTATATGTGACAGACTGATTGGATTTGTAAACGTTCACTTGAAGCTTAATAAAATTATTAAAAAAAAAAAAGAATAGATGTGACACATTTAACAGTAATGTCTGAAGATGAGTTGTGCAATGGCATCAAAGTCATCATACATGAAGAAAGCAAAAGGTCACTAAGAAGACAGAAAAGACCAAAATGAATGTCAGAAGAGACCCTGAAACTTGCTCTTGAAAATAGAGTAGCTAAACCAAAAGGAAGAAATAAGGAAGTAAAACAGCTGAACGGAAGATTTCAAAGAGTGGTTAAAGAGGACAAAGGAAAGTATTATAATGAAATATGCAAAGATCTGGAGTCAGAAAGCTAAAAGGGAAGATATGCTCAGGATTTCTCAAGCTGAAAGAACTGAAGAAAAATTCCAAGCCTGAAGTTGTAACATTGAACGATTCTATGGGAAAAATATTGAATGAGGCAGGAAGCATCAAAAGAAAATAGAAGGAATATGTAGCATCACTGTACCAAAAAGAATTGGTCAAAGTTCAACCATTTCAGGAAGTAGCATGTGATCAAGAACTGACAGTATTGAAGGAAAAATTCCAAGCTGCACTGAAGGCATTGACAAAACACAAGGCTCCAGGAATTGATGAAATACCAATTGAGATGTTTCAACAAAGGGATGCAATGCTGGAAGCACTCATTCATCTATGCATAGAAATTTGGAAGACAGCTAACTGGCCAGCCAACTAGAAGGGATCCATATTTGTACCCATTCCAAAGAAAGGCGACCCAACAGAATGTGGAAATGATCAAACAATATCATGAATATCACACCCAAGTAAAATTTTGCTAAAGGTAATTCAAAAATGATTGCAGCAGTGCATTGACAGGAAACTGTCAGAAAGTCAAGCTGGATTCAGAAGAGGACATGGAAAGAGGGATATCATTGCTGATGTCAAATGGACCCTGGCTGAGATGTCCATCTGTGCTTTATTGACTATGCAAAGGTATTCAAACTGTGGATCGTAACAACGTATGGAAAACATTACAAAGAATGAGAATTCCAGAACACTTGATTGTGCTCATGAGGAACCCGTACATAGATCAATAGGCAGTTGTTCAAACAGAACAAAGGGATGCTATAAAATCGGTACGCAAAGCAAATAATCTGAGAAGCTGGACTATATATGAAGAAGAATGGGGCATCAGGATCGGAGAAAGACTCATTAACAACCTACATTATACAGATGACCGAACCTTGCTTGCTGAAAATGAAGATGACTTGTTGCACTTATTGGTAAAGATCACAGACTACAGCCTTCAGTATGTATTGCACCTTAACATAAAGAAAACAAAAATCCTCACAACTAGACTGATAAGCAACATCATGAAAATCAGAGAAAATATTGATTTGTAAAAAATTTGATTTTACTTGGATCCACAATCAATGCCCATGGAAGCAGCAGTCAAGAAATCCAAAGACTCATTGCACTGGGCAAATGTGCTACAAAAGACATCTTTAAAGTGTTTAAAAGCAAAGATGCCACTTTAATGACTGAGGTGCATCTGATCAAAGCAATGGCATTTTCAATTGCTTCTTACTTTTTTTCCATATGTATGTGAAACCTGGACAATGAATAAAGAAAGCTGAAGAAGAATTGATGCTTTGGAATTATGCTGTTGGTAAAGAATATTGGATATATCATGAACTGCCAGAAGGATGAACAAATCTATCTTGGAGGAAGTATAGCCAGAATGCTCCTTAGAAACAAGGATGACAAGTCTCCTCTCATGTATTTTAGACATATTATAAGGAGGCCCCAGTCCCAAGTCATGCTTGGTAAAGTAGAGAGTCACCAAAAAGAGGAAGACCCTCAATGAGATGGATTGACACAGTGGCTGCAACAGTGGGCTCAAACATAGCAACGATTGGGAGGATTGTACAGGATTGGTCATTGTTTCGTTCTGTTGTACCTAGAGTTGCTACAAGTAGGACCTGACTGGACAGCACCTAAAAACAACAACTTTACATGCATTCTCAATTTCATTTATCACCTGTCTGCGTCCACTCTAGAGGTAGAAAAAGGTAAGTAATCCTTTATCAACACCTCCTGCAGCTAGAGTGGCCCATGTGATACAGGTTAGCTAATGACACGTAAGCAAAAGCTGGTAGAGATTTTCTGGGAATCTTCTGTTTATCTGATAACAGACACAGACACAACCGACAATGTCCTGTCCTCTTTCCTCTTTCCTTGAAGATGGAAGTGATGCCTATTGCGGGGAAGCTAACTTGTGAACAGTTAGATAGTATGAATAGTGTGTTCGAAGTATAAAAGGAGTTTGTACCTTTAATGGAACCCCTGTACCAGCCCAAGACTATATATACTTAGATTTCTTGGTACATTAGAAAAATAAACAGCAGTTAATGCCAATTTTTTTTTTCAGAATGGTAATGCCAATTTACGTTCCTACCAGTAGCTCCTGCTGTCCCACGTTCTCATTGATAGTAGTGTTGGATCTTTTAATTTCTGCAAACCCAAATAATATCATCTCATTGTCTTTGTGATGTAACGTTGAGCATGTTTTCGTATGTTTATTGCCTACTCAGATTTCTTAACCTAGTCTTTAAAGATAAAACAATAAAATACTTTATATGTTCTTGTTAAAAGATGAAACTAGAGAGGTACCTAAAATACCCAGCACAGGTCCTAGTACATACAGTTTTTGTTAGTTGCCATCAAGTTGGCCCTGACTCATAGTGAACTTGTATATAAAGAACTAAGCATTGCCTGGTTCTGCTCCATCTTCGTCATTATTGGTGTATTTGAGTCCATTGTTTTGGGTTTTCTCTGTCAATTCATCTCATGGAGATTTTCTCTTGTTTTCACCGACCATCTGCTTTACCAGTTATGCCCCACTCTTCTCACAGCTAAGGACTACTTGATAAAATGGGGAATAACATCTTCCTTTAACGTCTTTAAAACTTACCAACGTATTATTCAAATAAATGTCTTTTGAGCAAATATGCTTGTGTGCGTGCATTTGCCCAATTTAGTGAAGGCATTTCTGTAAAAGCTGAAGTTAGAGGGTTCTATTGTATGCATGTTTTGCATCCCAATTTAACAAAGACAAAAAGGTTAAAATAAATAAATAAAACTTTGCAAATGAGAACTACCAGAAACTGTAGAGGTTTTGTTTTTCTGTTTGTCTATTTGTTTTTTTAGCAGTCATCATTCTAGCAGGCTCTGAGCCCAAAACTTAATTGTGATGTACTCTAAACAAGAGTAAATCTGGTAAGAGTCCAATTTTATGTAACTTCAAAACGGGAACAAATATTTATACAGCAGAAAAATAATGCATTGTGTAAAAAAATCTAAAAATTACCAATGGTGATTATATATTTTGTACACAAGCTTCTAGGAAGTCAGCTGGGACTTTTTTTTTTTTTTTAATTATTTTCTAAAATTTTGGGGACATTCCAAGTACAATTTAGCCATTTTTGGGGATATGAAACTGAATCTTTAGAGATCATAATGCTTTCTATGAAGGGTCATTTTTAAGATAATAGATTATGTGTACAAAGTGCTTGAAACATAGTAGACGCTCAATAATAATGACTAATAATTTACCCAATAGTGTTTTATTCATTCAACAAATATTTATTGAGAGCCTAACATGTGCTGGGCACTGTACTAGGTACTGGGGTATATGCATGCAAAGAGAAACTACAATAAAACAAAATAAAGCAGAAGCCATCCACAGTGACATGATATAACAGTTTTCTTTTAAATCTTTCCAACAAAATTCCTGATTTCTGTGTAGGGTTGCTTTGAGTTGGGATCAACTCGACAGCAATGGGTTTGGGTTTTTTTTTTTTTTTTTTTAAGTTTTATGTTGGCATAAAGCTCTTGGTGATCATGAAACATGCATTAACAAAATAGAACTTTATTTTTAGTTCCTTTTCACTATATATTTTGGCCTGGTAACTATTTTGGGCTGGTAACTCTTTGTTGTGGGGAGCTGCCCTGTGCATTGAAGCACATTTAGCTGACACCCCTGGCCTCTGTGCACGGAATTTCAATGGCACTTCCCCAGCTCTCCATTTTGACAACCAAAAAATGTCTGGAGACATTTCCAAATGTCACCTGGAGGTCAAATCACCCACAGTTGAGAGTCATTACATAAGAAGAAGTAGTAGAGTTGAAAGAGCAGTGGACTGAGAAAAAGGAGACCTAGAATTGAAACCTGACTTTGTCCACTGATGATTTATGCATTTGTTTAACCAGGGATAAAATGTACAGAATACAGCATGAAGCATTCCAAAGAAATTTCTTAGAAATTATATATTTTTCAGTATGTCCATGAAGCAAGATATGACCTTTCAGGTATCAGAATAAAAGCAACTTAGCACAAGTGAAAACCGTAGTTTCCAGCTCTTCATATCTATAAAGCTCATGGCTCATGAATACTAGACACCTTATGTTGTTGAGAAAGCTCACTGTGTCCTCTAAAACTCAGTTTTCTCATCTGTAAAAGAAAGAGTGATTCCTCACTTCCCAAGGCTGGGTCAAACTGTACTAGTTTATGTATTACTTCCTTATTATCTTTATCACACAATATTGTAATTATTTATTTGTTTGTATTTCCCTCTAGACTATAAGCAGGGACAATGTCTTGTTAATCATTGTATCCTAAATTCCTAGCCCAGTGCATGACATATATTAGTCAAAATTCTGCTACCAATGTGACCACAAGTCACAATGAGAAAAGTTATATAAGCAACGACAGTTTCTTATGATTTTAGGGGCTTCCACACTTAATAAAGTTCTTCCTACAGGTGTTCACCGGTCACTGGAATTTATTTTATAGGAGACAGCAGCTTTCAGCTAAGTATTGGGATGCTTATTTCAAATGAAAGTATTTCTGGAAGAATAAACAGTTTGCTCATTTGAAAATTGTACCTAATTATACCTACTTCACAGGATTGTTGGGCCAATAAAATGAGTCCTTCCTGAACTAAAATCTCCATAAAAATGCAAAGGATTTAATTTGTTTAAATTCATAATGAAGTGCAAATGACTGATATAAAATCTTTTTTTTGATAACCAATTGAGACAAAATAAATAAATAAATAAAATCTTCCTCCAGCTTTTCACTAAGAACAAAATACTCTCTTCAGAACATTCTTGGAATGTGGTCATTGAATTGCTATTATCAACAATTTATACATCAGGATAAGAAAAAGTCCTAGGTCCATGAATGGAGCAGCAGGCAGAAGCAAGTGATACTCAGAGACAAACTCTATTCTCCTCACTATGGTTCTAAGCTTTGTAGTAAGTTAAAAATCTAGAAGGGACCAGGCTTCATAAAATGTGTAATGAGACGAGCTCAACATAGACACAGGAGTCTAGGAGAGAGCTTGGAACTAGAAATCAGAAGAACTTGGTTGGAAACCCAGCCTTGCCAGTTATTAGCTACAGGATTGTTAACAGACAGTAGAACTCACTGAATCTCACTTTCCTCACCTGTAAAACAGGGCACGATAATACATACACCTGAAAGTGATAGGACAAAGCAACCGTACATGACAATTCAAAGTGACCCAAAAGAAAATAAAGGAATCAGTGTTAAACATTTGGAAGTGTTCTGATTTGAGATGGCTTGTTTTATCTGTCAGCTTGTTTTGTTTTGAGAAAATTTTCTTTAGAATAGGAAGAACAAATGTATGTTTGACTCAATTCCTGTAATTCTATATTAAAAAAAAAAAAAAGAGGAAGCAAAAAAGAACAAGTAAAATTATAAGCTGGTGCCAGGCCTCATGGCTTTGCGAGCAGTCTGGGAAAGGAAGAACCTTCTCTCTGTCAGGAAAGAAAAAAAATGATGTTTTCTAAAAATAGATTTACCTGTCTTGAGATAATTAGAACCCTTGAGAACTGGAAGCAGTAAGAGGTACATACAGCCTTACACACCTCCAGGGTATGATTCATCTCTAGCTCACCCCATCTTTCTTTTACTTTGTTTGGTTAATTACAAATATTTCCATTCTAGGAAAACCTTTGAGAGCTGAGTAGAGAGGACAGAGGCATGGGGGAATTAATTCCATTATTGTATTTTGAAAAATTAGGGTATTTGTGGGAGGGTCCCTGTCTTTTAATTCTCTAAGGCAAAGTAAACAGGTTGGTGCTTTATGGTTACTAAAAGATATTATGAATTATCTGTGAGATAGTGTGTTCTATGGAAATCGGGATTTCTAGTCTCAGCTGTTCTATTAAAGAACAAATGGCATGTGGGGAAAACAATTTAGCTCTCATTAAAGGTTGGCAGTTCAAGTCCACCCAGAGGCACCTTGGAAGAAAAGCCTGACAATCTACCTCTGTAAAATTAGCCGTTAAAAGCCCTATTGCTGGGAGCCAGGCTGCAAGGGCGGCCCCTCTGCACCCACTGCCCCCAGCATAAACATTGAAGAATCCCTGAAAAGTCAGGAGGAGCCAGGCTGCAAGGGCAGCCTCTCTGCACCCACTGCCCCCAGCATAAACATTGAAGAATTCCTGAAAAGTCAGGAAGAGCCAGGCTGCAAGGGCGGCCTCTCTGCACCCACTGCCCCCAGCATAAACATCGAAGAATTCCTGAAAAGTCAGGAATATCTCTGTCATCTGTGTTATGTTTCTGTTTCATTTTCAGCCTGTGTATAGCAGAATGTATAAGCATAAAATTCCATTATAGATTTAGGGACCTTTGGACGGGGGGCGTCCTACTCATAATCCCCTGGTGAAATCTCGGGTAGGGACAGCCCGTGTGTTACTTGGGGATCAACATGAAGTTGTCTTAGGGGAAAAACAAATAGCTCGACTATGGAAAATAAGAATAGGATGGTGAAATCCTGGTATTTACCAAGGCCCTTTTTGTGATTAAACCACCACCCACACATGACCCCATAAAAGTGGAAAAACAAAAGGCAGTGAGTTCTCTCAGCCAATTTCTCAGCCAATTACAGCTCAACCTTCTCGTTTACCTCGCTCACTGCTGCGCTTGACTGGTCTTTGGGTATAGAGATTGGGCTAATTGTCCTTGGCATAATCGTGGACAATATGACGTAACCCAAAGTGGCTGGACTACAAGAATTTGGCCACCCTGGACAAAATGGACAAAGCCTATGTGGCAACAGTTTTTGCAAAAAGATTAATTATTATAAAAACTGTGGAAGGAATTGCAAGATTAAGCATAAGGTGTAAAGCAGTATGAAGTCAATTGTTACTTTGTGTAAAAATATATCAACAAAATATTTTCTTCAATTAAACAAAAACTCATTGTACTTGTGTGTGTATGCGGAACTGTACTATGTGTCACTTGGAAAATTATGTCTCTGGGAAATAATGTTTATGATTATATCTTGTACTGCCCCTTTATTGATCATGCGATGTAAGCTTATGATATAAAAGACCATGTAAAAAATAAAGAGAAGGCTTTCTTTTTCTGCAAAATGAAAATATAAGACATACTACCTCTCATTCTTTTTTCGCCGAACTCTACCCCTCCTCTGGTAACCCTGTTCATTGCTGAGGCTGGCCCCCGGCACCCTATGGAGCACAGATCTATTCTGATGCACACGGGGTCACCATGAGTTTGAATTGACTCCATGGCAACTGGCAATTTAATTGCCTCATTTGAGATGTGATATGCTGGAATAAATTTATACATTTATCTAATATTGACTAATAGCTACATTGAGTTTGGTTTGAAGTCACACTGGTAAAACAATGCTTTAAATAGTTCACATATGAGTTGGGAAGAGAGCCATACAATTAGAAACTAACAAACTGAAAGATGGTACGATGGTGGTCAACACGAGGCGTTTTTGAGAAATAGGACAACAGGGGGAAATAGATGGAAATGGAGTCCAGGGACTGACAAACAAAGACCCCCAAAATAGGGGATAACTGGGCTGAGTGCTGGGGAGGGGAAGGGATGTTATGCCTAAAACAACAGAGGCATTAGAGAATTGGATGTGGAATGAGGACTTCAAGCAGTTTGTTATTTCGGAAGAATAAAGTAGTAGGAATGATAAAACGGGGCAACGAGACTAGAAAGGTAGACAGGGTCAGATCATGAATAACATATTGAAGAGTTTAGATTTTTTCTCAAAGAACGTACTTCGGTTTTTTCATCTGTCCCATGTGTGGAATGGAACAAGCCATTAAATATTTTGCCTCTGACTCTAGGGTTCCATGAACACAAAGATTATAAAATCCTTGGAAACCGATGTAACTTTGGCTCCAGCACCAAGATAACTAAGCAATAGAACTGTTCAGTCAATCAGCAATAACTATTACCCCAGTGAGTGATGGAAACAATGGTGGCATAGTGGTTAAATGTTACGGATCCCAACCAAAAGGTTGTCGGTCTGAATCTACCAGGTGCTCTTTGGAAACTCCATGGGGCATTTCTACTCTGTCCTGTAGGGTCACTATGAGTAGGAATTGACTGCAATGGGTTTGTTTCTGTCAAGTTCAGATTTTTGTATTCCAAAGTAAGGTTTTAGTTTGTTGTAGTGCAGACAAGTCTTTGAAGCTGAACAACCTGAGTTCATATCCAGGATCTGCCTTTTATTACTTTTGTTTTCTTGGTAAAAGTACTTCACTTCTCTGAACAGCAGTTTGCCAGCTATAAAATGGGAATATTATGTGTTATAAAGGATACAAATTTTTTATAAAGAAAATATTTTAGAGCTTCAAGTATAGTCTCGGACCTCTCCATATGCATTCACGCATCGCTTAACACTCACGATATGTTCTGTGATACAGGCATTATATGATTTTTACGTCATGTGAACATCGTGTTATATACAGGCAGTCCCCAGGTTATCAACATCCAACCTAGATATAACCCATAGTTACAAACCAACCTCTGTAAAGCTGATTATATTAAAAATTTGAGATATATTTAATGATTCATAATAATAAATGGGTGCTACTTTGTGGCACACATTAGAACATTATTATTATTACTATATTATTATGTTAAAGACTTTTTAGTGTATCTGGAAGTCTTTCTTTAACATTTTTTATGCATAGAAAAATACACTATACACTAAGATAAACATTTGACTAACTAATGTTAGATACAAGTTGTAACCCTAACTGTTCTGACTTACCTAAAAATTTGCCTTAACGACAGATTTAGGATTGGAACTCATTCATAGTCTGGGGATTACCGGTACACAGGAAACATGGGATACATGTGTTGCATGCTGGAAACTGTCTGCCTCGTTCCATTATCCAGTGAGGATTTCTGAATTCTATCACAACCTTATGGGACCACAGATGTTTCCGTGGTCAGATGTTGCCTGAACGGACATTATGTGGCACATGACTGTATTTAAATGGCTCAATTATTGCTAGCTTTTATTGAGAGTTGTATGTGTGTATATGTGTATTTATATATATACCAAAGGGCATATATATATATATATATACCAAAAAGTATATATATATATATGTGTGTATATATATGTATATACATATACATATATATGAAACCCTGGTGGCATAGCGGTTAAAAGCTACAGCTACTAACCAAAAGGTCAGCAGCTTGAATCCACCAGGCACTCCTTGAAAACTCTATGGGGCAGTTCTACTCCGTCCTACAGGGTTGTTATGAGCTGGAATCGACTCGACAGCAATGGATTTGTATTTTTTTTGGTTTTATATATATATAAAACTAATTTTTACAAAGCAGTATTTGAGCAATATGTTGGAATTTTCTAGTAATTTGGGGCTGTATAAAACATCAAGCCTACTAATGACTGAACAACTGGAATTAATTGCATTACTACCTTCCACCCCTCCACTATCACTCCCACTGCAGAGAAGAGAATGCAGGCAGTACATTTCCATCCGAAAATGAGTGATCCTCCATAGTTTAGAATAATTAATGAAAATTTGACACCAGCAGTCAGTTATGTTGTAATAAGCGCTTTTTGGAATGGTAGCTTCAGGTGTAGTGCAAAGAGGACTGGTCTTTATACCAGTTATAACTGGCTTTCCATCTTAACTCTGCTGCATCTCGTTAGAAGACCAATTTAATTTCTTTGGTAAAGTGAACATGATAATGACAACTTCATAGAGATAAAATGGGCATCAAATGAAATAATATAAGTGACAACACTTAGTTTAATGCCTAAGGCATAGGAAGTTAACAGAATGACCATTCTTTTTAAATAGTACATAATCCACACTAGTATATTTAAATAAAAAGGTGATAAGGTTTACTCACCACATCGTTAACGTATTTACACAGTAAAAATGCCAAGGACAATTGCTTATTCTTGTCTTCACATTTTACTATATACAACTGGACAGTTTTTTTTTCTAATTTTATGTTCTTTCCAGAGTTGAGTATTCTGTTGATGGTAAACAGAAAATACAATAGAGCCCATCTTATGCTATTTCTAGGTCTAAAAACATCTTTTGACTCCTCAACTAGTCAAATATAACGCACAATTTCTATGACATATGTATAACCATCATCTATAACCTAAAGTTCAGGATACTTTTCTCATGACAAAGAAGTACTTTATTTTTACCACCCATCCACGATTTATCTTGGTTTTGAAAATTCCACACAAAACCAAAATCAGGCATCGTATAAACAGCAGAAACGTCTATTAGTATTAAACACATACACACATATTAACTTGCCCTGGAGGAATTTACGTAGCAACATTGCTTATCTGGGAAAAACCTATGCACTTTCTATGATATATAAGAAATGGATAAGGATTATATAAAATAAATGTGACATTTTTATTTTCTATATAGTGTAAAAAAATGACATTACTGCAGTTGCCTGAGGATTTTTTTTTTTTTTGTCAGTTCCATTTAGCCTTGTCCTTAAAAACTGGGGGCGACTGACAAAATGTCTTCTCTTTAGCCATATAGCCCCCATTCTGAGCTCAATGCATTTACTAGTTAACGCAATGCAAGTACAGTGTGATTACAAAATAACAACAGTATTATTATTTCTATGGCCCCAAATGCAATCAAGCAGAGAAAATCTTCCTCATTCTCTTGATGTTGTTGCATTTACTTCCCTGATTTTTTTTTTTTTTTTTTACTACCAAGAGGTAAGTAATGATAATGAAAATGCTGGCGTCAGAAGTTTTTTTTTTTTTTTAATAATTTAAAAAAAAAGGGGATAAGTAATGTTCATACTCAATATGTTATAATAAAAAGGTAAGACTTGGCATTAGGTACATACTGGACTTGGTTCTTGGGCATGTTATAGAGTCTCTGATCTCAGATTCTTATTCTGTAAAATGGGTACCATAGTTTAAAGGCAGATTCTCACGATAGTGACCTTGGATAAGCATCTTTTTTTTTTTGCCTTAAAAATACACGTATGCTATATATGTATATTTTTATATATACACATATACGTATATATAAAAAATTATGTATATATACATATATGTATATAAAACATTTGGCATTTCAACATTTTTTACATGTGCAATTCAATGGCATGGATTAAGCTCATTAGGCACAGCCAACACCCTTGGTTATGCGTCCTATAAATCTCCCAATCCTAAAGTTAACTGTGACAGTTGCAATCAAAGTGAAAAGAACAAGGGGCCTGAGATAAGAAGATCTGGGTAAATTTCTTCATTATTATTTAGTGCTTGCCTTACTCGAACAAGGAGCCCTGACGACACAGTTGTTAAGGCGCTCGGCTGCTGACCAAAGGTCAATGATTTGAACCCACCAGCTACTCCATGGGAGAAACACATGGAAGTCTGTTGCCATAAAGTTTACAGCCTTAGGAAACTCTATGGGGGAGTTCTACTCTGCCCTAAAGTGTCCTTCTCCAGGGGCTGATGCCTCCTGATAACACATTCAAAGTATGTGAGACGTAGTCTCACAATCTTTGCTTCTAAGGAGCATTCTGGTAGTACTTCTTCCAGGACAGGTTTGTTAGTTCTTTTGGCAGTCCATGGTATATTCAGTACTCTTTGCCAGCATCACAATTCAAAGGTGTCAATTATTCTTCGGTCTTCATTATTCATCATCCAGCTTTCACATGCATACGAGGCAATTGAAAACACCATGGCTTGGGTCAGGCGCATGTTAGTCTTCAAGGTGACATCTTTGCTTTTTAACACTTTAAAGAGATCTTTTGCAGCAGATTTTCCCAGTGCAATGCATCTTTTAATTTCTTGACTACTGCTTCCATGAATGTTGACTGTGGATTCAAGCAAAATGAAATCCTTAGGACACCAAAGACAGAAGGTAAATCTGAGCTTAAGAGACAGAAAGGGCCACATAAACCAGAGACTCCATCAGCCTGAGACGGGAAGAACTAGATGGTGCCTGGATACCACCAGTCACTGCCCTGACAGGGAACATAGCAGAGAACCCCTGATGGGGCAGGAGAACAGTGGGATGCAGATCTCAAATTCTTGTAAAAAGACCAGGCTTAATGGTCTGGCTGAGACTGGAGGGACCCTGACTGTCATGGTCCCTGGACCCTTTGATAGCTCAAGATTGGAACCATTCCTTAAACCAACTCTACAGACAGGGATTGGCCTGAGCTATAAGATAGACAATGATGCTGGTGAGGAATGAACTTCATGGTTCAAGTAGACACATGAGACTATGTGGGTGACTCCTGTCTGATGGTGAAATGAGAAAGAAAAGGAAGATAGGAGCTGGGTGAATGGACATGAGGAATACAGGGTAGAGAGGAGGAATGTGTTGTCTCATTAATAGGAGAGGAGCTGGGAGTACACAGCAAGATGTGTATAACTTTTTGTCTGAGAGACTGACATGATTTGTAAACTTCCATCTAAAACACAATAAATAAATAAAAAAAAAAAAAATGAAATCCTTGACAACTTCAATCTTTTTCCATGTATCATGACATTGCTTATTGGTCCAGTTGTGAGGATTTTTGTTTTCTTTATGTTGAGGTGCAATCCATACTGAAGGCTGTGGTCTTTGATCTTCATCAGTAAGTGCTTTAGGTCCTCTTCACTTTCAGCAAGCAAGGTTGTTTCATAGCATACCGCAGGTTGTTAATGAGTCTTCCTCCAAGCCTGATGCCCCATTCTTCTTCATATAGTCCAGCTTCTCAAATTATTTGCTCAGCATACAGATTGAATAGGTATGGTGAAAGGATACAACCCTGACACATATCTTTCCTGACTTTAAAGCATGCAGTATCCCCTTGTTTTGTTCAAACAACTACCTATTGATTTATGTACAGGTTCCTCATGAGCACAATTAAGTGTTCTGGAATTTCCATTTTTCACAATGTTATCCATAATTTGCTATTATTCACACAGTCAAATGCCTTTGCATAGTCAATAAAACACAGGTAAACATCTTTTAGGTATTCTCTGCTTTCACCCAGGATCCGTCTGACATCAGCAATGATATCCTGGATTCCACTTCCTCTTTTAAACCTGGCTTGAATTTCTGGCAGTTTCCTGTGGACATACTGCTGCAGTTGCTTCTGAATGATCTTCAAAATTTTAGTTGTGGGTGATATTAATGATATTGTTTGATAATTTCCGCATTTGATTGGATCATCTTTCTTGTGATTCGGCATAAATATGGATCTCTTCCAGTTGGTTGACCAGGTAGCTGTCTTCCAAATTTCTTGGCCTAGGTAAGTGAGCACTTCCAGCTCTGCATTTGTTGGTTGAATCATCTCAACTGGTATTCCATCAGTTCCTGGAGCCTTGTTTTTTGACAATGCCTTCAGGGCAGATTGGAATTCTTCCTTCAGTACCATTGGTTTCTGATCATATGCCATCTCCTGAAATGGTTGAAAGTCAACCAGTTATTTTTTGGTATAGTGATTCTGTTTTCATTTCTTCTTCTTTTGATGCATCTTGCATTGTTTAATATTTTCCCCATAGAATCCTTCAATATTGCAACTTGAGGTTGAATTTTTTCTTCCGTTCTTTGAGTTTGAAAAATGGTGATTGTGTTCTTCTCTTTTGGTTTTTTAACTCCAGCTCTTTGAACATGTAGTTATAATACTTCACTTTGTCCCCTCTAGCCATCCTTTGAAATTTTCTGTTCAGCTCTTTTATTTCATAATTTCTTCCTTTCACTTTAGCTACTAAACTTTCAAGAGCAAGTTATCAGAGTCTCTTCTGACATTCATTTTGGTCTTTTCTTTCTTTCCTGTCTTCTTAATGACCTCTTGCTTTCTTCATTTATGATGTCCTTGATGTCATTCCACAACTCATATGGCCTTCTGTCATTAGTATTCAATGCATCAAATCAATTCTTGAGATGATCTCTAAATTCAGGTGGAAAATACTCAAGGTCGTACTTTGGCTCTCATCAACTTGTTCTACTTTTCTTCAGTTTCAACTGTAGCTTGCATATGAACAATTAATGGTTGGTTCTTTGCAGTCAGCTCCCAGCCTTGTTCTGACTGATGACACTGAGCTTTTCCTTCATCTCTTTCCACAGATGAAATCGATTTGGTTCCTAGAGAGGTCCACGTGTATAGTCGTCATTTATGTTGGTGAAAAAAGGTATTTGCATTGAAGAAGTCGTTGACCTTGCAAAATTCTATCATGCAATCTCCAGCATTGTTTCTGCCACCAAAGCCATATTTTCCAACTACCGATCTTTCTTCTTTGTTTCCAACTTTTGCGTTTCAATCACCAGTAATTGTCAATGCAGCCTAATTGCATGTTTGATCAATTTCAGACTGCAGAAGTTAGTAAAAACCTTCAATTTCTTCATCTTTGGCCTTAGTTGTGGGTGGGTAAATTTGAATAATAGTCATATTAACTGGTCTTCCTTGTAGATGTATGGAGATTATGGCCTTGAAAATCTATGGGGCAGGTTTACTCTGTCCCGTAGGGTCATTGTGAGTCTGAATTGACTCGATGGCAATGGTTTTTTGTTGTTGTTGTTTAATGAAAGCAAGCAAGACATAAAACATGATCACATTTTTAAACAGATAATGACAAAAAAAACTGTGCTTGTATTTTTTTGTGTGCGTGTGATTACATCAGCAATGGATAAAAATTATCAACATGCTTACATGGGCCACTTAGTGTGGGAGTTGTGGAGGAAGAGGAAAGATTGGCAATGAGTCAAACAAACCAACAAACTTAATATTTTAAGAAAGAAAAAAAAAGTATCTATATCTAAGATAAATATATGTGTGTGGTATGTTTGTGGTATGAATTATGCAACTTGCATTATAAAATAAGTGTGTATACGGGTTATAGACATGGGGTGAACTATCATATCTTTACACAAATAACACATGCCTTCCATGTTTGTTTCCTAACTGCATCCTTCCCCTGAAAGGTATTTTCAAAAACATGCTATGCTACTTTTTTTTTAATAGTAACATTTAAAAAAAAAAAAAAATTGGCATCGCAGAAGTTATGAAAATATCTTGCAAGGGGAGGGTGCAGTTGGCAAACAAATGTAGAAGGTACACGTTATTTGTGTAAAAATACAATATATAGGGATGATCACCAAAACATTAGCGGCAGCCATCTCAGACTGAAGCTTGCTAGAGAAAGATGTTTCTAATTTATTCTTAAACATGCCCTATGTTTTTATTTTTGAACACTGAGCACATATTACCTAAAATATATGAAAAAGCACATATATTCATTATGAAATATTAAACAAAATCATTAAACAAATACAAGGGGTTATTATCCACTAGACCAGGCATTTCTTTAACCTATATATAGCTATTTCTCCTCTTTTTCCCATTGTAGACATTACTAATTGATTATGACTTCTTTTGTATCAAGGCCAGACAGTCTCATAATTCCTCTCTACACGACGCAACAGGGGTTGCTACTAAATGATCAGAGATGATCACATGAGATGAAATCAATTTGCCATCCAGGAATCAATTTATTTCCTTGAATTTTCATCTCTGCATCTGCATTTCATTAACAAAATTTAAGCCAAGTGTTTGCAGAATAAATGAATATTATATTAAGATAACAACTTGAGCAATTATTTTTTCATAAGATTACAGTATAGTGGTACTAAAGAGTGGTGGGGGCTATGGTGGTTTTGTGGTAGAATTCTTGCTTTCCATGCAGGAGACCAGGGTCTGATTCCTGGCCAATGAGCCTCAAGTGCAGTCCTCACCTGTCTGTCAGTGGAGGCTTTCATGCTGCTATGATGCTGGACAGGTTTCAGTGGAGCTTACAGATTAAGACAGACTAGGAAGAAAGACCTAACAATCTACTTTTGAAAAATCAGGCAGTGAAAACCCTATGGGTCACAACAGTCCACCCCTATTGTGCACGGGGTCATCATGAGTCAGGGGCCGACTTGAAGGCAGCTAACAACAAACAAAGAGTGATTAGTGGTGATGGTTGCACTACATAATGAAGGTAATTAATGTCACCATATTGTACATGTAGAAGTGTTGAAATGGCAAATGTTTTGTTATATATGTACTTACTACAATAAAAAAAATGATTAAATAACAAAAGTTAATTGTTCACCTATGCCAATGATGAGGTAGCTTGGTTGACACGAACGGTTAAGTGCTTAACTACTATTTGAAAGGTTGACAGTCTGAACCCACCCAGAAGCACCTCAGAAGATAGGCATCGCCATCTGCTTTCAACAGGTCACAGCCTTCAAAATCCTGTGGAGGAGTTCTACTCTGCACATGTGGGGTCACCATGAGTTGGAACTGAGTCAAGGGCAATTAACAACAACAATGTCAATAATTCCATCAGGAAAAAGGGTTCAAGGAAAGTAAAATAGTATTTTAAAAGAAAGCTTCTAAAGTAGAGAGAAAGATTGGACACATATCTCAAAATTGTGTGGTCATACTGCCATTATTATGGAAGAAATAATAAGTCATTCACTTATTGACCAAAACTATGATGACCTCAGCAAGATCATTCAAAGACAGATTCCATGCTTGGCTTTTCCTTTTAAACTCATGGTGACCTTCAGCAAACCACTTTAGCTCAGACTCATTTTCCTTATCCGTTAAATGGAACAAGAACAATCCCTCTTCTTCCTGAAATGATTGAATACACACAAAAGTGCTCTGTTAACAACAAAGCAGGATACAAATGTGAATAATTTTGACTTCATAGAAATATGACTGAGTATTACTTATATGACAAAAATAATATCCTAGTCACAACAAAACCTGGGATAGCAGTACATGGTATTCTAGGGAAAAAATGGAATTGCTGTATTGATAAATTATTATTATCATTTTAATTTGGGTTAAACATTCCCAAATTGTTTAATATTAGAAATGATTGTGGACAATGGCAATTATATCTTGTAATTGTTCAATGAGTGTTTGTGTTGAATTGTGTGTGTTAGGGGGCGGTGTTGTCGCAGTGTGCCATGGAGTAAATTCTGACTCACAGTGACCATATATGTCAGAGTAGAACTGCCCTATAGGATTTTCTAGGCTGAAATGTTTATGGAAGCCATAAAAAAAAAAAAAAAAAAAAAAAAAAACCTGTTTCAGGTGAGTAGATTTCAATTCATAGTGACACTGTAGGGCAGAGCAGACCTACCCCATCTTTCTCCCAAGGAGTAGGTAGTGGGTTCAAATCACAGGCTTTTGGTTAGCAGCCAAGTGCTTAACCACTGCACCATCAAGGTTCCTTATGGGAGTAGTAAACCAAAATCCATTGCTATCAAGTCAATTGGGATTCATAGCAACCCTACAGGACAGAGTAGAACTGCCCCACAGGGTTCCCAAGGCTGTAAATCTTTACAGAAGCAGACTGCCACATCTTTCTCCAGCAGAATGGATAGCAGGTTTGAACTGCCAACCTTTCAGTTAGCAGCCGAGCACTTTAACCACTGTGCTAACATGGTTCCTTATGGGAGGAGCAGTAACCAAAAAAAAAAAAAAAAACCTGTTACCGTCGATTCTGACTAATAGTGACCCTATCGGACAGGGTAGAACTGCCCCACAGAGTTTCCAAGGAGTGCCTGGTGGATCCAAACTGCCAATCCTTTGGTTAGCAGCCGTAGCACTTAACCACTAAGCCACTAGGGTTTCCCATGGGAGCAGTAGGGATCATCAAGTCCTTGTTTTATCCAGGGCTTCAAACCAGGTCTGAATGATTCAAGAATGGTTCAATAATTGCTAGCATAAACAAGGGCACCATACCAGTTGCATAGCAACCAAATTCCTGAAATTTTCAGGATCGCTGCTGGACGTCAGATTATTGGCAGAACTATGGATAACAACGCACATTCAAAGCAAGGTGGTCAGCCACTATATTTGAACCAGGCACCACCTATTCAGATCAAAATCTCACAGGCACCAGATTTGGTTGCTAAGTAATGTGTACATTACTATTGCTTATCTCAGCAATTACTGAAGCATTCCTGAACCCTTCCAAACCAATTCAAAACGCTGGTGTTAACTTTATGTCTTTAAGGAAAAATTCAACCTTTTGGAGCCCTTTGTTATTCTTTGTAAAATGTAAAAACATTAAGAGACACATCATAAAATGGTTATAAATAAAATCTGTTTATGCCCATCAATGGATGAATGGAAAAATAAATTATGGTATATTCACACAATGGAATACTACACATCAATTATTCACAATGATGAATCTGTGAAACATTTCATAGCATGGAGGAATCTGGAAGGCATTATGTTGAGTGAAATTAGTCAGTTGCAAAAGGACAAATATTGTATGAGACCACTATTATAAGAACTCAAGAAATAGTTTAAACAGAGAAGAAAATATTCTTTGATGGTTACAAGGATGGGGAGGGAGGGAGGGGGTATTCACTAATTAGATAGTAGGCAAGAACTACTTTAGGTGAAGGGAAAGGCAACACGCAATACAGGAGAGGTCAGCACAACTGGACTAAATCAAAAGCAAAGAAGTTTCCTGAATAAACTGAATGCTTTCAAGGCAAGAGAAGCAGGGGTGGGGGTTTGGGGACCATGGTTTCAGGGGACATCTAAGTCAATTGGCATGATAAAATCTATTAAGAAAACATTCTGCATCCCACTTTGGTGAGTGGTGTCTGGGTTTTAAACACTAGCAAGTGGCCATCCAAGATGCATCAATTGGTCTCAACCTACCTGGAGTAAAGGAGAATGAAGAACACCAAAGACACATGGTAATTATGAGCCCAAGAGACAGAAAGGGCCACGTAAATCAGAGACTACATCAGCTTGAGACCAGAAGAACTAGATGGTGCCTGGCTACAACTGATGGCCGCCCTGACAGGGAACACAACAGAGAATCCCTGAAGGAACAGGGGGATGCAGACCTCAAATTCTCATAAAAAGGCCAGACTTAATGGTCTGACTGAGACTAGAAGGACTCTGGAGGTCATGGTCTCCAGACCTTCTGTTAGTCTAAGACTGGCACCATTCCCAAAGCCAACTCTTCAGACAGAGATTGGACTGGACTATAGCATAGAAAATGATACTGGTGAGGAGTGAGCTTCTTGGCTAAAATAGACACATGAGACTATGTGGGCAGCTCCTGTCTGGAGGGGAGATGAGAGAGCAGAGGGGGACAGGAACTGGTTGAATGGACATGGGGAATACAGGGTGGAGAGAGGGAGTATGCTGTCTCAATGAGGGGAAAGCAACTAGGAGTACATAGCAAGGTGTATATACATGTTTGTATGACAAACTGACTTGATTTATAAACTTTCACTTAAAGCATAATAAAAAAAAATCCGTTTAGCTTGTTTAAAAAATTGACTAATCTCATTATATTTCCTTAGATTTTTTCCATCAGTAAGCATTATCTGATCAGTCACTGTGTGCAAATTTTGTGATAGCTCTACAAGGAGAAGTGTGGGAGGGACAAGATACACAAAATAAAAATTTGAGATAGACCATGAGAGTCTCCATAAAGGTACAACGTATTATAGGGGCTCAAATTCAGTCATGTCTAACATAGATTCATTAAATAATTACTCTGTTCCAGGAACTGTACTAGACATTGAAGACACAAACCCCCCCCCAAGAAAAATATACAAGAAAGAGAAAGTAATATGCTATTAGACATATTACTCTCTCAGATACTATTATAGAAGAAATCCTAGGGTCTACAGGAGTGCAAAGACCCCTACATACACATATACACCAACTGTATTTGTCCAGATAAGAAAAGTTTTTTCGAAGAGCATCCTTAAGCTGTGTCTTAAGGAAGAGAAAGCGGCTGAATCACAGGGAAATGAAGTCAAGAATAAAGAACTAAATCAAAGGAAAAGCAAGAGAGAAAGGAAACATTCATTTTGCTCAAACTTTGAGGCTTGTGCTCCCTTAAGTACCTTTCAATATAGTACCTCATATAAACTTTGATCATTCCGGTGAGACATATATTATTTATCCAGCTATTATTTACTTTCTGTTTTTTATGCATGATTCCATAAAAGGCCAAAATCATTAACTGATAAAATCAGGTTTTGAACTCAATTCCATCCTGACCTGTCTTTCTTCTACTTTTCTTGGTATTTATATCTCCTTTCTGGCTTAGCTCCTTCTTCCTTCTTTTAGTCCTAGAGTAAGAAATAGCCAAAGCCTTGTCTTCATTTTTTTTTATCAGTAAGTATAGAGTTGTACTTTTCCATACAAATTTTCCTGTTTTGTCTCTTAAAACAAGACAAGCACTTTCTTAAGGACTAGTCATACCTGAGGAAAAGGGTAATAAATGTTGATAACTGACCATTCCTTATCAGGCTCAGGGCCTAGAGAGTTCTTTCAAAATACATTGCTGAGCAGATACAATCTTGTGAGACATTGTGCCAGGATATCATGTAGTAAGAGGGGCTAACAAGGAAATGTTCTCAGTAAATGTAAATAATGTTACAATGGAGATTTGTACAAGTTTTGAGGAAAAAAAAAATAACTCAGAATGCAGGAGGGTGTCATGGGGAAGGTTATAGTTAAGATCTGTTTTGAGGGATAAGGAGATTTTATAATTTGGAGGGGGAATAAGACACATTCTAGGTTGAGTGAGAATCATAACTAAAAGTCATTGCAATGAGAGAGTGGGGTATTTTGGATGAATAAAGAGCAATCTGTGGTTGGAGGTGAGAGCATGTGAGAGGAAGTGGCAGCATACAGACTACAGAGGACAGCAGGGCAGTACTGAGCATGCTTAAATGCTAAATTGTTTTGCAGACAATGGGGGACCTGCAAGGGTTTAAAGCAAAAGGGTGCTGTGGTCAGGTCTGTGTTTGGGTAAATGAAGGGGAGAGAGGTCAGAGATGAATTAGAAAGATAATTCGATGGAGCAATAATGAGGGCTTGAGGCTAAGGAGATAGAGAGAAAAGAAGAGAGACACGATTATTTCACTCAGAAGGATCAGACATGGTCCTGACCTTGACAGAGTTACACTCTGGTTGGGAGGTAAGACATTTGTTGGAATGTCAATACTGCTGGGGAGCATCTGATCATTTCCTCTCTGGTATCATATAAGGTGAACAGAGGGAGATTACCTCAGAGACAATCCAGAAAGACATTTTGATGTCCTTGTTTCTATTCTAGCACAGTGGATCAGTATCCGTAAATGGGCTGTGCTGGTTGACTGGCCACCGCTGGAACAACATTACCTAAAGGACCTTTGTAAAGGATAGCTATACTCCTGTCTGTCTCTCTCTCCCTCAATCTCTTTTAGTCTCCTAGGGCTGCCGTAAGAAAATAACATAAAGGGAGCAATTTATACAATAGAAATTTATTTGCTCATACTTCTGGAGACTAGAAGTCCCAATTCAGAGCATTAGCAGGGCTATGCTCTCTCTCCGTTAGCTGTAGGGGAAGATCCTTCCTTGTCTCTTTCCTTTTCTGGTATCCCCAGGCATTTCTTGGCATTCCTTGGTTTGCAGAGGGATCTTCACATGCCGTCTTCGCCCTCTTTGTGATTCTGTTTCCTTGTGTGTCCTTCTCTTTTATAATATGCCATTCAGAGGGGATAACTGTTAGGATGTACTCTACTCTCATACGACTTCATTAATTTACCTGATAACATCTGCAAAGAAAAGCCCTCTTTCCCCCAGCATGTCCCCATTCACTGATGCAAGGAATAGGACATCCACATACCTTTATGGGGAACACAATTCAACCCATAACTCTCAATCTCTCTGTCTCTTTCTCTTTCCACACACACACACACACACACACGTTCCAGATGCTTCTATGGCTATGTTTTAGCATACACCAAAACACACCTGTGATCCATATCTTCGGCCTGCCACTTCTAAATTACAAGACCAAGAGAAAGGCAATTCATCTTTCTGATATTTCCTCATTTGTAAAATGGATAATAGTACCTCCCTGTCCGGGCCATGAGGATTTAAGTAAACAATTTATTTGATAACCCCTGGCACAATATCTAACAGACAACAGGTACTCAATGCTTGTGTGTTTTTGTGTGTCACTTTCACTTCCTTTGGGAAATTTTTTGTAGCTTGTATATTCTTTGTCATCACTACCAGGGAAATAAATCACTCTTACTTATGACAGAAATAGGGATACTGTGTAGAGCATTCTTGAATTGGTTCAATAGCCCTGATATTTATTGAGTTCCTCCCAGGTGCCAGGTACTGTGTCTAGTTTGCGATACACAGGAACAGTCAAGAAAAGGGTCCCCATCCTCAGACAACTCAAAACCAAAAAAGGAAAAAATAGATATGTGAATAATCACAGAGTCCAGGAACCAAAGTAAGACAAAAACTCAGAATAACTGTTTCTTACAAATCTCCGCTGGCTACACACAGCATCCACTAATATGTATGAAAAAACGGTTGTGAGAGGATATTTAAGTAGTGAGTGAATTTAGACTAAATACTTGATGCGGTTTGACACAACTCAGAAACCCAGTGTGTGGGAGAAGTATTTTCAGACCAAAGAGCATGAATAAATTCCATTAACCCCAAATAAAAGCTGCATTTGAGAAACAGGAGAGCTCTGTGATCTGAGAGACAGTTATTATTTTTCTAACTTAATTTCGTTTCTTATTTTGTCTGTCTTTTCCCGGAATTAAGACTCCTTTTTTTCCCATTTAACTTTGATGTATGTGTGTAGGGGCTGTAGATTCTATACAAATAATGTTTTCAATAATATATGCTGTCTCGGATAGACAGAACTGTTGGTAAAATATATAATAGAACATTCCTTCCAGCCACCGGCTATGATTCATTTATTACCCAGGTGGCCAGGGTTCTTGGGAAAAGAGATTGGTCATTTCTCTCAACATCCAACCCAGGGGTGGATTAACCAGCAAGCAAGCTAAACATGGGCTTGCAGTAACGCTTAACTGTGTTTACTTACTAATCTGCAGTGTACAATACCACATGGGTTTCACAAGTCTTTGTATTTAACTAGAATAGGGATTAATTATTGAGGTAAAACACACTCAGAGGTAGGGACTTGATATTAAAGATGTGATAAAAAAAAAAAAATTTTTTTTATCACTGTATCTTTGGAGTCCTGGTGGCACGGTGGTTGACAGCCTGGCTGCTAACCAAGAGGTCTGTAGTTAGAATTCACCAGACACTCCTTGGAAATGTTATGCAATAGTTCTACTCTGTCGTATAGGTTCTGAATTGACTGAAGCAATAGGTTTGTTTTTTTTGGTTTATACTGTGTCTTTAGAAAGATACTTTTCAACAATTATAATAATCAGGACTAAGATGCACCTGACCCAAGCCATGGAGTTTTCAATCGTCTCATATGCATGTGAAACCTGGACAATGCATAAAGAAGACCAAAGAAAAACTGACACCTTTGAATTGTAAGGTTGGAGAAGAATATTGAATATACCCTGGCCTGCCAAAAGAATGAACAAATCTGTCTTGGAGGAAGTACAACTAGAATGCTCCTTGGAAGCGAGGATGGGGAGGCTACATGCATGGCATCCTTTTTTTGGAAGCCCTTTCACAGCTCAGTTTTTGTCTTAATAAGCTTTCTCCCTGGAGAGCTTGCCACTGCTTCTCATTATTATTATTATTTTTTAATGTAAACAAGTAAATTCTTCAATTGAGAAGACTTATTTCATAATATCCTAGAGAAATGCTTAACCTCATTTAGTCCTTTTGTTTTTAATTTTTGGTATAGGTGTTTGGGTCTTCTGGTTAGCAGGAGGTAAGACATTAGAGAAGCTTCAAACACTGACGAAAAACAAATGTTTACTGAGAATAAATAAATAAACAAACTGCCAAAGTCTAGAACAGCAAAATAGCTAAACTGGGTCAGGGTGGAGCCTGAGTTGGTTATTACATGTATTTGCTTAGCACTGACACTATACAGAAGAGGAAAAATGCTCAGACTCATTCAGTAGGTTCCATAAAGGAAATGTAATAAGGTTATTAAATGAAGATTTTCAATAGATCATCAATAGTTACTGTCTTAGTTATCTAGTGCTGCTATAACAGAAATACCACAAGTGGATGTCTTTAACAAAGAGAGCTTTATTCTCTCAAAACCTAGTAGGCTACAAGTCCAAATTCGGGGCATCAGCACCAGAGGAAGGCTTTCTATCTTTGCTAGCTCAGCAGGAAGGTCGTTGTCATCAGTCTTTCCCTGACCAAGGAGTTTCTTGGGCACAAGGACCTCAGGTCCAAAGGACATACTGTTCCTGGCACTGCTTTCTTGGTGTATGAGTCCCCCTTGTCTCTATGCTTGCTCTTCTCTTTTATATCTCAGAAGAGGTTGGTTTAAGACATAACCTAATCCTGTGAATTGAGTCCTGCCTCATTAACATAACTGCCATTAATCCCATCTCATTAACATCACAGAAATAGGATGTTAATGACAAAATGGTGAACAATCACACAATACTGGGAATCATGGCCTAGAAAATTGATACACATATTTTTGGGAAACACAACTCTATCCATGACAGTGACCTAACATATTCATGATGATTATGGTATAAAATACTCCTTGAGAATTGGAGTGAGAGAAGCCTATTTTTGTTTGTTTGTTTTTTCAGTCATTTAATATTTGTCCCAATAGGTTTTCTATAAAAGAAAACACTAGTAATCTTAAAAAAAAAAAAAAAAAACTTAGAAAAAAAAAAATCACTTCCCCCTTTCAGTACAGTTTCTCTTCTATTCAGAGTTAGAAACACGCTATTTAACATCAAAACCCAAAAACCAAACCTGTCACCATCAAGTTGATTCTGACTCATAGTGAACCTATAGGACAGAGTAGAACTGTCTCATAGAGTTTCCAAGGAGTGCCTGGTGGATTTGAACTGCCAACCTTTTTTTTCTTTCTTTTTTTTTTTTGGTTAGCTGCCATATCTCTTAACCATTCCACCACCAGGGTTTCCTTAACATTGAAAGAGACCTTAATAATAATGATGACATTTATAATGTGAAATTTATTTATGTTTGCAGAATATATACAGTTCACAAAGTAATTGCATTTATCATATCTCTGAACACACAACAAAACACCACAGAGCAGGTGACATTACCAATATTTTAGACAAGAGGATTCAATAAGCAGTGATTTTCTGAATGACACAAGTCAGCATAGGAGTTTCCTTTTTAAAATATTCGCCACCACCACCACCATATTTTACTGTTTACTGTGTGTCAGAGACTGCCTAAGTGCTCCACAGATGCCTCTATTCCTTGTAACAACCCTCTATGGTAGATGTTAGGAGTCTGCCTTATTGATAATAAAACCAAAGATCGAATTAGTTGAGTTACTTCCACAAAGTCACATAACCAGTTGTTTCAAGGCTAGTCCTGCTCCAAGGTGATGTTCTACCTTCTAACGAAGATGTGTTCATTTTTACCCTGAAAGATAGTCATTTAGCCTCTACTTATATACTTCTGGAGCCTGTATATACATCCAGAATTAGAAAATTTGTGTGTACTTACTAGGATTTATTATCAGGTATGCTTAGCAATTTTTTTTTTTTTATTGCCAATTCAAATTTCAGCTCCTTGTAAGGTTCACTTATTAGTTCCAAAGGCTACCTCTCCCTCAGTCTTTAATTCTGTGAGGAGAGTTGAAAAGCTCTAACAGTAAATAGGAGAAAGTAATAAGAAAGCAATTTTTTTTTTTTTTTTTTTTGCATTGTGGACATGAACCAAGACACGAAGCTTCATGGCCCTCACCCATTAGTCCTTCAGTCATAGACGTTATACTGACATCACTCACAATCTGAAAACTCTCTCAGGTTTAGCACTGCACCTTGCTGTCTTACTTGCTTTATTTAGAAGTAATTTACCAGAAGCCACTCAGGCCCTCAAGTTTGTAAGGGATTTTAAGAAGATATTTCATCAGACTTCTCTAGAAATATCTTACAAGTAAATGTAAGTACCTACAGTATAGAATGTACTGTATCTACAGTGATGGAAAATTCAATGCTGCCTATCTTCTGTTGGATTGAGAAGAGAGGGAAATAGCACATTTAATACACTGAACAAAACTATACAGGATTAATTTTCTTACTTTATAAGTGAGTGATCAAAACCAACTGATGCAAGCTGCACACCCCCAACATGTTTTGTGCAAGGATGTGAACCTAGATCTAAATGGCTTTCTGGTAGAGGACATTATCTAAAAAAGCAAAACACAAGCAAATCATTTAGCTGATCACTTCTGTAACAGAGACCTTGAATAAAGTAAGGCTTTTGTTTTTTAAGTTGTTGTTTTTGTCTTTTATATATATTGGTGAGCTGGAATGAATCATTGGCTGAATAATGCCTTAGTGTCTCCAGAGAACTCTGAATGCTTGACTGATAAAATCAACATGTAATGGATGGGTTTAGAAATATGAATGGCTGTCTTTAGGAGAATGAATACTTCCCAAGCCAGAACAAGACTTGACTCACTGGTATTAGCGAAGCTAAAGGGGAAAAAAAAAAATACATCAAGAGAAAATAGGTTGTCAGACATGGTAGTTCAGAAAAATGCAGAGGAAAACCAACGTTATCTGTGCATATCTGGACAGTGTCCAAGGAAAGCAAAACTGAATCTTGGTAATGTGAGTATTGTCTAAGGGAACGTCAGTGCTCCTCTGCAGTCCAACCATCTCATGTTATGTATTCATCCTTCCTAAGAAGTGAATTACCACTAGGAATGGCCAAGTTTGAGGATATAGATTAGACCTGATTTTCTAAGAGTTAAAGACCTTTTTTTTTTTTTTTTGTAGTTTCAGATAAAGTCTTTATCAAGGTAAATGTCTCTTCTACTCTTCTTTAGTTTTCTTTGCAGAAACTTGAAAGACAATCCTGGGTCCAGGGGCTGCTGATTGCAACGGAAGAGGCACCAAAGTCCAGCTTCTTGTAGACTTTAGCACAAACTATCTGGATGGAATGCCCAGAATTGACGATACTTTGAAATTGAAGTAATGTGATCTGAGATTTGGTATGAGGTTTATGAAAAGATAAGGTGGACTATTCAGTCTTTAATGATACTAGGCCCCAGATTACCTTTAGCCTTTTATAATAACTAGGGTAGGCTAGATTGTGGTAACAAATAGAACTACATTTGTTATTAATAGCTCAACACAATAGAAACTTATGTCCTACTCCTATTATAGTGATTTCAGATTGGTTGGAGTAAGTTGGCAGTAGTTTGTGAGTGTATGTTTGTTTGGGGAAGAGGTTTTTCTCAACATGATCACTTAGGAATAAGACTGTGACAGGTCTAAGAGATTCATTACATGGCTCCCAAAGTAGCCCTTGGAACCGTTTCATCGCCCATGTTGAAAGGGGCAAAAATCAAAGAGGAACACGTAGAAGGGTTTTATGACCATGTCTGGAATAATACGTATCACTTATGCTCGTGCTCAGTTAGCTGCAGCTCTGTCACTGGGCCAATCTAACTTCAAGGGACAATGGGAAATAAAGTTTAGCTGTGTTCTCAGGGAGAAGAGAGGAAATGGTTTTGCCAACACCATTCACCGTCATACCTAGACAAAGGGAATTCTACATGTGGAGCAACTAAACTTACAGACAACTAATAGGGGGTTAGTATATCATTGCCTCAGTTACTCCTAAAGCATTTCATGGTGTGTGGGGGGGGAGGGGGAGTTGTTCAAGTATTTTTCCCCTTTTCTCCCTATTTTTTTCATCTCTAGTAAAGTTTATTAGAAGAGTCACAGGATTTGGAGTGGGATTATCTCGGATTCAAAGTCAGCTCTTTTACTTTCCAGCAATACGACCTCATTAAGTTTTAGTTTCCTTATCGGCAAAAGGAAGGTAATAATATCTAGGGTGCTAGAAGTCTTTTTTTTTTTTTTTAGAAGTCTAGTCTGGGATGAGATTTTATGTTAGGAAAATTCTGTGTTTAGGTTACATCTGCTAATCTTAGGACAATTTGGTCACTAGAAAAATGGAGAAGAATGTACCTTTGGTCTTAACTGAAAAAAATTGTTCAGTGTCTCTAATGGTTTTTGCTTTGTTCTTTGTTTTCCTCCTTTTATCAGTTTATTGAGGCATACTTTATATACAATAACATTCACCAATAGTAAGTGTACAGTTTGATGATTTTGACCAAATGTACACAGTAGTGTAAGGACAGTCATAATACAAGACATTTCCCCCTATTTCCATCACCCAAAATCTTCCCTCAAGCCCCTTTGCAGTCAATACCTTCTTCCTGGTCCCTGAGAACCACAGATCTGATTCTGCCACTACAGTTTTTCTTTGCCTAGAACTTCATATAAATGGAATTACAAAGTTTGTTTTCTTGCTTGACCTCTTTCACTTAGCATAATGCTTTTGAGATTTGCCCGTGTCTTGCATATACCAATGATTCATTCTTTTTCGTTGCAAAATAGTATTCTTTTGTATAGATATTCCAATTTGTTTATCTGTTCCATTTACTAGTTGATGGATATTTGTGTTGTTTATTTTTCTAGTTAATATAAATAAATATGTGATGAACATTTTAATACAAGTTGTTGTGGGAACACTTTTTTGCTTATTTTGGGTAAATACTTAGGATGGCACAGCAAAGTATGTTTTGCTTTGTTTTGATGCTGGCTAGTTTATACGCATTTACTAATCTGGCTTCTACTATAACTCCATATCAGGAAGGGGAATGCTTTGCATAAAAGGAAATAGATTTTGATTACTAAAATGTAATAACCCCCATTTGATACTTTGTTTTCTGTAGTGATCTTTCAATTCTGGTCAGTGTGAATTTGACAGACAAATAGCAATATAATAGCTACCTCTAGCTAGATTTCTATTGGTATCCAGCACCAAAAAAAAAAAAAAGCCAAACCCAGGTCTTAATAGCAACACAACAATTACAACTACAAAAACGGTGAGTATTTAAGCCTAAACAAATCTGCCTGTGAGAAATGTTAATTTTTTAAAACACAGAATCTAAGATTGGATTTGTCTAAAGATCCCAGTTAGGAAGAACATAAATGAGAATTCAAATCCAAACCTATCTGATTTCCAATTCCACATAGTTGCCATTAATCTTTTTTTTTTTTTTTTATTGTGGTAAAATACATATAACAAAAACTTTTCCATTTTAAGTGTATAATTCAGTGACATTAATTACATTCACTCTGTTGTGCTACCATCACCACTATTCATTTCCAGGAGCTTTTCATCACCTCAACAGGAACTCAGTAATTTGCAAGGCTAAAGAAAACTTTCTGGCAACTGGACACCACTGACCTTTCTGTCTGCGAGAAGACCTACCCGGGTGCCTGGTGGCTCCTCTCTTCTCACCAGGCATCCTGCTACCCATGACAGGTAATGCAGAGAAAATATTTCCCAGGATTTCTGCATTACATGAACTCTACTTCAACTTTTGAGAGTTATTTCCATTGGATTCTGTCTTCTTAATACAAAATTTTTAAAATTAGATATATTTAGTGTTTTAAAAAAGATCATTACAGCAGTCCTGGACAATAGATAAGTATCCTAAAAATTAATCACTACTTTTTTCAAAAAGGCAAGAGAATTTCTATCGTTGACAAACTCCTTAACAACAAAAACAAAACTCTGCAAATCTTTCTAACAACGTGTTGTTCTCTTTGAGTGCACCATGTCAAGCTGACTCTAGAACTTCTAGCCACAACAGCATTCTAGGCCATAACAAAAAGATGATAATGGGAATATCCTGTATTTTTTTTTTAACTACCTTATCTTTACCAACAACATTGAAACATTTAGCTTTCATCTATGCCTTGCATAGGAGCCAAGAATGGTGTTTTTCTCATAAAAAGTACTCAAATGTGTATTTATTCTCAAGCACAAGTTAACCTTGGTCAGCTTGTCATTTCCCTGTCCATTTGTTTGGATGATACCATCCACAATTATGTAATTATATTCTCTTTATAAGGACTTTGTTTCAGCAACAACTAAAGGACAAATTGCTCACAGATGTAATATAAAATGGTATCACACAATTTAATCAAATAAAACAAATTCATCTTTTTAAAATTCTATTAAATTATTCATTGCATGATTTTTATTAAGGGTGGTGGTTCTCAAAAAACAAGACATAGATTCACTTAAGTGGTACTTGAAGTACCAGTTGGGAGATCTTATATTTCCCTCATTATTTTATAAATCAACATTTTTTCCTAACTTCTTTTTTTCTTTCTGCTAAAGCTTATTGGAAGAGACACAGATTTTGGAATAAGATAATCTGAGATGAAGGCTAGCGCTTTCAGTTTCCAGCTACATGATTTCTTCAGGTTTTAGTTACATTATTAGCCAGAAGACGGTAATAGTATCTACTTACAAGGCTGCTGTGAGGATTCGGTGACTGCTTAAGCCACTCAACAAACAAATGTAGAATGAGAAAAAGTTTAGATGGGGAATGGTAAACTCAAACTTGTGATGAGCTCAGGGGCCCATAGGACATCCATAAAATATTTAAAAGCTGGTGAATATGTGGGACAGAGTCGAACATCCAGAAAAAAAATCCGAAAGGTAACAGATGTGGATGACTGTTGAAGCCCATCAAAAAAACAAACCTGTTGCCATCTAGTTCTTTTCTGACTCATAGCATCGCTGTAGGACAGAGTAGAACTGCCCCCATAGGGTTTCCTAGACTATAATCTTTATGCTAGAAGTTCCCACCAGGAAATTTGGAAGACAGCTACGTAGCCAAATGACTGCAAGAGATCCGTATATATGCTTATTCCCAAGAAAGGTAATCCAACCAAATGTGGAAAATATCAAACAATATTAATATCACATGCAAGAAAAATTTTGCTGAAGATCATTCAAAATTGGCTGCAGCAGTATATTAACAGGGAACTTCCAGAAATTTAAACTGGATTGAGAAGAGTACATGGAACCAGGGACATCACTGTGGCTGTCATATAGATGCTGGCTGAAAGCAGAGAATATCAGAAAGATGATTGCCTGCGTTTTATTGACTATGAAAAGGCATTCGACTGTGTAGATCATAATAAATTATGGATAACATTGAAAGGAATGGGAATTCCAGAACACTTAATTGTGCTCATGAAGAATATGTACAAGATCAAGAGGTACTCCTTCAGATAGAATAAGGGGATGCTTCATGGTTTAAGTCAGAAAAGGTGTGCTTCAGAGCTGTATCCTTTCACCATACTTGTTCAATCGGTATGCTGAGCAGCTAATCCAAGAGGCTGGACTGTTTGAAGAAGAACAGGGCAAAAGGATTGGAGGAAGACTCATTAACAACCTGTGTTATGCAGATGACACAACTTTGCTTGCTGAAAGTGAAGAGAACTTGAAACACTTACTGATGAAGATCAAAGACCACAGCATTCAGTATGGATTACACCTCAACATAAAGAAAACAAAAATTCTCACAACTGGACCAACATCAACAACTGGACAACATCATGACAAATGGAGAAAAGATGGAAGTTGTCAAGGATTTCATTTTACTTGGATCCACAATCAACAGCCATGGAAGCAGCAGTCAAGAAATCAAGAGATGTATTGCGTTGGGCAAATCAGCTGCAAAAGACCTCTTTAAGGTGTTGAAATGCAAAGATATCACTCTGAAGACTAAGGTGTGCCTGACCCAAGCCATGGTATTTTCAATCGCATCTTAGGCATGCAAAAGCTGGACAATCAGTAAGGAAGACCGAAGAAGAATTGATGCCTTTGAATTGTGGCATTGGTGAAAAATATTGACTATACCGTGGACTGCCATAAGAATGAACAAATCTTCCTTGGAAGAAGTACAACCACAATGCCCCTTAGAAGGAAGGACGGCAAGACTGTGTCTTATATACTTTGGACTTTTTATCAGGAGGGACCAGTCCCTGGAGAAGGACATCATGCTTGGTAGAGTACAGAGTCAGCAGAAAAGAGGAAAGCCCTTAATAAGATGAATTGACACAGTGACTGCAACAATGGGCTTAAGCATAACAATGACTGTGAGCATGACTAAGGACTGGGCAGTATTTCATTCTGTAGTACATAATGTCGCTATGAGTTAGAACTGATTTGAGGGCACCTAATTTTTTTTTTTTTTTTAACAACAACAATCTTTATGGGAGTTGACTACCACCGTCTTTCTCCCATGGAGAAGCTGATGGGTTTGAATTGCCAATCTTTCTGTCAGCAGCCGAGCACTTTTTAACCACTGGGTCACCAGGTTCCTTTGTTGAAGCCCAGGGAAGGAAAAAGATCACCCAAGGTAAGGATGTGGAGTGAGTGGGACTCTGTGAGGAAGAGGCAGAGATCTAGGAAACATCAACATGTCAGGAGTATGCATCGCTGCCTCAAAGACAATGCAGAAGAAGCTTCCAGAAAGGAAATGCATAACCATGGCCTCCTGCATTTTTGTAGGCTAAAATTGAACACTGTGCTATTTTTATGAGGCTTTTGTTCAGTTGATAAAAGAAAAAAAAAATGTAGCCCTGAAAGAGCACTGGGAAACACCCTGGGAACCCTCTAATTGGCTAAACATTCAATTTTTCTAAGATGTTGGTGGCAGCTGGTCAAGCAGTCTTTTCTTCTACTTTCCAATTTAGATGAAAATGCTGCCAATAATCCCTTGCCAAAGAGTGACAAACCTGTATGCTTTCCTTACAGGAGAGGCTGCAATGGGGGTGAAAGTGATAAAGAGGGCATCCAGCCAATGAAGTTTACAACCCTGGCTAGATCCAGCTCCTCTCTTGGCTTCATTTAACAAATATCCTATGTATAGAGCACTTATCACATATAATGCACTGGGCATTTGGGGCAAAGATGTAAGTGGAATGTAGTCTTTGGCAATGGGAATTTTATAATCTGGTGAGAAATGGAGCCATGCCAACTGACAGGAACAAGCACAAAACAGAATACCTAACACCATGCCTGGACCACAAGTTTCTTATATTTCTTGAAGTGATGGAGAACTTCTATCTCAGGCAATCTATTATATCTTATCCTATATGGTGAGAAAAATATTACCTGCATTTTATATATGAGCAAATTAAGTCCAAGAGACTTTAAGAAATTTGCCTAGGATCACAGAGGCAAAAAGTGGTAAGGATTAAATGGGAGTACATGAGCTGTTTTATTCAACTACAAAGCAAAGAGCTCCTCACATGATACCATCTGGCCATGCTACAATTATAAATGCAGAAAACCGATCATGAAATTTTAAGCGGGAATACACTGGTCACCTCAAACTCTGAGTAAGGAAAAGAGAGATGGACGGAAAGCTAGAATTAGAGCCAGAGATAGCACATAGGAATGAGAAAATGAGAGAGAAAGAAGGAGGAGGAGAAGACAGACACAAGGAAGAAGAATAAAAGAGAGGGAGTAAGAGATGAAAGGAGAGAAAATGAGAATAAACAGAACGAATGAGGGAAAGAACTATGAAACACAAGCAATGGAAACACATTCTTTCCAGCCAATAATATTTTTATGAGTTTCTTCCTCAACCTCCAAAAGGTGAAAGAAGATCTTTACTCAGTGGGACATCTTCAAAGGGAGACTAAAAGCTCTATAGTTAATAAGGTAAAAAAAAAAAAAAAAAATCATTTCCAGATATCAAGAAAATCAGGAGAAATAAAATAAAGCTCAAAGGGAATATAAAACCAAAGATAAAAATCAGAATATCTTATTACTAACTGAAGGGTTTTGAAACAAGCACAGGATAATATTTATAGACTTGTACTCTGTGAAGGAAGATATTTCTGTGGTATGCGTACGTATGACATGAATACATGTGCGTATAGGCCTAGTAATCTGCCTATCTTACCTTCATCTCAAAAAAAAAAATTATTATTATTGTTATTTTTTTTTTCATCTCAGGACCTGTGAAATGTAGAGCTAGAAAATTTCACTTGAGTCTGGACCTCGCTCTTTACCCAAATATTTAGGAAAACAATTTATCTTATATGAGCCTCAGGGCTCAGGGTCCTCAGTTGTAAAATTGAAGCTATACCTATCTGAGGATTGTTGTGATCAAATATTGTATTTTAAGTATGTTGAAGTTGTTGGGTCATCCCAATTCATAAGGACCCTATGTACAACAGAACGAAATACTGCCCAGTCCTGTGCCATCCTCACGATCGTTGTTATGTTTGAGCCCATTGTTGCAGCTGTGTCAATCCATCTCACTGAGAGTTACCCTCTTTTTTGCTGACTCTCTACAAAGTATGATGTCATTCTCTAGAAACTGGTCCCACCTGATAACATGTCCAAAGTATGTGAGTCTTAGTCTCATCACCCTTGCTTTTAAGGAGCATTCTGATTGTACTTCTTCAAAGACAGATTTATTTGTTCTTTTGGCAGTCCATGGTACTTTCAATATTCTTCACCAATACCACAACTCAAAGGCTTGAATTCTTCAGTCTTCCTTATTCATTGTCCAACTTTTTCATGCATATATAAGATGACTGAAAACACAATGGCTTGGATCAGGCACACTTAGTCTTCAAGGTGACATCTTTGTTTTTCAATACTTTAAAGAGGTCTTTTGCAGGACATTTGCCCAATGCAATGTGTCTTTTGATTTCTTGACTGCTACTTCCATGGGTGGTGATTGTGGATCCAAGTAAAATGAAATCCACAACAACTTCAATCTTTTTTCTGTTTATCATGACGTTGCTTACTGATCCAATTGCGAGGATTTTTGTTTTCTTTGTTTTGAGGTGTAATCCATATTGAAGTTCTTCAGCAAGTGCTTGAAGTCCTCTTCACTTTCAGCAAGCAAGGTTGTGTCATCTGCATAATGCCGGTTGTTGATGAGTCTTCCTCCAATTCTCATGTCCTGTTCTTCTTCACATAGTCCATCTTCTCACATTATTTGCTCAGGATACACATTGAATAAGTACGGTGAAAAATACAACCGTGACTCACAACTTTTCTAACGTTCCTAACTTTAAACCACGCGGTATCCCCTTGTTTTGTTCGAATGACTGGCTCTTGGTCTATATACAAGTTTCTCATGAACATAGTTAAGTGTTCTGGAATTCCCACTCTTTTTAATGTTATCCATAATTTGTTATGGTCCACACAGTCAAATGCCTTTTTATGGTAATAAAACACAGGTAAACTTCTTTCTGATATGCTTGGCTTTCAGCCAGGATATATATGACATCAGCAATGATATCCCTGGTTCCATGTCCTCTTCTGAATCCAGCTTGAATTTCTGGCAGTTCCCTGTTGCTATACTACTCCAGCCACTGTTCAATGATCTTCAGCAAAATTTTACCTGCGTATGATATTAATGATATTGTTCAGTAATTTGTGCATTCGATTGGATCACCTTTCTTTGGAATAAGCATAAATATGGATCTCTTCCAGTCAGATGGCTAGGTAGCTGTCTTCCAAATTTCTTGGCATAGACTAGTGAGCACTTCCAGTCTTGTATCCTTTTGCTGAAACATCTCAATTCGTATTCCACCAATTCCTAGGGTCTTGTTTTTTGCCAATGCTTTCAGTGCAGTTTGGACTTCTTCCTTTGGTACCATCAGTTCTTGATTATATGCTACCTCCTGAAATGGTTGAATGTCAACCAATTTTTTTGGTACAGTGACTCTAGGTATTCTTTCCATGTTGTTTTGATGCTTCCTGCCTCTTTTAATATTTTCCCTGTAGAATTCTTCAATATTACAACTAGAGGCTTGAAGTTTTACTTCAGTTCTTTCAGCTTTAGAAATGCAGAGCATGTCCTTCCCTTTTGGTTTTCTATTCCCAGATCTTTGAAAATGTCACTAAAATACTTTACTTTGTCTTCTCGAGTTGCCTTTTGAATCTCCTGTTCAGCTGTTTTACTTCATCATTTCTTCCTTTTTCTTTAGCTACTCAACCTTCCAGAGGAAGCTTCAGAGTTCCTCTTCTGACATACATTTTGTTTTTTTCTTTCTCTCCTGCCTTTTTAATGATCTCTTACTTTTTCAAGTGTGATGTCCTTGATGTCATGCCACAACTTTTCTGGCCTTAGGTCATTAGTGTTCAAAACATCAAATCTATTCTTGAGACGATCTCTAAATTCAGGTGGGATATACTCAAGGTTGTACTTTGGCTCTCCTTGATTTGTTCTAATTTTCTTCAGTTCCAGCTTGAACTTACATATGAGCAATTGATGTTCTGACCCACAGTCAGCCCCTGCCTTCTTCTGACTAATGATATTGAATTTTTCCATTCTCTCTTTCCACAGATGTAGTCAATTTGATGCCTGTGTATGCCATCTGGCAAGGTCCAAGTGTATAGGTGCTGTTTATGTTGTCAAAAAAAAGATATTTGCAATGAAGAAGTTGTTGGTTGGTCTTGTAAAATTCTATCATGTGATCCCCAGCATCATTTCTGTCAACAAGGACATGTATTCCAACTACCAATCTTTCTTCTTTTTCTCCAACTGTCACATTTTAATCACCAGATATTATATATGTATCCTGATTGCATATTCGATCAATTTTAGACTGCAGAAGTTGGTAAAAATCTTCAATTTCTTCATCTTTGGCCTTAGTGGTTGGTGCATAAATTTGAATAGTTGTACTAACTAGTCTTCGTTGTAGGTGTATGGATATCATCCACACCACTGACAAAGCTGTACTTCAGGATAGATCTTGAAATGTTCTTTTTAACGATGAATGCAACACCATTCCCCTTCAAGCTATCATTCCCAGCATAGTAGACCATATGATTGATTCAAAATGGTCAATACCAGTCCATTTCTGCTCACTAATGCCTAGGATATTGAATGTTTATGCATTCCAGTTCATTTTTTATGATTTTCAAGTTTTCTAGATTCATGTACTTTCCACATTCCAATTATTAATGTATGTTTGCCTCTGTTTCTTCTCATTCTGAGTCATGCCGCATCAACAAATGAAGGTCCCGAAAGCTTGACTCCACCCATGCCATTAAGGTTGACTCTACTTTGAGGGGGCAGCTCATTCCCAGTTCTCTTTTAAATGCCTTCAAATCTGAGGGGCTCATCTTCCTGCACTATATCAGACAATGTTCTGCTGCTATTCATAGAGTTTTACTGGCTAATTCTTTTCAGAAGTAGATCATCAAGTCCTTCTTCATAGTCTCTCTTAATCTGGAAGCTCAGCTGAACCCTATCTGGGTAGGACAAACTAACAGACTTGTGGGGGATGTTGAGGTAGTAGTGATATAATGATTAAGAGCATGGGCTGTGGGGTAAATGCTCAAGTTTGAATTTTGCCCCAATGGTTAGTACTAAGCAAGGTGTTTTACTTCTGTAAGCATCATTTCCTCATCTGTAAAATGGGGATAATAATGGATCCTAACTCATGAAGAGGGTTTAAGGATTATTTAAGATAATGCATAGCACGTATCTCAACTTACTGGCAAGCAGTAAGTTCTCAAAAAAGACTGTTTGAAGGCAACAGATAAGTAGCAACTTTGGTGAAGGGTAAGACAGTACACAATACTGGGGAAGCCAGCACAACTTGTCCAAGACAGTCACTGAAGTTTCATACATACACATGCAAACTCCCTGAGGGACCGAATTACTGGGCTGAGGGCTGTGGGGACCATTATCTTGGGGAACATCTAGTTCAATTGTAATAACATAGTTTATAAAGAAAATGTTCTACATTCTGCTTTAATGAGCAATGTCTGGGGTCTTAAAAACTTGTGAGCGGCCATCTAAGATACTTCATTGGTTTTACCCTGTTGGGAGCAAGGGATAATGAGGAAAACCAAAGACAGAAAGGAAAGACTAGTCCAAAGGACTGATAGACCACAACTACCACAGCCTCCACAAGACTGAGTCGAACAAAGCTAGATGGTGCCCAACTACCATCACTGGCTACTCTGACAGGGATCACAACAGAAGGTCCCAACCAGAGTTGGAGAAAAATGTAGAATAAAATTCTAACTCACAAAAAATGATCAGACTTACTGGCCTGACAGATACTGGAGAAACCCCAAGAATATGGCTCCAGGATACCCTTTTAGCTCAGTAATGAAGTCACTCCTGAGGCTCACCATTGAGCCAAAGAGTAGACAGGCCCATAAAACAAAACAAGACTAAAGGAGCATACCAGCCCAGGGGCAAGGACTAGAAGGCAGGAGGGGAAAGGAAAGCTGGTAATAGGGAACCCAAGGTCAAGAAGGGAGATTGTTGACATGTCATGGGGTTGGTAACCAATGTCACAAAACAATATGTATACTAATTGTTTAATGAAAAGCTAGTTTGTTGTGTAAACCTTCATCTAAAGTAAAATAAAAAATTTTAAAAAAGAAAAGAACACAAAGGAAAAAAAGTACTATTTGATGATGATAATGAAGATGACAATAGTGCCTATAAAGACAACAATGATAACGATCATATTGATGATGACTGTGGTGATGAAGATGCAATATCCTCTGGGAAGCCTTCTTTAACCCCTTCTTTACCTCTGGTAGAGATAGGAATGCCCTTCTCTATATTGCTGTATGATTTTGAACATAAATCCCCTATATAACTTTTTAAATGATTGTGTGGTAACTGAATTTTCTGCTGCAGTGGGTTTAATTGTATCTCGCAAAATTCATTACCTTCGAGTTGATTCTGACTCACAGCAACCCTTTGGGACTGCCCATTAGGGTTTCCAAAGCTTTAATCTTTAGAGAAGCAGGCTGCCACATCTTTGTCCTGTGGAACAGCTGATGGTTTCGAACCACCAACCTTTTGGTTGGCAGCTGAATACTTTAACCACTGCACTACCAGGATCCTTATTCCTCAAAAAGATATGTTCAAGTCCTGACCCTCATAACCTGTGAATGTGACTTTTTTTTTTTGGAAATAGAGTCTTCGTAGATGTAGTTAAGTTCAGATGAGGTCGTACTGAATTAGAGTGAACCCTAATACAACGTCTTTATAAAAGCAGAGACATTTTGACAAAAACACACAAAAAAGAGAACACCATGTGATGACAGAGACAGAGATTGGAGCGATGTGTCTACAAACCAAGGGAGCCAAGGATTGCTGATAACCACCAGATGCTAGGAGAGAAGCATGAAATAGATTCTCTCAAAGCCTCCAATAGGAACAACTCTGCTAACACTTTGATTTCAGACTTCTAGCTTCTAGAACTCTGAGAGAATATATATATATATTTTTCCATTTTAAGACAGCTGGTTTGTGGCATTTTGTTCAGGCAGTCCTGTTTCTTTCTTTCCTGTTACTCCCTGAGCTTCATAAGGTTCTATCTCAGTCTTCTGTGTTCTGTCATTGCTTTGGACATCACGGCAGACACAGAAGAACACCTACTGAGTAGCTCAATCAATTGAGAGGGTGTTCTGGGTAGCATGTTGTAAACTCTAAAGCAGTGTGAGACTGTTCATTAGTGTTAACGCAGTTGTTCATGTAGGTCTTTGTGCTTGTTCAATTAGTCTTCCAAATAATAAGCACCCTGTGTTTTGGGGAAGGCGTCCCATAACACCACCACCTGTGACTGTGAAAACAGCATTTTTTTGTTTGTTGTGAAGGCAAAGCAGGAAGAAACTGACATGGAACTGGAGGGACTTAATGAAACACGGGAAAGAAAAAATTCAAACAATATAAATATTCTTAAAACTTTATTGATGAAAACATGGTCCATACTTTGGTGGCAGTTATAGGACGGCACCTTCCATAATATGGATGACATAGGTAGAAGAGGCCTGAATATAACCACATTAGGATATTGTGTACTGAGTTTTATTTATCTAAGTCACAAATATACTCTGAGAATATTGGCCCATTATCAGCTCGGGACATACTGTGTACCTTTTTGTTTCAGGTAAATATCATACATTTCCCCTAACGTAGAATAACTGCATCAACTCCTATGGGAAACCTATTTTGGCCTCATTCATCCTACCCACTGTGCCATGCTTCTTATTTCTTCCTCCTAGTTTCCAGATACTGATAATAAAAGGCAACAATAATGAAAACTTAAAAAAAAAAAAAATGAGAGTATTTGATTTACATCAGAACCAACTTATGCAGAGTCATTAGAATGGAAACTCTTCTAAGTGGTGACTACCTGTACTTCATTGTAACTAATTTTTACTCCCAATGGACTATGACTTTCTTAATATAAGGGACTGCATTTTACACATCTTTGGATTCCCAGTCCCTAGCACATCAAAAATATTAAATGATTTTATATATTTGTTTAGACATGATTTGCACTCTGCTCAGACCTTGTTAAGATCAGAGAAACATCATTTTTTTGCTGTCCCAGAAGGAAGTGCCACATTTACTTTAGATTTTAAACGCAGTAACATCACACAGTATTCTGTTTGGGAAAGTAGACTTTGAATATGCATACCAGGCTTGAGATTAATTATTAAAATGAAACTTTACTCAGAAAATTCTCTTTTGAGATCCAGAAAGAATATTTCCACTTGTGAAACATTATTGTTTTCCAGGCCAGTAAATTAAAATATCCACTGTGATTTTGGCTGTTTGTTATGGAGAAGAGTATTACATAGGGTATAAGAGGAGCTGTCATTGTGTTAACTGGAATATCAACTCTTTTGCAACAAAATCATATTCAATGATTGTTTGACAAGGGTTACATTCCCTTCCTCTCTGTTGCCATTACCAGTAGTTGGTTAGCAATATAATGAAAAATTTCAAAAGTGTTAGTTTAGCCACCATCTGAGTAGAGCTTAATTTGTAAACCCTGTGGAATTGGACCTCTGGTCTAAATTCATAGTATAGCCTCAGAGCATTCTATTTCACCAAGAGATGATACACAGAATGTATAAGGTTTCAACCTAGCTTGACATCAAACTGAAATGAAGTCTTTGGACTGCAATATTTAAAGTGAGAGCCTTTATTAACCACACACCTCAACATTTAGTGATTTATTTGTGGTTTCTAAGAGCTAGAGTATCATAACCAGAAAGGGCATTATAATTCAACTGTCCTAGGGTTTGAACTCCAGCTCAAATACTCTAATTGTGTGAAGTTAACATTTTAAGTAGCTTAGCTCCATTTTTTAATCTGTAAAACTGATATGACAATCTAATTTGCAGGGCTATTTTAAAGATTACAGCGAAGTGGTATGACTCATAGCGACCCTATAGGACAGAGTAGAACTGCCCGGTAGAGTTTCCAAGGAGTGCCTGGTGGATTTGAAATGCCAACCTTTTCGTTAGCAGCTGTAGCGCTTAACCACTACACCACCAGGGTTTCCAGAAACTCTATAGGACAGAGTAAAACTGTCCACAGGGTTTCTAAGGCTGTAATCTTTACCAGACTGCCACATCTTTCTCCTGAGAAGCAGCTAGTGGGTTTGAGCTGCTGACATTTCAGTTAGTAGCCGAGTGTTCAACTGCTGTGCCAACAGGGCTCCTTAGTAGACATGAGGTATTCATAAATGGTAGCTATTCCACTTTTTTTTTTTCCTAGTGTAAATGTCTGGATTCTGGTCAGATTTGATACACTAAAAAGGAACGTCAGTATACAGCATAAGTCCATGTTGTGAGGCCCTATTTCTCTCAGTAGATGAATAGACAGAAAGATAGATATTGAATTTCATTCCTATAATTAGCTTATACATGTCCCTTGAGAATTAGCTTTTAAAATCTGCACATACTTTAGATTAGCGGAAGTTTCCTTAAGGGACAGAATTTCTCTCAAAGCAGGAAAGTAGAAACTGGAAATTTAATAAAGATATGGCCAAAATTAGAGTAAGGCTGTAACATGATGATGACGATAATGATGACAATGACAGTGACGGTGGTGGTGAAGATAACCATCATTTATTGAATACCTATCATGTGCTCGGCTCTGTAGTAGATCGTTTTTATACATTACCTCTAAGCTTTAACAGTGTCTACAAAGGAGATATTATCTCACCCATGGTCTGTAAAAACTGAGGCTCTTGCCTCAGTGACTTGCTTAGAATCAAACAACTAATAACTGGTAGAATGAAGGTCTAGAATTCAGATATTCTCTGACTTTACAATCAGTGGATGTAACAGAGTACCGCTTTACCTGAAGAAATATAAAGAAAGCCACTTGTCAAAAAACTACTAAAAGGAAAGTCAAAGATCAAAAAAATATGTGACCACATCTTTAGAATCATTCAGGGGAGATTTCAGTGCCTTAACTAGCCAACACAAAAATTCTGGTCACATTATGTGTCTAACCCTGTTTGGACACAGTTGTAGTTTGCTAATTATTCAGAAAATCCAAAATACACTTGGTTACTGTGGTGAACATATTCATGAGCTTAGTCATCTTGAGTATATTGACCATAGTTCTGGATCCACAAAGGTGAATTTAGCCTAAATTGTGTTGCCTTCATGAGGCCTGAACTGCATTGAGCCCACCTATCGTGTCTTTTTTTTATCATGTCAGAACATGTAGTCAACCTTCTTCTTTGACACTGCTATCATTTTGTGAAATAACATCTATTAAAAATAAATGGTTCCAAATAGGCATTTTTAAACAGATTTCATGACATTCGCTATGTGCATTAAAGTATCCAAAATAAATGTCTAACCACAGAAAGTATCCACATTCACTTTTTCATTTCTTATTCTTGTTATCTTTTCATTTCTTTTTCTTCCTATTCCAAAAAAGGTAAAATAAACACTTGCCTGAACACAAATAATATCATCTGCATAGCAGCTAAGTGAGTAGATTTTTTAAACCATTCCTGTATGCCAGTATTTATGAACACTCTTGGAGAAAACATAGCCAGCTTCTCCAGGAGGTGAGTCAACTCCCAAGTGTCAAAGCTATCTACTTCCACAAAGGCTCTACCAAGCAGCTGCTCCAAAGAGAGATCAACATGTGCACATCTAAACTGGTTGCCAATCTACTCTTCCATTGAAATTAAGTGCCATGGTATTATGAGGATGGATCTGTCAAGACCCATATGCAGACCCTGGCCTAATTATCAAGCTGCAGGTAGCACCTGGATGGCTACAGGGGTGGATTACGCAAGGAGTCAGTCATACACAGTGTAACTTAATAGGATTGTTTTGTGGGAGCTTAGAAAGAGGGAGTTCCAAAGCAACAGAATGAATTAGCCAGTTGGGACTTTCACTCGGTGGAGTTTAATATTCTCTACTGCTGCCCATTAGTTCAGTAAAACCAAATCAAGTCAATTATTTAACAAAATGTTTATCTTTTAAATGCAATCCTTTGCTAATCATGAGATAATAGATGTGAAAAAAGTTTGACAGGAAAAAAACACACAATACACACAGTTATTGTTAAACTTTGGATTAGGCTTTTTTCTGAGATTGGACTGGTGCCTTTTGACAATTCTCTCTGGCATATAGGCTGTTTTCTGCAGATGGTCCCAGAGCCTTGGCAAGACCAACTGCATAAGAATTAATGGTTAGTTACTCTGGGCTTATGAACCAGATACCTGAGCAGTGACAAGACAAGAGGTCTGGGAAGAACCAATTCTGACCTGAGCAAAGTTGATTACCATGTGTGATCATTGCCAAGTCACTTCCTTCTCTGAATCTCAGATACTTCATCTGTGTAACGGGTATGAATGTCTAGGTCACACAGTTATAGAAGAATAACAATCAAGCTAGGTATTTATTACTTGCTCAGTATACCTCAGTTTCCTCCCCAAGTCTCAGAATTTTACCCTATGCTGCCAATATTCTAAGCCATTAGATAATTTCAGGTGGGAGCTGGAGGAGGGTGGCACTTAATCAAGGCCACAGCTGTAAAAAGCTCATAGATCTCCAGTTTCAAGTTCTCAGAAATGTTATCCTTTGGTGCTGTCAAGTTGGTTCCGAGTCAAGAGCAAAAAAAAAAAAAAAAAAAGCATGAAACCCATTGCCATCGAGTCAATTCTAACTCACAGCAACCCTACAGGACAGGGTAGAATTGCTCCATAGGGTTTCCAAGGAGCAGCTGGTGGATTTGAACTGCCAATCTTTTGGTTAGTAGCCTAATTTCTCAACCACCATGCCACCAGGGCTCCTCCAAACTCAATCCTCCCAAAAAACCAAACCCAGTGCCGTCGAGTCGATTCCGACTCATAGAAACCATATAAGACAGTGTAGAACTGCCCCATAGAGTTTCCAAGAAGCACCTGGTGGATTTGAACTGCTGATCCTTTGGTTAGCAGCTGTAGTGCTTAACCACTATGCCACCAGGGTTTCCTCTAAACTCAATAGTGCCTATAAAATGTATGTGCCCAACTGTTAGCTCATTTCCCCATTTAAAATTATTCCTACCATGCAAATTATTAAGATAAATACGAGGTTTCTACTAATTTATCAATAAAAACCCTACTAAAACATAACTATTTTACCATCAATTTATCTTAAGACTTTTCTTCTTCCTGAATGGAATATAAGAGACATACGGAAAGTCAAGAAGACAATGGAGCTTTGTTTCCTCCTTACCCATTGCTGTCGACTCTGACTCATATTGACACTATAGGACAGAGTAGAACTGCCCCATAGAGTTTCCAAGGAGTGCCTCGTGGATTTGAACTGCCGACCTTTTGGTTACTAGCCATAGCTTTTAACCACTATGCCACCAGGGTTTCCATTTCCTTCTTAGCACCTTGTTAATATTAGGTTTTTGAAGGAAGAATTAAAAGAGAAAATATTATACGTGGAGGCTTGTGCTTTATATTTAGGTCATGATTTTCTTCTTAACATTTTAGCACCAGCCATAACTCATCTTCTTGGAGAAATGAGCTAGAGGACTTGGTTTGACTGCAATTTTGCTATTTATCTACTGGGATTATGGACATGTTATTCAACTGATATTGAAATATCAATATTTTCGTATTAAGTTAGCCATAAAAGTCTCAATGTTATATATTTTAATTGATCTTTAATAAAAATGCAAGATTAAAGTAAGTTCTTTTCTAGAATACTTATATGTGTACTTCCCTAGAATGTGAGCTCCTTGAAAGCACAATCTCTCACAAAAAGTCACTTTCTGGCACTATTACACATTAAATTCACATAGTAATGCACTAATTTTAACAAGTGAATGAGAGAATTAGTTTACAAACTGGCAAGTTCTTTCCTTTAAAAAAAAAAGTTTTTTTTTTTTTTTTTCCTAAAATAAGTCAGCAACTTGGTATAAATGAAGAATATAGTACGGACTTTGGATGCAGAAAGCCTTAAATTCAAATTCATTTGAGGGAGTGAGTGAGGGAAGGAGGGAGATAGATAGATACAGAGGTAGATGGATGGATGCGTAGATGGGTGGATGGACGGACAGATTGAAAAGGGAAGGCTTGCTTTCAATTATAGCAGAATTCTGAGCATCAGCCAGTAAATGTGGCGAACAGAGTGCTGTATTTAGAAAAATTAACAGTTTCAACTGTCTCGGTTAAAACTGTATCAGGCAAGAATCATCAACGGATCCTAAATCTAGGGAAAAATTATGATAAGGAGCACAGTATTTGCACCATCTTAAAGAATCTCCCTATAGTTCACTTACTAGTTACCAGGGAATAAAAATAGTAATTATACAGTGGGGAAAACTGGACAGAACCTTGAGTAGGTGAGCAAAATTAACATCAATTAGGGATAGATGGAGATTCTGTGTGCCCAGCTGTACTCTGAGAAAGACACAACATGAATCTAATCATGAGAAAACATTAGATAAACCCCAAGTTGGGAGCATTCGATATTAAACGGGTGGGGTTATTCTTCTAAAATGTCAGTATCAAGAAAGAAAAGCAATGGAAATGTTCCAGATTAAAGGAAACTAAGGAGGCATGACAGCTAAATGTAATCCCTGACTCAAGACTGGTTATTGTCTTAAGAGAGGAAAATACTATAAAGGTTATGTTTCTGGTCAATTGTCAAAACTAGAATACAGACAGTAGATTTGATTATAAATGTGGTATCAATATTAAATGCACTCAAGTTGATAACTGCATTGTGGTTACCTAAGGGAATCCTTCTATTCTTAAGAAATATGTGCTGATGCCATTAGGGTTTAAGGTCCATAATGTGTGTAATTTATCTTCAAATGATTCCGAGAATGTGCAGAAAATATAAAGCAAATAGAGTAAAATATGAACAATAGGAAAACTTGGGTAATAGGTATTGGGCGTTCTTTGTACTGCTTTCATATGTGCAAATTTTCTGTAAATTTCAAATTATTTCCAAATAAAAAGGTAAATTTTATTTTTTAAATACCATTTTGGGTATATATCATAGACAAGGAAGTTATAACACGGACTGTTTTTTTTTGGTTGGGCATTTTATATAGACAGCAAGGCAGAAGTGGAATGGAAGAGTCAGGTGTCCCAAGTCTTTGTAAGACCTTGTAATTTGGTAATACTCTTGTCTGCCAACACGTCTTATATTTCACTCTTAGAATAGGATTACTTTTAGCTCTTTTTCTGCTCTAAAAGTTGAAACCATGTCTCTGACTTCAGTATGAAAGTTTTTGCCACCTCCCACCCCCAACACCATGCTGCTCTGCACACTCTGTCCCCCCTAGAATGTTTTTTCGAGACCAGGGACATACAAGACAGGAGTTCTACCAGTTCAAACTGGAGCTTCTCTAGGATCTGCAGATCACCTCTGCCCTGGTGGTCGAAAGAAGGGACTCCCAGGCCAAGTGCCGAAGATCTGATGGAAAGATCTTGGGTCTGGGTTAGAGGGCTCCACCTTAAAAATCATAGGCATATTACACAAAACTACATAGTAAAATTTCTGGCTGCAACTTAAAAAGTAATACAGCCTACGGCTCTTTCTAGTATATAAAAGGAACAGATTTTTTAATGGAACAAAAAAGGAAGGTTTTTTGTTTCTATTTTTTGCTTTTATTTTGTGAATATCGAATAGAGTTATTCTAAGTCACTCAGGTATGAAATAAATGACTGAACTAAAATTGTGAAATGACTTCAATTAAAAGAATAACAAAGCCTGCTTTCTCCTGCTGGTGTACTAGTCTATTATAAAAATCACTCTGCTTTTTAGTGTATAGCATTCAGACCCTCGGTCAGGTGACACAGATGCAATTGTTCAAAAACTTGATCTCATAATCATACCTACCTTTATCAATAATATAGAATGCTGGAGCTACAGGGTACCAAAACTATGCCTAGCTCCTTAGTTTACAAAGGAAGTAAATGGGACTTAGGGAAGTTAGTGGTAGAGAGAAGACAGGCACCCAATCTGGTTCTAATTTCATAGTTCTACTATGCCACTCAAAATGGATTATGACACCTAGAATAATTCTAACCCTGTGAGAAAACACAGATACAAAATTGGAAAATAATCCCTATTCCCACATCTCAGAGTGGTTTGACTGAGTATTATGGGAGTTAAGGCTAGGTAATGGGTCAGCTGCTTTTTCTCCCACACTTAGCAAGATACCTGGCAATAAGCTGGTATTCAATACATGCTTATTGAAGAATTAAGTGAATGCAAAGTTATTATGCACCATGCTCTTACTATGCATCTATTGTGTGTTAGACACTATATTAAGTGTGATAATTCCCACTCAAGAAGTTCACAGTGAACTTGGAAAAACATGCAAACAACAACAATAGACTTTTGTAATATTATATGGTGAGCGCAATTGTGAAGAGGTGCCCCGGAAATGTTTCAAGCCTTTCAAATTGAAAAACTAAAAAGAAATAGGCCTAAATGTATCATAACCCTACCTGGAATAGACAAACTGTGGCAAAATGTGGTATCATTTAAGACTGAAAAATCCAAGCTTTGGCTAGCATAACTTCTGACTATCATGTAACTTTTTTTTTTTAACTGAAACTGTAGTGCTGTAGAATAGCCAAGTGCATAGGAATGAGGTAACCCCTGCAGGGTGTAGCTAATCCTACTGAGTCACCCTGGGCAAAACTCAAGTTTGTGGTAGAAAATGGGTACTCAAAAGAAAGGCTTTACACAGAATCAGGCAGTGTTTCGTTCTGTTGTGCACAGGGTCGCTAAGAGTTGGACCCGACTCAACGGCATCTAACAACATTTTGTAAAATAACTCTCAATTTGACTTTGTCTAGTTTTGTTATGATTAAACTGAAGTCACGTATTTTGGGTAAAAATACACAGAAATGATGTTGTGTCCTTAACAGTACATTCTATCAAGGGGTACAAGGATGTCTTACTACAGGTGATACTAACCACGATCCACTGGTTAGCATGGTATCTGCCAGATTTCCCCACTGTAAAGTTGCAGTTTTTCCCTTTGCAAATATAAACAGTACTGACTTAAGGAAAAAAAAAAAAGAAAGGCTTTACATTAAGATGAAGAAGTCACCTTCTCCTTCTGAGACTAGGGATTACATTCAATTAGTACACACTAAGGTACTGAGATATCTAGAGAACATTTAGAAGAAGATAGCAAGCTGGACTCAACTGGAGGCAGGTGGGAAATAAGGCAGAAATTTAAGTGGGAAGGAACGCCAAGATTTGTCTTGGATTGGGCTGGGTCATGGTCATAAGTTATTTTCTCCATTGCATTTCTTTCCTGTTAAGGTCATAACTTCAGAGAAATATTAAAATTATAGCCTTAGCTTTGTTCTATGGGATGTCGTGTATCTTTAGTTGGAACAAATAAGGAAGGAAAGGTCAGTGACAGTCCACGGTGAGGAACCTCTGTGTCCATTGGGGCTGCACTGTTACCAAGGCCATCTCCGGCAGAGGCATCAGAGGGTGAAGAGTCAGAGGGGGCAAACCTAAGTGACTCTTAAGCACATGCGAGTCCCAGGGTGTGCCTCCTAGAAAAAACCAGTGAATGCTTTGTTGGGTTGGGGAGCTAATTTCTGGCAATTAAGCCTTCTTAAAATGGAATGAAATGTACTACTATTTTCTGTGGCAGTTTAATAAATTCTGAAGTGTGCAAATGACACTAGGAAATTGAGAGACATGTTTTAAGAGTCCAAAGAGATTCAGATTTGAAAAGCCAATTCTGAGTTTGGTATTCAAAATAGAGGTATCTGTGAGACATCAAGATGAATGAAGAAGTATAGAAGGCCTCCTATTTTACATGTTTTTAGTGTTATAAGTCAGAATCGACTCAATGGCAAAGGGTTTGGTTTTAGTGTTTTACAGTTTGTAAACTCCTTACATATGTTTTGAAATTATTTGCCTCCATTTCTTCTTGAAATTATGTATAGTCTTTTTAGGGTTTACTGTTTGACATAATATTACTTCAGGGTGAACTGAGATTTTTACCTTCTTCCTTTTACAGATAAACTGTAAACTGAACTTCCCAAAGGTCACGCAAGGGGAGCGATGGAACTCCTGAGCTAGTGTCCATTTAACAAAGTGAAAGTATTTCCTCTAAAAAAAGTCCCAGGCATCAAGGAAATTTTAGTTCATTTCAGGAAATAAGATACACCCCAACTCCATATTCTACAGCCCAATCTCTTAAACCTAATTTGATTATCCATTACCCATTGCTGTCCGGTCAGTTTCAACTCCTAGCAGCACCGTAAGACAAAGTAGAACTGCTCCATAGGGTTTCCAAAGCTGTTAACCATTATGGAAGCAGACTGCCACCTCTTTCTCCCTCAGAGCACAGCTGGTAGTTTCGAACCACTGACCTTTTGGTTAGCAGTAGATCGATCACTCTAACCACTGAGCCTCCATGGCTCCAATTTAATACTTCATATAAAATTAAATTATACTTGGTGTAAGTTTCATTCCCTCATTCATTTATGAATCACTAAATAGCATTCAGTAGAGTTTTCATGTAGCATTTCTCAGTGTAACTCTCTTTTTATATAAACTTTTAATTTTAGATAAGTTTAGATTTACAGAAAAGTTGCAAAGAAAGCACAAAGAGTTTCCGTACACCCACAACCACTTTCCACTGTTACTACCTTGGCTGCTAACTGAAAGGTGAGCGATTCGAACTCACCAGCACTCCTCAGGAGAAAGATGTAGCAGTCTGCTTCTACAAAGATTACTGCCTTGGAAACCTATGGGGATAGTCCTATTCTGTCCTATAGGGATGCTGTGAGTAGGAATCCACTGGACTGCAATGGGTTTTGACAAAAGAATAGCATATTTTTTGTAACTAATGAATAATACTGAAACATTATTTAATTAACTAAAGCCCATAGTTTACTCACCTTTCCTTAGTTTTTTTTTTTTTCCCCCCCTAATGTTCTTTTTCTGTTCGGGTATTCCATCTAGGGTTCCACATTGTATTTAGTTGTCATATGTCCTTAGGGTGCTCTTGGCTGGGCCAATCTCTTGGACTTGCTTGTTTTTTTATGAACTCGACAACTTTATGGAATATTGGTCAGGTATTTTATATAATTTTCTTTAATTTAGATTTTTTTTTTTTCTTAATAGTCAGACATGAGTTATGGGTTTTAGGAGGAAGATCACAGTGGTAAAGTACCATCTCATCATACCATATCAAAGATACATACCATCAACATGACTTATTGTTGTGATGTTACCTTGATCACCTAGCTGAGGGTTTGCTAGGTTTCTTCACTAAGTTACTTTTCCCCCCCTTTCCAGACTGTACTCTTTGGAAAAGTCACTATGTACAGCCCATACTTAAAGAGTAGGGAGTACCTGGAGGGCACAGTACCTACATAAATTATTTGGAATTTGTCTCAATGGGAAATGTATGGCACTCTCTTTGTATTCCTAAACATCAATGTAATGAAAAATTATCACATGTATTAAGAACCATAAAAATTATCATAATTATCATATAAGTCAATCAATCAAACAGACAAAACAACCCTTTGCTGTCGAGTCAATTCCAACTCATACCGACCCCATAGGACAGAGTAGAACTGCTTCATAGGGTTTCCGAGGAACAGCTGGTGGATTCAAACTGCCAACCTTTTGGTTAGCAGCTGAGCACTTAACCACTGCACCACCAGGGATCCTCATGTATTTTCCTTTTTATTTAATACATAGGGAAAAGACCTTTCAGGCATAAACACAACAGTTTTTCTTTTACTGTTTTTGTTTTGAAACACCAGCTCATGATGCCTTTATCCTCCAAATGGCTATAATAATTCTTAACTTGCAGTATTGCTGTAAAATTTAGAAATAATTTATGCAAAATACCCAGCACATAGTAGATCCTTAACAAAAGATAATAACTCATAAATACTAAAAAGAGAATATTTTTATTTTTTCTGATATATAGGAATGATGTTAGATATTACATGAAATATTAAGTGAGATTACAGTTCACTTACCAAATGAAATAGAAAGGAGGTGGTTCGGAAAATGAGAGAAAAGAAAATTATCTTATAGTATTAGTAATACTTTATAGTTTTTATATTTGAATACAGTACAAAGAGCAATATCTTTTATTTTTTTTTTGCAAAAGGAAAAATAATAGCATAATGATGAGTATGGTAGGGTGTATAAGAGCTACGGCTGCTAACCAAAAGGTCGGCAGTTGGAATCCACCAGCCACTCCTTGGAAGGCCCATGGGGAAGTTCTACTCTGTCCTGTAGCATCGCTTTGAGTCAGAATTGACTCAGTGGCAATGGGTTTTATATTCCCAAGGATTAAACATTTATTATAGAACGTTTTCTTATAACCAGCCAAATGCATAATCTAAGGTCAGAAACCTTACGGCTTTTGAGTTTCTTTCAATCATTAAAACCATGGTTGAGTTATGTCCCTTCAATAGTATTCACCAAATACTTATTGAGCACCTATTATGTATAATAGGCATTGAAGAATACAAAGATGAATAAGACAGTGTCCCTATCTTCAAAAGCCTCCTTGGTTAATATAAATTATAGACCCCTAATTATAATAACAGGAGTTGGATACAAAAATAACAGAAATGCTGTCTGAAAAAATGAAGGGGAAGCTTCATAGAGGGGGTGTTGCTTAAGGGCAGGATGGGAGCTGAACAAATTTTTCGAGGAAAGAAGGGCATTCTAAATGTGCTGAAATGGTTTTATGCACAGATGTGTACAAGAAAGAAACAAACTATAGCCATTCAGTTCTTTTCCCCAATCCCATAAGTCTCTCGTTTGTGTAGCTTTAGCTCCAGAGTTGGGGTAATTTTTTGGCATTTGACTGGCTCTGCTGCTCTTTAGGAAACCCTGGTGTTGTAGTAGTTAAGAGCTATGGCTGCTAACCAAGAGGTTGGCAGTCTGAATCCACCAGGTGCTCCTTGGAAACCCCCTGGGGCAGTTCTACTCTGTTTAAGCCCACCTCAGGTTATAGTCATGCTCTGGTGAAATAAATTATAGTTTAGTGGAATAGAAAAATATTTTCCGTAGAAGTCTCATTCCACTAAGAAAGCATTCTCCATAATGGACTAAGCATTTCAGCTCCTTTAGTTGAATTCTTCTGCTCAGATTTCATTAATATATAGGTGACTACTAAAGCAGTATCAATTATGGTCACTTAATAATGTTCCCTCCCCTTCTGTCCTAGGCAAGGCAATTTATTTTCAAATGCATAAGCTGCAAATGGAGAGTTATTATTATGGTAATGGACTAAAATGCAAAGCAAACGTGGTCATGACACATGGAAAAACACTCCCACAATGCTGCCTGGCAAAGATTTGCATCTCTGAGGGTATTAAAATGGTCCTTTTATTTTTTCCTCCTTTATTAGCATGCTCGACTATTTATTCCACACACATGTCCCAGTGCTTCCTTGTGTGCAGGGATTGTGTGCAAGGGTGCAAATGCATGGTTCCTGACTTCAAGGGTCTGGTTGAGAAAGCAATGTGAACACTCTATCATGGAGCCATTTCTTAATCTGGATTCTGCACAGAAAGCCAGTGATGCTCAGAGGGCCTGCCTACATATGCCTGGTGGTGTCAGGGGAGGCTTCAGAGGAGGTGAGAGCTGAGACTGAAGGGATGAGTAGGGATTTGCCAGGTTAACAAGTGGGGAGAAGGCACTCCTAGCAAAGAGAACTGTACTTGTGAAGGAACAGAGCACAGAAATGCTTGTGCATAGTGGAGGGAAAAGGGAAGTTCAGAGAGCTAAGCCTGAAAATGAAAGTGGGGGAGAATGGGTGATGTTTCAAGTTCTAAGGCTGCCAAGTCACAACTGTAAATACTGTTTCTCTTAGAAAGGTGGGTCTTTAGCATCATCATGAAAGCATCATCTTCCAGCGCCATATTTCTATCACGTACCTTCAGTTTTAACTTTTTTTTTACAAATTATTGCCCTCAGTATAACAAAGAAGCAACTCTTCCCATTCAGCCTCTGGCTTTTCCCCAAGACTGTAAGCATTATGAGGGCAAAGATGGTTTCTGTATTATTAACTACTGTAATTCTTGTGCCCAGAACAGTAGCTGGTTCATAATCGGTAACCAATGAATAACTGTTGATTGATCACTGATCTAATATCACTGATCTAATATCACCACCCTTCTCGTAAATATTACATGCATCACCTCAGGAAGGTGATTTAACGCCTCTGAGCATCGTTTTCAACTATACAATGTACTAAATCCCTCTCGACACTGTCAGGATTAAATGGGGTAGTTTATGTGAGAGCCTCAGTACAAACACCTAGCATATAAAATATGTTTAATGTTTAATACCTGTTAGTTCTCACCCCTTTTTTCATTCTCTTACTCTCATGCACTAATCTCACCTATTCTACTGAGCAACAGAATTAAAAAAGCAATCATGGAAACTAAACTTGCTCTGCAACCCGGCACTGAGCCCATGTTTCAGTGACATTGGTTCATCGTTCTCCAATATTTCACTGTTGAACATCTGCCAAAAATAATTTAAATTTACTGTAAACCAAAAAAACCAAACCCAGTGCCGTCGAGTCAATTCCGACTCATAGCGACCCTATAGGACAGAGTGGAACTGCCACATAGAGTTTCCAAGGAGCGCCTGTTGGGTTTGAACTACTGATGTTTTGGTAGCAGCCGTAGCACTTACCCACTATGCCACCAGCGTTTCCAAATTTACTATAAACTTCCTAAATGGTATGTTTCAAACCTTAACATTCTGGCATTTACTTCCAAAATTCTACCTTGAATGCATTTTTTAAAATTATAAGTGGCCTCCTGATTGCCATATCTGTTCACCTCTTCTCTTATCAGATTTCTTAGCGAGAATTTACCTCTCTTTCCTTGGTTTTCATGACATCTTACCTTCTTGGTCTCTAACTCTTGAGAAACTAGAATCCTGTTGTTCCCTGCCTCTTCTTCTTCTGCCCGTCCCCTGAATTTAAACATTTCTTAAATTAGGTCCTTTTTCCCTCCATTCCCCTCTCATAATTCTATGTATTCTTATTTTTACAGCTTTGTTCTAGCCCTTCAACAGTCACAACTAGCCCTGGACTTTCATAATGACAAGAACCACCTACCCACCTGCCAGTGGGACATCTCTACACAGTGCTGGGATACTCTCCTAAATCACTGTGGCTAACATAGAATGACTTACTGCCCTCCTTTTCCACTCTGGCCCTTCTTCTGTGTCCATAAGAAATGGCATTATCTTCCTCTTTGAAATTTTAATCATTTTCAAGTTCCAATGATTCTTCAACTTCTGTAGACCATTACTCAACAATATCTGCAATTTTAACTTTACAGTGTAGCTGGTACCTAATCCTCATCCCTGCTCTAAAGACTACTGGCTAACTCTGGCCTCACCGCCTCTCTCTCAGATAATTACATCAGTTTCCTCTCTTCCTCCAGTTTCTTCTATCTTCTGCAGTTTAGGTCACATTCTATAGTCACAGTGACGTGGTATAGAGCACACAACTATTCATGCCATCCCCTAGTTGGGAAGTTTCTAACTGTCTCTATTATTTAAAAAAAAAAAAAAAAAAAACCCCAAGGCATTTCAGCCCTCCAGTCAAATCCACAGCACACATACCTCAGGCAACCTTCTAAAAGTGGAGAGGGTGAGAAGGCCTGCCTTATCAATCCATTTCTCCTCTAAGTATCTGAGTCATGTGGAACTCATCACCGTAATGGTATGGTCTCTCACCTTGCTGACTTGGCATATGCTATCTCTTCTGCCTGGAATGCCATCATTTTCAGCCTGGTAAAGTTCTATCATCTATCACAGCTCAAACTGTACATTTTCAGGCCTGGTCCAGGGTCTTGAGTGATGTATTCTAACACCCAAAGCAGAAAAACAATTCTCCTTCTCTAAGTCTGAAAATACAGTCTCCTTCATAAATGTGTGTTGTACCCACACACTGAAATAATTTAGAGTGATGGTTAGCTTTCGTTCGGTCTGTTATTTTAGGCTCCTCCATTATCATCAGCATTAGAATGGGACCGTTGACTTTAGGTATAAGATTAGCTGGAAGGTTTATTACTCCAAATTAGACCTTCTGATGAGATTCTAAACTCTCCCACATAATTATTGCCAGCAAGAAATGATCCACCACCATATTTTTAATTGCGGCTTCTTTTTTTTTTTTTTTGAGGGGGGAGTGTGGGGAGAAATGGGGAGGTTGATTCACTGAAATGAGTCAGGTAAACAGCATTTAGTGCTGGGGGATTTAAAGGTTCATCCGTTTCTATTTATTCCTGTAACTTAAGAGCCCAATTAAATATAATGGGTTAAAGTATTAAAAATCTGTTTGATTATTACTATTTACTCAGTGAGAGACTGATTAAAGCTTAGGGAAAAGACAATTCTATTCACAGAGCTGAGATGGGGAGAAAGATCAGAAATAGTTTATAGTCACATTTCACCTTATATTCCTCAAGGCTTTTAATGGGGGGGGGGATTATGGAAGATTTGAAAGTCAGCTCATCAAAGGCTGACCTAATAAGGGGAGGAAGCAGCCATAATATTGTCTTATTTTTGTGGGCGAGACAGCATATACCTTTCAGTTGTTAGAAGTGTGTCCCATACCAGTTTGTCCCAACTCTGACCATCTGTGCTCCCTGATAGGCATTATCTCCTATTACATAAAAATGCAGTATCTTTTCTTTTCCTTATCCCCCTTACTCCATTGAGTTGTGCCAGATTATATTTTTAAAGCAATAAACTCTTCGGTGGAATTAGTTTAACCAAGATGTTTCTGGATTGAAAAGGACAGTATATTGGCAAGAGCGCTGAACTTGAAGTCATAGACCGTTGATCTCAAGTCCTAATTGTGCCTTACTGCTTCCTTTCTTCATTCATTGGAGAAATATTTTATAAACTAGCTATGGGACCCTAGCCAAGTTAATTAACCATGCTAAGATTCAGTTTCCTCCCTGTGTAATACAGATATAATCATTATGGCTTGCCTCACAGGATTGTTGTGGGGATTGAATAAAATTATCAAAGTCTTGGACACTTTAAAAGCACTATGTAAATCCACACATTTTGATGCTGAGAGAATAGTGAGATGGGAAATTCTCAAACATCTTTAAACCTTCTCTTCATTGTGCACTAATCCACACAGTTTGATCCAGTGAACACTTAGAACACAGAGTGTATACACTAGGAGCCCCAGGAATACACAGACATTATTTTGTCATGACTTTTTTTCCCCTAAGGACTAAAACTGGGGAATAGCACAGGGGAATAACAATGCAAGAAAGCCTAAGCCTAGGGTCAAATAATGGATGTCAGCAGTAATATATGAGTTCAGAGGAAGGAGAACGTGAGGAAGGCTGCAACATTACCTTCCTGAACTTTCATGCTACTGAGAGGGACACAGTCTCCATAGGACACTCGTGAGTTGATAGGACATAACTAGCAGCTGAAATGACCCGGCTACTCTACCTGAGAATCACCCCCAAGGTGGTAATTCTTTGTTAGTTAATCATTGTTACTTCCAGTCTGGTAGATTCTGACTCATGGTGACCTATTTCACACAGAGTAGAATTGCTCCATATGGTTTTCAAGGCTGTGACCTTTCAGAATCAGATCACCAGGCCTGTCTTCTGACGCACCTCTGGGGGGTTCTAACCACCAACCTTTTGGCAGGTAGTTGAGAGCTTAGCTGCTTGCACCACCCAGGGACTCTTACCCCCAAGGTTAGATACAGAAAATAATCATAAGAAGGCAGGGCTCTAGAATAATGGGTTGGTGGAAAACACAGTTGTCCAAGGGCATGAGACAAGGAGTAGACTCTGCTTCCCTCATATATATACACAAGTCATTTCTCCCATCGTCCCTAAGCCTTCCTTTTCCATTTTTCTCTCTCTTTCATTCTTCTTTCTCCTACATTCCTCTTTTCAATTTCTGGTATTCTTTATGATCTGGGGTAGAGGAGGCATGTTATGTAGAGAAGAACAAAGGTATTGTGGGTTTTAGAGTAAGATATAGCTCTATGGCTTACCCTTATAAGCCAACAACTGCTGGGCAATCCAGTTCAAGTCCCTGTACCTTTGTCTACTCATCTGCATAAGTAGAGTAATAATTATCTTACAGGCTGTTAAGATTTTTAAATAATAGAAGGAAGGCAACACTCCTCGAATAGGTGCTTCACAAACTGACATTTTCATGCCTTATAATAGGTGTTCAATAAATACCTCAATAAATATTACTAATCATTGTTGACTCTATCACCTAACTTCCACTATGAGAGAAAGTTAAAAACAACAAACAAAAAAAAAAACTCTCCTGAAGGGCTTTAAAATAACTTTCTTTTAAATATAAATTTTGGCTGCTAACCAAAAGGTCAGCAGTTCGAATCCACCAATTGCTCTTGGAAACCCTATGGGGCACTCCTACTCTGTCCTGTGGGGTCTCTATGAGTCGGAATTAACTCGATCGCAATGGGTTTGACCAAAATACTTAATACTTCTTATTAAAACAATCAATAGCAATTCTGTTTAATAAATTACACAATCAGATCAGTTGTAAATTTTTAGGGTTTTTTTAATCATTATTATTTTAGTGGACAAGGAAAGGAGAAGTTGGTTGGATTCAGTATAATGGCCCAGGTTTCAAAATTATATACACATAAAATTTTAAAAACTGAGAAAGAGTTATTTTCTTCCTTAGGTGCTAGGAAGTGCTGAGCAAGAATCTCAAACCCATCAGCTATATCAGCCCTTACTAAATCCCCGCTTTCTTTTCCATGTAAAATTTTATAGATCTCATTGAAAATTACTCTAAGTTGCTGCACACACTAGCCTAATGTCCTTAAGAGGATCCTCCTTAGATAGATATTGCTCTCCATTCTACATGACCTAGTGCACTAAGAGGCCCATTTTGTGTCTGAGAAGCAGCATGCTGTAATCCTAGAAATAATGTAAGCAGCCAACCAGCTCTAAATTCAAATGACGTGTGCATGTGCAGAAAGGCATTGTTTGAACTGAAACAAATGGTTCAGAGGTTATTTAACCTGAATTAACTTAGCCATTTAAAGTATGATTTTTGGCATTTGATTAGCCCTACCACATGCCACTCTATGTCATAATAGTAGTTCACATTGCTAAAACTACAGATCTACCTCAGAGTTTATATACATTTTATAACCATTTTATTGATAGAAAGCATCATAATTTAAAAGTGTACTGCCATGGACTGCCCCATTTTAACTCATGAAGCATAGTGTGGTGACTAATTTGAAGGCTTCGATTTCCTCCTTGTCTTAATTATCTAGTGCTGCTATAAAAGAAATACCACAAGTGGGTGGCTTTGATATTTATTTTCTCACAGTTTAGGAGAGTAGAAGTCCAAAATCAGGGCACCAGCTCTAGGGAAAGGCTTTCTCTCTCCGTCAGCTGTGGGGGAAGGTCCTTGGTACTTCAGCTTCTGTTTCCTCTTCCTTAGAGATGTCCATGTGATGTAGCAGCTATCTTCCCCCATCTCTGCTTAGTCCTCTGTTCTAATCTACTGTTTTTATATCTCAAAAATGATTGTCTTAAAACACACCGTACGCCAATATGGTCTTTTAATACAACAAAGAAAATCCATTCCCAAGTGGAATTATACCCACATGTATAAAAAACAAAACAAAATCTACTGCTGAGGGTTCAATTCCAACTCATAGCAACTGTATAGGACAGAGTAGAGCTGTCCCATGTGGTGTCCAAGGGGCAGCTGGCGGATTCAAACAGCCAACCTTTTGGTTAGCAGCTAAGCTCTTAACCACTGCTCTACCAGGGCTCCAAACACAGGTATAGGGGTTAGGATATACAACACATGTTTTTGGTGGACCCAATTCAATCCATAATGCCCCTGGGTAAATTACTTAAACTTGGTGTATATCTCCATACTTGTGGATGTAATATTGTTTGGCAATAGGGTTTTTCTTCTATCATGTTAATGAGGAAAGAGTAGAGTAAGGTGAGTCCTAAATCTAATCGTTTCTCAGTTATAAGAAGAGCAGGACAGACACAAAGACACCCACAAGGGGAAGATGCCGCATGAAGAGTGACACACATGGCAGATGCATCTACAAGCTCAGGAACTCCAAAGACTGCCAGCTGCTAGGAGTGAAAAAAGGAGCCCTGGTGCAATGGTTAACTGCTCAGCTGTTAACCAAAAGATTGGCCGTTGAAACCCACCCAGAAGCTCCACCAGAAAACATCATGGCGATCTGCTACCATAAAGATCACGGTCTAGAAAACCCCATGGGGCAGTTTTACTCTGTCACATGGGGTTGCTATGACTCAGAATTGAGTCACACAACAACAGGAGTTAAAATAGACAAAGAAGTTCCTCCCCCTTGTCTTATTCCCTGAATTGGGACTGAAAGCCTCTTGAACTGTGAGAAAGTAACATTTCCGTTCTTTAAAGCTACCCAATTGTGGAATTTCTGCTACAGCAGCACTAGGTAACTAAGACATTTAGGTTTAGGAAACATGCAGTCATACAAAGCATGATCCAGCTATGAACACTGGCTGGGTTGTTGCTGTAAAGCCCAAATTCTCCACGTTTCATACTACTTTCCACGTACACAATCCAATCAAAGGAGTACATTTTAAAATCAGTGAGGCAAGCAATCACTGAATGAGTTTTAACAGGAAAAATAGCTTTAATAAGACTTTATTGATAAAGTTAACCAGGTAATGGAGTAGGCATAGCCTTCCAGGGAGAGGGAATAACATAAGCTAAGGCTTTGAGGCATGAAATTTATTTTTCAGGGAGCTGCATATATTTTGGTAAGGATTTAGAGTTTGAGGCAGGGAATAGCTGGAGAAGAGACTGGGAAGGTGTGCCTAGGAGGACATGGAGAACCATGAGCACTTCTTTGAGGAAACTGGATTCATCCTTGACCAACAGAAAGTCACTGAGAAGTCCTAAACAGAGAAGTGATACAGAGAAATCTTATCCCTCTTCCCTCAGAAATCTCTATCATATGTCTATTAAGGAAATTTAAAGTCCAACATTAGAGTTAATCTTCTAGATTCCAATTAGAGTCAATCTTCTGGATTCCAATTATTGATACTTCTACTATCAGGGTTTGCATTCTATGGGCCTTGAACCCCTTGGAGATCAGGAAATTGTTACAAGAAAAGGAAATTGTTACAAGGGATCCAAGAATTCCTGCATCTGTAGATTAGAGGATTGGAGAATGCTATAAGGCCTAAGTTTTCCTTTTGCATGTTCAAATTCATTTTTCTCAGTTAAGCTGTTTAACAGGACAGCCTTGTATCATCCGTGCTTTGAGGGATCAAGAGATAACCTATATCCATGCCTTGGGGGCGAGGTGAATATTACAGTGCTGCAGAGACAGTTTAATCAGTCAAAGGTAGCTAATAAAGAAGCCAGGATCAGAGGCCCACAGAAAGAAGTGACAAGCTTCAATGGATGCAAATCTATGGAAAATGTGTATATTTCTCAGGATCCCAAGAAAATTTGTGAAGAGTGGAGTGGACTGCGTAGGGTTATCGGGACTCCTTTAGGAAGTCCCTGGGTGGCACAAAGAGTTAAGTGCTCAACTACAAGCTCAAAGGTTGGTGATTCAAACTCTTCCAAAAGTGCCTTGGAAGACAGGCCTGGCAATCTGCTTTTCAGTCTTGATAAACCCTATGGAGGAGTTCTACTCTGTACACATGGGGTCACCGTGAGTTGGAATCTACTTGATGGCAACTAGCAACAAAAACAAAGAAGAGTTAAGGAAAGGATACCTGGGAAGGTGGAGAGTTTGAGGTCACTTGGAGGATACATATTTATTTTTCATGTTTCTCCTCTCCTCCAACTATAGAATCCTCCAAGTAGCAAACACAACTCATGTTTCTCTGTACAGGCCCCATTTCCAATAAGCATTCAGTACAGAAAAGGATGAGGAAGGGTGATGCTTTTTATGCAGTGGTAAAGAACTTGTCTGAATCATATTCAAATGTTTGGTGGAAGGTAGAACATGCAAATGATGAATTTGGATAACTGGCTGAAGAGATTTCTAAGAAAGGTCTTAATGGGGCCAGGTGGTTTCTCCTTGCTCTTTATAGTAAAATGTGAGAGAAATTATTATGCAAAATGAAAACAAAGATTTGGAAAACTCTGTTGTAACTGAGGACAGGTGTCCCAGAATGTTCACCAAGGACATGGCTACATAATCTAAGAGATTAAGCCTATGATTGCTGGATCTAATGACTACCAAAGCAGAAAACCCATCAGCTTACACTAAAGGGAAGAGAGAAAGAACAAAAGGTAAGGACAGTGTCTACTTCTTGGAATTCTACAGGCAGAAAACAGGCCAAAGGAGCTACATCTGCTATATTCCAAGAAAAGAAAAGCACCATCTCTGGAGCAACCTGGAGATTAGCAGAATTGTTGGATGGAGCACGGGAAGCAGGGCTTTCTCAGTTTCAAAGGGTGGGGTCACAGCCTTCTAAGTTTCAAAGTGTTGGATCTTTGCCAACTCAATTCTGGAGTGTGAGGTTGCCCTTAAGGTGTGCCAGGGGGATAAGGCCACTACCTAAAGCTGAGGGGGTGTGGGTTTTATGCCCAAGGGGCAGAAGAATGGGGTCTGACAGGGCTGGGAGGGTGGGGTTGCCGCACAGGTGGACCAGGAGAAGGGGCCTCCTAAAGCTAAGGGAGCAAAGTTGCTATTCCAGAGGGCCTGTAAGGCTGAGGTGAAGCTGAAGGCCAAGGGCCTCCCCACAGAATCCAGAGGGCATAGCCAACACCCAGATTCTAGAGGCCATAGCCATTGTCCAGATGGTCTCAGAGAAGACAGGATTATTTTCAAACCTTGAGAGCTAATGTGATTTGGTTTGCTGGGTTTTGGACTTTCTTGGTGCCTGTTGGAGCCATGGTGGTGCAGTGTTTAAGAGCTATGGCTGCTAATCAAAAGTTAAGGAGTTTTAATCCAACAGCCACTCCTTGGAAACCCTATGGGGCAGTTTTATTCTTATCCTATAGGGTTGCTGCGAGTTGGAATCAACTTGACAGCAATGGGTTAGGTTAGGTTAGGTTTTGGTTCTTGTTATCCCTTCTTTCCCTCCAAGTATCCCATTTGTAATGGAAAGTTTACCTTACGCCTATTCTACCATTATACTTTGGAAGCAGGTAACTTGTCTAGGTTTCATAGGTTCACAGATGAAGAGAAATTTTGCCCCAGGACAGAACAGACCTAAAGTCTCACCCATATTTGATTTAGTTGATTCAAAAGATGAAATTTTGGGCTTGGAGTCGATTTAAAACTTTTGAGATGATGTGATGGGGTGAATGTGTCTTGCATATGGCAAGGACATGAATTTTGGGGGGCCAAAATTCAGAATATTATGGACTGAATTGTGTTGTAAATCCTAACTTCTATGCTTATGGTTGTAATCCCACCTGGAAATGAGTTGTCTTTGTTATGTTAATGAGACGGGCTTACTGTAGGGTGTGTTGAGTCAGTCTCTTTCAAAATACAAAAGGAGCAGATTAAGAAAGCAGACAGGGGTAAAATATAAGAGAAGACTCATTATTATCTCCAAGGAACCAGGAAGCAGAAGCTAAAGAGACAAGGACTTTGCCCAGAGCTGACAAAGACAGAAAGTGTTCCCCTAGAGCCAGCATTCTGAATTCAGACTTCCAGCCCCCTAAACTATGAGAAAAAAAAAATCTGTTTGTTAAAGCCATCCACTTGAGGTATTTCTGTTACAGCAGTACTAGGTTAGGAAGATATCAACATTGCATATCTTCTTTCTTATGTATATTACTAGCATTTTTTCAAACTACAAAAACTGCCTGATAAAACATCACTTTTGGTGGCTTTTTAACATTTGAAAGTACTTCAAAACTAATCAAAGCCACACAGTCTTCTGTGAGCCTTAGTTTCCTCAGGAGTAACCAAAGACTGTTAATACTTTCTTGCAGGGTACCTCACTCAGGGTAGCGGTGAGGATTTACTGAGATTGTGCATGGGAGTGAAGTGCCTAATTCAGTAAATGTTCAATAATGACACTTACAACTAACTCATGTCATGATATCTCTTGAATTTAGAAGACACAATAGTGGCCCCAGTATCCATCAACTCCCACCTCGAACATCGATAAGACTAACACATTTTAGATATAAAACCCAAACCCATTCCCATCAAGAAATACAAATGAAATTAAATTTAATATGTTTAGTACACTTAAATGTTTTTATTTTTCTACAATATACAGTCTAAATAAGAAAAATGCTTGTTAAACAAACACAGTTTTAATACATGCCCCTAACTTCCCATTCCAACCAAATGCTTGATCTTGGTCTACTCTTCTAAAAAAATTCTGAAGCTAAACTTGAGAAAACTTAATGTATTGGATTTTGAAATAACCCCATGCTTGCTTAACTTATGACAATAAGTAGACTAAAAAGATCTCTGAATTAGGAAGGGAAGACCTGAGTCATAGCCACCACCACTCTTTCCCCAGTAAGTTTCTTTATCACTAAAATGATAATCATTTTCCCTGCCCTGGCTATATCAGCATTTTTGTGTAAGAGTCAATAGTACCACCTTACCATTTCAATAAGTAGAAGCACTAACGGACACAATAATATTCATCATTAACATAACAACTGGCACCACTATCCCCAACATCACCTTTTACTGAGGGCTTGCAAGATGCCAGACACTAGTGCCAGACTCTATATGTATTATCTTATTTAATTTATAGTGATCAAGAGACATAGTCTATCATTGTTTGCAAAGTTTTCCTCGGTATGAGAAAAAAAATACTTATGATATAATGTTAACCAAATTAAGCAGAAAACAATACATAATGCATCATAATCTCTACCATGTAAATTAAAAATACAACAGGAGAAAAAAAATTTAGAAGAAAATATGACTCTCAAATTAACAAATTGTTTAAATTTTCTTCTCTTTCACACTCAAGCAAGGTTAACTAACACTCCTTCACATTCCAACTATGGTTGTCAGTGTACAGAATACCCACTTAAATCTGAGTTTTAGAGAAATAATGAATAATTTTTATCATAAGTATGTTCCAAATATTGCATATTACATATTTATCCTAAAAAATTTATTACCTGAGATTCAAATTTAATTGCACATCTTGTATTTTATAAGCAATAGTTTCTCAGGGGATGTGTTATATCTAGCATTTAAAATTACAGACTTTGGAGTCAGGGTCAAATCTCAGCTCTGACATCTTGTTGCTTATATAATCTTAAAAAAGCTAATTTCTCTCTCTGAGTTTCTTATCCATATCTCTGAGCTTTTTATTCATAAATTATGGGTAACAACAGGGTCTATCCAATAATGTCTGGGGGGAAATTAAATACCTTAAGACATATAGATTTTAGCACAATACTTAAGACATGGTCAAAAAAAAGGGGGGGGGGGAGAATTTTTAGTTGTGTTTTCCTCTAACATATGAAAAAAAAAACTCATTGCCAACTCTTAGTGATCCTTTAGGACAGAGTAGAACTACCCCATAGGGCTTCCAAGGAATGGCTGGTGGATTTGAACTGTCTACCTTTTGGTTAGCAGCCACAGCTCTTAAACACTGTACCACCAGGGCTTCAACCCAGGGCTACACACACCAAATTTTGATTGTTTATTTATCTTTCTCCCCATAGAGGAAGAGATATTTGAGAAGGAAGTGTGTCACTTTTATCACTCTATCTACATTCATTGAATGATACTGGATACCTGGTATGTGTTCAAAAAATATTTGTTGAATAAATGAATTGTTAGTATATTTTTAACTCACCTCAATTCTGATTTTTATTATTCCAAATATTTTGTTGTTTCATAGCACATGAAAAAAGTAAATATTACTGTTTCTATCTGAAATCATTTTACAAATTCCATATTAGCAGGAATTGGATAAATTTACCAACCCATTGTCTTTCTGGAGCTCCATTTTCTTGTGTGAAGTTTTGCAGGTATAGGACAGGAAAGTTGGACTATATAAAGAAGAACAGAGCATCAGGATTGGAGGAAGACTCATTAACAACTGCTATGCATACGATAAAACTTTGCTTGCTGAAAGTGAAGAGGACTTGAAGCATTTACTGATGAAGATCAAAGACCACAGCCTTCAGTATGGACTACAGCTCAACATAAAGAAAACAGAAATCCTCACAACTGGACCAATAAGCAACATCATGATAAACAGAGAAGATTGAAGTTGTCAAGTATTGCATTTTATTTGCATCCACAATCAACACCCATGGAAGCAGCAGTCAAGAAATCAAATGACACATTGTTTTGGACAAAATCTACAATAGACCTCTTTAAAGTGTTGAAAAGCAAAGATGTCACATTGAAGACTAAGGTGCACCTGACCCAAGTCACGGTGTTTTCAATCACCTTGTGTGCATGCGAAAGCTGGACAGTGAATAAGGAAGGATTGACGCCTTTGAACTGTGGTGTTGGTGAAGAATATTGAATACACCATGGACTTCTGGAAGAATAAACAAATCTGTCTTGGAAGAAATAGAACAAGGATGCTGCTTAGAAGCAAGGATGGCGAGACTATGTCTCACACACTTTGGACATGCTGTCAGGAAGGATCAGTCCCTGGAGAAGGACATCATGCTTGGTAAAGTAGAGGGTCAGCAAAAAAGAGGAAGACTCTCAATGAGATGGGTTGACATGGTGGCTGTAACAATGGGCTCAAACATGACAATGATTGTGAGGATGGTGTAGTACCAGGCAGTGTTTCGTTCTGTTGTACCTGGGGTAGCTACGACTTGGAATCTATTCGATGGCACCTAACAACAACAACAGGATAGGAATGCCAGCTACACAAACCCGATGCTGTCCAGTCGATTCTGACTCATAGCTACCGTATAAGACAGAGTAGAACTGCCCCATGGTGTTTACAAAGAGCAGTTGGTAGATTTGAATTGCCGACCTTTGTTGGTTAGCAGACACAGCTCTTAACCACTATGCCATCATGGTTTCCGCAACTACATGGAACAGATGAAAATAACTCAAGTGCTAAAGTAAAACACAAAGCTGAAGGCTTTTCTGTGAATAGCCTCTTCTGAATACTGTCTTCTGGTTTTTGTTGCTCCCTTGTCTTTCACGGTGGCTCTTCCTTGCCAAGCCAGTTACTTCACAGTAAGCCTCATCTACCCAAAAGCCAGGGCACGTGAGTCTATTCCAGCTCAAGTTTTTTTTTGTTTTGTTTTAATTTTATTCTACCAGCTATCTATTCCCTGTCAATGAACTACTTAAAATTTAACTGGAATGAAACTGAAATGAGGATTATTATCCTTGGTTCCAAATTACAGCTGGCTCACTCTCCTTCCAATGCGCTTGGAGCACTGTGTAATGTTGTGGATGCCTCTCAGAAGACTCGACAGTTGCTTTAGTTAGAAGCAATTCTGTTTATTTACTCAGTTTCTCACTCTCATTTCATGTCTACTAAAAAAAAAAAATCACTGAAAATAAGCTTGTGGTTCCTACTTCTTACACTGCTGTATAGTCAAAAGGAATGGATTGAATGGTACTACCATTTATTGCTTTTATACAAGGGTCCAAGCAAGTGCTAAATGCTTTATATACACTATTTTAATTTTGGTGACATGTTTGCAATATAAGCATTATTTTCCCGTTTTATATATAAGGACAGAGAATTTTCAAGTGGCAGAGATAGAATCAAAACCCACACCAGTTTTTTATAGCCTGTTTTCTTTGCAAGGTGTGAAGCTTTACAGACAGGGGCTTAAGAAAAGTATGAGAGTTTAAGGCAAGGCTTCAAACCAGTTTGTTCCGGTCCAAATCCCTGCTGGAATTTGCATTTCTACTCCAGGTATACTGAATCAGAATCTACGTTTTAATAAGGTCCCAAGGTGATTCCTATGTTTAATAAATTTTGAGAACCACTGTTCTACCAGTGGTTCTCAGAATGGGTCACTAACCAGCATCATTAGCATCGCCAGGAAACTTGTTAGAAATGCAAATTCTCAGCAGGGGTTCAAACTGGAACAAACTGGTTAGAAGTCCTAGTTTAAGAAACAAGGGTTTAACTACTGGCTCTGCTGTTTACTAGTCAAAATCCATTGCTGTCCAGGGGATTCTGACTCATAGCTATCCTATAGAACAGAGAAGAACTGCCCCATACGGTTTCCAAGGAGTGGCTTTTGGATTCAAACTGCCAACCTTTTTGGTTAGCAGCCATAGCACACCATAGCTCTTAATGACTGCATCAAAAAACCTCTGTAGTGGGCACTAGTTCAATGTAAATTAATTTAGTTTAGTTCAATTCTCCATTTACTAAGCACCTGCCATAGAAGATTCTGTGCAAGATGGCACTGGAAATAAATGTTGGAAAGGAAATGGTGTAAATTCTTGCTCGATTGAAAACTCAATAGGTGAGAGATATATACACAAAAAGCTTCAATACAAAGCAAGATATGACAAGTCGTGTAGCACAGATATAGACACTTGTTTATAGAAATAGAGGAGAAAGAGGAAGAATTTTTTTAACAGAAAGGATCAGGAAGAAAAACAAGGCACTCAGTGAAAGACAGTTTATATTAGTGTTTAAGAACTGGAGCTCTTGAATTAGAGTGTCCTGGGTTCAGATCCCAGCTCTGTCAACAAACACATTGGCTATTGGCAGAGTACTTAACCTCCGGTAGCCTCAGTTTCTTCCTCTTCAAAAGCAAATAATAGTTCCACCTAATCAGAGGGTTCTGTGGTTGTGAAGAGCAGCTACAATATATAGCATATGTCAAAACACCGAGCAAACTTTCTGGTACAAAATTGGCACTCAATAAAAATTAAAATTTAAAACAAGAGAATTAGTACTTTTGATAAAAAGCATGGAGAATGGGTAGCAAGATTTCAGTCTTCAGGGACAAAACAAACAAATGCAAAGAAGGTAAGAAAACACAGAAGGAACACACTTGTGGAACAGAATGTAACTGATGGTGGGATGTAAAATGATTTGAAAGGGAGACATTAGAGTCCGGACTGCCAGGTTGGTCATGAGAATAATCTGAGTGAGGAGTGACATGGCCTTATTAGGGTCAGTGCAAGGAGGCTAGAGAAACAAGGCTGCCTGGGATATCACCTTCCCTCTACCTGGGACATCCTCTCCATTCCTTTTAGCCAATTGTCTAACACCTATGTATCCTTCAAGACAGTTCACAAGACACCTGGTCTGAGAAGCCTTAGGAAGCCTTTGCTGGCTATGTAAGGCTTCTCTTCTCTGAGTCCTCAAACCACCTACGTTTATCATAATACACTGAGTCACATTCCTCTAGGATCTTGAGATCCTTGAGGGATGGACAGTATCTATTAACTACATGTCACCAGTATTGAGAGCCAGATCTGACAAATGCTTATCAAAAATTAGTTAAATCTACTCTTAACAACTAGGTGGCCAAATCATTTTACAAAAAAAGAAACTATAGTGAGAAGGAGGGACAACTTGCCCACAGGTGGATGACCCTGAGCTCACCAAGAGCCTATTTAAATCATGCAACAAAATATGATATGGGTTATTATTTAGAATTTGTAATATGATCAAAATATTTTAACAAATCAAGTTTTTTTTTTTTTTTTTTTTTTTTTTACATAGCATTCATTCACAATGTGTACCTTGAAATTTTAAAAAAGTGGGATCTGTGAGACTGAATGATCTAGAGTTTTTGGCAAAGTTGGCAAATTTTATCCAAAATTTAACAACATGTATAAACACAAGCATTCAGCAATCTTGTAAGTACTTCTTTCAAGCACTGTCCATCTACTGTTAAATAAGAAAAGTTGTTTATTCTTTTTTATTTATTCATTTTATTTATTTATTTTTTTTGAAAATTCACCTATCCAAAAATTATCAAGCAGAAAGTAGAGTAGTGAATATACAACTAGGTCAAGTAGAAGAATATTGGGTCTCAGATATTTTTCTAGCTCTCAACCTCTAAATAGTTTATCCACAATTGTTAGTAAGAGCTAATTGACTACTTGCCATGCGTCAGACACTGTGCTAAGTTCTTTACATGCAACATGACTAATTCTCACAAACCCAGGCAAGTTAGTCACTGTCTCAGTTTCACAGAGGACGAGACAGGTTCTATGGACTTTTTCAAAGTCGTAGGGTAAGTTTTGGAATTAGGATTTAAATCCAGAACAGTTTGCCTTCCGCTCTAGATATAGATAATGAAAAATGAACAAAATGGGACTCTAATTTCATATCAAACACAGACAAGTTGTGAAGTCAGATTTCTAAATAAGAGTGTTACAATTAAATGAAATAGAATGTGGAATTATTGAGCTCACTCGGGTATGAACCTGGAGCAGACGACACAGAAACAACATAAGAACCCAATTGTGAAGGCTTAGTAGAATTTTGTCAGACCCCCCAAAAAAAAAAAAGGAGTGGAAGGCATTTCAGACAGAGAACAGACATACAAAAGGATGCTCTCACTAAAGGGTGCGCATTGACAACACAGAGAATTCCGTTTTGACTCAAGTGTGGGATATACACATGTTGAGGGCAGGAGAGGGGTGGCAGTGTGAGTAAAGCTGGAAGGCCAAACCAAAGGTTTTGGATTGTGTCCTGGTGATGAGTAGACGCAAAATAAGGAGGCTGAAGGAGAATGAATTCTAAAATTCTTAAACTTTACGGCTGTGAAAGGAGGTGCAGTGTAAAAGTTGACAGGGGCATGGAAAATATAGAAATATGCTGATTCTTCTCTTCTGTTTCCAAGGCTGATAGAAGTAAAAGTAAAGCCATCACACAAAAATATATTAGCAAAAACGTCACTGCCTATCCAATTAGGGCAAGGAAAAAAAAGAAGATATTTTTTAGTTTGTGATTATACTAGAATAGCTATGAAATGATTTGGTTTTCTTGTTTCAGAACTTTATAAAGCCTCAGCAATTACCACTTTTATCTGCTCCATCAAAGATGATGCACTTCCAATGCGCAAACTGTGGCCAAAATCTTGGTCTCTTTCCAAGTTAACAAACAGAGCTAATGGATTTGAGCTGATAGTGTGCCTGCCTTGGGAAAGCTTCCAAGGTGAAGTGATCGTCATTAAAATAGGAAACTATAGTAACTAACTGCAGAAAAATTAAAATATGTAAGCAGTAACTTAAGAGGTGCTTCTTATTGATAATGATTTGCATACAGATGCAGCACTCAGGGTAGGGAACATATTCAAGACAAAAAGAAATTGTGTGTCCTCTTAGCTTGAAAGGGCTCTTGTCCACATTGCAGTATTATCACATGAGCACTAATAGGATTGGAAATGTGCTTACAAAGTCCTTGGCAGATTGTCTGCTAATTCAGTGACTTTCAGTAGAAAGCATGGAGGTAGGCAAAAACAACAAAGAATTAAAGGACAAACCTGAGAAGTCAGAAGAAACCAGAAAAGCAATGAATAGTAATTTTAAACACGTAATTATTTCCCTTGATCAAATGCTGTTTAGGACATCTTAATCTTCAAGTTAGTAACCAACACACTAGAAAGGTAAAATGTTTATTTTAATGCTTAATACTGTAAAAGCAACGAATCCAGAAACCATAGAGACATGTTTATTATCTATTGTTATTTCTCTTTGCTATATAAAAATGGCTCTTTTTTTCCAAGAAGATAAAGCATAAATAATACATGAAAAAGTCATCTCCTTGGCATAAGGCCTTATCTTTAATGCCATCCAGTCTATTTGAAAAAGAATAAGCCTGAGTTAAAGAAAAGAGAGTATGAGGAGCGGACTAGTACTTCCTGCCACTGCTTCCTGTAAGTCGATTCTGGTCAACTTTTTGGAAAATAACATCTTACTGTCATGAATTCTGGCACCCACTCTGTTCTTGATTAAAACACGAGATCTTAAGTATCTAAATGATTTACCAATGACGCTGTAAGTTCTGCAATGACGAGAATACTGGCTTAACCTTAACCGTGTCAGCACCTCTGGTACGAAGGCAGCGTCCACCTGTCTCTTATTGGGATTCTCAGTTGTTCTTCCTCCCAGATCTCCTTTTTTCATATACACATGTCCTCACTCCTCTGCCTTAAATGGTATTCACTCGTAGCCTAGAGTTAAAAGAAAGCATAGCATATCTACAAAATGGCTATTTATAAGAGCCTTACTCCTCTTGCCACTTCATGGGATATAACACTGAGCTTCTGGTCCTTTTCTTTTTGTACAATAATTATACCAGAAAATATGTCTCAAGGGCTCCTCATGAGGTAGCAGCTATGTTAAAAGCTTTTGTATATTGTTCAATTTAATCCTCAAAGTAGTTCTCTGGAGTACCATGATAATTATCATTTAACAAGTGGGAAAGCAAATAGAGAAGGTGTGATTAACTGTCCCATAATGGCATAATTCCTGATAGGTTGGGATTCAGCTCAGGACCAGACTTCAAAGTCCCTTTCTTAACCAGTGATTCCAAATTTCTGTCCCATAGCGCACCTTATCCCTTAGGTTTTTCCACAAAAAATATGTAATCTGAGATCAAACAAGCTTTAGAAACACAGCAAATTATATTTTTCTCTTGGAGATTCAAAATGCATACTGTAACATTAAAAATTCTAAAACTTCATGCAGTCAAGAGAACAGTTTAATTTTGATTAGCTATAAATTTCCCAAATTTATTTGAGCATGGAAACTTTTATTCCCTGTATAACATCTAATAAATCAACTACTTTGAATAATAGTGGCATACTTTCTTCCCTGAAGTCAATAACTTATGAGCCTCGTTGAGTTTCCATTGTCTGCTTTTATACCTGCACATAGTGTTGCTTAGCCATCCCACCTTCTGAATTCCATCTTGTTGAAGGGGGAACCACTCTCTTCTTACCAGAAAGCCCCTCTTCATTGAGTGTGTAAATGAAGTTGTAACTAAAGAAGAATCCTCTCTCCCCGGACTCTTTCCTTTCCTTCATCATCTTCCCTCCATCCCCCATCTGGGGCCTTAACCTGACTAACTTTGACTTAAGCTTGAGGCTGTAGCTGAGGCATGGTCTGCACCAGAAAGCCTCCCAGGAACTCCCCTCCCTTTATATTGGGTAAGACTCTCCTCTCTTATGCCCATGGTACTATATACACGCCCTGGTGGCACAATGGTTAAGAGCTCAGCTGCTAGCCAAGAGGTCGGCAGTTTGAATTCCCCAGCCACTCCTTGGAAACCCTGTGGGGCACTTCTACTCTGACTTATAGGGTCATTATGAGTCAGAATTGACTCGATGGCAACCAAATTGGTTTGGTTTTGGTTAATTGAGTGTTGGATTCAGTGCTCAACCACTCCAGCATCTGTCACAAATAAATGATATCGAATGATAACAACAAGCATAGCACACAGAAGTCATAGGCTTCCTGGAGACAGTGAGACCAACATAAATTGTACACTCACAAACAAATTCACTACTCTGGCAAATCAAATCCCTGTTTCTTTAAAAGGATATTTACATATCAGAATTGAAGCTCCTCATGTTGGAATGTGGACTATGTATCAGTCAGGGAAGGAGCCCTGGTGGTACAATGGTTAAGAGTTCAGGTGCTAACCAAAAGATCTGTGGTTTGAATGCACCAGCCGCTCCCCAGGTGAAAGACGTGGCAGTCTGCTTTCGTAAAGATTACGGCCTTGGAAACCATATAGGGCAGTTCTTACTCTGTCCCATAGGGTTGCTATGAGTTGGAGTGGATTCCACAACAACAGGTTTGTTTTTATGGATCAGTCAGAGTTCTCCAAAGAAACAAAACAACCAAATATTTTTTCTGTCTATGGAGAGATTGATTTATTTTAAAGAACTGGCTCAACAATTATGGATCACCTTCAAGTCTGAAATCTGTAGGGCAGGCCAGAATTTGATGCAGCAGTTTTGAGACAGAATTTCTCCACCAACAAATCTCAAGTTTTTGCTCTTCAAAGGCTTTTCAACTGATTGGAGGAGGCCCACTCTCATTGTTGAGGGTAATTTCATTTACTTAAAGTCAACTGATTGTAGATGTTGACCACATCTACAAAATATCTTCAAAGCAACATCTAAATTAGTGTTGATTAAATAAATGGTTATTAAATTATTTGGGCTAGGCCAGTTGACGCGTAAAACTAACCATCACAGACTCTGTCTACCGGGCTTACTTAAATCTATTAATTCTTTCCTTTACATTTTGAGTTTTTTCACCCTTTGTCCAAACATGCAACAGGGATATTAAAAAGAGCATAGATCTAGGGACAGACAGAATAACACTTAGCAGCAAAGCGAATGTTACCAATTTGTCTTCTTATGCCTTATTTTCCTCACCTATAACAATGAAAGAAATAATACCCACATCTGTTGTTACTTATGTGAAATCACCTGGCACCTAATCATTGCTTAATCAATGTTAGCTCTTCTTTCAGTGCCAAATTTTTATTCAGGCCCTTCTTACAATCTGGACCACAATTTGGTAAGATCTCTTCTAGAAATTTGAGAGTGTTTAAAGTGTTTGTCTGTAAAGCTTGCCAGTGTAAAACAGTAGAAAAAGAACATAGGACCTACAATCGTACAAACCTAGACTTGAACTCTGTCCTCTTCCCATTTTTTAAGTACGTGACTGTAAGCAAGTTATTTAACCTTACAAAAATTTAGTATCCTTATATCTAAAGTGATAAAGAAGGGAGGGTTACAACTACCACATACGGTTATGTTAGGCATTAAAGAAATAAATGAAATAGCAAACAAATATCTAGTATTGTGCTACTGTTAATTCCTATTGTTCCTTGCATCATTTAACAATAGCATCATTTCTAGACAAGTATAAAGGCTGAGTAAGAAAACGTGTCTTTGGGTTCTGCTAGAGGGTTGATGGTAGTGATTAAACCAAAGGAAATCTGCAGAGGTCTCCCTGAAATTGATGAGATTTACCAGAATTGATTTTAGTTCTGCCATGTGGGTTTGTTTGGACCATGCAAGAATGGAAAGGCATTAAAGAACTTATAAACAAAAATGGATAAAATATTCCAGGCTTCCAGGGTTCACGCAACCCAACCATCAAAACCGTATTCCCAGAGCAATGGTACTCATCCACGTAGGGCTTGGAAAAGAAACAAAGAATTCATGAGATATACATGCCATAGAATTAGAGTCTGAAGCCTGGAATTAAATCAAAGATGGTGTTTTGCCCTTCCTCTTTGTAGTGGGACTGCATAGTTTCACTCAAGATGGGATTATCAGTATGTTTTGGTTTGTTCCAAATACCAGAATGCAGGGCAGGATCTTCATGTCCAGTGACTGGATTACTGCAACTGATTGTTAAGCTTTTTTCTTGCTGCTGAGCCCTCATTTCTTCAGTTCATCTGGTGTGTTCAACGCTAGATTCACCTCCTTCATTTCCCCTCATCATGGCATTCAAGAACTGATTTACATCAGATCAATACTGATTAACGAAAATTCCAAGCCCAGTCTATTTTTTTTTATAACTGTATTTCCTAATCTCCAAACTACTCACTTATCGTTCAGAAAGAATGGAAGTTGCTCCACTTCTAATGAATTTCTGTTCTAAAAATAATAAAAGAGCTTACTAACACTGGGAACAACTACTTTGAGTAAACACAATTCAGGCAAAATTCCTTGCATTTTTTTAATATGTCATTTTTAACAGCTTTAGTGAGACATAGTTCAGACATACAATTCATTCAAAGTGTACAATTAAATGACTTTTAGTATATTCACAAAATTGTGCAAATATCGTCATAATCAATTTTAGAACATTTCCATCATCCTCAAAAAGAATCCCATACTATTAGCAGTCACTCTCCATTCCTCTCTCCCCACTAGGCAACCACTAATCTATATCTTGTCTCTATCAGAAGAAACAAGGAAATTTGCTTATTTTGGACATTTCATATAAACTCATTAATACATTACATGGTCTTTTGTGTCTGGTTTCTTTCACTTAACATAATGTTTTCAAAGTTCACCTATGTTGTAGCACATATCTGTACTTCATTCATTTTTATTAATAACTATTTCATTGTATGGATACACCACATTTTGTTTATTCTTTCATTAGTCATGGACATTTGAGCTGTTTCCACTTTTTGGCTATAGCTAATAATGTGGACAAGTTTTGGGGTAGATATAATTTTCCTTTCTCTTGGGTATATATCTTGGAACAGAATTGCTGGGTAATTCTATGTTTAATGTTACAAGGAAGTGTCAAACTGTTTTTAAAGGCAATGTCTCATTTTAAGTAGGAAAGAAAGTTAATTTTGTGGACTCACTAAATTATATTAGGAAAAGATGGATCAGAGTGATCAAGTGATAACAAGGTCACAGAGTTAGTGGAAAAAGAAAGTTCATGCCAAACTTCGTTCTTTGACCTCCAGTTCTGTGTTCCCTCCATCGTACCTTTCTGGACCAGGCACCCTGCAGTGTCTGATGTGGTGGCTTCTGTCATTTAATTTTATCCTTTTTCTGAACCCCACCCAAATTATTTAAGTAAAAGGAATCAGTCTGAGATACAAGCAATTTATAGGAGAGAGGACAGGATGGGGAAGTTACAAGGTATGTAACGGTAAAATTAAATGGTATTTCTCCAATTTCTAAAGGAAAAATAAAACAAAGAGTCTGAGTGAATAAAAGCTGATTTATTAAGTCTCAGGATCCATTTAAATGCTTACCTGTGATGATTCTTCTAAAATTTTGAGTTAAAGCAGGATAAACTTTTAAAACTTCGAATTAAAGTAGTTGAGATATAGCCCTACCAAGCTTTCATGAGCACGAATACCACCAAGAATTGCTTGTTCAAAGTGTTCAAAGTGAGTATATGTAGGGTGAGGCCAGGGAAGCTACACTTTAAACATGTGCACAGGAAGTCTGAAGCAGCAGGTCTGTAGACCATATTCTGGGGACTCTGGTCAGGTTTGCATCTGTGTAGCATGTTTTATTATTGTGCTCCAGTCCACTGGTGCAGTGGAGTGAGCTTTACAGGCTAAATTTGATTCCTAGCTTACCCAATGGCTATGTAACGTTGGGAGATCTCCTAGTGTCAGCTCACTTATCTATTATATGGGGCAAACTTCACAGAGCTTCCACGAAGATGCAGTGATAAAACATGCTACATATATGTAAAGGATCTGGCTTTAACTACTGTTAGCTTTCTCTCTACTTCCTTGAGCCAAAGTCATAAAAGACTGGCAAATGTAAGGGCTCCTATGACTGATGCAAAATGAGGATTGCTTTGTTTCTCACTCTCCCTCCTCTAATAATGTCCCCATTGTCAGCATCCTGCCTCAATCCATGAAAAATCTGAAAACACTCTCATTTAGGTGAACTAGTTGCAGCTGCAAACCCAATGGCAGGAAAAAGGTACTATATATGCCCAATGTTGATTAGCATCACCGTAACTCATTATTCTGATCAGCCAGAAGCAATTTACAATCATCTTTAAGCAAGAGCACATCATTTTCATAATTGACTTGCAGGAGCTTTGACACAACAACTTGTTGTGGCTGTCAATCACTGTCACAGGATAGAGAAGGAGGCCCTTCTGGAGAGAAAAGCAAAGGCACAGTGCCTGTCTGTAGTGGACTGGTTGTGGCCAGAGGCCTGCATTTGAAATAGCTTGTCTAGGCATCCTTTTCCATTTTGCTATTTTCTGAGCATTAGGACAGAGTCTCTTCCAGAGAGAGAAAAGGACCAAAAGAAGGTGAAACTTAGTAATGTTATTACCTAGTTGAAGGAGACCTGGAGTGAGCCTGATTCAGGTTTCAGCCATACATAAGCCCTAACTGAGCCTTAGTTTTTAATTTTTTGTTAAATTTCTCCCATCTATAACTGCTCTCATCATAACTATAGTGGAAAAAATTGATTTGCAATTTCATTCTCTTTTTCAAAAAACTATACATTTTTGAGTAACCCAAATATATTGTATACACCAGAAAGATGGATGGATAGATAGGTAGATGATAGATAGGTAGGTAGGTAGACAGGTAGATAGGTAGATAGATAGATGATAGATAGATAGATAGATAGATGATAGATTAGATTGATAGATGATAGATAGATAGAGAGATAGATACATAGATAGATAGATACATAGATAGATACATAGATAGATAGATAGATAGATAGATAGATAGATAGATAGATAGATAGATAGATAGATGATAGATAGATAGATAGATAGATAGATAGATAGATAGATAGATAGATAGATAGATAGATAGATAGATAGGTAGATAGGTAGATGATAGATAGGTAGGTAGGTAGATAGATAGTAGATAGATGATAGATAGATTGATAGATGATAGATAGAGAGATGATAGATAGATGATAGATAGATTAGAGAGATGATAGATGATGGATAGATAGATAGATAGATGATAGATAGGTAGGTAGGTAGGTAGGTAGATAGATAGTAGATAGATAGATGATAGATAGATAGATAGATGATAGATAGATAGATAGATAGATAGATAGATGATACATAGATGATAGATAGATAGATGATAGATAGATGATAGATAGATGATAGATAGATAGATAGATAGATAGATAGATAGATAGATAGATAGATAGATAGATAGATAGATAGATAGATAGATAGATAGATAGATAGATAGATAGATAGATAGATAGATAGATAGATAGATAGATAGATAGATAGATAGATAGATAGATAGATAGATAGATAGATAGATAGATAGATAGATAGATAGATAGATAGATAGATAGATAGATAGATAGATAGATAGATAGATAGATAGATAGATAGATAGATAGATAGGATGGAAGAAAGGATGAATAGATGGATGGGTAGGTGGTTGGGCAGGTAGGTGGGTAGGCAGATGAGCAGATGGGTAGATGAACAGACTGGCAGTTGGGTGGGTAGGTAGATAGACAGGGACAGACAGGCAGGCAAACAGACAAACAGATAGGACTTAAACCTTTTCAGAAACAAACAGGAATAATATTTTAAAGTTGTACACTTCATATAATAGCTATGTAATAATTATGTATGGGGATACTACGTAATTTTTGGATCCCCAGTACCTAAGAAAGTGAGGACTACAGAAACCAAAATAAGCAACAGGCCTAAAAAAAATTAAATGAAACCAAAACAGTAAATGAAAATAACAAAGAATCAGCATTGAATAAAAATGTCAGTTCCCAAAATTATTAGTTTGTTTCTTCATAGAATAGAATTAATATTATCTACACACAATATTTTCATGGAGAGTGTGGAATTGGAAACAGTACAATTTGTTTAAAAAAAAAGCAAGGGTCTTGATGATAGAATTACAATGAATTCTTGTTCTGCCAAAAATTAACAGGGAAACTTAAATTATTTTATTTCTCAAATAAATATATCTGACACTATGAGTTATTGTGATGACTAAATCATATAACGCTTCTCATGTGCCAGAGTTCTTTGCATGCATTGGGTGTTCAACAAATAATATTTGTGATATTTATTAGCAGGAAACCCTAGTGGCATACTGGTTAAGAGCTACGGATGCTAACCAAGAGGTCGGCAGTTCAAATCCGCCAGGCGCTCCTTGGAAACTCTATGGGGCAGTTCTACTCTGTCCTACAGGGTCGCTATGAGTCGGAATCGACTCGATGGCACTGGGTTTGGTTTTTTTTTTTTTTGGTTGATATTTATTATAGTTCCTTACAAATATAAGGGAATGTTATCTGTTTTTTTTATTGTCCACGTGGTAAAATTCTGTAATATCAGGGTTATTCAAAAGAAAAGACTCAAATGAACTAACTATTCATCGCATTCGTGTCTTCAGGAATGCAATTTGAGTTAGAAAGTGTTTACTGAACACTTTTTGGATATTACCACTGTGTTAGGCCTGCGTGAATAATGCACAATACTGGTGCAATTGCTGAAATGGCCACAGTCATCTCAGGTGCATTAGGGAAGGTGCATTTCCCATGAGTTAGTAGGAGAGTGAACTGAGGAATTCATAGTGGATTGGGCTGCATTGTTCAGCCTCAGTGTACCAGCCTTTAGAGATGGCAGTAATCCAAGCTGAGCTATTTTTTCCTTACCCTGACCTATAAAAAAATTGAAAAGTGGCTTGATTTTCTATTCATCAGAGTCTTTAACAGTATTTTTATAGAGATTCAACTGCAGGTCAAGCACTGTAAAGTGAAAACATTCTAGACTGTAGCTCTACGAGGGCAGAAAACCTCATCCTTCATTCTCGTCACTTACTCTGAGGGTCAAGTGCAGTGCTTTGCACATAAGAAGTCTTCTCTAACTATTCATGAATGTGTGAATAAAACCAACTTTCTCAAATTTAGGGCACTGTATAAATTATACTTGCATATCATTGGTTTGCATCCATTGATTATCATTTATCACAGATGAAAATATTGCTTTTTTATGAATTTGTCAGGTCTTAGTATCTGGTAAGGGCCTAGAGGATAGGAGCTTCATTTTACTCCTCTCTCTTCCTCAGCATCAATTATAAAAAAAAATTATAGATGCCTGCAATTTGTATTTCTTTGTTGATAATGTCTTTTCCTTCTGGTACTTTTTAGGATTTCCTCAAGGCCCTTAATGGTTTGAACTTAAGCTGTGATAAATGTGTGTGTGTGTGTTTGCTTGTTTAATACTGTTTGAAATGCTGGGGCCTTCAATCTGTGGAGTCAAGTTCTGGAAAATCCTCAGCCATTATTTATATACTTATTCTTCATTTTTCCTATCCCCTCTTTCTGGAGCTCATAACACAGGGATGTCACATGGGGTTGCTGTGAGTTGGAATTGACACAATGGCACCCAACGACAACAATTAATGGCTGTAGAAATTTTGCATCTGTCCTTCAAAGCTCTTAACTTTACTTCCACGCTTTCCATTTTCCTCCTTGTACTTCTATCTGGAAGAATTCCTCAACTTAATCTTTCAGACCATTAATTTACTATTTAGCTGAATCTAGTCTATTTTTAGTCATCTATTATTTTGTGCCTGTGATTTTTTTTACTTTTGATATCTTTAATTGCTTTTATTCCTTAACTGCCTATTTTTTATTTCTAACTGTTCTTAGATTGTAGAACTGAGTTCCTAATTATATATCTGAGCCTATTAAATATACTAGCTCTAAAGGACTTGTTTTTATTATTTTATTAACTGCTATAAAATGCAAATTCTTTTGACGGCAGGATAGGTATTTCTAGTAATTCTTGTAGTGATTATTTGCTAATCTTCTGCAACCAAATAAACTCATGCACCTCCATAGCTGGGATGACCTTCAAGCAGGGGCCTCTAGCAGTCAGGAGCCTTAATGGAGGCAGCAGAGACCGTACCTCACAATGGAGGCCTCATTTTAGGACTTCTAGTTCCAACACTCTCCTGGAAGTGAAGCTTCCATAATTTCTCATCGTTCTCCCAATATGTAAAAAAAAAAAAAAGAGGAAAAAAAAAAAAAAAGACATGAATAGGTCTTAAAATATTCTTGGTTAAAAATTTTTTTTTTAATTTCTCTTTCTACTTGTTCTCCCATTCTCCACCAAGACTATATCAAAACTTCTCTACACTCTTCAAGGCTTTGACAAACCTCCATTCCACCATCACTTCTCAGAGAGAAGAGCTAACACAGGACAATAAGGCCCTCAGCTTTCCATTACCTACATCTGCCCCCCCGCCATGTTCTCCCACTTTGCCAATATTTTGATACAAGACTCATTCTTCCACTTAAAGCTAACTCTTGCTTCCATTTATATTTGGGATCCTGTCACATTTGCTATCTCTGTATTATAAATTATTATTACTAGTTTTTTTATATCTTCAGCCCTTCCTTCCCACTATTTATTCTTCCCACTGATATTTTAAAATGTTCAATTTCTTCTACCTTGAAAAATACATCTTCTTCAACCACACATTACTCTCCATCCAATCCTACCTCTCCCTTTTACAGTTAAATCCATTAAAACAAATTTTCAGTATCTGTGGTCTACTTTTCCTTATGTCTTATTCATGTTAATCTGGTTTCTTCACCATTATTAATCACCTCATATTGGTGAATAATATTGGTGAATAAAAGTAAACTTTTTTTGTTGTTGTCTTCATTTTAGATGGTTTCTTGGCACATTAATAACAGTTTATTACTCTTTATGTCAGCTTCTATGAGTCCTGGTGGCACAGTGGCTAAGAGCTTGGATGCTAACCAAAAACGGTGGCAGTTTGAATCCACCAGCAGCTCCTTGAAAACCTTATGGGGCAGTTCTACTCTGCCCTACAGGGTTGCTAGGAATAAGAATTTAAACAACGGGTTTAGTTTTTTTTTTTTTTTTTTTTTTGATGAGGTTACTGCTGGTTTTTGTGCTAGTCCTTTGGATTCTCCTTTGTAGTTGTATTTGCATGCTCATATTCATTTACTCGTACATCATTTGTTGGAACTTCTGAGGGTTTTGTCCTCATCTCACTTTCTATTCTTTTTCTTTAGGATCTAAACTATGCACCTGGATTTGATTACTTCCTACTGAGGTTTTTTTCTCCAGCCCAGAACTCTCCCTTGAGCTTCAGGTCTCTATCTAGAACTATGTTCCTATCATCTCACTTGGATATTTCAAAAGCACATCAAAGACATCAGTATCTAAACCTGAACATTTGATCTTCTCTAAATCTGGACCTGTTCTGGTGATTCCTATCTTCTTACCTGTTACAATCATCCTTCCAGTTCAGCCAACCAGATATCTAAGTGCATTACTTAATACCTTCCTTTCTCTTGCTCCTCCAAATCAAATCTACCACCAATACTTACCAGCTTTACTGCCAGATATCTCTCAAATATCCATTTTCTTCTACCTTTCCTCTAGTTTAAGCTATCACCATTTTTCACCCGGACTAAGGTCCCCAAACCAAAAAGAAATCCATTGGCTTCGAGTTGATTCATACTATAGTAACACTGTAGGACAGAGTAGAACTGCCCCATAGGATTTCCAAAGAGCAGTTGGTTGGCTCCAAGGTCCCTGGATGGTGCAAATGATTTGTGATTGGCTACTAACCAAAAAAACTGATGATTCAAATCCACCAGTGGCACTACTAATCTAATTCTGTATGATTATAGCTATTGAAAATCTTGTGCGGTACAGTTCCACTCTGACACAGAAAGGCTATCCATGAGTCAGAATCAATGTCAAGGCAATGCTTTTCTTTTTAATGCAGTAAAAACCTGTTGCCTCCAAGCCGATTCCTACTCATAATGACCCTTTAGGACAGAGTAGGACTGCCCCATAGTGTTTCCAAGAAAGCAGCTGGTGGTTAGGGACTGCTGACCTTTTGATTAGCAGCCGAGATCTTAACCACTGCACTACCATGGCTAGGTTTTTAATTAATGCCTTGCCTACTTTGCCCTCTTCCAGTCTATTCTCCACATTTTACCCAGGGAGACATTTTCAAAAATATAAACCATATCATCTCTTTATTTAAACACAAGTCTTCCCATTGTTCTTTGCATACAAACTCAAATCTTCAATATGATTCACAAGATTCCTCATGATTTGGCCCTAACCTCCCTCAGTGCTGACTTCACTTGCCCTCTGAATTCTGACCACACTAGCCTTCTTTTCATTTTTAGACTGTGTCTCATTCCCCTCCTGCCACAAGACTTGTGCATACTTTTTCTCTGCTTGAAATTTTCTTACTAGTCTTCCACACCAATAAAAATAGAACCCCCAAATTATAAGGCATTGGGTATAATTAGAGGACCCTGGCCCAGGCCTGAGAATAAACTTCATTTTAAAACAGTAGTTTTTCTCTCCTGTGCTTAGTCTTAGTCATCTCTGAGGGAAATATTTTTCTCTGTGGCCAAGTAGAAGCAGGATGTCACAGTCTGTTCCTGTAGGGTCTTGACAGGCATTATTGAGAAATCGCCTTTACAGTGGACCTCCAGAAAAGACATGCTTGAGAAAGCAGTTAAATAGCATGTTCCCAGAAAATCACGTCCTGTAATTGACTTATGCCTCTCCTCCTGCACCCCTACCTGCACCTATCTCTGCAATAAGTTGGCCAATCATTGAAGTCTATCTATGTTATCCCCCAGTCTCTGACAAGCCCTCATTTTGAGAAAGCCCACCTCTAACTTCCCTAACTGCCTGAAAACCAACCAGAGTATTGTACCCCCCATTCTTTGTCTAAATCTGATAAAAATGTGTGTTTATTGTGCCTCAAACTTCATGATTTCATTTTCATGAGCCCCTTAGTTCATGGTTCAAACTTATTTTTAACCCTTAATAAACCTCTTTACTTTATTTCCATCAGACTAAGAGTTTTCTTACCACCAATTAAACCTAGCTGAAAGCTATAAATTCGATTTGTGCTTAAATCAGCTTAAATACGATTTGTGCAGGCTAACCTTCCCTTACTCCTAGACTGCTAGGAGTTCCTGTTACATACTACCATATTGCAGGATGCTTTCTCCACATGACATTTACCACAGTCAAAATGGTATAATTGTCTGATTAATTGTTCTCTATGAGTCGGAATTGACTTCACGGCAATGGGTTTGGTTTTATTTGGTGACTAATTGGTTAATGACTACCTATATGTCTGGGGACCCTGGTGGTGCAGTGGTTAAGAGATACAGGGCTAACCAAAAGGTTGGCAGTTGGAATCCGCCAGCCACTTCTTGGAAACCCTATGGGACAGTTCTACTCTACCTTATAGGGTCGGTATGAGTCAGAATCCATCCAGTGGTAACGGGTTTGGTTGGTTTTATACATTTGGACTATCTTCTGCTTGCACAGACCCTATTTTGGCTCAGACTTTTGAGTAGATGGAAGGTACTAAAAAATATTCTTTCATAAATTACTGAAAATGTCTGAATAAAATGTTTGATTCAGTGTTAACTACAGTGGTTGATTCTCTTATATTTTTTGTCTGCTGTCACAAATTATTTTTAGTTTTGGATTAATCAGGGGATATTTTAGGATCCCTGTGCATGGCAGTGGAGCCCTGGTGGCACAGTATTTAAGAGCTCGGTTGGAAACCAAAAGGTTAGCAGTTTGAATCTACCAGCTGCTCCTTGGAAACCCTATGGAGCAGTTCTACTTTGTCCTATAGTATCACTATGAGTCAGAATCAACTCAACGGCAACCGGGCTTTGGGTTTTTGGTTAACTTGTACTTAATTCTTCCACTTCTGAGATGTATGTGCCTTTGTACTACCTTCTGGTTTAATTGGCATTCACCTAGATAAAATTTTAATCCTAGTAACCGAAAGGTTGATGGTGTGAACCCACCAGCTGTTCTGCAGGAGGAAGTTATGGCAGTCTACTTCCGTAAAAATTTCAGCATGGAAACCCCGGGATACTTCTACTGTGTCGTATAGGGTTGCTATGAGTGGGAATCTATTCTATGGCAATGGGTTTGGTTTTTTGGTTTGAAATGGGTATAAGGAAACTACAAGAGACACTGGACTGTTTCCAGGCTAGTAACCACAGGAGGTGGGGTGCGTGTTTAATTTCCTCCCACCTCTAGTTTCCTGCCTGATCTCCTCATTGACTGAAACAAACAGGAAACCAGAGGAAAAGAGAGCCTGTTGTTTTAGTTTGTACAGGCCAGCTTCCCAGGGCAAAGAGAACAGTGGAGAATGGATCTAAAGAACAAATGATTCCTTTATCATTATGTGTAAAGTATGTAAAGTTTATTATATCTAGAAGAACAGTTATGTATTTATTTAGTTGTTCATTCACTTTTTACTTAATTTTTCTGTAAAAGGCTAAAGTTGCCTTCTGTATATTCTGTAATAGGCAATTTTGTGTGGCCTCCAAAAGCACATGCAAAAATAGAAAAAAAAAATTAAGGAATATACTCCTCAGAGTGGAAGTGCCCACCACCAATTAGACATCTGTCTAACTTTGTTTTCTGCATTCTTTCATATTCATTACGAATTTGGCTGACTCAGATACTTCTCTATAATCACCCTGCTTGTCAGAGAACTCTTCATCTCCTTGTCTCTGTGAGGAGGAGTCATCTACAGACAGGAAAAGAAGATTTGTCTGTCCCCCCGCCCTCTCCTTTCTCCTCTCCCGTGCTTCATAAACTTGTCTTTTCTCCCAAGTACCAGATGTTTTCCAAGACATCTCTATGCTTGGTCTTTCAATCCAAATGAAGTAGGAAACAAAACAAAACAATACAGATAACATCCTTTTCTATTCTTTCTTGAGATTTATAAGAGAAAACAATGCAAACCAAAAGAACTCAACACAGCTTTTGATTGTCTTTAAAGATTGAACTACTGATAACCTGCCTCAGATTAAGTTAATAATTCTTTTCCACAGCCATAACATAAACTTAACTTCATAAAACTGCAATAAAATTAATATACATGTTCATGTCATAAGGCTTGCCTTTAGTTGTACCCCACTAATAATGACCTTTATACACAGAAGCAGAATCTCATTAAAAATTTCAAAGACTAAATTAATCTTGGATGTCCCCTTATCTAACTATACATCCAGTGCTGGATTTTCATTTTTAATCCATCTATATTTTGTCATCCAGACTCAATACTTGCTGTGTTGGCACAGACTGAAATCCTGTGGAAACGCATTTAAATTTTGGACATCTCTGACTCTGCATATAGCCACCACTTATCAAGCAATTACTGTGCTTTGGGGTACTCTGTTATGTGCCCTACAAAGTGCTCTACCTGTTTAACCCTCACAATACTTTATTAAATAGATAGTTTTGTTGACAACATTGAAGGACCAATCCTTGTGACCATGCCCCTTTGCGATTTGACTTTCCTGCTCCTCCCATCCAGGGGTGGAGTCTCTTTCTCCACCCCATTAAATCTAGACTGATCTTGTATCTTGCTTTGACAAATAGAATGTGGTGAAGTGACACTGTGCATGTTTTGTATCTTCGACCTCAAGAGGCTCTCACAGGGTCTTCCTCTGCTCTCTTAGAATGCTTGCCGAGGTCATCAATCTAGACTATTGGAGGAGAAGAGGCCACACAGAGAAGATCTAAAACACCTCACCTGATAAAAATCAAACCAAACCAGTGGCCGTCAAGGCAATTCCGACTCGTGAAAACCGCATGCATGTTAGAGTAGTACTGTGCTCCACAGGGTCTTCAGTGGCTAATTTTTTTTAATAACTTTTATTAAGCTTCAAGTGAACGTTTACAAATCCAATCAGTCTGTCACATATAAGTTTACATACATCTCACTCCCTACTCCCACTTGCTCTCCCCCTCTTGAGTCAGCCCTTTCAGTCTCTCCTTTCGTGACAATTTTGCCGGCTTCCCTCTCTCTCTATCCTCCCATCCCCCCTCCAGACAAGAGTTGCCAACACAATCTCAAGTGTCCACCTGATATAATTAGCTCACTCTTCATCCGGGTCTCTCTCCCACCCGCTGACCAGTCCCTTTCACGTCTGATGAGTTGTCTTCGGGGATGGTTCCTGTCCTGTGCCAACAGAAGGTCTGGGGACCATGGCCGCCGGGATTCCTCTAGTCTCAGTCAGACCATCAAGTATGGTCTTTTTATGAGAATTTGGGGTCTGTATCCCACTGATCTCCTGCTCCCTCAGGGGTCCTCTGCTGTGCTCCCTGTCAGGGCAGTCATCGATTGTGGCCGGGCACCAACTAGTTCTTCTGGTCTCAGGATGATGTAGGTCTCTGGTTCATGTGGCCCTTTCTGTCTCTTGGGCTCTTAGTTGTCGTGTGGCCTTGGTGTTCTTCATTTTCCTTTGCTCCAGGTGGGTTGAGATCAATTGATGCATCTTAGATGGCCGCTTGGTAGCATTGAAGACTCCAGATGCCACATTTCAAAGTGGGATGCAGAATGATTTCATAATAGAATTATTTTGCCAATTGACTTAGAAGTCCCCGCAAACCATGTTCCCCAGACCCCCGCGCTTGCTCTGCTGACCTTTGAAGCATTCATTTTATCCCGGAAACTTCTTTGCTTTTGGTCCAGTCCAACTGAGCTGACCTTCCATGTATTGAGTGTTGTCTTTCCCTTCACCTAAAGCAGTTCTTATCTACTGATTAATCAATAAAAAACCCTCTCCCACCCTCCCTCCCTCCCCCCCTTGTAACCACAAAAGTATGTGTTCTTCTCAGGTTTACTATTTCTCAAGATCTTATAATAGTGGTCTTATACAATATTTGTCCTTTTGCCTCTGACTAATTTCGTTCAGCATAATGCCTTCCAGGTTCCTCCATGTTATGAAATGTTTCACAGATTCGTCACTGTTCTTTATCGATGCGTAGTATTCCATTGTGTGAATATACCACAATTTATTTACCCATTCATCCGTTGATGGACACCTTGGTTGCTTCCAGCTTTTTGCTATTGTAAACAGAGCTGCAATAAACATGGGTGTGCATATATCTGTTTGTATGAAGGCTCTTGTATCTCTAGGGTATATTCCGAGGAGTGGGATTTCTGGGTTGTACGGTAGTTCTATTTCTAACTGTTTAAGATAACGCCAGATAGATTTCCAAAGTGGTTGTACCATTTTACAGTCCCACCAGCAGTGTATGAGAGTTCCAATCTCTCCGCAGCCTCTCCAACATTTATTATTTTGTGTTTTTTGGATTAATGCCAGCCTTGCTGGTGTGAGATGGAATCTCATCGTAGTTTTAATTTGCATTTCTCTAATGGCTAATGATCGAGAGCATTTTCTCATGTATCTGTTGGCTGCCTGAATATCTTCTTTAGTGAAATGTGTGTTCATATCCTTTGCCCACTTCTTGATTGGGTTGTTTGTCTTTTTGTGGTTGAGTTTTGACAGAATCATGTAGATTTTAGAGATCAGGCGCTGGTCGGAGATGTCACAGCTGAAAATTCTTTCCCAATCTGTAGGTGGTCTTTTTACTCTTTTGGAGAAGTCTTTAGATGAGCATAGGTGTTTGATTTTTAGGAGCTCCCAGTTATTGGGTTTCTCTTCATCATTTTTGGTAATGTTTTGTATTCTGTTTACACCTTGTATTAGGGCTCCTAGGTTTGTCCCAATTTTTTCTTCCATGATCTTTATCGTTTTAGTCTTTATGTTTCGGTCTTTGATCCACTTGGAGTTAGTTTTTGTGCATGGTGTGAGGTATGGGTCCTGTTTCATTTTTTTGCAAATGGATATCCAGTTATGCCAGCACCATTTGTTAAAAAGGCTATCTTTTCCCCAGTTAATTGACACTCGTCCTTTGTCAAATATCAGCTGCTCATACGTGGATGGATCTATGTCTGGGTTCTCAATTCTGTTCCATTGGTCTATGTGCCTGTTGTTGTACCAGTACCAGGCTGTTTTGACTACTGTGGCTGTATAATAGGTTCTGAAGTCAGGTAAAGTTAGGCCTCCCACTTTCTTCTTCTTTTTCAGTAGTGCTTTGCTTATCCGGGGCTTCTTTCCCTTCCATATGAAATTGGTGATTTGTTTCTCTATCCCCTTAAAATATGACATTGGAATTTGGATCGGAAGTGCGTTAAATGTATAGATGGCTTTTGGTAGAATAGACATTTTTACTATGTTAAGTCTTCCTATCCATGAGCAAGGTATGTTTTTCCACTTAAGTATGTCCTTTTGAATTTCTTGTAGTAGAGCTTTGTAGTTTTCTTTGTATAGGTCTTTTACATCCTTGGTAAGATTTATTCCTAAGTATCTTATCTTCTTGGGGGCTACTGTGAATAGTATTGATTTGGTGATTTCCTCTTCGGTGTTCTTTTTGTTGATGTAGAGGAATCCAAGTGATTTTTGTATGTTTATTTTATAACCTGAGACTCTGCCAAACTCTTCTATTAGTTTCAGTAGTTTTCTGGAGGATTCCTTAGGGTTTTCTGTGTATATACTCATGTCATCTGCAAATAGTGATAACTTTACTTCCTCCTTGCCAATCCGGATACCTTTTATTTCTTTGTCTAGCCTAATTGCCCTGGCTAGGACTTCTAGCACGATGTTGAATAAGAGCGGTGATAAAGGGCATCCTTGTCTGGTTCCCGTTCTCAAGGGAAATGCTTTCAGGTTCTCTCCATTTAGAGTGATATTGGCTGTTGGCTTTGCATAGATGCCCTTTATTATGTTGAGGAATTTTCCTTCAATTCCTATTTTGGTAAGAGTTTTTATCATAAATGGTGGTTGGACTTTGTCAAATGCCTTTTCTGCATCAATTGATAAGATCGTGTGGTTTTTGTCTTTTGTTTTATTTATGTGATGGATTACATTAATGGTTTTTCTGATATTAAACCAGCCTTGCATACCTGGTATAAATCCCACTTGATCAGGGTGAATTATTTTTTTGATGTGTTGTTGGATTCTATTGGCTAGAATTTTGTTGAGGATTTTTGCATCAATGCTCATGAGGGATATAGGTCTATAATTTTCTTTTTTTGTAATGTCTTTACCTGGTTTTGGTATCAGGGAGATGGTGGCTTCATAGAATGAGTTGGGTAGTATTCCGTCATTTTCTATGCTTTGGAATACCTTCAGAAGTAGTGGTGTTAACTCTTCTCTGAAAGTTTGGTAGAACTCTGCAGTGAAGCCGTCCGGGCCAGGGCTTTTTTTTGTTGGGAGTTTTTTGATTACCGTTTCAATCTCTTTTTTTGTTATGGGTCTATTTAGTTGTTCTACTTCTGAATGTGTTAGTTTAGGTAGGTAGTGTTTTTCCAGGAATATATCCATTTCTTCTAGGTTTTCAAATTTGTTAGAGTACAATTTTTCATAATAATCTGAAATGATTCTCTTAATTTCATTTGGTTCTGTTGTGATGTGGTCCTTCTCGTTTCTTATTTGGGTTATTTGTTTCCTTTCCTGTATTTCTTTAGTGAGTCTAGCCAATGGTTTATCAATTTTGTTAATTTTTTCAAAGAACCAGCTTTTGGCTTTGTTAATTCTTTCAATTGTTTTTCTGTTCTCTAATTCATTTAGTTCAGCTCTAATTTTTATTATTTGTTTTCTTCTCGTGCCTGATGGATTCTTTTGTTGCTCAGTTTCTATTTGTTCAAGTTGTAGGGACAGTTCTCTGATTTTGGCTCTTTCTTCTTTTTGTATGTGTGCATTTATCGATATAAATTGGCCTCTGAACACTGCTTTTGCTGTGTCCCAGAGGTTTTGATAGGAAGTATTTTCATTCTTGTTGCTTTCTATGAATTTCCTTATTCCCTCCTTGATGTCTTCTATCACCCAGTCTTTTTTCAGGAGGGTATTGTTCATTTTCCAAGTATTTGATTTCTTTTCCCTAGTTTTTCTGTTATTGATCTCTAGTTTTATTGCCTTGTGGTCTGAGAAGATGCTTTGTAATATTTCGATGTTTTGGACTCTGTAAAGGTTTGTTTTATGACCTAATATGTGGTCTATTCTAGAGAATGTTCCATGTGCACTAGAAAAAAAAGTATATTTTGCAGCAGTTGGGTGGAGAGTTCTGTATAAGTCAATGAGATCAAGTTGGTTGATTGTTGTAATTAGATCTTCCGTGTCTCTATTGAGCTTCTTACTGGATGTCCTGTCTTTCTCCGAAAGTGGTGTGTTGAAGTCTCCTACTATAATTGTGGAGGTATCTATCTCACTTTTCAATTCTGTTAAAATTTGATTTATGTATCTTGCAGCCCTGTCATTGGGTGCATAAATATTTAATATGGTTATGTCTTCCTGATCAATTGTCCCTTTTATCATTATATAGTGTCCTTCTTTATCCTTTGTGATGGATTTAAGTCTAAAGTCTATTTTGTCAGAAATTAGTATTGCTACTCCTCTTCTTTTTTGCTTATTGTTTGCTTGATATACTTTTTTCCATCCTCTGAGTTTTAGTTTGTTTGTGTCTCTAAGTCTAAGGTGTGTCTCTTGTAGGCAGTATATAGATGGATCGTGTTTCTTTATCCAGTCTGTGACTCTCTGTCTCTTTATTGGTGCATTTAGTCCATTTACATTCAGCGTAATTATAGATAAATAAGTTTTTAGTGCTGTCATTTTGATGCCTTTTTATGTGTGTTGTTGACAATTTCATTTTTCCACATACTTTTTTGTGCTGAGGCGTTTTTCTTAGTAAATTGTGAGATCCTCATTTTCATAGTGTTTGACTTTAAGTTAGTTGAGTCGTTGCGTTTTTCTTGGCTTTTATCTTGAGTTATAGAGTTGTTATACCTTTTTGTGGTTACCTTATTATTTACCCCTATTTTTCTAAGTAAAAACCTAACTTGTATTGTTCTATATCACCTTGTATCACTCTCCATATGGCAATTCAATGCCTCCTGTATTTAGTCCCTCTTTTTGATTATTGTGATCTTTTACCTATTGACTTCCATGATTCCCTGTTATGTGTTTTTTTTTTTTTAATTAATCTTAATTTGTTTGTTTTTGTGATTTCCTTATTTGAGTTGATATCAGGACGTTCTGTTTTGTGACCTTGTGTTGTGCTGATATCTGATATTATTGGTTCTCTGACCAAACAATATCCTTTAGTATTTCTTGTAGCTTTGGTTTGGTTTTTGCAAATTCTCTAAACTTTTGTTTGTCTGTAAATATCTTAATTTCGCCTTCATATTTCAGAGAGAGTTTTGCTGGATATATGATCCTTGGCTGGCAGTTTTTCTCCTTCAGTGTTCTGTATATGTTGTCTCATTCCCTTCTTGCCTGCATGGTTTCTGCTGAGTAGTCTGAACTTATTCTTATTGATTCTCCCTTGAAGGAAACCTTTCTTTTCTCCCTGGCTGCTTTTAAAATTTTCTGTTTGTCTTTGGTTTTGGTGAGTTTGATGATAATATGTCTTGGTGTTTTTCTTTTTGGATCAATCTTAAATGGGGTTCGATGGGCATCTTGGATAGATATCCTTTCTTCTTTCATGATGTCAGGGAAGTTTTCTGTCAGGAGTTCTTCAACTATTTTCTCTGTGTTTTCTGTCCCCCCTCCCTGTTCTGGGAGTCCAATCACCCGTAGGTTATCCTTCTTGATAGAGTCCCACATAATTCTTAGGGTTTCTTCATTTTTTTTAATTTTTATCTGATTTTTTTTCAGCTATGTTGGTGTTGATTCCCTGGTCCTCCAGATGTCCCAGTCTGCATTCTAATTGCTCGAGTCTGCTCCTCTGACTTCCTATTGCGTTGTCTAATTCTGCAATTTTATTGTTAATCTTTTGGATTTCTACATGTTGTCTCTCTATGGATTCTTGCAACTTATTAATTTTTCCAGTATGTTCTTGAATAATCTTTTTGAGTTCTTCAACAGTTTTATCAGTGTGTTCCTTGGCTTTTTCTGCAGTTATCCTAATTTCATTTGTGATATCTTGAAGCATTCTGTAAATTAGTTTTTTATATTCTGTATCTGATAATTCCAGGATTGTATCTTCATTTGGGAAAGATTGTGATTCTTTTGTTTGGGGGGTTAGAGAAGTTGTCATGGTCTGCTTCTTTAAGTGGTTTGATATGGATTGTTGTCTCCGAGCCATCACTGGGAAACTAGTTTTTCCAGAAAATCCGCTGCGTCCAGTCCAAATCCCGGCGAGATGGTTCCCTGGCTGGGATGCTGCTCTTCCTGCTCCAAGACCAGTCACTGCCTCCCGGAGACTTCTCCTACCAGGTGCGTCCCACGCCGCCCATGGAACCGGCTGGTCCCCCTCCCGGGGTTAGTTCAGGGGGGTGGAGCAGCTCTCTGTGCTTGTGCCGTACCTGACTGGTACGCTAGCTCCAGGCTCTGGAAACAATCGCTGCTTCCCCGTATTAGTTCATTCTCTGTCTCTAAATCTGTGTTTGTTGTTCAGGGTTCGTAGATTGTTATGTATGTGATCGATTCACTTGTTTTTCTGTGTCTTTGTTTTAAGAGGGATCCGAGGTAGCATCTGCCTAGTCCGCCATCTTGGCTCCGCCCCTCCAGTGGCTAATTTTTTAAGAAGTAAATCACTAGCTCTTTCATGGGCACTGGGAAATACATGTCCCAGTTACATTTTCTGGCCCTGGAGGTTTATTGGCAAGCATTCGAGCTACTTCATCATGTTCTGGCATCATGGCAGATATTGATACAACTGTCTCAAAAACAAGGCAGTTGGTCTGCACCACACTGAAGCGTTGAGAGCCATTTGTATGAGGAGATGCCTCCTGGAGGAGTGAACTTATGAAGATTTTGTGTCTTTTGGCTTCTGAACAGCGAGATAAGACTTGCAAGTATGTTTACTATTTCTTTTGTGTTATTGTGGAGGCACGGCTACCAGCATTCAGAAATATTCAAGTCAGTGAGTTATTTTTATAGTAAAAACAGCTTGTGATGCACTTCCTGTGCCAGGGTACCTATATATACTATGTTTGTGATACACTTCATGGAACATAGTAACAATGTGGTCCATTTGTGTTAGTCACCTCCTTGATGACATCATAAAGTGCTCGCTTCCCAGATGACATCCTTTATATACTTCCTGGACCATGGTACTGATATGTACCTCATTTGTGATATACTTCATGGGACATGGTACACATATGGCCCACTTGCAATTGGCATCACACTTTCTTAAATGATAGAAAATGACCAACGATGATTCAGCATCCATTCCATTAGTGAAAAAAAAAAATGACTTCTCCAAAAAATTCAAATAATAGTAATAATAATTCATCCTGGAAAGAGCTAGGCCGCTCTTCCAAAAAAACCTGTGGTAGATTTCTTTCAGTAAGTAGCTGAGTGTTTCAACAATTTGTACCATCCAGGGACTCCCCTCATCTGACAGCCAGCACCAATTACCAGACATAGGAGTGAGTCCGTCTAGGACCTTCCAACCTACCTGATGCTCTAACTGAATGCAGCCACTGACAGGGCCCAGGTGAAACCAGCATGTTGGCTATCCAGCACATACACAGAATTGAGAGAAATAATAAATTATTGTTGTTTTAATCCATGAAGGTTTGGAGTGTTTTTTTATAAGGCAAACTCAAACTAAGTATTATTGTTATCTTTATTATAAATGCAGGGCATCAGATAAGGAAGTATTTAATATATTGTACAAAAATGCATACACATTATGTGGCAGAACTAGAATTTGAATACAGGCCTTTCAGATTCCAAATTCCATGCCCAATATTGACATACTACCTCTCTAAAATTATTATATATATTTATATAATCCATTTTCAAACCTTTGAAGATGGCAGCATAACACAACACCAGAATTTCCCTCCAGTGTGATTGCCATCTCTTAGCTACAGTAATTTTATCAGCATTTGGTCATAACCACCATATTTTAACCAAATTTTGTTCCCAAGGTCATCATTCAATAATTTTTTTCATTTATTCAGCACATCTATACTGAATCCATCTTACCTCCTAGGCTCTGTTCTCTACTCTGGAAATAATGGTGAATCTAGTACAGTGTTCCTGTCTTCTTGAACATTCAGCCTAGTTAGATTAGTAAGCAAGTAATCATATTCACAATACAAGATTGCAAACTGCAATGACCGTTATGAATAAAAATGCCTTAAATTATTACAGTGCATTACTAGCTATTAATACAATAAATTGGCAAAATTCCCTTTCTGTCCTTGAACAATGTCTTCAATAAGCCTATGAAAAAAGGAGTTGAGGCTTGCTAACATGATTCTTTGGTACCTAGCAATCAGTGTTTCCTTGACTTCTGAGTCTGAAATTTCACTGTTTATGAATCACTTGGGAATCTTGTTAAAATGCAGATTCAGGATAGTAGGTCTAGGTTGAAGTCTGAGATTCTGCATTGCTAACAAGTTCCAGGTAATCTTCCCTGCTGATGCTCCACTCACCTGTCTCTGAGTAACAAAGCCTTACTAGACACTCACGATGTAGCCCTTTAATGATCTGTTCCTGTCCTAAAAGAACATGCTGTTCTAAAAAGGTATCATGGAGGTTCTTGAACAGAAAAAAGCAAGTAGCATAGTGGAAAACCATCAGCTCTGTAGTCAGATATGCATTTATACATAGACCTGTACCTCGATAGCTGTGAATGCTCACACCTGTGCCTTCATCTTACTCTACCTCAATTTTCTTATCCAGAAAAATAAAAATAAGAGTTTGCTATGGGGTTATTGAGAAGACTAACCCTGAAAGATAGCAGACATTAAACAAACGGTAGCTTTTATTGTGTTTATTAAAAGAATAACATGAACAGAACTGAGCTTTGAAAAAAAAAAATTAACAGCTAATGTAGTTTGATTTCAAATGAGGAGAGATAATTCAAATGGGGCACTTGGATAAATCAGATGCCATCCAATGATAGCTCAGTTCAAATAATATTTAATGAGCGTATACTACGTGTCAGAGACTCTGCTAGATGCTGGCGATATAAAGCAGAATCAGGCACAGTTTTCGAAGTGTTCAGTTGGGTAGACATACAGGTAAATGGCCATTAGATTCAGAGAAATTCCAAGGAACCTGAAGCCACTGACTCATTTGATAACATGTCAGAGAAATAGCAATTGTGATGAGGAGATGGAAATATACACGTCCGTATGTATAACACTACATACATGTGTGTATAACGTATTATACATATAACTTGCATGCATATGTATGCGTGCATCTGTATGTTATAGCAGTTAATGTGATATGCTAGGATATGGATTACAAGAAGAAGAGTCAGTGAGAGCTCTGAATTTTCAAGACCTTAAGAGATGGTACTTTCATTAAGAGAAATAAGCAATGAGAGAAAAATCAGGTAAAGGGGGAACAAAATGGAGTTTCCTTTTGATTATACTGAGTAGGATTGATACTGGGTCATCTCAATGGAGATAAATTCAAAGTCATTTTGAAATAGAATCACAATGGGTATTTGAGGCTCATTTGTAGAATTCAGAAAAAACCGGCATGCATTTTCTGGTTATTTTTACAATATAATTTGGATTGTCTGCTTGTATATCTACTGGGCATTTGAAGATATGGAGAAAGGCATGTATGTTTATATGTTTGGTGTTTACCCTGCATCAGCAGTTTAAAAAAAATTTACTACCCTGTTTCTGCTCTATTAATGACAGTCTGAATTTGGAAGGCTTGATAAGTTGTTTACAAGGAAGTTCAAAAGGAGAAATCAGTGCATGTTTGCTGAATATTGTGAAAACATTTTTCTCAGGATGTGTCACTGGAAATGGCAATTAGTCAATGTAGGGAAACTTATATATCTTTAGACATTAAGTCACAGTTACACAAACATCCAGACCACTGTAGTTTAGCCTGAGAGAGAAATAAATTAAATTATATTGATGTATAAAATGTTTCCCACGATTCTTATTTATTACCCATGAATTTTCATTACAGTTCTCAGAATAAGCCAAAAGAAAAAGCTTTTATATTTCTATTTTATTGGCAAATATAGTGAGGGATAGGGAAGTAAGGGTCTTCCGGCATTACAAGGAGAATGAATGACTGCCTGAAAAATTTAATAGCAATGCCTGCTATAAACCGGGCACTGTTCTGAGAACTTTTACATTTGCTTTCTTGTTTGTTCTTCATAATAATCCTGTACATTGGCTATTATTACCTTTGTCATTCTGCAGATGAGATAACACATTATGAGAGTTAAATAATTTTATCAAGGTCATGCAGGTGTTATGGAGAGCATTTGTTGGTTGCCGCCACACTATTTCCCTCTTTTCTTTTGTAACAGCCACAATTTCTGTCTAGGGATTTGTGTGTCACTCTGGGGAAACAGAATTCATTCTTGGCTCCATAGGTAAAACACGTGAACTAAACCAAGTCAATCAGGGTATTATATTACCTACACAACTGGTCTAGGGATGGGCGTGCCATCTAAGCTGTTCCAATCACAGAGAATTTAAGAACTTGGGATGGGAATGATGTGTCAACGTCACTCTCTCCTACTGTTTGTGAACAAGAAATACTACTGGCAGTCATTTTAAGATCAAACAACTCAAAGTGAAGTAATCAGGTAGAAAAAAATGGAGGGAAGCTTAGTTCTTGGTTAACGGGGTAGATCAAGACCTGTTGATTTTAGGGGTATAGCTGGACTTTTCAGGTCTTTGGGCCCATAAATAATTTTAAGTATTTAACCAAACTGGAGTTTTCCACTTGCAATAGCAAACATTCTAACTAGTACAAAAGTCACCTAGATCAATGCCCTAAAGCTGTAGATGAGGACAAGAGGCAGAAAGGAGGAAAAACTTGTCCAAGATGGCACAGCTGACTCATGACAAAGTCAAGCCTAGAATTCAGGGTTCCGCATTCCCAGCCTAGTGATCTTTCAATGCAATACGCTGACTTATTAAGGTCATACACTGAATTGAAAACGTCTTTGAAGCTAGATGTTTTGATTTATGTACTTCTTTATATCCCTCACTGTATGCCAAGCACCACATTGGTCATAAAACAAAAAACCAAGCTAAACTCGTTGCTGTTCAGTCGATTCTGACTCACAGCACCATATAGGACAGAATAGAACTGCCCCATGGCATTTCCAAGGAGCAGCTAGTGGATTCGAACTGCTGACCTTTTTTTGGTTAGCAGCCACGCTCTTAAGTACAGTCATATTAGGTATTCAAATACCTCTTTGCTTAATATCTGTCTTTTATACTAGGTTATAACTTCCATGAGAACAGTGTCTGGTACCAGGCAGATTCTTAATAAGCACGCATTAATTAAATTAACCTAAGCCATGTCACCCTGTCAGCTAGGTACCCAGGATTCAAGGGCACCTCACCATATAGCCATGTAATTTGACCTGCTTACACAGACTAGACCAAAATTGTCCAATAAAAACATCATGTTGAGACAGGGAAGAAATCAGACTGGCTGAATTAAATAAGGGCTACATTTTAAGGCCCTGTATGCCTGGCCAGCTATAATTATATAGCCTCTGACTCAGTACTCTTGGAATTTAAACCCAAGTGCAGACCACCATATAACTTCTACCGCTGGCACTCGAGGTCTACTGTGACTAAAAAACTAGGTGCTTAGACAAGCTAAGGGGGCATATTTCTTATGCCTACATGCTTGACCAGCTATAAATTACTGATAACCCTCCTGAGTTGTTTTTCAAGTCCCCCACCAGGTACAGAGCATGTGCAGTAAAAATCAAGGTAACCTATGAATGACCTCCCACATGAAATAATCATGAGCAGGAATCCCTTGCTGGGACTTGAACCAGGATCCAGAGACATCGCATATGTATAACATCCCAGAATAAGTCCTGTTTGACACCCCAGCAGCCCTTGTGACAGACTCCATCTGACAACTTCTGTGAGGAAATCCACCTTGAATTCCAACTGCACATGCATTTGATTTTCATAATCCCTCCCCCTTCTCCTGAAAATCTCCACCAAACTAATGAATGAAGGAAACCTTTTATAAACCCTAGGAAATCCTTTGTTCATGAAAGACTGGAGGCTAGCATAGGTGGAAACCCCTCTCCATCTCTCCCTTGTGGGCTTAGTCCTCAGCTGGGAAGCCCTGCCCTGTAACAATGTGAGCTACAGATGTGAGCAGCACACATAATTTTAAATTTTCTAGTAGCCATGTTTAAAAAAAAAAAAAGTGAAATTAAATTTTATTTAAACCAATGTATCCAAAATATTGCCATTTAACATGTAATCAGTATTTAGACATTAATGAAATGCTTTACTTTATTTTATTTTTTAACTAGGTCTCCGAAATCCAGTGGGTATTTCATTCTGATAAAAAAAAAAAAAAAATAGCCCAGGTTAAATCAGACTAGCCACATTTCAAGTGCATAGGGTCACATCACATGACTAGTGGCTACCATATTAGACAGCTCAGATCTGGACATTTTCTATGACATTGTATAAAATTAATGCTCCAGGAACTAAATTGTGAGTGTTTCATGTGAAAACCAGTCTTTCAGAAAGTTATATTAAACATTTACATGATCATCAATGAGGAGTGGTAAACTGTAAAATTACTGGTATTACTTTGAAGTCTATAAGAGTAGTCCCTGACACACTGTAAGCCTTCACAATGCCCAAATGTCAATACATTAGCATCATTATAGTCCAAGCATCTAGTAGTACCCAACATTATCTTCCCTCAGTTTTTTTTTTTTTTAATCATGTAAACGTAACCCAAGAAGACTACTTTATGGCGTAATCCAGTCAAGTTGAGTATAGTTTTAATTAATTATCTTACTTAAATTTATACAGTATGTGAAAAGCCTTCTATGTGTGATTTCCAATCAGTGGGTTTGAGGATTTGTAATAAATTCTTGTTTAACTTATTTTAGAAAATCAGTTGATTGTTGCACAACTCAGCACATGGAAAAAATCAAATTTCTATTAGTTTCTAGTCGTCCGATAATCATTTAGTATGTCAGGCAATGTGCTAGGTATTAGGGATACAAGGATAAATAACTACCCCTTACCTTCAGGTAGTTCACAGTCTAGTAGAAAGAGACGGCCAGAAGGATTTTTGAAGAGATATGGATTTTCTGATTAAAGTTAGCCCAGGGCACAATGGGGACACACAGGAGGCAATGGTTAATTTTATGTGGTGATGGGGAAATAAACTAAGAAAGACTCCTCATGGAGGAGAAGAGTTTACAATGACTTTTAAGAGATGAGTGGAGAGCTATTAGGACCATGAGAACCAAGTTCACTCTACTGCTCAGAACTGTTATGAGGGATTACAGAAGGAGGGGGGCTTGGTCTCCTCCCTGGTGGAGGCAACAGCAAAAGGCACAGAGGGAAGCTCCTGGCTTGTGGGAGACTCAGCCAAATGCAAAAGGCCAAAGTTGTTGCAATTTACATATTTCCATTTCGAGACTCCCCCCAACCCTTTTAACCCATATGGTTTTGATAATTATTTTTAAAAGGAAATTCAGAGAGCAGCAGGCAGTAAGTACTTGAATTAGGACTTCATATTGGGAGGCTCTGTGGGGCACTTGGCAGGTTTTATTTCCCCCATTAAACCAAAGAGAAAAGCTGGCATTTCTAATCCTAATTGTAGGAGCTCTACTCCCTCTCACACTGACCATCAGTTTTTAAGGCTGTAGAAGGGAGGCCTGGCTGCTCAATCTCTCCTCCATGACTACCAGCCCCTCTAATCCCACTCTTCAAAAAATGAACACTTTCTAGAGGTAACAAGTTGACCTATATGAAAACAAGTGCAGGGCATCCCAACCAGAGCCCCTGAGGAGTCAGCCATTTGAGCTAGCACAGTGTCACCATCTGATGGGTGGCTCCCCTAATTAAAAAGATGTGTATTACATAGAATAATGCCTGGCTAATAGTCCAAATTCAATAAATATTACTAATCTACTGTAGTGGTTCCCAAGTATGAGTCCACAAAGAAGTTTTCACAGCTCTGAAGAAAATAAATGTTAGGATAATGTAGTGTGTGTGTATGTGTATGTGTGTGTGTGTTATGAATGTCTATACTAATTTTTTACTTGAAATTCTTTAATTTTATTAATTCACATTTCTAATAGGTAATAATTATCTTTTAACATTTTTATTTTCTGAAATATATTGTTGGCAACCCCATGATAAATCTCCATGTTAAAAAAAAATTACACATCCATGAAATTAAAAAACAAAAAAAAAAAACCTAGAAAACCCTGGTACAGCAGATAAAGAAGACTTGAGAATCAAACTGATATACAATTAGATCATTGCTTGACCACTTACTAAGTGAAGGCTTTGGGCAAATTACTTAGCCTTGGTTTTTCTTTAAAGTTCTAATAAGTAATGTTTATTCAGTAAGTTTGGTGTGAAAATTAAATGACATTATATACATAAAATGTCTCATTTCCTTTCCTGTCTTACCCTGTTCTACCTGTAAAGATCAGTCAGGTATTGCCTCCTCTGAAAATTTGATCTATATCCTCTCAAACACTTCCGTATATACTACCTCCCCCATAAACCGAAGGCACTTATGAAAATACCTTGCAGGTGGAAGGCATGGTTGGCAAACAAACGTAGAAGGTGCACATTATTTGCATTAAAATATGGCACTGCTTATGTATCTTTTACATCACGTGTGGTAGCATGGGTGCCCCTTTCTTCTCTTAATCTTCAGCACAGAGAACTTTGCCTGTGTTAGAGCACTTAGCATCTAAGTAACTACAAATGATACCCAAGGAAGAAACACTTACACGTTATTCCAGTAACATTGCCATTCCCTTGTCTGGTGCACAGAAGGTATGTGAAAGCTTCAAGACCAAATCCCAGCTTGATTATTTCATAATTCTGACTGAACACAAACATATGTAAAGACCTGATTAAGTAATAACACAGACTCAATTTGAAAGAAAGCAAGAGTCACGCAACGTCAATGGCAGTAAAAGTAGAGGTAAAGGAATAAACTGAAGAAATATTGAGGATATAGAAAGAAGAGAGTTCTTGCTAAAACATCTTTCATGCACATTAGCAGCAGCTGGGAATTCCTTAGTCTGGGATTAAATTGTTTCCACTACCTCCCACAATGGGATTACCTTCAGTTTGTTTTTCCTACTGGCCTTGTACACAGGGTGACGGCTGATTAAAGGGAAAATGAGTCACTTAAAAAATCTTGCTTTAGGAGGCGGAGCCAAGATGGCGGACTAGGCAGACGCTACCTCGGATCCCTCTTACAACAAAGACACGGAAAAACAAGTGAATCGATTACATACATAACAATCTACGAACCCTGAACAACAAACACAGATTTAGAGACGGAGAACGAACTAATACGGGGAAGCAGCGATTGTTTCCAGAGCCTGGAGCCAGCATACCAGTCAGGGATTTGGACTGCACGCAGGCGGCTTCATTAACATCTGAATAGCCTGAGCCAGAGGGAGAACTCTGATAGGGATCTGACTGCAGTTTTTTTTTAGCGGATTTTCTGGAAAAACTAGTTTCCCAGTGATGGCTCGGAGACAACAATCCATATCAAACCACTTAAAGAAGCAGACCGTGACAGCTTCTCCAACTCCCCAAACAAAAGAATCAAAATCTTTCCCAAATGAAGATACAATTTTGGAATTATCAGATACAGAATATAAAAAACTAATTTACAGAATGCTTAATGATATCACAAATGAAATTAGGATATCTGCAGAAAAAGCCAAGGAACACACTGATAAAACTGTTGAAGAACTCAAAAAGATTATTCAAGAACATACTGGAAAAATTAATAAGTTGCAAGAATCCATAGAGAGACAACATGTAGAAATCCAAAAGATTAACAATAAAATAACAGAATTAGACAACACACTAGGAAGTCAGAGGAGCAGACTCGAGCAATTAGAATGCAGACTGGGACATCTGGAGGACCAGGGAATCAACACCAACATAGCTGAAAAAAAATCAGATAAAAGAATTAAAAAAAATGAAGAAACCCTAAGAATTATGTGGGACTCTATCAAGAAGGATAACCTGCGGGTGATTGGAGTCCCAGAACAGGGAGGGGGGACAGAAAACACAGAGAAAATAGTTGAAGAACTTCTGACAGAAAACTTCCCTGACATCATGAAAGACGAAAGGATATCTATCCAAGATGCTCATCGAACCCCATTTAAGATTGATCCAAAAAGAAAAACACCAAGACATATTATCATCAAACTCACCAAAACCAAAGATAAACAGAAAATTTTAAAAGCAGCCAGGGAGAAAAGAAAGGTTTCCTTCAAGGGAGAATCAATAAGAATATGTTCTGACTACTCAGCAGAAACCATGCAGGCAAGAAGGGAATGGGACGACATATACAGAACACTGAAGGAGAAGAACTGCCAACCAAGGATCATATATCCAGCAAAACTCTCTCTGAAATATGAAGGCGAAATTAAGATATTTACAGACAAACACAAGTTTAGAGAATTTGCCAAAACCAAACCAAAGCTACAAGAAATACTAAAGGATATTGTTTGGTCAGAGAACCAATAATATCAGATATCAGCACAACACAAGGTCACAAAACAGAACGTCCTGATATCAACTCAAATAGGGAAATCACAAAAACAAACAAATTAAGATTAATTAAAAAAAAATACACATAACAGGGAATCATGGAAGTCAATAGGTAAAAGATCACAATAATCAAAAAGAGGGACTAAATACAGGAGGCATTGAACTGCCATATGGAGAGTGATACAAGGCGATATAGAACAATACAAGTTAGGTTTTTACTTAGAAAAATAGGGGTATATAATGAGGTAACCACAAAAAGGTATAACAACTCTATAACTCAAGACAAAAACCAAGAAAAACGTAACGACTCAACTAACATAAAGTCAAACACTATGAAAGTGAGGATCTCACAATTTACTAAGAAAAACGCCTCAGCACAAAAAAGTATGTGGAAAAATGAAATTGTCAACAACACACATAAAAAGGCATCAAAATGACAGCACTAAAAACTTATTTATCTATAATTACCCTGAATGTAAATGGACTAAATGCACCAATAAAGAGACAGAGAGTCACAGACTGGATAAAGAAACACGATCCATCTATATGCTGCCTACAAGAGACACACCTTAGACTTAGAGACACAAACAAACTAAAACTCAAAGGATGGAAAAAAGTATATCAAGCAAACAATAAGCAAAAAAGAAGAGGAGTAGCAATATTAATTTCTGACAAAATAGACTTTAGACTTAAATCCACCACAAAGGATAAAGAAGGACACTATATAATGATAAAAGGGACAATTGATCAGGAAGACATAACCATATTAAATATTTACGCACCCAATGACAGGGCTGCAAGATATATAAATCAAATTTTAACAGAACTGAAAAGCGAGATAGATACCTCCACAATTATAGTAGGAGACTTCAACACACCCCTTTCGGAGAAGGACAGGACATCCAGTAAGAAGCTCAACAGAGACACGGAAGATCTAATTACAACAATCAACCAACTTGACCTCATTGACTTATACAGAACTCTCCACCCAACTGCTGCAAAATATACTTTTTTTTCTAGCGCACATGGAACATTCTCTAGAATAGACCACATATTAGGTCATAAAACAAACCTTTGCAGAGTCCAAAACATCGAAATATTACAAAGCATCTTCTCAGACCACAAGGCAATAAAACTAGAGATCAATAACAGAAGAACGAGGGAAAAGAAATCAAATACTTGGAAAATGAACAATACCCTCCTGAAAAAAGACTGGGTTATAGAAGACATCAAGGAGGGAATAAGGAAATTCATAGACAGCAACGAGAATGAAAATACTTCCTATCAAAACCTCTGGGACACAGCAAAAGCAGTGCTCAGAGGTCAATTTATATCAATAAATGCACACATACAAAAAGAAGAAAGAGCCAAAATCAGAGAACTGTCCCTACAACTTGAACAAATAGAAAGTGAGCAACAAAAGAATCCATCAGGCACCAGAAGAAAACAAATAATAAAAATTAGAGCTGAACTAAATGAATTAGAGAACAGAAAAACAATTGAAAGAATTAACAAAGCCAAAAGCTGGTTCTTTGAAAAAATTAACAAAATTGATAAACCATTGGCTAGACTGACTAAAGAAATACAGGAAAGGAAACAAATAACCCGAATAAGAAATGAGAAGGACCACATCACAACAGAACCAAATGAAATTAAAAGAATCATTTCAGATTATTATGAAAAATTGTACTCTAACAAATTTGAAAACCTAGAAGAAATGGATGAATTCCTTGAAAAACACTACCTACCTAAACTAACACATTCAGAAGCAGAACAACTAAATAGACCCATAACAAAAAAAGAGATTGAAACGGTAATCAAAAAACTCCCAACAAAAAAAAGTCCTGGCCCGGACGGCTTCACTGCAGAGTTCTACCAAATTTTCAGAGAAGAGTTAACACCACTACTACTAAAGGTATTCCAAAGCATAGAAAATGACGGAATACTACCCAACTCATTCTATGAAGCCACCATCTCCCTGATACCAAAACCAGGTAAAGACATTACAAAAAAAGAAAATTATAGACCTATATCCCTCATGAACATTGATGCAAAAATCCTCAACAAAATTCTAGCCAATAGAATCCAACAACACATCAAAAAAATAATTCACCCTGATCAAGTGGGATTTATACCAGGTATGCAAGGCTGGTTTAATATCAGAAAAACCATTAATGTAATCCATCACATAAATAAAACAAAAGACAAAAACCACATGATCTTATCAATTGATGCAGAAAAGGCATTTGACAAAGTCCAACACCCATTTATGATAAAAACTCTTACCAAAATAGGAATTGAAGGAAAATTCCTCAACATAATAAAGGGCATCTATGCAAAGCCAACAGCCAATATCACTCTAAATGGAGAGAACCTGAAAGCATTTCCCTTGAGAACGGGAACCAGACAAGGATGCCCTTTATCACCGCTCTTATTCAACATCGTGTTGGAAGTCTTAGCCAGGGCAATCAGGCTAGACAAAGAAATAAAAGGTACCCGGATTGGCAAGGAAGAAGTAAAGTTATCACTATTTGCAGATGACATGATTATATACACAGAAAACCCTAAGGAATCCTCCAGAAAACTACTGAAACTAATAGAAGAGTTTGGCAGAGTCTCAGGTTATAAAATAAACATACAAAAATCACTTGGATTCCTCTACATCAACAAAAAGAACACCGAAGAGGAAATAACCAAATCAATACCATTCACGGTAGCCCCCAAGAAGATAAGATACTTAGGAATAAATCTTACCAAGGATGTAAAAGACCTATACAAAGAAAACTACAAAGCTCTACTACAAGAAATTCAAAAGGACATACTTAAGTGGAAAAACATACCTTGCTCATGGATAGGAAGACTTAACATAGTAAAAATGTCTATTCTACCAAAAGCCATCTATACATTTAACGCACTTCCGATCCAAATTCCAATGTCATATTTTAAGGGGATAGAGAAACAAATCACCAATTTCATATGGAAGGGAAAAAAGCCCCGGATAAGCAAAGCACTACTGAAAAAGAAGAAGAAAGTGGGAGGCCTCACCTTACCTGACTTCAGAACCTATTATACAGCCACAGTAGTCAAAACAGCCTGGTATTGGTACAACAACAGACACATAGACCAATGGAACAGAATTGAGAACCCAGACATAGATCCATCCACGTATGAGCAGCTGATATTTGACAAAGGACCAGTGTCAATTAACTGGGGAAAAGACAGCCTTTTTAACAAATGGTGCTGGCATAACTGGATATCCATTTGCAAAAAAATGAAACAGGACCCATACCTCACACCATGCACAAAAACTAACTCCAAGTGGATCAAAGACCTAAACATAAAGACTAAAACGATAAAGATCATGGAAGAAAAAATTGGGACAACCCTAGGAGCCCTAATACAAGGTATAAACAGAATACAAAACATTACCAAAAATGATGAAGAGAAACCCGATAACTGGGAGCTCCTAAAAATCAAACACCTATGCTCATCTAAAGACTTCACCAAAAGAGTAAAAAGACCACCTACAGATTGGGAAAGAATTTTCAGCTATGACATCTCCGACCAGCGCCTGATCTCTAAAATCTACATGATTCTGTCAAAACTCAACCACAAAAAGACAAACAACCCAATCAAGAAGTGGGCAAAGGATATGAACACACATTTCTCTAAAGAAGATATTCAGGCAGCCAACAGATACATGAGAAAATGCTCTCGATCATTAGCCATTAGAGAAATGCAAATTAAAACTACGATGAGATTCCATCTCACACCAGCAAGGCTGGCATTAATCCAAAAAACACAAAATAATAAATGTTGGAGAGGCTGCGGAGAGATTGGAACTCTCATACACTGCTGGTGGGAATGTAAAATGGTACAACCACTTTGGAAATCTATCTGGCGTTATCTTAAACAGTTAGAAATAGAACTACCATACAACCCAGAAATCCCACTCCTCGGAATATACCCTAGAGATACAAGAGCCTTCATACAAACAGATATATGCACACCCATGTTTATTGCAGCTCTGTTTACAATAGCAAAAAGTTGGAAGCAACCAAGGTGTCCATCAACGGATGAATGGGTAAATAAATTGTGGTATATTCACACAATGGAATACTACGCATCGATAAAGAACAGTGACGAATCTCTGAAACATTTCATAACATGGAGGAACCTGGAAGGCATTATGCTGAGCGAAATGAGTCAGAGGCAAAAGGACAAATACTGTATAAGACCACTATTATAAGATCTTGAGAAATAGTAAACCTGAGAAGAACACATACTTTTGTGGTTACGAGGGGGGGAGGGAGGGAGGGTGGGAGAGGGTTTTTTTTATTGATTAATCAGTAGATAAGAACTGCTTTAGGTGAAGGGAAAGACAACACTCAATACATGGAAGGTCAGCTCAATTGGACTGGACCAAAAGCAAAGAAGTTTCCGGGATAAAATGAATGCTTCAAAGCTCAGCGGAGCAAGCGTGGGGGTCTGGGGAACATGGTTTGCGGGGACTTCTAAGTCAATTGGCAAAATAATTCTATTATGAAATCATTCTGCATCCCACTTTGAAATGTGGCGTCTGGGGTCTTAAATGCTAACAAGCAGCCATCTAAGATGCAGCAATTGGTCTCAACGCACCTGGAGCAAAGGAAAATGAAGAACACCAAGCCCACATGACAACTAAGAGCCCAAGAGACAGAAAGGGCCACATGAACCAGAGACCTACATCATCCTGAGACCAGAAGAACTAGTTGGTGCCCGGCCACAATCGATGACTGCCCTGACAGGGAGCTCAGCAGAGGACCCCTGAGGGAGCAGGAGAGCAGTGGGATGCAGACCCCAAATTCTCATAAGAAGACCAAACTTAATGGTCTGACTGAGACTGGAGGAATCCCGGCGGTCATGCTCTCCAGACCTTCTGTTGACACAGGACAGGAACCATCCCTGAAGACAACTCATCAGACATGAAAGGGACTGGTCAGCGGGTGGGAGAGAGACGCTGATGAAGAGTGAGCTAATTATATCAGGTGTACACTTGAGATTGTGTTGGCAACTCTTGTCTGGAGGGGGGATGGGAGGATAGAGAGAGAGGGAAGCCGGCAAAATTGTCAAGAAAGGAGAGACTGAAAGGGCTGACTCAAGACGGGGAGAGTAAGTGGGAGTAGGGAGTGAGATGTATGTAAACTTATATGTGACAGACTGATTGGATTTGTAAACGTTCACTTGAAGCTTAATAAAAGTTATTATAAAAAAAAAAAAAAAATGTAAAAAAAAAAAAAAAAAATCTTGCTTTAGGTAAGAGAATAGAGAAAATTCAAGATAAATGATTGTATGATTCCATTTACCAATACGTTAGATAATAGTCATATAAAGAACATTAAGTAGAATCAATATAAGGTTTTAAAACAGGGTTAGAATGATCCCCATAATTAGGACAATTAATGACATTGTCTTAAAAGAACCTCTAAAGGTCATCTATTTAATTTATCTTAATGTGCACAAGAATGAATAAAGCCCCAGATTTCAAATATATCGGATTAAGTACAGGCAATCTGCAAGGAGTATGTTATTTAGCAATCAACTTGAAAACCACCCACACAACATACATTAACATTAGTTCAGGTAGTTAATGAAATAACAAAAAAAAAAATTCCAAAGCAAATTTCTTATAACATGAAAATAGAAAATTTAGGTGGCTACTAAGCAAAGGATATTTTAAATCTTCTTGTAAAAGAGTCTAACCCAAGTCTCAGGAAATACACACGTACCAAGATTTCCCAAAGGTTGGGGTGAGGGGAACGCTGAAAGGAGGTGGTGTCCCAAACATTACACTATGAATCTGAATCCTATTCTGGCTCTTTTCAGCTGGTTTGCTTTGGAGAAGTAATTTCTCTCAATCTCCATTACCTCAACTACAAAATGGGGATAGCCATATCTGTTTCACAAGTTTGCTTTGAAGATGAAAAGAGATACATAATCAAAGATATGATTTCATTTTTGGCATCTGTTAAGTTTTATTAAATATCTCCTTCTCTCCCATCTGAGAAAGAGTAAGGTGAAGTAGGAAAGCATGGCCTTTGAAACCAAAGAACCCCACCCTCCTGTGTATGGTAACGTTATTTCTCTTAGCCTCAGTCCATTTATTAGTAAAATGTAAATTATATAGACCATACAGGGTTTTATAAAGACCAAGAACATAAAAGTTTAACAAATATTAGTACCTATCCTCATGTTTGGAGCCCTGGTGGCACAGTGGTTAAGAGCTCGGTTGCTAACAAAAAGGTCAGCAGTTTGAACCCACCACTCCTTGGAAACCATACGGAGCAGTTCTGCTCTGTCCTATAGGGTCTATATGAGTCGGGACTGTTGGTTTCTATTCCTTTTTTCTCTCCAAAGAAAGACCAAAGAGTTTTTGTGTATGTACAGCACTGGGTTTGGTTACTGGTTATATATATATATATATACACACACACACACACTCATTTTTTAGCCCTGTCCAATGCTGTAATGAAGGAGGAGTTTCCTTAGTCACAGTCTCAAACCTCCCCTGGTATGTAGACATGTTGTCATTATCCATCTTCCCCTCTTCTTATTCCCAGGGATGAACGTATTTCAAGCAATCTGCAGTTTAGCTCATGTGAAAATAATAGAGTGACAGCAGGATTGTTTTAATGGATTTTGTGTGGGTGGACTTTGTTCAATAAATCCAGCAAACCCTCACAGCATGTTTTAAAACCAGTAAGAATGCTGAGTTTGGAGCTTGTCCCTTTCTGTCCCCCATGTCCCACAATGCTTCTTACATAATAGGCTAATGTACCAGGGACAAAATTTACATTATTTTCTTACGTATAACAACCCAAGTAATCACTACAATTGCATGCTGAATCATTTAAGAAAAGAAAAAAATGATTCTTTTTTAATTTCATCTTTAAATGGTAATGATAACAATAGGTTGATGATGCTGAGAATGATATAATGCCAGTAGTTGGGGTGGGGCTGATAATGGCGATAGTAATAGAGATGGTGGTAGTGGTGATAGAGGTGTTATTTGTGATGATGGAGATCATGATAGTGGTGATAGTGGTGTTGGTAAGTAGCATAGTGATAGTGGAGATCCTTGATGTACTAAAGGAAAAACACACCTGGTTTGCAGATTTACCAATTTCCATGGGGTAAATACCACTACCATATCCTTTCAAGCTACCAGTGAGATGTCACTGAATGCAGACTTGGGAGAAGTGGTTAAAAATTGGATCTTATGAGCCGGTATAAGCCAGTTCCAGAACACCACTGGAAGTAATAGTGGTATTAGCAGGGGTGGTGATAATGATGGTGGTAAAGGGTAAAGGTGGGGTCCGTGGTGGTGGTATTGATGGTGGTAGTGTTGGCTTTGATGTTGGTAGTCATGATAATGGTGGAGATGGTGGTAATGGCAGTGATAGTAGTGATGTTGGTGATAGTGGTGGTAACAGTAGTAGTAGTGATGATGGTAATGGTGATGATAGTGGTAATATTTGTGGTGGTAGTGATGGTCGTAGCAGATGAGGCAACACTGGGGATAGTTATGTGGTCCCTTTTGCATAAAGCTTCATAATTTACGAAGTACTTTTACCTAAAGTATTTCATTTAATTTTGGTTTTGATCAGTGACACTTTTATCTCATTTTTACAGACTAGAAAACTGAGGCAGTAAATCTCAGTGGTAAGAAGAACGCCTTTGCAATCTGCTTTGGAATTCCAACTCTGACTCTTCTTAACTGCACAGCCTTACACAGTTACTTTATCTTTTGAGCCCCATTTCTTAATCTTTGAAATAATAAAACTAAGATCTTCCTTGCAGAACTGCCATGAGAATATTAAGATATTGCAATTATCTTTAAATTGCCATAGGCTTAAGAGATAAGTAGGATGATATATACCTGTTTTATAACAAAACCCAGTGCCGTCGAGTCAATTCCAACTCATAGTGACACTATAGGACAGGGTAGAACTGCCCCGTAGAGTTTCCAAGGAGCGCCTGGCAGATTTGAACTGCTGACCCTTGGGCTAGCAGCTGTAGCACTTAACCACTACGCCACCAGGGTTTCTGTTTTATAACAGGAGGAAAACAAATTCTCCCTTCCTAGGGGTCGTGGTTTATGTTAAATAAAAAGTTTTTGTTTATTGTTCTTGTGTTGCACTGTTTCGATCTTGTTTGTTGAATATTTTGATGAGTACTCAATAGGTGAGTGTCATGGACTGAATTGTGTCCCCCCAAAAATGTGTGTATCAATACAGGTGGGCTATGAGTTCCAGTATTGTGTGGTTGTCCTCCATTTTATGATTGTAATTTTATGTTAAATAGAATTAGGGTGGGATTGTGCCACCCTTATCCAGGTCACATTCCTGATCCAATGTAAAGGGAGCTTCCCTGGGGTGTGGCCTGTACTACCTTTTACCTATCAAGAGATAAAAAGGAAAGGGAAGTAAGCAGAGTTGGGGACCTTATACCACCAAGAAAGCAGCACCAGGAGCAGAATGCGTGCTTTGGACCTGGAGTCCCTGTGCCTGAGAAGCTCCTTGACAAGGGGAAGATTCAGGACAAGGACCTTCCTCCAGAACCAACAGAGAGAGAAAGCCTTTCCCTGGTGCCAACACCCTGAATTTGTACTTTTAGCCTACTTTACTGTGAAGAAATAAATTTCTCTTTTTTAAAGCCATGCACTTGTGGTATTTCTGTTATACCAGTACTAGATGATCAAGACAATAAGTATTTGACCTTGGAGACTGAGGAGAGTTCACATGTATTGTACAATGGGAGAATTTAGCTCTCCACAAGTAATCGTTGGGAGAGGTTGCTAAGAAGAGAGAAGAATGAGAAGAGAGAGGAGGAGTCAACAAAATGGAAGTATGATGGGCTTCAGCGAGAACACTGCACTGTGGTTAATAATGGCCACCCCAAAGCAGATATGATTAAATTAAGCATCTTGACATGTGGTGGTTACCCTGGATTATCCAGTGGACCTTAATGCTATACCAAGTGTCCTTATAAGAGAGAGGCAGAGAGAGATGAGACACATACAGAAAAGCAGACAGCAATGTGAAGAAAAAGGCAGAGATCAGAGTGATGCAGCCACAAGCAATGGAATGCAGGCGGCCACCAGAAGCAGGAAGATGCGAGGAGTGAATTATCTTCCTAGAACCTCTGCAGGGTGAATGGCTCTGCTGATACCTTGACTTCAGACTTCTGCCTGCAGATCAGTAAGATAATGAACTTTTGCTATTTTAAGCCACCAAGTTTGTGGTAATTTGTTACAACAGCCACAGAAAACTAATAGAAGAGCAAAATTTTGGGGTGTTTTGCATGTTTTAGAAACAAAATGTTTAATATAGATTTTAAAGTTTGTTTGCATTGGTTCACCATTAACCCTACCCAGCCTCACCTTTCCCCAGTAAAATAAAAACTCCAGCAAAGTTTATTTGTGCGTACAGATGATTCACTCTGTTTTAGACTCAAAGGAATGTTAAGTTTCACAATAGGACAGGGAATAACAACACAGAGACAGGATGTGTGGAAACAGGAGCACAGGTAGCAGAGAAGTCATGAGCATGTGAGGACAAAGACTTTATAGAAATTTTGGGAGAAAAACTTGGTCTTGCATGGTCCATAGGATTAGAAGAGAGTCAAATCAATAGTAACTTTGGTGTTAGGGGTCCCAGAGAAAGAAGGCTTCTGAATGGTATATGAGATACAATATTGTTATTATTGTTCTTATTACCACTACTATTATTACTGCTTTTGATCTTCTTTCTTGCTCAAGACAATGGCAGTTGTGGGTAGCAGAGTCAGAGCAAGCAAGTATAAATGAGTACAGGTTCTAGAATCATGCACAACATAGTTTGAATTTGTGTTCTATCAAATACAAACCACAAGTCCTTGAGTAAATTATTTACCTCTTGATAAATACATATCAGTGTCCTCATATGTAAAATGAAATAATATCTTCCCTCATAAGGCTGTACTGAAGATTAAGTTAAACAATGCATGTAAAGTGCTTAACACCAAGACTGCCACATAATAAATGCTCATGAAAGCTTATCTATATATAAATATACGTATATACTTTTATTTATATATAGAGCCCTGGTGGTACAGCGATTAAGAGCTGGACTGCTAACCAAAAGCCAGCAGTTCAGATCTACCAGGTGTTCCTTGGAAACCCTATGGGGCAGTTTTACTCTGTCTTATAGGGTCGCTATGACTTGGAATTGACTTGATGGCAATGAGTTATATATATATGTGTGTGTGTATATATATATATTTTTTATATATATACTAGCTGTATAATTATCATATACATATAGCTAATATATGTAATTATGATATAATATAATTAAGATTCTTATTATTTGTGTGACATTTTCAATACATAATTAGTGTTCACTCCAATCTGCTGGACTCACTACTGTTCTTTGTCTTAACAGCATCTTGCTAACTAGAATCTGCTCAGGAACCATCCTAAAGTTCAGATGAATGATCAAATTGTACTACTTACGAGGGCTGCGGTCAAACCAGAGAGCCATGAGACAGCAGTGTTGAGGCAGTTTCTAAATTAAACCAAGGAGGCGGACAAGGTGTGGCTTACTTTTGTAAAAGTGAAACTAAACATACAATGATGATGAAATAAAATCAGAAGTTTAGGAGTCAGAGAGCAGGTCAGAATAAAGATAATGAAAGGGTAGGAGGCAAACAATTTAGGATGGATGACATAAATTTTAAGTATATATCTCTATTCGTTATCTATTGCATGTCAAATTAGCCAATAATTTGTGGCTTAAAACAACAAATATTTACTATTTTATGGTTTCTGTGGGTCAGGAATTCAGGAGCAGTTTAACTGAGTGGTTCTGAATCAGAGCCTCTTATGAAGTTTCAGTTAAGTTTTTGGCCAAGGCTGCAGGATCTGAATGCTTCACTGGGGCTTGAGAATTCACTTCCAGTCACATGGCTGTAGGCAGGAGGCCTCAGTTCCTTATCATGTGGCCTCTCTACAGGGACTGCTGGAATCTTTTTATGACATAGCAACTGGCTTCCCCAGAGCATGAGATAAAAGAGCAAGGTGGATGCTCCAATACCTTTTATTATCTAATCTCAGAAATGACGGGCTATCATTTCCAAAATATTTGTTAGGAGTGAATCACTAAGTCTTGTCCATACTCAATGGGAGGGAAATTAGGCTCTACCACTTGAGGGGAGGTGTATAGGATTTGTGGACATATTTTAAAACTGTCACAGTGCCAAAGGGGTAGCTATCCAGTCTTAAGTCAAGTTGAATCGGAACATATCAAGCAAGTTGCCTGACAATACTAATAATTATTCCCGCTTTCCCTTATTCTCCTTATTTCTTTCCTCTTACCATACTTTTTTATTTCCTTTCTTTCTTTTGATAAAGGGAATTTAAATCCTTACTAGAAAACCAAAACCCAAACCCATTGCCGTCGAGTCAATTGCGACTCATAGCGACTCTATAGTATACTGCCCCATAGGGTTTCCAAGGAACACCTAGTAGATTCAAACTGCTGACCTTTTGGTTAGCAGCCGTAGCTTTTAACCTGTACACCACCAGGGTTTCCCCTTACTAGAAAAGGAGATATAAAAGAGGAGAACGAAACTGCCAGACATGAATAATTATTAACGTTAAGAAAATATAGGTATACAGCTCACTCAGTTTACGAAGGCAGAGCTTTTGTGTTCAGTCGACTTCTCCAGGATTAACAAGCAACAGAAAAAAAAAAAAAAATTATTCCTAATAAGGGTACTGCAATACCTTAGTACAGGAACACACAGAAGAGGACCCTGTGTGTCCGCACAGAGGCTTGTCTTCTTCGCTACTCTGACAGGAACAATCCAACCAGTTCAGTAACCAGTTGCCACCAAGTCAATTCTGATTCACGGCAACCCCAAGTGTGTCATAGTGGAACTGTGCTTCATAGGGTTTTCAATGGCTGATTTTTGGAAGTAGATTACCAGACCTTTTTTTCCGAAGTGCCCCTGGGTGAACTCGAACCTCTAACCTTTTGGTTAACAGCCAAGCATTTTAACTGTTTGCACCACCCAGGGATTTCGATCAGAATGGTATCCATTGTCAAGCAGATTGCTGCATCTTTCTCTTATGGAAAGGTTGGTAAGTTTGAACCACTAACCTGTATTGTTGATCTTTCAGCTAGGAGCCAAGTACTTAACCACTGTGACACCAGGGTTCCTTTACCAGAACTGTAAACCAAAACCCACCGCCATCGAGTTGTTTCGGACTCATAGCGACCGTATAGAACAGAGTAGAAATGCCCATAGAGTTTCCAAGGAGTACCTGGTGAATTCAAACTGCTGACCTCTTGGTTAGCAGCTGTAGCATTTAACCACTACACCACCAAGGTGTCCTACCAGAACTATAACCCAAACCGAACCAAACCCACTGCCGTAGAGTCGATTCTGACTCATAGTGACCCTATAGGACAGCGTAGAACTGCCCAATAGAGTTTCCAAGGAGCACCTGGCAGATTCGAACTGCTGACCTCTTGGTTAGCAGCTGTAGCACTTAATCACTACACCACCAGGGTTTCCGCCAGAATTATCACCTCCTCTAATTTGGTTGAAGAGTAATGCCCACTCCTTAGCAAAAAAAAAGCACCATTGTAAAGCCTTCACCGGTAATTCTGGTCACTCTGCCTCTTGAGAATTGCATAAAAGTGAATCACAACCCTGTACGGAGGCTGATACCATCCCTTTGTAATTGCATGCCATCAAGTCCATCCTGACTCACAGCACCCCTACAGGATAGAATGGAATGGTACCCATAGGGTTTCCTAGGTTATAATCTTTATGAGACCAGATCCCTAGGTCTTTTCCTCTACAAAACTACTGATAGGTTCAAACCACCAAACTTTCTGTTAGCAGACAAGTGCTTAATCAGTGCGCCATCAGGGCTCACTTACAGTTTCATAGTCACTTTTGACTTCGGGTCTTACTGAAATCTTCCAGATCCTGCTGAAGTGTCCATCAAACTTACATCACACGAGAATCATTTTCTCTCTGTTTCATGCTAACCTGGGCTGACTCAGTAAATTGAGATGGTCCCAGTCTTCCTACAGACACGGTACATTCTAGAAACAGAGGCTATCTAGCAGAAATCACCTGGGCAATGCACGAGTCCCCTGTTGGGAGTGTTCAGAGAATGAAGAAAAGAAGATCAGGTAATTGCACCGACTAAGTGAATGCCAAGAAGAATTAACAAGCCATCTAGAGAGTATGGGCTTCAGACAACACCACTGATTACAGATTCTTGTCAGTTTTCAAAATTCCAGTGAGCTGACTTCCTGATGACTCTCACAGAAGGCAGCTATCACATTAAGGGGGAACTTGAACTGCAATCCCTCATTTTCATGAAAAAAGTCAGCATAATGGAAACTGATAAGAGAGCCAAATCACTGAAATATGAAAATCACAGAATTAGCATTTATCCAAATTCCTTAGCTGAGTCTATCATGGAAAGAGCTTGTTTTAATCACATCAATCTCTGCTTCATGCCTGTGGAGTTTCTCATGAGTTAAAACACCCCTTATTATTACAGGCAAGATTAATAGTTTGACTGAAGAATTAGATTAGCAGAGCAAAGAGCTTTTGAAGATCTCCAGGAAAAGCCCCCGCGGCATTTTCAAGTTGTCACCCTATGAAACAGGAACTTTAATGCTAAAAAAAAAAAAAAAATTTTTTTTTTTTTTTTTTTCCCTTTGGAATTAGTCAATCTTATAATAGCTTCCTTCCTGTCTTCTCAGAGAAAAGAAATTTTTGGTGTGGACACACAGTTTTGCTCTGTTAAAATGTTCGTTTTGCTTGAGGGCTGGGACAGTTTGCGTGGCCACTGCCATCTCTCTGGCTAACTTTATGAAAGATAAATATGATCCAGTGACTTTTTAAGACTCCCTTAAGTTAAATGAATTGTATCCATGGCTTTTATCTTCAAAGTCCACTGTGACTGGGTTAGGATCCGCCACTGTAGAGTATAGAAATTATCTGGGATTTAGCTGGTCTGTCCCATTCAAGGGTTACTTAATATTAACTCTCAGCTGTCTATGTGACAATACAAATATCTTCATGAAAAACAGCCCTTACTGCAATGACTATTTTATCCCCATACTATTTGCTGGCTTTTAAGCCATTTTTAAATTATCGTATAAATTGTCTTGGTCCCATTGAAAATTACTTCTTCAATCTGATCCCAGGAATGAAAGCTTGGAGAGGCAAGATGCAGGAAGCTTTGGGTAGTCTTTATGAAATACTACTTTGGCAGAAGCGAAGAAGCAGTATCAGTGTGCAAGCTACCAGCTTACACAGTAATAGCTCTGTTGTCATTAATACATGTCAAGGCAGGTCAGAGACCAGCAGACTTCTCTCGTCTCTTTCCATCATACCATGCTATAGTCATCCCATCTCCTTCCCCATAACAGACCAGGAATACCATTCAAAACTCTGGGCATGCTTTATCTAGCTTACTTTATTTCACTCAACACTGCACTGGAAATTATCTACTGTGACTCTGCCATCTACCCTTTCTTCTTCTTTGCCTCCTAAACTCTTTAACACAGTATTATTTATAATTATTCCCTAAAGTCAATCGTCATGTTGTAAATTTATATCTGTATATAAATGTATGTATGTGTAAATACATATTTTCATTTGCAGTGTAAATCAATCAGTCCCTAAAATAGAGGTATTAAATGTGGAGTAGTTGGGGTTGGGGAAGGTCTTTGATCTGGAATCCAAGAAATCTATAATTTAGACCCAGGCTCGTAAGTGACATAATCATTTGACTGCTCCGTTATTTAGGTACCACCTCCTACTAAAAAATAATAAAAAAAAGAAAGAAAAAAAATATACACATAATAAGAAAAGCCTTAGAAATTTATTTTTAGTGATCATGTCTTGTTCTTCCTTCTCTTCCTCCTTCTCCTCTAGTGTGGAGAGCTGTGTTTTAATTTAATTGTATCTGAAAACGAGTCTCCAGGAATTGATGGAATATCAACTGAGATGTTTCAACAAACAGATGCAGAGCTGGAGGTGCTCACTCATCTATGCCAAGAAATATGGAAGACAGCTCCCTGGCCAACTGACTGGAAGAGTTCCGCATTTATGCCTATTCCCAAGAAAGGTGATTCAACCAGATGTGGAAATTATAGGACAATATCATTAATATCACACACAAGCAAAATTTTGCTGAAGATCTTTCAAAAATGGCTGCAGCAGTATATAAACAGGGAACTGCCAGAAATTCAAGCCGGTTTCAGAAGAGGACGTCCAACCAGGGATATCATTGCTGATGTCAGATAGATGCTGGCTGAAAGCAGACAATACCGGAAGGATGTTTACCTGTGTTTTATTGACTATGCAAAGGCATTCGACTGTGTGGATCATAATAAACTATGGATAAAATTGCGAAGAATGGGAATTCCAGAACACTTCATTGTGCTCATGAGGAACCTTTACATAGATCAAGAGGCAGTTGTTCAGACAGAACAAGGGGATACTGATTGGTTTAAAGTCAGGAAAGGTGTGAGTCAGGGTTGTATTCTTTCACCATACCTATTTAATCTGTAAACTGAGCAAATAATCCGAGAAGCAGGACTATATGAAGAAGAATGGGGCATCAGGATTGGAGGAAGACTCATTAACAACCTGTGTTATGCAGATGACACAGCCTTGCCTGCCGAAAGTGAAGAGGACTTGGAGCACTTACTAATGAAGATCAAAGACCACAGCCCTCAGTATGGATTACACCTCAACATAAAGAAAACAAAAATCCTCACAACTGGACCAATAAGCCACATCATGATAAAAGGAGAAAAGATTGAAGTTGTCAAGGATCTCATTTTACTTGTATCCACGATCAACAGCCATGGAAGCAACAGTCAAGAAATCAAAAGACGCATTGCATTGGGTAAATCTCCTGCAAAGGACCTCTTTAAAGTGTTGAAGAGCAAAGATGTCACCTTGAAGACTAAGGTGCGCCTGACCCAAGCCATGGTATTTTCAATCGCATCATATGCATGTGAAAGCTAGACAATGAATAAGAAAGGCTGAAGAAGAATTGACACCTTTGAATTGTGGTGTTGGTAAAGAATATTGTATATAACATGGACTGCCAGAAGAACAAACATATCTGTCTTTGAAGAAGTACAACCAGAATGCTCCTTAGAAGCAAGCATGGTGAGACTGCGTCTTACATACTTTGGACATGTTGTCAGGAGGGATCAGTCTCTGGAGAAGGACATCGTGCTTGGCAAAGTACAGGGTCAGTGGCAAAGAGGAAGACCCACAATGAGGTGGATTGACACGGTGGCTGCAACAATGGGCTCAAGCATAACAATGATTGTAAGGATGGCACAGGACCGGTCAGTGTTTCGTTCTGTTGTGCATAGGGTGGCTGTGAGTCAGAACTGACTCTAGGGCACCTAACAGCAACAACAACAACATTGCTAATAAATGATTATTAATCATGCATGATAATGTTTTTTTGGATTGTTTTCATATGTTGTTGTTAGCTGCCTTCTAGGCAGCCCCCAACTCATGGCGGCCTCATGCACAACAGGATCAGACTGTTTGGATCCATAGGGTTTTCACTGACTGATTTTCAGAAGTGGATCTCCAGGCCTTTCTTCCCAGTCCTGCTTAGTCTGGAAGCTTCTCAGGATCATAGCAAAATGGAAGCCACCCCTGACAGAAGAGCAGTGTCTAGGCATGAGATGTATTGGCCAGGAGTTGAACGCTAGTCTCCTGCACGGGAAGCTAGAATTCTGCCACTCTTCCTTGTTTAGAGTTACAGATTTATTACTGTGATGTTTGGGATTTGCTTCAAAATAATACTAAATGGGTGGGGGGCAAGATAACTTGATACTTGTTGAAGCTAAAGGGTGAGTACAGGAGCTCATTACTCTGTTACCTCTACTTTGAACATACTTTTAACATTTCCATAATAAAAAGTTGCCCAGGTTAGGATGAAAGTAAAAAGTACCATTTCTTGTGTCAAAATCGATGCATGGAGTTTTACACATGCTGTTTCATTCAACCCCCACAATAATTTTGTATAGAAGATATTTTCTTTCCTAATTTAGAGCAGAGAATGTTGAACTTAGAAGATGAAGAAAATAATATCCCCAGTTAACCAGTGATAGCATCTTAAGTTTTAAACATATAATCTTTCATTATTTCCTTATAATATATATATTTACACATCTTGTATTTATAAATATATACACATATATATACATATATGAAACAACAGGAATGAAATGTTTTCCATTTTCAATTTTTAACGGTTCCTTCTAGTCAGACTCAATGGCAATGGATTTGACTTTTTGTTTTTTGTATATACATTTTAAATATGTATTTTCTGGGTGCCCTACTATTTTGTGCCAAGTCACAAAAAGTCCCAGGTGCTAGGATCACATTTGTGGAGCTAAGGATTCTGAAAAGGCAAATGACAAAAAAAAAGTGTGCTCCAGATTCCTAGAACTCTAACCTACATACAGAAGACATAAAGATTCAGGAATGTGTTTTTCTTTCCGAAATAAATTTCACCATTATCAAATTTAGAATTATGGTATGTTAGAGTCTGAAGTGGCCCTAGAAATTCAATCTTTTATTTCAAGGAAATGAATCCAGAGACTGAGAGTAGCTAAGAATGGAGATCAGGTCTCTCAATTCTCAGACACAGTCCTTTCCTATCACCTCACAGAGATCCATTAACACCATGCTGAAAAATGGAGCAGGAGTTCTAGGCAAGTTGGAAGAATAAATGAGTGTGCATAAACACATACGTAAAAACAGACACACTACATACTCAAACACAGACAAATATAAAACATTTGAATTAACCGAAATGTTCTTTAGCTTAAATCCAGACTAGGAATAGGTCAGCTGGAGATGGTTTTACCCAAATCTGTTTGCAAATCCATAATTAAATCCAGGCACACTGGCAGCTACACAAAATATTGGCCTGTGGTGTTACACTTGGTTAAGGATTAATTAGATTAAAAGCTTCTAAGACTAATTCACTGAGATAAGAAATGATAATTTGGGAGTCTGTAAAACAGAATTCTTATCATTTTGCTTTTCTAAAGAAAGTTTTAATTATCTCTCTTTAGTTGAATGTAAAAGTATCTTTTCAGCTTAAAATATCTACTAAAGGAAAAAAAAACTACGTGTATACAATACCTACTTAGCACGGAAAAATATTTTACTATGCAATTAAAACATTAAATATGAATAACATAAGTTAGAAGGTTACCATCCATCATAGACACTGTGAGTTAATGTAATCCCCTATCTACTTAACCATCATTTGCTAACTTAGAAGTATATTTCTTTTCAGGAAAACAAACGAAACAAGCAAGACCAACAAAAAACTCTCATAAACTAAATCTGCTGGGAATAAAACGAACTGTATAAAAATTATAATGAGAGAGAATTAGAAAAAAATCCAACACCTTTGCTGCGAAGTTGATTCCAACCTACAATGACCCCACAGAAGAGAGCAGAACTCTCCCATAGGGTTTCCCAGGCTGTAAGTCTTGACAAAAGCAGACTGCTCAACTTTTCCACACTGAGCAACTGGTGGGTTCAAACCACTGACTTTTCGATTAGCGTCCGAGAACTTAAACATTGCACCACCAGAGCTCCTCAAGCAAGTGTTAGCTGGTCATTAACTCTATTGCCATATCAGTGTTTAGAGTTTTATGTATTTCTCTGGAGTTAAGTTATAGGAGCCCCAAAAATATTGTAAAGGCAGGGAAAGCAGGTATGGTACTGGCATAGAAATAGAACCCAATAGAAAGTGACAAAGAAAGTTATATTTAAAGGTCTAATATGTGATAAAGGAAACATTTCAAATTAATCAGAAAAAAAATGGAATCACCAATGTATGGGTGCTTGAAAGTTTAAAAAAAAATTGAGTTAGATCTTATACCATGTATAATAATACATTGAAGGTTTAAAACAATATGTGAAAAAAATAAAGCCCCCAATACTTGAGAATATATGAAAACTATATTTCCATATCTTGCCAACTCTGAAGTCCATGTTGTTGGGTAAGTAGTCAAGCCCACCCAGATCCATGGTGACCTTATGGACAACAGAACCAAATGCTGCCCAGTCCTGCATCATCTTCACAATGTTCAAGTCCATCCTGGTGGCTATTGTGCCAGTCTATCTCACTTATGATCTTCCTGACCCTGGCTGGTCCCCTCCTTCACCAAACATGATCTCCCCTTCCGGGGATAATGTGTTCAAAGCAAGCAAGTTGGACAGTGTTCTGTTGTGATTTACAAAGCTTTCGCTGGCTAATTTTCAGAAGTAGATCATTAGGCTTTTCTTCCTAGTCTGTCTTAGCCTGAAGCTCCTCTGGAGCCTGTCCACCATGGGTGACCCTTCTGGTATTTGAAATACTCGTGGCATAGCTTCCAGTATCACAGCAACACGCAAACCACTGCAGTGCAACAAACAGATGGGTGGTGGATTTCTGGAATAACAAGCCATATATCTGAAATGTACGGTAACATTTATGAGCCCTTTTATTAAGAAAACACATAACCATCCAGGTCAAAGACATTTGAAATGCAGATATAAAGGCTTGATGGTTGTTCATAATAATAATTACTGCCTATTTAATAATATTAACTGCTTTTGTGTTGTGTAGTGTTTTTCTTGTATTTTTGCACTTGTGATTAACCAGTGTTTTTGCTTTTAAATCACCAAAAGACAATTTAGTTTAGCATAATTAAAAAACCAGAGCAAACCTGTTGCCATTGAGTCGATTCCAATTCATAGGACCCTATAGGACAGAATACAACTGCCCCATAAGGTTTCCAAGGAGCACCTGGTGGATTCAAACTGCTGACCTTTTGGTTAACACCCATAGCTCTTAACCACTGTGCCACCAAGTTCCCTTAGCATAATTATTAGTAAATAATAATAATAACAAAAAATAATACGAGTACTTTCACCATGGAAAACTTTTTAATAATAAGCATGGTACAAACGTTGCCATTACAGAATCACAGAAAACTTGAGACAGAGTATCAATGACTTCTTATTAGTGGTCACATTAAAGACACGAGGTTTATAAAAATTCATACCAAAGCATCATCATAACTCAAGGTTCACACCAGATTGCTAGATGTGGAATATATATATATATATATAATTAGAGATAAGAGGATCTCCTAGAAAAGTTAAGTACAAAAAAAGAATATGGCAGCGGTCTCTGATCCAGCATCCATGATGGCATTTTTAGATACTTAACGGCATCTGTGTCTTTACTCAGGTGCTGTCCTCCATCAGCAACGACACTCCCTCCACGATTTCCTGGGAAAACCTTACTTATTTTTGAAGGCTCGGCTAAGCTTTGCTTTCTCTAGGATGCCCCCCACACCCACACATTGGGGCGGCTGTTTTTTAAACAGACTTTATCATAGTCCCCTCACACTCTTTTCCTCAGTCATTCAAAAAATATCACTAAATACTGACTATGTGCCAGGCAGTATACTTGTTTGTTTCGTTTTTGCTCCTCTACAAATCAATACAGCCCTTCAGGAGAGGAGCTTTATCATTCAATTCTCCATAGGCAGTGCAATTATAATGCACAGAAGAAACTGCTAATAAATAAATGTTGATTAAATGAATAAATGCCACTTTTAATCTTTCATGGTGAGGTTCTTCTTAAAATTGCTTTTATCATCTAGTGAAGAGTGGTATTTTAGACAGATTGTGAGGGCTGAGGAAAAAAAAGGGAGCAGTTTTCTTGATGGCAATCACAAATCTTTCTAGAGTAAAAAAAAACAAGAGAAATACGTGCATTTTAAATACATGGATCTTAGAACTGAGTTGTTGTTCTCATCAGCTATGCAAGAAAAACAGCATTTCCCTTTGATTGCCTGAATGTTCTTTACTTCATCCACATAAAAACAGTCAAAGGGACATTTAAGAAACTTGAAGGGAATGTGTGGGGAGGCCTGAGAAGCAGTGCAGTCAGCCCTCAGTATCCATGGGGGGATTGGTTCCAGGACACCCTCCCCCCAACACCCAAATCTGTGGATGCTCAAGCCCCTTATATAAAATGGCGTAATATTTGCATATAACCTACGCACATCCTCCTGTATACTTTAAACCCTCTCTTGGTTATTTATAATACCTAATACAATAAAAAAAAAAAAAATTTAATACAATGTAAGTGCTATATAAGTCATTGTTATACTGTATTGTTCAGGGAATAATGACAAGAAAAAATGTATGTGTTCAGTACAGATGCAACCATCATAGGCCTAACTACACAGTACCTGTCAGCAACAACATAACATTTTCTTTCTTTCAATGCTCAGACAAGGAGTGCTGGAGAGAGACTGGGGATCTGTGAAATCATTGGAAGCTGCAGCAGTATATACCTATACATCACCACATTTGGGTGGATTCAGTGTAGTGCTCGACGCATGGCAAGTTCAAGCTTTGCACTTTGGAACTTTTTTTTTTTTCCAAATATTTTTATTCTGCAGTTGGTTGAATCCGTGGATGTGGAGGACCGACTACATTGCATAATGGATAATGGATAAACTCTGAAGTTAGAATGCCTGCGTTTGCCTTCCTGCTCTGCCAATTCTTCGGTGTAACCATGAAGAAGCTTTCATTGTAAGTCCTCCAGTTTCTCACCTATCAAGTAAGATTAATACGTACACACTATATATGGAGCGTATGTAAGGATTTAAAGACATAGTGCGTACTGAATACAGTACCTTGGATATAATAAATGCTGGATGAATGTTAATTCGATTTATTTCTATTATTAATACAATGATTTATGTAACTATTATGGTTATGAAATCCTGGCACATGAGTCCAATAGAAATTCTTATTAATTCAGTAGAAAAAAATATCTAAGATCTTAGAAAACAAATTCTACTAGGCAAATAGCAATTTCAAAAATAAGAGTCAAAAGAAATATTGCCTTGGCCTTCAAAAACAGTCAATCCAGTGATCATCATTCGAAGACTGAGGGGGCAGAAAGGTTTCATATTAAGTGCCTAGTAGCATTGACCCTGGGTAGTAGCATTGAGACTCATCACCATAACAAGGGGTTGTCCATGTAGACACATAAAGGAGTCAGAAGAACTGTCTACAAATAACTCGTGGTTGTATAAGAGAGAGAGAGTTGCAGGATTCACTGGCTCCCTACTTTCCACAGCAAACAATTGTAACTCCTTAGCCTTAGTGGTGCAATGATTAAGTGCTTGGCTGCTAACCAAAAGGTCTGCAGTTCAAACCCACCAGCCTCTCCACAGGAGAAAGATGTGGCAGTTGGCTTCCGTGAAGATGACAGCCTTGGAAACCATATGGGGGCAGTTCTACTCTGTTCTAAAGGGTCACTATGAGTTGGAATCGACATGACAGCAATGGGTAGCTAAGCACCCAAGACCCTGTATGTTCTAACTTCTGCTTATTGGTACACATGGATTTATACTTTCCACATTGCATTTTGCTTTTTGTTGGTTCTACTTCCTCTGTGTTTCTTTCTTTCTTTTTTTCTTTGGATGGGTTCTGTTTACAAAATTCCATTTTTCACTCTCCTGGTTAAGAATTTCTATTCTCTTTGAGGTTAAATTTTATATTTTTTAATATGCTCTTTTTGAAGTTTATAACTGATATCTGTAACATCTTCCTGGAAAACTGAAGGACATTACTATATTTCAATCCAATTATTACAACCTACTAACTTCTCTATTTTAGATATTTTTTGATTTTCTGAATGTTGGCTCTCTTTTTTTTTAACTTTTTTTTTTCAATTAACTCACTGGCTTTTTTCATTGTTCACCACTTCTACTTGGATCTCATATATTTTGGGGTCATTATTTTCCTTCATCCACCACATATCTGTCAGTTTGTCATACTGTGGTGGCTTGCCTCTAGTTGATTCCAACTGATAGCTACTCTATGTACAACAGAACAAAACACCACCCAAATCTGCACCATTCTCACCATCATGGCTAAGTTCGAGCCCATTGTTGCAGCCACTGTATCAATCTGTCTTCTTGAGGCTCTTTTTCTTATTCACTGACCCTCTACTTTACGAAGCATGATGTCTTTTTCCTCCTGATAACATGTCCAAAGTGAGACAAAGTCTCACCATCCTTGCTTCTAAGCAGAATTCTGGCTGTAATTCTTCCAAGACAAATTTGTTCATTCTTCTGGCAGCCCATCATATTTTCAATATTCTTCACTAACAACATAATTCAGAAGTGTCAATTCATTGGTTTTCTTTATTATTGCCCAGCTTTCTCATGCATATGAGGTGATTGAAAATACCATGGCTTGGGTCAGGTGCACCGTAGTCCTCAAAGTGATGTCTTTGTTTTTTAACATCCTTTAGGAATGTATTTATTGAAGTGCTGTAAGTCCTAAATGTTCTGTTTTTATTTGTCAAAAATTATTTTAATTTTACCCTGAGGCATGAATAATAGTTTTGCTGGAGTTCATATTTTCTTGGAGTACTTCACATATCCTACTTTCTTGTGGTGGTTTGCATTGTTATTAATGAGAAATCAAATTTAAGACTAATTGTCATTTTACCCTAAGTAATCTGTCTTTTCTTTCCATTGCTTTTTATTTTATTTGTTTTTTGTGTTTTGCAGTTTTCCTATGATGTGTCCTGTTGGTTTTTTTTTTTTTTTTTTTTAATGTATTCTGCATGTAATTTATTGGACTTCATCAAAATCAGGGTTCATGTCTTTAGCCAATTTGGGGAATTATCCACCACAACTACTTGAGTTATTATTTCTCCCCTGCTTCTCTATTTTCTACTTCTGGAGGCCCAATAAAACATATTTTAGGCCTTCTCCTTATGTCCTCTGTATCTCTTAACTTTTTTCCTTAACTTCTATATCACTGTTCTGTCTTTGATCTGTCTTCGATATTCCCAAATTTTCATTTTGACTTTCTTTATCATGTTGTTTACCCATGCATTTTTTGGTAAATTATTCTTCTGTTTATTTTTTATGCTGACTCTTGCTCATAGATTCCTATTTTCATGTGTGTTACATGATCTTTTAATGTGAGCTCATATTCATATTTGTGCTCCTTTTGTAGAAATTCTATGAGTATAAAATTATTTCTAGCAAGATAAATTTTACCCTTGATTCGTCAGTTGCCCTCATGTACTTCCAATCTGAACAATTATTATTTGATTGACTGACTTATAACTTGGGAACTTTAGATGCAGTATAAGTTTAAACCCTAAATCTGAATTAGGTCACCATTTCTCATGAGATTTTTTTTATTAATATTTTTTTTTCCATTTTCCTTTGTTAATTTATAGGCATTTTCTAGCTCAATCTTTCAGTGAAGTATAGCATTTAAGTGTGGCAATATTTGGGAGTCTTACATCTCTCAAATGTGTTTTTTTGAATAAAGACACCCATGAATAAATAAATTCACGAATCATTGAATTAATGAACACAACAAGGAGTTAGGAAGTTCTGGATGGAATTTTAGTTTTATCTTTTAGTGTATCTGTGGTCCACAAAGGGTTTTTTCTTTCAAGACTTATTTTCTTTCTTTGTAAAGTAATGATAAAAAATTTTATACGTATATGCCATAATTCTTTTGCAAATCGTAGAAGCTAAGCACAAACTCATATAATAAAAAAGGATTTATTAATATGTAATTTGGAAATCCAATGGAAATGTGCAAGTGTCTAATGGAATTAAATGATTTATATTGTCTCTTTCCCACATCTTACAACTTAGCTTTCCTTTTTCTTGTCTCTATTATCAGTAGGATTTCCAAACAAAGGCTACCAGGAGCTGTAAGCATACCTTCTGTTGTGGATTGAGTTGTGTTCCCTAAAAACATAGGTTTAAGCCCTAACCCTTATACATGTGAATGTGACCGTGTTTGGGAATAGGATTATAGGTTTATCACTTAGGTTAGCATGAGGTCATACTTCAGTACAGTGGATCCTAATCCTACATGATTGGTATCCTTATAAAAGCAGAGAAGATACACAGATACAGGGAGGTAGAGGAAGAATGTCATATGATATTGCAGCTACAGGTCCAGGAACACCTGGAGCTACCAAAAGCTAGGAGAGAGGCATAGAATAGATTCTCACTCAAAACTTCAGAAGAAATCAACATGGCTGACATTCTGATCTCAGACTCTCAGCCTCCAGAACAATAAGACATTAATGTCTGTTGTTTAAAGCCACTCACACTTTGTGGTATTTTGTAATAGCAGTGATAGAGAACTAATACACCTTCCATCAGTTTTCCAACCACAAATTTAAGATAGTACCTCTTTCCCATTTGTACCAGCAAATTCCTAGGACTGATATTCATTGGCTCTGGTTTTTCATTCTTGAATCATATGTATATCTCTAAGCCAAAGAGTAGAGTCAGTAAAGTCCAAACAATATGGCCTGAGGGAAGAGAGATGCTTTTCTGTGGGAATCAAGGCCCTATTATAAGAAGGATAAATGAATACAAAAAAAAAAAAAAAAAAAAACCAGCAATCTACTTCACCAATATACAGAACTGTTGTGAAGACTAAATGATATAATGGTAAAAAAAAAAAAAAATTCAGCGATATTAATTGTAGTCATAGTAGTGGCAGCAGCAGTAATAGTGTTGGCCTTTGTTGCTGATGAAAATTAAATCATAGAGTAGAAATTTTTCTTCCTTGTAACACTAAGATCAGTACAAGTCTGGCATATATTATTCAGCACATTTTTTTATTGAAAGAATCAGAAAATTAATTAATTGAAAATATTCTAAATGTTTAATTCCCAGCTGCAGAACTCTAGAGCTTTTTTTTTTTTTTTTAATTTACGAGGAGTTCGTAATTCCATCCTCTTCACACCCGCAATGAGAAAAAATTTTCTTTTGTGCTCCTAACGTCTTTGTTGGGCGGTGAACCTCCTTTGAGTTAATCAGAGAAGCCTTCTTAGAAGAAATACCTGTGGTTTTAGTAGTGCTACCTATTGTCCATAACTCCTTTCCCATCAATACCACCTTTCCTCTAAAAATGATAGACTAGCTTCATGCCAGTTACACTCCTGGTTTATATTTGCGAACACCTTTTATATTGCAATGTGAGTAATAAATTTAAAACCAAATTGTTCACATTTGTTGGAGTATAGTATTTGTCTTTGCGGTGTAGTTGTCATCTCTATAACTGGATTTCCTTTTTCCCCTGCATTTACTTAATTTTCCTGTTAAAAGCATCATGACTGCCATCCTTGCAACATTTATTCAATGACTACTAGGTAACTTTCCCAGATGTTATCTTATTTAATCCTCACAATATGATAAAGTGGACATTGCCATTAATTTTCTCTTTTTAATGAGGTCTTTTGAGTCTCAAAGAATATAGATAAAGAGCCCAGAAAACTTATAATTCCTAATTTACCATTTGACTACCAGGTTGTTTCATTTTTGAAATTCTTCTACTTCCTCTGACAACAGATTCATTGAATAAAAACCTGTAAGAGTCACAGGTAGCAAACAACTAGTCCTGCCCCTAAGGAATTGCTGTTAAAGTTGATGCAATATATTCCTATTATAAATCCATTTTTATGTGCTGGATGGTATGATCCTGTAACTGTGACAGAATACAAGGTCCTAGAATAGATGTTGAATTTTTTATTTAAAAAAAAAAAAGAATTTTTTTTTTTTTTTTTTTATAGCAAGTATTAATAATCAGCCCCAAAGTTTTCCTTCTCTTTCCTGGAAGATTTAAACTTTATTAATTCCCTGGTGCAATATTTTTCATGAGTTACTAATTATCTTTTAACCCCACCATGTTTAAATAAAGGGAGCTCTGGTGGTGCAGAGGTTAAAGCACTCAGCCGCTAACAGCTGTTCCACAGAAGAAAGAGGTGGCAGTCAGCTTCCATAAAGATTTACAGCCTTGGAAACCTTATGCGGAAGTTCTACTCTCTCCTATAAGGTCACAATGAGTCAGAATTGACTTAACGGCAGCGGGTTTGATTTTTTATGTTTGAATACTAAGGTGCGTCTGACCTAAGCCATGGTATTTTCAATCGTTTCATATGCATGCAAAAACTGAACAATGAATGAGGAAGACCAAAGAAGAATTGATGCATTTGAGTTATGATGTTGGCAAAGAATATTGACTATACCATGAACTTCCAGAAGAATGAACAGCTCTGTCTTGGAAGAAGTACACCCAGAGTGCTTCTTAGAAGAAGGGGTGGCGAGACATTGTTTCACTTATTTGGACACGTTATACAGAGGGACCAATCCCTAGAAAAGGTCATTACGCTTGGTAAAGCAGAGAGTCAGCGAAAAAGAGTAAGACCCTCAATGAGACGGACTAATACAGGTGGCTGCAACAATGAGTTCAAACATAGCAATGATTATGAGGATGGCTCAGGACCAGGCAGTGTTTTGTTCTGTTGTACATAGGGATGCTAAACTGACTGGACAACACCTCGCAACAACAACACCATGTTTAAATGCGTATCAATAAGCTGGATGAATGCAGTCATAATTGCCTAATAGTTTTTCCTCATTAGCTTTTTATTTATCATCCCACAAAGAAGGAAATGTCATTAAATCAACTCTACATTTAGAAGGCAGGTTCAGATCTTTTCTATTTCTGCCTCCAATTGTGGGTGTCCTTCCCTTGTTTTCACTGTAATAGATCTTTTAGCATTAGCTGAAAATTAACTCACTCTCTTCTTCCTCAGTCAATCCCGTATGCTTCTGACAGGTTAGTCCTTCCTGCATTAGCACGGGACTTGACTCATAGTGGATGAATGTAGGTATTTGTGGAATGGAAAAAAAAATTCTCTTGCAGATTCAGCCTGGGATTTTCTATTTTTAGGCTAGTTATTCTTTAAATATATCATGACTGAAAACATAATTAGTTACATAGCACAAACTTGAATTTTACCTCATGTTAAATATTTATGAGTTTATGTTAACCTGGACTAAATTGATAGAGATAGGTTTGATGAAATCCTTTACATTTTACTTGGATCAACAATCAATGCCCATGGAGGCAACAGTCAAGAAATCAAATGACAGTGTGTTGGACAAATCTGCTGCAAAAAACCTCTTTAAAAATCTTAAAAAGCAAAGATGTCACTTAGGTGACTAAAGTGTGCCTGACCGAAGCCATGGTATTTTTAGTCAACTCCTATGCATGCAAAAGCTGGACAATGAAAAAGGAAGACTGCAGAAGAATCAATGCCTTTGAATTATGTATGGTGTTCCTTTAAGAATATGAATATATCATGGGTTGCTGGAAGAATGAAAAAATCTGTCTTGGAGGAAGTATAGACAGAATGCTCCTTAGAAGTGAGGATGATGAGTCTTTGCCTCGCTTACTTTAGACATGTTATCAGGAGGAGCCAATGCTTGGAGAAGGACATCATGCTTGGTAGAGGGTCAATGAAAAAGAGGAAGACCCTCGAAGAAATGGACTGACACAGCAGCTGCAACAATGGGCTCAAACATACCTACTATTGTGAGGGTGGCATAAGACAAGGCAATATTTTGTTCTTCTATAAAACGGGTAGCTGTTAGTCGGAGCCAACTGCATGACACTTAACAACAACAACAGACGTGATGAGTCCACCTTCAATACATTCCATTCCAATTTTAATGTTGTCATTAGGTTTTTCTTTTTGAAAATATAGCTCTGATGCCAATATCTACTTCCTCCCAAAGTTCTCATTGCTCCCTGTTGATGAGAAAATCAAATTCTTAGAAAAAACTCACTCTACCTTCCCAAACCTCCCCAGCTAGCTGAGGCTACTGAAGGGAAGGATTGAAGGTCTTTTAACAAGCCATCAGGATATGAGCCTATGCACTTCTCTTTTTTCCTCACATCTATATACAACCTAACAAATAATTCTGGAGACAGAAATTTTGTTGATTCTAAATACAGGCAGTCCCTGGGTTATGAATATCTGACTTATGGACAACTCATACTTAAGAATGGAATGCCATAATGAGTAAAATACAACATTCATAATAACGAATGCATGTACTACTTTGTGATGCTCATAAAAACATTGCATGGTTTATAAGTGTTTCTTCAGTGTTTCATATGGAAAGAAAGGTAAAATATATATTATATACTGAGATCAAAATTCCCTAACACGTCTCTCAGTTTGTCATACTGTGGGGGCTTGCATGTTGCTGTGATGCTGGAAGCGATGCCACTGGTGTTCAGATACCAGCAGGGTCACCCATGGAGGACAGGTTTCAGCTGAGCTTCCAGACTAACACAGACTAGGAGAAAGGACCCAGCAGTCTACTTCTGAAAAGAATTAGCCAGTGAAAACCTTATGAATAGCAGCAGAACACTGTTTGATATAGTGCCAGAAGAAGAGCCCCCAGGTTGGAAGGCACTCAAAAGATGACTGGGGAAGAGCTGCCTCCTCAAAATAGAGTCAACTTTAATGACGTGGGTGGACTCAAGCCTTCAGGACCTTCATTTGCTGATGTGCCACAACTAAAAATGAGAAGAAACAGCTATAAATATCTACTAATAATCAGAACACGGTATGTACGAAGTATGAATCTAGATAAATTGGAAATCATCAGAAATGAAAGGGAACACATAAACAGTGATATCCTAGGCATTAATATGCATTAGTATGCTTAAATGGACTGGTATTGACCATTTTGAATCAGACAATCATATGGTCTACTATACCGAGAATAACAACTTGAAGAGGAATGGGGTTGCATTCATCGTTGAAAAGAACATTTCAAGATCTATCCTGAAGCATAACACTGTCAGTGATAGGATAATATCCATACTCTTACAAGGAAGACCAGCTAATACCACTATCATTCAAATTTATGCACCAGCCAAAGTTAAAGAAACTGAAGATTTTTACCAGCTTCTGCAGTCTGAAATTGACTGAACATGCAATCAGGATCATTGATAATTTCTGGTGATTGGAATGTGAAAGTTGGAAACAAAAAAGAAGGATCAGTAGTTGGAAAACAAGGCCTTAGTGACAGAAACAAGGCCGGAGATCAACTGAAAGAATTTTGCAAAACCAACAGCTTCTTCATTGCCAATACCTTTCTTCACCAACATAAGCGGCAACTATACACATGGACCTTACCAGATGGAACACACAGGAATCAAATCGACTACCTCTGTGGAAAGAGACAACGGAAAACCTCAGTAGCAGTGAGAAGAAGGCCAGGGGCCAACTGCGGATCAGACTATTAACTGCTCATATGCAAGTTAAAGCTGAAACAGAAAAAAAATTAGAACAAGTCCACAAGAGCCAAAGTACGACCTTGAGTATATACCACCTGAATTTAGAGACCGTTTCAAGAATAGATTTGATGCATTGAACACTAATGACGGAAGACCAGATGAGTTGTGGAATGACATCAAGGACATCATAAATGAAGAAAGCAAGAGGTCATTAAAAAGAAAGGAAGGAAAGAAAAGACCAAAATGGATGTCAGAAGAGACTGAAACTTGCTCACAAATGTCAAGCAGCTAAAGCATAAGGAAGAAATGGTGAAGTAAAAGAACCGAAAAGAAGGTTTCAAAGGATGGCTTGAGAAGACAAAGTGTTATAATGACTTGTACAAAGACCCAGAGGTAGAAAACCAAAAGGGAAGAACACACTTGGCATTTCTCAAGCTGAAAGAACTGAAATAAAAATTCAAGCCTCAAGTTGCAATACTGAAGGATTCTATGGGGAAAATATTAAAAATGATGAAGGAAACATCAAAAGAAGATGGAAGGAATACACAGAGTCATTATACCAAAAATAATTGGTTGACTTTCAACCATTTCAAGAGCTAGCATGTGATCAGGAACCAATAGTACTGAAGGAAGAAGTCCAAGCTGCACTGAAGGCATTGGCAAAAAACAAGGTTCCAGAAACTGACAGGCTATCAATTGAGATGTTTCAACAAATGGATGCAGTGCTGGAAGTGCTCACTCATCTATGCCAAGATATTTAAAAGACAGCTACCTGGCCAACTGACTGGAAGAGATCCATATTTGTGCCTATTCCCAAGAAAGGTGATCCAACTGAATGCAGAAATTATCAAACAATATCATTAATATCACACTCAAGTAAAATTTTGCTGAAGATCATTCAAAAGTGGCTGCAGCAGTATATCGACAAGGAACTGCTAGAAATTCAGGCTGGATTCAGAAGCGGGGATGTCGTTGCTGATGTAAGATGGATCCTGGCTGAAAGCAGAAAGTACCAGAAAGATGTTTACCTGTGTTTTATTGACTATGCAAAGCCATTCGACTGTGTAAAGCATAACGAATTATGCATAATATTGCAAAGAATGGAAATTCCAGAACACTTAATTGTGCTCATGAGGAGCCTGTACATACATCAAGGGGCCGTTGTTTGGACAGAACAAGGGGATACTGCATGCTTTAATGTTAGAAAAGGTTTGTATCAGGGTTGTATCCTTTCACCATAACTGTTCAATCTGTATGCTGAACAAATAATCCCAGAAGCTGGACTATATGAAGAAAAATGGGGCATCAGGATTGGAGGAAGAGTCATTAACAACTTGTGTTATGCAGATGACACAACCTTGCTTGCTGAAAGTGAAGAGGACTTGAAGCACATACTAATGAAGATCAAAGACCACAGCCTTCAGTATGGATTACACCTCAACATAAAGAAAACAAAAATCCTCACAATTGGACCAATAAGCCACATTATGATAAATAGAGAAAAGGCTGAAGTTGTCAAAGATTTCATGTTACTTGGATCCACAATCAACACCCATGGAAGCAGCAGTCAAGAAATCAAATGACACACTGCATTGGGAAAATCTGCTGTAAAAGGACCTCTTTAAAGTGTTGAAAAGCAAAGATGTCACCTTGAAGACTAAGGTGCACCTGACCTAAGCCATGGTATTTTCAATTGCATCATACGCATGCAAAAGCTGGACGATGAATAAGGGAGACCAATGAAGAAGTGATGCCTTTGAATTGCGGTGTTGGCAAAAAATATTAAATATACAATGGAGTGCCAAAAGAAAGAACAAACTTGTCTTGGAAGAAGTACTACCAGAGTACTCCTTAGAAGCAAGGATGGCGAGACTGGGTCTTACATACTTTGGACATGTCGTCAGGAGGGATCAGTTCCTGGAGAAGGACATCATGCTTGGTAAAGGGGAGGGTCAGTGAAAAAGAGGAAGACCCTCAATGAGATGGATTGACGTGGTGGCTGCAACAATGATCTCAAGCATAACAATGATTGTGAACATAGCACAGGACCAGGTACTGTTTCATTCTGTGATGCATAGGGTCACTATAAGTCACAACCTACTCGATAGCACCTAACAACAAGACAAAAATTTGACTGACACTAAATAAGGACCATATGTACCTGTACTGATTTACCTATAATTTTACTTAAAGACAGACTTAGGAACCTGTATAGTAAAATTTGAGAAAGCCAGAACCTGTATAAGGTGGAAACCAGTCAAAGAAGGAAAATTCAAATACTTTCCACTAAAACAAGCAATAGAAAACTTGTCAAGATTGCATCCTATCAAAAGTGGAAAACTTGTGATACCTGGAAACACAAGCCAGTCCTGTCAAGTTTCAGCTCTCACAGGTTTCTCTGTATTTCATTTCCATCTTCTGTCTCCATCCCCACTTCTGCTGCCCTAAGTCAGGATGTAATCATATTTCATTCTAGCTATTTCTAGATCTTCCTATCTCACTCTCCTGACTCTTATTGCTCTAGTTCAATTTGATCTATTGCCTGATAGCCATTAGGATATTTTTAACAGAATTGGGTCATTTCCCCTCTTTCCTTATTCTGGCTTTGATGTCGGTCTGAGACCTGGCATGTGCCTGTGTCTCCAGCTCCCTGAACAACTCCTCCTCTACTCACCTGCTCCTGCTTGGCCAAATCCCTCAGGCAACCTGTTAATTAATCTCACCGCTCCTGCACTTGTGTAGCATGATCTCCTCTTCTTTGTCCATCAGGGAAAAAAAAAACAAACAAACACCAGATCCATTGCTGTGTTGATTTCAACTCATAGCCACCGTATAGGACAGAGTAAAACTGCCCCATAGAATTTCCAAGGAACGCCTGTTTTTTTTTTTTTTGCCTGGTAGATTCGAACTACTGACCTTTTGCTTTGCAGCATAGCACTTAACCACTACGCCACCAGGGTTTCTTTTAGGAAAACTCATATTTATTTTTCAAAGTCCTGCTCTGATCATCACCTCATCTTTAAAGTTTTCATTATTGCCTTCTGTCCAGATAGAATTTGTTACCTTTCCTCTGAACTAGTTCTATAATCTGAATGTAATTTTACCTGTGCTTGTACTTCCCAATAACTCATTATTTTATGGTTATTAGTAACTATTATCCTAAATTTTCCATCTTATAGTTCTTTAAGGTAAGAAAAATCAAAAGATATTTCTGAATAATTGCTATATACCAGGAATTGTAATGGAGATAGCATAACTAGACAGACAACACTTTCGTTCATCTCGGCGTGGTTAGGCAAGTAACTGTTTTATTTATCTTTGCTACTCTGAGGCAGAGAAGGAGCCAAGATATGTCTGCTTAATGAATAGATGGGTAAACAGTTCTTTTCAATGAGTGGATATGGTATGAACCATGAAGAAAATTCAATCTCACTTTTTAAACCAATTCATTTTTTTAAATTTGACCAGTATTTTCAGAAGCTGAATTAGTAAGCCATGGCAATGCCATCTCCAAGACAAGCTACTAAAGGAGAGATAATCACCCATCTGAAGGACTACAGTGTGCTCTTAGCTAGAAAAGGCAGACACACCGACGTGTCTCAAGCTGCCGTACCAACCCCGTCAGAGAGCTTCAGAGGCACATTCCCATCATTCCAGGAGCCTATTACAGCCATGTCTAAACTTGCCTTGAATTGCTCCGATAATAGCAAATCCCTCACCTCCTATCACAAGTTGTTCCATTAACAGTTATAATTCTTTTTCACAACCGAAGAAAAAAAAAAGTATGTCTATTTCTTGTCTTTCAGCAACAACTTGATCTTCCACATTTACTGATATAAATTAAGAGTATTCTTTATTCTTAAAGATGTGCATTTTCAATACAGTGCATGCCACCGAAAGAAGGTATTTTTCTGTTTATGGTAAAAGAGCAAGACTGAGGAGAAATTAGAGTTCAACATCATTACTTGGCAGATGGGATACTGCAGGGACGGAAACCTAGAATGGGCTGGCTCTTTAGTGGCCAGGCCAGAAGTAGAAGCTGGATCTTCCCAGTCTCCCACATTTTGTTTCCATTGTAACATCTCCTTTAAGAGCTTTATCTGAACAAGATTTTCTGTCTTTCCAACAAATTATAGTCTCCACATTAAAGAAGAAGAATCTGTATAATTGCTTTTGTGACAGAATACAATTCAACAGTTAGTATATTCACTACCTTCTTTTTCCAACCCCCATTTCCCTTCCAGCCTGACAAGGAGCCCTGGGATCAGCAATCTGGCCCTTCCCATTACACTGAGAAGGTCTTTTCTCTTTCAGACTGGTTCCTAGAAACTTTATGGCGCAGAGTTAGACAACGGGTTTAGAAGGACAGAATCTGAGAAGCTGGAGAAGAGAAATATTTAGGGAATACAATTACACCAATCTATTTTTTTTTATGATAATACAGAGCCATGGAAGCAGCAGTCAAGAAATCAAATGACTCATTGTATTGGGTAAATCTGCTGCAAAGGACCTCTTTAAAGTGTTGAAAAGCAAAAATATCACCTTGAAGACTAAGGTGGGCCTGACCCAAACCATAGTATTTTCAATCACATCATATGCATGTGAAAGCTGGGCAATGAATAAGGAAGACCAAAGAAGAGTTGACACCTTTGAAATGTGGTATTGGCAAAGAATATTGAATATACCATGGACTACCAAAAGAATGAACAGATCTGTCTTGGAAGAAGTGCAACCAGAATATTCCTTACAAGCAAGGATGGCAAGACTGCATCTTACATACTTCGGACATGTTGTCAGGAGGGATTAGTCCCTAGAGAAGGGCATCATACTTTGCAAAGTGCAGGTTCAGTGGAAAAGAGGAAGACCCTCAATGAAGTGGATTGACACCGTGGCTGCAACAATAAGCTCAAGCGTAACAAAGATTGTAAGGATGACTCAGGACCGGGCGGTGTTTTGTTCTGTTGTGCATAGAGGGTCTCTATGAGTCGGAACCAATTCGATGGCACCTAACAACGTAATAATACAGAGGGAGAGGAGGGGCAGAGGCTAAGACCTGTTTTGGCTGGAAGAAGAGAATGTTGAGTGCAAGGGATTTAAAGAGTTGTGGACACCTGGGGTTATGGCTTAAATCTCCTTTATGATCTAATTAAAAATTAAATTTTGTTATCGTTAGGTTGGTTTGAATTGTTTTTTAATAAATGTGGTCTTGCTATAAAACATGTGACTTTATCTGAGCTAATGGAGATAAACGAGTTGAAATTCTTTCACTAGTTGGTTTAAATAAATGTAAGAATATTATGTTCCAGACCAGGGTTTGTCACACTATGGCTCATTTTTGTATGACCCATGAGACAACAGAGTCCATGGGTGGTAAAAATGGTTAAAGCATTCTGCTGCTGACCAACAGTCTGGAGATTCAAGTCCACCCAGAAGTACCTTGGAAGAAAAGCCTGACAATCTACCTTCTAAAAAATCAGCTACTGAAAACCCTGTGGAGCACAGTTCTACTCTAACACACATGGTGTTGCCATTAGTTGGAATCAAATCGATGGCAAATGCTTTGGTTTTTTGTTTTTGCACTAGACAAAGAACCCTCTTTTAACTTCTTTCAAATATTTGGAATTCAACCAAACCCTTGAATAAAGAGATGGAATGCCAGACAGATGTGGAATTTGAGACTTGGAAGCCAACCTGGTGAATATATCCTTTATGAGACAGACAGTCAAGACTGGTTAGAGCTGGGAAGCCAGGCCAGTGCTGTGGTAGGAGATTGGTATGCAGAGATTATGGGGACCCAGGGCTATTCTCAAGAAGTTTACAGTGTAAGAGGAGAAGATGAAATGTAAAATGTTTCATAAGTTTAGAAGGCTGTTAGGAATTGAATTTCATCCTCCAAAAATATGTGTTGGGATACTAACCTTCATACCTGTGGATGTAATCCTGCTTGGGAATAAGGTTTTCCTTATTATGTTAATGAGACCACACAGTTATATGGTATGCCCTAAACCTAATCACTCCTGAGTTAAAAAAGAAATTAGACACAAAGAGGAACACATACTGGGGAAAACAGATGTCTTGTTAGTATCACCAAGAACCAAGGAAGTTTCAGAGCTACTGATAAAGAAGGAATTGGCATGACCAAGAATCTGATTCAGTCTGTTATTCTTCAGAACTGTGAGAAAATAAATCTCTGTTCTTTAAAGCCACCCACTTGTATTATTTCTATTACAGCAGCAATAGGAAAACAAGAAAAAGACATTTCTTGAACAAGGCTCATGGTAAGATTCCAGTAACACTAGTACAAGAGCTACCGAACTTTGGAGTCAGAGTAAAGTTAATGTCTTTGAACAAGTCACATGACTTCAATCAGTATTTGTTTTTAATTCACAAAATGGAAATAAAATCGGTACCTCTTTTATCACATTGGAGCCAGGGGGTACAGTGGTTAAGAGCTCAACTGCAAACCAAAATGTTAGCGGTTCGAATCTACCAGCTACTCCTTGGAAACTGCATGGGGCAGTTCTACTCTGTTCTAAAGGGTCGCTATGAGTCAGAATTGACTCAAAGGTAATGAATTTTTTTTTTTGGTATCACATTTTGGTATCACATGAGAATTCCTAATATTAAGGATTGACCTTTCGTATTGCTTAGCACAAATTAGTGATAAGTGGAAATTATTAAATTGTAGGTATTTAAATATTTTATAATAATAAATACTTTCCAGTTCTTACAGCAACTAGATTGTCAAACAACTGGCATCTTTCAGACAGCTTAGTAAGACAACTGAGGAGCAAGTGAGAGAGCTACTTTAACATGTAGAAGACATTGGGTCTTGGTTTCCCAGATGCCCAGATAAAGTGGAGAGGTAATCATTGCCCACCTGTCCCTTTTTTATGGCAACAATAAGAGCCCTTTAATCCCCTCCTGCCAGCTTCACTCTTTCCCAGTATATCACATTGAAGTAATCACACAAGCGACACACTTAGTTCTATCACTGAATCAGAGAATTACCCACCCAGAAATGAACCCCAGTGATTATTTCTTAAACTAATTTACAGCTAATCACTGTGTCTTTACATATATTTTTTATTATACTTAGAGAATAGATGTTATGGTTATCCTGTCATTTGGCTGGGTAGAGGAGGGGTACCCTTCCTAAAGTAATTATCATTGCATTACTGTCAGTGTTTAAGCAGTTAAAGTATATCATATAACTGTTTTTATTCCTTACTTACGGCTGCATCCTCAGTGTTTAGCAAGTACCTATACTTCAGTGAGCCTCACAAAGACAAGGCATCAGTAATGGTGTTAAAGATGACATCCACAGTGTTTATTATGTGGTTAAAACAAACAGAAAGACAAACAACACAGCAAACCGAAAGGTTAATAGTTTGTGTTTTAGGTTTTATTAAAACCTCCTTCTACCCTTCAAAATGTCGATGTGTCAATATGTCATGCATCCAGGGCCATGTAGTAATTTTCTTTTTAATGAATGACTAAATGAATCTTATACCAGGCAAGTGGAAAAGATGATGTAGATATCTTAGCACTATTTTATTTTATGAATACCCATATTTGAATAAAACCTGAAATAGGATTTGTTACGCCAGACTCCCTGACAGTATAACATTATTTATACGGGTAAGTATGGGTAAGTAAGTGAGTTAATGTTACAATATTTTTAAAAGCCAGCTTTTCCCCAAGCCGGGAAATATCTGGCTGTCCTAAATGAACAATTGTATAAAACAGTCCAAGCTTTGCAAATTCTCAAGCAAGATTATGTAGTGAAGTTCTTCACCTACCTAAACAAACTCATTCTAGCCACCAAATTGGGGTATTGAGAGCTTCAGTTTCATGCTCAGAGATACATTTTCCTTACCCCAGTGTCACTAAATTGGAAATGTCACAACCCTTGGGGGCACATGAAAAATGCATATGATTTCACATCTGTTTTCCACTTGATCCCAGTGGGCCTGATATTTCTCCAAATTGCTGTGTGGAAAAAACAATTTAATTTGATTGAGGTAGGAACAGAAACTTACAAGGAAAGTAGAATACTTGCCTTAAGGTTAAAATGGGATACTTTGTTTTATATCGTTAGAACTGAGAAATGCTTCTTGGAGTATTACCCTCTCTTTAAAACTCTGTTTTGTTTGGTTCCACAGATGCAACCCTGACTCATCAAGATTGCACAAAATAAAAAATTCTTCCATTTTCTGAAAACCCAGTACAAGCATAATCTGTAAAGGTGGAAAGATGATAGAGTCTAGAAGTGGATAAACTGAGGGAAAAGTACAGCTCTGTTTCTTACTAGGTGTATGAACTTGAGGAATTTATTTAATTTCTCTGAGGCTCAGTTTCCTCACATGCAAAAATGGGAATAATGATATGTTGTATGGTTATACAAAAAAAAAAAAAAAAAAAGTTTTTTTTTTTTTGTATGGTTGTCATGAATATTAAATAAGAACAAGTATATAAACAGTTTAGTAAATATAAGTGTCTAAGTAGACTCTAGGAGTCCCTGTATGGTACAAAAAGTTAACAGGCTTAGCTGCTAACCAAAAGGTTGGGGGTTTGAGTCCACCCACAGGTGCCTCAAAAGAAAGGCTTGGCAATCTACTTTCAAAAATCAGCCATTGAAAACCCTGTGGACCACTGTTCTACTCCGAAACATGTGGGGTTGCCTTAAGTTAGAATTGACTCCATAGTAACTGGCTGAAATAGGCCCTAAGGCATGTTAATTTTATTCATTTTTAAAAACACATAGACTATTCTAATCAATTTCATTAAGCCTTAGATGATGGACAAAATGACAAGCCCTGGTCCCTTCTTGTTTGATAATGGTCTGATTCCATGTTTGTAAACATTCCCTATATGCATTAACACTGTTCACCTATTCTATAGTTTAAAGAATGAGAAAAGCACAGCTTTGACTATCAGGACATCAAAAAATCACTCGGAATGCAGACAGTATAAAACATACCAGGGCTACAGTGAAGGGAAAAGTTGGCCGTCTAAAGGAAGATGGAATATATCCCAATCCATCAACCCTCTGATCGTCTCCACACTCTCCCCATCTCTCTGAGGGAGGCGTCAGATTAGATTTAGCACAATCCATCTTGCAGAAGGGCTGTGTGCACACTGATAAGCGTGCTGAGTGGCGGGTCGGGCATTGTCTGCAGCATTTCCCTAGAGCGCTGGCTATTTATTTCACTTCTACCCCAATCTAGCAAAGACATTTACTAAATTTTGCTTGATACTGTCACAGGATCCCTTTGAAAGCCCCCGTGTTTGCAGCCAGGCTGAAAGTGTTGGCAAAAGAAGATGCCTTGTGACTAGCTCACAGGTTTGCTTGGGCACATGTGGGGTTTCTTGAGGAAAATGATCCCTTCTCCAGGCAATTAAAATCCATTTGGTTTCTCTGCCAGCTGAAGAACTCCCTGAATTCAATGCCAGCTGCTATCAGGTGTGGAAGTTACAAATTTCTTTTGAATGAGATGTTGGGAACATGCATCGGACAATGATACACCTCCTGTGAAATATAGTTATAGATACAGAGTAGGATAAGAGGAATACATAATCATAGAATGGTTTAGCAGGGGCTGTTCACCATTTTTGTATCATTAACATCTTTGGCAGTCAAATAAAGTCCATGAACTCCTTTCTCAAAATAGACCTTTTAGATGCATGCAATCCATACACAGGATCACAAAGTACAAGTATATTGAAATACAATTATAAATATTAGTGTTTTAAACAATAAGATTAAGTAGCAGATCTGATAACTACGCAATTTTGAAATAGTGGTGAACATAAATGAAAACTCAAGATACAGGCAACGTCTTTAATATGATATATTTTTATTTCTTTTGGTGATATTATATTCAGAGGAATGACTAATACTACTGTGGTTTGTTGCCCACATTCTATAAATCAAGACAAGGCTAAATTCCACCTAGACATTACTGATAATAAAGATATCATTGCCCTCAATTCATGTTCATAGCCCTCAGCTTATGAACATCTGCTAGAAGGAAAAGCATTGGCCTCAGAGTGAAAAGACCTGGGCAGCTAGCTGTCTAATGCTGCCACATTCTGAATGCATGATACTGGCAAGTCACAGCTCTGAGACTGAATTTCCTCAAATTTATTTTACAAGATGTTTTGTGAGCATCAAATGGCATCATAATAACACCATCAAAAATAATAAGAATAATGGCTAATATTTGTTGAGCATGTTCCATGTGTCAGGCCCTGTGCTAAGAACTTCACAAGCATTAAATCAAGTCATATAAGGGAGAATAAATGGTAAAATCCTAATAGTATTTAAATATATACATAGATTTCCCATGAGATGGGAAACCTTAGAAAACCCATTTTAGCCTGGGCTTTGTACAGGGAAAGCTCTAAAGCCTGCAGGAATTTCCTCCCAGTCACCAGAAGAAATCATTAAAAAAAAAAACAAAAAACAGTTAAATTGGTATATTTACAGAAGAAATGGAACTTTAAGAGGTCTATTCCAAACTCTTCATGTGTGTCTCTCCCAGAAACAGAGAGGTTGCCCTCTAGAATAAATGCCCCATTGAGACAGCTAAGCCCTTGCCTATACTATTGTTCATTCCCCAAGTTCGTCTTTCCGTACAGGTTTGTGGTGTTGGCAGTTGGGGTTATTCAAAGTATCTAACCACTGATAAGCTTTTGATACCAAAACACAACCATGACTGGTTTAAAAAAAGGAAAATTACGTATCTTCCATAATCAAAGGGATTTTATTCCAGGAATGTAGATATGTACCACTATTAAGACATAAATTATTATAATACATCAAATCAATAAAAATAAGGAGAAAAATCATATTACCATTCTCTCAATGTTTCAAAGGCATTTGAAAAATGTTTATTTAAAAATTAATAGATATGAAATATAAATACTTCATGGACATTTTACAACATGTCTATCTCCAACTCAATGCCAAAATCATGCTTAAAAGAAAAGTATTAGATGAATAATCATGACAGTCAAGGAAACAGTGATATCCATAATGATAATTATCATTTATCAATTTTGAAAATATCAGCCACAAATCAGAGAACTGGAAAAATGTTGCAGAATAAAATTAAGAAAGGAGGAGCTTAATATGCTTGTATATTTGGAAAATCAAGAGAATGATCTGAAAAACTATTATCAATAATAAAAGAATTTTTTAATGTTCTGGGCATAAAATTTTTATACATAAAATAGCATCTTTTGTGTATGCAAAGAGCATCCAGTCAGAGGACATAATAAAAGAAAAAAATCCATTCAGAAGAGCAATACAATATTTAGAAATAAACCTAAGCAGAAATGTCAAGATCTATAAAACGAGAAATTTTAAATGTTTCTGAGATACCCAAAGAGGATTTAAACAAATAAACAGGCATACAGAGTGTTTAGATAGGAAGATTTAACATCAGAGAGATGCCAGCTCTCTCTCTGAATTACTCTATCAATTTATCATGATACAAATACCATTCTCAAGTTGGAAATAAACAAGGTGATTATAAATTTTATATGAAAACAAGAAACAGGCAAGAACCACTTAGAAAACTCTGAAAAAATAGGTTGATGTTTAGGTGTGTAACTACTAAATATTAAAACATACCCTATCAAGGACTAGAAGGAAAGAGGGGACAGGAAAGCTAGTAATAGGGAACCCAAGATCGAGAAGAGAGAGTGTTGACATGTCTTGAGGTTGTTAACCGATGTCATAAAACAATATCTGTACTGTTTAATGAGAAACTAGTTTGTTCTGTAAACCTTCATCTAAAGTACATTAAAAAAAATTACAGCCTATATATATTATCCAATTTCATTTTACCCAACTCATGCTTCCATGTAAATGTATATATACATATATGTATATACATATATGTATATATATGTATATACATATATATGTATATATATACATACATATGGAAGCATGAGTTGGGTAAAATGAAATTGGATAAATTATTAATGGTTCAAATGAATAAATTGCAAGACAATAAAAAAATTAGCAAGAATATAAGCAGGCATTTCAGGATGAAGATATTTGGATGGCCAATAAGCATGTGAAAAAGTACTCAGCATCATTAATAATCAGGGAAAAAAAACACAACCTATAGCTACAATAAATAAAGCAGAGTGAAATTGACCAGTAAATGAAAAGTCAATGGCTCAGATTAGAACGCACAGAAATAGATTCACCTATGTGCAGTGCAGGCATTTAAAGATGGCGTTATAAACAAGTAAAGAAAAGATGAACTATTTAGTGAAAACTTTTATAACAACTTGATAACTATTTGGGAAAAAATGGTTAGATCCATATTTTACTTATAATACCAGGACAAATTCCAAATGGGTCAAACATTTGAAAATATTTTTAATTATGAGACCATAGAATTATTAACATAAGATTTGGGTTTAAAAATAATATCAGGTTAGAGAAGGCATTTATAGGGATTATGAAAGATTCAGAAGCCATTAAAAAATGTTCAATTAAAACTATGTGACTAAAAGAAAAAGTCTTTTTTTTTATAGCAAAGAATCACTATAAGCAAAGTAATAAATAGGAAAAATATTTTTGACTCATCATAGGAAAAAACAGAAGGCTGTTTCAATAAAGCTTCAATATATTTTCAATAAAGAAATAGGGAAAAAGACCAAAAAAAAAAAAAAAATGAATAATGGGAAATGGATAAGCAGATTTCACACAAAATAAAATGTAAATGATTCTTAAACCTATAGGAGGATTTTCAGTCTCATTAAAGAGATTACAAGTTAAGTTACACTGACATGCCATTTTTAATCTATTCAATCGGCAAAAACAGAAAGTTTGATAACTGGCAATGTTAGGAGCATACAGGGAAATAGGCACATTATTGGTGAGAGTAAAATTACTACAACCTCTATGGGAACAATTTGGCAATATTTAGCAAAAGAAAAATACACATTACTTGCTGGAAAATGAAATGATTGGTATATAAAGTTATTCAATGCAAAAATATTTATAATTTGAAAAGTATGGGGACAGCTTAAGTGCCCATCAGTAGGACGATGCTTAAATAAAGTGTGGCACTTTCATAGAACGTCTCTTCCATGATTACTACTAGTTCTTACACATAGCTCAGCTATTTTTACATGTCTTCCAATTTTTATACATTTGATAAAGAAAAAAACCCAGGATTTATAGTTATTTGAGTTAAACTGTCAGGACACATAAACCTCTTATCAACAGTTTAATGCATTCTATTAAGTTTAAAATAGGTGGTACCTGTTTAATATTGTATATTGTAGGAAATTCCGAGCTCATTTTCTCAAAATAAATAAATAAATAAATCTTATAAACTGTCACTATTCACTTGCCATCTGTCACAGTCAGCATTTACACTTCAGCTTGTGAGGTTTTCATCTTATCAGAGGTCTGTGTGGTCATTGACTGAAGGAAACTCATGTAGACCATTACTCCAAGATGAATCTTTGGGAAATGTACATAGGCAATGCACATAATCATTTATTTCTTTACACAGTTAAATAAAAAAAAGTAGCAGATAAATAGGTGAGGAGATTTAGATAGATGGTGCCTTAGTTTCTTACTGTTGCTATACCAAAAATACCACAAGTGGGTGGTTTTACAGAACTCAAGTTTATTTTCTTACAGTTTAGGAGGATAGAAGTCCGAATTCAGGGCACTGGCTCTAGGGGAAGTCCCTCTCTCTATTGGCTCTACGTAGAAAATCCTTGCCTCAAGTTCTAGCCAGGGTTTTCTCAGTTCCTTAGCAATTTCCACGTGACACTTATCTTTCCCTCATTTGTGCTTGCCTGTCTCTGTACCTAATCTGCTCCTTTTATATCTCGAAAAAACACACCATACACCAATATGCCCTCATTAACACAACAAAGAAAACTGTTTCCAAATGGGATCACATCCACAGGTATAAGGGTTAGGATTCTAACACACATTTTTTAGGAACACAATTTAATCCATAATAGATGGAAATGGATAGACATATGGAAGCACAGATGGATAGATGATGAGATGACAGATAGATGATAGATGATTAGATAGATAGGTAGGTAGGTAGAGAGAGAGATTAGATTAGATGGATGGATGGATGGATGGATGGATGGATGGATGGATGGATGGATGGATGGATGGATGGATGGATGGATGGATGGATGGATGGATGGATGGATGGATGGATGGACAGAGATAGATAGATTGATGATAGATAGATGATAGACAGACAGACAGATAGACAGATAGATAGATAGATACAGATGTAGTTGCTGGTACCATGAAGTCGATTTGGACTCATAGCAACCCCGTGTGACAGAGTAGAACCTCCATGAGTCACTGGGTAAGTTTGAACCAGCAACCTTTAGGGTAGCAGTCAAGCACTTAACCTTTGAGCCACCAGGCTCTTTTTAGAGAGAGGGAGAATCAGTCTCTAATTTCTCAGTATCATCCTTCAACACACACCCTTTAGGCCAGACACCATCATTTTAGCTCAAAGAGTATTGCTACAATACAGTGTGAAAGAGTTTAAAAGTGACACTTTTCTCTAAGGATTATTTTTCAGAAAGTGGGTTTCAAATAAAATATGAGTGCTAAAAACAATTTAGTGGTTAATAAACAGTATATTATCTGAATACAGTGAAACAAAACAGAATAAAGAGCATCAATATGCATGATAAATCGGTTTAAATATTGCTTTGTGAAAATGTTGCTTCAGTTTTAATTATAATTACATAAATGTGTGTGCTGGGTTTTGCCATAAAATATATTTCTTACAGTGAGTCAAAATCAAAAGTCAAAAACGTTTGAAAATTATTGCCAGATTTTAGGCACTAAAAAGCAAGTGAAAGAATTTAATCTCAGATTTAGATAAGAAATCATTTTCCAGGGCTTCACAAATTATATCACAGTTCCAGCAATTAACGAAGGTCGGAATCGACTCAACGGCACCAGGTTTGGTGTCTTGGTTTGGTTTGGCAGTATAGTAGTCAATAGTTTGGCTGCTAACCAAACGGTGGGCAGTTTGAATACAGCAGACGCGTCTTGGAAACTCTACAGGGCAGTTCTACCCTGTTGTATAGGGTTGCTGAAAATTGGAAAACCAACTCAATGGCAACAGGTTTGGTTTTTTTTTTTTGTTTATAGCAATTAATAGCAGCTTTGGTGGCTCAGTGGTTAAGCACTTGGCCGCTAACTGAAAGGTTGGCAGTTCAAACCCAGTGAGTCCATGGAAGAAAGACCTGATGATCTACATTGTAAAGATTACAGCCAAGACTACCCTATGTGGTAGTTCTACTCTGTCACATGGGGTCACTATGAGTCAAAATTGACTCCACGATCCTTAACAACAACAACATAGTAGTATTTCTAATAGATTTGTTAAGTATTATTACATTCCTCTTTCAAATGATCTTCTAAATCATTCTTTTTATGCAGATAAAGCAATTGAGATTCATTAGAGTTAAACGACTTTTCCAAGATCATTCCACAAAGAAGCTATGAAGCGGAATTAGGAATCAGGCCCAGGCCCACTCCTACACCCTCTCAATCAACAGATGTGGTAACACAATTCCTTCTGATTTATTCGTTCACTCAGAAGATGTTTATTCCTTACTAACTGGGCTCCAGGCACAGCTCTGCATACAGGGAACATATTGCAGAGCAAAACAGACATGGCCCTTGCTTTAATTGAGCTCACAGTGTAACGTTCATGAGCCGGCAAGTGGTAAAATGCTATCGGACTTCAATGAAGTTTCACTTCTCCCTGAATAATGGTCCCACTGGTGTTTGAGGAGAGTTATGATGCAGGTAAAACAAAACAAAACATGGATTTATCATTAGACAAACCCAAGTTTGAATTCTCACATCTTTCTCCACTTAAAATGTTTTTGATATTGGTCAAGTTACTTCACAACCTCAGCTTTCTCATCCTAAAATGGAAGTCATAACACCTAAATTTCAGGGTTATTGAAAGAAGGACTAGAAACAATACAGTAAAAGTACAGGGACCCATGTCTAGCACCTGGCACTCATTATTACTGTCTGTTATTTTTAGTGAATCCAAACTAATTTCAGGGAATGCTTGCTTAAAACATAGTAACTTGGAGAACCCTCCATAAATGTTAACAGTGATAGATATGAAGACTTCCTAATAACTGCCTGTCAAGTCTCTTGCATATGTAAACACCAATTTGTAGTCCTTGGCAAATGTAAATATAAAAACTGTCTACTAATAATGTGTTTAATGAAGATAATAAAAATGCAGCACAACACAACACAGAGAGACTGAGAACTCAACATTCCCATCAGTACCAAAGCATTTCATTTGCTCCATCCACAGAAGTCTGTAAAGCCAAGCTACCTTACTACTAAAAATTGTCACTACTCAATAACTGGTCCTGCTTAAGATATCCATGACTATCCACAGGACATTGATGAATCACACTGCTGAGGTTTAAGCCATTTGGCAATAGTCTTTTTGAAGTTTCCTATAAGCATTTATTCTGACCCTCCATGCCTTTCCATTCTCTGCCTTTTGCCGTCCCTAGGGTAGACTGTAAATTGTGTGGAATTAGGCAGTGCTTAGAGGATGTGGGCGTCGTTGAAAAAAGAGAGAGAAAAGTAATATAAATTCTATGAATTTGTCTAGGGCAAAGACCTACAGTTACTTTGGGAAAGGTTTATGTAAGTTCTGACATTTCAAAATGAGGCATCAAATATTCCTGGCTGTTTAATTTTTGCAAGCTGGGACACTTGTGCTTTTGAAAGGGTAAAGAAAAAAAGGAAGAATGTTTAAAGCGACTCTTTTCCCCCATCCATTCTATCTACCCAAGCCAGACTTAAAGGGTTCCCTGAGCAAAAGCTTTTCATGATGTTAAGGTAAAGGATTTAAGAAAGCAAAGAAAAAAGGTTATTTTATTCATGTTAAACTTACGGGCCATGAGAGAAAAGTAAATGGTTCACTTTGGGAAAGGACACAGATTCTTCCAGTCTACTGCACCCTGTGCTGTCCAGTCAATCCTGACTCATGCTATCCAAATTGCTTGAAAATTATGTTTCATTCACGTTTGTGTGTGTCTTAGTCATCTAGGGCTGCTATAACAGAACTATCACAGGTGGATGGCTTTAACAAAAGAAATTTATTTTCTCACTGTCTAGTAAGATAGAAGTCCAAATTTAGGGTGTCAGCTCTGGGGAAAGGCTTTCTCTCTTTGTTGGCTCTTGGGGAAAGATTCCTTGTCATCAATCTTACCCTGGTTGAGGAGCTTCTCAGGCGCAGGGACCCCAGGTCCAAAGGACGCACTCTGCTCCAGGTGCTTTCTTGGTGGTATGAGGTCCCCAACTCTCTGCTTGCTTCCCTTCCCTTTTTCTCTCTTGAGAGGTAAAAGGTGGTGCAGGCCACACCCCAGGGAAATTCCCTTTACAATGGATCAGGAATGTGACTTGGGTAAGGATGTTTTAATCCCACCCTAATCCTCTTTAACATAAAATTACAATCACAAAATAGAGGATGACCACACAATACTGGAAATCCTGGCCCAGCCAAATTGATACACTCATTTTTGGGGTGACATAATTCAATCCATGGCAGTGTGTATGTTGTTTTTTTCCTGAATCCTAGCCCTAACCATCAAATGCATTTAAAGCCTGAGCTGAAGTGGTCCAGGCTCCTGACCTAGTGCTACTTCAATCATAAACATGGTAAATGTGGGTGACCCTGCACTAGTGGGTAAGGGGTCACATATTCCCAGAACCCTAACCTAACTGTAAGCTAGATCTTTCTTTCTCTTCGTCTCTCCCGAGGAGTCCGACTTCCCTTAATACTGAATGTTTTCCCCAGATTCTGATCATACGGGATGCAAAGATACCTTCCCTTGCAAGATGCATTGATGGGAAAAAGAAAACAATTTAGACATTGGAAAAGGGTAAACTGGCACATAACACATCACAAATATGATAATGGGATAGGTTATTTTAAGGAGAAAGGCATTCTCTAGTAAAATAATATCTAAAAGATTTGCTTGCAGGGGGAATATAAATATAATTACTATGCACAGGTAAGACTGGAAATTTTTAGCAGATTGACCTTTGCATGTTAGTTATCTGTCATCTCCGGGAAAGAACACATAGCCTCTTCTGACCTAATGGTGCCTTTTTTACTAAGAAAAAAACCTCTCCTACCCTGCCAACTCCAAACGTTTTGAATTAATTGGAGAAAGAAATTTCCCTGCCTCAAGTTGCCAGTTTATCGCCTTTGTGTATTACCTGACTCTTAGAGCTGGAATGGATGTCCACACCCACTTGCCCAGATCTCTTCAACTGATCAATCTTACCTGACTTCCATCCAGAGTCAAGGCCATTACTAGGTCTTTCCTAACATCTTCCAACTTAAAAATTTCCAGCCTCCCTTCCCAAGCAGCTAAAAGTGCCAGGGAGAAAATAATTGCATCCCACATCTACAGTCTATGTTGGAGACCCTGAGGATTTCCAAGGTGCCAAGGTGCAAAGGGAAGAGAAGGGCAGAAGGGAGGAAAGAACTTGGAGTTGAGAGGAGAATGAAGGGTGTACAGGAGTTAAGAGGCCCTGGCCCCCGGAGAAGAGGAAAAGAAGAGAGTAGTGTGGGGCAGTATGCATTGGGACACATGACAATCTCTGAAAGGCTGAGAAATGAAGTCCCACACTTAGTGGATGCTCTGTAGACTTGGAGCCCTGGTGGCACAGTGATTAAGCTAACTGAAAGATTGGTAGTTCAAACTCACCAGCCATACCGCAGGAGGAACATGTGGCAGTCTGATTCTATAAGGATTTACAGCCTTGGAAACCCTATGGGGCAATTCCACTCTGTCCCATAGGGTTGCTCTAAGTCGGAATCTACTCCACAGCAATTTTTTTTTTTTTTTAATTTTTAATGGCTCCATGTGCTGACATAGTATGGTAATGATTATACTGCTCCATAATCACCAGGAAGAATCTGAGGCCCATTAAGCAAAAGCACCAAGATAAACCGGGCAGTTACTCAGCTGATCTAAAGTCTCTGACCTACTTCTGTACCTCCTAGCCCCACCTTACAAGGCTAATGCCTGGGTTCATAGGTAGCAATCACAGAAACTAGGTGAAAAAATATTCACTTTAGTGAAACAGTGCCTCTTAACCAGGGCTTTGGACCAGTTCAGTTTGGTTCAAACCCCTGCTGAGAATCTAAATTTCCACCCCAGATATACTGAATCAGAATCTAATGTTTAACAAGATCCCCAGGTGATTCTTATGTATGATAAATTTTGAGAACCACTACTCTACTAGCCCACCAGTGCTCCATGGGAGAAAGATATGGCCGTCTGCTTCTGGAAAGATTTATAGCCATGGAAACCCTATTGGGCAGTTCTACTTTGCGTTATAGGGTTGCTATGAGTAGGAATCAACTCCATGGCGGTGGGTTTGGTTTGCTCTACTAGCCTCAGAGTTGGTCCCTAATCAGCACCTATAACTTGTTAGAAATGCAAATTCTCAGCAGGGGTTCAAGCCAGAAGAAATCTGTTTGAAGTCCTGCTCTTAACCTTAGCTGTTCATTAGTAACACCTAAAGAGCTCATACAACTCCAGTGCCCAGCCTGCACCTCACACTGACAAAATCAGGTGTCAATACTTTTTGATATTCCCCAGCTGATTCCAATGTACACTCGAGATGGAGAACATTGCTTTAAATCAGTTGTTCTCAAATTTGAATAGATCAGAATCACCTGGAGAGCTTTTTTTTAAATAGGCTGGTTGGGTTTCACTCACAGGGTTTCTTATTTTGTAGATCTGGGGTGGGACCTGGGTGATTGGATTTCTAGGTGGTACTGATGCTGCTGGTCTGAATTAAATATTGTTTTATGTTATAAACATATTGTTTTATGTTTATGTACTTTGAAAACCATTACATCAGACAAATATCTTTGTGATCTAGGGAAAAAAACGAACAAATCATGGCCAATGAAGAAGATGAAAGATAAATCTCAAGGGCTGAGAGTGCTCACAGGCAAAGGAAGGATTGGATGACACCAGGATGTAACCTAAAGAATCTCAATAAAGGTTTCCTTCCTTACAGCATAAAGTTGTATAAGGATGGGGATGCTACTCTGAATTTCAGATCTCCTCACTCTTTTATAAACTGTGTTGGACATGAGGAGTCTCGATCAAGTGATTAATACTACGAAATCTGGGGCTACACCATATTTCCACGTGGTGCATGAAGGTGATCATAGTTACATCCTATATAACATAATAGAGTAATTTGGAGACTTTAAGTGAAAAGCAAAGGAGAAAAATATGCCTTTAAATCAAAAGAGAAGAAAATGCTGTTTGGGGGAATAAAAAAAATGTTCTTATTTTTACATTTACTTAAAAGACTTGCACAATTCAGAGAAAGGTTATAGGATAATATTAGGCTAAACCTTTTAAAATTGCAAATACTTCAACATTTTTTGACCTACAAAAATGTCAGTTTCATATGGTTCAACCTGCTGGTAATCTGTGTAACAAACATGGTGTGCTTCCTTGGAATTAGGTGACCGTCGTGAGTTTGAAGCTCCATGGGCAGATACCTCATCCATTTTCTTCCCTGCTGTACCTGACATGATGACACACTCCTATGTTTGGAACATGGTAAGCACTTAATGTTGGTTGCACGAAAAAAAAAAATGATATTTTCAGAGCATTGGAACACCCTGTGTAGGTACTATACCTCAATACAGCCTGATTGTGTTTTGATCCTGTGGGATTTGTGCTGGGTTGTTAATTTTTGAAACTATCTATTTTCATCAATTTGTTGTTTGTTTGTTTTTTTCTTTTACCCCTGGGAAGTCATCCATTGGACCATGTCCAAGAAATAACTCTTGTCAGAACGTGAGCCAAGATGCACCTTGCCCTTTCAACCCCTTCCATTTCCCAGAACCAAATCATCTTTTCACTGTTACACTTGCAATCACCTTTCAATAAAGCTTCCAGTGGGAGCCCTTTCACCTTTGTCAGATTTCTAGTTTCTTGTTTGAATGTGTTTCATCTTTTCAAATTGTCCTCTGGCTGAATTCAATGCTTAAATGACTATTACTTTGCAATGCATGTGCTATAACCCCAATTTTCCATTCGTTGGAGTTTATTTTCTAAGGAAAATTGCACTTCATTACAGATCTATTCATCTCTGAGTTGGGGGAATATAGTATTATTTCAGTCTTAAATGGGTCCTTTTTTCCCCCTTTTGCTTGAGTACAGAATGGGAAAATAAGTTTGGACTCTTTCGTAGTTGATTTGGCAAGGATACTTAATCAGTGCTATTAAGGCCCTGGCAATCCCTCAATGCCAAGATAGAATTTATATTACTTATGAAATGTAAACAAGAGGGTCATACTTTAAAATCCCAGTGCACTATAAACTCACAGCAGGTAAAAATCATGTGTGATTGAAGGAATTCATAGCTATGCCTAGCAAGGCTATCTAGCTCAATAAACTACCACCTCACTTCCTACAACAAAGGTGCTTTGAAAAATATGTTGTCTATTAAATTTTTAGGTACTGAATCATATTTTCAGTGTCATAGGAAACCTATAGCAAAAAAAAAATCAAAGCATGCATTTAAATAGCACTTTGGAATTTACCAGGGGCTTAAATATTTTTTTTAAATATATATTATGCTATTGGCTTCTTATTAAAAAGAAACTGTAAAGAAGATAAGCCAAATGGAATTATGTCCCTGTATTTTATTATGGTAGGGTTAGGTTAGATGACTTGCCCACGTTCACCCAGCAAGGAAAGTTGCAGAGCTCAGTTACTAACCAAAGATTTTGTTCTAAAATTCAGGTTGTTTCTTTTTTTCTTTTTTTTTCCTATCTTATTCTTCTTTAGGTTACCAGTGAAGGCATCTGTAGTTTAACTTCTAGTTTTACTGTATCAGACTGGTTTTAACTCAATGTTTTTTTATTGAGATATATTTCCTACCATTTTGGTTACATTTCCTGTAGATTATGTCTAGATGACCTGCATCAAGACTGATATAGTGACTGACATTATTCTGTTTTTTGATGTTTTATTTTTTTAGAAGGGGCTCTCAGGGAGTGTTTTTCAAATATAAAAAGGCTACTTCTGTATTTTTGATGTCTAACTATCAGGGGGCAACAGGCAAGCAGGGTTTTTTAGGCCCCTGTGATGTGGTCCTGGCCTTATAACTCTGAAATTCTCATGAAGATCACTTGTTATAGAGACTATAGTTGTGTAGTGGGGAATTTTCTACTCCATTACATGTGTGTATATGTGTGTGTGTGCTGAACATGATTTAAATGTTCAATAGCAAATTAAAACAGAATTAAGAATTGACAGCAAAGTAACAGGCTACATTTACATTACGTCTACCACTTTTCAAAGTTTAACATGGGGTACAAAGTTCTCTGATCTGATCCTTGCCTTCATTTCCAGCTTAGGTAGTGAATCATATTTTAAGTGTCATGTTATTTTCTCTGCTGTTTTTTGTCTTTGAAAACAAGTGGGGAAGAACGAGGCTTGAGCCACACTGGACTTAACCAGGTTTCCAGAGTTATTCAAATGCTATGAATGGACACAAATATTGACAGTATCGAATTTACCAAACTTCTTTTTCAAAGTCTATCTCAATTATCACCTTTTATGTGGTGATTCCTTTCCTTTTCTGTGGGAAATGACTTACTCTTTTATATGTTGCTCAAGAGTTCAGTTTGGCTTGTCATACTTATTTTGAGCAACTACTATTGTTGGGCAATGTGTTATTATAGTATTTATTCTCCAGACATCTAATATTTTTAATCTGCTGTTCTCCATAGCTGACCTATGAACAGACTGTAGATAGGACAAGTGTCTATCTCTGTATTCCACCACAAGTGCCTATATAGTTCCTAGCACCAAGCATCTTCAGTGTCAATCACAGTAGTAATTAGGTAAAAAAAGGTACAGATTTTGGTACATGCCAAAAAAGTACTCACAATCTAGTTTGGGAAGTGGATTTTTATTTTATTTTTTTAAACCACTGAACATCAGAGATCTGTGATATAGGTAAACATGCCCGTAAAAAATTCCCATCCAATTTATGAGTCTGGGTATCTTGCTTAGTAGATGTCATAGATCGAATTGTGTCCCCAAAAAATATGTCAGTTTGGCTGGATCATGACTCCCCAGTATTGTATGATTGTCCACCATTTTGTCATCTGATGTGATTTCCCTCTGTGTTGTAAATTCTATCACTATGATGTAATTAGATGGATTAGTGGCAGTTATATTGATGAGATCTACAATGTTAGATAGTGACTTAATCCAATCTCTTTTGAGATATAAAAGAGAGAAGCAAGCAGAGTGACATGGGAACCTCATACTACCAAGAATGGAGAGTAGGAACATGTATTTTTGGACCCAGGGTCCCTGCGCTGAGAAGCTCCTTAACCAGGGGAAGATTGATAACAAGGACCTTCCTCCAGAGTCGAGAAGAGAAAGACTTCCCCCAGAGCTGATGCCCTGAATTTGGACTTGTAGCTTACTAGACTGTGAGAGAATAAATTTCTCTTTGTTGAAGCCATTGACTTGTGGTATTTCTTTTATAGCAGCACTAGATAACTAAGACAGTAGAGTTCGATCAGTACTATGGTTTCTGTTCTGCAAGCATTTTAAAGGGAGTGATTTGGAAGCTGATTGTATATAAAACTCATTAATGTTATTTCAGAGGAAGTTAAAATATAATTATTTCAGATGCACTGTGGAAGGCATGAGGTCTGACTCAGTTGGGAAGTTGCACCGCAGCCAGCAGTAAAGCAAGCTAGCGGGAAAGCACAGACATTGCCAGATGAAAGCACTGAAAGCCAACCTGGAGAAGTTGGATCTTCTCCCAGTACCAAGGTCTGTAATAAATAAGGAGCTTAAAACAAGACGGAGCAGGCAGATGTCACCCCCAAACCCCAACCTCAATGTAAAGGAATTGCTGGGGAGAAGCAAAAAGGTCCAGGATTTTACAGTAAACAGAAGCGATTTGTCCCGAATTTTCTATTCCCAATTGTGGCCTCAGGGTTTTCTGAAGAAGAGGATGGCTTGAATTAAAATACCAAAGACAGAGGCAGTTCGCAGCTGCCTGCACGATTTGATTATGTAAGGTTAAAAGCTTCTCATCACTGCCCTACTGAGCTTCAGATCTCTTCCCGTGGACTGGTAGGGAATCTGAAACTGCCACAATTCTCAATTTTTTTGACTAAGGGTACTGGTAGTTTTTGTTAGCCTGCAAACATTCTCAGGGAATAGTGTTACAAAAAGACCAAACCAAAAAAAAAAAACCAAACCCAGCGCCGTCGAGTCGATTTCGACTCATAGTATAAGTACAAAAGGACATAAAGAGTAAAATTTGAGTGTTGGTGTGTAGAAATGATCTTACCCAGAAGCTTATTTTAGAGATTGAAAAACTGAGAAAAGAATGAAAACGACTCGTGGAAGGCCTAGAGGTTCGGACATTGAGAGGGAATAAATTTGATTTATTACCCACTGAACAGGAGCCCTCGGAACTCTGGAGATACAGTGGCTCAGCACTGGGCTGCTAACCAAAAGGTTGGGAGTTCAAATCTACCAGCCACTCCTTGGAAACCCTATGAGGTAGTTCTACTCTGTCCTATAGGGTCACTATGAGTAGTAATTGACTGGATGGCAACAGGTTTTTTTTTTTTTTTTTGGTTTAAATAGCAAGTACTGTGGGTTAGGAATAAAAAAAAAAAAAAAAAACCCAGTGACATCGAGTCGATTCCAACTCATAGCGACCCTATAGGACAGAGTAGAACTGCCCATAGAGTTTCCAACGAGCACCTGGCGGATTCGAACTGCTGACTCTTTGGTTAGCAGCCTAGCACTTAACCACTACGCCACGTGGGTTAGGAATAGATGGTTTAAATAGCAGGTACTGTGGGTTAGGAAATACCAGCATGACTGTAAGCAGAGTTTCATATCTTCATTTTACAAATAAGAAAGGTGAAGTTCAGGGGTATTAATAAATTTTCCCCAGATTGTATGGTTAGTGACAGAAGAGTCAGGATTCACACTCTAGCTTAGGTGCAAGCAAAGCCAATCTATTTAACTAGTCAAAGCTTTTGAAAAGCTCATAGTAACAAATTTAAGGTCATGTACTTTCCCAAAGACCCCGGGTGGTGCAAATGGTTAACACACTCTGCTGCTAAGCAAAATGGTGCTGGTTGTGGTCCACCTAGAGGTGCCTCAGAAGAAAGGCCTGGAAATCTACTTCTAGAAAATCAACCATTTTGGAGTATAGGTGTACTCTGACACACATAGTGTTGCCAGGAGTTGGAATCGACTTGATGGCAACTGTTGGTTCATTTTCCAAATTCTTAAATGACAATGTATGTTAGTTAAATATAAGCAAAGTTTACCATTCAATATCAAAATATATCTTTTCTTATCTTCAAAGTGATTTTTTTTCTCTGTCAAGAAGATTTCCTTTCTACCTTTATATGTTGAGTTTCCACACATGTCTAGCAAAGGCTCTGGTCCCTGTAATAAAACCTACTTTTGCACTGGTTCACAGTGCTATGCACTGAATAAAGATTAAAAAAGTACCTTAATCTTAAGTACTTCACTATCCATCTCTTTGCACAAGGACAGTGAGATGTTTGTCAAAAATTTGAAAGTTATCAAATACAGTGTGCTATTTCTTTCTCAGTAGAGCTTTTTTTTTCTTTCTTTTTTTTTTTTCTGATGTTTAACATAGCCTGCCATCTTTAGACTGACTTACCCACTTACTACTGAAATTAAGCCACTTCTGGTGTGCAAGAGGATCTGGATTTTATGGGACAGCATCAAAACAGCATAGTCAAATAGCAACATTGATACCTACAGGGCAAGAAGGGCCTACAAGGTGAATGTTGTTGTTGTTGTAGTTGGGTGTCCTCCAGTCGCTTCGACTCACAGAAATTCCAAGGAACAGGGTAGAACTACCCTATGGGGTTTTCTAGGTGTAATCTTTACAGGAGCAAATCAACAGGTCTTTCCCTGAAGGAGCAGTAGGGTGGGTTCTAATCAGGGCTCCAAACCGTCTAGTTCTGGCTTGAACCCTTGTTGAGAATTTGCATTTCTACCCCTGATATACTGAATCAGAATCTACAGTTTAACAAGATCCCCAGGTGATTCTTACCACCAGCAGTATTAGCATCACCTGGGAATTTGTTAGAAATGCAAGTTCTCGGCAGGGATTCAAACCTGAATGAATTCCTTCCAAACTCTGGTTCCAACTGCCAACTTTTCAGTTAGCAGCTAAGCACTTAACCATTGTACCACTAGGGCTTCTTATAAAGACTAGAATTTTTGAGGACACACTATGTGCCAAGCACTGTGTTATGTAGTTTACATACTACATTTAGCTTATTCTTATCTCATAAGAACTCAATCAGGAAGATAATAATTATTGGGCTCTTACTGTAGGTTAAGCACTGTTTTAAATGCTAATCAGGTATTAATTTATTTAAATAGCATGAAAAGCCTTTACAAATTTAGGGAGGTAACCTTCAAAATTGTCCAAATCCCAAAGTTACTTAGCTTGTAGTCGTAACACCAAAGAACTATTATTTTTTTTCCTAGACTGTCTCCTAGTGAAAGTAGACTTCAAAATCCTGTTCAGCTACAGTTTGGGTTTTATGTTACCTGGGATTAGGATTAGGCTGCGTTATCTTCTAGAAGACAAAAGGCAAGAGTTGTCAGTAACTGTCACAAGGAATCATAGAAAGTCAACATGATAAGAGGCTTTAATATTATTAATTCCAGCAGCTTTGCCCCTCCCATTTTGCAGATAGGACAATGAAACCCTGAGAGGAGGAGTGATGTAGCTGAGACCACACAGCTAGTTAATGTCAAAGTCAGCATTCAGGCTCAGTACTCTTATTTCCCATTCCCACAGTGCTTCCATAATAATGTAAAATACAGCCTCCTGGAATTTAGAAACACTGTTCTTGTCAATTATAGAAAATAAACAAAATGGAAACCAAAGCCTGCAAAATGTATGAAGGTTTAAAAAAAAAAAAAACCAGTTTATTCTTCAAGGTGCTACTTTGATTATGGCTGGACTCTTCAGCATCTGGTGTGACAAACCCTACAGTGCTTCCCACTTGCCTACAGAATGATGTACAATTTTGGGTTATGCTTTAGAAAGCCCTTAAATATCTATTCCTTCCTTATTTCAGCCTTACACTAATGTGGCTCCTCACCCCAAAAAGATTATCCTAGTCTCCCTTGAAACTGCTTAACCCAATCCACAACTGCCTTTTTATTCACATTTTTCTTCCCCCTATTATATGCAAATAAACTGAACTCAGCAATTGTAATTTTACATTCAAGTGGTTTGTATTGTCTCTTTATTTATTTCTCTAAATATATCCACATTATATATATATATGTATGTAATGTATATATATATATATATGCCAAAATAAACCTACCAAATTTACTGCCACTGAGTCAATTCTACCTCATAACGACCCTATAAGACAGAGTAGAATTGCCCCATAGGGTTTCCAAGTCCGTAAATCTTTACGGAAGCAGACCGTCATATCTTTCTCCTATGGAGTGGCTCATGAGTTTGAATCACCAACCTTTTGGCTAGCAGCTGAGCACTTTAACCACTGTACCACCAGAACCTTTATATATAGACCCTAAAAGAGATGAATTGACACAGTGGATACAACAATGGGCTCAAACAGAGCAACGATTACAAGGATGGTGCAGGACCGGGTGGTGTTTTGTTCTGTTGTACACAGAGTCCTTATGAGTCTGAAGCTACTCAATGGCACCTAACAACTATATATATGTGTGTATATATATATATATATATATATATATATATATATATATATACATGCACACACATATTTATACTATTGGTACCCTATTTACCTTCCATAAAACTTGTTTTAGAGTAGTGCTTACTAAATGTTAATGGAAACCCTGGTAGCATAGTGGTTAAGAGCTACAGGTGCTAATCAAAAAGGTCAGTAGTTTGGATCTACCAGGCACCCCTTGGTATGGGGCAGTTCTACTCTGTCCTATGAGGTCACTTTGAGTTGGAATCGACTCGATGGCAACGGGTTTAGTTTGATTTTATGTACCTTCCGTAATACTTTAGAGTTGTTCTCGCTAAATGTTAATGTAGCAAATGGATGAATTTGGCACTATAATGGCAAAGAGAATACTCAAAAAACACAATTATATTCCTCCAATCAATCATAATTTCCTAACTCATTATCTAGCACCTTGTTTCTGTATTTTAATTCCTTCTTCCTGAAGAAAATTTTTTTAAAAATCCCCAAAGTTATGTGTGCACACATAATCCAAAACAATATTTACATTCTTTCCATTTCTTCCTATCCTAAATGATACTAAAAAGTAACAGGAAACTAATGTAGCAGCCTTCTAAAGTAAATGGAAGTTTCTGAGAAAGACTTATTTCTTGGGAGTACTCACTATCCATTATATATATATATATATAATTTTTTTTTAATATACACACATATATAAGCAAAGGAAAACTACAACTCTTACCACTAAGATTCAAAGTGCTATACACATCACAGAGTGAAACCTAGGAAGATTCAGAGAGAATCTAATCTAGTGCAGTGCTAGCAGTAGACAATGTTATTTCCAACAAATTAATTTAACTGGTTCTACAGTAGCAAGAGGAAGTAGCTGTGTGCATCTCAATGCCCCCTTGGGAGCAGAGCTGAAAGTGGCTCAGAGAATACACAGGAAATCTACTGTAGATCAAATATTCTCACAGAACACAGGGCTAACTGTGTTACCTAATTGCAACTGCAATTTTACATTCAAATGACTTATGTTCTCTTATTACGTCTCTAAAACAATAACAAAAAACTTACTTACAGAATATGTTTAATTAAGTACACTCTTTCATAATATGTTAGGAGAATTCATGTCGCAGGATACAATATCAACTAATATGATCAAACATTCTTACCTTCATAAATTGGAACCACCAGAAACATTTACATAAAGTACAGCAATATTTGCAATTTAAAGGATATGGAAGAGCTTAAGAGCTTACCTAATTAGGAAAGTGGATGATTACAGAAGGAACTAAGGTCTTTCTTTCACTCGTGTTTTTTTTTTTTGTGTGTGTGTGTGTGTGTGTTTCTATAATAAACATGCCGTTTTTGAAATAAGAAAAGAACTTATTATTTATAAATGTTTTAAATGCTACAACAGAGGAAATTTTAAGATACCCCTGGGCCAGAAGGAGATAACTCGTGTCAGATATAATCAGGAAAGGCTTCATGGATAAGGATGTACACCAGCTAGAGCTCCAGATCAAGGAATGAATATTCCAAATAGAAACAGTACTGCTAGCAAATATCCAATATTATATATTTAGGTGAGTGAGTGAATAAATGAACAAATGTGTGAATAGGAATACTCGTGTTTTAGTAAAAGCAAGTAGTCTAGGCTTAACTGAGAGAATGTTGTAAAAATGCTTTAAAATATTGAATATCTTTAAAGGAGGCATTCTGCTCTCTAATGTCATACATGCTAAGGACTTTGAAGTAACTAGAGAAGGAGGTAATATTCTGTTTATTTTATAGGTGAAGAAATTAATAAAATAGAGGTTATGGTTATTTATTCTCTCATTTATTCTATTTTTTTTTTAATTTTCATTTAATTGAGACTATACAAATATATGCTTTTATGGAGAACAGAGCCAGGCAGTATTTTGTGTGCTGGAGAATCAGGAAAAAAAAAAAAAAAAAATACTCCCTGCCCTTAAGAAGTTACAGTTCCATGAGAGTGACAAAATTAAACAAATAATCACCCAAAAAGTATGTAATCACAGCAGTAATAAACACTTGGAAGTAAGACAGAGAGCAAAGGCCCTGAGATCGGAGGGTGCCTGTTTGAGAAATAGCGAAGAGACTGGTGTGGTTAGAGGAGAAGCAAGTAAAAGAGAAATAGGCTGTACTCAATGGCAGTGGGTTTTTATACAAGGGAAGTAATAGGGGGTCAAGTGTGGAACCTAGAGACTTAGTAAGACAGAGAACAGAGGGGCCCAAAAATCTGCAAACAAAATAACAAGAACTGGGCTAGGGCGAAGAAACAAAGCAATTCCCCAGAACAGTGGAGCACAGTATCTAAAAACAGCCCGCAAACTTCTTTAAAGTTGCGTTTCAGAAGCAGCTGGAGAAAACCAGGCCCAGGGACATACCAGAACAGCCACCTGTGAACACTGTGTGACCTTCCACCAGGGGCAGTGAGGGGCTACAGCCCCAGCTGGGGAATCGAACCCAGGAGAGCGAGAGACTGCACAGACGTAACACCCCATAATAAGTCCCGCTACGAATCCCAGAGGCCTCCGGGACAGGAGCCATCTTGGAAAGCTGCTGCGCGGGCACCTTAGTTAACATATCCCAGACTGTGCCTATGAATAAATGTGAATCTTTCCCCGCCCAAGAACTTTTAAAAACTTGGGCCCATCTTGTGTTCTGTGAGATGAGGGTAAGCATTGCTCTAGGCCCTCCTGGTCTCCACTTGCAAGCCTCTTCAATAAAGCTTTGCTTGTGTGGAAAACTACGTGCCTTACCTGCTCGTTCTTGACCAGTGAGAGGCAAGAACCTTATTCTAGTAATGGAAGGAAAAAATAAAGATAGTGGGCATGAGAGTAAAAAAATTGGGAGTTACTCCAGACAGAGAGAGGTCAGAGAGGGTCTCCTTGAACAGCCTCATAACCAATAGCTAAAGGAAGAGTAGGAATTACCAGAGACAAACTGATTTTATAAGGGGGGGGCAGGGAAGCATTACCAAAGAAAGGTATATATGCATGCAAAGCTATGCAGTGTGAAGGGGCTTATTGTGCTTAAGAGACTTAAGGGGTGGTTCTTAAACTTTAGCTTATCTGAATCACCTAACATGCTCATCAAAAACACTTTATATATGAGGTCCTCCCTGGCCCCGTTTCTGGGGTGGGTATTGGGAATTTTCATCTTTAAGCAGTTCAAGAGGCAGCCATTGGAACGGAACAAGCAGCTACTGCATAGGTTAAAATCTGAAAAGGTTTGTGGCAGGGTGGTATGTATCCTTTCACTTTATTTATGAAATCTGTATGCTGAGCAAATAATTTGAGAAGCTGGACTATATGAAGAACGAGGCATCAGGAGTGGAGAAAGACTCACTGACAATCTTCCACATGAAGATAACACAACCTTTTTTGACAAAAATGAAGACCATTTCAAGCACTTACCAATGAAAGTAAAAGACTACGGCCTTCGGTATGGATGATACCTGAATGTGAAGAAAACAAAAATCCTCATATCTGGGCCATAAACAACATCTTGATAAATAATGAAGAAATTGAATTTGTCATGGATTTCATGCCACCGTACTTGGATCCACTATCAATGCCCACAGAAGGAGCAGTGAAAAAAATTGAAGGACATATTGCTTTGGGCAAATCTGCTGCAAAAGACTTCTTTAAAGTGCTAAAAAGCAAAGATGTCACTTTGACAACTAAGGTTCACCTGACCCAAGCCATGGTATTTTGAATTGCTTCATATGCATGCTAATTTGGACAGTTAAAAAGGTAGACTGAAGAGGAATTGACACATTTGAATTGTGGTGTTGGCGAAGAATATTGAATATACAATGGACTGCCAGAAGAACAAGCAAATCAGCCTTGGAGAAAGTACAGCCAGAATGCCCCTCAGAAAGGAGGATGGCGAGAATTGGCCTTGCTTACTTTGGACACACGTCATCAGGAAAGACCAGTCTTAGAAAAGGACATTATGCTTGGTAAGGTAGAGGGTCAGTGAAAAAAAGGGAGACCCTCAATGAGATAGACTGACATAGTGGCTGCAACAACGGGCTTAAACATAGCAACAATTATGAGGATGGCACAGGACCAGGCAACAGTTCTGCTATAGACCAGGTGGCTATGAGTCTGAGCAGACTTGAAGGCACTGAACAACTATAACAAAAACAATTCCTAGGTTTTGCATGTCTCCTAGCCTGGGGGTCATACTTAGGTAACAACTGTACTTCAAGAACAAAGAGAAGTCCCACGTGGTGAAGTGCAGAACAATGGGAGTGTTGATGATTTGAACTTTGTTTGAGAAAAGTCGTTAAAAGCTTTTAAGGGGGATTTAGGTAGTGCTGGGTTGGATAGAAAGGTTAGAAGTTCCGGTACACCAGAGAAGCCTTAAAATAAAGGCTTGGTGGTCTACTTTTGAAACACCAGCCACTGAAAATTCAATGAAACACAGTCAAGAGTCGACTACTTGGCAGCTGGTGGTGGTAGATAGTGGTGACATGATAAGACCAGTGTTTGTAAAAATGATTACTTTTGTTGTGATATGGAGAATGTACTATAGGTAGGCAAGTTCAGATGTTGAAAAAATGATTAGGAGGCTATATCAATAGGTGAGAGACTTGGGCTAGGGTAACAGCCAAAGAGAGAGAAGTCATTGGGTATGTCTTATCCAGGTGTCTATAACTCGTGAGTGGCAGGTGTATTATTTGAAGTCCAATTTATCAGACTATATATTAAGTGCTCTAGCTAATTGATATTCAAAGTATGGTTCTGGGTCAGCAATATTAGCATCACTTGAGTGCTTTCTAGAACTGCAGGATCTCCAGCTCCACCCCAGGACTACTAAATGAGAATCCAGGCTGTAACAAATTTCCTAGGTGATCCAGATGAACGTGAAAGTATGTAAAGCAGCACGCTTGCACAAAATAGTTTCCTTGCATCTTACAAATTTAGATAATTTCTACTTTTGAATGGCAAAATTCACAAAGAAATTCCAGCTTCTGTCCCATGACAGCGTAGAATTCTTTATTAGGACATGAATATTAATTTTAAAAAGGTGTTGCAGAAACACATAGATAATGAATTCATCCATAATAATCATAATAGCTTAAAATAAAATTCAAAAGAGATTTGAGTTAATGATTTATAATCTCTATTAAATTAAAATTTTTTTTTTTTCATTCTGAACTGAGATAAACTTGCAAGAGAAGAAAATGGTTTATTAAACTATTTCACTAAGTCTAAAAAATTTCTTTATGCAGTTGGTCAAGCTACCTGAGAGGAAACACAACAGAGAGTCCCTGATGGAGAAGGAGAAAAGTGGGGTGAAGATCTTAAACTCTAGTAAAAAGACCAGACTTAATGGTCTGGTTGAGACTGGAGGGACCCTAGAATACATGGCCCCCACACTTTCTGCTGGCCCAAAACTAAAACCATTTCCAAAGCCAACTCTCTAGACAAAGATTAGACTAAACTAGACTATGACACATCATGATACTTGTGAAGAGTGTACTTCTTATCTCGAGTAGATACATGAGACTAAACAGGCAGCTCCTGTGCGGAGGCAAGATGAGAAGGTAGAGAGGGACAGAAGCTGGTTGAACAGACACGGGAAATACAGGGTGGCAAGAAGGAGTGTGTTGTCACATTATAGGGAGAGTAACTAGGGTCCACGTAACAATGTGTGTACAAATTTTTGTATGAGAAACTGACTTGAACTGTATACTTTCACTTAAAGCAAAATAAAAAGAAATTGGCCAAGCTAATGTTTAGCATAAGAATAAAATGTCCAGAGGAGGAAATTTTTTGGATGCAAGGTACTCTGTATATCTTTAAATACTGGCAATTTAATGTTTGTGCTATTGTTAGGTGCTGTTGAGTGGATCTCAACTCATAGCAACCTCATGTGATAGAGTAGAACTGACCCACCCATAAGATTTTCTAATCTGTAATCTTTTCTGGAAGGACCCCTGGTGACACAGTGGTTAAACCTTAGGCTTCTAACTGAAAGGACAGCAGCCCAAACCCATCAGCCAGCTGCTCAGCAGGAGAAAGATGTGGCAGTCAGCTTCCATAAAGATTAAACCAAAACCCACTGCAGTCCAGTCAAGTATCATTCATAGCGACGCTATAGGACAGAGTTGACCTGTCCCACAGTATTTCCAAGGCTGTCATCTTCACAGAAGCAGACAGCCACATCTTTCTCCTGTGGAGCAGCTAGTGGGTTTGAACTACAGACATTTCAATTAGCAACTGAACACTTTAACCACTGCCCAGGGCTCCCTCCATAAAGATTAAAAAAAAATTTTGGAAATCCCATGGGCGCAGTTCTACCTGTCCTGTAGGTTAATCTCACCAGGTCTTTCTCTTGCAGAGCTGTTGGGTGAGTTTGAACTGCCAACCTGTACTTTAGCAGCCAGGTATTTAACTGCAGTGCCACCAGGGGTCTTTAAGGTTTACACCAATTCAGTTTGTTGTTTTTTAAAGAGGATTAAAATATTAGGCAATCCCCAATTTTTGTACTATGACAACTGATCATTAGTCAAATAAAAAAAAAAAAAATTACAGATTCTAATGGTTGCCCAGTGGTTAAGAGCTCAGCTGCTAACCAAAAGGTCAGCAGTTCAAATCCACCAACTGATCCCTGGAAATCCTACAGGGCAGTTCTACTGTGTTCTATAGGGTTGCTATGAGTTGGAATGGACTCAAGGACAAAGTGAGTGTGTGTGTGCGTGTGTGTGTGTGTGTTTAAATATGTGTTCCATTCTCAGTTTGTTAAAAACAATTGCAAAATTCCTAACTACAGCTCATCTTTTACGCACATTGTTTAATGATAGATTTCCAGCATTTTGCACTTTAGTTTTATTCTTTTCCTTTGTAATTAAGCAAAGAGTTGATTGGGCTTCAGGCCAATAAGCACCTAATAGAGGCAAAAGTTGCCTCAAACCTAATGATCTCCATCCTGCATTAACTGTATTGAGTTTATGAAACCTATGCTTCTCTTTACTAATCTTAGCAATTTTCATTCTTCTTTTTTCTATTCATTAATATAAAAATAATACAGGCAAAGTGAATAAAATCTTAAAATATTTGCACAAATGGATATTGCCTTATAAGCAGAAGTTACAATGCATATAAAATCGAACTGCTGGTTTGTCTGTGCAGCCATTGTGGGGTGAATTGGAGTGTTTTTCCAAAACTGATATTGTTTGACATTGGTACAGAAAAATGGTTTTAGGATTTCAATGTATAATGCATAAAATTCAGGTTGTATAAAATTTGAATGAACAAAACTTAGTAAATGCTTGTCTACAACTTATTTCAAGAAATTAGTATTGAGGGTCTATTTTTCAACTAGTTTGTATTGAGGCACTATGTTGATTAATAAGACACAAGCTTGTCCTTTACAGAACTGTTTTGGGGAGGAAAAATGGAACACATTCACAAGTGATTTTATTATATTCAAATACTTGAAAGAAATCTGAAAAGGCTTCAATGAGAAGACAACATTTAAAAAAGTCTAAAGATCGTGGATTTCAAAAGGTAGAAATAAAGAAGTATGCCCATGTCAAATAAGCATGTAATAAACAATAACTTAAAAGTTCAAAAATCCAGTGTATTTGGAACAAAACACAAAGTAGAAAAATTGTGGATCATAATTAGAACTAACATTATTAAACACTTATTGTCATTCTTGCTTTTAGAAATTACTACATTCAATTTTCACAATAACAGTATGGGATGAGTACATTTATATTCTCCATTTTATAGATAACGATACTGTAGTTTGGGAAAGTGAAATAACTTGCCCAAGATCACGCAGCTAGTATATAGGTGGAAATGGACCATCGTCTGTCTAACTGGAAAGAATATGTTAACCCATATCTTTACTTAACACACCCATGGTATACATACCAGGAAGTAGTAGGAAATAAGGCTAGAAAGATTAATTCCTAGTTTTGAAGATCTGGTTTTCCTGAGTTATTTACATAAATGATATTGCAAGATATATAGCAAGATATCACCATCCCTATCTTCCTGACTCCCTTTTGTCCTTCGCATTTAGATCTGATCCCTCTTTCCTTTACCCTTTGGCTCTATCTCAGAGTAGTAAAGTTATCAAATATATGATTTTTTCAACCCAGACTGTGGATACAGTTTTATTCATTTCCATATCTCCAGTATCTACCCTAGACTAGGTAGTCAATCAATAAACACTGAATGGAATCTGAAGAGAAATTAAATCACCTTTTGAAATATCATGTATTTTTTTGTTAAAGGTCACACTGCAAGGTGATAAAATACAGACTTGATGTTAAAGGAAGCCCTATTCTTTCTAGGGCACCACACCCCTATCTGTTATCAATTACATTTTCTAAGAAACGACATGATATGGTGATCATCAACTACACATTTTTGAATATGTATTGCAAATTCAATATGAAATAACCAGATGACAGACTAAATTCTCATTTGAAAAACCAACTCCCAGCTGACTTTGCAAATTCATATTGGACTATAAAGTTGGAGGATTAGATAGAAAATCAAAACACATCGTAAGGCCCTTATGATCAGGAGGCAAAATTAGCAAGTAACTACCATTCATTGAAGTGATTTACATACTTTATTAGTCCTGAGGTGGTTAACATTATAAATATTCAGACAATTTCTTTTCTTTATGGATGAAAAGATAGGTATCTGTGGGTGTGTTGGAGCTGAACTATTAACAACTTCATTTCCTCCCCTTTAGGATTTCACAGAAACCATCTCTGTAGCTTTCAAGTCATAAGACCACATTGTAGAGATCTTGTTATAATTATGGCTATTTAGCATTCTGAGACCTAATTACACTGGCTGGAACCTACAGTACATCTTAAATAATAAATTCTCCAACAAAGACTGTTCGAGCCAGATCTGATTACCACAGAAAACAATAGCACCTTCCATTGGGCCACCCAGACATACTTTCTGTAAAAAACTGACTAGTTCATTGCTTTGCTTTGGAGCCAGTAGGACAAAAGCAGTATTGAAGCTAATGCGATTTAAGATTTTGGAAGCACAAAGTCAAATGATCCGTTACTCTCCTGCCTTCAATGGATTCACAGGCGTCTCTAAACCTGATCCACTTTGTAGCATTTACATTTATTGTCTCACTCATTCTTTAAAACAAACTATTAAGGTATGGACTGCTAACTGTCTTCATTTTACATAAAATAACTGGAGGACAGGGGGTATAAGGAATTAGCCACAACTTTTTTTTTTTTTATATAGCCAGTGAATAATGACTCTGGAATTCAAGCTCAGAAAGTATGGCATCATAGGCCACGTCTTAATTAAACACCATACTTACCACTGCTTCTGCTTGTACCACTACTACCAAAAGCACCATTTCTACCACCTTCACTATTACCTGCACTAGTTACCCTTATGCGGAGTGTTTCTTACATGCCGCCTAACATTATGTTAAGGACTTCACTAATTTATTTATTTTGAGAAGGCATTATTACCCCCACTCTGCAGATAAAGCTGTGGATTGTGAGGTTAAGTAACTTGGTTAAGATGACTAAGGTGATAGATGTGTGTGGCCAAACCTCAGATCCAGCTTTGACTGATTCCAAACACAAGCTCTTAGTGTACACAGGAGCTCTTTCTTACTTTAGCTCAGTGGTCCTCAGCCAGGGCCGGTAACACTCCCCCAGGAGGCATTTGGAAGTTCTGGGGGTGTTTTGTGGTCGTCCCTGTGTGTTGAAGGCAACATTGGCATTTAGCAAGTGATAGCCAGGAATGCTAAACATCCTGCAATGTGCCAGAACATCATTCAAAATGTACAATTGTCCCGCTCCCCAAATATTAATAATGCCCACTCTGATACTCATATATCATTTATTTTCCAATCACAGAAATGTGTCTTCTGCCGCACGTTTAGATAACTTACTTTCATACAACTGTTGCCATCTTTCATATCTAGAGGGGCGCAGGAATAGCGGAAGGCCTTTAACATGGGGTCACATAGGGTAGTGGCTTTTTTCAGGTTCTAGGGCAGTTCTCCTTTGTGCTCCCCAAGAAAAAGGAATCATTTATCATTTGAAACAGCAAAATGAGGACAGCTGACACGTAAATAATACAACTCAGTCTTTTTTATCCTCTCCGGAGTAATGCAAATTAATTCTGATTACTTCCTGACTAGAATATTCAGTGAGAAAAATATGAGATTGTTATGGCTCATGATGCAGGAATGGTTTGTTGGTGCTGGTGGTGGTTTATTTGTTCACTTGCAGGTACACCAATTAGCAATCTATTTGTCCATTTGTACCTAATTGCAGCCCCTTGAGGTGTTCGCACAAAACAACAGTTACAATCCTTGTCTACCTCCCTTTTAGTTTTATAATTTTTCCCTAAATAACAGATGGCATAATAATTCTCTCAAATGGCATTACTAAACGCTAATGAACAGTGATTTCGCAAGGAGAGAAATATCATAGTAACAATGAAGAGGTCAGTACCTGGTGGTGGAGTGAGTGTTCTTTATTTTTCAAAGGATAATTTAGCTACCTTATAAGGTAAGAACTATGCTTAAATTTCTTGAGATTGATAATTGTCATTAGGACCATGAGTCAAAGGCTAGAGACCCTAGCATTTTCCTGAAACAATAGAAAGACAAAAAGGTGACTGTAGTGTGCCATGAGCCCTTGTTGCACAGTGGTTAAGCACTTAGCTGCTAACTGAAAGGTCAGTAGTTCAAGGCCACCAGTGGCTCCATGGGAGAAAGATGTGGCAATATGCTTCCATAAAGACTATAGCCTTGGAAATTCCATGGGGCAGTTCTACACTGTCCTATGGGGTTCAGTTTGGTTTTTTTGGTTTAGTGTACTATAGAGTAATTTATGGAGTCACTCTTTCAGGTACAGTGTTAATCAGCCTTAGGGGATTAGAACATATTTCTCAACAGGTGTGATTCTCCCAATAGTCCTGGAAGGTCAGAGCTGTCACTTCAGAAACAAAGAAAATGAGGCTGTGAATAGTATATAACTTGCCAAGGTCACAGAGCATGTTGACTTTGCTGTTGAGCCAGTGCCAATTCGTGCCAATCTTATGTATAACAGGTGGTCCCCCACTGTCTTCATAATCATATATTTGAGTCCATTGTTGCAGATATTGTGTCGATCCATTTCATTGAGGGTTTCCCTCATTTTCCTTGACCCATGACTTTACCAACAAGGAAGTTCTTTTCTAGTGATTAATCTTTCCTGATAACGTGTCCAAAGGAAGTGAACAGAAGTCTCACCATTCTCACGTGTAATGAGCGTTCTGGTTGTCTTTCTTCTAAGGCTGATTTGCTTGTCTTTCTGGTAGTCCACGGTATATTCAGTCTTTTTTGCCAACACCACAATTCAATCACAGAGCTAGTGAATGTTAAAACCAGGGTTCTCACCCAAGATGAGCTACTTCAAAAGCCTACATGTACCTCATTAGGTCACACTGAGCAAACAAATGGTAATGACACCTTAATGCTTTGTATACTGACTACACATTGTCAACCAAATTTCAATACTATGTTTATAAGCTCCTCATAACAATATCGAGAAGTAGTTAGGGAATAAAGAATTGATTTTGTTATCGTTTTATTTATTTATTTGTTTGTTTTGTTGTTACATGAGGAGTGTGAGGATCAGATACATGAAGAGAGTTGTCATGGACACATACCCAAAAAGAGGCAGAGTCATGATTAAAGAATCTGGTGCTGATATCAAATGATGCGTTTTAATACAAATACCACCTCTTTAAGACAGAAAGTTGCCATTTGTAGCTTCAAAAATGCATTTCCATTTATAAATCAGTCTATTTTCTCTAACCAAAGAATAAAGAGGTTATATTTACAAAAGCAAGTCTTGTCAGTCTCTACAAAATGGTATTTAGCCATGTCAATTGTTAATGAATTCTTCAAAACATTTTGCAACAAATGTGATAATACATAACTGAAATGACATTTGTTGTTCCACCAAAAACTTTGTTTCCCCACAAAAACCACTTACATGCCCAAGACCTTAGTGTTCTCGTTTGTAAAAAATAAAAGTTGTAAAGCGTGTTTTTTTTGTTGTTGTTCAAAGCATGACATCAAAGACAATTAAAAATTATTGTAAAATATTTGATGAATTTCAAGTGATCATGTATAAATCTATTTATATTCTGGTTTCTGTCAAACTTTTTTTTTTTTAAGTTGTAAACAGCACAAAAATTGCATATACACATTTATTAATGATTTTGTTTGTAAAAACATATAAATAACATGTTTACCCAATTTGATATTAAAATTCATAATTTAGATTATAATTAGCAACACTTTAGTGAATATTTCTTAAAGTTCAGTTTGTTATTAATGAACTTTTGGGAGGAGGAGAAAACTTATCCAGTGTATAAAAATTTTGCTCTCAAACTGGTTTTTCCTTTGGGACACCAAAGCTAGAATTCAAATATTCCTATGTTTTAGTTCAAAAGCTATAGTACATAAAATGGTAATTTTGCATCAGTCAACACTACCTATTTTGAAATAACTTTTACGATTTACTTAGCATGTCTTTTTAAGTAAAGGAAAATTGTTGAGCAACTGCACAGGGAATTCTCCACCCCCTCTCTGACTGGGTCTTAAGTGGGAATAAGCCATTTGGGGATAAGCACCCTGATTCTGAGATAACAGCATGGAAAACCCAGTGCCTAACAGCATGGAAAGAGGGATTAATGAACTGCTTCTTCTCAGGTGTGTAGATGTGGGGAGAAACACTGTAAATACTATGACAAGTTTTGCATACAGAGCTGTTGTTCCCATAGGCATGGTACATACCTGTCCAGATGAAACTCAGAGAACCATCCACAGACCTCCAGACTTTTTTGGAATTGAATCAAAGAGACTCATGCAGTTAAGCCTAGAACCAAGAGGATGTGTGTGGGGACTGGAGAAAATCCTCTCCACTAGGGGAAAAGGAAAAAAGTGGGTGGCAGGTCTATTGTTTCCTTTTGTTTTAGTCAACGGTACATGGGCTTCTTTTCCTTTGTTAAGTGCTCAGTGCTACAGAGTGCTGAACTCATCTGAAAGAGAGCTAATGGAATTCTAAAAAGCTTATAAATTGTTTCAATTAGCTGACAGAGGTCATTCTGCAGGAAACTCCAATGTATCGGGAAACATAATAAATATATCAAGATCTGTGAAACCCATACCGATTATTATCGACTCAGGGAGATGAGATTGACTAAACTGGATTCATGATTATTGGTGCAGCCGTGAGGTTAGAGAAAGCAAGGTGGTGTGAGAGGCAGGATGCAGCTATGTTAGGAAGGGACTATGGGCACTATAAAAAAAAAAAAAAAATGTGGAATAGTAGACTATATAGGATTTTGGTGTGAAGAACACTCCACTCAATCTCTACTAAAGTCCACACACAAAAAAATGAGATCCAATTTTAATTTTCAAAGTATCTACCTAAGGAACAACTGCCATATGCCAGGAGCTTCAGATATAACTCATTATAGCCTTGTGAGCCAGGCAGCATTTTTCGCATTTTATAAATGAAACACTGAGGCTCAACCATGTTAAGTAACTTGTTTAGGGACTTATAGCCAATTAACAGAACCTGACTCCAAAACCTCTGTTCTTGATCCCCATGAGGCACTGAGTCAGGGAGAAGTAGGGTAGCTGTTCGGAAGAAACAAGAGTAAGCACATTGTTATTTAAAATGAATAAGTCCTAAAGTTTTCCTGCCTGAGATAGCCTACTAGTAGTCCTAACTAGAACTCTCCAGATGTGCAGTGTCTAATAAATTAGCTACTAGCCACCCTATGGAGCCCTGGTGGCTCAATGGTCAAGACCTTGGCTAATAACCAAAAGGTTGGCAGTTTGAATCCACCAGCCACTCCTTGAAAACCCTATGGGGCAGTTCTACTCTATCCTATAGGGTTGCTGTGAGTTGCAATCAACTCAATGACATTTTTTTTTTTTCAGTACCCCTGTGGCTACTGAGCCTTTGAGATGTGGCTGTTCTGAATGGAAATGTGCTATGAGTGCGAAATACACACCAGATCTTGAAAACTTGGTATGAAAAAAAGCAAGTAAAACATCTCGACAATGTTTTATATTGACTACATGTTGAAATGGACCAAAGCAAAAGCACAAAAGTTTCCTAGACATGTCCAAATACTTTGAGGGATTGAGTAGCTGGGGCTGGGGCCTGAGGACCATAGTCTCAGGGGATATCTAGGTCAATTGGTATAACATAGGTTATAAAGAAAATGTTCTACATCCCACTTTGGTAAGTAGTGTCTGGGGTCTTAAACGCCTGCGAGCAACCATCTAAGATACCAGACCAAAGGGGAATGAAGAAAATCAGACACAAGGAAAATATTAGCCCAAAGGACTAAAGGACTACATGAACCGGAGACTTCACCATCCTGAGACCTGAAGAACTAGATTGTGCCCAGCTACCACCAATGATAGTCCTGACAGGGGTCACAGCAGAGAGTTTCAGAAAGAGTAGGAGAAAAATGTAGAACAGAATTCAAATTCATGCAAAAAAAAAAAAACCAGACTACTGGTCTGATGGTGACTGGAGGAACCCTTGAAACTATGGCCCCCAGGTGCTCTGCTAGCCCAGAACTGAAACGATTCCCAAAGCCCACTTTTCAAAGATTAGAAAGCCCTTTAAAACAAAAAACAACACGTGAGGAATGTGATTTTTCTATCAAATAAACGAGACCAAACGGGCTACTCCTGTCTGAAAGCAGGACTGGAAGTCAGAAAGGGACAGAAACTGGACAAACAGACACAGGGAACCCAGAGTGGAAAGGGGGAGAGCTGTTGTCACATTATGGGGATTGCAACCAATGTCACGAAACAATATATGTATAAATTTTTGAATGAGAAATTAAAAAAAGAAAGAAATGATACTATTGTCTGGGTTAAGTAAAATGTTATTAAAATTAGTTTTACCTGTTTCTTTTTATTTTTCTTTAATATGGCTACTGAAAAATGTAATATTGCATGTGGGTCCCCTAACCGTCTCGTTACTACATTTTTTTTCTCCTTATTTATTTATTTTGATGGCACGTGTTTTCAGTATTGGAATGGAAGCTTACTAATTAAGTGTGTTTAAATATTTGGTTGATGACATGGATTTTGAGAAGTATGATGTAATAATACAAACCACCAATGAGGTGAGTGGCACTATGGCACCACCGATCTGTGGTATGACAATATTCCAAAACCAAACCCAGTGCTGTCGAGTCAATTCCGACTCATAGTGACCCTACAGGACAGAGTAAAACTGCCCCATAGAGTTTCCAAAGAGTGCCTGGCGGATTCAAACTGCCGACCTTTTGGTTAGCAGCTGTAGCACTTAACCACTATGCCACCAGGGTTTCCAATGAGAGGTATATAAATAATTTATTGCAGGCAACTTTCCATTAGGTTACATATGGAACATCTGACTTTCCAAACGTGACAAAGAAAAACCAAAACAAGCCCATCAGGGCTCCCCAACTATCACACAGGAAAGCAGTAATTATGCTTGAAAGCCTTATCTCAAAGAAGTAAAGGAAAAAAAGGCAGAAGTTTACAAAGCTAACACATCCAGGAAGCATCACCTAATAGAATGCTCAACGTACGTAACAAAGATGCTCCAACTCTGGTCTGCTAAGATTCAACGTATTTCAAAAAGAACCCACCTTGATGCTAAATGCATTCCAGTGGGAATAACACCTTACCTCTGAGGTCCAGAGGCATAAAAGGTGGCTGATATACCGTTACCCATACCATTAACCCAACGGTAATGAAAGAGCTAATTAGACGGCACTGGTCCAGATCCTAAAAGAACAAAGATGGTAAGACAATTTCTGCCTTTGAAGGCCCTGCCTTTTTGGCCTAATAGGAGGGAAAAAACTACAGGATATAGCTGTTGCTGACTTTTTTATTTATTTGTTTATTTAATAAGAGCTTCCTTTGTAGCTTGGGTTAGGGTGAGGCTATCAGCATAGGCATTGGGGTAGGGAAAAACCAAGCTACAAGTCTACTTCCCTTTGTCTTAACTTGTTGTTATTGTTGTTGACAACAACTTGTAGCAACCCCCTATGACAGAGTAGTACTGCTCTATAAGGTTTTCTAGGCTGCAATCTTTAAGGGAGCAGATCTCCAGGTCTTTCTCCTGCAGAGCTGCTGGATGGGTTTGAACTGCCAACCTTTTAGTTAGCTGCTGAGTGCTTAATGCTTGCACCACGTTTAACTGGGAGTCTTTCAAAATATCCTTTAAAAAGCCTTCTAAGTCGGTCAGTATTTTCATTTGAAAAATGAGAATAGAAATATCAACCCCAAATTATTGTTACAAAAATTAAATGAGATAGTCCATGCAAAGAGCCAAACTCAGGGTTGGTCCATGATAAATGCTCAGAAAATTCAAGTTTTGTTCCTTATGTTCCTCCTTTCCCTTTCTATGTCTATCACTAAAGGACACCAGGCCAAGTCACCATAATAACGCTCTCTTTTTTATTGCACCATGGATGATTTTTTCTAATCTCAAGCTTTTCCTGAATCCCATCACCAGGCATTTAAGATTGCTGCTTTTTTATTTAAAGGTCAGCAGCTTGGGACTGAATTTGTATCAAAGATGAAAACTATCTCAAAGTAAATTCAATTTGTAAATATTTACTTGTCTATACAAAATGTTTTTCAATTTAGTGAACCAAATGCTAAAATTTTACGAGCAAACCAATTTATGCATGGCCTTTTTGTTTGTAAATAGCATAAGGCTTAAAAAAATAACTATTACTTTTGTGTTCGTTTCTCCTTCAATTTTCTCTATTGAAGCACTACCCAAATTTTCCTCTTTCCTCAGCTTTAGAATTTGAAGAGCTTTCTATTTTCTGTATTTGTCCTATAAGACTTATGATTATTCCTCCTGGTTTTGGCCCTTGATTCTTAACAAAATGTTCATTCATACAATCATTCATTTACTCAATAAATATTTATTGAGTGCCTGTTATGCGTCAGGAATTGTTGGAAGTGAAAGGGACATAGCTTTTAATAAGTTAGATTTGGTTTCTGCACCCTCAGAACTTATATAGTAAATAAACAGACATGGATTCAGTAGGTAACGAAGACATAGCAGTGACCAGTGAATGAGAATAAACAGGTAATTTAGGGAATATAAACAAGGGCCTTGACCTTAGGGCCAGGAAAGCAGGACTCCAAGAAGTAATGTTTAAAGTGAGACTATTAAAAGGAATAGGAGTTGGCCAGACAGATTTTGTTTCAAACCTCGTCCACAGTTCAAAGCTCCACACCCTCTGCCTATTATTATTGCACCTCTAAAAATAAAATTGTACATTCAGGGAAGTCACTTTTGGCCATGAGAGATCAGTATGAAGACCAGAATGATAGGGAGCATTAATATACAATTAATTTCTCAAAACTGCATTCGAACCACTGTATAAAGGCAGAATTGTTTAGTTAACTTTTATTCTCAAACTGTTAGTTCCTTTTATTTTCAAACCACTGTATAAAGGAAGAATTTTGACTCTATTTTTCATCTAAAGAAATTGAAGCTCAGAGTATTGAGATGACTTGCCAAGCCCACAGAGCAACTAAAATGGTAGGAAATGTACAAACCAGCCTGGATTTCTGACTCTCTAAGTAGACCAAACATGGATTAAGTCAGCAGTGACGGAATGTAAAAAGAACTATAAGTGGCCCAGACTGTGTTGGCATTTAGAGTGGAATATCGCGTATCGTTCACTACAACGAGGAGCCAGAGGCACACCTGAGGGAAACAGCACCAGTGGCAAAAGCACTGAAATTGCGCCCCCCAGAGATGTCTCAAGTGTAACGAGCACCCAGGTACAATCTCTAAGTTGCACCCCTCCCGCAATTTGAGCACCCAGGGATAGTCTGTAAGTTGTGCCCCCCACCTCAATTTCAAGATGAATAGATGTTGCTTCCAGTGAGAAGTCAGCAGAAATGGCTTCCCCCGGCTTGTCCAGCTGCCTCAGCCAGGAGCCCTTCATATTTGTGGTGCCTTGGAATGTCATTTTGTGTCTCATCTGTCACCCAATTGAACTTGGTCAAGTGCCCCCCCCCACTACGCCTCTGCAATCCTGTCCAAATATCTGGCACCCATCTTTTAGATAAATTGATTATAATATCAGCCCTAAAATACAAGTCAATCTAATCTCCTTGTTAATCTTTTACTTAACACATTATGACACTACATGAAAATTACAACTGTATCTTCCTCGCTTTCACTGGTGAAAATTGGTCTATGATGTGCTCAAGGTCATTTTTTTCAGTTTCGTCTCCTTGTACCCTCAGTAGAGCAAGATCACACAGTCCGCCTTGACCCATGGAGGCTCTCAAATACGAAAGTACTGGTTTTAATTTACTGAATGATCTCTCACCGCTGGCGATGGAAACTGCACTGGTTAATAGAAACTGCTCAGTGCCCTCTCCTTTGAGTGATGGCCAGGGTATATGCCCCACCTGCCATACCATACATACACCTCTGGAAGGATCCTTCGTTTACTAAGTGCTCCTGACCCTAAAACGAGCACCTTGAAAACTGCCCCTAGAGAATTAAGAGACTGTTAGAAATTTCCCAGGTTATTAAACATAGAATGTAGCAGATATAACTCTGTAAAGCTTCATGTTTAAAAAAAGAACTCTTAAACACATTAAACCCAACCTAAAAAAAAAAAAAAAAATTTTTTTAATTCTAGCATAATCCTAGAGCTAACCCTAACCCTATTTTAGCCCTAACACTAAACCTACCCTAACCATAACCATAACTCTAACCCTAACACTACCCCTAAACTTATTCCCTAAAACTAACCATACCCTAGCCCTATCCTTGCCCTAACCTTAATCCTAACCCTATACTGGCCCTAATGAGATGAAAGAAACCGTTTTGGAAGTGGCATAATCAAATGTGGTCTCTCTGACTTAAGTCTGTACATTTACTAACTCATGCCCCTCTGGAGTAACTTCATAAAATGCAAATCTGATCTTGTGCTGCCCCACCCCACCAACCCTATTTTAAAACTCTGTATGTCTCAGGGTAAAGTAAAACCTCCTTAACCATCCCCCTGTCTGTCCACACACACACACACACACACACACACACCCCTACCCACCCACCCACACACCCCTGCTTGGCCAACTCCTACTCATTCCCTGTCTTTCAGCTTTGACACCACTTTGTCCAAGAAGCCTGCTCTATTCTCCTGAGTAAGGATTAAATTCCTGTCCTATGCACTTCTATAGTACTTGGGTTACTCTTGTTTTATTTAGCCTTTTTAACCTTGTACCTTAATTATATGTTTACTGATCTGTGTCCCCTATTGAACTATCAGTTGTGTACAGGACTGGGCCCTACTCTAGTTTGTGGAGCCTTAAAGACGTGTAAATCTGCTGGGGAGAGCCTAGGACTTTTTAAGAAATTGGAAAACAAAATTAGGTACACATTTTTATCAATATGTATTTATTATAAGAAGATAATTTACATCAAATCAGAAATTTTAAAAGCTAACAAATATTACAACCATTCCCATACCCAGAAAAACAACTTACAGTTTTACTAATTAATTGCTTAGCATTCCTCTATATACTTTTATACACACAAACTTCTGGGTCTGACCATTTCAAACTTAGCTTTTGTTCCCACCATTTGCGTTCTTCCAGTACCCAGTGCCATAGGGCACTTTCCTACTGAGTGACAGTGTATGGACTTGTGCCTCCTGATCATGGAGCTCACTGAGGTGACAGAGGGGTAGCATTATTTTCAGATACCATTCCTAACCTGGGGTGGCTAGTCCTGAGTTAATATGCATAGAAGTGACTGGGAATCACATACAAATATCTTACTGAACATAAACTGTCTATCTATCATATCTCCTCAACTCAAACTTCCCTTAACTGGATCTCAAAACTGCCCCTTTCAACTCCAGTGCCACTTGTTTTGGGAAGAAGTGTGATATAGGGAAATCGCAGTGTAAAGGGATACAAGTCCTGACCAACTGCATTCCAATATATTGATTTTGCAAATTCTACAAAATATAATACTATATGAACACTTGGTTAAGGCCAGGGCCTATGCCTATGTATATGAGGAATAGCAAAGTTAAGCTTCACATAAAGCATCACATTAAATCCACTTTTGCATATGAGAGAACAACACTGTGTCTTTTTTACTTTTGAATCTCCTATTCCCAGTCCTGTGCCTGACATCTAATTGGCTTTCAAAACACGTTTATTAAAGGAATGACTCAAATTCCATCAAGTTTTAAGTCACAACTTCATAACCCATGAAGTACTTAGTAAAAAGTAAAACAATTCAAAGTAAAACAGAATTGAAAAAAATCAACATTATGAGTGATTAAAAAAAAAAATTCATCTGGTTCAATGCACACCGTAAGCATGTTATTATTATTGTCCGAAGTATCCTAATACTACCCATGTGCACTCTTAAGTAACTGCTTTCTTATTTCAAGAGACAATAGAGAACTTCGCTTCTGAAATATTTTTTCAGGAGACTTTATTAATATCAGAGACAAAAGTTCACAAAAGATGAATTAAAGTCAAGGAATTTATGTTCATTGACAGGAAAATAGATAATGAAATACGACTTAGAAATAAAAAGCAATAAATTATGGATGCATACTACAACATGGAGAAACTATCAAATAATTACTCTGAGTGAAAGAAGTCAGACAGGAACGTACATACCATGGGGATATTGAGGCTTTGGCTCCAGAACACTGAAATACAGTGAATATTGCAATAATGCGAGTCCCACGAATTTTTTGCTTTTCCAGCACATATAAAATTATGTTTGCACTATATTGTAGTCTTTTAAGTGTGCAATAGCATTATGTCTAAAAAAAGTTTGTTCTTAATGTTTGTTGTTAAAGTATCTTTTACTGTTAATTAAAGATACTTTATTTCTAAAAATGCTAACAATCATCTGAATCTTCATTGATCACAATCTTTTTGCTGGTGAAAGACTTGCCTTGATGTTGATGGCTGCTGACTGATCAGGGTGGTGGTTGCTTAAGGTTGGGGTGGCTGTGGAAATTTCTCAAGTGACCAGGTGCACTGTCAATGGGCAGGATATTTTGAAAGAAATCTTGTTTTGAGAAGTATGTTTCAACAGTGGGCTTAAAAATATTCAGTAAACCATGATGTCAACAGATATACTGCCATCCAGGCTTTGCTGTTTCATTTATAAAGCACAGGCAGAGTAGATTTAGCATAATTCTTAAGGGCCCTACTATTTTTGAATGGTTTTTATATTAGCATTGGAACCCTGGTGGTGCAGTAGTTAAGAGCTCAGCAGCTAACCAAAAGGTTGGCAGTTTGAATCCACAAATCACTCCTTGGAAACCCTATGGGGGCAGTTCTATTCCGTACTACATGGTCCCTATGAGTCAGAATCAACTTGTTGGCAGCAGGTTTGGTTTTTGGTTTTGGTTTACATGGGCATTGGAAACCTTGGCTACAGAATGGTTAAGAGCTATGGAGTGCTACAGCTGCTAACCAAAAGGTCAGCAGATGGGATCCACCAGGTGCTCCTCGGAAACCCTATGGGGCAGTTCTACTCTATCCTATAGGGTTGCTATGAGTTGGAATTGACTCGACAGTAACGGGTATTTTTGGTTTTATATGAGCATGGGCTTCAGCTTAAAATCACCACCTGCATTAGCCCTAATAAGAGAGTAAACCTGTCCTTTGAAGCTTTGAAGTCAGGCACTGATTTCTCCTTTCTAGCTATGGAAGTCCTAGACGTCATCTTCTTCTGATAGAACGCTGTTTCATCTACATTGAAAATCTGTTGTTTAGTGTAGCTACCTCCACTGATAGCTAGATCTTCTGGCTAACTTGTTGGAACTTCTGAGATGGGGAAAAAACCAGGGACTGAGCCCCTAGACAAGGAGCCCTGCATCATTTGCAACTCACAACTTACGTACAGAAATGCTGTGCTTGGCTAATGACGCAAAACCCCCATCCTTGAAAGTGTGATAAGGAAAGAACAAACAAGGTACTTCCTCGTAAGATGTTTTCCACAGAAATAGGCCCTGGAACACGCACAGACACCCACAAGGTGACCAGTGGGTGACTATTGCCTGATGATTTCCAGAAAAACCATGAGTAAAGATGACACAATTATCCTTACCCTAAACTATAAGAGCTGTGACCTCCCTGACTCTGATGAGTCAGTCTTTAGAGAGGCTTAGTCCTTCACTGACTCCTTTTGCTTGACTCGAGCAAAATAAAGCTCGCTGAAGATAAAGTTTGTCTTTCACGCGTATTCTTACTTGGGAAAAGACAAGGGCCTTTTGTGTCAGGTTGGCAATTAGTTAACACTTCTACACCAACAGTTGCTACTCCACCTTGCACTTTTATGTTATGGAGATGGCTTCTTCCTTAAGTCTCATGAACCAACCTCTATTAGCTTCAAACTTTCTTCTGCAGTTTCATTACCTCTCCCAGCTTTCACAGAATTAAAAGAATTAGGGCCTTGTTCTGGATTAGGTTTTGGCTTAAAGGAATGCCGTGGCTGGTTTGATCTTCTATCCAGACCGCTAAAACTTTCTCCGTATCAGCAATAAGGCTGTTTCCCTTTCTTACCATTTGTGTGTTCACTGAAGTAGCACTTTTAATTGTCTTCAAAAACTTCTCCTTTGCTTCACCACTTGGCTGTTTGGTGCAAGAGGCCTAGCTTTCTGCCTCTCTCGGCTTTCAAAATGCCTTCCTCACTAAGCTTAGTCATTTCTAGCTTTTGGTTTAAAGCGAGAGAGGAGCAACTCTTCCTTTCACTTGAACACTTAGAGGCTATTGCAGGTTTATTAATTGGCCTAATTTCAATACTGTCATGCCTCAGGGAATAGGGAGGCCTGAGGAGAGGGAGAGAGACAGGGAAATGGTCTGTTGGTGGAGCAGTCAGAACACATATAATGTTTATTGATTAAGTTAACTGTCTTGTATCTAGCACCCCAAAACAATAACAATAGTAACATCAAAGATCACAGATCACCACAACAGATATGATAATGAAAGCATTTGAAATGTTGTTAGAATGTGACACAGAGACATGACGTGCACACATGCTTTTGGAAAAATGGCACCCTGGTTGCCACAAACCTTCCATTTGTTAAAACGTAATATCTGTGAAGCACAATAAAGTGAACCACAATAAAACAAGGCATGCCTGTAGTATATAATTCCATTATAATAAAATTATAGAAAATTCAATTCACTTTGCAATAATAGAAATCAGATCATTATTTGTAAGGAGGGGGCAACTAGAAGTGAGAGGAAGAGATTATCTTGGGACAACAGGAAACATCTGGGGATCATGGATGTATTTGTTATCCTGATTGTGATGATAATTTTATGGGTGGATACATATACAAAATTATCAAATTACATACTTTAATTATGTACCTTTTATCGTATGTCAATTACACATCAATAGATCTCTTTAAGAATCCAGGCTCCACGTATTTATTGTTGTATTGTCAAAATGAAAGAAATTAATCAGCATTTGTATTGCATTGGACCTTGGGGAGTTAGACCCAAAAGTGTCCCAGATATGTCCTTATCTGCACAGGTTTATATGTCCGCTTATATAAGTTCTTACAGTGCTACACTAACTCCTGAGCCGCCTCAAAGATTTACAAAGGGTAATACTTAGTAGAACATCCTTATCAGCATTTATAAAGAATTCTACGGTGTGCTCAAGGCCAAGAGGGATTTGGCAAAGCAAATAATAGCTTATGTAAGAAAGAGCAATCCTTAATCTAAAACAAAAGCACAACGTTGTAACACAAGTGGATAGAAGAAAGTCTCATTGCATTAGGCCAACCTTCTTACACATCTGACATAAACTCATTTTAAGGGAAGGATAGTTGTGTGTTCCAAAGAAGACCAAACTAATTATTGGATTAGTCTTATGGACATTCCAACTACTTATCAAATACCATGATATTTGCACTGGAAACCTCTGCAAAGCTGACTTTACCACATTGAGGTCTATAGAGGGCTTTTATATAAATAATCTACAGCAGAAACTGGGGTCTCTGTGGCCTGATTTTTACTCCATGTGAAATGTTTGTTGAAGGATTTTAGGAAGAAATGTTAGTAAATAAGAAATGGTATTAAAATGGATTTCGTTTAGCTTTTTTGTTTTAAATCCTTTTCTTTTGGAAAACAAAACAAAAAACAACAAAAGAGTTTAATTGAATTTCAAGATAACAGGAGACAGAAAGCCAAAATCAGGACAGTCAAGTTGTGTATCATGATAATTGCTTTCACCTCTGTAACGTTCATTTTAATGTTACGATAACCCCAGGTGATGGGTAGGACAGGACGAATCTTCACATTTTATTTTAAAAATAAATGCCTCTAATAGATACCACTACTTTTTTATAGTCTCCAAACATTTACAAGTTAAGAAGTAAAAGTCTTTCCTCAGATCCTTCTAGTCCATCTTTATTCTTCACCTTGACTTTTTCCTATGCTTACACATTCGACTTTGGAGTACCATTTACATTCTTCTGCCACTCTTGACTTTTTTTGCTGTTCCCCCAACATGCTGTACTCTCCAGACTCACTCTGAGCCTTTGCTAAATGATTCCACTATATACCATCATTGTTTCCACAGATGGGATACCTCTTTTCCACAAATTTCCTGACACCTCCCTTATATATTTAATTACTTCCTCTAAATATACACACAGAGGAGCCCTGACAGTGCAATGGTTAAGCACTCAGCTGCAAACTCAAAATTTGTCTGTTTAAACCCACCCAGTCACTCTGTGGGAGAAAAGACCTGATGATCTGCTCCCATAAAGACTATAGCCAAGAAAACCCTATGGGACAGTTCTTCTCTGTCACGTGGTATCGCTTGAGTCAAAATCAACTCCATAGTGCCTGAGAACAATAGCAAATATACATACAGAGATTATTTAATACATAATCACATCACTTGCCCTTTAAACATACACATTTATAAAATGAAAAATATTGTTATAGGTATCTATCATCTGTATTTTTCTCCCCAGCTAGACTGAATTTCTTTATGTTGGACTAAAGATGATTTGCAGTTATTAGGGATTCCCTGGAGTTGGGCGGACCTGGATTTAAACGTTTTCTCTAAAACTTAATAGGAATCTGGTTATGGACAAGTTAATTAATTTCTTATCATCTCTTTTTTTTCATGTATAAAATGGAAATCATGGTATCTGATGTGCTGGGGGCATTACAAAGAAGATATAACTAAACAATGTACGAAAGGTATGCCTGACACATAATATATCTTTAATAAATGACAACTAACATCGTTGTTCATGCTGTTTTGTAGCTCTTGTTGGCTTCACAGTGACAACTGATACCCAGAAAGTCAAAATGTTTTTGAGGAGCTTTCAGTTACTCCCCAGGTGGTAAGTCCTTGCAGATTTTCAAGCAGAAGAATATTACAGCGATCATGGAACAATATTTCTCAAAGCAAACTGACCCTCACAAACATATTGGCTTGATCTGACAGACCTTACCACAGTGCAAATGAAGAGAATTGTAGCTGGAATAAGCCATCTGGGGTCTTGTGAGGCGTCAAACCCATAGGAAATAATGAAAACACACATCACCCGTAACCTTTTAGGCCAACAGGGCTATCGAACATAAGAGGAGTATAATGGTTTTCCTTTAGTGTCAGAAATCTCTGGCCCTGCCTACAAGGTAGTCCATCAAATTGCTCCATGCTTATGGCTCATATTAAAGCACTCAGCTTTAATATGCCCTATATGCTGTATCCTTCTCTGCAAAACCTTCAGGCCCCAGGAAATTGTTGTGCCTTAATGCCTGCCATACTCACTAAATGACAATGACCCTGAAAGTGGAAATCCAAGCCTGCTACATGATAGAAATAAAGAGAAAGAAAGTCATATAAAAAATAAACAGTTTCAAAGATTTTATGAAAAAAAAAGTCGATGCAATTTGCAACTTCATTTGTTCTAGTGACAAGCTGATAAAATGGTGGAGGTACGAATACATCAGAAAATCTGACACAAATTGAAAGTGACTACACATTCCATTATCCAAAACTCCCTTGGTAATGGAAAATGATTGTTAAAGACAGTTTCTAATATGTCTTAGATGCATGAAGCTGTCTATGGGTAATAATACCCTGGATTATCACGAAAGATAAGCATTCAGAGGAGGAGGCAAGGGCTGCAATGATTTTGTGATCCAAGCCTCACTATTCTGATAACTGGCTGTGCAAGCACTTTCATTAAGAGATATTAAAATGTACAAAAAAAATTATTATTGATGGAGCACATTTAAAATTTTGGATATAAAAACGACTCACTGAAAGGTGATTCATTAAAAGAAAAGACAATGTGGCAGTAAATAAATCTTGCCAAGGTATTTAACAAAATTTTTCTAAGAGGGATTTAACATACATTTAGATGAACTTCTCTTCATAGAAAACAGTTTTTTTAAATAAACCTTTTAAAATATGACACACCAAATTTAGTGTCTTCCCTGACAGAGGAGACAAATGTAGGACAAAATTCAAATTCACAAAAAATGACCAGACTTACTGATCTGACAGAGACTATGGCCCTCAGACAACCTGCTAACTCAGAACTGAAGCCACTCCTGAAGTCCACCTTTCAGCCAAAGATTAGACAGACCTAAAACAAGCAATTATACACATGAGGCATGTGCTTCTTAGTTCAATCAAGTATACTAGACCAATTGGGCAACACCTGCCCAAAAGCAAAGACAAGAAGGCAGAGTGGGACAGAAAAACTAGAGCAATGGACACAGAGAATCCAGGGTGGAAAGAGAAAGGGGAGAGCGCAGATACATTGGGGGTATGGCAACCAATGTCCCAAAACAATTTGTGTATAAATTTCTGAGTGAAAAACTAACCTGCACTATAAGCTTTCACCTAAAACACAATAAAATTTAAAAAAAAAAAAAAAAAAAAAGAGATGTCTCCAGAAAATTTGAAAGAAACAAAAATTACAATTAGAATCTAGGAAGTAATTTTTTTTGCATTATCTTCATTTTCAAAAAAATGATAATGCAACTTCGTAACATTAGTGTGGCCTGCCTCATGCAAAGAATAATTACAAAATCAAAGAACCTAGGGTCTTGAGAGTGGGAGAAGATACAAGGATACTCTTTATTCCAATACTTACAAAAACCTCATTTGATAGTACTTGTTTTCTCAATTTTACAGTGGGGAAAATCGAACTTAGAGAAACTAATGAAACTTTGAAAGACTACCTAACTGGTAAGTGGAAAGGTGAGATTTGAACTAAAGTCCAGCTCACTTGAAAGGCTTTTTCTCTATGCCATTGCTTCTAGTAGTTTCAGATCCTGTATTTCATTCAATTCTGAATATATCTACTTTATAGCATTCTTCACAAACATTTAGTAATTCAGAGAACATTCGAATCATTATTCTGAAAAAAAATCACTCATTTATCATGCTAATATGCCATTCAAACATCATGCTGCATGAACACGACCCTTTCATTCATTGTATCAGATATTATCACATCTCTTATCACATTATAGATCATACATTAGTCATCTGCTTTTTGTTTGTTTAATGTTTGTTTCTCCACTAGACAATACACTTCTGAGCTCAGAGACTGTGTCTACTTTGTTCACCATCAATGCCTCAGTGAATAAGTAGCTAAGTGTTTGGCAGAATAGTCAATCAGTATTTTGAATGAAAGATGGGTGAATCAATTGATCTTTTAACATAAAAAGCATACATTTCACCTAATTCAAAATCAAATTTTGTACTTCTTGTTTTGTTTTGAATTTAATGTTAAGATAAAATCCCATAGCAGGGAATATTTGCCGTATTAACAATTTTAGCTCATGTATCAGGTAGAATCATGCATAGCACCTTGCCTTTGCTCACAATGTTTTCTTGGCTTACAGTGCTCACCCTTCTGCCTTTCTATTGGATATACTCATAGCTCCATTCTAGAATTTTTCTATTACCACATCATCTGTAGATCTGTTTTGACCTCCTCATGTTTCTCCTCCACTCATGTTTCCACTGTGTAATACGATTATCACCTGTATTATCTTTCACTGCTACTATTTGTTTAAATGTCTGTTCCTTGGAATCTGTCTCTAAATCTTCATAGTCCTGGAAATGAATAGAATTCTTGGAACACAGTAGGCTATTATCTTCATCATTATGATCAATAGAAGCTAATTTCTTGTGGAAATTATAAACTCTACCAGAGGGCCTAGCACAGGAGAACCACGTTCTGAGGAGAGGAATGACTTTGATGCTGAAGAAATATAGTTTCTTGAGAGCTGATAAAACACAACTCCTGAGGAAAGGACAGTTAAAAGCAAAGGCAAGAGAGTACAGAAACAAAGAGACATTTGGGGGAGAAAGTGGAAATTATTAAAGAAATTAGTAAGAAGAGAAAACTCAAGATACGAAGGTATACTTTTCAATATCATCCAAGTGTTCTCAATCAGAGCTCATATGTAGATGTGAATTTTCCCTTGCAGATAAATTACTTTCATTTTACTATCTTTTCCATTTTTTCTTCCAGGTTATTTCATATATTTTCAATACTGCCTATTCTTCCCTTCTCCTCCTCTCATATAAACCTCTTGTTGGACGGTTAGTGTCTGACAAACTCCGTGGAAACTTGACTTTGCATGACATGAGATAGTGTATTTTACTAATGGAAGACCACATTTGAAAACTCATAACAAGGCAACCAACTGGGGTTCTGGAATCAAACTGACTTCGGTTCAAATTCTGACTCTGATATTCACTGGCCATGCAAATTGGCTATTTATTAATTGTCTGGGCTTTAGTTACCTTACTTCCTTAACTGGATAATACCTACTTTATATGCTGATACGAGGAAGAAATACCTTAAAGTGTTTGGCAAAATATGTACTGAATTCAGTTGGATTAAAAGAAAAATGAATGTCCCTTAGATATTTTAACTCATATCATTCACGCAATATAACATTTAAAATTTTAGGAAACTTAAATATGTGGATTAATCTTCCCAAGGGTGCCAAGTTAATAACTGATACAATCACGATTAGAATAAAAAGATATTTTAATACTTAGAATGTTAGAAAAATTCTTGAGAATGTAGACAGGATTGTAACATATGAGGAAAAACAATTTGCTTTTTATTCTCTGCAAGGAATAATTAACGTTGTGTAAATAAAAATTTGCCAAATAATGAATCGTGCTTTACTTCAGGCAGGTAATGACCAAGTTCTATCTACTTAATTGCCTATATTAAAATGTATACATGGTTTTGTTTGCTCAATTGACCTCTTCACCCATATATATGATTGAAGATCTGAGAGCTATTGTTTATTGTATGCAAAGTGTGGCTACATTTCTTTGGAACCTCAGTGGGCATTTTTTTGCAGTGGAAACTTGAGAGTTCTGTGAATTTCTGAGTATAATCTTATAATTTAGAGAAAAATAATCAAAGTGATCTCAGACTAATAAGACAATGGCTTCATGATTCCATTCCACTCAACAGCAGTCTTTCCCCAGCGCTCATTAAAATGTGAAGTTTTCAGGGCACTTTAAGCCTTATTCTGGAAAATCAAACCCATCTGTAGCAGGCATTTACTGGAGAAGTATTAACAAAAGCCTGGCTGTTTATGGGGGTATGGTCCTGGAAGCCTGTGCAGATGGGAGCCATTTTCCTCCCCCTCTTTTTGCTTAAGGCGTGTTTCAATGAAGCAGCTCCAGGCAAACCCTAAGGGCCTGTCTTATTGCTATGCATACCCAGCCGAGGAAGTAGGAGGTAATGAAACTGGAGAAAATGAAAATTGTCACCAGTCCATCCCACTTCCACCTTTGTTCACACAGGAGGCATTCAGTAAACAGCATTCAGGATGCACAGGCCCTGTCAGTCTATGATCAGCTGGTTAAATTCTGATGCCCCGGACTATACTTAGCCTGCCAGAAAATCATACCTGAGGTAGGGTCAGCTCATCTTTGTCAAAGCAGGAAAGATTTTTTCCTGTTTTGGGGCCTACAGACACAGTTATCGAAGGAGCCAGGTGCTGAGATCTCAGGACACAGGGACAATCATCTCATGGATTTAGAGATTTGATCTGGAAGGTCTTGGAGATTACTGTTCTCTCTGCCTCCTGCACACACGGGGATGACCTTTGTAAAGTCTTCAAGTTAAGAGTTCTCGGAGTTAGGACTAAAAGCACATTTCCAAATCTCTAATACTAACTGCTGCCTCTCAGAGCAAAATAAAATAAATATCCTTTGAGACAAGTTGTTCATTCTAACTCATCTATGGTACTTGACGTTGTCTCTTACAGGTAAAGCTAAACTCCATTTTTTCGTGAATGGCCAACTCAGCACCTGTCTGGACATGTGGAGTATAGAAGGAAAATGCAGGATTATTCCAACCTTGTGATGCTACTACCAGCCTAACCCTGGGAAGCTGCTTAAACACTCTGAGGCTCAGTTGCCTCCTTAGTAGGCAGCTTTGATTGACCACTGCCAGGTATTGTGCCAAGCATTTTTCTATATTCTTTTAATTAATCCTTACAACCACCCTGCAAGTAAATGCTATCCCAATTCTCAATTCTAAAGTGAAGCAGGTGAGCAGGGGTGGATTAACCAGGAAGCACGGTACCAACAGCTTAATTGAGTCACAGCAACTTTGGCACTGGAAAAATCTACAGGTCAGCTTTGCTTCTTATTTGGAGACATCGGCCAAGTTTTCAAAATCCTTCCGTGTCTACACTACAGCTGGCAGGCGGACCAGAACACCAATTCCGAGGACTGCATCATCGTAGTCATTCAGTTTGGACATAATTGAGATCCTACTTGTATAAGAATGAAGTTCTATTTAAGATAGCTGAAAAGGTTGTAAATTTTGCAGTTATTTATCTGTGAATATCACAGAAGTACCTGACTTCAGCAAAAGGTATGAGTTATACGATCCTTATGTCGTCATGTTTTTCTTCAGGAAGAAGCACATGATTGATTCGGGGACTGGTAACAAGATTAACAAGGCCATCGAGAACAAACAGGAGATGATCGACATCATTGAGACAGTCTAGCAAAGGGGCCCAAGAGCCGGGCGCTGGGCGGGTCTCCACAGGACTACCCCACCAAGCACTGACACTGAGTTCTCATGGTCACCTTGTTTCCGAAGCTTTCACTGTCCTTTGTAAGTGGGCGTGGTGGAATCACCCGTGTGGAACATCTTAAAATTATTTAAAGCCTTCGGGAAATTGTTGAGAAAGTACATGTGGCTCAAGGAGCTATAGGGTCTTTTTGAAGTCAAGATTGTGTAGCGTTAGATTTTCACTCTGCCTGTCCATTGTATTTTTATTTTGGCAAATATCTGTAAAAACCTAAAGGAAATAAATAAAATACAAGATTATGGGGGGGGGGGGGAAAGGTTTTCCAAGCGGGTGCAAATTGCATCTTCTTCGTTCAGTTCACCAAGCAGCCAAGAGGACCTCTGAGCCCCAGAGTCTGCCTCAGGGAGCTGTGGGTGGGTGCGGCCCAGCGCCGGGCCTCCAGCGGCCCTGGGCGGCAGAGGAGGTGCCCGCTGAGGGAGGTGCTGGGGAGGCCCAGCAACTCAGGCGCCTGGCCGGGTGGCGCGAACTGGAGGTCCCATCGCCCCCACCGCCGGCATGTGCCGACCCCGCGCCCGAGGAGCTTTGACGTTCCTGGGAGGTGGGCCTCAGCCCAGCGTTTCCCGGAGGCACCGCCCCAAGAGGAAACTTGCACGGACATGGCTGGTTCCTGAGTTCGGGTTCACATCCTGACAGGCGGCGCCGCGAGGCCAAGTTTGGAGAGGTCCCGGCTGTGTCCTTCCAGGTAACCCTGCGATGTCGAAAGCAAACCAGCTTCTCAGAGTGGGGAGGGTGCGCACAGCCGGTCGGCGAAATCCGGAGAGAGGACGCGACGGAGAAGGCTTCTCTCCAGCCCAGATGCAGCTCAAAGCCCAGCGACTGCCTGCACCAAACTCTGAAGCGGGGGACCATTTTCCTCCCTCAGCCTGACGCTGCGTTCTTAGGCCCACACGGAATAAAAAGAACAATTTGTTGAAGCCCAGGTGAAAATGGTGCACTACAGATTAGTAAGAAAGCGCAATTAAACCTGAGAAATCCAGATGAAATTGTGCACTACAGATTAGTAAATAGAGCACAATAAAGCCCATGTGTACCTTGTTTATTGGATAATCCTCCCTGCAACTGAGACTCGGAGAATTTAGTAATTTACCAAATTTAAACAGCTAGTCAGAGGCAGGATTTACACTGAACTGGAACCCCTGGTGGTGTAGTGGTTAAGTGTTAGGCTGCTAACCAAGATGTCGGCAGTTCAAATCCACCAGGCGCTCCTTGGAAACTCACCAGGCGCTCCTTGGAAACTCTATCGGGCAGTTCTACTCTGCCCTATAAGAGTCGCAATGAGTCGGAATCAACTCGAGGGCAGTGGGTTTGGTTTTGTTTTTTTTTCGTAAACCACAAAGATTGTGCTCTTAGCCACTCTGCCATTTTGGGGGAAATAATACCTTATTATTAAAGAGTAGAAGAGATAACATATAAAAAAAAAAATCAAATCCCATTTCGTCAATTTGATTCCCAGTCATAGCAACCCTTTAAGACAGAGTAGAACTTCCCCTTAGGGTTTCCAAGGAGCACCTGGTGGATTCCAACTGCCGACATTTTGGTTAGCAGCCACGCTCTTAACCACTGCACCACAAGGACTCCAACATATCAAAAGTACTTAGCTAAAAGAATAATATGTAATCCATTGTTAGGATTTAATTATAACCATAGAACAGCATGACTTCCTTCCCTCATTTCTGCACATCATCCTTTGACTGTCCAGGCTCAGAGAATTCTACTACCCCTTTCAAATGTGTTATTAGGAATACGTCCTTGATTCAGTCCCATTCCAGCTGTAGGGTTGAGTAGAAACCCAGCTTCCGGGGGTGTCTCTTCATCTCTGGTATTGTTATTGCCCTTTTACCTGTGTTCTTCCCCTGATATATGGCTGCAGGTTCATGCCTCTCTGCATCCCATCTTCAAACTCTGGGGCCTTTCAATTTTTGGAACCTGAAAATGCTCAAATAGAAATCATTGCTGTTTATATATGGTGAGATGATTCCTGTTTGAGTATCAAATATGCTTATTTTTAATTAAAGCCTGAAACCTGACAAACTCTAAAAATATGTATTGCAAGACAAGAAAAGGATACATTATGAAGATTGGCAAATGAAAAAAATCCTTCCAACTTTAAAAAAAAAAACTTTCTGTCAGGTAAGTTGTTTTTTTTTTTTTTTTTTCTGAAAGTCTGAATTAGAACCAGGGTCTTTAATTTAAGCTTTTAGTAAAGAGACAGGGAACAGGGTGGGTCATTTATTTCTCTCGGTTGATATCACTACCCCTAGGGATGAGGTTAATAGATGTCTCCCTCCCAGGCCTGAGGTGAGTAGTTATTAATAAAGAAACACCAACAACAAACACTCATATTCATGAACCTTTAGTATGTGGCAGTGTGTTAAACAGTTTGCACAATACTTGATTGAAGCCTCACTACCCCACAAGAGGAAACCCTGGTGGTGTAGTGGTTAAGTGCTATGGCTGCTAACCAAAGGGTCAGCAGTTCAAATCCACCAGGCACTCCTTGGAAACTCTATGGGGCAGTTCTACTCTGTTTATAGGGTCACTACAAGTTTGAATCGACTCAAAGGCACTGGGTTTGGTTTTGGTTTTTGGTACCCCCCAAGAGAGACAATGCTTATTATCTCTTTTACATAGGGGAAAACTAAGGCTCATATATAATGCTATAAGCACCAACTATATTTAAAAAGTGTGTTGTGGAAAAATATATATAACAAAATATTTGCCATTTTAACCATTTTTAAGTGTACAATTCTAACATTAATTACATTCACTACATTGTATAACCATCACCATTATCTATTCCCAAAGGTTTTTCATCATCCCAAACAGAAACTCTATACCCCTTAAGCAATAACTTCCCATTTTCCTCTGCATCCAGCCCTGCTAACCACTAATAAATTTTTGTCTTTATGCGTTTTTATATTCTAGATATGTCACGTAAGTGGGATCATATAATATTTGTCCTTTTGTGTCTGATTTATTTTACTTAGCATAAAGGTTTCAAGGTTCATCCGTGTCATGGCATGTATCAAAACTTCATTTATTTTTATGGCTGAATCATATACCACTAGCATGGATAGACCACATTTTGATTATCCATTCATTTGTTGATGAACACTTGAGTTGTTTCCACCTTTTGGCTATTACAAATAATGCTGCATGAACGTTGGTGTACAGTTAGCTGCTGGCGTCCTTCCTTTCAAGTCTCTAGGGTATATATATAGGGAGTGAAATTGCTGGGTGTACCAATTACTTTTTGACTAAAGAATGTCATTTATTATTTATTATTACTATTCCTTCAAAACATTACTGAATACAAGATTTGCAAAGAGACATGTTTGGTTTCTGTAAAGAAAATGAAACAAGTCATTCTGCACCCACCCTTCACTTTCCTTGGCAGGCTTTGCAGGTGTATAGTTTACACTTGCAAACTCTACTTGTTTATGACCCTTTTCCTTCTTATGCCCTTGCAACTTCATCTCATCATCAGGACTGTCCAAAACAGAATGATAAGGGAAATAATGTTTTCATTATAACAACAAGGGAGCCAGAAATTGCCGCATTTCTTGATGCACTATAAAATTCTTCCCTCTCCCTCTCCCCTCTTCTAATCTCATGCCTCTTTCATATTTCCTAGGCCCATGATAAGAACTTGTACTCTTAAAAGGACTCAACTTAAAATTTAAGTGAATAGGTATCAACTTCATTCTGGGGAAAAAATGACATTAGTTCACTACACCAACTCGGAAAAGAACCCCATGGTTGTTGTAAGAATTAAGTTAGTTTATTCTTGAATTTACTCCATAATCTTTACTGAGCAATGCTAAGTAACTGGGCATCAGTCAGTCAGTAAGAGAGATGTACTTTCTGCCCTTGTTGGGTGACAAATAAGCAGAGGAACCAGAACTAGTCAATGACATTTAAGGGTGTGGATGGAAAGTGAGGGTCTTTGTCTTGTTTCACTTACTTGATTGTAGTAATAGTAGCAGTAGTTATAGTTAGAGCTTACTTTTATTAATGCTTACTATTTGCCAGACACTGTTCTACACACCTTGCAGTTATTAATGACTGTCCTAAATTACAAGACTGGTCATGTCAATTTCCTATTTTAACTATCCAGTGGTTCTTTGCATAGTAACATTAATGGGTAGCCAGCTGGGCATATAAGGGATAGTAGAATATGATAGGGAACTAAAACATCACTGGAAATGAAACTTGATGGAGAAGATCATATTTACCAGAATTCTTTTCAGGGAGAAGGAAAAAAGTCATTGAAAAAAATAGTTTATATGGTTTCTAGGCATGAGGGCCAAGAACTTCAGTGGGCGTACTTGAATAACAAGAATTCCTGTCCAAAGTGAGTTTATGGGAGAAATGATGTAATTAACTTCTATCTTTGTTGCTTGCTTTTGTCAGATGGGGTGGGCATCATGGGACCAAAAATGAATTGCTCTCCATAACAGACAGGTGACCACACACTGCCACCCACGTCCTCATCCATGGCAGTCCCTCACACAGTTCTCAGATCTTCTAAACAGATGTTGGAGAGAACTCAAAACCTATGATTCAAACAACCACCAACTTATTAACCTCCTAATCCATCTTCCCATTTTAGACACACCCTGAACTTCAGAATGATGTCAAACAATTAACTAGTTTACATATCCTTCCTACTCTAGTATCTATGTGTCTGTCCTAAACTGCCGTCATCCCGCCTTCATACATGCATGCGCGCAGTCACTGCCACCTCCTCAATTCCTTGTCTAAATGTTTGCTTATCTGACGTCTCTGTCAAGTATGAGTTCCATAAACACAGTAATTTTTCTTATTCATCTCTGTACTCCATGGCTAATGCCCTGCATAATGTTTAACATGGGTATAATAAATATTTTCTAAATACTAATTTTCTCCTGATGGATAAATCCTAGTGATTTATTTAGTAAGTCACACCTACCATACCAAAGAAAATCGTATGCACTGATCAGATATCCAATAAATATTTGTTGAATGTCTGTATGACCATCTGATACCTTCTTCCTTTAAATAATTTTCTTTTCATTTCTTCTACCAAGAAAACATCATTTCCTTTCCCTTTCTTTAGATAATCCTCTTGCTATTCTTGTATTCCAGAATACCAAATGTGATTTAGTTTTTTTCAAACTCTGAAGTATGTTCAAAAATGTGTTATTTATAGAGTAATTGGCAAAACCATATAAGCACAATGATGGCAGCCTAATTTCTGGATACAGTCTTGTTTGGTGTGTCATAATTTGACAAGTTGGCATGCTTTAGGTTAATAAGAAAATCATTTTAAGTGACATACTAGGCATTTAGGAGAGCAACAGTCAGTAATAAGAAATTTCACATTATACATACTGCACAGTCTTTACAGCTTTTCTTAAAAAAAATATAATGAATGGTGTGCTTTGCTTAATTCTAGATAAGAAGAGAAAGAAAGAACAAAACTCAGGACTTCAAAAAGAAAGAAATAGGATGTATCTCAACTTAATATGGGAGGTAAAAGTTTAAGGTGAGAGTACAGGTGGACAAACATGGGCCCTCTACCAGGTGTAGAAGCACAATAGAGAACTCAATTATTTGTCTAAAGTATTCAAGAAAAAATTGTCCATACTCACATCAGGAAAATGTCACTAGTCCTCATAAACATTCTTTTAAAATGTATTATCACCTCTGAATATCGAGAAGCAACCCTTTCCCCAAAGGTAGCGAGTAGAGAGCCATGTAATATTCAAGTTAGGCCCATGGAAAGGCATAATTCAATAAACAATTATTTACTCAGTAAGTATTTGCTGGCACCTACTTTATGACAGTTCTTTGCACATGTCATTATAATATTTTACTTTGTCTTCTCGAACTGCCCTTTGAAACCTTCTGTTCAGCTCTCTTAAATCGACATTTCTTCCTTTCATTTTAGCTATTCTACTGTCAAGAACAAGCTTGAGTCTCTTCTGACATCCATTCTGGTCTTTTTTTGATGACCTTTTGCTTTCTTTGGAGCCCTGGTGGTGCACATCTCAGTCGTTAACCATAAGGACAGCAGTTTGAACCCATCAGCTGCTCCTTAGTAACCCTCTGGGGCAGTTCTACTCTGTCGCTATGAGTTGGAATTAACTCAATGGCAATGTTTTTGTTTTTGTTTTTGTTTTTCCACGTATGATGTGCTTCCACAACTCATCTGGTCTGGGGTCGTTAGTGTTCAATGTGTCAAATCTGTTCTTGAGATGGTCTCTAAATTCAGGCAGGATATACTCAAGGTCGTACTTTGGCTCTCATGGACTTGTTCTAATTTTCTTCAGCTTCAAAGGGGCAGAACACACTCAGCATTTCTCAAACTGAAAGAACTGAAGAAAAAAAGTCAATCCTTGAGTTGCAATATTGAAGGATTCTATAGGCAAAAAATTGAATGACACAGGAAGCATCAAAAGAAGATGGAAGTGATACAGAATAAGTGTACCAAAAAGAACTGGTCAACGTTTAAACATTCCGAGAACCAGTGGTACTAAAGGAAGAAGTCCAAGCTGCACTGAAGGTATTGGTGAAAAACGAGGCTACAGGAATTGGCAGAGTAACAACTGAGAAGTTTCAATAAATGTGTGCAGTGGATGCAACGCTGGAAGCACTCACTCATCTATTCCAGGAAATTTGGAAGACAGCTACTTGGCCAATTTACTGGAAGAGATTCAGATATGTGCCTATTCTAAAGAAAGGTGATTCAACAGATTTAGGAACAACACCTCAACATAAAGAAAAACAAAATCCTCACATCTGGACCAATAAGCAACATCATGATAAATGGAGAAAAGGTAGAAGTTGTCAAGGATTTCATTTTACTTGGATCCATAATCAAAGGCCCCAGAAGCTGCAGTCAAGAAATCAAACAACGTATTGCATTGGGCAAATCTGCTGCAAAAGACCTCTTTAAAGTTTTAAAATGCAAAGATATCACCTTGAGGGGTAAGGTGCTCCTGACCCAAGCCATGGTATTTTCAATTGCCTTATATGCATGTGAAAGCTGGACAGTGAATAAGGAAGACCAATAAAGAAGTGATGTCTTTGAATTATGGTACTGGCAAAGAATATTGAATATACCATGGACTGTCAGAAGAATGAGCAAATCTGTCTTGGGAAAAATACAGCCAGAATGCTCCTTGGAAGAGAGGATGGCAAGACTTTATTTCATATACTTCGGAAATGATATCAGGAGGAACAAGCTCCTGGAGAAGGACATCATGCTTGGTAAAGTAGAGGGTCAGGGAAAGAGAAGGAGACACTCAATGTTATGGATAACACAGTGGCTGCAACAATGGACTCAAGCATGGCAACGATTTTGAAGGTGGCTGAGCAGTGTTTGATTTTGTTGTACATAAAGTCATCATGAGTCAGAACCTGCTGAAAGGCACCTAACAACAACTGTATGACAAACACTGTACAAGAAGCTATGGTGACAACAGAAAATGGTAGGCAGATATTGTCACTGCCCTCAAGGAGCATGCACACAATCTAGTGGGAAGAGCTTGCATTTCTAGCATGTTCAATGTTAATACATTCGTGGGTGAAAAACTTTATGAACAAGACTACAGGGAGTGAAATTGTTAAGAAGAGAAAAATCTAGTTCTTACTGAGCAAACCAGAACCTATGCCTAATTAGTTCCATGAAGATCTTGGTGTTAACATCAGTTGTTTCATTAGATAAAGAACCTCTATTTGGAGTACAAGGTCTGGTCATTTTCCCAGTTTGGCAAAACTTTATTGTAATTCCAGTTTCTTATGCTTGTCAATAATGGTCTCGATTGCTAGTTTCTCCACTGGTGTGGGAACATATTTGGCAAAAAAAAAAAAGTGTATATATAAGGGAATTTGAGATCATTCTATTTCATATGTAATGTGTTTTCAATATGCATTATCTCAGTGGCTCCCAACACTGGCTGTGAATCAGAATTACTTGTCCATGTGGTTAAAAACTCATTACCTAGACACCAGCCCTGGAGATTCTGATTCTTACATCAGGAGATGATATTTTTAAGCATCTTTAGGATGATTTTGAATTGCAGTCTGGGTGAAGATCCATGATTTTACGTAGTTTGTTTTTCTGCAGTGTCCCTGGGAAGCATCCTTTATTAATACTCCATGAACTTCCATGTCTTTGTGTTTGGAATGCTTCTCATGGGACACCTCCTCAGGGAAGACTTTCCTAACCACATTCCACACTGGCATCATCATCACCCAGGCATACCCAAATCATAAACAAGTATCTCTGAATATGCTTCTATTTTGTTATCCTATTGTACTGCAATATACATATATATATCCACACACATATACAGATATACACATATATATGCAAATACACGTGTGTGTATATATATATGTTGTTGCTTATTTGGTTCTCTCTCTTTGCTTTTGAAATCATTAAGGGCATGGGCTTAAGAAATTATTGCATTAATTGAACATGGTAGGATTACAATTAATAATGACAGTAATGATAATATGTGCTCACTATGTTGCTGGCAGTGTTTCCAGCTTACTGTACATATATGAATTGATTTAATCTCCATGACAACTCTGCAAGGTAGATAAGATGAATACCATTATTCTCATTTTACAGATGAGGAAACCAGGGCACAAAGAAGGTAAGCAGCCTAAACTCATCCCTTGTCGTTTAGTGAAGACATTATTATCATATCCATATCACAGGTTACAGAAAATTCTTTTCCATTTTATAGATAAGAAAACAGAAACTCTTTCCACCATGCCTGGCCTTTATGTGTGGTAGACCGTTACACTGTGGTTTAGTCACTTGCCTTTTGGGTAGAATACTAGCTGAAGATTTGGGATTGTTCAGGTTCAATGGGCGCCGTTTGCCATGCTGCTTTGTATTGTGCTGCTATCTCTGTTAAATGGGGAGGTAGAAAATATCAGCGACAGCATTGCAGTGCACGTGCTTCCAGTTGAAAATAAACGATGTTAACAAGCAGTGCCAGCCATCTGTTGACATACTGATTTGCCACAGAAAAAAATGGAGTGCATTTGTTCGCATTTCCAGATTATTTAAAAATAAGGAGCAATGGGAGTTATTAAGTTGGGCAATCTGGGTTCTAAGTAGCATTTATACACATTTTTTTTTTCCTGGATGCCTTCTTTAAAATTAAATTTTTAATAACCTTTAAGCCTTGCAGCCTTGAGGGAATAATTTCTTTCACAGTAGTTCAAAGGTTTAATTTCACAGTAAAGCTTTTGAAATATGGTATTATCCCTTTTGTTCTAGAAAATTACTGTTTTAAAAAATCATATTTCAAAGTAATGATTGTAATAAGAAAAAGATATGAGGCCCAACTTCAAAAGGGAAAAATGACAACCTCGCCTGTACTGTCCTCCGCTGAGCCTTTCCCTCATGGAGTCTAATCTGTAAGAGTATGAAAAATTTTTGGAATTGTGCAGTCTCTGCCTTGTAACATAGCCTGGGTTGCAGTCTAGAAATGAATACCCCTCCATTTTGGGGGGGAGGGGAGGTAGATATAGACATAACAGAAAACATTGTTTCTTATAAAAACAAAATGGCGTATGTTCTCACTCCCCAGTCCTGCTTCGTATGTATTTTCTGTAAAGCTACTCCCAAACACTGTTACCTACAGAGCTCAAAAGCCATTTTCTTGAACATTAAAAACACGTGTATAGTTGTAGAGGCAACAGTGAGAATTGTCAAGTGTAGCAGAGCCAGAAAGGGAAGGGGAAGAGAGCTAACAAACAGCGCATGCTCAACATGTGTTAGACACTGGTTTACATGCTTTATATATGTTTGATCTTTTTTCACCTTCAGAGGAGCCCTGTGTTGTAAGTACTGTTATTAAGCCCATTTTACTGATGTTAAGGCCTCGTTCTACAAGGGATGCTGTTCACCTGGTCTGATTAAGAGTGACATTCCTCACTGCAACTTCGATTTGGAGCTCACCTGGCCCATTTATCACTTCAGAAGAGTACTTACAGAGTTTTATTATTTTCCAAACTTGTAAACACACAACACGGATTAAAGAAGAGTGATTATTTGATTGAGAGCTATATGTACATGCTAGAATTAGAGCTGTACACATTTACAAAATAAAACTACTAACTACTAAGAACTGATCGACATTCAATCATTTCAGGAGATAGCATATGATCACACACTGATGGTACTGAAGGAAGATGTCCAAGCTGCACTGAAAACATTGGCGAAAAACAAGGTTCCAAAAATTGACAGAATGCCAAGCGAGATGTTTAAATAAATGGATACAGTGCTCGAAGTGTTCGCTCATCTATGACAAGAAATTTGGAAGATAACTACCTGGCCAACTGACTGAAGGCATCCATATTTATACCTATTCCTAAGAAAGGTGATCCAACCAAATGCAGAAATTATCAAACAATATCATTAGTATCACACTCAAGTGAAATTTTGCTGAAGATCATTCAAAAGTGACTGCAGCATTGTATTGGCAGGGAACTGCCAGAAATTCAAGCTAGATTCAGAAGAGGGTGTGGAACCAGGGATATCATTGCTGATGTCAGATGAATTCTGGCTGAAAGCAGAGAATGCCAGGAAGATGTTTACCTGTGTTTTACAGACATTGCAAAGGTATTTGAATATGTGGATCGTAACAAATTATGGATAACATTGCAAAGAATGGGAATTTCAGAACACTTATTTGTTCTCACGAGGAGCCTGTACATAGATCAAGAGGCAGTAGCTTGAACAGAACAAGGGACTATGGCGTGGTCTAAAGTCAGGAAACGTGTGTATCACAGTTGTATCTTTTCATCATACTTATTCAATCTGTATGCTGAGCAAATAATCTGAGAAGCTGGAATATATGAAGAATGAGGGATCAGGACTGGAGGAAGACTCATTAACAACCTGCGTTATGCAGATGACATGACCTTTCTTGCCAAAAGGAAGACGATTTGAAGCATTTACTGATGAAGATCAAAGACTATAGCCTTCAGTATGGATTACAACTCAACATAAAGAAATCAGAAATCCTCACAACTGGACCAATAAGCAAAATCATGATAAATGAAGAAAAAATTGAAGCTGTCAAGGATTTCATTTTACTTGGATCCACAATCAACACCCATGGAAGCAACAGTCAAGAAATCAAAAGATACATTGCATCGAGCGTATCTGCCACAAAAGATCTCTTTAGAGTGTTAAAAAGCAAAGATGTCACATTGAAGGCCAAGGTGAGCCTGACCCACGCTGGTGTTTTCAGTTGCCTCATATGCAAGGAAGACCGAAGAACTGATGCCTTTGAATTGTGGTGTTGATGAAGAATATCGAATGTGCCAGGAACTGCCAAAAGACTGAACAAATCTGCCGTCTAAAAAGTACAACCAACAAGAATGCTCATTAAAAGTAGGGATGGCAAGACTACATTTCACATAATTTGGACATGTTATCAGGAGGAATCAGTTCCTGGACTAGAACATCATGCTTGGTAAAATAGAGGGTCAGTGAAAAAGAGGAAGATCCTTAACGAGATGAATTGATAGAGTGGCTGCAACAATGGGCTCAAGCATAACAATGATTGTGAGGATGGCACAGGATCAGAGTGTGTTTCATTCTGTTGCACCCAAAGCCCATTGCTGTCAAGTCAATTCTAATATGGTCTCTATGAGCTGTAACCAACTCAACAGCACCTAACAACAACAACAACTACTAAACAATTGAAATGAAGGGAAGTATTGTGTGACGGTCAGGGACACTGAACCAGGATTCAAAATTCATGAATTTCATTTCCAAGTTTGCAAAACCTTGGACAAAACACCTTCATTCTCTTACTCTCACTTTCTGTATCTGAAAAATGGGTGCAAAAACAGATGCACTGTTCCCTGACATGAAGAAAGGATAAGCAATGTGAAAAAGATTTCTGAGATATAAAGTACTGTGTTCAAGACATCCATGGCAATCCATTCTGAGGCTCTGTGTATGTACATGTTTGTCAATTGATATTTAGATATTTTTAACACAGTATTTATCATTCTTCATTTCAATGACCTATTTAGATAGATTCCCCACACACCTACTCCAAGACCCTGGGTGCAGAGATTGTATTTAGTTCATCACATATTATATGTATAACTGTTGAAATTTAGTGTTACATTCCTATTTATGCATTTATTAATTCATACATTAATTCAATTAGCATAAATGTCTGCTAAATGCAAGATAAACATTAGAGTGGAGTCAATTAAATCTGGAAGTTTTAATGCATTAATGTGATTGGCTTATAGAACTGTGGGCCATAAATCCTAAATATAAACTTTATTCCTGCTATTCCTTCTCTATGTTTAAACTTTGATAAACATAACAATAACATAAATTTTATTGAATGCATACTATTTATCATACTGTGTAATAATCACTCTGCATGCATTCTTTTATTTAAACCTCCAAATAAAATCAAAGAAGTCAGTACTATTATTATAACTATATAGGAAACTGAGGCTTGGAGATGTTAATAATTTGTTTGAGGTCACAGAACTAGTAAATACTGAAGTAAAAATTCAAAAACTGTTCTCTCTGATTTATTCCTGCATGTATTCATCCATTCACACAACAAATATTTATTAAGTTCTTACTATGTGCAAATAATTAAAAAATGATCGCAAAGTACATCAACAGGGAACTGTCAGAAATTCAAGCCAGATTTATGAAGAGGATGTGGAATGAGGAATATCATTACTGATGTCAGATGGACCTTGGCTGAAAGCAGAGAATACCAGAAGGATGTTTACCTGTGTTTCATTAACTATGCAAAGGCATTCAACTGTGTGAATCATAACAAAGTACGGATAACATTGCAAAAATGGGAATCGCAGAACACTTACTTGTGCCCATGCCAAACCTGTACATAGGCCAAGAGGCAGTTTTTCAAACAGAATGAGGAGATGCTGTGTGGTTTAAAATTGGGAAAGGTGTGTGTCAGGGTTGTATTCTTTCACTATACCTATTCAATCTGTATGCTGAACAAATAATCTGAGAAGCTGGACTGTATGAAGGAAAATACAGCATCAGGATTGGAGAAAGACCCATTAACAACCTGAGATATCCAAATAACACAACCTGACTTGCTGAAAGGGAGGAGGACTTGAAGCACTTACTGATGAAGATCAAAGACTCAGCCTTCAGTATGGATTGCACTTCAACATAAAACAAAAATTGTCCCAACTGGACCAATAAGCAACATAATGATAAATGGAAAATATATTGAAGTTGTCAAGGATTTCATTTTACTTGGATTCATAATCAAAGTCCACAGAAACAGTGGTCAAGAAATCAAATAATGTATTGCTTTGGGCAAATCTGCTGCAAAAAAACTTCTTTAAAGTGTTAAAAAGCAAAGATGTCATTGAGGGCTAAGGCACTCCTGACCTAAGCCATGGTATTTTTAATTACCTCATATGCATGCTAAAGCTGGACAATGAATAAATATGGTGAAAGAAGAATTGACGCCTTTGAATTTTGGCATTGGTAAAGAATATCAAATGAACTGAATGGACTTACAGAAAAATGTACAAATCTGTCCTGGAAGAAGTACAGCCAGAATTCTCCTTAGAAGCAAAAATGGTGAAACTTCACCTCACTTATTTTGGACACGTTATCAGGAGGGACCAGTCCCTGGCAAAGAATCATGCTTGGTAAAGTAGAGGGTCAGTCTAAAAGAGGAAGACCCTCAATAAGATTGATTGACACAGTGGCTGCAACAATGGGCTCAAACATATCAGGGTTGTGAAGATGTCTCAGGACCAGATGGTGTTTCCTTCTGTTGTACGTAGGGTCACTATAAGTCAGAACTGACTCGATGGCACATAACAACAACCTGACATGTAGTAGAAAGATATTAAGCATGAAAAATATGATTAACTGATTAATTACAATATTGACAATTTCTTTTTTTTTTTTAAAGACATTTAAAGGTGTTTAAATTAGTAGTTCCAAGTTCAGAATATTATTATTATATTCTAAACATACAGAGGCTCTTTCTTTCTGATACGTATCTTATGGAGGTGGGGTGGGCATAGTCAACTTCTAGTCTCATGTTCAAGAAGTCCCTGACTACAACCGGTTTCCTGCTTAGTTCTGATATTTTCAGAAAACAATTTAGATTTTAATCTTTAAAGTGGCATCTGCATTCAGGACTAAATACCATGGAACTATGATACATCAGCTAAAACTATGAGTGTGTGGCTCTTGGATAAGTGTTCTCCCAAGTAGCCCAATGGCTCTGAGGTTGGCCTCCAACAGGGACTTGTCAAGAATGAATTCCTTTGCAGCTGTAAGAACTGGCTCACCAGACTTAATGGTCTGAATGAGACTAGAGGAACCCCTAAAATATGGCACCCGGGCACTCTGTTCACCCAGAACTAAAACCATTCCCTAGTCTACTCTTCAGACAAAGATTTGGCTAGACTATAAAACATAAAATAATACTTGTGAAGAGTTTGCTCCTTAGTTCAATCAGATACATGAGACCAAATGGGTGGGTCTTGTCAGGTGGCAGGATGAAAAGGTAGGAAAGGACAGGAACTGGCGAACGAACAAAAGAAACCCAGGGCAGAAAGGGGGAGCATGCTGTCACATTGTAGGAATTGCGACTAATGTCACATAACAATACGTGTATAAATATTTGTATGAGAAATTAACTTGAGCTGTAAACGTTCACCTAAAGCACCATAAAAAATAAGTAAATTAAAAAGGAGGCTGTAAGTGGAGAAGCAGAAAACAACTACTCTTGCCATCTCTTGCCACTCTTGCCATCCTTGTGGGGAGGAGAATGTATGTTTTGAAACCTGTCAGCAAGCTTACTGTGAAAGATATTATATTTCGGTCTGCGTTGGCCACACACAGTCTCGGTCTCAACTACTCCACCCTGCCATTGTAGTGCAAAAGCAGCCATTCTTGTGGTTGTTACCCAGCCCATTGTTGTTAAAAAAAAAGTCAGCTTTCTACTCATAGCGACCCAATGTGACAGGGCAGAACTGCCCCTGTTGCAATGAATTAGCTAGGGTTTTCTAAGCTGTAATATTAAAAAAAAAAAAATTGGTTACCTGGTTTGATATATTTCAATCTTGTAGGACCTTAACTTAGTTTGTTAAAGAATTTCTTGTCTCTGCACCTAGAGGCCCTGTTTGATAAATTTAAATATATTTGTGGACAAAGTTTCTGCTGCAACTGCAATCTGTGTTAAAAGAATGAGTGGAACTTGTAGTTTAACTTAGTTTCACCAAAGGACTCTCAGCTGGCTTAGATTCTGATTCTGCCGTTTAGAATGTGTGTGACCTTGGACAAGTTACTTAAGTCATTGGAGCTTCTGTTTCTCTGTATATAAAACTAAAACGCTCATAACAGGATAGTTAGAAAGATTAGTTTCTGTAAACATAGGGTTTTTCTCAGTATATGAACACCTAAAAAGTGTTCAGTATTTGTTCTTTTCACTCCCTCCTGTTAGTTTCTTCAATTTAAGTTCTAGAACAGGCTACTTAGTATTGTAGGTTATCATTCATTATATATCCTAGAATTCCAGTATGATTCTAATTATACATATTATACTCCAGAAATTCCAGTGTTTCTCTGGCAATTAACACCATTCAGAATGCCTCCCATTAAAGTGATACAGAAATTAAAAATCTTACGTATATTACACATGTCATCTCTATTTTCCTGATTTTCTCGATGAGTATGTCGCCCAAGAAATGAAGACAGTTGGTTGATGTTATAGGGTTATTTAGTGTTTTTTTTTTTTTTTTTTTAAAGTCCTCTAGTTTTACTTTGTAACTCAGCTTGCATATTTCCCCCAGCGCAGTTTATAGCCCAGGGCCAAACCACATGTCAGGCAGTGTATCCTGGGTTGGGATTTGAGAAATAGAGTCACCAATTTAGACTATATGGCAATTAAAATGCGGAGACAGTGCAAGAAAGAGTGCTGAATACATTAACATTTATAACATATTAGCTCTGGGAATTTTTCCCCCCCAGGGGCAAATGGCAGGAAAGAAGTGGTAGAGTATTTGCCTTTAGTAAAGAGGTGGAGGGATGAACCCTGGTGCCTTTAAGGTTTAACCACTAAAGTTCTAGCAAAATCAGCTTCTATGATAAGGCATACCAGCAGCTTCTGCATGTTTTGCAATTTTCAGTGCACTGCTCTGCTTTCACACTTCAATAATTCATTTTCTAGCACTTAGAATCCAGAAACCTGCTTTCACTGATATAGCTAAAATGCAAGGAACAGAGTTTAATAACAATCATCTCCACTTATCTCATTCCCCAGTAAATTGTGTTGGAAAACATGTGTAAATAGTGTCAAGCAAACGGGACATTTATGGTCTCCTTTAGAGTGTGTTCTGTTTGAATTCTAGATTTAGTGACTTTTAGAGGGTAACCACTTTCCATAACAGAAATGCAAAACTCTAAAGTTTCTAATCCTTTCATAGAATCATAGAATCTTCAGACTTAGATTCAGATTGAACTAATACATAAAAAAAAAAAAATACATAGGGAGCATCAATTTGTCCTTATAGGGTTCTGTATGGTTTTATTCTCTGTGTGGCAGATGATATCACTCCCGATTTACAGACGACATGCCTTAGATTGTTAGAGGTTAAATTATTTTCCTGTGGTTGGAGTTGAGATAGAGCTTAAAACCAAAGCAAACCTGTTGCCGTTGAGTCTGTTCTGACTCATAGTCTATTCTCAACTTCTGTCCCATGGAGAGATAATTTCTACAAAATCTTTGAGAGGAGAAACTCAAACAGGTTTGAACACTTCTCATAATGAGAGATTAATTACCAACTTCACTCTTTAGAAAATAAGTTTAAAAATTAAAATGATCATTACTGATTCTGGAAGTTACTTCCACTCTGAAAAGGCATCACTTCTGGTTATAGAGAGATACCTTCTTTGGACATAGCCACAGCGCAAATTTAACATACTTTCTCATGTTCAAATATTGCACAATGACTGGATATGTCAAATAAACAAAATAACCCTCTAAGAAATGCAAATTAAAACTATGATGAGATTCCATTTCACACCAACAAGGCTGACATTAATCCAAAAAACACAAAATAATAAATGTTGGAGAGGCTGTGGAGAGATTGGAACTCTAATACACCGCTGGTGGGAATGTCAAATGGTACAACCACTTTGGAAATCTATCTGGCGTTATCTTAAACAGTTAGAAATAGAACTACCATAAAAAAAAAAAAAAACCATACAGCCCAGAAATCCCACTCCTCGGAATATACCCTAGAGATACAAGAGCCTTCACACGAACAGATATATGCACACCCATGTTTATTGCAGCTCTGTTTACAATAGCAAAAAGCTGGAAGCAACCACGGTGTCCATCAGCGGATGAATGGGTAAATAAATTGTGGTATATGCGCACAATGGAATACTACGCATCGATAAAGAACAGTGACGAATCTGTGAAACATTTCATAACATGGAGGAACCTGGAAGGCATTATGCTGAGCGAAATTAGTCAGAGGCAAAAGGACAAATATTGTATAAGACCACTATTATAAGATCTTGAGAAATAGTAAAAACTGAGAAGAACACATACTTTTGTGGTTACGAGGGGGGGAGGGAGAGAGGGAGGGAGAGGGTTTTTTATTGATTAATCAGTAGATAAGAACTGCCTTAGTTGAAGGGAAGGACAACACTCAATACATGGAAGGTCAGCTCAATTGGACTGGACCAAAAGCAAAGAAGTTTCCAGGATAAAATGAATGCTTCAAAGGTCAGCGGAGCAAGGGTGGGGGTCTGGGGACCATGGTTTGAGGGGACTTCTAAGTCAATTGGCAAAATAATTCTATTATGAAAACATTCTGCATCCCACTTTGAAATGTGGCGTCTGGGGTCTTAAATGCTAACAAGCGGCCATCTAAGATGCATCAATTGGTCTCAACCCACCTGGAGCAAAGGAAAATGAAGAACACCAAGGTCACACGACAACTAAGAGCCCAAGAGACAGAAAGGGCCACATGAACCAGAGACCTACATCATCCTGAGACCAGAAGAACTAGTTGGTGCCCGGCCACAATCGATGACTGCCCTGACAGGGAGCACAACAGAGAACTCCTGAGGGAGCAGGAGATCAGTGGGATGCAGACCCCAAATTCTCATAAAAAGACCATACTTAATGGTCTGACTGAGACTAGAGGAATCCCGGCGGCCATGGTCCCCAGACCTTCTGTTGGCACAGGACGGGAACCATCCCCGAAGGCAACTCATCAGACATGAAAGGGACTGGTCAGTGGGTGGGAGAGAGATGCTGATGAAGAGTGAGCTAATTATATCAGGTGGACACTTGAGATTGTGTTGGCGTCTCTTGTCTGGAGGGGGATGGGAGGATAGAGAGAGAGGGAAGCTGGCAAAATTGTCACAAAAGGAGAGACTGAAAAGGCTGACTCAATAGGGGGAGAACAAGTGGGAGTACGGAGTAAGATGTATGTAAACTTACATGTGACAGACTGATTGGATTTGTAAACGTTCACTTGAAGCTTAATAAAAGTTAATAAAAAAAATGGCTAATACACTGGCAAAGCCAATAAAATGGACCGGTTAAAACTGAAAAAAAAAAAAAAAAAACCCTCTAAAGAGGTCTTCTTTACAATGATTTCAAATACTGAAAAAAAATAAATGTCTGAGGGCAAATGAGGTGTGCTTTAAGCTCACGGGTACCATATACACAGATATTTTTACTAAAAAGCTAAAGATAATTTCCTGAAAAATTTATTTACTGATGTTTAGGTACCATAAGCAACAATGGCAATTCTGTTTGATTGTTTACCCATATTGCTGTAAAGTAATCCAATTGGAACTATCGCTGAGTGAAGAATTTAAGACCATCATCTATATCAGCTTGAACTCCGAAGGCCACCAATATTTAACAGGCCTATAACAAACACTTTATCAATGTGTCCCCAATGATTTAAATGTTATGTGAAGGTGCTTGGGCTCTCTTGTGAACATTAAGACTGTGACCCATGATGGAGCCTTTGTATATCTTTGATTACTTGATATTAATGTAAATAACAATTGCAATCATAACAGCTAATAATTTTTTAAGCACCCAGTTTATATTAGACACTCCGCCAGCTAAATTGTATATTTTATATATTTTAGCGGGGCAAGGTAAAATAGAAACATGGGCAAGGTTTGTTGTATTCTCACAATTTTACAAATGACCTCAGAAAAGTTAAGTAATTCCTCTATAGACAGTAAAGGCCTGAGCTGTAACTCCAACCCAAGTCTCTTTGACAGCAAAGTAGGGCTTCACTCCTCACTGCCAGTTTTGAATATTTGAGATCAGAATAAACTTCACTATGATAATAAGAGTGTCATTTTTCTAAATAGTGAGAGGGCAGAGTTTGTATCAGCTGGGTGCTCAGCAACCCTCTTCTATCACTACCTTCTGCTGATTGGTCTCTAGGTGAATTAGAAATAAACTGCTATTATAGCAACCCACTGAGACTTGGTGGTTTATCACTTAGAGTAGTAAGAGATAACTAATACACAGACTATGAGACATGCTTAATATTTCCAGTAACGTGGTCAATCAAATCTCTGCAAATCAAGCCCATTTTATTGCAGAGAAAAATATTATAATAGCATTAATTCCACTTCTCTTTCAGAAAAGAGTGTCAAGCTAACTTTGTTCAAAAGATTAAAGAAAGAGGGTGTGTTACTCTAGAATGCTGAATGGCTGCAAAATTGGCTGGCACGTCGTCGTAGCACCCTTAACAAGAAAGCACTAGTGCTCAAAATCCTTGGGAACAGAAAGTGGAAGTCAAGTCTTTTTCAGTGTTTGAGATGAAGTGAAATGTCAAAAGGAAATGATAATATGCCAAAATGAAACTATGGTATCTTTAGCAACAAAAGAGCAGGCAGGTTTTGAGTAAGATTTAAGAAGTTAAAACGTTAAAGTTAAGTGTACAGTTGAATCAATCTCCCTCTCTCACTTACCATCCTGAATATTGATTAAAAATGTTAACTTCAATAAGAATAATACCCACTATTGAGGACCTTTTTGCTATAAAAATATTGCTATGCATTTTACACATTATTACCATTCAAAACGGCACCATAAAGCAAGCATTATTTTAGCCTTTTTTGTTTTGTTTAGGGAAATGGATTTAAGAGTTTAATAAGATGCCTATGGTCACTTGATAGGTACCGTTAGTAAATGGGATACAACTACCTATTGATCCTGCTCAACCTATGACCCTTCAGGCCTGCATCTCTAACAACTTGATGACAACTCTTAGTATTTTCACTTGTGAATTTCTAAACAGTAAAACTCATAATGTTTATTGAGCCTCCTACTACTTTACTACTTAGCCACTCCCCAGATATAGATTCTACTGGCCACTCCTTCTTTTGGCTTGCCTAGCGCCACCTTTTTCCTGTTCTCTTTCTTACTGTAGCTTCTTCTCAGCCTCCTTCACTCTGCCCTTCACTCAAAGACTTGACCTACATCTTGTCTTACAGGAAAAAACTTCTGTTTTTTTCAGTTTCCCACACAGTTGCTTAACACTTGAAATTTTTTCCACAGTAGAGTGTCACCATAGAATTGATGTTTGGGGTTCATACGTTCTTTTTTTTTTTATATTTTATTGTGTTTTAGATGAAAATTTACATATCTAATTAGGTTCCCATTTAACAGTTTTTAATACAAATTGTTCTGTGCATTGATTACAATATTCACAATGTATCAGCATTGTCATTATTTCCATCCTGTTTGTTCCATTTCCATTGATCTAGTTTCTTTTCCCTTCCTTGCCTTATCATCTTTGCTTTTGAGTAAAACTTGATAATTTGGTCACATATAGTTGATTGTTCAAGGCACACATTACTCATGATTGATCCTGTTTATTTTATAAGCTAATCTATTATTTGGCTGAAGGATGATCTCCAGGAGTGGCTTCAGTGCCAAGTTAAAAGGGTGTCTTAGGGCAATAGTCTCAGGGGTTCTTGCAGTCTCTGTGTAGTAGGTCTGGCCTTTTTTAGAAATTTGAATTTTGTTCTACATTTTTCTCCCATCCTGTCTGGGACCTTCTATTGTGTCCCTGGTCAGAGTAGTTGGTAGCGATAGCCAGGCACCATCTAGTTCTGGTCTGAGTTTAGAAAAGGCTGTGGGCCATGTGGGCTATTAGTCCTGTGGATTAGTTTCTTCTTTGTGTGTTTGATTTCCTTCATTCTCTTTTGCTCCAGATGAGTAGAGGTCAATAGTTATATCTTAGATGGCTGCTAGTAAGCTTTTAAGACTCCAGAGGCTACTCATCAAACTAGGGTGTAGAACATTAGCTTTATGAACTATTTAATGCCAATTGACTAAGTTTCCCACAAGACTATGGTCCGAAGCCTTTTAACCCAGTAAACCAATCCCATAAGTTGATTGTATACGTCTAGAAAGCTTTCATAACTGTGCCCCATGTGCTTTGTTGTATATAAGGATTTATACATAGCACACACAAACATGTATTTTTATATGCCTACAGATACACCTATACCTGCACACGCATACACTCACATATGCCTTCTTATACACACACGCATACACTTCTACCTATGTAACCGCACACATTTTTTTGGTTGTTATTACTGTTGTTGCAAAGTTGTATAAGTTATAGCATTTACTGTAGTTGTCCTTTTTGCTTACGTACTTCTTAGTGTCTTCATTTACCTTGGTCAAGTTGTGCAGAGTTCACCTATATTTGACATTGCCTTTCCTATCACCAAAAAATAAGTGTCTGCTATCTAGAAAGTGACTCATCCTCCTTCCCCCTTCTATACCTGGTAAGCATCAAACATTTTTTTTTCTATGCATATATTCCTGAATTTTTATAATAGTGGGAGCATACAGTATGTGTCTTTTTGTGATTGACTTAGTTCACACAGCATAATGTCCTCTAGATTCATCCATGTTATGAGATGTTTTGTGGGCTGATTATTATTTATTTTTACATAGTATTCCATTATATGTATGTACCACAGTTTGTTTATCAGTTCATCAGTTGATGGGCGTTTATGTTGTTGCTATGTTTTTGCTATTGTAAATAACACTGCAATGAACATAGGTGTGCATTTGTGCGTCACTGCTCTTATATCTCTTCAATACGTATTTAGGAGTAGGATTGCTGGATCATAGGGTATTTCTATTTCTAGCTTTTTGAGGAAGCTCCATACCATTTTCCATAGTGATTGGCCAATTTTACAACTCCACCATCAGTATATAAGAGTTCCAATCTCCTCACAACCTTGCCAGATTTGTCGTTTTGTTTTTTTTTTTTTTTTGGTCAGTGCAAATTTTATAAAAAGGGGGAGGGATATGGTATCTCATTGCATCTCTCCAATGGCTAATGATTGAAAGCGTCTTTTCATGTGCTTGTTGTCCATCAGGATGACCTCTTTGGCAAAGTGTCTGTTCATGTTCTTTACCCATTTTTTCATAGGATTGTTTGTCCTTTTGTTGTTGGGTTGTTAAAGTTTTCCATATATCTTAGAGATTAGACCCTTATCTGATGTGTCATTGCTGAATATTTTTTTTTTTTCCCAGTCTGTAAGTTCTCTTTTTACTCTTTTGGTAAAATTTTTTGATAAACATAAGTATTTAATTTTTAGGAGGTCCCATTTATCTAATTTATCTTCTGTTCTCATGCACTTTTAGTTGTGCTTGATAGAGTTTTTATGCCAAAAATTAGAATCTCTAATTTCGTCCTTATTTTATTTTCTAGGATCTTAATAGTTTTAGCTTTAACATTTAGGTCTTTGAACCATTTTGAGTTAGTTTTTGTGTATGGTGTGAGGTATAGGTCCTGTTTTATTTTTCTCTAAATGGATATTCAGTTTTGCCAGGACCATTTGTTAAAAAGGCTGTTTTTTTTTTTTGTTTTTTTTTTCCCAGTCTTTGAATGGACTTCAACCCTTTGCAGAAGATTAGCTGCTCATAGGTGGATGGATTTACCACTGGGTCCTCAAATCTATTCCATTGTTCTATGTGTCTGCCTGTCATGGTAACAGTGCCAGGCTATTTTGATTATGGTGGCTGTACAGTATCAGCTTACTATAGATTTTTATCAACTGCTGCAGTCTGAAATTGATCAAACATGCAATCAAGATGCACTGATAACTAATGGCAATTGGAATGCGAAAGTTGGAAACAAAAAAGAAAGATCAGTAGTTGGAAAATATGGCCTTGGTGATAGAAACAATGCCGGAGATCGAATGATAGAATTTTGCAAGACCAATGACTCCTTCTTTGCAAATGACTTCTTTCACCAGCATAAACGGTGACTATACACATGGACCTTGCCAGATGTAACACACAGAAATCAGATTGACTACATCTGTGGAAAGAGACGATGGAAAAGCTCAATATCATCAGTCAGAACAAGGCAAGGGGCCGACAGTGGAACAGACCATCAATTGCTCATATGCAACTTCAAGCTGAAACCGAAGAAAACCAGAGCAAGTCCACAAGAGCGAAAATATGACCTTGAGTGTATCCCACCTGAATTTAGAGACCATTTCAAGAACAGATTTGATGCATTGAACACTGGTGACCGAAGACCAGACAAGTTGTGGAATGAATCAATGAAGAAAGCAAGAGGTCATTGAAAAGACAGGAAAGAAAGAAAAGACCAAGATGGATGTCAGAGGAGACTCTGAAGCTTGCTCTTGGGCGTCGAGCAGCTAAAGCAAAACGAAGAATTGATGAAGTAAAAGAACTGAACAGAAGATTTCAAAGGGCCTCTCAAGAAGACAAAGTAAAGTATTATAATGACATGTGCAAAGAGCTGGAGATGGAAAACCAAAAGGGAAGAACATGCTTGGTGTTTCTCAAGCTGAAAGAACTGAAGAAAAAATTCAAGCCTCGAGTTGCAATAGTGAAGGATTCCATGGGGAAAATATTAAATGATGCAGGAAGCATCAAAAGAAGATGAAAGGAATACACAGAGTTATTATAACAAAAAGAATTAGTCAATATTCAACCACTTCAAGAGGTGGCATATGATCAGGAACCGATGGTACCAAAGGAAGAAGTCCAAGCTGCTCTGAAGGCATTGGCAAAAAACAAGGCTCCAGGAATTGATGGAACAGCAATTGAGATGTTTCAACAAACACATGCAGCACTGGAGTTGCTCACGCATCTATGCCAAAAACGTGGAAGACAGCTTCCTGGTCAACTGATTGGAAGAGATCCATATTTATGCCTATCCCCAAGAAAGGTGATCCAACCAAACGTGGAAATTATAGAACAATATCATTAATATCACACACAAACAATATTTTGCTGCAAATCATTCAAAAATGGCTGCAGCAGTATATCAACAGGGAACTGCCAGAAATTCAAGCCGGTTTCAGAAGAGGATGTGGTACCAGGGATATCATTGTTGATGTCAGGTAGATCCTGGCTGAAAGCAGAGAATACCAGAAGCATGTTTACCTGTGATTTATTGACTATGCAAAGGCATTCAACTGTGTGGATCATAATAACCTATGGAAAACACTGCAAAGAGTGGGAATTCCGGAACACTTAATTGTGCTCATGAGGAAACTTTACATAGATCAAGAGCCAGTTGTTCGGACAAAACAAGGGGATACTGATTGGTTTAAGGTCAGGAAAGGTGTGCGTCCAGGTTATATTCTTTCACCATACCTATTTAATCTGTATGCTGAACAAATAATCTGAGAAGCTGGACTATATGAAGAAGAACGGGGCATCAGGATTGGAGGAAGACTCATTAACAACCTGCGTTATACAGATGACACAACCTTGCTTGCTGAAAGTGAAGAGGACTTGAAGCACTTACTACTAATGGAGATCAAAGACCACAGCCTTCAGTATGGATTACACCTCAACATAAAGAAAACAAAAATCCTCACAACTGGACCAATGAGCAACATCATGATAAATGGAGAAAAGATTGAAGTTGTCAAGGATTTCATTTTACTTGGATCCACAATCAACAGCCATGGAAGCCGCAGTCAAGAAATCAAAAGATGCATTGCATTGGGTAAATCTGCTGCAAAGGACCTCTTCAAAGTGTTGAAGAGCAAAGATGTCACCCTGAACACTAAGGTGAGTCTGACCCAAACCATGGTATTTTCAATCGCATCATATGCATGTGAAAGCTGGGCAATGAATAAGGAAGATGGAAGAAGAGTTGACACCTTTGAATTGTGGTGTTGGCAAAGAATATTGAATATACCATGGACTGCCAAAAGAACGAACAAATCTGTCTTGGAAGAAGTGCGGCCAGATGCTCCTCAGAGGCGAGGATGGCGAGACTGAGTCTTACATGCTTTGGACATGTTGTCAGGAGGGGTCAGAGTAGGGCATCATGCTTGGCAGAGTGCAGAGTCATTGGAAAAGAGGAAGACCCTCAATAAGATGGATTTACACAATGGCTGCAACAATGAGCTCAAGCATAACACCGATTGTAAGGATGGCACAGGACCGGGTAGTGTTTCGTTCTGTTGTGCATAGGGTCGCTATGAGTCGGAACCAACTTGATGGCATCTAACAACAACAACATAGTAAACTTTGAGATTAAGAAGTATTCTTCTTCAATATTGCTTTAGTTATGTGGGCCCTCCTGCTTTCCACATAAAGTTGGAGATTAGTCTTTCCATTTTATTAAAATTGTTGTTGACATTTGGATTCGGATTGCCTTTTATCTATAGGTCAGTTTGTGTAGTATTGACATTTTGTCAATGTTAAGTCTTCCAATCCATGAGCATGGGATATTTTTCCATTTATATAGGCCTCTTTTTGTTGCTTGCAGTAGTGTTTTATAGTTTTCCTTATATAAGTCTTTAACCCTACTGGTTAGGTTTATTTTTAGATATTTTATCCTTTGGGAGGTTATTGTAAATGGTATTGTTTTCTTGATTTCTTTTTTGGAGTTCTTCTTGTTAGTATAGACAAACTCATCTGATTTTTGTATGCTGATCTTGTTCCAGTAACTTTCTTGTAGAGTCTCTGGGATTTTCTATGTATAGGATCATGTCATCTGTGGATACAGATATTTTTACTTTTTGTTTTTCAGTTTGGATAACACTTTATTTCCCTTTCTTGCCTTATCTCTCTGGCTAAGGCTTCCAGTACAATATTGAATAAGAGTGTTTATAATGGACATCCTTGTCTTGTTCCTATTCTCAAGGGGAATGCTCTCAATCTTTCTCTGTTGGGAGTAACGTTGCCTGTTGGTTTTGCATATATGTCCTTAATTGTGTTGAGGTATTCCTCTTCTATTTTTATTTTGCTGAGTGTTTTTATCAGCAAAGGGTGTTGGATTTTATCAAATGCCTTTTCTGCATCAATTGAGATGATCCTGTGATTCTTTTCCTTTGTTTTCTTTATGTGATGAATTACGTTGAATGATTTTCTAATGTTGAGCCACGCTTGCATCCCTGGTATGAATCCCACATGATCATGGTGTATTATTATTATTATTTTAAATGTGCCATTGAATTCTGTTACCTAGAATTTTGTTGAGAATTTTTGCATCTATATTCATGAGAGATACTGGTCTGTAGTTTTCTTTTTTTGTGATGTCTTTGCCTGCTTTTGGTATCAGGGTTATACTTGATTCATAGATTGGTTTAGGGAGTATTCCTTCTTTTTCAATGTGCTGGAACAGTTTGAGTGGAGCTGGTGTCAAACTCTTCTTTGAATGTTTGGTAGAATTCTCCAATGAAGCCATATCGGCCTGGGTTTATTTTTTGCTTGGAGTTTTTTTTTTTTATGATTTCTTCAATTTTTTCTTTTGTTATTGTCTGTCCGGATTTTCTACCTTTATTCATGTTAGTTTAGATAAGTAGTATGTTTCTAGACATTTGCCCATTTCTTCTAGGCTTTTAAAGTTTTGGGTTATAATTTTTCATAATATTCTGTTATGATCCTCTATCTCATTTGGTTCTTTCGTAGTGTCACCCATTTCATTTCTTGATTTGGTTATTTCCCCATTCTCAGCCTTTTCATTTTTCAACTTGGCCAGTAGTTTGTCAATTTTATTGATCCTTTCAAAGAACCAACTTCTAGTCTTGTTGATTCATGTTTTTTTTTTTTTTTTCTAGTTCATTTATTTCTGTTCTATTCTTCATTATTTCCTTTCTTCTGGTAACTATGGTCTTTGTTCGCTCTTCCTTTGCTATTTGTTCAAGTTGTGAGGTTACATTATTAATTTTGGATCTTTCTTCTCTTTGGATGTATGCATTTACTGCTATAATTTTTCCTCTGAGCACTGCTTTTGCTGTGTTCCAAAGGATTTGGTATGTTGTGCTTACATTTTCGTTTGATTCTAAGTATTTTTTATTCCATTTTTCATTTCTTCTATTACCAGTAGTTTTTAAATAACGTGTTATTTAGCTTCTATTTATTTTTTTTCCTTGTTCTTCCTGTTATTGATTTCTAATTTTATAGTGTTACGGTCAAAGAAGATGCTTTGTATTATTTCAGTGTTTCTTAGTTTATTGAGGCTTGCTTTGTAGCTTAAAATATGGTCTATACTGGAGAATATTCCATGTGTGTTTGAGAGGAAGATGTATTGTCCTGCTGTTGGGTGATGTGTTCTGTATACGTCTGTGAGGTTGAGTTGATTGATTATGTTATTTACATATTCTTTATCTTTGTGGGTTTTCATTCTAGTTGTTTTGGCCATTATAAATAATAGCGTATTAAAGTTTCCTCCTATTATTACAGAACTGTCCATTTCTCTTTTCAATTCTGTTATAGTTTGTTTTATACATTTTTAGAGCTCTGTCATTGGGTACATGAATATTTATTATTGTTATGTCTTCTTGGTGAATCAACCCTTTAATCATTATATAATGTCCTTCCTTGTCTTTTAAAATGGATTTAATTTTAACTCAAAGTCTATTTTATGAGATATTATCTATTCCTGCTCTCTTTGGTTACTGTTTGCTTTATATATATTTTTTTCCATTCTTAGATTTTTAACCTATTTGTATCTTTGTTTCTAAGTTGTGTCTCTTGTAGGCAACACATTGATAGGTCATGTTTTTTAATCTATCCTGCCACTCTCTGCCTTTTGACTGGTGCCTTTAGCTCACACATTCTTGGAGGAGAAATGCATTTTATTCTTTATATACAGTCTGTATTTTATGTTGCATACTTATGCGAAGGAAATTTTCTCTATAAGTCTTACAAAGGAAAATGTGAAGGCACACATGGAAATCTGGTAACAACTGTGAATTGAGATATAAATAGAGAAGTCAAATACATGAAACATTTTCTTCAAGGCAGGAAAAATAGATCAAGGGAGACAGAAAAAGATTTGCTTCAGTGCTTGATAACTTGTTTTCTGCCAAATTCAAGGAATACAAATAACAATATTGACTTTGTAAGGTCAAAGTTACTGAATTTTAAACTAAATGACTACAGTAGAAGAAGTCTTTTTGATTCACATAAAAATCAGAAAAGCATGTCCCTTAGAAAAAAGCTCGAACTTGCCAGTCATTAGCATTTTAATCCTTAGATACATACAACAATATTTCTTATTAAAAAATATTCTGTGGGGTTATAGGAAAAGGTAATTAAGATTTATTAAGAGCCTATTTTTTTTATTATGGTTCCAGATTTTTACTATATTAATTTATTTAATCATCACAAAAGTCTTTTGAAGTGAATTATATTTTTCCCCCATTTTAAAGATCAGAAATTGTGGCTGAAATATTAGGTGAATTGCTCAAAGTCTTAAATATAGTAAGAGGCAGGGCCAGGATTTGAAATTAAGTCTGCCTAATATGGTCAAACATAATAATTTTAAATAAAATCAGTCTTTAATTATCAGCTATCAAGATAATTAGCCTTAGTTGTCTGTATTTATGATGCTGATAATCTGTAAATTTTATAAGGTACAACCTTATAATCTTGCTAATTGACAGCATAAAAAAAAAATCATAAAGACACCTACAATTTAAGATATGTTCAATTTATCATACTTTGCTGTAACATTTATGTTCCCAAACCAACTTACATTACCTTCTCTGTTCATGGACCCATACGAGTAAGTAATTTAATTTTTACCATCAATTTGTGTACCTTAAGAGGTGTGATTTTCAATGATACAAAATTACGTTCAAAATAATGACAGTAGTGCATGGGATTAGAACATATTATGTGGGGTCCTACTGCCTAGCTTAAAATCCTGATTTCAGTCACTTAAGTATGACCTTGGACAAGTTACTCCATCTTTTGATGCTTCAGTCTCAACACCTGTAAAATGGAGATGATCATAGTTCCCAGCTCATACAGCTGTTATGAGAATCTACTAACATAGACAGTACACTTGGAACATTGCCTGGCTTATAATAGGTGTTCAGTAAATGTAAATTATTTCTTATACTTCTATCCCTTTCCATTACCTCCCCTATGCATATAGAGTATACCGCTGGCCTACAATACTACTTGTGGATTACTGAAAACTCTGAGTCCTGCAATACCTCTATGCCTTTGCATGCATCGTTTCCTTTGCCTAAATGCTCTTCTCCTTTGGAGGCCTGGAAGACTCTCACTTTTCCATTAGAAACAAGTTCTGTCAACTCATCTCTGAAGATTTCCTTGATTTTTCTTGCCATGGTTAATTGATTTTCCTCTGAATTGCACAGTACCCAAGTACTCATCTATCAGAATATGTGACATTATTAATAAGGCTTATTTGTATATCTATTTTTACCCTTAAACATAGTTTCTTAAGTGGGAAGGATGATATAAGTTTCTGTACCTTCAACAAGTATGTTAATGGTAGATATTCAATAAATAAAAGTATCTTGAATAAATGAATGAATGAGTGTGGATGATAATTTAAAAACAATGGATGTATTATTTTTATTCTAGATAGGATTTTCACTATAATGTTTTGTTGGGATTTTGTGATAATTCTGTTTTACATGATGCAATATAATTAATGAGGTTCTCTTAATATTAGAAATGAACATTTTGGGTCTAGATTCTATTCTATAATAAAGCATGCTATAATGAGATTTCAGGATATTTGAAGCAGGATTGTGAATAGTAAAATCACAGTTTGTGTGTGTGTGTGTGTGTGTGTGTGTGAAGAGTAAAATTCTTAACTTTTGAGGAAGTAAGGAAAGGGAAGGGAAAAAAAGCCAGGATTGGCTCCTTCTTCTATTATTGAGCGTCAGACCTGCTCTCCAAATCTTCACATTGACTCCCTCATTTCTCATTCAATTTATAGGTGAGGGTAGGCAATCTACAACATCACAAAGTGATAATGATATTTTATTTTGCAATGTTTTGCAAACATAGTATGTATGTACGTGTGTGTTTTGAGTCAGGTTTATTGAGGAATAACTTACATACTATTAAATGCCTATGTGTTTTCTATCACTCTCCACCATAAATTGAGTGACCATACATCTCATTTTGCTTGGTGTTGCAAGTTGGATTTTATGGGCAGGAGTGTTTGAAATGAACATTAAAGGGAAGGTGGTTTATTAGGGAGTCCACTTAGGATCCAACTCTGTAGAAGGGAAGAGAAAGACGCAGAATTGAACGGAGGAAAAATGGGAAATGTAATGCAATCTCTGTGGAAGCACCAGACAGTCCTAAGGTGCCTCCACTGAGATCACATTTCAGCTCCATCCTATGAAGCTAGGATGGGCCATAGAGAGTATTCCTGCTTAGAGCTGAGGAGGCTGAGCCTGTATATGCCCACATTGGACAGGTCATTGAGATAAGGGCTGCTCTTGGAAAGGGATGTGGTGTTGGGTGAGTTGATTCTGTTCACCTGAGACCATCTCCCTAAAGGGGGATCTGGGTACCTATTACAATATCCACCATATCTCATTGTTCCTGGCTTATTCCTGCTTTCCCAATACAGTTATTAGTTTTGTCTCCTTTCACACTCAAAAGAATCCTTATTTGAGACAAATTATATGAGTATCCTACCCTTCATTCATGTTCCCTGGTAGCCATTCCACCATTATAGACCTGGAGGAAAGTAGAAGACAAAGGAAGAAAAAAACAATATAAGGAATATTCCAATAAGAAGGAAAGAAAAGCTTGAAAGCTAGAGCCTTTCAGCTATGGGGGAGTGTAGGCAGGGAGAGAGACAGTAAGAGGGCAAAGAGGAGTGTGTCCTTACTTTCCTACTGTCACTGTTGAACCTAGAGAAGCAGAGGGGAATAGAAACATCCAGAGAGGTATGGGGCCTGGAGATGCCTGTGAACATCAGAAGCATCCCTTTAGAGACCCACTTCCCTATATAGCTTATAGCTTCAAGAGACCAGGCTTCAAGTCTCTAGAAGAAGCTCTGTGTGTGGCACTATCAAGATGGCACAGGGTTATAGCACCATGGCAGCAGGCATGTGGAATATGTCTAGATAGGAAGGTTGAAAAAACTCTACTGGATCCCACAGCATGGAATGAGGTGTGCAGAAAAATGGGAATCCTTGCATGTCCTGGTATGGGGACATCAATGTGCTAATAGACCTATGAAGATTTCCAGTGAGAGCAGTGACCCTCATTTATAAGATTTCACTCCAGCAGTATGTAGACCATACTTGATAAAAGCAGACCAGATAAGCCATTCTGCAGCAGAAACCAAAGAGATGCAGAGAATACAGAATGGATTCAAGGATCTCTTTTCCCCTGCCCCACTCTTATGGGTTGAATTGTGTCCCCAGAAAAGATATATTGAGGCCCTAAACCCTGGTATCTGTGAACGTGGCCTTATTTGGAAATGGTGTCTTAACATGAGGTCATACTGGAGTAGGGTGAGCCCTAATCCAATATGAGTAGTGCAATTATAAAAAAAAGAAGAGGGACAGAGATAGACGCAGAGGGAGGAATGGCATGTGATTATGGAGGCAGAGATGGAATTACGCTGCCACAAGCCAAGAAATACCTGGGACTACCAGAAGCTGGGAGACACAAGGAAGGATAATCCTCTAGAGTCTTTGGAGACAAAGTGACCCTCCCAACACTCTGAACTTAGGTTTATAGCCTCCAGAATTCTGTGAGAATAAATTTCTCTTGTTTTAAGATGCCTACTTTGTGGTAATTTGTTACTGAAAGCTTAGGAAACCAATACATCCACCAAGGCAACATTAAGTATGCCCCACTATTCAAACATCGTTGGTGCCCCACAATGATGATGTTTGAGTTTATGTAATACTCCTCCCCACACGTCTGTCAGTTTGTTGTACTGTGGTGGTTTGTGTGTTGTTGTGATGCTGGAAGCTTTGCCACCAGTATTTTAAATACCAGCATGGTCACCTATGATGGACAGGTTTCAGCAGAGTTCACAGACTAAGACAGACTAGGAAGAAGGACCTGGCAATCTACTTCTGAAAAATTGGACAGTGAAAACCTTATGAATAGCTGCAAAACATTGTCTGATATAGTGCCAGAAGATTCGCCCCTCGGGTTGGAAGACACTAAAAATACAACTGGGAAGAGTTGCCTCCTCAAACTAGAGTTAACCTTAATGACATGGATGGAGTCAAGCTTTGGTACCTTCATTTGCTGATGTGGCACGACTCAAAATGAGACAAAACAGCTGCAAACATCCATTAATAATGGGAACATGGAATGTACGAAATATGAATCTAGGGAAATTGGAAGTCATGAAAAATTAATTGGAATGCACAATGATCAATATCCTAGGCATTAGTGAGCTGAAATGGACTGGTATTGGCCATTTTGAATCAGGCAATCATATGTCTACTATGCTAGGAATGACAAACTGAAGAGGAATGGAATAGCATTTATCATCAAAAATAACATTTCAAGATCTATCCTGAAGCACAATGCTGTCAGTGATAGGATACTATCCATACAACTATGAGCAAAAGCAGTTAATACTACTATTATCAAAATTTACACACCAACCACTAACACCTAAGATGAGGAAATTGAAGATTTTTACCAACTTCTGCAGTCTGAAGTTGATCAAACATGCAATCAAGATTCATTGATAATTACTTGTGATTGGAATTCGAAAGTTGGAAACGGAGAATTGGTAGTTGGAAAATGGTGCCTTGGTGATGGAAATGACGCTGGAGATCACGTGATAGAATTTTGCAAGACCAATGACTTCTTCATTGCAAATACCTTTTTTCACCAACATAAACAGGGACTATACACATAAAAAAATAGACCTCGCCAAATGGAATACACAGGAATCAAATTGCCTACAACTGTGGAAAGAGAGAAGCCCTGGTGGCGTAGTGGTTAAGTGCAACAGCTACTAACCAAAGGATCGGCAGTTTGAATCCACCAGGTGCTCCTTGGAAACTCTATGGGAAGTTCTACTCCGTCCTACAGGGTCGACTCAAAATTGGGTGGAAAGAGAAAATGGACACACTCAAGACCATCAATCAGAACAAGGCCAGAGGCTGACTGAGGACGTATCCCAGACTGACTAAATTAGCCTAACTCCAATGCTCAGCATTAGAAAGATCATTGTTCTGAGATATTAGTTTCATTCTTAAAAACCCATTTCATTGGTCATAAAGGTAATGCCATATTTCAGTGATTCTGAGACGCATACTTTACGTGTTTTAACATTTCTGAAGTTGGGTTGCATCTTACAATTCATAGCAACTAACACTATGGGCCACACAGAGGTCATGGCAGTTGTCATTTCCTACACACACTAATATCAAAAGTACTAGTGTCAAAATTTGCTGAATATGAGAAAACTGAGAGGAAATCCTGAAGACAATAGTGATAGACTTGATTAAGGCATAAGAACTAATTAATGAGAAGGCATATCAGATATGTTTAGGAATATTCTCAAAACAGTTCTACATCATTGAAAAGCCAGCTTCAAAGGCCAGCACCAGCGACTTTGAGATTATATTTTAATGAATTATTTTAAGAATGCTGTATATCTAAGGCTTCTGATGGCATATATGGTGACGTTGTGTGGAAAAAGCATAGAAATTGAACCATCTGAATAAGAAAAATCAATCTTTAAATATGAAGATATTAGGAAAACCTTCAGCAGTTTACTGGGTTCGCATTTTCTTTTTTATGTTCGCGTAAGATTGATACATGGTAAAAAAAAAAAAAAAGCGTATATAATTAAGTGTAAAGGCATTCATTCATTAAATATAAAATACAAATGATAAATTATAAAAAATGTGTTAAACCTTTAACTAGAAATGTTTTTATCTTTCTAAAATACATAAACTAATGGTATCTTAAACAGTATGTTATAAAATACATAAAATGATGGTGCATATTACAGTCAATGGTGTATGTTTCCTGAGATTTAAATAATTTTTTTTTTTTTTTGCATTATTTCTGAATTGGCTCAAGCCATGAGTAAAGAAGATCTATAGGGTCTTTCAATGGCCCAGTGTCATTCCTGAGGATGACAAGAAGGGTACAGAAGTCAAAAAGATTAAACTTTTACATGAAAAATGACAGTTTTAAATGAAAAGAGACTTGGTAAACCTAAAGTGACTCAAAAAAAAAAAAAAAAAGGAACCAAATCCATCGTCATAGAGTCGATTCTGACTCATAGCAACCCTAAAGGACAGAGCGGTATTGCCAGATAGGATTTCCAAGGCTGTAATTTTTACATAAGCTGACTGCCTGGCACGTCATTCTCCTGAGGAGCCGCTGGGGGGTTGGAGCTGTCAACCTTTTGGTTAGCAGCCAAGCACTTAACCACTGCACCACCAGGGCTCCTTTCTAAAGCAGCTCAGTATTATTAATTGGCCAACTTAAAGCTGTCATGCTACCCAACAGATGGAGGAAATACATATAAGAAGGATTTGACCAGTTATGTTGTTGTTGTTCAACCCTATGCACAACAAAATAAAACACTTCCAGGCCCTACACCATCCTCATGATCATTGTTATGCTTGAGCCTACTGTTGCAGCCACTGTGTTAATCCATCTCTTTGAGGGTCTTCCTCTTTTTCTCTGACCCTCTACTTTACCAATCATGATGTCCTTCTCCAGGGACTGAGCCCTCCTGATAACATGTCTAAAGTATGTGAGATGAAGTCTCACCATCCTCACTTCAAAGGAGCGTTCTGGGTGTACTTCTTCCAAGACAGATTTGTTCCTTCTTTTGGCAGTCCATGGCATATTCAATATTCTTCCCCAATGCCACAATTCAAAGGCATCAATTCTTTGGTCTTCCTTATTCATTGTCCAGCTTTGACATGCATATTAGGCGATTAAAAACACCATGGCTTGGGTCAGGTGCACCTTAGCTTTCAAGGTGATATCTTTGCTTTTTAACACTTTAAAGAGGTCTTTTGCAGCAGATTTGTCCAATGCTTCATCTGATTTCTTGACTGCTGCTTTCATGGGTGTTGATTATGGATTCAAGTAAAATGAAGCCTTTGACCAGTTATAGGAAATGCAAAAGCTTTCATTTATGAGTTTTAATTGTACTTAATAAATATATGGCCTGGTTATACTCATCTGTGAAGATGAGGGAAAAACACCCTAGAATGGTTGAGTATACTGCCTAAGATTACAGTTAGTGTGACAGAGGTGAAATTTGAACTCAGCTCATTTCATTCCAAAGCCCTTTCTCTTCCCAATGTACCATGCCATCTTTTCTTTCTATACACTGTGTTTTTATTGTATGCAGTTTAATTCTGTTCCAATCTTTACTTGGGGGCTACCTGAACTAGGTAAGAGCAGGGAAAGATTCAATGGAACCCAGTGTAGCCAGGAAGGAATTTGTATTTGATTCATGATAACAGTTTTAACTTTCGGGGTGTGAATGAATGTGTCCACTTGAAACTATAATGAGGATTTAAAAAGGGAAGACCACTCTTTGCACACTTAAAATGAATCCATGGTTAAAGAGGCTGCTTAGGTTTGAAACCAATGAATATTTAATTAAGTGTTTAACTTCATTAAGAAGACTTCGTAAATGACTATCAAAGATGTTACACCTATTAATATCTTTTCCAGCTCATGAGTGTACCTACAGCTAAAGCATAGACAAGATGATCAAGATTAAAAGGATGCTGGGCTTGAAAGCTCTTTAAAAACACCTCATCTAGTGCCTTCCAACATATATTCTGCTCAACTCAGGTCCCTGATATTGTCTAAGAATAGGGGAACTTTTTGTCAAATGAGATGACAGGGTAATCACCTGGGAGAGACTCACATGGCCCATCAACCTAGCAAAGGCTTCAAGATATCCTGCAATTAAAAAGAAATCCAACTTATTAAATCCATTTACCCTGGCATTGTCATGTAAAATGGTTTCTGTGTGTTGTGACACATTTCAACATCCCAAGGAACAGATGGTTCCTAGAATACATTTCAGAAAATACTGATTTAATATAAATAATATAATACATCATTTTGGTTAAAATGGGGAAAAAGCAAAGATCAAAGAACCTGGGTGGCCTAGTCCAGACCATCTAGATGACAAATAATAGAGTTTGTGAGCCTACTCATCCAGCCCCATCTCTTTCTCCATCACAAAGACTTTAGAACCTAAAGTTCTGACCAGGCCTCCATGTGCTTCATCACATTTTATGGCCTTTAGTGATCTTACAAGTTTTGTATTTTTCCTTTTTGTTTTAGCATATACTGAAAGCACCAGGTTCCTCTTCTACAATTATGCAAAGCTTCAGCTTTGCTTCTTTTCAACATTTAATCAAATCTTGCTTAGTATCCTCCTCCACCTACTCCCCATAGCTGCTAATTGCTTTATATACATCTGTACCCTGAATATTCTTAATTGTGAAAGAGTTTGAATGGACATGATTTAAATTTGATTTACAAAAACCTCTTAAGTGGTCTTCATAGTCTTTAGTGCCAAGTAGTCTTACTTCTTTTCTGTTTGAAGAGGTGTTAATTAAATACTTTAAGTTAATTTAAAATTAACAGTGGGTATAATTTGATGTCTTTCTATCGAATCAGCAAGTTCTAAATGAAAACTATCAGGTCAAGAAAGTTCCTGCTTTAGGTGTGGTTAATCTAAGTGAATAGACTATTTCTGAGAATGAATCATCTGCCCTTCTGTAATTACATTATGTTGAAAGGAAATATCAAAACAGTATCTAGTCTGCTTTGAAATGGAAAGAGAATTAGATGTCTACACTCACCGCAAGGAGGCTACCCAACAGTACAGAGAGGCTGTTGGCTTTCACTGGAGCTTATTACTTGTTAGCACTAGATTCATAAAATTGTCAGAGCTGGAAAGAAACTTGGAGATCATTTTATTCCCTTCCTCCACTGTGAAGATTAAAATACAAAGTCTATGGCCATCCTGTAAATTCATGCCAATGTTTGAAATTAGAACAGTTGCCCTTAATGATAGCCAAGGAAGCCAGGAGCTGCTTGGGTATTGTCAAGCAAGACCTACTCCTCCTGCCCATCAGCAAACAAAGTGACAACACTGGGTATGGCTCAACTGGGAGCTTTGCAGACCAAGTGGAAGCTGTCCCTCCTGTCCATTGTCCTCAAAGTGCTGGGTGTGTCTCAAGCCAGTTAAACACAGTTTACTAGCCTACAAGCCAAAGAAAAAAAATGCAATTTGACTTACTGTACCTGTGAGCCATGATGACCTATGTAACCCATAGTGTTTGAGAGATGGTATAAAAGATTCTGGCTCCCTTTGTTTGGGGAGCTTGATTTGAGAGATACATTTCCTTGTTCCTTGCCTGCACATTTGCAATAAATGCTCTTCCTCCCTCCTCACCTCGGTGTGTCTTTATTGACGAGAAGCCACACTGAGCAGAACCTGTTTTAGGTAACACTTACATATTTTTTACATATAGCTCACAGAGAAATTTAAAAGTGCCACAAATTGTAGGTCACACCATTTTTCTTTGTAATAATCTCATGGAGGCAACAATCATTGTAGGAATGTGAATTTGAAAGTATGGCATACCAAAGCTTTCTTGTTTCTGTTTACCTGGTGTATTAGTTTTCCATTGCTGCATGCATAACAAATTATCACAGACTTAATAGCTTCAAACAACATGCATTTATTATTTCATAATTTCCTTGACTCAGGAGTCTGGGCACAGGCAGTTTATCTGGGTTGTCTGCTCAGGGTCTTGCAAGGCTGCAATCCATGCATTGACTAGGCTGTGTTCTTTTCTGGAATTTGGGATCTTGTTTCAAGTTCACATATTTCTTGGCAGAATATAATTCCTTACCATTGTAAGACTGAGGTTCCTATTTTCTTGCTGGCTGCCAGCTCCTAGTTCCTAGAGGCCACTCATATTTCCTTGCCATATGGCCCTTTCTTATAGACTCACTCACTTTTTTAAGGCTGGCGGGAGAACTTCTCATCCCTTTTGAGGAAGCATCTGACAAGTTCAGAACCACCCAAGATGATCTCCTTTTTTATTAACTCAAAGTTGACTGATGAGAGGCCTTAATTATATCTGCAAAATCTCTTCACCTTTGCCACATAATGTATCCTAATGATAAGAGTGAGTGACGTTCATCAAATTCATAGATTTCACCCACATGCAAGTGAAGGGGATTATATAGGGCATCTTCACCAGGTGAGGGGGAATCTTGAGGACATCAAAGAATTCTCCCACATACCTCATGATTTTTACCTTCTGCCAGATGTAGATTTATGGTGATGCTAAGTCGCTTAAATTTCAGGCCTTTTCATTTGCATGGGCCACTGTGAGTTCTGGAATTGGTTGGGGGTTACAGAGTGTTCTAGGTAGAGAAAAAGAGAGGAAGCTAAATTTTGGTAAGGATGCACTTCTATGTGAGCATTTCTGGTACAGGAAGAAAGGTATCTACATCTCCAAGGATGCATTATTTATTGTAATTTTTTTCTCATGCTAAATACGTATGTCTTACTAACATAATTGTGTGGTTTTTTTCTCCCTGAAATAGGACTCCTCAACTTTCGTAAGCTTCAGATGTCAAAACGCCAGTCTCTACCACTGCCTTCTGCCACTTACCCCTGAACTGTAGTGCAAATACTTGAAACTATTTCAGTTTTAAAACTTACCAGCATTTGTCAGGTTCAGACTGTTGGTGTAAACTACTACTTATTCTAGAGCCCTAATTCTCCCTCTGAGGAGCCCTGGTGGTGCAATAGTTAAGCACTTGGCTACTAATCAAAAGGTCAGTGGTTTGAACCCACCAGCTGCTCCTCAGGAGAAAAGATCTGGCAATATGTTTCCATAAAGAATATAGCCTACGAAACCATATGGGGTACTTCTACCCTGTCCTATGGGGTTTCTGTATGAGCTGAAATTGACTTAACAGGACACAACAACAATTCCCCTTCTTTGCTTGGCTATTTCCTACCATCTTCAAGACTCAATCAAATTTGGCCTGCTCAGGACACTTTGTCTGACCCCTCAGATGATTTAGGGGCCTCATCTCTGTGTTTATTTCTGTTATGCCACATGACCCTTTAACGACATTCCCTTGTCTATCCTGTGGCCTAACCTCCATCATTTCCACCTTCACTCCCCACCTAACCCAAGCCTTCCTTAAGGAGGGAAATATGGATTTCCTTCTTTAGTTCCTCATGGCTTAGTCCACATTAGACACTTAATTGCAACTTCCTGAATGAGAAGACGAATGAATGGATAACTAAGGTGAATGGTTAAATATCAAATAATATTCAAGACAGAGAGATAAAGAGAGGAGTTAAACACATTGATTTTAGTCACAAAAATCATTCAATACTGTTCAGAATTGTTTTCATTTACTTTTATTTTTTTTCTTCACATAAATATTTTATTCTCAGAACCATAAAATGTGAAGCACCTGTGTATAATAAATAGAGATTGCACAGGTGATAGACATGTTCTTGTGCTTGAATTCTAGTTGTACAGGTTTAGAAAAATGGCTGGGTCTCTGTGAGTCTCAGTTTGCACATCTGTAAAATGCAATTAATAATTTCTGGCTCAGGGTCTCTATGAGCCAGAATCGATTTGACGTCAACAGGTTTAGTAGAGTATCTGGAATATAGTTGGTTTCCAGTAAATGTTAAAATTAAAGAAAACATGACAATGACAAAATTTAAACAAGCAAACAAACAAACCAATAAACAAATAAAGACCACCACGGGAGCCAGATGAAAGGATTACAATTATTTCCATTTTGCAGCTGAGACTCAGAGACATTAAGTAACAAAGGATAAATAACAGACATACGAACTTAAACTACTTGATCTCCTTGAGCCTTGATTCCCATCATAAAAATAAGAATAAAAATAGACAATGCTTAGATTACTTTCAGGATAAAGAGGTAGCATATACAAGAATAGCTAGTGTAATAGATGGCATAGAATAAGTGCTCAAAAATGGAAATAAAATAAAAAATCAATGCAAAAAGGAAAAGGAAACAAAACTAGAAATGAAGGAAAGGGGAGACAACTGTACCTTGAAAATCATCAGGGAAGTTACTATCTTTCCCATTTTACAGCTACAAAACCGGAGACAGAATAGACAAGTATATGCCAATATATCAGCATTATGAGTGAATCCACGTTCTAGGCACACAGCATAACTTGGTTCACGAATGTCATATTGCAAGTCCAGAATGAGGGGATGTAAGGCTCTGCAGAGAGGCCAGTAACTCACCGGCAGTCAATACTTGCCTTATAAAATATTCCCCTGAAGATCAAGGAATCCATTTTACTAAAGAGAATAGAAAAAATAAAGAATGTAGCTTGCAGTATGGTAGCCAAGAGGCCAGGTTCTGAAGTCAGACTCACATGGATATGACCCAGAGTCTATCATGACCCTACCATGACCTTAAAATTTTCAAGCCTCAAGTTTCTTTTCTGTAAAGCAGAGATGATAATAATTCTTACTTCTTGAGACTGTTACAGAGACTAAATGGTACAGTGCACTTAGCATTCTCAGCACAGTGCCTGGAATAGAGTAGGCACTCCATAAATGTTAACAACAGATTATTCCAATCACACCTACCTGGAGCCTCCATTCTCATGCAACCTCATATAGATGGTCCCTGGGTTGTGCAGCACTCTACCTAGTCCCTGTACTTAACAAAATGTACAAGAATTTTTATCACAGCATTGTATTTTTAACTCTTTCATTGGAATTATTTCCTTATATGCCATGAGTGTAAAACATGATAAATTTTTACAACCAAACACTCCTTGTAACTGGAAGCCAGATCAAGAACAGAAGATTATTAGAACTCCAGAAGCCCTGAGTTTTCTATTCTAGTCATTATAATTGCCCTCAATCCAAGGTAACTTCTATCCTGACTGCCAATAGCACAATTTAGATTTGCCTCTTTTGAACTTAATATAAATGGATTCATACAGTGCGTACTCCATTTCAACTGAACTTTTTCCATCAATATTAAAGTTTGTGAGATTCTTCTGTATTTATTAATATTTTATAGATTATCCAATTCTCATTGCTTTGTATTTTAGTATTCCATTGTGTGAATGAACCACAACTAATTTATCCATGTTACTGCTGATGAGAACTTGGGTAATTTCCAATTTGAGGCTATTTGGGACCAACAGTTAAGCACTTCACTACTAACCAAAAGGCTGGTGATTCAAATCTACCCAGGGGCACCATGGAAGACAGGCCTTGACATCTGCTTCCAAAAGGTCACAGCCTTGAAAACCCTATAGAGAAGTTCTACTCTGCACAGCAGGGCTCACCACGAGTCAAAACTGACTTCATGACAACTAATGACAACAGCAATAAGAGTTGCTATAAGAATTCTAGTATACGGATGTTGGTGTTATACATTCCTATTGAGTATACACCTAGGAGCATATTGCTGGGGTATAGCTTATGCATATGTCTAGCTTTAGTAGATTCTGCCTATTTCCAAAGTGACTGTACCAAATTACACTCCCACCAGCAGCAGAGAAGAGTTCTGGTTCTTCCACATCCTTGCTAACTAGTTTAATGATTTTCATCCCAGCTATTCTGGTGGTTGTGTACTGATACAGCATTATTATTTTAATGAACATTCTCTGATGACTAATGATGTTGAACATTCTTTCATATGTTTCAATGGCCATTTATATATATATATATATATATATATATTTTTTTTTTCTTGGTGAAATGCCCAAGTCCTTTGCCCATTTTTTTTTTTACTTGAGTTATCTAGCTTTTTCCTATTATTTGTAGAAGATCTTTATATATTCTGGACACAAATCCTTTGTCAGATATATTTATTACAAATATCTTTTTCCATTCTGTGAGTTTCTTTTTCACTCTCATGGTAAGTAGCTGCTCTGAATTATATGTTTTCATTTTGTGAAAATTTTAAAATTTCTTTTATGACTCCTGCTTTGACTCTATTACAAACAACTCCAATGCCTGAAAAATAATAGGAGTGTAGTAATGTAGAAATAGTACAGTTATACAAACCTGTTAACTGGTTGCCATCAAGTCAATTCTGACTCATAGTGACTCTATGGACAAAGTAGAACTGCCCCATAGGGTTTTCAGGGTTGGAAATCTTAATGAATGCAGGCTGCCACATCTTTCTTCCATGGAATGTCTGGTGGGTTCAAACCACTGACCTTCTGGTGAGCAGCCATGAACTTAACCACTGTGCCACCAAAAAAAAAAAAAAAAAAAAAAAAACCCATTGCTGTCGAGTTGATTTCAACTTATAGCAACCCTATAAGACAGAGCAGAACTGCCCCATAGGGTTTCCAAGGAGTGGCTGGTAGATCCAAACTGCCAACATTTTGGTTAGCAGCCAAATTCTTAACTATTGTGCCACCAAGCAGGGATTCCTGTATAGACATACAACATAACTTAAATCCTTTCAGTTCAGGCTTCTGCTCTTCTTTGATCTACTAGAGACCAGAGCTAATCTGTCTTCCCTAAGGTTGCCTAAGCTCTCTCTTGTTTTCCTATTCCTTCCAAAACTAGCTCTGGGTATTAAATATATAAGAGCATCATAAGTGTTAGAGGAACAAAATAGCATCATTCAGTAATTTAGGAAGGGAGTAGGGTAGATAACAAGGCAGTTTGCAGGGAGAACCATTACATTTGGAAGAGGTGGGAGTTATAAACCAGACTGCTATAAATATAGCACGTTTGGGAACTTGACCTAATCCTAAGTAATGAATTGACGTTAGTGTGGCCCATGTATTCATTTGCTACCTATTGGTCTGTATTGTATTGTTCTGATAGTTTTTCTTGTATTTATTTGACTCTTCATTGGATTTGTGTTTGTCCAAGGCAAGGATTGGCACCTAAGTTGGTCTCCAAAATCCTCCACCACTTCTTACTACCGTAGAAGAGATGAAGTCTTTTTTGCCAAGGATTTTGAAATTGAGTGGGTGGGACCCATACAAACCTGACAAAAACATGTTGTGATATTGTCAGACAGTGTCTTCCATACGATGTTCTGGTAGTGCAGAGACGTTTAGGGTTGGAATGAGAAAAATCTTGGCAATAAGAGGTGCTTTCAGCTAGGCCTTGAAAAATGAAGACTTCTCCAGGTAGAGAAGAAAGGAAATGGCAGCTTGCTCATTAATTTTTAAATTACCAAGACACCTAGAAGGCATTGTGAATAAAATCAGTGCTTCTGTACTCACATAAATCATCATTCATTTCAGGCAACGGGATTTGGAAGGTTGGAATATAGCTGCACATTGTTCATGAGAAGAACACCTATGGTTTTAGATAAAATAGGAGAAAGTAATGTCTATCTTGCTTGTGTTTGGTGTATACTGACTATGGTATGTCAGAGCAGCCTTCAGGGGAAGGACTGCATAGAACAAGCTTAATGAAGCAGCAAACGGGCCCTGCAGGCAACAGCTGAGGTGAGAAGTTAGGCTCCCACACCATCCATCAAACTGTGCAGAGGTCGTATGCTGGTCTTGAAGTGCTATCTCAGGCAAATAATATGTAAAATCTGGTCAGAAGGCTGAAGCTTTTCATTTTGATTTCATCCACAAGTCCTTGGGTTTTCTCTTGTTTCAAAAAAGTTTCATGGAAACTCTAAATATATACAAACATTTAAGTAAACACACACTCTGACTAATACTGAGTCCCTCTAAAACACCCAAATGTGCACTTGTTAATAGCTTAGAGCAATGCTGTGTAATAGAAATATAACGCTAGCCAGATAGGAAATTGTAAATGTTTTAGTAGCCATTAGCCATCCTTAAAAAAAAAAAAAAAAAGTGACATTAATTTTAATAATATATTTTATTTAACCCAGTATATAAAAATATTATCATTTTAATATGTAATCAATACATAAATCTTATTAATGAGGATATTTTACTTTTTTATGATCCAAGTCTTGCCGATCAGGTGTGTATTTTACACTTAAAGCCCATCTCATTTTCAACCAGGCACACTTCAAGTAATGAACAGCCACATGTGACTACTGGCTATCATATTGGGCAGTGAGAAATATTTTTAAAGTATTAAATAATGAGTTTAAAAGATTTTAGGAATACCTTGCTATCTTAGTTATCTAGTGCTGCCATAACAGAAATACCACAAGTGGGTTTCTTTAACAAAGAGAAGTTTATTTTCTCACAGTCCAGTAGGTTACAAGTCCAAATTCAGGGCAACAGCCCCCGGGGGAAGGCTTTCTCTCTCTCTGTCAGCTCCGGAGGAAAGTCCTTGTCCTCAATCTTCTCCTGGTCAAGGAGCTTCTCAGGCGTAGCAACCCTGTGTCCAAAGGACACTCTCTGCTGCTAGTGCTGCTTTCTTGGTGGTATGAGGTCCCCAATTCGCTGCTTGCTTCCCTTTATCTCTTGAGAGATAAAAGGTGGTATGGGCCACACCTCAGGGAAACTCCCTTTACATTGGATCAGGGAGGTGACCTGAGTAAGGGTGGTGTTATAATCCCACGCTAATCCTCTCAACATAAAATTACAATCACAAAGTGGAGGAAAACCACACAGTACTGGAAATCATGGCGTAACCAAGCTGACACATATTTTTTGGGGGACACAATTCAATCCATGACACTTGCATATTGTTATTTTTTATTTAAATAAAAATTTTTATTTAAGAATAATTTTATTTTTACAGAAAAATTATGAAGATAACAGAGAGTTACTATATACCCTGTACCCAGTTTCCCCCACTGAAGTCATCTTATATTGTTAAGGTACATTTGTCACAATTACTGAACTGATATTGATACATCATTATTAACAAATCTCCTTATTTTATTATGATTTCATCAGTAATTTTTTTCTTAATGTCCTAGTTTAGTTCCAGGATCCTGATTCAGGATGCCACATTACAAAATTATATTTAGTTGTCATGTTTCCTTAGGTCTCTCTATGCTGTGACAGTTTCTCAGATTTTTCTTCATTACCTTGATAGTTTTGAGGAGTACTGGTCATGTATTTTATAAAATGTTCCTCAAATTAGCTTTGTGAGATATTTTTCTTATGGTTAGACTATGGTTATGTGTTTTGGGTGGAAGACCCCACAGTAAAGTACCATTCTCAACACATCATATCAAAGGCACATGCTATCAACCTGACTTACCACTGATGATATAAATCTTAATCAACTAAGGCTTAGGTAGTGTTTTTCAGGTTTCTCCATTATAAAGTCCCCCCCTTTATTCATACTGTACACTTTAGAAGCAAGTCACTAAGCATTAAAAAAAAAAAAAAAAGCATAGCCCATAACTAATAGGCGGAGGGTGGAATCTACATACATATAATTCTTCAGTAAGGGAGATCTCGCTCTTCTCCCACGTTAAATTTTTCATTCAGTGATTTATTTATATCAGTATGGATTCACTTTATACTTTGGAATATAAACCAATACTACACAATTTATTTTGGTGCTCAAATTGTTCCAAATTTTACCATTGCGAGCTCTTTCAGTTGACTCCTGTGTCCTTTAACATATCCTCATAGTTTTTTTTTTCCTCACTTCTTGGCACTAAAAGATGCTCCAGGTTCATCTTACATAGTCCATATCCGCACTCTAAAATCAGAAGGAGCTTTGGTACCATATATTGCAGAATGGTATTAGAAACCAAGACCTGGGTGCTAGGTCATATTATATTTTGATGAACACATTCTGTCCTTTTCTATAAGTGCATAAATTACTGTTAAATTTGATGATTTCAGTATTTCAGGTTGAGCTTTTTGACTTGACAATCTTAGGCCTGCATCTTGTGACCCTCACCTCTAACTACTTCACCAGCTGTAGACTAGTCTTTTCACACTGGTACATCTCTTTGGTGAAGTGAAGGTTGCCAAGTGATTACAGTATATTAACATGTAGTTGAGGGCTGTCTTTGAAGCAGTCAGAATAATTGGAAATGGAGAGTTTTTTTTAAGATATAAGGAGCCCTGGTGGCATAGTGGTTAAAGTCCTCAGCTGCTAACCAAAAAAAGTCAGCAGTTTGAACCCACCAGCTTCTTCTCTGGAGAAAGATATGGCAGCCTGCTTCCATATAGATTTGCAGCCTTGGAAACCTTATAGGGCACTTCTACTCTGTCTTATAGGGTCACTATTAGTAAGAACAGACTTGATAGCAGTGGGTTTGGGATTTAGGTTTGTAAGGTACATTTTCTATTAAGATGTAACCTCAAAAATTTATTTATCATTGTGTATTGGTTATTTGTTAAAACTTTTCCCTTAAACTTGAAAAGAACACTGGGCTAGGAGCCCTACACAACCACACAGCATCAACAACCATACCCACAATTTATACAGTTCTTTTTTTTACTTGACATGCACTGGGCTAATGAATCTGTACCTTGATGTCATTTAACCCTTAAGACAGCCCAGTGCATAGATGCTATTGCTATTATTTCTATTTTACTATTGAGAAAACTGAACCTGAAAGATTAATTTACTCATGACCACATAGCTAGACACTGACAGAGGTGGAAATGTCAGTGCTAATCTCTCTGATCTCAATTAACCTCACTTCTCTAACTTTACTACACCACTATACAATATGGCCTGTAATAGAGCCATAACAGACTATCCTGGTTCAAGTACTTTAACCAAACCAAAACCAAACACATACCAATTTATAGCAATCCTATAGGACAGAATAGAACTTTCCCATAGGGTTTCCAAGGAACAACTGGTAGATTCAAACTGCCAACCTTTTTGTTAGCAGCCTGAGTTTTTAACCACTGTGCCACCAGGGCTGCAAAACTTTTAAAGAGAATTCTAAATATTTGAACTTATAAACATTAGGCTTTACACATAATTTTAGGAAGAATCACTATTTATTTTCAGAACTCCCTTAAAGTTTGGCTCATCAAATTCAATCACCATAAACATAACCAGAAAATTCAACTACAACTCATCTGTACAAACACTTATGAGAAGAGGGACCATATTCATTAGGAAATTCTCTGAGAAAATTATCCTGTTCAATGAGAAAATGTACATTTTCTTTTGAAAATTGATTTTATATTGGTAGCACATTTACATTAATTGCAGTAAATATAAATATATAACTTTTGCCATATTAACATTCTTCATATGTACAACTCAGTGACATGGTGTTCATCATACTGTCTTAGTTTCCTAATGCTACCATAATGAAAATATCGCAAATGACTGGCTTTAAAGAACAAAAATTTATTTTCTCACAGTTTGGAATGCTAGAAGTTCAAAGTCACAGTGTCAGCCCTAAGGGAAGTCCTTTTTTCTTGACTCATTCTACTTCTAATAACTGCCCACAATCCTTGGTGTTCCTGGGCTTGTCAATGATTGTCTCCATTGCCACATGGTATCTGTCTTGCCTCTGTGTATGTGGCTCTCTGTATCTGCTTCCCCTTTTTATAAATTGATTGGGTTTACTTAGAATGGATTGGGTTTAAAACCCACCCTACATGTTAATTACCTCATTAATAGAACAAAAGAAAAAAGGGAAAAATCCTATTTCTGAAACGGGGTCACCTTAAGAGTTATAATGGTTAGGACTTCAACATATTTTTCTGGGGAACATAATTCAATCTATAACACTCCACACTTTGGTGCCCCAAAATTCATGCCACCCATTTTAATCCCTATGTTATATTCATTTCCACTGTGAGCTCTGTGATGAACAGGACAGGGTCTAAACTGTTCATCCTGTGTCCTTACTGGCCTGTATAGGGCATCATGTGCATAGGTTTAATAATTAACTGATGGATGAGTGAATGATAATTAATCCCTTGATTAATGAAATTAGCCAAATGAGAGAGGAATTCCTTAATCATTAAGCCCGGTTTTATTCCCTTTTTTCCTTGCCTGTAAACTGATTTTGCAAAAGGCCTAAAACACTCACCACTCATAAGCAGCCTCCAGACCCATCTAAATCATAAGAAAGTGAGTGAATGATAAGTCTATTATTACAGTTTTGATTGGTACTATTAGCCAAGGACCAAAGAGGGGTTTTTATTCAACACTTCTGAAAAACCAAAAAAGAAAATTTCACGTAGGTTTCCATGCATTTGCCACAAAATGAATGACTGACATTTCAGATTGTCAAAATGTCAAATTCTTTCAAAGGCTTCCAAACAGGGTGGAGTAGGGGAAACTGCTTTTCATATTTCCAGAGACACCATTAATTTTAAAGCTTAACCTTTCTCTTGCCAAAGTATTTTAAGTTTGGCATTTTCACTTTCTACGCTTAGCTTTTCCCTAAGAAATAGTCTGATCAGGGTGAGACCGCAGATGTTGTTCTTGATGCAATACTGTATACACATGGATGTGACATCGTGGCCTATTGAATCCACCTACTTTAGGCTAGAGAGTGAAATGTCATTCTAGTTACTTTCAATCTGTGCAGCATAGGGATGATCTTGGACTCTGACACATATTTTCAGATAAAGAGGTATAGATGTGATCCATGAATGGTACAGCATATCCCAGCCATCTGAAAGTAGCTTGTTTGACTTTCCTTAAGAACCACTGCAGGAGGCCGAGGCATTCTATAACATCTGGTCCACATGCTTGCTTGAGGAAATTCCTGAAAATTCTCCTCTGATTACATGTGTCCTCAGCACCACTAGGCTTTGAAATGGGATTTGCGAGGTCACGGTAGTGGAAAGAGAAATGGGCTTTGAAGTCAGGCAGGCTGGGTTTAAGTCACTGCTCTGCCACTTGCTAGCTTACAGGCCAATATGCGCTAATTTGTTCCATTGGCTACAGAATAAATCCCTAGATCCACTAGGACGTTTTCAAATGTGTGCTAATTGGTTTCACTGGAAATCCTGCAGGGATTATTTGGAACGTTTGTTTCAATCCCACTACCATGTTAAAAAAAAAAAAAAAAAAAGTGTGCTGCCTGTCTTCCCTCTATACTGCTGCCAGTCATGTTGCTAAATACAACTCTTGCCCCTGTCTCACCAGAAAGCTTCAAGGGCTCCCCATTGCCTGAAGAATATAGTCCAGGGCCCTGAGCAGGCTGGGGAAAAGCCTTGTGAACCATCCTCACTCTATCTCCTGGCATTGCCTATCTTAATTTTATTTTTCAGCTTTTTCAAACCTCCTTGCTTTATTTTCTTTTAAAGCATACAATTTGATAAGCCTTGACATGTGCATATGTCCATGAAACCATAACCACTATTAAAATGGGTACATCCATAACCCCAAAAAGTTCTCTTAGCCTTTCTCATCCCTCTTCCTGAACCTCATCTTCCCAATTCCCAGGCAACCAGTGATCTGCTTTTTGTCACTACAGATTAGTTTGCAATTTCTAGAATGTCATAAAAATGGAATAATATATCCATAAATGGAATTTCTTTTTTAATTTAGCTTCTTTCTCTTAGCATAATTATTATGAGACTCTTCTATGTTGTTGCATGTATTAACACTTCATTCCTTTTTATTGCTGAACAAAATAAAATACTATAAGTGTATATCACAGTTTATTTATTCATTCGCTTGTTGATGGATATTTGCGTTGTTTCCAGTTTTGGGCTATTACAAATCATGTTCTATGCACATTTATCTATAAGTCTTTGTATAGATTTATACTTTCATTTCTCTTGGGTAATTACCTATGAATGGAATGAGTGGGCCGCATAGTAGGTATATTTAAATTTTTAAGAAACTTCCAGAATGTAGGAAACTCTGGTGGTGTAGTGGTTAAGTGCTATGGTTGTTAACCAAAAGGTTGGCAATTCAAATCCATCAGGTGCTCCTTGGAAACTATCTTCCAGCAGAATAGGAGAATTCTGGTTCTTCTACGTCTTCACCAACACATTGTATCATTATTCTTTTTAGACATTATAATAGGTGTGCAGTAGCATCCCATTGAGGTTTTAACTTACTTTTTCCTAATAATTAACGGTTAATGCTTATTTGCCATCCATTATATTCTTTGGAAAAGTGTGTATAAAAATATTTTGCTCATTGATTATTTGTTTGTTTGAGTAATAAGGAGCTCTGGTGGCACAGGGCTTCAGTGCTTGGCTGCTAACTGAAAGGTTGGTAGTCTGAACCCACCAGCTGCTCTGAGGGAGAAAGATGTGGAAGTCTGCTTCTGTAAAGGTTGACAGCCTTGGAAACCTTATGGGGCAGTTCTGCTCTGTCCTATAGGGTTGCTGTAAGTCAGAATTGACTCGAAGGCAGTGGGTTAATGGGTAATAAAGGAGTCCTGATGGCACAATGATTAAGCACGCTAACCTAAAGATAGAAGGTTCAAATCCACCAGCTGCTCCATGGGAGAAAAATGTGGCAGTCTGCTTGCATAAAGATTACAGCCTTGAAAACCCTATGGGGTAGTTCTACTCCATTCTATAGGGTCTCTATGAGTCAGAAGCGACTTGATAGCAACGAGTTTAATGGATAATGGTGTTAAGCATCTTTTCATGTGCTCATTGAACATATGTATAGTTTCTTTGGAGAAATGTCTATTCAAATTTTTGTTCCACTTTTTAATTGGTTATTTATCTTTTTTATTATTGAGTTGTAATAAAATAGTCCTTTATATATTCTGATTGCAAGTCTTTTACCAGATATGTGATTTACAAATATTCTCTTGTGCGTTGTCTTTTCCCCTCATTTAATGACACCATTTGCAACACAAAAGTTTTTAATTTTGTACAGTCTGATTTATCTTTTTTTTTTTTTTTGGTCACTTTTATTTACAGGTATATTTTTTTTATCTAAGAAGACTTTATACGAGGCATGGGCCTAAGCCCTGAGGAACACGTATAATCAAAAGAGATCTGGTTCTTGTTTTATGTAGAATGAGTCTAGCAGGAGGGACCAAATGAATCTACCTCTGTGAGTGTGTGTGTGTGTGCATGCGTGTGTGTGTGTGCATGCGTGTGTGTGCGTTTGGTGACGGCATCGCCAAGGACGTGTTTCCTGTTGAAACAATTAAAACCTGAAAGACCTAAATGAGGAAGCTGTAAGGGGGAAAGCTGTCTAAACAGAGATGACATGAGCCGGCATGTTACCGAGAGGAACTGAAAGATGGACAGTGTGGAGCTGCAGAGAGAGTGGGAGTGAAAGAAGCACCAGAGGAACCTGCAAATCTTGCAGACCAGGTTAAGCATTTCAATATTTCCCCTAAAAGCAACAGAGAATGATTGGAGGGTTAATCACTCTGGCTCTAAAATGGGAAAAAAAATTGTGGGGGGAATAAGTGGCAGTGAGGAGACCAGGTAGGAAGCAGTCAGTCATTCAGGCAAGAGATGATGGTGGCATTGAGAATAGTCATAGCAGTAGAGGTGAAGAAAAGTAGAGAACGTGGAGGGACATTTATTTTAAAAAAGGAAAAGGGCTTGGCCTTTGTAATGGGTTGAATTACATCCCCCAGAAAATGTGTGTATTTACTTGGTTAGGCCATGATTCCCAGTATTCTGTGGTTGTTCTCCATTTTGTGATTGTAATTTTTAATTTTATGTTAAAAAGGATTAGCGTGGGATTGTAACATGCTTACCAGGTCACATCCTTGATCCAATCAATATAAAGGGAGTTTCCCTGGGGTATGGTCTGCACCACCTTTTATCTCTCAAGAGATAAAAGGAAAGGGAAGTACACAGAGAGTTGGGGGCCTCATACCACCAAGAAAGCAGCACCAGAAGCAGAGTGTGTCCTTTGGACCTGAGGTTCCTGCACTGAGATGCTCCCAGATGAAGGGAAGGTGGATGCCAAGGACCTTCCTCCAGAGTCGACAGAGAGGGAAAGCCTCCCTCTGGAGATGAAGCCCTGAATTTGCACTTCTAGCCTACTAGACTGTGAGAAAATAAATTTCTCTTCTTAAAGCAGTATTTCTGTTATACCAGTACTAGATGACTAAGACAGCCTTGAATAGAATATAGGACTTAGGCCAGGAGAATTTTGCATTTGTCTTAGAAAATGTAGAAAGTGTTTTTCTCAGTTTAAGTCTTAAAATTAGCTGATCTAGTTCCCAATCACTTGGTAATTCCTCAATAAGATTCAGTATCCAACACTCTTTCTTTGTTCTTCTTCTATTAACTTCTGATTTCCAGTCTTTTATATAAAGTCTCCATATCACCCTCCCTCCATGTATCTGTCAGTTTGTCGTACTGTGAAGGCTTGGGTGTTGCTGTGATGATGGAAGCTATGCCACCAGTATTCAGATACCAGCAAGGTCACCCATGGAGGACAGGTTTCAGCTGAGCTTCCAGACTAAGACAGACTAGGAAGAAGGACCTGGCAGTCTACTTCTGAAAAGCATTAGAGAGTGAGAACCTTATGCATAGCAGCAGAATATTGCCTGATATAGTGCCGGAAGATGAGCCCCCCAGGTTGGAAGGCACTCAAAAGATGACTGGGGAAGAGCTGCCTTCTGAAAGTAGAGTCGACCTTAATGATGTGGATGGAGTAAGCTTTCAGGACCTTCATTTGCTGATGTGGCACGACTCAAAATGAGAAGAAACAGCTGCAAACATCCATTAATAATTGGAACCTGGAATGTACAAAGTATGAAACTAGGAAAATTGGAAATCGTCAAAAATGAAACGGAATGCATAAACATCAATATCTTAGGCATCAGTGAGCTGAAGTGGACTGGTACTGGACATTTTGAATCGGATAATCATGTAGTCTACTATGCTGAGAATGACAACTTGAACAGGAGTAATGTTGCATTCATAGTCAAAAAGAACATTACAAGATCTATCCTGAAGTACAACGCTGTCAGTGATAGGATAATATTCATAGGCCTACAAGGAAGACCAGATTATACAAATATTATTCAAATTTATGCACCAACCACTAGGGCCAAAGATGAAGAAATAGAAGATTTTTACCAGCTGCCGCAGTCTGAAATTGATCGACCATGCAATCAGGATGCATGGATAATTACTGGTGATTGGAATGCAAAAGTTGGAAACAAAGAAGGATCTGTAGTTGCAAGATATGGCCTTGGTGATAGAAACAATGCTGGAGATCTAATGATAGAATTTTGCAAGACCAATGACTTCTTCATCGCAAATACCTTCTTTCACTGACATAAACGGCAACTATACACATGGACCTCACCAAATGGAACACTCAGGAATAAAATTGACTACATCTGTGGAAAGAGACAATGGAAAGCTCAACATCATCAGTCAGAACAAGGCCAGGGGCTGACTGTGGAACAGACCATCAATTGCTCATATGTAGTTCAAGCCAAAACTGAAGAAAATCAGAGCAATTCTACAAGAGCCAAAATATGACCTTGATTATATCTCACCTGAATTTAGAGATCATCTCAAGAACAGATTTGACACATCGAGCACTAGTGACCGGAGACCAGACAAGTTGTGGAATGACATGAAGGACATCATCCATGAAGAAAGCAAGAGGTCACTGAAAAGACAGAAAAGAAAGAAAAAACCAAGATGGATGTCAGAGGAGACTCTGAAACTTGTTCACAAATGTCAAGCAGCTAAAGCAAAAGGAAGAATTCGTGAAGTAAAAGAACTGAACAGAACATTTCAAAGGGCGTCTCAAGAAGACAAAGTAAAGTATTATAATGACATGTGCAAAGAGGTGGAGATGGAAAACCAAAAGGGAAGAACACGCTTGGCGTTTCTCAAGCTGAAAGAACTGCAGAAAAAATTCAAGCCTCGAGTTGCAATAGTGAAGGATTCCATGGGGAAAATACTAAACGACGCAGGAAGCATCAAAAGAAGATGGAAGGAATACACAAAGTCATTATACCAAAAAGAATTAGTCGATGTTCAACCATTTCAAGAGGTGGCATATGATCAGGAACCGATGGTACCGAAGGAAGAAGTCCAAGCTGCTCTGAAGGCCTTGGCAAAAAACAAGGCTTCAGGAATTGATGGAATATCAATTGAGATGTTTCAACAAACAGATGCGGCACTGGAGGTGCTCATTCATCTATGCCAAGAAATATTGAAGAAAGCTTCCTGGCCAACCGACTGGAAGAGATACATATTTATGCCTATTCCCAAGACAGGTGATCCAACCAAACGTGGAAATTATAGGACAATAGCATTAATATCACACACAAGCAAAATTTTGCTGAAGATCATTCAAAAATGGCTGCAGCAGTATATCGACAGGGAACTTCCAGAAATTCAGGCCAGTTTCAGAAGAGGATGTGGAACCAGGGATATCATTGCTGATGTCAGATGGATCCTGGCTGAAAGCAGAGAATACCAGAAGGATGTTTACCTGTGTTTTATTCACTATGCAAAGGCATTTGACTGTGTGGATCATAATGAATTATGGATAGTATTGTGAAGAAAGGGAATTCCAGAACATTTAATTGTGGTCATGAGGAAACTACATAGACAAAGAGGCAGTTGTTTGTACAGAACAAGGGGATACTGATTGGTTTAAAGTCAGGAAAGGTGTGCATCAGTGCTGTATCCTTTTACCATACCTATTCAGTCTGTATGCTGAGCAAATAATCCAAGAAGCTGCACCATATGAAGAACGGGGCATCAGGATTGGAGAAGGACTCGTTAACAACCTGCCTTATGCAGATGACACAACCTTGCTTGCTGAAAGTGAAGACGACTTGAAGCACTTACTAATGAAGATCAGAGACCACAGCCCTCAGTATGGATTGCACCTCAACATAAAGAAAACAAAAATCCTCACAACTGGACAAATAAGCAACATCATGACAAATGGAGAAAAGATGGAAGTTGTCAAGGATTTCATTTTATTTGGATCCAAAATCAACAGCCATGGAAGTCACAGTCAAGAAATCAGAAGAACCCATTGCATTGGGTAAATCTGATGCCAAGGACCTCTTCAAGGTGTTGAAAAGCAAAGATGTCCCCTTGAAGACTAATTTGTGCCTGATCCAAGCCATGGTGTTTTCAATCACATCATATGCATGCAAAAGATGAACAATAAATAAGGAAGACCGAAGAATAACTGACACCTTTGAATTGTGGTGTTTGCGAAGAATATTGAATATACCATGAACTGACAAAAGAAAGAACAAATACGTCTTGGAAGAATTGCAACCAGAATGCTCCTTAGAAGCAAGGATGGCAAGACTGCATCTTACGTACTTTGGAGGGATCAGTTCCTGGAGAACGACATCATGCTTTGCAAAATACAGGGTCAGCAGGAAACAGGAAGCCCCTCAATGAGGTGGATTGACACAGTGGCTACAACAATGAGATCATGCATGAAAATTATTGTAAGGATGGCATAGGACCGGGCAGTGTTTAGTTCTGTTGTGCATAGGGTCACTATGAGTTGGAACCGATTTGGCGGCACCTATTTTTTTTTTTTTTAACCACAACAACATATCACCCTCCAGACATCATACTTGCTGCAGGTTCTTGAGTGCCAATATATCATCCACTTCTCTACTAACTTCTTCACTTTTATCTCCTTAGATTATGTATTATTCTGCAGCCATTGGTACAACCTGCCCAGTCCAGTTCTGTTCTCCAGAACTTAACCAGGTACTAGACTAGATCATGTGTCTGACAGTGTTATAAACAACAATCTGGAATTTTGAATAGGTAACAAGGATTTTCTATTTCTGGCCATTGGAAACCAATTTGTAGTAGAGTTCAGGAAAACCTATAAATAACATTTGATCTGAACAGCTCTGGAAGTGAGATGCTTCCAAGATGGGAGCATCTTTCAAGTTCCCAATACCTCTTGATCCTGTATTTCCCTAATCAGACCACCCATTCACCACACCCTTCACAGAACACAATAAGAAATTTAACGTGTCTTTCAAATATAAAAAAAAAGATGAATTCCTTCCTAGATGCGGAAGCTTTAGTGAACATGATATATAATTACCCTCTCCTATAATTCCCTATATTACAGCTCTGAAGTTTGCAGGGTATAACCCTATAATTACTTCTATATGTAATTACATTTACATAATACTTACAAGATTTTATTTACATAATATCTAAGGTGATGATTCATTTTCAGAAACTTTTCAGATGCCCCAAAACAGGACACACTGAAGCTATATTTATTTTTACTTCAAATGCAGGAGAGAAAAAAAAAATATGTATATATACTAGCCTGTCATAGTGAGGCTAGTATATATAAATTTGGGAATTGAAATTCAAATAGGCGTAAGTCTAGTGAAATAGGATAGAAAAGGTATACCTATGTCAGAGTGATAAGCCATTATTTCCATGTAATAGCAGAGACATATATTACAACCCAAGTATAATGAACATCAGTGTGCTCCATATTGCCATGCAATCAAATGCATGGATTTCTTCCTACAGTTGTAGATTTTTCACTCCATGTGTGTGTGTAAGTCATGTGGCCTTCAATGAATAATGGAAAGAATTAAGTCTTTGGTGTCAAGCACATCTGGGTTCAAATCCTCGCTCTGCAATTTCCAGCTAAATGACCTTGAACACATTATTTAATCTCTCTGAGTCTAATTTTCCTATTGATAAAGTTGGAATGATAATATATACCTCATAGAGTTGTTATAAACATTAAGAAAGGTAATTAATATCAGTTCAACAGTGGTGGTTACATAGTAGGTGTTGAGTTGAATTGTGTCCCCACAAGACATATGTTTAAGTCCTAATGCCTGTGAACGTGACTTTATTTGGAAATGGGGTCTTTGTAGATGTAATTATTTAAATTAACATGAAGTCATACTGGAATGCTGTGGGCTCTCTTCCAATATGACTGCTGTTCTTATAAAAAGAGAAGAGACAGAAACAGAGACACAGAGTGAACAAAGGCACATGAAGTGTGAAGACTGAAGCAGTGATTGGTGTTATGCTACCACAAGCCAAGGAACACCTGGGGCTAAAAGAAGCTGGAAAAGAAAAGGAAGGGTCTTCCTCTAGAACCTTCACAGAGATGTGGTCCTGCTAACACCTGAATTTTGACTTCTCACCTCCAGAACTATAAACAATCTCTGTTGTTTTAAGTCACCCAGTTTGTAGTACTTTCTATGGCAGTTCTAGCAAACTAATACAGTAGGTGAAGAGCACATTTTAGTTTCCTTCTTCCCTCCCAAATCTATCATGTGTCTCTATAGTGAGTTTTGCACTTTGGTTATTAAGTACTATAATTAATTTATTTTGCAGTTAACTTCCAAGGCATTTCTTCAATGAAGAGGTTCTCAAACTCTGCTATCAGAATCATGTGGAAGGCTTGTGAAAACATAGCTTGCTGGGCCCCACCACCAGAGTTTTTGTTTAAGCAGGTCTGGGGTATCCCTAAATATTGTATTTCTAAAAAATGATGCTGATGCTGCTAGTTGGGGACCACACTTTGAGGATGTATACCTTTGCAATGATCAAAATAATGTGATTGCCAAAGAAGGGAGAGAGGGCTACACTTCCCAAACTTTTGTTGTCCCAAGCTTCCACTATATTCTGCAAAAGAGTCAGCATGGTCCAGTAGATGGGAATTAGATTACCTAGACTTGTCTTTCTCTCAGTTGTGACTCTGGCCATGTCTCTTCACTCTTTTTGGTTTCATTTCCTCAACCCCAAAATTCAGAAACTGGAGTAGGTCAGTGTTTTTGAAATTGCGTTCAGTAAGCACTTGGGGGTTTTCAGAGCAAAGTAATGGCCTTGGTAAGGGAGTTGAATGGACAAGAATCTGAGTCTCTTTCACTCCCAAAAAGAGCAGCTTTCCATATATTACTTTTATATATATTGGAGTTCCACATAAGAAACAAAACCAAGTCTAATAAAACAGAACAAAACAAAAAATCCAGTCTGAAAATCCCTTTGGCTAGATGATATCCATGGCCACTTTTGACCATGGCTTTCTCAGTTACTGAACTCCATATATATGGAACATTCTGTACTTTCAGACTTCTGTGTTTACAGTGATGGTCAATACTGATAAAGACCTGAGGCAATGCAAGTCTTCAAACTTCAAACTATCTTCAGGGCACTTTCAGTGTTAAGATTTTTTTTTTTTCTGTTCAAATTATTTGAGAAGTAGCAAGCCATGCCTATCCCCTATGATTACTTTATCAACACACATGTACACATGTGCGTGTATGTATATATATACATATACACACACAGGCACACATGTGCGTGTATGTATATATATACACATATATATACATATATATATACACATATATATACACATATATATATACACATGCACACACATACTGGAAACTCTGGTGGTGTAGTGGTTAAGAGCTATAGCTGCTAACCAAAAGGTTAGCAGTTTGAATCTACCAGGTGCTCCTTGGAAACCCTATGGGGCAATTCTACTCTGTCCTACAGGGTCACTAGGAGTCGGAATTGACTCGACGGCAACGGGTTTTATATGCATACAGTCATGCATCACTTAATGTCCATGATACGGTCTGTGAAATAGGACATTATGTGATGTGGACAGTGTGTGAACACCGTGTTATATACTTAGCAAACAGACACGCCTATATTGTGGGCAATAGAGTTCACTGGTTTTTCATCTTCGTGTCGTTTAATAACCTCTTGCTGCTGCTGTCACTAGCACTGGTTTTGAAGTGTTTAAGAGCCATGATGTACTTCGCCATAATATTTTTGAAAGAGAATTAAACAGAGAGATGACACTACAACACGTGAGATACGCAATACATGAGATTGGATGCTGCTGACTAAAAGTCAAAGCATACAGTGTTATACGATAAACTTTTTATTTGTAAAGAGGGAAAGTTCACATTAAAACAATGATAGAAAATACTATACAGTATATACATAAGCCAATAACATAGGTGTTTATTATGGTTATTAAACCCATTGCCATGGAGATGATTCCAACTCATAGTGACCTGATAGTCTTAATTATGACTGTTAAGACATATGTATTATAGGTTATTATATATACTGTACCATTATACGCCTGGCATTGCAATCACTTTGTATGCAAGAAACATGAGATACATGTGTTGCATTCTAGAAACTGTTGTATTTGCTACGTCTGGTTACATTTGCCTTGTCCCATTCTCTGATAGGGATTTCTGAACTCTATTATAACTTTATGGGACCACGGACATATATGTGATCAGATATTGCACAAACGGACATTACACAATGCACAGCTGTATATATATATATACACACACACACATATATCTGAATCTATATATATATATATCTCACTCTGATTAATAATCTAAGCAATTTCCTGATATACGTAACATTTTTTAGTGCTTTCTCTGTGTTAGTGTACTAAGTACTTGAAATGTTTTATCTAGTTCGATCCTCACAAAAACTTTTAGGTAATATTCTCCGCCCTCAAATGCAGGAACTGTGGCAGAGATAGTAAAAGATGAGGCTATGACTTGAACCTAAGCCAACCTAAGTTTGTGCTCTATTTATGCTCTAAGAGATTCAAATTGTCAGGTAGTTATCAAAAGGGACAATGAAATCTACATAGATCCCTTTGATGCCCAATAAATAAACAGAAAGAAAGACAGTATTAAACTTCCATGGGACAGAAGCTAGTTTCCCTCCAGAAGCAGGGCTTCGAACAGGTTTAAACTGGTTCAGTCCTGAACCAAAACTGGAACAGACTCAAATTTTCAAAATTTAAGTAATCTGGGATGATAAACAGAATGGGAAAAATTATGGGTTGAAGCCCTGCAACGGGAGACTTGGAGGAGGCACTGCGAGCTCTTTCAGGAGCCTGAGGTGAGAGACTGGATTATCGGCAGGGCTGCGGTGAGCGGCAGACATTCGAAGCAGCGTGGCTTGCCGCCATCTTTGAGTGGGGCACCAATGCTTCCACCTCTGCTCAAAATCCAACGCGCAAGAGATTTGATTGCTATCAAGTCATACGCTGCCCTTGAGTTCTAAGAGGAAGATTAAGTTCCTAGCAGGGCTTCGACCTGTAATTTTTTCCATTCTGGTTGTGGTTCTGCTTCAGCCAAATTTTTAAAAATTGGGGTATGTTCGGTTTCACTTCATCGATCGTGACGGAACCTGGCAGAACAAGTTCAAAGTCATGTTCAGACAGGGCCTTATATCCCGTGAGTATGAAGGAGAAGGGGTTGAATGGTTTACCATCATGAAGGAAGTGGTGTGTACTACGAAACACTACTACTTTATCTATTATGTATTGATTTTTCAAATGTGACCTTAACTGAAGGGTGATACATTAGGTTAATGCAATTAAAGCAAACAAAAGCACATGTTAAGTAAACTGCTGTCAAAAGCAATAACACGTCCACACCCATGCACAAGCTTACATGGAGGCGTAAGATATAAAGCAAGGAAGACATCAGCAAGCCCAGAAATCCAACTGTAGCATCCGGTCCTCTACCAGGAAGGCCAATAACCTCCTGATCATGGGCACTGACTCCAAAGAAGCTTCTCTTTGAGTTTCCTCATTCTTTGTGAACAAAACTTTAAAACACAGTATACCCATGACTCTGTAACCAAATGAGACCTGGAGAGTGATTTTTTTACAAATTCGGAGCAGGTTGGTAGTCAAAGGAATCATTCCTATCCAAAGACAGTCTGCCCTCTTAATAATAATTGTTGACGTAATTCAGACGAAAAATAAGGAAACACCCCCAAGTCAGTCTGATCACTGACTGTTGTAATCAAAAAAACACATGCTCCCACTTTTGAAGCGATGGTAACTTGCATTCTAAATGTGGGTTTTAATGTGGATCCTAGAGTTCCTCCTCCGGCCATTAGCTAACTAGGCATCCTTCCCCCAGTTGGCTGTTCATCTGTATTCTGCAGCTTCCATTCAATGTCTATTTTCAACAAGCATTTGTGAAGGTTGAAGAGAAGAGATTACTACAAAATTTATTTAAATAAAGAGTATGAAATATAATACTTGGCTTTTACAAACAACCAAACAACAAACAGGAATCACACTGGCCTCAACTCTTTCCTTGACTATGACTACGAAATTAATGTCAGTTCAACTGACAAATACAGTTTTTAAAAATCTTTAACATGGCCTCATGTAATTAGAAATCATTCAAAAAAATACTAAATAAGGAATAAATGTAGAAATAGGCAATAAATATGACCAGCATGCGAGAAATCAATTAACTATTGTAAATCTTTGTGTTTTTGAAAACTAAATGTCATAAACAATGATTTTCATAGCATTTTCAACCAACAAGCAGAGGAAACACCTAAAAGTAAGGAGAATGTTTATATAAAAGTTAATAATTATAATCCATTCATCCAGTGCTTAAAAACAGCATGAGCTCTTTCAATCCTCTTATGCACTGATGCACCTGCCATGAAACTCTAACTGTGCTGCTTTCCCTTTCCAACTTCCAGCCTCTTTGTCAAAATCACATCCATAAAGGCAAATGATATTTCACCAACATACGATGGACATCTGTCCATTCACCAGAAAGAACAGTTGAGCTATTTCCAAATATCATCCACTTTATAGTTTTGACTAGTACTGTATTTTCATTTCGCAATTTTTATCCCACCATCTTGAAGAATGCATGCAAAGGCTGTAGTACTCAGCTTAATTTGTGGTTTTAACCCCTACATTTCACATTCAAGGGAAACATCTGTCCTACTAATCATTGTTACTTTCTTTTCCATAGACAATGCACTCAAATACTGATTAGAATACGAAGATGCTGCAGGCTTCCAGTGCATATCAAACAGAAGAACAATGAACACCCAGATTACATTAGAAGGACTGTGACTAAAGACATTTAGACAGAATATATGTTGATAGGGTAATTATTAGGTGGAGTAAATTGCAATGTAGAAGCCTTAACAAGTACTTGTATAAATAGTTTCTTTTCCACAAGAGATCTTGTAGTAGAAAAAAAAAGGTTCCTTACTTCCAGTAATTTCTAAAATCAATTGCTTCAAGTTCTATTGTAAGAATATTTTTCAAGTTCCACTCTAAAGCATATTTATATACATATCCATATACATATATATTTAATTTCAAGCAGATAATTTTTGGTACTGGAAGTCATACCTGATCTGGTGGCTGCTGCTTCACACCATGCAATGAGAATCAATAGATTGATGCTGTGAGACAGCTACCTGGGGCCAACCTAAGATGAAAAAAGACATTTTGAAATTAGGAAAAGAAACCTGCAAACTTCAATAATGAAGGCCTTATGATAGGATGTTTTTCAGTCAATCAGCAATGTCACTGTGTATGCACTGCATACTGAGCCCAATTTTACGTGGGCATGGAGATGCAGAAAGCAGGGTGGAAAGAACAACCTAGCTTAATGCCAATAAACATTTGTGAAATGAATAGATGGGTGAATAAAAATAGAAAAAAAATCCACTAATCTTTTCTCTGGATGAATTTTTACATTACTTGGGGAAGGAAAAAATTACATGGTAATGATAAATTAATTACAGAATATCAAAAACACAAATGTGAATTATACAAAATTTCTATGAATATTTTAGAAACTGAAAATGAGATGAATAATAAAATTTGAATGAGGTTAGATGGAGGTTTCTCAGATGATGAGTTACTTCTGAGGACCCACTGCTGTCGAGTTGATTCTAACTCATAGCGAACCCATAGGGTTTCCAAAGTTGTAAATCTCTGCAGAAGCAGCCTGTCACATCTTCCTCAATTGGAGCTGCTGGTAATTTTGAACCACTGACCTTTTGGTTAGCAGTTGATTGCTTTACCACTGCGCTACAAGGCCTCCCGAGGAACCTACTGGAACTACCTAGGTCCCAACCATAAAGCCCTAATTCTAGAGTAGAACAGTTGGTCCCTGGAAGGAAATACACACACACACACACACACACACACACACACATCCCTAAACATAATACACATAAATATACAATAAACATAATATGTATACATGCATATATAAGCATGCACGTACATACACACATATATATGTGTAATTTACCAAAAGTGATGTGATATTATGAATATGCTAGTTAGTTTAAGACACAAATCTCAGGCAGTCAGTTACTCTAATGGAAAATCCACATTCCGGTGGTGTTCAGCTGCTACTATGTCAGAAAGGCCATCCCAAAGTCAATTACAAGGACCATGCTGAGCAGAGACTGACCCGTTCCCATAAACTTCAAATTTTTCATTAAAATAGACAAAACTCATAAATAATTGTGATCAAAGTATTTTTGTAGAAATCATAATAAAGAATGCATTGCATATGGGATTGACACAGTGTGGGAGAGTATAAACTCCAAGGTAATTAGCACACATCTTAGTCAGAGCTTCAAAATTTCACAGACCATAAACTCAGGAGAGGTGTTCAAATAATTTTTACTGTATCTCTAACAGTTTAAGGACCTCTTCAAATACACTACAATGATATTATTCATGCAATGTAACATTTAAGTATTAATCTCAGTATGGTAGGCAGAATAATGATCCTCCCCAAATTTTCAAATACTAATCCCCAAACTCTATGAATGCATTACTTTACATGGCAAAAAGGACTTTGCAGATGAGGTTAATTTAAATCTTGAGGTAATATTATCCTGGATTATCCTGGTGGGCCCAATGTAATCACAAGGATCCTTACAAGAGAAAGATGGATTCAAGAGGGACAGAGTCAGGGAGAGCTTTGAAGATGCTACGCTGCTGGCTTTAGACAATGAGTAAGGAACCACAAGCCAAGGAATGTAGGCAACATTTAGAAGCTGCGAAGTCAAAGAAATAGCTTCTCCCCTCAAGTCTCTAGAAAGGGCTCGGATCTATACACCATTATTTTAACCTAAAAAATATCTCCAAAGCTGTAAGGTACTAAATTTGTATTATTTTAAGACATTAAGTTTATGGCAATTTGTTGCAGAAGCAGTAAGAAACTAATACAACCCAGATTAGTAAAATCTTGATTAACTAGGAATCTGATTTAAACTGAAATTATCTGCAACTTTTTAAGACATGGTGAAATAGTAAGAAAGCAATCATTTATATTGCTTTTTTTTTTTTTTAGGCATGGGGTGGAAGAGTGGATGGGCACTATTGACCTGTACACTTTGAAAGGTAAATTTTATGTTATACCAATTATATCAAAATTAAAAGAAAAAAGCTGAATAGATGAATTAATCACCTGGCTGAACGAAGATTATACAATAATAACCAAGTTTTGCTTTAACCTATTTTTTTGAACTGTTTCAATGAACACTAATCTACTATCCTATTTTTATGAAAATATGTTGACGATGATAATGATAACTGTTGTGATGAAGACAAAAACCATGCTGCCTATTTATTGTCCAGATTGATTCAGTTCATTTAACAGCCTGCTCCCACACTAAAGAAACATCATAAATAGGATATTCATACCACTTTCCAAATAGAATATTTATCATGCATTGACCCACTAGCTTTGCCTCCTTAGTCTCAGCCCTTACTTCTTTTTGTTCATCTTTTTCCATGCTGATTTCTGCCCAGTTAACCTCCAGCCTTTTGACAACCCACTTCTATCTACCCTGAGTACTGCTTCATCTCTGCTCCACAGTAATCTTGTGACCTGCCTTTCAGGTGCATATTTAGCCTGTGGATTCTGTCTTCCTCTACACTGAGATATGGTTGGCCAGTCTACCCCCACCTCCAGAGCAGAACGTTGACAGTATCTTCCTCTGCATTATTGTCATCATGGTATTGATGGTATTGGACATGATTAGATTAAAAAAAAATGAAATCAAGGAGAAAGAAGGTAGGTCAAGTCAGTTACAGAAATGCAGGCTTTTTTGCAGGGCAGCCTTGAAAAGAGTAAGGAGGTTGGTCCATATGATGAGGAGAAGTTCAGATGCGGGGACAGCTGGTGAAGACATTTCAGAAAGCTCAGCTAGCTCTTACTATGCACTGCAGCTAAAAGTATTGTACTAGATATTATAGAGGATGGAAAAAAATAAAATAAAACCTGGTTGAGCTTATTAGATTCTCATTTGATGGTACTGAAGGCAGTATATCTATAAATATTACCTCCAGCATCCATTACAAGGATGGTTTGAGTATTTATCAAGATCGGGTATAAAGTTTTTATCAAGTTACTTCTAGGATTCACATTGGAGAGGACTGAGACAATCGAAGGTATAAGCAATTATTCAAGTTGTACAAAGTAATACCTTTATTGTTAAGTTGACATTTATTGTACATAGGGTTGGAACCAACTCAAAGGCACCTATCAACAACAAAAACATGAGCCAAGCATTGTGATACTCACCTGTGTGTATCCTATTACTTAGTCTTTGTAACAAACCCAAAATTTGTTACTCTTTTTTCTCTTTTATAAAAAAGGAAAATGAATATCAAAGAAATTTTTAAAAAGTTATCCAATTGGTAAACACTGATATCCATATTCAATTTTATGTCTGTCTCCCTGTAATCTTGTAGTTTCAACCTCTTTGATACATAACCTATTCTTTCATAATCTTGGTAATAACATTTACTGTATTTACTAACTTGTCCTTTTCTTTGAGGACATATGTTCAAGAGAAGATGGTTGATTTTTCTCGTGGAGTGAGTCCCTGTCTTCTTTCAGCATTTTGCTTCAATTGCAAAAGGACTGTCCTAATTCGATGGACAAAAAGCAAAGACTAACAGCAAATCACTAATTGATGCTTTTATCAGGATGCAGCAAGTTATCAAAGCTTAAAATATATTGAAATAATAAATGTTGGAGAGGTTGTGGAGAGACTGGAACACTTATACATTGCTGGTGGGAATGTAAAATGGTACAGCCACTTTGGAAATTGATTTGGCGCTTCCTTAAAAAACTAGAAAGAGAACTACCATGTGATCCAGCAATCCCTCTCCTTGCAATATATCCTAGAGAAATAAGAGCCTTTACAGGAACAGATATATGCACACCCATGTTCATTGCAGCACTGTTTACAATAGCAAAAAGATGGAAGTAATCAAGGTGCCCATCAATGGAAGAATGGATAAATAAATTATGGTATATTCACACAAATGGAATACTACGCATCAATAAAGACCAATGATGAATCCGTGAAACATTTCATAACATGGAGGAATCTGGAAGGCATCATGCTGAGTGAAATTAGTCAGTTGCAAAACGACGAATATTGTATGAGACCACTATTATAAGAACTTGAGAAATAGTTTAAACAGAGAAGAAAATATTCTTTGATGGATACAAGAGTGGGCAGGGAGGGAGAGAGGGAGAGGGGTTTTCACTAATTTGTAGATAAGAACTATTTTAGGTGAAGGGAAAGATGATACACAATACAGGACAGCTCAGCATAACTGGACTAAACCAAAAGCAAAGAAATTTCCTGAATAAACCGAATACTTTGAAGGCCAGCGTAGCAGGGGCGGGGGTTTGGGAACCATGGTTTCAGGCACATCTAAGTCAATTGGCATAATAAAATCTATTCAGAAAACATTCTGCATCCTACTTTGGAGAGTGGCGTCTGGAGTCTTAAATGTTAGCAAGCAGCCATCTAAGATGCATCAATTGGTCTCAACCCACCTGAAGCAAAGGAAAATAAAGAATACCAAAGACTCAAGGTAAAAATGAGCCCAAGAGACAGAAAGGGCCACATAAACCAGAGACTACATTAGTCTGACACCAGAAGAAACTAGATGGTGCCTGGCTACAACAGATGACTGCCCTGACAGGGAACACAACACAGAAGCCCTGAGGGAGCAGGCAAGCAGTGGGATGCAGACCCCAAATTCCAGTAAAAAGACCAGACTTGATGGTCTGACTGAGACTAGAGGGACCTGGGAGGTCATGGTCCCCAGACCTTCTGATAGCCCAAGACAGGAACCATTCCCAAAGCCAACCCTTCAGACAGGGATTGGCCTGGATTTGGGGTTAGAAAATGATGCTAGAGAAGACTGAGCTTCTTGGATCAAGTAGACACATGTACTATGTGGGCATCTCCTGTCTGGAGGGGAGATGAGAGGGCAGAGGGTGTCAGAATCTGGCAGAATGGACACAAAAAGAGAGAGTGGAGGGAAGGAGTGTGCTGTCTCATTAGGGGGAGAGCAACTAGGAATATATAGAAAAACCAAAAAAAAAAAAAAACAAACCCACTGCCGTCGAGTCAATTCCGACTCATAGCGACCCTATAGGACAGAGTAGAACTGCCCCGTAGAGTTTCCAAGGAGCACCTGGTGGATTCAAACTGCCAGCCTCTTGATTAGCAGCCGTAGCCCTTAACCACTACACCACCAGGGTTTCCATATATAGCAAAGTGTATATTAATTTTTGAATGAGAGACTGACTGGATTTGTAAACTTTCACTTAAAGCACAATAAAAATTAAAATATATATATACCTAGAAAAGTATCGCTCTGGAAGAGAAAATTATTCAGAATTATACAAAGCCACAGCTAACATATCACCTTGGCTGCAGGCTAGTAAAGCAATGATAGATGTTAAGAAAACAGATCAGGTTCAGAGATCTAAAATTAGTCATGTCAGTAGATGCATCAGGACAGATTCCAACTTAAATTCGCATCTTGATGAGGCTTCTCCCTCATTTACAGAGTCCACTGGGCACCCAAGGGATCTAAACCCATTACAGTGGTTTTATAATCAAGTTCATGCTCCTTGAATGCCCTGCCTTGTGCTTGGTGGCATTAAATATTTAACTAACTGTGACCACGATGTTGTTGAGAAAGCAGCAGCCTTTAGTGCAATTTTTATACACACTCTTGAAGAACAAATATAAAATTAAAAAGTCTGCTTCCAAAACTCGAGATAGAATAAATGGTCAAGGGAAAACACAATCTATATTTAGGCCCTGTAATTGAATTATACTAGAAAGCTTTCTAAATATATATAAGCATCACAGCCTATAGTAGCTAGAGTGAATGTGAAGGGTTGTAAGCAATAATTCTATCGTTAAAGTTTAATCTATAAGCACAACTTGGATGAGGAAGCAGATTTGTAAATCCTGCAACAATACTAAAAAAAAGAGAAGGTAAATTATTTTGAAACCTTAGAGATGAATTAGACTATTTCCTTTTCCTAACATTTAAAAGAGAGGAAACAATTGTAGATTTGAGAAAAAGGAAATTTCTTCAGTAAACAAATGGGTGATTTGTAGAGTTTTATATTGATAAGTTTTATATTCCTTGTTATTTAATTTGCCTCTGGGGGGAATAGATAGATAGATGATAGATAGATAGATGATAGATAGATAGATAGATAGATAGATAGATGATAGATAGATAGATAGATAGATGATAGATAGATAGATAGATAGATAGATAGATAGATAGATAGATAGATAGATAGATAGATAGATAGATGATAGATAGATAGATAGATAGATAGATAGATAGATAGATAGATAGATAGATAGATAGATAGATAGATAGATAGATAGATAGATAGATAGATAGATGATAGAGATAGAGACAGAGACAGACAGACAGAGATAGGTATAGGTATAGATATAGATAAAATGAAGGAATGACATTATTTCCAGTTTTGCTCATTTGCCAAAGTCCTTATTTTAGAAGTTTCTGTTATTGACCACAACATGGCAGCATGCCATTTTAAGTTGTAATATGACATGGTATACATTGATATAATTAATAACACAATACATTTAAAAGAGTAGCATTTCTTCTATTAAAATAACACAAAAGAGACCTGTTTGCTTTCTACCTCAGTCTCAAACTCTTAAATCATCTGTAATCTGCATACCTAACATTGAATTATATACTCTTTTGTTATCTGTGTTCTCTTTTAGAACGTAAGTTTTATGGTGGCAAAGATTTTTGTTTCTCTTTCTCAATTCTGTACCCTCACACCTAGAACAGTGTTTAGCATATTGTATGTGCTCAAATATCATTGTGGAATGGCCAAATGAAGAGTATTCTGTAAGTCAATTGGTAAACATCTGTGGGAGAAAGAATCAGAGAGTACTGACATTCTATTTTGACCCAAATTTATTCTGTTAATTTCTGATGTGCATGACAAGCCCTTCACTTGCATCCCTACCCGGCTTCTGTAGACAGCAAAGTGGGTACTGTTGCAACTTCAGGTTGGTCCCCTGGGGCTCTGTCCACTTCTGCTCTGGCCAGGAAAAGTGCTGTGGACATGTCTAATAGTCACTAACCTTTTTTTTTTTTTTTTTAAACATGTCTGTCTCTTTCCTTGGGAAGAGGTTCAGTGACATTGTGGCATTTGCTCCTTATCCTAACCAAATGCCACCCTTAGCCAGCCTGTGTTTCGGCAAGTTCTTTCCAGAACATGAGCAGTGGGTGCTTGGAGGCCAAGCCAGGGGAGTTATCAATGGCCATACATGTATGCCATGTTTACTCTTTTCACCTGAAGCCTGATTTCTCCTAGGAGTTGGATTACCTTGTGGGAGCAGCCTAGGCAAGAGGCCCCGCTCCATGACCAATCCCAGCTGTAGCCTATTTATCTCATACTACCCAGAATCCCTGGGTTTGGGCTGGGGCCCCTGCTTTTTTTGAAAAGTCGCGGGCAATGGGAAGCCCAGACAGAGAGTCAGAGGAGGGGCTTTTAATCTTCCTTTTGAAAGACTTCTGAAGATTACTTTGGGAGTTTGTGAGAATGAAGCCAACAACCATCCCATACCTAACATGCAAACAACATGCCGTAATCGTTTTTCTGTATGTGTGTCCAACCAACCATTTCACCAGTCTTTGGACCCTGCTGAGTAATGGAACAACTGGACATTTTACATTAAGTTTAGAGATCTTTTTCACAGAGCAGCCACATGCACAATTCCGTGTCTTTTTCTCAGGCAAAAATCCCCCAGGATCGGTTTATTTCTCTATTTTCATCTCTTTGTAATGTTCTTTCCACTTGACAATTTATACTCCAGTCATATTGAATTTCTTATACTTTCCAGAATACACCACATGCCTCACTTACTGCTGGTACTTTGCATATATACCCTATGTCATATGGGGTATCATGTAGGTTCTCATGTTGGCTATATATTATATAGGCTATATGTCTGGAATAGTCCTCCCTTTCTGCTCCCTAGTGTTTGGCTGGTTAAATTTTACCCATTCTTAAGTTCATTCCACATTTCCTTGGTGGCGCAAACAGTTAAGTGCTCAACTACTGACCAAAATGTTGGTTGTTTGAACCCACCCAGAAGTGCCTGGGAAGACAGGCCTGGCTACCTGCTTCCAAAACGTCACAGCCTTGAAAACCCTTTGGCGCAGTTCTACTCTATGCACATGGGGTCACCATGAGTTGGAATTGACTCGGACACAACTCACAACAACAAGGTTAGTCTGGGTGTCACTTCTTTTGAGAAATCTTTCCTTATTGTCTGAATCTGGGTTTGGTATCCCTGTTGTGTGCTTTCATATTATCGTGGATTTTCCTTATCACACTGTTTACCACTACTACCCCACTACAATTATTTTATTGTTTGACTGCTCCCAATAGAGCACAAGCTTCCTGAAGATAGAGCCCTTGACACTCCTGTTCATCACTGAGTCTCTGTATATTTATCAGGTCCCTAACATACATATATGTTTGATATAGTGATTAAAAATTTAGCATAAATAGGGATATCACTGTGTCATAACCAAATATCAGTAATATTGTATAACAAAGCTGAAAACATCAAATTTTCTTCAGTATATTTTTTATAAGGAAAATAAAAATAATCTATTGATGAAAAACTTCCATTTAGTGCCATATCCCAGGTTTTTGTCATCTAGAGAACTCAGATCTGCAGTTCAGCCCTTCACTGATCACCCAGGATACATGTGCTGAACTGATGCTATAGGCTTGCATGACACTTATTTGCTCAACGGTATGAGTACTGGCGGGTATTACAGTTTCGCTGAATAGAGACGAGATGTCCACCATGGTTAGAATAATCTGTAGCCCTCAGAAGAGTGCAACATGTATTTTTTCTATATTACAATATCATAAAAAAAAATATCATAGGACTCAATATTTTTCCAGGTGATTATTTTCTCACAGTGACTGATTCAATTATTCAATAAAACAACCCCTACTCCATTACCACCGTGGATTTGAAGACATGAATTTTAAGACATTTAATGACATGGATTTAAATCTTTTCTCCATTCACTGATAGTTGTGGGACCTTTGGCAAAACATCTGTCTGCTCTAAATCTCAGTTTTATCCACAGTAAAATAGAGGTAATAAGATTCATGTCTCATAGGGTTATGGGTATTAACTTAATATAACGTAGATGAAGCACTTGGAACAGATCATTCACATAAAAAATACTAAGTGTTAACTTTATTAAGTACACACCTTGTATTTTCCTAGGACTTACACTTCATTTACTAAATAACTCTTCTTGGTCCTATCTATCTATCTATCTATCCACCTGAATCTGGGTTTGACATCCCTGTTATGTACTTTCATACTATCGTGGATTTTCCTTATGGCACTATTTACCACTACCACCCCACTACAATTATTTTATTGTTTGACTGCTCCCCATAGAGTGTAAGCCTCCTGAAGATAGAGCCCTTGACACCCCTGTTCATCACTGCCTAAACCATTGACTTATTTTATCTTCACCACAAATGTATGATATCTGATTATTACTCTCATTTCATAAAAGAAGAAACATTTCATAAAAGAAGAAACTGAAAGTCAGAGAGGTTAAGTAACTTGAGCACAATCACAAATTTCATAAAATTTAAGTTTCTTGAATATATATTTTTCTCTTCATCTGTCTGTACCATATTCATAAAGGGATCATAGACAACACCAATAAAAACAGAATACAACATACACACAATGGCCTCTCCCCTGTTGCTATGAAGTTTCTTTAGTAGGCTTTACAGTTCTCTATTAACATTTATGAGAAAGTAACACCAAATGAATTTTATGAAAATAAGGGGAGTTTGATCAGCATTACAAATCACGTTTTTTGACTCGATTTACATACCACAGCTGCAGAGATCAGAAACATACTTTTAACCATGAGAACAAAGGAGAAAAGCTCTTAACTTGGACGTATTAAAAACAATATCTTTTCACCTCAGTGTGTACCCAATGTTGTTCAACTCAATTATTATCGTACAATCCCATATTAAACACCTCTAATATCATATCTTTAAATCTTACTTTTCTATTCTTTACTACTTAAAACAAAGTTCTTGGATAAAGCCAGTTACACAGAAAATAATTAGCAACTAGAAACATACCAAAGTAGTAGGACCAAACAACTTCCATTTTTCAAAAAGCTTTGAGTCAAAGAAAAGCAAAGGATATGAGATAGTTTTAAGGTGGTGGAAAGGAAATGAAATTTAGTGTCTGGCAACCTAAGGGGTCAATTAATCCCCTTAACCTCTCAGAGACTTTTTCTTTTTTCCCCCACCTGTAAAATAAGAATAAAAAATAAAACAATGATTCTTTCTAGATAAAATTTCTATGAAAAAGAGACTTCTTGGTACACTCTAAGTGCCATAGGTTGTATGGAGAGATGACTTTGAACTCCCGGTGAAAACCTACCACAAAAGTATGCATTTTAAGGTATCAAAAGTTCCTTTAAGCAGGAAGTGCTCAATAGATAGATGTTGGTTGCTTTAACAAAACACTTCTGAAACAATTTATAAAATAATAAGTGTGTATATGGATTTAGATCTTTAAGTTCAAAGCTTATTATGTGTGTGGTTCTTGCCTTGCAGTGGATTTCTCTTTCATCACCCTGAAGCCCCAGGTCCAATACTTGGTTCATTTAATTCTATTCGGACAAGTGCCTTCTTCTGAATAAGGTTATGAGGGTGGACTGTTCTGGTCTATTTGTGTAGTTTAGCAACAGCTGGAACTACAAAGGAGATTCAATAAGCGCTGCTGTTTGAGTTTATCCACATCTATGAGAAGGTAACACCAAATGAATGTTATGGAAAATTGGAGGATTTTAATCAGCATTATAAATCACGTTTTTGTGACTTTCTCAGTATTTTTCCAATTCACTGCAAATGTGATTAGGAAGATAGCTGTCATCCCTTATAATGTCACATATAAAAATCATTATTGATTATTACTTTCTGCATTTATCAAATTCTTAGCTTTAAGTTCCAATTGCATTTTTAAAAACAGGACTGAAATATAGACAATACAAGTCATAGCTGCATAAATTATGTTGCTGTTTACATTGGCACTGACATGTCTAATCATTTGTTTAAATACAGAACCCTACTTTTATTGAACAAATTAGGGTTAAGAAATGCAAATAACAGTTCCTTTTGATTCTACACTATCATCCCACCTGTCTCTAAAGTACACAGATTATCTGCTTCACCCACTTCCTGTATGCAATGTCCACCAGCTTCCTAAAGCTGCAAATGTTTCTAAAAAATTACCCATGGCACTGTCCTAGAGAAGGGCCTCCTAGACAGTTGTCCTGGGCTCCTATTCACTCCCCCATCTACCTTCAGTCTCTTTTCCTCCTGTCCTGCCATGGATTACATGGCCAGTGATGAATAAAAACGCACCCTGGGTACTTGTCTCTTGATTAGTTGATAGAACTCAAATTGGTCTCTCAGAGACTCTGGGATACAGACTGGCACTAAGTCTCAAAGTTTTGCAGCTCTGGTCACTGTTAGTAACCACTCAGCCTGACAAAGTTGCAGCTTTTGAACGTTTGCCCCAATTGGGCCAACTATTCCCTTGATTCATCTCTAGAAGGGATACAGGACATGTGCAGTCCACCTTCCACACCACCACTAGAGTTATCTTTCTAAAAATATCTGATTATGTCACAAAGCTCATTAATGATTCTCTTTTACTGTAAAATATGTCGTTCAACAATGCAACCTCAAATACATATTTATATTTTTCTCTCCTATCACACACATCCCTCTGTGTTTTCGTACATGGTATCTCCTCTCTATAGAATGATCTTTCATCTCTTCCCTGCCTAGAAAACATCTGCTCATCCTTCAAAGCCCAGTTGAAAGAACATGTGCTGTGTGAATCTTTCCTAAATGCAAACTCTCCTACTTCCTAACAAGAGGAGTTGACTGCTGCAACCTCTGTGCTGACATAGAATGTTGATTTTAAGACTTTCTCCCATCTGGAACTTCTCACGCTAGATCAGAGTTGGATATATATGTACAAAACCCTGGTGGCATGGTGGTTAAGAGCTATGGCTGCTAACCAAAGGTTGGCAGTTCAAATCCCCAGGCGCTCCTTGGAAACCTTACGGGGCAGTTCTACTCTGTCCTAGAGGGTTGCTATGAGTCAGAATCAACTCAATGGCAATAGGTAACTGGTCTTCTTGATAGGAATGCAGAGTCCCTGAGGCAAGGGACCAAGACATACTCATTTCTGTATCTCCAACGCATGTCACACTGCTTGCCACATAAGTAGAGCACAGTACAAATCTTGTTTGTGTTGTTGAATACCTATTTGAAAGGCATCACTTTAGCTAAATGAAACAAACGGAAGAGATACTGGAGTTGAGATGGATAGAGGGCAAAGAGAAAGCAAGTTGGACTTGGTGTCCAGGCCTATTTTAATAATGGTAAAGTCAAAGATCTAAAACAAGACACTAGTCATGAATGAATCCAGCAGTCCATACAGTCTCCAGACACACTGAGAAGCAAAGGAAGAAAATTATCATTTATTAAGCACTTTTTGTATACTATCCAGCATACTAGACACTTTAATAGTCTTAACTAATTTATCCACACAACCCTGTGACTTATATATAATTACCGTGGGATTGGTGAAGAAAATGATGTTCAGTGAGATTAAATAGCCCATAATATCACAGTTGTAATAATGTTAGAGCTAAGATTGTGATTCGCCTGAGTTGAGATGTGTTTTAAGTGTAAACTACATACAAGATATCAAAGACAGTATAATAAAATAATATAAAATATCTCATTAATAATTCTTTTCATATTGAAATGTTAAACTGATAATATTGTGGATATACTGGGTTAAATAAAGTAAATTATTAAAATTAATTTTACTTGTTCCTTTTTAACTTTTTAATGTGGCTACTAAAAAATTTAACATTAAATATGTAGTTCATATTATTTCTGCTGAATAGCTGCTCTAGACACTCCTAAGAATATGGAGATATTTTCCCAACTAACATAGTACAGTTATCAACTTCAGTAAGTTTAGTACTGATGTAATCTTTATCTAATATTCTATTTAAATTCCAATTTTGTAGGTGACCCAAAAATGTCCTTTACACCATTTTCCTATATCCATGTTTATGAAAGAGTTCACTGATGTTTTTCTCTCCTTTTAATACTTGTATATTTAGAATTCCCCAGATGCTCTGGGTTGTCTATAACTGTAGTTTTCAAACGATTCTACAGAAAATTACAGCTCTACAGAAGTGATTCAGGAGGACTAAAAAGGGCTGATTTAAAATTAATTTTAAAATAGTTTGTCAGTTAAAAAATTTAATTAGAAACAACGCATCTGCTTAAACATGTCAAATAAAAATTTTAACACATTGGAGATCATTAATACATTAAAACTTGCTGCTAAGTAAAGTCATCTGGGTAAAGATACCACAAAATCATTTCTCCTTTCAAGTCTGGGCATACGTAATGGTTAAAGTTGTGTGTCAATTTGGCTGGGCCATGATTCTCAGTGATTTGATAGCATATGACAGTGTGATCACTTCCATGATGAAATTTGATATTATGTGATCACCTCAGTGATAGGATCTGCTGTGAGTAGCCAATCAATCAGTTGAAAGGGAGTTTCCTTGGGCATGTTGACTGCCTTGAATATAAGTGGGTACTCTGGCAAGGCTTCGGGGCTTTTGCTTGTTCTGAATCCTGCAGCTGGCTCCTGTTCATCCGATCTCTGGTTCTTGGGACTTGAGCTAGCAGCTTACCTGTGGTCTTGCCTGACAATCTTTGGGATTTGTTGATCTTCACAGCCTGTGAACAAGAGCCCTGCTCTCTGACCTGCCGATCTTGGGTTCACCAGCCCCTGTGGCTACTTGCATCAGGAGAAGCCTGACCCACAGACTTGGGACGTTCCAGCCTCTACAACCACATGAGCCATTTCCTTCATATAAATCTCTCTCTATATATATATTTGTATGTTTACTGATTTTGCTTTTTTTTTTTTTTTTTTTAGCGAATACAGCATATATTGAACCTTTGAGAATATGTTATTGATTTTCAAAGGTGTAGCCCTTCCTATCTATTTTAAAATTTAGGTTTAGGCATTTCTGCTAAAAACAAGAGAAAACAAAATAAACAAAAACATCCATGAACCAATACCCCAGATGTTGTTGTTGTTAGGTGCAATCAAGCTAGTTCCAGTTCGTAGTGACCTTATGTGCAACAGAACAAAACACTGCCTGGTCCTGTGCCATCCTCACAATCATTGCTATGTTTGAGCCCATTGTTGCAGCCACTGTGTCAACCCATCTTGTCGAGGGTCTTCCACTTTTTCACTGATCCTCTAACTTACAAGCATGATGTCTTTCTACAGGGACTGGTTCCTCCTGATAATATATCCAAAGTATGTGAGACAAAGTCTCAACATCCTAGCTTCCAAGGAACACTGGCTGCATTTCTTCTGAGATAGGCTTGTTCTTTCTTCTAGCAGTCCATGGTACATTCAGTATTCTTCACCAACATCATAATTAAAGGCATTGATTCTTCTTGGTCTTCCTTATTAAGTGTCACGCTTTCACATGCAAATGAGGCGACTGAAATACCATGGCTTGGGTCAGGCGCACCTTAGTCTTCAAGGTGACATCTTTGCTTTTTTAACACTTTAAAGAGGTCTTTTGCAGCAGGTTTACCCAATGCAATGCGTCTTGACTGCCGCTTCCATGGGTGTTGAAGTAAAATGAAATCTTTGACAACTTCGATCTTTTTTCTGTTTATTATGATGTTGTTTATTGATCTAGTTGTGAGGATTTTCATTTTCTTTATGTTGATGTGTAGTCCACACTGAAGGCTGTAGTCTTTGATTTTCCTCAGTAAGTGCTTCAAGTCCTCTTCACTTTCAGCCAGCAAAGTTGTGTCATCTGCAGAATGCTGGTTGTTAGTAAGTATTCCTTCAATCTTTGTGCCCCATTCTTCTTCATATAGTCCAGCTTCTCAGACTATTTGCTCAGCATACAGACTGAATAAGTACGGTGAGAGGATACAACATGACGCACACATTTCCTCATTATAAACCATGCAGTATTCCCTTGTGCTGTTCAAAAGACTGCATCATGGTCTATGCACAGGTTCTACCTGAGCACAATTAAGTGTTCTAGAATTACCATTCTTCACAAAGTTATCCATACTTTGTAATGATCCACACAGTTGAATGCCTTTGCATAGTCAATAAAACACAGGCAAACATCTTTCTGGTATTCTCTGCTTCTAGCCAAGATCCATCTGCCATCAACAATACCCCTTGTTCCACATCCACTTCTGAATCTGGCTTGAACCTCTGGCAGTTCCCTGTTGATGTACTGCTGAAAATGCTTTTGAATGATCTTCAGGAAAATTTTACTTGCCTGTGATATTAAAGATATTGTTCGATAATTTCCACATAGTATTGGATCACCTTTCTTTAGAATGGGCCCAAATATCGATCTCTTCCAGTTGTTTGGATAGGTAGTTGTCTTCCAAGTTTCTTAGCATAGACAAGTGAGTGCTTTCAGCATTACATTCCTTTGTTAAAACACCTCAATTGTTATTTCATCAATTCAGTGCAGCTTCGATTTCTTTTTTCAATACCATAGTTCTTGATTATATGCTACCTTCTGAAATGGTTGAACATCGACCAATTCTTTTTGGTATAAGTGACTGTGTATTCCTTCATCTTCTTTTGATGCTTCCTGCTCATTCAATATTTTGCCTTAGAATTCTTCAAAATTTCAACTTGAGCCTTGAATTTTGTCTGCAGTTCTTTTAGCTTGAGAAGTGCCGAGCGTATTCCTCCCTTTTGCATTTCTAATTCCAGGTCTTTGCAGATGTCAGCTCTTTTACTTCATCATTTCTTCCATTCACTTTAACTAGTCTAAGTTCAAGAGCAAATTTCAGTTTCTTCTGATGTTCATTTTGATCTTTTCTTTCTTTCCTGCCTTTTTAATGACTTTTTTGCTTTCTTCATGTATGATATCCTTGATATCATTCCACAACTCATCTGGTCTTCAGTCATTAGTGTCCAATGTGTCAAATCTATTCTTGAGATGATCTCCAAATTCAGGTGGGATACACTCAAGGTTGTATTATGGTTCTTATGGACTTATTTTAATTTTCTTTAGCTTCAACTTGTTCTTACATATAAGCAATTGATGGTCTGTTCCACAGTTGGCCCTTGGCCTTTTTCTGACTGATGGTATTGAAATGTTCCATCTCTTTCCACAGATGTAGGCAGTTTGTTTCTTGTGTTTTCCATATGGTGAGATTCATGTGTATAGTCACTGTTTTTGTGTTTAAAAAAGTATTTGCAATAAATAAGTTGTTAGTCTTGCAAAATTCTATTATGCCATCACAGATCTGTTTCTTTTTTCCCAACTTTCACATTCTAATACCAGTAGTTATCAATGCATCTTGATTTCCTGTTAGATCAATTTCAGAATGCTGAAGCTGGTAAAAATCTTCAATTTCCTCATCTTTGGCATTATGGTTGATGTGTAAATTGGAATAATAGTTGCATTAACTGGTCTTCCTTGTAGGTGTATAAATACTATCCCCTCACTGACAACATTGTGCTTCTGGACAGACCTTGAAATGTTCTTTTTGACAATGAACGCAAAACCATTCCTCTTCAATTTGTCCTTCCCAGTTTAGTAGACCATATTATTGTCTGATTCAAAATGGCCAATAACCATCCACTTCAGCTCACTAATGCTTAGGATATCGATCTTTATGAGTTCCTTTTCATTTTTGATGACTTCCAGTTTTCCTAGATTCATACATTGTACATTCCAGGTTTTGATTATTAGTGGATGTTTGCAGCTATTTCTTTTCATTTTGAGTTGTACCACATCAGCAAATGAAGGACCCAAAAGCTTTATTCCACCCATATCATTAAGGTCAACTTTACTTTGAGGAAGCAGCTCTACCCCAGTTGTATTTTGAGTGATTTCCAACCTGAGGGGCTCGTCTTCAGGCACTACATTAGACAACATTCCACTGCTATTCATAAGGTTTTCACTGACCAGTTTTTTCAGAAGTAAACCACCAGGTCCTTTTTTCTGGTCTGTCTTAGTGTGGCAGTTCTGAAACTTTTCCACTTCCGGTGACCCTGCTGGTATTTGAAATACCAGTGGCATAGCTTCCAGCATCACAGCCACATGCAAGCCACCACAGTAGAACAAACTGACGGAAGTGTGCTGCTTAATTAAAGACTTTGCATGGCTCAAGTACATTTGCTAGGCACATACACTGAAACATTGACACATATGTGCAGGAGGAATTAAACATGTAAACATTGCACTGTAAAATGTCAGGCTATTAGTATTGGTGGAATTTAATGTGAGTTTTGGGTCCCTCTCATTTGATGTTTATATTCATTCATCCCACAAACATTTCTTATATACTCCTTATGTGTCAAACACTGTACTGGTTTTCTGATATAAAGCAGTTAACATGGTCTTCACAGTCTCTGATGCCTCAGCAACTTCAGGCTACTGGGAAAGGCATATTAAACAATTACATACAATAAAAATTGATGAGAGTTATGATAGAAGATCTTCTAGATGTCACAGATTCATATGGCAGAATGTATAGCCCATGGGGTATACAAGGCCTCCCTGAGAAAGTTTTGCTTAAACTAAGACCTGAGGAATTAACATGACTAAAAAAAATAAAATACTTTTTAAATTGTTTTATATATTGGGGTTTCTTATGTGGTTTTATGCACAAAAATAAAAGGAGGTTTCTGCTGTTGGCAAATCACTTGCTTAAAGGATAAAATTAAGGCCCCTTAAGGTAGAAAACAGAACTCCATAATCTAAAAGGCCTCTACATCAGCTTCCACTGTTTATTTCCATCACCCAATCTGACATCTGGCTAACTTATTGTTTAAGACTCATATTACTTAAGATTCTATTTAGACATTGTCTTCAGGACAAAACTTTCATTGCTCACCTACCCTCTCCACGCCTTTTCTCTGTGTTCTTATAGCATCATGTGTATGCCTCTAGTACAGCACTTATCACTCACCATCCTCTTTGTCTCTCTGCTCCAACATGAGATGGCCAGGTCCTCTAGCTCCAGGACAAGACCTTGTTTATTTAGCATAGTTGCTGATATATCATAGTCACTTCATATACATTAAATAAATGAAGGTTTGCCAGAAAGGAAAAATCATTGCAGGTAAAGGACAGCTTGTAACAAAAAAGGGCAAAATATGATACTTTGGCTTGACACACAGGAAGATAAGCCAAAATTTATTGGGGATGCAGAAAAATATCTACAGAGTAAGGTAAATAGGGTCAGAATCTAAGGGGCTTGTATTTCTTGGTAATGAGTATGAACTTCATTTTATAGCAATGGATAACAAATGTACCCTTCTGCAGTACATTGATCATGGTCTCCAGGGATATCAGGTCCTAATTCCTGGAACCTGTAAATGTTACCATATAAGGAAAAAGGATTTTCCACATGTGACTATAGGGCTGGGAAGACAATATTCTATTAAAAAGTAATTGTCAAATGACTGAATGAATGAGTGCAAAGGAGACAGAAACTCTTTGTTCCTGAGGACAGCAGAGCACTGCAGTTGCTCTTTGATATCACCAAAATCTACCAAAACCAGTGACATAGCCAAGGACCCATTATTCTGATATCACAAATCTACGCTTCTTCCATGAGATTTTAGTTTCTTTGAGGCTGGCACCTCCTCAGAAGGGATCATTCGCCCTTTCAAAAACACTGTTTGAATTTCTCATATTCCAGATAGTATAACAACTTTCAGGAAAAATGATAAGCTTACATTCTAAAGGGAGATATAGATGCTAAGTAGATAACTATATATACTATTGCAAACTGGTGGTGTAGTGGTTAAGAGCTATGGCTGCTAAAAAAAGGTCGACAGTTCGAATCCACTAGGCACTCCTTGGAAACTCTATGGGGCAGTTCTAGTCTGTGCTATAGGGTCGCTATAAGTTGGAATCAACTATATGGCAATGTTTCTTTTTTTTCTTTTAATTGCAAACTTGATAAATACTTTGAAGGAAACATACAGTTATGATTCAATGTGATGTTGGAAATCATAAAATGTTCCTTGAGAAAGTAACAGAAATCAAGATCTGAAGACAAGTAGAGGTTAACTACATGCAGCAGATAGGGGAGTGTGGTTACAGGCAGAAGGAGAAGCATGAGCGAGAATCTGAAGGGAAGGTGAGCATGGGTAAAGGATTGGAAATATGGACAGTGAGGCTAGAATGAAGGAAGCAAGGTGAAATAGTTTTTAAAGGCAGAGGACTGTGCAGTCTATCTAGGCTTTGTGGTATGTTAGAGATTTTGCTTTTTATTCTAAAAGTAAATGAGATAAAGAAGGGAGTATTATCATTATACTTGCCTTTTTCTCTAAAAAATATGTTCACTGTGGCTGCAGTATGTAGACCAGATTAACCCAGAAGGGGAAATATGAAGGTGTTGAGGCTATGATGAGGCTTATTCACAGAGTAGTAGTTTTCAACCCTGACTGCAAATTAAGTTACCTGGAAAGCATTGAAAATATAACCATCTCTGGGTTATATCACATTTGAATTAAATCAGAATATCAGGGGTTAGAGCCAGAGCATCAATATCATATTTGTTAAATGAACAAATATCACTCAAAATCAAAACACAATAACAACAGTTTCTATTGTAGACTTCTACAATACACTAATATGACACATTAGAAAGAGTAAAACTTCTTGAAAGGCAGGCAGGCAGGCAGGCAGGCAGGCAGGCAGGAAAACCAGGATTGCTCCTCTGCCCTTCATTCTGTGTTCTTAGCCAGTCCAATAGCTTACAGTGTTACCTGGGTATGTCTCTGTCACCTCTGGTAAAGCTTGGGGAAGGCCCAAGGTTGGCTTTTTCTGGTGAAATTAATGTGTTAGGAAGGCTCAGGAGTCCAGGGCTCTCACCCCACCTCTTCTTTTAATAAGTGTCTATGAAACTTTAAGCTAATGGCCTCACCTCTCTGAGTTTCAGTTTTCTCATTATAAGATGGGATATTAGCATATTTGGTACCTAGGATCTAGAGAGGAGCATATAGCCTGTACCCCTGCAGCACACTGACTTCATATTTTACCATAATGGCAATTAATCAAATGTCTTTCACAATCTCAGTGCCTAACACATTAGTGGCACATGGTAAGTAGTGTTGAATGATCTGAAGGGAACATTGCTTCAATAAATGATCCATGAATATTTGATGCATTTTTTAAAACATGGAAGTTGTTTCTGTGAATACAATTTCTTAGTAAAAGTACTTTGTATGTCTGAAGGAAATAATTCCCGCTTCCTGGTCTCAATCACCACAAAGTCCACAGTAAAATGAAATTAACCACTAACCCATTTAATCATTCCTGGGATACAGATTAGCCATTTTTTTTTGGTTATTGGGATGCACTCAATTAATTAAATAAAAGGGGAGAAGTATCACTTTATTCAGGAAGGATCCTAGCCTTTAACGTACATTTGAGACATAGACTACTTCTCCTTTACGGTTGCATTCCTTCCCAGAAGACTTCCTAGTCCAAGTTGGCTAATGCTTTACGACTCAAACAGAAAGACTGCTGGTTTGGGAGCTCAGCTCTAATCTCTCAGCCTACCCATGGACATTCATTCTCTGCCAGATGAGAGTGACCATAGAGCTGCTGGGCGAGCCTCCTGAAATCCCTTTGTGAATTACTGTCACATTATTCAGACAGCAGAAGCCTAGCTGTATGACCAAAACTCAGCTTTCATGGGGCTCTGTTATGGAGTGTACTGTGTCCCCCTAAAATGTGTGTCAACTTGGATAGGCCATGAATCTCAGTATTGTGAAACTCTTTACCATTTTGTCACTTGATATGATTTTCCTATGTGTTGTAAACCCTACCTCTATGAGGGTGGGATTAGCAGCAGTTATGTTAACGAGGCAGGACCAATCTATAAGATTAGGTTGTGTTTTAAGTCAATCTCTCTTGAGATATACAAGAGAGAAGCAAGCAGAGAGACGGGGAACCTCATATCACCAAGAAACAAGAGCCAAAAGACTGGAGTGTCCTTTGGACTCTAGGTCCCTGCACTGAGAAGCTCCTTGATTGGGGAAGATTGATGACAAGACCTTCTCCCAGAGCTGACAGAGGGAGAAAGCCTTTCCCCCTTTCCCTGGAGCTGACGCCCTGAATTTGGATGTCTAGCCTAGTAGACTGTGAGAGAATAAATTTCTCTTTGTTAAAGCTATCCACTTGTGGTATTTCTGTTATAGCAGCACTAGATAACTAAGATAGGCTCCAAGACTTTCTTGTTTATAAAATAAGAATGAAGTCTGGATAGAAACTTGCTTTTCTATTTGGTGTACTATGCTCCATTTAATAGGAAGTGATCTTGGGATTATCAGACCCCTACAGTGATTCCCTTAACCAGTTTCATCTTCTACGAATACAAAAGAACTCTGGTGGTGAAATGGTTAAGTGGTTGGCTGCTAACCAAAAGTTGGCAGTTCAAACCCACCCAGCGACTCCATGGGAGAAAAGACCTGGTGATCTGTGCCTGTGAAGACTGCAACCTAGAAAACCCTTCACAAGGGAAGGTAGATCTGCTCTTTCATAGAGGGCCACTATGAGTCGGAACTGGCTTGACAGCACCTAACAATGGCAAGTATATCACTCCCTTATTTATCCATTCTTCTACCACACAAGTACTCTGCCAGATATCAGTGTCATCAATAAGGGTCCTGGAAGGAAACTAATGGCAGGGTCCCTGAAGGATATAAGATTATGATAATTCAAGGAGGGCTTAATAAAGGGACTATTGACAGTGATGTTGGCAGGGTGGAGGAAAGCTCAACGGATAGTGTAGATTTTCCCCAGTCCCACTCTGGGACTAGTAAGAAAGGCATCGTTACCACTTCCATGGTCGAAGGGCTAAGAGAAGGAGAGAGTATCCTTCCATTTCCCACCCCATCTCCTGCCAGGATTTCCCATTGGTTGAGCACAACAGGGAGCCAGAGAGTAAGAGGTTCTCTGGGTATAGACCTACAGGTCTGCCTCCTTTAGAAGAAAGCAGGGTGGAACAGGATAGAGCATACACCTAGATGAACAAACAAAAGATAATGGGCATACTGGTTAATACAAAGATAACCAAAAGGTATGTTTGTACTCTGATTTTCATCTAAAACATAGCTATAAGAATGGTCACTGATAAAGTAGGAATCTAAATTTTTCTGCTCATACACCTGGAAGAATATCAAAGTGAATTAGATTCCATCAACATGAAATGGCATTCATTTCATAAACTGTTAAGCTATGTTTCTTCTAGAGGCAATGCATTGTACTTAAAAGAAGAATGGTGTTATCGTTGGATACACCAGGATTTAAATACTGACTTTACCTTATTTTCTATGTGACCTTGGGTAAATTATTTAACTTTTCCAAATTTTCTCACCTGTAAAAATGAGAATCATTACATCTACGTAGCACTATGCATGGCACATGGTAATAGCTCAGGAAAAGGTAGCTTTCATAATGATTAATAATGTTAAGATCCACTGCCATTGAGTTGATTCCCAATCATGTTGGTCCTATGTGTGACAGAGCAGAACTGAGTTTCATAGGGTTTTCTCGCCTATAACCTTTACAGATTTAGATTGCCAGGCCTTTTCCCATGGTGCCACTAGATGGGCTCAAACTGCCAATCTTTCATTTAGTAGAAAAACGAAAACTGTTTGCAGCACCCAGGGACCTTAAATGACAGAACTACTACGTAAATATTAACCCAAAATAGCTCTGTGTTTTATCTAATAAGTAGGTGTAGTTGTAGGAAAAGAGATACTTAAGACACCAAATCCTTGGGCCTACTATTTACTGAGTGAATCATTCATTTGTTATCTATCATCAGTTAGCCTTGACCCTTCATGCAGACCATAGCGATAACAGCATTATGAATTAAAGGTTATAACTCCATTTACCAATGATGCTGAGCGACTGGGAATTTTCTTATAACCACAGGTGGGTTATTTTGTGTGGCCCCAAAGTCCATATTCTATCACAATACATTAGACCTGACAGTACATGGCCTGACAATCCCAACATACAGAAGCCATGATCACATTTAGAAGGGAGAGATTACAACAGTGAAGAAACCCTGGAATGTGAAATGAAATATATTTTAAAGAAGGCAATGCCTTACTGTGTGAACTGGGTATCCTAGATGAGGGAATGTTAGAAAATAAATAAATCAATAAATAAAAGGAGGAAAGTACGGTCCAAACTTGCTGACTAATTAGCCAATGTTAAGCTAGAAAGGAGAAGATTTAAGGGCGATACTATAAATATATTCGTTTACTTGAAGGACTGATAACAAGAACAAGGAGAATAAAAACTGAAATATAAAGAGTTGTCATATGAGACAGCTGCTGTTTGCTGAAGGTAAGCAAAAAATGGGTGAATGAGTATTAGTAATATTCGCGTGCCAAGTCTTGTGTGAAAAGGAAATTGGCCTAGAAAACCAAATGCCTTTCGGTCTAGTCAATTCCAACTCATAGTTAAAATGTCCTCTAAACTCTCAATATTTCTCTGTACTTCTGAAGCCAAACTTAAGTCCTATATAAGTCAAGCCTAAATTTTTTATTTAAGAAACTATTATGTATTGTCTTAGCCTGGGATCTTTTGTGGGCACTCAATGTAGTTTAATCAAAATGATGAATTGATTTAAGGATTTAAATATTTTGAGGGCACAGCTTACAAGGCCTGGAACCAAAAACTGGTAAATCAAAGGCTCAGGTTTCTCCTGCTGTTTCATCATTCCTGCTTCTCTCCAAGCATTTCATCCATGTTCTTTCTCTGCAGACCTCTTCCTCCCATTTGGCACGTGCACGTCCACAACGGCCCTGGCTTCACACTGTCTCACTGTTCAATTAGCAGATTGAGGTTCCATTTAGCAGAAAGAAAGATCTGGCTGGCTCAGCTTGGTTCAGGTGCTTTCTTAGCTCAGATGTCTACTGGGAAGTGAAGTCATTGAATCGCAGTCCTTAAGGCTATGGAAACAGACAATCTAAAACGGGGCCGTGAACACATCCTTTTAGAAGGGCAAGAGCAAAAAGAAATTCGTGGAGGAAATGGAGTTTGGCACATGTATGATAGTTATACCTAGAAAACATGGAAATTGTTTTAAAAAGGCATTTAGTGCTCTGAATTTACTCCAGAATATTGATATTACTTTTCCAATTTCTTTAAAGCATCTCTTTATACTATACGTCATTCCATCACTTTATAATTTACCATCTAGCCTCTGAAATAAGCATGTTTCTAATCAAGACTATTTTATTTTTCATTTGGCAGTTTTTCTCGGTGGCAAAAGTAAAGAATGTTAATTGCAGAAAATTTTGAGAAAAAGTATAAATAAGCAAGTCATATATATAACACATATATTTGTATATACATTTATATTTGTATATATATAAATTTGTATATATATTTGTATATATAAACCCATGCCGTCGAGCCAATTCCAACTCATTGCTACTGTACAGGGCAGAGTAGAACTGCTCCATAGCATTTCCAAGGCTATAAATCTTTACAGATGCAGACTGCCACATCTCTCTCCCACGGAGTGAATAGTGGATTCAAACAGCTGACCTTTTGGTTAGCCGACGAGCATTTAACCTCTGTGCCACCAGGGCTCCTTATTTATATGTCTATAAAAAAAATACACACATATAAATTTTAATTGTTGTGTATACTTCTAATTGTTTAGATTAAATTCCTAGGAGCACAATTACTTATCAAAAAAATTAAACTATTTTGGCTCTTGATACATATGGCAATATAATAAGGGTGTGCCAACTCTCGTTCCCACCAGTGTTTAAGAATGCCAATGTTTAAATAGGGGGAAATGTAAAAAATCCCACCACCAACAATAGAACCTAGCAACTGGAAAGGTTAAAATATCTCATTTTTAAAAATTATATTATCACAATTGTTGAGAATGAACACTTTTATAATCTTATAATGGATTGGCCGTATTCTAATTCATACTTCATTTAATTGAGATCTTTTAGAAGTTTTTTTTTCTTCAACCTTTCATAATTAACTTACATGACCTAGGTTTTAATTTCCTACATTCTTTCTCAAAAGTAAATAGATTCTGTTATGATATTCGATACAGATGGCAATTGTGGAGTTAGAGTAATAATGGAGCCATAAAAACCGGGTTCAAGTACAGGCTCTGAGACTTACAAGCTGTGGGATTATTACGTATCCTTTTATTGGTGAAAACCCTGGTGGCGCAGCGGTTAAAAGCTATGGCTGCTAACCAAAAGGTTGGCAGTTTGAATCTACCAGGAGCTCCTTGGAAACTCTATAGGGCAGTTCTACTCTGTCCTACAGGGTTGCTGTGAGTTGGAATCAACTCGGGGGCAACATTTTTTTTTTTTTCTTGTTATTGTTAGCTGCCTTTGTGTTGGCCCTAGACTCATGGTGACCCAATGCACAATGGAACAAAACACCGCCCAGTCCTACGCCACCCCCGTGACTCATTGCAAATGGAACCACCGTGATCCATAGGGTGCTCATGGCTATGTTTGGAAGTAGATTGCCAGGCCTTTCTTCCTAGCCTGTCTTAGTCTGGAAGCTCCTCTGAAAACTGTTCAGCATTATGGCAACATGGAAGTCTCCACTGACAAAAACAAGCAGTGGCTGTACCTGAGGTGCACTGGTTAGGAATCGAACCTAAATCTCCCACATGGAAGGTGAGAATTCTACCACTGAACTACCACTGCCCGTACTACCCTCTCTAACACTCCATTTAAACATTAATAAAATGGAGAAAATAAGAGCTATGACAATGGAATTCGTCTCTTCTCACAGCCCTGAGAACATGTCTTATACAGAGCCTTCTCTATTTCATCACTGCCAATTCTTATTTTCTGTATTTCAGAAATATTAGATTTGTTTAATATTTTTACATCTGCCTTGTTCTTTCTTACTCTCGGGAATTTCAACTTGTTTCCTGTGCCTAAAATAATCTTCTCCCTCACCCTCCAGACTTTTTCTCATCTTTATTATTTAAATTTTACCTCCACATAAAAACCTTCCCTGAACCCCACCCATGCTAGATTAGGTATGCCTGGTTATATGTTCCTAAAAACCCTTGCAGTTCTCTTTTATTGTAACTACTACATCTAATAGTTTTCATTTCAATGTATATATTTATCGCTGAATAGTTAAATTCCTTGAAGTTATGGTCTACTTCGATATTGTTCACTACTGTATTCTCAGTGCTTAGAATAGTGCTTGACGACCAATGCCTATTTATATAAGCTGATAAGTAAATGAACTGTTTTAGTCTTTTGAACAATATTTTCTCCTCATAAAAATTCTCTTCATTCTTTTATCTAAATTCTTATTTATACATATTGATTTTTGTACTTTTTATTTCCTCCCTGATCTTATATACTTCTCATGTGACAATATCACAAATACTCATGCACATTACATACACACACACACACACACACATGAAAATATTGACTGTTTTAGCTTGAGGTAATGAAACTAAAAGGCTAACCTTACTGGCTGGACTACTTCACAAGCTGTAATAGTTTAACCTAAGGCAATAATTTATTAGGGGCAGTGTGCATACCTCTGGTGCTAACTGAATTTATCTTAGGAAGTGAAAAGTATTTTTTAAATTACACTTTTTTTTTTTGGTTCTATTCCATGAAGAAATTAGTATTAGTTTCTGGTTTTAAAAGAGACTTTTTCCTCTTTTTCTGGATACAAACCAGTTGTTGTAATATTGGTTCTGACTTTGACTCCATGTGTGTCAGAGTAGAACTGTGCTCCACAGGGTTTTTGATGGCTGATTTTGATTTTTTCATAAATAGCCAGGCTTTTCTTCTGAGGAACCTCTGGACTTGTACTTCCAACCTTCTGGTTAGCAGCTAGGCACATTAAATATTTGCACCAACCACAGACCCCTCTGGATACAGAGGACAACTTTATTTGACAGCCACCCCTGTAGTTTGTCAGGGGCATGTGACTATTTCTGACCAATGAGCTGAGAATGTAAATGATGTGAGTCATTTTTAGGATAAAGTACGTTATTGCCATTCTGAGACCTTCTAGGAGTAGATTGCCCTGCCACAGCCACAGAGAAGTTCCGTTCCTTATGAAGCTATAGAATGGTGGAGCCTCTGCAAGCCTGGGCTCTGGAGGGATTACGTAAAGCAGGACTTCCCTTCCTCCCACTGCCCTACGTGGGCCATCTAGAAGGAGCAAGATTTATACTTTTATTGTGGGGGGTTATCACTGTAGCTCAACCAAGCCTATCCTGACAGCTGTAACAGTGGTGAAGTTTCCTTTTAAAATTATTTAATTTAAAAGAAGGTGATTTGTAGAGATATATATTAAACAAAAACATATACTAAGGTGATACTCAGATGCAGCAAGAATCAATGCAAAGCTAAACAAATAATTAAAGAAGGGAACTACTGACACAGGAAATGAGCGTGGGCTTTGGGATCAGACAGACGTTGGAGGTGAAGTAGCACGGCTCCGTACTTGCTGAGAACCTTGGCCATTTGTTTGACCTTTCTCAGCCTCGCTTTCATTATCTCTAAAATGTGATCAATGTAAAGATTAGTAAGGTAACAAGCAAAGCACGAAGAATAATGCAGACACTTTGTAGAAACCCAATTAATGGTTCCAGTCGCGTTGTCATTGTTTTTGTTATCACTGATATGTTTTTAAGTGAAATGGAAAATTGAAGTGTTTTCTATGCAGTATTTTTTTATATTCATAACATAAATTTGGTTAGAAATCAAGTTATGAAAAACAAGATTTTTGTTCCAGTAGAGTTATTGAATATTTTATCATTTTAGAAGTTCAATTTTCTTCACTCATTCTCAGTGTCTTCTGCCTTTATAAGATAAGGGACAGATTCAATTTACACTGTCAAACACTAGCTACCTAGCTATCTAAAAGACAACTCCTTTTAACCTTCTTTTATGTTTACCTTGCTGAAATAGAGTTAAATGCTTTCAACAAAATCTAAAACCACCAACAGTTAAAACCTACCTAAGACCTCTATCCCTCCAGGTATAAGCAGATATTTTGAGACAAATAAACTATTTAGCTTAATAAAATTTTATCAACTTGACTTTGTAGACAAACAGTGAGAAAGCAAGGTCATTTCCATTCTGTTAAATGAATATTTGTTGAATGCTCATTATGTGACCATCACGTTTGGTGTTAAAAAAAAAAAAAGTGAATAAAAGGAAGAAAATGTCATCACAGACCCTCATCTCAAAGAGCTCTAAATCTCATGGACAAATTGAATAATATGAATTTCCTCCTCTGGACAAATCCTCCTTTGGTGGAGTTTATAGTTGGCAATAATGTGTTGAGCCTCATTTCATGCTCCCTAAAACGAAACTTGTGCTATATAATAAAGTCCCCTTAGAGTGTTAATACCTGCCATGTTATTTCTTGGCTCCTTGCTTATGTCAATACTATGCCACTGTCTGGAGGGCCCTCCTTTCTTATATATGCCTTTCTACATCCTGTAAAAACAAAACAAAAAAAAAAAACCCATTGCTGTCAAGTCAATTTCAACTCATCGTGACCCTGTAGGACAGAGTAGAACTGTCCCATAGAGTTTCTAAGGCCGTAATCTTTACAGGATGGAGCCCTGGTGGCGTAGTGGAAGAGCTTGGCTGATAACGAAAAGGTTGGAGGTTCAAATCCACCAGCGTGTCCTATAGGATCACTATGAGTTAGAATTGCCTCAAAGGCAAGGGGTTTTGGGTTAATCTTTACAGGAGCAGATTGCTACATCTTCTTCCTTCAGAGGGGCTGGTGGGTTCGAACTGCTGACTTTGCAGTTAGCAGCCTAGCACTTAAACACTGCACCACCAGGGGTCCTCCTACATCCTGTACCATTTCTAAAGTCCTCCTCTCTGAAGTAGGCCTCACCTATTGCACTTTACAATGGTCCTTCAAAAATCTGCTATCACCTTTGATGTAAAGTTCTAACACTGATTGCACATTGTTCTATTTTTTCTGCCAATGCTTAGAGGGAAAACATTCCTTTTTACTTGAATTTAAAACATCTTGAAGAAATATACTCCTTTCTGCATTTACAATTTTCATAGTTTTCAGTAAATGGGTTATCAAAAATTAGACATCGAATAAATACTTGGAAATGTGACTTAACTAAGACAATGTGACCCAGAGAGCTTTAGTTCACTCTCCCTAGTTACAAAGTGCAGTGACAACACACTCGTTTTATTACAGACATCACAGAAATTCCACAGATGTTTAAATCGTATTAGTAGCCCTTACAGGAAATTAGTTCTCAGTATTTCTCATACACTTTGGGCATTTCTGCCTTATTGTTCTCATTATTCCATGGGAAGTGTTTGCTATGAAACTTAAATGCAACCTTGCACTCCGAGTTGTTTAAGGCCAAGAAATCAGCCAAATTGGTCAAACTGATAATATATTCATGGCCCAGAATAACTATATTACAGGGTTAAATTAACATCATAATTTAGGGAAATGTCTTCACTAAGTGAGAAATAAACTATACATCTTTAATGCAGAAGTCCTGCATTAAAGTGTTTAATTTGATCACTTTACTATGGAATGCTACTATTACATAATCCTTTGTCCACATTATTATACTTCCCTTTTTAAAATCTCTAGCTAACGCCTGCACATGGATTGACATAATGAATAATGTGAATTAATAATGTAAATTTGAACCTAGTATAGAAAATGAGAAAAATAAATGATCAGTCTTCCCAAATCCACTATTTTCAAACTTCTACTTATTGAGAATTGTCAAAAAAAGAAATTCCAAGGAGGAAAACAATCTAAAAGGTTTTTTCTTTTCTTTATAATAGGGAAAGAAATGATTATTTCAAATAATTCGACTATAAGATTTTTCATAGTTGGCTGACTGTGCTTGAAATGGTATCACAAAAAATAAAGGAATATTTTTTAACTGTATATAAGATACATTTGGAGCCCTGGTGGTGCAGTCGTTAAGAGTTCAGCTGCTAACCAAAAGGTCAGCAGTTGGAATCTACCAGCTGCTCCTTGGAACCCCTTCTACTCTGTCCTATAGTGTCTCTAGGATTTAGAATTGACTCAATGGCAAGGTTTTTTTTTTTTTTTTTGGTTTTAAGATACATTTAAAAGGCCACTGATACACACCTTGAGTTTGAATGACATCTCTATGGCCTAGGTCTCTTTTTTTAATTCTCCATCAGGGAAAATTAATTACTCCAATTATTCACATATCTATCTCTCTTTGTCCTATATTTATCCCCTTCACTTGATTGTTACATCCTTGAAATAAAAACACATATACACACACATATATGAACATAAGTATGTACATGTATAGACACACACACACACAAAATCCATTGCCATTGAGTGAATTCTGATTTATAGCAACCCTACAGGCAGGGTAGAGCTGCCCCAGAGGGCTCCCAAGGCTGTAAATCCTTATAGAAGCAGACTGCCACATCTTTCTCCCATGGAGTGGCTGGGGGGTTGGAACCACTAATCTTTTGTTTAGCAGCCCAGTGCTTAATATACATATATAAACATCTTATAAATAAACTGTAACTATTTATATCACAGTTTGGGTTAAATATTTAGGTAATTTTTCAGGGGAATTAAATACATGAAGCTAACTCTCAGTTATCCAAGGAAGACACATCAAGTGATGATGGTGACGATTCTATTGCTACTGTTATTAAATAATAGCAATAAAAAACTAATAGTTGCCCATTAATGAAGGTCTATCATACCAGGTATTTTATATATGTTATCTTATTGAACCCTTAAATAAACCTGAAAGTAGGTATCACTCTCCACATTTCAGCTTAGAAATATGAAGTAACCAGCTTCCACAAGACCATAGACCTAGTAAGTAAGGAGGTTTGGCTGCCTCCTAATCACAGTTCTATCAGGATAAGAACTGAGTAGGGCTTATTCCTGGTGGTTGGCCACTTCTTTCCTTCTGCTGAGTGGCCCCATATTGGACTGCCCTCACTTCTGTATTTGCTATCTTTGTTTAATTGCTGTGCAACACTCCTACTGTTATAGCTGCTACTCCCACTGTAACCATGGTCAGGGTCTGACTCTGCCTAGCTAATTGCAAACGTGTGCTTGAAAAAAGAAATGGTTCAACATAAAGGCAATTGGCCTTGAAAGCTCCATCTGATGGTTAGCATTATATGACTCAAGTCTTAGTAAATCCTCTATAATGCCACTTCATTCGAATAGATGTGGAACAGGGAAGATAGAACATGGGGAATCAATTAACACCAAAGACCAACTAGCAAATTTAAAAAATGAACAGTGATGACCAGATATACTACCATTCACATAGCTAGCAATCGGAACTGCACTGCCTTCCCCATGTCTGTGCATTTCTGGGGAGTCAGTAATTCCTCCTGTCTGCGGGGATTATTCAGCCGTCCTCTTTGGAAGGGATCAAGTGTTTAAAGAAAAAGCAGAGGAAACCTTTTCATCTCTCTGACCTGGGAAAATTGAAATAAGCCCTGTCAATAAACATTGTTGGACTTTACAAATTTCCATCTTCCTTGATTATTCATGTCTCTTCAAACCTCAAATGCGCTCCATAGGGATTTGAGAGTATACAACTTTCCATCAAATTGCCACAAATACCCCTGAAGAATTTTGTCAGTCTTGGGGATTACCCCTAATTTTTCTTTGATCAAAGTTGCGGCTTGTGGATTTTTTTGGACCGCTTCAAACAATTGCTTTGGAAAGAGTTCAACGCTGTGTTTCTGTGTGCTCCAATCTTGCATCATGCAGGCTACACTTGGTTCAACTAAACAGGATCTTGGACTCTTTTCACAGACTATCTTAATTAACACGGAAATGAAATCCACACCCCTGCGAGGGAGAAAAAATATCTCTCTAATTAAGAAAATCCATTCAATTTGTTGGAAGTAAATACTAATTTTAAAGTATGATTCTAGCTTTAAAGTTCTGAAATTTATGTCACTGGAGAATTTCATGTGATATGCCGTTTTAGACGGAACCAAGGAACGCTTCTATGTGGCATTCACTTTTCTTTCCCAAGATCTTGATAGAAAGGTGGTGGAAACCTCATGGCATAATGAAAATAACATCCCTTCTTAGAAATTACTTACTGTCTCCTATGTGAATATGTGTTAGTGATAAAAATTCCTTAACACTAATTTCAAGGCCCTTCTCATCTCCCAGGCCTTCCCCAGTACTTCTCACCTCCAACCCCCCCCCCCACTTCTCTTCCAGTTTCCTGAACACGCTGCTTGTTCTTGCCTTCAGGTTTTTGCTTAAGCTGATTCTCTTGCTGAGAATTCTCTTATCACCTCCTTTCTCCTGGTTGAATTCTGCTTATGCCTTAGGTCTCTGATCAACATCTTTTCCTTAGTAAGACTTCCCTGATTTCCCCAGTCTGAGTTCAGTGTCCCTTCTACGAATTCTTGTGGCACTTCATTCCAACCCTAACAAAACCTTCTTCACAGTCTGTAGGAATTGCCTCTTTATCTGTATCCCCCATTAGATTGTAAGCTTCTGGAAGGCAGGAACTTTCTCTCCCTCTTATTTGCTACTGTATGCTCAGCTTAAAGCACAGAGACTAAAACTTGGTAGGTGTTTATAGACATGTCTTGACTGAGTAATGATGACCACCATCTATTGCATCTGTTTTTTGCTGGGTATTATGTTGAACACTTTTATATTACTTACATCATTCATGGAGTGTACATATTATTTCTTTCACTCTAGACATGATAAAACAGATATGTATACAAGTTAAATAAGCTATCCAGGATCCATGAGTCCTGATCAACAAAATCTGTGTGTTTTCTTGTGTTACCATGCAGAACCTTTAAGAAGATAGTGTCCCAGTATGTATTTAAGCCTCAACTGAAACAAATAAACACATAAAACAACTTCTATGTGAAGCACAGAAAGATTATCAACTCATTTGATTTGAAATTACTTAAATTAAATAATAAGACAGTTACGTTGTTGCTGTTAGGTGCCATCAAGTCTGTTCCAACTCATAGGGACCTCATGTACAACAGAACGAAACACAATCTCATTGAAGGTCTTCGTCTTTTTCGCTGACCCTCTACCAAGCATGATGTCCTTCTCCTGAGACTGGTCCCTCCTGATAAAATACCCAAAGAATGTGAGACATAGTCTCACCATCTTTGCTTTTACTGAGCATTCTGTCTGTACTTCTTCCAAGACAGATTTATTCTTTTTTCTGGCAGTCCATGGTATATGCAATATTCTTCGCCAACACCATAATTCAAAGGCATCAATACTTCTTTGTCCAGCTTTCACATACATATGAGGCAATTGAAAACATTGTGGCTTGGGTCAGGGGCATCTTTGTCTTCAAGGTGACTCCTTTGCTTTTAAACACTTTAAAGAGGGCTTTCACTGCAGATTTGCCCAATGCAATGGGTCTTTTGATTTCTTGACTGCTGTTTCCATGGGTGTTGATTGTGGATCTGAGCAGAATGAAATCTTTGATAATTTCAATCTTTTCTCCATTTATCATGATGTTGTTTGTTGGTCCAGTTGTGAGAATTTTTGTTTTCTTTATGTTGAGGTGTAATCCATACTGAAGTCTATAGTCTTTGATCTTCATCAATAAGTGCTTCAAGTTCTCTTGGCTTTCAGCAAGCAAGGTTGTGTCATATGTATAACCAAGTTGTTAATAAGACTTCCTCTAATCATGATGCACTATTCTGCTTCATATTGTCCAGCTTTAGAGATTATTTGCTCAGCATACAGATTGAATAAGTATGGTGAAAGGATACAACTCTGAAGCATACTTTTCGTGACTTTAAACCATGCAGTATCCCCTTGTTCTGTTCAAAGACATTTATAGAGACATAATTTTATCTGCAAGCCTAGATTCTTTCCTTCCTAGCTCCCTATTGGTCTTCAAGCTACAGACACCATCTTTAATATGACCATTCAGAATGTTCTTATATTCATTAACAACAATAGACCTAAATTTTGCAGTGTGATGTCTATTGGGGAAATCTGACAGATAACCTTTGACAGCATTTTTTGTTTTATTCTCATTGAACCTTAGTTTCTTTATTTAACTTATTTCTACTTTAATAAAATTGAAAATATTTTTAATTAGCATGTGATGAGTAGGACAGTCCACACTGTGGTTCTTGTCTGTATAGTATTGTGACTAGTATTACAGACTCTACAAACGGATTGCCTGGGTTCAGATTCTGGCTCTTTGGTAAGTGCAGCCTTGGGAAAGTTATTGAATCTCTTTGGCTTCAGTTTTCTTGCCTGTATATGGGGATGAAAATGATAGAATTTACAGCAAAGGGTTGTTTTGAGAGTTAAGAAAAATGATGCCTACCACTTAGTAAGTTTTCAGTAAATATGAACTATCTTTATTAACATCATTACTATTAACCATAGGACTCATAGCCTTCTCATTTCATTCTCTAATTTTTTTTTTTACCTCCAAAGATTGAGATAATACATGAAAAGCACCCAGCAATTCCTAGAACATAAAAATCCCTCAACAAAGGTAGTTATCATTCTTTGAATGAAGCAAGAGAGCTGTTTGAGTTGGGTGGTCTAACAAAACTCTCTAGTTTCCATATTAGGAGTCAAACTCTCAGCATCCCATGAAAGCCATCCTTCTTTACTGTGTGTTCTAAATTTCACTGCAAAAGCAATTTTCAAAACAGTTAATCAGATCAGGCTTATGCATATAGCTGGGGATTCACTTGCGGCCAATGGTTTCCCTAATTTAGGTCCAACTGTCTAACATTTCCATCTGGTCTGGAAGTGCTTATTTCCTTTAATGATCTTGCTGGAGACAATAATTCCCCATAAATGACTTTGCTCTTTGGCCACATGATTGAAGTAATACTCTGCCTATAGAAAGAAACACCCGTTCCCCAACACTGCCTTTTTTTGTGCCTTTCAACCTGCAAGAAAAATAGTTGCAATAACTGTCCCTAGGCAGTATCACATTTCTTCCTGCTTCTTTGATAATTGTCTAAAAGTGAACTGGAAAAAACATAACTAAGCTTCCCTTCAATAATTACTTCATTGGCCAAAGAATAAAAATTGGCTAAGGAAAAGAATTAGCAATTCTGTTCTGTCATTAAAACCTCATTATTTGGGGGTCCAGTTAACACCATTTTATAAATCGCATGTACGAACAGCTGGTAGATAAGATGAAAGACGCCAAGTGAATGTGATTTTCTCTACACATTGCCTCTTCTATTATTAAGAAGAAAAAAAAAAAGATGAAATTTTACCATTATAAATGATAATGGCAAAAGTTGTGGTGAAGCTGGGATTCGGATGCATATGTTAATATTACATAATAAAATAGTAGTAAATTATGATATTTTAGCTCTGAGCTCTATTATAACTTCTATTATTGATTAAATTTGACCTTGGATGAATTAGTTAACCTTGTACATTATCAATTTTCTCATGTCTTATTTTAGAATAATAGCACATAACAATCATAAAGCAGTTATGAAAATTAAATGTATAAATTTATATGAAGGTATGTTGACAAGTATTAGAGTATACAGAAGTTTTACTTTTTGTGTTAATCACTCTTACTATTTTTAAAGTCTCCTGACTTACAAATACCATATGGAGTTTTTATGAACACATAAGGTTATTATTTTATCCCAGTAAATTCATACTTTATTCGGAATTCTTAACAAGCATAATAAGTGGTTAAAGTTGGAAAAATTTACATAAATCAGGTAAACCTGAAAACTATTATCAAATAGATCTGAACGAATACAAATAGGTCCTTGCTTGACATAGAAAGAATGATAATGATGACAATGATGTTAAGGATGAGATGATAATTGCCTTAGTTATCTAGTGCCGTTATAACAGAAATACCAAGAGTAGGTGGCTTTAAGAAACAGAAATCTATTATCTCACAGATTAGGAGGCTAGAAGGCCAAATTCAGGGTGTGAGTACTACGGGAAAGCTTTCTCTCTCTGATGGCTCTGGGAGAAGGTTCTTGTCTCTTCAGCTTCTGTTTCCTGGTTCCCTGGAGAACTCCACGTGGCTTGGCATTTATCTTCCCTCATCTCTGCTTTCTCAATCTACTCCTTTCATCTTTTGTAAGAGATTGTCTGAAGACACACCCTACACTAATCCTGCCCCATAAATATAACAATCTATTCCCAAAAGGGATTATAACTAAGGGCACAGAGGTTAGGATTTACAACGCGTATTTTTGTGGGGCACAATTTAATTCATAACAATGCTATAATGATGACTATTATATATATATATATATATATTCTGTGCTATATGTATGTATATTTGTGTATGTGTGTGTATGTGTATATATATAGCACAGAAGATTTTTTATAAACACTAATACATCTTATAGTATTGGTGTTTTATAAAGCCTCTGAGAATATATTAAACGATGCATATGCATAATATTGGAAACCCTGGTGGCGTAGTGGTTAAGTGCTACGGCTGCTAATGAAAGGGTTGGCAGTTCAAATCCTCCAGGTGCTCCTTGGAAACTCTATGGGGCAGTTCTACTCTGTCCTATAGGGTCACTATGAGTTGGAATCGACTCAATGGCACTGGGTTCTGGTAGGTTATGCATAATATTATTCTCATATTACTTTGAGAAAACTAAGGTGAGATGCCTTGACCAAGATCAAGAAACAATTAAGTGGAAAACTCAAGAGTCCTCATTCATTCATCAACAGAGAAAAGATTGAAGTTGTCAAGGATTTTGTTTTACTTGGATCCACAATCAATGACCATAGCAGCAGAAGTCAAGAAATCAAAAGACTCATTGCATTGGGCAAATCTTTAATGTGACCTCATTAATGTGTTAAAAAGCAAAGATGTCATCTTGAAGACTAAGGTGCATCTGACCCAAGCCAAGGCTTTTTTCAATCGCTTCATATGCATGTGAAAGCTGAAAAATGAATAAGGAAGACTGAAGAATTGATGCCTTTGAATTATGGTGCTGGCAAAGAATATTGAATATACCATGGACTTCCAAAACAACGAACAAATAAGTTTTGAAAGAAGTATAGCCAGAAAGACCATTAGAAGCCAGGATGGCAAGACCTCATCTCACATAGTTTAGACATCTTATCAGGAGAGACCAGTCCCTGTAGTAGGATATCATGCTTGGTAAAGGAGAGGGTCAGAGACAAAATGGAAGACCCTCAAGGAATTGGATCGACACAATGACTGCAACAATGGGCTCAAACATAGTAATAATTGTGAAGATGGTGCAGGACCGGGCAGGGTTTTGTCCTGTTGTACACAGGATCACTATGAGTAGGAATCGACCTGACACAATCTAACAACAAGAATGCAAAAATATTGTGCCCAAAATATGCAACACCTAAAAATATTGATGCATTTTCTCAACTGGTAGAATGTAAAAATAAAAGTATTAATCTATGTTTCTGGAAACACTGTTCATTAAGTACTGAATTTGTCTTAATATTGGATTCGCAGAGAAAGAAATTCACTTTTGGCCTAACAACAAGCAATATTTACGTAGTCATGATAATGTAAATGCTCTTGATTGGTTTCCAAATTTTAGTTTCAAACTATGTACAAAGGAAACAAAGATGTGAATGTGGCTGTAGGAGATAAATATTAAGAATTTTGATCATGTAAAAATAGAAATGTCAGATGATGAGTTTTGAACTGCAAGAAGAAGAATAAAGTGTTAAGAGATACTTTAAGAAGTTGACTGATGGAGCAAGAATAAAGGCATAAGACTATTATATTAAATTGGAATGGCAATCAATAGAAAAAGTAAAACCATAATATAAATATTAAGTATTGTTAGTAGTTGAAGGGGAAGATAGCATTCCTGTGTGTGATCTGAATACTTATCTTCATATTGGGGAATCAATAAGTAATGAATTAAATTAATAGAGATACATCATCTAGAGTTACAGAAATAGCCATGAGAGGAACTTAACACAGAAACAGATAAAATATGTTGCCTCTGGGGTTAGGGCTGGGGATAAAATGTTTTTCTCATAACAGCTCTTCTTTATTTGTTAATTCTTTTACAATAATATGTATAATTTAAAAAGAATTAGCCAAGCAGCATTTCCTAGAGACTGTTGCTTAGAGTACTAGACCTATGAGATGCTGGGGACCTGTGAGATGGGGGTAGATTCCACTGAGAAACACTGCCCACTTGAAGATTAAGAATGAGCTCATGGAAGACTGTGCAAAAGATAATTAGTGTTCCCCAATCTTCTTTGACTAAGGACCCTGTATGTTCCTTTTAATAGAAAACCATTTTCAACCCAAGGAAAAATTGTTACTTAAATTCACAGTCAGAAACACTCTCTTAAGAAAAATCTACCAGAACAAGGAGGGGGAACTTTCTTGAAACTAGAATTTGCCTATTTTTAATGTTAGTGTTAAGATGTAAAGAGGGCATTTATAAATGGCAAGCAACAGTTCATTACTGAAAACGTAAATTTGGTTATTTTTGCATCTTATTCATTATCACATCTTCTACTCTTAAGCATATTATTTGGTTCCTTCCTCTCTCTTCCCAAAATATTATTTTTCAGTGTAAATAAAGACTTAAATCTCTCAATTTTTACTGCATTGGAAGTATCTCGCTGAATGTTGACTACGACCTACAGTAGCCTTCTGAACTCCACTCTTGTTCCCATAGCCCAGAATCACTCCTTCTTGTACATTTTAAATGAGTGAAGTTCATGGTTTTTGAATTATGTATCAATAAAGCTATTATTAAAAAAAAAATATCTTTCCAAAGATATTACCTTTTAACATTTTATCTTTCTTCATTTCATCCACATTATTCCTATATTTTGTTTCTCCCCCACACTACTGACATAGCCTAGGAATAGCTTCTAGCTCCCCCACACACCCTGTCACAGCCTCTAACCAAGTCCCAACATGACTACCAAGATAATTTTAAAAAGATCCATTTAAGACGGATATACTGATCATCTTCTAATGACCCCTCTCCTTTATCTGAGAACAAATTATCTTTACAGTCACCTCAACCACACTCTTCCTAAGAATGTTTTCTTCCAGTTATAGGGAACCACTTTCTGGTTTTCACTCCTTTGTATTTTCACATATATGATTCCATCTACACCCCACCCACATTTCACTGTATCTACCTATCTATGGATTCCTCTCTTTAAGACACAGATCAAATGCTGCCTTTTCTCAAAAGGGGGCAAAGGAAAAGAAGTGCTCCTTAGTGTGTTCCTGCTGAGCACTGGGCTAAAGAATAGATGCACAGGTTAGGTATTTAATCATAGCAACACCATAAAGCAGGCATTATCATCATTGTATTTCATATGACAAAACTGAGTCACAGAAGGTTAAGAAAACTGCCCAATTTTATACAAATTTTACAAGGTTGAGTGGGAATTCTGCTTCATTTTTTTTTTCTACTTTACCAGTCCATTAAAAATTTTTACTTCTCTGTTTCCATGACCCTTTTGTGCACATTAAGTATAGCTGTAATCATATCATATTGCAATTATTTGTTTAGCTATATGTATCATCTATTAAAAAAAAAAAAAACTAGTGCATTAAAAAAAAAAAATATTCTAGAGGCCAAGAATTCTAGCCTTCATTCTGTATTCCCAGAATCCAGCACAGTGTTTGATCTATAGAGAAGATTTAATAAATTATCGTTGAATGAAAGAATAATATTAGGATAATTTCAGAATCAGAAAATTTTGCTATTTATGAAAAGCTTCTAACTTTCTTTTGCCGACTATCTGGTAAAATGATTATGGCATATTAAAGACTGAAAGAAACACAGTGCCATTTGTATTTGCTTCCCACACACTTTCTTTTGACTTCGCTCATATTCCTGGAATTATCGGCATGGGTTAATCCATATGAAAATTTAGATAGCGCTTCCAGGAACATGATAACTTATCTAAGATAAATCATATTATTTTATGAAAATGAGGTTCAGAGAAATGAAAGAACTTATCAATCAAAAAGTTAGCAAGAGATAGGGTTCGGACTTGAACTCATTCTTCCAAGCTGTGTTTATTTTCCCTATACTATGAAGACTTCAGAATCAGAAATGCGTACATGGAAACAAGTTCAACCAGGTGTCAACATAGCTCAGACTAAATGAAACTATTTATGGCTATGTGTAATCAGGTTGCACACCAGAGGGAATCTGTTTTTACCTGAGGGAATATTATTTAATATTCCAACTCCTCTAGATCCCACATGTTGTATTTCCACATAGCATTTTGTGTTTGATATTTCTGTTCACACGGAAGAAAGCACAACTCATGATTGGTGGGAGAGGGATAGTGCGTTTCAGGTTTAGAAACAACATTGTGCTAAGCACTTTATACACATTAAATCAATCCTATCACATGTAAGTGGTAGAGTCTGGATCGACTTGGAATAAATGGTGACACTCCAGTGCCTGCATTCTTAACCACTGCACTCCCTTGAAACAGTAACCCCTCTTTCTTCATCTCCTATAAACTTTGCTTCAACTTGGCTGCCCTCAAAATTTAACATGTAGCTGAATAGTCAAGTGTTATGCGTTGAACTGTGTCTCCCAAAAAGATATGTTAAAGTCTTAACCTCCAGTACCTGTAAATGTGATCTTATTTGGATACTTCCAAATAGGTCTTTGCAGATGTAATTAGTTAACAAGATGTCAGACTGGAGTAGGATGGGCCCTACTTCAGTATGAAATAGCTGTTTTCATGAAAAGAGAAGTGACACAGACAGAGGCACAGAGGAAAGACAGCCATGTGACGATGGAGGCAGAGATTGGAATTATATTGCCACAAGCCAAGGAACAGCTAAGGGTTGTTGCAGAGACATGAGTAGGGTGTGGCAAGTATGGCAGGTATTGCACCAGCCCTGGGAGAGTGGCACAGCTGAGCAGTTTCTATTAACCCAGTACAGCCAGCAGTGTATCTACGGAGAATGGCGTCTATGGCAAGCACTGAAATTGAGCCCCTGTCCAAACATCTGATGAGCCTCTTTTAGATAGTTTTACCATAATATCAGCTCAGAAATACAAGTCAAACTTATTCATCTTTTAATAAACACATTACTGCGCTTGAGGAAGGATGCTGTGCCGTACCTGGTTAAGAAAAACTACTCACTGGTGCCACATGCTTAGGGCTGGTACAGTACCCTAAATATGCCAGTGATTATAAGCTGCTGTCACCAGAAGCTAGGAGGGAGGCATGGAACAAATTCTCCCTCAGAAGGACTCAACAGTGACAACAACCTGATTTCAGACTTCTAGCCTTCAGAGCTGTGGTAGAATACATTGTTTTAAGCCACCTAGTTTGTTGTTTTTTTTTTTTTAGTTTGTGGTATTTTGATACCACAGCTTGAAGTAACTAAGACACCAAAGTTGTTGGTTATGCAATCATTCATAATTATGTTCCCATGGACCAACCCTGAGAACAGCCTGAGAGAGGAGAGTGAAGGAAAGCACAACAGACAAATACTGGGAACGGTCTGAGCTCAACTCTCTCATCCTAAGAAGTTGGTTTTATTACAGAAAAGATAAAACTGATTGTTATGCTCCCATAAAATTAATTCCACAGTTGTTCTTTACCAATGCATGCATTTCAAGTCTAAAAAGTAATCTTTGTAAATGAAAACAGTTGGCTTATTAGAGGAGTGGGATTCTAAATTTCCCCCTACTGCCCTCCCCCTTTTTTGGCTTTCGGTTACTCTTTCTAAAATGTTGTTTATTAAATGCATTTTCTTAAAGCTATTATAACTATTAATAATACTAAAAAAATAAATGTCCCTCCCCAAACTCCAAGAGTTTTAAAATGCAAATAAGACATTTACGTCGTGGAAAGCAATGCCTTTTTAACAATTTGCATTACAATTTGGAGTAACTCATCTTCTACAGTGTATTACTTATAAAAGCTGAGTACATATATAGCAATGGTACGAACTGAGTTTTCATTATGAAAACTATAAAAAAATAAATGGGCAAATATAAATGATCTATTTGTAACCAGACTTCAGGAGCCCTGAAGTAAAAGCCAAAAAGCAAGATGGTGTACCATAATATTGCTTTTGAGCATTGATTTATATGACATTCTGGTGCTGGTAGGAGTTCCTAGTTATTATAGCCGCTTAACAAACATACAGCAAGGAGAGAATTTGGCAGTTAGTGTTCACTTAGAATAAAGCTCATTACTTATTTTTACAATAATCAGCAGCTGATTTGACAGGTCTGTACTGCCATTTATCCATTCTTCCAACAAATAATGACAAGGTGCCTAATACATACATACAAGGCTTTAAACTAAGGGTTGGTGGCTGGGGTTGGGCAGGCAAATTAGTTGAAACAAAGGGCAGATGACAGCTAGAATGTACGTACATAAATTTTACACAAACACACACACACCTTAACCTCAAATGATCTTCAAAATGTTAGAAAAGACAGACGCGTAATCTCAGCAGATCTCCAAAACTCTGCTCATGATGACTCATCGTTGTGGTTTTTTCCTTTGCTCATTCCTTTAATAGAGAGTTCAGTCTCAATCTTTCAACAACAGAAGGAATTTTCGCTTCCCTTCTGATGTCTTTTCTTAATGACCTTAGGGTAGGATTTATCATTCTCTCCTTTATGCCTCTAAAAAAAAAACTTTTTGTGAACATGCATTCAATCCCTCATCAAATTTATTTGCCAATACCTGAATCTGCTGCTATTAGATTATAAAATCCTTAAAGGCATTTCAGGGCCCCCAGAACTCAACAAAATGTCAGGTTCGTGGTGACTGTGCAATAAGACTTGATGTATGCATGAATGAAATATTTATAATACAAGGCAGATGGCAATTTTGATTAAAGTAAGAACCAGCACAATGGGAGCATGGGAAGGAGAATGCATTCTAAGGAAGTTGGCATGAAGGAGGTAGGTTTTGAGCTTCTTCCCAACAGTGATGATATTAGGGCAAAAAAAAAAAAAAATCTCTTTACCGGTAGAATTACATAAGATATTATCAGTGAATGAGGACATTGTAAACTAATGGTAAATATTTACTGGTAAGAAATGTGAGGGGAGTGAGATTCTTAGCTTCTTACTTGGCTACTTTGAATTGTCCTCACTCCTCTTGCAAGAACGGAGTAAGTCTGATTCTTCTACATATTTGATCTCTCAACTGATGCTTCAAACTTGTTTTAATGAATATTCACTGCTCCTTCTCACATCATTGGGTCTTTTCAGGAATCTGTTTTTAATTTTCTTGTCTTTAATTTCTCTTTTTTTGGTCCTACCTGGGAAATCTAATTTCTGCCTTCACATTCATGCCCATTCACATTAATTACCCACAAGTGGAACTCTCCACCTGCATCCTTCTCTCTGCTTCCCACTAGCTTGTCTCCATTATCTTTTCCTCTCTCTGCCACTGCCAGCTTTAACTGAACACGAAGAAATGTATTCTCTTTTCATTTTTTTTTATTCTCAGCATCTATTCTTCTTCCTTTTCTGTATCCTTGCCAGTGACCTTGTCTCCTTCATGTTTAGTTCATAATTTGCGTCATCTGAACCTTAAAGTTTCAATTTCATAACAAGTATAAATTGAATTAGGTGACATTACGCAAAATCTCTTCTCTAGTCAGTATTGTAACCATCACCATAAGCAAATATATACTGAGTATACTCAGCTTTATAGACATATTAGATTATAGGTATTTTTATAATAGTTCACATTTATCGAGTGCTCATTTTGTTTCCTCATTTTGTTCCACACCATTCATAATATACATACACTTACATGCACACATATGCAGTTATATATATTATACATATATGTATACATGTATGTGTGTATATTTATATATATATATATATATATATATACATACACCAAACCAAAAATCCGTTTGCCACCAAATCGATTTTGCCTCATAGCGACCCTATGTGACAGGGTAGAACTGTCCCATTTGGTTTCCAAGGAGCAGCTGGTGGATGCGAACTGCCGTTCTCCTTTTGGTTAGCAGGCATAGCTCTTAACCAGTATGCCGCCATATATATATGCATAATTCTTAATTTATGAGGGTTGGCTCTATTATTACCTAGTATTCTGAATCAACCTTGATTATGGGGTTGTTATTTTGGCAAAAGCCTACTTTAGAAGCAGCAGATAACCGTCATAAAGCACACGCAGGTTCTTGCCTCAAAGAGGGGGGCCTTCATTCAGATAAGTGCATAAGCATGAACTAGAAAACCATAGATCTTGATTTCTGGTTTCTGATGTTTTGTTTTCTTCATGGTCTGGTTTGGTTTTATTATATTCTATAGCACACATCTCAAAAGTGCTTCAAAGTTGTCACTACAAAGTAGCATGTGTTATAATCAAAGTATTAGAAATGATGCATTTATTTTACGAAGCTATCCCCTGGGGGGAAAAAATCCAGTAATGCGTATTTCCAAGCCTTTGTGACAAATAAGGAGAGAGTCATTGACATGTCGGTCACTTCTCATTGTTTATTTGAAAGGGATAAAGCAGATAATTGTGAGCTCATTAGGATTAGCTAAAATAAGGGGTAAGGATTGATAGTTGCCATGGTTTTTAGTCAATTTTGTACTAGAAGTGAGACTTTTAGAATAAAAAACTGCCACTATGATCTGCTTTTAATACAACTATTTCATATACCACAGTTAGCAGGTGAAACTGGGAGGTGGACAACAACAAACAAACAAAAAACCACTTTGCACCTGGAAATAAACCAAAAATAACAGGTTCACCTGATTAATTCTAGTCCCCAAGGTAATCAAACTTTGAAGATTCACGGTAAATCTGGACTCCCCATAAAACAATTTTCTCTCTCATTTTTATATCTGAATATACGGTGTGAATATGATAATCTTAGGGGAAAATTTCTGAATGTATACCATTAACAGGCTAGTAAATATTTAGTTGTAGTTGTTGTTGTTAGTTGTCAACAAGTTGAAGCTGACTCATGGTGACCCCATGTGTTACAGAGCAGAACTGCTCCACAGGGTTTTCTTGGCTGTAATCGTAACAGAAACAGATATGAGGCCTTTCCTTTTGCAGTACCACTGGCTGGGCTCAAACTGCCAGCCTTTAGGTTAGCAGTCTAGTGCAGACCATAAGCACCACCTAGAGATCTCAGACATTTGATAAGTTTAGTTATTTTGCAGTGTTACTTTTAAATACTTTTGGATTTTATTTGGCCAGCCAGTCCTTCCTAAATCTGACTCTTTTGCACTCTTAGCAGGTCAAATCTTTCATTTATTTTCTAAAGTCTTATACATTTTCATGACATATTATATACTCTGGATAGAGAAACACCCATAATACTGATCAGTCCCTAAAATCTTAAATTCAAATGTCATTCTCTCTGATCACAACCTTAAAAGAATCCAGCTTTCTCACTAAGTTCTTCTATGTCTCTGGACCCTCAACCTTATCAACACATCCAATCTTCATTGTTGTGTACCGTAGAGTTGCTCCCAACTTTTGGCGACACCAATATGACAGAGTATAACTGTCCCATAATGTTTTCTTAGCTATTATCTTTAAGGAAGTAGATAGCCAAGTTCTTTCCCATGGGTGGGTTCAAATGCCTAACTTTCAGTTAGGATCTGAGCACTTCACAATTTTTAGGTGTCTATGTAGTTTTCTATCCATCATCTCTTTCTGTTTTCTTTTCCTTCTCTATTCAGCTTAAAACCCGTAGAATGCCATTTCAACCACTTGCCTGTAAAATAAACTTTTAATTCTGAATCAGTCTAGCTCTATGGCTTCTCTACTCTCGGACTTCTGAGGATTTCTGGAGAAAATTGCAAGGTCTTCAGGACCTGATGTGCCTCGTTTTCCCTCAGTATTTCCTTCCACCATACCTATCTCCACCAATCACTTGATACCTTTAGGTAGAAATCCAAGGGAATCTGTAAATTCTGTCTCCTAAACACTCCTTTCACTTGGTCACTTACATCCACCATTAATGATTCTGTATAGGCACATTATCTTCTGCTTTGATTCTAGCAATAGCCTTCTATTTGCTCTCGTCGGCTTAAGTCTTGCCCTTTTCGATCTACTTCTCCACACTGTGACCAGTTTATTCCAAAATGAAAATGTAGTTGTGGTATTCCTTCATAAAACCTCTTTTTTCCTCATTGCCCTCAGAATACAGTGCATACTCAATATGGTCTTCAAAGCCACTCACAACTTGCTCCCCATCCATGTCTGTTCTCATTTAATTCTTAATTCTGTTGACAATATTGTTTAAAGTCTTCAGTTTCCAGAGGAAAGGATGGTCTCTCATGTCTTGTTCAGTTAGAATGAGCTGACCTCTTTTATATCTTAAATTATGTATCGATTATTCAAATAAGAATAATGCTTCAAGAGTTGGTTACTCTTTTGCCCTCCCTTAGAATCTTGTCCCCCTTTATTATAGATTCCACAAGGTACTAAATTTTATTTGCTTCTTATCTTGTTTCCCTTGAGGAAAGAGACTCTATCTCTTTTGTTTATTATTGTGTCCTCACTATCTAGCATACCGTCAGTCACAAAAAATACAATGAATATTTATAATGAACTAAAAAAAAAAAAAAGCCATATGGGATTACATAAAATAGAAAACTAGGCTCTATCTCAATATTCTTAACCTGCTTTCTGAACTTAAATGTGGACTCTGTATGAACTGTCACAGACATTACACTCAGCAGAAGTTGCAAATAGCCAGCCTGCAGGCTGAATGCAGCCCACAAAAGTATTTGCTTTCGTACTCTCAGGGTTTGTATGAAAATAGAGCCAATATTTAAAGAGCAAAAGATTAAAATTGTGATTTCCAATTTATTTTGAAAGTCAGAAGACGTAGAAACACAGAGCCCAAACAGGTTTTGGAGTCTATCAGATGAAAGCATGAATGAACACTTGTCCTGCTGTCTTGAATAACTTTTCCAACTTCTCTAATTCTTAGTATAACTCATTGCCAACTAGTCAAAGATGCCTACAATTATTATGACCATTAAGTTAATTATGTAATGTATGCAAAGTGTATCCCACTGTGCCTGGCCAATGGAAACCATTCAATCAATAAATTATCAATTTATTACTGTTGACATCAGCTATGGGCTTTTGTAATTGCATTTCAATACAGTTATTTCTACCATCAATGGTGAGTTGGTTCAAAAGTCCATCGCATTAATGAGTTTGCCATTGTAACAGGGGAATCCCATAGGCCATTGCAGTAGTTCATTCCTTCCACTGCTGAGGGCTGTCACCTCTTTATCTATGTATTAGTCAGAAGGTCCCATCCAATGAAACTCAGTATAGTTCTCACATCCTTTTGCTCCCTTTGGTATTCTGTTGTACGTTAAAAGCTTAAGTTTCGAAGCAGAGCCAAGATGGCAGAATAGACAGATGCTTCCATCGAGCCGTCTTTACAACAAAGACCCAAAAAAACAAGTGAGATGAGTATATTTGTGACAAGCTGGGAGTCCTGAGCATCAAAGGCAAGCTTAGACAATGAACTGAGGGGCAGGCGGAGGAAGAGGCCATTCAGAAGTGGAGAGGAGTTACCAGACCTGAATCGCAGGGAGCCCTCAGCACCATTTCTGGAACAGCAGCGGAGGGCTGGTTCTAGTATTTGGCCGCAGTTTTGTCAGGGAGAAGTAGCCAGCCACACAGCCTACTCACAGCTCCGGAACCTGAGGAGAATGGCGCGCTCTTGGCAAAAGCTAAATACTTGCATGTATTTTACTGGGCCCACCCAAGCCAGCTTTAGTGGCTGAAACCCTGAGCCTGAGATAGACCCTGATGAGCACCTAGTGCCATCCTCCCCACCTTACGGAAGGAAAAAATTTGCAACTGGGGGGGAAAGATAATATGCTAGCTCCATTAACTGGGGGAGCTCAGTACAGAAGCGGCTCCTGTCCAGGCATAAACCATCTGCAGACCTTGAGCACCTTTCCCTTCTGCATGGACCTGTGTGGGCCTATTTTGGGAGAATAGACCCTTGTTGGCAAACTCCAACCATTTCAGCTGTGCGGTGGAGAGGTTGGTGTTTGATGTTTGACATTGCTTTGCCTATTAAACAAGGTCCTCACCTACCCACATCACGGACCTAAGGACTGGTAGCTCCACTCAGGTCACCCAGCCACCCATGACAGGGGTCCAAAGATAATTGGTACCTCCCAGTCCTTACAACCCAAAACTTTTGGTGCCCATGGTCCCTCTGCAGAACCCACCCACCAGCATGCTCTAGGGAACAGAGATGCATTTTCCTCAGAGACACTTGGGGGTTGGTTCTCAGCCCCCTGCCTTGTTCAGAGCGTGACCCCCTGCTGCAATCAGAAACCAGTATATACGCCAATCACCCCTGCCCCTCTAAGACTGTAGGACAGAGCCTGTACCACACACTTGAAATCAGTTACCTGGAAACCTGAGCTGAATTCATACAAGAAAACTGAATGGACTCCTAGACTGATATACCTGAAAACAGCTCTAGCCAGCTGGGGACAGGACACCAGCACTCCAAAGGTGAAAATAATCAAGCTAGCTCACTCAAGCAACCCATAGGGGTACACCAAAACAAAACAAAGCAAGCAGTTACGACACAGTAAGCAAGCATAAACTAATACAATAACTGATAGATGGCTCAGAGACAACAGTCAATATCAAGTCATCTCAACAGGCTCTCATAACAAAGAATCCAGGGATCTTCTAGATGAAACTGTATTCCTAGAATTACCAGATGAAGAATACAAAAGTTTAATATAGAGAACCCTTCAAGACATCAGGAAGGAAATGAGGCAATATGCAGAACAAGCCAAGGAACACACAGATAAAGGAACTGAAGAAATTAGAAAGATTATTCAGGAACATAATGAAATGTTTAATAAGCTGGAAAAATCCATAGACAGACAGCAATCAGAAATTCAGAAGATTAACAATAAAATTACAGAATTAAATAACTCAATAGAAAGTCAGAGGAGCAGAATTGAGCAAGTAGAAACTAGAATTTCTGAACTCGAAGATAAATATAAATCACTTGGCTCTAATATATTTGAAGAAAAATCAGATGAAGAAATTAAAAAAATGAAGAAACCTTACAAATCATTTGGTACTCTATCAAGAGAAATAACCTCTGAGTGATTGGAGTACCAGGACAGGGAGGGATAACAGAAAATACAGAGAAAATTGTTGAAGATTTGTTGGCAGAAAACTTCTCTGATATAGTGAAAGATGAGAAGATATCTATCCAAGATGCTCATCAAACTCCACATAAGGTAGATCTTAAAAGAAAGTCACCAAGATACATTATAATCAAGCTTGCCAAAACCAAAGATAAAGAGACAATTATAAGAGCAGCGAGGGATAAAAGAAAAGTCACCTACAAAGGAGAGCCAGTAAGAATAAGCTTGGACTACTAGGCAGAAACCATTCAGGCAAGAAGGCAATGGGATGACATATTTAAAAAAATTGAAGGAAAACAATTGCCTGCCAAGAATCATATATTATCAAAACTGTCTCTTAAATATGAGGCTGAAATTAAGACATTTCCAGATAAACACAAGTTGAGGGAATTCGTAAAAACCAAACCAAAACTACAACAAATACTAAAGGGAGTTTTTTGGTTAGAAAATCCATAATATCAGGTATCAACCCAAGACTAGAACACTGGGCAGAGCAACCAGAAGTCAACCCAGACAAGTAAATCCAAAAAAAAAAAAAAAAGCAGGATTAAAAAAAAAAAGCCCAACACAGGGTAACAGTGATGTTATTATATAAAAGAGAAAAAATAATATAAAAGAAGACAACATTAAAATGATAAAGAGGGAATAAGAAATGTAATCATACACCTTCCATATGGAGAGGAAGATACAGCGATGCAAAGAAATAAAAGTTAGGTTTAAATTTAGAAAAGTAAGGTTAAATAATAAGGTAACCACAAAGGAGACAAACTATCCTACTCAATAAAATAAAATACAAGGGAAAAACACAGACTCAGCAGAAACATAATCGACAACAACAAATATGAGGAAAGGACAATATATAAAGAAAATCTACTCAGCACATAAAATCAAGTGGGAAAAAGAAGCTGTCAACACACAAAAAAAGGCATCAGAATGATAGCACTAAATTCATACCTATCCATAATTACCCTGAATGTAAATGGACTAAATGCACCAATAAAGAGACAGAGAGTGGCAGAATGGATTTAAAAAACAAGATTCATCTATATGCTGCCTACAGGAGACACACCCTAGACTTAGAGACACAAACAAACTAAAACTCAAAGGATAGAAAAAAATATATCAACCAAACAACAATCAAAAAAGAGCAGGAGTGGCAAAATTAATTTCTGACAAAATAGACTTTAAAGTTAAATCCATCAGAAAGGATAAGGAAGGCACTATATAATGATTAAAGGGACAATACACCAAAAAGATATAACCATATTAAATATTTATGCACCCAATGACAGGGTTGCAAGAGACATGAAACAAACTCTATTAGCATTGAAAAGTGAGTTAGACAGCTCCATAATAATAGTAGGAGACTTCAAAACACCACTTTTGGTGAAGGACAGGATATCCAGAAAGAAGCTCAATAAAGACACGGAAGATCTAAATGCCACAATCAACCAACTTGACCTCGTAGACATATACAGAACACTCCACCCAACAGCAATCAACTATACTTTCTTTTCTACTGCACATGGAACATTCTCTAGAACAGACCACATATTTGGTCATAAAGCAAGCCTTAGCAGAATTCATAACATTGAAATATTACAAAGCATCTTCTATGATCATAAGACCACAAAAGTAGAAATCAATAACAGGAAAAGCAGGGAAAAGAAATCAAACACTTGGAAACTGAACAATGTCCTGCTCAAAAGCAGTGCTCAGAACCCAATTTATATCAATAAATGCACACATACAAAAAGAAGAAAGGGCCAAAAACAAAGAATTATCCCTACAACTTGAACAAACAGAAAGAGAGCAATAAAAGAAACCCACAGGCACCAGAAGAAAACAAATAATAAAATTAGAGCTGAACTAAGTGAAATAGAAAACAGAAAAACAATTGAAAGAATTAACAAATCAAAAGCTGTTTTTCTGACAAAACTGATAAACCACTGGCCAAACTGATAAAAGAAAAACAGGGGAAAAAGCAAATAACCCGAATAAGAAATGAGATGGGGGATATTACAACAGCCCCAACTGAAATTAAAAGAATCATATCAGATTACTATGAAAAACTATACTCAAATCTGAAAACCTAGAAGAAATGGATGAATTCCTAGAAACACACTACCTACCTAAACTAACACAAACAGAGGTAGAACAACTAAATAGACCCGTAACAAAAGAAGAGATTGAAAAGGTAATCAAAAAACTCCCGATAACAACAAAAAAAGCCCTGGTCCGGAAGGCTTCACTGCAGAGTTCTACCAAACTTTCAGAGAAGAGTTAACACCACTACTACTAAAGGTATTTCAGAGCATAGAAAAGGATGGAATACTATCAAACTCATTCTATGAAGTCACCATATCCCTGATACCGAAACCAGGTAAAGACACCACAAGAAAAGAAAATTATAGACCTATATCCCTCATGAACTTAGATGCAAAAATCCTCAACAAAATTCTAGCCAATAGAATTCAACAACATATCAAAAAAATAATTCACCATGACCAAGTGGGATTCATACCACGTATGCAGGGATGGTTCAACATTAGAAAAACAACTAATGGAATCCACCACATAAATAAAACAAAAGACAAGAAACACATGATTTTATCAATTGATGCAGAAAAGGCGTTTGACAAAGTTCAACACTCATTCATGATAAAAACTCTCAGCAAAATAGGAATAGAAGGAAAATTTCTCAATATAATAAGGGGCATTTATACAAAACCAACAGCCAACATCACCCTAAATGGAGAGAGCCTGGAAACATTCCCACTAAGATTGGGAAACAAGAAAATAATGCCCTTTATCACCATTCTTATTCAACATTGTGCTAGAAGTCCTAACCAGAGCAATTAGGATAGATAAAGAAATAAAGGGAACCCAGATTGGCAAGGAAGAAGTCAAAGTATCTCCATTTGCAGATGACATGATCTTATGCACAAAAAACCCTAAGGAATCCTCCAGAAAACTACCGAAACTAATAGAAGAGCTCAGCAGAGTATCGGGATACAAGAGAAACATACAAAAATCAGTTGGATTCCTCTACACCAACAAAAAGAACATCGAAGAGGAAATCACCAAATCAGTGCCATTTACAGTAGCCCCCAAGAAGATAAAATACTTAGGAATAAATCTTAACAGAGATATAAAAGACCTATACAAAAAAAACTACAGTACACTTTGTAAGAAACCAAAAGAGACTTACATAAGTAGAAGAACATACCTTGTTCGTGAATAGGAAGACTAAACATTATAAAAATGTCTATTTTACCGAAAGTGATGTATACATTTAATGCAGTTCTGATCCAAATCCCAGGGACATTCTTTAATGAGATGGAGAGACAATTCACCAATTCCATATGGAAGGGAACGAGGCCCCGGATAAATAAGGCATTACTGAAAAAGAAGAACGAAGCGGGAGGCCTCACTCTACCTGATTTTAAAACCTATTATACCGCCACAGTAGTCAAAACAGCCTGGAACTGGTACAACAACAGATACATGGACAGTGGAACAGAATTGAGAATCCACACATAAACCCATCCACATATGAGCAGGGGATATTTGACAAAGGCCCCAAAACAGTTAAATGGGGAAAAGACAGTCTTTTTAACAAGTGGTGCTGGCATAACCTGATATCCATCTGCAAAAAAATGAAACAAGACCCATACCTCACTCCATGCACAAAAACTAACTCAACAAGATCTAAAACAATAAAGATCATGGAAGAAAAAATAGGGACAACGTTAGGAGCCCTAATGCATGGCATAAACAGTATACAAAACATTATAAAGAATGTAGAAGAAAAACTAGATAACTGGGAGCTCCTAAAAATCAAACACCTATGCTCATCCAAAGACTTCACCAAAAGAGTAAAAAGACTACCTACAGACTGGGAAAAAGTTTTTAGCTATTACATTTTTGATTAGCGTCTGATCTCTAAAATTTACATGATACTGCAAAAACTCAACTACAAAAGACAAATAACCCAATTAAAAAATGGGCAAAAGATATGAATAGACACTTCACCAAAGAAGACATTCAGGTAGCTAACAGATATAGGAGGAAATGTGCATGATCATTAGCCATTAGAGAAATGCAGATCGAAACTACAATGAGATTTCATCTCACTCCAACAAGGCTGGCATTAATCCAAAAAACACAAAATAATAAATGTTGGAGAGGCTGTGGAGAGATTGGAACACTTATACACTGCTGGTGGGAATGTCAAATGTTACAGTCACTTTGGAAACCGATTTGGTGCTTCCTTAAAAAGCTAGAAATAGAACTACCATACGATCCAGCAATCCCACTCCTTGTAATATATCCTAGAGAAATAAGAGCCTTTACACGAACAGATATATGCACACTCATGTTTATTTTAGCGCTGTTTACAATAGCAAAAAGCTGGAAGCAACCAAGGTGCCCATCAGCAGATGAATGGATAAATAAATTATGGTATATTCACACAATGGAATACTATGCATCGATAAAGCACAGGGAGGAATCTATGAAACATTATTTTTTTCTTTTTTTTTATTAACTTTTATTAAGCTTCAAGTGAACGTTTACAAATCCAATCAGTCTGTCACATATAAGTTTACATACATCTCACTCCCTACTCCCACTTGCTCTCCCCTTCTTGAGTCAGCCCTTTCAGTCTCTCCTTTCTTGACAATTTTGCCTGCTTCCCTCTCTCTCTATCCTCCCATCCCCCCTCCAGACAAGAGTTGCCAACACAATCTCAAGTGTCCACCTGATATGATTAGCTCACTCTTCATCAGCGTCTCTCTCCCACCCGCTGACCACTCCCTTTCATGTCTGATGAGTTGTCTTTGGGGATGGTTCCCGTTCTGTGCCAACAGAAGGTCTGGGGAGCATGGCCGCCGGGATTCCTCTAGTCTCAGTCAGACCATTAAGTTTGGTCTTTTTATGAGAATTTGGGGTCTGTATCCCACTGATCTCCTGCTCCCTCAGGGGTCCTCTGCTGTGCTCCCTGTCAGGGCAGTCATCGTTTGTGGCCAGGCACCAACTAGTTCTTCTGGTCTCAGGATGATGTAGATCTCTGGTTCATGTGGCCCTTTCTATCTCTTGGGCTCTTAGTTGTCGTGTGGCCTTGGTGTTCTTCATTTTCCTTTGCTCCAGGTGGGTTGAGACCAATTGATGCATCTTAGATGGCCGCTTGTTAGCATTTAAGACCCCAGACGCCACATTTCAAAGTGGGATGCAGAATGTTTTCATAAAAGAATTATTTTGCCAATTGACTTAGAAGTCCCCTCAAACCATGTTCCCCAGACCCCCGCCCTTCGTCCGCTGACCTTTGAAGCATTCATTTTATCCCGGAAACTTCTTTGCTTTTGGTCCAGTCCAACTGAGCTGACCTTCCATGTATTGAGTGTTGTCTTTCCCTTCACCTAAAGCAGTTCTTATCTACTGATTAATCAATAAAAAACCCTCTCCCACCCTCCCTTCCTCCCCCCCCTCGTAACCACAAAAGTATGTGTTCTTCTCAGGTTTACTATTTCTCAAGATCTTATAATAGTGGTCTTATACAATATTTGTCTTTTTGCCTCTGACTAATTTCGCTCAGCATAATGCCTTCCAGATTCCTCCATGTTATGAAATGTTTCAGAGATTCGTCACTGTTCTTTATCGATGTGTAGTATTCCATTGTGTGAATATACCACAATTTATTTACCCATTCATCCGTTGATGGACACCTTGGTTGCTTCCAACTTTTTGCTATTGTAAACAGAGCTGCAATAAACATGGGTGTGCATATATCTGTTTGTGTGAAGGCTCTTGTATCTCTAGGGTATATTCTGAGGAGTGGGATTTCTGGGTTGTATGGTAGTTCTATTTCTAACTGTTTAAGATAACGCCAGATGGATTTCCAAAGTGGTTGTACCATTTTACATTCCCACCAGCAGTGTATGAGAGTTCCAATCTCTCCGCAGCCTCTCCAACATTTATTATTTTGTATTTTTTTGGATTAATGCCAGCCTTGCTGGTGTGAGATGAAATCTCATCGTAGTTTTAATTTGCATTTCTCTAATGGCTAATGATCGAGAGCATTTTCTCATGTATCTGTTGGCTGCCTGAATATCTTCTTTAGTGAAATGTGTGTTCATATCCTTTGCCCACTTCTTGATTGGATTATTTGTCTTTTTGTGGTTGAGTTTCGACAGAATCATGTAGATTTTAGAGATCAGGAGCTGGTCAGAGATGTCATAGCTGAAAATTCTTTCCCAGTCTGTAGGTGGTCTTTTTACTCTTTTGGTGAAGTCTTTAGATGAGCATAGGTGTTTGATTTTTAGGAGCTCCCAGTTATCGGGTTTCTCTTCATCATTTTTGGTAATGTTTCGTATTCTGTTTATGCCTCGTATTAGGGCTCCTAGGGTTGTCCCAATTTTTTCTTCCATGATCTTTATCGTTTTAGTCTTTATGTTTAGGTCTTTGATCCACTTAGAGTTAGTTTTTGTGCATGGTGTGAGGTATGGGTCCTGTTTCATTCTTTTGCAAATGGATGTCCAGTTACGCCAGCACCATTTGTTAAAAAGGCTATCTTTTCCCCAATTAATTGACACTGGTCCTTTGTCAAATATCAGCTGCTCATACGTGGATGGATCTATGTCTGGGTTCTCAATTCTGTTCCACTGGTCTATGTGCCTGTTGTTGTACCAGTACCAGGCTGTTTTGACTACTGTGGCTGTATAATAGGTTCTGAAATCAGGTAGAGTGAGGCCTCCCACTTTCTTCTTCTTTTTCAGTAGTGCTTTGCTTATCCGGGGCTTCTTTCCCTTCCATATGAAATTGGTGATTTGTTTCTCTATCCCCTTAAAATATGACATTGGAATTTGGATCGGAAGTGCATTAAATGTATAGATGGCTTTTGGTAGAATAGACATTTTTACTGTGTTAAGTCTTCCTATCCATGAGCAAGGTATGTTTTTCCACTTAAGTATGTCCTTTTGAATTTCTTGTAGTAGAGCTTTGTAGTTTTCTTTGTATAGGTCTTTTACATCCTTGGTAAGATTTATTCCTAAGTATCTTATCTTCTTGGGGGCTACTGTGAATGGTATTGATTTGGTGATTTCCTCTTCGGTGTTCTTTTTGTTGATGTAGAGGAATCCAAGTGATTTTTGTATGTTTATTTTATAACCTGAGACTCTGCCAAACTCTTCTATTAGTTTCAGTAGTTTTCTGGAGGATTCCTTAGGGTTTTCTGTGTATATAATCATGTCATCTGCAAATAGTAATAACTTTACTTCCTCCTTGCCAATCCGGATACCTTTTATTTCTTTGTCTAGCCTAATTGCCCTGGCTAGGACTTCCAGCACGATGTTGAATAAGAGTGGTGATAAAGGGCATCCTTGTCTGGTTCCCGTTCTCAAGGGGAATGCTTTCAGGTTCTCTCCATTTAGAGTGATATTGGCTGTTGGCTTTGAATAGATGCCCTTTATTATGTTGAGGAATTTTCCTTCAATTCCTATTTTGGTAAGAGTTTTTATCATAAATGGGTGTTGGACTTTGTCAAATGCCTTTTCTGCATCAATTGATAAGATCATGTGGTTTTTGTCTTTTGTTTTATTTATGTGATGGATTACATTAATGGTTTTTCTGATATTAAACCAGCCTTGCATACCTGGTATAAATCCCACTTGATCATGGTGAATTATTTTTTTGATGTGTTGTTGGATTCTATTGGCTAGAATTTTGTTGAGGGTTTTTGCATCTATGTTCATGAGGGATATAGGTATGTAATTTTCTTTTTTTGTAATGTCTTTACCTGGTTTTGGTATCAGGGAGATGGTGGCTTCATAGAATGAGTTGGGTAGTATTCCGTCATTTTCTATGCTTTGGAATACCTTCAGAAGTAGTGGTGTTAACTCTTCTCTGAAAGTTTGGTAGAACTCTGCAGTGAAGCCGTCCGGGCCAGGGCTTTTTTCTGTTGGGAGTTTTTTGATTACCTTTTCAATCTCTTTTTTTGTTATGGGTCTATTTAGTTGTTCTACTTCTGAATGTGTTAGTTTAGGTAGGTAGTGTTTTTCCAGGAATTCATCCATTTCTTCTAGGTTTTCAAATTTGTTAGAGTACAATTTTTCATAATAATCTGAAATGATTCTTTTAATTTCATTTGGGTCTGTTGTGATGTGGTCCTTCTCGTTTCTTATTCGGGTTATTTGTTTCCTTTCCTGTATTTCTTTAGTCAGTCTAGCCGATGGTTTATCAATTTTGTTAATTTTTTCAAAGAACCAGCTTTTGGCTTTGTTAATTCTTTCAATTGTTTTTCTGTTCTCTAATTCATTTAGGTCAGCTCTAATTTTTATTATTTGTTTTCTTCTGGTGCCTGATGGATTCTTTTGTTGCTCACTTTCTATTTGTTCAAGTTGTAGGGACAGTTCTCTGATTTTGGTTCTTTCTTCTTTTTGTATGTGTGCATTTATCGATATAAATTGGCCTTTGAGCACTGCTTTTGCTTTGTCCCAGAGGTTTTGATAGGAAGTATTTTCATTCTCGTTGCTTTCTATGAATTTCCTTATTCCCTCCTTGATGTCTTCTATAACCCAGTCTTTTTTCAGGAGGGTATTGTTCATTTTCCAAGTATTTGATTTCTTTTCCCTAGTTTTTCTGTTATTGATCTCTAGTTTTATTGCCTTGTGATCTGAGAAGATGCTTTGTAATATTTCGATGTTTTGGATTCTGCAAAGGTTTGTTTTATGACCTAATATGTGGTCTATTCTAGAGAATGTTCCATGTGCGCTAGAAAAAAAAGTATATTTTGCAGCAGTTGGGTGGAGAGTTCTGTATAAGTCAATGAGGTCAAGTTGGTTGATTGTTGTAATTAGATCTTCCGTGTCTCTGTTGAGCTTCTTACTGGATGTCCTGTCCTTCTCCGAAAGTGGTGTGTTGAAGTCTCATACTATAATTGTGGAGGTATCTATCTCGCTTTTCAATTCTGTTAAATTTGGATTTATGTATCTTGCAGCCCTGTCATTGGGTGCATAAATATTTAATATGGTTATGTCTTCCTGATCAATTGTCCCTTTTATCATTGTATAGTGTCCTTCTTTATCCTTTGTGGTGGATTTAAGTCTAAAGTCTATTTTGTCAGAAATTAATATTGCTACTCCTCTTCTTTTTTGCTTATTGTTTGCTTGATGTACTTTTTTTCCATCCTTTGAGTTTTAGTTTGTTTGTGTCTCTAAGTCTAAGGTGTGTCTCTTGTAGGCAGCATATGGATGGATCGTGTTTCTATATCCAGTCTGTGACTCTCTGTCTCTTTATTGGTGCATTTAGTCCATTTACATTCAGGGTAATTATAGATAAATAAGTTTTTAGTGCTGTCATTTTGATGCCTTTTTATGTGTGTTGTTGACAATTTCATTTTTCCACATACTTTTTTGTGCTGAGGCGTTTTTCTTAGTAAATTGTGAGATCCTCATTTTCATAGTGCTTGACTTTATGTTAGTTGAGTCGTTGCGTTTTTCTTGGCTTTTATCTTGAGTTATAGAGTTGTTATACCTTTTTGTGGTTACCTTATTATTTACCCCTATTTTTCTAAGTAAAAACCTAACTTGTATTGTTCTATATCGCCTTGTATCACTCTCCATATGGCAGTTCAATGCCTCCTGTATTTAGTCCCTCTTTTTGATTATTGTGATCTTTTACCTATTGACTTCCAGGATTCCCTGTTATGTGTATTTTTTTTTAATTAATCTTAATTTGTTTGTTTTTGTGATTTCCCTATTTGAGATGATATCAGGATGTTCTGTTTTGTGACCTTGTGTTGTACTGATATCTGATATTATTGGTTCTCTGACCAAACAATATCCTTTAGTATTTGTTGTAGCTTTGGTTTGGTTTTTGCAAATTCTCTAAACTTGTGTTTATCTGTAAATATCTTAATTTCGCTTTCATATTTCAGAGAGAGTTTTGCTGGATATATGATCCTTGGCTGGCAGTTTTTCTCCTTCAGTGTTCTGTGTATGTCGTCCCATTCCCTTCTTGCCTGCATGGTTTCTGCTGAGTAGTCTGAACTTATTCTTATTGATTCTCCCTTGAAGGAAACCTTTCTTTTCTCCCTGGCTGCTTTTAAAATTTTCTCTTTATCTTTGGTTTTGGTGAGTTTGATGATAATATGTCTTGGTGTTTTTCTTTTTGGATCAATCTTAAATGGGGTTCGATGAACATCTTGGATAGATATCCTTTCGTCTTTCATGATGTCAGGGAAGTTTTCTGTCAGGAGTTCTTCAACTATTTTCTCTGTGTTTTCTGTCCCCCCTCCCTGTTCTGGGACTCCAATCACCCGCAGGTTATCCTTCTTGATAGAGTCCCACATGATTCTTAGGGTTTCTTCATTTTTTTAAATTCTTTTATCTGATTTTTTTTCAGCTATGTTGGTGTTGATTCCCTGGTCCTCCAGATGTCCCAGTCTACATTCTAATTGCTCGAGTCTGCTCCTCTGACTTTCTATTGCGTTGTCTAATTCTGTAATTTTATTGTTAATCTTTTGGATTTCTACATGCTCTCTCTCTATGGATTCTTGTAACTTATTAATTTTTCCACTATGTTCTTGAATAATCTTTTTGAGTTCTTCAACAGTTTTATCAGTGTGTTCCTTGGCTTTTTCTGCAGTTTGCCTTATTTCATTTGTGATGTCTTGAAGCATTCTGTAAATTCGTTTTTTATATTCTGTATCTGATAATTCCAGGATTGTATCTTCATTTGGGAAAGATTTTGATTCTTTTGTTTGGGGGGTTGGAGAAGCTGTCATGGTCTGCTTCTTTAAGTGGTTTGATATGGATTGTTGTCTCCGAGCCATCACTGGGAAGCTAGTTTTTCCAGAAAATCCGCTAAAAAAAAATGCAGTCAGATCCCTATCAGAGTTCTCCCTCTGGCTCAGGCTATTCGGATGTTAATGAAGCCGCCTGGGGAGGGTGGGGGGGGGAACAGAGAGATAGGAGAATAGCACCTCAGAATATAGCCAGAGTTGCTTGTCTTGCTTGGAATGACTATTATATCTGAGATTCCCACGGGGCGTGTCGCCTATGTGTGCTGGCTGTGTGGAGATTGCCCCCGGGGGGGTCTGGCCCGCTGGAGTCACGGTCAGATCCTCTGCTTCCAGCCCCACGCCCAGCGTCAAGGCTCCCCTGCTGGGACGGTGCACTCTCAATTCCAAAACCAGTCGCTGCCTCCCGGGGACTTCTCGTCCCTCCAGCCACGTTGCCGTGCCGCCTCCGCGAACCGGTTGGGCCCCCTCCCGGTGTTAGTTCAGATGGGTGGAGCAGCTCCCCGTGCTTGTGCCGTGACTGAGTGACCCGGCTGGGACGCTGTTCTCCCCGCTCCAATACCGGTCGCTGCCTCCCGGGGACTTCTCCTACCGGCTGCATCCCACGCCGCCCGCGTGAACCGGCTGGGCCCCCTCCTGGGGTTAGTTCAGGGGGGTGGAGCAGCTCTCCGTGTTTATGCCGTACCTGTGTCCAGTCCAAATCCCGTCGGGACGGTTCCCCGGCTGGGACGCTGCTCTCCCCATTCCAAGACCAGTCACTGCCTCCTGGGGACTTCTCCTACTGGCTGCGTCCCACGCCACCCACGGAACCGGCTGGTCCCTCTCCCGGGGTTAGTTCAGGGGGGTGGAGCAGCTCTCTGTGCTTGTGCAGTACCTAACTGGTACGCTGGCTCCAGGCTCTGAAAACAATCACTGTTTCCCCATATTAGTTTGTTCTCCGTCTCTAAATCTGCGTTTGTTGTTCAGGGTTCGTAGATTGTTATGTATGTGATCGATTCACTTGTTTTTCCATGTCTTTGTTGTAAGAGGGATCCGAGGTAGCCTCTGCCTAGTCCGCCATCTTGTCTATGAAACATTTTATAACATGGAGGAACCTGGGGGGCATTATGCTTAGTGAAATTAGTCAGTTGCAAAAGGACAAGTATTGTATAAGACCACTATTATAAGAACTTGAGAAATAGTTTAAACTGAGAAGAAAATATTCTTTCATGGTTACAAGAGGGGGTAGGGAGGGAGGGTAGGAGAAGGGCATTCACTAACTAGGTAGTAGAAAAGAACTGCTTTAGGTGAAGGGAAAGACAGCACACAATACAGGGGAGGTCTGCACGATTGGACTAAACCAAAAGCAAAGCAGTTTCCTGAATAAACTGAATGCTTCAAAGGCCAGCGTAGCAGGGGCAGGGGGTATGGGGACCACGGTTTCAGGGGACATCTAAGTCAATTGGCATAATAAAATCTATTAAGAAAAAATTCTGCATCCCACTTTGAAGAGTGGCATCTGGGGTCTTAAACGCTAGCAAGCAGCCATCTAAGGTGCATCAATTGGTCTCAACCCACCTGGATCAAAGGAGAATGAACACCAAGGACACAAGGTGATTATGAGCCCAAGACACAGAAAGGGCAACATGAACCAGCGACTACATCATCCTGAGACCAGAAGAACTAGATGGTGCCCGGCTACAACCAATGACTGCCCTGACAGGGAACACAGCAGAGAACCCCTGAGGGAGCAGGAGAGCAGTGGAATGCAGACCCCAAACTCTCATAAGACCAGACTTAATGGTCTGAGACTAGAACGACACCAGTGGTCACAGCCCCCAGACCTTCTGTTGGCCCAGGACAGGACCCAGTCCCGAAGCCAACTCTTCAGACATGGATTGGACTGCACAATGGGTTGGAGAGGGATGTTGGTGAGGATTGACCTTCTTGGATCAGGTGGACACTTGAGACTATGTTGGCATCTCCTGCCTGGAGGGGAGATGAGAGGGTGGAGGGGGTTAGAAGCTGGTGAAATGGACACGAAAAGAGAGAATGGAGGGAGAGAGCAGGCTGTCTCATTAGGGGGAGAATAATTGGGAGTGCGTAGCAAGTTGTATATGGGTTTTTGTGGGACTGACTTGATTTGTAAACTTTCACTTAAAGCACAATAAAAATTATTTTTTTCTTTAAAAAAAGCTAAAGTTCTTCACCCACACTTCTTCTCTCCTCCTCAAAGTAAAAGGAAATTCAATACGAATTTTCAGAGTCCAGGGCAGGACTGAGTCACCTTCACTATTAGGTGGAGTCAAGCACTGATGTAAAGTCCATTCTTTACTCGTGTCTGTCTCCATAGAGTGAACAAATCACAGCAAGCCTTTAACATAGTAGTCTCTTTTCTGGTGCTGTCTTCCTTTCTAGGAGTCCTGGTGGCATAGTGGTTAATTGTTCTACTGCTAGGTTAGCAGTTCAAATCTACCAGCTGCTCCTTGGAAACTCTGTGGAGCAATTCTACTCAGTCTTACAGGGCTGCTATGAGTCAGATCGACTCTACAGAAAAATCTCTGACTGACTGATAATAAGAGTAGCTGCTAAACTGAGCTGGGTGAACAGACTAAGCCACATTGGGGCAAAGGGAGGTGGGAACTCTCCTCACTCTGCGTGCTCCCTCTCTTGTCTACCAGCAATGGATAAGGATTCCAATTTTCCCACATCCTCGCCAACATTTTTTTTTTCTTTTTTTACATTTAGCCGTCCTAACCTATTGCCATCAAGTTGATTCCTATTCATAGCAACCCTATAGTATAGAGTAGAACTACTCCATAGGGTTTCTAAAGCTGTAAATCTTCACAGAAGGAAACTGCCATGTCTTTCTCGCACAGAGCAAATGGTGGGTTCAAATGCTCAACCTTTTAGTTAGCAGCTGAACTCTAACCACTGTGCCACCAGGGCTTGCATCTCTCTGATAGTTAATGGCCTTGAGCGTGTTTTGATGTGTTTGTGGCCATTTGAATATCCTCTTCAGTGAAATGTCTTTTCAAGCCCTTTGTCCGTTTTTTGATTGGCTTCTTTGTGTTTTTGCTGTTAAGCTGTTAAAGTTTTATATATGTTTTGGTTATTAGATTCTTATTGGACACAGGGTTTCTGAAGACATTCTACCTGTCAGTAGCTTCCCTTTTCACTTTTTTTGGTGAGGATGATGAACACATAACCCCAGGCCTGAAAGTGTAGGCCAAAGCAATGCATTATCAGAGTTCTCAAAAAAAAAAAAAAAAAACTAGCAAAAAACATAGGATAATTATGCAACTGCAAAATATATCCCATTTGTTTAAAAAAAAAAAAAAAGTTGCCCCATGGGGGTTCCACATGTTTCATAGTAGAGCTGTGCTTCATAGGGTTTTTAATGGCTGTAACCTTTTAGAAAATAGATGGCCAAGCTTTTCTTCTGAGGCATCTCTGAGTGGATTTGAACCGCCAACCTTTTTGTTAATACCTGAACAGTTCACTGTTTGTGCCACACACAGACTCTTTGGTTTTAATAAAATATGTTTTAAATTACTTACTGCTGAGTAAAGCTGATCCTGCAGGAAAAGTTAAGGACTCAAGATTTGTAATCTTGCAAAAAAAAAAAAAAAGAATTTTTTTCTTTTAATCATGCAGGCTGGGTTTAAATCCCAATTACCCACCTTCAGCTGTGTGGCATCAGGCAAGGCTTTTAAACCACTCTGAGCCTCAGTTCCCTCCGTAGAAAAACATAAAAATAGAACCTAACTCATTGGTTTTATGTGAGGATTAAGTAAGATTATACATATTGTTACAGTGTGTGCTCAGTAAATATTATCAATCTTATAGATACATTTTCCTTTTTGTGTATGTGCTTCATGTACCTCCAGTTCTCTGTCTTCTGTTCCCAGGAGCAGGCCTGTGCTAGTTTGAGAAGCATGGATCTAGGAGATGAGAGCCATTTCTGGAAGAGGCATTCTCTATTCCAGGACCTTGATCCTCAGGCAGGGACATCTAAGAATGAAGGAAGTAAAAAGGTGCTTTCCTAAGTTGCCTTATCCTGGGGGAATGGATTCACAATTTGCTTTTAACTAATCCCTTCTTCCTCTGGGCTGCTCATTTTTGCTTCTCTTTTTAAAAATCTTCCATATTTGTCCATGCCTTCAAGCTATGCCTGCTGTGCAGGACACCATGATGTATACTAATATAGCAGCAACAGCTGGAGAGTTTCAAATTTTCCTCTGGGAGCTACCAATTGGTCGGTGAAATTGAAAATTAAGACATTTTTAGGCATTTCCCTAAAGTGCTTCTCTACCATCCTTATGGCTAGTTTGTTTGCCCACACAGCTCTAACAGAGGTACGTTAACATTAAGATTGCAAAACATCTGGGGGAATATTTAGATATAAGGGGTTGCAGGAATAGCTTTTATTGTTATTAATGAAGCCGGCTCACCATTTGGCACAATGTCCTATGCCTTTTGAGTGCCGTATAAAGTAATGCCTGAATGCCTCAGATATGCTTTGTCCCCAGGATTCACTGCCAAATAAATAATAAACAATACAAACTATAGAGATTAAAGAGAAGGATAATTGTCCTTCCTAGTTAAATAAACGAGGGGTTAGCTGGGACAAAAAAGAGAACTATTGAGGTATATGCACTTTCCACTCCCATGGTGTTATTTGCATTGTTATTTTATCTACACTACAATGGGTAAAAAGAAATAGTAAGTCACAACATGGTAATAACAACCAACTGAAGTGTTCCCACCCTTACAGGCCACAGATGGACAGTTTCCTTTCAGTATTTCTGACTACAATTCTGCATTTCAAGTTTCCCTTGCTTCTCCTGTAGAAAGCTCTGGATGCAGTTACTTCACTGGGAAGGAGAAGAGTATGTTAGCTTTATCCTGTGGGAAAAGCCAAGTAATGCTGAATGAATAGATATAAAGACAGAAACAAAAACTAAAGAGATATTCCATCTCAGGTTGTGACTACTAGACATGAATTTTATCATTCTAATAATAACATCAACAATAATAACAGCTAAACTTTTTTAAAGTGCTTAATGTGTGCAACTCACTGTGCTAAGAAATAACATGTATTGTCTTATTTAAATCCTTAAAATAGTTCTCTGTAGTACATGTTATTATTTTTATAAGGATTAGAGAATGTTATTAATTTTTCTAAGGTCACAAGTGACTCAGTGACCATTTTTGATAAGTCAGTTCAAAACTTCACATCTGATATCAGTTGTTCATTTAATTTCCCTGGATGTGGCAGATTTTGTTAAGCACAGATGTAGCAGTTTATAAAGGTAAAAATCAGGAGTATCCCCTGAAAGTGTTGACACTCAGGGAACGTCTGCTTTTTAAAACCCTGGCTTAATTACAAGTTTCAGGAGACCTGAATGGGGAAGATTTGGTACTTGAACCAAACACATATAATTTTTTGTAACCTTGTATTCAATTATATATTTATATGTTTCCCCTACACACACATACACACACTCAGCCCTGAGTTCCTAACCAAAGTCCCAGCTATATTTATCTCTGTATATCTATATTTTTCTACCTTATTATGAGCTCAAATGAGGTCATAGTAAAACAATTATAAAAGAGAAAGGAGATGGGAAGAATGTAATACTTCTTTGAGGACTTATAATGCAGCAGAATTACAGATCTATGCATCATCTCACATTGCCATTGTCATTTTGAATAAGGTAGAATTATCCCAGTTACAGAGACAAGGGAACAAGATTTAAAGAAGTCACATACATTGTTAAAGGCCACTCAATCTTTATGTGGTAGAGTTGGGATGGAAATCTACATTTATCACGTACCTAGTCTGTGCTTTTTCTACAACATAATGTTCAAAGTTAAGTTATTATTCCTTGGTGGACCAGTGGTATGCGCTGTGTCGGCAGACCGGTGACCAGAGATGTGAGATCGAACGTGCCCCACTCTCACAGCCCTGTCCGCCCAGTAACAGCACACACACACAGCACCCAACACAGCAACTGGTGAGAACACTCCCTACACCCATGTCCCAGTGACCAACCAGACAGACATATCACTTCATCAGCAATGCCAGTCATATCCTGACAGACATCATCTATACCTCTGTGAAATGACAAGCAGGAGATCCTAATGCCCTCATCCAACATCTGTCCATCTGTAACATCACACGTCCTACACCCAAACAGTTCCTGTGGGCCATCTTCACTTGAACTGAAACCCCTTGATCTCCACTACCTACTGAGACACAAATTCATGTACACACAGCATGCCTACCCTGTCCATTTGTGTAGAATTCCCTCAGAGCAGATAAGGAGACATCCTACCCTGACCTCCAGAGAACACAGTAACTGCTAGCACCAACCTGGAAGGACCCCATGGTCCCACAAGGGCTGTGGAGAGACCCTGACCACCCAACACTTGTCACCCAATATCGGGCAAAGAACCTGCTCTCCCACTTTCATTCAATCCAGTAAGGGGAGACATACGAGTCTAACCACAGAGGACTCACACACGGATGTGGCCCACCATGCCCAGTAGTGAGAGGAAATCAAGCCCAGTCAACAGACACCACCAAAGTCACATACAGCAGAATCGCAAAACAATAACAATTAAAATAATACAAAGGAAGAAAGACATTCTAAAGAGTAAGAGAAAAAACAAAGTTTCAGATACATCAAAACGAAACAAAAAAATCAGCACAAAACAAACATACAATCAACAAATATATAAATACATAAATTAAAGCTTTGATTCCTAAGAGACAGCAGACAATAACAAATCATATAAAGAAACAGTATAAGATGACTCAAACAAATAAGCAAAGTAAAGGTGCAAAAAACTCAGCTGAGGAAGAAATTTTAATAGAACTACCTGATAAGGAATTCAGAATACTTATATACAGGATCCTCTAAGAGATCAAGGAAAACACAGACAAAACCTGAAAAGAATTCAGGAAAACAATACAAGAATAAAATGACAAAATAAATAGACAATTAGAAACCATACAAAAACAACAACTAGAAATCTAGACGATTAACAATAAAACATCAGAAAAAGATAACTCATTGGAAGGACACAGAATTAGAATTGAATCAATGTAAGAAACAATTGGCTAAATAGGGGACAAATCTCTTGATACTAATTTTTGGAGGAACAACCAGAAAAAAGAATGAAAAAAAAAAAAAATGAAGAAAGCCAAAGAGGTATGTGGGACACCATCAAGAAAAATAATTTATGCATAATAGGAATTCCAGAATAGGAGGGAGAAAAAAAAAATGGAGAAAATTATTGAAGATTTATTGCCAGAAAACATCTAATATCATGAAAGACGGAAGGTTTTGTTTCCATCCAAGAAGCTCAAAGAATCCCATCCATGACAGACCCCAAAAGAATTTTACAAAGATATATCATAAACAAACTTTCCAAAATCAAAGGCAAGTAATTCTGAGAGCAGTTTGTGAAAAATAAAATGTCACTTACAAAGGGACACCAATAAGATTAAGCACTGATTTCTCATCAGAAAACATGCAGGCAAAAGGCAACGGGATAACATATGTAAAACCCTGAAAAAAATAATTGCTGGCTAAAAGTCATATGTACAACAAAATTGTCTTTCAAATATGATGGAGAAACTAGGACATTCCCAGGAAAATAGAAATCAAGGGAATTTGTAAAAACCAGGTCAACCTTACTAGAATTAAAGGGATTCTTTTGGACAAAGAATCAGTGCCATCAGACAGCAACCTGAAATTAAGACATACAACAGCATCACCCAGAAACCAACTCAGATAAAGAATTCTCAAAAGTAAGATATAGCTACGAAACTGAAAACAGGGAACCAGAGATGTCAATCTGTAAATGATGAAAATTCAAAACAAAAAGGGGGAATGAATCATGTAGTTATAGAACGTCCAAATGGGGAGGAAGTCAAAGCAATAACAAGATATAACAGGCTGTTTTAAACTTAGGAAGATAAAGGCAAATTTCAGAGTAACCACAAAGAAAATTAATAAATCTACTCACCAAAGTAAAGAAGAAAATCAAAAAGACTCAGTAAAAACAAAATGAACAACAACAAAGGATACAAAAAGAAAATCCATGAACAAAAAATCTCAGCACAGAAAATTAAGCAAAACAAAGAAACCATTAACAACATATACACAAACTAAAAAAAAAAAAAATAACAAAATGGCAGCAGTAAATTCATACCTATCGATAATCACAATGAATGTAAATGGTTTAAATGCATCAGTCAAGAGACAGAGAGTGGTAGAAGGAATTAAAAAAAAAAAAATCAATACCTGACTTATGAGAGACATACCTTAGACACAAAGACATAAACAGGTTAGAAACCAAAGGATGAGTAAAACATATATCAGGCAAATAGTAACCAAAAGACAGAAGGAGTGGCAATAATCATCTCTGATAAAATAGATTTTAAGTCAAAATCCATTAGGTGAGACAAAGAAGGGCATTACATAATGATTAAAAGGTCAATCCACCGTAATAAATATTTACGCAATGTCAGAGCTCCAAAATACATAAAACAAACTTTAACAGAATTGAAAACAGAAATAGACGATTCTAGTCAGAATCGACTCGATGGCACTGGGTTGGGTTGCAATATTAGTAAGAGGCTTTAACACACTTCTTCTGTAATGCACAGAGCAACTAGAAAAAAGCTCAACGAAGATACAGAGGATCTAAATAACACGATCAACCAATTCGACCTCATAGACATATACAGAACACACCACCTAAAAGCAACACAGTACACATTCTCCTCCAATGCACAGGGATCGTTTTCCAGAATAGCCCATATTTTAGGCCACAAAACATGCCTCAATAAATTTAAAAACATCAAAATAATATAAAGCATCTTCTCTGATTATAATGCCATAAAACTAGAAACCAATAACAGAAATAACAAGGAAAAAAAATAAAATACACAAAAACCGAATAACATCTTACTTAAAAGCCATTGGGTAATAGAAGAAATTAAAAATTATATTAAAAAAGTCTTAGAATCAAATAAGAATGAAAACACAACATACAAAATCCTTTGGAGTACAGCAAAAGCAGTGCTCAAGAGAGAATTTATAGCAATAAATGCACACATCAAAAAAGAAAGGGACAAAATTGATAGCTTAACCTTACAACACGAACCAATGGACAAGAAGCAGCAAAAGAAGTCTATGGTCACGAGAAGAAAGGAAATAATAAAAATCAGAGCAAAAATAAATGAAATAGGAAACAGAAGAACAATAGAAAAAATCAACAAGACTAGAAGTTGGCTCTTTGACAGGATCAATAAAATTTTAATAAACCACTGGCCAAATTAACGAAGGAAAAAAATGAGAATACATAAACAACCAAAATAAGAAATGAAATGGGTGACATTACAACAGAGCCAACTGACATAAAAAAGAAATAACAGGAAATTATGAAAAAATGTTCAGGCAGTCTCTGGGTTATGAACGTCTGACTTAAAGAAAACTCATACTTAAAGCCTATTATATTAAAAATGTAAGTTAAATATGCGCAACGGTTCATAATTATGAATGCACACACTACTTTGTGACTCTCATGAAAACATTGCACAGTTTGGAAGTGCTTCTTAAGTGTTTTATATGCATAGAAAGGGGAAATATATACAATATACTAATACAAACATTTGACTAACAGACACTAAATAAGAATGTATGTACCTGTTCTGACTTACCTACAAATTCAACTTAAAGACAGACTTAGGAATGGATTTAGTTCATAACCTGGGGATTTCTTGTATTCCAACAAATTTGAAAATCAAGAAAAAAAATGGACAAATTTCTAGAAAGATACTAACCTCTAAAAAAAAAAAAATCTCTACCTACCTAAAACTAACACAAACAGAGGTAGAAAATTTGAACAGAACCATAAAATAGAAGACATTGAAGATGTCGTTAAAAAACTCCCAATAACAAAAACAAAAATAAAAAATCCAACTTAGATAGCTTTACAGAAGAATTGTACCAAACATTCAGAGAAGAGTTAATACCAATTCTATTCAAAGTATTCCAGAACATGGAAAAGGAAGGAGTGCTCCCTAACTCATTGTTTAAAGGCAGCATAACCCTGATACCGAAGCCAGGCAAAAAACCACTGCCATCAAGTCAATTCTGACTCATGGTGACCCCACGGGGTTTCTGAGACTGTAAATCTCTATGAAAGCAGGCTGTCACATCTTTCTCCCACAGAGTCACTAGTGGTTTTGAACAGCCGACCTTTCGGTTAGCAGTCAATTCCTTTAACCACAGCTCCACCAGGGAATAAACACCACTAAAAAAGAAAATTATAGACTAATATACCAATGGAATATAGGTGCAAAAATTCTGAACAAAATTCTAGCCAACAGAATTCAACAGTATATCAAAACAATAATAGATCACGATCAAGTGGGAATCATACCAGGGATGCAATGATGATTCAACATTAGAAAATCAATCAACATAATTCACCACACAAATAAAACAGGGGAAAAGAATCACATTATCATCTCAACTGATACAGAAAAGACATTTGGTAAAATCCAAAACCCTTTCCTGATAACATCTCTCAGCAAAATAGGAATAGAGGGAAAATCCTCAACACAATTAAGGGCATATATGAAAAACCAACAGCTAACATTATTCTCAACGGAGAAGGATTGAGAGCATTCCACTTGAGAATGGGAAGGACACCAGGATGCCCATTATCACCACTCTTTTCAATATTATACTGGAAGTCCTAAGTAGAACAATAAGGCAAGAAAGGAAAATAAAGTATATCCAAATTGGAAATCCTTATTCATAGATGACATGATACTATACATAGCAAATCCCAGAGACTTCACAAGAAAGTTACTGAAACTAATAAAAGTCTTCATCAAAGTGGCAGGGAAGAAGATGAACACACAGAAAGCAGCTGGGTTCCTCTACATTAAAAAGGAGGACTCTAAAAAGGAAATTAATAGAACAATACCATTTACAATAGCCCCCAAAGCATAAAATACCTAGCAATAAACCTAACCAGAGACACAAAAGACTTATCCAAGGAAAACTATAAAACACTACGACAAGAAACTAAAAGAGATCTACATAAATGGGAAAACACTCCATGGTCATGGATTGGAAGACTTAACATTGTAAAACAGTCAATCCTACCCAAACTGATCTATAGATATAAACAATTCTGATCCAAATGCCAACAACATTCTTTAATGAAATGGAAAACTAATTTCCAACTTTATATGGAAAGGAAGAAGGCCTTGAAAATCTAAAGCAATGTTGAAGAAGAAGAACAAAGTAGGAGGCCTCACATTTCCTGATCTCAAAACTTACTCTACAGCCAAGGTAATTAAAACAGCCTGGTACTGGTGCAATGACAGACACATAAACCAATGGAATTGATAGAATTGAGAACCCAAAAGTAAATCCAACCATCTACGGGCAGCTTATCTTCAAAGGGTCAAAGTCCATTCAACAGCAAAGAAACAGTCCCTTTAAGGAATGGTGCCGGCAAAACTGGATAACCATATGCAGAAAAATGAATCAAGATCCATACCTCACGCCATGCACAAAAACTAACTCAAAATGGATCAAAGACCTAAATGTTAAAGCTAAAACTATAAAGTTCCTGGGTGATAACCTAGGGTCAAATACATGGGATCTAATTTTAGGCATAAGTAGCCTATCAAATAAATCTAAAAATGCACAAATGACACAAATTAAATAACTGGGACCACCTAAAAATTAAATACTTATGCTTATTGAAAGATTTTTTTTTTTTTACCAAGAAAGTGAAAAGAGAACCTATGGACTGGGAAAAAATCTTTGACAATGAATTACTTGATAAGGATCTAATATCTAAAATATATAGAAAATTTCAACAACACAACAACAAAAAGACAAACAATCCAATCAAAAGCGGGCAAAGGACATGAACAGACAATTCACCAAAGAGGACATTCACACGGCCAACAAGTATGTGAAAAGATGCTCACAATTATTGGTCTTTAGAGAGATGCAAATCAAAACTACAATGAAATACCATCTCACCCCTGCAAAAATGGTAATAATTAAAAAAACAGATAAATTCTGGTGAGATTGTGGGGGGATTGGAACTCTTACACATTGCCAATGTGATTGTAAAATGGTACAACCACTAAGGAAAACACTATGGTGCTTCCTTAAAAAGCTAGAAATTGAAATACATTATGATCCAGCAATCCTACTCCTAGGTACATATTCTACAGGTATAAAAGCAATGATATGATTAGACATACGCACACCTATTTTCACTGCAGCACGATTCACAATAAGAAAAAGATGGAAAAACCTAAATGCGCATCAATGGATGACTGGATAAACAAATTACGGTATATATGTACAATGGGCTACTGTTGTTGTTGTTCCGTGCCATCAAGTCCGCTCCAACTCATAGTGACTCTATGCACAAGAGAACGAAACACTGCCCGGTCCTGTGCCATCCTTACAATCCTTGTTATGCTTGAGCTCATTGTTGCAGCCACTGTGTTAGTCCACCTCGTTGAGGGTCTTCCTCTTTTCTGCTGACCCGGTACTCTGCCAAGCATGATGTCCTTCTCCAGGGACTGATCCCTCCCGAAAACATGTCCAAAGTATGTAAGACGCAGTCTCGCCATACTTGCCTCTAAGGAGCATCCTTGCTGCACTTCTTCCAAGACACATTTGTTCCTTCTTTTGGCAGTCCATGGTATATTCAATGTACTTCTCCAACACCACAATTCAAAGGAGTCAATTATTCTCCAGTCTTCCTTATTCATTGCCCAGCTTTCACATGCATATGATGTGATTGAAAAAACCATGGCTTAGGTCAGACACACCTTAGTCTTCGAGATGACATCTTCGCTCTTCAACACCTTGAAGAGGTCCTTTACAGCAGATTTACCCAATGCAATGCGTCTTTTGATTTCTTGACTGCCGCTTCCATGGCTGTTGACTGTGGATCCAAGTAAAATGAAACCCTTGATAGCTTCAATCTTTTCTCCGTTTATCACGATGTGGCTCATTGGTCCAGTTGTGAGAATTTTTGTTTTCTTTATGTTGAGGTGCAATTCATACTGAAGGCTGTAGTCTTTGATCTTCATTAGTAAGTGCTTCAAGTCCTCTTCACTTACAGCAAGCAAGGTTGTGTCATCTGCATAACGCAGGTTGTTAATGAGTCTTCCTCCAAACCTGATGCCCCGTTCTTCTTCATATAGTCTGGCTTCTCGTACTATTTACTCAGCATACAGATTGAATAGGTATGGTGAAAGAATACAACCCTGATGCACACCTTTCCTGACTTTAAACCAATCAGTATCACATTGTTCTGTCTGAATGACCACCTCTTGATCTATTTAAAGGTTCCTCACGAGCACAATTAAGTGTTCCGGAATTCCCATTCCTTGCAATGTTATCCATAGTTTGTTATGATCCACACAGTTGAATGCTTTTGCATAGTCAATAAAGCACAGGTAAACATCCTTCTGGTATTCCGTGCTTTCAGCCAGGATCCACCTGACATCAGCAGTGATATCCCTGGTTCCATGTCCTCTTCTGAAACCAGCCTGAATTTCTGGAAGTTCCCTGACCATATACTGCTGCAGCCATTTTTGAATGATCTTCAGCAAAATTTTGCTTGCGTGTGATATTAATGATACTGTCCTATAATTTCCACATTCGGTTGGATCACCTTTCTTGGGAACAGGCATAAATATGGATTTCTTCCAATCAGTTGGCCAGGAAGTTGCCTTCCATGTTTCTTGGCATAGACGAGTGAGCACCTCCAGTGCCGCATCTGTTTGTTGAAACATCTCAATTGATATTCCATCGATTCCTGGAGCCTTGTTTTTTGCCAATGCCTTCAGATCAGCTTGGACTTCTTCCTTCAGTACCATGGGTTTCTGATCATATGCCACCTCTTGAAATGGTTGAACATTGACTAAATCTTTTTGGTATAGTGACTCTGTGCATTCCTTCCATCTTCTTTTGATGCTTCCTGTGTCGTTTAATATTTTCCCCATGGAATCCTTCACTCTTGCAACTCGAGGCTTGAATTTTTTCTGCAGTTCTTTCAGCTTGAGAAACACCCAGTGTGTTCTTCTCTTTTGGTTTTCCATCTCCAGCTCTTTGCACATGTCATTATAATACCTTACTTTGTCTTCTTGAGATGCCCTTTGAAATCTTCTGTTCAGTTCTTTTACTTCATCAATTCTTCCTTTTGCATTGGCTGCTTGACACTCAAGAGCAAGTTTCAGAGTCTCCATTTTGATCTTTTCTTTCTTTCCTGTGTTTTCAATGACCTCTTGCTTTCTTCATGTATTATATCTTGATGTCATTCCACAACTCTACTGGTCTTCAGTCACTAGTGTTCAGTGTGTCAAATCTATTTTTCAGATGGTCTCTAAATTCAGGTGGAATATACTCAAGGTCATATTTTGGCTCTAGTGGACTTTCTCTGATTATCTTCAGTTTCAGCTTGAACTTGCACATGAGCAATTGATGGTCTGTTCCACAGTCGGCCCCTGGCCTTGTTCTGACTGATGATATTGAGCTTTTCCATCGTCTCTTTCCACAGATGTACTCAATTTGATTTCTGTTTGTTCCATCTGGTGAGGTCCATGTGTATAGTTACCATTTATGTTGGCGAAAGAAGGTATTTGCAATGAAGAAGTTGTTGGTCTTGCAAAATTCTATCTTTTGATCTCTGGCATTATTTCTATCACCAAGGCCTTATTTTCCAACTACTGATCCTTCTTCTTTGTTTCCAACTTTTGCATTCCAATCGCCAGTAATTATCAATGCCTCTTGATTGCATGGTTCGATCAATTTCAGACTGCAGCAGTTGATAAAAATCTTTTATTTCTTCATTTTGGCCCTAGTGGTTGGTGTGTAAATTTGAATAATAGTTGTATTAACTGGTCTTCCTTGTAGGCATGTGGATATTTTCCTGTCACTGACAGCATTGTACTTCAGGATAGATCTTGAAACGTTCTTTTTGATGATGAATACTACACCGTTCCTCTTTGAGTTGTCATTCCCAGCATAGTAGGCTACATGATTGTCTGATTCAAAATGGCCAATACCAGTCCATTTCAGCTCACTAATGTCTAGGATATCGATGTTTATGCATTCGATTTCATTTTTGAGGATTTCCAATTTTCCTAGATTCATACTTCATACATTCCAGGTTCCAATTACTAATGGATGTTTGTAGCTGTTTCTTCTCATTTTGAGTCATGCCACGTCAGCAAATGAAGGTCCCAAAAGCTTTACTCCATCCACGTCATTTAGTTCGACTCTACTTTGAGGAGGCAGTTCTTCCCTAGTCATCTTTTGAGTGTCTTCCAACCTGGGGGGCTCATCTTCCAGCACTATATCAGACAATGTTCCACTGCTATTCGTAAGGTTTTCACTGGCTAATGCTTTTCAGAAGTAGACTGCTGGGTCCTTCTTCCTAGTCTGTCTTAGTCTGGAAGCTCAGATGAAGCCTGTCCTCCATGGGTATCTGAATACCAGTGGCATAGCTTCCTGCATCACAGCAACACACAAGTCCCCACAGTACGACAAACTGACAAACGTGGGGGAATGGACTACTACATAACTATAAAAAATTATGAGGAGTCTGCAAAACATAACATGGATGAATCTGGAGGACATTATGCTGACTTAAATAAGCCAATCACAAAAAGCCAAATATTGTATATTGTCCCACTATATTATAAAAAGTCAAGAGCAGATACATACACAGAAAGCAATGTTCTTTGATGGTTACAAGGGATGGGAGGAACAGAGAGGAGAAATCACTTTCTAGATAGTAGACACTTGTTACTTTTGGTGATGGGAAAGGCAATCGAAAATATGTGTGAAGAACAGCAAAATTTGGCCAAGGTGAATAAAGACACTAAGAAGAAATGAGAAAAAGGGACAATTTTGGTAAATGGTGTAACATATACAATTTTGCACTACCAAAAAAATACATGGCTTGTTATATAGGTAGGTATGGTTGCAGATATGTGTATAGGAAGGTATACATGAGTAAATGTACATGCAAATATAGGTGTATCTGTAGGCATTTGTGTATATCTATTTGTGTGTGCTGCATATATGTTCACATATATAACAAGCCACACAGAAGGCACAATCATGGAGGCTTCCTAGACATAGCCAAACAACTTGCAGAATTGGGTTACTGGGTCAAAAGTCTTAGGACCATAGTTTTGAGGGACAACACAGTCAATTGTCATAACATAATTCACAAAGATAATATTTTACATCTTAGTTTGGTGAGTAATATCTGGGATCTTAAAAGCTTTTTAGTGGCCATTTAAGATACAACTATTGGTCTGTAATCATATGGAGCAAAGGAGAATAAAGAAAAACAAAGGCTGAAAGAAGAAACTTGTTGTTGTTGTTAGGTGCCGTCAAGTCGGCTCCGACTCACAGCAACCCTATGCACAACAGAACGAAACATTGCCCCGTCCAGAGCCATCCTCACAATGGTTGTTATGCTTGAGCTCATTGTTGCAGCCACTGTTTCAATCTACCTCATTGAGGGTCTTGCTCTTTTTCACTGACCCTGTACTCTGCCAAGCATGATGTACTTCTCCAGGGACTGATCCCTAGTCTACATTAATAATAGCACACACAAACCATAGCCTCTTCTAACCTGAGACCAGAAGAACTAGTTGGTGCCTGGCTACCACTACTGCTCATTCTGAACAGAGACAGAATAGAATGTCCCAAATAGAATGGGAGAAAAATGTAGAACAAAACTAAAATTCCTCAAAAAAAGTCAGACCTACTGGATTGATAGTTTTTTTTTAGAGCAAGATACACTAAGATACAGTTTGAACTTGGAATTGAAGCTATTTCTGCAGGTCACTTTCAGCTAAATGATAGATTCATTTATAAAACTAACAAAATCACCCATAAGTAATGTACTCCCTTAAACAATTAACTATATGGGACCAAACAGTTAACATCTATCCAGATGCAAAGATGAGCAGGCAAGGAGGGGAAGGGAAGCTAGATCAATGAAAACAGAAAAAACAGGATGGAATTATCGAGAATGCTGACACATTTTAAAAATTGTAACCAATGTTATAGAACAATTTGTATAAAAATTGTTAAAGGAAAATCTAATTTGCGGTGTAAACTTTCACCTAAAGCACAATAATTATTATTATTAAAGAAGCTATTACTGCAATTGTTCTTGCATAATTATGATTAATTTTTTCCAACTCTAATGAGTTAGCAGGTAACTTTCAGGTATGGATGATTAGTGAACTATACACTGACAAAGAGAATACAGCAAGAAAACAGCATTCAGGTATAGGGTGGAATGACATGCTTGCGTTTGGACTGTTGAGGTTGAGGAGACCTGCGGGAAATGCAACATGAGGTTTCCCATAGGAGTTTTATGTAAATTAATTGAAAATGCAAGTTCAAAATTTGTGCCAGAGATGGAGGTTTGGGAACTGGGTTATGAAGACCTTAGACAATGTCATGGAAGCAGATGAGGTCCCTAAAGGAGAAAATGTAGACTCAAGAAAGTGCCAAAAATTAGCCTTTATGGAATCAGAAGAATAAGAACCTAAGAAAAAAAGTACTGGATAGAGAGTAGAAGAACCAACATGCATCTGTACAGAAGATAAGGAAAGAAAGAGTTTCAAAGAAGAGGAAGCTGCTATATTAAAGTGAGTTAAGAACAAAAGTATGCCTCATGAATGAATCCATTAAGAATTTTGATCTATCAACCATTTGGATTTTTCTAACTTTCAGTATTATATCAGAATAACCAAAGGACAATTGAGCTGAGAGAATGTTTGATTTAAGCACGTCAAAAAGGGAAACTCCAGTGTACACTTCTAAGCAACATTCAATATGAATACAGTACAACTGATGTCATGAAAGAAAGTCTCTCTCCCTTAATCTACTTATCTTGTTTTAATGTGTTTATCAACACTTGATATATTACATATTTATTTGTAGTCTGCTTCCTCATAGAAAAATACAAGCTCATAAAAGAAGGCACTTTATTTCATTATCACTGCATCTTCAATCTCTAGGACAGGGGTCGGCCAAATCCAGCCCACCTCTTGTTACTGTAAATGAAGTTTTACTGGAACACAGCCATGCTTGTTCATTTACATATAGTCTATTGCTGCTTTGGCAGAGTTGATTCAAGGTGTCAGGGGCCTTATGGCCCGAAGTCAAAAATATTTACCGTCTGGCCCTTTACAGAACAATTTGCCAACCCTTGGTCTAGAATAATACTTGCATATAGCCAAATCAAAAACCTGTTGCCATCAAGTTGCTTGTAACTCATAGCAACCCTAAGGACAGGGTAGAACTGCCCCATAGGGTTTCTAAGGCTGTAAATCTTTACAGAAGCAGACTTCTACATCTTTCTCCCACAGAGTGGGCGGTAGGTTCAAATCACCGACATTTTAGTTAGCAGCTGAGTGCTTAACCACTGCATTACCAGAGCTTTTATAAAACCCACTGCTGTCCGGTTGATTTTGACTCATAGCAAACTTACAGGACAGAGTTGAACTGCTCCGTAAGGTTTCCAAGGCTGTAATCTCTTACGGAAGCTAACTGCCACAACTTTCTCTCATGGAGTGGCTGGTGGGTTCAAAACGAATGCTTAACTATTGTGCCACCAGGGCTCCTACACTGCACATCAAAAAAAAAAAAAAAAAAACATTGCTATAAAGTCTATTCCAATTCACAGAGACCTTACAGGACAGAGTAGAACTGTCTCAGGGTTTCCAAGGGGTGGCTGCTGGATTTGAACTGCCAACCTTTTGGCACTTAACCACAGTGCCACCACGGCTTCACACTTGCACATAGTTGATGCTAAATAAATATAATTGACAAATGCATGAAACAAATAAAAAATTAAAGGTATCGTTGTCAATTATTTAGCCATTATTGGCTAAATTATATATATATATAATATACTTTTTTTTATTATATACATATATATACTAATATATATTTAATCTTTCTCAGTTTTATTTCCTCATTTATAGGAAAGGAACAATAGCAATATATATCTTAAAAAGTAGACGTGAGCATTAAGTGATAGAAATGTAATTGGGAAATGGTTAAATAAAAGACAAAACAAATATTCACATTCCCTTCCCTTTCTCGCAGGAACTGCCCTGTCTGTGAAGGTGATTCCGCTGTCTGCTGACTTGCTCCTTATGTGCTCAGGACTACCTCCAATCGCTTTGGTTGGAGGTTTCAGCAATATGAAGCCAACAAAATCATATTGATTCACCCAAATAAGATGTCCTTCTGTCTCCGGAAGCCATGAGACCTAGACTGCACAGTCATAGCTAAAAGGATAAGATCTAAGGAGTCAACAGCCCCCAACTTCAAAGGCACCCCATTCACATAAAGTCATTATGCCATTATCAACATTATTGTTGTTGTGGAAAAAGGAACAGTAGATAATAAATAGAGACATTTGGGATTGATAAAAAAACACTTGGGATAATTTTCCAGGGCACCAGGCTTCACCTCTCTCATCATTCCGGAAGAGTCCTTCATTATTCATTGCTTTCTCTGCACTGTAGTGCACCGTTCAAGGCAGCTGTCAAGACCACTCAGCCTCTTAATTTTTTTTTTCTTGCTTATGGCTGATTGAAAGTCCAATGAGAAAGATTTATTTTTTAAAGCCACATAGCTTTTTAAAAGCACTAATGCCGAAAGTTATTATAAGCTTTTGTTCTTAAACACATACACTCAAACACGGGAGATATTTTCCATTTTATTTTGAAAAGGGACTGAACATTAAAATTGAAGCCTTTGGAATTGACAGGTATTAAGCAGGAGAAAGAAGAAAAGACACATATTTCAATTTTCAAAAGAATTTTAACAGTTTAGAAAAACTAAAAAGAGAATGTGCAAAGAGCAGAAAATAGGTTAGAAAAATAATGATGCTGTTAATAAACAATCAAATGTCCAGCTTTTTATCTTATAGGCCCCAAATGCCCCCATATTCTCTGATGCAACCTCAAATAACATCATAAATTCTACAATTCCTATCTTCCCTGGATTTCAAGAACTTCCATAATTGACTAAACAAATATATATTGAACTCCTGCATTTTGTGACACATTTTTAAAAGTAATGTGGGTACAACAGTGAATGGAAGGCCCAGGGCCTGACCTGTGGCTCACTGTTTATTAGGAGAGCATCTTAGTCATCTAGTGCTCCTATAACAGAAATACCACAAGGGGATGGCTTTAAGAAACAGAAATTTATTCCCTCACAGTTTAGGAGGCTAGAAGTCCAAATTAGGGTGCCAGCTCCCAGGGAAGGCTTTCTTTCTATGTTGGCTCTGTGGGAAGGTCCTTGTCATCAATCTTGCCCGGTCAAGGAGCTTCTCAGCACAGGAACCCTGGGTCGAAAGTATGCACTATTCTCCTGGCTCTTGTTTCTAGGTGGTATGAGGTTCCCATATCTCTTTGTTTGCTTCTCTCTTTTATATTTCAAAAGAGATGGACTTAAGATACAACTTAGTCTTATAGATTGAGTCCTGTCTCATTAACATAACTACCTCTAGTCCTGCCTCATTAACATCATAGAAGTAGGATTTACAACACATAGGAAAATCACATCAGATGACAAAATGGTGGACAATAACATAATACCAGGAATCATGGGCTAGCCAAGTTGACACATATTGTAGGGGAACACAATTCAATACATGACAGGGAGACTGACTTGTAAATATTTTACACACAAGTTTTAACTCCCTGAAAAGGGAACACTAATTTACAAGGAGAGAAGAGGGGAATCAGGAACAACAAATATAAAAACGTCATGGAATGAATACCACGAAAGGTTTCATTCATTCAGTTTCTCAACAAATATTATCTACCATGTGTTAGATAATGTAAAGGGGCTGGAAAGACAATGATACCAGTTTGAACAAAGCTCATTAGATTTCTTAAGACTACATATTAGACAGAAATATTTTTAACTTTCCACTTTTGCTCATTTAATTAGAAACACATTTTAATCATTTTTTTTAAATTGTACTTTAGATGAAGGTTTACAGAGAAAACTAGTTTCTCATTAAACAATTAATATACATTGTTTTGTGACATTGGTTGCCAACCCCACAATATGTCAACACTCTCCTCTTTTCAATCTTAGGTTCCCTGTTACCAGCTTTCCTCTTCCCTCCTGCCTTCTCATCCTTGCCCCTGGGCTAGCATGCCCATTTAGTCTCTTTTAGTTTTATGGGTGTGTCTAAGCTTTGGTTGAAGGGTGAACCTCAGGAGTGACCTGGATTCCTATACATCAATAAAAAGAACTATGAAAAGGAAATCAGGAAAACAATATCATTTATAACAGCCCCTAAAAAAAATAAAATACTTAGGAATAAATCTAACCAGGGATGTAAAAGACCTATACAAAGAAAACTGCAAAATATTACTGCAAGAAACCAAAAGAGACCTACATAAAAGGAAAAACAAACCATGATTATGGATAGGTTGACTTAACATTGTGAAAATGTCAATTCTACCCAAAGCAATCTACACATACAGTGCAATCCTGATCCAAATACCAAAAGCATTCTTTAAAGAGATGGAAAATCTAATCATTAACTTTATATGGAAAGGGATGAGGCCCCAGATAAGTGAAGCACTATTGAAGAAGAACAAAGTAGGAGGATTCCCACTAACTGACCTCAGAACCTACTATACAGGTAAGGTAGTCAAAACAGCCTGGTACTGGTACAACAACAGGCACATCGGCCATTTTAATCAAATACAAATGGGATGTTAAAACAACAACAAGAATATGGGTGGCTGTGTGGTACAACAGTTAAGCGCTCATCTACTAGCTGAAAGGTTGATGGTTCTAACACACCAACCAGCATCTTGGAAGACATGCCTGGCATACTGCTTCTGAAAGGTCACAGCCTCGAAAGCCCTATGGAGCAGTTCTACTCTGCATACACGGGGTCGTCATGAGTAGGAATCAACTTGATGGCAATTAAAAACAAAACATGTTTTGTCATCAATTTTTAAAAAGGATACTTTTATCTTTTAGGTTTCAAGATTAAACTGTTCTCACCATTTGAAATTTGAAATCTCTGCAATTTGTGATTTAAAAATCCAGTGTAATTTTAACCATGATATTATTTTATTTCTAAATGGTCAGATGAGAATAGCTCCAAGGTGCTATTTGCAAACACTTTTCTTCAAATAACATATTAATGATGTTGTTAGTTGTTGTTGTTAGGTGTTGTCCAGTCGCTTCCAACTCATAGCTGCCCTATAAGACAGAGTAGAACTGCCCCATAGGGTTTCCAAGGAATGGCTGGTGGATTTGAACTGCCGACCTACCGTTAGCAGCCGAGCTCTTAACCACTACATTACAGGGCTCCTATTAATAATGTAGATAGCCTTTTTTCACAGTAATGAAAAGTGAAATTAGATATAAAGTCACTGTTTGTTTGTTTGTGTTTTTTCTCTTTAACATTGACTTTGAATTGTGAAAGACATCTTGATGTATTACGTAGAGAATTCTGACTGACTGGCTACAATTTACAGACCTAGGAAATGTTAGCTTACTGTGAATCTGTAGAATTATTTTCACTTTTGTGATCATCATTGTCTGGTTTTTAACTTGTTTACACATAGTATAGATGCTATGAAACAGTTTCTGCACTCAGACTAGCTGGGTTCAAATCCCTCCTCTACCTCATCTTGGGAAAGGACCTAAACTCTCTGAGATGCAGTTTTTGATCTATAGACTGGGTATAACCTCCTAGGGTTGTTGTGAAAATTATAAGACTTAGTTCATGTAAAATGAGTAAAACATCTTAATTCTCATTTACTAATACTTCATAGCATTGTGGAGAAATCACTGAGCGTTATTTCATGAGAACTTTTAGTAGTAGTTTCAGCTTTTCTGACTCTGTTCATGGTTCTGAGTAAATCACTTATCAGAATCTCAGTTTCTCATTTTTAACGTTGAAAACGCCTCACAAGCAGGTTATCATGAGGATTAAACTGAGTAATGAGTGTAAATTAGCATCCTCATCGGTCCATAGTGGTACTGAATTCATGTTAAAAAATTTGTCAAATTCATGGGACAATATGAAATGAACGTACCTAAAAAGCAAGTAGCAAAGTGGAGAAAATCCTTGCTCTAAATATATTTTTAGTTTTTTTTTTTAAATATATTAGACAAGGTTTATAATTTTCATATACAAAGAGCTCCTAGAAATCAATTTAAGAAACATTAAAATTATAATAGAGAAATGGGTAAAAGACCCAAAAGGCAATTATCAGAAGAGAAAAATCAAATACAAATAGAGTTATTAAAAAATGAACCTCTATATAATAAGTAAAAAAATGTTTTGTTTTGTTTGTTTTTATGTATCAAATGGAGCTTTCCATTTGTGGTGACTCTCTCATACAGTGCTAATAGAATCACCAATTATTATAACCTTTATAGAGAGCATAGAGGCAGTGTGTATCCAGAGCTTTAAAAATACCAACAACCTTGGACCTAATAATTCACACATAAGAAATTACCAGAGATGCTGAGTAACAGTTATGCATATATTAATTTAGCAAACAAAGAAGAAAAAAATCAATGTGCGACAAGAAGGGAATTGGTTAAAAATTTTTTTTGTTGTTTTTTAATAATTTTTATTGAGCTTTAAGTGAACGTTTACAAATCAAGTCACATATAAGCTTACATACACCTTACTCCATACTCCCACTTACCTTCCCCCAATGAGTCAGCCCTTCCAGTCTCTCCTTTCGTGACAATTTTGCCAGTTTCTAACCCTCTCTACCCGCCTATCTCCCCTCCAGACAAGAGATGCCAACACAGTCTCAAGTGTCCACCTGATACAAGTAGCTCACTCTTCATCAGCATCTCTCTCCTACCCATTGTCCAGTCCCTTCCATGTCTGATGAGTTGTCTTCGGGAATGGTTCCTGTCCTGGGCCAACAGAAGGTTTGGGGACCATGACCGTGAGGATTCCTCTAGTCTCAGTCAGACCATTAAGTCTGGTCATTTATGAGAATTTGGGGTCTGCATCCCACTATTCTCCTGCTCCCTCAGGGGTTCTCTGTTGTGCTCCCTGTCAGGGCAGTCATCAGTTGTGGCCGGGCACCATCTAGTTCCTCTGGTCTCAGGATGATGTAAGTCTCTGGTTCATGTGGCTCTTTCTGTCTCTTGGGCTCATAGTTATCGTGTGACCTTGGTGTTCTTCATTCTCCTTTGATCCAGGTGGGTTGAGACCAATTGATGCATCTTAGATGGCCGCTTGTTAGCATTTAAGACCCCAGATGCCACATTTCAAAGTGGGATGCAGAATGTTTCCATAATAGAATTATTTTGCCAATTGACTTAGAAGTCCCCTTAAGCCATAGTCCCCAAAACCCCGCCCTTGCTCCACTGACCTTCGAAGCATTCAGTTTATCCCGGAAACTTCTTTGCTTTTGGTCCAGTCCAGTTGAGCTGACCTTCCGTGTATTGAGCATTGTCCTTCCTTTCACCTAAAGTGGTTCTTATCTACTAACAAATCAGTAAATAACCCTCTCCCACCCTCCCTCCCTCCCCCCTTGTAACCACAAAAGTATGCGTTCTTCTCAGTTTATACTATTTCTCAAGATCTTATAATAGTGGTCTTATACATATTTGTCCTTTTGCCTCTGACTAATTTCACTCAGCATAATGCCTTCCAGGTTCCTTCATGTTATGAAATGTTTCACAGATTCGTCACTGTTCTTTATCGATGCATAGTATTCCATTGTGTGAATATACCACAATTTATTTAACCATTCATCTGTTGATGGATACCTTGGTTGCTTCCAGCTTTTTGCTATTGTAAACAGAGCTGCAATAAACATGGGTGTGCATATATCTGTTCGTGTGAAGGCTCTTATTTCTCTAGGGTATATTCCGAAGAGTGGGATTTCTGGGTTGTATGGTAGTTCTATTTCTAACTTTTTAAGAAAATGCCAGATAAATTTCCAAAGTGGTTGTACCATTTTACATTCCCACCAGCAGCGTATAACAGTTCCAATCTCTCCGCAGCCTCTCCAACATTTATTATTCTGTGTTTTTTGGATTAATGCCAGCCTTATTGGAGTGAGATGGAATCTCATCATAGTTTTAATTTGCATTTCTCTAACGGCTAATGATTGAGAGCATTTTCTCAAGTATCTGTTAGCCGCCTGAACATCTTCTTTAGTGAAGTGCATTTTAATATCCTTTGCTAGCTTCTTGATTGGGTTGTTTGTCTTTTTGTGGTTGAGTTTTAACAGAATCATATAGATTTTAGAGATCAGGCGCTGGTCGGAGATGTCATAGCTGAAAAGTTTTTCCCAATCTGTAGGTGGTCTTTTTACTCTTTTGGTGAAGTCTTTAGATGAACATAGGTGTTTGATTTTTAGGAGCTCCCAGTTATCTGGTTTCTCTTCGTCATTTTTGGTAATATTTTGTATTCTGTTTACGCCTTGTATTAGGGCTCCTAATGTTGTCCCTATTTTTTCTTCCATGATCTTTATCATTTTAGTCTTTATGTTTAGGTCTTTGATCCACTTGGAGTTAGTTTTTGTGCATGGTGTGAGGTCTGGGTCCTGTTTCATTTTTTTGCAAATGGATATCCAGTTATGCCAGCACCATTTGTTAAAGAGACTATCTTTTCCCCAATTAACTGACACTGGGCAAAAAAAAAAAAAGAATATTTAATAAAGGAAGTTGCTTATGACAGAATGCTATGTGAAAATTACAATTTGAGTTCAGTTTTGTCTGTTATGGGTTATATAACTAGTTTATTAATAAGCTGGGCCCCATGAGGCTCCATCAGAAAGATCTTTCCTTTTTTGCACAACTACAGGTAATATAGAAACCCTGGTGATGTAGCAGTTAAGAGCTAAACCAGAGCTAGAGCAGTTCAAATCCACCAGACGCTCCTTGGAAACCCTATGGGGCAGTTCTGCTCTGTCTTATAGGGTCACTATGAGTCAGAATCTACTCAAAGGCAATGGGTTTGAGGTTTTTTTACAGTCAATATCCTGTGTCAGCACACCCATCCATACCAATTGGACAATATCTTTGCCATGTCACATAGCTGTTCAGTCATAGATGTGTCTTGTTTTCAGGAATTGAGAACTGCAGTCTACATTGGCTGCAATGGGAGAAACACTACAATACCTTCTGCTATTATGAAATCCGTTGAAGAAATCCTCTGTTCTTTTTCATTACAATAAATATTTAGCTGTTTGATGTGTGTTTGGAAATGTGTGGTGGATGGGCTAGCCAGAGATTTCAGAATGATTTTGATCACCTCTTGGAAAGTTCTGCGGTGATATATCAAGCACTTTTCCAGATGTATTGGTGTTTATCAACTATCACCTCGAGTTGCTGTAATTAAGCCAGCACATCTCTTTAGAATATGTGGGCTTTATCACCTGTAGTACTTAGTGTTTGGGCATTTATTAAATACCTGAGAGAAAAAATGCCTTCTAATAGGCCGTTAGTTTTGGAATTGCAGATATTTTCTTGGTATCACATCTTACAAGTTTTCTGTACTTATCCAGTATTATATTTATAATTATGACAACAAAACAAAAACTATTGAGTAATTCTAATCCTATTAATTGATACCAGTGTGTATTATTCACATTACTGAAATATCATTATAATCTATTTGAAAGCAATGATCTTTTGAATTTTTTCTACGAATCATTGCTACTGAATAAAATTGCTGTTCAGAAAAAAGGTCAAGAGAAGTAGACAGTAGATTACTTCGTGTTATGCAGTGAATTGTTTCCCCCTAAAATGTGTGTCAACATGGTTAGGCCATGATTCCCAGTACTGTGTGATTGTCATTTTGTGATCTGATGTGATTATCCTATGTGTGGTAAAGGCACTTATGTCAATGAGGCGGGAGTTAATTTACAGTACTAGGTTTTATCTTGAGTCAATCTGTTTGAGAATAAAAGAGAGAATGGAGCAGAGAGGAGAGGAAGCTCAAACCACCAAGAAAGAAGCACCGGGAGTGGAGTGTGTCCTTTGGACCTGAGGTCCTTACACTGAGAAGCTCCTAGACCAGGGGAAGATTGATGACAAAGGACCTTCTCCCAGAACCAACAGGGAGAGAAAGTCTTCACTGGGAGCTGGCAGCCTGAATTTGAACTTCTAGGCTCCTAAGCTGTGAGAGGGTAAATTTGTTTGTTCAACACGTTTGTTAAAGAAGAACGGGTCCTGCCAGTGCCAAGGGTACAGTCTCCACTCAGAAGGACCAGGAGAATGAAGCCACCCAAAGCCAAGCAAAACTGCTGTCACAGTGTGTCTGGAAGGCAGAGCTAAAGCCCAGGGCTGATGGGCTGCCACCCAGAATCCAGAGAATGTGTGCAATACCCAGATTCTGGAGAGTAGTCCCATTGCCTAAATGGTCTCAGAGAGCAGAGGACTGTTTTCAAGTCTTGAGAGCTAATGTAATGTGTTCTGCTGACTTTCTGGGTACCTGTTATCCCTTCTTTCCCTCCAATTTCTCCTGTTTATAATGGAAATGTCTACCTTATGCCTGTTCCACCATTGTACTTTGGAAGCAGATAACTTGTATTCTAGGTTCACAGATGAAGAATTTTTGGAATTCGGACTTGGAGACAACGTAAGACTTTTCGGTTGATATGATGAGGTGAATATGTTTTACATGTGTCAAGGACATGAATTTTTGGGGGTGAAAGGGTGGAATGTTATGGATTGAACTGTATCCCTAAAAATGTGGGTCAGTTTTTTGAGATATGAAAGATAGGATGGAGCAGAGAGGAGAGGGACCTCCTACCACCAAGAAAGAAGCACTGGGAAGGGAGTATGTCTTTTGGATGCAGGTCCCTGCACTGAGAAGCTCCTAGACCAGGGGAAGATTGATGACAAGGACTGTCCCCCAGAATCAATAGAAAGAAAGCTTTCCTGGGGAGCTGGTGCCCTGAATTCAGACTTCTAGCCTCCTAAACTGTGAGAGAATAAACTTCTGTTTGTTAAAGCCATCCACTTGCGGCATTTCTGTTACAGCAGCATTAGATAACTAAGATACTTGGTGTGGGATTTCATTTACCTAAAGAACAATGTAATTAACTACAACATCAACTACTACTTCTATTCTAGTAGTATTGCTACTGCTCACTGCGGGATGAACACTATGCTAAACGTTATGTATGAAGTTTTCTAGTTTTGTCCCATGTTAACTCTGAAAGTATGAACTAGCCATCTCAGATGGAGACTTAAGAGAGGTAGTATGAATTTCCCAAGATCACTCAACTAAAAAGTTGGCACAACCAGGATTCAAATTCTGCTTGATGTACTAGAAGATCACTCTCTTTTCATTGTTCCAGACTAGAGAAACAATTTATTAGGAAAACTGTGGAGCAGGGCATTATTATTATATTCAAAAGCTCTTCTCTTGCCAAGGTGAAAAATCACCAGGAATATTTGGCTGTAGATAATGAAGATACATTAGATTATTGGTATCTGACATTTTTGGATAAAAAAGATGTTTTGTGTAAATAGGGTTGTATAATATACATAGAATCTGATACACTGTAGCATAGCATGTTTCCATGCAGGACTTATTTTTACAAAGTGCAATTTAATTATTACAGCTTGAAAAGTCTGCCTTTTATTGATATTAACAAGGTAAAATGATGAAGCCACATGCTAAATTCCACGGCTGGCATGGATCTAACAAGAACCAGTTGCTTCATTCAATTTCTTTCTTTCTTTAAAATGCAATTAACAGACTGTGATTAGTTGAACAAATTCCAAATCGTATTCAAATGAAAGCAATTTACCCAGAGTCTGGGTCCAACAGGTGATCGTTTTTAAAGCTCCTGGAAGAATTGGATGGTTTCATCTAATTGTTCTCAGGAAGAAATGAATTTAAATGCTTGGTTCCAACAGGCCCCTCCACACACAGCCCATATGGTGGTTCGGTGCTGGTCTTTCAGCTTTGCTAGCCCAAAGGGCTGCCTGGGTAATTACATCTTTCTTCCAAAATATTTTTATGATGGCCTAAATGTTTCAATTTAGCCCAAAATAATAGCAGAAGCTTCTTAAGTACTAGGCAAAGAAAGTTGTAGGGGTCTATGTGTGTGGGTGGGGAATGTCAGAGAATGGACAGGTATCACAAGAAGAGCAAAGTATTAGTAATAAAGCTCATTTGTGTGCTAGGTGTGAGGCATTGCAAGGCATATCACTTACTTTATTCATTGCGAGGGTTAAATAGATTATGACAATAAACTGTTAGGTGTTCATTACTTTCTCCATCATTCAAAGGATGAAACTGAGACTTAGAAAATATTAGTAAAATTCCCACAAATCACACATAGCTAGTGCCTGGAAAAGCTGCGAACTCAAAACTAGGCAAAAACATATAAAAATAATGGCCATTTTCTTTCTTTTTCATCAGTTTGCCTTTACTTATATTTCAAGAATCATAAAATTTAGCTAAAACATTTTGTCTTCATTTTGCATAGGAAAAAAGTCTAATTACACACACACACACACACATAATTCTATTCTGTGTTCTAGTCCAGTCTCCCAAAAATGGTAGTCTCCCAAAAAAAGTATGTTGAAGTCTTAACCCCCAGAATGTGACCTTGTTTGGACACAGGATCTTTGAGGATATTTTGACTCAAGTTAATGGGAGGACATGCTGGAGCAGGGTGGGTCCTAATCCAATAGGAGTTGTGTCCTTATTAAAAAAAAAAAAAAAAAAAAGGGAAAAAAGACAGATCCATAGGGAGACACAGAGGGAAAACAGCCATGTTAAGATAGAGGCAGAGATTGGAGAGATGTATCCACAGCCAAAGAGTGCCAAGTATTGCCAGGAACCACCGCAAACTAGGAGGAGGCAAGGATTTTCTAGAGCCTTCACTGAGAGCATAGCCTTGCTGACACCTTGATTCTGACCTCTAACCTCCAGAACTGTGAGAAAATAAATTTCTATTGTTCAAAGCCTCCTTGTTTATGCTACTCCCATTAGGGTAGCCCTAGGAAACAACTTTTTCCCCTTTTCCTTCTTCATCTCCCTTTACTTCTCCCTCTCCTGCTCCCCCTTCTTCTTTTCCTCCTGTTTCTCCCCACTTGCTCTGTGTGTGTGTGCCACAAATATATCAAACTGACTAAAGATAAAACCCACCATGATATGCCATATTCAAATAGCATTTTAACATCAAAATTAAGCATTATCTTGAGGGACAGATTGGAAGTTCACTCATCTTTTACAAACATCTCTGTGTTTATATTCTTGGGGTGGGAGTGGGGGATATTGATAATGGGACAGAGTAGAAAGTGTCCTAGACCTGAAGCCATATACAGTTCCACTATTTAGTGACTATCGGCCATAGGCATTGATGCCAATTTTCTATATTTTTAATAGAAACATTAATTTAAGAAGATGCCCTCATCGTGAATTGCCTATAGTGATACACTATCATTTCATAAATGTATAAGAAATAAAAAGACATATAACGTAGCATCAGAAGTCAAAGAAAACAAATATTTGAATATCTCTGCTGTGATCTCATTCTATTTTAGCCTGTAGCTTACCATGCATTATCATTTTCTCTTAGGGATATCTCCATCACTATACCCTGAAATCCTCAAGGCCTAGTCCCATTTTATTACAATTATCAATGCCTGAAACAATGTAGCTTCTCAATAACTGCTTCTTGCTATAATCAGCACACTGAAGCTATCTCATAACCTACTTATCAGCTCTCCCTCAAGTCCTCTACACTCACTTCAGTGCCGTCTGTATTTTTCTCCTTCAGCAACATGGTTGGAGAACAGCAGCTTTTTACTTCTTTTGAGCAGAATCCATACCAGTAAAGTACTACTGAGTCATGAAAACTACGTGGGTTCCTTCCCTTGTTCAAGTACACACCTTAATCTCAATAATGCCTACATTCTTTTAAGAATTCTTTCTTGGCACCACCAGAAATTTTCTTTTCTTTGTCCCTTCCCCCAAATTAAGATTCCCATCTTATTCCACTTCCTAACTTCAAATTTTTGTCCCCTAATTATGCAGACAGGAGCCCCGGTGGTGCAGAGGTTAGGGCACTTGGCTGTGAACCAAAATGTCAGCAGTTCAAACCCACCAGGCGCTCTGCTGGAGAAAGATGTGGCCATCTGCTTTCATAAAGATTTACAGCTTTGGAAGCCCTATGGTGCAGTTCTACTCTGTCCTATGCAGTCAATAGGAGTCAGAACTAACTCAGTGGCAGTGGGTTTGGTTTTTGATTAATCATGCAGAAAAATTCAATACTGCCCTCAAATTCTATCTCTAAGTAATAGTACAGTGCATTTACACACATTTTTCTAATCATTTTTAAAAACTCTTATCCTATAGACATTCTCATATTCAGCTTACAGTTAAAGAAAATGAGACCTCAAAATGTTAAGTGACTTAAGAACACACAGCAGTAAGTGACACATTTAGGGCTCCAACTCAAGTTGATGTTTTCATAGAAAAAAAAAATTCAACTTTTACTTGGTGTACTACACATATAGCTAGTTTGACTGAGATGACTTGTCACTTTAGTTTAAAAATTAGTCAGAATGAAAAAAAATAGAAAACATTTATCTGAGTTGAAGACCAATTTGATTGATGGCTCTATTCAATCTAGTTTAGGTAACTGAAACGGGGATGTGTGTGGACAGTCTGCAGCTTAACTCCTGTTGAATAAATCACTTCAGTATTTCCCTGAGGAGTCACACATAGGATTCTTCCCTGTAGAGGACTGTGGACTCAAATAACATATGCCCAGTAAGGTACAGACTCTACTGAGACATTCATGGTGGTAATAATCAACTGGCTGATTACTTATATGGAAACCACTAGACAGTCGTCCCCCTCCCACATCCACATTCCCCTCAAAAAAGTTTAATTTATTATTCTTCACATATCAAACTTATCTCTTCCCTTTTTCTCCACTCCTGCTTTTTGTCATGTCTCATATTTTGTAATTCACGAAGACGTATCTGATAAAAGCCCATCAAAACCACTGAAATTCACCCTTTGTCTTTCCAGTTCTCATCACTCATTAGTGACACATACAGAAAAGTCTGACTATTTTGCTTTTTTTTTTTAAATTCCTCATATTTTACTGTGCACAAAGAGCCAAGAGACAAAGGCTCATCAAAGCCATCATTAGACTACATTTGTCTGCTTTCAACTGCCTTTGTCTTCTATTAGTTTTTACAATGGTCCCAGTCCTTATGAAGCTATCTGGATTTTGCTCATTACATTTGCTCCTTTTTTATTTATTATTGAAATAGTGGTACTAATTGGTGATTGTGTGTGTATGTGTGTGTGTATGTGTGTGTTGTATTTCCAGTGATGAGAGTATCTCTGAGCAATCTTCCAGAGGTTTGAATTCAAAAGAAGTTTTTTTTTTAATTAAAATATTAAGTGCTGTCTGCGTTTGTTTATCATCTCTGAAACATTCATTTTTCATACTCATTCTCCAGCAGTTTGAGAGCATTGTCATGCAATGATTATTCTCAAATGCCAAGCTATCAACAGGAGTATTTTGAGATAAACAATGTGTTTACAATAGGAACTGTAGTGGTGTCTTTTGTTTTGGAAGATGTTGGCATTTATATTGTTATTCTGATCAGGAATGAGAATGTCTTTCTAAGCCCACTGGAGAATTGCTAGAATTTTCTCAGTGGTTGCAGGAAGAATTGGCCCTTTCTATGGTGTCATCACCAGCTGAGGTAAAGTCCTCTAGTTTTTTTGTGAATTAAAAAAAAAAAAAAAGCAAAATCCATTGCCTTCAAGTTGATTCTGATTCATAGTGACCCTATAGGACAGAGTAGAGCTGCCCCATAGGCTTTCTAAGGAGCAGCTGATAGGTTCAAACTGCCGACCTTTTGGTTGGCAGCGTAGCTGGCCATAGCTCTTAACCACTGTGCCACCAGGGCTTCTTTTACACACATTTCCTCATTCGTTTTGTTCACTCACTCAGTTAGCAACCACTAACAATGCAGTTTTAAATGATGTCTAGAAAACAGTCATGGAAACATCATTTCTCATCAAACTATTAAAAGTATTTATGAATTTCCTGAAAACAAAGTTTACAGTGATATCGAAAACTAAAACTGTTAGACAAAATCTAGGAGGAATTTTCACTAATTTCCAGACTGATCTAGACTAAGAAATATAAGTGGTAACTTTCCAAGACTTGCCTTCATGGAATGGAAAGTATATAGAAAGATACTTGTCCCTTTCCTTCTATTTGCTATCTGGGGTAGAATGACCCGAGCTCTAAATCAAGAAACCAACCAAACAAACAAAAAAAAAACGATCTGAGTAAAAAGTGAGGGAAACGATAATGCCAGGAGATGGGGAAATAGTATGAATGGAAATGATGACGCTCCATTGAGTCGATAGAGGTATAATGAGTCAGAATCCACTCGATGGCAATTAACAACAACATATTTACATATCCAGTCCCTTCAAAAAGCTCTGTGTAAAGGTGGGAATAAGACTATTGTTGGGAGAAAAGCATTGTAGCAACAGGAGTTATTTACTTTTTTACTACTCCCCACCCCTCCACCGAATCTAAGAGAACTAGGCAACAAGGGTGGAACCCACGTCTGTCTCAGAACAGTAGTTGCCCTGGAGGAGAGTCTATTCATGCCACAAAATCGGCCTGGTAGCCGTGGATATTGACTTATTTCTCAGCTCAGAGGAGTATCCGGTCAGCTTGCAAATATACAATGAGCACAGCTAACTAAAACACTATACTATAACCTTGTTGTTGTTGTTGTTGTCAGATGCCATCAATCGGTTCTGACTTATAGAGACCCTATGTACAACAGAAGGAAACACTGCCCCAGGCCCATGCCATTCTCACAATTGTTGTTATGCTTGAGCCCATGGTTGCAACCACTGTGTCAGTCCATCTAGTTGAGGGTCTTCCTCTTTTTCTCTGGCCCTCTACTTAACCAAGCATGATGTCCTTCTCCAGGGACTGGTCCCTCCTGATAGCATGTCCAAAGTATGTGAGACAAAGTCTTGCCATCCTTGCTTCTAATAAGCATTCTGGTGGTACTTCTTCTAAGACAGATTTGTTCATTCTTCTGGCAGTCCATGGTATATTCAATATTCTTCGCCAACACCATAATTTTCAAAGGTATCAATTTTTCCTTGGTCTTCCTTACTCACTGGCCAGCTTTCATATGCATATAAGGTGGTTGAAATACACTATGGCTCGGGTCAGGCATACCTTAGTCCTTAAAGTGACATCATTGCTTTTAAACACTTTGAAGAGATCTTATGCAGCAGATTTGCCTAATGCAATGCATCATTTGATTTCTTGACTGCTGCTTCTATGGGCATTGAATATTATATCCTATCTGTCATCAAATGGGAACTCAAAGCAAAAAGTTTAATAACCCATGGTTATCTCTTTATGAGTTTTATGATTGCATCACAGATTTCTGTTAAATGCTCTATTCTAGATATGCTTTTCTGAGTGTTTTATTTTTTAAGGTGTGTTATTTGGAATAAGTAATGATTATCAGCCCCAACTCTGACTTCTCTGGTCTATGAGTATGAAAACTTAAAAGAAATAGTTTATGGAGATTTGAGATACCTCTAAATATTCAGGCTAATATTCTCTTTCCCTTAGTATATTTAAATAAGGGTTTCTTGTCGGGTTTTTTTCCAATTTTTCTATTTTTTAAATGAGATTAGCAAATATGAATGTGGAGGCGCTCAAAGAAGGAGAAGGTGACGATGACCTGAAGTTTCCAGCAACTCAATTACAGAAAATTTAGAGATCGTATTCTATGTTCAGTCTTTGAGGACAGTTATGCCATAAGTTCATGTGCTACTAAACTTTTAATAAATGGAAATTTTTGTTTATATATTGTTTGGGCTTGTGACTCAAGATATTAGAGTTTGTTTAAGAGATTAGGGTCAAATAATGGTTCCATTTCCGTTAAACATATTCTATAAAGCATCCTGGTATTGTTTCTGCTGCAAATAAATTCTTCTCTAGGGTTCTCACAGATTCTGCTTTGTTGTGATAGGAAGGACATAAACTTTGCACAGAAAGATCTGGATTTGAATCCTGGCTTTATTAATTTCCATCCCAGTGATCCTGAGTAACTTGCCTAACTTCTCTGAGTTTCATCAGTAAAGTCAGAACAATGACAGATTGTTTTTGATAATGAAAATATCTATATAAAGCAACTAGAGAGCAAATGCTCAATAAATGTTCTTTCCCAGTACCTTGCTTATCTCTAGCACGCGTGCACACACACATACACGTACCTAGTTTATAGCTCAAAGCCTTATGAAGGCAACTTGATTATCATAGTAAAATAATTTTGCAGGGGTCCTCTCTTTTTTCTGTTTTGTTCCATAGGATCTGTCAAGGTAGCCTAATAAAAGATTGGGTATCACACAATTACACAATTGACAAGTTTTAGTTTTCAGGAGTTTCTTCTGGAGAGGGTGATTTAATTGATATTAAATAGGAAGCATCACGGTGTCTGTGATTCTTAAGGTTATGTGTCAGCTTGGCTGGGCCATGATTCTCAGTGGTTTGGCAGTTATGATGTAGTTCGGCAATCATATAATGATGTAATACCTCCATGATGAGAGCTGATATAATGGGATTGCCTCCATGATGGGATCTTCTGTGAGTAGCCAAGCAGTGGAAAGGCAGTTTCCTTGGTGGTGTGGCCTGCATCCAGTGTAGATGGGCTTTCTGACAAGGCTCTCTGGTGTTGTGGTCTGGATCTTGGGTTTGCCAGCCCCTGCAGCTACAGGAGTTGGGAAAAGCCACTAGCCCAATTCATAGACTTAGGACTTTCTAGCCTCTACAGCAGTGTGACTCATTTTCTTAATGTAAATCTCTTCTCTCTCTTTCCCTCTCTCCCTATATATATACAGAGATCACTGATTTTGCTTCTCTAGAGAACCTAACCTAAGACATACTTCTAAATTATGTTTGTTTGGTTTTAAATTTACCTGGGTCCATTTCCAGACTACATTTTCCAGCCTATCCTGCAATTAGGTGTTTCCATGTAACTGAATTTCAGCCAATGTAATGAAATTTCCCTCTCAAGCCTGGTCTATGAACATCTCTCATAGGTAATCCTCCCTGCTCTGTTACCCTTTCTGCTAGCTGAAGCAGAGGAGGCCTCTGAGAATATCTTTGGAATCACAAATTGGAGACTTGAAAACAGCAGAGCCACAAGATTCTAAGGGCCTGGGTCACTGAACACTACTGCTTGGAGGAAAGCTGCTTCTCTTAGTTAACTAGTGCTGCTATAACAGAAATACCACAAGTGGGTAACTTTAATAAACAGGAATTTATTTTCTCACAGTTTAGGAGGCTAGAAGTCCAAATTCAGGGAGCCGGCACTAGGGGAAGGCTTTCTACCTCTGTTGGCTCTGGGGGAAGGTCCTTGTTTCTTCAGCTTTTGTTTCTTAGTTCCTTGGAGATCGTCATATAGCTTGGCATCTGTCTTCACCCATCTCTGCTGGCTCACCTTTGTTACATGATAAGTGCCTATCACCATGCTTTGGACATAGTAAGCATTCAGTAAGTGTTTCCCTTTTCCCTTGCCAGCATACATTCATTCAACATGTGGTCTAAAACCAGGCAGACTCTGAAGATTATCTCTACAACTGTCCTGCTGTAATTACAGCTTTCTTGTCTAACCACTTGTTTACATGTGTGCCTCCTACTACTGCCCCCATTAGCTTATGTGCAGCTTAAAGGTACACAGCCTTTATTCATTGCTGTATCTATACTGCTTTGTACTAGATGCCTAACATATGTTTCTTGAATGAAAAAAAGGAAAATGTTACAAAGGCCAGATCAGGGCCAGGCAAGAAAGCGCAGTTAAGGCCAGAGCAGGCCAGGATATGGAAAGCATTGTGGTTGAAAGCTTATATTGGTTTAATCAAAAAGCTCCAATTTTCTTGTTAGAGCCTTGAGTCAACAACTTATTAGCTGAGGTTACTTGACCTCTCTGATTTTCACCTTCTCATATGTAAACTGAGAATATCAACAGTACCTCATAGGTTTAGCCATTGTTATTGGGCTACTATTGCTATAATTAAGGAAGGAAAAATGTACATGGAGAAGCGAGAGTAGGCATGTATGCTCTTCAAACATCCTTGGAGTGATAAGGACCTGTTTCTCAGATTCTTCCAGTGAACATCGCTTGCTTTCAAAGAACAAAACCCTCATAGTCAAGTAAAGAATTGCTAAGCGATTACCATATATTTACACAAATAACCAGTGCCTTCTGCATTTGTTTGCCAGCAGCATGCTTCCCCCTCTTGAGGTATTTTTATAAGCTCAACATGCTAATTTTCTTACAGCAGCATGTGGAAGAGGGTTGGTATGGTGGGGCTTGTGAGGCTGCTTCAGTGGGGGAGGGCATGGATGGCCAACAAACACAGAAAGGGCATGTTATTTGTGTAAAACACAGTACTTTACCTGTAGCCCAAAACAGCTTTTGTTCATGTCATTGTGCATCTAGGAAACATTTTTGCTTTAAACATTTTCGAACTAACCAAACTCATAAACTCATAGCCAGAGCTTAAAAGAACAACCAAAAAAAAAAAAAAAAAAAAGGAACTGACGTGAGTGAGAGGCAGTTTTGTTTGTTTTTTTTTACTGAAGAGTAAAATAGGTGTATGTGACATAATCACTGCTTGCTGCTGAATTAACATCGGCAATGCTAGCAGAATTTGACATCTAAATAAAAGATATTGAAATTGGGAAAAAAAAGGTGATGTTTCAAAAGAGTGAACTCTGTGATTAGGCAGGGTAAGAGTTGTTTAAATATCAACCTTACAAATCATTTAGAAAGCATTTAACGCACAAAACAATAACAGATAAAAAGAATACAATGCTTAGAGGAAGACAAAGTAGGTGCTTTTTAAAGGATATAAATCCTCAAGGATAATGAAAAAGACAATTCTGTAGATACTACCTCTGCTTATTATCCCTTCCCTTCATTGCTTTTTCTAATACTAAAAAAAAGGGTAATCTACACTTACCCAGTCACCAAAGCCCTTGTGTTCAGAATCTCCATTCAGTGTAAATATGCATTCTCCTTCTGCCTTCTGACAAATTAGTGAAGGGTTCAAGATAAAAATAATAGAAATCTATCTTATAGAAGGGGATAGGAGATCATGGCATTTTAAGATCGCTGAATGTCAGAGCAGGAAGGGATGTTTAAGCAACATAAAAAACCCAATACCCAATGCCGTCGAGTTGATTCCGACATAGAAACCAAAAAAACTCCTTGCCATCGAATCAATTCTGACTCAGTGACCCTACATGTGGGTTCAAATCTGAACTCCATCACATACAAATCACATCATGGTTCCTTAACTTCATGGTGCCTTGGTTTCCTTCCCGTAAAAGAGAAATAATAATGTATAATAGGTTTGGTGGAGTAGTGGTTCAGAGCTCACAGCTAACCGAAAGTTCAGCAGTTTGAATCCACCAGCCACTCCTCAGAAACCCTATGGGGCAGTTCCACTCTGTTGTATAAGGTCACTATGAGTTGATTCTGACTACTTACATATTCCTGCTTTTTCACTCCAGTTCTGAAAGACCTCCCTTGCCCTTACCCAAGGTCAAAATGCAAGTTAGTGGCAGACAGGATTAAAGCCCCAATGGCTCAAAGGTCACACAAGTACAGTCTTCACTTCACCAAGTTGCCTTTTTGTGCCACTATTTGTCAACTGGACCCCAAACTTTTCCTAATTACTTCTTTGATACTTTATGTTAAATCTTTGACAGATAGCCCCCAATACATCCTAATCTCTTATGAATTCATTTATTAACAAGTAATTGTAAAGCATCTGCTATGTGTCAGGCACTGTTCTAATTACTGGGTATAGACTGGTAATGAATGGAGACAAGTTCCCTGACCTTGAGGAGCCCACAGTCTATGCAGAGGTAGAAGTAAGAGAGAGAATGACAGAAAATAAACAAATAAATGAGAAACATGTGAAATGGTGGTAAGCACTAATGAGAGAATTAAAAGAGGATATTACCATAGAAAGTGGCCAGGTGGCTATTTTAGACTGGGTTATCAAAGAAGGCCTCCCTGGGGAGATAACATTTGCTCTGTGATCAGAACTCCATGAAGAAGCCAGTCACACAGACAGAAAAACTAGTGTGGAAACTATAGAGTAGAAATGAGTTTGGCATGTTTGAGAAATAGGAGAAGGTCAATGCAGATGAAGCAGAGTAGGCAGAGGGAGGATGGTACAAGACAAAATCTGAGAGGGGGGCAGGTACCACCGGACATAACGTACAGTTTTCTATGCCAAGATATAGAGCTTGAATTTCATTTTAAGTGTTAGAAGAGACCATTGGAAAGTCACAGCTGGATAGAATGTCATAATCAAATAGATCTGCATAAGAAAGGGAGAGAAAGTCCTAAGGAGTGATTACAGGGAGAGTCATACACACACATGCATGCACATATACACACATACCCACAAGTATATATAATTTCTGTTATACAGAGTAAAACATTACAAATCATTTAGAAAGCATTTAAAACAAAAGAAGTCAGAAATATTAAATTTGTGTTATTTTTGTTTCTATATTATACATATACTTCATATGCACGTTTGTGTGTGTGTGTGTGTGTGTGTGTGTGTATATATATGTATATATATTGTCGTTAGGTGCAATTGAGTCGGTTCCGACTCATAGCCACCCTATATAAAACAGAACGAAACACTGCCTGGTCCTGAGCCACCCTTACAATCATTGTTATCCCTGAGCTCATTGTTGCAGCCACTGTGTCAATGAACCTCATTGAGGATCTTCCTCTTTTCCGCTGACCCTGTATTCTGCCAAGCTTGATGCCCTTTTCCAGGGACTGATCCCTCTTGACAACCTGTTCAAAGTATGTAAGACGCAGTCTCGCCATCCTTGCTTCTAAGGAGCATTCTGGTTGTACTTCTTCCAAGACAGATTCGTTCGTTCTTTTGGCAGTCCATGGTATAGTCAATATTCTTCACCAACACCACAATTCAAAGGTGTCATCCCTTCTTCGGTCTTCCTTATTCATCATCCAGCTTTCACATGCAAATCATGCAACTGAAAATACCATGGCTTGGGTCAGGCCCACCTTAGTCTTCAAGATGACATCTTTGCTCTTCAACACTTTAAAGAGGTCCTTTGCAGCAGATTTGCCCAATGCAATTCCTCTTTTGATTTCTTGACTGCTGCTTCCATGGCTGTTGATTGTGGAACGAAGTAAAATGAAATCCTTGACAACTTCAATCTTTTCTCCGTTTATCATGATGTTGCTCATTGGTCCAGTTGTGAGGATTTTTGTTTTCTTTATGTTGAGGTGCAATCCATACTGAAGGCTGTGGTCTTTGATCTTCATTACTAAGTGCTTCACATTCTCTTCACTTTCAGCAAGCAAGGTTGTGTCATCTGCATAATGAAGGTTGTTAATGAGTCTTCCTCCAATCCTGATTCCCCATTCTTCTTCATTTAGTCCAGCTTCTCGGATTACTTGCTCAGCATACAGATTGAATAGGTATGGTGAAAGGATACAACACTGATGCACACCTTTCCCGACTTTAAACCAATCAGTAATCCCTTGTTCTGTCCAAGCAACTGCCTCTTGATCTATGTAAAGGTTCCTCATGAGCACAATGAAGTGTTCCAGAATTCTCATTCTTCACAATGTTATCCATAATTTGTTACGATCCACACAGTCAAATGCCTTTTCATAGTCAATAAAACACAGGTGAACATCCTTCTGGTATTCTCTGCTTTCAGCCAGGATCCATCGGACATCAGCAGTGATTTCCCTGGTTCCACATCCTCTTCTGAAACCAGCCTGAATTTCGGGAATTTCCCTGTCAATATACTGCTGTAGCTGTTTTTGAATGATCTTCAGCAAAATTTTGCTTGCATGCGATATTAATGATATTGTTCTATATTTTCCACATTCGATTGGATCACCTTTTTTGGGAATAGGCATAAATATGGATCTCTTCCACTCAGTTGGCCAGGAAGCTGCCTTCCATATTCCTTGGCATAGATGAGTGAGCACCTCCAGCACCGCATCTGTTTGTTGAAACATCTCAGTTGACATTCCATCAATTCCTGGAGCCTTGTTTTTTTGCCAGTGCCTTCAAATCTTTTTTTTTTTTTCAAATCAGCTTGGACTTCTTCCTTCAGTACCATGGGTTCCTGATCATATGCCACATCTTGAAATGGTTGAACATTGACAAATTCTTTTTGGTATAATGACTCTGTGTATTCCTTCCATCTTCTTCTGAAGCTTCCTGTGTCATTTAATATTATCCCCGTAGAATCCTTCACTATTGCAACTCGAGGCTTGAATTTTTTTCTTCAGTTCTTTCAGCTTGAGAAACACCAAGCATGTTCTTCCCTTTTGGTTTTCCATCTCCAGGTTTTTGCTCATGTCATTATAATACTTTACTTTGTCTTCTCGAGAGGCCCTTTGAAATCTTCTGTTCAGTTCTTTTACTTCATCATTTTTTCCTTTTGCTTTAGCTGTTCAACATTTATGAACAAGTTTCAGAGTCTCCTCTGACATCCATCATGGTCTTTTCTTTTTTTCCTGTCTTTTCAACGACTTCTTGCTTTCTTCATGTATGATGTCCTTGATGTCATTCCACAACTCTTCTGGTCTTTGGTCACTAGTGTTCAGTGGGTCAAATCTATTCTTCAGATGGTCTCTAAATTCAGGCAGGATGTACTCAAGGTCATATTTTGGCTCTTGTGGATGTGCTCTGATTTTCTTCATTTTCAGCTTGAACTTGCATATGAGCAATTGATGGTCTGTTCCACCGCCGAACCCTGGCCTTGTTCTGACTGATGATATTGAGCTTTTCCATCATCTCTTTCCACAGGTGTAGTCAATTTGATTTTTGTGTTTCCCGTTTGGTGAGGTCCATGTGTATAGTCGCCATTTATGTTGGTGAAAGAAGGTATTTTCAATGAAGAAGTCGTTGGTCTTGCAAAATTCTATCTTTCGATCTCAGGCATTGTTTCTATTACCAAGGCCATATTTTCCAACTACTGATCCTTCTTCTTTGTTTCCAACTTTTGCATTTCAATCACCAGTAATTTTTAATGCACCTTGATTGCATGTTTGGTCAATTTCAGACTGCAGCAGCTGATAAAAATCTTGTCTTCATCTTTGGCCCTAGTGGTTGGTGTGTAAATTTGAATAATAGTCGCATTAACTGGTCTTCCTTTTAGGCATATGGATATCATCCTATCACTCCCAGTGTTGTACTTCAGGATAGATATTGAAACATTGTTTTTGACGATGAATGCAACACCATTCCTCTTCAAGCTGTCATTCCCAGCATAGTAGACTATGTGATTGTCTGATTCAAAATGGCCAATACCAGTCCATTTCTGCTCACTAATGCCTAGCATATCAATGTTTATGCGTTCCATTTCGTTTTTGATGACTTCCAATTTTCCTAGATTCATACTTCGTACATTCCAGGTTCTGATTACTAATGGATGCTTGTAGCTGTTTCTTCTCATCTTGAGTCGTGCCACATCAGCAAATGAAGGTCCCAAAAGCTTTACTCCATCCATGTCGTTAAGGTCGACTCTATTTTGAGGAGGCAGCTCTTCCCCAGTCATCTTTGGAGTGTCTTCCCACCTGGGGGGCTCATCTTCCAGCGCTAATCAGACAATGTTCTGCTGCTATTCATAAGGTTTTCACTGGCTAATGCTTTTCAGAAGTAGACTTCCGGACCCTTCTTCGTAGTCTGTCTTATTATGGAAGCTCATCTGAAACCTGTCGTCATGGGTGACCCTGTTGGTATCTGAATGCTGATGGCATAGCTTCGAGCATCACAGCAACACAGAAAGCCCCCAAAGTACGATGAACTGATATATTTATAACACAAGGAGCTTAGTTGGCCATGATCTTTCCTAGTGTTGGCTTGAGGACAATTTTAGACATAGTCTCCCCAAAACAAAATAACAACAAACAAAAGCCCATACATGAGTCCAACTCCAAAACAATGACAAATGAGTGAATTTTACTGAAGATTTTGGAAGCAGGAGAAATGGGAAGAGGTTACTTTGTGAATCACAAAGCAAAACATCCTCAAAAATCTCCTTTCAACTTGTCTACTTGCTCAAATGTAATCCTTCAGTTGCTTAATTTCTCCCCTTTTTCTCTGCCTCTGAGAACACATTTCTTTGCCCCAACCACAAAACCAAAAAAAAAAAAAGAGACCTGTTGCAGTGGAGTCGATTCTGACTCATTTTAGCTGTTGAAACCTCCTTTTCCTCTCCCTGCCCTGGAGCCTCTCCTTGCAGCTTTCTTTCCATTTCTTCTGTAGATCAATTTAGCTCTAATTGAGATTTCCAAAATGAGTGCCAACTATGTTTCAGCTAACCAAAATAAAGGGTCTTCATGGACCCTTCACATTAGTAAGCACACATGGGATTGGTGTGACTGGGAAAGTTATATCTAACTAGTAATTTGTAAAAATGAATGTGGGATCACACATGGATCAACTCATTGGAAACTCACAGTATGCAGCACGCTAAGATGGTCCCCAAAATTCTGCCCCTTTTATGATACCCTCTTCTTGAGTGTGGGAGGGACTTGTGAGTATGATGAGATTTTATTCTTGTCATCAGTTTAAATTATACGGCAAAGGTGAATGGATTTTACAGATGTAATTAAGGTTCCTAATCCGCTGACTTTGAGTTAATCAAAAGGAAAATTATCCTGGGTGGGTCTGACCTAATAAGGTCGATTCTGTAAAGAGGGTTTAAGCCTTCCTTGAAGGGAGAAATTCAAAGCAAGAGAGATATTTCTGTTGGTCTTGACAAAGTTAGCTGTCATGTTATCAGAAGGCATGTGAGGTGGCCATGAGGCAAGGATCTAGGGCCTCAGAGTAGCCCATGGATGACAGAAAGCAAAAAAGTGGGGTCCTCAACCCTAATATCTCAAGGAACTGAATTTTATCAGCAGCCATATGAGCTTGGAAGAGAAACTTCAGCATTAGGAGGGAATGCAGCTCAGCCAAAACCTTGTTTACAGCCATTTGTGACACTCCGAGCAGGGACCCAGCTTCAGCCTGTGACGAGACTCCTAACCCACAGAAACTGAAATAATAAATGTGTTGTTTTAAGCCATGAAGATGGTGAGAATTTGTTATGTAGCAGTAGAAATACAATCTGCATATAAGCATCCTTGGATCTATTTCACCAGTATTCTTCTGTGGTTAAGTGTACTTTTTCTGTGTCCCTCCTCTCCAAGAAATTTTTTTTTCTCTACCTTTGCATTTTTTAAACTTATTACTAATGGTTCATCCTGTCTCCTTGATAGCTTATTATAATAATTTTCTGACTGGATTTTCTGTTATCACAAACATTTAGATTTCTCAAGGCCATGCCTCTCCATCCAGATTTTTCTCCTCGTTCATATCTCTCTTTTAAAATTCTACTTATCCTTCTAAATATAGTTCAAAGGCCACCTCCACCATGAAGCCTTATCTGATTAAAGTTTTGATCACTTATTCCAAATACCCTTTACACTTTCTTTGTTCATCATTATGTCAATTTTTGTATATTCTACAGTGATTTGATTAATGTTTTCTTATCATCTACTGGATAGCAAGATCCTTGATAACAGAGGCCATATATTTTCAGTAGTGCCAAATAGTTAGTGCATGATTTTACTGCCCCATAAGAATTCCAAAAGGTGTCGTGCTTTCTCATGACACTGATTCATCCATGTATTCATCTATCCAACTCTCCATCAAATATTTAATTACTGCTTTCTGTATGCCAGACATTGCTTGGGGCTGAAGGTACGAGGACAAATAAGAGAGATTATCCTTGCCTTCAGGAATCTCACAATCCAGCAGGGAATAAATACTTTCAAAAATATAAAATGATAAATGTTACAGTAGAAAAGATACATAGTTAGTAAATATTCATGCAGGTAAACCAAACTTTAGTATGTCAGGGTTGTCTTACAGAGAAACAATATATCAAAAGAATCCAGTAAAGAACAGTGCAGAAGGAAAAGTTGGGGGTGATCCTGAAATAAGAGAAAGAGAGAACTTGGCATGAATAAAAAGTAAAAAGAATTCTAGTATGGCTGGTGAGTGGCAGTTGAAAAACAGAGAGCGGCGGGGGATAAGGCTGGAGATATTGAAAGGATGTAGTCTGCTTTTGTAGCATGCTGTTCCTCGGTGTAGGAATTGCTCGTAAAAAGGGATTGTTGAAACAATAATGAAAATCATCGATAAATGAAGGCTAAACCAATGAACCGAATTTTACCTAAATCACCCCAAACGTGTAATTTTCCAATGTATTTTTTCAAAAGCAGTAGCAATTGCTTTTTAAGGTATATATTTATATGCCAGTAGTTAAACTAGATTTTCAAACAGTAAACTTAAAACTCTTGAAAGGTTAAAAAGCAAAACAAACAAATTAGCAACCCAAGAACCTGAAAAACATTTAGAAAGCATTTTATGTAATAGAATGACTCAGAGTAAAGAGTGTCTGGCCAATGCTCGTTAATTTTCCAACAATGAAGTAAATTAATTCACTACCAATATAGCTTTTCTAAGCACATAATCCTCTAGTGCTTTTAAAACATTAATATATGTGGGCAGGTTCATCTTATCATGAAACAATCATTCTCATTTAAAATTCCAGAATTGATGAGTTTTGATTCCTGCTGCTTCTACAAAAATGATCTCAACATGTTAATCCTTTCTATGGAAAAGTCATTCAATATACTTGTGCTTTTCCTGTTGTTTTAATGTTAACATTGTGATTTTAAATTTTTTTAAATGTTTTCAATGTGCTAATGACTTTAGTAAGGCTTAACATTTCTCAAGGTATATATATTAGTCTCGTTTATCGAACGCTGTAGATTATTAACTATTTGCATCCATGCTCTGATAAACCCTTATGCACCAAGAGATCTTCCTGTTGACACGCATATCACCTAACCTGTGACCACAGCTTTGTGAAATTAAATTACCATTATAATGTCCGTCACTGATAGGTAGCCTGCTGTTAACTCAAAATTATTCAACTGAGAATATTGATGCATGCATCCTATTTAAGGGAAGAAAAACAGAAGGAAGAATGAAGAAAAGTAGGAAGAAAGAGAGGGAAGGAAGACAGGAAAGGAGATTATGTAAACTCTACCATGCCTCAATTTTTCCTGGTCTCCAGGGAAATTTAATTAATGAACTATGATTTAGGTAGGTATACATACATAAAAGAAAATGTGCATGATTAAATTAATTCTTGAATGTATTTTATACCATACTGCTTTATTTTTTGCCAGAATACAAGGGAAGGGATATAGGACCAGTAGGATTTGTGATTTTCATTGTGTGTTCCAGGGCATAGTAGTTTCATAAAGTTAATGGCTGCTGCTTAAGAAAAAGGAGGAAAGGCTTTTTGAAAGACCTCAAGATCACTGTGGGAAATGCTGAGCTGAAGAGGACAGATTGACCTTTACGAGATACCGACCACACCTGAAAAGAGATATTTTTCGCTTATATGACAAACGTTAAAAAGAATGATGATATTCAGAATTACATAAGGTGGAAATTATTTCAAGAAATAATAGGCATACCAAGGAAAAATACGTGGACATTGATGCTTACCAGTTCAATTTCATGACAGCACAAATTAAGAAATAACCTAAATATTGCACACACAGATGTCAATTACATATCCTTACACACGATTGTGATATATTAAAATGGAAAGGTGTAAAAGTGATAAAAATAATTATGGTAGGGTTTTTATTATAAAATACATTATTAGACATAAAGGAGAATGTTACAGTTTGTTAAATATACGTATATTAATATTTCATGAATATATTACTAGGATTGGAAGGATAAGCACATACATATTACCAGCTATTATTCCTAGATAGATAGGTGGATTACTAATGATTCTATTTTGCATTTATTTTAACCAGTAGCTAGTGACTTCAGTTGATTCTGACTCATGGTGACCCCATGTGTATGAGAATAGAACTGGATCCCATAGGATTTTCAATATTGAAAATCATACAAGCTAAAATCCTTTGCACCACCCAGAGACATCTATGTTTATTTTATCTTGTACAATTTCTAATTTTTCTACAATGATCCAATGTGATCAAATAATATGCAAAACACAAATTATAGTGAATATTATTATTTTTATTTTCTCATATACTCCTTTCTCACCACTTTAAGTAACTTATTTTGGTGAAAAGGGGCTAGGAAAGAGAGGTGTTCTCCTTTTGGACCTAGGGATAAGGGCCCATAGGCTGTTTCAGCAGGACAGAAAATTTACAAGAACCACAAATTCAACCTTCAAAATCGGCTTCTAAGCTACTTGTGGAAGGATTCACTTAGGCATGCAATTACCCATCGCAGGTCTAATTGCCCATTTGCATGCACAATTTAGAAAGACGCAGTTGAAATTTAGTCCCAGGCTCTCCAGCACTAATTTTCTCCCTTGAAATTGGCATTTCAAAGAACATCAGGCGGCTAAAAACCCCAGATTTGTTATTTATTTCAACAGGAACAGAACTCTTCTCCTTCCCAAGTTAAGGGTTTAGTTTAAAAAAATTAAATTAAAAGATAAAAGGAAAAAGACAAGTATACAAAGGAAAATGTTCCACTCCACAAAACCAGGAATAGACCTTTTTTTTGCCTTGAGAGGAGTTATAATGTGATCAGTTATCCAATTAGTAAAACTGTCCCTACTTCTGCATGAAGAGGAAAAGCCATTTAACCATTTCGTAGTTCCATGCCTTCATCTATAAGTATGTCTATTCTTCTCTGTAAAAGTGGGGTAACAATACACATTTCTTTGGATAGTTTTGATAATTACAGTTGATGATGCACATAAAAATTTTACACAGTGGGCTCTCAATATTAGTCCTTTCTCTGTTCCCCTCTTATATCTGGACCTACCATCTTCTACCTTCACAAGGGAGGTGATCTGTACCCGCTTATGGCTAAAAAAGGAGTGCTGGGTGTGCAGTGATTAAGCACTTGGCTGCTAACTGGAAGGTTGAGAGTTCGAGCTCACCAGTGCTCTGTGGGAGAAAGATGTGGCAGTCTGCTTCCATAAAGATCACAGCCTTGGAAACCCTATGGGACAGTTTTACTCTGTCCTATAGGGTTGCTATGAATCAGAATCAACTCAAGGGCAACAGGTTTTTTATACCTAAAAAAAAACAAAAAATGATAAAATAGAATCCTCTTGCCCTTACCAAGACAGTTTTATGGGTCCTAAATGTAAAAATTGTAAAAGGATATATTTAGGAATTTGATATTAAAGTTTACTGTATGTGGTGCAATGGATTGCTTTTATATGGCCTTTATAGCCATGATCTTATAACTCCCAGCAAAACATTGAGTGAGACTATGCAAATAAGGTTCTTGTGGCTCTCCAAGGGGATTGGACAGCTTACTAATAATACAAATAAGGTGTACAGCACTCTTGTGGGGGTCGGACCATGCAAATAAGGAGTATGGAACCCTAAAGAGAGGATTGCTCAGTTTAACCATCCCACTAAGCTTAAAATGAGCCATCCCAGAAGCAGAAAGGGTGGGGGGTGGTCCTCACTACCACCAAGAAGAAGAGATGGGAGCAGAATCCTTTGGACCTGGGTTCCCTGCAGCCAGACCCTCCCAGACGCAGGAGACGGAGAAAGAGAATGCTGTAACACCAGAGATGGTGCGAGGTGGCAAGAAGTGGTGGCAGAGAAAGTGGCAGCAGAACCAGGAGACTAGTGTGAGAGCGCAGTGGGCTTCCGGGCCCCTGGAACAGGGTGGTTACAGTGGATGTGCTGAACCACAGAGCAACAGGGCTGAGTGCCTTTGGGCAGGAGGCTTCCTGGAGGAGTGGAGTGCCTCTGGGCACCTGTCGGTGCAGTTAGGCTTGCTGACCTGGGGAGCAAGAGAACTGAGCACCTTTGGAGTGGGGTGCTCTTGGGCATTTATTGGCAGAGCTAAAAAGCTTTGTAACACTTGCCTGAGCAGAGCAGAGGTGTGGCCGAGGGGCTGATGGGCTGAAGAACCAAGGACTAGAGAGAGACCTGCCTGTAGGCGCGCCAGAGAAGTAGCTGTCCTGATCAAAGAACTGCATCCTGAGTCATTTCTGATCCTAGGTTGTAACCTGTTACTTCCCTAAAAAAAAAAAAAACATAATCATGAACATTTTCTGTGAGTTCTGTGTGGCCACTGCAATGAATTATTGAACCTGCGAGAGAAGTAGAAAGTGCGGTGGGAGGGATGGCTGGTGTTAGAATTGGTAAAATGGTTGGAGGGTGGAGGTATACCTGACCTCTGCCTTATTGGATTCAGCCATTGGCTATTGATGCTGATAATATTCTCTCCCCTTCCAGTTGTTGTGAAGCTAGAGGAGGGGGTACACTGTGCTACTTAAAATAGCAGTTATCAACAGCTGTAATCAATAGGAAAGATAAAAATGACATTCCTACTAATTTGCAGGTATCATGAGAAACTAGCAGGTATTTGTGTCTCTACCTTAACATAATAAATGCTAAACAAAACAAAACAAAAAATGGTGTAGACCCTTGGGAGTGCATTGTGCACATTAAGAGGAATCTAATTTCTATCAGAAACATGGAAGGATTTTTACCCGAATCGTGGAAGGGCAAGTGATTGTCTAGGTAGTTGTTTTGGAAGCACAGCAAAGGAGAGTTGGTGCTGCAGTGTGGTTAGCCTGAACTCCCAGGGCAAAGAATGTGAGTTCCCTGTGGAGCAGCTCAAAGGCACAGGAGAGGCAGAGAGGGCAGGAGAGAGAGAGAGCTAGGTAGTTAGCTTGTAGTGGGATAATCTTAGAACTTTCCCAAGTGAGCCAACGGCAGGATTAAACAGAGAAAACTGAAAGCCAACCATGGCTCTTTTCTCCCTGCAAACCCTGCAGATTTCCTGTCTGATGTAGTCTCTGCTGGGACAAAGGCCATAACTCTAAATCAAGATGAGTTTTCATTATTACATGAACATGTCTCGGTGAGTATCAGCTCATCATCAGCCCTGGCAATACCTGGCATATTGTAAGGAGTCAGGAAATGGGAAGGAAGGAAGGAAGAAAGAAAGGAAGGAAGGAAGGAGGGAAGGAGGGAAGAAGAAGGAGGGAGGGAGGGAGGGAGGGAGGGAGGGAGGGAGGGAGGGAGGGAGGGAGGGAGGGAGGGAGGGAGGGAGGAGTTTATCTGCGGTTGCACATACAAGAACATGCACTTACATGAATTTTCATGGTCACGGGCGCAATAGCCGGGCAAATGTGGAAAATGGGTAAAATTTATTTTTTATACCTGACTCCCCTGCCTTCTTTTCAAATGTTCTTCTATTTTTCTGTCTTTGTCCTTCTTCTATCCTAATGCAGCCCCAGAGGGATGGATGTACCAGGCTTCACAATGCATTTTTCATTCACCACACCTTTTATAAGAAATCTTTATAATTTGTTATTAGTCAAGGAAGCAAAGTCAGACTTAAAAAGAGGCCTCTTGCTACTTTCCTCATCACTAATGTACTGTGTTGTTTCTATCAGAGTGAGAATATGTGGGTTGGTGAATGTAAACCTCTACTCCATATGTTGTGGTTATATTTATTGTAACAAGAAGTTTCTATTGAATTAATTGAATAGCTCTCAGTTTAACTCCAACATTCTATATAGATTGGGATGGTAGAGAATCCATTGATAATTAATCTATCGGCTGAAGGGTAGTGAACACAACATCCGACCAATTCTGTGAAATTATTAAAAAAAAAAATGAAATGCACAGGCTGAGAGCCCAACACTTGTCTTTTGAAGTATCAGTGATATTATCTCTGGATGCAATCGATTTTATTTCTACATGCAATTGATATTATTTTCAAATGAGTTGCCCCACCCTTTCCACCATTATGAAGTGGAAAAGTGCTTTTGTTGCTATCCTTAGGAAGTTTGAAGATGTGCTAGGTCAGGACCACACTCATAACCCCCTTGTAAAGTATTCTTCACTATGTATAGATGACACGGTCCCTATTTTTAATTCTCCCTTACTCACCTTTGCTGTCTCTTTCTCTTCTACTTAATTTCTGAATATTAAAAATTCTGAAGGTCTAGTTCTGGACTCTCAGCCCTGCTCCAATTCCACCCTCTCTATGTTACCTCTTCCAGTGATCACCAATGCTATCTTTGAAGGCATTGGATGACATTATCCATCTGTTTGTCCGCCCACCTGCCTGCCCGCCTTCCTGCCTATCCATCTGTCCCCAGTACTGGCCTCGCGGCTAAGTTCCAGTTCTATATGTTCAACAGCCTTCCTAACATCTCCATTTGGATATCTAATAGTCATTTCAATTTAAAACAGATAAATATCATTTTCAAGTTCCCACTCTCTGGCGCCTCCATTCCAAATTTCTCCTCCTCTAGTATTTCCATCTAATTAAATGGCAAAACCATATACTTGTTTGCTTAAACCAAATACAGAGTCATCAACTTTCCTTTCTTTTTTTTAATTCCCTAATTGGTTTTTAATCTAATCCAACTGCAAACCTTGCCCAACCCAAAATATATTGCAAAGTCATCTGTCTCTTTATTTTTAATCTGCTCCATCGTTCACCCTATCCAAAATTATCATTACTTTTTCCACAGGTTATATGACAGCTGTGTTAACAGTTTCTTGATCCCACTCTTCCCTACCTATGATCTAACATCTAGATCCTGCAAAAACAATTCAAATCTTATAATTTCCCTACTCGTTACTCTGGCTGAATATTGCCCAATAACACGCAATTTGTATTTGCGACCAAAGCAAATTCGTTAAAATTTCTACAAGACTCTACATTATGTGGGTCCTATATATGCTTCTGATTTTTTTCACTCACTTCTCTCCTCCCTGCTCTTTAGATTTTAGGTACATATTTTGTTTTTATTTCTGATTTAAGGATTGCTCCTTCTACTTAAAATGTTTTCCTCCCACTCTCATTGTCTGATGACAAGATCCTTGTGTCATGTAGGCCTCAGCTCAAATGCCATATCCTCAGTGAGATCTCATCACCCTAATCGGTCATTCTCACTCACTCACTCACCCTCCTCCTTCTTTTCTTCATTGAACTTTTCATTCTTTGAAATTTTGTGTTTTCTTATTTGTTTTCTATTTTCTCCTATCAGTACGAAAGATTCATAGTTGCTCCCAACACAGGCCAGATGTTCATTCATATGAATTTAGGAAATAACGTTCTGTATGTTGGGACCCCAGCACACTAGCCTCACTCTTAGGTTGGCCAGTGGACTGAGATGATGTGCTGCAATTTATACTTGACTAGCTAACACATATTAAGGGTTTACTATGAACCAGAGGTAAATTAATCTGTGTTAATTTATCTTCTTGTAGTAACCATCTTGTAGTTTCAAGCCTTCATCTTTAAGTACCTCCCTCTTCCTCTGTAAGAGGGGGTAGAACTGCCCCATAGAGTTTCCAAGGAGTGCCTGGTGGATTTGAACTGCCAACCTTTTGGTTAGCAGTCGTAGCAACAATACAAAATTCTCTGAGTAGTTTTGATAATTACAGTTGGTAATGTGCATATAAATTCTATGTAGTGGGCTCTCAATATTAGTCCTTTCTCTGTACACCTCTTACTTTTTTTTAAGCACTTAACATTTACTAACTCTACAATTATAGAACAATATCATTAATATTACACACAAGCAAAATTTGCAGAAGATCATTTGAAAATGGCTGCAGCAATATGTCGACAGGGAACTGCCAGAAATTCAGGCTGGTTTCAGGAAGAGGACGTGAAACCAGGGATACCATTGCTGATGTCTGATGAATCCTGGCTGAAAGCAGAGAATACCAGAAGGATGTTTACCTGTGTCTTATTGACTACGCAAAGGCATTTGACTGTGTGAATCATAACAAATTATGGATAGCATTATGAAGAATGGGAATTCCAGAACACTTGATTGTGCTCATGAGGAAACTTTACATAGATCAAGAAAGAACAGGGGGATACTGATAGGTTTAAAGTCAGGAAAGGTATGCATCAGCGTTGTATCCTTTCACCATACTTATTCAATCTGTGTACTGAGCAAATAATCCGAGAAGCTGGACTATATGAAGAAGAACAGGGCATCAAGACTGGAGGAAGACTCATTAACAACCTTCATTATGCAGATGACACAACCTTGCTTGCTGCAAGTGAAGAGGACTTGAAGCACTTACTAATGAAGATCAGAGACCACAGTCTTCAGTATGGATTGCACCTCAACATAAAGAAAACAAAAATCCTCACAACTGGACCAATAAGCAACATCATGATAAATGGAGAAAAGATTGAAGTTGTCAAGGATTTCATTTTACTTGGATCCACAATCAATAGCCATGGAAGCAGAAGTCAAGAAATCAAAGGATACATTGCATTGGGTAAATCTGCTGCAAAGGGCCCCTTTAAAGTGTCGAAAAGCAAAGATGTCACCTTGAAGACTAAGGTGGGCCTGACCCAAGCCATGATATTTTCAATCCCATCATATGCACGTGAAAGCTGGACAATGAATAAGGAATAATGAAGGAGAATTGATGCCTTTGAATTGTGGTGCTGGCAAAGAATATTGAATACACCATGGACAGCCAAAAGAATGAACAAATCTGTCTTGGAAGAAGTACAACCAGGATGCTCCTTAGAGGCAAGGATGGCGAGACTGAGTCTTACATACTTTGGACATGTTGTCAGAGCGATCAGTCCCTGGAGAAAGACATGATGCTTGGCAAAGTACAGGGTCAGTGAAAAAGAGAAAGCCCCTCAATGAGATGGATTGACACAGCGGCTTCAACAATGAGTTCAAGCATAACAATGATTGCAAGGATGGTGCAGAACCATGCAGTGTTTCGTTCTGTTGTGCATAGGGTCGCTATGAGTTGGAACCGACATGATGGCACCTAACAACAACAATAATCCTATGTCATAGGTACTACTTTATAGAGAAAGAAACTGAGGCAAACAGGCTTAAATACACTGCCCAAGGTCACATAGCTAGTACTCCGTAGAGCTAGGTTTTGAACCAGGGTATTAGGATCCCAAGTCTGTACTCCTAACCACTGGAGTAAGGAAGAATCATTATTAGGCAGGCCACTCAGAAACTTTCTCTGGAAATTTGAACTGAGGAGGCAGAGATAATCAAGCATTGCAGACACAGGCAGGCAGCAGAGATACAAGGCAGCAGAAACCAAGTGAAAGCAAATTAGAAATGGAAGATGAGGTGTTGGTTGGTAGACTGCAGAAGCAAAGAAGTAAATCCAGCAAATACCTTGGCTGCTTGCTTCTTGGATCCAAAATGACAATGTAAGTTTCCATGAAACTCCATGTCAAGCTACATGACTATTTTTGAGTCCCTCTGATATTCCTGTTGGTATTACTATTTCTGTGCTTATCTCTATAATTAACCCCCAGAATTTGGAGTAATCTGAATGAGTCTTTGTTTCTTGAAAACAAGGTTGCCTAATATAAAAGTCAAACCAGTTACCATGAAGATGGTTCCGACTCGTACTGACTATATAGAACAGAGTAGAACTGCCCCATAGGGTTTCTAGGCTGTAAATCTTTATTGAAGCAGACTGCCATGTCATTCTTCTGCAGAGCAGCTGGTGTGTTTGAACCACTGACCTTACAATTAGCAGCCAAGCACTTAACTATTGCATCAACAGGTCTCCTTTTGGTTAGTATAGCCAGAGTTATTATCTTCACAATTTCTATTCAATGAATTTCTGCAAAGGTGTCAACATGCTAATTATGGTTCTGGCATACAATATTTCCCACTGGAGTGCTCCTGGAGCACTTGAAAGTGCATTGAGATTCAGGGTACACCACCAGAGTTGACCACTGGGGAGAGGAACATCTGGGAAGTCTTACATTTTATCTTAAATATCCATGTGATTTTTACATTCTTTCATATATGACCATAATTGTTTTACTATAAAAATGTTTCTTCCATGGTTGTAAGAACTATCAAACACACTGCCATGTATATTATTTTGAGAGGCACAACATTAAGGGGTAAACCTTTTTGTTTTTTTAAATGTGTATATGCAGTTTTAAAGTTGAATCATCAAGAGATGGAGGGAAAAGCCTTCCATATCTGAAAGCACTTAGCTATAATAGTAGAAAACCAAATAATGCAAACTGCTATTTTTTGGTATGAGGTCCTCATTAAGAGCCCTCTAAAAGAAATTCACAGATCTCGTTAGCTTCAGAGGCTTACACAAAATGGCATTATTGGTTATTTGTAGATCTGAGTTGAGACCAGAGACTTAATTTTCTTTTTTTTATTATTGACTCACAGTAATATATATATATATATATTTTTTACATCTCAATCTAGTTCATGTACAGATATAACTAAACCCAAAGTTTCATGATAATGATAGGGTATTTATTACAAACTTTAATTTTATTTTCTAAAACATTCTGGTATAGACCCACTAAACAGATTTTTCAACCTAAGAAAATGTCAGAACTCTGAGGTTGAAAGACACTGCATTAGCCAATACCCAGATCATGCTTCATACAAGGGCAGCACATTTATATATGGCAGTGACACAGACATGAGCTACACAGTAAAGAGAACTCAGGCTTGAAAGGTATGTAATACATTCCCGAGCTGGTCAAAAGCCTGCTAGGACAGCATTTAAAGCCTCACATTTGTTTTCCCTTACAATAGTCACAATATCTAAAGTTTTACTTGAAGACTTCTCCCTTAAACAGATTGGATTCTACCTTTACTCCAGTTGAGTCTCAGAACTTGGGTCCCAACTCTTTATTATAACATTCAAGCACCATGACTTGCTTTTGAAAATACTGTGAAAAAGCAATATTTCACAACAGTCAAGTTGAAAACTGAAAAAGCACAACAAAGAAAAAGTTTAAAAACCACTTTTATTCACCACTTTTTTTTTGGGGGGAGTATATAAGGTTAAAATTGAAAATCTCCCAGCCTTCTATCCCTCTATCACAACTTTCAGAAATAATGACTGTTAACAGTTTGGTGCATAAACTTGCAGTTAGCCTAAGTGTTTATATAGAGAGACATAATTTCATACATGTATGTATATATTTTTGAATGAAATTTTGCCATATAAAGCTCTCCAACTTGATTTTTTCACAAAACATATCACATATATCATTGCGGTTCAGTCTATACGAATGTACTTCATACTTTGTAATGACTACAGCAGTACTCCATTGAATGAAGGAAGCACTTGTTAGTATCTGTTTGTCAGCTGATTGGCATTTAAGTTTCCCACTGTTTTCGACATTACCATAATGCTGCAAGTGACTCTCTAGAGCCATACACAGTAGTCCCGCCTTGTCTGTGGTTTTGCTTTGCTTCCTGTGTTTTCAGTTACCCAGGGTCAACCACAGTAGGAAAATCTTAAATGAGTAGTGTGAGGAAAGCTGAGTGGTCCTGCTCTGTCCTGCCCGGGGACCACGTTCACATAACTGTTATTACAGTATATTGTTATAATTATTCTTTTTTAGTATTAGTTATTGTTAATCTTACTGTGCCTAAATTATAAGTTAAACTTTATCTTAGGTATGTATTTAAAAAAAAAAAAAACACACTGCGGTATATACAGGGCAAAACATATATAGAGAGAGAGGGTTCTGTACTATCTGTGGTTTCAGGCATCCACCAGGGTCTTAGAAGTGTCTTCGGCAGATAAGGGAGGACTACTTTATATTCAGAAGCCCTGGTGGCATAGTGGTTAAGCGTTTGCCTGCTAACCAAAAGGTTTACAGTTCCAATCTATGGGGCACTTCTCTGTCCTATAGGGTCACGATGAGTTGGAATCTACTCAAAGGCAACTGGTTTACTGTATATTCTTAAGTCCAAGATATTATTTTAGTAGGATAGGTTCCTAAAAAAGAGGACTGTTTTTTCGATTTTTAATTCAAGCTTTAAATCTTCCTGAAATATTTTTACCAATCCATAATTTTTTAACACTATCTGAGACTGTCTGTTTCCTAGATCCCTCTCAATATTGATATTATCAACATTTAAAAAATATTTGTACATTTTATGAGACAAAAGCATGTATCTCATTTTTTTTATTATTTTCTTGGGTTTTGTAGTATGTATAAGCATCTTTTCATGTTATACGTATTTTATTTTCTTCTTTTGTGAGTTACTTCTTCGCGTTACCCATTTTTCAGTTGTGCTGTTTATATTTCTTAATAATCCACTCATTAAAAAAAAGTGACAAAACCCTACTCTATACGTGCTCCACTTTTCCTTCAGCATGTCATTTTCTCTTAACTTTATGTATGGTGCATAGCCACATTCAAAAAAAGAAAAATTTTTATTTTTAAATCAGCTTATTAACAGACGTGCAGCTAAATGTGTTGATATTTTGTTTATGGCCACTATATTCTGTCATGTTAGCACAGGCTTCACCACTTTCAAGTTAAAAAATAGTGTTATGAATTTTTTAAAAAGAATACTTTGCAACATTTATTTTTTAATGCAATGTACTTGATATTATTTTATGTGCATTGGACTCATTTCAGTAATTCATGCTTTGATAGAAAATCATGCCTTTACATACTTCAAATATATTTGTATATTTATACAAATACAATTTTAGAATTTTATTTAATCTCACTTGTAACTATAGTTATATCTCACAATTTCATTCTTAATATTGTATTTTTTTTTTCTTAAAATTTTCTAAATCAAACTTGTTAGGCACTTATTGCCCTTTTATTTTTTTCTCTAAATAACCATATTTTACCTTTATTTATTCTTATTTTTATTTTAGTTTTATAATATATAATTTTTTATCTTTACTAACTCCCTTTTTCTTTTCTATTTTGATTTATTTTGCTTGTTTTATTTTCTAGCATCTGCAGTTAATTTTAGTTTCACTTATTTGCAATATCTTTTTATTAAGGCGTATACTTTGAGTACAGTTACAATTACATCCCAAAATATGATAAATTACATTCTCAATTCTCTTAATTTATAAATAATTTATATTTTGATTTTTATTCCCCTTTGAAACATCTATTTTGTAGTGTCAGTAAGCATTTGAATCCAGATCAGAAATTAGTAAGAGTGCTATGAATGAATTCCCTTTTTTTCCTCTACGTACTGGTAATACACATAGAGTTGGGGGGGAGGGAGCAGCAGTTTCAGAGTGGATGGTGAAAGGAAAGAATAGTGTAAGCTTTTCCTCAGAACTAGATCTAAAGCCCACAGAAAGGAATAGTATACATGCCTCCAGCCTGTCTGAGGAAACAGCTGCTTATAGAGGCTGAAAGTGCTGTTTACACAAAGGGATCTCTCCCAGACATGGTAGCATGAGCAATTCAGATTTTGCAACCCAGATGAAAAGTAGGATGTGGGAGGCAGAGAAGGAGAAACCTCCTTCCTTCTATACTGAACACTATGTGCCCTCCATACATTAGTGATTCCAGGAAAGGGTTCAGTAACCCTTGCTTATTCTTGGAGCCCTGATGGCACAGGGGTTAAGAGCTCAGGCTGCTAACCAAAAGCTTGGCAGTTTGAGTCTACCAGCCACTCCTTGGAAACCCTACTGGACATTTCTACTCTGTCCTATGAGGCTGCTATGAGTCAGAATCAACTCGACAGCAACAGGTTTGGTTTGGGTTTTTGGTACTTATTCTTCATACAAATATTTAAAGAAATTGCTTTGTAAGGCCAAACACTATGCCAGACTATGGAGAAGCAGTGAGGAATAGTGTTGACTACAATGTCTGCTGAATCCTCAGCCTGGACTCCTACACTGTCATGCTAGAGGCTAGTAGCGGGGAGCAGTACAAGATTAGAAAGGGAATATGGAAGGTACCACCCTCAAAGGGTCTTAGAAATAGGAGACCATATAAAAGGAGGTAGGGACTGGTCATGAGTACACATGAAAACTCCTAGCCAGAACTCCACAAATACTTAGGTGAAATTTTTGGACTATTTGCAAAGGTTCTACATTTTACAGGTTGGAGTAAGATACAGAGTTAGATGGATCATTATCATTTATGTGCCCCCAAATTGTTACCAAAGACAATTAAGGGCATCACGTATGTATTTGCTTCTTGTCAACATTAGATAAGCAATTGGGAAAGGGCAGTGACTTTTCTTTGTTACTATTGTATATGGACTGATCCTTTGTGTCTTCTCCAACATAAAGAATTTCAACTTCACCCAAAAAACATTTGTGCCAGTTTCCTATGTTCCTGAGACTTGTGTAACTAACATCTTATTTAACTGGTAAAACACCTTGATATAGTAATTGTCATCATCCTGAGTACAAATGAAGAAACTGAGGCTGAGAGAGAATGCATTAAACATAACTAACAAAGGGTGGACCCCTTACTGATGAAGGTCAAAAACTACAGCCTTCAGTATGGATTATACCTTTACATAAAGAAAACAAAAAAAAAATCCTCACAACTGGACCAATAAGCAGCGTCATTATAAACAGGGAAAACATGTTGTTAAGAGTTCCATTTTACTTACATCAACAATCAATGCCCATAGAACCAGCAGTCAAGAAATCAAACGGCATATTGCATTGGGCAAATCTGCTTCAAGAGACCTCTTTAAAATCTTAAAAAGGAAAGATGTCACTTAGATGACTAAGGTGCACCTGACCAATGCAATGGTATTTTCAATTGCCTCATATGCATGAGAGAGCTGGACAATGAAAAAGGAAGACAAAGAAGAAATGATACATTTGAGTTACAGTGTTGGCAAAGAATATTGAATATATCAGGGACTGCCAGAAGAATGAACAAATCTGTCTTGGAAGAGGTATAGCCAGAATGCTCCTTAGAATCAAGGATGGCAAGACTCCATTTCACTTACTTTAGACATGTTATCAGGAGGGACCAATTTCTAAAGAAGGACATCATGCTTGGTAGAGGATCAGGGAAACGGAGAAAGACCTTCAGTGAGATGGATTGACACAGTGGCTGCAACAATGGACTGAGACATACCTGCCATTGTGAGTATGGCACAGGGCCAAGCAATGTTTCCTTCTGTTATGCATAGGATTTCTATGAGCCAGAACTGACTCAAAGGCATCTGACAAGGACAACAGATCCCTTTCCAGAAAATAGCATGAAATCAGCCAGTGCCAGTTGAACCAAGGGTTTTATAAGCCCACAGTTTTACTTCTGTTCAGTTGCAAAATTTAAATTGGAGTCAGTTGAGTGACCTCCACTGAGGAATAGAAAAGAACTTATAAGGACTATCCATTTCTGTGTAGCCTACAATAGAACCTTAAACAAAAATTCTCACTTCTCACCACAGACAGGTCCGTAGAGGTATGAAAAGACATTACAAGATGTAATTGTCATGAGGTACCCCAGTAGACACAAGCAAATATAGTATAGTGTTAGGATTATTGCAATCATTCAATAGATTCAATCATTTATTTATTTAAATGTATATATTGAATACCTCCATATGACCAGATACTATGCTGGACAGTATTAGAGGAAAAACATGAACTCTTCTCTGAAAACATTTATTGTTTAGTAAGGGAGATGAGATTTGAACTCCAGATAGAAAAAAAAAAAAAAAAAACTGTCTTTTATGTGAAACATATACTAGTGTAAGTGGCAAGAATTCTCGGGCTGGATTTCTGCCTCAATCACTAACCAAATATGTAGCTTCTTGTCCTCATGTTTCCTCTCTGGGATTCAGTTTTCTCATCAGCAAAATGAAAGACGTGTTCTAGGGGACTGCTGAGATCTTTCATAATTTTTGAGTACAAGAGCTTTATAAATTAGTTATGAATTATTTAGGGGAGATCAATTCTAGTTGGATCAGGAAAAACATTAAAGAGGGAGAATTGCATTTGAACCTGACAGTGAAAGATTTAATTTAGGAATTCTTATAACAAACTTTGGACATGTTAGCAAGAGAGAACAGTCCCTCCTGATAACATGTCCAAAGTTTGTTCCTGGAGAAAGACAACATGCTTGGTAAAGTAGAGGGTCAGCAAAAAAGAGGAAGACCCTCGGGGAGATGGATCGACCTAGTGGCTGTTTCAATGGGCCCAAGCATAGCAACGACTGTGAGGATGGCAGAGGACCATGCGGTGTTTGTTCTGTTGCACATAGGGTCACTATGGTTGAGACTGACTTGATAGCACCTAACAACGACAACATAACAAACAAAGGGAAAAAAAGTCAACTTTTAGGGACAATATGTCTACTCTCAGAATATCCTATTAAATCACTATATGGATTGAGCATCAAGACATTCCTTGGTACTCAGTATATGTGGAGAATGTTTGGGATGTGGCAGCAAGAGATTGGAGGATTTCAGCAAAAATATTTTAAGGGACTAGAATTTAAATACTCATCTCAGTGTATCTACACGTTTTCAGTTTTCCAAGCTATGTGTCTTTTCTGTTATTTGAAAATTGTCTACATACCAGCATGCACTCTTTTTAATTTAATAGCAAATTCAAAGTTATGAAATTTGCCCATGTTTCAACACCTTTTCTATCATTCTATAAAATTGATATTTCTTCTTCAGAAGTTCCTATTTATACTGAAATCATACCATTATGAATCCTTATCTTGTACTATATTTTTTCAAATATTCATTGAATGCCTACCCAACATCGAAATATTCTGATGAATATGAAAAAAAAAAATCAATCAATCATCCTGATGTCAAACAAACAGTTGGTGGACTGAATTGTTCAGTGTTCACCCAGATATTAAGTGATAGTAATCACCCAAAAAGACGGAGTGTGTCTATGTGTGTGTATGTGAGTATATATGTGTATGTGTATATTTGTAGTGCAATATCCTTATATATTTAGATTTCAAGGTTTTTTGTTTGTTTGTTTTTGAATATACAGATCTTGAAATTCCTGTAGGTTTATCTGTGGATTAAATTAAAAATCATTACTAATAGTGCCATCTTGTGTCTGAAAGTTAAAATCAAGAGGGAATCTGTCTAAAAGTAAGCATATAAATTAATCTACTCCAAATTGCTCTTTTCAGAGTTAAGCAGTTGGAGGTCTAGGGAGGTTAAGTGACTTGTTTAAAGCCACTCAATCAGCGAGTGGTACAACTGGGACTAAAACCCAAGATTCATGACTTTCAGTTCAGTCCTTTTTTCTTCCTCTTATTTATTATATTCTTTAGAGAACTCACTTTTGATGACAAAAATGAAGTAATAGATTTAGTTTTATTAAAACCAGGTGTAGGTATTATATTAATTTAACTTTTATGTATAGTTGCCGTAGCATTCAGTCTTGATATTTAAATACTGTAAAATCCTGGTATTTAATGAATGCGTGTAGCAATAATGTGGGCTCCTATTTTTAATGGGTGTCAGGGACAATTAATTTGAAGAATATTATCCTTTTAATTTTTTTTAATGTATTAACTTAAAAGAGGTCACCCAAGATATCTTCCCCACCTAATCTAATTTTGTATTGTATTTAAAGAATGAATCCACATTAATTTTCAGAAATAAGTTTAAAAGAAGGTTAAGAATAAATGGCACAATACAAGTGCAGCAATAAAAACAAAGATCCTTTAAAATAGAACCTGACTTTTAAAATTGTAGCGGACAATACAAAATAATGAGTTTTCATCCATATACTAGAAAACTGGCATATATATGTGTGTGTATATACATATACATACATCCATAATATGATTCAAAGTCTGTCACATGGAACAATATAGAACGAAATGTTCATTCCATACATTTCTAGATTTTGGAATTAATGAATTTATCACATTTGAAATTTGCTTGTTCGTTTACTAAAACTCTGTAATGTTCTTACAGGATGAACTACGTACTCTTATTTCTAAACAGGAGCGAGTTGAAATCACGAGACTCTTTTCTAAAATTAAGATCCAAAAATTATCAAATACAAGCAGTTGTCTGATAGCAATTATATCAGAGAAGAAAAAAGAGTAAAGCAGAAACTACGAACCATTTTTCTGGGTGCCGCCATCATGAGTGTGTGGTCATACCTTGTGAATCAAAAATTTGGTGATATAGTGTGACAAAAGAAAAAAAACTTGACTAGTCCCATCAGCCTTTAATGCATTTACACAAAGTCTGTTCTATCTGCCTGGTTCTTATGTTCCCATGACAGTAGTGATAATACTAAGCCACAGGTCCCTAGCACAATAACTAAGCTATGGAAAACAAATCATGGTGAACTCGCAGGTAAGAAGAAGATTATAGGATGCCAGGCAGAGCAACTGTTCAACTCGAAAGAAAAACAAATTGATAAAAACAAAGCCACCTCAAAAGTCAGATGACGTGATGTATCACTCAAAACTAAAACATTTAGTTTTAAGGAAAATCCCAACAAGTTGTTTTGGTTCTGTCAGCTGCCTAATAAGGAAAGAGGTCACACTAACCTTCAATGAAGAAGAAAATGTAAACCTAAATACTAGTGAAGTGCATAGATTAACTTACTGGCTTCTCTTCTAGCATTGGTCTCTATCAAGAGAGAACTTTGTAAGTTTTAGAAAATTTGGCTTTCTGTAGGGTTTACATGTTCACATAATGATGGCTATGACTGCTTTGCAGAGCACTGTATTTGTGGAGAAACCGCATCTCATGGTGTTCCAGATGAAATATAAATATGATCTGCAAATATGACGTCTTCCGGGGTAAGAATAAAATAAAAGCTGTGTCAAGAACCAAAGGGATTAGCTTAACACTGTCTTAGCACTGTTAACTAACTCCTGGCATTTATGAAATATTAAGAGAAGGATTTATCTACTGACCTGAAAAGGAAATGAGAAAGCTATTTACTGAATGGAACTAAAATATTTGTCCCAGCTTAGAGATTTGATAAATTAACTTGTCTAAGGATCAGTTTTTTAAATCAGTTCCATTTTAAAAAATTTGGAAAGGCTTGTGCCCAGAAGTGTAAATTGGCTAAAGAGAAGTTCCTGGATTTATAGATCTATATCTTCCAATGTAATATCTGCAATGGGGTTAGCTTAAGAATGGACAAGGGTACAGGTACTGCTTCAAATCTAGTTAGGTATTATTAGTTCAAAGAATGCAATAAGCACACATATAATTTGTAAAATTGGTTTCACAAATCACAATGTAGCTGAGAAATTAAAGCATATATGTGTTGCTGTTGTTAGGTGTCACTGAGTTTGTTCCAACTCATAGCAACACTATGCATAGAACCAAACACTGCCCAGTCCCAAGCCATCCTCACAAACGCTGCTATGTTTGAACCTATTGTAATACCCTGGAATTTTTCAGTATCATCAATAGATAGTAGTGCAGAGAAAGATGATAAAAAATTCATTATTAAGTATAAAATGGCAGATTAGAAAGCTATTTGGAGTATCATCTAATTAAAAAAAAAAAAAAAGAGAGAGAGAGAAAATGTCTGAAAAGACCAAAGTCTTTACAGTGGATGTTTTAGGTAATAATTTGAATGAAGTTATGGAAGGAACATTTTCATTTTCTTGTTTGTCACTTTTTTTTCCTACAACAAATATCAAGTGCTTTGATAATACTAAAATAGTTATTTTAGACCAAACAAGCAAAACAAAAGAAAACAAGAAAAACAAAAATTTATAATAGATTTCCTTCAAGAATGATAAGAAATTTCCTGGAAGTATTTATGAGGTCAGAGCTGTGGACACTAGATCTCCCCAGCATCAGTCAATTTGTAACCACTCCCCAGAAACCTCATCTATTTAGAACAAACATGAGAGCCAGGCAATGTGCAAAAACAAGACAGGAAGTTGGGAACTGAGGGAGAAAGGGGGAAAGAAGAGGTAAGAAGAAAAACAAAATGAAAGAGGGGGAAAAAGGGAGATGTATATAGATGTACAACAAACCGCACAACTTACATATTAAATCCCGTGTCTTGTACTTCACTATTCCCACATATAATGCTATTTAGTCTCTTTGCAATTATTTTTTTAATGGGCATGATAACACTTTTTCAGTATAAAGGTCAAATAAAAATAATTTAGAGAAAAGGCTCACAAAGTACCTGGCATATAGTTTATATACACTGCTATGTTGGGTATTCTAGTGAGCTTAGCAATCATGTTTAAACCTATGGCACACTGGATTTTAGACATTGAAAATGAAGCTGGCGGCTGTATAAAGTAAGAATGGATAGTTGGCAAAAGACAGAATAACTATATGAAACAGACAAAAACGCTAAATGCTCAATACTGGCTATCATTTAGTATCAAACAGCCGTACATTCCTTTGTAAGTCACTGCCATATCATAGCTCGCTGTAATACTACTGAAAGTTCAAATGATGACACAAGTTATTTTGAAAATATTATCCTATCACAATATCCTTTGCTTAGGAAAGCAGGCATTTGATCTATTAAATTACAATTTTAAATAAACAAATATAATTGTTCATTCAAACGTCAGCTGGGGCTGGGGCACTAAAATTTTATATATTATTGTTGTTATATAGTGCATTATTTGGGAGAAGTAATTTATCATAAACCATAAAAATTTTCAAATCATTTAATACAATAATTCCAAGAAATTCAAAAATGGATATATGAATATATATATGTATACACATATATGCTTATCACAGACTTACTTATCACAATGTTCAATATTTTGAAAATGTTACCTAAATGTTAAACTACATGGCAATGGTTAAGTATATTATATCTACTTTTTGGAATATAATGAATGCATTTAAAAATACTGATCACAAATACAATGTTGCTTCATAAAATTGGCTATGATATGAAATTTTAAAAGTCAGAATGAAGAAAGTGTGAAAACTATGATTGCAGGTGTATGAAATATGTGTCAAATACTGATCAGAGGATTAGAACTTAAAAGATAATATCAGCTGCAGTATGATAATGCTACAGGCACATTTTATTTAATGTCATTTCTTTTCTGAACTTCTTGTAAGGTAATCTCATCATCTTGATAAAAAAATACTGTACAATACAGTAAGTGCCTTTTGTTATAAACCCTGGGTATAAACATGTATGTGTGTGTATACAAACATGTACATGTGTAAATAAAGTACAAAATATCATTGGAAGAGCTTTCCATAGAAAAATTATTAAAATATTTAAAGTGTTGGTGTTCTTAGTTGTCCTAGAGTTGGCTTTGATGCATCGCTACGTTAGGCATAACAAAGGAAGCACTGCTGGGTCCTGCACCATCTTCATGACTGTTATGTGTTTGAGTCCACTGTTTCATCAGCTATTGCATTAGTTTTAAAATAGCAGTGGCCTTCAAATAAACACCTTCTGACAGTAGGATTTACTAAGCAAAATATTATAGAAGTTCTTTTCCTTTTTTGTTTAGGAGCAAACACAACTGATTTTTTTTTTTTTTTTTGTGCTTTAAGTGAAAGTTTACAAACCAAGTCAGTCTCTCATACAAAAACTTGTATACACCTTGCCATATACTCCTAGTTGCTCTCTAAGGAGACAGCACACTTCCTCCCTCCACTCTCCATTTTTGTGTCTAGTTGGCCAGCTTCTGACCCCCTCTGCTCTCTCATCTCCCCTCCAGACAGGAGATGCCAACATAGTCTCATGTGTCTACTTAACCCAAGAAGCTCATTCTTCACCAGTATCATATTCTGTCCCAGAGTCCAGTCCAATCCCTGCCTGAAGAGTTGACTTTGGGAGTGGTTTCTGTCTTGAGCTAACAGAAGGTATAGGGACCATGACCTCTGCAGTCCTTTTAGTCTCAGTCAGATCATTAAGTCTGGTCTTTTTATGAGAATTTGAGGTCTACATCTCACTGCTCTCCTGCTCCCTCGGGGTTCTCTGTTGGGTTCCCTGTCAGGGCACTCACTGGTTGTAGCCAGGCACCATCTAGTTCTTCTGGTCTCAGGCTAAGGTAGTCTCTGGTCTATGTGGCCCTTTCTATCCCTTGGGCTCATAATTACCTTGTGTCTTTTGTGTTCTTCATTCTCCTTTGCTCCAGGTGGATTGAGACCAATTGGTGCATCTTAGATGGCCTCTTGCTAGCGTTTAAGACCCCAGATGCCACTCTCCAAAGAGGGATGCAGAATGTTTTCTTAATAGATTTTATTATGCCAGTTGACTTAGATGTGCCTGAAACCATGGTCCCCAAGCCCCCACCCCTGCTACGCTGGCCTTTGAAGCATTCAGTTTATTCAGGAAACTTTTTTGCTTTTGGCTTAGTCCAGTTGTGCTGACCTCACCTGTTTTGTGTGGTCTTTCCTTTTCCCTAAAATAGTTCTTACCTACTATCTAATTAGTGAAAACCCCTCTCCCTCCCTCCCTCATCCCTCTCGTAACCATCAAAGAATATTTTCTTCTCTGTTTAAACTATTTCACAAATTCTTATAATAGTAGTCTTATACAATATTTGTCCTTTTGCAACTGACTAATTTCACTCAGCATAATGCCTTCCAGATTCCTCCATGTTATGAGATGTTCACGGACTCATCATTGTTCTTTATCATGCATAGTATTCCACTGTGTGACTACACCACAATTTATTTATCCATTCACCCTTTGATGTGCACCATGGTTGCTTCCATCTCTTTGCTATTATAAACAGCACTGCAGTGAACATGGGTGTGCATATATCTGTTCATAAAAAGGCTCTTATTTCTCTAGGATATAGTTCAAGGAATGGGATTGCTGGATCTTATGGTAGTTCTACTTCTCGCTTCCTAAGGAAGCACCAAATCAATTTCCAAGGTGGTTGTACTATTTAACATTCCCACCAGCAGTGTATAAGTGTTCCAATCTCTCCACAACCTCTCCAACATTTATTATTCTGTGTTTTTTGGATAAATGCCAGCCTTGTTGGAGTGAGATGGAATCTTATTGTAGTTTTGATTTGCATTTCTCTAAAGGCAAATGATTGTGAGCATTTTCTCATATATCTGTTAGCTAACTGAATATCTTCTTTAGTGAAGTGCCTGTTCATATCCTTTGCCCATTTTTTAATTGGGTTATTTGTCTTTTTGTAGTTGAGTTTTTGCAGTATCATGTAGATTTTAGAGATCAGACGCTAATCAGAAATGTCATAGCTAAAAACTTTTTCCCAGTCTGTAGGTAGTCTCTTTACTCTTTTGGTGAAGTCTTTGGATGAGCATAGGGGTTTGATTTTTAGGAGCTCCCAGTCATCTATCTTCTCTTCTGCATTCTTAGTAATGTTTTGTATAATGTTTATGCCATGGATTAGGGCTCTTAGCATTGTCCCTATCTTTTCTTCCATGATCTTTATCATTTTAGATTTTATATTTAGGTCTTTGTTCCATTTTGTGCATGGTGTGAGGTAGGGGTCTTGTTTCATTTTTTTGCAGATGGATATCCACTTATGCCAACACCATTTATTAAAGAGACTGTCTTTTCTGCATTTAACTGACTTTGGGCCTTTGTCAAATATCAGCTGCTTGTATGTAGATGGATTTATGTTTGGATTCTCAATTCTGTCCCATTGGTCTATGTATCTGTTGTTGTACCAGTACCAGGCTATTTTGACTACTGTGGCGGTATAATAGGTTCTGAAATCAGACACAGTGAGGCCTCCCACCTTGTTCTTCTTTTTTAGTAATGCTTTACTTACCCGGGGCCTCTTTCCCTTCCATATGAAGTTAGTGATTTATTTCTCCATCTCATTAAAGAACATTGTTGAAATTTGGATCAGAATTTTGATGAATCTATAGATGGCTTCTGGTAGAGTAGAATTTTTACAGTGTTAAGTCTTCCTGTCCATGAGCAAGGTATATTTTTCCACTTATGTAAGTCTCTTTTGGTTTCTTGCAGTACTGTCTTGTAGTTTTCTTTATATAGGTCTTTTATATCTCTGGTAAGATTTATTCGTAAGTATTTTATCTTCATGGGGGCTACTGTAAATGGTATTGATTTGGTGATTTCCTTTTCAATGTTCTTTTTGTTGGTATAGAGACATCCAACTGATTTTTGTATGCTTATCTTGTATCCTGATACTCTGCTGAATTCTCCTATTAGTTTCAGTAGTTTTCTTGAGGGTTCTTTAGGGTTTTCTGTGTATGAGATCATGTTATCTGCAAATAGAGATACTTTTACTTCTTCCTTACCAATTTGGATGCCCTTTATTTCTTTTTTTTATTTCTTTTTCTAGCCTAATTGCTCTGGATAGGACCTCCAGCACAATGTTGAGTTAGAGTGGTGATAAAGGGCATCCTTGTCTGGTTTCTGATTTCAGGAATGCTTTCAGACTCTCTCCATTTAAGATGATGTTGGCTGTTGGCTTTGTATAAAACGCCCTTTATTATGGTGAGAAATTTTCCTTCTATTCCTATTTTGCTGAGAGTTTTTTCATGAATGAGTGTTGGACTTTGTCAAATGCCTTTTCTGCATCAACTGATAAGATCCTGTGGTTCTTGTCTTTTGTTTTATTTATATGATGTATTACCTTAATTGTTTTTCTAATGTTGAACCATCCCTGCATACTTGGTATGAATCCCACTTGGTCATGGTGAATTATTTTTTGATATGTTGTTGAATTCTGTTGGCTAGAATTTTGTTGAGAATTTTTGCATCTAAGTTTATAAGGGGTATAGGTCTGTAATTTTCTTTTTTTGTGGTGTCTTTACCGGCTTTCGGTATCAGGGAAATGCTAGCTTTATAGAATGAGTTTCAGAGTATTCCGTCCTTTTCTATGCTCTGAAATACCATTAGTAGTAGTGGTGGTAACTCTTCTCTGAAAGTTTGGTAGAACTCTGCAGTGAAGTTGTCAGGACCAGGGCTTTTTTTTTTGTTGGGAGTTTTTTAAATTACCTTTTCAATATCTTCTTTTGTTGTGGGTGTATTTAGTTGTTCTACCTCTGTTTGTGTTAGTTTAGGTAGGTAGTGTGTTTCTAGAAATTCATCCATTTCTTTTAGGCTTTCAAATTTGTTAGAGTACAATTTTTCATAGTAATCCGATATGATTCTTTTAGTTTCAGTTGGGTCTGTCGTAATATTGCCCATCTCATTTCTTATTCCAATTATTTGTCTCCTCTCCTGCTTTCCTTTTTTCGGTTTGGCCAATGGTTCATCAATTTTGTTATTTTTTTCAAAGAACCAGCTTCGGGTCCTGTTAACCCTCTCAATCGTTTTTCTGTTCCCTATTTCATTTAATTCTGCTCTAATATTTACTATTTGTTTTCTTCTAGTGCCTGAGGGTTTCTTTTCTTGATCTCTTTCTCCTTGTTCAAGTTGTGGGGATAATTCTTTGATTTTGGGCCTTTCTTCTTTTTGGATGTGTGCATTTAGTGATATAAATTGACCCCTGAGCACTGCTTTTGCTGCATCCCAAAGGTTCTGATAGGAAGTGTTTTCATTCTCATCGGTTTCTATGAATTTCTTTATTCTGTCCTTAATGTCTTCTATAATCCAGTCTTTTTTGAGCAGGATACTGTTCAGTTTCCAAGTGTTCTATTTCTTTTCCCTGCTTTTCCTGTTATTGATTTCCACTTTTATGGCCTTATGCTCAGAGAAGATGCTTTGTAATATTTCAATGTTTTGGATTCTGCTAAGGCTTGCTTTATGACCTAATATGTGGTCTATTCTAGAGAATGTTCCATGTGCACTAGAAAAGAATGTATACTCGGCTGCTGTTGGGTGAAACGCTCTGTATATGTCTGTGAGGTCAAGTTGGTTGTGGCATTTAGATCTTCCGCGTCTTTACTGAGCTTCTTCCGGATATCCTGTCCTTCACCAAAAATGGTGTGTTACCCAAGAGGCAGAAAGGTCCACATCAACCAGAGACTTACGTCATCCTGAGACCAGAAGAACTAGTTGGTGCCCGGCCACAACCGATGACTGCCCTGACAGGGAGCACAACAGAGAACCCCTGAGAGAGCAGGAGATCAGTGGGATGCAGACCCCAAATTCTCACAAAAAGAGCATACTTAATGGTATGACTGAGACTAGAGGAATCCTCGCGGTCATAGTCCCCAAACCTTCTGTTGGACCAGGACAGGAACCATTCCTGAAGACAACTCATCAGACATGGAAGGGACTGGACAGTGGGTAGGAGAGAGATGCTGATGAAGAGTGAGCTATTTGTATCAGGTGGACACTTGAGACTGTGTTGGCATCTCCTGTCTGGAGGGGAGATGGGAGGGTAGAGAGGGTTGGAAGCTGGCAAAATTGTCATGAAAGGAGAGACTGGAAGGATTGACTCATTAGGGGGAGAGAAAGTGGGAGTATGGAGTAAGGTGTATATAAACTTATATGTGACAGACTGACTTGATTTGTAAATGTTCACTTGAAGCTCAATAAAAATTAAAAAAAAAAAATGGTGTGTTAAAGTCTCCTGATACAATTGTGGCGCTGTCTATTTCACTTTTCAATGCTGTTAGACTTTGTTTTATGTATGTTGCAGCCCTGTCATTGGGTGCATAAATATTTAATATGGTGGTATCCTTCTGGTGTATCGTTCCTTTAATCATTGTACAGTGCCCTTCCTTATCCTTTGTGGTGGATTTAACTTTGAAGTCTATTTTGTCAGAAATTAATATTGCTACTCCTGCTCTTTTTTGATTATTGTTTGCTTGATATATTCCTTTCCATCCTTTGAGTTTTAGTTTGTTTGCATCTCTAAGTCTAAGATGTGTCTCTTGTAGGTGGCATATAGATGGATCATGTTTTTTTAATCCATTCTGCCACTCTCTAGTTATTCATTTAGTCCATTTACATTCAGTGTAATTATGGAGAGGTATCAGTTTTATCAGTTTAGTGCTATCATTTTGATGTCTTTTTTTGTGTGTTCTTGACAGTTTCTTTTTATGCCAAGTAGTTTATATATTGTCTTTTTCTTTATTCGTTGTTGTTAATTTTGTTTCTGCTGAGTCTCTATTTTTTTCTTGTATTTTATTTTGATGAGTAGGACTGTTAGCCTCCTTTGTGGTTACCTTAATATTTATTCCTATTTTTCTATGTTTAAACCTAACTTTTATTTCTTTATATCGCCTTATCTTCCTCTCCATATGAAAGATCTATGACTACATTGCTTAGTCCCTCTTTATGGTTTTTAATGTTTTCTTCTTTCACATAATGTCATTGCTTTTTCCCTGTTTGGGACATTTTTTTTTTTTTTTAATCTTGATTTATTTTTGTGATTTCCCTGTATGGATTGACATCTGACTGCTCTGTCCGGCATTCTAGTCTTGGGTCGATATCTGATATTATTGATTTTGTAACCAGAGAAATCAGTTTAGTATTTCTCCTAGTTTTGGTTTACTAATTCCCTGAACTTCTGTGTACTTGGAAATGTTCTAATTTCACCTTCATATTAGAGAGACAGTTTTGCTGGGTATATGACTCTTGCCTGGCAATTTTTTTTTCCTTCAGTTTTGTATATAAGTCATCCCATTGCCTTCTTGCCTGTGTGGTTTCTGCCGAGAAGTCCCAGCTTTTTCTTATTGACTCTCCTTTGTAGGTGACTTTTCATTTATCCCAAGCCACTCTTAAAATTCTCTATCTTTGGTTTTTGGCAAGTTTGACTATAATATGTCTTGGTGATTTTTGTTTAAGATCTACCTTATGTGGAGTTCGATGAGCATCTTGGATAGATATCTTGTCATCTTTCACGATATAAGGGAAGTTTTCTACCAACAAATCTTCAACACCTCTCTCTGTATTTTCTGTTATCCCTCCCTGTTCTGATGTAGGTTATTTCTCTTGATAGATTCCCGCATGTTTCTTAGGGTTCTTCATTTTTTCTAATTCTTTTATCTGATTTTTTTTTGCAAATATATTGGTGCCAAGTGCTTTATCTTCAGTCTTACCAATTCTGCCTTCCACTTTCTCAGTTCTGCTCCTCTGACTTTCTATTGAGTTGTCTAGTTCTGTAATTTTATTGTTAATCTTCTGAATCTGATTGCTGTCTCTGTATGGATTCTTGCAATTTATTAATTTTTTCATTATGTTCTTGAATAACCTTTTTAATTTCTTCAACTGCTTTATCTGTGTGTTCCTTGGCTTGTTCTACATATTGCCTGATCTCCTTTCTGATCTTGTTCCTGATGTCTTGAAGAGTTCTGCATATTAATCTTTTATATTCTGCATCCAGTAATTCCAAGAAGGCTCTTTTATCCAGAAGATCCCTTGATTTTTTGTTTTGAGAGCTTGTTGAAGCGATCATGGTCTGCTTCTTTATGTGATTTGATATTGACTGTTGTCTCCAAGCCATCTATAAATTATTGTATTAGTTTATTTTATGTTTGCTTACTGTGTCCTAGATTCTTGTTTTGTTTTGATATGTCTAAATAGATTGCTTGAGTGAGCTAGCTTGATTATTTTCACCTTTGAAGCTCTAATATCTTGTCACCAGATGGCTAGAACTGTTATAAGGTATATCATCCTAGGAGTCCATTCATTTTTCAGGTATGGATTCAGCTCAGGTGTCCAGGTAGTTGGTCATCACATGTGTGGTACAGGCTCCGTACTATGGTCTTAGAGTGGCAGGGGTGATTGGTGTAGGTACCAATATCTGGTTGCAGCAGAGCGTCACGCTCTGTAGAAAGCAGTGGGCTGACCACCATCCTCCAAGTGTCTGTGAGGAAACCATGTCCCTCTTCCCTTGAGCGCACAGGTGGGTGGGTTCTGCAGATGGACCTTGGGCACCCAATGCTTTTGATTGTAAGGGCTGGAAGGTACCAATTATCCCTGGAATCCTGTCACAGTTGGCTGGGCGACCCAACTGGAGACATCAGTCCTTAGGCCCCTGATGTGGATAGGTGAGGGCCCTGTTTAATAGGCAAAGTTTTGTCAAACATCAAACACCCACCTCTCTATCGCCCAACTGAAACAGTTGCAGTCTGCCAACAAAGACCTATTCTCCTGAAATAGGCCCACAGAGGTCCATGCAGGGGGAAAAGGTATTCAAAGTCCATGGACCATTTATGCCTAGACAGGAGTTACTTCTGTCCTGAGATCCTCAGGTTAGTGGAGCTGGCAGATTATCTTTTCCCCAGTTGTGAATTTACTCCTTCTCCAAGGCCAAGAGGATGGCTCAGTGTGCACAACAGAACCTATCTACCTGTCCCAGGGAAATCAACAGCCACTGAAGCTGGCTTGGGGCTGCCGGTGCAGTAAAATATATGCAAGTATCTAGCTCTTGCCAAGAGGGTTGTTCTTCTCTGGTTCTGGAGGTGTGTGTAGGCTGTGCCGCTGGCTTTTTCTCCCTGAGGAAACTGCAGCCAAACACTACCACCAGCCCACCACACCCTTTGGGTTCCTGGTGATTCAGGTCCAGCACTTCCTCTCAGCTTCTGAACAATCTCTCCCTCCCCATGCCACTCAGTCTATTTTCTAACTTTGCCTTTGATTATCAGGTCTCCTAGCTTGTCATAAATATAATCGTTTCAATTGTTTTTTCAGGTCTTTGTTGTAAGAGGGTTCACCAGAAGTGTCCAACTACTCTGCTGTCTTGGTCTGCCTACTCTTTTTCCTTTGTTTTATTGTTAGTTAGTTGGTTAGCTGTTTAGTTACTTACTTCTTACTTTTAGTGAACAATATGTAACTTGCTGATTTACAGAGTATGTGTCCACAGGAAGGGAACTATGTACAACTGATGTGGAGTGACTGTGCTGGGCAGGCAGGAAATTAAGCCTTGTGGGCTAAGGAGTTTGCTCTTAATCTTGTGTGTGAGGTAGAAACACTGAAGCATTTTACCCAGAGGCATACTGTGATTAAATTGCATTATTATTATTTTTTTTTCTCACTTGAAGTCCTGATTTGGCCCCAGTTTAGCCTAGAGGGGGTGTTTGCATGACTGGCTCTTCTTTACTCCTGGGAGCTTGGCTTCCTGTAGAGGCCCTCTTGGCACACACTAACTCAGGCTAAGCTGCCTCAGCCTCTGTGCCACCCTCCTTGGTAGCTGGGATTCCTGGAACTTAGACCTGGTTGGAACTTTAAAGAGGAAAGGCAACCAGAGTAGTGAGGAGTCTGTCATTGTAAAACAGGTGAAAAACAATAGCTTGGGATAGGGCTTGAGATAACTGATAGACACCATATTTGAGAGGTATTTCGAAAGTAAATTGGCAATACTAGCAGTTTCAATTTACATGGTTTTCTTCATCAAAATAGAAGCATCATTTGTATATGCATTTGATCTTCCTAAAAAGGCTATAAATGTCTTGTGTATAAACTCTGTTTTTTATCTGTTGATGTCCACCTCTCCAGTTAGCTTGGTGGATGTTAAACAGTTTGGTTTTGTCTTTACTGATAAATAGATTATCTTGATAAACTCATTGAAATAATAAGAATGAAGCAGCATTAGTCCCTTGGTTTCTTGATAAATGTTTGTCTCAAGGAAATAAAGAATTTGAAAATATATATATATTTTTAAAAAATTACCTGGAGAGATTGATTCAACCATGGCAGGAAGACAGTACTATAAAGATTTAAGTTAAATAATTCAGACAAGCAATCTACTTTGAAGTTTGATCTGTCCAGGTAATTAGAATTAACAATGGCAAACTACCTAGTTACTTGCCAAAATGCCACTTCAATTTTTATAATATGTATCAAGTTAATTTCTTTAAAAATTATATATAGGGAAAAAATGTCCATTTGTCAGGTTCTATGAAGTCATTCTCTTTATAAATCATTTTATTTTTTAGTGCTATACCATCCATTATGTCATTTAAAAAACCCACTGCCATGGAGTAGATTCTGATTCATACCAACCCTATAGGACAGAGTAGAACTGCCCCAGAGTTTCCAAAGCTATAAATCTTTCTAGAAGTGAACTGCCACATCTTTGTCCTGTGGAGCAGCTGGTAGGTTCCAACGGTGACCTTTTGGTTGGCAGACAAGTGCTTTAACCACTGAGCAACCAGAGTTCTTTTTACTGCCAAGTAAATTTTGTGATATTATCCTTTCCTCTACCCACTTTACTGATCCCCAACTGAGAATGCTGGTTAAGTTCTTGTGGTAACACTCTTTATGGTCTGATTCAAAATAGGCATATACTTTTAATATTATGGATCTGTCCTATGCTCTTTTGAGAGTTCAATAGATTTTGCCATTTCTTTTTTTTTTTTTATAATAACTTTTATTAAGCTTCAAGTGAACGTTTACAAATCCAATCAGTCTGTCACATATAAGTTTACATACATCTCACTCCCTACTCCCACTTACTCTCCCCGTCTTGAGTCAGCCCTTTCAGTCTCTCCTTTCTTGACAATTTTGCCGGCTTCCCTCTCTCTCTATCCTCCCATCCCCCCTCCAGACAAGAGTTGCCAACACAATCTCAAGTGTACACCTGATATAATTAGCTCACTCTTCATCAGCGTCTCTCTCCCACCCGCTGACCAGTCCCTTTCATGTCTGATGAGTTGTCTTCAGGGATGGTTCCTGTCCTGTGTCAACAGAAGGTCTGGAGAGCATGACCGCCGGGATTCCTCCAGTCTCAGTCAGACCATTAAGTTTGGTCTTCTTATGAGAATTTGGGGTCTGCATCCCACTGCTCTCCTGCTCCCTCAGGGGTCCTCTGCTGTGCTCCCTGTCAGGGCAGTCATCGATTGTGGCCGGGCACCAACTAGTTCTTCTGGTCTCAGGATGATGTAGGTCTCTGGTTCATGTGGCCCTTTCTGTCTCTTGGGCTCTTAGTTGTCATGTGGGCTTGGTGTTCTTCATTTTCCTTTGCTCCAGGTGGGTTGAGACCAATTGCTGCATCTTAGATGGCTGCTTGTTAGCATTTAAGACCCCAGACGCCACATTTCAAAGTGGGATGCAGAATGATTTCATAATAGAATTATTTTGCCAATTGACTTAGAAGTCCCCGCAAACCATGTTCCCCAGACCCCCGCGCTTGCTCCGCTGAGCTTTGAAGCATTCATTTTATCCCGGAAACTTCTTTGCTTTTGGTCCAGTCCAATTGAGCTGACCTTCCATGTATTGAGTGTTGTCTTTCCCTTCACCTAAAGCAGTTCTTATCTACTGATTAATCAATAAAAAACCCTCTCCCACCCTCCCTCCCTCCCCCCCTCGTAACCACAAAAGTATGTGTTCTTCTCAGGTTTACTATTTCTCAAGATCTTATAATAGTGGTCTTATACAGTATTTGTCCTTTTGCCTCTGACTCATTTCGCTCAGCATAATGCCTTCCAGGTTCCTCCATGTTATGAAATGTTTCAGAGATTCGTCACTGTTCTTTATCGATGCGTAGTATTCCATTGTGTGAATATACCACAATTTATTTACCCATTCATCCGTTGATGGACACCTTGGTTGCTTCCAACTTTTTGCTATTGTAAACAGAGCTGCAATAAACATGGGTGTGCATATATCTGTTTGTATGAAGGCTCTTGTATCTCTAGGGTATATTCCGAGGAGTGGGATTTCTGGGTTGTATGGTAGTTCTATTTCTAACTGTTTAAGATAACGCCAGATAGATTTCCAAAGTGGTTGTACCATTTTACATTCCCACCAGCAGTGTATGAGAGTTCCAATCTCTCCACAGCCTCTCCAACATTTATTCTTTTGTGTTTTTTGGATTAATGCCAGCCTTGCTGGTGTGAGATGGAATCTCATCGTAGTTTTAATTTGCATTTCTCTAATGGCTAATGATCGAGAGCATTTTCTCATGTATCTGTTGGCTGCCTGAATATCTTCTTTAGAGAAATGTGTGTTCATATCCTTTGCCCACTTCTTGATTGGGTTGTTTGTCTTTTTGTGGTTGAGTTTTGACAGAATCATGTTGATTTTAGAGATCAGGCGCTGGTCGGAGATGTCATAGCTGAAAATTCTTTCCCAATCTGTAGGTGGTCTTTTTACTCTTTTGGTGAAGTCTTTAGATGAGCATAGGTGTTTGATTTTTAGGAGCTCCCAGTTATCGGGTTTCTCTTCATCATTTTTGGTAATGTTTTGTATTCTGTTTATACCTTGTATTAGGGCTCCTAGGGTTGTCCCAATTTTTTCTTCCATGATCTTTATCGTTTTAGTCTTTATGTTTAGGTCTTTGATCCACTTGGAGTTAGTTTTTGTGCATGGTGTGAGGTATGGGTCCTGTTTCATTTTTTTGCAAATGGATATCCAGTTATGCCAGCACCATTTGTTAAAAAGGCTGTCTTTTCCCCAGTTAATTGACACTGGTCCTTTGTCAAATATCAGCTGCTCATACGTGGATGGATCTATGTCTGGGTTCTCAATTCTGTTCCATTGGTCTATGTGTCTGTTGTTGTACCAATACCAGGCTGTTTTGACTACTGTGGCTGTATAATAGGTTCTGAAGTCAGGTAAGGTGAGGTCTCCCACTTTCTTCTTCTTTTTCAGTAGTGCTTTGCTTATCCGGGGCTTCTTTCCCTTCCATATGAAATTGGTGATTTGTTTCTCTATCCCCTTAAAATATGACATTGGAATTTGGATCGGAAGTGCGTTAAATGTATAGATGGCTTTTGGTAGAATAGACATTTTTACTATGTTAAGTCTTCCTATCCATGAGCAAGGTATGTTTTTCCACTTAAGTATGTCCTTTTGAATTTCTTGTAGTAGAGCTTTGTAGTTTTCTTTGTATAGGTCTTTTACATCCTTGGTAAGATTTATTCCTAAGTATCTTATCTTCTTGGGGGCTACTGTGAATGGTATTGATTTGGTTATTTCCTCTTCGGTGTTCTTTTTGTTGATGTAGAGGAATCCAAGTGATTTTTGTATGTTTATTTTATAACCTGAGACTCTGCCAAACTCTTCTATTAGTTTCAGTAGTTTTCTGGAGGATTCCTTAGGGTTTTCTGTGTATATAATCATGTCATCTGCAAATAGTGATAACTTTACTTCTTCCTTGCCAATCCGGATACCTTTTATTTCTTTATCTAGCCTGATTGCCCTGGCTAAGACTTCCAACACGATGTTGAATAAGAGCGGTGATAAAGGGCATCCTTGTCTGGTTCCCGTTCTCAAGGGAAATGCTTTCAGGTTCTCTCCATTTAGAGTGATATTGGCTGTTGGCTTTGCATAGATGCCCTTTATTATGTTGAGGAATTTTCCTTCAATTCCTATTTTGGTAAGAGTTTTTATCATGAATGGGTGTTGGACTTTGTCAAATGCCTTTTCTGCATCAATTGATAAGATCATGTGGTTTTTGTCTTTTGTTTTATTTATGTGATGGATTACATTAATGGTTTTTCTGATATTAAACCAGCCTTGCATACCTGGTATAAATCCCACTTGATCAGGGTGAATTATTTTTTTGATGTGTCGTTGGATTCTATTGGCTAGAATTTTGTTGAGGATTTTTGCATCAATGTTCATGAGGGATATAGGTCTATAATTTTCTTTTTTTGTAATGTCTTTACCTGGTTTTGGTATCAGGGAGATGGTGGCTTCATAGAATGAGTTGGGTAGTATTCCGTCATTTTCTATGCTTTGGAATACCTTTAGTAGTAGTGGTGTTAACTCTTCTCTGAAAATTTGGTAGAACTCTGCAGTGAAGCCGTCCGGGCCAGGACTTTTTTTTGTTGGGAGTTTTTTGATTACCGTTTCAATCTCTTTTTTTGTTATGGGTCTATTTAGTTGTTCTACTTCTGAATGTGTTAGTTTAGGTAGGTAGTGTTTTTCCAGGAATTCATCCATTTCTTCTAGGTTTTCAAATTTGTTAGAGTACAATTTTTCATAATAATCTGAAATGATTCTTTTAATTTCATTTGGTTCTGTTGTGATGTGGTCCTTCTCATTTCTTATTCGGGTTATTTGTTTCCTTTCCTGTATTTCTTTAGTCAGTCTAGCCAATGGTTTATCAATTTTGTTAATTTTTTCAAAGAACCAGCTTTTGGCTTTGTTAATTCTTTCGATTGTTTTTCTGTTCTCTAATTCATTTAGTTCAGCTCTAATTTTTATTATTTGTTTTCTTCTGGTGCCTGATGGATTCTTTTGTTGCTCACTTTCTATTTGTTCAAGTTGTAGGGACAGTTCTCTGATTTTGGCTCTTTCTTCTTTTTGTATGTGTGCATTTATTGATATAAATTGACCTCTGAGCACTGCTTTTGCTGTGTCCCAGAGGTTTTGATAGGAAGTATTTTCATTCTCGTTGCTTTCTATGAATTTCCTTATTCCCTCCTTGATGTCTTCTATAACCCAGTCTTTTTTCAGGAGGGTATTGTTCATTTTCCAAGTATTTGATTTCTTTTCCCTCGTTTTTCTGTTATTGATCTCTAGTTTTATTGCCTTGTGGTCTGAGAAGATGCTTTGTAATATTTCGATGTTTTGGACTCTGCAAAGGTTTGTTTTATGACCTAATATGTGGTCTATTCTAGAGAATGTTCCATGTGCGCTAGAAAAAAAAGTATATTTTGCAGCACTTGGGTGGAGAGTTCTGTATAAGTCAATGAGGTCAAGTTGGTTGATTGTTGTAATTAGATCTTCCGTGTCTCTGTTGAGCTTCTTACTGGATGTCCTGTCCTTCTCCGAAAGTGGTGTGTTGAAGTCTCCTACTATAATTGTGGAGGTATCTATCTCGCTTTTCAGTTCTGTTAAAATTTGATTTATATATCTTGCAGCCCTGTCATTGGGTGCGTAAATATTTAATATGGTTATGTCTTCCTGATCAATTGTCCCTTTTATCATTATATAGTGTCCTTCTTTATCCTTTGTGGTGGATTTAAGTCTAAAGTCTATTTTGTCAGAAATTAATATTGCTACTCCTCTTCTTTTTTGCTTATTGTTTGCTTGATATACTTTTTTCCATCCTTTGAGTTTTAGTTTGTTTGTGTCTCTAAGTCTAAGGTGTGTCTCTTGTAGGCAGCATATAGATGGATCGTGTTTCTTTATCCAGTCTGTGACTCTCTGTCTCTTTATTGGTGCATTTAGTCCATTTACATTCAGGGTAATTATAGATAAATAAGTTTTTAGTGCTGTCATTTTGATGCCTTTTTATGTGTGTTGTTGACAATTTCATTTTTCCACATACTTTTTTGTGCTGAGGCGTTTTTCTTAGTAAATTGTGAGATCCTCACTTTCATAGTGTTTGACTTTATGTTAGTTGAGTCGTTACGTTTTTCTTGGTTTTTGTCTTGAGTTATAGAGTTGTTATACCTTTTTGTGGTTACCTCATTATATACCCCTATTTTTCTAAGTAAAAACCTAACTTGTATTGTTCTATATCGCCTTGTATCACTCTCCATACGGCAGTTCAATGCCTCCTGTATTTAGTCCCTCTTTTTGATTATTGTGATCTTTTACCTATTGACTTCCATGATTCCCTGTTATGTGTATTTTTTTTTTTTAATTAATCTTAATTTGTTTGTTTTTGTGATTTCCCTATTTGAGTTGATATCAGGACGTTCTGTTTTGTGACCTTGTGTTGTGCTGATATCTGATATTATTGGTTCTCTGACCAAACAATATCCTTTAGTATTTCTTGTAGCTTTGGTTTGGTTTTTGCAAATTCTCTAAACTTGTGTTTGTCTGTAAATATCTTAATTTCGCCTTCATATTTCAGAGAGAGTTTTGCTGGATATATGATCCTTGGTTGGCAGTTTTTCTCCTTCAGTGTTCTGTATATGTGGTCCCATTCCCTTCTTGCCTGCATGGTTTCTGCTGAGTAGTCAGAACATATTCTTACTGATTCTCCCTTGAAGGAAACCTTTCTTTTCTCCCTGGCTGCTTTTAAAATTTTCTGTTTATCTTTGGTTTTGGTGAGTTTGATGATAATATGTCTTGGTGTTTTTCTTTTTGTATCAATCTTAAATGGGGTTCGATGAGCATCTTGGATAGATATCCTTTCGTCTTTCATGATGTCAGGGAAGTTTTCTGTCAGAAGTTCTTCAACTATTTTCTCTGTGTTTTCTGTCCCCCCTCCCTGTTCTGGGACTCCAATCACCCGCAGGTTATCCTTCTTGATAGAGTCCCACATAATTCTTAGGGTTTCTTCATTTTTTTTAATTCTTTTATCTGATTTTTTTTCAGCTATGTTGGTGTTGATTCCCTGGTCCTCCAGATGTCCCAGTCTGCATTCTAATTGCTCGAGTCTGCTCCTCTGACTTCCTAGTGTGTTGTCTAATTCTGTTATTTTATTGTTAATCTTTTGGATTTCTACATGTTGTCTCTCTATGGATTCTTGCAACTTATTAATTTTTCCAGTATGTTCTTGAATAATCTTTTTGAGTTCTTCAACAGTTTTATCAGTGTGTTCCTTGGCTTTTTCTGCAGATATCCTAATTTCATTTGTGATATCATTAAGCATTCTGTAAATTAGTTTTTTATATTCTGTATCTGATAATTCCAAAATTGTATCTTCATTTGGGAAAGATTTTGATTCTTTTGTTTGGGGGGTTGGAGAAGCTGTCACGGTCTGCTTCTTTAAGTGGTTTGATATGGATTGTTGTCTCCGAGCCATCACTGGGAAACTAGTTTTTCCAGAAAATCCGCTAAAAAAAAACAGCAGTCAGATCCCTATCAGAGTTCTCCCTCTGGCTCAGGCTATTCAGATGTTAATGAAGCCGCCTGGGGAGGGTGGGGGAGGGAACAGAGAGATAGGAGAGTAGCACCTCAGAATATAGCCAGAGTTGCTTGTCTTGCTTGGAATGACTATTATATCTGAGATTCCCGCGGGCGCGTCGCCTATGTGTGCTGGCTGTGTGGAGATTGCCCCCGGGGGGTCTGGCCCGCTGGAGTCACGGTCAGATCCTCCGCTTCCAGCCCCACGCCCAGCGTCGAGGCTCCCCTACTGGGACGGTGCACTCTCGACTCCAAAATCAGTCGCTGCCTCCCGGGGACTTCTCGTCCCTCCAGCCGTGTGGCCGTGCCGCCCCCGTGAACCAGGTGGGCCCCCTCCCGGGGTTAGTTCAGATGGGTGGAGTAGCTCCCCGTGCTTGTGCCGCGACCGAGTGTCCCGGCTGGAACGCTGTTCTCCCCGCTCCAATACCAGTCGCTGCCTCCCGGGGACTTCTCCTACCGGCTGCGTCCTACGCCGCCCGCGCGACCCGGCTGGTCACCTTCCCGGGGTTAGTTCAGGGGGTGGAGCAACTCTCCGTGTTTATGGCGTACCTGCGTGCAGTCCAAATCCCTGCGGGACGGTTCCCCGGCTCGGATGCTGCTCTTTCTGCTCCAAGATCAGTCACTGCCTCCCGGGGACTTCTCCTAACGGCTGCGTCCCACGCCGCCCGTGGAACCGGCTAGTCCCCCTCCCGGGGTTAGTTCAGGGGGGTGGAGCAGGTCTCTGTGCTTGTGCCGTACCTGACTGGTACGCTGGCTCCAGGCTCTGGAAACAATCGCTGCTTCCCCGTATTAGTTCGTTCTCCGTCTCTAAATCTGTGTTTGTTGTTCAGGGTTCGTAGATTGTTATGTTTGTGATCGATTCACTTGTTTTTCCGTGTCTTTGTTGTAAGAGGGATCCGAGGTAGCGTCTGCCTAGTCCGCCATCTTGGCTCCGCCCCTCGCCATTTCTTTTTTTCTTTAGCATGTGCCCTACTTTCTAGATTCTTTACAACTTGTTTTTAAATTATTCTACATATTATTATTTTTTAAATGCATTATCTTTTATTGTTTGTAAAATTTCTTAAATAAAAATGAGATTATGAAACTTTGCCCAATTTATTTCCATTTGCTTATCCTATATCTAAATAGATGTGGAACATTTTCATCTCTACAATATATTAAGATTGATTTCACACTTAGTTGTATGAAATTTAATACTACTTGTTATTGAGTTAGAATCAACTCGACAGCAATGGGTTTGATTTTTTATTTTGGTTAAAGTAAGCTTTAGTTAACATATTGAGAAGCTTCATAATTTAATTTAGGGTCCATAATGCTGAGTTTTAAGAAATGAAGACATAGCCAACTGTACACTTTGGACATTGGCTCTTCCATGTTATCAAATAGTCTGGTTAGTCATGAAGCACATCTGGATATGTTAGAATACATTTAGGCTTTAGTCCCTCTGTTTCTGCCTGCCCACCTTTCCCTCCAGATAACACGAAGGCTCCCAGCCTCACTTTCTTAAGTCTCCATTCAAATTCTACCTTATGAAGGATAATGTCCCTGATTATTCTCACTCCTATGCATTATATCTTCCATTCTTTATTTATTTTAACCAAAAGTCTTTGCCATCACCCTATATGCTATATATTTTACTTATCTACAATTATCTGTTAACTAATATCTATCTCTTCTCACTAGAATGCAAGCTTCGTGAGAATAGGATTTTACTGTTGTTTTGTTTTGTTTACTAGATCATCCCAGTATCCAGCACATAGTAGATGTTCTATAAATAATTGATGAATAAATCAAATCAACGAAAAGGGTCATGTAGGCCCTACCAAATTTAAGTTATGGTACTAGGCCCACCTCCAATTATTAGCACAAGTTATCTTATGTAGTGGGGACAGATAGAGGAAACTTGCAAGGGAAGCATTTTTGAGGAGTGGTACATGAAAGCAACTTAGGAGAGATTGAATGGAGGGGAAAGCATGGAATCTGAATTCATCCCCAGTCTGATGAATGAAACCTGGGCCCTGGAAAGGTGAAGGAACACAAAGTAGAACAAGGGCCCTGAGAACTAGACATGCCAACAGATGATCAGTACCTATCTATCTATCTCTCCGTCTATCCACCTATCTAACATTTGCCTATTTAGAGATAAGAAGGAAGGGAATGATCCTGGAAGCCACCCTTCATGGGAGGGAATGGAGGAATGAAAATGACAAATGCCCAGTAGATGTCTGGCAGAAAGATGCAACATCTAGCTGGATGCAATGAGAAATCCACTAGTCTTCCAGAAATCAAGAAATCAATGGCAGAGGAGAAGTTTGCAGGGGCCTGAAGTCCTGTGTGATATGTGAAGGTGATAACACACTGAAATTTGCATTTAATATGTAAATAGGACCACATTTGAACTCACAGGTTGATGAGGCACAAGTATAATATGGGATACACAACCAACTGTAGAGAAATAACTGGAACAAGAGTGAAGATCATTTAAGATGATTTAGAAACCACTTCAGATGATTAATATCTCAGATGCATCAAGATGAACACAAATTGTTTCATTTCATCATATATTTAATGAGCACCTACTACAAGACAATCAGCGTATTAGGCACTGTGAATATGAAGATGAATGAAACAAATCTCTGCCCTTGGCAAGTTTAGGATCACATAGAGGTAACAAACAACTGGAAATAATAAGCAAATAATTACTCCAGTGTGGCAAGTTCTATAATAGACATAAATGCAAGTTTCTTCAATTACACATATGGCGATGAATACGTACAGATGCACAAATATTGGTTAATGGTTTTAGTTGATAAGCCAATGGAAAAAACAACTTTTACACTAAGATGATATTGTACCTCATAGAGAATCTCTTGGGAAAAAGGTTATTAAAATAATTCATGAAATATGCTCATTCATTAATGGCTTAATCATAGTCCCTAAAATAATGACACTCACTTATTTATTCATCTACAAACTCAGATTTTCATATATCGCCACTAGTACTGGATAAGAGTAGAGGCTGATACTGTTATTCCTAGGTTTTCTATTCTACAATAGAAATTGTGGTGTGTGGTAAGAACTTCCTTTTCAATCCAGGTATTTCAAAGCATCATGTTACAAAGCTTTGGCTTTACTCTCTCTACAGGCACGGTGATACATGAGCTGGTTATAAGGAAGTCCTCAGTACCCATTCGTTATTTTCTGACGAAAATTGAGAAGCCTTCTCCATATGACAGCTGAATCCGTCTGCTGAAACCACACAGGTAATGATGATGTCTATACTTTTTTCAAAGCACCAGATGGAGAAAAAGCAAAGCAAGTCACAGAAAAAATGGAGGGAAAAAAAAGAAGAAAGATGCACCACTCACTAAGAAAAACTGAAGGTTTTATTTTGCTTGTTTAATATTAATTCAGAGTGGTCAAGATCATCTTAAATAACCCTGAGATATCTGAGAGGAAATATAATACAGCAAAAGTCATTCTTAGAAGTTTGTTATGCTTCCTGTATCCTCCTTGATTGGAACCGCTTAGCTCTCCCCAGGAGCTATCTTTCTATGTCCGACCCTAGTGATTATACAATCTCTGTCAATTCTTCCCTTTTCAGTGACTCCCCAAGCCCCACTTCAGTTACTTCCCCACTCCTAAACCAAATGAACCAAAATCTGATGATGGGCGAGTCTAAAAATTTGACTATTAACCAACTCCCAAGGAGATATTTCTATATTCAGGCAAGTTCAAGAACCATAGCATTACCCCTTGGGCCAGGAAGGTCTCCTTGCAAAGTTATCTACAAATTCCTATTAAGATTCAGCACTTGAGTCTCACCTTGAAAAATATCTTCCATAAACTTTACCATTAAGGATGTCCTTACCTGCATACACCTAAACTATGAAGTTGCTTAAAAGCGAACCCTTTGTCAGATTTGGTGTGAACTATGCTGAGTTTCTCAACCTGAAGGGCAGGAAGTAACAGTTGAAGAATCTTTTGTTCTCTCTCAGAAGAAAACGGCAGTTTGGGTAATGGTTTTCAGATGGATATTGCAGTTCTACTCTGCACACATGGGGTCATGGGGTCACCATGAATAGGAATTGACTTGACAGCAACTAACAACAACAACATTTGCATTACTTGCTGGAGGCTTCTTTATTGGGGCCATTTAAAGTATCTTTTTAAGATTTTATTGTGGTAAAATATGTACAACAAAGAGTTTGCTATCTTAACCATTTTTACATGTAAAATTCAGTTACACTAATTATGTTTATCATGTTGTACTACCATCACCAATATCTATTTCTGAAGGTTTTATAACCCTCCAAACAGGAACTCAGTACACTTTGAGAATGGGTTTATGTAAAAAAAGAAAAAAAAGGGAAGAAAGTAGGCAAGTTTCCCTTTTGCATTATTTCTCTACTGGGGATATTTGTTTTGGGCAAGAAAATCAAGCACTGAGATATATGGGAAAAACTGGATCTTCTCTGATTATGGGCATCATTTCCTTAAGATACTTGCAACAAAGAAGGTACTACCAGTAAAGAATTTAGATTGGTTTTGTTTACAAATGTGTCTCTATACTTAGAAGTAAGTTTCTCACCCATTGTAGGGCCTCAATAAGTATTTGTTGAAGGAATGAAGTAAGGAAGAAATGAGTAATAAAGAGGACTCCTGAGCACAAATTCCTCTCAGTTACAGGAGGTCACAGTGGCAAGCTCTTCCATCCTACACCTGAGAAAGAAGTAAAACAAATGTGGCAAAACAATAACGACTGGTGAAGCTAAATAAAGGGTTCACAGGTGTTTCTTATCCTTTCGACTTTTCTGAAGACTTGGAAATTCTTCAAAAATAGATGGGGAAAATCGTAATGGTATAATAAGTTCTATATTGTGAACTCTCATTACCATCTTTCTCTCCATTGGCCTGATTCCATTTGCCTCCACAAGTAACAATTTTTACTAGTTTCTTGTGTATCCTTTCATTATTAAAAGATTTAATGTAGAGATAGGTTGGTTTGTTTTTTCCTTGCCACCCTTCTTTTCTCTATCTCTCTTTCTCTCTCTGTTTAACAATAAATCCTGGGAGATCTTCCATATCAGTTCAAAAAGATTTCTTGTTCTTTTTTATGCTATAAAATATTTCATAGAGTGATTATACTCTTTTTTATTTAACCAGTATTGGTAAAAATAAAATACTACTGCAGCTAGTAACTTGTACACATGTTATTTTATGTTTGTGCAGATATATCAATAGACTAAATTCCCAAGGTGGGATCCTGATGTCAAGAGGGAAACATATTTTTAATAAATATTTCAAATTGCTCTTCATAGGTGTTGCATGATTTGACATTCCTAGTAGCCAAGTTTTGAGAGGGCTTGTTTTCCTATAGTCTTATCAATAGATTATGTTGTCTAACCTATATTTTTCAAATATGATAAAGAGTATCTAACTATAGTTTTAATTTTCTCAGGTCATGAATGAGGTTGAGCATCATTTCATATGATTAAAGGCTATTTATATATATATTTTCTGGGCTTTGCCTATTCATATCTTTCAGACATTTTTCAGTTGCTTTCATCAATTTCTAGAAACTTAAAAAAAATATATAATAGGAGATTAGCACTTAATCTATGCTAGGAGTAACAAATATTTTTCCCAGTTTTTTATTTGACTTTGACTATGGCATTTTTTGGAAAACCCTGGTGGTGTAACGGTTAAAAGCTACAGCTGCTAACCAAAAGGTTGCCAGTTAGAATCCATCAGGTACTCCTTGGAAACTCTACGGGATCAGTTCTACTCTCTCCTGTAAGGTCACTATGAGTTGGAATCGACTGGACTGAAACAGGTTTTTTTTTTTTTTTTTTTGGTTATGGTGTTTTATTACATCAGTTTTTTGCTTGATAACTTCCTGAATTTGAGGGTTAGAAAAATGTTCTTTATTCCGAGTTTATACAGGATTTACCTTGTTTTTCATCTAGTATTTCTAAGGTTTTATTTTTATATTTAATTTTTCGTTCACTTGGGGTTTTTCCTGGTGTTCAATGTCAACTGTGGATCCAACTTTTTTTTTTCCAGAAAGCTATCTAATTGTCCAATTCTATTTACTTTAAAATCTATTTTTCTTTATTGACTTGAGATGCCACCTGCATTACATACTAAATTTTCATATATAAAATATTTACCTATTTATGTAATGTATATTTTGTTCCACTGGTTTATTTTTGTGCCTATATGATCTTCTTTTGATTTTTGAGATTTTATGATATGTTTCAAATCTGGTAGAACTAATCTAAGTAGCTCTGGTGGTGAAATTGTTAAACAGTTGGTTGAAAATCAAATGATCAGAGGTTCAAACCCACTAGCAGCTCCACAAAAGACCTGCTTTTTATGGGGACAATCTGTTCCCATAAAGATTAAAGCCTAGAAAACCCTATGGGGCAGTTTTACTCTGTCGCATAGTGTTGCTTTGAGTCAGAATTGACCCCACAGCATACAACAAACACGAAAGGGCCAATCTTCCTCTGTCTTTTTTTTCCTTTTCAGAATTTCCCTAAATATTCTTTCTTGGTTATTTGCTCATATGAACTTTAGTTTTAGTCTAGTTTCAGGGAGGAAAAAACCTGTATATGGATGGATGGATGGATGGATGGATGGATGGATGGATGGATGGATGGATGGATGGATGGATGGATGGATGGATGGATGGATGGATGGATGGATGGATGGATGGATGGATGGATGGATGGATGGATGGATGGATGGATGGATGGATGGATGGATGGATGGATGGATGGATGGATGGATGGATGGATGGATGGATGGACGGATGAATGGTGGTTGGATGGATGGACAGATTAATTGATTTGGGGAAATTTTGACATTAAATTTGTAAATTAACTTTGGATAATTGTATTTATGTTGAATCATTCTATTCAAAATCATGACATATCTTTCCATTTGTTTTATGCATTTTTCAAAATCTTGATTAGGCATAAGTTGCCTCCTCTGAGAATTCATAACTGAATTTCAAGCCAGAATTATTTGTCCATTTCTTGATCTCATCTGTAACTTAAAATTTGTTTTATATCCCTGTAAGTATAATGTTGGAATAAAATTTGCCCTTTTTATGACTGTGCCTGACAGTAGTTTCCATGAGGAAAGGAGTAGTAGGGGCTTAACAGTGTTTGTTGAAATGATGACAACTATGAGGTATATTTTATTATCATCCCCATGTAATAGTTTTCTAAGGTAACTTGGATAATCCTAAAGTCACCAAGCTATCAACTGGAACCCATTGTTAGATACAAGCCTTCTGACTTAAAACCCGATATCCTTCCATACATTGTGATACTTAACAGGAAAGTAACATGCCAAAATGCCTTGATAATATGCTATTGTTTTGCAATTTCATGTCTTTCTTCTTCTAGGTAAATTGACATTGTCACAAATAATTAGCACAAGGTGAAATCTAAAGAAAGACAACTCTAACTGATGGAATTTCAGTTACTGTGGTACCAGGGATAAGAGATATGTTTAACCATTAGGTCTTCTTGCTAATGCTAAATCAGGTCATCTTCATCAACATCATCGTCATCACAGAAATAGAGCATCATGTGTCAGACACCGAATGAATACTCTAACCTATGCTTTCATATATCCTGTCAGTATTCCCATGCCTACATTATCATATTGCTTTTATAGGTGAGGAAACTGAGGCTTAGAGAACTTAAGCAACTTGCCCAAGGCATTAGGCCACCTAGGGTAGGGGCAGAAAAACCAAGCTCATTGCCATTGAGGCGATTCTGACTCATAGCTAGGGGTAGGGCAGGAGTCAAATCCAGATCTGCTTGGCTTCAAACAGGAGTTCTTTTTACTGATCTGCTTTCCACAAAAGTGGCCACATGTTCTGCCTATGCCTAAGGCCTACACTGGGTTCAAGGGTGTTTACTTGGAATTTTCAATGTTTTTCAAACTAAGATAGACTTGGAACAAGTTTGCAGATCAAAGAAAAATGTGCTGCCCTCTTATTGTTAAAGGATTCGATGTTCTTTTTTTTTTTTTTTTTTCAAATCAAGAGTCCCTAGGAGTTTTTAGTATTTCTTCTCTGAGAAAATATATTTGCACATCTTGTAGCTGAAAAAGACAATTAGTAATTCACGAGGAATTTAGGAAACACTGACTATAAAGTTGTAGAAATTTGCATAGTTCCTATAAATTAATAGTCAAAACTAAAATTTGTTCAATTAGAATTCTGCTAAAAGCTTGCCTTTACATAGAATACCCAAATGCCAAATGTTGACATGCATTTTTAAAACCAACGCATTGGGGCTATTTCTTCATATAATTTAAATTCATATTCCATACCAGAAGCTGTAAGGTTTGTTTTTTTCCACCGAGGGGAAAGAGACAAAAGTATTTATGCACAGTTAGAGGCAAGCACATTGAGATAACTGCAAACCTGTCAAACATGACAGTAAACAAATGGTTTGAGTAATATACCCAGAAACCACCCCAGTGCCATCGAGTCAATTCCAACTCATAGCGACCCTGTAGGACAGAGTAGAACTGCCCCATAGAGTAATATATACAATGCAAATATCTATTGCAGCAATATAATATATAATGCCCTTTACAGAATTAGCTATTAGAATAAAATTATAAGCAAGAGTTTAAAAAACTAAAGAGCAAGTGTGGAATCAGGAAAGGATAACCCAAAGGTTATTATGAAAAGTTAAAATATTTAAAGTTGTAATTTATAAAATTAATGTTTAAAATGGCATCCATAAAAACTTTCAAATGTCTGAACTAAATAGCAATCATATTATTTATTCACTTATTTGTGCAATAAACAAGACATATTTAATAAGTGCCTACCATGCTTGAACACCTGTTAATTAATAAATCAAGCAACAATCTTCCCTCAGTAATTGCGGTAACAGTTATCCTTCTTCCTTCCCTCCCTCCCTCTCTCCCTCCCTCCCTCCGTCCCTCCCTCCTTTCATCCCTTCCTTTCTTACTTCCTTCCACTTCTTCTCCTTCCCTCCCTTCTTTCCTCCCTTATTTTCCTTCCTTCCTTTTTGACATTTTCTCTCCCCTCCCTCCCTCCCTCCCTCCCTCCCTCCCTCCCTCCCTCCCTCCCTCCCTCCCTCCCTCCCTCCCTCCCTCCCTCCCTCTGTGTGTCTCTTTCTTTCTTTCTGCATCTATTCATTGATTCATTTTACAATTACTTTAAGTACATACCTACTATGTGCCAGACCCTTTTTTTTTCTTTAAAGGTAGAGCAGTTATCACAACAGACCTCATGTCTGCCCTCCTTGAGCAAGCAGTCTATTTAAAGGATAGAGATAATTAGGTAAATATTAGTTTGAACCATATGAAATTGTCATTTTCATGGATTAAATATATTTGGATATTAACACTTGTATATTGCTGAAGCTAATATAACCCATGCAGTCCCTGAGCAGTGCAAATGGTTCTCACTTGGCTGCTAACCAAAAGATTGGAGGTTTGAGTCTACCCAGTCACACCTCAGAAGAGAGGTCTGGTGATCTGCTTCTGAAAAATAAGCCATTGAAAACCCCATGGAGCACAGTTCTACTCTGACACACATGGGGTCACCATGAGTCAGAATCTACTTGATGACAACTTATTTAAATATATACCATGGTAATCTGGGCTATGGAGAAAAAAAGGAGCAGGGGAACTGGTTTCGGAAAAATTAATATTTATTTACAGAGGGATTCAGGGAAGGCCTTGAATAGAAAACCATTGGAATTTATTGAGTAAACAACTGTCATAATTTTTGTTTTTTAACAGATTCTTCTGTTTGGTATATTAAAAAAAATGGGGGGGGGGAAGTAGAGATGGAGATAGCCTGTGGAGAAAGGGGTGGCAGATAAAAGGCAATTAGTCATTGAAGTAATTGCTTGGGCCAGGGCAACAGTAAAGAAGGTCATAAAAATAAGTCAAATTTTGAATGTATTTTTTAAAGTAGCACTAATAAGTCAAGGTGGCATATTGGATCTGGGTTATAAAATCAAAAACCTGTTGCTATTGCGTCGATCTGGACTTATAGCAACCCTCTAAGACAGAGTAGAACTGCCCCATAGGGTTTCCAGGGAGTGCTTGGTGGATTCGAACTGCTGACCTTTTGGTTAGCAGCTGAGCTCTTAACCACTACACCACCAGGGTTATAAAAGACAGGAAAAACTCAAAGATGATTCCAAGGCTTTCAGCCTAAGCAATGGGAGTGATGGCGTTGCCATTTTCTGAGCTGAGAATATTGTGGAAGTAAGAGGTTTAGTTTTGGGAATCAAGGGATGAGTGTTGAGCAGTTTCAGTTGGGGGTTCCAATATACGAATAGAGATATTTAAGTAGACCATTGGATAAACGACTCTGATATGTGAGAAGAAGTTGGGCTGTGGATATGAATGTGGAATCATTACCATATAATAATATTTGAACCATAAGAAAAATGATGCTGGAAGATGAGGACATGTCAAAGGATTAAACCTTAGGGTTGTTCAACATTTAGATGTGGAATCGATGAGTGGGGAACCAACAAAGAACACCATAGGGGAATAACAGCTGAGGTAGGAAATACGACAATAGAGAATGGTATCCTGAAGCCAAGTCAAGGAAAAAACCTATAGAAGAGGGATTGTCAACTATATGAAACACTTTTAACAGCAAAGCAAGTTGAAAACCAAAAATTGTTCATTGCATTTGGAAGAAAGAGATTATTGGTGACCTTGGGAACCTTGGATTCAGTGACATTGTGGGTGTGACAGCATCAGTGGGATTGAGTTAGGAGAAGAATGGGAAACAAAGGGTAGGCTCTTTTAAGGACTTTTGTAAAGTGGAGCAGAGAAGTGAGGTCCTCGCAGGAGGGAATGGGTACTTAAGAAGTTTTTGTTTTGTTTTCCCAATGTTGGTAAATAGAACAACATATTTGTACATGATAAAATGGCCAAATAAAGAGAGAAATATTAATGACGCAGGACAGGGGACGATTGCTGAGGTAAATTCTGAAATAGGTGAGAAGAGACTGCATTTGATGTACAAGTAGAGGAGTTGGCCTGAGAGAGCAGCATGGTCTTTCAACTTGGATATTTCAACTAAATATAAGACAAAGTACATACATATGTGTATATATACTACACACACATACACACACACACACAGGTGGACTGGACTCTGTTCTCTCTAAATAGTAAGTGATGATAATAATAAGCAGCTGGATTAGTTTCCTATTGCTGCTATAACAAGTTACCACAAATTTAGTGGCTTAAAACAACACAAATATTTTTTCCTTGTAATTCTGAAGATCAGAAGTCCAAACTCAGTCTCACTGGGCTAAAATCAAGCTGTCAGCAGGGCTGGTTCCTTTTAGAGGCTCTAAGAGGGAACCTGTTTCCTTATCTTTTTCAGTCTGCAGGAGCTACTTGTCTCATATTACCGCAACCTCTTGTTGTTGTTCTTACATGTCCTACCACTAACCCTGACCCTTCTGCCTCCCTCTTATAAGAACTTTGTCTATTGCATTGAATCCACCTGGGTAATCCAGGATACTCTCCCCATGTCAATAACCTTAATTTAAGCACATCTGGAAAGTTATTTTTTCATAAGGGTGGATATATTCACAGGTTCTGGGGATTAGGATGTAGACATATTTGGGGGACCATACCCTTACTGAAAACTAACCATACCTTACACCAGATTCTGTTCTAAGAATATTACATATATCAACCTATTTAATCTTCAATGGAATTCCTTAATCTACGTTTTATTATTATTTTACCATTTTACAAATGAAGAAACTGTGGCAGAGAACACTTAAGTGACTTGCCCAAGTTAGCTGGTAAAGGGAAAAGCAGGATTTGAACCCCATCAGTCTGACTGCAGAGCCCATTTTGCTCTGTCAAGGATATAAATAAGTGTTGTGAACCTACTATGTGCCATGCTTTAGTTTCTTTTTATAACTAATAATATAGTATTGTTAATGAGGGGAAATGTTGACTTCCCAGCATCATTAACCAAAAAACCCATAGTCATTGAATCAATTCCAACTCATAGCGACTCTACAAAGTAGAAATGCTCCAAAGGGTTTCCAAGGCAGTAAATCCTCATGGAAGCAGACTGTCATATATTTCTCTCATAGAGCTGCTGAGATTCCTCCTTGGCATTATTAGAAGAATTAAAAAGAATTAAAAATAAATAAAGTGCCTGGCAAAGTGGATGGTGCTAATCCCTTTCAGTCCCAGAACTTGACGGCACTGCCTTGTTTTTCTGGGTCTCCCAAGTTTTCTGTCTGTGACAGGGTTCAGTCTTACCACTTTTGTATCCCTCGTTTTAGTGAAAAATATTTGGGTTTTCCTTCTCTGACAAGTTTCTGCCTTACACAGGTTCCAGTTTTCGCAGATTTTGCTGTATATTCTTTGTTTCGTGGGGTCCTTTCCTCACATCACTCTGACTTCTTGCATACACACACACAGACACACACAGACACACACAGACACACACACACGACATATATAAACATGACAATTACTCTTCAATGAATGATTTACATAACTGCTGCCCCCATGACTGATAAAAAATTTATAACCATTCGAGTCAGCAAGAAGAATTTGCTAGCTTGACCCAGTGGCCGTCATTTTGCTCTGCCTGATTTCTGAGAACTTCATGCTCTCTGAAAAGTTTGGGATACCAATCTCTAATACCCCTGTAACCTACTGATCTACACTATATGATGCCATGGCTTATGTAAGTGAGACTAGTAGAGAAAAATGCAATCATAAGTAGCAAAAATTTATCCTAATAATAAAAGACTAGACCTATAGCTTTCATTAACAAATGATTGTGAAAATGATTTCGAATTGAGCTGAACTGCACTAAACTGAGTTTAAACCAAAAAATCAAACATGTTGCCGTTGAGTTGATTCTGACTCATAGCAACCCTACAGGACAGAGTAGAACTGCCCCTCAGGGTTTTCAAGGCTGTAATCTTTATGGAAGCAGACTGCCACTTCTTTCTGCTGTGGAATGGCTGGTGGGTTTGAACTGCCAACATTTCAGTTAGCAGCAGAGTGCTCAACCACTGAGCCACTGTGCTCTTTAAATTGAATTTAGGTGGTTAAAATGTGACATTAATGGGCCCTTTCTTAATTTATTCAACAATCTACTATTGAAAGGATATAAAACTGAATAAAATATAATCCTGACTTTCAAGGGGCCACTGGAAACCCTGGTGGTGTAGTGGCTAAGTGCTATGGCTGCTGACCAAGAGGTCAGCAGTTCGAATCCGCCAGGCACTCCTTGGAAAATCTATCAGGCAGTTCTACTCTGTCCTATAGGGTCGCTATGAGTCAGAATCAACTCGACTGCAGTGGGTTTGGTTTTTTGGGTTTGTCAAGGGGCCACTAAGGAAAGGGAAAAAGTGAGTTAGGAATTATAGTGAAGTGTAATTAGTGCTATGATGAAAATATGCATATGGAACCATGAGAATAAAAAGAAGGGTGCTAAATCATTGGCAGGATGGAGCAGAATGAGGAAAGACTTCCCCATGCAGGTGCTGAAAAGGAGTTTGAAGGATAATTTGACAGCAAGATGAACTGTGAAGAGTAGTGGGCGGAGAACTGTCCAAAAGAAACAGTGCAAAGATGAGAAATACCCTGAGGGCAACAGGCCAAGAGCTCGGAAGGCTATTGCATGCCAACCCTCCTGGCATATTAGTACAATTATTATTACTGTTCCTAAGCATTACCAAGCCTCCCCATAAAGACTTAATACAACTGTAACTTTATTGTAAATATATGTGCAAATTGTCCGTTACATTCATTCACATTTCACTAATTTATCATTGTACTACAATCCAGAACATATATTATGAACCACAAAACCTGTTTGAAGAAATTCCCCTTTCAATTTCAAAATAGTTTTTATAAATGCATTTTATTAGGAAAATTTAAATAACTGTCACCAGTTAGTTGTCTTTCATAAAATAATTCTGTATTTTTGTGGCTCCAGATAGAATCTATTCAGTTTGACACACATTTTAACTGTTAAATGTTATTTTTGCATTAAAATTCATAAAGTCAAGGAAAACTTCAATTCAATACAAGTTAGATGCCTTACCTCCCACCTGTCATCTACACAAAGCATATAATTTCCCTAAAATTATATAAAAATTAGCTAATTAAGATTTAATTTGCTAATCTTTACTCATTTAAACTAGTGACATATGCAAATTACCTGCTGAGCCCTTTAAAAGCTTTTCAGCAGATGATAAACAAAATTTCTTTTTAGTTTTTAAAAATGTAAAGAATTTGGTGATTGACACAACAGAGCAGAAGATAGTTGGATAAATACTTACTATAGTTTTATTAGAAGCACAAATTGGCATATTTATAAGAAGCTGATGAAACACACCCATAGGCATGCTAATTACACTTTCTCAAGGACCATAAGGCATTAGGACAAGAGGACAATAACAGTAGACCTCTAAGAAGAGAACACATTCCATTTCCCCTTTTATTTATAAATTCATGGGAATTGCTCTAGATTTTCTTAGATATTGGTTCAAGGTTTTGGGCCTGAAGATAAAAATTTTTGTTCAGTGAGAATCAAAAGAATATCTACTATACTTTCTGGGATATTCATTGAAATTACTTATCATTGAACTTCCCTGAGAAAGGCTCAGCCAATATTAATATAAATCCTTAATTCAATATGATTTCGGAATTTTTCTGGACCCTCATTACTCCAGTTCTTTTACTGAATCATTCATCGTTAAGACAACTGTTTTTATGTTGTGTAGCTGTGGACTGAAAAAGATGAAAGGTACATAGTGTGTGCGTGTGTGTGTGTCATAAAGACATCCAATGTTTGAATGTAATGGCAATTGATTTTTCAAATAGCTAAAATGCATAGGAGGATTAAAGAAATCACATTAAGTGTGTCCTAAATGAAAACCAGACAGGTTGTGGAATGACATTAAGCACATCATATATGAAGAAAGCAAGGGGTCACTAAAAAGAAAAGAAAGAAAGAAATAAAAGACCAAATTGGACATCAAAAGAGATTCTGCAACTTGCTGTGGAACGTAGAGTAGCTAAAGTGAAAGGAAGAAATGATGAAGTAAAAGAGGTGAAAAGAAGATTTCAAAGGGCAGCTAGAGAAGACGAAGTAAAATATTGTAATGACATGTGCAAAGACCTGGAGATAGAAAACCAAAAGGGAAGAAGACACTCAATATTTCTCAAGCTGAAAGAACTGAAGAAAAAACTCAAGCCTCAGCTGCAATGTTAAACAATTCTGTGGAGAAAATACCTAACAACTCAGGAAGCATCAAAAGAAGATGGAAGTAATATACACAGCCACTGTACCAAAAAGAATTCTTCAACATTCAACCATTTCAAGAGGTAGCATATTATCAGGAACTGATGGTACTGAAGAAAGAAGTCTAAGCTGCATTTCAGGCATTGATAAAAAACAAGATTCCAGGAATTGACAGAATACGAACTGAGATGTTTCAACAAATGGACGCAGCGCTGGAAATGCTCACTCCTCTGTGCCAAGAAATTTGGAAGGCAGTTACTTGGCCAACCGAGTAGAAAAGATCCATATTTCTACTCATTCCAAAGGGAGGTGATTCAAAAGAATGCAGAAGTTATCGAGCAATATCATTAATATCACACACATGTAAAATTTTGCTAAAGATCATTGAAAGGCGGCTTCAGCAGTACATCAACAGAGAACTGTCAGAAATTGAAGCTGGATTTAGAAGAGGACGTGGAACCAGGGTATCATTGCTGATGTCAGATGAGTTCTAGCTGAAATCAGAGGATACCAGAAAGATGTTTACCTGTGTTTTATTGACTATGTAAACAAATTCAACTGTGTGGATCATAACAAATTATGGATATTATTACAAAGAATGGGAATTCTAGAACACTTAATTGTGTTCATGAGGAACCTGGACATAGACCAAGAGGCAGTCATTTGAACAGAACAAGAGGACACTGTGTGACTTACAATCAAGAAAGGTGTGTGTTAGGGTTGTATCCTTTCACCACAGTTATTCAATCTATATGCTGAGCAAATAACCCAAGAAGCTGGACTATATAAAGAAGAATGTGGCATCAGGGTTGAAAAAGGCTTATTAACAACCTTTGATATGCAGGTAACACTACCTTGCTTGCTGAAATTAAAGAAGACTTGAAACACTTACTGATGAAGATCAAAGACCATAGTCTTCAGCGTGGATTACACCTTAACATAAAGGAAACAAAAATACGCACAACTGGACCAATAAGCCACTTTATGATAAATGGAGAAAAGATTGAATTTGTCAAGGATTTCATTTTACTTGGATCCACAATTAACATCCATGGAAGCAGCAGTTAAGAAATCAAAAGATGTATATCATTGGGCAAATCTGCTGCGAAAGACCCCTTTTAAGTGTTGAAAAGCAAAGATGTCACCTTGAAGACTAAGGTGTGCCTGACCTAAGCCATTGTGTTTTCAATGGTCTCATATGTGTGCAAAAACTGGACAATGAATAAGAAAGACCAAAGAATAATTGATGACCTTGAATCGTGGTGTTGGCAAAGAATATTGAATATACTATGGACTGCCAAAAGCACAAACAAATCTGTCTTGAAAGAAGTACAACCAGAATGCTCTTTAGAAGCAAAAGCAAGCATGGCAAGACTATGTCTCACATATTTTGAACATATTATCTGGAGGGGCAAATCCCTGGAGAAGTACATCATGCTTGGTAGAGAATCAGTGAAAAAGAGCAAGACCCTCAATGAGATGGACTGATACAGTGACTGCAAGGATGGATTCAAGCATAATAATGATTGTGAGGATGGTACAGGACCAGGCAGACAAGGCAGTGTTTCATTCTGTTGTACGTTGGGTCGCTATGAGTCGGAACCAACTTGACAGCACCTTAAACAACATATTTTGAGGATATGAAATGTTCTCATTTGTTGAGTGCATAATATAGAGCAAACACTCTACTAGGCATTTTGCATGCATTGTTTGAGAACAGCTTTGGACCTCCAACACACAGACCTCTAACGTAATAAATGCATGTTATTTTAAGCAACAAAGTTTGTGGTAATTTGTTACAGCAGCGATAGGAAACTAATGCAGCTATTTATTATTATAGCTACTATTACTACTTACAGAGAACAGAGTTATTTTACTACTAGTCTGGGAAAGCTCTATGCTTATGTCTGGAGATACTGGATGTCTGGTTTTGACTATTTAGCCAAGAAAGGGCAGTGAGATTTATCATGTGCTTGTTAAAAAAAAAAAAAAACTGAAACTCCCCTGGGGACCACTAGGGCAACCTTGTTTACTGATGGCTTTCACCTGGCACAACTGATTAAGCAGGGTGGCTTGGCTATGTATCAGAGGGGTATAAAAATATCCTGCTGGAAATTTCTACCTTGAGTTCCCCTGAAGCCAGTATTCACTGCACAGATCTTGGTGATTCAATCTGGAAACAAAAAGCTTCCATGTGTGAGTAAGGATCCTGGGGAGCTGAAGCCTGGATGTCTCTGTACAGATGATTCCTGCCTGCATTTTTTCTCTTACTGTACCATACCCTTTGCCTTTTTATGTGAGTTTCCTCAGTGGAATCTTACAAGTTCTTTCAAATATCCAAATTTCAGGAATGTTTGCCCTAGTATAATAACAAGTTTTGAAAGCTCTGCTTTTTTAATCAGGTTCTACAGATTGCACCAGCTAACACTATAATCTCTTGCCTAGAATAGAGATTCTAGGCTACTTTAAAAAGATTTGTAATTTAATGTGCCATTACCTGCACTAGGATATCAGTCTTTGCAATTATATTGCTTAAATGCTTACACACCCCAGAAGATTACTGTGAATGTCCTGTGCACTGAACAGTGTGAGCAACCTGCAAAATAATCAAATGGACTGACCCTATAAACAGACACACACACATGCACACACGCACATACACTCATGCACCCATGAACACAAATATGAAAATTCACAAGATAAAACTTTCAACATAATTTCTATCATTGTCTTGTATTTCATAATTATCCCTTCTTTCAAATGCTCATTAGAATGTTTCAGAGGACCCTCAAAACAATTGCCAGTGTGGCAGTCTAGCAAACATGCAAAGAGCCCACTTGCTATGAAGTGCATTTCATGTTACAGCGGCAAAGGGTATTCAACCAGAAATTAATCTTTTCGTGTTGTGACCCATATAACTGTGAAGTGAAGTGTGATCTTGACATTGGGAATCAGGGTTGCTTGCAATCAGGCAGGAATAATGCCATTCAAGTGACACCATTTTGTGAGGTTTCAATTAGTTCACACAATAGGGGGGCTTTATGATGACAGGAACATGAGTCAAACCAATATCAAGGGGTTATCAAAACGGAGTTGCTTCAACAAATCACACAACTACTCCCTCTTTGCTCATGAAGTTTAGATGTCTCTGTCTCAAGAGTTGATTAATATGGACTCTTGTGAGGTTTGGGTCTCAGCTGTTGAAGTCTGGTGATCTTTCATTTTTTATGCTTCCTCCTGTCACACAGGTTCCTCTCATCACGCAATAATGATCATCATGCAATAAAGTAAAGGACCCCTGCAGGATTAATGATCAGAGGGATGGAGTGGAGTACATAAGAGGAAGTTGCTGGTTATTATCCTTCATTGACCATTCATTCTTGAAAAATATACCCAAAGTCTTATTGCTCTTCTGAATTAAACAGCAGACACACAAAATAATCATTCATTTTTAAAATTTCTTATACATTAAATAACCAAGACATTTGGTCATATTAGATATTAAATAGGCTATGCCAATTTGCCATTTATGTTAATGCCTTCATTCACATGATGCATTTTTAACTGAGTGTTTGCTATATGCCAGTCATTGTGTTGGATAATATGAATACAACATGGATAATAACTCTAGCATTTATATTTAGATTTCATATATACCAATCTTCAGAATCACAATATAGGGTAAGTTCTAGAATTCTACCTGTAAGTAGAATTGCTGAAATGGCAATTTTAGTGAATTCACATCCTTAATTAAAGTATTTTACAAATCACGTACGTTTATTTTTAAGTGTGTATATGAAAACAGGATTTATAGTAAAGATAAAGTAAGCCTAATGATGGAAAGCCTGGTTAAATTGTGACATAACTTTTAATGGAATATTATGCAGCTATTATCATGTTTCTCAAGGACATTAATGACATGGGAAAATCTTCAAGATTAAATATTCAATTTTAAAGTAGCATATCAAACTGAATATGTATTATGATTCAAATTCCATTGAGAAATATATGCATAAAGAAAAGGCTGGAAAAAATAGACAACTGCAACTCCAGGGTGCCAGGATTTTGAAAAGCAATTTGGCAATAGGGATGTAAGTCTATAAAGATGTTTATATCATTGGACTCAGTAATTTCATTTCATCAGGGAATTTTTTTTATAATTTTGGAAATCAAGAAAATTTTAATGCAATTGGGTAATAGATACAATTTTTTGTAGATATTTAAAACAGCTAATGAATAATTTCAATGATACAGGACATAATAATAGAATATTGGTAATGAAACCATTGGGATGTTTTCATCCATGTGAACATCCAAAGGCATGCCAGTAGTATGACCTTGAAGATATGACTAAAGATTTAAACATACCCTTGAGATTTGAAGAATCATAATGAATATAATTTTAGTGTCTTGGTGAACAATGAGGTTCACCCTTAGTTATGAAAATTCAAGACAATTCTATTAAACTTGAACTTCTTTACAGCTCGGAGAAAGATTGTTTAATATCTCAGCCAAAGAAATGCAGAAGCTAATCAAGACATTTGGCAGACTGAGTAGGTTGAAAACTTCTTTGTCTAGATAAGGGATTTAAGCTACATACATTTTAAAGACTGTAAGACAAGACAAGCTCCTCTTTATCATGAAGTCCCTGACACAAGAGTGTAAGTAGGCTCAGTGTAGCCCAGCACAGTTCCTGGCATGACTTCAATTACAGCAATCAGCCAATATCTCTGCTCATTGTGCAAGCTGTATTGGCTGAGAAAGTTGTCCATCAAAATTGCTGAGGATAATGTAACTGTTAGTGAATGAACATTAAGAGTGAAAAAGTAAGAAAATTAAACTGAAACATTAAATATTTGGAGCTTAAAAAGGAAACTATGAATATTTTGAATTTTAAAGATTTAGAATATTTAATAGAATTTGGCCATTGGAGAAAACTTCTGCTTTCTGCTGTTGAATTGCCATGTATAATTCAGTAAATTTTCAAATTAGTTGTGACTTTTAGTGGAAATCAAGTTTATGTACAGTATCGGGACATTTAAGAGAACTAAAGATTCTTTATATCTGTGAATTTAACCCTCTAGATTTAAGCATATGGGAGGTTTTTTTTTTTTAAGTTGGAAAATTTGAGTTATGAAAAGTAGAAATCAAATACACTAAATTCATAAATGCAGTTCAAAATAACTGAAGAAACTTGAACTTCGTAATTGGAACCAAATGCTATCAAATGTACCCTAGAAATGAAATTTTAAAATATTCTAAATTATAAATTGGTGAAATGTTTATAAACTCAATTTAAAACTTAATGGAGAGCTAGGTTTATAGTGTATAATATTAACAATAATTAATACTAAAAAATACACCTCTGAATGATCACTTTTTCTGTGGCCCGAAAATCTGCTATTGAGGATGTTAAACAATTTACATAAACAACATGATGTGTTAACAGTAACGAATCTGAAAGAAAACACACCAGAATATACTGTTATTCTTCATTTCACAAGATTACATTTTTTAATAGTTTCTCAATTTTCCACAATCAACATATGATCTGAAAATATCAAAGATTAATCTTTTTAGAAGATTATATTATGATTTGTCTCTTTTTCCTAGAAACAAACATAGTGTCTAACCTCTAAAAAACAATTAAAGAATTAAAACATAAACTCTGGTATTCTTTAACTCAATTGTATTACATATTTTGCTGGGTTCAAACAATAGACTGCAATTATTTGCCTAAAAATAACAATAAAATGGCTATGGTTTATATAAATTGCAAAGCCATTTCATTAGTAGATTTACTGTCTTTATCAATAAACAGAATTTGTCCACAAGAGGCAGGTTCTGGGCTGGATTCCAAAAACTAATCCCAATTCTACAACCACTTTATCACAGCAGTAAATGTGAACCTGAGCAAGTGACCAAGCCCAGTTAGTATTTACTTCCCTATCGGCAAAATGGGAATAACACCATTTCACAAGACTATCAGCAACATTTAAAATAAAAAAAAAAAAAAAAAAATGAATTGACTATTTAAAAAAGATCCTATACATAGGAAAGTTTGTTTTGTTTTGATTTAACAGGTTCTTCATAGAAGTGTCATAGTGGTAGGAAACACGTCTCATTTTTACGAATTTTAAAATGTAGGCAGAAAGGCAAAGCATGCACTAAGAAAACAAACTAAGAGGGTGAGTGAATATGTAGTATAAATGGGCAGAATATGAAAGTGTTAAAGTGATTTTGAGGAAAATAAGGATGATTTCATTGTTTCGAATACCACAAATCGAGCGCTATGGTAAACATACAAAATCATATTGATCCACCGTAACCAAGTGAGAGAAGTTCCGCAATAGAAATGAGTGTATATGGGTTCTGTGCGTAGTTTAGAAGAACATTTAACTCTGGGTAGGTTACGAGTAACTTCATAGTGACATTTGCTCAGGGTTTTGAAGACTGAGGAGTAATCAGGTGGAAAAGAAGAGAAAAACGCTATTTTAGGAAAAGGGGACAACACTCGTAAAAGAGAAATATGGCATTGCTTAGCGTACTTGAAAATGTTTGTGATCCATTCTCCCACTAGTTGATGCTGAGCTGAGTTTCATCATGAAGGATCCTGTATCATTAAAAAAAAGGGGTGGACAAATTCCATGGAACACGAAGACACATTAGATTGGTGATGTGCACCTCAATATCTCCATTCTATGGTTATGTTTTTTTTCTGCTGTGTATCAACATGGATCGCTATGCAATGAAATATTAATGAAGAATCAGTATTATTTAAGGGAGGGTGATATAAAGGGAATATTGGTTTCCAGGCAAATATTTTTTACTTCAAGTACATGATATTTAAGGAAAAATAATGCTTTGAATTAAAAAAAAAAACCTATTATAGGTTTTTTTTTTTTTTTTTTAATGATTCTATAGTGAGGTATCTCATAATGACAGCAAACTTTTCAGTATCAAAAAGCTGGGACCACAATCTAAGATAACAAATTCCCAGCTTATACTACATCTTTTGCCTTTTCCCATAGTTCGCTTGTTTTTCCTTCAGTGTTTTCCTTAACAGCTTATGGTGTAGACAGAACTGCCTAGTAGTGCTTAGAATTCACTTGAAATCAATTAGAAGGAACAGAACTATTGTTCTTGACAGGTATATAACTGACACTTAAAATCACTCAGTAACACGTACAAAAAAAATCTGTAAACTAGCTTTTGGGAAGAAGGCAACCAAGAATTGCTGTTGTTAATTCTATTGCCAGTACCAACACTTTCATTTTTCTTATCTGTTCCTACACACGTTCTTACGTTTCCCTTGGGAATATAAACAGAAGGGAAAGAACTGCAAATTATTTACCTAGGATTTAAAAATGGTTCAGGAGGTGAGGTTATGCCAAATAATATTTTCATCTCAAAGAAAAAGATGGTACTGAGAAAGGAGTAGAGAGAGAGACTATTCAGGTGCTTGTTGTTGTTGTTCGGTGCTGTCCAGCTGGTTCTGACTCATTACAACACTATGTATAACAAAATGAGAAACTGCCTGGTCCTGTGCCATCCTCACAATTGTTTTTATGCTTGAGCTCATTATTGCAGCCACTGTAACAGTCCATCTCATTGAGGGTCTTCCTCTTTTTTACTGACCCTCTGCTTTACCAAGCATGATGTCCTTCTCCAAGGACTGGTCCCTCCTGATAACATGTCCAAAGTACACCAGACGTGGTCTCCCTATCCTTGCTTCTAAGGAGCATTCTGGCTGTGCTTCTTCCAGGACAGATTTGTTTGTTCTTTTGGCAGTCCGTGGTATAGTCAATGTTCTTTGCCAATACCATAATTAAAGTAATCAATTCTTCTTTGGTCTTCCTTATTCATTGTCCAGCTTTCACATGCACATGAGGGGATTGCAAATACCATGGCATGGGTTGGCTCACCTTCATCTTCAAAGTTGTGTTGTTGTTGTTAGATGCCATCGAGTCGGTTCCAACTCATAGTGACCATATGCACAACAGAACGAAACACTGCCCAGTCCTGTGCCATCTTTAAAATTGTTGTTATGCTTGAGCCCATTGTTGCAGCCACTGTGTCAATCCACCTTGTGGAGAGTCTTCCTCTTTTCCGCTGACCCTGTACTCTGCCAAGCATGACGTCCTTCTCCAGAGAGTGATGCCTCCTGATAACATGTCCAAAGTATGTAAGATGCAGTCTCGCCATCCTTGCCTCTAAGGAGCATTCTGGTTGTACTTCTTCCAAGACAGATTTGTTCCTTCTTCTGGCAGTCCATGGTATATTCAATGTTCTTCGCCAACACCACAATTCAAAGTCATCAACTCTTCTTTGGTCTTCCTTATTCATTGTCCAGCTTTCACATGCATATGATGCAATTGAAAATATCATGGCTTGGGTCAGGTGCACCTTAGTCTTCAAGGTAACGTCTTTGCTCTTCAACACTTTAAAGAGGTCCTTTGCAGCAGGTTTACCCAGTGCAATGCGTCCTATGATTTCTTGACTGCTGCTTCCATGGCTGTTGATTGTAGAACGAAGTAAAATGAAATCCTTGACAACTTCAATCTTTTCTCTGTTTATCATGATGTTGCTCATGGGTCCAGTTGTGAGGATTTTTGTTTTCTTTATGTTGAGGTGCAATCCATACTGAAGGCTGTGGTCTTTGATCTTCACTAGAAAGTGCTTCAAGTCCTCTTCACTTTCAGCAAGCAAGGTTGTGTCATCTGCATAACGCATGTTGTTAATGAGTCTTCCTCCAATCCTGATGCCCCGTTCTTCTTCATATAGCCCAGCTTCTCAGATTATTTGCTCAGCATACAGATTGGATAGGTATGGTGGAAGAATACAATCCTGGTCCACACCTTTTCTAATTTTAAACCAATCAGTATCCCCTTGTTCTGTCCAAACAACTGCCTCTTGATCTATGTAAAGGTTCCTCATGAGCACAATTAAGTGTTCTGGAATTCCCATTCTTTGCAATGTTATCCATAATTTGTTACGATCCACACAGTCAAATGCCTTTGCATAGTCAATAAATCACAGGTAAACATCCTTCTGGTATTCTCTGCTTTCAGCCAGGATCCACCTGACATCAGCCATGATATCCCTGGTTCCACGTCCTCTTCTGAAACTGGCCTGAATTTCTGGAAGTTCCCTGACCATATACTGCTGCAGCCGTTTTTGAATGATCTTCAGCAAAATTTTGCTTGCGTGTGATATTAATGATATTGTTCTATAATTTTCACATTTGGTTGGATTACCTTTCTTGGGAATAGGCATAAATATGGATCTCTTCCAGTCAGTTGGCCAGGAAGCTGCCTTCCATATTTCATGGCATAGATGAGTGAGCACCTCCAGTGCTGCATCCGTTTGTTGAAACATCTCAGTTGATATTACATCAATTCCTGGAGCCTTGTTTTTTGCCAATGCCTTCAGAGCAGCTTGGACTTCTTCCTTCAGTACCATCGGTTCCTGATCATATGCCGCCTCTTGAAATGGTTGAATATCGACTAATTCTTTTTGGTATAATGACTCTGTATATTCCTTCCATCTTCTATTGATGTTTCCTGCATCATTTAATATTTTCCCCATAAAATTCTTGCAATTCGAGGTTTGAATTTTTTCTTCAGCTCTTTCAGCTTGAGAAACACCAAGTGTGTTCTTCCGTTTTGGTTTTCCATTTCCAGCTCTTTGCACATGTCATTATAATACTTTACTTTGTCTTCTCCAAACTCAACGTTCCAGAGCAAGTTTCAGAGTCTCCTCTGACATCCATCTTGGTCTTTTCTTTCTTTCCTGTCTTTTCAATTACCTCTTGCTTTCTTCATGGATGTTGTTCTTGATGTCATTCCACAACTCGTCTGGTCTTCAGTCACCAGTGTTCAATGCGTCAAATCTATTCTTCAGGTGGTCTCTAAATTCAGGTGGGATATACTCAAGGTCATATTTTGGCTCTTGTGTACTTGCTCTGATTTTCTTCAGTTTCTTGAACTTGCATATGAGCAATTGATGGTCTGTTGCACAGTCAGCCCCTGGCCTTGTTTTGACCGATCATATTGAGCTTTTCCATTGTCTCTTTCCACAGATGTAGTCAATTTGATTTCTGTGTGTTCTATCGGGCGAGGTCCACGTGTACAGTTGCTGTTTCTGTTGGTGAAAGAAGGTATTTGCAATGAAGTCATTGGTATTACAAAATTCTGTCATTCAATCTCCAGCATTGTTTCTATCACCAAGGCCATATTTTCCAACTACTGATCTTTCTTCTTTGTTTCCAACTTTTGCATTAACATCACCAGTAATTATCAATGAATCTTGATTGCATGTTCCATCAATTTCAGACTGCAGCATCTGATAAATATCTTGTATTTCTTCATCTAGGACCTAGTGGTTGGTGCATACATTTGAATAATAATCATATTAACTGGTCTTCCTTGTAGGCGTATGGATATTATCCTATCACTGACAGCATTGTACTTCAGGATAGATCTTGAAATGTTGTTTTTGGTGATGAATGCAACACCATTCCTCTTCAAGCTGTCATTCCCAGCATAGTAGACTATATGATTGTCCAATTCAAAATGGCCGATACCAGTGCATTTCAGTTCACTAATGCCTAGGATATCGATGTTTATGCATTCCATTTCATTTTTGACGATTTCTAATTTTCCAAGATTCATACTTCGTACATTCCAGGTTCTGATTATTAATGGATGTTTGCAGCTGTTTGTTCTCATTTTTAGTCGCATCACATCAGCACATGAAGGTCCCGAAAGCTTTACTCCATCCACGTCATTAAGGTCAGCTCTACTTTGAGGAGACAGCTCTTCCCCAGTCATCTTTTGAGTGCCTTCCAACCTGGGGGGCTCATCTTCCAGCACTATATCAGACAATGTTCTGCTGCTATTCATAAGGTTTTCACTGGCTAATGCTTTTCAGAAGTAGACTTCCGGACCCTTCTTCGTAGTCTGTCTTGAAAGCTCAGCTGAAATCTGTCCTCCATGGGTGACCCATCTTTGTTTTTTAACACTTTAAAGAGATCTTTTGCAGCAGATTTGCCCAAAGCAATGTCTCATTTGATTTCTTGACTGCTGCTTCCATGGGCATTGATTGTGGATTCAAGTAAAATGAAATCCTTGACAACTTCAATATTTTCTCCTTTTACCATGATGTTGCTTATTGGTCCAGTTGTGAGGATTTTTCTTTCTTTATATTAAAAAAAAAAAAAATTAAAAAAAAATTTTATTTTTATGTTAAGGTGTAATCGATACTGAAGGCTGTGGTCTTTGATGTTTATTAGTAAGTGTTTCAAGTCTTCTTCACTTTCAGCAAGCAAGGTTGTGTCATCTGCACATCACAGGTTGTTATTGAGACTTCCTCCAATCTGGATGCTGCACATGGGGACTTAACAGTGTGAAAGTCTCAGGTAATTTCTTTTTTTTTTGTATTTGTTTTACTTTTTTCCAGGTTTATTGAGATATAATTTATATATAATTTAACCATTTAAAATGTATGTTTCAATGTTTTTTTAGTATGTCTACAGTGTTGTGAAACTACCATCACAATCTAATTTTAGACCATTTTCAGCCCTCCTTAAAGAAACCCAGTGCTCATTAGCAGTCAGTCCTATGCACCTGCCCCGCCCCAACATACGTATACATTCTCCGACCTAAAGCAAGGACTTCTCTTTCTGTCTCTCTATATTTTGCTATAAATTTCATATAAATGGAATTACAATATGTGGTACTTTTTTACTTGCTTATTTCACTTAGCAGAATGGTATCAAGGATCATTCAGGTTGTATCAGTACTTTATTCTTTTTTATTGCCAAATAATGTTTCATTTTATGTTTATACTACATTTTATCAATTCATCATTTACATTTGTTTTGTTTCCACTTTTTGGTGATTATGAATAATGCTGCTATGAACATTCATACACTAGTTTTTGTGTATACAAAAGTTGTCATATATCCATTGGGCACATACCTAGGAGAAGAATTGTTGAGTAATACGGTAACTTCAGGTTTAAATTTTTGAGGAACTGCCAAACTGTTTCCAAAGTAGTTTCACCATTTCACATTCCCATCAGCAATGTATGAGACTTCCAGTTTCTCCACATCCTCACTGCCACATGTTATTGACCATTGTTTTGATTATAGCCATCCAAGTGGGTGTAAAGTGGGTTTTTATTACAGCTTTGATTTTCATTTTTTTCTAATGATTAATGATGTTGAACATCTTTTCATGTACCTATTCAAGATTTTTATATCTTCTTTGGAGAAATATCTATTCAAATTAGTTGCACTTTTAGTAATTGTATTACCTTTTTATTATTGAGTTGTAAAAGTTCTTTATAGATTTTAGGAAAAAGTCTATTGGATACATGATTTGCACATATATTCTTCTGTTCTATGGATTGTCTTTTTCACTTTCTTGATGGTATCATTTATAAAAAAAAGTTTTTAATTTTGATGAAGTCTAATTTATCTATATTTTTTATTTTGCCACTTGTGATTTTGGTATTATATCTAAGGACCTGTTGCCTAACTCAGGGTTACAAAGATTTACTCCTATTTTTTCTTCTAAGACCTTTATTGTTTTAGCTCTTACATTTAAGTATATGATGCATTCTGAGTTAATTTTTCAAATGATGGGTGGTAAGGATCCAATGTCATTGTCTTTCATGTGGTTATTTAGTTGTTCCAGAGTCATTTGCTGAAGAGACAAATTTTTCCTCCACTAAATGATCATGAAACCCTTATCAAAAATCAATCAACTACAAATGGAAGGGATTATTTCTGGACTCTCAGTTATATTCCATTAATCTTTATGTCTATCCTTATACCAGTACGACACTGTTTTATTACAGTAACTTTTTAGTAAATGTTGAAATTAGGATATGTGAGTCCTCCAACTTTCTTCTCCTTTGTCAAGACTATTTTGGCTATTCTGGATACCTTGTATTTCCATATGAATTCTAGGATTTGTTAATTTCTGCAGAAAAAAAAAGTCAACTGGGATTCTGATAAGGATTATGTTGAATCTGTAGTTTAATTTGGACAGTAATGCTCTCTTAACAACATTAATTCTCCTGATCCATGAACATGGCATAACTTTCTATTTATTTAGATGTTTTTTACTTTCTTTCAGCAAAGTATTTTAGTTTTTAGTGTGCAAGTCTCATACTTTTGTTGAGTTTATACCTAAGTATTTTATTATCTTGGATGCTATTATAAATTGATTTTTTTTTAATTCCATCGTTAGGATGTTCATTGCTATTGTTTAGAAATAAAATTAATTTTTGTATATCGATGTTGTATTCTGCAATCTTGCTGAAATTGTTTACTAGTTCTAATAGTTTTTTAGTTGGTTCTTTAGGATTTTCTCTCTATAAAATCCTGTCATCTTTGAATAGAGTTATATTTACTTCTTTCTTTGAAATCTGGTTCCCTTTTATTTCTTTTTCTTACCTAATTGCTCTGGTTTGAACCTCTATTAAAATCTCACATACAAGTAATGAGAAAGAATATCCGTATCTTAATCCCAATCTTAGAGGAGAAAGCAATCAGTCTTTTCCATTAAGTATGATGTTAGCTATGGTTTTTTCATAGATGAGTTTTATCTAATTGATGACATTATCTTCTATTCCTCTTTCTTTTTTTGTTTATGCTATGAAAAAGTACTGAATTTGTCAAATGCCTTTTCTGTGTCTATTGAGATAGGCATGTATTTTTGTCCTTTGTTCTACTAACATAGTGTATGACATTAACTTGACTTTTAGATGTTAAATCAGCCTTGCATTTCTGGGATAAATCCCATTTAGTCATAGTGTATAGTTGCTTTTATATATTGTTTGATTAGGTTTGTTAGTATTTTGTGTACAATTTTTATGTCTATATTCATAAGGGATATTGGTCTGCATTTTTTCTTTTCTCATGATGTCTTTGTCTGGTTTTGTTATTAAGATAATACTAACCTCCAAATGAAGATTTAGGAGGTGTTCCTTTCTCTTCTATTTCTTGGAAGAGTTTGTAAAGAATTAGTATTAATTTCTATGAGTCAAAATCGACTTGATGGCAATGTTACTTTCTATTTCTTCTTGATACAGTTTTAATAGTTTTGGTGTTTGTATGAATCTGTTAATTTCATCTAATTTAGCTCACTTTTTGGCATATAGTTGTTCATAGTATTTTCTTGTTGTTGTTAGGTGCTGTCGGGTCAGCTCTGATTCATGACCACCCTATAGGACAGAACAGAACTACCCCATAGGATTCCTAGCGGGTGGATTTGAATTGCCAACCTTATGGTTACCAGCCAAGCCCGTAACCGCTACACCACCTAAGTTAGGTACATTCATGATGTTGTGAAATTGACTTCATTTTTGAAAGAGTTTTTCTGGATATTAGATTCTTACTTGACTTTTTTTTTTTTTTCTTTTAGCACTTTGAATATATTGTGCCTATCTGGCCCCCATTGCTTCTGTTGTGAAGTTAGCATTTAATCTCATTGATATTCCCTTGAATGTGGGAATGAATATTTTTTTCTCTTTCTTTTGCTTTGTCTTTCAGCATTTTTACTGTAATATGTTAGTTAGGAATGTGAGAGGAAAAACATGAAATTAAAAATGAACTGTGCAAAACTAAAACAGAACTTAAAGATTTGAAAAATTCTGTTGTACAAACTAAGGACACATGTCCTAGAATGTTCACCAAGGAAGTGGCTATGCAATCTTTTGTTAAAGAGACTAAGCCTGTGCCTGATGCATTTGACCAACTACCACACAGAAAACCCATCAGCCTAGCCTGAAAGGGAGAGAGACAGAGCTAAAGGAAAGAAAACTGTCTACCTCTTAGAATTCTACAGGCAGGAAACAGACCAAAGAAGCTACATCTGTTGTCTTCCAAGAAAAGAAAAGAACCGTCCCTGGAGCAGTGCTGAAAGAAGCCCAAGAGCTATGGCCTCCTGGGTTTCAAAGGGTCAGATCGCCACCAACTTGGTTCTGGAGTGTGAGGCTACCATTCTCATTGCCCAAGAGGATGGGACACTGCCCAAAGCTGAAGAGGATATGACAAAGGTGTAGAAGAACGGAGCCTGCCATTGCTGGGGGTTGGGGTGGGGGTTCACCACGCAGATGGACTAGGAGAATGGGACTGCCCAAAGCTAAAGGAGTGGAGTTATCATCCCAGGGGCCTGGAAGGCAGAGCTGAAGCCCAGAGCTGAGGGATCTGAACCGAAAATCTAGAGCACATAGCCAGTATTCAGAGTCTGGAGGGCAGGGTCATTGCCCAGATGGTCTCAGAGAACAGAGGGTTATCATCAAGCTTTGAGAACTAATGTAATTTACTCTGCTGAGTTTTGGACTTGCTTGGTGCCTATTATGCCTTCTTTCCCTCCCATGTCTCCCATTTATAATGGAAATGTTCCCTATATGCCTGTTCTAACATTCTACTTTGGAAGCAGATAACTTGTATTCTAGATTTTTCATGTACACAGATGAAGAGGAGTTTTGTCCCAGGCTAGGATATGCCTAAAGTCTCACCCATATTTGATTCAGATGATTTCTGAAGATGAGATTTGGGACTTGGAGTTGATTTAAGATTTTTGGGATGATTTATTGGGGTTAATGTGTTTTGCATGTGGAAGGATCTATATAAATTTTTTTTCCGGGGGGAGGGAAGGAATGTTATAGATTGAATCGTGTCCCCAGATATGTGTGTTGTAAATCCTGGACACTGTGCCTGTAGTTATGATCCCATTTGGGAGTGGATTTTCTTTGCTATGCTAATGAGACAGTATTAGTGTAGAGTGTCTCTTATGTCAATCTCTTTTGAAATATAGAAGAGATCGTCGAACAAGCAAACAGGAAGCAGAGGTAGGGGAAGATAGATGCTGTGCCACATGGAGAGCTCCAGGAAACAGAAGCTGAAGAGGCAGGGACCTTCCCCCAGAGCCAACAGAGAAAGAAAGCCTTCCCCTAGATCTGGAGCTCTGAGTTCAAATTTGCAGCCGCCTAAGCTGTGTTTTTTTTTAAGCTGTGAGAAAATATGTTCATTAAAACCACTCACTTGAGTATGTCTGTTGTAGCAGCACTAGATAAAAAAAAAAAAAACCCTTCCATAATCTGGCATCTACTTATTTATCCTTTCTCAAGTATCATCATTTTCCCCTGTCACTTAAGTCCCTGTTATAGGTGAACTATTTACTGTCTTTTTAATTAATACATTGGTTCATACATTCATTTCTTTCTACACCTCATTTATCATCCTTGAAGAGATGCCTTTCTTCTTTAGTAGAACTCAGGCATGTCATTCAGTATCCACCTCAAGCATCAACTTCTTTGTGACCCAGCAAAGACAATCACTCCTTTCATTATTTTACCATAATACCTTATATACACCTCCTGTAACAAATAGTTAAAATTCCATTTCCTTGCAACAAAAGCTCCTTGAAAAAGGGAAATTTCCTACTGGCTTAACAGTTTGTCTTCTACATAAGAGGTATCGAGGAAATGTTTGTTGCATTGTACAGAACTGAATTAAGAGTTACAAAAACACAGGTCAAAAATAAAGGTTGAATTAATATTGAGTACATGTAAATACTCTGCTAAATTGGTAAGCCAAAATAATTACATTTTTTCCAGGTCATTGGATCAGAATGGAAAAGAACATAGATTTCACACTGGGAGAGCACTTGCGCTCTTTATTGTTCCTAAATCCAATACTCTATCTCTGAGCCTGAATTTATACAGATCCTCTACCTTAGAAAGACAGCACGACCTGCCCCCTCCCACTTGCCCATCCTCATCTTTTGCTCCTACCTCTTTCATTTAATGTTCCAGCAACACCAAATTATCTCTTTCACTTCCTTGAATCTCTGCTACCTCTGCCTGAAATATTGTCTACCTCCATTCTAAGCTTATTCACCCGGCAAACATGCAATTTATTCCTTGAAGCTCAGTTTAAGCTACTTCATCCGTGAAGCAGTTCCTCACTTCGACAAGCGGGTATAAGGAATTCTTCAGATGTGTTTTGATGATTATACTGTAATGTACTGAGCATCTATGTAAGTTCTTTGAGGTCATGGAATGGGCTATTTCACTTTTGAATTCTCAGAACATATAACACGGTTCCTGGCGTACACTGAGGGCTCAGTAAATATTTGTGAAATTAATGAAAAAATTCATTAACAGCAAGATTTTCTTATTTTATTTGGTTGGTTTCCCAACAAAATAAAAACCGACCTTATCATTAAAAAAATTACTTCTTCCTTTTAGGTGAAAGTTAAGTGCATTGGTAGTATAAAAGAAAGGGGAAAAAATGACTGAATACAATTATTCTAAAGTTAAGTAATACCATTAGGAAGACCGTTCCTATTTGGGGAGTACTGAAGACATGTCATTAAAAAGCTCAAATTGCAGAATGTCGACAAAGAAGGGCTTGGGGAGCATTTTTCATTGTTTAGTGTTTCCTACATTGGTATATAAAAAAGGGAAATGCTATACAGTATTTAAGATAGTTTTTATGAGCACACATTAATAACTATTCCACAAATATCCAGTAAATGCAAAATACTATCACTTTTACCAGTAAATCAACTTGAATACTAACTGATGGGGGTGAGTTGGGGTTGGAATGAGGGTTGAATATTTATTAGAAATTAATGAAAGGAGATTTTGCCATCCGTTTTTATAAAATAGGAAAAAAAAACATTATAAATACTTAGTACTGATATTATTTAATATAATAATTTACTTTGGCAGTCAAATTGGGCCACAGACTAATATATCACATTGAACATGGCTTCCTTATATTTAAGTTTGTTTTTTTTTTTTTTTGGTTTATATTTGAATTATGGAGCCCTGCTGGTACAGTTGTTAAAACGCTCATCTGCTAACTGAAAGGTTGAACCCACCACCCACTCCTCGGGGGAAAGGTGTGACAGTCTGCTTCTGTAAAGATTACAGCCTTGGAGACCTTATGAGGCAGTTCTACTCGTGATGTCTTTGTCTGTGAGTCAGAATCACCTCGGTGGCAAAGGGTATATTTTGTTTAACCATCCCCTTATGGTTGGACATTTAGAGGTTTCATCTTTGTCTATAAGTTTTTTCCATACTCATTATTTTGAGTATTCTTAATGTGTTAAAAAGTTAGAAGTCATACTTGAGAGATATGAATGAACATTCAAAAATAATGAAAATGTTTATAGAATGATTTACAAAGCAAGATTAAGGTAAAGATGGAAAATATAAATACATAAAATGGACTAAAGAAGATATGACAATATGTTAATAAGAATGGTAAACTCTGGATAAGATTACGAGTATATATTTTCCTTACTCCTACTTATTGATGACTTACTATTTCTGAGGCACTGTGCTCAGTGCCTCATTTATTATCTGACTTAATACTTACAACACCTCAGTGAGGTATTATTATACCCACTTTACAGATAGAAAACTGAGGCTTGCAGAGATGTATAAACAACCTAAGGTAACAAAGCTAAAAAACGACAATGCCAAGATTTTAAGCCAGTGTACTCTGTTACCTTTCCATCATTTTTTCTGTACTTCCAAAATTTCCACAACAGTATTGTTTCCTGTTATTATCTAAGATTAAAATTCGAGTTTTGCCATTAATGTCCCTTTTTTTTTTTTTAAAGACATTGTCTCTGAACATATATGCCATCTATAATGTCTATTTGTCTCATGAGCAGAAAAACTAGTTTTTGAAGTAATGACCCTTTTCTCCACCACATTAGTTGAGACTGTAAACAATTAACCTCATAGTTCAGCACTTTTCCAATTGGTCCAAAAGCTCACGTATCAATGTAACAGCCAGCCAATGAAAGAAACCTCTATACCCTTTCAAACACTGGTACCCTTTCTCACCTTTTCTGATTAATTTATATCACCCTTCTAACCTTCCACTCTGTAACTGCTGTCAGTACCAAAAAAGAGCTCCCCTGCTTTTCTAATAGGTAGCTTCGAACCTAATAACCATATGTGGTTTTTCAAAGAGGTTGGGTGATAAGCAGGGGTTGTGATGTTAATTTAGTGTGAAAAGGAAGTTCACATATAACAAGTACTTAGATACTATTGATCAGAAAACCAGGCATTGTCACCTAGACCCAGGGCTGCCATGCCTAATAAAAAAAATTATCTGTATACATTCTTTTTTTTTTTCCCTTGTGTTACAAGTAGAAAGAGCATGAGCTTCAGAGTTAGACAGGTTTGAGAATAAGTGCAGTTACCACTGTTTATAAGCTGTATGATTTGGGATAGATTAATTAACCTTACTGACCTCTGTTTCCTATTCTAAGAAATGAAGATAATGACATTGACATGGCAGGGTGGCCACCAGGGTTACACCCAATATTATATGTGAAGTGTCTAGCAAAGTGCCTGGCATCATTGTTGCTAAATAAATGTTGCTTTTTAACACATTGTCATTTCAATATTATAACCCACTCACCAAACGACTTTAAGGGCTGATGCCCACAGTCTGGTCATGGGAGGTGAGTCTCAACGTCCAACAAAGAAAGCAGTGCGACTAAACACTAGATCACCCCTAGACCCTCATCTAAACATACAAAAACCTGGCAACCATGGTTCAACCATCTCAGGAAGGATATTGGAGGATTTTCCTTTGGTAAACTGACCATTCCATTCATGTACACACACACACACACAGAGTGAAATGTGGATATTCAGAGGTGCCCTAACCAGATTGTCAGGACCACCAGCAAATAATAACCATGCCATATATACAGAGTTTTAGTTTTAAAACTATGTGCATAAATTATATGTATTATAAAATTAAAAAAAAATAAGTTGCTCAGAATATCAAGTTATTTGTAGCCAATACTAATAAATATTTAACTATAATTAGGCCACTTTTAAGCGCTCTTAAATATTAACTTTATAAATACAAAAGCAAAAGCCACGGTGAGACCTTTCTTCTGTTGTTGCTACACTTCTGATGCAGTCATTTTTTTTAATATATCTTGATAAATCTATTTACATGCCAAAGGACTTTTGAAGGAGAGTTTTTATTTCCTTTCCCACATTACACCTGTACAAGTTAAACAATCACATATGTTCTCCACTAGCACCTCCTGGAAACCCTGGTGGCGTAGTGGTTAAGAGCTACGGCTGCTAATCAAAAGGTCTTCAGTTTGAATCCAACAGGTGCCTCTTGGGAACTCTATAGGGGCAGTTCTACTTCGTCCTGTAGGGTCACTACAGGTTGGAACAGGAACGGTGTTTTTGTTTTGGGGGTTTTTTTTAGAACTTCTTGAGGTTATTTTTTAAGTTATATTTTTAATGTTTACTGGTCTAAACTTATTAATTTCTCTCATTAATGTCCATGCTTTTGAATGAAAATACCAAGATAAAAGATATATACTTGACTTTGTAGTTAAATTATCATTGTAATAGTGCAGTGGTTAAGTGCTCAGATGCTAACAGAAATGAAGGTTTGAAACTACTACCCACTTAATAGGAGGGTGGTATGGAAATCTGCTTCCGTAAAGATTTATAGCCTTGGAAACCCTATGCGGCAGTTGTACTCTGTCCTATAGGGTTCCTATGTGTCGAAATTGACTCAATGGCAATTTTGTTTTTCCTACTACAAAAGTGATTCAATAATAAGTGGTGATGTCAATTCAACAAGCCAGCATACATTTCTGTTTATGTTGGCAAGGTGCTTCCACAATCAAAATGTAATTTAGTTCTCACAACACAGCCTTGTCACATGATGTATAAAAACTTCTTAAGGTGAAGATAAATGGATGATTTTACCACACACTGAGGTGTGTATTAACATTGTCCCCATTTTACAGTAATGGGAAAAGACTTAAATAATTCATAGATATCCAAGGACTATTCTTACAAAATTGTGTTTAGTTAAAAAAGAACTTGTACCACTTAAATGGCAATATTTAAGATGAATTATAACATCTATCAGAGGAACATGGTACAAAGGAACACTGACCTCCTTTGCCAAGAAAACATGGAATTAATTTTCTCTCAGGTGCTGTCACTACATTACCTTTCGAACCCCATAAGAATGGGTGGGAGGAGGGGAACAAGGGTAACAATATTTGAGTGTACCTGAAGCACTGTAACTCTGGAAAAAATGTGCAAAAGATATCTCTAATTTTATGGTTGTCAAATGAAGACCAATAATGGTCCACTTAGGTCCACCTCATGGTCACTGTCAGTTTTCCATCCAACTGTACCATGGTAACCATTGGGCCTAAAGCAGTGAGGGCAGTAGGAAGGGCATGACCTTGTAAATCAAAACACTCCCAATTCTGAACCCCAGTTTCGTCATTTGGAAATGATGCAAATTTAAGATCATTGTAACAACTCTGTGAACCTCAGATTTCTTATCTTCAAATTGGGCATAATGTGCAATTATTATGAGAACAGAATGAGATTGTTCATTTAACAAATCTAACACAGGATCTGGAGCACATCTGTATTCATAATATTTCCCTGAGGAAAACTCAAAAAGATGGGTTTGAACTTTGGGGGAAACTTGTAAGATATTTATGTAACATCCACCTCAAATGGGTTTGAATGATGAGAATGAAATTCTCTCCACACAAAAAGGTATTCAGTTTCCAAAGGGGGGGATTTTTCAGAAATCTACTCCTAAAAGTTAAATTCTAAGTGAGATAAGTACTGAGGAGGAAACAAAGTAATTGGACCTAAGCCAAATGAATGAAGATATCTTGAGATAGAGAGGTAGCCTGAATTTCCCATCTCACACATAAGAAACCTGAGATTTGGAGTCACTAAATAGCATTTCCAAGATCAGAGTGAATGGTAGAGCCAGGACTGGAACCCAAGATGGCTAACTGCATACTCTACTCTTTCTATCAGGGCCTGTTATTATTTCAAAGATTCTGTTTCCTCACCCATGATGTGAATGGATTGGACTTTAGTCCAAAGGAACATCACTTTTGAATGGGCCCTGAATCATGTAATAGTTACTACTTTGGTAAGACAGACATATTGGATAACATAGTGTTTCTTGAGTTGGAAAGCCAGATTCAAATCCTGGATTTTTCTGTCTCTTTGACCTTGGGCAAATTAGGTAACTATTCCTAAGGTTTAGTTATCTTATCTGAAAACCAAAACCAAAATCAAAAAACAAAATCGGAACAATAATAGCTAATACTCCGGTCTTTGTGATAACTAAATGCAGTAACATCTGTAAAGTATGTAACACCATGCCTCGCATATACTAAACACTGAAAAATCGTAGCTTTTTTTATGGTATGCTTTGCAATATTCTTCTCAATTCCTTTTATCTTTCAATTTAAGGAAAAAATGTCCTTAGTTGCTTAGAGAAGTGCTAAATGAAGTTTTTGCTTCAGGTCAATGGAACCAAACTCTGGACCATCTTGTGGGTACTTTGGACTTGGTTTTAAATTTCATTTGTTCCACAAAACCTTTAAGCATGGTCCTGGGGGTTAAAGTGGCAATGACGGAACATAATGGGTGGTTGGAGTTCCACAGTGCTTCTCTTCCTATTTACATACATCAGAAAGCACGGGCTTGGTGGCTGAGAAGTTCCAGTGAAAACTACTCATCACATCATTATTGAAAGCTCTTGACACATACGTCCAGGGGCATTAAAAGAAATGAAAAAGGTTGCCCATGCTTGTCTGAAGTAAATAAGTACAAGGACCTTGGAGGATTTTTCTGAGTCACTAAAGTGGTTTTTAGAGGGCTACATTTGTATTTGTCTTTATGTTTTATTGCATTTACATCTGATCACAGCCCCTACAGGTGTGGCTACATGCTCCATGTAGTCCAGCTAGTGAACTAGAAAAAGGCTCCCTGCATAGCCATCTTTTAACACTCACTCACTTTTTTTTTTTTTCCACACTCTTTTTTTCTGGCCTCTCAGGGGATCATTTTCTTTTGCACTTGAAGCAGCTTTTGTTAAGTGGCCTGGAAGTAAGATTGTTGAGCATCCATTTCAGCAAAATTAATCCAGGAGTGAAAATGCCAAAAGGGAACCAGTTGTTCCTATTTGTACCCTTTCCTCAGTGGCCTGAAGGAGAAAGAAAAGTACTTCCAGCAAGCCTCCCCTGAAACTGTGCTGACGGTTATGAAAGCCCCCATCTTCCAATCAAAGCCATCATCAAAGCTGAAGAAAGGCGAATCCTTAACAAGCAGGAAACTTAAATCTTACAAAGGAAAAAAATGGGTCGCATATCTCATCAGTCACTAGCAAAAGTGCAATTGAATTCTGCAGAATTTATATAAGGAAACCAATGATGCAGAGGAAATCAAGAAAAAATAATTCATGAAGTGCTTACAACGCACACACTGACGAAGCCATGGGGGATCCAAGTGATGGCTTTGGAGTCAGAGAATGAGGCCTGAGAGGTCACTTCCCTTATTTCACATTTGTGAGGCTTTGGGCAAGTCACTCTCTGAGCTTTGATTTTCTCATATCTAAATGAGAATAATAGTAACGTGATGTACAGGAATTGGGTGGAAAAAATACGAGAGGTTTACTTTGAAGAGAACACATTCATGAGAAAGTTGGCACATAGAGGAGAACATATTCTGGAGTGGTTTGTGCTGTAACAGATTTTGAGATTGATATAAAGCCTCCATGTATCTCTCTCTGTCTTCTCTCTGTAGACTCAAGCATTTTGCTTACACTATGCTGAGACCATTACTGTTTTTCTTCTTCCTGCAAAATTTTGAGCTCTTTTAGGACAAGGGCCATGATTGTCACTTATCTGGCTTTCTATTCACAGCACTTTCATAGTGCTTGACGTGGTACAGCCACTTAATAAAACTAAATTGATGTATATATTAAGCACTGTATAAATGAATATACTTTGTTTTGTTAAAATAACAGAACTTTAGAACTGCAAGGAGAGATCTGGGGTCATCTATTTGATGCTTTTCTGACACATAAGGTTGCTGCAACCAATAGAGATTGTCTGATCCGAGGGTACACAGTGACTTTGAGGTAGGTCCAGAATTAGAATGCCTGTCTCCAGCCCCCTGAACACTGTGCTTTTTCTGCCACATCACACTGCCTCCCTTCACTGTACTTCTTTTTTATTCACATGTCAGAAAACGAGGGGTCAAAGTTTGTTCTTTTTCTTTTAAAGAGTTGGTATAACTGATTTTATTCTTTTACTCTTCTTGGAAAAAATCTTTTTTTTTTTTTTTACTTTAGATGAAGGTTTACAGAACAAACTAGCTTCTCATCACAGCTAGTACACACCTTGTTCTATGACATTGGCTAACGGCCCCAAGACATGTCAACACTCTCCCTTTCTCAGAAGAAATCTCTATAAAGCAACTACAATCTTTACAGATAAATTTTACTAGGTGAACTATGTTCTGGGAATGTTTAAATTCCTTTTCACAGAGTGTGTTTTGACAAAGCACATGGACCAGAGATCTGACAAAATGTTGATTCCAGACAAAGAGAAGCTAGTGTTTTCTAATAAAACCTATAAATGCATTAAAAAAAAAAAAGCAGTGGTATATTTTAGGACTTGGCTGTGTTATTTTATAATAAATACATATTAGAAATCTTCACTGGCTGGTAAAAATAATTTCATAACCGATCTTAAAATATTTATGGAATTGAAATCATGAATTCCCATTTTCACAGTAAACCTATAAAACACTTGTTGCCATTGAGTCAATTCTAGGTCATAACAACCGGACTGAACAGAGTAGAACTGCCCCATAGGGTTTCCAAGGGGCAGCTGGTGGATTCGAACTGCCCACCTTTTTGGTTAGCAGCCTGAGCTCTTAACCACTGCACCCCATAAATCATTAGCTTAGATATGACTGATTTTTGATAAGTATGAGTAAGAAAAGCTGATGTTTACCTTAAAATTGTTCTAGAAAATAGAGCTGCTAAGCAAGTTTCCATATGGATAATATTGCCAGAGTAGTGGCTAAATTCATTAGATGAAAGTTTATTCTGTCTCCTTAGCTATAACATCAGTTTGGGGGAGAACTCCTTGTGTTTGAGTTTGGGTCTGTCTTTTAGTAACTGTAACTTGGGACAACTTAGTGGACTTAACTAAGCATCTATTTACTCCTCGGTAAAATGGGAATAATACCAGTGCCTACATGCCTCACAGAGTGGCTTTGAAACATAAAGCACAGAATATACCCTTCTGGTAAATAGAAAGATGCTTAGCCTCAGCACAGACTATGCTATGTTTATCAGCAACAATAATATGATAATGATTACAAATTATTATCTCTCTTTAAGCAAATTTAGCACTGCCATATGTGTTTGCTTGTTTTATGCTTCTGGGATGTACTTGAAAATATCAAAACTATAATTTACAACATACTGCTTAATTCAGAATTGTGACCCATTTACACTAGCCCATCTCGTAATTATTTATTAGTGAGGTTTTTCCCATGTCTGGAATATACCCCAATATGAACTCCTGTAGTAGACAGAATTATTACTGAAAATATCTGTTGCCTCCCCTTGGGGTGACTCTCCCTGAGGAAGTATTGCACATCCTTGTGCTTGTGTATGTAGACATTACTGTGTGATTTGCTTTGACCAATAAAATGTGGATGAAAGTAATGTAAACCACAGAAGAAGCTTTGAGTGCAAACTCATTATTTTCAGTCTCTTTTTTTCCCTCTGCCACTAAGCTAGCAACATCCCAGATAGAGGCTGCTTTGTCAACACAAGTCCCAGAAAAACACAGATGCACATGGCCCGTAATGACATACGATACAAACAAAATATGAAGTTTTAAATCTTAAGCCATTCAGATGTTGGGGTTATTTGTTATCACAGCATAATTGAGCCTGAGCTGACTAAAACATCTTTATAGAATACAGAACTGCTCATGCCACTCTAGCCTTAGAACACTTCATCATCACCAGTGGTATGATGTCCACATTCCTTAGCTTAACATTTCAAATGACCTGACTCCTGACAACCCCTTCTCTCATCTCATGGCCTGTTATGGTCAATACTCAGACTATGACATCTAGCAATTTCAGACTGCTTCTAGTTCTCAGAAATTTCATGTTACAACATATTTCCATGTGCATGTTCTCCTTTCTCAAGCCCTGGAACATTTCCACTTTTCCTTCAAAATCCAGCTCAAATTATTCTTTCTTCAGGACTCAAGCTCTGCACTCTCACTCCAATAGAGTTAAACACTCCACCCCGATATTATTTCTGTCTCCATAGTTACTTCTATACCTGCATGTAGCACATGATACCAAAGTGTAACCTTTTAACTTCTTGAGAGCAGATTCAGAATCACGTTTACTTCTTTTTTCCTAATGATGCCTGGCACAATGCAGGCATTTATTAGACATTTATTTACATTTCCTCCATTTATTTTAAAGTGAGTGAAATTAAAACACAAACACTTGTTGTAGAGAGGGAGAGAGCCCACATCATGGCCTAAGGGTATTCACAACTCTTTTAAAATCTCAGTTACACTCTCAGGAACTGTATATACATATATTAGTTTTGATTATAAGAAAGCGTTTTGAAATCAACAGCTGAAGCATATTAAAAGTAGAAGTTATTAATCATTTTCAATGTGATTTGTAAACATATTTCACTAGTTCTCTAAAGTCCCATTGGGCAAGTATTAAAAGGGGTTTTATCAACAGAAATTTTTTAAAAGAGAACTCTATAATTTGAAAATCAAATTAATGTGTCAGAATATAGTTGAAATATTCTAACCTTTTCTATTCTATCTTTTTTATTCAATGACATAATCCCTTACTTTACAATACCCTCCTGAATCCTATACTTACCTGAGCAACTCTCCAGAGCTGAATTAGTCATCTATTTGGGGGAAAAGAGAATAATTTTCCAAGTCACAAGGTTGCAGGGAAGGGTCACTTTTCAACCCCCATTGAGATTTCCCACATTCAAATAAAACTTCGACCCTAAAACATTTCTATAAAAGACTGGCATTATAATACCTAATTTATAAATAAGAAAAAAGAGGCCTGGCTTGCTGTCTCTAGGTGCCTGACACATCAAGTGAGGTACTCAATAAGAATAGCTAGGTGCTTAGATACAAGATATGAAAGAATAACACCAAGCTTAAGTCTCTGCCCTTGGAAGTTTCCATCTAGTGCAGAAAGTGACACATAGATTTTTCTAAAAATGTTTGCTCAGCACTATAATAGAAGTAAAAATAAAGTGGGAGGGGGACAGGGTGAAGAGATTAAGTTATTTTGCCTGCAATTAGTGTAGGGAAAGACAGAGAAGTGAATGAGGTAAAGCTAAAAGAAGGTATTACTGCGTTGGACTTTGGAGTAGTATGCTGTGACCTCAGCAGAGGACATGGCATGTGCAAAGATAAGGGGATATGAAAACGGGTGGTGTGTTTGGGAACAATGGATGACTTATCTCTGATTCACAAAAGGATAGTCTGGTACATATGGATGAGTAATTAAAACCATCGCCTCTGGTCTCAAGTTGCTAGTGTTTAAATTCTGTCTATCTAAGCCCTCTGGTCAAAAGCACTATCTCAATACATATATCTTAAATTTGGGCAGGGGCTGTGGGTTTGAGAAAAGCACAAACTCAATCATGGGAGGCAAAGGGACAGGAAAGAGCAAAATAATCGAAAATCCTAGAGAACCAGGCCTTAGTCTAAAACGTTTCCAGTTAAAAATTAGTTAGTTAAATGACTATACCCTCACAAGATGGGATAGCATAGTACCACCTTAACTATGTTTATAAGTATTTTAAATGGTACAGAAAATATTTATATCATACTCCTGTAAAAATGTGGAAATAAAATTGTAAATAGTATGATTCAAATCTTATGAAAAACAATTTTTAAAGAAAATTACAAGGAAATTATTAAAATTGCAAAAGAAGCTTTCTCTGGGTAATAGTTTTCTGAGTTTTTTTTTTTAATTGCTTTATATGTTTCTGTGTTTGCCACATTTTCAAGGAGTATGTATGACTTTTCTAGTCATTCACATAGAAAATACACATTGCTACAAAAGAAGCTATAAAACACAAAGGTTGAGTATCGCAGTTTGTCCTTTGTAACATTAGTTTTGCTTACAGTACACAAGGCACTCTACTCACCAGACTTACACATTCTCATGGGAAATAATTGAATCTTATTATCAAGAGTGCTTCATGAAATGCTAATGATTTTCCTTGATCAACTGTTCAGATGTGTTTCTACTTCATGAATTACCTTAACGTCTTACATAATGCAGGACTTGGTTGACCTTTTATATAGGATTAAAGCACCGTATAATTAACTTTTTTATATACAGAGTTAAAACTTAATGAAAAAGTGAGGTGAAATGCCAAGAGTTAATTTGCAGGCTCAGTTCCTATTTCACATTGTAAGCTGCTAAGGCTTAGTTTACTGCTGTCTTTCTCTCCAGCACTTTGATTCTGACCAGACAAAGATTTGCTACACTCATCCAGGCAGCCCACACAGAAGGAGAACACAGAGCTAGAACTCCAGAGGTGTGGAGTTAAACGAGGAAAATGAAGCTCAAGCTCCTGGGTATGGCAAGCTTTTTGGGATGCTGACTCTGGAGCCAGATAAATCTAATACCAAATTTCAGCTCCATACTTACTACTAGCATAACCTTAAGTAAACTACTTAATCTCTAAGAATGAAGTTCCTTATCTTTAAAAGAGGATCAAAGAAGGATAACTTCCTTGTGATTGTAATTCCAGAACAGGAAGGGATAACAGAAAATACAGAGAGAATTGTTGAAGATTTTTTGGGAGAAAATTTCCCTGACATCATGAAAGATGAAAGGATATCTATCCAAGATGCTCGTAGAAACCCATACAAACTAGATCCCAAAAGAAATCACCAAGACATATTATCATCAAACTTGCCAAAACCAAAGATAAAGAGAAAAATTTAAAAACAGCCAGGGATAAATGAAGAGTCACTTACAAAGGAAAATCAATAAGTTCAGACTACTCGACAGAAACAATGCAGGCAAGAAGGCAATGAGATGACACATGTACAGTGTTGAAGGAAAAGAACTGTCAGCCAAGAATCATACGTCCAGCAAACTCTCTCTCAAATATGAAGGTGAAATTAACTCATTTACAGATAAACACAAACTTAGAGAATTTGCAAAAACCAAACCAAAGCTACAAGAATTGCTAAAGGAAATTATATGGTTAGAAAATCAATAATATCAGACATCAACAAAACGCAAGGGCACAGAACAGAGCATGCTGATATCAACTCAGATAGGCAACTAACAAAAATAAGATTAATTAAAAAAAAATGCTTAAATCAGGGAAACACTGATGTCATTATGTAAAAATGACAATAATCAATAAAGAGGGACTAAATACAAAAGACATAGATCTTCCATATGGAAAGGAAATCAAGGTGATACAGGGAGATACAAGTTAGGATTATACTTAGAAAAATAGGGATAAATATTAAGGTAACCACAAAGAAGACTAACAATCCCATACTTGAAAACAAAAACCAAGGTAAACATAAAGACTTAGCAAAAACAAATTCAACTACATTGAAAAATAGGAACACACGATTTACAAAGAAAAACTTCTCAGCACAAAAAAGTAAGAGGAAAAATGAAATTCTCAACAACACACAAAAAAAGGCATCAACATGAGAGCACTAGATTCATACTTATCTATAATTACGCTGAATGTAATTGGAATTAATGCACCAAAAAAGAGACAGAGAGTTGCAGATTGGGTAAAAAAAACATAATCCAGCTATATGCTGCCTACAAGAGACACACCTTAGAATTAAAGGCACAAACACACTAAAACTCAAAGGATAGAAAAATATATATATCAAGCAAACAACAATCAAAAATGAGAAGGAGTGGCAATATTAATTTCTGACAAAACAGACTATTAACAAAAAATCCACCACAAAGGATAAAGAAGGACAATATATAATGATTAAAGGCACAATTTATCAGGAATATATAACCATATTAAATATTTATGCACCCAATGACAGGGCTGCAAGATACATAAAACAAAGTCTAACAGCATTGAAAAGTGAGATAGATATCTCCACAATTATAGTAGGAGAATTTAACACACCACTTTCGGTGAAGGACAGAACAGCCAATAAGAACCTCAATAAAGACACAGAATATCTAAATGCTACAGTCAACCAGCTTGACCTCATAGACCAGAACATTGAACCCAACAGCTGCAAAGTATACTATCTTTTTAAGTGCACATGGAACATTCTCTAGAATAGACCACGTATTGGGTCAAAAAGCAAGGCTCTGCAGAATCTAAAACATCGAAATATTACAAAGCAACTTCTTAGACCAAAAACCCATAAAAGTAGAAATCAATGAAAGAAAAACCAGGGAAAAGAAATCAAATACTTGGAAATTGAACAGCACTCTTCTCAAAAAAGACTGCATTATAGAAGATATTAACGATGAAATAGAGAAATTCACAGAATTCAACAGGAATGAAAACACTTCCCATCGGAACCTTTGGGACACAGTGAAAGCACTACACAGAGGTCAATGTATATCAATAAATGCACATATACAAAAAGAAGAAAGGGCTAAAATCAAAGAACTGTCCCTCCAACTTGAACAAATAGAAAGAGATCAACAAAAGAAACCCTCCTGCACCAGGAGAAAACAAATAATAAAAATTAGAGTGGAATTTATTGAATTAGAGAACAGAAAAACAATCAAAAGAGTTAACAAGACCAGAAGCTGGTTCTTTGAAAAAATTAATAGAATTGGTAAACCATTGGCCAAACTGAAAAAAAGAAAAACAGTAAAGGAAACAAATAACCAGAATAAGAAATCAGGTGGGTGATATCACAACAGACACAACCGAAATTAAAAATCCTATCAGATTACTATGAAAAATTGTACTCTAACAAATTTGAAAACCTAGAAGAAATGGATGAATTCCTAGAAACACACTACCTACGTAAACTAACACAAACAAAGATAGAACAATTAAATACACCCATAACAAAAAAGGTAATCAAAAAGCTCCTAACAACAAAAAAAAGCCCTGGCCCTGACAACTTCACTGCAGAGTTCTACCAGACTTTCAGAGAAGAGGTAACACCACTACTACTAAAGGTATTTCAGAGCATAGAAAAAGACAGAATACTCTGAAATTCATTCTACAAAGCCAGCATATCCCTGATACCAAAATGAGGTAAAGACACCACAAAAAAAGAAAATTATAGACCTATATCCCTCATGAACTTAGATGCAAAAATCCTCAAGAAAATTCTAGCCAATAGAATTCAACAACATATCCAAAAAATAATTCACCATGACCAAGTGGGATTCATACCAGGTATGCAAGCATGGTTCAACATTAGAAAAACAATTAATGTAATCCACCATATAAATAAAAGACAAGAACCACATGATTTTATCAATTGATGCAGAAAAGGTGTTTGACAAAGTTCAACACTCATTCATGATAAAAACTCTCAGCAAAATCGGAATAGAAGGAAAATTCCTCAACATAATAAAGGGCATTTATACAAAGCCAATAGCCAACGTCATTCTAAATGGAGAGAGTCTGAAAGCACTCCTCTTGAGAATGGAAAACAGACAAGGATACCCCTTACCACAACTTTTATTCTATATTGTGGTGGAGGTCCTAGCCAGAGCAATTAGGCTAGATAAAGAAATAAAGGGCATCCAGATTGGTAAGGAAGAAGTAAAAGCAATTTGCAGATAGCATGATCTTACACACAGAAAACCCTAAAGAATCCTCAAAAAAACACTGAAGCTAATAGAAGAGTTCAGCAGACTATTGGGATACAAGATAAACATACAAAAATCAGTTGGCTCCTCTGCATCAACAAAAAGAACATCAAAGAGGAAATCACCAAATCAGTATCATTTACAGTAGCCCCCCAAGAAGATAAAATACCTAGGAATAAATCTTACCAGAGACATAAAAGACTTACACAAAGAAAACTAAAAGACACTACTGCAAGAAACCAAAAGAGACCTGCGTGAGTGAAAAACATCCCTTGCTCATGGACAGGAAGACTTAACATTGTAATAATGTCTATTCTACCAAAGTGATCTATAGATATAATGCAATTCTGATCCAAATTCCAAGGACATTTTTTAATGAGATGGAGAAACAAATCACCAACTTCATATGGAAGGGAAAGAGGCCCCCAATAAGTAAAGAACAAAGTGGGAGGCCTCACTTTACCTGATTTCAGAACCTATTATATAGCCACAGTAGTCAAAACAGCCTGGTACTGGTACAACAGATACATAGACCAATGGAACAGAATTGAGAATCCAGACATAAGAGCAGTTGATATTTGACAAAGGCCCCAAAACAGTTAAATGGGAAAAGACAGCCTTTTTAACAAATGGTGCTGGCATAACTGGATATCCATCCACAAAAAAATGAAACAAGACCCATACCTTACATCATGCACAAAAACTAACTCGAAATGGATCAAAGACCTAAACATAAAATCAAAAATGATAAAGATCATAGAAGTAAAAATAGGGACAACATTAGGAATCCTAATACATGGCATAAACAGTATACAAAACATTACTAAAAATGCAGAAGAAAAACCAGATAACTGGGAGCTCCTAAAAATCAAACATCTATGCTCAAATTGACTCGATGGCAATGGTTTTTGGGTTATGCTCATCCAAAGACTTCACAGAAAGAGTAAAGACTACCTACAGACTGGGAAAAATTTTTAGCTATGAGATTTCCGATCAGAGCCTGATCTCTAAAATCTACAGGATTCTGCAGAAACTCAACCACAAAAAGGCGAATAACCCAATTAAAAAATGGGCAAACGATATGAACAGACACTTCATTAAAGAAGATATTCAGGCATCTAACAGATACATGAGGAAATGCTCAAGATCATTAGCCATTAGAGAAATGCAAATCAAAACTACAATGAGATTCCATCTCACTCCAACAAGGCTGGCATTAATCCAAAAAACACAAAACAATAAATGTTGGAGAGGCTGTGGAGAGACTGGAATACTTATACACTGCTGCTGGGAATGTAAAATGGTACAACCACCTTGGAAATCGATTTGGCGTTTCCTTAAAAAGCTAGAAATAGAACTACCATATGATACAGCAATCCCACTCCTTGGAACATATCCTAGAGAAATAGGAGCCTTTACACGAACAGATATATGCACACCCATGTTTACAATAGCAAAAAGATGGAAACAACCAAGGAACCTATCAATGGATGAATGGATAAAGAAATTATGATATACTCACACAATGGAATACTATGCATCAATAAAGAACAGTGAGGAATCCATGAAACATTTCATAACATGGAGGAATCTGGAAGACATTATGCTGAGTGAAATTAGTCATTTGTAAAAGGACAAATATTGTATAAGACCACTATTATAAGAACTGCAGAAATAGTTTAAACTGAGAAGAAAATATTCTTTGATGGTTATGAGAGGGGGTAGGGAAGGAGGGAAGGAGATCGGTATTCACTAATTAGATAGTAGATAAGAACTATTTTAGGTGAAGGAAAAGATAACACGCAGCACAGGAGAGGTCAGCACAACTGGACTAAACCAAAAGCAAAGAAGTTTTCTGAATAAACTGAACACTTCGAAGGCCAGCGTAGCAGGGGCAGGGGTTTGGGGACTATGGTTTCAGGGGACATCTAAGTCAATTGGCATAATAAGAACTACTAAGAAAACATTCTGCATTCCAATTTGAGAGTGGCATCTGGGGTCTTACACACTAGCAAGCAGCCATCTAAGATGAATCAATTGGTCTCAACCCAGCAAGAGCAAGGAACAATGAAGAACACCAAAGACACAAGGTAATTATGGGCCTAAAAGACAGAAAGGGCCACATAAACCAGAGATTACATCAGCCTGAGACCAGAAGAACTAGATGGTGCCTGACCTCAACCTATGACTGCCCTGACAGGGAACACAACAGAGAAGCCCTGAGGGAGCAGGAGAGCAGTGGGATGCAGACCCCAAATTCTCGTAAAAAGAGCAGACTTAATGGTCAGACTGGGACTAGAAGGACCCCGGAGGCCATGGACCCCAGACCTTCTGTTAGCACAAGACAGGAACCATTCCCAAAGCCAGCTCCTCAGACAGGGATTAGACTGGAATATGGGATGGAAAATGATAGAATGAGATGCTTGGATCAAGTAGACACATGAGACTATGTTGGCATCTCCTGTCTGGAGGGGAGATGAGTAGGCCAGAAGCTACTGGAGTGGACATGAGGAGAGAGAGTGGAGGGAAGAACTTTGCTATCTCATTAGAGGAAGAGCAATTTGTAGTGTATAGCAAGGTGTATGTAAATTTTTGTATAAGAGACTGACCTGATTTGTAAACTTTCACTTAAAGCACAAAAAAAAAAAAAAAAAAAAAAACACCTCCCCCCCCAAAAAGAAGGATCAGTATTTGGAAAATATTTACACTAGGTGATAGAAAGGACAGTGGAGATGGCACGATTGAATTTTACAGGACCAATAACTTCTTCTTTGTAAATACCTTTTTTCAATAACATAAATGGCAACTATACACACGGACCTCACCAGATGGAAAACACAGAAATGAAGTTGACTATGAAGTTGACTACATTTGTAGTAAGAGACAAGGGAGAAGCTCAATACCATCAGTTAGAACAAGACCAGTTCCAACTGCCAAACAGATCAATTGCTTACATGCAAGTTTAAGTCAAAGCTGAAAAAAATTATAGCAAGTCCACAAGAGCCAAAAGATGAACTTGAATATATCCCAGCTAAATTTAGAGACCATAGGAAGAACAGATTTGACTCACTGAACACTAATGATCGAAGACCAGGCGAGTTGTGGAATGACATCAAGGATAGCATATATGAAGAAAGCAAAAGGTCATTAAAAAGGAAAGACAGGAAAGACCAAAATGGATGTCAGAAAAGACTCTGAAACTTGCTCTTGAATGTGGAGTAACTAAAGTGAAGAGAAGAAATGATGAAGTAAAAGAGCTGAACGGATTTCAAAGGGTAGCTCCAGAAGACAAAGTAATGTATTATAATGAAATGTGCAAATACCTGTAGTTAGAAAACCAAAAGGGAAAAACACACTCTGCATTTCTCAAGCTGAAAGAACTGAAGAAAAAAAATTCAAACCTCAAGTTGTAATATTGAAGGATTCTATGGACATAATATTGAATGACACAGGAAACATCACAACAAAATGGAAGGAATACATAGAGTCACTGTATCAAAAAGAATTGGTCAATGGTCAACCATATCAGGAGTTGGCATACGATCAAGAACCAATGGTATTGAAAGAAGAAGTCTAACTTCACTGAAGGCATTGGTGAAAAACAAGGACCCAGGAATTGACAGAATACCAACTGAGATATTTCAACAAATGGATGCAGCTCTGGAGGTGCTCACTCACCAATGTCAAGAAATTTGGAAGACAGTTTCCTGGTCAACAGAGTGAAAGAGATCCATATGTGCCCATTCCAGAGAAATGTGATTCAACAGAATGCAGAAATTATTGAACAATATCGCTAATGTCACATGCAAGTAAAATTTTGCCGAAGATCATTCAAAAACGTTTGTAACAGTACAGCAAGGAACTGCCAGAAATTCAAGCCAGATTCAGAAGAGGGTATGGATATCATTGCTGATGTCCTATGGATCTTGACTGAAAGCAGAATACAAGAAAGATGTTGACCTGTTTTCTTATTGACCTCGCAAAGACATTTGACTGTATGGATCATAACAAATTATGGAAAACATTGAGAAGAATGGGAATTCCGGAACACTTAATTGTGCTGATGAGGAACCTGGACATCGTCCAAGAGGCAGTCATTCCAACAGAATAAGGAGATACTGTGTGGTTTCAGTCAGGAAAGGTGTGCATCAGGGTTGCATCCTTTTACCATACTTATTCAATCTGTATGTTGAGCAAAAGTAATCTGAGAAGCTGGACTGCATGAAGGACGGGGTGTCAGGATTGGAGAAAGACGCATTAACAACCTGCGTTATGCAGATGATTCAATCTTGCTTGCTGAAAGTAAAGAGGACTTGAACCGCTTACTAATGAAGATCAAAAACTACAGCCTTCAGTATGGATTACACCTCAACATAAAGAAAACAAAAATCCTCACAACTGGACCAATAAGCAGCATCAGAATAAACTGAGAAAATATTGAAGTTGTCGAGGATTTCATTTTACTTGGATCCACAAACAATGCCCACGGAAGGAGCACTCAGGAAATCAGACAACGTACTGCGTTGGGAAAAATCAGCTGCGAAGACCTCTTTAAAGTGTTGAAAAGCAAGGATGTTACTAAAGTGTGCCTGACTCAAACCATGGTATTTACAATCAGCTTATATGCATGCAAAAGCTGGGCAATGAATAAGGAAGACTGAAGAATTGACGCCTCTGAATTATGGTTTTGGCAAAGAATACTGACTAGACTATGGACTGCCAGAAGAACGAACAAACACATCTTGGAACAAGTACAGCCAGAATGCTCCTTAGGAGCAAGGATGGCAAGACTTCATCTCACATACTTTGGATATGTTATTAGGAGGGATCAGTCCCTAGAGAAGCTCAACATGCTTGGTAAAGTGGAGGGTGAGCCAAAAAGCGGAAGACTCTCAATGAGATGTATTAAACACAGTGGCTGCAACAATGTACTTCAGCAAAGCAAAGATTGTGAGAATGGCACAGCACTGGACAGTGTTTCTTTCTGTTGTACATAGGGTTGCTTGAGTCACAGCTGACTTGAAGGCACCAAACAACAACAACAACATCTTTAAAATGGGAATAATAATAATAATTGCACCTCATAGGACTGTCTGGAAGTTTGAATAACACATAAACTGTACCTGACGTATATTTAAGAGTACAATAAATATTTATTGTTGATTTATTAAAGACTTTTCATGTTTGGCCCATGCTTATGCCTCCAGCATTAAACCGTGCCATGCTTCCCTCCCCTTCCCCGATATCTTCTCCTCCTCCTGCAACCTCAGTCTAAGTCATGTGGAAATACTTGGCGATTTCTTGAACACATCCTGCTATTTCCTACTTGTAGCCAAAATTATTGCTGTCCTCAAAATCCAATCTCCTCTTTTCCACAGTAATAGAATATTCACTTGTCTCATGGTCTCCAGGAATTTAGACTACAAATCCCAGCCTCCTGTGCAGCTAGGTGGCTCTAGGTTTGGGAAAATGACATATAAGAGAAAGTGTCATGGATGACTTCCCAGAATCCTCCTTAAGTGACAGCTGGGGTATATCCTCTGCCTCCTATTTTATTTTATTTTATTTTATTTTTTTGTCCTTTTCTTTTTTCTTCCACCTAGAACACAGATGCCACCTTGGACCAAGGTCATGCCCAGAGATAGTAGAGTAGTGAGTTAGAAAAGTCTGGTTCATTGAGGACTTTATTTTCTCTGGAACTTTCTGGGACAAGAAATCAACTTCTGTCTTGTTTAAGTCACTATGGACTTTTATTTCCTATTATTTACAGCCAAGCCTAACCCTAACTGATACAGTGCCAGGCCATTGACATATGCTAATGCCTTTGCCTGGAATGCTATTTCTTGGAACTATTTTTTCTTAGGAGACACCTACCCCTTTCTATTGCTATTCAGTCCAACCATTGTCTCCTTCAGGACTCCTTCTCTGATTCTATAGGCCTGTCAAGGCTTAGCATTCTGTATTTTATCTCTATTGTGGCAATTATCAAGGCACACACAACAATATTTTTAATGATTAAGGAGCCCTGGTGGTGTAAACAGTTAAGCACTTGGTTGCTAACCAAAGGTTCGGCAGTTCAAACTCACTCAGCAGCTCCAGGACAGGAAAAACTGGCGATACACTTTTGTGAACATTCCAAAACCCTTGTGAACATCACAGCCTCGATAACCCTATGCGGCAGTTCTACTCTCTACTCTGTCACATGGGGTCGTTATGAGTAGAAATCGACTTGACAGCACCTAGCAACATTTTTTCCAAGAAGCGGCTGGTGGATTCGAACTGTCGACCTTTTGGTTAGCAGCCCAGCTCTTAACCATTGTGCCACCAGGGCTCCAGCCACTTCTTAGAAACCCCATGGGGCAGTTCTACTCTGTCCAATAGGGTCGCTATGAGTGGGAACAGACTCGACAGCACATAACAGCAAACAGGAACATTTTAATAATTAGTTTTCTTGTTTGTCTCAGTTTCTACACTGTAAGATCTTTGGGATAGGTGCTAGATCTAGATTACACATGCTGTATAGAGACACTAGTCCATGGTGGGCCTGCAAAAAACATCTGAATGAATGAATTAGTAGATGAATGATTGATTGGCATGATTGTGTAAAAAAAAAAAAATCTGTGAGAATTTCTCTCTTACCATCCAGCCAACAACCTCACATCACTCAATTTTCTTCTCAGCAACGTATCACCTCCTGCAGCAACGGAAGGGAGTTGCTTCAATGCTGAGTAACAACGGCCTTCAGAGTTCTTAGTCACATCAGAATGCCCTCCTCCAAGGTTCACTGTAAATTCCTATTGATTTTTCTAACCAGAAATCTCAGCTTCACTGATGTGACTGCAAAGTAAAGTAGGAGGAACGGTGTGAAATCCATCCCCTACCCAAATCTTCATTACCTTCTGCTGTTCCTGTTCCAACATGATTCAATTACATATTATGTTCTCAAGGTTTTTTTTTTTTTTTTTTAACCTTAGGGCTGCTTATGAAAAATTAAACTAGTTATATAAAAGAGATTATATTGCAGTTCTTCCACATACCAAAAAAAGAAAAAAAAAAAACGAATCATCAAAAACTAGAATAGGCCAATACAAGTTATTTTGATTTAAACTTCAGATTAGTTCATGGGTAGGGTTTATGTGCTAGTATATTGCTACTACAAATTTTCCTAAAATATCAATATAAAAATGTGATTAGATCTTCTTTCAAGGTCTTATTTCCTCCAATCTACAGAATATAAATTGCTTTCTAAAGACCCTCTTTTACATTACCAACTAATCCATATTGCTTAAATTTCTGTATGTGGTAAACACAGCCCTGGCTATATATTATCAGAACTCAGACATGTTTAAATTCTGATTCAATTGGCCTCAATTATGGTGGCTTCAGCCAAACTAAAAGGGATTTTAATCTAAAATATGCTCTTTCAATGGTTCAGAGGATTTTAGAATTTGAATTCTGCTTTCTCAGTTAGCTTTTATAAGTGGATGAGGAGAACAGAGGCTTGCCTTGATTATAACATAATTCAAACTGAACTATTTGTAGTAATGTTCCACAAAGTCCCTGAGCAGCTTGAACCACTTAACTTTAACTTTTTATAGGCCAGGGGCCTATATATATACCCAGTTTTTATATTTTGGGGACTTCCTAAACTCATTCAGTTCAATTTAACAAGTATTTCTGAGCACCTACAAGGTCCTAATCACTGCCAGGTGATGGGGGAAGTTCAGTGAGATAAGTACACTACAGTCCAGTAGACACTAACAACACTACATGGAGCAGACAAAGGAGTTCAAGGAGCAACATGGAAGGGATAACTAATTAGCCTTGCCTGAATAAAGGGATAACTAACGTAGTCTTGCCTGAATATCAGAAGACCTGATTGCTATGCTGAAATTGTGAAATCATATCATGGTTATCCAGGCAACGCACCCCCACTTGAGTATCAGTTTATTGTATGGCGAGGGCTTGCGTGTTGCTGTGATGCTGGAAGCTATGCCACTGGTATTCAGATAGCAGCAGGGTCACCCATGGTAGACAGGTTTCAGCTGAGCTTCCAGACTAACACAGACTAGGAAGAAGGACCCAGCAGTCTACTTCTGAAAAGCAATAGCCAGTGAAAACCTTATGGATAGCAGTGGAACATTGTCTGATATAGTGCCAGAAGATGAGCCCCCCAGGTTGGAAAGTACTCAAAAAATGACAGGGGAAGAGCTGCCTCTTTAGAGTTGACCTTAACGATGTGGATGGAGTCAAGCTTACGGGACCTTCATTTGCCGATGTGGCATGATTCAAAATAAGAAGAAACAGCTACAAACATCCATTAATAATCAGAACCTGGAATGTACAAAGCATTGGTCTAGGAAAACTGGAAATCATCAAAAATGAAATGGAACTGATAAACTTTGATACCCTAGGTATTAGTGCGCTGAAATGGACTGGTATTGGCCATTTTGAATCGGACAATCATATAGTCTAATATGCTGGTAATGACAACTTGAAGAGGAATGGTGTTACATGCATCGTCAAAAAGAACAATTCAAGATCTATCCTGAAGTACAATGCTGTCAGTGATAGGAAAATATCCACACGCCCACAAAGAAGACCAGTTAATACGACTATTATTCAAATTTACACACCAACCACTAAGGCCAAAGATGAAGAAATAGAAGATTTTTATCAACTGCTGCAGTCTGAAATTGATCAAACATGCAATCAAGATGCATTGATAATTACTGGTGATTGGAATGTGAAAGCTGGAAGAAGGATCAGTAGTTGGAAAATATAGCCTTGGTGATAGAAACAATGCTAGAGACTGAATGACAGAATTTTGCAAGACCAACGACTTCTTCATTGCAAATACCTTCTTTCACCAACATAAAGAGTAACTATACACGTGGACCTCACCAGATGGAACATACAGGAATCAAACTGACTACATCTGTGGAAAGAGACGATGGAAAAGCTCAATATCCTCGGTCAGAGCAAGGCTAGGGGCAGACTGTGGAACAGACCATCAATTGCTCTATGCAAGTTCAAGCTGAAACTGAAGAAAATCAGAGTAAGTCCACGAGAGTCAAAATATGACCTTGAGTATATCCCACCTGAATTTAGAGGCCATCTGAAGAATAGATTTGACGCACTGAACACTAGTGATCGAAGACCAGACAAGTTGCGGAATGACATCAGGAACATCATACATGAAGAAAGCGAGAGGTCATTGGAAAGACAGGAAAGAAAGAAAAGCCCAAGATCGATGTCAAAGGAGACTCTGAAACTTGCTCACGAACATCGAGCAGCTAAAGTAAAAGGAAGAAATGATGAAGCTCAAGAAGACAAAGTAAAGTATTATAATGATATGTGCAAAGAGCTGGAGGTACAAAACCAAAAGGGAAGAACACGCTCAGCATTTCTCAAGCTGAAAAAACTGGAGAAAAAAATCAAGGCTTGAGTTGCAATAGTGGAGGATTCTATGGGGAAAATATTAAAAGGTGCAGGAAGCATCAAAAGAAGATGGAAGGAATATACACAGTCATTATACCAAGAAGAATTAGTCGATGTTCAACGGTTTCAAGAGGTGGCATATGATCAGGAACAGATGGTACTGAAGGAAGAAGTCCAAGCTGCTCTGAAGGCATTGGCAAAAAACAAGGCTCCAGGAATTGATGAACTATCAACTGAGATGATTCAGCAAATGGATGCAGCGCTGGAGGTCCTCGCTCATCTATGCCAAAAAATATGGAAGACAGCTTCCTGGCCAACTGACTGGAAAAGATCCATATTTATGCCTGTTCCCAAGAAAGGTGATCCAACTGAATGTGGAAATTATAGAACAATGTCATTAGTATCACACGCAAGCAAATTTTTCCTGAAGATCATTCAAAAACAGCTGCAGCAGTATATTGACAGAGAACTGCCAGAAATTCAGGCTGGTTTCAGAAGAGGACGTGGAACCAGGGATATCATTGCTGATGTCAGATGGATCCTGGCTGAAAGCAGAGAATACCAGAAGGATGTTTACCTGTGTTTTATTGACTATGCAAAGGCATTCGACTGTGTGGATCATAACAAATTATGGATAACATTGTAAAGAATGGGAATTCCAGAACACTTAGTTGTGCTCATGAGGAACCCGTACATAGATCAAGAGGCAGTTGTTTGAACAGAACAAGGGGATACAAAGTCAGGAAAGGTGTGCGTCAGGGTTGTATCCTTTCACCATACCTATTCAATCTGTATGCTGAGCGAATAATCCGAGAAGCTGGACTATATGAAGAAGAACGGGGTATCAGGATTGGAGGAAGACTCATTAACTACTTGCTTCATGCAGATGATAGAACCTTTCTTGCTGAAAGTGAAGAGTACTTGAAGCACTTACTAATGAAGATCAAAGACCACAGCCTTCAGTATGGCTTGCACCTCAATATAAAGAAAACAAAAATCCTCACAACTGAACCAATGAGCAATATCATGACAAAAGGAGAAAAGACTGAAGTTGTCAAAGATTTCACTTTACTTGGCTCCACAATCAACAGCCATGGGAGCAGCAGTCAAGAAATCAAAGGACCCGTTGCATTGGGCAAATCTGCTGCAAAGGACCTCTTTAAAGTGTTGAAAAGCAGGGATGCCACCTTGAAGACTAAGGTGTGCCTGACCTAAGCCATGGTATTTTCAATCGCATCATATGCAGCTGATGGCTGGATAATGAGTAAGGAAGACTGAAGAAGAATTGACGCCTTTGAATTGTCGTTTTGGTGAAGAATATTGAATATACCATGGGCTGCCAAAAGAACGAACAAATCTGACTTGGAAGAAGTACAACCAGAATGCTCCTTAGAAGCAAGGATGGTGAGACTGTGTCTTACATACTTTAGACATGTTGCCAGGAGGGATCAGTGTCTGGAGAAGGACATTAAGCACAGGGTCACGTACAGGGTCAGTGGAAAAGAGAACGACCCTCAACGAGGTGGATTACAGTGGCTACAACAATGAGCTCAAGCATAACAACGATTTTAAGGATGCACAGGATCAGGCAGTGTTTCGTTCTGTTGTGCATTGGGTCGCTATGAGTCAGGACTGACTGGGCAGCACCTAATAACAACACAACAGGCAATGCTGTGAGGAGGAGAAGGTTTGTTCTAGACAGAAGAGAAGTAAGTCTCAGGGAGGATGAGGCTAGAGAGGTAAGCACTGGCCAAGTTCTCTACCATTGCTTCCATTTCCTAACTTTAGATCTGGATGACTTTAATACGTAGACCTCCTGCCAACTGAGCAGCTGGAGTCACTTCTCAGCTGAACCCTGAGAGGGAATGTGGTATCGTGGGTATGTTTTAAACTCTAGAGTTAGAGTACCAAGATTTGAATCCCAGCTATAGTACTTCACTTATTCATTCACTCACCATTCATTCATTCACCCACAAACCATCTGTTGAATGCCAGGCATTGTTCAAGTGCTTGGGATACAACAGTGAGCAAAACTATCAAAACCCCTGCCCCCATGAAGCTTATGTATTCCAGTAAAAAAAAAAAATTTTTTTTTTCTAGTAGCAGGAGATAAAATAAGCAAATATTTGGCACTTTAGGATATAACTAGGAGTGCAGTGGGGTGTGGGGTGGGGTCTAGAATCATAATTTTAAATAGAGTGTCAGGGGAGGTTTTAATGAGAAGGTCACATTTGAATTGAGTAGAAGGTTGTGATGAGATTGGTCATACGAAGCTCTCTAAGTGAATCTCTGCAGAGCTGTATGACCTTGGGCAAGTTTTTACATCTCTCATTTGTAAAACAGAAATTGTAGTAATACTGAAGTATGGGGTTCTTGTGACAATGAAATAGTCGATATATGTAACAATGCTTAGAATAGTGTCTGGCACATAGCGGGCATTTATGTAAGTATTTTCTATCACTGTTACTGTTATTTTTAAACTGTGTCCCATATGCTCATTTCTCCCTTTCAGAAAATCTCCAAGAATCCATCCCTGCTTCTTCTCTGTCCCCCACATTTATACAGCTAATCCAACACCAAGTTTTACCACTGTATTCAAGGTATGTTCCAAATCTGTACTCTTCCTTCCTTTTCCACTGCCACCAAGCCAAATCCACTGCCACTGAGTCGATTTTGACTCATAGAGACCCTATAGGACAGAGTAGAACTGCCCTGTAGGGTTTCCAAGGAGCAGCTGGTGGATTAAAACTGCCAACCACTGTGCTGCCAGGGCTCCCCACTGACACCAGCCCAATCTAAAATGCCCTGGATTACTAAAAAACCTCCCAAATTGTCTCTTTGTCTCTTTGCTATAGTCCATTCTCCAAGTAGCAGTAACAATGTTATTTTTTAAACATACATCATATCATGCTACTTTCTTGCTTAAAATCTCCAAGAGATTTCCACTGCAGTAATGATAAAATTCAAATGTATTCTCCTGGTCTGCAAAGCCCTACGTGGTTTGGCCCCTGCTTTCCTCTACCTCATCTCACATCATCACCTCCTTGACTGAAGAATCAGAGATAAATAAACTACTAAATTTTCTCTCAGATTAGGTTATGCAAGTAATCTGATGCTGACAATTATTATCTGCCAAGGGACAATGTAGCACCCTAATATATCAATAATTTAAGTTTCACTGTCTCTTCAGACTTCTCTTGGGCACTGCTTCTCTATGAACTTCTGAAGGCCATTTTCTGTATTGGAGTATGTGATGGTTAAGATTATGTGTCAACTTGGCTGAGCCATGATTTTCAGTGTTTACAGTTGATCACCTCCATGATGGGATCTTCTGTGAGTAGACAATCAGTTGAAAGGGAGTTTCCTTGGGTGCATGGACTGCATCTGAATATAAGTGGAGGTCTGTCTTTTGCCTGCTGTGGTTCCTGCAGGTGTCTCCTGTTCATCTGACCTCTGGCTCTTGGGACTTGAGCTAGCAGCTTATCTGCCAATCTTGGGATTCATTGATCCCAATGAATCCCTGCTCTTCCACCTGTTGATCTTGGGTTCCCCAGCCCCTGCGGCTACGTAAACCAGGAGAAGCCTCTATCCTGATCCACAGACTTGGGATGTTCCAGAGCCTGTACAATTGTGTGCTGTTTCCTTGATATAAATCTCTCTATATACATATTTGTACGCTTCACTGGTTTTGCTTCTTTAGAGAACTCAGCCTAAGACGGACTATTTACTGTTTCCTGAATTTGTTGTTGATTCCACCTCACTCATTGTACATGTCTGGAATAAAATATTTTGCCTTGTTAACCTAGAAAATTCCAAGTGTCACTTAAAAACCAACTTGAACATCACCTACAATATACATGTGTATGATATATATATATATTTCTAAACTTCTCAATAAATTTGAGCTTACTTACATTGTTGTGGGTGTATGCCACTATTGGAGTCCTTCTAAACTTGACTTTAGTACTTATTGTGACATGACACAATTACTCAGCTACAGACATTCCCTCCCAAGCTGGGAATTCTTTGAGGGCAGGGAAAGTTTATTAATAATACTTATACACACAGGCTTTCAATGCCTGAAGAATGACTTAATGAATGGACAGTCTATCTGCTGTTTATTTCCTGTATTTTGATGGTGCTATAACAAGTATGGAAACCCTGGTAGTTAAATGCTACGGCTGCTAACTAAAAGGTCGGCAGTTGGAATCCACCAGGCACTCCTTGGAAACTCTATGGGGCAGTTCTGCTCTCTCCTATAGGGTCGCTATGAGTTAGAATCGATTCAACAGCAATAGGTTATAACAAGTATGGAAACTCTGGTGGTGTAGTGGTTAAATTCTACGGCTGCTAACCAAAAGGTCGGCAGTTTGAATCCATCAAGCACTTCTTAGAAACTCTATGGGGCAGTTCTACTCTGTCCTATAAGGTCACTGTGAGTCAGAATCGACTCGATGGCAATAGGTTGGGTTTGGGGTTTTGGTATAACAAGTATGCCAATGTGTTGATGAATAATGACCAAGGATATTAATTTGAGAAGATCTACCCTTTTTAAAACAAAGTAGCCAATGTCTTTATATTCAGTGAAGACTGGCTCTAACTAGATCGTTGACACAAAGGTGGGCTTGACAGTACAGAGCTATAAAGATTGAACTCATGCTTCATTTTAGACTGGACTTCTCAATTATTTCATCAATAGATGAACCAAAAATTACAATTTGTCATAAGACTAAAATTAAATGTAATGATATAAAATATAGGCTTGTGTCACAAATGTCTATCTCTGATGTAGACAAAGAGGTATAAATCTATATCTTTTTAGGGGCCATAAAAATATGAAGTTCAAACTTAAATAACATAAATGGGATAGAATTTATGACAAAACTAGTTTGTAAAATAATCTTAAAGTTTTTAAAATATATTTATGGGTAAGAATAAAGTCAATTTTGCACAAAACCAAAGAAAGCATAAATTATGCATGTATGCATCAATATTAGTCATATAAATATTTCATTACATTAAACCAAATGTTTTTCCAAGAAGTATTTAAGATTATTTACAGGATACCTTAACAATAATAAAAGTATCAAATAAATGGGTTTAGAAAATTAGCATCATGGATTTAAAAAAAGAGGCACTTAGGGTCATTTTAGAGTTATCACTGGGCCTGTGATAAGACAAAATTTGGCTCAGTGTTTCCTATCAGCAATGACAAAAATAGAAAAACAATAATATACATACTCTAATTATCAGGAAAGAGGGTGTTCACTTCAAGATACGGAAGAGTTTTCTTGGCATTAATATTAAAAGAAACTTGACACCCTCAGAATTTGATATAAGGGATATCATGTGGCCTACTGGACAATGTTCTTGGAATCAGTGAATAAAAATCCTAAGAATAGCAACAATAAGAGCAAATAAAATAAAAATAGAGGCAAGGATTCAGATTCTGGGATATTCATTGGATACCTAGTATATGGCAAGCTGTGCAATTTTTCCTGGAGTCACTCAAGGTCACTATTTCATAAATAAGAAAATGCTGAAGGTAATATAATTAATAAGGAGTGGATTGTAAGGCTTAATTAATACTTTTCTGTTAGACTCCAAGATCCATGCATTACCACCATTATGATCTCTCTATAATAAATGCAGAAATGGTTAATAGTCCAGGTTTTAACAATAAAGAAAAAGTATTTGAATACTATTTGATTGGAGAATAAGCTAACCTATTAAAATAAATACTGTTTCCTGTTGGTCTAAGTTGACACATGAATGAAACGTAGGCATCCGGTAGTAGAAGATAATAGTATTCATTAGATCACCCTTCTCCCTTGCTTTCTTTAGCAGTTGTACAAGGAGACAATACCAAGACTGAGATTCAAATTCAGCAGCGCTAAACAACCACTATTGTAGGTGCTTTTACATATAACTCATTTAACCTCACTATGTTGTTGTTGGGAAATCCTGGTGGCGTAGTGGTTAAGTGCTACGGCTGCTAACCAAAGGCTCGGCAGTTCAAATCCACCAGACGCTCCTTGGAAACTCTGTGGGGCAGTTCTACTCTGTCCTATAGGGTCGCTATGAGTCACAATCAACTCGACCGCACCGGGTTTGGTTTGGTTTTTTGGTATGTTGTTGTTGTGTGCCTTCAAGTCAATTCCGACTAATAGAGACCCTATAGCATAGAGTAGAAGTGCTCCTTAGGGTTTCCAAGCTGTTATCTTTAAAGAAGCAGACTGCCACATCTTCTTCCATGGAGCAGCTGGTGGGTTCAAACCACAGACCTTTCAGTTAGTAGCCAAGAGCTTAACCACTGTAGCACTATATCTCCCGAACCTCACTGTGTTATGTTGTCTTTAGGTGTGGTTGAGTTGGTCCCAACATATAGTGGCCCTGTGTACAACAGAATAAAACACTGCCCAGTCAGGCACCATCTTCACAATCACTGTTATGATTGAGCCCATTGTTGCTGCCACTGTGTCAATTCACTTCGCTGAGGATCTTTCTCTTTTTCGCTAAAATAGGGGTACTTTACCAAACATGATGTCCTCCTCCAGGGACTGATCCCTACTAACAACATGTCCAAAGTATGTGAGATGGAGTCTTGCCATCCTTGCTTCTAAGGAGCATTCTGGTTGTACTTCTTCCAAGACAGATTTGTTCATTTTTTTTGGCAGTCCATTGTATAGTCGCTACACTTTGCCAACAACACAATTCGAAGGCATCAATTCTTCTTCAGTCTTCCTTATTCATTGTCCAGATTTCACATGCATGTGAGGTGATTGAAAACACCATGGCTTGGGTCAGGTGCAACTTAATCTTCAAGGTGACATATTTGCTTTTTAACACTTTAAAGAGGTCTTTTGCAGCATATTTGCCCAAGGCAATGCATCATTTGATTTCTTGATTGCTCCTTCTATGGGTGTTGATTGTGGATCCAAGTAAAGTGAAATCCTTGAGAACTTCAATCTTTTCTCCATTTACTATGATATTACTACTAAAAAAATCCACTAGGTCTCCCTAATCTCACTGTAAAGGATCATTATTCTATGTTGCTACTACTTGTTCAATAAATACTGTGAGCATTCTACTAATTGTAGTCATGTGCTTTAATTACACAAATGCAAGTGGAATAGTCAACATTTATTATGAGAGTTGAGAATCCTCCCCAATAATCTAGCTATGCATCTCTGTTACTGGTGTGACCAGTTGGTGTATTAACCTTTATTGATGACAATTAATAGAGTTTTTGAAATTTATAAACTTCTGTAGAAAGTGTATAGAAATGGATTTATTAATGAGTTTACACTAGGTTTATAGTATATAAGGAAGACCCTCAATGAAACAGATTGACACAGTGACTACAACAATGGACTCAAGCATAATGATTGTAAGAATGATACAGGACTGGACAGTGGCTCATTCTGTCGTACATGGGGTCTCTATGAGTCAGAGCTGACTTGATGGCACCTAACAACCATATACTATATGAATTGATACTTCCATCACTCGTACTCTCCTCAACCCCCTAAATATTATAATTGCCACACCAAAACAAACCATTATTACATGCACTGGGACAGGACACACAAGTAAAAACTATCTTTCATTTGGGGAAGATGACTTGGTGACATTTAATGGAACAATTAACATGCTACCTAGACATAAAAAGATATACAAGGGCAAGAACAATTTTCTGGTTGGCTTCTTTGGAAGAATCAATGACCATTTACAACAGAAACTCAAAATTTTTCCAGTCAGAAAAGAAAAAAAAAATCTTAAATTGCCTGGATATTCTACTTCAAACATCATCTATCCTAGAATGTTGCAATTTGTGAAAATTGCTTTGGAGTTTTTACCTCGCTGGGTGTGCAAAAGAAATGTGTTATTATAATCAGTAGGAGAAATGTGCTTCTATACAGCATTACAGAACTTAAACTCTTAGGGGGATCTGAGATCAGATAAGACAAACTCCTGAAATGCAATTATCCAGCATTAAAGAGCTTTATTATTGATACTTTAAACTTCACCTTACTAACTGCAAAAGGTAAGAATCATGCTACCTAAATTAACCAAGAGTCACTCCTCTTCTGCTCTTCTCTCTCACTTACCTGATCTTTGGCTTTGGAATTTAAATGTAATTGTCCTCAGTTGGAAGTAAATAGCAAGCTCTTTCAAGCAGGCAGTTACAGTCAGGGTTATAAATGCCTAGAGCTTGCACTTCCCAGCACCTGCTGCTACCCACAGTAACTCCACCCTGGCTGTAATGGGCCCTTTTTTCACTACCCTGGTACACTTGTAGCATTCTTAAAACAGATTATGTTTAATTTATTTATCCAAAAAGGACCATGTGACACTGAGTTGCTTTATGCATAGATCACCAAAAAGGTTATTTCATAGCAGGGATTTATTTTATACCCTGTCAAAAAGAGAGAATACACTAAATAAATTGAAAATTGGCTTTATTGGTTTCTCTCTTCCAAGAAGAGGAAATTAGTTTGCTGGTGTGATGTAGGATCATGAAGACAGTGTTATTACTCGTCTGAATGTTTTGTTTAGTAGACAGAGAAAGGGAATAAAATTGGTTATATCGAAGCTGGTACTGTACTTGGCATCTAAATGGATGCTATTTAATTGCATCCCAGTAATAACCCTGGGAGGTAGGTGTCATAATTCTTATCTTCTAAAATAAAATAATAGTAGCATCTCACATTTATTGAGTGCCTGCTATGTACCAGCCATGTTAATCAATACATTAGGTTTCACATACATATAGCTGTATTTAATTTTTATAATGATTCAATCTGTTGAGAGAATGTGGGAATAACAGTGAAAGTTCCTAAAAAATGTGTAGATAAATAAAATAAATTGTTCAATTAGAATTAACTAGAAAATTCATTTCATACTCGTTTTATAATTAGTTTTCTGTAAAAGGAAACTAGGAGGTGGGAGAACCCTAAATTCTAAATAAGAATAATTTTTGGGACCTAGTAGGTGACAGAACCCTGGTGGTTCAGTGGCTTAAAGATCAGCTGATAACCAAAAAGTCAGTAGATCAAATCTACCAGCTACTCCTTGGAAACACTATGGGACAGTTCTGCTGTGTACTACAGGCTCGCTTTAAGTCAGAATTGACTTGATGGCAGTGTTTTTTTTTTTTTTTTTTTGGTTTAGCAGGTGACAGTTTTAATTCAGCAAGCAGAAACCAAATCACTTGCATTATAGTCTGTCTATATAAAACCTGCATGAACAATACTCGGAAGTTGATTAACCTAGAGTATTCTGATATAGGCCTTAAATATAAAAAACAGATGTAACTTTGCTGCTTGGGAGAATATTCCATAGTTTCAAAAACTGACACATCTCCCAGAAAACAATATATTTATTTCCCAAAGTAGATGTGAAAATCATTCAATGTGAGATTTAAAAAAAAAAAAAAAAAAGTACTGAGGGCTTCCACTATTCAGGGGATATGGATACAAAGATCTCCATTTCCATGACAAGCCTATTTTTTAAAGGCCACATTAGAAGGAAAAAAGAAGAAACTTCCTTAAGGTTAAATAAGAACCTTGATTCCTGAGCTCAGGTTTGCCAAACAACATTCTGATGATAAAACGTGGGGACCAGGGTCATAATAATCACCAACAAGAGCAACACTACTGTCCACAGGACAGTTTTCTATTCTCATTGTAGGTTCTTTATCGTAGACTCACATGCCCTCTCTCACACACACACACGCACACACACGTGCACACTCCATGGACTTCCGTTTCTTGAGAGCTGGAAACTCTATCAATGTGCCAAACAACTTGACCTCTGGATTAGCATTAAGGCCGACACCAGAACCAGGTGATGATGAATTCCTGGTTTCCAAAGAAAGGGCTTGCTTCATCCTTGGAAACGGGATCTTGATTTTATTCTACAATTGAATAGATGTGTCTTGAAGGAGATGATGGGCTTTTCCTAAGATCCGTATGGTGAATCTTGATTGGTAGAAACATTCCCCTTGTCCAGCGATTCCTTAGGCTTGGCAGTGTAATGCTTGTCTGGCCAACACATTGTGAAAGGAAGTCCACTGGTGAGTTAGTTTTTATCTCTGGGTGTGCACAGAAAATGTCTTATAATCAGTATTAGAACTGAGCTTCTATACCTGATTATAGGTCTTACGCTCCCAGAACAGGTAGTATTTCGGAATAGACAAGATTCCCAAATACAATTAAAGAGCATTTAAGGAGCCCAGCATTAAAGAACATTTTTTATTGGTATATAATTTATAATCCGTCTGATCATCCATATGGAATTAGTTCTAAAAAGTTCTATTATTTAAATAATACTAAGCTGATTACCTCCATAGGGCTTATATTCTAATAGGGTAGCCAGATAATAAGGAAGAAATAAGTAAAATGTAGAGCAAATTAGTTAGAATTAATTGTTAAAAAAAAAAAAAAAGGTTCCTGATGGTGTAACAGTTGGTCTCTATTCTCCTGGAACAACAGAGGAAGAAGGAAAGTTAGGAATAGGAGGAGGATATGGAAGGTGTGGCCAACTGCCTCCATGAACAACTGCCTCCTTTGCCATGACACCAGAACTGGATGGTGCCTGGCTACTCTCACTGAACATTATGATCAAAGAATACATAGAAGAATATTGATAAAAAGGGAGAAAATGCAGAACAGAATTTCAAATTATCATGGACTTCAGACTTCCTGGAGCCAAGAAAGCTGCACAAACCCTTGAAACTATTGCCATGGGATAATCTTTAAATTTTAAACCAAAAATATTTCCTGAAATCTTCTTAAAATCCAACAATAGTTTAGCGTAACTAGTAAAAAAAAAGTCTGCCTTGAGCATTGTGCTCTTTTAAGAACTATCTAAAACCCAGTATGGGGTCAAATTGACAACAACTTAAAGATTAGTTAGTAACCTTAGAGGGCAGTGAGTTTGTTTTAATGGGGGAGGAACAACTCAGAAAAGGAGGGTGAGAATGGTTGCAGAACTCAAAGAATGTAATCCTGTCACTGAATTGCACATACAGAATCTGTTGAATTAGTATACGTTCTACTGCGTATATTCTCAACAACAACAAAATAAATAATTTTCTAAAAAAGGAAAATGTAAAAAACAAGTTAATGAAGGCTAGGGGGTTATCAGTTAGAAGGGGACAGGTAGTAAAAAACTTCAAGAGATGTATGCATCACAATATTTTATGGCCTTCTCGCAAACAAAACAAAATAAAGTTAAAATATGTTCTTCTGTGGTATAAGGGATTTAATTACTACTTAACTATAAGGTAAAAGAAAACAAAACACATCTAGATGGAGCTCTGCTTATAGGATCCTCTTCCATTGCTTAATTTGTACTCTCCTCTGTGGCTGGATCTTGCTATGAAACCATTCTGGCTGTAGAAGCTAGAGTTTTACTGTTAAAGGTAGTTCTGTCCAATTTCCATTTTGATTACATACAGTATTTCTAAATCTATATGATTAGTGCTTAAAATAATTTATACTTTTAACTCCCATATTCTGTTGAGCTTGCATAATTAAATTACTAGCCAAAAGGTCACTACTAGGACCTAGGCCCTAAGAAGACAGAACTAGGGGCTTCTACCATAGGCAGAATGGGATGCACAGAGACAGAGGAATGAGACAAGTGAAAATCCAAATGGCAGAAGGAGCAAAGACAAGAGAAATGCCCAAAGGGCCAGAATTAGATGCTGGATTTCAGAGCAGTATTAGACTTGGGAGGAAATCATGAGAGAAAGAGTAGCCACTGGCTAGTAAGCAACTTCAGTGAGTTCACTGAAGTAGTTATTGAGAGTGACCTCTGGGCAGCCATTGTTCTGGTGAATATATGCATGTTTGTGGGGAGTGTATATGTAAGTCCATGGGTATAAGTCGCTCCGGCTTAAAGTGCCAGAAGCAGGGCTCATATTACAGATGAAACAGGTACAAATGCATGTCTGGCTATAAATGCATTATTGAGTATTTAAATAGAAATACACCCCAAGGAGCAAAATCACACGCCTTTCATGATGTATAACGTGGCTAGATGTGTTTCCACATTAGAGCACTACGTAGCTAATACAGAACGCATGCAAACATCTCAAACAGACTTTTTTATGAAACCAAGGAATGGGGGTTGGAATCCACTCTCTGCTGTTATTCTTATTTGGACCTAAGCTCATTAGATGCTCTGCACCTCCTCCAGGGGATGAATCTCATCTTCAGACAATGTTAAACTCATCCTCTTGAGTGAAGGTGAAAAAGCTATTTCTCCACTGGAGTTTTCAAAGGCAAACATTTCCTGCAGGAAATCAAACAGCTCCAGGACTTGACAAGGTAGCTAAGTATTTTCAGTTTAGCAAGTAGCTGTTAGTGGAAACCCCTGTATACCTCCACCTGTAGCCTCAGGCCCTTCTCATGATGACAAAGCCATTAGTTTCAAAAGGAAGGCAAAATTTTGTCAAATCTTCTTCCTACAAACTCTGGTGTTGCCAAAATAGAAATGGACAACCTCAGTTGACATGTACTGTCTCACTCCAAGGAGTTTTTGAGGCTGTAGACTGATACACGGGGTCTAATTCTTGGTCACCTAATCCTCAGTGGATGTTCAGGTGAAATATTCACCACTGCTCTCCAATTAAAAGTTCCTACTAGGAGATTGGAGCCCCAAGAAACTTAATTTCATGATTAGCTCATGGATTAAAAGTCTATATTTTGCCTTCTCCTGAAACGAACAGATATGGCATAAGGCTATGAGATCAAATTTCCTGATTTTAGCTATATTTATGCTTGTATTCTATAGTTATTGCTTTTTTCCCTCTGAATTTCCACAGTCACTTACTTAACAAATACTAATTGAATGTCAAGTGTCTGTTAGACCCATTGATGGAAGTTGGCTATACACTATGAAAAAGGAGACATGGTTCCTACCATTTTGACCTCACAACATAGTGCTGAGGACAGAAAATAAACTGAAAAACTGTATCTGAAACTATGATAAGAACTATAAAGGAAATGAGCAAGATGGTGGAGGAAAAAAAGGGAGATTCCTTTATGTGGGAAAGTGAGGAACAGTCTTTCTGAGGGTGTGGAAATTAAACAGAAACCTATACACAGAGTAGAAGGCAACCATTTGAGCAGCAGGAAAAAGATTGCCTCAGACACAGGGAGCAAGGGCAAAGGCCCTGAGACCGGAAACTGAAAGAAAACCTGTGTGACAGCAGCTAAGTAATGAAGGAGAAGACTAGCCTAAGAGAAGGCTGGACAAAGATGTCTATATATTGTACACAGGACAAGAAGCAAACAAATAAGAAGTAGAAGTCAAGTAGTATGCTTTCTGTTCATTCATATGAAACTCTCATTTTGCCAAAGATTCTCTATTAGAAACAGGCAAATATTACAATGTTCACTCCTCTTTAGCCTACCCAGTCTTTCCCTTCCTTCATTAGAATTCTGCTCCTTTGGTTCAAAAAAGAAAAAGAAAGAAGCCTGCCTTTCTAAATACACCTGGCCTGTTGAGATGAAAATGCCTGTTTCAGAAATGATGATAAGAAATGTAAATAGTGAAACAAGTGTAGGTTAAGGTACCACCCTAACATGTATAAATTTCAGAATGTTAAAAACAGGTTCTCTATCCAAACAGTTTCTCAACAGAACTCTCCATTATATAATTCCCATTCTGTCCCTTCCTTTCTACTCCTGAGCTCTCCAAAGGTTACTTGGTTTGCTGCAATTGTCTTCTTACCCAGAGATTCCCCCATTTGGATGATCACCAGGATTTCCCGGTAACCTTAAAATATATGTGTATGCTTATACATGTGTATATATGCATATACTTTTTTAATACTTATATATATACTTATATATGTTCACTTGCATATTATATACATTTAGAGAAAAAAAGGAAACCCTGGTGGTATAGTGGTTAAGACCTATGTCTGCTAACCACAAGGTTGGCGGTTCAAATCTACCAAGAGCTCCTTGGAAACCCTATGAGGTAGTTCTACTCTGTCCTATAGGGTTGAAGGCAACTGGTTTTTTTTTTTTTTTTTTTTTTTCTTAATTTAGAGAAAAAATAGTATTTGTAGTCTCTCCAAAAAATTCTGATTCCTAGGATAGAGATCAGTAATCAGTATTTTCCCCCTATTCCAATTCATTCTGAGGCACACTCAAAGGAGGTATACTGTGTGAGCTGGTCTATATGTCTCCAATGTGCTTCAGGTGGATTCAGCCTCCACTCTGAAAATAGAGAAGCTTATGGACTCTAAATCTAATCATGTTACATCTCTATTCAATAATGGTATTTCATTCCACACAGAATCGATTCGAAACCACTTGAGATGGCATTCTGCAAAGCTCTATAGATTTAACATGATCATCATTGTCATAGTCAATTATTGTAATAGCAAAGCCTAATCTTGAAGAAAGCCTAATAGAAAAACAAGTGTTTTTTGTTATGTTTTTTAATAGTAAAGCACAATAGCTAATGATGGTAGATTGAGCAATGATTAGGTAACCTGAAACGAACAAAGAAACGAACTATCTAGAAAGGATATCTGTTGATCTGAACCTGCATTTTTTTACCTGAAAAATATACTGGCCTCAGAATTAAAAAACAAAACAAAAAAAACCCAGCTACCATCAAGTCAATTCCAACTCATGTGACCCCATGTGTGTCAGAGTAGAACTGGGCTCCAATGGGTTTTCAATGGCTGATTTTTCAGAAGTAGATCGACAGGCCATTTTTCCATGGTCCCTGTAGGTGTACTCAAACTTCCATCCTTTTGTTTAACAGCTGAGCATGTGTGCATGTGTGTATAACAAGTAATATCTGAAAACATCCTAATTGTTAAAGATGAAAACACTATATAGAACCAACAGCGAAAGGCTTCTAGCCTCATCAATGAGCATACACACTATTTTATCTATTTTAGAACAGATAAAAGATTAAGAATTTGCTTACATGAAATTCTTTTTTTGTAAATGAATATACATAAAACAAACATAGAGCTTTGGCTTGCTTGGGCTTAACTTTTAACTTCTTTTTCTCCATCTTCTTTTTTACATAAATGGGTTCATTTCAGTTTTGGCTCCCTTTTAAACATTGTTTTAACCCAATTATTTTAAAGGATTTGAAAAGAAGAAATAAAATTGGATAGGTTTCTGTTTTTCTGGTCTTTTTCTTATCAATTTCTTAATTTTACAAGCAAGAATTTTTATACTAAATATCATGGTCCTTTAGGCAGAGCTTTCCAATTTGTGACCATCCCCACTGTGATGACTGAGATTGTGTGTCAGCTTGGCTGGGCCATGATTCTTAATGTTTTGGTAGTCGTATAATGTTGTGATCATTTCCCTGTTGAGATTTGATATGTGATCACCCCCAGGATGGGATCTGCTGTGAGTAGCCGATCAGTTGAAAGGGAGGTTTCTTGGACATGTGGCCTGCATTGAATATAAGCAGACATTCTGGCAAGGTTTGAAGGCTTTTTGCTCATGCTGGATCCTGTAGCTGGCTCCTGTTCATGTGACCTCCGGTTCTTGGGACTTGAGTTAGCACTTTATCTGCATTCTTACCTGCCGATCTTGGAATTCATTGATCTTCACAGGCTATGAGCAAGAGCCTTGCTCACTGACCTGCCAATCTTGGGTTTGCCAGCCTCTGCAGCTACGTGAATCAGGAGGAGCCTCCATTCTGACCCACACACTTGGGGCATTCCAGTCTCTACAACCACGTGAGCCATTTCCTTGATATAAATCTCTCTCTAAATATATATTTATACACGTTAATAGTTTTTCTTCTCTAGAGTATCCAGCCTAAGACATCCACCCTCCAAAAAACAAACTCTACCGAAGACAAAGAATGTTTAGTTCACACAACTAGTTCTATAGGACACTGATAGATCAAATCTTCATCCTTAGGTAAGTTTTCCCACTAGATTTATAAGCAACTCCCTATTTCATTTTGAGCACAGTCAACACTTTCAAGTGGATTAGGATTAACCTAATATTTATGTTAATAAAGTCACTATACCAAAAAGAACTGGTCGACGTTCAATCCTTTCAGGGAGTAGCATATGATCAGGAACTGATGGAACTGAAGGAAGATGTCCAAGCTGCACTGAAGGCACTGGCAAAAAACGAGGCTCTGAGAATTGACAGGATAGCAATTGGGATGTTTCAACAAACAGATGCAGCGCTGGAAGTGCTCACTCGCCCATGCCAAGAAATTTGGAAGACAGCTACCTGGAAGAAATCCATATTTATACCTAGTCCCAAGAAAGGTGTTCCAAACAAATGCAGAAATTTTCAAACAATGCAGGCAAAATTTTGCTGAAGATCATTCAAAAGTGGCTGCAGCAGTATATCAATGGGGAGCTACCAGAAATTCAGGCCAGATTCAGAAGAGGACGTGGAACCAGGAATATCATTGCTGATATCAGACGGATCCCGGCTGAAAGCAGAAAACACCAGAACGATGTTTACCTGTGCTTTATTGACTTTGCTAAGGCATTCGACTGTGTGGATCATAACAAATTATGGATACCATTTCAGAGAATGGGAATCCTGGAACACTTAATTCTTCTTATGAGGAATCTGTGCATCGATCAAGAGGAAGTTGTTAGAACAGAACAAGGGGATACCACATGATTTAAAGTCAGGAATGGTGTGTGTCAGGGTTGTATCCTTTCACCGTACCTATTCAATCTATATGTTGAGTAAATAATGTGAGAAGCTGGGCTATATGAAGAAGAACAGGGCATCAAGATTGGAGGAAGATTCATTAACAACCTACATTATGCACATGACACAACCTTGCTTGCTGAAAGTGAAGAGGACTTGGAGCACTTAGTGATGAAGATCAAAGATCACAGCCTTCAGTATAGATTACACCTCAACATAAAGAAAGCAAAAATCCTCACCACTGGACCAATAAACAACATCATGATAAACGGAGAAAAGATTAAGGTTGTCAAGGATTTCATTTTACTTGGATCCACAATCAACACCCATGGAAGCAGCCAGCAAGAAATCAAACAATACATTGCATTGAGCAAATCTGCTGCAAAAGACCTCTTTAAAGTGTTGGAAAACAGTGCTGTCACCTTCAGGACTAAGTTGCGCCAGACCCAACCCATGGTGTTTTCAATCACCTCATAAGCATGTGAAAGTTGGACAGTGAGTAAGGAAGACAGGAGAAGAATTGACACTCTTGAATTGTGGTCTTGGCGAAGAATATTGAATATACCATGGACTGCCAAAAGAATGAACAAGTCTGTCTTGAAAGAAGTGCAGCCAGAATGCTCATTAGAAGCAAAGATGGCAAGATTATGTCTCACATATTTTGAACATATTATCAGGAGGGATCAGTCCCTGGAGAAAGACATCATGCTTGGTGAAATAGAGAGTAAGTGAAAAAGAGGGAAACCCTCAACAAGATAGATTGACACAGTGGCTGCAACAATGGGCTCAAGCACAGCAACAGTAGTGAGGGTGGCACAGAACAGAGCAGTGTTTTGTTCTGTTGTGCAGAGGGTCACTATGAATCAGAATCGACTTAATGGCATCTAATAACAACAACATTCGTGCAAGATGATGTGAGCCTGCATGTGCAAATGTGGGATATTAAATATGAGGATATCTTGTCATTCTTTCAATAAACATTTATTGAGAACCTATGATGTGCCAGGCACATTTGGACACATGGGGCTTATCACTGAAAATAGAAAACTAACTGCTGTCCTAGTGGAATTTATATTCTAGTAGAAAAACCAAGCGATAAATAATGAGCAAAAAACCAAAACCCAAACCCAGTGCCATGAAGTCGATTCCAACTCATAGCAACCCTATAGGACAGAGTAGAACTGCCCATTAGAGTTTCCAAGGAGCACCTGGCAGATTTGAACTGCTGACCCTTCTTCTAGGAGCTGTAGCACTTAACCACTATATCACCAGGGTTTCCAAATAATGAGCAGAATATATAAATTGAAGTATTTTAGAAGGTGACATGTGCTAAGGATAAAATAGAGTAAGGAAAGGGGGATAGAAATTCCTAACTGTGATTTTAAAATGGTAGGTGTTGTGGAGCATATGGCATTGAAGCACTGAGAAGAAGGACATCTGAAGAAAGAGAATCCTGAACAGACAGAAAAGAAAGTCAAAGGCCCTGTGGTGGGGACATATGGACTAGAGAGGAGACCAGTATGCTGTGAAAAATTGTGCAAGTTAGGAGTCATAGGACATGAGCTCAGAGAGGTTGAAGGGAGGCAGTAAGATCATGGTAAACCTTGTAGTAATGAAAATTTGTGATTCATAAATATTCTGAAAATTAAAATCCTGCCTGAAGGCATTTTGGCCCAAGCCCTCCTCCCTGGAATCTTAAATGATATTTCACTAATAATTCAAGAAAGTTTATGCCCTATCACAATTTTCTTCTGTTATCTTAGTTCTACCCCTTCCCCTTGAAAACCTTGGGGGTAGGAAAACATGAAAACCTGCAGATTTATAAATATAAAACTACAGTTTTGCCAAAAATGCCCAGATGGACTGACTGACCCAGACCCTTGCCCAGGGTTCCCAGCACCGTTTTGCCTTCTTTCTTTACCTCACCATTGCTGCAGCATCCGTTGTAATGTAACCTTCCAACGCTGTCACACACTTCAGAAGTAGTGCCACACTTCAGTCCAGCCTTTTAATTTAAGCACGGACAATGGCTTGTTTCCAGCAGTCCCACGGCAGACCGTTTATTGATTTGCTTTTCAATTTAGCACTTGTAAAATGTACCAGACTGACATCCACACACACTTGAGTCTTATTATTATTTTTTAATTCTTTACCATGGGTTCAATGGCAACGGGTTACCATAGGCTCTATTTAGCTGGAGCCTCAGCAAATCTTTCCCTCTCCTCAATCCAGAACACATATGATCCATGCTAGATGAAACGAGGTGTTCACACATACAAAAATCAATAAATAAATAAAATAATTGATTAAGATTAAATACCTGGGACAGAGGAGATCAAAGACTGACAGCCCCTTAGCATCAGAAACTGTGACTGCTTTGGTCACCACAAATACATCGAGGTCAAATGTATATTTGTGAAGTGAATGAATAAATGGAAATTATTTACTTTTATTTCCAGTAAGAGAAACCACACTTTGAATATTCTTTTCTACTTAATAATTCTATGAACTTCACCATTGCATGTAACTTCTCTATGCCTCAGTCTCTTTATATGGATAATGGGCATAATAGTAGTACCACTTCATTGAGTTTATTGTGATAATTAAGTAAATTAAATACATTGATGAATGTAGAAACTACCTGGCACATAATAGGCCTTCACATGTTACTTTTACCACTTCCCATGTTCCACCTTTGTTTCCTTGAACACATACCCACATACAACTTTGTTTTCACAGAATTCACTGAGCATGAAATGTTTTCTATGGTCCTTAGATTTGCCTGTTGACATCCTGTTTATTGTTTCAGGCTCTTCTCATACATGTAGTTTCCCTTCCTAGTTCCTCCATCCTCTCAGTACCCCCAGAACTTCATTTACAGCTACCTATACTGGTTCTTGTCTCCTAATCCCTTCTGCATATGAAAATTCCAGAGAGCAATGAACTATTGTTCACTTCCTGTCTGACATCAGCAATGATATCCCTCATTACATGTTGTTATGGATTGGATTATGTCCTCCCAAAATGTGTGTCAACTTGGCTAGACCATGATCCCCAGAATTGTGTGGTTGTCCTCCATTTTGTGATCTGATGCATTTATCCTATGTATTTTTGTTTTTGTTTTGTTTTGTTTTTTATTTATCCTCTATGCTATGATGTTAACGAGACAGGATTAGTGGCAGTTACATTAATAAGGTAGGACACAATCTGCAGGATTAGGTTGTAACTTGAGTCAATTTCTTTTGAGATCTAAAGGACAGAAGCAAGCAGAGAGGAGAGGGACTTCCCATCACCAAGAAAGAAGAGCCAGGAGTGGAGCGTGTCTGTTGGACCTGGGGTCTCTGCACTGAGAAACTCCTAGACCCACAGGAAGATTGACGACAAGGACCTTTCCCCAGAGCTTAAAGAGAGAAAAAGTCTTCCCCTTGAGCTAGTGCCCTAATCTTGACTTCTAGTCTCCTAACTCCAAGAGAATAAATTTCCATTTGTTAAACCATTTACTAGTGGTATTTCTGTTATAGCAGCACGAGACACCTAAGACAGATTTGGTACTGAGTGTGGGGTGCTGCTTTAACAGGTACTTACAATATGGAAGCAGTTTTTTGGAATTGAGTAACAGGTAGAGGTTGAAAGAGTTTTAAAGTGCCTAACAGTGAAAATCTAGATTACCTTGAAGAGACTGTTGGTGGAATTATGGACATCAGAGGCAATTTTAGTGAGGCCTCAGAAGGAAGTAAGAAAGCTGCAATACCTTAGACAGGGTAGACAGTGAGAAGCAGTGGCAGAAAAATGGAGGCAGCAGAACTAGGAGATTCTGAGTGCCTTCGGACAGGAGGCTTCCTGGAGTGGGGTGCCTCTGGATACTCATTGGTGGAGCTAGGTTTGCAGGCCCATGAAGCAAAAATGCTGAGTGCCTTCTGGCCAAGAGACCAAGGAACCAGGAAACAGACACTGAAGAAACAAGGAGCACAGGAAGCAGGGCTACCTCAGTTTCAAAGGTATAGCCACGACTTCTGGGGTATCAAAGGGTAGAACCATGGCCTGTTGGATGCTAAAGGGTGAGGTCGTAGTCTTAGGTTTCAAAAAGTCAGACCTTCACCAACTCGATTCTAGAGTTTGGGGGTGCCTTTATGAGTACCAGCAGGATAGGGCCAGATCTGCTGCCCAAAGCTGAGGGGGCAGGACTGCCATGCTCCCATGGCAGAACAGAGGCTGTCAGGGCGAAGGTTGTGGGGTTGCCACTTAGATGGTCTAGGATAATGGGACTGCCCAAAGCCAAGGAGGCAGAGTTGCCATTCCAGTGAGCCTGGAAGGTGGAATTGAAGCCCAGGGCTGAGTGGCCTCAACCCAGAATTAGGAGAGTGTGGCCAACACCAGAGTCTGGAGGACAGGGCCATGGTCTAAAGAGTTTAAGAGAGCAAAGAATTATTTTTGAGACTTGAGAGCTAATGTAATGTGTTCTGCTGATTTTAGGCTTGCTTGATGCCTGTTATCTTTTCTTTTCTTCCATTTTCTCCCATTTGTAATGGAAATGTCTACCTTGTGCCTGTTCTACCATTTTACTTTGGCAGCAGATAACTTGTATTCTAGATTTCACAGATAAAGAGGAATTTTGCCCCAGCATGGAATGTGTGTTTGGAGTTCATTTAAGACTTTTGGGCTGATATGATGTGTTAAATGTGTTTTACATGTGGCAAGAACATGAATTTTGGGGGGCCAATGGGTGGAATGTTATGTATTAAATTGTGTCCGCAAAACATGTGTGTCAATTTGGTTAGGCCATGATTCCCAGTACTGTGTTATCCTTTGCCAGAGATTGAATTGTGTCCTCCCAAAATACATGTCGACTTGGCTAGGCCATGATTCCCAGGATTGCATGATTGCCCACCATTTTGTCATCTGATGTGATTTTCCTATGTGTTGTACCTCTATGATGTTAATGAGGTGGAATTAGTGGCAGGCATCTTAATGAGACAGGACTCAATCTACAAGATTAGGTTGTGTCTTAAGTCTATTTCTTTTGATATAGAAAAGAGGGAAGCAAGCAGAGACAGGGGGACCTCATGCCACCAAGAAACTAGTGCCAGGAACAGAGTGCATATTTTGAACTCGGGGTCCCTGCATTAAGAAGCTCCTAGACCAGGGGGAGATGGATGACAAGGACCTTCCTCCAGAGCTGACAGAGAAAGTCCTCCATTAGAGCTGGTGCCCTGAATTCAGACTTCTAGCCTCCTAGACTGTGAGAAAATAAATTTCCCTTTGTTAAAGCCATCCACTCGTGGTGTTTCTGTTACAGCAGTGCTAGATAACTAAGATATCCTCCATCTTGTGATCTGATGTATTTGCCCCATGTATTGTAAATCCTAACCTTTATGATGTTAACGAGGCAGGATTAGAGGCAGTTATGTTAATGAGGCAGGGTACAATCTATAGGACTAGGTTCTATCTTAAGTCAATCTCTTCCAAAATACAAAAGAGAGAAGCAAGCAGAGAGGAGAGGGACCTCCTACCACCAAGAAAGAAGAGCTGGGAGTGGAGCAGGTCCTTTGGACCCATGGTCCCCATGCTGAGAATTTCCTAGGCCCATGAGAAAACTGATGACAAGGACCTTCCCCCAGGGCCTACAGAGAGAGAGAGACTTGCCCCTGGATTTACTGCCCTGAATTTGGACTTCTAGCCTTTCAGACTGTGAGAGAAGAAATTTCTGTTTGTTAAAGCCATCTGCTTGTAGTATTTCTGCTACAGCAGCACTAGATAACTAAGACATGCTCCTTCTTTTGAATTTGGCTTGAATTTCTGGCAGTTCCCTGTCAATGTACTGCTGCAACTGTTTTTGATTTATCTTCAGTAAAATTTTATTTGTGGGATATTAATGATATTGTTCAATAATTTCCACATTCTGTTGGATCTTTCTTTAGAATGAGCACAAATATGGATCTCTTCCAGTCAGTTGGCCATGTAGCTCTCTTCCAAATTTCTTGCCATAGACTAGTGAGCACTTCCAGCATTGCATCCATTTGTTGAAACATCTTACTTGGTATTCTGTCAAGCGCTGGAGCCTTGTTTTTTTGCCAACACCCTCGGTGTATCTTGGATTTCTTCTTTCAAAACCATTGGCTTTTGATCATATGCTACCACCTGAAAAGGTTGAACTGAAACAATTCTTTTTGGTACAGTGACTCTGTGTTTTCCTCCCATCTTCCTTTTCATGCTTTCTGCATTGCTCAATATTTTGACCATAGAATCCTTCAATATTGCAACTGAGGGCCTAAATTTTTTCTTTAGTTCTTTCAGCTTGAGAAATGCTGAGCATGTTCTTCCATTTTGGTTTTTTAACTCCAGGTTATAATACTTTATCTTCCCAAGTCACCATTTGAAATCTGTTCAGATCTTTTGCTTCAACATTTCTTCCTTTTGTTTTAGCTAATGTACATTGAAGAGCAAGTTTCAGATTCTCTTCTGGCAACCACTTTGATCTTTTCTTTCTTTCCTGACTCTTTAATGACCTTCTGCTTTCTTCATGTACAATGTCCTTGATGTCATCCTATGACTCGTTTGGTCTTCAGTCATTAGTGTTCAATGTATCAAATCTGTTCTTCAGATGGTCTCTAGTGGTCTCAGTAAATATTTCTTGGTTTAAAGAATGAATGAATGAGCTGCCTAAGGGCAGTGACTGTCCCTGTCCTGCAATGCTAGGTTGGCAATACCAAGAGATCCTTGAAGTAGGGTGCCAGATTATGCAAATAAAAATATAGGACACCAAGCTAAATTTGACCTTCAAATAAACAAAAAATAATTTTTAGTAAAAATATGTTCCATGCAATATTTGGAGCCCTGGTGACATAGTGGTTAAGAGCTCAGCTTCTAACCAAAAGGTCAGCAGTACAAATCCACCAGCTGCTCCTTGGAAACCCTATGGGGCAGTTCTACTCTGTCCTATAGGGTCGTTATGAGTCAGAACTAATTTTACGGCACATAACAACAACAACAGTGCAATATTTAAGTTATAATAAACATTTTTTCATTGTTTGTCTGAAATCCAAATGTAACTGAGTGTTCTGTATTTTATCTGGAAACCCTACCCCAAAGTCACTTTCAAACGCATAAGTCCTTCTGTTCCCACGCCAAGAATGAAAATGGAGACTCCAGTCCATCTATGTGACATCCAATGAAGGTCATAATAAACATAAATTGGATTTAAACCTCTATTACTCATCTACCAATCAAGTAAAACTTGTTTATTTTAATGTGGTCAGTACTAATAAATTAGTATATACTGAAGTGAGCCATGAAGTACTTTTCTTTCTATTGAGGTAATAGTAAGAGCTACATAAAAGGTTCCAAAATTACAGTAGCAGCCCCAAGGCACTGGCAACACAGGCCTGCAATTGCCCATTTTATTTGATCAGTTCTGGGGATGAAACAGGGTCTGTGGGCCAGTCCTACTCACCCCAAGGCATTTCACTTGGGTTTATTACTCACATCTCTGGCATTAATGACACTTTGTTCCATATAATTTAATGCTTGGACATTTTCCATCTGTAGATATTCAGCATAGGTTATTGCTACATGCAACATATAGGTTATATATCTGTCTTGTTCAACTTTTTAGTTCCTAGCAAAGTTCTTGGCACAGAGTTGGTGGTCAATAGCTAGTTGTTAAATAAACAAATGGTTAAGATCTCAGACTCTGGAATTGGGCAAAATCAGATTCATATTCTGCCTCTGTCACTTATTAGTGAGCTGAGTCACCTTGCCAAGTTACTTATCCTTTCAAGACTTAATTTCTTGCCTATAAAATGGAAATAAAAATAGTACCTAGGTTATAGTTATGCTTTGATGATTAAATGAAATCTTGCACTTAAGCTCCTCAGTAGAGACTCTGGCATTGTAGCAAATGCTTTCAAACGTTAGCTAATATTATGTTACATTTTGCAATATTACTGTAGGAAGAGTGTGAACAAAATACCATCCCTGCTGCATGAAAACCTGACCTTCAGTTAATTCTCTAGCTTTTTTTCCCCTGAAAAACCTGATAAGCTAAGAATGCCAACATGTTCCTAGGCAACACAGCTAATGGCAAAATTCATCCCTGAGTGGTAAACTACACCTGGATTGGGAAGAACTACAAAAGAACTATAAATACCTCATGAGTACACTGTGTTTTGGGATTCTCAGAGTGTGGTGTAGCACCTGTGTTGTAACACATATTCCCTTGTGGCAACTCTGGAAACTATTGTTACAGAGTGTTAAAAGAGATATTAGTCCTTCCAGGGGACGTATACCCATTAATGTGAATCTCAACTCTTTGCATGCGAAACTGTCATCTGGGAAGAAGGAAGCTCCTGGATGGCTGTGTGAACTGCTGCCCGTACTGCACCCAGGACTATTTTCACAGGGGGGAATGGCTGATGTTGCTCTGCCCACAAGCTTGGCTGCCTTCCTCTCTTCTTCTTAGTAAACTCCCATTGTCGTTTACGGTGGAGCTGTGGGTCTAATGCTCACCTGAACCTAAGAAGAGATCTAGTGGGTGTTCCACCTCTATCAGAAAGGTACTTCTGTTTTGTGTTCTCAATAAATTATCAAATGATCACAGAACGTTAGGACTGGAATAAACCTTACAAGTCATCAACTTTGAAAATTTTCCCAGTGTGGTCAGGCTGGTCACCTCGCCTTTTCTTCAAGAGTTTCAGCCACTGTCCTTGCCATTAGAAAGGGCTTTGTTCTGGGCAGTAACCTGCCTCACTGAAACATCTAACTGTTAGCTCTATCTCTGTCCTCTCTGGAGAGCTACACACAGTATGTTAGGTTCTTCCTCCTGGCCATCTTTCACCCATTTGACAATAGCAGTCTTATCCCTCATTAATTTTTTTTCTTTTTCAGCAAAAACCTGGCCATTTTCCTCAATTATTACCTACTGCCTTTTCGTGTGTATGCCTTTTCTATCTTTCTGTCTTTCTTCTTATGCTAAGCCATCACATTAATCTCTCAGTACAGTTTCTAGAGCAGATGGTAATATCTCTCTCACAGTAAAGACTTTCTATCCATCCAAACATTTTGAGGCACTTCAAATACTTTTTGGGTGGTTCCTACTCTATGCTACAAGTTTCTTTAGGTATTATGACTACATGAGGAGAATGTGAGGCTGCTCTGCTCTCTGGTTATACTGCACTTCCTTAAATAGGTTACATTTCTCTTTAATTATAGAAATAACAACCATTTATCATTTTATAACATGTAAAGGGCACAAAAATATAGAGAAAAAACTAAAGCATATGAAAAAAATACATATGTATGCTTTATATGAATAATTGCAATTATTAAAAACTTCTGACAATATAATGTGTGCTTTTGAGTAATACCAACTAGATTCAAATCCTGGCAACACAAATTATTGGAGACACAAATTTAGGCAAGTTACTTATTTTCCCTAGGCCTCAATTTCCTCATCTGTGAAATGGTAACAATAATTTTGGGTTGTCAGATTATAAAGTGTTTAAAAACAAAGATGTCACTGTGAGGACTAAGGTTTGCCTGACCCAAGCCATGGTGTCTTCAATCACCTCATATGCATGCAAAAGTGGGACAATGAATAAGGAAGACCAAGGAAGAGTTGATGCCTTTGAGTTGTGGTATTGGCAAAGAATATTGAATATACCATGGACTCCCAAAAGAACGAACAAATCTGTCTTGGAAGAAGTGCAGCCAGAATGTTCCTTACAAATGAGGATGATGAGTGACCAGTCCCTGGAGAAGGACATTCTGCTTGATAAAGTGGAGTCAGCAAAAAAGAGGAAGACCCTCAATGAGATGTACTGACACAGTGGCTGCAATGATGCAGTGGCTGCAGTAAATATAACGATGATCATGAGAACGGACAGGACTGGGCAATGTTTCATCCTGTTGTACATAGGGTTGCTATGAGTTGGAACTGACTCAACAGCACCTAACAACAACAACAACAACAACAGGAGAAAAAAAAAGATTAATCCATGTAAAGTGTTCTACCTATGTCTAAGAAGAACTACATGAACACCAGGATTGCAAGCTCTGAACGTGAATCACTATTCTACCATTTACTAACTGTTGAAATCTCGGGCAAGTTATTTAACCCCCCTCCATCTGTTTCTCAACTGAAACAAAAGGTGATTGTTAACAGATTGTTTCACTTCCATAACACTTCTCAAAACTTTCCAACTCCCTCATGAAGAGGTGGAGTCTATGCCACTCTCTTTTAACCTGGGTAGCCCTGGTGGGACTACCTCAATAGTAGAAATGGGGAAAGTGATGCCACATGTCTCCCAAGGCTAGATCCTAAAAGTTGATACAGCTTCTACTTGTATCCATCCAACCAACCATTATCTATCTCTGCGCTCTTGCTTTTGGTATAGCCGTACAAGAAGCCTGCCTACTCTAAAGGTTCTGTTATGGAGGGACCAAGTGCAGGGACCACATAGATATGGAAAGAGAAGCTTGAATAGCTGCAACTTTTCCAGCTCCCAGCTGTTGAAGTGTTCCCAACCCAGGCCATTGACATATGTGTGAGTGAATCCTCAGGCTCAATCGTATGAAAGACCGTGAGCGAGTAAGGCTCAGCTTAGCTCAGTCAACTCCCAAATCATGAAGGTGATGAAACATTGCTTGTTATTTTAAGTTGCTACATTTTGTGGTAATTGGTTTGGCAGCAATAGATAACTAATGTAGAGATAGAATTTTATTTGACTTTTAAGGTTTATGAGATGATTTATACAAACTATTTAACATAGAGAAGTGGTTCTCAAACTTCAGTGTTCAACAGAATCACCTGATGTTTTTTTTAAAAAATAGATTCCAGGGCCTCACCTCATCCCCCAAAATTATTCATGATTTAGCGACCCTGGGGTGAGGCCTGAGGACTTAATTTCTGACAGGTTCCTAGGTGATATTGATGCTGTCAGTCCAGGAACCATACTTTGAAGACCATAGTATAGAGAAAATATTCAATTTATAAATTTTATTCTTACTATCATTTGTACCACTTACTGTTTGCTCTTCAATGAAAGTTAATTAAGCATTTTCTCTCTGCCATGTCCTATGGGTACAAAGGAAAATTATACCAAGTTTCTCTCCATAACTCACCATCTAATTTATCTTTTTATCCCTAGTGTTGATCACAGCTTCCACATAATAAGTGCTTACCGATTGCTTGTTAGAGAATATATGAATAGCTCACTCATCCATTTATGGCTGTATGGTGTATTGAAGAAAGAGAAACTGTAAGAGAGAGAGGATATGAGAGACAGAGAAAATGAATTTCATGCTCCTTGCTTTAAACCCTTTTTGGTTCACATTAAGACAAGTTTTCATATATTGCATTTCTAATTGTAAAGAGTGCACCTCAAGACAGGAACATGTTGTTCCCAAATACCCTTTTCATTTTCTCAGCCTCTTTAAAATAAAAAATAAAATTATTGAATGATGCTATCACAGAACTCAAAGAAATTTATTCTCAGACACTTGATTTGATTTTGTTTTATGGCTATCAGTTAGTCTAATAAAAAATGCATCAATTGTTGGGGGTTTGAGCACTCTCTTTAGCTCAGGATGCTGGTACATCAGCATTCATCTTGGAGACAAGATTTTGTGGATATGAATGTAGAAAAATACAACTGAACAAACTAGCCTTGAGGATCCCCTAGAGTTTTCAGATAGCCAAGTTTTGGGGGTACTTACAAGGTTGGTCATGTCTGTGAGCCCTATCAAGATTTTAAAGTGTATATTTAATATTTGGCTCCTTCCTTTTTCATCCTATCTATAGAAATAACATGAGGACAAATGGCACAATTTATATAAAAACTCTTCAAACTGGAGGGAATTCCACTTATATATATACTTTGTGATAATTAATTCCTTGCTCCCTTATTTCTAATAGCTTGTAAGAGCCACTGGAGATTCAAATATTAGTTTGCATACTATGAAACTTTTGTATGTTGTTGTGATGGTTAAGGTTATGTGTCAACTTAGCTAGGCTATGATTCTTAGTGGTTTGGCAGATATTATGTAATTACCCTCTATTTTGTGATCTGTTGTGAGCAGCCAATCAGTTGAAAGGGGAGTTTCCTTGGGATTGTGGTCTGCATCCAATATATATGGATGTTCTGGCAAAGCTCACCCTCTCTAGATCCTGCATCCATCCTCTGACCTCGGGCTTTTGGGATGTAAGCCAACAGTTTCCTGTCCTGCAGATTGTGAAATTCGCCAGCTCCAACAGCCCCATAAGCCAGTAATCTGCTGTCTGACCTGCCGATTTTGGGTTCATTGGCCCCTGCAACCACAAGAGTCAGGAGGAGCCTCCAGCCTAATGCCTGACCTATGGATTTGAGACTTGCCAGCCTAGACAACTGCGTAAGCCATTGAAATAAATCTCTCTTTATATATATATATATGCTTTACTGGCTTTGCTCCTTTACAGAACTCAGCCTAAGACAGTTATGTTGAGGGAAATACTGTACCTGCCATTGTTAAATGTTTAGGGAAATGTACATAAGGAGAAAAGGTGGTCTTTGTATTGACAGAAGATATGATTTTGAGAGGAAGACAATATTTGTAAGTGAGATAAGCTATGTCTTTGTCAAACATGCTTGGAATCATGTGATTTTTCTGCTAAAAATCTTCTGATGCTTTCATATTTCTTTTAGGAAAAAAAAAAAAAAGAAGCCTTATTGAATGACCAGCAAAGCCCCTATGGCCTTCCTCATCAATCCATCTCTGACCAGCCTCATTGTCCCACTTTCTCCACTCTTCCATTTTCTCCACTCTCACATTTCATATCCACTCCAGCATACATCATAGCCTTTCATATTATCACATCTTTACATTAGCATTTTTCTCTTCCTAGAATATGTCCATCCTTTGTATTTATACAGTTTCATGTAGATAGTAACCATGCAATACAAGGGATTTCTATGGTTTCTTATTAATATTGTCCTCTTACCTGTGAGAGCCAGAACTCAACAGGACTGCCTTTTTTTTCCAGGTATCAAAAGTTTTCTCCCTTTGACAGTGTTCAGTCTTACTATTTTTCTAGGAAGGAAATACTGGTGCTGTAGTAGTCAAGTGCTATGGCTGCTAACAAAAATGTCAGCAGTTCAAATCCACCAGCCACTCCTTGTGAAACTCTATGGGGCAGTTCCACTCTGTCCAACAGGGTTGCTATGAGTCGGAATAGACTCGATGGCAACAGGTTATTTCGTGGAAAATATTTGAGTTTTCCTTCTCTGACAGGTTTCTGCCTTATATACAGGTTCCAGCTTTTACAAGGTTTACTGTACTGTGCTATTTTAACTATTGCCTATGCCAATAGGCTACAAGATGAATGGTAAGAGTTTGTGTCAACTTCACTTTTGTTTTATCCCACAAAATACAGCACAGTGTCTGGTATTTTATGAATATTAAATGTGTCTTAATTAAACAAAAGAAACAAGACACACATATTCAAAACAACTAGAAGGAAACAAACAAAAGAAGACTTAAAAAAAAAAGACTAAACCATTTGGTACTAACAAAAGAGACCATGGGTGGTAATTAAATAAGCAATCAATTCTAGCTAAGCATGATTTCATGGAGGAGGTAAACTTTTCACTTTGATTAATTTATGTTAAATTGAGCATCTGGAAACTGGTTCATGCTCTGAGGGCAGCAAGTGCAACTCTTCTGCACAGAAAACAACTCAAACCACATCTCTTCTAATCTTATTTTTGAGAAGAAAGGCATAGGCATGGACAGGGGAAGGACTAGGGAACTTGAACTTCTTAAGTGAATACAGTATGTCCATACCTCAATAAGAGTGAGAACAACCCTGTGGGATGTGACTATTTCTCACTTTTTTTAAGAGATGAATAAACTGAGACTCAAAGATTCAAAGAAATTACACAACATTATACGTTAAGTGGCAAAGCTACGATTCAAACCCTGGCATGCTCCAAATCTCCTGGTCCTTTCAGTGTACCACAAAATTACTCAAAGTTACTAAGAGAAAGGAAGGAACATAGATTTCCCATGGTAGTGTGTGTTTCAAAAAGAGGGAGATAAATTTATTGGAGATTTACTATTCATTTGCTCAAACTTTTAATAAAGTTACATCCAGGGGTTGCAATGGTAAATAGCACAAATATATAGTCCCTGTCTTCATGGAATTTATTGGAATTGGGCATTAGTCAAAAAACTACATAAATAAATGCAAAATGGTGATCATGTGATATGTGATAAAAAAAAAAAGAAGGGCTATCTAGTTCTCTGAATTAGTGATAATGGAAGAAACTGATTTGGTTAGGTCTTTCAGTATGATGGGATGAAAGAATGGCGATATCAGAGATCAGCAGAAATCTATGAGTGTGTGTGTTGGCAGAGGGGAGTACATGTAAGGAGCATTTCAAGCATAGGAATCAATATAAGCCAGGGCCCTAGGAGCAGGAAGGATCAGCTTATGTTTGTGGGAACAAAATGTATTTCAGATCCTTTTACATAAGAAGAGAGTATATAGAAATCTTCTTACACTAAAATCTGGCAAAATTGGAAGATTTTGTGTCTAGAAAAGATCAATTTTGATTTCAATATAAGCATCAAGCTGGGCTCATCAACTTTCTTCCATTTTTAACCATCATGTTTCTCACCCCATGTATGTTACAAGGTACTCATGCTAGAATGATGGATTTGCACCAGGGTGATCAATAGGTGTCTTGGTCATCTAGTGCTGCTGTAACAGAAATACCACAAGTAGATGGCTTTAACAAACAGAATTTATTCTCTCATAGTGTAGTAGTCTACAAGTCCAAATTCAGGGCGTCAACTCCAAGGGAAGACTTTCTCTGTCAGCTGTGGAGGAAAGTCTGTGTCATCAATCTTCCCTTGGCCTAGGAGCTTCTCCATGCAGGAACCTCAGGTCCAAAGGACATGCTTTGCTCCCAGCACTGCTTTCTTGGTGATATGAGGATCCCACATCTCTCTGCTCTCTTTTATAGTTCGAAAAACACTGACTTAAGACACTATCTAATCTCGTATATCTTATCAATGTAACTGCCACTAACCCATCTCATTACATCACAGTGATAGGATTTACAACACATAAGGAAATCACATCAGATGACAAAACGGTAAACAATCATACAATACTGGGAATCATGACCTAGTCAAGTTGACAGATATTTTGGGGGGACACAATTCAATCCATGACAATAGGATTGTTGTCAATTTCCTTAATAGGCGAGTAGAAATTTTTCAGAAATTTGGGATTTATATAAATGAGCATGGTGTTTGGATTGTGGAAGATTTGGGCTCAAACCTCGGCTCTACAGCTTTTTAGCTGGGCCAGTTTGAGCAGGCTACTCAAGCTCTCTGAGCCTCAATTTTTTGTCAGTAAAGTATTGCATTAAGTAAATAGGAGAATGAATGGAAAGTGCTAAACACATTTAATACCCTGCCCATTCCTTCCTCTTTTCTTCATTAATCCATTCAATTTCATCTTCATATACTCCATGTGTCGGGTTCAGTCTTTTCACAAAACTTCTTCTTTCCTTGCTCCCCCTTTTTTTCTTTTGTGTAGTATTTTTTCTCTTTCATTCCTGATAATAAATCAAAGAAGCCCTTACTTTACTACCTGCATGCTATATTGAATCCCAAAGAGTTTTATTTCACCATAAACCAGGGTAATTTCTTCTAAGTTATTTTTTTCTTACAGAAATGATGGTGTATGTAGTACTGTATAATTGCATTGCTTTCTACAGTGTAAAAAGGGAGTGATGCAGACAAGCTGCATTTTCGTCAGCTTCAAAGACAAAGGTTCCTAGAAAGCAATGTTGAATCAATGATTCTCACTTGAAGTGTTTGCTTCATTGACAGCAAAATTCTTTGTAATGGAAGAAGGGTGAGGAGTCCAAAGTAATGGTCATGTGCATTTGTATTTGACACAAGCAGTTGTACTTATTTTTGGAATAATAGTTCTAGAGATGCTTTTTTCCTCTCAATTTTCAATAATGCCTATTTCATTGAAACCACCACTTAGGTCCAGGTTTCCTTTTCATCATTTATTCATTATTAGCAGCACTACAAAGACATGTGTTAGACTTGGAAATGCAAGGTGTCTTAATAGGTAATGTGCTTGAAAATCAGAGATATTTTGTAATTCTCCCTGGTTGAGTCTTTGAATTAGTGCTAGGAATAGCATCTCTATTTTTGAAGGGACCCTCATGCCTATAAACCAGCCTATAGTTAGTATTTTCTTTGTGTTAATTCAGGGGGAGGAACCTAGCCCTTTCTCTGAATGTTGTTATTGTTTTCAAAACATACATCCATAAATGAAGGCAAGCACTAGCCCACCTCATCTTCCCATATATGCGGTCACCATCTGCTCCTGATCTGGCATAGCTATTTTCTTGTTTGTGACTCTCCCACTAGATTATTAGCTCCTTGAGTCAGGAGACTTTATCCTGTACACAATTATAACTTAGCAGAAAGTAAGTGTCCAATAAATAGGAGTTGAAAAAAAAAATAGGATAAAGATTGCCCCTTACGTGAACACATCTAGTATCTGCAACAGGTCCCATTGTCTTTCCTGTCTTGAAGGCTTTCTCATAATCTTTCTCACAGGAAGGGACAGAGAAAACAAAACAAAACAAAACAAATTTGTTCAGTGTCTGATATTTGCTAGGTATCATGCTTTGTGTTTTTCATACATTATCTCATCAAATTTATCCACAGTTGTCACTGTGGATAAATAATATTTTCCCCTACTTTACAGAAAAGAAAACTAAGGCTCAGAGAACTCAAAGAAGGTAAGTAAGTTTCTCAACATCACATAGCAGGAAAATGTCAGAATTTGGATTTGAAGCTTGGCAAAGATGGGAAGAACTGTGTGTGTGTGTGTGTGTGTGTGTGTGTGTGTGTGTGTGTGTGTGTGTGTGTGTGTGTTGGGGGTGGGCTGGTAGGGAGAAGGAGGCAAGAACAATGCTCAATGAAAAAAACTGGCCACAAAAATTCTAGTCCTACAGAAAATACTAGTGAATGGGATTATACACTTTGTGAATATCACTCCTATTTGAAAAAAATTCACAGTAGCAATTTGAATTTAAATTACTAGATAACTCTCCAAGAAAAAAAAAAAATCTTTATCTGTATATCTTGTTTGAAGCATAGACTATTTTTTTTTTTCAATAAGACCAAACCGTATTAAGGCTAACAGTAAAAAAGTTCATTTAAGAAAGAAGACATTAATCATTGAATTCTTATATATTATACACAATTGAAATGGGAAAAATTCAGACTACACACAGTCCTATGACACAATTGCTAGGTCTATTTGATTTTGTGAGCCAATTGGCTTGGAATAAAGGGCACAGTTTCTCTCTGGGGGCCATTTGAGCAAAAGCAATCAGGCAGTGGTACAATTACAGCACCTGCAAATATTATTGTAACCTTTTCTACCTACGGTCTACCACAGGTTGGGGTTCCCAGGAAGCTGACTCTGAGATGGAATTTAGCATGCAGGATGTTTATTCAGGTGTGCCATTGGGAGCAACACCTGTGGAAAGAGGGTAGGAAGCAGGATTTAGCACAGAGAGAAATCAAGATGCAATGTGGCCAACAACGGCCTCCGCCTAACCCATGGAGAGCTCTGGGCTACAATGGCCTGTCTGAACTGTCTCAAGTTGGGCCAAGATGGCCAGACATTTATCCTCTTGAACTTATCAGTCACTCACGTACACCCCCAGCCCCATCCCAGGAAAGAGTGTGCCTTTGAGTGTGGTAGATCTCTGCAGCTGAGGCAATCCCTGAAGGAGCTGACAGTGGAAGGCTATTGCCTGACAGTACCCCAGCAACTGATGCAACAAAGCCTTAATGAAAAAGGGTCTGAGAGGCCCTAGTGCACCTCAGTGTCTACCACAGAGCCCAAATGATACCACCCCATCCCCACTGGATGTCCTTAAGGATGTAGCTATACCCAGCCAGGGCAAAGTCTTCCTCTCCTATGAACTAGTAAACTAATATTTAATATCAAGGACTATTTGTCATAATAGAAGCAAAAAACAATTCAGGATTCAAAACAGTCTAGAAAATACAGTGCTATGTGTATAAATAGATAAAGCGCTATGGTGGTTTCAAATCCTTGCTCTACCAGTTTGATATACTTTGTGATCATAAGCATGGTGCTTAGCCCTCTGAACCTAAGATTTTTTTTTTTTAATTAACAAAATGTCTACAAAAAGATCATATTTGAAGTACTGCTGCCAGAAATAACACACACACATGCACACACACACACACACACATCTATTTTGTCTAACACACTTGGAGTTTGTCTTAGGTACTCAATAAATGTTCATTTCTATATCTACAGTTCCAGGTATCCAGTAAATGTTTTGTTGAATTAATGAATACTAAATAAAATTTTTTTAAAACCAATAGATTGCTTTCCAAATTATACCTGCTGAATAATATTCAGTATCCCCTACAACAGCATTTACATGTCTCAAAGTACAAAATATTTGCAACCAAGAACTTTTTTACTAGAATTATGTATTTCTTCAAAAATTTATAACTCTTTGTATTGTAAAAGGGATTTGATGTGCAACCCAAATCATTTAATCTTGATAAGCTTTCTTTTATGATTGATGATAATAGTTCTTTTCATATTATTACAGAGAATGGCAGTATATTATTATAACAGTAAAAATCTCAACAACAAACAAATCAGTTTCCAAAGGACTATCACAAACATTATCTTGTTGAATATTTAAAAAGTTGAATGTGTGGCCAGTAAAAAACAAATAAAATCAGTTGCCATTAAGTTGACCCAGCATGATTAATTGAAGTATAATCCTGAATCCAGTCCTCAAAAGAATTAATCCATCCCAAAGTCTCCCTTGCAAATATCAGCCAAAACATTTTTTGAAAGGTTCTGGTTTTACAACGGTATATACATTTTGTCTTATTGGACATTATCAGAGACATGCATCTTCAGTATGCTATGCAAAAAGAAACATATACTTTTTTCTTCAGAGTACAAAGGAACTGACTTTACCTGTCCTACTTTTTCCCTTACAAAATAAAGCATTATTACATTCTAGTGTGACATCTAATAAGTTTTTCTTAAAGCTACTTTTGAAAATGGGATTTAATTTTTTTTTTTTTTTTTTTGCCTCCAAATACAATGGACTCAAATGAGTAGACTCAATTTATCCAAGTATTTATTGGGTAACTACCTTGTGCCAGGAACCCTTCTAGAGTCTAAAAAGAGGTAGTGATACGACTTTAGATTGATAATAACAACTATCACTTATTGAGCACTTTCTCTGCACTATGTTAGGCAGAAGAGAAAGCAAATAGCTGCCTAGGGATCTGGAGGAATCTTGAAAGAAGAGATGATACTTGAACTGTTTTGTCTGCTGAAAAGAGTTTTACCTGGAGAAAATAGGAAAAAAGCACTGTAGGCAAAGGGAATAATATGTGAATAGATACTAGCCTTGAAACAGGATGATGTATTTGGGAAACAGTAATAAATTATGGGTTGCTAGACTATTTTTTTTTTTTTTTTTTAGACTATGATAGGAAACCCTGGTGGCATAGTGGTTAAGTGCTACTGCTGCAAACCAAAGGGTTGCCAGTTCAAATCCGCCAGGCACTCCTTGGAAACTCTATGGGGCAGTTCTACTCTGTAGGAAACAACTCGGCGGCCCTGGGTTTTTTGGGTTAGACTACGGTATGTGCATATAGAAGTGGGAAATAGAAAGAGGCTTACAAAGCACCTAAGGCCAGATGAAGGAGAAACTTGAATGGCATGCAAAGACTTTCCAAGTTAACCTATGAGCAATGGGAGCTCTGGCAACTTTTAAGGTAAAGGAGTATCACTAACCAATTTTTGTTTTAGAAAGGTAGGTATCCAGGATGGATTAATTTAGGAAAGCATGGGCATATTCCAATATGTTAGGAGGCTGCTATAGTCCCCATGACAGGGGGTTCTAACCTGAATAAAACAGAGGAAATTGCCCACTGGGCCTTGGCATTCTGAGCACTAACAGGTAAGGGTCTTCATCAACAAAGATCAAGACAGAGCGAGCTCATGAACTGCTTTCTCAGCATCTGTAGAACATCCACACAACCGCCTATTAGCTATCTGGTCTAAGCATGCCTTGAAGATAATTCAGGGTTTAAACAAAAGAATGACATTTTCATCTATTGGATTTTTCCAATCTTCTACTCAATTCCTTGTTGTTATTGAGACTTAGATAAAGAAATATGCTAAACTCAGATAGGGCAAAATATCTTATCACAGCCTTATGCCAGATTTCTGTGCTAATTCTATATCCAAGGACACTCAAATAACTACATTGATAATCATATATCCTTATGACCATGATACTCAAATGGAATTCTTTATTATCTGTCTGCTCTGCAGTCACAAAAGCAAATATAATTTCCAGGAGTACATTTGGGCTTATGATAAAATTGCCTTAGTGATGAGAATCACCAACGCAGTTAGGAAGACATTGATACAACTCTAAAAAGTTTAAACAACTTGCCTAATATAAGTGTATAAGTTTAACTATATATTGTTTTTCAAAATAAAAGACAAATAAAAAACCCACTGCCATCAAGTCAATTTCCACTCATAGAGACCCTATAGGACAGAATAGAATTGCCCCATGGAGTTTCCAAGGAGCACCTGGTAGATTCGAACCACCAACCTTTTGGTTAGCAGCTGTAGCTTAATAAGGACCCATTTATTATAGTTTACATAAAAATAATCCTATTTAATATGTTAAAGTCCCCTGAGTTGTTTCTCTTTCAAAAAATAAAGAATTTAAGTTTATAGGCAGTCATTAATTAAAATAGGTCACTGGATTTGGACAAAAGTAACACACAAATTGAAAATAGGAAGTTCAAAAATTTTAAGATTCATTACTCTGACCTGTAGAAACTTCTTATTACCTCAAGTTCATAATTCAGCATTTTCAAGAAAAAAAAAAACCTCTCAGTTATAATAAATAGTAAGCTGCTCTTTGGTAAGGGACAGTGATAAATTTAAGAAAATGAATGACATCTGTTATAATCAAGGACAATTGGCAGACATGGTATGGAGCAGCTATTTTAGAGTTCATGGTCTCTTTCTATATGTCTCCCCATCAGAAGTAGAAAGCATTCAAGCACTTCAACAAATTTTGCCTCTAAAGAATTTTTTTCAGTGAGTTACCAGTATCAGTTTTTAACAAGTGATAACCTTCTTTTTTTTTTTGTTCGCCAAGGAGGGTTTGAAAATGATTATTTGCATGTCAACACACCGAAGATACAGTTAAAGTGTCTTTAACTTTAGGAAAAGTTAAATAAATAGAGGAATAAAAAAAATCTTTATTCATTTTTTAAACAAATATTTATTGAGGCTGTTATATGCCAAGCACTGTTCTAGGCAATGGAAATATGCCTGTGAATAAGACAGAGATTATATTCTAATGAGGACCCAAGCAAATAACAAATAATACTATAACTTACAGTAGAGGGGCCCTGGTGGCACAGTGGTCAATAAATTGGCTGCTAACCAAAAGTTGGCAGCTCGAATCCACAAGCCTCTCCTTGGAAACCCTGTGGGGCAGTTCTACTCTGTCCTGTAGGGTCACTATGAGTTGGAATTGACTCAATGGCAACGGGGTTTTTTTTTTAAATAGTGGTACAAATTTTCGTTAGGTTTTCACTATATACCAGGCACACTTATGGGTTCTTTGGATTAGTCAGTGACTAAAAACAAACACATTTGTCCTTGTAAGGCACATGCTTTAATTCCATGAAGAAGATAAAACAGGATGAGCTGAGACCAAGAGAAAAAATATAATTAAGATGGAGACAAGGAGAGCCTGTGGAAGTGATATTTTAATAGAGACTTGAATAATACGAAGCAGTGAGACATGTGAAAATCTGGTGGAATATACTTCTATGCAGAGAAATCAGAAAGTATGAAGGCTCTGATACACATAAGAGCTTGATGAGTTCTAGAAATGGTAAGGATTTTATGGCTTGAGCAAAGTGAGCAAGGGAGTTAGTGGTATGAGATTAGGCCAGAGAGGTAAGGAGGGACCAAAACATGTATAGGCTTCGAAGTCATGATAAAACGTTAGGATTTTGATCTAAATGTGTTGGGAAGACATTAGTAGGTCTGAAGCTCATGATTCATGATCACATTTACCTTTTAAAATACCACTTTCAGTGGTATATGGGAAATAGTAGAAGGGGTGAGAGTAGAATCTGAGGGACAACTTAGGCTGCTGTATTAGGCTGGGAAAGATATGATGATGACTTAGATAAAAGTAATAATAGTAGATCTGGTGAGTAGTGATCAGATTTGGGATATATTTTGAAATTATAAGACAAAAGAATTCATTGATGAATTTGAGGTTGGCTGTTAGGGAAAGAGGAGAGACAACAATGACTCCTAGGTTTTTGGCCTGAGCAATTGAGTAAACCATGATGTCATCTACATAGATGAAGAAGTGGCTTATTAACGATGGCTGTGGAAAATCATGAGTTATTTTTTGAGCATGTTAAGTTAGAGATGGGTAATATATAATTAGATGTCAAAGAGGCACAGATATGAGCAAGTGTGTAGCTTATGTGAGATGCTGCAACTGGAGATAAATTTAGGAATCACTGGTATTTAAATGAAATTCAAAGCTATAGAACTGGAAAAGATCAGCTAAGGAGAGAGGATAGGTAGAAAATGTAAGAGAGCTAAAGATTAAGCCTTAGGACCATTCAAAATTTAGAAGTGAAAAGATGAGGAGCCAGCAAAGAAGTCTGAGAAGGAACATGGAATGATGTGTGAGTTCTAAAGAATACTTGTTAACAGTGGAAGGAAAAGATGAGGGGAAGAATGAAAGCATAAAAGAAAGCTCAAAGGTGAGAGAAAGCATGGTGCAATGGAGGATGGAAAGATTTTCTCTGTTGCAGAAAACAGAATACAGAAAGGGAGTGGTTAGAACTGACCCCAGAGAGGAAGAGATCAACAATCGTGGAAGGAGGTTTTATAGTAATCAGAGCAAGCAATGTTGGTTGTCTGGATCAGGGTGGTGGCGGAGATGTGGAACACAATAGACAAATTAAGGAGAAGTGTAAGAGGAAGGAGTGTCCCTATTTGGGAGTGAAGAGAGAGTGGATTATAGAGGAAAGTCAGGTTTCAGCTTTATTGTAATGTAGGTGGTTTTTCTATTTAGCGTACTCCCTTTCAAACATTCTATAGTAATTGTAGCTCCTTGGAAAACAGGAAGAAAAAATACCTCTAACCTTAGTTACCTTAAGAAAAATCTAATATCTTTTCCACATTTTAACAATATACTTGCATATAATTTCACAATGTTGCCATTCTAATATACATACACATACCTTTTTTTACCAATTTACATCATATCATAAATATTTCTATGCTTCTTCATACTATATGTATTCATTATTTGAATAGGATATTTCATACACCAGAAAAATAATTTACTATTTATCCATTATTAAATACTATGATTAAATACTATAATTTTAACTATCAGTGCATGTTCATAAACTTTTCCTATTTCTTTCATTATGTGTACAGTATATGTTCAAAGATGTTCTAAGCATACACATATCACCAGTTGCTTTCCAAAAGTGTTTTGCCAATAGAAAATTCTCTTGGGATTACACAAATGTTCCAGTTTCACCACAATCTCAACAGCACTGACTATTTTTCTTAAAAACATCTGCTGACAGTATGTGTGAAATATTATTTTACTATTATTTTAATTAGTATGTTTCCTCTCTGGCAAGATTAAATGGTTTTCACTGGCCAGTTTAGTAAATGCTCTCCTCTTTGCTTAGTGTTTATGCTAAGACTTTTAACTCACTAAAATTTCCTCAGCAGGTTATATGAGCTCTTTATATAATAAAGTTAATAATCATGATGAGCTTATCCAAATAAACGGTCATGAGGTTTCGTAGAAAAAACAGAATATTTTACAACAAGGTGAAGGTTTGTATATGGTTTTGGTTTACGCTAGTTTGGACTGAATCCTGGCTCTATGACTTATGAACTGTGCTATGGAGCTGACTTGGACTTCATTTCTTAGTTTCTGTAAGTCTGGTAAGGTAAATCCCAATATTTCATGGTATTATTTTTGGGTTTAAGTAAAATTACTTACATGGAAATATCTTATTAAGATGTTTGTATGTTTGATGATATTATTAAAGGCAAAGGAAATGTTGAGCATTTCAATTAGGCAACTGAATGGCTAATACCCCATTGCCTTGAGTCAGTTCTGACTCGTAGTGACCCTATAGGACAGAGTATTCTTGATATCACAGAAGCCAGAACAGATGGTGTCTCTCTCTTCTGCTCTCAGTGAGGAGAACCAAACCAAAACCAAACCCAGTGCCATCAAGTCGATTCTGACTCATAGCGACCCTATATGGTGGAGTAGAACTGCCCCATAGAGTTAAATAGAGTATACATGCTGTTAAATAAATATAAATAGATACATGTAAGAAAAAAGATTACAAAAAAATAAAATCTTCAAGTTTAGGGATTAGATCAAAATTTCCTGAAGGGATGTGATACTGATTTTAGATTTTCATGCAGCATAATATAGCAGAGAGGGGAGAACTAATAAAATATTTTTAGCAACTAAAATATCTAGTATGTAAATGACATTTATTATTTTTCATGGCATTTTAATAATCAGAAGTAACCATGCAGTGTTTTTGTGCCAGACTAATAAATTAATGACAATCAAATTGGACTCTTATAACTTGAATGTTAGTTTAAAAGAAAGCACTAATCTGAAGGAATGGCTATATATTGATGCAAAAGCTGTATGATGAATAAGAAAGACAAAAGAAGAATTGGTACCTTTGAACTGTGGTGTTGGGAGAGAATACTGAATATGCTATGGACTACCAGTAGAACGAACAAATCTGTCTTGGAAGAAATATAACCAGAATGCTCCTTAGAAGCAAAGATGGTGAGACTTCATCTCACTTACTTTGGATATGTGATCAGGAGGGACCAGTCCCTGGAGAAGGACTTCATGCTTGATAAAGAAGAGAGTCAGCAAAAAAGAGGAGGACCCTCTATGAGATGGATTGACACAGTGACTGCAACAACGGGCTCAAACATAACAGCAATTGTGAGGATGGCACAGGACCAGGCAGCATTTCATTCTGTTGCACATAGGGTTGCTGTGATTTAGAACCAACTCAACAGCACCTAACAACAACAAACTGAAAGATGAATTAAGAACCCAACTTTCCAAGTAATTCTCTAAAGTAAATTATCAATGATAAAAATAAGAGTTTCCAATTTCATAGATGTCATGGATTGAATTTTGTACCCTAAAAATATGTGTGTAAATCCTAACCTCTATGTCTATGGTTATAATACCATTTGGGAAAGGATTGTCTTTGTTATGTTAATGAGAAAGGATTACTGTTGGGTGTCTCTTAAGTCAATCTCTTTTGAGATATAAAAGAGATTAGACAAACAAGTGAGAGAAGCAGAGATGCCAAACCACGTGAACATTGCCCAGGAGCTGAAGCTCAAAAGAGACAAGGAACTTCCTCCAGAGCCAAAAGAGAGAGAAAGCCTTCCCCTAGGGCCAGTACGTAGAATTTGGAATTTTAGCCTTCTAAACTGTGAGGAAATAAATTTCTGTTTCTTAAGGTCACCCGTTGTGGTATTTCTGTTATAGCAGCAGTAGGTAACTAAGACAGCAAATGATAATATAACAAAAATAACACCATGCTATATGTGTTTTATATTTTATAGGAAAAATAAATATTTCTTAATTAATATGTATTTACAATGCATGTTCTCTTGTTCTTTCTTAAATATTTGGAACATATTAAAATTGTAGAAGACAAACTCAAATAACTCACAGAGGTATAATTATTATTTTCTCCTTGTTGAAGTATGATAGCATTCTCCCAAGTATTTGTCAAACACAGATACTGAGTTCATCAAAATTACACACTAAGAAACAGCTTTAGACGAAGCACAAAAGACTACTTGCCTGATGGTTGTGTTTTCACAACATCTTCCCTAGTCAGAATTCCTTTCGTTGCCTTGCTCCTCCCTTACACAGTGATTCATTCTAAATTCTTTCTTGGCCAAACAAATATTTAGTCATTTTTGAGCTCTTAAAAATGTTACCATGGCTATTACAACCTTGAAAATGGAAAAGCATTTAGGAAACACACACACATACACACAACTCGGGTTATTTATTTTCCCTCTTCAATTATTTTTCATGTATTTTTCACATAAATATGGATGTTAGGTAAACATTGAGCAACTGTTCCCTCTAGTGTATTTATCTAATTTATTTGATGGAAGCTACTTAACAGCTGTCTTTTGCTATGATCTTGGAATACATGACAAATTTAGACTTCGTGCCACCTCTAGCAACATGATTTTAATGGTTTGCACCTGTACTGAGACTAGCTTCTTCCTTCTGGACCACCTAACAGCAGTAGGTTTGATTTTTTGGTTTATTGTTGTTAGGTGCCGACCAGTCGATTCCGACTCTTAGCAGCCCTGTAGAGTTTCCAAGGTTGTGAATATCTACAGAAACAGATGGCCACATCTTTTTTCTGGAGCCTCTGGTGTTTTCAAACCTCCGACCTTTCAGTTAACAATCGCTTTAACCACTTAGCTATCAGGACTCCTTGACAACAATGACATATATACATACATATATATATATATATATATATATATATATATATATATATATACACATGCATGTACCCGTAGCCTTCCAGTCGATTCAGACTGATAGCAACTTTATAGGACAGAGTAGAGCTGCCCCAGATGGTTTCCAAGGAGCGGCTGGTGGATTTGAACTGCAGATCTTTTGGTTAGCAGCCAAACTCTTTAACCACTGTGCCACCAGGTTCCATATATATATATATATTTATATATATATGTATAAACCAAACCAAACCTGCTGCCATGGAGTCGATTCCGACTCATAGCAACCCCACAGGACAGAGTAGAACTGCCCCGTAGAGTTTCCAAGGAGCACCTCGCGGATTTGAACTGCTGACCTCTTGGTTAGCAGCCATGGGACTTAACTACTATGCCACCAGGGTTTCCATATATATATATTTTTTTATATGTGTATGTATATGTCTATATATATATAAACAAATATATATACATAGACATATATATACATACCCCAGTACCCAGTGCCGTCGAGTCAATTCCGACTCATAGAGACCCTATAGGACAGAATAGAACTGCCCCATAGAGTTTTCAAGGAGCACCTGGTGGCTTCGGACTGCCAACCCTTAGGTTAGCAGCTGTAGCACTTAACCACTATGCCACCAGCCTTTCCTATATATATACATATGTACATATGATTGTAGGTAGGTAGTTTAGGTAGATAGATTGATAGGTAGGTAGGTAGATTTTTTTCTTTCTTTTTGCTGAAGACCTGGAATATTGTCATGAATTGAACTGTGTCCCCCCAAAATATGTGCCACTTTGGTTAGGCCATGATTCCCAGTATTGTGTGGTTGTCTTCCATTTTGTGATGGTAAATTATGTTAAAGAGTAACACCCTCACTAAGGTCGCATCCTTAATCCAATGTAAAAGGAGTTTCCCTGAAGTGTGGCCTGCACCACCTTTTATCTTACAAGAGATAAAAGGAAAGGGAAGCAAGTGGAAAACGGGGACCTCATACCACCAAGAAAGCAGTGGCAGGAGCAGAGCCCATCCTTTGGGCCCGGGGTTCCTATGTAGAGAAGCTCCTAGTCCAGGGGAAGATTGATGACAAGAACCTTCCTTCAGAGCCCATATAGAAAGCCTTCCCCTGGAGCTAATGTCCTGAATTTGGACTTCTAGCCTCCTAGATTGTGAGGAAAAAAACTCTTTGTTAAAGCCATCTACTTGTGATATTTCTGTTATAGCAGCACTAGACGACTAAGTGTATTTTTAATAAAGAATATATTTTCCAAGTTCTTTTGTGGCTAAGTATGCCCATGTGACTAAATTCTGGTTAAATGAACATAAGTGGAAGCAATGTGTCCAATTTCTAGGAAGTATAAATGTGCCCCTTTCCCTTCCTCCCTTCTGTCTTCCTGCAGTCTGGAAAGCAACTAAATGCCTTAGGCTTTAACAGTTATTTTATCTGTTGGTTCTGGCATTACCTACAGAGCAGTTTTAAAACGCTTAGCTCTCTGGATTTGTTTATTTCTCCCTCTAGGTCCATCAGTTTTTGGTTCATGTATGTCAAGCTCTGTTATTAGATGCATACACATTCAGGATTATTATTGTTTGATGAAGTGATACTTTTAACATTGTGAAATGACTCCCTTTATCTCTGGTAATATTCTTTTGATTGAAGTCTACTTGGTTTGATAATAACATAGATATACTGGCTTTCAGGAAACCTTGGTGGCTTGGTGGTTAAGAGCTACAGCTGCTAACCAAAAGGTCGGCAGTTGAATTCACCTTTAAAACCCTATGAGACAGTTAGACTCTGTCCTATGGGGTTGTTATGAGTTGGAATTGACTCCAGGACAATTATTTATTTTTTTTATTGGCTTTCAAATGCTTAGTATTTGCATGCTCTATTATTTTCTTTTTTTTTTTTACTTTCAATCTATATGTGTCTTTATATTTAAAATGCATCTCTTTTAAACAGTGTGTTGTTTGATCTCGATATTTTTATCCAGAATGAACATCTCTGCCATTCAATTTAATCTGATTTTAATATGTTTGGGTTTTATTCTACTTGTCTTCTCTTTTATTTGTTTTGTCATTTCTCCTTTCCTGTGTTCTTTTAGGTTTTTTTTTTGGTTAGGATTTCATTCTTCTTCATAGGGTTTTTAGCTATGCCTCTTCATATATATGCATATTTAGTGGCTCTAGGGGTTAAGAGCTTGGCTGCTAACCAAAAGGTCTGCCATTCGAATCCACCAGCTGCTCCTTGGAAACACTATGGGGCAGTTCTGCTCTGTCCTCTAGGGTCACTATGAGTTGGAATCAACCTGACAGCACACAACAACAATGGATTATAATATGCATCTCAACACATCTCAGTCTACATAATATTAACATTATATCATTATATGTATAATGAAAGCACTTCACAACAGTATAATTCCATTAACACCATCTCCTATCCTCTGTGCTGTTGTTGTCATATATTTCATATTATGTGCTTAATAAACCCCACCCACCCAAAACCCAGTGCACAATATTATTATATTTGCTTCAGTCAATTGGCTTTTTAAACCTTTTTCAAAAGAAAGAAAAAAACTGTTCTCTGTGTTTACCCAGTTGCTATACTGTAGATCTTAATTTCCAATTAGTATCATTTCCCTTGGAGCCCTTGAGATACAGTGGTTAAGTGTTTGGCTGATATCCAAAAGGTCAGCAGTTCGAAAACACAGCCACTCCTTGGAAACCCTATGGAGCACTTCTACTCTGTTCTAATCAATTTGATGACGATGGGTTTGACTTTTTTTTTTTTTTTTTGGTTACCATTTCCCTTAACTTCAATGAATATCCTTCAGCATTTCTCGTAGTATGAGTGTGCTGGTGATTCAGTTTTTGTTTACCTTAAAAAGTATTTTATCTTCATTTTTGAAAGATCTTTTCACTGTATACAGAATTCTAGTTTGATATTTTCTTTTTCTTTTAACCTTTTAAAAATTTTATTCCATTGTCTCTGGCTTCCATCATTTCTGATGAAATGCTAGCTGTAATTTTTACCATTATACTCTTAAATATAATTTTTTTCTTCCATAGGCATTTAATTTTCTTCTTTATTTTTGATTATCATCTATTTGACTTTAATGAATTTAGGCATGTTTTGCTTTATATATGTTTGCTAAACTTTCTAGATCTATGGGTTGCTGTTTTGGTGAAATTTGTTCAATGTTATTAAATTTTCTGTTCTGATTTCTTTCTTTCTTTTCCTTTTGGGACTCTAAGTACATGAGTATTAGACTGCTTGACACTTTCTCAGAGGTCTTGGAGACTTTCTTCACATTTTAATCTTTTGATTTTAATCCTTGTGCATTAATTTAAATGGTTTTCTATTGACCTGGTCAAACTGTTGTTAATCCCATCCATTAAATTTTTAATTGCACATATTTTATTTTTTAATTTGAGAATTTCAATTTGGTTTTTTATTTAGATTTTCCGTATTTCCCCTAAAATTTCCCATCTCTTCATCCATTACATATACTGGGTTTTTTTAAAGGATTTTTTTAGCATATATGGTAATCAGACTCTAAGACAGCCCTCAACTATTCCCACCCGTTAGTATTTATACCTGGATGTAATAACCTCTCATAGTAGACCAGGACTGGTCTATGTGACCAATACAATATGGCAGAAGTGATGGTATGTAATGATTATAAAAGTAATTGTGGCTTTTATCTTTTTATCTTTTTCCCTTGAATCACTCACTTTGGAGGAAGCCAGTTGCTATGTTAAGCAGGTCTATGGTGAGATCCACGTGGCAAGGAACCCAGGCATTCTAACAATAGCCAGCGAGGAATCGAAGCTTTCAACTAACAGTCAAGTGTTTGGGTCCTTTTAAAACTGGCTCAGTCCACCTCAGTCAAACTTTTAGATGACTGTAGTCCTGGCCGACAGCTTGACTGTTTGAGAAACCCAGAGTCAGAAATACTCACCTAACCTGCTTTTGAATTCCTGACCCCAGTAACACTGAGAGGTAATAAATGTTTGTTGTGTAAAGCTTTTAAGTTTTAGGACAATTTGTTTTACAGTAGCAGATAACTAATGAAGGATATTTACTATGATTATTTCATAGTCTTTCTTTCACAATTCCAAAATGTGAGTAATTTATGAAGTTATTTTTATCTATTGATTTTTCTCTTTGCTATAATTCAATTACATATTTGTATAATTCAAGTTGGTTTTTTTGTTGTTTTTTGCAAGTCCAGCAATTATGTATTTTTGCACTGGATATCGTAGATAATATATTCTGGACTCTGGATTCTATTACCTTCCTTTGAAAAATGCTGATTTTGGTTCTAGAAGGCAATAAAATTATGGACAGACCATCTTTAATTTGTGAAGTCTTGGTTTTAGTCTTTGTTAGTGAAAACCAAACTCAAAACAAGCCTGTTGCAGTTGAGTCGATTCCAACTCATAGTGACCCTATAGGATAGAGTAGACTTCCCTAATATGGTTTCCAATGAGCAGTTGGTGAATTAGAACTGCCAACCTTTAGATTAGCAGCTGAGCGATTAACCACTGAGCCATCAGAGCAAAATCTGTTTTTAATTGTATGCTTAGTGCTGCTATAGTGAATCCTTTAATCCAGGGATAAAATCTTTACTCCTAATGCTTGGTCATTCTGAGGTTTTAATGGTAAACTAAAGATAGTATCCAATCCCCTCTAACTTGGCATGACTCAGGCTCCAAACCCTGATTCCCCTATACAAGCTGCTATTGAAATCTCTGCTAAACTCTTTTAGTCTTCCAGCTCTTGTTTTTCCCCTAGGTTTATTTATTTATTTATTTTTGGTGTCTGCTTTTTTTTTTTTTTGAGCTTGGTATACTATTAATTCTTTATAGACTATTGTCCTATCTCTACTCATTTTCAAGCAGTTATGTGTTAAAATATGTCAAAAATAAACCTATTATTTTTATAGCCCACTGAAACACTGATGTGCTTAAAAATGTTGAAATTAATGAACACATTTTCTCCCACTTAAAAAGAAGCAAAGCAGCTCTACTCTTTGTAAAGGAAAACATTGATTCAATAGTTTTTGATCTTGGCTACTTTTCGTATTTGTACAAATTGTTTTATACACGGTTTTACAATATACTTTTTTAAGTGGCTCATAAAGGTATAGAAAACAAACATGAACAACAAAAGATAGTTGTTTTAATTGGTCTCAATCCATCTGGAGGAAAGGAGAATGAAGAGCACCAAAGACACAAGGTAAATATGAGCCAAAGAGAAAGAAAAGACCACACAAACCAGAGATTACATCAGCTTGAGATGAGAAGAACTAGATGGTGCCTGACTACAACCAATGACTGCCCTGACAGGGAACACAACAGAGAATCCCTGATGGAGCAAGGGAACAGTGGGATGCAGACCTCAAGTTCTCATAAAAAGACCACACTTAATGGTCTGACTGAGACTAGAATGACCCTGGAGGTCACAGTCCCCAGACTTTCTGTTAGCCCAAGACTGGAACCATTCCCAAAGCCAACTCTTCAGACAGGGATAAGACTGGACTGTAAGACAGAAGATAATACTGGTGAGGAGTGAGCTTCTTGGATCAAGTAGACACATGAGACTATGAGAGCAGCTCCTGTTTGGAGGCGAGGTAAGAAGGCAGAGGGGGACAGGAGGTGGCTGAATGGACACGGGGAATACAGGGTGGAGAGGGTTGTGCTTTCTCATTGGGGGAGAGCAACTAGGAGAACATAGCAAGGTGTGTATAAGTTTTTGTATGAGAGACTGACTTGATTTGTAAACTTTCACTTAAAGTACAATTAAAAAAAAAAAGGATAGCTGTTTTATTTAATTCTTTCTTATTCCTAGGGAAAAAAATAATGCCCAATCCCCTGCTCCAAAAAAATGTAGCTCAAACATTAGTCAAGGTTTAATGATTAACCTTTTCTTTTACTTTAGAAAGAAGCAATAATCTCTTCAGTAGTAGTAATCACTACTTTTTATTAATATGTTAAATTTTTAAGATACCAAAAAAAGTCTTACAGGTTTGAAATGCCAGATGTTGATCATTAGGTGAAGTTGTGACTTCCATCTGGAAATGAATCGTGAATCATTTGTTTTGAATAACAGTAAAATTTCTCTTAACATTCATGAGCAGGTGAAAATTTCATTAGAAAGTCTTTAAAATTTATTAGTTTTTCAAAGGAAAGTGAAAACAAGAATAATATTTCTTGTTCTCTTGTTCAAAATAATTTAAACTTCTACTCATTGTTAACAGGCAATTAGTGAATATTTTAACTTAATATATCCTTAAATTTAAGTATATTTTCTAAAACTATGGTGAGGCAAACTCTTTCTTTCATTTTAATTATAATAATTTTTTTTTTTTACATACCCCCCTCTTCTAGGTACATTATTCCTTTTTATCTATCTTTTCTTCAGAGCATTTATTACTTCTTGAAATTAAATCATCTTTTAATTTACTAGTTTATTGTTTGAGTTCTCCATTAAGAATATAACTTCCATGAAAAAAGGTACACTATTTTGTTAATTGCTATACCTTCAATATCTAAACAAGTTCTTGGGACATACTAGTTACCAGTAAATATTTTTTTAGATTTTATAGAATGAGGAAACCTGATGACAAATAGGTAGTTTTAAGGATTAAGGGGTGGTGGGGAGGTGGCAGGTGGTGTACTGGGTTGAATTATACCCACCCAAAATTCATGTCCACATAGAACTTCAGAATGTGACCTTATATAGGGAAACCATCATGTGAAGATGGAGGCCAAGACTGGAGTGATCCAACTACAACACAAGAAATGATGAGGATTTTTGGCAGTCAATAGAATCTAGGAGAGCAGCATGAAAAAAAAAAAGAATTGACCTTCCAAACCTCCAGGAGAAACCAATCTTGCTAACATGTTAATTTTAGACTCCTAGACTTCAGAACTATGAGAGAATAAATTTCTGTTGTAATAATCAACTCAGTTTGTGGTACTTTGTTACGGCAGCCCTAGGAAACCAAAACAAGAGGAGAGTATGAAAGACCTATTTATGAATATATTTTATTTGTAAGGTACGAAAAACATACATTTTGAATAAATGAACAACTGAACTAAGGAATAAAATTATATGCTTCTAATGAACCAGGAATTGTACTTAGCTCTGTCTTTCTAAATAACACTATTTTTAGTCTTCATGGGAAATTTGGAATACTTTATCCTTCTTTCAATAAATTCTTAACCTAGATATGTAGGAAATAAACCCAAACATAAGAATCAATCATTCAAGATGATTCATTACTAACCGAGCAGCATCTAATTATTTATTTTTTTTTACTCTGGTACCTAATAGTGTACCTGACACATAGTAGGTATTTAACAAGTAATTATTTAAAAAAAAAAAAACAGAAACAAGAAAAGAAACCTACATGGAGGCAAAATGAGTATAAATAGATGGTAAATGTCAACGCAGTTTAAAGGATGTTTCCAACGTTTAATCTCCTAGGTACTATGACGAGAAAAATATCAAAATGTTATGGGAACAATGCTTAGATTGATCTCTCAAGGTCTGTCCTATGATTTCTGTAGCATTTTTTTTTTTTTAAAAACTATCATTTCCCTTCAACTTTATAAAAGAAATTGGGCTTATGCTGTCCCTTAGGGGCAATGCCAGCTCCTATAACAATCAACCCCCAAAACTCAGCGGCTTAAAACAATAATAGTCTATTTCTCAATTTGACTGGGTCAGGCTGCTCTTCTCGGAAGCAGCTATCCAAACGATATTCAGTGATCCAGGTTCCCTCTGTCTTGTGACATTGCTGTTTTAACACATGGACTCCACAGTTGGAGCCAAAGGGGAAGGGAGAATATAGAGAATCACACAAAGTATTTTATGGCTGGGCTATCAGATAGAAAACATCATCTTCTTCCGTATTCCATTGCCAAAGTCCAGTCACACAACCCCATGTAACTGAATGGGATGCTAAGAAAGGCTAAGTGAAATTTAGATAAGATAGGAATGAAAGAAGGAAAATGTCCCAGGTATAGGGAATACCGTGATTAATGGGCAGTAGAAAAAAACGCAGTAGGAATTGAGAAGACGGATTATTTTGGATAGTGGTAGTGACTACAGTTGAGTTAATATGGTACAGCTAGGTTACAAAGGTTTCAAAATCAGTTAGAAATACTGGGATTTGTTGTACCTTTGGAAATATGGTAGATTACATCATTCATAGCTATCCACTGTCTTCCTGTAAGAGGATTTACAAACACACCCTTCGAAACGTGGCATGCCATTCCTTCCAGGAGACAGGGTGTACTTCCCTGACCACTCTCAGCCCTGACCATCTGACTTTCTTTGGTCAATGTAATTTGAGCAAACATGATGTATGCCACATCCATATAGAAATTCAAATTTAATTGTAAGGGCTTTTGAGTCTCTAAACTTTGACATGAGTAAAGCATGCCCCTGCTACTGGGTTCTGGAATGAAAAGCTACTGACAGAAGGATACCATGGTACAGAGATTCACCTTATCTTCAGATTACATGTAAGGATATGAAATGAAATACGTGCTAATATTTTAAGCAAAAACTGATTAGTACATGAAGTACCAAAATATAGTTTCTAAAGTTCTGTTTGGGATGAGGTTAGGTAGGAAAAAAAAAAAAATTAAGAGTGGTGTAGTTTAGTATAGTTACTTAATACATGGGTGTTAGAAATAGATAGAGTTGAATATAATCACCCTATTCCCCCACTGGAACTTTTATTCCCCCACTGGAAACTCTGGTGGCATAGGGTGAAGAGTTCAGCTGTTCATGAAAATGTCAGCAGTTTGAATCCACCAGCTGCTCCTTGGAAATCCTGTGGGGCAGTTCTAGTCTATCCTGTAGGGTTGCTATGAGTCGGAATCAACTCGAGGGCAATGGGTATAATGGGTATTCTCTGATCTAATGTCCAGGTAAATTGATTTTTGTGTATCCAAAATAGGAATAATAATTCATATCCCATAGCCAAAAGGAAAAAAAAAAAAAAAGCCATTGTCATTGAGCTGAATCCAACTTATAGCAATCCTATAGGACATAGTAGATCTGCCCTGTAGGGTTTCCAGGGCTGTAAATCTTTACAGAAGCAGGCTGCTACATCTTTCTGCTGAGGAGCAGTTGGTGAGTTTGAACCATCAACCTTTTGGTTAGTAGATGAGTGCTTTAACTACTGCATCATCAGGACTCCTATATTTCATAGAGTTGTATTGAAATATCAAATAAATGTATGCATTATTGTTGTTAGGTTCTGTCTAGTTGAATTCAACTTATAGCTACCCCACATGACAGAGTAAAACTGCTTCATAGGATTTTGACTGTAATCTTTATAGAGGTAGATTGTCAGGTCTTTCTCCTGCAGAGCTGCAGGGTGGGTTTGAATTACCAACTTTTCAGTCAGCAGTCGAGCACTTAAGCATTTGTGCCACCACCAGGGCTCCTTAAATGATAGTGCCTAGTATTTAAAATATGTTTAAAAGTCATCACCGCTAATATGTAAGCATGATTGATATGGCCCAGACCAAGTTCCTGAACCATTCCATACTCTTGGGTCTGAAGGATATAATGTGACCTGATAGAAAAGTTACAGGCATTGGCATCCCAAAGATTGAAGTTCACAATTCTAGCTGTGCCACTTAGCAACTCTGACATCCTTTTACAAATTGTCAAGCTTTCAAAATGGAGGAAAATATACCTACCTCCCATAATTATCCCATTGCCATCAAGTTGATTCTGGCTAATAGCAACTGTCTAGGGCTCTGCCCCATAGGGTTCCCAAGGAACAGCTGGTGGATTGGAACTGCTGATCTTCTGGTTAGCAGCCAAGTTCTTAACCACTGTACCACCAGGGTTCCACCATAACTATTCTACTTAAATATGATTGTATATGCAAAGTACTTACTTAATTCAGAGTACAGAGTATAGTAGCTACTGCAAAGTACATGTTCCCTTAAAAAGAAATTCACAGGAGAGTGAAGAACAGAAATTGAAACACCCGATGAGAATCATTTAATCACCTTGGGATGCAGATATTTCAACTGGAAAATTGGGATGCTACTTCAAAAGTATTTTATGTGTTGACAAATTCACAATCAGGAGGCACGTTAAAACACCAAGCATCCAGCTTCATAATAGCATATTAATAGCGATAAAAACTAGCTTGCCATGCAAATTCTAAATCTAAAACACATTCTGGATAAATTCCCTTGGCAGATTCGTTTGGCCCTAATAGAACCATTCATTTTCCATCTTAAGATGCAGTTAAGTGTTACTCTGGTCTACTCCAGGGGAGAACACTTGAATTGGACGAAATGATTGTGAGGTTATTATATATTCCTTAGTTAAACTGATTGGCATAAACTGATTGGCATAGAGAGGCTTAATTAGTAACTGTGAAGCATTTTGAAGATCTTCAAATAGAGATTTTCAGGAATATTAACTTTCATTATGATAGTTGGACTCCACATATTTATTTAGTCAAGGTATATGGCCCTTCCCTTTTTTGTTATTCTATTTTTGGCCATCTCAGGATAAGCATGAGAAAAAAAAAAATTACTAAGGTAAGGCCATTATGTTTTGTTTTATTATTTGAATGTATGTGTGTTTTTATACAGATAGCAGTGAGATATTGTAATAAACAAAAGACACAAAAGGTGATGTGAAGATGGAAAAAGTGTGAACTAATACATAGCTGTTAACAAAAACTGCAAAGGCTAGGGAGTGGGAGTTATGTGGACACAGGGAACAGGAGAACTGGGAAGGAGGCAGTAACAACAATAAAGAATAAATTATAAAAAGAAAGCTCTGAATGTGGGATATGACACACTATACATGAAATTAAATATATGTATATTTATCAATATAAACAAATTAGAAAAAAGTTTCATATCTATTGATTTGTAAAGATAATATATGACCATTAAAAAAACTGGAAATAAATACGATAAGATTCCATTTAGGTGGAAACAAAACAAATCATAACATCTTCTCTATATGAGTATATATGCTTGTATATGCCTGTATGTGTGAGGAGAAACATGCACGCCGTGTGGTTAAAATTGGTTTCAGTGGGTGGGCGAAGGTGGAGGGCACACAGGGGAGATTATTAATTAGCATTGCCATTTTCACTGCTTCATTTGTTACAAGTACGCTGACACAGTGGTAAAGAGCTCAGCTGCTAACCGAAAGGTCGACAGTTTAAATCCACCAGCCACTCCTTGGAAAGCTTACGGTGCAGCTCTATTCTGTCCTATAGGGTTGCTATGAGTGGGAATCAGCTCGATTGCAATGGGTTTTTGTTTGTTTGTTTTGTTTTTAAGCATATATTAAGCTGGTAGTTAGAAAATATCAAATAATAAAATATTCCAGTATCTACCTTCTTAATAAGAGCTTTCTCTTCATCTCACACCCCTCTTAAACAACTACTCTATCTCTTTAATCTTCTCTGCAGCCAAGATTCTCAAAAGATGTTTACCACACTCTGCCTCTATTTGTCCTCTTCCCTCTTACTCTTTGCTCCCTCTACTCTGGCTTCTACTCTCTCTACTTTCCTAAAATTCTCCTTCCTAATGTCAATGATAATCACCTTGTGCTGAATTCAGCAGACTTCTTTTTCACACCTCATTTGACAGCATTTAGGAGAGCTCCCATCTTCTTGAACACTCTCTGTTCTTGGCTTCTGTGGTCCCAGACAACTATTTTCTTTGTCTTTTTCTTTCTTTCGTTGATTTCAGTCTTCTTTACAATCTCTTTTTAATCTATTAGACCCTAATTTTGGCCTTGCTTGGGGCATAGTTCTGAACCTCCTTTTTTCTCATTCTATATCCCTACCTAAAAAAATTCATTCACATTTTAAATTTCATCCATATGTCACTGATTCCAAAAGTTAGATCTCCAGTCTGGATTGCTCATCTGACTTCTAAGCCTATCTATGCAGAGGGGTACTTGATCCATTGACTTATCCGGGTCTTTCTCATACCAAAAACCTAGGAGTTATCTTTGCAATTTTCTTTTTCTTATACCCCTTACCAAACACCATCCAGTCTAAAATTCATCAGTAAATACAAATGAATACAGCATTATTGCAAAATAGCTAAAATTCTTATGATGATGATAATGTAGTTAACACTATTTTATAAATATTTCCTGTCTTATTTCATTTGTTGCTATTAGCAATGCAATAAAATAAACCCGGATACACCCTGATTTTACAAATGTGGAAATGATGACTTAAAAGGTTAAATAAGTTGGCCAAGGTCAGAATCCACATTCTTTATTATACTTCTATTGTCTACCATTCTTCAGTGGTTTTCTGTTGCCAGTAGGAAAAATTCAGAATTCAGTGACCTGGAAAGTGTCTACAAAATCTGGTTCCTGTCTATCCATCTTGCCGCTTCTTCCATGATCACTATACTCCAGGCACAGCAGAGGCAGTTCAGTTCTTTGAAAACTCCAAGTGTTGCCATCATAGGGCCTTTGTATACTCTATTTGTTTGGCCAGAATGCCTTTCCTTCAGTCTCCACCTGTCTAATTTTAATACATTTTTTAGATCTGAGCTTCAATGTCACCTTCACCAGATACTTCTGACCCACTAATATACATAGGCATCTCTTACCTTTTATAGAGTATGTATTTTTTGTAAAGGATAATTTTTTTTTTTTTGGTTAATTTCTCATTTAGATTTAATCTTAACAAGGAAAGGAACTGTGTGTTTTCTCATCTTTGCGTTCCCAAGATCAAACACAATGCCTGGCCCATCTGCCAGTCTATAATCATCACATAGATGAAACTACCAGAATATCCCAGAATGGCATACTTAAGCCAAAGCAGAATTCTCTTGAAACATCTCTACCCCTTCTGTGATACTGACTCATACACCTGAGTGTTTATGGTTTTACTCATGGAAGGGGTCATACAAGCCCATTTTTTATAGAAAGTTTATAATACTGAAGGGTTTGCCATGGATCCTTTCCTGTAAGGACAGTACTGCTTATCAAATAGGGCTCTTGACTGGATTAAATAAATTGATATTTGTAAAACTCATTTTATCACCTTTGTAATTTGTGATATTCATTTGCTATTTTCCTGGAGACTTTTATATTTTTCTGCATGAAATCATGGAAAGGAATCTAGAATTTGGAATTGGAATTATAACTCCACTAGTTACCAGACGTGTAATCTTGACACGTCATTCCTCTTTCTGAGCCTCTGCTATTCTTTCTTGTAAAATGTCTCTAATAGTAATATATAACTCTCCAGGCTTGAGAGCCAAATGAGATACTGTATGTAAAAGTGTTTTAGCAAGAACAAGAAGCCAGAAAATAGTAGACGCTATTATTTACTAATATATACCCTTAGGGAAAACTTTTGTTAAAAAGCCATTCAGTCTAAAAAACATAAATGACAGAAACGGTATCAGAAATTATCTTTTCCATGGTTACATGCATTTTAGCAGTAATCAAGCCAATTTTTGTTCTAGAGACTATGAGGCTCAAATAATGTTAATATTAATATATATATTTTGGCAAAATGAACCCTCAAAAATTAAATATATTGATAGCAAATTCTGACAAAATGCCTGCTATGTGTCGCAATTGTGTTGATCCTAAAAATACAAAAATGAACAAAATAGAAATGATCATTGATCTTATAAATCTTGCATTCTCATGGGAGAGACAAAAGATAATAATTTAAGCAAACAAAATAGTAACACCTAATAAATAAAGTGCTATGGCAATGAATAGCCAGGGACAAGGGGGCATGTAAGAGAAAGTGATCAGAAAAAGACCTCTGAGCTGAGCTGAGATCTAAAGGCTGGCAATGAGCCAGTCATATGTAGAACGAGGTGAGGCTTGTTCCATGTTGAGGGAACAAGTGCAAGATCTCAAGAGAGAAAGTGTTTGGGTGTCCCAGGGGTAGTAGAAGATCAGTATGGCTGAAGCATGGTGGGCTAATGGGGAGAGGATAAGAACTAAGGCCCCAGGGCTAGGTAGGACTAGCATATATTCAAGGTTTTGAAAGCCATAGTAAGGAGTTTGAACAGTGGATAAAACTATATGGATGAATCTTAAAAACCTTATGCTGAGTTAAAAAGTCTCACACAAAAGATTGAAAACTACTATGAAATACTACAATAGGCAAAACTAATAGAATAAAATATATCAAATGAATGGATGTCTCTAGTAGGGTAGAAGTGGGGATTTCCTGGGAAAGGACAGGAGGGGACTACTTGAAGTAAACATTATTTCTTGATATAGGATTGGTAAACACACATATAACTCATCAAAAAACTTAAGATTTGTACATCTCCTTATGTATAAAATTTACCTCAGAAAAGAAAACAAGCAAATGTTGAACTTTTGTTAATATTAACGGTGAAGTGGTTTGGGGACATATACATATGTCCACAATTTACTTTAAAATGCAAAAGAAAAAAGGCCATGTCTTGATGGGTAGATATGTAACAAAGCAAATATAAAAAAAATGTTATTTTTAGAATCGTATGGGGTTCTTTGCAGAAATTCTTTACATATTTCTGTAAGTTTAATGCTTTCATTAGAAAGTCTTGTCAGGGAAAAAGGCCTGCGTATTACAATGGAAAACCATTGAAGGGAAAGGTTTCTCTACTAGAGGGCTTCTCAGTGTTCTTCATAAATAAGAGTGAATTTTGAATCTTCCATGGGAAATAGGGAAGCATTCATCAAGTAACAAAGAATTCTGCTTAGGTGTTTGCTGTGTATCTGGTAGGCACTGAGAAGAGAGCAGTGAGCAAAGCAACCGTGATCTCTGCCATCAAGAAACATGGGCTGCTTAACAGAGAAGTATGGGTGCTATTATTATAGCATATACTGCTTTACAAAATTAATTGACCATATTATGCCACTAGAAATACTGGGATCCAGGAACAGTGCTCTGACTGTGGTGACGTAAGTAGTCACCAGCCTTTAAGGGGAGTTTTGTGAGACAGAGAGGTGGCCATCTACTCTGCACACATGCCAGGTATCCCTGTAGAAAAGATTGCCTTGTTTCTCCAAAGTTGCCATAAAGTAATGATATCTCCAAAAAATGAATTCCCAAAGGTTGTAAACCAAGTCCCAATAAAAGTTATCAGATCCAGACAGACTTAGGTGAGATGAAAAGCAATCTATCTTTGAAAGTAGAACTGATGAAGGTTAACATAAATGTTAATGGCAGAGCTGTTTGTCAAGGTTATCTTACAGACTACAGATGAAAAGTCAGAGTGAGGATCTGAGGACCTAAAATTATACTTTGTATTACATGTCAGAGAATTTCAAATTATGATTATAAGCATTAGAGACAGTTGAGAAGGCCCAGGCCCTTGAAATTTACTAGAATATTCTACCTTATAAACATAGTATATGAAACATTTGGCCTTAACATGAGGGCAGCTGGTGAAAGGTAACAGGTCAACCCTATTTAATATGACATGGATGTATATACCTTGGAGAAATTTTTCCAATATATTTTAAGCTTTGGGACTTAAAATCCTAAAACTCAGTTACCTCTTCTGAAGATTGAGGTTAATACATTTCTACCTTCCAAGGCTGATTTGAATATTAAATAAGTGCATACGAACATTTGGCTAATAGCATTCTAAATGCAAGATGTTATTTTCTAGAAAATGTGTTGAGTCTATAGAAGCCATTCTAATTAGGCGTCCAAACAACTATTTTAATCTTGCCTCTTTACCACCATTTGAAGGATGATGACGATGATGAAGATGGTGATGAAGTAGCATTGAGAACTTGCTATTTTCCAGAGACTGTGGTAAAGGCTTTGTCAGAAATAAATAAATTAGTTTTCATATAACCATAAGAGTTAGGTGATATTTTTAATTATATTTTATAGATGAGGAAACTGAGGCAAAAGGAGGTTAGTAACTTGACCAAAGACACAGAGTAAGGGCTTGAGTTAGTATAACAACTCAAGTTAGTATAACAACACAGGTAGACAGCGTCCAAACCTAGGCATGAAGCCTCCATCTAGTACTTAGGGGGCAAATTCACATACCCACAGGGATGAGGATGGAAACTTATATGATAGAAGCAGGCGAGTTGTGACTGTGGTCAATCAGATAGCAATGCCTGATCTAAAATGGTTAAGCTACCATTGCCAGGCAATAATGATGACTCAGTGTTGCCAGAGGCCAGATCTAGCTTTATGTGAAAACTTCTGATGTTTTAGAGGTTAGCAACAAATTCAATTGTTTCAAAGATACACTGAATGCCAAAGAAAGGACTTCTGTCTGTAGAACCAGGCCTTGGAAAGGCTACTTGTGATCTCTTAATTTAGAAGATGGGATGACAGAAAACCAAGCTCTTGTACCCAACTGTAAAAAAAATAAGGGCCTGATATTTGGTGAGGTCTACCACTCAGGCCATAGTCACAGATACATGGGTCATCATGCAGTGCTCATACAGGAAACGTGCCTTTGTTTACACAGTGGTCTCTTCATTCAACGACAAAAACACACAGACTTTTTCCGTTGTTACTGTTTCTCATCTCATAAATCATTTATTATCTATGTGGTTCTTATCATTTACTCCTCCATATTGTCAACTCATATTTCCTTTATTCTAAGATACACTCTGTGAAACTTTAAAATTCAGGATATGTATCAGAACTAGTATGCCCAGCTAAAATAATAATAGCTGTCTCTTTCTCCCACAATGAAAAGTTATTAAATTGACTGTTCAACTTACGTGCAATGACATCCTAGAAAAGAGGAATTATCATATGTTTTCAAGTGAAGAGATTTTATTCCCATGGAGATTATGCCTTATATTTGATTATAACACAAGTATGTACTCAGTATATACTTGTTTTGAATTTTGCTGCTGAAGTTAAAAATGCTGGTAGAGTCAAGATTTTTTTTTTTAATTTTTAGTTATATTAAATGAGCAAAATGTTCCATGTGCTGTTCATATGACTTTATTCCTAGATAAGAAATAAGAAAATAATAGGTTTTGAATTCCTGTAAGTCAAATTTAAACTATTCTGAGTCACCATCCGACTAGGCTCTTAGCAAGTTCAAACACAGGTCTTATTGGAATCCCTTATCCTCTCCTCAGGGTTGAATGAAGGTCCTTGGGGCCCCACACATTACAGAATACTGGCCACTGCTAATAGTTTCAGTGTGTGAGTGCAGAAGATAGGGAGCTCTAGTAATTCTGAACTAAAGAATGGGTCTTTAGCAAAGCAAGCACCCAGAATCCAAGTCTCCCAAGGGCACCACACAACCATTTCCTTCCAAGATCTTCCCACTTTTCTAGAGCACAAACAGGTAAGACTTTGTTTTTAGGAGAAGCTCCAATACCCCCATCTCCTTTATACTCTTGGGACAAGCTCTGCCTACCTCCTCAGGTGATGCTTCCTCGGGCTTTCCTATCATTTATAAGTGCTTTAGTTGTCCTCCCCACTGCTGGCAAACCTACAGTCTACTGTACTCCCCTCCAAAGCCTATTTCAAAAATAAAAGAAACCTCTGGTTTGGCCAAGATAACAAAACAATAAAAATAAAATGGAATTGAGGGAGAACAAAGTTTTACATATAGATGAAAGCAGCTGGAAATACCTACAACTCTATTTATTTCAATAGAAAGTATTAAGTGCCTACTCTACGCCAGGTACTGTTTTAAATATTGATTACTGCAATAAACTATGCAATGCTTCTCCAAACATGGAGCTTATATTCCACAGAGAAGATACAATCAAAATCATTATATATTCATTTATTCAATTGATGATAAGTGTGTTGAAGAAAAATAATGTAGAATAGAGGAAGAAAGAGCAATGGAAGTAAAATATAGATTGAAAAGTCAAGAAAGCCTGAAGCAAAGAGGTGGGGCCACGATGGCAGAATAGACAGACACCTCTGGCAAGCCCTCTTATAACAAAGACTTGAAAAATCAACTGAAACAAGTATATTTAGGACAAGCTAGGATCCCTGAACATCAAAGGCAAGGTTACAAAACAAACTGAGGGTGAAGGAGAGGAAGAGACCATTCAGAAGTGGAGAGGAGTTACTGGACCTGAATCACCGGGAGCCCTGAGGCACCATTCCCTGGAGCAGCTGCAGTGGGCTGATAGGGCTGCTACTAGCATTTATTCGGCTGTAGTTTCCTCAGGGAGATGCAGCCAGCTGCACAGCCTACTCACACCTCCAGAACCAGAGAAGAACGGCACTATCGGCAAAAGCTAAGTATTTGCATATATTTTACCATGCCCCCTGACTCAAGCCAGTTTCAGTGGCTGTTGACTTTCCTGGGCCTGAGATAGGCCCTGTTGAGCGCCTAGAGCCATCCTCCCAGCCTTGGAGAAGGAATAAATTTGCAATTGGGGGAAAGATAATTTCCACTAAGCAGAGAAGCTAAGGACAGAAGCGGCTCCTATCTGGGCATAAACGGTCCATGAACTTTGAGTGCCTTTCCCTCCTGCGTGGACCTGTGTGGGCCTATTTCAAGAGAATAGACTCTTGTTGGCAGACTATAACTGTTTCAGCTGTGTGGTGGAGAGGTGGGTTTTTGATGTTTGACACCACTTTGCCTATTAAACAGGGTCCTCACCTACCCACATTGGGGTCTAAGGCCTGGTGGCTCCACTCTGGTCACCCAAGGATAACTGGTACCTCCCAGTACTTAAAACCAAAAACATTTGGTGCCTATGGTCCATCTGCAGAACCCATCTGCCTGTACATTCTAGGGAAGAGGGATACACTTTCCTCAGAGACACTTGGGGGATGATTCTCTGTCCCTGCTTTGTTCAGAGCGTGACCCACTGCTGCAACCAGACACCAGTACCTACACCAATCACCCCTGCCACTCTAAGACTGTAGGACAGAGCCTGTACCACACACTTGATGATCAGCTACCTGGACATCTGAGCTGAATTCATACAAGAAAAGTAAATGGACTCCTAGACTGAATGAACTGATAACATCTCTAGCCATCTTGGGACAGTGAGTCAGAGCTCCAAAGGTGAAATTAATCAAGCTAGCTCACTCAAGCAACCCATTTCGGTATATCAAAACAAAACAAAGCAAGAAGCTACAACACACAGAAAGCAAGCATAAAATAGACTAACACAATAACTTATAGATGGCTCAGAGACAACAGTCAATATCAAGGCACACAAAGAAACAGACCATGATCGCACCAACAAGCTCTCAAAACAAAGAATCAAGGGATCTTCTAGATGCAAGTACCTTCCTAGAATTAACAGGTGTAGAAAACACAAGATTAATATACAGAACCATTCAAGACAACAGGAAGGAAATCAGGCAATATGCAGAACAAGCCAAGGAACACACAGATAAAGCAGTTGAAGAAATTAAAAAGGTTATTCAGGAACATAAGGAAAAATTTAACAAGCTGGAAAAATCCATAGACAAATAGCAATCAGAAATTGAGAAGATTAACAATAATATTACAGAATTAGACAACTCAATAGAAAGAGGAGCAGAATTGAGCAAGTGAAAGCAGAATTTATGAACTTGAAGATAAAGCACTTGGCACCAATAATTTGAAGAAAATTCTGATAAAAGAATTTAAAACAATGAAGAAAGCTTAAGAATCATGTGGGACTCTTATCGAAAGAAATAACCCACGAGTGACTGGAGTACCAGAACAGAGAGGGATAACAGAAAATACAGAGAGAATTGTTGAAGATTTGTTGGCAGAAAACTTCCCTGATATTGTGAAAGATAAGAAGATATCTATCCAAGATGTTCATCAAACTCCACATAAGGTAGATTTTAAAAGAAAGTCACCAAGAAATATTATAATCAAACTTGCCAAAACCAAAGATAAAAAGAATTTTAACAGCAGCTAGGGATAAACAAAAAGTCATCTATAAAGGAAAGTCAATAAGAATAACCTCAAACTACTTGGCAGAAACCATGCAGGCAAGAAGGCAATGGGATGACTTATACGAAGCATTGATGGAAAAAAAAATTGCTTGCCAAGAATCATATATCCAGCAATACTGTCTCTCAAATATGAAGGTGAAAATAGGACATTTCCAGATAAACAAAGTTTAGGGAATTCATAAAAACCAAACCAAAACTACAAGAAATACTAAAGGGAGTTCTTTGGTTAGAAAATCAATAATATCAGGTGTCAACCCAAGACTAGAACACTGAGCAGAGCAATTAGATGTCAACCCAGGCAGGGAAATGACAAAAATAAATTAAGATAAAAAAATGCTCAAAACAGGGAAACACCAATGTTATTATATAAAAGAAGAAAACATTAAAACAATAAAGAGGGACTAAGAAATGTAGTCATAGATCTTTCAAACAAAGAGGAAGACAAGGTGATACAAAGAAATAAAAGTTGGGGTAAATTTAGAAAAATAGAGGTAAATATTAAGGTAAACACAAAGGAGACAAACTATCCTACACATCAAAATAAAATACAAGAAAAAAATAGACTCAGCAGAAACAAAATCAACAACAATGAATATGAGGAAAGGACAATATATAAAGATAATCTACTCAGCACAAAAAAAAAATTAAGTGGGAAAAAGAAACTGTCAACAGCACACAAAAAAAGATGTCAAAATTATGCTAATAAATTCATACCTATCCATAATTATGCCAAATGTAAATGGACTTAATGCACCAATAAAGAGACAGAGAGTGGCAGAATGGATTAAAAACAGGATCCTTCTATATCCTGCCTACAAGAGACATACCTTAGACTTAGAGACACAAACAAACTAAAACTGAAAGGATGGAAAAAAATATATCAAGCAAACAACAATCAAAAAAGAGCAGGAGTGGCAATATTAATTTCTGACAAAACAGACTTTAAAGTTAACTCCATCAAAAAGGATAATGGAGGACACCATATAATGATTAAATGGACGATACACCAGGATGATATAACCATGTTAATTATTTATGCACCCAATGACAGGGCTGCAAGATACATAAAGCAAACTCTATCAGCATTGAAAAGTGAGTTAGACAGCTCTACAATAATAGTAGAAGACTTCAAAACACCAGTTTCTATAAAGGACAGGACATCCAGACAGAAGCTCAATAAAGACACGGAAGATCTAAATGCCACCATCAACTCGACCTCATAGACATATAAAGAACACTCCACCCAACAGCAGCCAAGTATACTTTCTTTTCTAGTGTACATGGAACGTTCTCTAAAATAGACCACGAATTAGGTCATAAAGCAAGCCTTAGCAGAATCCAAAACATTGAAATATTACAAAGCATCTTGTCTGATCATAAGGCCATAAAAGTAGAAATCAATAACAGAAAAAGCAGGGAAAAGAAATCAAACACTTGGAAACTGAACAATAAAAAAACTGGATTATGGAAGACATTAAGGTTGGAATAAAGAAATTCATAGAATCCAATGAGAATGAGAACACTTCCTATCAGAACCTTTGGGACACAGTGAAACCTACACAAGTGGTTTCTTCCTATCCTTGCTCACCGATAGGAAGACTTAACGTTGTAAAAATGTCTATTCTACCAAAAGCAATCTATAGATACAACGCAGTTCCAATCCAAATTGCAATCACGTTTTTTAATGAGATGGAAGAAAAAATCTCCTACTTCGTACAGAAGGGAAAGAGGCCCCGGATAAGTAAAGCAATTACTGAAAAAGAACAAAGTGGGAAGTCTCACACCACCTTATTTTAGAACCTATTTACGACCACAGTGGTCCAAACAGCCTGGTACTGTACAACAGTTACATAGACCAATGGAACAGAATAGAGAATCCAGACATAAGTCCATCCATATACGAGCAGTTGATATTTGACAAACGGCCCAAATCAGTTAAATGGGGGACAAGACAGTCTTTTTAACCAATGGTGCTGGCATAACTGGATATCCATTTACAAAAAAATGAAACAAGACCCATACCTCATACCATGCACAAAAACTAACTCGAAATGGATCAAAGACCTAAGTATAAAATCTAAAATGATAAAGATCTTGGAAGAAAAAATAGGGACAACATTAGGAGCCCTATATGCATAAACAGTATACAAAACATTACTAAGAATGCAGAAGAAAAACTAGATAACTGGGAGCTCCTAAAAATCAAACATCTATGCTCATCCAAAGACTTCATCAAAAGAGTAAAAAAATTACCTACAGACTGGGAAAAAGTTTTAGCTACGACATTTCCGATCAGCGCCTGATCTCTAAAATCTACATGATACTGCAAAAACTCAACTACAGAAAGATAACCTAATTAAAAAGTGGGCAAAAGATATGAACAGACATTTCACTAAAAAAGACATTCAGGCAGCTAACAGATACATGAGGAAATGCTCATGATCATTAGCCATTACAGAAATGCAAATAAAAACTACAATGAGATACCATCTCACTCCAACAAGGCTGGCATTAATCCAAAAAACAAAATAATAAATTTTGGAGAAGTTGTGGAGAGACTGGAACACTTATACACTGCTGGTGGGAATGTAAAATGGTACAATCACTTTGGAAATTGATTTGGCTCTTCCTTTTAAAGCTAGAAATAGAACTACCATATGATCCAGCAATCCCACTCCTTGGATTATATCCTAGAGAAATAAGAGCCTTTACATGAACAGATACATGCACACCCATGTTTATTGCAGCACTGTTTACAATATAAAAAGTTGGAAGCAGCCAAGGTGCCCATCAATGGATGAATGGATAAATAAATTATGGTATATTCGCACAGTGGAATACTACGCATTGATAAAGAACAGTGATGAATGTGTGAAACAGTTCATAACATGGAGGAAACTGGAAGGCTTTACGCTGAGTGAAGTTAGTCAGCTGCAAAAGGACAAATATTGTATAAGACCACTACTATAAGAACTCAAGAAATAGTTTTAAACAGAGAAGAAAACATTCTTTGATAGTTACGAGAGGGCGGAATGAGGGAGGAAGGGAAGGCGTATTCACTAAGTAGATAGTAGATAAGAACAACGTTAGGTGAAGGGAAAGACAACACACAATACAGGCGAGGACAGCACAACTGTACTAAACCAAAAGCAAAGAAGTTTCCTGAATAAACTGAATGCTTCAAAGGCCAGATTAGCAGAGACAGGGATCTGGGGACCATGGTTTCAGGGGAAATCTAAGTCAATTGTCATAATAAAATCTATTAGGAAAACATTCTGCATCCCACTTTGGAGAGTGGTTTCTGGGGTCTTCAATGCTAGTAAGGGGCCATCTAAGAAGCATCAGTTGGCCTCAACCCACCTGGATCAAATGAGAATGAAGAACTCCAAGGACACAAGGTAATCCTGAGCCCAAGAGACAGAAAGGGCCACATAAACCAGAGACTACATCATCCTGAGACCAGTAGAACTAGATGGTGCCCGGCTATAACCAATGACTGCCCTGACAGGGAACACAACAGAGAACCCCTGAGGGAGCAGGAGAGAAGTGGGATGCAGACCCCAAGTTCTCATAAAAAGACCAGACTTAATGGTCATACTGGGACTAGAAGGACCCCGGAGGCCATGGTCCCCAGACCTCTGTTAGCCCAGGACAGGAACCATTCCCTAAGCCAACTCTTCAGACATGGTTTGGACTGGACAATGGGATAGAAAAAGATGCTGGTGAAGAATGAGCTTCTTGGATCAAGTAGAGACTTGAGACTATGTTGGCATCTCCTTTCTGGAGGGGAGATGAGAGGGCTGAGGGGTCAGAAGCTGGCCGAATGGACAGGAAAAGAGAGTGGAAGGAAGGAGCAGGCTGTCTCATTAGAGGGAGAGTAATTAGGAGTATATAGCAAGGTGTATATAAATTTTTGTAGCAGTGACTGACTTGATTTGTAAACTTTCACTTAAAGCACAATAAAAATTAAAAAAAAAGTCTGAAGAGGTGACATTGCTTGAGGATCTGAATCAAATTATGGGGTAAGACAATGCAAACAAGGAAGAAAAAAAGCATTCCAGACTAAGGGAAAAAGCAAGTTGCAAGGCCCTGAGCCTGGTTTGTCCAAGCATCAGTGAGGAGGCCAGTTGAAGGGCAGTTAGTGGGAGAGGGTGAGGGGTGGGAATGTTGGCGAGTTAATCAAAGGCTTGACCATGCAGAGACTTACAAGCTCTAAATACAGCTTTAAGTGTATTCTAAGTGTAATGGAAAGCCACTTGTGAGTTTTAAGGTAAAAATTTAACCAGTTAAAATTATTTCTCTGGTTGGTTATATGAAGATATGATTAAAGGTGGACAACAGCAGAAACAGAAAGATGAGTTAGGAGGTTACTGCAGTGACTTAGCCATCTTGGACCAGGAGTGGGAGACAAAGAAGTGAAATGAAGTTCATTTTTTCATATGGATCTAGCTGCACGTCTTGTGCTGGGCATTTAGTGAGCACTTCTTTTTTTTTTTTTTTTCCTAATCAAGAAGCAAAGTTTTTCATAATACAAAAAATTTTTGAAGTAGCTCATTAATATGTTTTCTCCTGTTTTTAATCTTTTGGGGGGGCAGGTGGGGTGTTGGCTTGTGGCTCCGAAACTCCTATTATTTGATGACAGGGATCCTATAATTGTCTTCTAATTTTCACACATTTGCACTATTAATTTTTTTCTCTTTTTCTTTTTTGTTTTACTTTCAGAGATGTTTCTTCCACTTCATATTTGAACCATTTTAATGAGTTTTGGTTTCTGCTATCATTAAAAAAAAAAAAAATTATCATATGTATGATAAATATATATATTGTGTAATTATACATAAACATAAAATTATATATAATAATTATATGTATATAGATAAAAATGCTATATATAATTACTAAGGGTTCTATTTGTTTTCTGAATATTCCCTTTTATAGCATCCTGGTCTTATTAAATAGAATCAATACTTTGAGACAATCAATAACTTTTGAAAAGCTTTCATTCCATAGTTTTATTCATGATTGTTTTTCTCTTTCTGTTGGTTCTTTATTTTTCATATTAGAGGTGTTCCTCAGTTGTCTAGTGATTTTTGGTTGTCTGCTTATAATTAAGAGGTGGGAACCAAAAAGCTATTTGGAAGCCATGAACTAATGCGTGTGACATGTATGTTGTGGGTTTAACTGTAAAATGATCTGGCAGATTTGTTTATGTATTTCCTCTTGAGCTAGTCAGTTTCCCTGGAGAGATTTTCTGAACTTCTGCCTGGAGCATATCAGAAGTCACATGAAGGAAGAGGGCCGTGGGTCTCAACATTCAGTATGTAAACCTAGAGTACAGGCCCCCGACCCCTGTTTTCAGTATGATGCCCCTTCAACCACTATGACTGGTGCTCACTGTCCAGAAACTCTCTGTTTTACCCTCTTTAGTCTTCTAGGAGTTGGAGGACACAGTAGGGGAGGTTACCTGGGTATCTAACTGCTACTTACACAGACTCCCAAACAATCTTCACCCTTTTTTTGTTTGTTTTTTATTTTGCCTATATCCCTATTCCCAGAATTACCTCATACCCCACTTTTTTTTTTGAGAGAGAGAGTTTAATGCACGTTATATATCCAATTGCTGTTCGTTTTACCTTACAACCAGTTTAGGGTTCAGCTTCCTTGGATAAGTTGTCAATTACCAGTTGTCTATCAATGACACAGATTCCAACATTTAATTGCTTTTATCTCCTCTCCTTTTCTGTTTTTTTCATCTGTGGATTTATGCAATTCAAGATATCCTTCATTTATTTCAGGGAATAAAGGTAAATGTGTTGCTCTCTGCGAACTCTATCTAGAGTCCATTAGTTTGAATTATCACAAAGACCATGTAAGGTGCGATGCTTCCTATTTTACAGAGTAAAAAGTAGGCTCAGAAAATTTAAATAATTGTTTTACATTTTCAAGGTTAATAATTGGTGTAAGCAGGATTCTTACCAGTCCAGGGTGACTCCAAATTTGTGACTCTTGCTGCTATGTGTTGCTGCCTCAGTCATCACCCTTGTTTACAAAGGACCAAGTGCAAATGTATTGTCCATCAGCCAGGAATGGTTAGTGGGTTATTACAGTCCCATGTGCCCTGTTTATGTCTTATTGACTCTGTCTTCTCACCCTTACAAGCAGACAAGTCTGCAAATCTCCACTTTCCAATTAGTCAAATTAATGAAGCTCTTTAAAGAAATCCATAAAGCCTGTCTCCATGGTCCTGACATTTCGTAACTTCTGGATAATGGCCTCTGAGCCCCTTCTCAATTAAAATATTGTATTGTGAGTCCTGAAGTGCTGACTCTGAGACTTCCTTAGAATGGAATGAGGAGGGGTTCCCTTTGAGCCTTCTAAAACCCCAGGATAAACACAGAAATGGCACTTTTAATAGTCAGGCCAACTGAGAGGCCACCCGTAATGTAAGCTGCCTGCTGTCAGGAAAATCTATAGCTTTCTGAGTAAGGCACAGTGGCTGGAGGTGGAACAAAGGCAAAAGAGAGTGAGCCTGGAGCCAAAACTTACAACAGCTACCACAAGACTCACAAATAAAAAGATGACTTGATATAGTAAAAAAAGCAACAGGTCTGAGGCTGGATTCCCCAAAACCCGGGGCAAAGTAACCTCTTGATGCCTCATTTTTTTCTTCTGTGTAATAGGGGCAATAGTATCATGTTCTCAATTCAGTCTGGTGGTAAAGAACCAAATGAAAGCAAGACTGGGAAATAGCATCATCAATTGTCATATGTCTTGCATATGGAAGGAATTAAACTAAAACAGGACACTAGTGTTCACATTGTGCTTAAAGAATATTGATAAAAAGAATATCGATAGGAAGGATAAATTCCATGTTTCTAATACTGTCTCTGTAATTTGGAGGCATATTCCTGTCCTCTCATCCAATAGCCCTTTCCATTATGTGCTGTGCCGGAAACAAGCATCTTTCTAGAAATCTTGCTTTGACTTTCACTCATTTGGATCACTTATTTGCCTATCTGGCTTGTGCTTTATTCATCTGAACTTATCATATGGCATACTAAACACAAACTATTCACAGGTGTCTTTTGACTACAAGTATGTTTTGCTTTCCCGGATTTGATCAGGGGATACGGTAAGTCAATGAATATTTCACCTCCTGCCATTTAATACGTAAGCCGATGCTAGATTTCTTCATTCTGGCAGTGGTGGGTTGGAATATTCACTGATTCTCTACAATGAGTCAGACACTGGGCTAGTTGCTGCGGGCAGAAAGAAAACATGATTGTGGAGTCACACATTACTGAGAGAGAAAGAAACACTTAAATTTTTTTCTGAATTACAAATCCTATGTCCATAGCAGAATTTGCGATATAAGGTATCCCTCCCCTCAAGGTTATTTCCTACTATAAACTAGCAAGAGAGAAATATATTAACATTTAAAACATAACAGGATTTGTTTGGAGGTAGAAAGTGTCTTTGAAGGCTGATGGGCACAGACGAGGCATGTCTGTGTGTTTGTATCCAGGAGTAAATCACCTTGAGCTGAGAGCTAAGCACAGTGTTGAGACACCCAAACAATGTGCCTAGCCGACTACATTGCTATCACCCTTTGTAACGCCGCTGCTAATGAAATTTAAACCAATGGCTTCTGCACTTAAAATTGTTGAATTGCACCTCTAGCCTTTGGAACTCACACCAAAAAGTTAATTCCTTTACCTCTCTTCCTACTAGTATAATGGAACAAAAAGTGCCTGGACCAAAGGATATAGTATTCATCTCTCCTTCAGTAAATATTTTGGATTGCCTGTTAGGTCCTAGACACTTCTGAACAGTTCTTCAGTGGTAAATGAGATAGACAAGCTCCACAGGCCTCATGGAGCTTGCATCTTCATTGGAAGTAGAAGTGGTAGAGAGTAAAGATTATGAATAAACAAATAGATAAAATTATTGGATATTGTTACTTGTGTTCAGAGAATTTAAAAAGGTGATGTGATCGAAAGTGAACAGGGGCTAGTATAGATTGGGTGATCAGGAAAGCTTCGCTAGTTAATACAGGCTGGTTTATGCTATGGTAACAAAAATCCCAGTGACTTACAATAACAAAAAGCCTATTTCTATTCAAATTACCTATCTGGAAAATGACTCAGAGACCGAGGCTGTCTGAGCCACCATTATTTTACACATTCACTATCTAGAACAAAAGCAACCACATGGTTTGGCACGTCAGGAGAAGGGACTGGACAAGTTAAGGTGGGACAAAAGACTTGCTTCAGCCCAGAAGTAACATATACAACATCTACTCATATTCATTGGCCACAACTAGTCCATGGCTCTGTTTAACTGCAAAAGCCTGGGAAATATTGGGAAGCAAGGGGAGTATAAAAGTGCATTTCTTCCTTTGCCACAAAGGTCTTTTCCAAGTAGCAAAATTTATACTGAGCTCTGAATGACAAAAAAGGAGCCAGTCAAGTGATGATCAGGGGAAATGGTATTTCAGGCATAGGAAATAGCTTGTGAAAAGTGCTAAGGTGGGAAAGAGCTTGACATGTTCAAGGGACAGAGGAGGCCAGTGTGGCTGGATGATATGAAAGAAGAGATTTGTAAGAGTTATGAGTTAGGACTAGAGAGGTTAGCAGAAACCAGATCTCAGAGATTTTTTTGTATGCTTGTTTTTTATTTATTAATTTATTTTTTAATGAACACTTTATTGTAGAATAGTTTTAGGTTTATGGAAAAGTTGTAAAGACAGGACAGAGTTCCTTATACCCGCACTTAGTTTCTCCTATCACTAATACCTTATGTTAGTTTGGTATGTCTGTCAAAACTAACAAAGCAATATTGATACATTATTATTAAGTAAAGTCCACACTTTATTCAGACTTCCTTAGTTGTAGAAATGCCCTTTTTCTGTGCCAGTACCCCATCCTGGATATCACATTACGCTTAGTCATTATGTCTCCTTAAGCTCCTCTTGGCTGTTACAGTTTCTGAGTTTCCTCATATTTGATAGCATTGATAGTTTTAGGAGTACTAGTCAGGTATTTTGTAGAATGTTCCCCAGCTGGGATTCATCTGGTATTTTTCTCATAATTAGACTGGATTATGGGTTTTCTTGCAGGAAGACCACAGAGGTAAAGTGTTATTCTCATCATATCTATGAAGGGTACCTATTATTAACATGACTTATCACTACTGATGTTGACCACCTGGCTGAGGCATTATTTGTCTGATTTCTCCACTGTAAAGTTACTCCCCTACCCCCACCTTTTCATATTGTACTCCCCGGAAGGAAGTTACTGTGTGTAAACCATACTTAGTGGATGAGGAGATATACTCCGCTTCCTTGAGGATGGAGTATCAATATAAATTGTTTGGAATTCTTCTATATGAGAGATTCGTCTATTCTCTTATTTATTCACTCATTTATTTATAACAGTATCATCTTATAGATATTTATTTTATAATTTGAGTTATAATCCAATATTACTTTAATTATTTTTTGGCTTAAAATTCTTCCAGGTTTGTCCATTGCAAGCTCTTTCAGTTAGATCCTGAGGTCCCTTTGACATATTGCCTTATTGTGATTTTTTGAGCACTCCTTTACTTCCTAGCTGTGTAAGATGTTCCAGGCTTAGCTTAGATATTTCTTTTCCCAATCCTTGTACTAGCTGTTTTTTTTTTTTAAGGAGTCCTGGATTCTTTTATTGGAGAATGGTATCAGAAACTGAGATTTGCATACTAGGTATGCTCATTACTACTGGGCTGTTTTTATTAAGGTCTTTCCACTGATGGAACAAGAAAATATATAATAAATGTGTGTAAATTAACCAGTGTAATATATATACTCATGTCTAAAAATAATATGTATCCGTTTCTATATTAAGCTAAACATGAGTTCATACTGATTTCTTTAACTGTAACCAATTATCATATGGATAACTAGTCTTCTCCCCTTGACTATCTGTGACCTCCCACTCCAACATGGAGAACTAGGACTCTCACCATCTGTAACTCAATCACTTAATTGTTCAAATCCAGTACACATGTATGGTGTTTTCAGAAAGTAGTTCAGGAATGAGGGAGTGGCACCTAAATCAACTAAGATAGTACTGGAGAAGTATACATTGAATTTGGCAACATGGCAGGAGAAATCTCAGCAAAATGGAATGAAACCCAAACTGGAGTGAATCGAAGATAAAATTGGAGGTGAGAGATAAGAAACATTGAATACAGTCAAATATTTTAAAAACTAATTACCAAAAAAAACCCCAAAATGCAGCAGTCAATGGTGGGGGATGGAGGGGGATATGGAGAACTTGGAACAATACAGGGGGATATACAGTCAAAAGAGAGTTTTTAAAGTGCCTTTACCTATCCTCTTAATAAATGTAGAAATTCCTTCTAAAGCATCTCTCAGAGATGTTTGTCTGGGTGATAATCTGTTAGCATCACTGACAGGAGATTACCACCTCCTGAGACAGAACACTTCCTGATGCTGTAATTCTAGTAGAAATTCCTTTAAATTTGTTAAACAAACATCTACCACTGAAAGAGTTCCACCTATAGGACCTCATTTTGCCTCCTGAAGCAGCCTAAAATGAAGAATAATCCTTTGACAAGACACTTTGCAATGCCAAGGTCACCATATATTGGCTGAAGAGGGCTAACTTTTGCTCGCTGTACACTGGTCCGGTGTTTCATACCCAGATCACGTTTGATCCTTATCACTGCCCTATCGGGCAATGAGTATTATACCCATCTTTCAGATAAGGAAACTAAAGCTTAAAAATATTCAATACATTCCCATAATTCACGAAGATCATTGGTCACAAAACTGGGATTTATGGCAGACTTTTAAGCTTACATTCTTTGTACTATGTCATGCTTTTGTGTTTACTATAGATACATGCTCAAGTGAATTTAACTACTTTGCATCCACTAATTCTTTTCCTCAAGGGTCAGGCTATATTATATTATATGGATATTATATATGTATATAACCAACCCACTGCCATCTAGTCGATTCCAACCCATAACGACCCCATAGAGTTTCCAATGTTGCAAATCTCTACAGATGCAGACTGCTACATCTTTCTCCCATGGAGTGGCTGGTAGTTTTGAACCACCAACCTTTCGGTTAGCAGTTGATCACTTTAACCACTGCACCAGCCACCAGGGCTTCTTTTATATACATACATACATCCCACATATACACATACATACATATATATATACACATATAATTATATTACATGACAATTTAGCCTTTTCATGTTCAAGTTGAAATTCTACATAACACTAAAAATACATGTGTGATACACTAGAATTTTGTAAGACTAGTACTTACCTCCTTCTTGATAATCTTTCACATCTGGTCCGTCCTACAATAGACTGTTTCATTTACGATATGATTGCCTCAGTCATCTGCATGTAGTGGAAATCGCTAGCTTGGTATATCCCTACAGCACTATGAACAAACACTGAACTATAATTGTATTTATTCCACTAGCCTGGGAGCTCTTTGAGAGCAGAAACAGCATCTAATTTACCTTTGATCCTTCTCACTGTCAACTAACATAGTATTTGGCCAATAGTTGGCATTCACTAAAAGTTCACGTTAAGAAGAGAAGTCTGCCACCAGTAATTCACCATGGAAAATAAAATTAAAATTCTACAAAAGCATGCTGTCCTTCTGGTTAACTTTAATCCATATTCTCAACCTACCAAGACCTACATTATCTGGCCCCTAGCCATTTCTACAGTTTCATTTCCTATCTCTCTTCTTCTCATTTGCTGGTCTTCAACAACTCTGTAAGATACGTATAGGAATTTTTTCCCATTTTAAAAGGAAGGTAATTGAACCTTAAACAATGGAAATCAATTATTTGATTATCTATCTGGACAGCAACAGAACAAGGCTTGCACTCTAATCTGCCTTGAAGTCTACTACACTTTCTACTATGTTGTGCCCACTTTTGACTTGCCTTCACCTGTTAAAAACCTGTGCAGTTATTTGGGAATCACTCTAATCCACAGAGACTTCTCTACATTCTGCAATAAGTAATGATCATTTGCTGTTGTTGTTCTTGTTGTGTTCTGCTGAGTTAATTTTGACTAACAGTGACTCTACATGACAGAGTAGAACTACCACATAGGGTTTCCTAGGCCATAATCTTTACAGAGCCTAGGTGGCACAGTGGTTAGGAGCTACAGCTGCTAACCAAAAAGTCAGCAGTTTGAATCCACCAGCTGCTCCTTGGAAATCCTATGGGGCAGCGCTACCCTGTCCTATAGGGTTGCTATGAGTTGGAACTGACTTAATGGTGATGGGTTGTTTTTGGGGGGGGGAATCTTTACAAAGCAGACTGCCAGGTCTTTTTTCATGGAGCCACTGGGTGGGCTCCAACCATTGACCTTTTAGTTAGCAGTCTGGCCCTTAACCATTGCATGACCAGGGCTAGAAACCACTTGCTAATCATGAAACCTCTCCCATGTTTGGGTGTATTTTTAAACAAAGGCATTAAGTAACCTTTCATAAGCTTATACTTTTTTTTTTTCCCTTCAGATAAGCTCTCAGAGAACCAAAAAGTGTTCCTGTTTTTTTTTTTTTTTTTTTTTTTGCATAGGATTTAGCTCATTGCTTTAAATTTGATAAGTGCTAGTCTGTGGATCCCTCGTGGGTCAGTGGTTAGGAGCTCAGCTGCTAACTGAAAGTCAGCAGTTCAAGTCACCAGCTCTCTTGGGAACTCTATGAGGCAGTTCTACCCTGTACTACAGAGTTGCTATGAGTCAGAATTGACTGGATGGCAACGGATTTAGTCTGAGATTATCCCCTCATGCACCAACCCTCCATTTACAATTGGCCTATGAGAGGTGTTAGGTATCCTGAATACAGAGGTATGCTGGTATAATGGAGTGATATCTGAATGATACGTAACCTATGAAATTCAAGGAAGTGAATAGAATAGATGAAAAGGTTCAAAAGCTATTGATGTCAAAATTTCACCTTGTTTACCAATAATTCTTTTGTTAGCACAATTTAACCTATATGCCAGAGATAAAGAGAAAATATTTTCTTCATTGAAGAATTCTGGAACGATAATTAAATGCAGCCTACACTTAGACTTTTGAAAATTCCTTCCTTTTTTTCTATTCTCTTGCATTGGGCTATACATATAGCAATAATTAGAAGACTCCTCCACCCCAATTCTTGTAGTCAATTTATCAAAATACATTTTGATATTTAAAATACTCTTAATTATAAATGATTACTGTTCGTTGTAAAGAAAAAAACAATTTAAAACTGAAGAGAAGTCATAAGATGAAAATGAAAATTGACTCATAGTCACACCACCCAGAAACAATCATTGTTGACATTTAGGTCCAATATTTATATAAAGCAAATGTATAATGCCTTGGTTTGGTTTATTTTATGGGATCATAAGGTTTATACCATTGGGGAAACTAGCTTGTTCCATTTAACAATGTACCATGAACGTCTTTCCATGTCATTAACTAGTCTACAATATCATTTCAGTGGCTACATGAATACTATTTTATAGAGGGACAGGAGTATAATAAACCAATCCACTATCATGAGATAATTATGCTCTGTCTAGTTTTTAAATTGTATTTAATTAATTAATTTTCCTCTAAAAAAATAATAGGTAATCTTTAGTTAGGTTTGTGGCCTCTCTGAGCCTCAGTTTTTTTCTTTCTTTCTTTTTTTTTTTTGTACATTAGATGAAGGTTTACAGAACAAACTAGTTTCTCATTAAACAGGACACATTGTTTTCTGACATTGGGTAACAACCCCATGATATGTCAACACTCTCCCTTCTCGACCTTGGGTTCCCTATTACCAGTTTTCCTGTTCCCCCTGCCTCCTTGTCCTTGCCCTTGGGCTGGTGTGCCCCTTTGGTCTTGTTTTGTTTTATGGGCCTGTCTATTCTTTGGATATTGGGTGAACCTTGGGAGCAACTTTATTACAGAGCTAAAAGGGTGTTTGTGGGCCATACTCTCAGGGTTTCCACAGTCAACGTCTCAGTTTTTTTCATTTAAAAAATGGTGATAATAATAATACCTGGTCAGAGGGTCCTGTGACGGACTGTAGGAGTTAAAATATGGTAAGTTTTAAGAAGTCAGTTATGTACTAACCATTATTTTTAATTCTGCAATTAAACACCTTACAGGTAATTTCTTTGCACAATTTTTTGAGCATTCTGATTTCTTTGGACTTTACAGGGTAATGCTATTATATTTGTATACTTTCTGACAGATAATGGCAAACTCACTCTACAAAAATTACCAATGTACTGATCACATACCCATTAGCCATGTGTGAAACTATTCATTTCTCCACACCTTTATTGACCTGGTTCTTGTATTTATTTAGTTTGCTTTGGCATGATTGATATAAAACTGTAATCTCTCTGCTATTTTAATTCACATTCCTTTCTGGATGAACATTTTTACATTGACTTGTTAATCATTTATAAATTTTCACTTATGAATACTCAGTTCCTGTCACTTGCCCAGGTGGGAAGAGTTTTTCATCATTGTTTTTACTGAGTTACAAAATATATATTCAAGGTAGCAACCTGTTATTTTTCATATATACCTTGCAATTTTATTTGTCTTTCAACTTGGTGTATATTCTTTCGGTTCCAACACACGGTCTAAAGTTTAATGCATCTATTTTCATAAATCTTCTGTTCTTTGGAATTGGTTGTGTCCACCTTATTCTAAGACTATATATTTTCTTCTAGAATTTGTATTGATTCAATTTTCACTTAACATTTTAATCAAAGTTTAGGTACGGCAAATAGACTCTTTATTATTTCACAAATACAGAATTTTTACATCTATTTGAAATGTTACTTTTATGATTATTTTTCTAAGCATTTTTTACTAGTAATATCCTGTTAATTGTTTCAGAGTTGGTAATATGTTAATGCTTCTTGTCTATTTTTAAAGTTTTCTCTATTTTTCCAGTTATACTTTAAATGTATTATTGTTGCATTTATATATTAATCAAAAAAAAGCAAAAACTTTTCAATGTTGAGTCTTCAATTCAAGAATGTCAGATATATTTCTCCATTAATTCTCCAAATATTTTGTTGTTTTTCCTGATACCCAAACCAGACACCACATATTTCCTAAGTTTAATCATAGAAGTATTATCAATTTTTAGTCATAAATAATATTTTTATCTTTTATTGATACAATAATTTTTTTTATCTTTTATTGATACAAACAATAACAAGCAATAATAGACAACTTTTACTTATGTGCTCTTTTTTTTTTTTCCAATCTTCCAAATTACTGCCATTTATTTTTGTTTCTTTAAACTTCTTAGGTGAATTTCTTGGCCATTCCAGGAAGACAATCACATAATTTGTACATAAAGATTTGTTTTACTCCACTTCACTATAAATATTATTCATTTATCTCAGTTTATTGCATCAGATAGAAGGTCCAATAATTTCATTCATTAAAAGCTCATGTCACCCTATATGCTGGATACTATTTATTTCATTAGGAAGCCCCTAGAACTGTAATACTATCACCTCATACTTGCACATTCCCTTTCAGTTTTTAAAAATCCTTTATCTCATTTTTCCCAACAAGCCTGTGATGCAGGCATTTAAAAAAATATTCTTTTAATTTAGAATATGGAAACCCTTGGAGTTTCCATAACTCTTTCAAGGTGCTGCAACTAGTAATGAAAAAACCAGGACTAACATCCAGGTTTTCCAGCTTCTAGACTAGGGCTCTTTCTAATACACCATTTTAGCTAGCTGTTTCCTCTTGTGTAAATCATTTGAAAAATCCTCAAATTTTGAATATAATAAAAATATTTCTTAAGTGTACATATTTTCTTGTATTGGATGTTATTAGATAACTGTTACTTATTAAATAACATGCACACATTTCACTAACAGGTTAAATCACTGCGAAAAAAAAAAAACAAAAACCAAACCTGTTGCCGTTGAGTTGATTCCGACTCATAGCAACCCTACAGGACAGAGTAGAACTGCCCCATAGAGTTAAATCACTGCAAGCTGCCCTTAATTCAGAAAGCACTGCTGTAGAATACACACTTAGGTACTAGGATACAAGCATTGATAGGACACAGCCAATGTGCAAGTCACAACTGGGCAGGTTTTTCTGTCATTAAAAAATTAAAATACTACCAAATCTGAGTAGCTTAACATGTTATTTATCTCTCAAAATACATGACCCATTGTGGGTCACCAAGGGCATGTTCTGTTCATCATATTCACTTAGAAACATGAGTTGCCATTTTTTAATGTCCTTCCTGAATCAGTGTGACAGGGGCAAGGGGATGTGTCAGATCACCCTCTGGCTCTTAAAAGTCAGGTCAGAAGTAGCTCAGGTCACATATCTACATCTAAGTCGAAAAGGAGTAGTGCAGTGCAATGAGGTCATGTGCCTGGAAGGAGCGGACCAGAGTATATAAGAACAGTTCTAATGACTCTTAAAACCTCTGTCCTGCAGCTATCCCTGGTGCTTTGAAGAAGACAGAAAAGTAGAGACGTACTTGCAAGAATCGTCTTATGATACAATGCGTTAGACACAATAAAGTTGGGGACAAAGTATTCTATGTAGGGGGAATGTAATAACTGACTTTTTCTGGAAAAGAACATACTTCACAGGAAAACTGGCATGTGACTTGATCTGTAAGGATGAATCTATTAGGTAGGAGAAGGAAAGCATTCTCCCCTCAGATTTCTTATTAACTTATACTTAAAGGCAGTAGAGAAATAGCCATTTAAAACACAGGCTAATGCTAAGAAAAGTAAGTTTTAGTGGACTACCCGCAATACATTATTTGACTTACATAAATTATTTTCTCTATCCAGACCTCAAATTTCATGAGTATGAAGATGTTATATTAATAAGATTCCTTTCAGTTCTAAAACATTGGAATTTTTATGTTCGGAATGTGTTAGTAATTTACAAGTCCTATGGAGCAAGAGAAGAGCTCAGCTGCTAATCAAAAGGTTGGCAGTTTGAATCTACCAGCTGCTCCTTGGAAACCCTATAGGGTAGTTCTACTCTGTCCTATAGGCTGTGTAGGAATCGGAATGGATTCCACGGCAGTGAGTTTTTTTATTTTAATACTTAACTAAGCATTCTATATTAGCAAAGGACAGATGGTAGGGATGGCAAATGATTTTCACTCTGTATGACAACCCTGGTTATTTGGAAGGGAAGGTTTGAATCACTCAGTTGAATGGAAGCAGCCTGAGAAAGAATGTTGTGAATGATTCTTAATGACTTCCATAGCTAGGGACTAGGGAGTACAGAGGTAAAGGTGGGAAAGAGTGAGGGTACAGAATTAGCTATCCTCATGAGCACGTGTTATAAAAGTGGTACTTTTCAGCAGTTGTTAGGTCTGTGATAAAAGTATATTAAATGATTCAATGTGATATTTGAAATTTTAATATCAGTTATCAGGCCTGTCATCTATTAGTCAGAGTGCTTCCTCCCCTATTTTTATTAAAAACCTTGCTCTTGCAGTGATGAATGCAGAAGTCTAAGCTGTTCCCCCACCCAGCTTTTGCTCAGCCCAGCCCAGCCCCTGGGGTTCACTTTCCCACACTGGTGAGCCTGGCTGTGACTCTGGGAGTAGTACTGGCATGCATGCCTATAAAATTGGTGGAGAAAGAAAGGCAAGCAAAGAAAAATTCTTATACTTACAACAAAGAGTATAAAGTGGAAAACATAGGGTAAACTAGAGGTTACCTTTAAGAAAGTAAATATTTTAGTATCTTTTATCCTTGGTGTAGTGGTTAAGCGCTACGGCTACTAACCAGAGGGCTGGCAGTTCAGATCCTCCAGGTGCTCCTTGGAAACTCTACAGGGCATGTCTACTCTGTCCTATAGGGTTGCTATGAGTCGGAATCGACTCAATGGCACTGGGTTTGATTTTTTGTTTGGCTTTTTTATCCTTTAAATGATTTTTTTCCTAGAGACAGCAAAGGCTTAAACATCATCTCAAATCACCTCTATACTTTCCAATATCTTGCTTTGGGATTTGGGTAGTTTTATAGCTTTATTTAAGCTCTGGCAAATGAGAATTTATCATCCAATTAATACAATTATAGAAATAATAAGCTATTTACTCTGCTTTCAGCCAAAATTAATAATTGAATGAAAATGACTTGTCAGGCAATGAACTGTCTCTTAACTAACTACAATAACATAGGTTTAAGTTGTCCTTTTTCAGTAAATAGAAACTTACCTGTGTAAGTTTATATCACAAAATATTGGTTGGAAAGTATAGGCAGAACAAGAGCCCAGAGCGCAGATTTTCTGCTTCTCCTCAGTGGAAAACTCCTTTTCGGAAGTCAAAGATTATGCTTATTTTGAAATGTATTTTTCCTAAAACATTTTTTAGTGTAACATTTATAACTATTTATTTGCTCTCGCCAAGTCCTTAGAGATTCAAGACTTGTGTTGTTAATTACAACAAAACCAATTATGGGGAAAAAATAAGTGTAGAAAACAACGTGAAGGGATACAAAATATGTAGATGATAATGATATATACAAACGGAATGCATAGTTTTAATAATCCCAAAGTAATACCAATTATTTCAACCCAGTTTGCAGTAGAAATTCAATAAAGAATACAGAAATATTTTAAGTAACCTATCAAAGCATACACACTTGCTTACATTTTTATCCAGTTATTAGCTGTGGAAAGAGAACTTTTAGTTATGTTGACATGGGTGAAAAAGTTGTATCTAGAATTGATTTAGCCCAATTAATAGTTATGTACTGTAATTATACCTACTTTAATTTTCTAAGATTTTTCTGAGATGTTTTTGTTCTCTTCTCCTCTTTACTCTTACAAAAATATTCACCATACTCAATTCATGTACACCTTAGAAAAATGTATGAACGTACTAGCACCATACTTTCTTTGACAGCAAATTGCATTGCTTTTCATTGTACTTTTTGTTTATTATTTATTTGTTTGTTTTGATTTTCCATTTTATGATATCTGCCATGAGATATATGCTTATAATTTAAGGATAAACATTTGGACACCAATGTATGTAAATTTAAACAATCATCATAATATGTCAGGGATATGTATTATTTTCCCAGTACATTATTTATGTGTCCTTAACCTGTGAGGTGGTCAAGGGATTTACATTATTAGTATTAGAAAAAAGAGAGAGCTAAAGTTTAGATATATAGGTTTTCTGGTCTTAGCCAGTTAATGTGATTTTTAGACTCACAACAAGATGTACAAACTTCCTATATAATGTTCTTTGTTTCTGTAGGAGTAAGTTGTTCCAAATACTTTAGTAAAGACATAACTGTGTTTTAAAAAAAAAAAAAAAAAAGACTAATACAATGTAAAGACAGGGGAAACTTACACAGCTATTGGGGGAATTTGCCATTAAGTGAGGATGTCTAAACTAAAAAAAAAACCCATTGCTGTTGAGTCAATTCCAACTCATAGTGACCCTATGGAAACCCTGGTGGTGTAGTGGTTAAGTGCTACGTCTGCTAAGCAAAGGGTCGGCAGTTCGAATCCTCCAGGCACTCCTTGGAAACTCTATGGGGCAGTTCTACTCTGTCTGAGTCAGAGTTGACTCCACAGCACTGGGTTTGGTTTTTGGTTTGGTTTTAGTGACCCTATAGGACAGAGTAGAACTACCCCACAGAGTTTCCAAGGAGTGCCTGATGGATTCGAATTGTCAACCTTTTGGTTAGCGACTGTAGCTCTTAACCACTATGTCACAGCATTTCCTAGGATGTCTATTGGTCCCTAATTGCCTGAAGACAACTGTACGTTCCTGCTACTTGTAAACTGTAGTTTTAGAACAGCAACTGCCTAATTCAGTAGCTACCAGTCGCATGTGGCTATTTAAAAATAAATGGGAGCATTGACATTAAATAAAATGAAAAATTCAGTTTTCCAGTTTCACTAACTCCATTTCAAATACTCAAGTGCTCAAAAATGGCTGCATATTGGACAGCACAGATATAGAATGTACAAATGACCATCATCGCAGAATGGTCTTAGTGCTTCTCTAGACAAATATGCTAGCAGATATTATTGGTCATTGTATCTGTATCTTTACGATGCAAGTTTCATAAGATATATCTACGTTTTCCAATTTCCACATATGAGATTGTGTTGATCACTGCACAACAGTCACAGGTTGTAATATTACACAGAGCAGGGCACAAACTGGGCCTTCAATAAGCATATGTTAGCTGCATGTCATATAGTCAAGTAATTGGTTCAGATTACATAAAGTAGTTGTTAAGTTGGATTTTTAAGACCTGGATTTAAATCCCAGCTACTCCAAATGCTGCCATGTGACCTTTGGCAAGTTTCATATGTTTCGTGTGTGTGTGTGACTACATGCGTATAAAAGTTCTTGGGGAGTGAGCAAGACAGTGATGTTTAGGAAACAGAACAAAAAAGTCAGTCATACCTGGAGTTCAATGATAGCCTTTACTTACATCACGTAAGTCATAACTCTGCATGGTTTGATGAAGGGCACTTAAAATATGAGTTCAATGTATTTTAAATCTAATATTTAGGAATTCAAAATTAGGAAAATTTATTATTTACCAATAAGTTTACTAATATCTTTGCTAACAATTCCTTCTTTTATTCCACTTGATCCTTCTGGGTTCAATGTTTTTCTTCAAGAATATTATTTATTGGATCTTTTAATGTCAGTCTAGGGTTAATTCGCTCTCTCAAACTTTGCTAGTTTTAAAATAGCTGTGTTATATTACTGACAGATAATTCAGCTTAGTGTAAAATTCTAGGTTGATAATTATTTATCCTCAAGCACTCTGATGGTATCAATCAATGGTCCTCTACCGTGAATTAGTGCTGAAGAGAAGCCTATTGTCAGTCTATTTTCTCGTTATTAGTCTGCAGTAATCTTTCTGTTTTGTAATGTTAAAATTCTCTCTCTTTTTTTTTCCTTGATGTTATATATTTTAACTGTGAGGTATATGGTGTGAATTTCTTATTTTCCTGCTCAGAATTCAGTGTGCTCCTCCCATATCAGAACTCATATCTTTCTCCAGTTCTGAAGATTTCTCAACCGTTATGTATTCAAATATATAGGTTTTCATTGGCTCATCAGTGCTCCATAAGTTCATTCATATTTTACACCTTTTATTCTCTGAACTACATTCTGAGCTATTTCCTGAGTTTCTTATTCAATTTAATAAATAGCCCAAGAGTTATATGTCTGGTCTACCCTTTAACTCACTGATTTAGACTATTATTTTTATTGTTATTTTTCAATTACAATATATTTGGTCTAACATTTCTACATGATTATTTACATATTTCCTGATTTTCTTCCCGTAATATAATATTACTTAAGTTTTTTTTTCTTTATTTAAATATTTAAAAATATTTAATTTTTGGTTTCTTTCAGTTTATTGGGGCTCTGGTGGTACAGTGGTTTAGAGCTGGCTGCTAACCAAAAAAAGGCTAAAGCTTGGCAGTTTGAATCCACCAGCCACTCCTTGGAAATCCTATGGGGGCATTTCTACTCTGTCCTGTAGGGTTGCTATGAGTCAGAATTGACTCAATAACAATGGGTTTGTTTTGTTTTGTTTCAATTTATTAGTCCTTCTTCTTATATTATAAATGTTCCCCTTTGTAGTGTTGACTGATTCTCCTTTATTGTGGGTTGTTTCATGTTGTGTTTGTAATTTTTTATTGTAGATTTATTTTAAGAAGTTTTTTGTTTGTTTGTTTGTTTTTGAGTATGTGTGTGAATCCTTTCTGCCCTGACTTACTGAAGAAACGTCTTAGATTTGCCTCAGCTCAATCACTTTCTATGTTAACTTTTCAGTCCATTGCTTATGTTCAGAATGATCTTATAGTTCATTACCTAAGCAGGGTACTTCTAAAAGCGAAAACCAAACTAAACCCACTGCCCTCGAGTTGATTTCGACTCATAGCGACTCTATAGGACAGAGCAGAACTGCCCCATAGAGTTTCCAAGGAGCACCTGGTGGATTTGAATTGCCAACCTATTGGTTAGCAGCCATAGCACTTAACCACTACGCCACCAGGGTTTCCCTAAAAGTGAAAGAGGGCTTTAAAATAGGCATACACCAGGATTGTCTTGGGCCAATTAAGACATAATGATAATTCTATCCATACATCATGAGAACAGTGTGAATATGGGCAATATGTCATGCATGGAACATGCCTAGTGGAATGATGATTTTCTTGGGTGGCAAGTCCTGGGTGAATGAAAAACACCCATCAAGGTACTTTTAGCCAGTGAGGAGAGGTTTTTATTGTTTGTTTGTTTTTGTTTTAAATACCATTTTATGAACTAGACAACTCCTTATAAGTCGGGCTTTATGCAGGTGGTACAATTTATGTGGCCTGGATTCTTTATACCACCTGGGCTTTGTAGAATTAGCTTCAAGTTCTTAAGACCTATGCCCATTTCTAACCCTCAAATGAATGATTCTATTTCAATTTCAACTCATAATCATGGCTTCCAGGGATTGCCCTTATTTAGTATAAACTCTTAGTTTTTAAAACTGTTATTTAGCATTTTTATGTGTTTCCTTAGAATGAAAGTTGGATTTTTTCTACATCAACCTAATCCCCTGTATTTATAATTTTAGGAATAATATTATTTAACACATTTTACCAGAACTTACTCATAAGTTGTTGCTATGAGTTGGAATCGACTCGACGGCAGCGAGTTTGGTTTGGTTTTGGTTTAACAGAACTTAAGAAAACTATAGGTGATGTTCTGTTCCTTTTCCCACACATTTGCTTATACATTTCTTCCTCAAAGAACTACAATAATATTGTAATTTCTGGACTAATTTTCTGGATATGTCCTCTACACTCTTCCCTTTTTTTCTGATGTATACTTTTCCCAAACACAGCACCATTCCAGATGTAAAATCAACATTGGCAGATTCTATGGATAAATGTAGCATTATGATATTGTTAAATACCTGAAAGAGAGGATGGCTCATATCTGGGACAGCAAACTAAGACCTGTGGGTCTAATCTCGGGTACTGGATCTTATTGAATGATATGTGAACTAAGAATGCCTTTTAGGGTTTTACATGATTGAAAAAAAAACTAAAAGAAGAATATTTTTGACCCATGAACATTATATAGAATATAATTTTGGTGCCCATATATAAAGTTTTATTGAACTTAGTCATCTAGTGCAGCTATAACAGAAACATCACAAGTGGATTGCTTTAACCAAGAGAAATTTATTTCCTCACAGCAAAGTAGGCTAGAAGTCCAAATTCAGGGCATTAGCTCTAGAGGAAGTCTTTCTCTTTCTGTCAGGTCTGGAGGAAGGTCCTTCTCATCAATCTTTCCCTGGACTAGGAGCTTTTCCATGCAGGAACCCCAGGCTCAAAGGATGTGCTGTGCTCCCGGCACTGCTTTCTTAGTTGTATGAGGTCCCCCCTGTCTCTCTGCTTACTTCTCTCTTTTATATCTCAAAAGACATTGTCTCAAGACACAATTCAGTCTAGTAGACTGGATCCTGCCTCACTAACACAACTGCTCCATATTCCCTCTCATTAATATCTTAGAGGCAGGATTTACAACACACAGGAAAATCATATCAGATGACAAAATGTTGGACAATCACACAATACCAGGAATCATGGCCTAGCCAAACTGATACACATATTTCTGGGGGACACAATTCAATTATGAAAACCCACAAGCCTGAAATACTTACTATGTGACAATTTACAGGAAAAAAAATGCTGACCCCTGGGCTATATAATAAAATGAAAGAGATAATGATATACTCTTCTTAGTAAGTCCAGAATTTCTGTGATTAATACTAATGGATGGATTTAAATGGAATTAGTGGAGCAAAACTATGTTTAAATAATACTGCTCTTTAGAGACTGGAGTGAGGGAGGTAATATGGGAGGAATGTTTTATAATTTAGCAGAATGGAAGTACTGATACTACTTTTAAAAACAAAAATAAAAGTGGAAATGACACAGAATAAAAGGAAATTAATTGTTGAAATGTTATACACAAAAGATTATGTTTATTTTAAATCAGTTTTATAATAAGCATTGGTATTTTAGAGCATAGGTATAAATGACAAAGAATAAAACTAACACTGAAAAAACAGAAAATTCACCATAAGAATCCTATGTTTCGAATCTTATGACTCCATGAAGTGTAGAAGGATAAAAATTACTGCTTACTGCAATAAATATAGATCAACAACAATAATATAAAGAAAAATAAGAGCCAAATGCTATTCCTGGAAAAAGCTAACAGAAGCTAAAAAGAGAAAGAAAAAATGATATTAGGAAAGGTGCCTCAAGGTGTCCTCTCCTGAGAACTGGATGAGTTTTCATTAACATAGCAGGGGGGTTCTGTGCTGGGAATCAACTGGTTGCAACCAAAAAATCAATCAAGGATAATATTAAACTAATGAATATTTTTGTATAATTAATGGACATATTTCCATAAGCACCAATTAATAGGAGGCAGTTTAGGAGTGTCAACATTTTTAAATTGTGAAGAATGACCTCTAATTGCTAGAATACTCTTTGGAATCACATTTTGTTGAAAAGTCTAAAGAACTAAAACAAGTTAAAAACATATTTTATGTGCTCTTGAATATTGTAAAATATTTAAAAAATAGTTGTTTCTCTATGCTTCAGCTCCAGGGGAAGTGTGCTTGTGAGGTATGAAATTTGAGAAGAAACTAGCTTCATCAACAAAAGTAAAGTAAGTGATCAATGGGTAATTTGTATCATCATAATTTTTTTTTTTTTTTAATTGGATCCATAGTTTTAGAGCTAGGTGGAGGGATAGGAAATGGCCTGTAGGGAGTTATTATATTATAAACATTGTGGTAAATGATTTACATGGATTCTTTAATTTAATATTCACAAGAACTTTGACATGTTGCTCTGTTTTACATGTGAGAAAACTGTCATATACAAGATAAGATACATAGCCATTGTCTTGTAAGTAGAAGGTGGTAGAGCTGAATTTAGAAATGCTGGTGGCATAGTGTTTAAGTGCTGCAGATGCTAACCAAGAGGTCGGCGGTGCTCCTTGGAAACTCTATGGGGGCAGTTCTACTCTGTCCTATAGGGTCGTTATGAGTCGGAATCGACTCAACGGCAGTGGGTTGGGTTTTCTGTGGGTATCTGTCTTTACCTAAAGTACGCTATTCTCAGGACACGGCCCTGCTTATATTTATGGCAGGATCATCCCAGGCAAGATAGAACTTTTAAAATGCAGCTGAAAAGTAAAAAGCACATGGTTTGGACCTAGACTGGAATTTTAGTGTCCAAGTCAGGTACTAAATGGGCAGCTATTTAACTTCATGAACTTCAGTTTCCTCATCTGTTAAATGGGTATTATATTATCTATTATGTAAAATTATTGTACAGGTTAAACAAATGAATGTAGGTAAGCCACCTGGCACAGTGCCTACACTTAGAAAGTGTTACCAATGTAGCAAATGATGTCATTATCCGTGTCAACTCTGTCATCACCACCATGGTTTCTGTGAATCCCCAATTATTTCTCCATGTATATTTACTCTCTTTACTCAGTGAAATTTACCATTCTTGCAACATTTATCACACTGACTTTTAATATCTGTACTCAGCATAATATTTAACATTCTAACCAAGCCAAAACCAAACCCCTTGCCATCAATCAATTCCTATTCATAGTGGCCCTATAGAACAGAGTAGAGCTGCCCCATAAGGTTTCCAAGGAGCAGCTGGTCAATTCAAACTGCCGACCTTTTGCTTAGCAGCCGAACTCTTATTAACCATTGTGCAACCAGGGCCTCTTTAGCATTCCAGCAGATCCCAAAAGTCGTTATTGAAATGGTAACAAATATTATTTCATTGAATATTTTATTATCTTATTCAACAATACAAGAATAGCTTGTGTTACAGCCCTAAAGATTTCTTCCCTCACGAAGCACACAGATAATAGATAACAAATAAATTTACAATTTCAGGTAGTTGTGGGAATTATAAATAAAAATAAAACAGGATAAAGGGATGAAAAGGAGATGTTTTAGATAGGCCTCTCAAGGACTGCTCCTTTGAGGGGATATTTGAGAAAATATTTGAATGAAGGAAAAGAGCCAAGCAGAAGTTCAAGAGGTAGAGGGAACAACAAGTGTGAAAGGGGAAAGAACTAGCATGGTAAGTTTGCTAAACAGTAAGAAGACCTGTGTGATTCAAGTGTAGTGAGCTAGAGGGAAGAAAGTAGGAAATGAGATTAAGAGGACAGTAGAGTTCAAACTTAGAAGTTTGGTTGTAATATAAAGTCTATGGGAATCCACTGGAGAATTTTGAATAGTGAAGAACATGATCTGATACATTGTTGTAAAAGATTCCCACCTCAGTTCCTCCCCTCAAACCTAGATACCACACAGTTGGAGTACTACAGTGGGTCAGCTCTGGCACGGAATGTCCAGCACTGCCTGGTGAATGGGATAGACATCTTTATATCCATTGCTCTCTCCCCAGCTTCTTGCAAGCTGCACAGTCCTACCCATAACCAGGGGACCCTGAATGACTATATATACACTTTTTTGTCTCCAAATACATTGCCTTTTCAGAGGTAGCAGATAGAGTGAGAACTTTGGAGTTGGTCATTTTGGATGATGGTCCATGCCTTCACCAAGTGATTTAATTTACCTTAAGCAAATGATGTAAATCCTTTAGATGTTCAATTTCTCCTTCATTTGTAAAATGGGGATATCACAATTTCTGACCTCAAAGACTTTTTGTAAAGATTAAATTCAGTCAATCAGGTAATGCACTTAGCTCATGCCTTGCCTAATTTTAATGCTCAGCAAATGGTAAATATTATCGTCTTTTCCTATTAAAAAAAAAAAAAGATTCAGTATACTTTCCTAAGTATACTGTGTAATTTTCCTGATCACCATATTCATCAATATTTATTGGTTGAGTGACTAAATGAAAATCAAGCCCTTGGGAACCTTGAGGAAATAGTCAATAATATCTAGCTGAACCTTCAGGCAATATAACTAAGATATTTATAAAAGAAAGATGTGTTTATATTATCGTTTTTTTGTATTGATGATGAGTTTTAAGAGCAAGGATACCATAGCTTACTCAAATTTGCATATACTCAAAAGCAGTTCATAATCCACACTAAATAAATCTCAAGAATTGCATGAGGGAATGAATAAACACATTTTTGCTCTTCAACGGAACTACAGGCCCTAAAAAGCTGAGTATTTTATCAAACAATTAGAGGGAATGCATATATTTTAACATTGTATTTTGAAATGTTGTTTGACATATGTTGCTGTTGTTAAGTGAGGTCTCATAGTGACCCTACAGGACAGAGTAGAACTGCCCCATAGGGTTTTTAAGCAGTGCGTGGAGGATTCAAACTGCCGACTTTTTGGTTAGCAGCCAAGCTCTTAACCACTGTGCCACCATGGCTCCGTCTGACACATAGAAGCTCTAAATAAATGACCTACCCACTGCTGAATGAGTGAGATCCTCTAGCTCTATTTACAAATCATCTGACAACTGGCTAAGTGGGGTTAGAGAAGCAGAGACTTAGCTAGCCAGTTATCAAAATCTGACTGAAACATGTTTTTAAATGTCTATAATTAGGAAAAATAGCCTTTTAGAAGAATTCAGTTTCCTCAAAACAGTGTAGCAGTTTCATACATTATAAGTAAAATTCTATTTGCCTTATGTCCAATATAGTTCTCAATATATGATACTAAGTGAACAGTACATAGCTGTACCATAACTAAAAAGGGGGGAAGGGAAGAATTGGACATATTTTCCTTGGAAACACTACAAATAGGGTGAAAAATCAGTAGCAAGGGCCACATAAAATTTGTCTAAAGCACAGTCACAGAAAAATGAGAGCAAGTGCTTAGCGTCCATGTCTATATTAGGAAGAAAAACATCTGCATAAGGAAATACCAGAAGGTATCAAAGGGTGCTTTAAGAAGACAAAATAAAGTATTTTAATGACATGTGCAAAGACTTGGAGTTAGAAAACCAAAAGGGAAGAACACACTCAGCATTTCTTAACTTGAAAGAACTAAAGAAAAAATTCAAGACTTGAGTTGCAATAGGGAAGGGATTCTAAAATACTGAACGATGCAGGAAGCATCTAAAGAAGATGGAAGAAATACACAGAGTCACTGTACCAAAAAGAACTGGTCAACATTCAGTCATTTCTGGAGGTAGCATATGCTCGAGAATCAGTGATACTGAGGAAAGAAATCCAAGCCCCACTGAAGACACTGGTGAAAAACAAGGCTCCAGGAACTGATGGAATACCAGCTGAGAAGTTTCAACAAATGGATCCAGGTCTGGAAGTGCTCATTTGCCTATACCAAGACATTTGGAAGACAGCTACCTGGCCAACTGACTGGAAGAGATCCATATTTATACCTATTCTAAAGAAAGGTGACTCAGTTGAATGTGGAAATTATTGAACAATATCATTAATATCACACACAAGTAAAATTTTGCTGAAGAGCATTCAAAAGCAGTTGCAGCAGTACGTTAACAGAGAACTGCCAGAAATTCATGCTGGATACAGAAGAGAATGTGGAACCAGGGATATTACTGTTGATGTCAGATGGATCCTCACTGAAAGCAGAGAATACCAGAAACATGTTTACTTGTGTTTTATTGACTATGCAAAGGCATTTGACTGTGTGGATCATAACAAATTATGGATAATATTGTGAAGAAAGGGAATTCTGGAACACTTAATTGTGGTCATGAGGAACCTGTACATAGACCAAGAGGCAGTCATTCGAATGGAACAAGGGGATACTACATGGTTTAAAGTCAGGAAAGGTGTGCATGGTTTAAACTCAGGGTTTTATCCTTTCGCCATACTTACTCAATTTGTATGTTGAGCAAGTAATCTCATTAGTTGGACAATATGAAGAAGAACAGGGCATCAAGGTTGGAGGAATTCTCATCAACAATTTGTGTCATGCAGATGAGACAACCTTGCTTGCTGAAACTGAAGAGCACTTGAAGCACTTACTGATGAAGATCAAAGACTACAGACTTCAGAAAGGATTATACCTCAACATAAAGAAAACAAAAATACTCACAACTGGACCAATAAACAACATCACGATAAATGTAGAAAAGATTGAAATTTCAAGGGTTTCGTTCTACTCAGATTCATAATCAACACCTAGGGAAACAGCAGTCAAGAAATAAAAAAGACTCATTGCATTGGGCAAATCTGGTGCAAAAGAACTCTCTAAGGTATTTAAAAGCAAAGATGTCATTTTGAGGAATAAGGGGCGCCTGACCCAAGCCATGGAGTTTTCAATTGCCTTATATGCATGCAAAAGCTTGAAAATGAGTAAGGAAGACTGAAGAAGAATTAATGCCTTGAGTTGTGTTCACAAAGAATATTGAATATACCATGGACTGCCAATAGAATGAACAAATCTATCTTGGAAGAAGTACAGGCAGAATGCTCCTTAGAATTGAGGATGATGAGACTTTGTCTCACATACTTTGGACATATTATCAGGCAGGACAAGTCCCCGGAGAAGGACATCAAGCTTGGTAAAGTGAACGGTCAGAGGTAGACTTTCAAAGAGATGGATTGACACAGTGGCTACAATAATAGGCTCGAACATAGCAATGATTGTGAGGATGGCACACGACTGGGAACTGTTTCATTGTATGAGTAGGAACCATTTCAATGGCACCTAACAACAACAATACAATCTTACACCTTGGACACTACAAGGATGCACATACCATTAGTACAGCACATATTCTGTGCCCTTCCATCGTCTACTCAAGTGAGGTGACAATGTCAGATTCAGAACTGAATGAGTGAAGCGAATCAGGTCTGAGAGAGCCAAGGGTAGGTAAAAGAGAGCAATCTCAGTGTATATCTGGAGCACAGTTGGGCCAAGGGTGCAAATGAACATGAATGGCTGCAAGATGGGTTTTTATGTAGGGATTCTTTCATGCTGCTACATGACTTGGCCTGGAAGTCCAGAATCTTCATGTCTAATATGTGAACATCATTCCCCCGAGGTATGTCTCCTTTGTACACTACACAACTTGAACACCCAGATATACCTCTGAGAAAGAAGAAGAAATTTGCATACTTTTGCCTTACTTCCTAGTAGACACACTACACCCAGGCATGTACGCATGCATGAACACACACACACACACACGGAGGAAATCCAACATTGACAAATAGTCATGAGTTATAAATTTGAAAAATATACCCTAAATATACAGTGGTATGTATTACTTCTGAAACTTTTTCCATTTCTACACGTTGTACAGATGTTGATGCTGTTGTTAGGTGCCTTTGAGTCAGTTCCAACTCAAAGTGACCCCATGAAACACCGCCTGACCCCGAGCCATCCTCACAATTCCACTATGCTTGAGCTCATTGCTGCAGCCACTGTGTCAGTCCATCTCTTTGAGGGTCTTCCTCTTTTTCATTGATTCTCTACCAAGGATAATGTCCTTCTCCAGGGACTGGTCCCTCCTGACAACATGTGCAAAATACGCTAGATGAAGTCTTGCCATCCTTGCTTCTAAGGAGCATTCTGGCAGTGCTTCTTCCAAGATAGATTTATTCATTCTTCTGGCAGCCCATGGTATACTCAATATTCTTTGCCAATGGTATAATTCAAAGGCATCAATTCTTCTTTAGTCTTCCTTATTCATCATCCAGCTTTCAAATGCATATAAAAAGGCCATTGAAAATATCAAGGCTTGGGCCAAGTGCACCTGAATTCTTAAAGTGACATCTTTGGTTTTTAACATTTTAAAAAGGTCTTTTGCAGCAGATTTGCCTAACGTGATGCGTCATTTGATTTGCCTAATTCAGTGCATTGTTCGATTTCTTGACTCTTGCTTCCATGGGCGTTGATCATGGATCCAAGTAAAATGAAGTCCTTTAGAATTTCAATCTTTTCTCTGCTTATCATGATGTTGCTTATTCGTCCCGTTGTGAGAATTTTTGTTTTCTTTATGTTGAGGTGTAAACCATACTGAAGTCCATAGTCTTTGATCTTCATTAGTTAGTCCTTCAAGTCCTCTTTGTTTTCACTTTTATCAGGCAAGGTTGTGTCATCTGTTTCATGCAGGTTGTTAATGAGTCTTCCTCCAATCCTGATGCTGTGTTCTTCTCCATATATTCCAGCTTCTCAGATTATTTGTTCAGCATACAGATTGAATAAGTATGGTGAAAGGATACAACACTGACACACACCTTTCCTGACTTTAAACCATGCAGTATTCCCTTGATTGTTCAAATGACTGACTCTTGATCTACGTACAGGCTTCTCATATGCACAATTAAGTGTACTGGAATTCCCATTCTTTGCAATGTTATCCATAATTTGTTATGATCCACACAGTTGGATGTGTTTACTCAATAAAACACAGGTAAATATCTTTCTGGTATTCTCTGATTTCAGCTAGGATCCATCTGACATCAGCAATGATATCCCTGGTTCCACATTCTCTTCTGAATCTGGTTTGAATTTCTGGCAGTTCCCTGTCGATGCACTGCTGCTTCACAATGTTAGAAGTTAGCTAACTCTTTTATCACATAAAATGTTAGAACTACACAAGGATTTAGAGATAAAGCTTTACTTAATAGGTGAGGAACTTTACGTCCCAAAAGATTAGAGTGCACAAGACAGCATGGTCTCTAAAGAGAAAGATCACAACCGAACTACTGTTTGCCTGATATTCTGTAATGTTTTCAGCATGCATCTTTATTAGTCATTTAAAAACATTAATTTGTTATTAATTTCATGCATGAGGTAAATAACTGATTCTATTTTTCTGTCATTCATTTTCTGTTTTCCTCCTCCATTTTACCTTTCACACTGCTATTGCTGTGATCATTCTGAATCAAAACAGCAGAAATAAAATCATGTCAATCTCTAGTGTGGGATATTAATATGTCTCTGTTCTATACGTATTTATTCATTCATTCTTGTAAAATATATCTATCATGTATATACAGGAAACTGATTATACAATACCCAAAAACTAAACCCATTGCCGTCAAGTTGATTCCAACTCATAGCAACCTTATAGGACAGAGTAGAGATGCCCCATAGGGTTTTCAAGGAGTGGCTGATGGATAGGGACTGCTGATCTTTTGGTTAGCAGCCTGAGCTTTTAACCACTGGGCCACCAGGGCTCCATTATACAATAATGAAGACAATAGATAGTCTCTGACTTCATGATGAAGCCAGTGGGGGATACAGACTATAGGAAAAAAAGAAAAATGCTATACAAATAAATACATATACTTAAAAGTTTTGCTTAAAAAAAAATAATAATTATTATTTTATTTTATTTTTTATTATTTTGCTTAGTGATGAGAAAATGAATAGCTGATTCTAAAGTTGATGATGGAGAAGAGATGGGTTTAATAAAGAGGCAAATTTTTTCAGGTGAGAGGGATGGGATCCAGAGCATAAATGGCAGCATCTCTGCCCTCATGAGCTACAAGCTCCGACTTCACATTAAGGCATGACCTCGCCATCTTGCCCCATAACCTCTCCAGCTTTATCTTCCATACTCTCTCCTTCTTGGAGCACAAAGTGTTCATGCTGTCCTACTTGAAAGCTCCTTCTCTTTTCTCTTCCTGACAGTGTAATATAACCTCTAAGATCCAGTTCAAAGAGTGCCTCTTGCTCTGACAAATCTGCAGGAAGAATTCCCCACGGTCTATCCAATGCTCTCACAGTGCTTAGCACGATTTCAGTTACCATCAGGGACTTTACTGGTTTATTTGCATTTGTTTTTGCCATTAGACTGTGACTTCAATAGACTAGGAACTGTGTATATTCATTTTTGTATTCTCTCAGTAGGTACTTAATATATATTTGTTTAAATGAATTTATTAAAGAATGAGTTAAATTTCCCAAGTCACAAGGTCACAAAAGGCTTTGTGGACGTATCAGGACTCGAACCCAGAATTTTACACTTTCATCCCAAATCCAGTTGGTATTCTAAGGCACAACAAATTGAGGTGTAACTTTATAACATGACATGGCATCTTAGTTATCTACTGCTGTTATAACTAAAATACCGCAAATGGATAACTTTAAGAAAGAGAAATTTATTTCCTTGCAGTGTAGGAGGCTAGAAGTTCAAATTCAGGGCTCCAGCTCTAGGGGAAGGCTTTCTCTGGCAGCTCTGGAGGAAGGTCCTTGTCTCTTTTGAGCTTCTGCACCTTGATAATCTTCTCGTGGCTTGGCATCTCTCTTTCCCCATTTCTGCTTCTCTCTCTTGCTTATTTAATCTCTTTTATATCTGAAAGGAGATTGACTTAAGATACCCAAAACCAGCAAAACCCATTGTCATCGAGTCAATTCTGATTCATAGTGACCTGTGGTGTCATGGGTCACTTTTGTGTGGCCTTTCTTACCATGGTCTTGTAACTCCCACCCAGGTGGTTGGGCGGGACTGTGTAATAGGGCAATTGTAGACCACCAAAGGGATTGCTCAATTTTGCCATCCCACTGAGCTTGAAATGAGCCACCCAAGGCGGGGGAAGGGGAAGAGTCCACCACCACCAAGGAAGGAAAGACTGGCAAGAGAAGACTGCACAGGAGAGACCACAGTGTGCTTCCTGGCCCATGGAGTGAGAAAGCTGAATTCCTGTCTGGGCAGAGACTGAGGGCCAAGAAGAGATGTGCCTGTGAGCAAGGCTGGAAAGAGGCTGTCCTGATGGAAGAACTGTATCCTCGAGTGTTCCTGAGCCTGAATTGTAATCCGTTACTTCCCTAATAAACCTCATAATCCCGAGTATGGCCTGTGAGTTCTGTGTGGCCATTGCAATGAATTATCAAACCCAGCAGAGAAGTAGAGAGTGTCATGGGAGGGATGGTTTTGTCAGAACTGGTAAGGAGGGCAGAGAGAGGAGGCATGTCTGACCACTGCCTCACGGGAATCTGCCTTGGACTGTTGATCTTGAGTCTTGAAGGATACTTGTGAAATTAGAGGAGGTAAGACACTGCCCCCAAGCCATTTTTACACGACCTGATAGAGTTGCTTTGAGTCAGAATTGACTTGGCGGCAATGGGTTTTGGGTTTTTATAGGACAAGGTAGAACTGCTCCATGGAGTTTCCAAAGCTGTAATCTTTACGGAAGTAGACTGTCACATCTTTCTCCTGTGAAGCTACTGGTAAGTTTGAACCACTGATCTTTTTGTTAGCAATGGAGTATTTAAGATTTAAGACTCCCTCTACACTAATCCCACCTCACTAGTATGACAAAGACAACTCATTCCCTCATAGCATTATAACCACAGGCATGGAGGTTAGGATTTCAACACATATTTTGGGGGGAAGCAATTCAATCCATAACACGTGCTATCAAAAAGACAAAGACAATTTACACTGAGTTTGAAGAGGGAGATAATATTGGTTCTCTCCATGCAAATTCTAGGAAAATGTGTTTGGAAAATGACATCCAATTTAGAGCACCACCAAACTGCATAAAGATGAGGACACAGAAAAGAAAAACAGGACGTGTTAAGCAAATGAACAAGTTGGCATAGTAAGGAATCATAAGGATTCACACCTGAATTGGCTACTTGACATGAAGGAAAAGATCAGTGTGTTAATAAACACAAGAGAATGGAATGCTGGATATTTTATCAAAGGAAGAAATAAAATGAAATCTTAAGCCAAGGTTTATTGTAATAACAAACCATAGTATAGTTTTCAAAACATGCTCATATTCACCATTTCAAAAATGCAGGGTAAGTTAAGGTTAATCAGTATTATGACCTTCATTTAACTGGTTGGGAAAAGGGATCTGACTTGATAACATCATATAGCTAGACTTAGAATTAAATGTGAATTTTCTACTTTCCAGGAGTGTGTGCTGACTACCATACTACAATGGAATTAACTGTCTGAAAATGCAGTTTGAGTAGACTAAACATAAGAAAAATATCCAGAAATTAGAGGTCCTGCCCTTAGGATCCAATCATTTTTCTGAGAAAAGTCCAATTCTATGTCACAGTGCAAATTATTGGTGCATCTCACTTTGAATAAATATATTTATTATTTTATATTTAGACAAGAGATATTAGTCTTAATGGTGCTGCATAAATCACATTTTGTATTATAATTCGTATATATCTATATATACATAGGATCCCTGGTGGCACAGTGGTTAAGAGTTCAGCTGCTAACCAAAAGGCTGTCAGTTCAAATCCACCTGCCTCTCCTTGTAAACTTTATGGGGAAGTTCTACTCTGTCCTATAGGGTCACTATGAGTCGGAATTGACTCAATGGCAATTTTTTTAAAATATATATATGATTTGTATATATATGTATATATATAACTTGTATATACAAGGAAACCTAAAATAAAATATTCTGCAAGAAAAAGTCATATTAAAAATAACTCTATTAAATTTTATAGTACAGGCACCTTGTAACTTGTGAATTTTTAAAAGTGGTAGTACTTTTGTATTCATGTTATTTTCATACTGTTTTTGCCTTCCACCATTCAGGAAAATCTAACTTCCCTCTTGCCTGCTTACTTGTACCTTCACGTTCTCTTCCTTTTTCTCTTTCCTTGGATTTCTCTATCTCGGAAACCACATGACGCTTATTCTTTTTTCATTAAGATATTTTAAAATTCTGCTTCTTTTCCATAAAATAATGATTTAAAAAAGATATTATAATGTCCACCCCTGGATATGATCTTTTGCTTCAACACAAGATGAAGAGTACAGTCCTGATTAGTGCAGGGGTCTTGGGAGTGGATTTGTCATGTCCAATGCCAGGATCAACTAGTGACATGACCTTGAGCAAATTCAATCATGTTTTGTATCTCCTTGAGGGTGGCTTTCTTAACCTTCCAGAGCTGAAGAAGGTTAGGTGTTGATATAAATAACCTTGGGTCAGAAAGCATTTTTCTGATTGATGTACCTACACTGAATTCCAGGCCCATGACAGGACCAGTCCTCTGACACTCAGCTAAAGTGATGAACAGGAGGTAACAAACTTGTCATTATTTTGAATTTCTGTTATCAGACATAATCTTCTCTGAACCATGTCAGCACTGCTGAAATGAAGAGGGTTCTGCTTATCAAGGCCTTTTATTTGCAGTGACAGCTAACAGAGAGCTCTGTTAGGATCCAGGTTTTAGACTGCAGGGTTGGAGAATAGCCTCCCACTCCTTGTTTGCTTCAACGTTGTTTGTTTGTTACCTGATTTTAATGTGAAAAGCAAATTTTGATTTGCATTTAATGACTTAAAGAAAATGGAAACAGAGCTTAATTATTGTAAGTTTATTTATCATTTGTACCAATTAGACAAACAGGCATATTCTACAATAATAAAGCTCAACACAGAGATTTTTAGTCTATTTTGCAATGTTTAGTAATCTACACTCAAGCAAAGGAATCTATGCTTGATGGGTAGATTGAGTTATTTAAATTCCAGAACATTTGACAAGGTTCAAGATCTGTTTATATATCTTTGCGATCAAAGTTTTAAGATCTGATATTGGGCTTCTTAGAGAATGACACACCTTGAAGAAAAATCATGGAGATGCAATGGTGATTGTCTTAGTTATCTAGTGCTGCTATATCCAAAACACCACAAGCAAATGCTTTTAACAAAGAGAAATTTATTCTCTCTCATAGTTTAGTTTAAGAGCCTAGAAGTTCAACTTCAGGGTGCCAGTTCCAGGAGAAGCCTTTCACTCTTTGTCAGCTCTGGGGGAAGGTCCTTGTCATCAATCTTTCCCTCATCTAGAAGCTTCTCAGCACAAGGACATTGGGTTCAAAGGACGCACTTCCCTCCTGGTTCTGCATTGTTGGTGATAGGCAGTCCCCAGGTCTTTATGCTCACTTTTCTCTTTTATATCTCAAAAGTGATTGACTTAAGACACAACCTAATCTTATAGATTAGTACATTAACACAACTCCCTCTAATCTTGCCTTATCGGCATAATAGAGGCAGGACTTACAACACATAGGAAAATCACATCAGAACACAAAAATGGTGGACAATCACACAATACTGGGAATCGAGGCCTAGCCAAACTGACATATATTTTTGAGGGACACAATTCAATCCATAACATTAATCAAACAGAAATGTGATCCTCACCATCCTGATACTTATAATGTAGGAAAAGAGTCAAATACAAACAAAAACAAATGCACAGAATTACATTTAGAGTAGCAACTGCACTGATTGCTATGAATAAAAATATCAGGTACTAGGTGAGAAGTATAAAACAAGCCCTGGTGGCACAGTGGTTAAAGTGCTTGGCTGCTAACCCACCAGCCCTCCGAGGGAGAAAGATGTAGCAATGTGCTTCATAAAGATTTACAGCCTTGGAAACCCTATAGAGCACTTCTATTCTGTCCCACAGTGTCGTGATGAGACGGAATTGACTGAGGGAAGTTTTTTTTTTTTTTTTTGGCGGGGGGTTAAGTGAGAAGTATAACATGGAATTTTAATTTAGATTGGAATTTTGGAGAAGCCTTTTCGGGTGAATAGTCATCTCATTTATGTTACTATTATGCCAATTTTGTAGATAAGGAAACCCAAAACCCACCGCCCTCAAGTAGATTCTGACTCCAAAGCTGTAAACCTCTCCTGAAGCAGACTGCCATATATTTCTCCCACAGAGTCAATAGTGGTTTCAAACAGCCAAACTCCTGGTTAGCAGTTGATCGCTTTAGCCACTGCACTACCAGGCCTTCTTAGGTTAGTAAAGAGAGGCTCAAAAAAGACTTGAGGCAATATGATTAGCGAATCATTGTGAGACATGAGGATCAAAGGTCTCTTCTTGACCTCCAAGTCTGGCATTGTATCTGACGTCTATGCAGATTCCACTCCAACACTGGCATGATTTTTCGATGTGTCAGGTTGGCTAGGCTACTGTCCCCAGCTCTCCTATCAATCACTAATCTGGGTGTTGCTTTGAAGACATCTTGTGGAAGTGATTAAAATCCATAATCAGCTGACTTTAAGTAAGGTATCTTAGATAACCTGGCTGGGCCTGATTCAATAAATCAAAATCTCTTAAAGCTGATCTGGGTCTTCCTGAAAAGGAAGAAAGTCCTCCCTATGGACAGTACCCTCAGCCTGTGCTCTTCAAAGGGCAATATAAACCTGCCCCTTCTGAAGGCCTGCCCTACAGATTTCAGACTTGCCTACCCAGCCCTCAAAATCACATAAGCCAATTCCTTGAAATAAATCTCAATTAACTACTGGTTCTTCTGTAGTTCAAATTTGACCGATTCAAACACTTACACTGTACCTGACATGAAACCCACTGCCGTCAAGTAGATTTCGACTCATAGCAGCCTTATACGACAGAGTAGAACTGCCCCATAGAGTTTCCAAGGAGCGCCTGGCAGATTCGAACAGGCTACCTTTTGGTTAGCAGCTGTAGCACTTAACCTCCACGCCACCAGGGTTTCCTTATCTAACATGAGGAACCTGTAAACAGCTCTTTAGGTATTAGTGAGGCATTTTGGAAAGCAACGAGTTAAAATAAATATTTAAATCTTTGTCTTCTTATTTCAGGAGGATTTTTTCTTTAATTTTGAAATGTTATAATTTGTTCCTTTTTGAAGAAAGGAGTGAAGCAATGTATAAGCCTTCCTTTCATGGCCTTGGGAAAGGGCATTAAACTAGAATTCAGACTTGGTCTTAGGTAACAGCCCTGAGATTTTCTAGTTTTTCATTTCAAACAGGACACATAACTTTTGTGAATCTCATCTTTCTCAATGTCAAATGGGGCTCGTGATTTCTGTCTTGCCTACCTCTGAGCTTGCTGTGAGCGTTAACACAGATTACAGATGGGAAAGTGCTTTGCTTAGCATTAATACTTTTTACAAGATGATGAGTAGAGCAACATAGCAGATTCAATTGTGACTCTGTGTTACATGCTTGATCTGCAGCTATGCCTCAGCAGCTTTGCACAGCATCGGGGTATAAACGCTTTCTTCTTATTATGACTTACGTGGACGCAAATTGCAGGCAACAGAACAATGTTGGTATTACACGTCAAAGCACGAGAAGAAGCAGAATAAAAAGGTTATAATCAAGCTGCACGATCAATTCAGTTTTTTTTTTCTTCTCTGAAATATGTCAAATTGCCATTTCCTGGATTTTGATGCACTTAGTGATTGAGATCTTCAGAGATTACATCGAACACAAGCGGGCATCACTTCCAAGAATCTAGGAATAGTAAACAAACACATGCACACACACAAACATATACATATGCACACAGACATACACACACACACACTCTCTTTGTAATGAATCCCTTTCCAGATTTCTACTTGTCAGTGTTTTGTTACGTATAAAGGCTATTTTTATATATCTCTTTGTCCTGTCATTAAAGAAATTTTTCTTTTTTTAATTGCAGCTTTATTTTATTTTATTGACATAAAAAAGCAGAGGGTCAGGAAAGCAGATCAATGAACTATTATAGACCAGTGACATTTCTAGGTTTCCTCTAATATCATTAAGAAAACAAGAACAATGATGTAGAAATGTTATACACAATTTTCAGATATTATCGTTACAGGTCTAGTGGCTGAAACTTTGGAAAGTTCTGAAAACATACAAACAACCACAAGAGGAAAACAATGTTGTCCTTACGACATGTCTTTTGTTAATGTAATGACTTTATATTCATTAGTCTTAACAGTCCTATTGTTAAGTAAACAAAACATGCCATAGATGGTTTTACCAATGAGAGAGAAGAGAGGGAGGGAAGCTATGCACCACATTCCTCACTTTTATTATCTCATTTAATTTTAATAATAATCCTAAATTGTTGTTGTTAGATGCCGCTGAGTGGGTTCCCACCGATAGAGACTCTATGTACAACACAACGAATCACTGCCTTCTTCCATCTTCCTTATTCATTTTCCAACTTTCAGATGTTTATGAGGTGAGTGAAAATACCATGGCTTGGGTCAGGCGCACCGCAGCCCGTCAAAGTGATATCTTTGCTTCTCAACACTTTAAAGAGGTCTTTGAAGCAGATTTGTCTAATGTAATATGTCATTTCATTTCCTCACTGCTGCTTCCATGGACACTGATTTTGGATCCAAGTAAAATAAAATCCTTGACATCTTCAACATTTTCTCCATTTATCATGATGTTGCTTATTGGTCCAGTTGTGAAAATTTTTCTTTTCTTTATGTTGAGGTGTAACCCATATTGAAGGCTGTAGTCTCTGATCTTCCTCAATAAGTGCTTCAAGCCCCCTTCACTTTCAGCAACGAAGGTTGTGTCATCTGCTTAGGTGCAAAGGTTTTAAAGGGATCATGATGTGTTCCCATTACTCCAGGAAAGTTCATGAGGTAGGAAAATAGGAAAATAGATAAGGATTTGGGCAGAATCCAGGGATGAACAGAATTCACATCTGGTAAACATGATGGCAGCAATGCCAAGTCATTATATTACCCCCTTACAAGTCTAGCACCTGATGAAATATAGTCTACTTGATGGCAGAGACCATATTTCATTCATCTTTATATTGATTCATGCCCAGAGATCATACAAAGTGCTCAATAACTTCTTGTTGAATGACCAATTGAACTGATTAAATGGAAATAAATATAATTTAGGAAATAATTTTTTATACCCAGAAACAAAATCTTTTTATAGAAAGATATATTAGGGATCTTTACAATAACTGCTCAATGATACTTCATATACAAATAAGAATTTCTGCTTTAACCTTTCAAGCAGAAATTCTAATGCCTATGTGCGTGTCTTAAACAAAATTACCTTAATTGCTGTGAGCATGGGTAATGAAGTGAGTCCTAGAATAGCAAGATTCTGAAGCAAAACAAACAGAAAACAGTAAATGATACAACCCTCTCCCCAAAAGTACATTAATTTTTTAATTTTTTCCTCCAGTCAATGGGAATAATGAAGTAGGAACTATCTTGTAGGGATTTAAGCCTTCTCATCCCTTCTGTCTTCTGCTAAATCTTTTTGATAAATTGTTCTGTTCCTTAACAAAAGAGAAGAAGGGTACACCAAAAACAACAGAAATACTTTCCGAGGAGAGAATTCTATTGTTTACAAATGAATGTTTAGATAATCTGAATGTAAACATGAAGTCTCTTACTTAGCGTTGCTTGCTAGCATTTTTTTCTAGTAGATAATATTTGCTAGAATGATGCTGGGCTTTGGAACCCAAGATATCTAGATTGAAATCCATGTTTTACCTCTTACAGGATTTATATATCTGACAGATATTTTGGCCCTTGAACTTCATAGAAATTTTTCTTAGGATTAAATTAGATGGTGTTTTCCTTCTCCTAGTATGGTCCCTGGCCATTGAAGGTACTCAGATAATGATGGGTTATAATGATAATGACTAAAATGGTGGGATTGGGGTTGATGATAATGATTATGATGGTGATAAAGAATATACATCTTATCATTTTGTTATTGTTAGGTGCCATCGGGTCGATTCTGGCTCATACCGAATCTATGCACAACAGAACAAAACACTGCCTGGTCCTGCACCATCCTCACAACAGTCGCTATGGTTGTGCCCATTGTTGCAGCCACTGTGTCAATTCATCTCGTTGAAGGTCTTTCTCTTTTTCACTGACCCTCTACTTTACCAAACATGATGTCCTTATCCAGGGACTGATCCCTCCTGATAACATGTCGAAAGTATGTGGGATGTAGTCTTGACATCTTTGCTTCTAAGGAGCATTCTGGTTGTACTTCTTCCAAGATAGATTTGTTTGTTCCTTTGGCAGTCCATGGTATATTCAATGTTCTTCTCCAACACCACAATTCAAAGCCATCAATTCTTCTTTGGTCTTCCTTATTCACTGTCCAGCTTTTGCATACATATGAGGTGACTGAAAACATCATGGCTTGGGTCAGGCACATGTTAGCCTTCAAGATGACATCTTTGTTTTTTAACACTTTAAAGGGATCTTTGCAGCAGATTTGCCCACTGAAATGCATCTTTTGTTTTTTGACTGCTGCTTCCATGGGTGTTGATTGTGGATCCAAGTAAAATGAAATCCTTGACAACTTCAATCTCTTCTCCATTCATTACGATGTTGTTTATTGGTCCAAAATGAGGATTTTTGTTTTTTTTATGTTGAGGTGTAATCCATACTGAAGGTTGTGGTCTTTGATCTTCATCAGTAAGGGCTTCAAGTCCTCTTCACTTTCAGCAAGCCCGGTTGTGTCATCTGCACATCACAGGTTGTTAATAAGTCTTCCCCCAATCTCGATGCCCCGTTCTTCTTCATAAAGTCTGGCTTCTCTGGTTACTTGCTCAACATACAGACTGAATAAGTATGATGAAAGGATACAACCCTGACACACACCTTTCCTGATTTTAAACCACAAAGTATCCCCTGTTCTGCTGGAATGGCTGCTTCTTGGTCTATGTACAAGTTCTGCATGAGCACAATGAAGTGTTCTGGAATTCCCATTCTTTGTAATGTTATCCATAATTTGTTATAATCCCAACAGTCAAATGCCTTTGCATAGTCAATAAAACACAGGTAAACATCTTCCTGGTATTCTCTGCTTTCAGCCATGACCCATCTGACATCAGCAATGATATCCCTGGTTCCACAACCTCTTCTAAATCCAACTTGAATTTCTGGCAATTCCCTGTGGATATAATGCTGCTGCTGCTTTTGAATGACCTTTAGCAAAATATTGCTTCCATGTAATATTAATGATATTGTTTGATAATTTCTGCATTTGGTTGGATCACCTTTCTTGGGAATAGGAAAAATATGGATCTCTTCCAGTCAGCTGGTCAGGTAACTGTCTTTCAAATTTCTTGGCATAGACAAGTGAGCAGTTCCAGTGCTGTATCTGTTTGTTGAAACATCTCAATTGGTATTTCTTCAATTCCTGGAGCCTTGCTTTTCACTAATGTCTTCAGTGCAGCTTGAATTTCTTCAGCACCATTGGCTCTGTCAGTTTGTCATACTGTGGGGGCTTGTGTGTCACTGTGATGCTGGAAGATTTGCCAGCGGTATTCAAATACCAGCAGGGTCACCCATGGTGGACAGGTTTCAGCTGAGATTCCAGACTGAGATAGACTAGGAAGAAGGACCTGGCAGTCTACTTCTGAAAAGAATTAGCTGGTGAAAACCTTATGAATTGCAGCAGCACATTGTCTGATGTAGTGCTGGAAGATGAGCCCCTCAGGTTGGAAGGTATTCAAAATGTGACTGAGGAAGAGCTTTCTCCTCAAAGGAGAGTTGACCTTAATGACATGGATGGAGTCGAGCTTTCGGGATCTTCATTTGCTGATATGGCATGACTCAAAATGACAAGAAACAGCTGCAAACATCCATTAATAATCGGAACCTGGAATGTAGTAAGTATGAATCTAGGAAAATTGGAAATAGGCAAAAATGAAATGGAACGCATAAACTGCAATATCCTAGACATTAGTGAGCTGAAATGGACTGGTATTGGTCATTTTGAATTGGATAACCTTATCATACCATGTGCTAAGGAGTATTTGACTTATAAACATAAATCAAATAATTGAACTGCACTGTAGATAAAACAGCATATGGCTCCTCCTTACAATTTCTCTCTCCTTACAATTTCTCTCTCTATGACAATCGTTTCATCCTGCTAATCAGACACAGAAGACATATATTCTTGAGTCTATAAAAACTTGGTTTTATGCCCTTGAGGGGAAGGACTAGGGCTAGCTTCACGGGCATGCAATCTGTGCAAGTGCACGTGGCACCATGCTCATAAGGTCCTGCGCTTGGTTTAACGCTCCGTATTCTCCATCTTGAAATTCTTAATAATTTTTGAACAAGGGCCCCTGTGTTTTCATTTTGCACTACACTAAGCCAATCATGTAACCATGGGAAGGGCTAAACATAAAGAAAAACAAAAGTTTATTGCTTGAAATTCAGAGCACGCTTCTGAATAAAGTTAACTATATAATTTGTTTCTCAGTTGGATTTTAGCTATATACGTGTGTGCGTGTGTATAAAACATATATGTATATATATGTAACATATATAAACATATATATGTATATATCCACCACCCACTGCCGACTAGCGGATTTCCAACCCATAGCGACCCTATAGGACAGAGAACTGCCTCATAGAGTTTCTAAGGAATGCCTGGCAGATCTGAACTGCCAACCTCTTGGTTAGGAGCCATAGCACTTAACCGCTATGCTACCAGGTTTTCCATATATATATATATATATAAAACATGTTCTATAATCCATAGGCACAATATACTATTGAACCTGCCTGTCAGTTACTAGCTCTATATTTTGAATCAGGTTGGATATCTGAAGTCAATGTCTCTTTCCACCTCTGCAAGCTGAGAATAACAATACTAATCTTAAAGGGTTGTTCTAAGGATTAAATAGAGTACTATATTTAAAACTATTTTGCTCAGCTTCTAGTTTAGGTGATGTTAAACATAACAGTGTTAGACAGACAACATTATTTAACAATGTTAGGTAAGTTAAAGCTAACACTTCACAATATAGTAATTATTTGTTCAATGAATGCTTGGGAGAACAAGTAATGTGCACCTAATTTTAACAGTTTTCTTGTAGAATTACTGGCGATAAGTTTAGAAAATTTTGAAATGGTAGTTTCCTACCTTATGTTTCTCTAGTGCCTTTTTTGACCACAACCCCTACAATTCCCATTTCAGAATTTCAGAAAAAGTGGCACTCTCAAAGTAACAGAGTGAGTAAGAGCCAGGCTTGACGCTGAAACCCTGGTTTGCTGAAATCAAATCCAAAGCTCTTCTTTTTATACCAGGCAGATACCTCAGGCACAGTGATGATATATTATGCAACACTCAAAAGGAAGAGAAATCTCTGTCCTTGAAGGGCTTATGCTCTTGCTGAGCAGAACAGAATTTGTGAATACCAACACACATAGAACAAATAGTAACTATGGAAGTATGAAAAGGAAATACTGCATTGCATGATTTGGGGATTGCTGTAGATTTGATACTGTCACTTAAGAGTATAACTTTAAATCATGTTAAAGTTTGATCCTGACAAATTCATAAAGCTTCTTGATCTTCTGTTGCTGAAATGCTCTCTAACATTGGGAAATTCGCTCTATCCTGCCTCCCGGGCACACCCTATTGTGTCTGGGGGAATCAAATAACTGGCTCTAACACTTTCAAGTTTTTGTTACCAAATTTTGATCAATGTATGACATTTATTTTTGGCACCACTAAATATAAATCTTAATATTATGGTCTAATGTGGACATAGAAGCATAAGTGACAACGGTAAGGTCTCCTAAATATCACTGTTTATATTCCAGTCCTAACTCCTCTACTTACTGGTCTGCACCCTCGGACAAATTACCTCACTGCTTCTCACCAAACTTTTTTATCTTATTTATACTATGGGGTTAATGATAATATACCTACCTTGTAAGGGTGGTGATGAGGAATAAATAAGGTAATTTACATAAAGCATTTAGTGAAGCATCTGGCATCTGATAAACACTCGGTACTTGTTAGAAATGATCAATAGGAAGAAGAGAGTGATGATGATAATGGTGATGATGGTGATAACGATGAAAGTGATGATGATATCGGACTGTTGAGCTGAGTAGATGCTTAGAAGCTAAGTAGAGCATGGTACCTCCTATTCAGAGATATGAGACATTACACAGCAACAGTCTGGCAACAAACAAAGACCATATGTTTACTGGAACATTCTTGAACTTACCTTTTGAAATAAGAGCTGTGTTTATGGCAGTAAATAGTCTTACACAAATAAAAATAATATATTTACATACACTATATAGGCACATGGTAGTTTTTTGTTGTAATTATTGAAATACTATCATTTTGAGAGTTTTAATTACCTCAAATGTACTACCAATAGTTTTTAAATACACAAGTGTTAAAAAAAAAAAAAGGGAACAGGAAGGTAAGACTGTATGCTTGGCCCTTCTAAGTGTTTTAGATCATCTACCCTTTGTCTTGTATAGTCTTTGAGGCAAAAATATTTATTAGCTTCTTACAAATGAGGATATTACGCTGGTGGGAAAGGCTGAATAACTTCCCCAATGTCATTTATATAGTAAGGAGTTGGAGAAAAAGATTCAATATCTGATCTCAACTCCAAAGGCAGAACTTAACTCCTTTTTTCCATAAACTCCTTTTATTCCTACTTCTTAGGAATCATCACCTTTGTCTACAGAAGACAGAAACAAGAAGAGTTAACTACAGATAACTCCCTTATAAGCAGGCTGCTTTTAAGTGACTTGTGCTAATGACAATGACATCTATGTTGGAACAAGAGGTTGCAAACCCAGTGGCTTGGAAAAAACTGGCATTGGGTTCAAAAGTCCTTTTGCACATTCTGATTATAAAATCAACAGGTGACAATTATGCCAATTGGTGGACTTGGAGGCCAAAGGCAATCTTGATTAAATTTGGGATACATGCCTGCTTTGGGACATTTGCTTAGTCTTTCTAAGTTACTATGTCCTCGTTCACAAAATAAGAGAAACATTAATAAACTGGGTTTGAAAAAACTCATATATAATATAGTATAAAGTACTGATAAACTCTTAAGCATGATACAAACGTGATCCATATGATTATATAAGCTTAAGACTCAACCAGAGTTTATGCAAATTCTTACGAAGACAAAGAATTATTAATTAGCTTTATCAATCTGTGGGATTGCTAAAATATTATCCTCTTACCTATATACTCTAAACACATGATCTGTGGCTTATTTTGTCTGCACAGCCATCTGAGAAACTAATAGATATTTGAACATGATCATATAGTTGATCACAGTACTGTAGCCAGTCTTTATATCATCCTAAGTTTCCTGAACTTTAGACAAATGAATATATTTATTTCAAGGCTGGTTTATTTGTAAAATGTATTTCCAACTGTGATACTAGTGTTCATTGCACAAAGTATCTCACAGTGAAGACTGGACAATACACAATACTTTGAGTTTGTAAGGATTATAAAAAGAGGTACTTAGGAGTTGGGGATAAAAAGGGGAAAAATGGCAGAGAAAGGATGAAAGGATGGATATTTTTGGAATGAAGCCTTGGGAAAGGAGAACAAAGCAAGAAAAAAATGTCCCAGAGTGTTGGAAACACTTCCCTGAATATATTCCAGATAAAGGAGCCAAAACAGCTTGCTCTACTCCATTGTTCTTGGGCACAGCTTATCAGAGTTGCCATAACATTACAAACAACTCAGTGATCTCTTCTAATTTAGGTAAGCAAGTAAAGTTTATCCCAAATGCTTTCCTTTATAGTATTCCCAGGTTACTTGGTATATATGGAATCTCAACACCACCAAAATATTTAACACTCTACATTTTAATAGCAAAAATATTTCTTCATTCTAACCTTAAACTTGGCCTTAAAGACCAACAGAATTCCCCAATTTTTAATACGTAGATGATCTTGAGAGAAATTTACTAAATATCTGATTATATATTAAAACTTACTTAAGTATACTTTTGTTCATATGAGGGTACATGCGGGACACTTGGGGTGGGAGGTGAAAGTGTTGAGTCAAATATAAAAGCAGCAAAAAAGTTTTGTAATTTCAGGAAAATGTATCTTCAATAGTCACTGAGAATTGGCACACTTTATTGAAATTTTACTATATTTTAAATTTGTTTCTTGTGTTTCCAAATGGCTATTTATTTGACTTAGTCTTCTGCTGACCAAATGAAGTAAAAAAGTCTTAATAATTATGAATCTGAGAATAATCTTAAATCTAAAGAAGCCATTAACCAAATGTGATTCTTTGTCCTTGAAAGACTGTACGTTATTTCATTGTAGTTTACCTCCTCCTTACATAATGCCTCTCACATAATAGACATTCAGTTAGGGCAAGCTCTAGAAAGACTTTTCCTGGTAAATGTAAAGGCTAGATATATTCAAGCACTTGCAACACCTGCTTTTTAAGTAGGATCTTACATGTTTTTGTTTGATTAAAAAATAAAATGAAACAAAGTTATAATTTTGATCAATTTATCCTACAAGGTATACTCAAAAAGTCTCAATGTTAGGTACATAAAGCAAAAGATAAATGAACACCACTTTTTGAAGGGCTATGGTGCAATGGCTGAAGGGGGCAGAATATAGATGACCTGATGTTGTCTTTTTTTTGTCATGGTTTTTTATTCTTCTCCTAACACTATGTGAAGGAGCCCTGGTGGCACAATGGTTAAGTGCTTGGCTGCTAAATGAAAAGTTGACTGAAACCTTCCCAGCTGGTCCACAGAAGAAAGACCTGGCAATCTGTTCTCATAAAGATTACAGCTTAGAAAACCCCGTAGGGCAGTTCTACTCTGTCACATGTGGTTGCTATGGGTTGAAAATCGACTCAATGGAACCTAACAACAACAAAATTATTTGTGTCCACATGCACGTAATCTATTTCGATTTGGTCCTTGTGGAGTCCATGAATGAGGCAAATGGTTAAGCATTCAACATTAGCCAAAAGATTGGCAGTTTAAACCCACCCAGAGATGCCTTGGAAGATAGGCTTAACAATCTTCTTTTGAAAGGCCCCAGCCTTGAAAGCCCTATAGAGCAGCTCTACTCTACACGCATGGGGTTGCCATGAGTCAGCATCAATTTTACGGCAAGTAACAACAATAACAACAACATTTGATTCTTGTACTGGGTTGAATTATGTTGCCCCAAAAGGTATGTTCAAGTCCTAATCGCCAGTACCAGTGAATGTGATATTATTTGAAAATAGGGTCTTCGCAGATGTGATCAACTCAAGTTGAGGTCATACTGGATGAGGGTGGGTCCTAATCCACTGATTAATGTTGTTATAAGAGGGAAATTTGGGCACAGACACACACAGGGAGAGTGCCATGTGACAATGGAAGCAGAGATTGGAGTGATGTATCTACAAGTCAAGGAATACCAAAGATCGCCAGCAGCCACCAGAAACTATGAGAAAGTGACATGGAACAGATTTTTCTTCAGAGATTCCAGAAGGAACCAGTCTTGTTGGCACCTTGATTTGGGGCATCTAGCCTCCAGGGAGAGAATAAATTTCTGTTATTATAAGCCATCCAGTTTGTGGTATTTTTTTTTTACTGCAGCCCAAGGAGACTAATACAGAACTTCTTATACTGTTTTTTTATAAATATATATATATACTGTATTGCCCAATCAATTTGAAATTCAAGGTTAAAGTATAACTGAAGTACATAAGAGAGAACGGTTTCAGCTGGAAAAAAAAGTTTTGATGAAAATTTACCAAACCACCTGAGATTTAATTGTCATGCTTCCTTATCAAGTTTAAATTATGCCTTCTGTCTCGCTTACCCTCTCTCCCCACTCCCGCAAAGAATACTCAGCCATGAAGGAGCTCTTGTCCACAGCTCCCTGTGGGAGAGGAGACTGATACTTCTTGCCTGGGATCACACAGAGGCTGTGAGCTAGACTCAAGTCTCCAAACTCAAGACTAGCTCTAGAGTTGGGGCCCTTAACCAACACGCAGTGTTTTCGGAAGAGGGCTCTTTCCATCTCTTTTATTTTTTTTAAACACATACTCTTTCAGAGGTTTGGAGCAGCCTTTCTATATTAATGAATCATGAAAAGTAATTGAGTTAATTAAAATCTAACCTAGTTTATATCACTTATCTCTAACAATTTTATTTTCTATCCAGTACAGAATATAAAAGGTAAGCCCTTTTCAAAACTTTCATTTGTTTTTCTTTTTGAAATGGTAAGCTAAACTAAATACAGATTGCAAGGTGTGTGTTTTTGGCTCACTAGCAGTATGTACCTAATTTGTCCATAATGAAAATAATTTATATATAAAAATAAGAATACCACTACCACCACATGGCATTTAAATACTATTTTGTGCTTTTACAATTTCTTTCATTTGCAGTATTTCTTAAACCACACAGAATGACATCACAGTGATAGCTAAGGCTAGCATCATCTTCATTTTATATATGAAGAAACCATGTCACTAAAATTTTCATCAAAATCCCATTCGGAAAATGGTGGGATCTAGACTAGAATTTAGGTATTCTTAGTCCCAGTTCTCTGTTCATTCTGCTACATTATGTCACCTCTGAGTGTTCTCATAAAACCATTAGAGGAAAAAGGAGAAAGAGGTAAAATGGGCACCATATTTTACCATTCCAGTTCAGAGACGTACCTGCAACAGCAACACCATGGAAGGAACATTAATTCCAGATATATTTCCTATATTAATTACATCTACTTTTAGTACTTTAAATTAAATTATAAATGGTGCTACATAAGATTGTGAAAATTAGGTCCTTAAAGTAGCTTAGTGTCTAATACAGACCCGATACACTACGCTGTGCCTTTAGAGTGAAAAAAAAAAAAAAATTCCTCAAAAAATATGGAGCATTTGTGCAGCAATACATACCTCCTTAAGAAATATTTCATAAGGATAGAACACAAAGCTCAGAAAACCTTTTGCCTGTAACAGTAGGGTAGATAAAGCAACACAGTGAAATTTAAAAGAGCAAGCCTTCTTTAAGAGATTGCAGTAATATAAATAATGTATAAATGTGCTTTTCACAGATGAATGGCAACAGGAAGAAAGAATTTGAGACACATTCCGTGGTGGGATATGCTCATTTCAGTACAAGAAAATTTAGATTGAAAAGAGACATAAGGATTATTAATTTTATTCTTTCAAGCAGACATTGTGTTTTCATATAGATTTGCAAAGACTTTGGTTTAGGCTTTACATCCCAAAACACCTGTAAATTAATCAGTTCAGCTAATGTTTATTTTTATTTGGTCTGTTGGTATTCATGTTATAAGGGTATAATATGTACATTTTCTTTTATAGTTGGATTTTGTCTATTTATTGACTTGTCATTTTAGTACCTGCTTCTCTTTGCTGATTTTTACTTTGATGCAGTGTACTTACTTATGTTTGCTTGTTTTCTTGCTTTTCTGTAATATGGCAGTTAAGAACAAGAGTTTCGAGTTAAGGAAGACCTACGGGTCAGTCTGGGTCTACTACTTATTAACTTTGCGATTTTGGACAAAGTATTTAACATCTCTGCAACTGAGTTTTTACCCCTGTAGAATGGCTGTAATAATGGAACCCATATTTCTTAGGGCTGTTGTGAATATGAAATTGTATAATGTACGTAAAAAAGTGCTATACCTAGTACACAGTAAGAAGTCAATTAATGTTAGCTATTTTTTTTTTATCAAGTATACCAATGAAATAAATAAATAAATAAGATTATGTCTGGTAGTAATAAGTTCTGTGATGAAAATGAAGCATAGCAGTGTGATAGAGTACCTGAGAGGCTTCCGGCTGTTGCAGGGAACTCAAAGCCTCATTGATAGTGATAGTTAAGCCAGACTTAAGTAACATGAAGAAGCCGACTATGTAAAGATATGGAGATTGTGCACTGTAGGCAAGGCTAACAGGTAATGAAAAAAGATCTCAGCGTAGTGTAATAATGATAAGGATAACAGTAAAATTAATAGTAGGAATCATAGCTAACATGTAGTGAACAATTCCCCTGTTCTTGGCACTCTGAACTCATTAATCCTTACGAGCAAATCTCAGGAGATAGGAGCTATAATTTCATGGATGAAGAAATTGAAACACAAAGAAGTTGAGTATCTTGCTCAACAGCATTCAATGAATTCTGTTTTTACAGCTCATTCTCTTAGCTACTTGGTGATTCAGAGACATAGAAACAAGCCTATGAGGCGGGAGCATACTGGACAAGGAAAGAGTGGTATAAAATGAGATTAAAGAAGTAGGCAAGGATCTGCCAGGAAATTCAAAATTAAATTTAAAACTCAATTGTAACAATCTTGTCCTAGCTTTTTTTTCTCTTTTCCTTCCTTTATTGTTTCATTAATTTTCACTTTAATTGCTTTATCTTTTTCTCCTGGTTTTAATAATAATCTCATACACGTTTTATAAGTTAACAAGTTCTATCTATAAATTTTAAAATTTACTGAAGTTGATAAAAGCATTATTACAGTCATATTATCACATTGTTTCCTTGTTAATTTTCCTCCATTAATTAATGCTAGACACTTGAGCCAAATACATGATATGATTAATTCATTTTCTTGTCTTTGGATACACTTCTGTGTCAAAATTGATGCTTTATTAAAATAAGTATCATGATTTTTTTGATTTTCTGAATTTATTCCATAACCAGGATAAAATCCAGAAGTATTCTTTTTAACCACGTAACATTAAAATGTCCTCATTTTGGTTTGCCTTTTCCTTCAGACACTTTTGTGGCCAGTATGGGTACAATAGAGTAAGAGTACAGGGGAAACACGGAATAGTTTTTCAAAATAGAAGTGATATGAACATATTTGCATTTTAAAGGGAACTCTCTGATTGCAGTATGAAGATGTTTTAGAGGAAACAAAAGTGGGTTACGGAGAACATCTAAGAGATTCTAGCAGTAACTCAGGGAAGAGACAGTGCTTATTTGGATTAGAAAGATATGGAGATGAAAAAATAGAATAGGGATAATAATTTATACATTATGTATTTGTTGTGACATGAACACAAAGTTACTGACATGAAGAGGAAAGGACACAAAGTGTACTATCGATATATATCACAATTTTTAAAAAGGCTCAATAAGAGAAAATCTTAAATACCATGAAGTTTGAATCATATATTGAAGACAATTTGAAACCAGAAAAGATTCACACAGAGTAGACTCATATATGTAGAGCTGACATTTTATAAAAATAACTGTAGTAGAAGCATGTAATGAATGATGTTGAGAATGGAAGGAGGAAGAATAGCTAACTGGAAAGAGATGAAAACTTATACTAGGGAAGAGTCAGTGGGAAGGAAGAGGAATGAATAAATGAAATATATACAAAGATTCATCATAATGTGGTGACTAATTGAGCATGGTAAGAGAGGAAGAGTGATAAATCAGTTTAATTCATTTCCGCATGTTATGAACTGAGGGCTGGCTATCCAAAACGCCATTCTAGAGGTGGCTGTTAATGTAAAGGTACATAAAAGCTCTTCTACGTTATTAAATTTATAGTTCAGTACGTGAGTGTGATAGATACCTTCCAACTTTCCTTGAGTTGAAGAGTTGCAAAGCTAAAACTTTCCAGACTCCTTTGCAGCTAGGGTTCTAGATACAAATTAAATTCCATCACTTAGTGGCACTTGCATGAGAGTTAGAAAGTAGAATTGTAACAGAAACTCATGTTGCTGTTGCTGTTGGAAAGCAAGATCATGAGAGCTAGGTATTTAGAATCTGTTCATGGTAGCAGCCTTTTTCCAATTTTCATTATCACGCTACCAGCTTGCAGGTCCAAGAGACAGTTTTGGAGGCGACTTGTGGGGGCTGCAGCTTCTTGGCCACTGGATTAGAGCTATTGCCATGTGACCTTGAACTCAATGATCTAGTGGTGATCCCTGACTTCTGCTGCCCCAGCTTTTCCAATGATGCAGTGAGAACCTTTTTGCTTGTTTGCTTTTCCTATATTAAATCCTTTTCTAGAGTGTTTTCTGTTTCCTGAATTAAACTATGACTGTCAGTGAGGCAGACATACAAGGAGATAAATTATACATTATGCTAAGTGCTAGGATAGCCATATTCCTGGGTGTTTGCACCCTGGGTGGTACAAAGGGTTAATGTGCTCGGTTCCCAACCCAAAGGTTGGTGTTTCAAGTCTACCCATAGCACCTCAGAAGAAAGTCCTTGCAATCTACTTTGGAAAAATCAGCCATCGAACCCCACAGAGCACAGTTCTACTCTGAAACAAATGGGATTGCTATGAGTCAAAACTGACTGGCCAGCACCTGATTTGGTTTAGGATAGGCAAAAGCACAGTAACAAGATACCCAAGCTTTACTTTTAACTGACCCATGGAGTGTAAGTATTAGGTGCCACAAAAGAGCTTGTGAAGAGGCTGCCAGGGAATAGGGGTGGCAACAAGAAGAGACTTACTGAGATTGAGGGAGGACATGATAGTGACTGCCCCGCCAATGAATGTCGCTCTGACCACCCACCTAGGCCAAATCCACCGGCTTCTCTGAGCTTGCATTTCCTCAGGTGCAAACACAGGAGACTAAACTAAGTTCCCTTCCTGCTCTGAAATTCCATAATTCTCTGAGAACAATTCATTTCACTTACAAGAACACATTTTCAAACATGTCAGAGTTTCATATTTCTTTTCCTAAGGAATATCGTGAGTCTCTACTTGACTCTTACAAGAATAAATGTCAAATTAGTTCTTTTAATGGGAAGAAATCATTTAGCTACTTAGGAGTTTTCAGATTCTAAGCAAATTAGGATAAAATGGATATGTCTTCTGTGCGCACAATGGTGCACAGGTGTGAGAGAACGATACCATTAGAAAACATAGAGTGAGATAACTAGGTTTTAAGCTTTTCATCATGGCACAAGCTCCCTGTTCTCATCACCAACTTATTATTTAAATTTGAGAAAATGAGCGTCTCAAATTCAGGAACGATTTATATCTTTATTATGAGACAGGAAGATGGGGAACAAAAAGATACTTTTGTATTTTTCAGGCACCATCATTTCTAAGAAAGCTTGAAGAGTAGTCAACATGACAGATGTCATCACCCTCTACCTTCAGTTATGAATATCTGATTCATGAGTAGAAATCAGTATCCAATAACAACTTTTAGAAGCACCAAAACATTGTAGCTTCTCAGTTTAATCTCTCACATGCTAACAGTAATTGTAGAACTACAAGATATTCTTTCCCTATGCGAAAGATATTCCTAAAATTGTTGCTGGTGCTGTTGAACATTAATACTTCGTGTCTTTATTCTTCATTATCCTTCCATCTGTGTGCATTACAATCTCTGAAACAAGTCTAACTTGGCTGAGACAGAAGAAAGATCTTTCTAGTTTCTGCAGTAAGTTTCTATGGACGGAATCAGTGACCCACTGGTTGAGTAGCATGTCAAGGCAGTATGTAGTTTTTTCTGTTTTTTTTTTGTTGTTGTTCTAAAGAATAGGTAGATCACCACACTCTGTTTAGAACAGAATGACTTTCCCCATTATCAGAAATCCTTCCCATATCCAGATTACTTTAGTTTTTGCTGTGATATTGCACTATTTGGAAGCCCTGATCACCAGTTCAAATCCATCAGGCTCTCCTAGGAAACCCTATGGGGAAGTTCTACAATGTTTTGTATGGTTGCTATGAGTTGGAATTCACTCCACGGCAACGGGTGTTTTTTTTTTTTTTTTTTTTTTTGCACTATTTGGCAAACTTGCCTGGCAATAGAGAGAGAGCTCTTTGAGGGGAGAAGCAGTATCTTTCTCAATCTTTCCAATAACTAATGTTTGGCAATTCAGTAACACTCAATAAATTTAGACTAAATCATCCTGAAATACATACAAACACCAACTTAAAAAAAAGAAAAACTGACAAATTTATTCAAGCTTAATAAACCTAAAGCTGTTCTCCAGCTCCAAGAAGTCTATACTCTCATAATAGGATATCCATGGTTCCTATAATCTTGTCCTTCCTCTCTCTTGCTTTATCTCCAGGCTCTGCCCCATCCTCTATTTCTGGTCAAGTCTCAGTGAACCCTCACTGGCTCCCTGGCATGATCTATCATATTTCTGTGTCTTTGACTCTAGAATGCTCAACCCTCACATACTTTTCAACCTCACATACTTCAGAGACGAGAGTAAAAGCTACACGCAATTTGAAAACTTCTTCACGCCCAGGTGGAATCAGACATACTTTCTCCCATGGACCCACTGTTTTTCAAAAGCACTCCGCCTTCACCAAAGAAACTGTCAAAAAATATGTTTGTTGGCTTTCATATCTATTTCCCAACTAGATTTCGAACTTCTTGAGTCTCCGTCATTTTAGTTATATGCAAAGCCCATGTCCTACTGCATAGCACACCAATTCTCAGCAAATTGTTGTTGAGTGTTTGATGATAAAAAGTTTAAAAGCTTTTGCTGGTACTCAGCTTCAGTATAATACAGAGCATTAGTTGTTTCTTCATAGTCCAAGGCCATTTCCTTTATTTCAATTTTCCTATAAAGATCCTGAAAAACCCAACAAGTTTACTTTTCAGTAGCTGAATTGCATCAGCTTGGTGAGATTATAATGGATTTGTTTTATTCATCACTTTGTTTTATTCACCATCTTCAGCTGTAAATTCTTTTTATGAAGTTTCTATGGTTTAATGATAACCAGAAATGACTCAGGCAGTTAAAGAATTCACTTCATTAGTGCAGAGTGTGCTAATTTGCATCACAAAACAATTCATTTAAATACAGAAAGCTGCTCTGCATGTCTCTTCTGCATGCCTAATATAATTGTACCTTTATTAATGCAAACTCTCAAGGTATCCATCCTAACTTGCTTGTTCTCCAGCTGTCAGGATGGTGAAGACCAATGTTTTCTCTGACGCTTTTAAGTAGTGAAGAGAGGCTAATGATATAAAGTAAAAGTCTATGCTAATTAAGCCTGTAGAGTTTACTTTGCAATAAAATAACACAAAAGATTCCTATCTTTTAGTGGTGGGACCATGGTAGGGACTTAAATTCAAATCCTGGTTCCATCACTTAATTGCACTTATTTTATAAGAAACAGTCACATATTTTATCCCAGTTTTCTCCGTCTTCCTCTCCCTTTCCCTCTCCCCCTCCCTCTTTTTGTCTGTCTCAGATACAGTATCACATGGCTTATGCAAGGTTTGCAAGACCAAAAATTCCCTATAAGGCATATGGAATGACTACTACTAAAGCATAATATTATGACATTATAGCAAATCATATGGTGAGCAGACCTAGAATAAAGTTTGGCTTTACCGTGTACTTATCTGTGTGTTTTTAAACTCATTCATTGTTGGGTGGATGTGAGGATAAATGAGATAATGAATGCAAAGCATACAGCAAAGTGTTAGATGCTCAGTAAGTGACAAATAAATGTCAGGGGATCCAGGTGCTGCTAGGTCAGGCAGTATATGCCGTATACTTGGAAAATCAAATCCCGCTTCCAATCAAATCAATGCAATTCAGTTTCCCTCTGTTCCATGTCTGTTCTGACATCAGCTGCACATGTGGCACTTCTTCCTCCAACCCTAACCACCTGGAGCTAGGTCAGACCTCACAAGTTAACACGCATAGCCCTTCAGACTGTCGAGTCTACCCAAGACCTCAGACGCCAGCCACAAGCTTGAGAGTCCCCATGACACCATTATTTCTGGCCTACTGACTCCAAATTTGGGGTTTTTCAACTACGCCTTCAGGGTGCCAATCATAAGCTCAAGGGCCACCAGGCCTCCCTGACTTCTGACCTACTGGCTCTCATTACTCCTTTGGGTTTGATAATTCACTGGAATGACTTGTGGAACTCAGAAAAGTGCTAAACTCATGGTTACAGTTTTATTATAGCCAAAAGGATACAAATGAAGAGACACACAGGGTGAGGTCTGGGAGGGTTCCCAACATGGAGCTCCCCTGTTCCCAAAAGGGACACACTACTCCCCGCATGTATAATATTGATCACCAGCTAGAGAGTCTGTGGAGGAGAGTGCTTCTGTGTCCAGAGCCTTTACTGGGGTTTCATTATGTAGGCATGATTGACTGAATCAAGCTTCTCTCCCCTGAGGTTAGCTGATACCATGAGCCATGAGGTGGGTCTTCCTGGCCTGGCCAGCTCCAACTTAAGAGACACTCATTAACATAAACCTTTAGGTGTAGTCTGGAGGTCTCACCAAAGATACTTCAGCCTCTGAGGAAATTCCAAAGTTTTAGAGGTAATCTCTCATGATCCAAGGACAAAGACCAAATTATCTGGACAAAGTTAATTGTAAATCCTACACATACTTTTCCTTTTCTCTCTTTCTCTTCCTCCTTTCCATATCTATCTATGTATTATCCTGGGTACAAGCCCTTGTAAGTCATGTCAAAATTGTAAAACAATATCTATGCCTCCAGTCATCATTTGTGATGTCCCCCTCCTCTTCAGAATTAGTTGACATTTTTCTGATATGTAATCCTCTTCTCAATCTGAACAGACAATTGCCTGCTGCAATCATTTACATTTTGATTGATCTTCATTCATAGTAAACTCAAACTCCTCTCTGTTATGAGTGCTTTTGGAAAAGGCATCTGATACAATCAGATTGGAGGTAATTTCCGGGAGGAATGGAAACCAGTGGCAGCAGCTGCCATTTCATGAGCACCTACAACATGACATGCTCCGTAATGGACATTGCCTGGGCCTGGTCTCTACGTCCCACAGCCACTGTGAGGGTGGATGTAACTTTCTGTAATTCAGAGATGAGGAAACCAAAGGTCAGAGAAATAAGTTCTCTGCTCAAAGTCACATAATTAAAAAAAGAAATTGAACCCATTTTTTAAAAATCTGTTTCTAAAACCAGCACATTTTTCTTATGAATCAATTTGCTGTCACATCCAAAATTATCCCATGATGAAGAAGAAATTTGATTGTTCTATGAAAAATGAAAACTTGTCTACTGAATTTGGACATCAATTTTGTAAAGCTACTGGATAAGTGTTCAGACATCACTGGTTTCATGTGTGGGTTTTCTCTCCCCTGTTTTTTAACACTGGGAACCCTGGTGGCATAGTAGTTAAGAGCTACAGCTGCTAGCCAAAAGGCGGCAGTTCGAATCCACCAGGTGCTCCTTGGAAACCCTAAGGGGCAGTTCTACTCTGTCTTATAGGGACACTATGAGTCAGAATCGACTCCACAGGATTGGGTTTGGGTTTTTTTTTTTTTTTAACATTTACTCAATTCCTTTGGAAGGGAACCAGGGCAAAGCTATAGACAGAGGCCCACATACCCTATGTCTAAATATTTAAAAATTATAAATCAAATTGAGACATAATTATATTCTAGCTTGAAAGGGCAAACTTGAATTTCGAATTATCGCACTTCTCAGAATTCTGAACCGAATGTGGTAGTGCTAAGAGATTACGCCCCTAACCCCCAATCCCAGTCTCAAGCCTGCAGTCCTACCTCTTCTCTTAACTTCTAGCTAGTCACACACTAAGGAAGGCTTTTTGTGTGGACACGTAAGCCTACAATCCAAGGTTCATTCATATCCCCACATAAAGCCTTCCTGTGGCCAGCTGGGTATAGGAATTTGCCTGACAGAGGTACTACACATTCAGGAGGCCCTGAGAAAAACCTAAGGACCATTTAGATAGGAGAATCTGGGGATTCCAAGTACCTGGAGAATGTATAGTCTCTAAGGGGCACCCCTAGGCTCCAGGTAGCCATGTCTCCTTGACTCCATGCATTCTTTTCCACATAAGGAGGTGTGTGTTGAGAAGAAGGCCAAGTGCCAGGAAGGGGCCCCTCTTGCTCAGGTCTAAAGTTGGTCCTGTGTTTTACCCCCCAATACCAAGGATCCAGAGCCAGTTTTCATTGCAATCTCTGCATTGCATGTATCACAATGCCTGTTCTAAATTCTATCCTCTGTTGTAACTTGGAAATCATGCTGATTTCCTCCTTCTCCTTTTGTTATTGTTATTATTGTTCTCTTTTTTCATTATTTCATCATTGACTAACTTGTAGCAGCCACAGTTCTAGGTCTAGAGGAGTGGTTCTTAACCAAGGGTGATTTATTTCCCCCCTCAGAGGACATTTAGCAATGTCTGGATACAAAATTTGTCACAATTAAGAGGGTTCTACTGGCAACTGGTGAGTAATGCTAGGGATATTATTAAACTTCCTACAGTACACAAGACAGCTCCCCACAATAAAAAATTATCTCTCTTAAAATGCCAACTGTGCAAAGACTGGGGAACCCTGCTTTAGCCATTCAGACATGAACGAGGTATCATTTTGAGAATCTCCATGTCTCATAGGCGAGAAAGACAGACAAAAAGCTAACAATGCCTCATCTTAACTACAGAGTACTGTGGAAACAGGAGATGTCACTTAACTCTACTGAAGAGAATACAGGAAGGCTTTACAAAATAAAGGATATTAGGAGTGAATCGTAAAGAATACTAAAAATACAATAGAAGTTTTCACTTACTGAGAGCTTTGAGTTGGGCTAAGCATTTTCCTTATATTATGAGAGAATGTGTCAGTTACCAGCTCTGTGTGGGGAGGGAAAAGAGCTATATCTTCAGCCTCTGTAACCATGGAAGGTACACATTAAGCACTCAATAAGTATACATTGAAAGAAGAGATAAATGTATCTCAGTTCTAAGTTTAGGCGATAATAATCACTCTAGTAAACTGCTTTTACTACCAATATTCCATTTAGTATTAATGTATGTCTTATTAAGCAATGTTACTAGATCATATGGTAATAAATTATAACACAAATTGATTTGTGGCTTCAAGGTTCATTGTCTTAACAATTAAGCCCCAGAATTTTGCAGGAAAACAAGCTCAGATTAGGTAAGGGGTAATATGTTACTCATAAAAGGGAGAGCACGTGCCAGGTCATGATGATGGGGCTGTTGTGAGGTAACAGTGATTGGACGCATAGGGCAACTGAGGTTACAGGGCAGAACAGCAGCGATACAGCTGGAAAGGCAGGTTGAGGTCAGATTGCAGAGGTCCTTCTATGTCCTGTCAAGGTGGGCCTGGGATCTAGGCTATGGGCAGCTTCATGAATAGTGTGTCTTCTGCAGCCACTCTGTCATGGATTGAATTATGTCCCCCCCCCACCCCCCAAAATGTGTGTATCAACTTGGTTAGGCCATGACTGCAAGTATTCCATGGTGGTCCTCCATTTTGTAATTTTAATTTTATGTTAAAAGGATTAGGGTGGGATTGTAACACCCTTACCAGGTCACATCCCTGATCCAATGTAAAGGGAGTTTCTCGGGGGTATGGCCTGCACAACCTTTTATCTCTCAAGAGATTAAAAAGGAAAGGGAAGCGAGCTGAGAGTTTGGGACCTCACACCACCAAGAAAACAGTGCCAGGAGCAGAGCACATCCTTTGGACCTGAGGTTTCTGTGCTGAGATGCTCCCAGACCAAGGGAAGACTGATGACAAGGACCATCCTCCAGAGCTGACAGAGAGAGAAAGCCTTCCCCTGGAACTGCTGCCCTGAATTTTGACATTTAGTTTACTGGACTGTGAGCGAATAAACTTGTCTTTGTTAAAACCATCCACTTGTGATATTTCTGTTATAGCAGCACTAGATGACTAAGACACATCCCTTTAGTCTTCAGATATTTGATAAGGTGCTTAGGGCACACTAAGCAGATGGTGAAAGAAAGGCAAAAGGAAAAGGGAGGCAAGAAGGAAAAGAGATAGATTGGGGTAGCACTGGCAGGACAGGTACCCTAAGGGACAGAGAAATCAAGTGCAATGACATTGTACTCAGGAACCTGATCTTATCTAATGACAAACTTACATGATGCCAACCTCATTGCCTAATACTTCTCTTGCAATCAAGAATTCAGTATTAAGCTTTTTCATTTTCCTACCATTACCGCTCTTTGTGCCGGCAGTGTATTTCCATTACACAGATGTTACAGGTGCAGACATTTTGGCACCAAATAGTTAAGACCATTGCCAGAAAGGCTTGACACACAGTAAGACTTCCCAGCTCAATCGGGGTCTAATCTTAACACTTAGCAAGTCTGTTCTCTCAAGTAGATTCCTCAACTTGTCTTTAGAAATGAGATCCTAAAATATATGAATCGGGCATCCCTGGATAGGGCCAATGACCAGAGAATGTCAATCAATAAGTCCCCTCTGGAATTAAATCAGAAAAACCAAACCCGTTGCCATGGAGTTGATTCCGACTATAGTAACCCTGTAGCACAGAGTAGAACTCCCCCATAGGGTTTACAAGGAGCAAATAGTGGATTTGAATTGCTGGCCTTTGGGTTAGCAGTCAAATGCTTAACCACTGTGCCACCACGGCTCCTCTTGAATTAAGATGAGTCTTAATTCTACTCATTTTTATTGACAGGAATTTGCTAAGTGATTTACACATATAATGTAACCCTCCCAACAACTAGATTATATTATGCTCACTTTGCAAGTGAAGAAATTGAGTCTTAGTAATCGAATAATAGCTAGCATTTATTAAGCAGGTAATATATGCTAATATTTTATAGGTTTTTTCATGTATTACCTCAGTCAGTTCTCATAAAATCTTTCCCATAGACCTATCCCGATTTTCTCCAGACACAACTACACCAAAGTCATACCCAGAACTACTCACCTCCTCCCTCTGTACTCCCTGGTTCTGAGTACCTCATGGGTGCTCAGGGAATGTGAAATGAAGTGAAGGAAAAGAAGAAAGGAAGGAGAAAGGAGAGAGCTGACAGGCAAGGAAGTAATAAAGGTAGAAGGTAATGAGATCTATCACACGCTAGTGGAAAAGAAAAATAAGTAAAACAATATATAAAGCCCAGTGTGGTAAACACTACAATAGCAGTGTGCATAAGATAATAATACAGCAGAAGGGAAGACGTTTAAATCAGTCTGGGGATTCATGGAACATGTCCATGAAGATATTTTTGTCTTGGCTGAAGTCCTACAAGATTAAGAGTAGTTGCCCAGACAATGTAGAGGAAAGAAGTCAAAGCCCACATGGTTTAACAGGGGAGTAAACATGACGGGGCACTCAGTACATCTGGGAGAATCCCTACTACAATGCCTGTTCAAATCAAGACAGATTGTGAATGCCTCTTTAACTTTAGTCCTGAACCCTAGTCACATAATGAGTAAGACTTAGTTATGAGACACTTCTCACGAGTTCCTTTAGGAGCAGATATACAAAATAAATAAATAAATAAATAATAAACCAAACTCGTTGTTTTGGAGTCAATTCCAACTCATAGTGACCCTACAGGACAGAGTAGAACTGCCCCATATGGTTTCCAAGGAACGCCTGGTGGATTCCAACTGCTGACATTTTGGTTAGCAACCACAGCTCTTAACCACTGTGCCACCAGGGTTTCCAGATATACAAAATAGCCCATAAATTAAAGATTTGGTTTCACCCTGAGGCAAGCATTTTAGTACTTGGTCCCTTTAGCATCGAAGATCATAGGCTGAAATGCTGAGTATTAGCTGCAAAATAGTCCCTACCACAAGTCTCCCTAGTTGGCTTGTGGTTGGCATTGCAGCCCTGGCAGAAGAGGCTGCTTCATGGAGACATTCATTGCTTAGAATCACCCGGAAACTGTGACTTTTATCGATGGATTAACATTTAACATTTTATTAGAGCTATTTATCAGCAGATGTTAATTCCCCTGCAAATAATAGAGGCCTTAAGGTTAGGAAGCACAAACAACACATTTTTATTGCCACATGGTACATCATTCAGTGCTATGTCCTTAATAAACTCTTAGGAAATAAATGCTTAATTAATTAATTAAAGGAATAAGAGGATGATTCTTTTCTTTCTAAACCACAGAGTTTTCTGAAGGAGTACAGCCTGACTATCACTCACTGGCAACAAGGGTGGTAGAAGAGAGGCTGTAGGAAAAAGAAAAATGTTTTCAATATGGGAGGAAAAAAAAGGACTAAGGAGAATAGACATAAAGATATTGCTAGGAGAATTATAACAATAGTGGCAAAAGCAAAATTGTGCTGGGATATGGTAATCACAGAAATAGACAGGAACCAGCCAAAGATTAGAACAAAAAGCAGAACGTCTTAGGACTCAAGAGGAAGAAACAAGGGAAGCCAGTTTGTAAGAATCAAGAAAAAATTACAGTAATAACTGGACATTGAAATATTTACTACAAGAATCACTAACCACCCTCCTATGCTACAGAGGTATGTGCTCAGAACAAAACAAAAGACCACAGTTGTATGGGAATCTTAAGAAAAATGCAATGGATCAAAATTTAATTTAGCAATTCAGCAAACATTTATTATATATCTACCCTGGACCCAGAATTGTGCTAGGCTGTAAAAATACGAAGATGAATGGGACAAAGACAAATGAGCTCATGGCTTACTGGGGTGAAATGACATGCATTATAGCTTTTTGTTAGCAGTTTGTTAAGTGTTATAATAGAAGTCTATGAGCAGTGCTTTGGAAACAAAGAGGAGAGAACAGTTTAACCTATCTGGGGAGTCCAGAGAAGGGAAGAAAAAAAAAAAAAACCTACAGAAAGAAATGACATTTGCACTTGGCCTTCAGGTTTAGAAAAATGTTTCCCAAACAGACAAGGGGGTGTAAAGGGCAAATTTCCCACCAAGGCAAGACCAGGAGCAATGGTAATGAGGTACACACATTTTTGGTGTGTTGGAAAAACCTCTTGTAAAAGTAGTAGAACGTAACTGAGGCATTACCTACTAACGGTTTAAGCATGAATGGTAGGGAAGTAGTAGCTGGGTTCTTAAAAGCTTATTTTTTTTCTTCCTCTAGGCCAAATGTTGTTAGTTGCCCTAAGTGCTCTCTTACTTATGGCAATCTTATGTATAACAGAACAAAACATTGCCTTGTCCTGTGCCATCTTCATAATCATTGTTGTGTTTGAATCCATTGTTTTGGCTATTGTTAGTCCATCTGACTGAGGGTTCCCCTTGTTTTTGCTGACACTCAATTTTACCAACTGTTATGAATTGAATTGTGTCCCCCAAAAATGTGTGTCAGCTTTGCAATACCATGATTCCCAGTATTGCATGGTTGTCCTCCATTTTGTGATATGATAGAATTATCCTATGTGTTGTAAATCCTAACTTCTATAATGTTAATGAAGCAGAGTTAGAGGCAGTTATGTTAATGAGGCAGGACTCAATCTACAGAATTAGGTTGTATTTTGAGTCAATATTTTTTGAGATATAAAAGGGAGAATTGAGCAGCGAGGAGAAGTATCTCATTACCACCAAGCAAGAAGAGCCAGGAATGGAGCATATCCTTTGGATCCTGGGTCCTTGCACTGAGAAGTTCCTAGACCAGGGGAAGACTGATGACAAGGACCTTCCCCCAGAGCTGACAGAGAGAGAAAGCCTTCCCCTGGAGCTGGTACCCTGAATGTGGACTTCTAGCCTCCGAAACTGTGAGAGAATACATTTCTCTTTGTTAAAGCCATCCACTTGTGGTATTTCTGTTATAAAAAAAATAATTTCTGTTATAGCAGCACTAAATAACTAAAACACCAACCATGATGTCCTTTTTTAGTGATTGATCTTTCCTGAAGATGTGTTCAAAGTAATATATAAAACATATTTAATTTAAATGTTTTATAAATATGGATGTCCTTTTATCCTATTATTGTTACCCAGCCTATAAATATCCAACAGAAATTTGTTGTGTAAATGAACAAAAGTGTCATTGTGAAATTAAGCTCAAAGCTTTTGCTCTATAAGGCAGGTTATTAATAATTTTTAACCTATGAAAGAATCATTTATATCAGAGACACCAGCATTGGGTGGACACATTTGAGTATGCGGAACACCAGCAGTAATGAAGGTATCTGATTTTATCACTAAAAATATTTTCTGTGCATGAAAATTAATTTTCAGGCATTTATAAAAGGCTGGATAAATACAGCACTAAATATATATATTTTTTAATTCTATCTATTCTGTAAGCTGTTTCTGTGGACTAGAAACACCGGGCCTAAGAGTGGTGGCAGCTTAAATGAAAAATACATAGGATTTTAAACACTGCCTTTTTCTCCACTATAGCATGAAAATGATAGGACACCCATTTAAAATAGAAAAAAAAAACTTGGTTATTTTCATCAGCTTTTTGATATTAAACCTTTTTAAAAGCTGTTTTTGCTTCATATAAAATTTCTTTAGTTTTTAGTATCAGAGTGTTTGATTTGAAGTCAGAGAAAACTGGTTTCATATCCCAGGGCTTCTCCTAGTCAGCTGTGTGGCCTGGAAAAGGACTGAATTTGAGTCTCCTTCTTTACCGAAGAATTTTTTTTTTTTCTTTATCGGTAAATCAGGACTAATGCCACACGCCCATTTGTAGATGGAGTAAATTAGACAATACATGAGAAGCGCTTAACACTCTTTTTCAGCACATGCAAATTGTTTCAAAATATTGCCATGTCCTTCTTTACTTCCCTCATTTCCTTAAATTTCTTTCAGATTTGCCTTCCTATCTCCTCAAATCCGTGTCTTTCCTAAAACATAAATAATAAATGGAAGGCAAAATTGCCACTGATCTTGTTCAGTGAAAGTTCAAATAATCAGATCATACTAGCATATGATCTCCAATTAAAAGCTCTAACTCCTTCTGAAGAGTTCCAGATAGTTCAACAGAAATTCAAACACCCACAGTTTTTCCTGGGTCAGGTAATAACCTTTACAAAAATAACAATTTTGAGAAAAACTAAGTACTAAGACTCTTAAGGTATGTACCCTGAGCAACATGGTTATTATGTTAGTTTGTATTTCAGGGTCAAAATAAACTTTAGGAGCTTTCATCTAGACAATTACACTCATAAACTGCCCACTGCCCAACAAATTTGCTTTGCCAGGTTCTAAACAGGAGAGTAAATATGTGTTTTGCTTAGCTATGGGATAACCTTCTCTCTGACCTAGAGATAACAGTGGAATTACAGTCTCCTAAAGCCGTGTTAAATACCTTCCAGTCTCTCAATGCATTTGGCAAGCCATGTTTGTTTAATTTGATTTTATCCCGGTGTTAATGGTTTTGTTTTCATCCTAGTGGTTCAAGTCCTTTAGCCGGAACTTGTTTATCCTAGTGTACCTGTGATAAATTCTGTACAGAACAACTAATTAAAGTAGGGAAGAGCTTGATCCTATAATGGCAATGCTACTGTACATTTTAAACTTTCACTCAGTAGTATGTAATTGGCATTTTCCTAATGTCATACTGACAGTGAGTTCCATACTATCACTGGATATTACAAAGTCCTTGAAGGTGTATTATGTGACTTGTATATCTAGAAATACATATTTTCCTGTCTAGAGGAAAGACCAGAATTATTTCAAGAAAAGTTACAGATGAGTCAGGGAATGGGAGAAAACCTGGCTAAGATACGTTAGTAATGTCATCAAAAGAAACTGTGGATTAGAATGAAAGAAAGGTGGGAAACTGATGGCAGAATACGAACAGGATTTTTTTGCAATTCAGGCTGCAGAGACAAAGAAAAAACCAAGGAGACAGATGCTTAGCCTCTGGAAGAGAATTTTCTGCAGGGGTGAAAGGAACTGACCATGCCATGCGGAATGTCCTTGCTCAAGCTTGCCCAGAATGGATTTATCATGGTTATAATTAAAGGTGATTGTATAACTGAGGAAACCCCGGTGGCCCAGTGGTTAAGTGCTATGGCTGCTAACGAAGAGGTCGGCAGCTGGAATTGCCAGGTGCTCCTTAGAAACTCTATGGGGCAGTTCTACTCTGTCCTATAGGGTCACTATGAGTCGGAATGGACTCGACGGCAACGGGTTTGGTTTTTTTGTTTCTTTTTTTTTTGGTATAACTTAACTTATTTTCTCTCCATCCCTATTCCTTGTAAACCTGCTACGCCTCCCATGTTGCTCATAAGGGTAAGTGATACTTATATCTCCATAGCTGCCCAAGCCAGAACTCTGGGAGTTCTCTTCCTCCCTCTTTCTCTGCTTCCTTCCCTCATTAGGTGTTGTTGGTTCTATCCCCGAGAAATTCTCAAAATCAGTCCATTCTTTGAGCAGCTCCATTGTCACTACCCTGGTCCAGAGCAGTGCTACTTCTTGATTTAATTATTGCAGAAGGCTTCCTAAATCGTTTCCTGTCTCCATTCCAACCAGCTCTGATACAGACCCCACAGAGAAAGTAGCCTTTCTAAGTAAAAATTTAATCATACCATCCCTATTTAAAACCCTTCGATGCTTTCTAATTGGTCTTAGAATAAAGTCTAAAGTCCTTAACATAATTCTGCATTACTGGCTAAGACCTCTCATTGTCATGCTGAAACTTCAAAGTAATTCACACTACACTAAATTTTTTTCAGGTCTTTGATTTTGCCATGGATCTTTTTACATGCTTTTCCTTTTGCCAGAAAAAATCCTTTCTTCCCCATATTCCTCATGTTTCAACTGAGCCATATCTCTTAGGAAAACTTCCTTGATTATTTCAAATTCTAGTTAATTATTCCTCTTAGGTATTCCCACATTATCCTGTACTTACCTTATTTTAACCCCCTTTATTTACTATATTTAGTATATAACCCACTTTATTTGCTTATCTGTATCTTTCACTGACTATTAACCTCTGCAAGAAAAGAAGCTAATTCTATTTACTGTTGTATTCTCAACAATCAGAACAGTATTTGGCACATGGTAAAGTCTCTACGATTATTAGTGAAATGAATGAGTAAGCAAATCCTAAGGCACTTTGTATCTCTGTTCCTGAAAGTGGATGAGGCAACAAAATAATCACCCATAATTTTTTGAAGCTATATAGATATAATTTTAAATATTCTATTTTGTTTGTTTTTGTTAAACAACTTGTCATAGAATCAGAGCCTTATCCTGCCTCTCTCACTTATTAGTCTATAATCTAGTTAGCTGTGAATTAACATGCTAAATGGACCAAGGGATATGAGACAGAGACCACTTGTCATTAAAGGGAAGTCACAGATTTTGGGGATGCCTATTTTCTAGTTCCAGGAAAAGGAACCAAGGCCAGGGCTGAGGGATTATTTTGCCTATAAAGAGAAAAGATTTGTGACCCGACTTTCCTTGGTAGATAAATCAAATTGTACCAAATACCAGAGACTCAAAAGATAAGGAAAAAAAAAAAAAATACCATTGAGCTCAGAGCCTAAGGCTAAATTATGAACATGATAGAAACAATAGCGTTCCTTTGAGTAAGACATTAACTTTTGGTCTACCTACACTGTAAAACGGGGCTATCTGTCTTGCCTTCCTAACTCACAGTTTTTACAAAGCTTAAGCAATGATAATATTGACTCTGAAGAGCATTTCAAGTATTAAGGACTTGTAATACCTAATAGAACTCTTAAAGGAGAGCCCCATCATAACAACTCAATGACCCCTCTTGGGTCATTGTCCTGTACTCTTTTCCCAAGGACAACTGCATTCCAGGAAATCAGGAAGTAGTAATATTCCTCTATCGCTGGTGCTTTACAAACCCCTTGCCATCGAGTAAATCCCACCTCACAGCGACCCTGTAGGACAGAGTAGAACTGCCCCCATAGGGTTTCCAAGGAGCAGCTGGTGGATTTGAGCTGTTGACCTTTTGGTTAGTAGATGAATGCTTAACCACTGTACCATCAGGGCCCAGTGCTTTGCAAAATAGCCAGGAAATAATGTGTGCTCAGTAAATGTGTATTAAATCAAAGACAAAGGAGGAGGAAGAAGAGAAAGAGAAGGAGGGTTTAGATCTATACCAATCCTGATGCAAGGAGAACAATATTTTTGTTTGAGAAGAAAAACTAAACAATTAAGTTAAGCAGAGTATGCATCAAGGCAGAGGGCAAAGGAGTTTCTGTGTAATGACTACCTACTCTATTCCAGCTCCTATGCTAATACCTCTACTAGATATTTTGTTTCATTTGAGCTATCTCTCTGAAAGGAAGTTAGCCCTATTTTACTGATGAGACAACTGAGGCTCAGAGCAGTGAAAAGGACTTTTTCCACAACAAACAAGTGGTAGAGCGAGGATCGAAACCCAAATTTACTGTTTTAAAATTCCATCTCCTATCCAATTTTCCAATTTAAATTACTGATGGGGTAGGATTCCCAGGCAAGGATTAATATTTTCTGCAGCTTCCTCTTAAAGAGTGTGTATAGAACCAGTTTTCCAAAATGCAGGTCGACCTCACAATAGCTGTCTGTATAACTAAGGATCATATGAATCACTTCCCACCAGACAGAAGAGTGAATCACATTGTTTGGTCAGAAATCAGAGGATAAATTAAGTTCCTTGCTGTAGCACATTTCCTTGATGCATATGTAATATCAATCAAAATCTCTCTTGATGACTCAGTGGGAAGAAACAGCAGGAAAGTCTTCAACATTCAGCGGGAAGCCTGGTCTGCAGCCTGTTCCAAACATGATTTGAGAAGGAAGAAGTTTGCAGGAGGGCACAAGATTGGTCCTCCTAACTTAATACTAAGCAAACTCAATCTAAGCTGAGATCACACTTCCCCAACCTGTTCTGATGCCATGCTCACTGGTACAAATTCAGTTAATTCCATTCCCAAACAGAAAATGCCTGCTCAAGATTCACATGCTGCATAAATGTCACTTTCTTGGTGAAGAATACCCTCTTTCTGTAAAAACGGTTAGTAACAGGCAAAAAATGACCTTAAAACTTCTCGATCCCTCTAAATAACATGCAGAAATTAGTTTATAGATCAAACATATCAATGTGCTCAGTGATCCAGGTGCAGTACAGCGCAATCCCCTCCTTTTTGTCGTCTCTGGCCACAGTGGAGTGTCGTGAGAAGGTATCTGCAAGACTATTTAGCAAGGGAGCCTCCATCTAGTCCTGGCCCAGCACTTCTTTGCTGGGAGCTCTTGGCAAGTAGTTGTTCTTAGCTACCGTCGAGTCAGTCTCCAACTCATAGAAACCTCATGCACAATGGGATCAGACTGTTGTGATCCATAGGGTTTTCAGTGGCTGATTTTTTGGAAATAGATTGCCAGGACTTTCTTCCCAGTATGTCTCACTCTGAAAGCTCCTCGAGACCTGTTCAGCATCATAACCCAAACCAATCCAAACCCATTGCCATTGAGTTGATTCCAACTCATAGCAACCCTGTAAAAGAATAGAACTGCCCCCCTAGGGTTTCTAAGGCTATAAACCTTTAAGGAAGCAGACTGCCACATTTTCTCCCCCACAGCGGCTCCTGGGTTTGAAGTGTGGACCTTTCCTCTAACAGCCCAGAACTTCACCATTGCATCATAGTAACACTCAAATCTCCATTGACAGACAGATGGTGGTGCTGTATGTGGGGCACTGGCCAATAATTGAACTGGGATGTCTGACATGGAAGGCCAGAATTTTCCCATACAGCAAACACTGGCCTCTAGTCCAAGTACTTAGTCCTCATATAATAATAATAAAGTAGCTGTCAAGCTCATGACTCTCATTCCCCAACATTTTTTTGTTTTTGTTTTTTTTCCTAAATTCCTAATCTGTTACTCCCTGCCATGGCCTTCTGTTGTCTACAAGGTGAAGTTCACACTCTTTCACATGCAGAAGCATGCAAGATCCTCAGTCATTTCTGCCGTTTGTCTTTCCTGATTCATCTTCTGACAGTCCTCCACTAGCACAACATGCTACAATCATTTCTGCAGTTCCTAAAGAGTCCATGCTATATTACCTGTTGTTCCCTCCCATCTGGACTGCCGTTCTTTCCTTTGATGCTTGATGGACTCTACTCATTCTTCAAAAGACTCAACATTAATGCTATCTGCTTTATGAATATAAATTCTCTATAGAAAGGAGGTTTCTTAGCCTTTCATGTCAATTTCTGTGTTCCCCAGGGCCTACCTAACACAGGACCTGACTCATATAAGGCACTACATCGATATTTGTTAAATAAATCAATGTGATACCATCCTTGACTTCCCAGGGAGGCAATTCTTTTGTGGCCTTTATTTTATTATTACCTCTGTTAGAGAGCATTGGTAGCATTGCATAAGCTATACTTGCTTAGATATGTGTCTTCCTATTAGACTGTGCAACTTTATTTATCTTTGAACGTCCAGTGCCTATCACTCTGTATGGCTTATGGCTTTATATAAATATGTCCTTGTGGACCGTATGATTTTACAATCATTGAAACAAGACCTTCTATTTCTGAAGGTCTTTTATTTCACTAGGGCCCATTTGATCTCATTCTTTTCCAAACTTCTATTGCTTTTAGTCAATAACTAGTAACATACATGTATTGAATTTCTACCTTAATAGAAATGATAGCAAACACTCATATAGTGCTTATCATGTGCCAGATATTCACCTATTTGCCTATCTATCCATCTATCATCTATCTATACCTAAAAATGTATTTGTAATATATATATACTTATTTAATCTTTTCTAGAAGATGAATAGGACTGAGTAAATTATTGAAAATTAGGACATGCTATTATTATTATTTCCATTTTATAAATGAGGAAACTGAGGCACATTCAGGTTAAGGAACTCATTTGAGAGCACACAGATAGTTCAGTAGCAGAACCAAGATCATGTACTCAGATAATCTGGTTTGCAAGTCCATTCCTTTAATCATTACTTCATACTGCCTCTCTTTGGACTAGGTTTTCATGTATATGTTTCATAATTAATCCTCACAATAATTCTACAATATTGTTATTATATTTTTCCTTTAATCAACAAGTATATAGAGGCTCACAGAAATTAGGTGACCTTTTAATTTAATTTGGTAAATTAGTTATAGTCCAGGGACAGAATTTGATTGACTAGGTCTTTTTCACTCCATACCCAGTGCTCTCTCTACGCTATAGCATAGAACTTATTGTTTACCATTTGTTTCAAATCTATTAGTCTGTTTTTCCCAATTGGGATTTAAATCTCTCGTAGACAAATTATATTTGTAATACCAGTGTACCTTCTTCAACATTGATCACAATTCTTGGCATACAAAAACTAATATAATCGTTGCCCTATTAATTAATATTAAATGGGATCTGCAGAAGTAATTACGAACCTCTGTATGCCAAATAATTGAATATGAGTGTGGTATAAACATAAAGATATGGGCTATGCCAAGAGAATTTTAAATAAACTGTAACTTGAGATTTAAGGGAAATTTATGGCTTTGGGTTATTATTCACACAGCATGAAATTGAGAAGTAATTTGGTCTTCTGGGTTAAACACAAGAAAGTCAAGAATTGCAGACTCTTCTGGTTTAAATGCTCCTTTATATGACTTTCTTCACTTCGCTTCTCAGCCTATGAAATGGGGATAATTTAAGTTTGTCAAAAGGAGGAATCAAATTTTACACTGAGCAAACCATACTTAAAAAAAAAAAAAGTGTTAGACAAATAACCCCTACTCAATAGACGTTTAAGCCAGTTAACTCTTTGCTACTCAAAGTGTCTCCATGAAGCAGCCTCAGCAGTATTACCTGGCAGCTTGTTAGAAATGCAAAATCTCTGGCCCTATCCCAGATCTATGGGATCAGAATCTGCAATTTTAACAAGATCCCCAGGTGATTCATATGTACATTAAAGTTTGAGAAGCACTGGTCTGACATTCAAGATAATTTATACTCCGGTTTTAACTGACGTTTCCAATCTTCCAAACTATTAAACCTCCATTGATTTGTTCAATCTTTCTTTGGTTCCTTAGCATATGTTTGGTCTTATCTACAAAATTTAAATACTTTAAGGTTATGTCTGTGTACCGTTCTTATTTTATGGTCCCCTAGTAATATTTGCATAGTTCTTTAATGAGTTTATTAAATTAGTTTCTGGTTGAACTCATTAATTCACTCTGTGATATTGGGTATAACAATCCATCTGTTCTGAACTCAATTTGAAAATTCAGTGAGGGGAGTGGGCTTCTTATGTATGGTTATTACATTTCCTATCGTAAAACCAGAACAGGGTCAGTCACATATAAATTCAATAACAACCTCAAAATCAGAACCATTATGGAATATTCAGACAGAACCCGTGATATCACAATTAATAGAAGGGAGAAGAAAATTAACAAGTATTAATTCCCTACTATGTACCAGGGCTGGTTTGAAACTTGACCATGATTTATTTTTACCAATAGGGAAGCCCAACTAGCATGAGTAGGGTCTATGCTAGCATGAGTAGGATCTAGTACAAACATGAAGCCCTTTTTTAAAATCATGTTCTTGGCCTTTGTATCTGTTTTCTACTCTATTTCCATTTAATGGAACAAGCCAACTTAGTCTTTATATAGAAGGATGGATTTAAATAATCTTTCGATACATTGAAATGTTCATTAGTCTACTGTATTTACAGCTCAATCACACACTAAGCTTCATTGTGTGCTTAGTTATAAGCCAAGCACCATAACAGTATTTCTTTTTGTTTCTCAAAGGCAAGTACTTGCCTCAAAATTAACCTTCCAAAATCAAAGTCATTAATACTACTTCTCCTCCAAATCCACCCTATCATACTCACACACACACACACACACACACACACAAACAACCCCCAAAAAGAAAAACCTTGCAATTCTCTGTACTCCATATCTTAAATTATAACTTAGTAATCTGGGTAGCATAGTGGTTAAGTGCTACAGCTGCTAACCAAAGGGTCAACTGTTTGAATCCACCAGGCGCTCCTTGGAAACTCTATGGGGCAGTTCTACTTTGTCCTATAGGGTCACTATGAGTTGGAATCGACTCGACGGCACTGGGTTCTGGTGGGTTTTCTTCATAACTCCCCTTAATTCTCAATTTCTCTTCCCCCCTTCTTTCATCTTTACTCACTGCTCCTATGTCTAGATATACCCTGTCTCCAACTCTTATATAAAAAGATCTTTGAATACACAAGAATTTATGGTATTTCTTAGTGATAGCTTACCTGTCTGTCATCTAATCTAAGCATGGTCCTGACTTGAGGATATCAAATGTTTCTCCCATTATTCAGAGCTCTCATTGAAATTAATATGAGTCCAATGCAACCCAAAGAAGGCCCATGGGATAGATAACTTGAATTTACAAATCTTACAATTGAATAACATTCCAACCTAGGAAGGTTTTCAGAATAAAGTAGACGTGGGGTGTGGGGAACTGTTAATTCTTGAGGTAGATTTTTTTTTTTTTTTCCTGAGTGATAAAAGCATCCTTGAATTATAAAATACCTGATATCTAGAGACACTGGGCAGGATTTCAATGTGATACTGGTTAGAAATTGGAGATGAACTTACAGTCACTTTCATAAAAGGGAGCAGTGGGAATAATCAAAGAGATATATAGCTTTAACAAAATTTTGTCTTAAAAGTCAAAATGATTTTTTAAAAGCTGAAATGAATGTTAATGAAGAGAAGCAATGGAGAACCAAGAAAAGCAAAGAAGTATGTCTGGGAATGGTGAGGCAGCATTCACCAAAAAATAATATTTTCTAAGCAGTTGTCCTTCACTCAGTGGTAAAAAAACAAATAATTAATTAAAGACACAGTCATATGTACATCAAAACTGACGCCAATCTTGATTCAGTATGTTGTTCGCAATAAAAGTAGTATTGGCTGACTATGGGAAGATTTCAAAGGGTGGCTCCAGAAGACACAGTAAAGTATTATAATGACAGGTGCAAAGAGCTGGAGATAGCAACCAAAAGGGAGGAACACGCTTTGCGTTTCTCAAGCTGAAAGAACTGAGGAAAAAATTCAAGCCTCAAGTTGCAATAGTGAAGGATTCTACGGAGAAAATATTAAACGATGCAGAAAGCATCAAAAGAAGATGGAAGGAATATACAGAGTCATTACACCAAAAAGAATTAATCGATGTTCAACCATTTCAAGAGGTAGCATATGAAGAGGAACCAATGGTACTAAAGGAAGAATTCCAACTGCTCTGAAGGCATTGGTGAAAAACAAGGCTCTAGGAATTGATAGAATATCAACTGAGATATTTCAACAAATGGACGCAGTGCTGGAGGTACTCACTCGTCTATGCCAAGAGATATGGAAGACAGCTTCCTGGCCAACTGACTGGAAAAAATTCATAATTATGCCTATTCCCAAGGTGATCCAACTGAATGTGAAAATTATACAACAATGTCATTAATATCACACGCAAGCAAAATTTTGCTGAAGAGCATTCAAAAATGGCTGCAGCAGTGTATCAGCAGGGAACTGCTAGAAATTCAGGCTGGTTTCAGAAGAGGATGTGGAACCAGGGATCTCATTACTGATGTCAGATGGATACTGGCTGACAGCAGAGAATATCAGAAAGATGTTTACCTGTGTTTTATTGACTACGCAAAGGCATTCTACTGTGTGGATCATAACAAATTATGGATAAGATTGTTAATAATGGGAATTGCAGAACACTTAATTGTGCTCAAGGGGAACCTTTAGATAGATCAAGAGGCAGTTGTTTGGACAGAACAAGGAGATACTGATTGGTTTAAAGTCAGGAAAGGTGTGCGGCAGGGTTGTGTTCTTTCACCATACCTATTTAATCTGTATGCTGAGCAAATAACATGAGAAACTGGCCTATATGATGAAGAGCACAGCATCAGGATTGAAGGAAGACTCATTAACAACCTGTGTTATGCAGATGACAAAAGCAACCTTGCTTGCTGCAAGTGAAGAGGACTTGAAGCACTTACTAATGAAGATCAAAGACCACAGCCTTCAGTATGGATTACACCTCAACATAAAAAAAGAAAACAAAAATCCTTACAACTGGACCAATGAGCAACATCATGATAAACAGAGAAAAGATTGAAGTTGTCAAGGATTTCATTTTACCTGGATCCACAATCAACAGCCATGGAAGCAGCAGTCAAGAAATCAAAAGACGCATTGCATTGGGTAAATCTGCTGCAAAGGACCTCTTTAAAATGCTGAAGAGCAAAGATGTCACCTTGAAGACTAAGGTGCGCCCAACCCAAGCCGTGGTATTTTCAATTGCATCATACGTATGTGAAAGCTGGACAATGGATAAGGAAGACTGAAGAATTGACGCATTTGAATTGTGGTTTTGGTGAAGAATATTGAATATACCATGGACTGCCAAAAGAACAAACAAATCTGTCTTGGAAGAAGAGCAACCAGAATGTTCCTTAGAAGCAAGGATGGTGAGACTGCGTCTTCCAATACTTTGGACATGTTGTCAGGAGGGATCAGTCCCTGGAGAAGGACATCATGCTTGGCAAAGTACTGGGTCAGTGGAAAAGAGGAAGACCCTCAGTGAGGTGGATTGACACACTGGGTACAACAATGAGCTCAAGCATGACACGAGGATTGTAAGGATTGCGCGGGACCAGGCAGTGTTTCCTGCTGTTGTGCTATAAGTCGGAACCAATTTAATGGCACCTAACAACAACAACAACAATAGAAAGAAAAATTACTGCCTCCTCTTCTGTACGCTGGACTGTGATCATCTTTTTTTATCATGTGGGATGAGTGGTACTGTGTGGTCACCCTAAGGACCATCTCTCATTTGTTCGCCAAGTTTCATTTTATCTTTCATTTCTTTCTCTTATGACCAAGGGGCTGCTATTATTTTTCTTCTTCTACTGCTATTTCCCATTTTTTTCCAGGTGGGGATGTGGAAAGGTGTAGGGATTCCCAGTTACTGACCATAACCTAGGTGCTAGGCAATATATCCATGTACTCCTAAACCAACTCTGCAAAGCCATTTTCCCATCTGCTATTTATAGGTTTAGAATGGCTAGTATATGTAGATTGATGAATGTAGGGACTGATAGAGAATAAGTACTGAAAACATACCAGCTTCCATTATTATGTTTATTATTTTTTTCTTAGTGAAGTAAGAAAAATTCTGTAAGATGAGAAAAATAGCTCACATTGGTGAGGTTACAGAGCTGACCCTGGATTGGAGCCAGGATTTGTCTGCCCCTTAGGCCAGGATTTTTCTACAATAGCAAAACTTACTGTTTTGACCATTCTGAATTCAATTTTTCTACATCATCAAAACTAGAGGTTCTCACAAATTTCACATGATTTGCAACATGTAGAGTTATTTGAAGAAAAGTATCACAGACATATAATAGTTCACTAATAAAAAGATGGTCTGTTTGTAGTGTAAATTATTATTACTATTACTACCTCATACTTTGGAGAGAGATACGATTAACTTTTTATATCATGTATTGTCTCCAATTGGACTACACAATTACTATGGATATAATTAACCATTATAGACATGTAGAATACACTTGAAAGCAACGGATAAAGTGTTACCTCATTGTATTAGTTTCTTATTGCTGTTGTAATAAATTGCTTCAAACTTAGTGGCTTAAAACAACATAAATTCTTTACATTACAACTCCAGAGGTCAGAAGTCTAAAATCAAGGTATTCAGGGTTGTGGTCCTTCTGAAAGTTTCAAAGGAGAATCTGCTTATTTTCACCAGCTTCTAGAGATCACCTGTATCCTTTGACTTTGGGTTCCTTCCTCCATCATCAAATGGCATCAGTCCCACCTCTGCTTCTTTCATCCCATCTCTTTCTTCTGCCTTTGACCTTCTTGCCACCTTCTTATAAGGACTCTTGTGATTAAACTGGAATAATCCAGGATAATCATTCTATCTCAAAATCCTTAATTTAATCACACCAGCAGTGTTCCTTTTGCCACGCGAAGTAACATATTCACAGGTTCTGGGGAATTGGATGTCGATGTTTTTCAGGGGGTCACTTCCTGTCTACCGTCCATATTAATTCATAACAGGAAGTTATAACAGAAATAGTCTTAGTTCAGGTTCCCCAGGAAATAGACTCATTGAGATGCTGAGATCTCTGTGACAGATGTTTACTGGGAGGTTCTCTTAAAAATAATATTTATGAAGGAATGAAGGAAGTTAGGGCTGAGCCGAGAGAAAAATCACACCTATAAATGTAGTTGCAACAGAGGCCCCTGCATATTCTACGGGGAACCCTTGAGCTGGGATAGATCTTCAAAATTATCTTGAATTAAAGCAAGAGGGTCAGATCTTTCACAGATATTTCCCATACCAACCAGTCTTGAATGCGTGTTGCCCCTGGGAAGGGGACATAATCTTAGTTGAGATGGCTCACTTCAGCTGGAAAGGGACTCAGATGTAAGATTTTAGCAACCAACACTCCTGGTAGTTCAGGGTTTAAAAGGAAACAGAATGCCTCAATGAATGCCTCAATTCTGAAGGCGGAATCTAGGCAGCAGGCAAAAACATGCACTATAGAGAATCGTATAACAGGAATCCTATTCAATACTTTAAGATACGCTGCATATATGGTGGAAAAATCATATGCTTTAGCTGCACAAACATAGGCAGACACCCATTTTTCACCACTGAGTTAATATCTTTAAACTTCACTACCAAAGTGAGGAAATAAAGTTTAAAAATAACTCCAAATCAAATTTCTTTCCTTTATAATGTAATTATATTCTTCTAAATGTATTTATCAGTATGTCAGGAGGATTAGGATTAAGATGAAATGACCTATACTTTGTTTTCAAAGAGTTTATAGTCTTTCCTATCATATATTCATAGAAACAAGCTCATTATGTGTATCATCTAGGTCAAAAACCACACCTTCTATTCAGAATCTTAAAGATTTATCTGATATATTGTAATTATACCCCATTATAAATATTTTCTTTCATAAGACATAAATAAAATGTCCCTATCATTTGTTTTCAAGAAATATGAAAATAATTAGTACATTAGAAAATCAGGGCCTTTTTCAATGAAGAAATATTAAAACAACAGGATAAGAAATAAATTAGTTATGTACTACATGTTCTAGGCTTATTGCAAAGATCAGAAAGATAAAGAAGAGCTTCTGAAAAGTGCACAGTATCATGCCAATGACCAATGTTAGTAAAGGCCTGTGTAAACTCTCTTTGACTATAAAATTATTTAAGATATTAGAATAAATAGTGGAATAACTGTAGCTTAAGTGAGAGATCTCCATTTGATCAATGACATACTCATTTGCTCAGGCACTGCTCGATGGTTAAGTTCATGATTACAGGGATCATGTCAGACTTATTCACTATAGTATCAATATCTCCAACACAGTACTGTCACAAAATAGGCACCCACTAAATACTTAATAAAAAAAGGGTTTATGGTATATAAAAATCAAAGATAATTATGAACCTTATATTTAATCTAAATACAATTTTGTCAGCCTGTTATGTCCCCCTCCCTCAACCAAGCCTTTCTCTTATATGGCATATCCAGTGTTACTTTGTAGAGTGAACACATACATTATTGCAAACCTATAGTAAGAAATATAATCTTTATAATGCCTCAATGAACGGAGTAGAGGCTTGTTTGTTGCTATGATGCTGAATAGGTTTTAGCACAGCACCCAGACTAAGTATAGGAAGAAAACCCTGGCAACCAACATCTGAAAAGCATACAGAGTGAAAAAGCAAAAACTTATGGAGAACACAATCAATACCAAGTTCCCTAAGTATAACACACAGACCCAACTTCATCAAATAGACACCACAGTCTATGGAAGAGGTAAGTGAGCTATATCTTCATCGAGGAAAAGGTTAACCAACCTTATGATGAAATGATAAAGAACTACATCCAAATAGTTTAGGAAAAAAATCTGGGAATTCACTTTCCCTTTACAAAACAGGAATACTCCCATAAGATTGTTTTAATGCCTGTATTAAACAATCATTGACAGCCAAAACCCAAAATGTACTTTATAAATAAAACCAGCTTGAAAACAGAGCAACAATTTGGACGAGGTACAAACATAAGGATCCAGAGATATGAAGCCAGAAGACTTACTGTAAACTCTGACTCCAGTAATTGCTGGCTTGTAATTTGGGGTAAGAAGAACAGTATCTCTGTGAGCCTCACTTTCCTCACCTCTAAAATGGAATGGACAATACCATCAGAGGTGGAAGATTATCTCAAAGAGCTAAGGGCACAAAGAATATGAAAGTGCTTTGAAAACTGTAAATCTCCTACAAAAATTCATTTACCATTATTACTGTTGTGGAAGCTCACTCAAATTTGCTCCAGATTGGTGAGCACAGTAAGGTAGAAAATCACAGACTTTAAATGCACAAACGACTTTGGTAGTAAAGACTCAGAATTCAATATAGGCCTGCCAAAGGCAAAGGGACATTCAAGTATTTCATGCAAGATGGTATCTGTGTTATGTAGGAAGGGGAAAAAAAGCTCTCATTTTTTTTTTAATCCACTGTGTGGTCTGGGAATTCTTTCTGCGGTACTCTTTTAACCTACACTACTTGTTATATTGCTAGTGATTTTGCAATAGTTAATAATAATTACAAACTTTGTATAAAGTAGTGCCCTATCACATTACTATCCCCTGCAATAGATATGCTTTAGACCAAAGTAGCTGAAAGCATTAATGCAATAAAATGCAATTATGTAGCTAAATTATCCCTTGAATTATTGATGCAATATTGACTCATTTAGTATCTCTCATAACAAATGGACAGAATATACACTTACAGGTCAATATGCCTTACCAAGGGAAGAAATGCACAGCAGTTCAACCCATAAATTCAATAATTTTATCACCCTATGTTTTATTAAAATCCATTAGATTCCTTCAGAGGCACAAGGACAAAGAAGAAAAAAAGGTGTTCCACACTAGTTTAAACAGATGCAAAAACAATGTCGATTATGCAATGGCTGTCATTTTAATTACCAACATCCATTCTCTGTTAATTCCACGTAATGTAGAGATGTAGTTAAACAATACAAACTGTTAATGGCTCATGGACTCTTTAGCCCCAATTATCTGTCTCTACATGGACTGGTTTTGTTTTTGCTGAAAAAACTGTTGCAGTTAGCATATTTTTGAGACATGTAAACAACGCAAAAACGCACTTAAATGCCAGTACTAGCAAGAGTAATACCATGTATACAGTATTTGGTAAATGCTTGTTCACACTTTTTTTTTTTTTTTTACTATTGGAGGCTCTTAAGTCCTTCAATCTAAAAAGTACATACATTATTTACTTTTATATATTTTTTATCTCTTCATAGCTACTGAATTTTTTACTTAACGATATGCATGTCATACTTTTTTTGCTAACCACACAACCCCCCTATGCTATCTTCGTAAGTGCACTATGCCTTGTATTATGCGTGTGGACTGTTATTTCCATGTGTGTGCTATTTGTGAAAGAAATACAGTAATACCCTGAGACCATGCCTTAAGCTCTCTATGAATGTCCTAGAAGTTCTGAAAATGAACGAAATCAAGAAACAGTTTAATATGTACAAAAACTTATATAAAGCATTCAAATTCTCATAATGCCAAATGAAGGCAAAAAAGGACACTACTTACATTGTAACAAAACAAAACAAAAAACCAAACTCATTGCCATTGAGTCAATTCCTACTCATAGCAACCCTATAAGGATAGATTAAAACTGCCCCATAGGGTTTCCAAGGAGCTGCTGGTCGATTCAAACTGCGGACCTTTTGGTTAGCAGCTGAACGCACCACCAGGGCACCCGCATTGTAACAGTAGCCTCAAAAAAAAGCTAAATGCAATTTTTGTACCATATTTAAATGTGATAAATACCACTGAAAGAGCAGCAATAAATATTCTCAAACAAGATGTCTCTTGACTAAATATCATCCCTTGGATAAGCTGTCACACAACGAGGATCTGATTCTTAGTAGCTTTCCACTAAAGCATTAAACTTCACTGACTTTCCAGGTAATTACTTTGAGTAAATAAGAATCTTGTGAATTCTTAAATGTATGGGTGAGTGTTTAATGTTTTTGACATTTCAAATGAATGCCTCAAACTTTCATAGAATTTTTAGGACTAATTCTTTACTCAATGCCTTTTTTATTTTTTTTTAATTTGCTTTAATGAAAGCAAAATTTGGCCATGCATTACCGACTCAATGAGTCTATAAAAGGCAAGAGACAGAGGAATATATACTTTCCCCCCTTTTTCCTTTGGAGTAAGTATTCTGCATCCTGTCCATTAGGTGGCAGCTTAAAATAGCAAAGTTCAGGTGCAAACAACCTGGAAATAAATGTGGTTTCGTGAAGGAAGAGAATATAACTACTTAAATAATTTCAGATCATCTATTGAATATCTGCCAGTTTACAGAAGGTCCTCAATAATGTCTGCTAGGGCATATTGAGAACTCTGCACTGCTCTGTGTGTGCAGTATGAGGTCTGATGGAAGAATTCTCTGACCTCCTCCATAGTCTTGAAATGTTCTAGGGAATGTGAGCAGCATCTTCTAAGGCTGATGGCTGATGAAAACTTCTGCATAGATTATTAGATATGCCTATGCTAGGCATAAAACTTCACTCTAATTTTTAATCTGGAGGATTAAACCTAATTATTATTTAGGGGATAGGCACTGTTTCTAAGTGGTGAAAGACCCAGCCCCCTAATCTCTCTTCTATCCTCTTAGTCCCTCTGCCACGCCCAATCAAAACCCGATTTATCCAGAAACCTCAACGACCACCATCATCCCTGGAGAATAAATCACTCTCTTCACTGTACTACTCCTGTATCTTGTACTTGCTTCCATCTTTACACTCATGGAACTGTAACATATTTATGTGCTATGTTTGTTTCCCTCATTAGATTGTGAGCTCTTTGAAGACAGGGAACTCTGTCTTATACATCTTTGTATCTCCATATGGTGCAGTGGTCAGGTTATATGGCTGCTAACCAAAAGGTCAGCAGTTCAAATCCACCAGTTGCTACTTGGAAACCCTATGGGGCAGTTCTACTCTGTCCTCTAGGGTCACTATGGGTCGAAATCGACTCAACAACAAGTTTGGTTTTTTTTGGGTTAGCGAGATGTAAAAATGTAATTATTATTATTAAAGACTTGATAAATACTTGTTGACTACTGTTCATGTGAATCCTGATTCTTCAGCTGAGTAAACAATAATTGCATAGACTAAGCCTGTAAACCTAGTATAATAGGAAGAGAAAGAGAATCTTGAAAAAGGTCAAGTAATGGAGCATCCAGTAAAGAGAAAGAAGTGAAAGGAGAGAGTCTACATTAGGAACTTTGGGCTAAAGAGTCCCTTTGTCTGGAATGTTCTTCCTCTGATCTTGTCATTCTGGCTACCTTTTGTCTTTCAGACTCCAGTTTCTCTCTAATGAGAGACTTCCTCCTTAAGTACCCATTCTAAAGTAAACACTTTATCGTGTCACCTTATTTTATTCTCAGCATAGCATTTATCATGGTCTGATTACTGTTTATTTATTCATTTTTAAACATATATGTTTATTTACTGCCTGTCTACTCTCCTACTACAATGTAGGATTTATGAAACAAAGCCTTTATTCCCTGGTATTATCTGTAGGAGTCTAAAACACTGCCTGCCTCATAGTAAGGGCTAAATATTGACTGAATTATGAATTGATTTAAAAGTAAATATGGCTAAGATAAATAAAAAGGAAAATAATAAATGTTGGCGAGAATATGGGGGAATTAGAACCCTTATCCATTGCTGGTGGGAGTGCAGAATGGTGCAGCCATTGTGGAAAACAGTGGGGCAGTTCCTCAAAAAGTTAAAAATAGAACTACCATACGACCCAGAAATCCGGCTTATACTTATATACCCTGGGGAACTTCAGGGCAGCCACGCAAACAGACATAATGTACAACAATATTCATTGAAGGCAATTGATCATTGGCTATTCACGATAGCCAAAATGTAAGACAACCAAGATGTCCATCAACAGATTAATGAATAAACAAAATATGCTATATACAAGCATTGGAATACTACACAGCTACAAAGAGAAATGAATTCCTAATACATGCTACAACATGGGTGGACCCTGAAGACATTATGTTAAATGAAATAAATCAATCACAAAAAGAAAAATACTATATGATCTCACTCATATAAAATAACAAGAATAGGCAAATATAAAGAGACCAAAGTTTATTGGTGGTTCCTGAGGTAAGAGAGGAGGAGAAGGGGATCTGATATTGGAGAAGAAGTGAGTTTCTGTTTGTGGTGATGGGAAACTCATCAAAGATTAAGGGTTGCACAGTTTATTAAAGTAATTAATATCACTGAGATGTACATTTGAAAAATTTTGAAATGACAAATGTTATGTAATAAATATTTAAGAAAAAGAGAGGGAGAGAACAGCCTCTGATACTCACAGACAACCAAATACTTAAAGAAATTTGCTTTTTTGGTTTGGAGGTTTAGGGCCATAATCTCCTAGCACATCTCGGTCAATTGCCCTAATCTGTTTCTCAGTACTTCTATTGTACCTCCTAGTTCATTGTGTAGTGCCAGGAGCCTTACAAGCTTACAAGTGGCCATCCAAGCTACACCAATAGATATCCATTCACCTAGAGTAGCATAGAAAGAGTCAGGAATCTGAGGAGAAAATGCCACCACCGTGAACGTCTGCCTTCAGTTCCATGAGACTAGAAGAACTCAGTGGTGCCCAGCTACCATTACTGAATGTTTTCATCTGAGATTCTGTAGAAAGATCCTGAGTCCTGGGAAACTGTATTAATAAGCTTTGGAGACAATTATTACGCTCTTAGAAAGTTTGGAAACTGTAAAAACCATGTGGCTAGGAACTAAGAAAATATCTTTGAGGAAACAACAGCTTTGGATCTCAAAGCTATGAAGCTATGTAAAGACTAAGAAAAACCGACACAGGCCAATCAAAGACTTTGGAAAAGCCTAGTCAGCTTGAATGACATTTTAACCCTTTATCTGTATTGACATCAGGAGCAAGTCTCATGAGTGCATGTGTCACATGGCCAGGTGGAAAGAGCAGTGCACTGCAGTGGGGGCCACAGGGGCTTTGTATTTCTGTCTGGGCTCCACATACAAGCCACAGCCTCTCGGAAAAGCCAGCTCATGGAAACCCCAGGCACAATAGGATTGGACCAGTGTGATCCATAAGGTTTTCACTGCCTGAGTTTTGAAAGTAAATCTCCAGTCCTTCCTTTGTAGTTTGTCTTAGTCTGGAAGCACTGCTGAAACCTGTTCAGCATCATAGCAACACACAATCCTCCACTGATAGATGGGTGGTGGCCGCACTTGAGGTGCATTGGCCAGTAATCAATTCCCAGCCTACTGCCCAGAAAGCAAGAATTCTACCTCTGAACTAGCACAGCCCCTTAGGTAATTGTTAGTAGTTGATACTCATGTAAAGAGATATTTTAATCAATTTGAACAAGTTTATTATATGTCAGGGGAAGAAAGGAAGGGAGAATTTATCAGATGGGGGAGATAAAAATAATTCTAAATAAAAAAGGAACAGCTCAGAAAACAAAAAGAACAACATGAACAGAATCGATCTCAAGAAATGCTTTATGCAATAAACAGAGAGTAGGTGAGCCCTAGAGTATATGCAAAATCTTTAATGCAACACTCTACTACGTAGCATGAATGATTGTATTTTAGTGACTATCACTCTGAAGGATGTATATTCATTTTTAATCTCTACCACTAGACTGTGAAATCCTCAGAAAGGGTCTTTATTTTCAGTAAAATTTATTTTTGATTAATTTATTTGCAGTGAGTCATTGTAGGGGAACAGGAACATCACTTCAAAAGAAAGCACACCATGAGAAAATACATTTTGCACAGGGAAGACACATGCATGCCTGTCACCACTAACCAGTTACTATCAAGTCAGCCCTGACTCGTGACGACCCCACGTGTGTCAGATTAGAACTGTGCTCCATAAGGTTTCCAATGGTGATTTTTCGGAAGCAGATCACCAGGCCTTTCTTCCAAGATACCTCTAGGTGGGCTTGAACCTTCAAACTTTGGTTAGCAGCCAAGCACATCTCCTGTTTGTACCACCCAGGGACTCTGTCTGCCTATTACTATCCCCTTTTATGCCCACACCAGGCCCAGGGAAGTCAAAAAGCTGAGTGAGTGTGATCATGAAATAAAGATGCTAAAGGAAATAATTCATCACCAGGGGCCTATGAGCTAAACTAGACAATACTACCATGGAAATAACTAAAAGGAAATAAAGATAAAGTAAGGAGTAGAAAACAGCAGAGATGGGTATGTTTTGCATCTTTTGTTTCTGAGTGATGATACTCAACATCCCTGAGACTTACGTTAGATTAAGCTTAATATGTCTTTTCCTCTCCTAGATCACATTGTTTATACACCCCTCCCCTTATTTATAGTCCATTTCAATTTGGTTTTTATAGGGAATGTGATTAATGCCCAATTTATGTCCTTCTTTGAAATGTTCATGAAGATAAACAGAGATGGTCCCCAAAATGACCTTTGTTGAATCCCTTGATACCTTTCCCCCAAATGGATGTTTTAACATTTACAAATCACTTTCATTTTCTCTTCCTCTGCCAGATGGTTTTGAATCTGTATGGTGGCTTTTCTCTCCAAACACCACAGTTTTCTAAAGGATCAAATAAAGTTCATAGTGGCTTATCTCAATTTCCCCAGGATAACTCACATTTCAAAATGAGAAAGTCAGAATAAATCAGTAGCAGTAGCAAGCAGTTATGGAGGTCTCTATTCAGGGCAGTAGCCTTCTTCTTTCTGTTTATTACAAAGTGCATTTGAAATTTAGTCTCAAGGAGATGGGGTGGGGGCCAGCACTCAACTGGCATGATGGAGGAGATTATCAGGTGAGTGGGCATAACAAGCATCCAAGGAAGGCAAATCTGGAATGGACCTTTAACCTCATTAAATCCTCCCTCTGTGGAAAACTTTTACAGATGAGCACATCACCTGGGCAAGGGCACTGACCCACCCAGCTGCTCAGAGAAAAAAAATTGCAACCAGGATATAGAAAGACAAATTACTCTGTAAGCAGGAAGTAGGTAGATAGTACAATTGTTTGTACTATTAATATTAGTACTGTTAATTATAATAACAAAATAATATATACCATGTATTGATTGCCTACTATGTGCTATGCACTTAGATAAGTATCTCATAATCCTCACAGCTCATAAGTTATATAATGAGGATGATCATTTTAAAGATATGAAAACTTCAGCTCAGAGAGATTTAAAGTATCTGGAAGATGACCATGTTCCAAAGTAGATCTCTAATATTAAAAATAGTTCTTTAATAAGCTAAATATATTTTAAATAATCACAGGTTATTATATCATTGTTCTCCCTCCAATAACTACTTAAATAAGCTCTGAATGCCTTCCCTGGAACAAAAAGGCTATACAGTGTGGTAGTGAAGAACAAGACTTTAGCTAAGTCCCTCAATTTTTCAAATTGTCTACTTCCTTGCCTATAATACTGAGAGTAATATGAGTATCTACTTCATAGCCTGGCTATAAGAATTGACTGAGTTAATGCAGTAAAGGCCTCAGAACACTAGCTGGTATACAGTAGGTATGCATTCCACAAATTATTATTACTATGGACAAGGTACCATACCAGCGGAAGGTAGCTAAGGGTGCGGGTGGTAATAAGACAGATTTCTTATTGTTATAGAGGTGCCAATCTGGTTGTAGTTGGGAAAGAAAGATATATTAATCTATCTCCATTTATCATGATGTTGCTTATTGGTCCAGTTGTAAGGGTTTTTGTTTTCTCTATGTTGAGGTGTAGTTCATACTGAAGGCTGTGGTCCTTGAGCTTCATCAGTAAGTGTTTCAAGCACTCTTCACTTTCAGCAAGCAAGGTTGTGTCATCTGTTTAACACAGGCTGTTAATGAGTCTTCCTGCAATTCTTTATATAGTTCAGTTTCTCAGATTATTTGTTCAGCATATGGACTGAATAAGTATGGTGAAAGGATACAAACTTGACTCACACCTTTCCTGACTTTAAACCACATTGTTCCTCAGGAGCACAATTAACTGTTCTGTAGTTCCCATTCTTTGCAATGTTATCCGTAATTTGTTATGATCCACACAGTCGAATGCCTTTGCATAGTTCATAAAATGCAGGTAACCATCTTTCTGGTATTCTCTGCTTTCAGCCGTGATCCATCTGACCTCAGCAATGATATCCCTTATTCCATGCTCTCTTCAAAATCTGGCTTGAATTTCTGGCAGTTCCTTACCAATGATCTTCAGCAAAATTTTACTCATGTGTGACATTAATGATATTGTTAGATAATTTCCACATTCTGTTGAATCACCTTTCTCTGGAATGAGTACAAACATGGATCTCTTCCAGTCGGTCGAACAGGTAGCTGTCTTCCAAATTTCCTGGCATAGAAATACATACAATATAACCTCATACATTTAGTATAAAATCTTATAGTAAGTGGATAAATGAAACAAAGATTAAAGGGAATTTTAAGTAAGTATTGTAGATGAGCTAATTAAAGTTGACTGTCACAAGGAGAATCAAGGAAGGGCCCACCTTGCCCTAAATGGCAATACTCTGACTTAGAGTTTGACGAGAAAAAATACATATATTGCTCAGATGCACCACTCTAGCCCCTTTACTTACATAAATATATGAGGTATTATCATTCTTCATTTGATATCATGAACATTTCCTTATAATATTGGCATTAGACATATCATGCTACATCATTTTCTATCAAATTGATATAATCAGTAATTTAACTATTTGCTTATTAGAGATTTTTTTCCCATTTATCTGTATTTTATAGTAAAGAAAAATTCAGTGATCATCTTTATGTCTCCATATTTCTTCCCTATTTTTGAAAACATACAGACATATATTATTTAATGATTTCTTCCCCAATTTTTATCTATCACATATTATGTTAATTCATAGATTTATCCCATAGGAAACTTTGCTCCTGGAGTGTGTGTGTGTGTGTGTGTGTGCATATATTGACTGTCTTCCCTGAATAGAACGCTAGCTTATGGAGGGTATTTTCCTGTCTCGTTCGTCATATACCCTCAGTCCTTCTAGCAATGCCAGACACGTACCAGGTATTCATAAACATGTTGCAAATTCACAAATAAAACAATAATCCAATGAGTAAATAAATGGATCATTTTCAGCAAACAACAGTTATTCACATTTTAGGGTACTGCTTAGAATAGGTATTTAGAAATATTTTATACATTAAAATCCATATGAAATTTTTGTTTAAATAAAACTTCTTTTATTATACTTATTACTCTCGTTAACAATATAAAATACAGGAAAGATAAGAAAAGTATACCTATTCTCATCATACAAAGATAAATACTGAGATTTTTATAGTCTTTCTTCCCATTCTTTGTATTCACACAAATTTATAAGAAATTACAAGCTGACTAGCATATAACTCAGAAGTTGAATTTCTAAGCATATTTCTCTTCATGTAGTGGATGTATCTACAAAGAAACATTTTGAAGGCTGCTTGTATAATAGGTGTAAATAGTATTATATATAACTTATTGAATTTATGGCTTATTTATGCTGTTTTCAGGGAAATATGCTGAATGCATCATGCTACAACAAAGGAAGGTTAAAATGCTAAACATGGAGAATGTTATTTACACAGATTTTAATTGTTATAGAAAAGTATAACTGTAAATCTGCATGCTACACTGAAAGCTTTATGAAACGAAAAGGCCTTTAAGTGCCTATTTCAAGGTTGACCATGTCATGCTATCTCTACCAAAATATCTTTTTGTGTTCAGGGTACAATGCAAAGATGCCTCTAAAATCACCCACAAAAGCTCAGGGGAAAAGATAATATACAAGCTCTTAGAGGTTTACTACAGCCTCTAAAATTAGGAACAAACAAAAACTCTCTCCCAATGTCAATATTCCCTATTTGCTGCAGAAGCATTTTTGGAAGTTAAAGAATAACTGTTTTCAGTTCTTGTGCACTTGGCAGAATAGTTTAGTAATGTAGAAAGAGCAGTCTTGAGGTCAGATAGGAGTTCAAATTCTGGCTTGGTAACCAAAGCTTATTATTCATTTTTCTGGAACCCAATGACCTCATTGATAAACTGGGGGAAATGTCACTTCTTTCATAAGCTAATTGTGAGGATCAAATTAAAAACATACATAAATGCCTAGCAGAGCACCTGGCACACGCTAAGACTCCATATCTGGTAGTCCTGTAAGGATAATGGCTGATGAAATTTATTCATGACTTGAGTGGGATCATAGTGCATGGTTGAATGTATGCCTGAGTCTCAAGGAAAACCGAGTCACTATACCAACATGTTAGTTCGAGAAGTTGCATATTTGCAAGGCACTAACATTTTTCTATAAGGAGCACTGTAGTTAAAAATAACAAGGGGGAAGAAAAGATCAAAACCAAAGAAGATGTAAGCCAAAAATTAGCTAATTCATTGATTAAATAACTGAAATTTTAGAAGTTATTCTAGCTTTAAATATCTAGCCTCAAGAGGAAAAAGGACATGCCTTGCCCTCCAAAAATCAGCAACCAAAGACTAGTTTGGCTAATTCCCAAATGGCTTGGGCTAGGATCATAAACCCTTTTCTGAACCAATCACTGTTGCTTGTGTCATCTGACAGTCTAATTGGCCCCTCTCACCTCAGGTGTCCTGATTTGTAGCATTACGGACTGAGAGTCAAAGAAGGGTGATACCTGAAATATACCACAGTTCTTTACCGCCAAACCAGGGTCTTACTCTCAGAAGCAGGGTAAACAAATATTTGGGTGGTAAAAGCAAGGGATTTTTACTCCCATGACCGAAAGCAATCTAATGGAGATGATATAATTACTGTGGAAACTCATGGCATTCAGAGTCATGATAAGCACGCTTACGTTTTCTTATCTTTCTCCCCCTTATGTGTTTTTTTGAATACTCAATAATCCGTATCTGAAATTCATATCTAGCATTTAGCAGAGGCTAGCCATTTTTCTTTTTTTTTTCTAGCCAGGATTATATTTCCAGAAAAAGCCAAACTCTTAATATCAGGCATTTTTTTACTACAGTGAAACCTGTGAAAACCAGAACTTGAGGGGACTGCCTTGTTTTTCCAGGTCTTGCAAGTTTTCTGCCTTTGAGAGGGCACAGTCTTACTGCTTTCCTACTGCTCATTTTTGTGGAAAATATTTGAGTTTTCCTTCTCTGACAGGTTTCCACCTTACACAGGCTCCAGCTTTCACAGGTTTTACTGTATAACACTAACCATTCACTTAGTCTGTCCACCCTTCTTTCCTCTGTTCTTTCCATGCCTTGTTCCATTCTCATCTCTATTTTCCCTTTCCTCCCTTCCTTCATTCTCTCTTTCTCCCTCTCTCTCACCATTTTTTTCTTTCTTAAACATGTATTGACCATCTCCTAAATATTCCTCCCCCCAAAAAAACAAGTGCCATAGATTCTGACTCATAACAACCCTATAGGACAGAGTAGAACTGCCCCATAGGGTTTCTGAGGAGCAGCTGGTGGATTTGAACTGCCAACATTTTGGTTGGCAGCTGAAGTTTTAACCACTGCACCACCAGGGCTCTCTCCTATATAAACCTCCATAGAAACTGATAAAAAAAGAAATCACTATCCCTCATGAAATGTATGATCTAGATGGGAAGGTACTACAAAATTTGGTATGATGTATTGTAAAAAAACAGTTCTGAATAAGACTGGAGAGTTTTTATTTTGGGGTGTAGCAATAGTTAAACAACGGAAATGAAATATGGCTTTGGTTCAAAAGCCCTCGATTATATTCTTAGCTCTGCCTCTTGACAGATGTGTGATTTTGGAAAGTCGCACAAGCTCTTAGCCTCCAACATTTCATCCATGTAATAGAGAAGATGCCCTTGCCTTGCAGCAGTGTTGTGAGGATCAAATGAATGGCATATGTGAAAGTGACAGTAGCGCTCTCTGACACATAATTGGCACCACGATATTTCTAAATATAGTGTTAGGGATGTTCATAAGAGGAAAAATGTTCCAAACTACAGGAATCAGGGAAGACTTCACTGGGATGGCTTTAAAATGGATAGAATTGGACAAGCACAGATGGAATTAGGAGAAAAATAAGCAAAGCAATGGAGACAAAAAAAAGCAGGGACTTTCAGGAAAATAGAGAGCATTCCACCTTAGCTAAAACAGTGAGGCTTTTTGTTTGTTTTGTTTTCTTTTTGACTCATAGAATTCTTCTTTCAGCAAATACTTTGCAGACACTCAATAGATTAAAGTTAGGGAAACTTGCTCTTTTTGAAACAGTTGTAAGAGAACTCCATCCCCTATAACCCCACATACCTGTTCTTAAGGAAATCCAGGGCTTCAAAATATTCAGGTTTAAAATACAAAATACATAGTGTTAAAAAAAAAAAAAAAAAAAAAACAGGAAAACTGGGATGGGTATCCCACTATTCAGTGACTGACTCAACAAACTTGTTTTACAAACAAAACACATTCTCTTCATGGCTTTGCACCCGAAGGCTGTTTTATTGGAACACTTTCCTCAAAAATTCACCTTTTACTTGTTCTTTAAGATTACGTTCAACACAGCCTTCCTTGCTCTTCTTCCTCCATCCATTAAGCCTCTGGTTGAACTAAGTCCTAATTCTCTGGGCCACTTGCTTAATCATACATATACAATTTTTTTTTTCCTTTTTCTTGATCCTCTATGGCCATTAACCTGACTTGCTCATGAGTAGGGAGCCTTCCTTTTTTTTAATTTCAACAGTGTTGTTGAGGTTTAATTGATGTATACTTGTACATGTTTAAAATGTACGATTTGATAAGTATTCACAGATATATGTACCCATGAAAAGAAGATCACAGTCATAATAATTAATACTACATGCATTCAAAAGTTTTCTTGTGCTGGCTAGCAATACCTCCTACCACCCCTTTCTTTCCCCCCTCTGCCTTAGGCAACAATTGATCTGCTTTCTGCCACTATGCTTTGGTGCGCATCTTCTAAAATTATATATAAATGAAATTACAGGGCATGAACTTTTTTTTGTCTGGCTTCTCTTATTCAGCATACTTACTTTGAGATTCATCCATGTTGTAACATGTACCGGTAGTTGCTGTTTTTCACTTTTATTTCTGAGAGATATCCCACTATATGCATGTACCACAGTTTGGTTATCCATTAATTGTTGGTAGTTATTTGGGTTATTCCTGATTTTGGGCTATTACAAATACTATGAATATTCATTATTAAGTCTTTGTATGGATATATACTTTCTTTTCTCTTGGAAAAATACTAAGGAGTGGAATTGCTGAATTAAATAGTTGGTATATGTTTAAATTTTTAAGAAATTGCCAAACTGTCCTCCATAGACATTTTACTATTTTATAACATTTGTATTTTTCAATCTTTTTAATTTTAGCCATTCGACGGCAGTGGGCTAATAGGAATATATTATAAATTTGCATTTCCCAAATGATCAATTTTTTTGAATATCTTTTCACATGCATATCTGCCATCCATCTCATTTCCTTAGTTAAGTGTCTGCTTAAATCTTTTATTTTGAGTCGTTTTCTTGTTGTTGAGTTTTTATTATTATTGTTGCACGAATATAGATAACACAGCATTTGCCTATTTGGCATTTGTCATTTGTACAAATCAGTGAAACCAATTACATTAATTGGGTTGTGCAACCATCACCCATATCCATTACCATATTTTCCATCCCTATAAACCAAACTGTAATGCTAGCTAAACAAAGATTTCCCCTTCCCCCTTCCCTCCTGCCCCAACTACTGTTAAGCTCTAATCTCTGTACATTTTCCTATCTTAAGAGTTTCATATTAGTGAAATCATGCTATATTTGTCCTTTGGTGATTGACTTATTTCATTCAGCACAACGTTTTCAAGGTTCTTCATGTATTCTGGTACAAGCCTTTTGTCAGATATACAATTCAAAACATTTTTGTTCTCTCAGTCTGTGGCATGCCTTTTCATTGTTTGAACAATATCTTTTGAATGGCAGTTTTTTTTTTTTTTTAATTTTCTTGAAGTGCAATTCATAAATTTATTCTTCTGTAGACCATGCTCTTTCTGTTGTAAGAAATCCTTGCCTAACTCAGAGTCACAAAGGATTCTTCTATGTTTTATTCTAGAAATGTAATGATTTTATGTTTCACATGTAGGTCTATTATACAAGTTAATTTTTGTGTATGTTAGGCACAAAACAGAATTTGTTTATTTTTGCATGTAGATATCCACTTGTTCTAGCACCATTTGTTGAAAAGAGTTTCTTTTTGTGACTTTGCCGAAAAATCCCTTCCTTATATATGTGTCGATCTATTTCTAGACCCTCTGTTCTCTTCCACTTAAGTGTGTCTCTCTATTAATGCCAATACCACATTTTTTTGATTATTGCCACCTTAAAATAAATCTTGAAATCTGGCAGCATTGGTCCTCCAAATTTGTTCTTTTTTCTTTAATTTGAATTGGCTCTTATAGGTCCTTTGAATTTTCATATTAACTTTAGAAAATTTGGCTAAAGTCTTAAAAAAATTCTGCTGATATTCTGATTAGGATTTCATTAAGTCTATAGAGCTTTTTATAGAGCTATTTCTAGAGAATAAAATTTAAAAATATTGAGTCTTCTAACCCAATAACACTGTGTCTCTCCGTTTAAGTCTCCTTTAATTTCACTCAGTGATATTTTATAGTTTTCAATGTACTGGTCTTTCACAACTTTTTTCAGATTTATTCATATTTTTTAATATTTGTGATGCTGAGCAAGTAATCCAAGAAGCTGTACTATATGAAGAAGAATGAGGCATCAGGATTGGAGGAAGACTCATTAATAATTTGCATTATGCAGATGACACAACCTTGCTTGTTGAAAGTGAAGAGGACTTGAAGAACTTACTGATGAAGATCAAAGACCACAGCCTTCAGTATGGATTGCACCTCAACATAAAGAAAACAAAAATCTTCACAACTGGACCAATAAGCAACATCATGATAAATGGAGAAAAGATTGAAGTTGTCAAGGACTTCATTTTACTTGAATCCACAATCAACACTCATGGCAGCAGAGGTCAAGGTCAAGAAATCAAACAACCCATTCCATTGGGCAAATTTGCTGCAAAAGACCTCTTTAAAGTGTTAAAAAGCAAAGATGTTACTTTGGAGACTAAGATATGCCTGAGCCAAGCTGTGGTATTTACAATTTCCTCATATAAAAAGCTGGACAATGAATAAGGAAGCCCAAAGAAGAATTGATGCCTTTGAATTCTAGTGTCAGCAAAGAAAATTTAATATACTATGGACTGCCAGAAAAACAAGCAAATCTGTCTTGGAAGAAATATAGCCAGCATGCTCCTTAGAAGCGAGGATGGCAATTTCGTCTCATGTACTTTGGACATGTTATCAGGAGGGATCAGTCCCTGGAGAAGGACATCATGCTTGGTAAAGTACAGGATCAGTGAAAAAGAGGAAGACCCTCAACTGGATGGATTGAAACAGTGGCTGCGACAATGGGCTCAAGCATTCACAACAATTCTGAGAATGGCGAGGGAACTGACCGTGTTTTGTTCTCTTGTACATAAGGTTAATATGAGTTGGAACTGACTCAATGGCACCTGTTTTAGTTATCTTGTGCTGCTATAGAAGAAATGCCACAAATGGTGGCTTTAACAAAGAGAAATTTATTCCCTCACAGCCTAGAGGGCTAGAAGTACAAATTCAGGGTGCCAGCTCCAGGGGGAGTCTTTCTTTTTCTTGTCAGTTCTGGGAAAAGGTCCTTGCCATCAATCTTCCCCTGGACTAGGAGATTCTCAGAGCAAGAACCTTGGGTCCAAAGAATACACTCTGCTCCTGGTGTTAATTTCTTGGTAGTATGAGGTCCCTCTGTCTCTCTGTTGACTTCTCTCTTTTATATATCGAAAAAGATTGGCTTAAGACACAATCGAATTTGTAGATCGAGTCCTGCCTCATTAACATAACTGCCACTAATCCCATCTCAATAATATCATAGAAATAGGATTTACAACACATAGGAAAATCATATCAGATGATGAAATGGTGGACAATCACACAATACTGGGAATCATGGCCTAGCCAAATTGATACACATATTGGGGGGGGGGCACAATTCAATCCATGACAGCACCTAACAATAATTTTAAATAGCACTGCTTTTAAAATTGCCTTTAATTTGTTAAATTTAAATTAGTTTAAATAATTTAAAATTTTTGATTGTTCATTGTTAGTATATAGAAATGTAACTAATTTTTATACATGGATCACATACCATTTAATTTTTGTAGACTCACTTATTCTAGTTTTTTTTTTATTCCATTTGATTTTATACATAGTCAATTATATTGCGTGGAGATAAGGCAATTTTACCTTTTCCTTTTCCAACTAACCCATAACCCAGTGCCATCGAGTTGATTCCGAGATGTCTTTTATTCATTTATCTTGACGTTTTGTACTGACTGAAACCTCCAGTGTGCTACTGAATACAAGTCATCAAAATAGTCATTCTTGTCTTATTCCCAATTTCAGGAGGAAGGCATTAAGTCTTTCACCGTTAAATATGAAGTTAGCCATAGGTTTTTTTTTTTTTTTTTTTTTTTAGATGCACTTATAAGGCTGAGGAAGTCTTCATCTATTCCTAGTCCCAAGAGTTTTTTTTTTTTTTTTTTTTAATGAATGGATGTTGGATTTTGTGAAATGCAACATTTCTTGTAGTGTAGGTCTGTGGTGATGAATTACTTCATCTTTTCCATCTGGAAAATTTCTATTTTACTTTGGCTTTTGAAAAATGTTTTTGATGGACACAGAATTCTAGATTGGCAGCTTTTTATATTTCAATAATTTATAGGTGGTGTTCCACTGCTTTCTCAATTGCAGTGTTTAGGAAGGAAAATCTGGTATCACATTTATCTTTGCTCCTCTGTAACTAAGGTGGCTTTTTCTTTTTTTCTGAAAATTTTAATGGTTTTTTGTAATCACTGGTTTTAAGTTACTTTGTTTTGATATAGTTTGGTGGACTTTTCTTAATGTTTCTTGTTCTTGAATTTTTGATGAGTTTCATGTATAAGAAGGTTTAAAATTTCAACATTTTCAACCATTATTTCTTCAAATCTTCTCCCATTCTCTTTTGGAGATTCCAGTTACACATATATTAGTCCAACTGACATTGTTCCAGAGCTCACTGAGGCTCTCTTCTTCTCCTTCTTCTACTAATTCTCTTTTCCCTCTGTATTTAATTTTGGATAGTTTCAATTGCTAAATCTTCAAATTCACTAAGGTTTTCTTCTGTAATGTCTAATTTTTTGGCAATATTATCTAACACTGTTTTCATGTACAACATTGTAGGTTTGATCTCTAAAACTGTGATTTGGGTCTTTTCTTATCTCATATATATTCTTAAGTCTTTGAACATATGGAATACAGTAATAACAACTAGTTTAATGTCCATTTCTGCTAATTATTACATCTGTGTCAGCTCTGCCTTTGTTTCAAATGTTCGATTTATTTCTTCATTATGCATGTATGCTCCTGATACTTTTCGTTCTTGGTAATTTTCGATTGGATGCTAGGTAATAAGGATTTTACTTTGTCTGGCAGTGGGTATTTTTATATAACCATAAATATTCTTAGAATTCATTTTGGAAGTATTTAAGTTACTTGGAAACAGTTTTTATCCTTTTGATTCTGGCTTTTAAGATATGTTAGGCAGGATTAGGAAAGTGCTCAGTCTAGGGCTACTTAACCCCCACAACTGAAGTGAAAAGCTTACATGTCTTTATCTAGTGACCATGAATCATGAGTCTTTCCTATCCAGCTAATGGATGCAGGCATTATTCCTGGTCCTGTGTGTGTCAGGCATTGTTCCCTTTAATCATTTTTGGGTGGTTCTTTTTCTGGCCTTGGGCAGTTTTGTTTTTGTTTTTGTTTTTTCTTTTTTTTGATGTGCATGCATCAGTCAATACCTTTTGAATATCAAACAGGACCCTTTGCAGATCCTGGAAGTTCTCTGTGAATCTCCCTCTGCAGAACACCAGCCATGATCGGTTTCCCCATACTCTCAGATCCATATACTCAATTCAGATAATCTGCTGAATAGGGCAATATACCATTCTTCTTTGTCCAGAATTGAAAGAGACCCCAGGAAAAATCAGGTCATGTTGGTCACCCTACCACCATGCTCTGCCTAGGTTCCCCTGCCTAGCCAAGAAAGGTTTTCAACATAATAAGCTGCGGTAAATAAAGTCTTAACCCATGTGTCTCCCATCTCTTAGGGTTATTGTCTCATATCTTTGTTGTCTGATGTCCAGTGTCTTGAAAACTATAGTTTCATATATTTTGTACATTTTACGATTGTTCAGGCCAGAAGAGAAATCTAGTTTCTGGGACGTCTAGGTAGCCTTTCTTACATAAAACTATTTCTTCTGCACCAAGAATAGGACCTGAATCTTAGCAAGAATGCAAATCTGACAGAGATAGCCCCATTAAAGAAATGAATACACTTCATACCTTCAAAACTAATAAATAAAAATTATTCCAAAGCAGATAAATTTGAGGTGGTGCAATAACCTGGGACTTTAAAGTCACAGAATCTCAAAAAACAAACAAACAAAAAACTATTTTATAGGAATAGTATTAGAAACAAAATGAGGCAAATGTAAGAGACGTAGAGTTAAAAAAAAAAAAATCCATAGTTCGTATCTACTGGGTTGACCTTCTGAAGAGAAACAGGAGAAGAAACTCCTGGGCCAGGTTTTGGGCCATGTCTTAAAACAAGAAATACTGCAAGTCAGACATTGCTAACAAATAGCATATGAAAAGGCCAGAAGAAGAAAGATAATTTGGAATGCCTGGAGAATAGCAAGTCCTACAATACTACCACATAGAATAGTAGAGCAGATTCAGGGAGTAGACAGAGAAGACAAGAAATATAGATTGGTCTAGACCATGAAGATGGTGGCATATAAACAATGGTGTTTTGGGAGTTTTTCATGTGGAACAAGGATTCTCAACACTCTGTACATCCAGTCAAATATGGAAATCCTAAAAAATGTACATGCCCAAGTCCTTATTTTAGAGTTATTTAGGTAGCGGTTTTGAGGTACAGTTCAAGCCTCTAATGTTTCAAAATCTTAACAGGTAAGCATGATATACTGCAAGATTTCTATGTCAGAACAGCCACTATAGTGGAAAATTGTTATGAAAATATAACAATAGGTTCCTTAATATTTGTATTATATGTCTTTTATAGCTTTGCATAGAATCATAGAGTTGAGTTTTTTTTAATTTATCCAATACAAAAAATGGATATTACAATATTCCTGACAGCTATGTACATAAAAAATATTTTGAGTGAATATGTTTTGTCTACAGTACTGACCACTTAAAATACACATTTAAAAATTCTTACATCAACCCTAGGAGTTTGCAGTTATTACATCTGTGGCTTTTGACTTTTGGCTTTCCAGCAATTGTACCCTTCCACAGTGGGGAATTCCCCACAGTCTGAGCCTTCGTGGGAGACAAGGTTGCCTCCTTTTACAGAAACAAAAAGGCCACTTTTCTCCACCCTCTAACAACTCAGACATGAACATGTAGCTCAGGTTCAAGCAATTAGATGCTCTGGCCTTGGAACTTGATTTTCACCAGAGTGATAAAAAGAAGTCCAACAAAAAATAATTCATTTCAGTGATTCCTGCTATATCAGTTTCCAGAGTAAGAAGATCAACAATGGTAGCTGTAAAAGCTGTGGTAATGAGTGTCCAGTGGCATGGGCACCAGATGGTTCCCATGACATAATTTTAACTATGACTCTAGTATCTATAGGGTTGCTGTGAGTTGGAACCAACTCGATGGCAATGATTTAGTTTTTGGTACCTATTCAGCCTTGGTTTGTGACTGATTTCCGAATTTGGTTCTCCTAGGTTTCTGTTAATTCTGTGAATTACTCAATATCCTCCATAAATTTCTTTTCTACTTCAATAAACCACAGTTGCATTTCTATTGCTTGCAAGTCAGAAATTTGACAGATACAGCCCCATTAAATAAATGAAAAATTGAAAGCTCATTGAATTTAACTAACTTGCCAAGGCCACATTGTCCGTAGCTAACTGTCAGTAGCTGGTAGAGCTAGAGTTTGATCCCAGAAGAGTCTAAACCTAAAATATATCTCTTTGCACTGTATCTTCTTGTTAGGCACTGTTAGAATATATACAGATACAGAGAAGTCACTATGCCTAAATTAACCTATTCTCTTTGGAGGTCATTTTGTAGACTGGGGTGAAATCTACATCCTTCCAACATCTATTTATAGCCCATAGTTCTGCCATCTTATAAGACAAGGAGTAATTCATTTCCTCCATGTGATGTGGTGTTATGTCCTCCTAAAAAGTATGTTGTAAATCCTAACCCCTATGGCTGTGGTTCTAACCTCATTTGGGAATAGGCTGTTTTGTTATGTTAATGAGACAGGATTAGTGTAGGGTATGTCTTAAATCAATCTCTTATAAAATATAACAGGAGCAGATTAAGGAAGCTGAGATAGGGGAAGAGAGATGCCAAGCCACATGAAGATTACCCAGGAGCAGAAACTCAGAAGAGAAAAGGACTTTCTTCCAGAGCTGACAGAAAAAGAAAGCCTTCCCCTACAGCCAGCACCCTAAATTTTGATTTCTAGCCTCCAAAATGCTAAGAAAATAAATTTCTGTTTGCTAAAGGCCCTCATTTATGGTATTTCTGTTATAGCAGCACTAGACAACTAAGACAGACATTCTATCAAATATCTAAAGACACAACTTCTGTGAGAAGAGATGCACACATATTCAGAAATGGCCAACTGAATATTTACTTTGTTTGGAGTCCTGTGCCAGGTATGGCGTCACACAGATGAATGAGAAATGGTTCTACTTATTTATGAAATATTTACTTCACAGTCTAAAAATTAGTATGCTAGTAGTCTACCACCTCTTATATCATTAGCAGAGAGGACCAAATTATCAACTCAATCAGCTCGTCCTGAAAAGCTTTAGAGAAAAAAATCATGATTCCCTGTATACTGTGGCAGAAATTATGTATTTACTGTAGCATTTCTTCTTCTTCCAGGGTACACAAGAAGGCTACAATTATCAGTCTTGCTTAGAGTTATTTTGTAACAACATCACTGTGTTCTGGCCAATGGAATGTAAATAGAAATGCTGTAAGCTACTTTCAGGCCTGATCCTTAAAAACATCCCGTTCCTTTTTCTATTCCACTCCACCATTTACAATAGCCACAAATGGTAGTGACACAATTTGGAAGAGCCAAGAAACTTGGAGTTACCGTTTGAATGAGAACCTCAAGTAAAAGCCATCCAATCTATATGAAATTTTGCATGAGCAAGAACTACATCCTCAAATGCTTAAGCCATTGAGATTTTAAGTGCTTATTTGTTACTGCAGCAGAGCCTACCCTATCCTATCTTACATGGACACGCTAAGAAAATTCAGTTTAATTTTACAAGAATTTCTCTTTGTTAGTAAATGATTACATTTTTAGCATTTTGTGTTGGATAAGGAAACTGAAATGAATAAAACAAGCTTTCTGGCCTCTTACCTCCAAGACACTAGCAGCTCTTGCCAGAACAGTTAAGCTGTTAGATTTTTTATTCTATCTGCAAAAGTTTCAAAAGCATAGAATGTGAACTTTGCTCTAATTTTAGGGTTTAAAAGTAAAAAAAAAACAACTGAAGGTGGTAGAGAAATCCAATGAGTCATTCAATTCACACATGTTACTAGTATTTAAATTTTATAGATGGACATTCTGAGGTTCAGAAACATCAAGCTACATGTCCAAGGTTACACAGCTTATAAATGTAAATATTGAATTTGAACTTCAGACTCCATTGCTCTGTTAACCACATAGATTTGGAATTTGAGGCATATCCTTAAGCATAGGCTGCACTTTCTTTAAAAAAAAAAATATATATATATATAAAATATTATATATATATACACATACACCTTCTCCTCACTTATCAACTGTCTCATTATCTGACATTTTGCATTTATGACAATAGTAAAAAAATCATCTATCTGACTCTTTTGTGCATTAACGGTGCACATCTGGCAGTAATGAATGCTAAGGTGGGAGGTGAGAGTAATATTAGCTTTGATAGTTAAGGTTATGTGCCATCTTGGCTAGGCCATGATTCTCAGTGGTTTGGCAGTTATGTAATGATGTAATTTGGCAGTTATGTAATGGTGTAGTCATCTTTCATCTTGTGATGTGATGTGTTCATCCTCCATTTTTGCATAACAACTATTTCACATAATGACCTGGTCCTTGAAACCTAACCACGTCAATGAGTGAGGAGAGGGTGTACATTTTAATATATAATTTATATATAAAAGCTGTTATACAACATCCAATGTTTATATGCACAAGTATGTATATTTGTATATGTGAGTATATACACACACCTAGAAATGACTTCTTATAGCATGAAAAAATGGTGCTAAGGTGATATACTATATAAAAATGGAAAAAGAGATATTGTAAAAATGTCTATTCTACCCAAAGCAATCTATAGATACAATGCAATTCTGATCCAAATTTAAATGAGATTTTCCAATGAAATGGAGAAACTAATCACCAACTTCATATGGAAGGAAAAGAGGCCCTGAATAAGTAAGGTATTACTGAAAAAGAAAAACAAAGTGAGAGATCTCGCACTACCTGATTTTAGAAAGTATTATACCGTATATATAGTCAAAACAGCCTGGTACTGGTACAACAACAGATACTAGACCAACTGAAAGAACTGAGAATCCAGACATAAATCCATTCACATATGAGCAGCTGATATTTGACAAAGACCTAAAGTCCATTAAATGTGGAAAAGGCAGTCTCTTTAATAATTGGTGCTGGCATAACCGGATATTCTTCTGCAAAAAAAATGTAACAAGACCCATACCTCACACCATGTACAAAAAACTAACTCAAAATGGATCAAAGACCTAACTATAAAATCTAAAGTGATAAAGATCGTGGAAGAAAAAATAGGGACAACTCTAGGAGTCCTAATACATGGTTTAAATAGTATACAAACCATAACTTACAATGCACAAATATCAGAAGAGAAACTAGATAACTGCGAGCTCCTAAAAAAATCATACACTTATGCTCAACCAAGGACTTCACCAAAAGAGTAAAAAGACAAACTACAGACTGGGAAAAAAAAAGTTTAGCTATGACATATCCAATAAGGGTCTAACCTCTAAAATCTACAAGACACTGCAACATTTCAACAAAAAGGCAAATAACCCAGTTAAAAAATGGGCAAAGGATATGACCAGAACCTTCACCAATGAAGACATACAGGCAGCTAACAGATACATGAGGAAATGCTCACAATCATTAGCCATTAGAGAAATGCAAACCAAAACTACAATGACATACCATCTCACTCAACAAAAGTGGCAGTAATCCAAAACACACAAAATAATAAATGTTGGAGAGGTTGTAGAGAGCCTGAAACATTTATGCACTGCTGGTAGGAATATAAAATGGTACAATCACTTTGGAAAATGATTTGGCACTTCCTTAAAAAGCTACAATAGAAGTACCATACAATCCAGCAACCCCACCCCTTGGAATATATTCTAGAGAAATAAGAGCCGTCATACAAATAGATATATGCACACCCATGCTCACTGCAGCACTGTACATAATAGCAAAAAGATGGAAACAACCTAGGTGCCCATAAACAGATGAATGGATAACCAGATTATGGTACATATACACAATGGAATAATATGCAATATAAAGAACAACGATGAATCTGTGAAACATCTCACAACATGGGTGAATCTGGATGGCATTATGCTGAGTAAAATTAGCCAATCATAAAAGGGGAAATATTGTATGAGACCACTATTATAAGAACTCAAGGTTTAAACACAGAAGAAAGCATTCTTTGATGGTTATAAGGGTGGAGAGAGAAGGGAAGGGGGATTCGCTACCTAGATAGTGGACAAAAAGCATCTTCAGTGAAGGGAAGGACAACACACAATACAGGGGAAGTCAGCACAACTGAGCTAAACCAAACACTTTGAGGGACAGAGTATCTGGGGCTGAGGGTGGGACCTGGAGACCACAGTTTCGGGGGACATCTAGGTCAAGTGGCATAACACAGTTTATTAAGAAAATGTTCTGCATCCCGCTTTGGTGAGTGACATCTGAGGACTTAAAAGCTTGCAAGCTGCCATCTAAGATTCATGAACTGTTCCCAATCCACTTGGAGTAAAGGGAGAATGAAGTACACCAAAGACACAAGGAACATATTAGCCCAAGAGACAAAAGGTCCACATAAACCAGAGACTCCACCAGCCTAAGACCAGAAGAAATAGATGGTGCCCATCTACCACCAATGACTGCCCTGACAGAGGACACAACAGACAGTCCCAGATGGAATAGGAGAAAAGTGTGGAGCAGAGCTCAAATTCATGTAAAAAGACAAGACTTAATTGTATGACAGAAACTGGAAGAATTCCAAAACTATGGCCCCTGGACTCTCTGTAAACTCAGAACTAATAACTTTCCCACAACCCACTCTTTAGACAAAGATTAAACTGGACCATAAAACAAAAGATAATACTCATGAGGAGGGTGCTCCTTAGTTCAATCAGATACAGGAGACCAAATGGGTGACTCCTCTCTAGTGGCGGGATGAGAAGGCAGGAAGGCACAGGAACTGGTTGAGTGAACACTTGAAACCCGAGATAGAAAGGGCAAGTGCACTGCCACATTTTAGGGATTGCAACTAATGTCACATAACAGTATCTGTATAAATTTTTGTATAAGAAATTAGCTCAAGCTTTAAACTTTCACCTACAGCACAATTAAAAAAAGAATTAGAGTCAATTTGGAAATATAAAAGCTCAAATTTACTACGGTTGCTAACCAAATGGTCGGCAGTTTGAATCTGCCAGTTGCTCCTTGGAAACTCTATGGGGGCAGTTCTACTCTGTCCCATAGGGTCGCTATGAGTTGGAATCGACTTGACGGCACTGGGCTGGGTACAGGGGATTTGTTAAACAACTGTTAGACTGTTGGAGCTGGAAGGGACCTTAGATATCTTCTATTCCAACTCCCTCATTTTACAAAGTAGGGCTTGAGAGTTCAGGTATTATATACTAAATAAGGAAGCTGGCAGAAGATGTTGGGAGTGGGGGGTGAAATTTGCATAAACAGGTGATCCAGTGTTCTTTTCTCCACCCTGTGCTGGTATCCTTAGTTCCTCAGAGTAGCAGTAAGAAGACTGCATCCTGGTAGCCTGCCTCTGAAATCTGTCATCTCTCCCGTCTTTCCTCAGTTATTAGTGTGTATTCTTCAGCTTCCCACCACATAAAGTGCCAAGTTCAAACCTCCTTACCATTTCCTACAGACTATTCACATTTCAACTCTTTTGACCTCATTCAAACTTCCTGGTCCACTGCCCTGCCTCTTCCTACTTATGGGTCCCAGTCTCTAGCCCCTCTGAATGAACACACCGTGCTACTTGAGGCCTCAGTGCCTTTGCATATGCAGCTTCCAATGTCTGTAAAAATGCCCTTAGCAAGTCCCCATTCTGCATTCAAGATGCAGCATAGAAATAATTTCCTTTGTAAATACTTTGTGAAGAAGTCCCCCTTATGTCCCCCTTCCTATTATGACTCAATATTTTCAAAAAGAAAGTAAAGTATGTGTTTGGGGACACACAACCAAACATTTAAATTATGGATTTATGATTTATTATAATGGAGACCGTAGTCAAATTATTTCACTAGTCACACTTTCGGTTTATCTGCATATAAATCATGAATCCGTACCAACCCAAACCACTGCTGTCAATATCAACTCACAGCCACCCCACAGGATAGAGTAGAGCTGCCCCATAGAGTTTCTGAGGAGTGGCTGGTGGATTCTAACTGCTGACCTTTTGGTTAGCAGCCAAGCTCTTAACCGCTGCTCCATGAGAGCTCCAAATCATGAACAATAAAATCTAATTATAGGTTATTGTGAAGATATACAAATACACAGCTAAAAGGCCCTGTAAAGTGCCTAACTCAACAAATCTCTTCCTTCATCTTCTTCCTCATCCTCCCTCTTCCCCCATACCGTGTGAGCTTTCTACAAAATCAAAATAAACCAAACCAAACTCGTTGCTGTTAAATCAGTTCTGACTCATGGTGACCCTATGTGTTACAGGATAGGACCAAGCTCCGTAGTGTATTTTTGGCTGTTATCTTTATGGAAGCACATTGCCAGGCCTTTCTTCTGTGGCAACACTGGGTGGGTTTGAAGCGCTAGCTCTTTGATTCATAGCTGAGTGCAAACCATTTGCACAACCCAGGGACCTAAAACCAAGATAGTTCATCCTATTTTCCATATGCGCACATACTGACCTCCTGACTATTAGCAGCTTGGCGAGGGAGGGCATGACTTATTTATCTTTTTTATCCTCAAACCTAGCAAAGTACTATAGGTCTGCAAGAATGTTTATTAATACATCAAATGAACTAGTTTCTTTCTTCCATGTCTCCTTTTACTTTTTGCCAATATGAATGCATACAATTTAACATCAAATAATAAAACCACAAATATAACTGCAAACCACGATTTTATTTTTAGCTTAACATTCTACTGTCCGTTTTGCTTCATAATCCTCTTAATTATTGCTTGTGGTGAGTGCTTATTACTTCATCATGCTGATGTACCATACTTTTATAACCTCTCAAATATTGTCACGTACTCAGGCTGCTTCTTATTTTTTTTGCTATTAAAATGACACTTTAATAAGTACCTTCATGCATACATGCTTCGTTCTTCAAAATATACTTTAGTATTCATTATCAGAACGCATGGATGGGTCAAATAAGGCATGGTCATTCTTCTGACTCGAAATGATTTGCCAAATTGCTTTCAAAAAGATTTGCACGGGTTCACTCTATCACCAATGAGGCATGCTTATGCCAGGCATACCAAAATCTAGTGACGCCCCCTCCACTGCCCCCATTCCTATGTGGAGTCCTCCTACCTCCACCCCAACCATGCAGTTCTTACTGGAAGTCATTTGCTTACTTTAACTCTGTCTCTTTAGTCTGATCTGATTGCTCTAGGGATCAGAAACTAGCCCAATAGTCAACACTGAGAATTTTCAAATTGGAAATGAAATAAGGGGTCAATCTCTTTATTAGGCTAGGAAGTAAAGGTTGTAAAAATGTAAGCCTTTACTGTGGCTTTCCCAGATGCTTGAAACCTGCTATAGTTGGCTTATTCGCCATCATTCAGTTTCAGCTCAAATACCACTTCGCCTGAGACATCTCTGTGCAGTCTCTCTAACGATGTTCTCCCATCACTTTCTAGATACTCTTTATACTACTAAACTATTTTTTTTTTATAGAAAATGTATGGAATTATTTATTACTTAATTACTTATTTCCCCACTCCCTTTCTCCACACTTCCCCTGCCCCTTACCACTCTGTAAGAGGTAGAAGATCAGCTTGATGAGGGCAGGTGGTTTCGGTGTTGTTCACTGCTACATCTCTAAAACCTGGAAAAGTATCCGGTGTAGAGTCTCAAGAATTATTATTGAATGAATATGTGAAACTTTCAGTGTCCTTTCTATAAATTTAAGCTGGGGATGATTCACCAAAAGAAATCTGACTCATATAGACTTAAATAGTACTCAGCTGCTAACCAAAAGGTCGGCAGTTCAAAGCCACCAGCTGCTCCACTGAAGAAAGATGTGACAATCAGATTCTGTAAAGATTTACAGCCTTGGAAACCCTATGGGGCAGTTCGACTGTGTCCCACAGGATTGCTATAAGTCAGAATCGACTCGATGGCAGTGGGTTTTTTGGATTCATAGACTTAAATTGTAGTTTTGCTTAAAGACTATTCCAGCCTCAGTTTCCTTAGCTGTCCATGGTTTACACAGTAATTTCAGGGTATTCAAGAATATAGCTCCTTCCTCCAAAGAGAAACTTGTGGAAATTTCTACAGAAGTAACAAACTCTTGTCATCAAGGCTTCTCACCAGGTTCCACCAGCTATTTGTCATGCTGTTAATTCGCAGCCCAAATTCATATGGAAGGAAGGAGTTTTACAACAAGAGCTCATTGCAGAAATTAAAACTCAAACTGGTTGTCCCTGTTCATTTGCCACACGACATAGGTTTCTGGTGACATTCAGCTAATGAATTTTCTTCATGATTAACTACCCATTATATGTGGCCATTATAACGGAAACACATTTAGTCTGCAGCATACCCCTTACAAGCAAGGTGGTTGTGTAAAGGGTCATTAATACAAGTGAGCTGGGACAGTCTTCTTTTATGAAGTCAGAGAAAAATGGAGCTTGAAAAATATTGCTCACAATCAAACAAATTGCTGAAACAAAGCCATGCTCTGCTAGACTGTAACATCTATTCTTTTTTATTAGGCTAGAAGTTAGAAGTTACATGAAATTAGATAAGTGTACCCAATATAGGCATTCTTTTTTTCATTCTTTCAGATGCATTGGAGGAAAGACAGTCAGAAAGAAAAAAAAATTAACACAAGTGCCCATTTATATATTTATTGAAAATTAATGTCCTTTTGTATTTGCTTGTCAGAAGTCTCTCTAGAATTTACTGTGGGAAGCCTTTTACCATTGCTTACTCTGTAGTGACACCTGGTGGCCTAAATTACTCTAGTTGGAGGAAACTCACATCTACATCTTTCAAGACTACATTTAGTAAAAAAATACCCTTGTTTATTCACTTTTTTTTTTTTTTTTATAATAACTTTTATTAAGCTTCAAGTGAACGTTTACAAATCCAATCAGTCTGTCACATATAAGTTTACATACATCTCACTCCCTAGTCCCACTTACTCTCCCCGTCTTGAGTCAGCCCTTTCAGTCTCTCCTTTCTTGACAATTTTGCCGGCTTCCCTCTCTCTCTATCCTCCCATCCCCCCTCCAGACAAGAGTTGCCAACACAATCTCAAGTGTACACCTGATATAATTAGCTCACTCTTCATCAGCGTCTCTCTCCCACCCGCTGACCAGTCCCTTTCATGTCTCATGAGTTGTCTTCAGGGATGGTTCCTGTCCTGTGTCAACAGAAGGTCTGGAGAGCATGACCGCCGGGATTCCTCCAGTCTCAGTCAGACCATTAAGTTTGGTCTTCTTATGAGAATTTGGGGTCTGCATCCCACTGCTCTCCTGCTCCCTCAGGGGTCCTCTGCTGAGCTCCCTGTCAGGGCAGTCATCGATTGTGGCCGGGCACCAACTAGTTCTTCTGGTCTCAGGATGATGTAGGTCTCTGGTTCATGTGGCCCTTTCTGTCTCTTGGGCTCTTAGTTGTCATGTGGGCTTGGTGTTCTTCATTTTCCTTTGCTCCAGGTGGGTTGAGACCAATTGCTGCATCTTAGATGGCTGCTTGTTAGCATTTAAGACCCCAGACGCCACATTTCAAAGTGGGATGCAGAATGATTTCATAATAGAATTATTTTGCCAATTGACTTAGAAGTCCCCGCAAACCATGTTCCCCAGACCCCCGCGCTTGCTCCGCTGAGCTTTGAAGCATTCATTTTATCCCGGAAACTTCTTTGCTTTTGGTCCAGTCCAATTGAGCTGACCTTCCATGTATTGAGTGTTGTCTTTCCCTTCACCTAAAGCAGTTCTTATCTACTGATTAATCAATAAAAAACCCTCTCCCACCCTCCCTCCCTCCCCCCCTCGTAACCACAAAAGTATGTGTTCTTCTCAGGTTTACTATTTCTCAAGATCTTATAATAGTGGTCTTATACAGTATTTGTCCTTTTGCCTCTGACTCATTTCGCTCAGCATAATGCCTTCCAGGTTCCTCCATGTTATGAAATGTTTCAGAGATTCGTCACTGTTCTTTATCGATGCGTAGTATTCCATTGTGTGAATATACCACAATTTATTTACCCATTCATCCGTTGATGGACACCTTGGTTGCTTCCAACTTTTTGCTATTGTAAACAGAGCTGCAATAAACATGGGTGTGCATATATCTGTTTGTATGAAGGCTCTTGTATCTCTAGGGTATATTCCGAGGAGTGGGATTTCTGGGTTGTATGGTAGTTCTATTTCTAACTGTTTAAGATAACGCCAGATAGATTTCCAAAGTGGTTGTACCATTTTACATTCCCACCAGCAGTGTATGAGAGTTCCAATCTCTCCACAGCCTCTCCAACATTTATTCTTTTGTGTTTTTTGGATTAATGCCAGCCTTGCTGGTGTGAGATGGAATCTCATCGTAGTTTTAATTTGCATTTCTCTAATGGCTAATGATCGAGAGCATTTTCTCATGTATCTGTTGGCTGCCTGAATATCTTCTTTAGAGAAATGTGTGTTCATATCCTTTGCCCACTTCTTGATTGGGTTGTTTGTCTTTTTGTGGTTGAGTTTTGACAGAATCATGTTGATTTTAGAGATCAGGCGCTGGTCGGAGATGTCATAGCTGAAAATTCTTTCCCAATCTGTAGGTGGTCTTTTTACTCTTTTGGTGAAGTCTTTAGATGAGCATAGGTGTTTGATTTTTAGGAGCTCCCAGTTATCGGGTTTCTCTTCATCATTTTTGGTAATGTTTTGTATTCTGTTTATACCTTGTATTAGGGCTCCTAGGGTTGTCCCAATTTTTTCTTCCATGATCTTTATCGTTTTAGTCTTTATGTTTAGGTCTTTGATCCACTTGGAGTTAGTTTTTGTGCATGGTGTGAGGTATGGGTCCTGTTTCATTTTTTTGCAAATGGATATCCAGTTATGCCAGCACCATTTGTTAAAAAGGCTGTCTTTTCCCCAGTTAATTGACACTGGTCCTTTGTCAAATATCAGCTGCTCATACGTGGATGGATCTATGTCTGGGTTCTCAATTCTGTTCCATTGGTCTATGTGTCTGTTGTTGTACCAATACCAGGCTGTTTTGACTACTGTGGCTGTATAATAGGTTCTGAAGTCAGGTAAGGTGAGGCCTCCCACTTTCTTCTTCTTTTTCAGTAGTGCTTTGCTTATCCGGGGCTTCTTTCCCTTCCATATGAAATTGGTGATTTGTTTCTCTATCCCCTTAAAATATGACATTGGAATTTGGATCGGAAGTGCGTTAAATGTATAGATGGCTTTTGGTAGAATAGACATTTTTACTATGTTAAGTCTTCCTATCCATGAGCAAGGTATGTTTTTCCACTTAAGTATGTCCTTTTGAATTTCTTGTAGTAGAGCTTTGTAGTTTTCCTTGTATAGGTCTTTTACATCCTTGGTAAGATTTATTCCTAAGTATCTTATCTTCTTGGGGGCTACTGTGAATGGTATTGATTTGGTTATTTCCTCTTCGGTGTTCTTTTTGTTGATGTAGAGGAATCCAAGTGATTTTTGTATGTTTATTTTATAACCTGAGACTCTGCCAAACTCTTCTATTAGTTTCAGTAGTTTTCTGGAGGATTCCTTAGGGTTTTCTGTGTATATAATCATGTCATCTGCAAATAGTGATAACTTTACTTCTTCCTTGCCAATCCGGATACCTTTTATTTCTTTATCTAGCCTGATTGCCCTGGCTAGGACTTCCAACACGATGTTGAATAAGAGCGGTGATAAAGGGCATCCTTGTCTGGTTCCCGTTCTCAAGGGAAATGCTTTCAGGTTCTCTCCATTTAGAGTGATATTGGCTGTTGGCTTTGCATAGATGCCCTTTATTATGTTGAGGAATTTTCCTTCAATTCCTATTTTGGTAAGAGTTTTTATCATGAATGGGTGTTGGACTTTGTCAAATGCCTTTTCTGCATCAATTGATAAGATCATGTGGTTTTTGTCTTTTGTTTTATTTATGTGATGGATTACATTAATGGTTTTTCTGATATTAAACCAGCCTTGCATACCTGGTATAAATCCCACTTGATCAGGGTGAATTATTTTTTTGATGTGTCGTTGGATTCTATTGGCTAGAATTTTGTTGAGGATTTTTGCATCAATGTTCATGAGGGATATAGGTCTATAATTTTCTTTTTTTTGTAATGTCTTTACCTGGTTTTGGTATCAGGGAGATGGTGGCTTCATAGAATGAGTTGGGTAGTATTCCGTCATTTTCTATGCTTTGGAATACCTTTAGTAGTAGTGGTGTTAACTCTTCTCTGAAAATTTGGTAGAACTCTGCAGTGAAGCCGTCCGGGCCAGGACTTTTTTTTGTTGGGAGTTTTTTGATTACCGTTTCAATCTCTTTTTTTGTTATGGGTCTATTTAGTTGTTCTACTTCTGAATGTGTTAGTTTAGGTAGGTAGTGTTTTTCCAGGAATTCATCCATTTCTTCTAGGTTTTCAAATTTGTTAGAGTACAATTTTTCATAATAATCTGAAATGATTCTTTTAATTTCATTTGGTTCTGTTGTGATGTGGTCCTTCTCATTTCTTATTCGGGTTATTTGTTTCCTTTCCTGTATTTCTTTAGTCAGTCTAGCCAATGGTTTATCAATTTTGTTAATTTTTTCAAAGAACCAGCTTTTGGCTTTGTTAATTCTTTCGATTGTTTTTCTGTTCTCTAATTCATTTAGTTCAGCTCTAATTTTTATTATTTGTTTTCTTCTGGTGCCTGATGGATTCTTTTGTTGCTCACTTTCTATTTGTTCAAGTTGTAGGGACAGTTCTCTGATTTTGGCTCTTTCTTCTTTTTGTATGTGTGCATTTATTGATATAAATTGACCTCTGAGCACTGCTTTTGCTGTGTCCCAGAGGTTTTGATAGGAAGTATTTTCATTCTCGTTGCTTTCTATGAATTTCCTTATTCCCTCCTTGATGTCTTCTATAACCCAGTCTTTTTTCAGGAGGATATTGTTCATTTTCCAAGTATTTGATTTCTTTTCCCTCGTTTTTCTGTTATTGATCTCTAGTTTTATTGCCTTGTGGTCTGAGAAGATGCTTTGTAATATTTCGATGTTTTGGACTCTGCAAAGGTTTGTTTTATGACCTAATATGTGGTCTATTCTAGAGAATGTTCCATGTGCGCCAGAAAAAAAAGTATATTTTGCAGCAGTTGGGTGGAGAGTTCTGTATAAGTCAATGAGGTCAAGTTGGTTGATTGTTGTAATTAGATCTTCCGTGTCTCTGTTGAGCTTCTTACTGGATGTCCTGTCCTTCTCCGAAAGTGGTGTGTTGAAGTCTCCTACTATAATTGTGGAGGTATCTATCTCGCTTTTCAGTTCTGTTAAAATTTGATTTATATATCTTGCAGCCCTGTCATTGGGTGCGTAAATATTTAATATGGTTATGTCTTCCTGATCAATTGTCCCTTTTATCATTATATAGTGTCCTTCTTTATCCTTTGTGGTGGATTTAAGTCTAAAGTCTATTTTGTCAGAGATTAATATTGCTACTCCTCTTCTTTTTTGCTTATTGTTTGCTTGATATACTTTTTTCCATCCTTTGAGTTTTAGTTTGTTTGTGTCTCTAAGTCTAAGGTGTGTCTCTTGTAGGCAGCATATAGATGGATCGTGTTTCTTTATCCAGTCTGTGACTCTCTGTCTCTTTATTGGTGCATTTAGTCCATTTACATTCAGGGTAATTATAGATAAATAAGTTTTTAGTGCTGTCATTTTGATGCCTTTTTATGTGTGTTGTTGACAATTTCATTTTTCCACATACTTTTTTGTGCTGAGGCGTTTTTCTTAGTAAATTGTGAGATCCTCACTTTCATAGTGTTTGACTTTATGTTAGTTGAGTCGTTACGTTTTTCTTGGTTTTTGTCTTGAGTTATAGAGTTGTTATACCTTTTTGTGGTTACCTCATTATATACCCCTATTTTTCTAAGTAAAAACCTAACTTGTATTGTTCTATATCGCCTTGTATCACTCTCCATACGGCAGTTCAATGCCTCCTGTATTTAGTCCCTCTTTTTGATTATTGTGATCTTTTACCTATTGACTTCCATGATTCCCTGTTATGTGTATTTTTTTTTTTTAATTAATCTTAATTTGTTTGTTTTTGTGATTTCCCTATTTGAGTTGATATCAGGACGTTCTGTTTTGTGACCTTGTGTTGTGCTGATATCTGATATTATTGGTTCTCTGACCAAACAATATCCTTTAGTATTTCTTGTAGCTTTGGTTTGGTTTTTGCAAATTCTCTAAACTTGTGTTTGTCTGTAAATATCTTAATTTCGCCTTCATATTTCAGAGAGAGTTTTGCTGGATATATGATCCTTGGTTGGCAGTTTTTCTCCTTCAGTGTTCTGTATATGTGGTCCCATTCCCTTCTTGCCTGCATGGTTTCTGCTGAGTAGTCAGAACATATTCTTACTGATTCTCCCTTGAAGGAAACCTTTCTTTTCTCCCTGGCTGCTTTTAAAATTTTCTGTTTATCTTTGGTTTTGGTGAGTTTGATGATAATATGTCTTGGTGTTTTTCTTTTTGTATCAATCTTAAATGGGGTTCGATGAGCATCTTGGATAGATATCCTTTCGTCTTTCATGATGTCAGGGAAGTTTTCTGTCAGAAGTTCTTCAACTATTTTCTCTGTGTTTTCTGTCCCCCCTCCCTGTTCTGGGACTCCAATCACCCGCAGGTTATCCTTCTTGATAGAGTCCCACATAATTCTTAGGGTTTCTTCATTTTTTTTAATTCTTTTATCTGATTTTTTTTCAGCTCTGTTGGTGTTGATTCCCTGGTCCTCCAGATGTCCCAGTCTGCATTCTAATTGCTCGAGTCTGCTCCTCTGACTTCCTAGTGTGTTGTCTAATTCTGTTATTTTATTGTTAATCTTTTGGATTTCTACATGTTGTCTCTCTATGGATTCTTGCAACTTATTAATTTTTCCAGTATGTTCTTGAATAATCTTTTTGAGTTCTTCAACAGTTTTATCAGTGTGTTCCTTGGCTTTTTTCTGCAGATATCCTAATTTCATTTGTGATATCATTAAGCATTCTGTAAATTAGTTTTTTATATTCTGTATCTGATAATTCCAAAATTGTATCTTCATTTGGGAAAGATTTTGATTCTTTTGTTTGGGGGGTTGGAGAAGCTGTCACGGTCTGCTTCTTTAAGTGGTTTGATATGGATTGTTGTCTCCGAGCCATCACTGGGAAACTAGTTTTTCCAGAAAATCCGCTAAAAAAAACAGCAGTCAGATCCCTATCAGAGTTCTCCCTCTGGCTCAGGCTATTCAGATGTTAATGAAGCCGCCTGCGTGCAGTCCAAATCCCTGCGGGACGGTTCCCCGGCTCGGATGCTGCTCTTTCTGCTCCAAGATCAGTCACTGCCTCCCGGGGACTTCTCCTAACGGCTGCGTCCCACGCCGCCCGTGGAACCGGCTAGTCCCCCTCCCGGGGTTAGTTCAGGGGGGTGGAGCAGGTCTCTGTGCTTGTGCCGTACCTGACTGGTACGCTGGCTCCAGGCTCTGGAAACAATCGCTGCTTCCCCGTATTAGTTCGTTCTCCGTCTCTAAATCTGTGTTTGTTGTTCAGGGTTCGTAGATTGTTATGTATGTGATCGATTCACTTGTTTTTCCGTGTCTTTGTTGTAAGAGGGATCCGAGGTAGCGTCTGCCTAGTCCGCCATCTTGGCTCCGCCCTGTTTATTCACTTTTAAGAGTGAGTTAACCCTTTATTGGATTCCAAAGGCAAGCATCTATATGTGAAGGGAGAGGGCAAGGAGGGACAGCAAACTCAATTTATAAAGACTATAATAATGTCTTAGTCTGGGATTAAAGTGAAATCTAACTTTGTGTATAATGCGTTTCCATTTAAAATTATTTGTTTTTCACAATGTTTTGAGACTATGAAATAAATTAAGTTAGTAAAATATTTATTGAATGTTTCTTCATCAAACACTATGGATACATTGCCTCTTTGAATTATCGCTAATTCATTCAATAAATATTTCATTGAACACTTACTATGGGCAATGTTATCATAACGATCTACCTATATATAGATTTTTATCATCCCAATCTTATCAACAAATGGATATATGTTCTTGCAGTGGCTCCAAGATTTTCAGTGTTCCAAAAACATTTTAAACTTCTCAAGCATGCATTCACATTTTTGTAACCTTCAGTACATCAAGTATACTTTTGGGTATTTAGCAATTATTCAAAATGTACTTGATGATTTAATGCCTATGGATTACTGTTATACTGTCTATTTCTCATATATTAGTTGGTCATTAATAGGATAATGAGGCAATACATTCATCCACTGTTCCCAGTTTCAATAAATTGTATCCTTCTCATGTAGTTATATAAATCAAGAACCTAGAAGATATTCTTGATCCTTTCCATATCCCACAACTTTTATACCCAATTCATTACCAATTCTTGTTGATTTTACTCCCTGAACAGATTTCAAACCTGTTAAAAAATCTCTGTTTCACCATAACCCTTGTGCCAATTGCCATTTCTTCTCACAGGACTACTACAGTAGTCATCTAACTGATCTCGCATATACTTTATCCTTTTTCCAATCTTTTCTACACTACAACCAGAAGGATGTTTTCTAAACAAAATCTTATTAGGTCATTTGACTGTTTAAAACCCTCCACTGTATTCCCATTGCTCTTTGGACAAGAAAAAGTCTTTAACCATTCATGGTCTTATCGAAACTCACACCTTTGGGTTCAACACTTGCATTTTTTGAAGTTCTTTTAAAGAAGTCATAACCTTTCAAGCCTCACAAGCTTTGCTGTATGCTGGTTTTCTTCCTGGAGTACTTTCTGGAGAAAGGGGAGGAAGGTGGTGAGGGAACATTAATAGCGACCAGAAATTCTACCTGAGAAGCAGAGTGTATGAAGAGGGAGGTTTAATAAACACGCGAGTTACCATTCTACACACACACACATATCCCATGAAGGCTTAAAAACCATGAATGATTTGATAAACATCAACTCTGGAAGAGAGGATTTGCTATGGAAGAACAGATGTTGCCCTTGCAAAGCTAGAGCATTTGAAGAGAATGAAAACCAGTCTAAGGAGAAAATCCTGTAGATGCCCACTAATGAAGGGGTAAGGGAGGTTTCCAAGCCAAAGGTAGGTGATAAGGGAACAGCCCATACCCTTGGATTTGAATGATAAGGTCAGGGACCTGAATCAGGGGAACCTCCTGCCTGATTTCTAATACCTTATACTTGCCTAGATATTTGCAGAGAAAAGTACTAAATTATGTAAAATTTAGATTTTTTTCCTTGGAGATTTTCTGTTTGCCTTGTCTTCTGCATTGTGTGATTAAAAAAAAAATAAAAGGCATTATTCTAAAGATAGATACAATTTGATTATTTGGAAATATATATATGCAGTTCAGATCCACCAGGTGCTCCTTGGAAACTCTATGGGGCAATTCTACTCTGTCCTATAGGGTCACTATGAGTCGGAATCGACTCAACAGCAGTGGGTTTGGTTTTGGTTTTTTTGTGTAGAAAAGGAATGAAAGGGTAATATTCAGGATATATCTTTAAAAACTGTTGAGTACTAAGAACCACACATATTTGGGATAAATATAATTATGTGTGACTCTACTTCCTTCTTCCCACCCTCCATTTCTCAGGGATTGGTCCTGGTGTTCTCAACGGTATGTTATAAAAGGAGAAATGGAGAAAAACCTGGGCAACCTCAAAGATAAACCGGCAAGAGAGGGAAATATTGCATGCCAACGTGGCAATCAACAAACAGCTGTGATTTTTAATTAGCGGCATGGCAAAAACACATGTTCAAACTCCATCCCTCAATAAGTGAAATAGTCCCCTAGGGTGTGTGTACACTTTGAAGGACTTCTTAGTGACTTTAGCAAGTATCCTTATTTAACAAACCAAAAGTATAAGACAGAAGTAGTCAGTCTTCAGGAAAACATTTCCCTACCAGTTTATTCAGTACTTTTCAAACACATTTCAGATTTTTCCCTTTTTCCATATTTATTCTTAATTTTTCCTCAGTCTCAGTTGCAGGGCTTCCAACTGGTTCTTCCTGGTTCAATCACAGCCAAGGGAGTGACACCAGAACAGACCTGAATTTTTAAAATTTGGGTGAACCAGAACCTAACTGGAATAGGAAAAATTATGGGTTGAAGCCCTGCTAGAAACATAATCTCTCTCTTAGAAAACAAGGGCAGCATATGCGTTGCATAGCAACCAAATCTCTTGCCTGCTGGGTGTTGTGTAGTCCGAAACAGTGGTGCCCAGTTCAAAATAGCAGTTGACTGTGCCACTTTGAATATGTGCTGCTGTCCTCAGTCTTGGCAATAATCCAATCTCAAGCATCAGTCTCTGAAAGGGCTCACTATGCCTCTTCCTAGTCTCCTTTTCCAGGGCTTCAATCTGCAATTTTTCCCATTGCAGTTATAGTTCCAGAGGACCCAAATTTGAAAAATCAGGATCTGTTCTGTTCTGGTTTTGCTTCGTCATCCATGACTGAACCAGCTTTAATTGTTGGAAGCCCTGCTCAGTACCCCATCTGTTTTCCTGTTACCAGGGCTTTAAAGCTTCCTTCCCTGTATAGTTTTTCTGTATTCCTCAATCAAAAAGAATCTCAACCTTCCTTCATGTTACCATGGATCTTTGCTTTTGCGTTCTTTCTAATGATCATTTCACTCTACCTTACAATACTGACTTAAGTGTATGCCATTAGATTGTATGCTCTTTGAAGGCAAAGAACTTATTCAGGTCTATAACCCACCAGGCCCCTTGCACAGTATTTTGGGCACACAAGTGCTCAATTCATGTTATTTGAAAGAAGAAAGAATAAATAAATGGGTGAGCGCATTTTCTGAATTTCAAATTTATATTAAAAGAAAATATAGCATAGTGATGAGGATGTTAGATTCTGGAATCAGAATTGCCTGCAGCTTTTTGCCAGTTTGGCCATTTATTTTCTTACCTTTATTTATTTTCTTACCTGTAGAATAGGGATTATAATAATCCCTACCTTATATGGCTGTTGTAAATATTAAACGTAAGTACAGTAAAATGCTTAAATTGGTACTCAGCAAGCAGAAAGCACAACGGTAAATGTTGGCTACACTGACTGGACCACCAGTCTACCAAGACACCACCCTCTGTCATCAGAACTATCAGGAAGTGTTTATTGTGTCTCTCCTTTTCCTCAGTTCAAATTACATTATAATAAAGTAAAACCTCTTATTGAACTGACGCAGTCTCTTCTTAAAGACTCCAAGCAAGCACTTTCTAGAGATGCATTAATCTTAATAAACTGTGTGAAACATTATAATTAATATTTATTAAGCACCCAGTATGCAATATACAGCATACAAAAGACCAGAAGGGAGCATGAATCTAGAAAAGACAAGTCTAATATTTCCTCCAGCTGCGGTCACATTTTATCAAACATTCCAAAGAGACTACTGTGACCATTTTCAGAAACCATTCAGCTTCTGTGACCAAGAGCAGACTCACATGTCCCACATAAAGTAATTTCATAGGAGATTAAATGTAGTAGAAAAAAAGTTGTATAAGATGCCCCTGGGCTTGGGAAAGTTCTTCAACCACTCTGGACTCTGGTTATTTCTCCTTTAGATCTGTGATTATAATACTTGCATTGGTAGGTTTAGTGCATATTAAATATACTGTAGTTGTTATTTTTTCAGACCGTTGAAAAAGATTTGGAAATATATTCATGTTTCTAAGTTCTAAAGTTCTGGGAACTTGTCCTAGGCTACCAGAATTACTTAAATATTTGTATGGAGAATTTAAGTTGCTCAGAACCACAAAATTTCATATTGATCATAGGAATGGTTGGCAGCCACACAAAAACTGACTTCAAAGCCCTTTGAATTACTAACATAGAGTCTGGTTATACGGTGAGGCTGATGTATCGCCCATCCATAATAAACGACCTACAGCGTAAAAAAGAATAATCACCCCTGCAGTCATTGGCTTTGTAAGGTGACTCATCTCTCTGCTTGAGAGATTTCTTTACCAATGCGTATTTAGAGAAGTGAGAACTGTAAAGAAGATGAAAGCACATCAAACATTTATTTCATGAGTTTCATTTTCTAAGGAATAGCAGGCGTGTCATACGATTTCCCACAGGGAAAAGACCCCTCTAATGCCTCTTCTGGCACTCACGGAGATGGACAGCGTGAAGTATGTAATGTGGGATGGACAGCCATAGATAAATAAATTTAGAGACATTGTGGCTAGGTAGTACATTTCTTACAAGACTAAACGTCCCAAAACAGCCAAATTATGATGAGCAAAACAAAAGAGAAAAACCATATGGGGACAGTATTAAAAACTGACATAAACTCTATCTACAATATCCTTAAATCATACTACAGGTAGTCCCCAGATTATGAATGAGTTCTGTTCCTAAATCTGTCTTTAAATCGAATTTGTCAGAATGGTTAGGTATGGTTCATATGTAACATCGGTTAGTCAAATGCTTGTCTCTATATAGTATACTTTCCCATGCATACAAAACATTAAACACTTGCAGATACACTAAAACATCTTTAACATAATAGCGGTAATAACAATAATAAAAACGTTCTGATGCAGGTTGAAATGTAGTGTCCATTTGTTATTATGAGCCATTGTATGTACCTTGAATTTTTAACATACAGTATAATAGGCTTTATGGGGGTTGGTTCCTAACTATGGGTTGTACATAAGTCAGACACTCATAACCCAGGGACTGCTTGATGCTTGTGTTGAAAATCCCATCAATGATTATCCCATCTGTGAGGCTGTATCTTCTCTCTCTGTCCTCTACCATCTCCCATCACTGATACACACACACACACACACACACATTCATAATACTCAGAAACAGGATTTAGCACACTGCTGTACAGTTTGCTCGTTTGTTTATCTATTTCTTTTATTAAATCTGCTCAATACCATACATCTAAAAAACATAATTTCTGTAAAAGTAACTGAAGTGTAAACTGCTTTGTAATTATTACTTAACAAAGAAAATATACATTGCACAAATATAGTGCAATGATCTTCAAACACATACTACCTGTAGATTCCCTTCAAAGAATAATTTTCGTAGGCAACACTCCCTAAACATTTTAATCACTTATCAGATATTGTTCTAATTGCTTTTGATGTACCAGTTTATTGCACCATCAGAATTCTATGAGGCTGGACTATTAACAGCTTTTTTGTTTTTTTTACAGATGAAGAAACTGAGGCTCAGAGAGATAAAATAACTTCCCCAGAGTTAAATAACTAGTGAATACTGAGGCTAGGACATACCGAGTCTGTTTTCTAGAACCTTCACTGCTAACACTAACCAACATATAAAAGAGATGAAAGTAGATATTCTCTGGTAAATTTATTCATTCAAAAACATTTATTTAATAGCTACTTTTTTTTTTTTTTATGAGTCACGTAGTGGAGCTCTGGTGGCACAGTGGTTAAGAGTTCCGCTGCTAACCAAAAGATCGACATTTTGAATCCAGCAGCCACTCCTTGGAAACTCTATGGGGCAGTTTTACTCTGTCCTACAGAGTCCTTATAGTTGGAATTAACTCAGCAGAGATGGGTTTTTTGGTTATGAGTCATGCTGTGTATTAATCACTAGAAGTAGACCAACGAATATGTTCTTGTTCTTATAGAACTTGCATTATAATGGGGATACAGACAATAAACTAACAATAAATCAAGTAAAAGCAAATACATAGTAACTATGAAAATCATCTCTGGGTTCCTTTCCTCCCAGAAGTGCTTTCCCGATGTGATGGTTAAGATTGTGTGTCAACTTGACGGGGTCATGATTTTCAGTGTTTATATGTGATCACCCCCATGATGGGATCTGCTGTGAGTAGCCAATCAGTTGAAAGGGAGTTTCCTTGGGTGCGTGGCCTGCATTCAAATATAAGTGGATATTCTGGCTTTCATCTGCTCTGGATCCTGCAACTGCCTCTTGTTCGTCTGACCTCTAGGTCTTGGGACTTGAGCTAGGAGTTTATCTGCTAGTCTTCAGATCAGTCAAACTTCACAGCCTGTGAGCAAGAGCCCTGCTCTCCAACCCACTGATCTTCAGTTCGCCAGCCTCTGCAGCTACGTGAATCAGGAGAAGCCTTGTGGTCTTGCCTGCAGATCTTGGGATTCATCGATCTTCAAAGCCTGTGAACAGGAGCTCTGCTCTCCAACCTGCTGATCTTGGGTTTGCCAGCCCTTGGCTACGTGAATCAGGAAAAGCCTCTATTCTGATCCATGGGCTTGGGATGTTCCAGCCTCTGCAATCACATGAGCCATTTCCTTGTTATAAATCTCTCTATATATATATGTATATGCTTTACTGGCTTTGCTTCTCTAGAGGACCCAGTCTAAGACACCCTATACTCCAGTGATCCCCAGTGTTACATGCAGCCCCACCACTCACAAAGTTGTTCAGGCCAAAACATGGGAATAATTGAAATCTAAATGCAACAAAAAATTCTGTCATATAAATATCTGGCACATCAATAATGCCTTTATACATATGACTTTTATCCAAACTGATTAAATATGTAAACTATGAACTTTTAAATACTATCCTATTTTCAATATTATCCTATTTTCAGTTTTCAGAATAAATATATTAATATTAATACCTTAAAAACTCTTGATTCAAAGCCATACTTAATTAGGTAAACAGTCTCCTAGTCTATCATACTGCTTCTGACTCACCCTTCTTCCATTCAGTCTCTACTTTATAGCCAGAGAGGTATTTTCAAAGTCAGAAGTCTGACTATGTCCCTTCCTTGCTAAAACTCTGTGGTGACTATGCTTGACCCAGATAAAGTTTGTACTCTTTCACAAAGCCTATCAGATCCTTTGTTCCTGGCTCATATTTATCTTGTCAGTCTTAACTCTATCTCACAGTCCTCACTGCCCCCTCCCCCCAAAAAAGTCATTGTGTGCTCTAGCCATATCCAGGCATATAAATCTTATTTTAGTTTCCCTTTTATCATATACCCTCTAAACCTTGTGAATATTGCTTATTCTATGCCTCTATTTGTAAATCCTTCCGCTATCATCTCCCCTTTAATTATTTGGTGTCCATCAGGGTTAAGGTTTGGCTTAAATGTCAGCTAGCCCAACCTATCTTTCCTGACCAACTACACACCCTTTCTTCCTGCAACACTAGGTAGCTGTCCTTCCTCTGGCTTCCATCACACCCTGTTCTTTCCTGTATCACAGTCCTTACCAAAGCTTATTTTGACTTCCTGTTTACTTGTCCATACACCTCATTAAACTTTAGAATCTTGGAGGTCTTGTAATACCTTATTCATCACAGTATCTCCTGGCACATATTAGGTATTAAGTACATATTTGTTGAATGGATGGATGTATATTATTAGCATATATACATCTGCAAAAAATGGATTTTTTTTTTTTTTTTAACAGGTGTGTAGACTCTGCAAAAAATATAAAGAGCAATCTGGGATTTTAGAAAAAATAAGTTTCATGCTGTTATCAAGAATTTTATGTGAGCAAGAATCTCAAGCCCAAGGTGATTCTAAGCCTTAGACTGAGAGAATGGGGTTCTACTCAGTGAGCAAGATATTTGTGATATATTAGACCTTAGGAGGCATATTTGGTATAATAAGCCTTAATCAGTTTTTAAAGTAAAAACTTTCTGCCCCTCAGAAAAGCTGACAAGGTAGATGCTGGCTTTATTTATAACAAATAAAGGAGAAAAGTCTGAAGTGCAAGAAAGGAGAAAAAGATTATATATCTGAATTGTGCATATGAATGTGGACATGCCATTTCTCCTCTTCCACCTCTTTCAACCACAAAGGAGAAAGTCAGTTTTTTCTCTAGGGTCCCAGAAGACTGGTTTCTGCTTTACAAGTCTAAAAGCCAGCCCTCATCTTCTAATACTTCCTATTGCAAAATCTCCCTAAAGCTTTTGCCATCTTACCTTTTGATGCATCATCTACACTACCAAAAATTACATTTCTAAAATAAAAAAAAAATCATATCATCAAATTGTTTATGTATTCTAACTAGTCCCCTAGCCCTCCTTGATGCTACAGCTCTGGGTAGGGATCCACGCCTCATCGGTCAAATAACTCACCCCTCCCCGTCAGTAACTCAGGCCAGGTCAATGACTATTAGCTCAGACTTTCGCCAGAATTATTAAAAAAGAGTTGCACTTTACCCTTGGTTATTATCAAACTGGTATAACACTCAAAGGGCAGGTTTGTGTATGTGGTAACAGTTGGATCGAAAAGGAAGACGGCACAAAGGAGATCAAGGCAAAGAGATGGGAAGAAAGAAAGATCTACTGATGCCACTGTTTGAGATTACGGGTCCAGTCAAGTCTTGAGCTAGTACCACCTCATGGTTTTCAGTTACTGTAAGTTGTTTTAGCTTTACTTAAAGTGTCCTAGTGTATTAAGTTTACGTTTTCAGAGGAATCTGCTAATGTCTGTGTGAGGTTCCTATTTAACAATGGGGAAAATTCCACCTCTCTTAAGGTTGTTGTTGAAATAATGTACAAAAAATTCAATAGCATAGTATGTTGGCTTGCACTGGGTTTCAATAAATGATACCTTCTTTCCTTTCTTATCTGTATATATATATATATATATAAATCTGATAGTCCCACTGTCTCTTTCCTCTGGTAAATCAAGTTACTTTCTCCACTATGAAATAAGTAAATTTACAAGGCACGATGTTTTATTAAGCTGTAGACTGAAAAGTTTATTTATGTGAACAAGAAAGGAATTCAGGCACTAGAGGTGTGCTTGGGTCTACATTCTAGTAATCCTGACAGCTTATATTTTTAAATATTTTTTATATTTACTATCTCATTTAATTCTCATAATAATCCCTTAAGGAATTTCTTTCATTATGCTTATTTTTAGGTGACAAAACTATATTAGTTTCTTGTCTTTTTCCAGCTTCAAGTGGCTGCCTACACTCCTTGGATTGTGGCACAAGCATCAGTCTGACTTCTGCTTTTATCGTCACATTTCATTCTCTGACTCTGGCCCTCCTACCTTATTTATTTATTTTTACTATATTCAGATATAGGTATATACTTTTTTTTAATTTATTTATTGTGCTTTAGGTGAAAGTTTACAAATCAGGTCAGTCTCTCATACAAAAAGCCATACACACCCCACCGTGCACTCCCAGCTGTTCTCCCCTTAATGAGACAGCACACTCCTCCTCTCCACCCAGTATCTCCCGTGTCCATTCAATCAGCTCCTGTGCTTCTCTTCCTTCTCATCTCGCCACCAGACAGGAGTCGCCCACATAGTCTCATGTGTCTACTTGAGCCACAAAGTTCACTCCTCACCGGCATTATTGTCTATTTTATAGTCCAGGCCAATCCCTGTCTGTAGAGTTGGTGTAGGGAATGGTTCCAATCTTGGGCTATCAAAGGGTCCAGGGACCATGACCATCAGGGTCCGTCCAGTCTCTGTCAGACCATTAAGTCTGGACTTTTTATGAGAATTTAAGATCTGCATCCCACTGTTCTCCTGCTCCATCAGGGATTCTTTGTTGTGTTCCCTGTCTGGGCTGTGATCAGTGGTAGCCAGGCACCCTTCTAGTTTTTCAGGTCTCAGGCTGATGTAGTCTCTGATTTATGTGGCCTTTTCTGTCTCTTGGGCTCATATTTACCTTGTGTTTTGGTCTTCATTCTCCTTTGTTCCAGGTGGGTTGAGGCCAATTAATACATCTTAGATGGCCACTTGCTAGCGTTTAAGACCCCAGACACCTCTCACCAAAGTGGAATGTAGACCGTTTTCTTAATATATTTTGTCATGGCAATTGACCTAGCTGTTCCCTGAAACCATGGTCCCCAGACCCCATCCCTGCTACTCTGGCCTTCGAAGCTTTTGGTTGTATTGAGGAAATTTCTTATGCTTTTGGTTTAGTCCAGTTGTACTGACTATCCCTGTTATGTGTTGCCCTTCCCTTCACCTAAAAAAATTTTTGTCTACTATCTAAATCTAGTTAGTGAATATCCCTCTCCCTCCCTTCCCACCCTCATAACCATCAAAGAATATTTTCTTCTGTGTTTAAACTTTATCTGGAGTTCTTATGATAGTGGTCTCATACAATATTTGTCCTTTTGCAATTGACTAACTTCACTCGGCATAATGCGTGCCAGATTCCTCCATGTTGTGAACTGTTTCACAGATTCATTGTTGTTCTTTATCGATGTGCAGCATTCCATCATGTGAATATACCGTAATGTATTTATTCATTCATCTGTTGATGGGCACCTCGGTTGCTTCCAATTTTTGCTATTGCAAACAGTGCCGCAATGAACATGGGTGTGCGTGTATCTGTTCATGTGAAGGCTCTTATTTCTTTAGGGTATATTCCAAGGTGTGGAATTCCTGGGTCATATGATAGTTCTATTTCTACCTTTTTAAGGACGTGCCAAATTGATTTCCAAAGTGGCTACAATTTTACATTCCCACCAGCAGTGTATAAGTATTCCAGTCTCTCCACAACCTCTCCAACACTAATTATTTTGTGTTTTTTGGATTAATGCCATCCTTGTTGGCTGCCTTACTTTTATATGGACTTTTGTGGTTATACTGGACCCACCTGGATAATCCAGGACACTCTCCCCATCACAAAACCCTTAACTTAATCACACTGACTAAATCATTTTTTTTTAGAATGTACGAAAACATTCACAAATTCTGAGGATTAGGATATGGACATCTTTGAGGCCCCATTATTCAGCCTGCTTCCATAAAGATTTACAGACTTGGAAACCTAATGGGGCAGTTCTGCTCTGTCCTATAGTGTCACTATGATTCGGAATTGACTTGACAGCAATAGATTTGGTTATTTTGCTTACCAGATAAATTATTCATTATAGAAATGAAAAGACATGCTCTGTGACACACACGTGGTCACTATCAACGCTAACGTTCACATCCAGCCAGGGATGTCTAATTCCAAAGTGCACACTCTTATCCACTGTGCCTGTGACGTGAAGACACTGCTTATGGCATACTCTATGATGCTATAACAATATAGAAAACTTCATGTGGATTTACTCTGGCTTAAATCTCAAGAATAGTTCATTTGGTCCTGTCAGAAGACTTTTTCCTAGCCATAACCTGCAAAAAAGCGAGTCTATCGTTAGGAAGATACATCTGTGCACTTCCTGCAGGCATTCAGAAAGATGTCCATGTTGTTATGATTTACATTATATACAAATCTTGGCACCCAGTTAGTATCCTGTTGGCAAACTGACTTTACTACATACATCATTCTTATCTTAAATGTTTGTGAAACTCAGTCAACAAGCATTTAAGAGTGCCTAAAAAAAGCATTTCACATAAGTCAACATGCTATAAGTCAGTAAGGTAATCATTCAAATGTCATCAATAAAAGTGGCATTCCTCAAATGAAAGTTTCCAGGAACATGTGAAGACTGTGAAAGCACAAAAACCAATGTGACCACATGAGCAAATTATCCTTGAGGACCTGGAGACATAGAAGCAGTCCAAATGTCTCTATCAATAATATACATATACATATACATATACATATACATATACATATACATATACATATACATATACATATACATATACATATACATATACATATACATATACATATACATATACATATACATATACATATACATATACATATACATATACATATACATATACATATACATATACATATACATATACATATACATATACATATACATATACATATACATATACATATGTGTGTGTGTGTGCACGCATGCTTAGATGTAACAAACATCCAACATAGTGATATGAACACAGTGAGTAATTATCAACAAAAATCACTTGCTGAATTAGCGCCTACCATGAGTTGACCCTAAATCACAAAAATTAACCTCTAATACTGAGGACCACTTAGTCTTGAGACACAGTTCAAGATGTTGAATTATTTCCAGCTCCCTTAATGTATTATACTCTTTTATTTAAAAGCCATTTCACATGGTGTTCCATCTGATTGAATGTTCTTTTACCCCTTTACCAAGCTAACTCAGACCAATATCTCAAGTATCACCTTCTCCAAGGCATAGTCTCTCATTCTCATACAATGGATTTGATGTCTCATTTGGAACTCTACGGTGACACAAATTTTCATTCAAATTATCTGTGTATTGATCTGTCTTGCTTCTGTACAATAGTCTCAATAAAGACAAGACTGTATTTTTTCTACTGTCCCCAGTTCCTAGTTTGGATCTGACTCATAATAGGAAGAAAGTTCTATGGGAGTTATAAGATAAAAGGCATAATATTACATTTGAAAAATTATTTTTCCATAATGCTGGAAATATCAGTGCAGTACAAGTACTACACAGAACCAAAGTCCTTTCTTCCCAGTTGAAGAACCTCTCACACTGTTATTGAGATTAGTTCAGAATGGGAGATGAATGTCTGCTTAAATGGAAGCATATTGATAGTAAGTACAATTCTTCACAAATAATAATGAAAGCAACAGTTATGTAATGACAATGTTGAATTTTACTTGAACCCTATGGCCCTGGGAAACAGTGATGATTAAAAAAATTCCCTCAGCCTTTAAGTTCAGGAAAATGTCTTACTGCAAGTAACTACCCTCCCTATCTGGCTTAGATAAGACTTAGGTAAGACATAACTAGGTCCAAACCAAAAGCCAAACCCATTGCCATCTAGTATTTTATATTTATTAAATATAAAATCAAGTAGATTCCCACTTACAGTGACCTTATAGGACAGAGTAGAACTGCTTCATAGGATCTCCAAGGCTGTAATTTTTATAAAGTAGACTGCCACATCTTTCTCCCATGGAGTAACTTGGCTGAACTTTCGGTTAGCAGCCAAGCACTTATCCACTGCTCCACCAGGGCTCACTTCCTCTATAGCACCCACCAAACCCATTTCTATGGAGTCCATTTCTACAGAGTCAATTCTGACTCATGTGACCCTATAGATCAGAGTATAACTGTTGCATAGGGTTTCCAAGGCTGTAATCTTTACTGAAGCAGACTGCCACACCTTTTTCCCATGGAGCAGCTGGTGGATTCAAACTGCTGACCTTTTGGTTAGCTGACAAGCACTTAACCATTGCACCAGCAGGGCTCCTTATGACTAGGCAATGAAAAAAAAAAAAAAGAAACCCATTGCTGTTGAGTCAATTCCGATTCATAGCTACCATACAGGACAGAGTAGAACTCCCCCATGGGGTTTCCAAGGAACGACTGGTAGATTTGAACTACTGACCTTTTGGCTAACAGCCAAGCTCTTAACCATTCTGCCATGAGTGCTCCTAGGTCAGACACCAAAAACAAATAAATAAAATTGCCTTGTGGCGTCAATTCCTACTTAAGCTTTTCTCTTTCCCCTAAGTCCCTGAATTTTGGCTCACCTTCAGCCTAAGCCAACACGTAACCCCTTCTTAAGGGTCCCTCATCCCACAGTGTCAGTCATTCCACTTCCCCACATCTGTTTTTTTCTAGCCTTATTTATTTTTGTCTTTATACAAGTAAAACTTTTTTCTTAATTCTGGAGATGCTTGCTGATCTTACGTCCCCCAGGATCTTTCTATGGCAATTGACTTCTCCCTCTTTTCTTTCTGAATAAAACCTCTTCCTACCTAAGTCTATTTTTGTTTTGCTTGTTTTGACAGTAAGTATCACGGTCCAGCAAGAAATTAAGCTCCTCAGCTCAACAAGACTCTACCTTATGTGGAAAGTAATACTGGCAGCTGCATGCCAGTCCTCATGCTTTACGGATTTGAGGGGACAAGAGAATCTGAGATAAGCTGCATCTGTTCCAGTTCTGGGTGGCCAAACTCACTTCTATTAAGATTGTGTATCCTTGGTTAAGAAATTAATCTAACAACTGTGTGTGTTTGACTACTCTCTGCCAAATTTGAAATTATACAGAGTTAGAGAAAGCTTTACAGAGAAAATAACATTTGAACAAGGAATCTTATGGAAGCCTAGAATCTTGAAAGTGTAGGGCTAGGTGTAAAAGCCTTCCAGGTAGAAGGAAAATGTACAAAACCACAGTGATGCCCAGGCAACCAAAGGGAAAAAAAAAATGGCTGGAGCATAGAATGAAATTGGGACTGGAAGGTGGAGAATGTTAGAAGATAAGGTTGAGTTGCGGGAGGTGAAGCAGGATGGCGAAGTGAGCAGAAGCTCCCATTTACTCCCCCAGCAACTAACCCACTGGACAGTGAATAAAAATAAGCACACAGAGATCTCAAAACTGCAGATGGCAGCTGAGGTGTTGGAGAGTCAGGGTGAGTCTACAAATGGGAGAGAGGAGGAGCAGGGATATTATAGAAACTTCAGGAGCCTATCTGCTAACATCTGGAGCACTCGCTCATCATAGCCGTTTTGGGATGGACCTGGGCAATACTCCAAACAGGAAACACAAAAAGGGAGCTAAACTGAGGAAGCTATAGCCTGATATATTAAGGCAGTGCAGATTGGCCACCAGAATTCCTGGGACACACAGTTGGAAGAAGGCAAAAGGAGTCCCTGGTGCTGCAAGAGAGTGCCGTTGAATCTCACTGAGGACCAAGACAGATGGGCATTAGGATCAAGAGGAACAGCAAGGGCATCAGGACAAGCAGAATGCTACCTATAGGCAACACAGAAGGAAAAGGTTGGCTCCTTGTCCATAGCAGGACACCATGAGAGGGCCTGTGCAGGGGTGCCCATAAGGGAAAGACATAGAGAGGCCTCCACCTTCGTTACAGGAAAGCTGAGTCTCACTGCTTATATCAGTGTCTGCAACCAGCTAAACCGTCCTGTGCATGCATATTTAATTGCAGAGATCAAGCATCCAGAACTCCTGAATCATCACTGAAAAAAAAAAAACCTAAGGATAAGAGTGACCAGTAATGGTTCTTAGGAGAATATACCAAGCCCGCTGCTTTCAGGCAGATTCTGACTCATCCCGACCCTGTAGGGGGTGGGGTAGTGGAGCTATCCTGTGGTATTCCTAGGACTGCAGAGGCAGACTGCTGTATCTTTCTCCCGTAGAGTAGCTAGTGGATGAGGGTCACTGATCTCTTGGTTGGCAGTCAGGTAGTTGGAGGATGCACCACCAGGAAACCCAATCAAAACATTTTCCCACAAAATTCATAATACAGAATTTAAAGTAAAAAAATAAATTAATTAATTAACAAAATGGCCCATGTTCCATAAAAAATAGTAAAGCATACAAAATCATAACAGAAGGACAAATCAAAAGCAAAACATAAAGAAGAGGAAATTTCTCCTATGGAAGCCAGACTAACAGAAAAAAAAAAAAAAAAAAAAAAACTTGATCATTTTCAGACTATGGTATAAAATACCTTTAAAGAAAGCAAAAAGCACACAGAAAACAAACTAGTGTGGATCAGGTAACAAACGGAGGAACAAAATGAAAGAATCAACAAGGAAATTAAAAACATAAAAAAAAAAAAACCCAAAGAGAATGACTGGAACTGAAGATTAGAGCAACTGAATTAGGCAAAGCAAGAGAAACACTCAACAATAGAGTCAAACAGGCAGAAGATAAAGTAAATAAACCAGAACACCAAATAACTGAATTTATCAAGTCTCAGGGGAAACAAGAGAAAAGGTCAAAGGAAAAAATAAAAACAAACGCATTGCCATCAATTCCAATGCATAGTGACCCTATAGGACAGAGTACAACTGCCCCATAGGGTTTCTAAGGAGTGCCTGGTGGATTCAAACTGTTGACCTTTTGGTTAGCAGCTGTAGCTCTTAGCCACTATGCCACCCGGGTTTTCAAGAAGAGTGAATAAGCCCAAATGGAAATACAAGATTCAATTAAGAATTCTAACATTAGAATTATTGGAATCCCAAAGCACTATGACAGCAATAAAGGCATAGAAACAATTTTCCAAGAGATAATCAGAATTTCCTAGACCTGAATAGAGAGATCTCAAAAAAAACCCAACAACATGGACAAACATAAGACTAAGTATATGATATTTTCAGGGTTGTTGCTTTTAGGTGCCATCAAGTAGATTCCAATTCATAGTGACACTGTTTACAACAGAACAAAAACCCTGCCCAGTCCTGCACCATCCTCACAATCTTTGCTACATCTGAACTCATTGTTGCAACCACTGTGCCAGTTCCTATACTTGGTATAAATTCAATAAGTAAATCCCACAGCAATACAACATTAAGTTTATAAGAAATAATTACAAAGTGAGGTGGAGCCAAGATGGCGGAATAGACAGATGCTTCTGGTGAGCCCTCTTTACAACAAAGACCCGAAAAAGCAGGTGAAACGAGTGTATTTGTGGCAAGCTGGGAGCACTGAGCTTCAAAGGTAAGCTTAGAAAATGAACTGAGGGGGAGGGGGAGGAAGAGACCATTCAGAAGCAGAGAGGAGTTACCAGACCTGAGTCGCGGGGAGCCCACAGGCACCATTCCTGGAGTGGTGGCAATGGTGGGCTGGTACTAGGGTTCAGCCACAGTTTCCCCAGGGAGAAGCAGCCAGCCACACAGCTTACTCACACCTCCAGAACCTGAGAAGAGCGGTGCTCTCAGCAAAATCTAAGTACTTGCGTATATTTTACCACATCCACCCACCCCCAACCAGGCTTCACTGGCTGAATTCCCTGGGCCTGAGCTAGGCACTGTTGAGCACCTAGAGCCATCCTCCCGACCTTGGGGACGGAAAAAATTTGCAACTGGGGGCAAAGGTAATTTGCTAGCTCCACTAACTGTGGGAGCTCAGGACAGAAGTGGCTCCTGTCCAGGCTTAAACCGTCCAGGGACTTTGAGCACCTTTCCCTTCTGCATGGACCTGTGTGGGCCTATTTCAGGAGAATAGGCCCTTGTAGGCAGACTCCAACCATTTCAGCTGTGTGGTGGAGAGGTGGGTGTTTGATGTTTGACATTGCTTTGCCTATTAAACAAGGTCTTCACCTACCCACATCAGGGACCTAAGGACCGGTAGCTCCACTCAGGTCACCCAGCCACCTGCGTCAGGGATCAAAAGATAATTGGTACCTCCCAGTCATTACAACCAAAAATTTTGGGTGCCCATGGTCCCTCTGCAAAACCAACCCACCTGCATGCTCTAGGAAACAAGGATGCGCTTTCCTCAGAGACACTGGGGGTCGGTTCTCAGGCCCTGCCTTGTTCAGAGCATGACCCCCTGTTGCAACCAGATACTGGTACCTACACCAATCACCCTTGCCCCTCTAAGACTGTAGGACAGAGCCTGTACTACACACTTGATGATCAGCTGTCTGGAAACCTAAGCTGAATTCATACAAGAAAACTGAATGGACTCCTAGACTGATATACTTAAAACAGTTCTAGCCATCTGGGGACAGGGTGTCAGAGATCCAAAGGTAAAAATGCTCAAGCTAGCTCACTCAAGCAACCCATAGGGGTATCCCAAAACAAAACAAAGCAAGAAGCTACGACACAGTAAGCAAGCATAAACTAATACAATAACATATAGATGGCTCTGAGACAACAGTAAATTTCAAGTCACATAAAGAAACAGACCATGATCACCTCAACAGGCTCTCAAAACAAAGAATCCAGGGATCTTCTAGATGAAACTGCATTCCTGGAACTACCAGGTGCAGAATACAAAAGATTAATATACAGAACCCTTCAAGACATCAGGAAGGAAATGAGGCAATACGCAGAACAAGCCAAGGAACACACAGATAAAGCAACTGAAGAAATTAGAGAGATTATTCAGGAACATAATGAAAAGTTTAATAAGCTGGAAAAAATCCATAGACAGACAGCAACCAGAAATTCAAAAGATTAACAATAAAATTACAGAAGTAGACAACTCAATAGAAAGTCAGAGAAGCAGAATTGAGCGAGTAGAAGCTAGAATTTCTAAACTCGAAGATAAATCACTTGGCACTAATATATTTGAAGAAAAATCAGAAAAAAGAATTAAAAAAAATGAAGAAAACTTAAGAATCATGTGGGACTCTATCAAGAGAAATAACCTACGAGTGACTGGAGTACCAGAACAGGAAGGGATAACAGAAAATACTGAGAATTATTGAAGATTTGTTGGCAGAAAACTTCCCTGACATCATGAAAGATGAGAAGATATCTGTCCAAGATGCTAATCGAACTCCACATAAGGTAGATCTTAAAAGAAAGTCACTAAGGCATATTATAATCAAGCTTGCCAAAACCAAAGACAAAGAGACATTTATAAGAGCAGCAAGGGATAAATGAAAAGTCACCTACAAAGGAGACTCAATAAGAATAAGCTTGGACTACTTGGCAGAAACCATGCAGGCAAGAAGGCAAAGGGATGACATATTTAAAAAATTGAAGAAGAAAAATTGCCTGCCAAGAATCATATAATATGAAGGTGAAATTAAGACATTTCCAGTCAACACAAGTTTAGGGAATTTGTAAAAATCAAACCAAAACTACAAAAAATACTAAAGGAAGTCCTTTGGTTTGAAAATCAATAATATCAGGTATCAACCCAAGACTAAAACACTGGGCAGAGCAACCAGAAGTCAACTCAGACAGGGAAATACAAAAAAACAAAGCAAGATTATAAAAAAAAAAAAAAAAAAGCTCAAAACAGGGTAACAGCGATGTCATTATATAAAAGAAGACAGCATTAAAATAATAAAGAGGGAAGAAATGTAATCATTCACCTTCCATATGGAGAGGAAGATATGGTAATAAGAAGAAATAAAAGTTAGTTATAAATTTAGAAAAATAGGGGTAAATAATAAGGTAACCGCAAAGGAGACAAACTATCCTACTCGTAAAAATAAAATACAAGAAAAAAATAGAGACTCAGCAGAAACAAAATCAACAACAACAAATATGAGGAAAGGACAATATATAAAGATAATCTACTCAGCACATAAAATTAAGTGGGAAAAAGAAACTGTCAACAACACACACACAAAAAAAATCAAAATGGTAGCACTAAATTCATATCTATCCATAATTACCCTGAATGTAAATGGACTCAGTGCACCAGTGAAGAGACAGAGAGTGGCAGAATGGATTAAAAAACATGATCCTTCTATATCCTGCCTACAAGAGACACACCTTAGACTTAGAGACACAAACAAACTAAAACTTAAGGGATGGAAAAAAAATATATCAAGCAAACAACAATCAAAAAAAGAGGAGCGCCAATATTAATTTCTGACAAAATAGGCTTTAAAGTTAAATCCATCATAAAGGATTATAATGATTAAAGGGACAATACACTAAGAAGATATAACCATATTAAATATTTATGCACCCAATGACAGGGCTGCATGATACATAAAACAAACTCTATCAGCATTGAAAAGTGAGACAGGCAGCTCCACAATAATAGTAGGAGACTTCAACACACCACTTTTGGTGAAGGACAGAACGTCCAGAAAGAAGCTCAATAAAGACATGGAAGATCTAAATGCTGCCATAAATCAACGTGACCTCATACACATATACAGAACACTCCACCGAACAGCAACCAAGTATACTTTCTTTTCAAGTGCACATGGAATATTCTCTAGAATAGAAGACATATTAGGTCATAAAGCAAGCCTTACAAGAATCCAAAAATTAAAATATTACAAAGCATCTTCTCTGACCATAAGGCCATAAAAGTGGAAACCAATAACAGGAAAAGATCAAACACTCGGAAACTGAACAATACCCTGCTCAAGAAAGACTGGATTGTAGAAGGCTTTAATGATGGAATAAAGAAATTCATGGAGTCCAATGAGAATGAAAACACTTCCTATCAGAACCTTTGGGACACAGCAAAAGCAGTGCTCAGAGCCAATTTATATCAATAAATGCACACATACAAAAAGAAGAAAGGGCCAAAATCAAAGAATCATCCCTACTAAAAAAAAAAAAAAAAATACTACCTCAACAAATAGAAAGAGAGCAACAAAAGAAACCTTCAGGCACCAGAAGAAAACAAACAATAAAAATTAGAGCTGAATGAAATGAAATAGAAAACAGAAAAACAATTGAAAGAATTAACAAGACCAAAAGCTGGTTTTCTGAAAAATTTAACAAAATTGATAAACTATTGGACAAACTGACAAAAGAAAAACAGAAGAGGAAGCAAATAACCCAAATAAGAAATGAGATGGACAATATTACAATAAGCAGTTGATATTTGACAAAGGCCCCAAAACAGTGAAATGGGGAAATGACAGTCTTTTTAACAAATGGTGTTGGCATAACTGGATCTCCATCCAGAAAAGAAAATTATAGACCTATATCCCTCATGAACGTAGATGCAAAAATCCTTAACAAAATCCTAGTCAATAGAATTCAACAACATATCAAAAAAATAATTCACCATGACCAAGAGGGATTCATACCAGGTATGCAGCATGGTTCAACATTAGGAAAGTAATTAAGGTAATCCACCACATGAATAAAACAAAAGACAAGAGTCATATGATTTTATCAGTTGATGCAGAAAAGGCATTTGACAAAGTTCAACACTCATTCATGACAAAAACTGTCAGCAAAATAGGAATACAAGGAAAATTCCTCAACATAATAAAGGCCAATTCTACAAAGCCAACAGCCAATATTACCGTAAATGGAGAGAGCCTGAAAGCATTCCCACTGAAATCAGGAACCAGACAAGGATGCCCTTTATCATCGCTCTTCTTCAACTTTGTGTTGGAGGTCCTAGCCAGAGCAATCAGGCTAGATAAAGAAATAAAGGGCATCCAGATTGGCAAGGTAGAAGTAAGTTTCTCTATTTGCAGATGACATGATCTTATACACAGAAAACCCTAACGAATCTTCAAGAAAACTACTGAAACTAATAGAAGAGTTCAGCAGAGTATCAGGATACAAGATAAACATACAAAAATCAGTTGGATTCCTCTACACCAACAAAAAGAACATCGAAGAGGAAATCACCAAATCAATGCCATTTACAGTAGCCCCAAGAAGATAAAATACTTAGGAATAAATCTTACCAGAGATGTAAAAGGCTTATACAAAGAAAACTACAGTACACTTCTGCAAGAAACCAAAAGAGACTTACATAAGTGGAAAAACATACCTTGCTCATGGATAGGAAGCCTTAACATTACACAAATGTCTATTCTACCAAAAGCGATCTATGGACTTAATGCAATTCCAATCCAAATTCCAACGAAATTCTTTAATGAGAAGGAGAAACAAATCACCAACTTCATACAAAAGGGAAAGAGGCCCCAGATAAGTTAAGCATTACTGAAAAAGAAGAACAAAGTGGGAGGCCTTACTCTACCTGATTTTAGAACCTAAAACAGCCTGGTACTGGTACAACAACAGATACATAGACCAATGGAACAGAGTTGAGAATCCAGACATAAATCCGTCCACATATGAGCAGTTGATATTTGACAAAGGCCCCAAAACAGTTAAATGGGGAAAGGACAGTCTTTTTAACAAATGGTGCTGGCATAACTGGATATCCATCTGCAAAAAAATGAAACAAGACCCATACCTCACTCCATGAACAAAAACAAGCTCAAAATGCATCAAAGACCTAAATATAAAATCTAAAACGGTAAAGATCATAAGGGAAAAAATAGGGACAATGTTCGGAGCCCTAATACACGGCATAAACAGTATAGAAAACATTATTAAGAATGCAGAAGAAAAACTGGATAACTGGGAGCTCCTAAAAATCAAACACCTATGCTCATCCAAAGACTTCACCAAAAGAGTAAAAAGACTACCTACAGACTGGGAAAAAGTTTTTAGCTATGACATTTCCGATCAGCGTCTGATCTCTAAGATCTACATGATACTGCAAAAACTCAACTACAAAAACACAAATAAAAAACCAAAAAGACAAATAACCCAATTAAAAAAATGGGCAAAAGATATGAATAGACACTTCACTAAAGAAGACATTCAGGTAGCTAACAGATACATGAGGAAATGTTCACGATCATTAGCCATTAGAGAAATGCAGATCAAAACTACAATGAGATTTCATTTCACTCCAACAAGGCTGGCATTAATCCAAAAAACAAAAAATAATAAATGTTGGAGAGGCCGTGGAGAGATTGGAACACTTATACACTGCTTCTGGGAATGTAAAATGCCACAACCACTTTGGAAATTGATTCGGCGCTTCCTTAAAAAGCTAGAAATAGAAATACCACGCGATTCAGCAATCCCACTACTTGGAACATATCCTAGAAAAATAAGACCCTTTAACCAGAACAGATATATGCACGCCCATGTTTATTGTAGCACTGTTTACAATAGCAAAAAGATGGAAGCAGCCAAGATGCCCATCAACAGATGAATGGATAAATAAATTATGGTATATTCACACAATGGAATATTACGCATTGAAAAAGAACAGTAAGGAATCTCTGAAACATTTCATAACATGGAGGAACCTGGAAGGCATTATGCTGAGTGAAATTAGTTGCAAAAGGACAAATATTGTATAAGACCACTATTATAAGAACTTGAGAAACAGTTTAAACTGAGAAGAAAACATTCTTTTGTGGTTATGAGAAGGGGAGGGAGGGAAGGTGGGAGAGGGGTATTTACTAATTACATAGTAGATAAGAACTACTTTAGGTGAAGGGAAAGACAACACACAATACAGGTGAGGTCAGCACAATTGGACTAAACTAAAAGCAAAGAAGTTTCCTGAATACATTGAATGCTTCAAAGGCTAGTGTAGTAGGGGCAGGGTTTGGGAACCATGGTTTCAGGGGACATCTAAGTCAATTGGCATAATAAAATCTATTAAGAAAACTTTCTGCATCCCACTTTGAGGAGTGATGTCTGGGGTCTTAAACACCAGCAAGCAGCCACCTAAGATGCATCAATTGGTCTCCACCCACCTGGATCAAAGGAGAATGAAGAACACCAAAGACACAAGGCGATTACGAGCCCAAGAGACAGAAAGGGCCACATGAACCAGAGACTACATCATCCTGAGACCAGAAGAACTAGATGGTGCCCGGCTACAACTGATGACTGCCCTGACAGGGAACACAACAGAGAACCGCTGAGGGAGCAGGAGAGCAGTGGGATGCAGACCCCAAATTCTTGTGAAAAGGCCAGACTTAATGGTCTGAGTGAGACTGGAAGGACCCTGGCGGTCATGGCCCCCAGACCTCCTTTTGGCCCAGGACAGGAACCATTCCTGAAGCCAACTCTTCAGACATGGATTGGACTGGACAATGGGTTGGAGTGGGATGCTGGTGAGGAATGAGCTTGGATCAGGTAGGCACTTGAAACTATGTTGGCTTCTAGGGGAGATGAGAGGGTTGAGGGAGCTAGAAGCTGGAGAAATGGACGTGAACAGAGAAAGTGGAGGGAGAGAGCGGGCTGTTTCATTAGGGGGAGAGTAATTGCGAGTATGTAGCAAGGTGTATATAAGATTTGTGTGAGAGACTGACTTGATTTGTAAACTTTCACTTAAAGCACAATAAAAATTATATAAAAAAAGAAATAAGTACAAAGTAAATTTATCAAATATAGGTTGGATACTGATGTTAACAGAACACACCAATAGAAATGGGGAAGGGAGAAGCATATCAGGAAAAGATTTAATATGTGAAAGTTATATGTCAACTGTTGGTCATATGCTAAACATTGTTGCAATTATAAATTGTGGAATGTAATATATGTGGTAAGCACAAAGAAATCCTGAGGAAAAAAATACTCAGGAGAAAAGAAGGAAGAAAGCAAAAACAGAAAAATCAGAATAAAAATCAACAGACAGAAAACACTAAAAAGAAAATGGTAAAATGAGTGAGATCGACAGTTTCTTTTCAGTAATAACCTTAAATTCAAATGGCCTAAATGCCCCGTGCAAAACTCAGAGAGTGATAGAATGGATAAAAAATATGATCCATCCTTTTGATGTCTACAAGAAATACGCCTGAGACATAAGGGCACAAACAGACTAAAAATAAAAGGTTGGAGAAAATATTCCACGCAACCAGTAAACCAAAAAAAAGCAGGTGTAGCCATGCTGATATCAGATAAAATAGACATTAAATAAAAATCAATTAGAAGAAATAAAGAAGAACATTACATAGTAATAAAAGGGTCAATCCAGCAAGAAGACATAATAACTGTAAATATATATGCACCTAACAGCAATGCTCCAAAATACATGAAACAAATACTCGCTAATATGAAAGGAAAAATAGACAACACTACAATAATAGTAGAGGACTTTATCACATCACTTTCAATTCTAGACAGAACATCTAAAAAGAAGATCACTAAGCACACTGAGAACTTAAATAAAACCATATGCCAATTGGACCTAACAGGCGTGTAGAGAACACTCCCCCCAGCATCAGAACAATACACCTTCTTCTCCAGCACACATGGATCATTTTTCAGAATAGTACATATGCTAGAACACAAAACAAGTCCCAATAAATTTGAAAAGACTGAAATCATACTAAGCACTATCTCTGACCATAATAATATGAAGCTAGAAATCAACAACAGGAAAAATAAGTGAAAGAAAACTATGTGGAAACTAAATAATAAACTACTCAAAAACTATTGAGTCACAGAAGAAATCAAAAGTGAAATTAAAAAATTCCTAAATTCAAATGAAAATACAACATATCAAAACCTTTGGGACACAGGAAAAGCCGAATTCAGAGGTAAATTCATAGCAATAAATGCCTATATTAAAAAAAAAAAAGAAGAAAGATCCAAAATCATTAACTTAAATTGACATCTTGAGCAAATAGAAAAGGAGGAGCAGAAATACCCAGAAGTTACTAGAAAAAAAGAAAATAATAAAGATTAGGGCAGAAATAAACAAAATAGAAAAACAATAGAATCAACAAAGCCAGATGTTGGCTCTTTGAAATGATCTATACAATAAACAAACCACTGGCTAGACTGACAAAAGAAAAAAAACCAGAAGAGCAAATAACTAAGAAATGAAATTGGTGACATTACAACCGAGTCAACAGAGATAAAGAAGACCATAACAGATTACAATGAAAAATTGTATTCCAACAAATTTGAAAAACTAGATGAAACAGACAAATTCCTAGAAACATACTACCTACCCAAACTAAAAAAAGAAAACAAAGAAGTAGAAAATGTAAACAGATCCATTACAAAAGAAGAGATTGAAGATGTCATCAAAAAACTACCACCACCACCACCAACAACAACAACAAAAAGCCCAGGACCAGATGGCTACACTGGGGAATTTTACTGCACATTAAAAGAAGAGTTAATACCAGTCCTACTCAATCTCTTCAAAAACATAGAAAAGAAAGGAACACTACTGAACTCTTTCTGTGAACCCAGCACAACCCTGATACTTGAAGGTAAAGACTTCACAAAAAAAAAAAAAAGAAAAGAAATAAAATTAAAAATTGATACATCCCTTATGACCTGGATGCAAAAAATTTTAACAAAATTCTAGCCAACAGACTTCAGTAACGTATCAAAAAAAAAAAAAAATATATATATATATATGCACCATGATCAAGTAAGATTCATACCAGCATTACAAGGATGGGTGAATGTTAGAATAATCAATCAATGTAATTCACCACATAAATAAAACAAAGGAAAAAGAAGCATATGGTCACATCAATTGATGCAAAAAAGGCGTTCAATAAATTTCAACTGATAAAAAATCCTGATAAAAACCCTCAGCAAAATAGGAATAGAGGAGGAATTTCTCAACACAATTAAGGGCATACATACAAAACCAAAAGCCAGTGTTATGCTCAATGGAGAAAGGCTGAGAGCCCTCCCTTTGAGAATGGAAACAAGACAAGGATGCTCATCATTGCCACTCTTATGCAACATTGTACCGCAAGTCCTAGCCAGAGCAATAAGGCAAGAAAGGGAAATAAAACATATTCAAATCAGAAAAGAAGAAGCAAAACTATCTCTATTTGCAGATTACATGATCTATACATAAAAACAACACATAGAAGACCATAAAGATTCCACAAGAAAACTGCTAGAATTAATAGAAGAATTCAGCAATGTTGCAGGGTACAAATCAACACACGAAAATCAGTTGGGTTCCTCTATACTAACAAAGAGTACTCCAAAAATGAAGTTAAGAAAACTATACGATTTACAATAGCCCCCAAATCAATAAAATACCTAGGAATTAACCAAACCAGGGACAAAAAGACTTATACAATAAAAATTAACAAACACTACAAGGGATTAAAAGAGACCTACAAAAATGGAAAGACATCCTGTGCTAATAGATTGGAAGATTTTATATAGGGAAAATGTCAATTCTACCTAAAACAACCTCCAGATACAATGCAAATCCCAACAACATTCTTTACTGAAGTGGAAAAACTAATGACCAACTTCATACAGAAAAGAAAGAAACCCCAAATAGCCAAAGCAATATTGAAGAAAAAGAACAAAGCAGGAGGCCTCACACTCCCTGATATCAAAACATACAATACAGCCACCGTATGTAATCAAAACAGCCTGGTGTTGGTTCAGTGATAGACACATAGACCGGTGGAATAGAATTGGAAACTCAGAATTAAACCCATTCATCTATAGAGAACTGATTTTCAACAAGGGGTCAAAGACCATTCAGTGGAGCGGAAACAGTCTCTTTAATAGATTGTGCTGGGAAAACTGGAAATCCACGTGGAGAAAAATGAAACAGGGCTCATATGTTACATCATACATAAAAACTAACTCAAAATGTATTGAAGACCTAAATGTTAAACCTAAAGCCATAAAATTCCTAGAAGAAAACATAGGTAGAAAACTATGAGGCTTAATCCTTTGTAAAAATAGGATAACAAACATAACAACAGTTACATGAACCAAAGAAGACAAAATAGATAAATGAGATGTCATAAAAACTAAAAGCTTATGCTCTTTAAAAGAGTGAATACACATGCTACAGATGGAAAAAAATCTTCAAAAACATATTCAATAAGGGTTTATTTCCTAAAATCTATAGAAAACTGTAACAACAAAAGGACAACTCAATCATAAAAAGGGCAGAGTACATAAACAAACGCCAAAAAGGACATCCAGGCAGGTGACAAATGTGTGGAAAAAATGTTCATGATCATTAACCATTAATCAAAAACACCAATCCAACTGATGTCAAGTCAATTCCAACTCACTGCTACCCTCTAGGATAGAGTAGAACTGCCCCATATGGTTTCTAAGGCTGTAATTTTTTTTTTTAATCTTTACAGAAGCAGACCGTCACATCTTTCTCCCATGGTGGATTGGAAACAATGACCTTTCGGTTAACAGCCATGCATTTAACCACTGCTCCACCAGGGGCTCCTTTAAACAAAACTACAATGAGATACTATCTCACCCTGGCAAAAATGGCACTCATGAAAAAACAGGTAACAACAAATGTTGGCAAGGACCTGGGGAGATTGGAACCCTTATTCACTGTTAGTGAGACAGTAAAATATTACAACCACTATGGAAAATGACGGTGCTTTCTCAAAAAACTAGAAATAGAACTACCCTATGATCATGCAACCCCATTCCTAGATATATACCATAACCATAGGTACCTAAAAAAAATGACACAAGCAGACATATTCATCGCTATGTTCATTGTCGCTTTATTTACAATAGCAAATAAATAGAAACAATTGAAGGGCCCATCAATGGATGAATAATGGATAAGCAAAATAAGGTATATAAGTACAACGGAATACTATACAACAACGAAGACAATGATTAGTCTGCAAAAGATATTATAACATGGATGGACTCAGAAGACATGATGCTAAATGCAATAAGTCAAGAGTATAAGGACAAATGTTATACTATCCCTCTTTTATAAGAAGTCAAGAATAGATAAAGAGAGAGACCAATGTTCATTGGTGGTTAACAGGGAGAGGAAGTGGGGAGGGAAAAGTATGCTTTAGATTGTAGAGACTTGTTATTTTTGGTGATGGGAAAAGCGGCACCAAATGTAGGTGTAGAGAGCACAGTACAACCAAAGTAAATGATGTTGCTGAGAAGTGCCCAAGAGACAAGTTTGCCTGTACTAAAGAATTTGATGTATATAAGATGTCAACAACTCCAACAAAGACCAAAAAATGAGTATTTGAGCACATAGGGATGGCTATAGGCATATAGGAACATAGGTAGGTATGGGTGTATATATAGTTGAGAACAGATAGAAGTACATATAAAAAAAATTAAAAAAAAAAAAAAACCAAACCCATTGCCGTCAAGTCGATTCCGACTCATAGCCACCCTATAGGACAGAGTAGAACTGCCCCATACGGTTTCCAAGAACCGCCTGGTGGATTTGAACTGACAACCTTTTGGTTAGCAGCCATAGCTCTTAACCAATATTCACTGAAGACACAAATACAGATACTCCTCAGACATAACAAACACCTTCCAAGATTGCTTTTCTGGGTTTGAAAGCTTAGGACCATAGTCTCATGGGACAACTCAGTCAATTGGCATAACGTAGTTCACAAAAATAATGTTCTGCATCCTAGTGAAGTAAGTAGCATCTGGAATCTTAAAAGCTTGTGAGGTCTCTACCCATCAGAAGCAAAAGAGTAAGAAGGTATCCAAAAGCTCAGTGAAGAAATAAGTCTGCAGGAGCCATGCTCTGCCTCATCTACCCTGAGACCCGAAGAACTAAATGGTGCCTGGCTGCCACCACTGAACAATCTGATCAGGGCCACAATAGATGGTCCCGGATAGAACGGGAGAAAAATGTGCTGCAGAACTCAAATTCTTAAAAAAAAAAAAAAAAGACGAACTAGAACAGTAGAGAACAGAGGACTCCCTGAGACCATCACCTTGAGACACTCTTTAAGCACAGAAATGAGCCCATCCCATGAAATCGCCCTTTAAAGAAATAGCGCTGCGCACAAATAAAGGATATTACCTGTAAGATCAGTGCTCTACTTAGAAACTATCTGTATGAAACTAAAAGGTCAGCAGTTACCCAAAAATGAAGATCAGAAAATAAGGGAGCAGGGAAAATAGAGTGCTGGAAATTGAACAAACAGAACACAATTAAAGAGAATGTTGACACATTGTGATAAATGTAACTGACATCACTGAACAATCTGTGTGAAACTTGTCAAATGGGAACCTAACTTGCTGTGTAAACTTTCACCAAAAGCTCAGTAAAATATTATTTAAAAAAGTAGAAGATAAGTTTGGGGATTAAGTTAGAAGATAAGGGTTGAACCTGGACACTGAATTGCTTTGAATGTCAGAGTAAAGAAAAAATGTTAGTAGGAAATGGCATAATATTTTTTTAACAGATAACAATTTAATTAATTAATTAATATTTAAAAAAAATACTTAGGACTTAATGTTACTTTAGTGACTCTTTGAGTATCTTAGGTCTTACTATACCCCACCGTTAATTTTCTCCAGAACACTCTGTCCTTGTAATTTTCTCATGCTGAAATGTGCCTGTTATTTTTTTAGCTGCAGAGCTAAATCATTCATGAAACAATTCCAAATTCTCACTCGTTAAGTCCCCCCTTGCTATTACACTCATAGTATTCTTTGTATTTATTTCAGGTTTCTGAAATTTATCACACTTCGTATTAGAGTTGGTTTTGTTTCTATCTGTTTCTTCCGTTAGGATATGACCTTCTTGAGCACAGAGGACATGTCTGCTTTTTAACAATAATAGTAATGATGACAACAATAATAATAATTGCTAATGACTACACAATGTTTACTGATAGGCACTGCTCTAAGCACGTTATCAATATCCACTCATTTAGTACTTTGAGATGATAAAAATGCATCCTGGAGGGGCTTAAGGTACATACTGAGTATATGATTCAGAATTTTCAACCAGAAATTCTGGATCCAGAGTCTTTACTCTTAAACATATGCAATATTATATATTTACAAAATCCAAGGATGGAGTTTTGTACATATTTAAATTAAATAATAATAGTAATAAAGTAGCACTCTCTATTTGCCCAGTCTTAGCCTCAAAAATTATAATCCATTAATTTATAATTCAATAAATATTCATTAACAGGGCTTTTATATTTGGAGAACCTTTCTGTTTGTTCAGGATTGAGCAGTCTTTGTTGGCATAGATCTTACAGACATGAGAGATTACACAGCTTCAAAATGTCACTTACGAATAAACTTTTACTAGCTTACAGTAGGTGTCAATACCCAAATTATGCCATAATTTTCAATAACAAATGTAAACCTGAAGCAGTGCTGAATATTTTAGCGAATTCATATATTCTTTTGGAAATTTTATTGACAAGTGGCTTTATGAAGAAAACAAATTTTGTTAAGAGTTGGATATTTGGGAAATACTTTAGATAAATTATTTTTTGTTGTTGTTCATCAGAGAGGATATCCAAACCAGTTAGAAATTCTTACTTTTACAGAGGGAATAATTTTAGACCCAGGAACAAGCCTTTGATGCAACAATTCTTGACATTTGAATTCATCATGTTTAACTGTAGATGTTTCGGAAAAAGCTACTTACCTGAAAAAGTTAAATGTACTCTTTCATCTCCTGGCATGAATTACTTGAGTAGTATATGTCAATCTGTTCCAATGTTTTCAGTGCAGTACTACAAGCAAGTCATTATTTTATTCTCCTGATTTAATATGTAGATTTGTATATTCCTTATGAGTTCCTTACTACAGCTTTAAATGAAATACAGAAATACTAATACTAAAAATAAATATCCTTCTGACAGGCGATAGGTGAAGAGATCAAAACCTAAGGCTCCCTCTTGGGATCCATTCAATGATATATAGTCAATAGCTGTTTAATTTCACCAACATGGCTCCGGTAATGTCACTAGCAGAGTATAGGGGATACAGACTATACCGGGTGACACTGTCAGAGGCGGTGACAATAAAAGTGCTGTATAAAATTTTTGTGCAGTGTTTTAGCAGGAATTTATTATTTTTTTGTAAAAATATACCTTTAGTTAGTTATAGCAACAAAAACATTTTTCACAAGCCCAGATTACACGTATCGATATACCCACAAGGCTAAAACTCTATATTAATTTACTTTTTGAACTTTCTAATGTTGGAATCAACTTGACAGCAACGGGCTTAATATGCTCCGGTCACAGTTGTCATTACTACCCAATTACAATGACTCTCCAAATCACGTGGTTTTGTCTGCACACACTAGGATCATGTACTATTATTTTTGTTGCCGCCAGTGTTTTTATAGTGGCTGACTTTGTCAAATTCTCCGATGTTTTAGCTACAATATTGTGGTATTTAGTATTTGTGAACCCATATCAATAACTTTTTGAGAATGAAGCAGTAATTAAAGGATGAGGAGAAAAATCAAAAAGGCTTCCACTCAGTTACTAAAAAGTTGTAACTAATAATGCTGTAATTCAACGTGAAAAGAATTTACAAAACAATTTTGTTGTTAGTAGTCATATAACCTGAGAAATATTATATTTAAGTAATTTACAACTATATATAATACATATTCTATGATTAAAATTGATAATAAACATTACTAAGGACTCTGTATGACCTGGTATGAGAGGAGGTCCATGCAGGGGCGACCCCATGAGTTACCACACTGGGTGACACCAACCCTAGTGATGCCAGTGTATGCATAGTTAATTGTCAGTTCTTCCTACACTAAATTTAAAGAGACTTGCAGTCTCCTATATTATGCTTCACTCTAATATGACTGCCCATCAGGTAGGGTCTGGTTAGGATAGCAAGAACATGTATCAAATATTTTCAAAAAGTATGCTTCAGCATTTCTTGCATACCTTATTTTTAAAATAACATTAACATTAAAATAGACTAAACAAACATCTCATCAGATGTCCTTGCTGCTTTATAGACTGTAGATTCACATAAAAATATTCCTATTTGTATATCGTGACTTGGTCTCTCACTTTGCAACTCTTTGTATTTTCGATCCAGTGATTTCATCTCTTTCCTTTCCCCTTTTATTCATCCTAACCTTTCCAGGTTTCCATGAGCCATTTTAAAAGCTCATAACCCTTTTATTTCAGCCTGTTCTCAACTGATACTTAGAATGTTGGCTGTAATTGCTCAACATTATCGTACTTGCCTGCAGTGGTATCAGATAGCATTGTCTCATTCACAAAATGAATACTTAAAAGAGAAATTATATGGGAACAAATCAACTTTATTATGTAATGATAACAAGTAGGTAAGACGGCACATACTAATCAGTATTCTGACTTCTAAAATAATATTTCCTCCTGTATTCTCAAAGGAAATTATTAAAATGCATGGCTAAAATGATTGTGTAAAAGAAAAATATCACATATATACATCAATATAAATTTTCATTCACTGAAACCTAATGGAAAAAAAAATAGATAAACCTATTTCTAATCACTCGTTTTTTCCCCCAAGATATCTTGCATTATTTCAATGAAATACAGAAGTGAGGCAAATGCCAACAATTCTTGTACAACCTACCTGATTTGTTTTACACTTAAACTCATGAATAGAATCCTTGTTGTATTGCTTCTCAGCCATATATCCATAAAGAGCTTCCACAGAACATCTAAATTATCCATTAGGAAAGATGTTAGATTTACCTAAACTTAAAATTCCACCTGTCATTAAACTTATTAAATCAACTCTCAAAAAGATACTTTAAAATTAACTCTAAGACGAGGCTAACAAGCTCTAGGAAACTTGATTATTAATTAAACAACAACAACAACAAAAACCTCAAAAAGCATAACTGATTTTGGGGTCATTTTTAAATGTACATGCTGCAATATTGGGAAACTCAATATTTTGTGACAAGAGTTTATTACTTTTCTGCATAAAGGAAATTAAAGACTTCATCCCAGTCAAATTAATCCTTATATGAGAAGAAAGAATTTCAGAGCTGTTCCATTTTTCCATGGAGTTCTAAGTAAATCACATTATTTATGAACATTATCCATAGGTCCTCTCAAGTTAGCTTCCCTATCTTTCTTCTTTCCTTTTACTCATATGGACCCTTGATTGTCCTTTAAAATATATTTCATGACTGACACAGACATCAGAAGTTCTCCAAATCCTTTAATTCAATTTTCTTTTGCCACTTTTGCAGATTGAATTTTTTTTGCCTTTTTCAGGAAAAAAAAAAAAAAAAGCTCCTGTAATCTCTTCATCTGCAGAAAAAAAATTGAACACCCCAGGCTCCATAAGTCATAGTTCTCAGTTTTTAGCTTTGGGGACCAGGATGCCACAATGACCAAGGAATATATACTTATTAAAAATGCATCATATTGAAAAACGTGGTGTCACTTACCATTCAGTTTACATCTTAGCACCCATCTCCAAACAAAATTAATGACTCTGCAAAAATTTGAAAAGTATATATTAATTAAAATATGAAAGTAAAAATATTTTTAAAAGTACTATATGTCGTAGTATAACTTAAAAATCATATTGTTAGAGCTGCGTTAACACAGCTACTGTTTAAATATATGATATTTAGAAAAAAAAACATTTAAAAGACAATAATGACCAAGGTTCTCCATAAATAGAAGAATCTGCACAAAATGACCTTAAAACTTTGTGACGAGGGAGAAAGTAGAGAAACTTGGGTTAAAATGTATTAAGGATAAAAGTAGTTCCAGATAAAGTCTGTGCCTAATTAGTTGCTATCTAAACAGATGTGATAAAATGTGCCCTATAGGACAGAAACTCTATGGGGCACTTCTACTCTGTCCTATAGGGTCCCTATGAGTCGGAATAGACTCAATGGCACTGAGTTTGGTGTTTTTTGTTTTTTTTATAGGACAGCGAGGAAACCTTGGTGGCATAGTGGATAAGAGCTACCGACTGCCTCACAGGGATTCCAAGGAGAGCCTGGTGGATTCAAACTACCAAACTTTTGGCTAGCATCAGTAGCTCTTAACCACCCTGCCACCAGGATTTCCTCTCCAGAAAAACCAGACTCGTTGCCATCGTGTCGATTCCGACTCCTAGTGACCCTAAAGGACAGGGTAGAACTGCCCCATGGAGTTTCTAAGAAGTGCCTGGTGGATTCAAACTGCCAATCCTTTGGTTAGCAGCCATAGCACTTAACCACTACACCACCAGGGTTTCCTCCTAGAGGTAGATAGTATATATTTGAGGTTTTCCAGGCAATCAGTCTCTTTCCAAACTACTGGACTCTGCCACTGTACCTAAACAAATGGGTATAGCTGTGTTTCAATTAACACTTATTTACAAAAACAGACAGCTGGGTGGGATTTGGCCCTAGGGTCACAGTTTACTAATTCGTGGCAAAACCCAGGGAGAGTAACAACTCAGAAATACCAATCCTAATACAGGGCGAACACTGAATTTAGAGAACCAGAGAGACTGAATGATTAGAGCCCTTAGCTTCAGAATAGGCTATGCAATTCAAAGTCATCCTATAAAAACCAGTGGAATTCTCAGCCCCAGAATGATGATATATGAGACTCAAACAGAGTAATTAGTTGTATTAAAAACATAGTGTACACATGAGGCAGATTTCTAGAAATGGGATATTAAATAGAACATCTTTTTCAAAAAAAGAAGGCAATTTTCTGTTGATCTCTTTTAAAACTTTATGCTAAGAGATAGCAGTATTCCTGGGACTTAATTTTTGCTTATAGATCAGGGAGTTAAAATACCAAAGGAGGAACGAGAGAGCAGATTGGAATTAGCCAGAGAGATCCTTCACGCCAGCTTTACAGTGCTAGGGAAATGAGTTGAAAAGATGAGTGTATAAAATATAGTTCCAGAGGAATGATCTGATATCAGGCTAGAAGGCAGCAGTGAGTCCCTCACTGCAGCAGTTGTAGTATTTGATCATTAGTTAACCAATATATAATTCTGCTAGAAACAAGGGAACAGGCTGAGTTGCCAAGCTCACTCATTCAGAGATATTAATTTCACTCTTTTTTGGGGGGCAATATGAGATCGACTCAAAACTGGGAAACAAGAATTATGTAGAACAGAAACAATTACGCTCATATGTGACAGAAGGGGTTAGTAACAAGAATCCTTGCCATTATTTCACAGTTACAGCTGTTACATATTCATTTTTAAATTTGTGAAAGTGGCAATGTGGTAGACTACAAAATACATCTGAATATTTAGTGAGCACCCACCCCACCCCCACAGACCCACACTTACACTCTAAGCTTAGTATTTGCAGTTTTTAATGAGTGGCTTAGAAGGTCACTGGGTGGTGCAAATGGTTTACACTTGACTAATAACCTAGAGGTTTACAGTTCAAACCCACCCAGCAGTGCAGCAGAAGACAGGCCTGGCAATCTGCTTCCTTAAAGATTAGAACTGAGAAAACCCTATGGAGCAGCTATACTCTGTAATTCATGGAGTTGCCAGGAGTTGGAATAGTCTCATGGCAACAGGTTTATGCCAGTAACTTTACCTTTATATTCAAAGAATGGCCCTACTCTTCAGAGCAAGGAAGCTTTAACAAATATAGGTTACTTGCTCGCTTCAGTCACATAACCCCCTGTTACCTCCTGTGCCCAGCTATCATCCCAGTCAAGGAATGGCAGAGCTAAACACTTACGTTTTTCTGCTGCAGTCAAGCTAATGCCTAATTTATCTCCTTTTCTTTCCCCAACCACAGTGACTGCTCGAAATTTGCGAAGTAATTTTTTCACATACTAGGGCTGAAGAAAGGATAACTGACTCCAGGTAGAGGGTGGAAGGGGAAGGCTCATTTTGAACGGCTCTTCTGCATTTCAGGAGAAGATATAAAGGGATGTGGAAAATGTTGTTGGAATCTATGTGATCAAGAACTATACCTTGTCCCTCTTTTAATATATTCCCAGTTCTTGGCTGCATTCCAGAGGCCAGATGTTGGAACTCCCGTTAACAATAAAACTGTCAAAAATGAAGCCTGCTTTGTGAGACCTTGATGGTCTGTTCATCATTTAGGAGAAAATTGAGAGTCTTAAAACATCAATTTGCTCAAAGTCATGAAGGTAGTGATTTGTGGATCCTGGATTAATCATAAAATCACATTGGTCTTATTCCCAAGTGTCTTTTTTTTTTTTTTCCCACTACTGAAACCCTTCTTCAGTGGACAGTTCATCTATTGGTTCAACAAAATTTTGATTGTGTGTCTATGGTATTCCAGATACACTACTAGTTATTTAGCTCCTTCTAACCAGTCCAGTTGCAGTTGAGTTGATTCCAACTCATGGTCACTCCATGTGTGTCTCCTTGAATCCAAGTTCTAACAATGGGCAGCAGACAATAAGTAACAGTAATAGATAATTATATTACATATAATACAAGACTATAAGAGTTAGGTGAAAAAAAAAAAAACATAGCAGGGTAAAGGGTTTGGGAGCTGGAGAGTGGGAGTTGATATGGAGTGGGGAGGAGGCAATTTTCGATTTTAAAAAGAGTGGTCAAGGTAGGCTTATTGACATCTGAGCAAACAATTGAAAGAGATAAAAAGGTAACTAAGTGGCTATTTCTGCAAAGAATGGTATAGGGAGAGAACTCTAGGTTTTAAGCTTTTAGGTTGGAGCCTCTTTGACATTTTTGAGGAATAAATATCAAGGCCACCAGTGTAGCTGGAGCTGAATGAACGAAGGGGAGAGTGGTAGGAGACAGAGCTCAAAGCAGGGGATCTGGTTAGGGGGCACTTTGCAGGCCACAGAAAGATATTTAGATTTCACTCCTAGTACGTGGGGAGCCATTGCAGGGTTTAAAGCAAATACTATTCCTTATTAAATGAATCACAGTGGCTACTCCACTGAGCACTGATCCAAGTTTTGGGCAAAGTATAGGAGGGAGATGAGTTAGGAAGATATTGCAGTAATCCAGGTGAGAGATGATGGCGGCTTGAACCACAATGGTAGCAATCAGGACAGACTGATCATTGATGCATTTTGAAGTTACTCAAGACTTGAAGATACCCTGGTATATTTGATATGCTCTGTGAGAAAAAGAAATCAATCATTTTAGTACAGGAGCTCTTTCCATTAAAGTTTATTATTTACATAATAGGTATGTATGGTGTGATAGAGAAGGAGCTTTACAGAAAGGCAATCTGGGGTTGATTTCCCACCCTACTACGTGCACACATTCCCTCCCTGGACAAAATAGTGCTGTGTCTAAGAGCTTAGTCAGAAATCCTGTGATCCTTCTTGTGAACACTCCTGCTTTTGCTTATTTGCTGAGTAACGTTAAGCAATTTACATTAACGCTCTAATCCTAAATAACCTCATTTATATAATTGGGATAAACATAATTGCCACAGAGGGATACAGAAAGACGGAGCAGGGAGAAAGAAAAAACTTTTTATATCTATTAAGGAATATTAAGTAATCTTAGCGTAGTGTAAGGCACACAGCAAGTGTGCTAGATTGAATTAATGGCTCCAATTCTTTATTACTCCCTGTTACCACACCTTTTGCCATGTAACTTTGTAGTTGCTCCTTCTAACCAGTCCAGTCCCAGTTGAGTTGGTTCCAACTCATGGACACTCCATGTGTGTCAGGGTAGAACTGTGCTCCGTAGATTTTTCAAAAGTAGACTGAGCCGCCTCAGGTTAGACTGAAATGGCTTCAACTTTTCAATTAGCAGCCAAGCACATGAACCGTTTGGCCGGCCCAGGGACTCCGCACCTTCCATAAAGGAAGGGCATATTTTCCAGGTCCTTGATTTTGACTTCAGCCCAGAGAATAAGGCAGCAGTGACAGTGTGACAATTCCGAGAGTGGTCCTTAGAAGACCTTGGATATTTCTGCTTTCCTTTTATGGCCCTACCCTACCCGCACTGTGGTCTGAGGAAGATGAAAACTGCATCAGCAGAGCCACCTCGGCGGACCTTCAGATCTGCAGTGAGAAGCAGAGTGGCCCCAGTTACCTCACCTGGAACCAAAGTTGCCCAGTGAAGCCCAGTGGAAACCTAACCAAGCCGAAAACACAGGAGCAACAACATACAATATGTTCAGCCATGGTGTTTGGGGCGTTTTGTTGCAAAGCATTAGCTCAGTGATGAAAAAAAAAAAATTTTTTTTTTTGAAGTAGACATTAAATCAACCCTAACGTATTTCCTTATAATTTTGATTAAAACAAAACAAAGAAGAAAAAAAAAAAAACCTGTCGATTAAATCACCACGTTTTGCTTTATAGGTTTTGATGCTGAGAGAAGATTGTAAATTAAGGCACGAATTCTTAGAATACGAAATATTGGTTTTACCTTGCCCCATCCCAAGAGCCACTTAATACCTCACTCTTTAATTTGCAGAGCACCTTAGAGAATTTGGTAGGAGCTAGAAAGCTTCAAATGGGATTGTAAACCAGAGCCAGTGAGTTTGAGTGGTATCCATGACTATATCAGAGCACTCTTATTCATTGTAAATACAATGGAGAAATGACTTGATTTAAACCAATTATTTCCAAATAAAGTACGTTTAAATTAAAAAATAAAAGATTTTATATTTGGGGATTGCACTGCTGTCACTAAGGCTATTATTTTTAAAACGATTTTTTAAAGTGGAATATATAAACACACATATGTGTGTCTGTGTCTGTGTGTGTATATATATACATACACACACACATCACCCTTAGAATGGCCTTTAACTACATTCCCTAATAGCCCCAATTGCTGAGAAATTCTTTGTGAAAGAAGCTACCACTTTCTCCAAGGGAAGTCCAGGGCCTTCCATGAGAAGAAGATGGTGGACAATATTCTTAACTGTATCAGACATTCACAAACAGTGGCAAGTACTGAGGATTTCAGGTCTTCATCTCTTTATGTTTCTCGGGTTGTAACATTTAAATGAATTAGATTGTTACCATGAAATTCAGTGGGAGAAAAAAGTTGACTGAATAACCAAAACCAAAAACCAAACCCAGCGCCATCAAGTCGAATCCAACTCAGGACAGAGTAGAACTGCCCCATAGAGTTTCTAAGAAGCACCTGGCAGATTCGAACTGCCAACTCTTTGGTTAGCAGCCGTAGCACTTAATTACTACTCCACTAGGGTTTTCCTGACTGAATAGCAGCACCAAAATTACTCATAAAGTAGCCTTTTAAAAATAACATTTCTAAATCAGTAAAACATCTCATTAAAATGAGGATTATGAAAAGATTTAATTAGAAGTATTAGGAGCAAGTGTTTACCCCTAAAAGAATCATTTCCTCACTGAATTCTTCTCTTTTTGAACTTACAACATCTTCTGTACACCACCTTATTACCCATAAACTCCACTCCAATGATCATTTTACATTTCTCATGCTTTTGATATCTCCTCAACTCTTAGCTCGGTGTGTGCCATACAATAAATTCTCAATGCACTTGGTTAACTACAATTATGGAGCATTTAAGTGCCACACACCACACTGGGGCTTAACATGCATGCACATTTATATGCATGTATATATAGGTACATAATTTGTATATTTAAACTGTAATATTTATCTCAGTATAAACTACCAAAAATCAAATATTTTACCTCACACTCCCAGGGAGATTGAATTTACAAATTTCTTTTTAAACTTCCAGTCTTCACCTTAACAAAAACCCATTGCCATCGAGTGGATTTCAACTAATAGCGACCCTGTAGGACAGAGTAGAACCACCCCATAGAGTTTCCAAGGGGCAGCTGGTGAATTTGAACTGCTGACCTTTTGGCTAGCAGCCAAACGCTTAACTACTGTGACACCAGGGCTCCAATCTTCTCCTTAGTCTAAGCCAAATCATGTGTAGTAGGAAGAGCAGGAACCAGTTAAATAGAGGTTTACATTCTGGCTCCACCACTAATTAAGGAACATGCAAAAAGTTGCGAAACTGTTCTAATTTTTATTTTATTTATATGTAAAATGTCCAGGAGAACAACACTCCTCTTAAGATAGTTATGAGGATTAACCCAGATCTTCCATTTGAAAATGCCTGGCATACAACAGCTGTTTCATACATGTTTTCTTTTTTTCCAAGATATTACTCATGTGCTGCTTTACTCAAAGCATAGCTTTGAGACCTTCATTTGCTGATGTGGCACAATTCAAAATGAGAAGAAAGAGTTGCAAACATTCGTAATAATCAGAACGTAGAATGTATGAAGTACGAATCTAGGAAAATTGGAAGCCACCAAAAATAAAATGGAACACATAAAGATCATATCCTAGGCATTAGTGAACTGAAGTAGGCTGATATTGGTGGTTTTGAATAGGACAATCAAATGGTCTACTATGTCAGGAATGACAAATTGAAGAGGAATAACATCACATTCATCATTAAAAAAAAAAAGTTAAGATCTATGCTGCAGTACAACACTGTCAGTGATAGGGTAATAACCATACACCTACAAGGAAAATCAATTAATATGACAATAATTCAAATTTACCCACCAAACTATAAGGCCAAAGTTGAAGAAATTGAAGATTTTTACCAACTTCTGCTGTTTGAAATTAACCAAACATGCAATCAAGATACACTGATAATTACTGGTGATTGGAATGCAAAAGTCAGAAAAAAAAGAAGAATTGGTAGTTGGAAAATATGCCTTTGGTGATAGAAACCACACTGACAACAGAGACCACATGACAGAATTTTCTAAGGCTAATAACTTATTCATTACAAATACCTTTTTTCAACAACATAAATGGCGGCTATACATGTGAATACTGCTAGATGGAATACACAGGGATCAAATCGACTACAACTGTGGACACAAACGATAGAGAAGCTCATATCATCAGTCAGAACAAAGCCAGAGGCTGACTGCAGAACAGACCATCATGTGCTCCTATACAAGTTCAAGTTGAAGCTGAAGAAAATTAGAACAAGTCTACAAGAGCCAAAATACATTCCACCTGAATTTAGAGACCATCTCAAGAAAAGATTTTATGCGTTGAACACTAATGACCGAGGATCAGATAAGTTGCAGAATGACATCAAGGTTGTCATACATGAAGAAAGCAAAGGATCATTACAAAGACAGGAAAGAAAGAAAAGACCAAAAAGCATGTCAAAAGAGATTCTGAAACTTGATCCTGAATGTCAGGTAGCAAGGAGAATGTAAGAAATGAGGAAGTAATGGGCCTGAACAGAAGATTTCAAAGGGCAGTTCCAGAAGCCAAAGAAAAGTATTATAATGAAATGTGTAAAGAGCTAGAGTTAGAAAACCAAAAGGGAAGTATACACTCAGCATTTCTCAAGCTGAAAGAACCGAAGAAAATATTCCAGCCCTGCATTGCAATATTGAAGGATTCTACAGGGAAAATATTGAATCACACAGGAAATATAAAAAGAAGATGGAAGGAATACACAGAGTCACTGCACCAAAAAGAATTGGTTGGCATTCAACCATTTCAGGAGGTAGCATATGATCCAGAACCGATAGTATAGAAGGAAAAAGTCCAAGCTGCATTGAAGATATTGGCAAAAAACAAAGCTCCAGGAAATGACAGAATACCAACTGAGATGCTTCAACAAATGGATGCAGCACTGGAGGTGCTCATTCATCTATACTAAGAAATTTGAAAGACAGCTACCTGGTCAACCGACTGTAAGAGATTTGTATTTGTGCTCATTCCAAATAAAGGTGATCCAACAGAATATTCAAATTATCAAACAATATCATTACTATCACATGCAAGTAAAATTTTGCTGAAGATCATTAAAAAGTAGTTACAGCAGTACATCAACAGGGAAAACCCAGAAATTCAAGCTGGATTCAGAAGAGGCTGTGGACTGAGGCATATTATTGTAGATATCAGATGGATCCTGGCTGAAGGTAGAAAAAACAAGAAAGATATTGACCTGTGTTTTATCGACTATGCAAAGGCATTTGACTGTGTGGAGTATAACAAATTATGGGTAACTTCGCAAAGAATGAGAATTTCAGAACACTTAATCGTGCTCATGAGAAACCTGTACATAGACCAAGAACTAGTCATTTGAACAGAACAAGGGGAAGTCAGGAAAGGCGTGTGTCAGGGTTGTACCCTTTCACCATACTTATTCAATCTGCATGCTGGGCAAACAATCCAAGAAGCTGGACAATATGAAGAAGAACACAGCATCAGAATTAGAGAAAGACTCATTAACAACTTGTGATATGCAGATGACACACTTTCCTTGATGAAAGTGGAGAGGACTTGAAGTACTTACTGAAGAAATCAAAGTGTACAGCTCTCATTATGGATTACGCCTCAACATAAAAAAAAAAAAAAAAAATTTAACATAAAGAAAACAAAAATCCTCACAAATGGACCAATAAGCAACACCATGACAGCCAGAGAAAACTTTGAAGTTGTCAAGGATTTCATTCTACTTGTATCCACGATTAACACTCACGGAAGCAGCAGTCAAGAAATCAAAAGATTGCATTGGGCAAATCTGTTGCTAAAGACCTCTTTAAAGTGTTGAAAAGCAAAGGTATTGCTGTGAGGACTAAGGTGTATCTGATCCAAGTCATGGTATTTTCAATTGCCTCATATGCATGGGAAAGCTGTACAATAAATAAGGAAGACCAAAAAAGAATTGCTGTCTTTGAATTATGGTGTTGATGAAGAACACTGAACATACTATGGACTGCCAGAAGAATGAATACATCTGCCTTGGAAGTATAGCCAGAATGCTCCTAAGATGCGAGGATGGTAAGACTTTGTCTCACGTATATAGTACATGTTATCAGGAGGGACAAGTCCCTGGAGAAGGACATCATGCTTGGTAGAGTGCCAGCAAAAAAGAGGAAGACCCTCAGTTGGATGGATTGACACCGTGGTTACAACGATGGGATCAAACATAGCAACGATGGCAAGGATGGCACAGGACCTGGCAGTGCTTAGTTCTGCTGTACATAGGGTCACTATGAGTTAGAACCGATTCCATGGCATCTAACAACAGTGATATGCGTATCTTGACATAGTTCAATGATAAATTTGCTTCTCAGTTGTTATCGTTGTTTTAATTTTCACAAGTGTTGGAATCTGGATGCAGCTGGAGGCCTGTGAGTTATCAAAAAAAAAAAATTCTTCGCTATAGGCAATAATTTTAATGTTAATTAACTCCATCTGGAAGGAAAAGCAGGTGTTGAAATTGATCACTTAAGTACAGAAAGCAAAGGCTGTTTACTAAACTCTCCCTAAATTAATTTGGCTGAGCTTCGGGTTAAATTGCTTTCAAGTCACTTTTCTATAAATGCCTTATACCAAATGCTGAAATTGGAAAAAGAAATAGATCAAGCAGATTTTAATGAAATGTAACAAATTGGACTGAAAGGCCACCTAAAAATAAAAATTACAATTTAAAAATGAAAAAATGCAACAGTCGTTTTTGCTTTGATAGTAGGTGAAATTTCAGCAAAAACCTAAGGCATTTCCCACATGTGGTCCAGAAATCACCTGCAGCCAATCGACTTGAGTTGCACTAGGTCGAGTCCTGGGCTCTCTGCCAAACCTATGGAGATAGATTTGCAGGCAAAGCCCAGGAATCCGCATTTTAACAAGTAGCCAGGTGATTTATTATTAGTATAGCTTTGCCTTCTGACATCACCTAACTCTTCAATAGCAAGTCCAGATTCTTCATACTTCTCGTCCATATCCTCCATAATCTGACCCGATTTTACGTCCCGATCGGAAGTGTGGGTTTACACCATCAGCATCAGCATCAACCCTATTTATAGAATCAGAAGCTGTGGGGTGAAGCCCAGCAATCCGTGGTTTAGAAAGTCCTCCAGGTGATTCTAATGCACCCAAAAGTTTGAAAAACACTGACTTGGCGCAACCTTTATGGTTCTTCATGACTCAACAGACTTCACCCCGTCAACTGCTAGGAACAAGGCATTAAAGTGGGAGTATAACATAGGAAGCATTGTAACTGGGTCTCTCGTTACTCTGTCCAGATAGAGAAGAGGTTTCCAGAGCCTGCTAATAACTCCAGTCATGAAAGAACAACAGCGAAAGAACCAACATTTTTCAAATATTTACCATGTGCCAGCTACTCTTCTTCATGCTTTATATATATATAAAACCCAATCAATCCTCATGACACTCTAATGATATAAGTTTATTATCACCATTTTACACAATAAAACTGAGGTACCAAAAACCAAAATCCACTGCCATCAAGTTGATTCTGACTCAGTGTGACCCTATACAATAGAATAGAACTACCCCATAGGGTTTCCAAGGCTCTAAATCTTTACAGAAGCAGACTGACACATCTTTCTTCCACAGAGCAGTTGGTGGGTTCAAACCACTGACCTTTTGGTTAGCAGCCAAGCACCTTAACCACTACACCGCCAGGGTTCCTAAACTGAGGTACAGAGAGGCTAAGCAATAACCCCAAAACCACATAGCTGTTAAGTGCTAGAATCAGGACTTGAACCCAGTCTGTCTCTAGAGTTCCTGTTTTTTTGGTTTGGTTTTATTTTTTGACACTCTACACACTGCTTTCATGGAACGTTAATGCTAACAACTTTACAACATGACCTGAACAATTATTACCTTTGGTCAAGGCATACAAAAAAAAAAAAACCAAACCCAGTGCCGTCGAGTCGGTTTCGACTCAAAGCGACCCTATAGATCAGAGTAGAACTGCCCCATAGAGTTTCCAAGGAGCGCCCGGCAGATTCGAACTGTGGTCAAGGCATAGACAGGGAAAATGCCCAAAGATCATAAATCAAGATATTTTGACACTTGGGTGACCTTATTCCTAGCATTCTTCTTCTTTATTATCATCTCAATTCCTGCCTATTCTTAGGCTTTCATTAAAAATTTACTGTAACAGAAAGGCCTTCCAGCTGTGTGAACTTGGGCAAAATAACATGTATCAGAGCCTAGGTTTCCTCATCTACAGACCGAAGATAATATTATTTAACCACAGGGAACCAGTATGAAATGAGGAATATATGTGAAAGTGTATGTTAGGCTTTAAAACATTAATTATATGATTTGTGCTCCACTGCTAACCTAAAGGTTGGCAGTTCAAACCCACCCCACAGAAGGAAAGTTCTGGGGATCTTCTTCCATTAAGATTATGGCCAAAAAAATCCTATGGAGTTCTACGCTCTAACACATGGGCTCACTATGAGTTGTAATCAACTTGACAGCAACTAACAACAACAACGTGATACAGTGTTTCATATAGAGGATTTCAAAAACTTATTTCTTAGAGACTGTTTGATCTTTTCTACCATAAATAGCAACGTCATTATAGGTTGTTTGCATAAAGTGCTTTTGTGTTAGCAACTCCTTTCATCAGATCCCAGCTGCTCACCCAACAGAATAATGTTTTTTAAGTTTTCTGATCATAAGATTAACCTGAGGTGCTTTTTTTAGAAAGTCATTTTCTCTAGTATCTTCCCTGAAAATCGTAATTATTTAGGTCTGGGATGGGACTCAGAATACTGTGTAGTGTAAAAAGTACCCCTAAGTGATGATTATCATGAGCTAAGTGTAGGAAATCCTTTTTTTTTAAAAAAAAAAAAAAGACTGCCATCAACTCGATTCCGGCTCACAGCAACCCTATAGGACAGAATAGAACTGCCCCATAAAGTTTCCAAGGAGCAGCTGGTGAATTTGAAATGCTGACCTTTTGGTTAGCAGCCGAGCTCTTAACCACTGTGCCACAGTAAGTTCTAAATCATTCTGGATATTTAAAAAAACAAACAAAAACCCGTCACACTTTTTATCTAAAAAAAACAAACAAACAAAGATAACTTTGGATATAGGTCAGTTCATTCATGCATTTGCTTATAAATGTATTCTTTGTTCAATTTACATAAACTTTTCAGTTCTTTCAGTGTCTGTGGGTGGTGCAAATGATTAACGTGTTCTGCTACTAACTGAAAGGTTGCAGGTTTCCAGAAGTGCCTAGAAAAAAGACCTAGTGATCTACTTCCAAGGAATTAGCCATTGAACACTCTATGGAAACCCTGGTGGCATAGTGGTTAAGTGCTACGGCTTCTAACCAAACGGTCGGCTGTTTGAATCCACCAGGTGCTCCTTGGAAACTCTATGGGGGAGTTCTACTCTGTCCTAGAGAGTCTGTATGAGTCAGAATCGACTTGATGGCAACAGGATTTTGGTTTGGGAACGCTCTGTGGAGCACAGTTCTACTCTGACATACATGGGATCCCCATGAGTTGGAATCAACAGAATGGCAACTCGTTGGTTTTGGTTCTTTACCTCAGTGAATTAGAAATGGTAGAAGAGTAACCTTTCCTTGGAAGGTATGTTTTAGGAAGGTATTAATTTGGATTTTTTTTTAGGCTATGATGCAGTAATAAATTAACTCCCAAATCACACTGACTTAATACAATAAATGTCACTTGTGAATTCATAGTATAAATCCATTGAAAATTAGTTGGAATCGGGAAATGGAAGATCTACTCCATGTGATAAGTGAACCAGACTCACTCGGTCTTTACCACCGTCTAGCTACACCAGCTGGAATTTGCACCCTCTTTGACTGTCAAGGTAGGGGAAGGAAAAGATTGAAAAACCATATCTGGGTGATTTACTGTCTAAGCGGGAAGTAACATACAACATTTTAGTCCTTAGTTCATTGGCCAAAACTAGTCCAATGGGCCTCTAAATGAAAGGGAGCTTGAAATTGCAGTGTGACAAATGAAGTATTTGGTAAGCTTTACTATTTCTGCCTCAATCAACTTTAAGTCCTATGAGTGCCCTGAATAATCGACAATCTTTAAGCAATTTAAAGCCACCAAGCAACCTGGGAAGAAAAGAATCTCCAATCGAATTGGTTTCTCACCCCAAGAATCTAAAATTTGCTTAAGACTGCAATAGAATAGCTTGTTGTTTTACAAGTAATATGCATTAAAGAGCTAAATTGTGTGATACACACTTTGATCGCAAATAGTGGCACGTTTAGCAAGGCAAGGCTTCATGAAAGACATTGCATAAATTAAGACCATTATATCTAGGAAAAAATCTGGGAATATGAGTAGAAAATCTTTATTTGAGAGAACCACCGTAAGAAAAAGACAAAGAGGCGAGCTTTTGTTATTCAAATAATTATGTGACTGAGTACATGACTCAGGAAAATACAATATGCCTCATCATTATGGAAAGGAAAGGAACTTGTATTTTTGAAAACCCTCCAAACGCAAAGCTCCTGCTAATGCTTCACATACGTTATCTCCGTTTTATCATTGTCAAATAACCTTCAGAAGCAAGCATTATTCCCATTTACAGATGCAATCAGAAATGTGAAGAAACTAGACCAGGATCACACATTAATAAACAGAAAAACTAAGATTCAAGCCCATGGCTGCAGCGCATGTGTGTATTTCTCCCATTACATTAAGCAATGCTCTATTACAATAAGGTCTTCTGCACTAAAACTCTACTTTCAAAATTGAGAAAGAGTACTTTTCCTACTACATTACATTAGTAATTTTTAATGAAGTCATAAGATACTCACAGCCGTACTCAGTGAGCCTGGGATAACTTTATGTATTACACTGCTGTACTACAGGTCCATGGCTGTGTAAAACAAATAGGCAAGATCATTGAGGCATATGCTTTTGAACAGCCCTTCTCCGCCTTTTCTTTCTAAATTGCACAAGAATTGGCAGTTAATTAGCAGCTCATTAGCAACATTGATAAACCATGTGACAGAAACAAATGCTGTGCTAACAGAAGGGACAGGGCTTTTGAAAGAATATGAAATAGAAAACAGGATAAGAGCAAATTGCTAAAACTAACTTCCTGTAGATTTCTAAAGGGCTCTTACTGTATTTTATGTTTTCTTATTCATACATTCAAATATTTATTTATAACCATGTTCTAGGCAATGCACCAGTTCTGGGGATGCTCATGACACCCCTAGATCACTAACAATTCTATCCATTCCCACACTCTAACTGACATTTACAAAGCCAGGGTATGATCCTCTTAGGTGGAACTTAAGGTTCCCCTAGGTGGTGCAGTCAAGTGCTTAGCTCCTAGTCTACCCAAAGGCACCTCTGAAGAAAGGCCTGGAGATCTACTTCCCAAAGGACACAGCCATTGAAAGCCCTACGGAGTACAGTTCTACTCTGACACATATGGGTTTGTCATGAGTCAGCATTGTCTCAATGGCAACTAGTTTGATTTGTTATTGGTTTAGGTGGAACTTTACATTACATTGACTTAGCCACACACGTATAAAAAAAAATTTTTTTTTTTTTTACACGTATACACACCACCTATTTGCTGTTAATGCCACCACTTGCCATCGTGTTAATTACAACCCCTGGTGACTCCATGTGTGTCAGAGTAGAAATCTGATCCATGGAGTTTGCAACAGGTGATTTTTCAGAAGTAGATAGCCAGGATTTTCCTAGAGGTGCCCCTAGGTGGACTTGACCCTTCATCTTTTGGTTAGCAGCTGAGCAGGTTAAATGTTTGTACTACCCAGGGATTCTGTTTGCTAGTTAGACTGCAGTTAAAGTAGGCATGGGAGCTATAGCTAAGAGATGAAGCAAAAAATTTTATGTATATGATAAAAGATTAGTTTGAAATGTTTTGAGTGATCAGACAGTTTTCATGAAAATATGAACTGCCACTATTCTAAGAGCATTTGGTTAGTTTCCAATCTTTTTTTTTTTCTTTTACCGTGCTTTAAGTGAAAGTTTACAATTCAAGTCAGTTTCTCATACAAAAACTTACATACATGTTGTTATGTGCCCTAGTTGCTCTCCCTACAATGTGACAGCACACTACTTCTCTCCACCCTGTATTTCCCGTGTCCATTTAACCAGCTCCTGCCCTCCTCTGCCTTTTCAACTTGCCTCCAGACAGGAGATGCGCACACAGTTTCATGTGTCTCCTTGAGCTAAGAAGCACAGCCTTCACCAGTATCATTTTATGTCTTATAGTCCAGTTGAATCTTTGTTTGAAGAGTTGGCTTCGAGAATGATTTTAGTTTTGGGCTAACAGAGAGTCCGGGGTCCCTGACCTCCAGGGCCTCTCCAGCCTCAGTCAAACCATTAAGTCTGGCCTTTTTACTAGAATTCGAGGTCTACATCCCACTTTTCTCCTGGTCTATCAGGGAATCTCTGTTTTGTTCCTTGTCAAGGCAATCATCGGTGGTAGCCGGGCACCATCTAGTTCTTTCAGTCTCTCTCCATTCCTTTTAAAAGAAAGTTCTAACCGCTTAAAATGCTACACAAGTCTTGGCATATCTTTAAACAAACAAACAAACAAAAAAAAAAAACCCACTGCTGTTGAGTCGATTCCGACTCATAGCGACCCTATAGGACAGAGTAGAACCGCCCCATAGAGTTTCCGAGGAGTGCCTGGCAGATTTGAACTGCTGACCTCTTGGTTAGCAGCAGTAGCACTTAACCACTATGCCACCAGGGTTATCTTTACACTCTCCCTTTGTTCTGCCCTAAACTATTTGCGAGTCTTAGAACGTGCCACATTGGATCATTCCTGCACTGTTTCTTTTGCCTTGAGTACTCTTTACTTACTCTACCAACTATATCTTTCCAACTCCTGGTCATACTTCAAGGTGTAGCTAGCATCACCAAATCTAGAAAGCCTCTTTTTTAGCTTGTGATCACAACAGCTTTATTCTACGTGTGCGTGCGTGTGTGCATACACACACCTTTTTTTTATTATACTTTACTTGAAGGTTTACAGAGCAAACTAATTTCTCATCAGTTAGCACACACATTGTTCCATGACATTGGTTAACAACCCCACGACATGTCAACACTCTCCCTTCTCAATCCTCGGTTCCCTATTACCAGCTTTCCTGTTCCCTCCTGCTTTCCAGTCCCTGCCCCAGGGCTGGTGTGCCTCTTTAGTCTTGTTTTGTTCCATGGGTCTGTTCAATCTTTGGCTAAAGGGTATACCTCAGGAGTGAGTTCATTACTGACCTGAAAGGGTGTCCGGGGGCCATACTCTCAGGGCTTCTCCAGACTCTGTCAGGCAAGTCTGGTCTTTTCTTTTTGAGCTACAATTTTGTTCTACATTTTTTCTCCAGCTCTGTTGGGGACCCTCTATTGTGATCCTTGTCAGAATGGTCAGTGGTGGTAGCAGGACACCATCTAGTTTTACTGGACTCAGTCCATTGGAGGCCGTGGTAGATGTAGTCCATGAGTCCTTTGGACTAATCTTTCCCTTGTGTCTTTAGTTTTCTTCATTCTTCCTTGCTCCCAAAGGTGTGGGACAAGTGGAGTATCCTAGGTGGCTATTCACAGGCTTTTAAGACTCCAGAAGCTACTCACCAAAGTAGAATGTAGAACATATTCTTTATAACCTATGATATGCCAATTGAGCTAGATGTTCCCCAAGATCATGGTCCCCACGGTCCTCAGCCCAGCAATTTGGTTCCTCAGGGAGTTTGGATGCATCTGTGGAGCTACCATGACCTTGCCTTGTACAGGTTGTGCTGGCTTCCCCAGTAATGTGTACTGTCTTACCCTTCACCAAAGTTTCCACCTGTTTTTTTTATTGTCTATTAAGTGTTTTTCCATCCCTACCCCTCCCCTCCCTCATAACCATGAAAGATTGTTTCTTTTTGTATGTCAACCTTTTCATGAGTTTTTACAGTAGTGGTCTCACACAATATTTGTCCATTTGTAATTGAATTATTTCACTCAGCATAATGCCCTCCAGATTCATCCATGTTATGAGATGCTTCAGATTCACCATTGTTCTTTATCGTTGCATAATAGAAAGCTTTTTTCTAATCTCTCAGTGGATTTGTTGTTCCTCGTTTCTGTTTCTATTTAACTCATCACAATGATATCTTCTTTGCTGACAATTTCAATTCTTTTCTCCATCTATCATGATGTTATTTATCTGTCCAGTTTTGAGGTTTTCCATTTTCTTCAAGTTCAGGCGTAATCTATAGCAAATGCTGTAGTCTTTGACCTTCCTCAGTAAGTGCTTCTAGTCATCTTCACTCTTGGCAAGCAAGGTATGTCATCTGCATATCCCAGGTTTTTAATGAGTATTTCTCCAGTCCTGATGCCCTGTTCTTCATATAGTCCAATTTCTCAGATTATTTGTTCAACATGCGGATTGAATAGTAAGGTCAAAGGATTACAGCCTGCCACACAATTTTTCCAGTTTTAAACCATGCAGTATCCCCTTGTTCTGTTCGAATGGCTGCCTCTTGATTTAGGAACAGGCTCTGCACAAGCACAATTAAGTGTTTTGGAATTGTCATTCTTCTTAATGTTATCCATAATTTGTTATTGTCCATAGTTGAATGCCTTCAAATAGTCAATAAAACACAGGTAATCATCTTTTTGTATTTTCCTTTGGTATTCTCATTAAGCATTCAGCTGCTAACCAAGAGGTCAGCTGTTCAAATCCACCAGCTGCTCCTTGGAAACCCTATGGGGCAGTTCTACTCTGTCCTATACGGTCACTATGAGTTGGAATCGAATTGACAGCAAATTTTTTTTTTTTTTTTTTTTGGTATTCCCCAAGGTCCAACTGACACCAGCAATGATGTCCCCATTCTATGTCCTCTTGGGTCAGTTCCATATTAATGTACAGCTGCAGTCATTTTTTTAATTATCTTCAACAAAATTTTGCTAACATGTGATATTAATGATATTTTTCAATAATTTCCATATTCTGTTTGATTGCCTCTCTTTGCAATGGGTATGTATATGGATCTCTTCCAGTCAAATGGCCAAATTTCTTGACGTACATGAGTAAGTGCTTCCAATGTTGCATCCATTTGTAGGAGCATCTCAGTTGGTATTCCAACAATCTCTGGAGCCTTGTTTTTTACCGAAGACTTCAGTGCTGCTTGAACTTCTTCCTTCAGCATCAACAGTTCTTGATCATATGCTACCTCCTGAATGTTGAACATCAACCAGTTCTTTCTTGTACAGTGATTTTGTATGGTCCTTCCATCTTTTTTGATGCTTCCTGTAGCATTCCATTTTTTTTGCCCATAGAATCCTTCAATAATAGGTAACACTTGACCAATTCTGATAGGCAGTAGTGAGAGAATGTTTACTTGAACAGGTGATGTTTCCGGTGATATTTGAGGGATTAGGTGAGTATTATGGATTGAATTGTTTCCCTCAAAATGTGTGTCAACTTGGCTAGGCCATGATACCCAATATTACATGGCTGTCTTCTATTTTCTGATCTGACGCAATTATCCTATGTGTTATAAATCCTCGACTTATGCCTCTGGTTATGATCCTATTTGGGAGTGAGCTGTCTGTTATATTAATGAGGTAGGACACAATCTACAAGATTAGGTTGTATGTTGAGTCAATCTCTTTTGAGATATAAAAGAGAGAAGCGAGCAGAGAGGAGAGGTATCTCCTACCACTAAGCAAAAAGAGCTGGGAATGGAGCATGTCCACTGGACTTGGGGCCCTTGCACTGAGAAACTCCTAGACCCAGGCAAAAATTGATGACAAGGACCTTCCCGCAGAGCCAACAGAGAGAGAAAGCCTCCCCCTGGAGCTGATATCCTGAATTCAGACTTCTAGCTTCCTAGACGGTGAGAGAATAAATTTCTGTTTGCTAAATCCATCTACTTGTGATATTTCTGTTATAGCAGTACTAGATAACTGAGACAGTGAGACTCTACTGCATAAAAAAATATCGATTTATAATGTAACTAACTCTACTTATCACTTTCAAAGTATGGTCATTTATAGATCTCTTTTATTCTCTTACCCCTAACTTCCTTAAAAAAGTCATGTTGCCTCTGCCTTCAAATCATATTTGACATTCATCTTTCTCTTTCCACCCGTAATGCTCTCTCTCTCCTCTAACCCAGCAACTCTTATATGTGCCATTGCAAAAATAAAAAGCAAAATTTGATCTGTATATTCTTCACTCAGACTCTGTGTGGATCGATGTGTATGTACATATGTAATTTTTTTTCTGAACTGTTCTTAGTCAAGTTACATATTTCATGGCCCTTTATCCCTAAAAACTTCAGTATGTGTTTTCTAAGAATAGCAATGTTCTCTTATAGTTGTCAGAAAAACTATCAACTTGGTATTCCATCAATACATAAATTTTACATGAAATATAACACTCTTATCTAATCTATTGTTTGCATTCTAATATTGTCAACAGACCAAATAATGTCCTGTATAGTATTTTCAGAAACCCTGGTGGCATAGTGGTTAAGTGCTATGGCTGTTAACCAAGAGGTTGGCAGTTCGAATCCACCAGGCACTCCTTGGAAACTCTACGGGGCAGTTCTACTCTGTCCTATAGGGTCGCTATGAGTCGGAGTCGACCTCGATGGCAGTGGGTTTGGTTTTGGTTTTTGGTTATAGCATTTTCTTTTTTTCTCCTCTAGTCTAGGGTCAGGTAGACCATTAGCTCTTATGTCTCTTTAGCCTCCTTAAACCTGGAACATTACCACAGCCTTTTATGACACTGACAGTTTTGAAGATTCTAGCACTCTCCCCACTGCACTTTTTTTTTTTTTTAAATAGAACATTCTTCATTTTCGGTTTGTCTAAGGTTTCCTCATGATTAGTTTCAGGTTATGCATTTTTCATCAGTATACTACATAGGTGATGTTTTATCCTTCTTAGATATCACATTTAGAGGCATACAATGTCCATCTGTCCCTTACTGATTTTGAGTTTGATAGTTTAGATATGTCCAAAGATATGTTTCAAAACAAAATTATGCAACTCAGATTTTTTCTTTTTGGTGATCACATCAATCTCTACTATCGATTTTTGTTGTTGTTGTTACAGATGATGGTAAGCTTACTATGACTAAGGAGATTTATGAACACTATTAACCCTATTATACCCCAAAGTGAAAAAGTAGTGAAAGTACTGGATGCGCTAGTAAGCAGGGAAATTCGATTACAGTACAATGTACAGGTGATTTAAAAAATGAAAGCGATAAATAATACTATATATTACGCATGAAAATGAATAAAATGTGCCAGAGAAGAATTCATGTCAAAACAAATCGAACAACAGGAAAAGCAAGTGATGCATAATCATGACTGACCTACTAGAAATGGTAGGAACAGAAAAAATGTTCCTGACATTTGGAAGAAACCTGTTGGGCACTTATTTCCAAATCTCTCCTTCGGAAATGGAGCTCTCACTCCCCCTGCTGACAGGGGTGGTGGCTGCTCATGACTCACAGCTATGCCCCTCTCCGGGAATTGCTCTTTGCCAAAGGGAGAAGTGCCTCAAGCGAAGTCATACTCCCTCCAGGAGTGTGGGGGGGTCCTTTGGACTCAAATGACTAGTTGATGAGTTGTTACGAAGTTCAGGCCTCATTGCTTCAATTTTGGACAACAGTGAGCACTAAACCCGATGCAGAGCTCCTTCCTGGGGCCTTCTGAGGTGTTGGTTGCAACTGCATTGAGGTTTAACTTCTCCTCCACCCAGTCCTGCTTTCTGCTTCATTACAGGTGGTATTCCCGAGACCTCGTCTCAAAAAAACTGTCCTGCTACATGCAAATCTTCAGTGCAAAGACTTTTTCCTGAGCGAGCTCAATCTACAAACCCCATTAAGGAATTAAGCTTAATAAACAGTATACACAGTGTGAGGGCTCTGCATACAGACACCTGGGCTCAAACTTTGACTTTGCCACTACAAGTAGCTGTGTGACCTTGGCTAAATTACTTGGTTTCCCTGAGTCCCAACTTTTTAAATCTGAAAATCAGGATGATAAGAATATCTTCCTAGAGTTTTGTGAGGATAAAACATGGTGATGAAGAAAGTGCTTAGTACAGTATGTGGCACAAACTAAACAATAAATGTTAACTATCTTTTTCTCATTACTGTAACTACATAGATAAAACACATGAAAGACAAATATCAAAAGATTGTTGGAGTGATTATCTATTTGTGGTAATGTGATATTCATAAATCTCAACAACTACCAATGTATTTCAAGGTCAAACAATAATAACCCATTAATTACATTTTCCTTTTAGTAAATCATTATCAGAATAAATCATTAGGTGACCTTTTTTGGTTGCAGCAATCCAATAAAACTTACATTAGCCAGTGTTTCAGGAACATTAGTCTAATGTGCTTTTGGAGATCACCTTCTCTGAGCAGTATAATAAGTTTGTGTGAAAAGCATAAAGCACGTAATATATAATAAAATTTGGACTTTAATGAACCATCTTGGCAAACTGACTAGTACTATAATTCAATGGTGAGCTTTCCTTAATTAATGAATTAAAAAAGCCAAGAGTATTCCCTAAATGCTACACTTAATTATAGTTTCACTTATTTTCCATTTTTATCATATACCCTTGATTTGTGAAGTAATATAAAGTAAATCTTAAACGGCCTTGGTTATGAAAATAATAGAGATGAATTGGAGTAACTTAAAAAGAGATGGCGCAATTAGCAAGTTTTATGGCTTCCAAGGCATAGTTTTTTTTTTTTTTCTGAAAATATTAACAAATTTGGCTTATATTTGATTATGAATTGACCCAGGTGTTTTTCTGAAACATCTCCCTACAAGACGCATACTATAAAAAAGGTGTTACTAAACCAGTGGGTCAGACATAGGTAAACAGCACTGAAAGATTTCAGGGGTATGAGACCAACAGACCCTTTAAAGGAAGAATTCCATCTTTTACGTTCCAAGAGCCTCTGAAAATAGATTATGACAGTTTATGATAATTGCGTCCAACCATTAATAGGCAGTAAGTGCCACTGCAAGAGTAGGAATTTCTCAAAGATGCGTGAATTTTTCTGGATATCTAGCAAATATCTAAATTAGAATGTACTCAATATATGTTTGCTAAATGAATGGATGAATGAACAAGTGATAAATAACAAATAAAACAAACAAACAAAAAAAAGCCAAAACAAGAAACACCCAAACCTGTTGCTGTTGAGTCCATTCCAACTCACAGTGACCCTACAGGGCAGAGTAGAACCGCCCGATAGGGTTTCCAAGCAGTGCCTGGTGGATTTGAACTGCTGAACTTTTGGTTAGAAGTCATAGCACTTAACTACTGCACCACCAGGGCTCCAAATAAATAGATGTTCTCAATTTTGGCTAAAATAACCCACTAGAGCAGCGTAATTTTCTGGGTTATGTCTGCTTAATACATAATATTTCAACAAATCTAAGCTGCCGTCAGTTTTAAGAAGAACCATTATTTCATGTATCATTAAGAAAGAAAAAAAAGCATTGCCAATTTTATTGTGACATGCTTTCACTTCTAAAACACATCCCAATACTAACAATAGTTCATTAATATTTTTTTTATATACTTTTATGTGAATAAGCCTCAAACATTGGCCAAAAGCAAAATTAGAAAGAATGGAATAAAAGAAGAATTGTTTAATGCCCCTTGCAGAAGAGAAATGACTTAGAAAGAGGCCATTTAAGAGATTAGAGATAAATCTCTATTCTTTCTGGAACTAGTTCTGATGAGCTAGAAACTTCTATAAACTTTTGTAGAAGAAATTAAACTTCCTATTGCACATAGATTCAGAGACCATTACAGGAACTATCATTTTTCCCTAAGGTTTTTATAAAGATATACAGTAGGCAAACAGTAGTTGTAATAGCTATTACAAATCCCAGGTGTTGTATTTGGTGTGTGATAGCTATAGAAAGAAAAGACAATTTTTGGTGAGTTTATTTTCACTTCGGTTACATCTGATGTAACTTATAATAAGAGCTACAACTTGTAAACTATCACTATCTCCTCAGCTAGCCATACTTTCTTGCTTTGTACTACAATGTAAATTATATAAATACAGCTTCTTTATTTTTATGCTAATGATGTGCACATTATACTTTTTTTTGCCAATCACAAAACCCACTTGCGCATTATTTTCCTACACACACTAATCGTTACATGTATGGGCACGTTATTTATGGGGGCACGTTATTTGTGAAAAATATGGTATTTCTTCAGACAGCTTATGATTTATATTTTAAAGGAGAATCTATATATTTGAAAGAGCTTTTATCTTTTTGGGCCTCAGGTATCAGGAAACCAAATAATGGTGAATTTTGAAAGAAAGAATGGGCAATGGAAAATTCAATGTACCTTGTGACTTCAGACCTTTGCTTAAGAAAATCAGATAACATTATAACCCACTAGCTATTTTAAATATTTTGGAGGTGTTATAAATTGAATTTATCCAAAAAAAGATGGGTTAAAATCCTAGCCCTTCTATCTATGAATGTGACCCTGGTTGGAGTAAAAAACAGGGCTTTCTTTTGTTATGTTAACTAGGCCAGTAATAACATTGATACCTGCCCACCTCCAAGTGATGTGCTGAGAATGAAAAGAAGTTGTGAGGACCACAAGGAATATGCACTTGCCCCTATATATCTTCTTAGTTAGCTGATCACATTCTTGCAACTGAGAGTTTAGATTTGATATGCTTTCTCCTAGAGGTACCCAGTAAATTGTTCCATTGTAAAAATCATAAGCTTTTAACAGAGGAATATATATATATATATATATATTTTTTAATCTTTGCACTTTTCACGGTCCTTTGAAATGGGGCTCTTCTGCCTCTTGCCATGCTAGTTTACATCTGTCCAGCAACCATGGACAAAGTGTTGATATTCTTGATTGTCAGGGGCAGAAATATTCATTGATCATATTTTATTAGGGGCACCTGTTCTGCTGCCTTACAAGCACTTGGCTATGCTCTTCTTCTTACACCCTTGCATCCAATGGCTGTGGGCTTTCTTATACTTCTCATTTCTCTATGGGAAACACACTCAAGACATGACCTGTTTTCTTGTTGTGTGACCACACTAGTGAACACCAATCAGCTTCCTCCACTTGCAAACAGATGAGCTCAGTGGGCTGGCAATCCTTGTCCTGCAGATGATTGTGGCCTCTTCATAGTGTTGTGAGGGTTAAATGAGTTAATACACAAAGTGATCTGAAAAGAGTCTGGCACACAGAGCCCTCTCAGCCTGGGGTGAAGTAGTGGTTAAGAGCTCTGCTGCTAACCAAAAGGTAGGCAGTTCAAATCCACCAGCAGCTCCTTGGAAACTCTATGGGGGCAGTTCTACTCTGTCCCATTGGGTGGCCATGAGTTGGGACGAGGATCACCATCATTGGTAAGTGAATGTTGAGTCTATAGTACCTCTCAGAAACTTTTGATGCAAGAGAGCAAGTAGAAAACCCCCAATTAGCCTTCCAAACACGAGCCTTATATACTAGCAAACTTTATTGATATCACTGGCAATTCATTTCTCATCTGGTTTTTGTTCTTGTGAAGATAGTTCCTTTAGCCTGAGCATGGGTAGGTGGTGGGTAGGCTATTCAGACACCAAAAACCCAAACTACTCTTAACCAGACTAATTACTACAGAATTCCTAATAAATATTTAGGAAAAAAAATCCCTGGATTTTACGAGCAACTAAGGATTACTACTGTCAGTAATAACGGCTCAAACGTTGTCAGACCCTGTCTCACTTTTCATAGTAAATTTTGATGAGGGAAATGGGGAAGGATTGATTAGGCATAATCATATTAGGTTCAAAGTGAACTCACTACCCACTGAAACAAAGAGCAAAGACTTTGGCCAACCTTAGTGTATGTCTCCTAGTAGTGGGGGCTGTCTAAGAACAAAATCATTACAAGAGACATAGAAAACGTACCGAAAAAAACAGAGCTGACTTCATACCTTTGACTATGAACAATATTTGTCCCACCCCACAGAAACATTCATAAAGTTATAACACAACTAAATCTTATGGCTGCCTGAAAAAGCTCACCTCAGCTTATGAACATGAGCAGGGGCAGATTATCCAATAGGCAAGGTAAGCATGTGCTTACCTTGCTTACCAGATCACCTGTAGTGAACAATTTCACATTTTTTTCACCACAACAAATGTTTTGCTTCTAAGTATGGCTGGCATCATCTGTCTTTCTCCCAGCCCCATAGCACCTTCCTACAGAATCAAAGCCTCTTTCTAAATTTACAATCCCTGACAGAGGCAATGACTCAATAAGCAGGGTAAGAATAGACTCACTTGTACTTATGTACTAATCTGTAGTGAACAATTTCACATGTGTTTCACCACGTCTTTGATTTTGAACTTCAAATTGTTCACTACAGATGATCTGGTAAGCAAGGTAAGCACCGTGCAGTGCACGACAGCCACCTATTCCTCGTCTAGAAATGCCCTGGCTTAAAGCAAGGCAAAGGAAAACAATAAAATAAAATATTCTGAGACTGAATGGTATATATTATTGCTGTATTCTATTTTTGCTACATATTTATGTATACATTGTATTACATATTTATGTACATATAGATAACAATTTACGTATATGTATATCTAAAGATAAGGGGCATGAGGAAAAGAGTATTTCATGTGAAAGGATGGTCTGGAATAAAGGTTCAACTATTTATTAGCTGTGTTGCCTTAAGCAGACCATTTAGTGTTGCTGAGACCCAGGTTACCTATCTGCAAAATGAAATTAATACCAGCTCAAAAAAAAAAACAAACTCTCCTTGGCTTTAAATGGTTCTTTTAACCACCAAATGAGGTCATTTGGCATGTTGGAAAGGCCCTTTGTATTCTGAAAAACAGTACGCATATGTAAGAGCTTATTAACAAAAAGTAACATGATAAACACCGAAGTTAAACTTTCTAGATTTTGTTGCACTGAGGGCGAAGGCATCTGTCTCTTCCCCAAACACTAATCCCATTTGTAGTACAAAATTGCATAACTTGGAAAGAGAAATGTTATGAAAATCCCAGGCCATTCCTATTCACCTTCATGATTTATTTCTATAATTGCCACAGAAAATGAATTGTTAATGTGTGTACTACAAATAATTGCATACATAATGACTGTGCCAAAGAAACAATCAACAATTATTCATGCACATTTTATAACAGTCAATTCCATGTGCAAAATGCTTGGCAACTTGAAGGAGGAAGTTGAACTTGTTAATTTTCTAGCAAGAAGGTTAAATAGAAAGGAAGCAATTCAAACATATGTGAGCAGTTGGACTCCCTGGCACTGAAATCCCTGAACAGCTGGTGGAGAGAGCCTCCTGTTGGGGATGCATCAGGGCTAGGAAGGATGAGAAGAAAAGAAATGGGTAAGAGCAAGCACTACAGATGTTTTCTTGCAGACTTGTCCAAAAACTTTTCCAATTAAGATGGAAACTTCTTCTTCAATGTTATGGCTTACATTTTCTGAAGACCTACTCTGTGCTAGGCACTGTTAAAATTTTCACATGTGATTATCTTATTTAATTTTCACACACTGTTTTTTTTTTTTTTTATGAAGTCAGTACTATACTTCCCATTTTGTAATTGAATAAACTGAGGTTCAGAAGGCTAAGTGATTTGACCAAAGTAAATGACAGGATCAGAATCCAAATCTTTGTCTCTCTGACTGTCAAAGCTCACGGTCTTTTACCACTCCAACATTTCCTCAAACCATGGATATAATAGAAGTCCAGTGGATACATGTCCCACGCTTCTTGTCACACACCTTTATTTATTACTTATTATATTAGGTGAAACTGTATGAAAATTACCAATATTAGACCACTTTTGATCATCAAAAATGACAATTTCACATAGTTCACTTAATACATTCCTCAAACAAGTCTGCTTCTGTGCCCCATCCATGCCGCAACCTAAAATGTGTCCTCCCCACTTTTACCATCTAACTACCCCCTCAGTCTCTTACTTTACTTACTCTCCATCTATCAAAAATCCTCCCATTGTTTTTTTTTCAGAGTTAGCTCAAATGTCCCCTCCTCTATCAATTCACTCCTCAAGGCCCTTAATGGGGGGGGGGACCCAATGACCCTAGATGTTCATCATATTTCAATTTATATACAATTAATGACACCAAGTTTAAGCTATGCACACCTGGATGTTATCACTTTTCATATAGAAGTTGTGTATTTATGAATTTCTTGTGGACTGTATCACTCTAAGTACAGTGACCTTGTTTTGTATATCTTCGGGGCATCCAAGCCTTTGCCAGGACGAAGCACATTGTTGGCGCTTACTGGATGATGTGCGTTCCATATATAAAATGTGCCTCCCTGTCCCTGTCCCAGATGCATACATTCATAAGGCTAATGTAGCTTTTCTTCTCTTAACTATGCATATACTTTGGTACCATACTTAGCCCTCATGCCCCTTATAGTACCATAACAATTCATTCTTCATTAAAGAGTCTTCTGCACGGATGGAAATGGTCTTTATTCATTTGATGCTAAAGTTTAGAGGCATTATTTGACAGATAATACACTTGAACCAGTCCATCATTATTGATTTTCCACAAATTTCTTTTTGAATGAGAACTCAGTGCCTTAAACCTTGTCTTATCAATTTTAGAAGCTATAATGAAATCACTAACACTTTAATGTTATAGTGTTAAAAAAATTTAAAAAATAAGAAAAGACAAAAGGGCCAGCTACATATCATGTACATGCCTTGCGTTCTAATTCACTTAATCCTTAAAACACTTTAGGTGCAACATTATTAAACCAAGTTAATATCTGAGAGGATGAGACTGTAGCAAAACAACATAGTCAAGGTCACATAGTGAGCAACTGGTATATCTGAGATTTATATCAGTTTTCTCTAACTCCACAGCCTATGCCCTATTCACTTCATAATATTTTCTGATATATAAAACCAATCCCAGGAACAAAACTTAACTACGAACACTGGGGGTATTTTTACCATTATTTACTATTTCAATCACGGGTTCACATGACACACTTAGTAATTAAATAATCACCTAGGATTATTAAGAATTAAAATCACAAAAGGGCTACATGAACCAGAGACTACATCATCCTGAGACCAGAAGAATGAGATGGTGCCGGCCACAACTGATGACTGCCCTGACAAGGAAAACAACAGAGAACCCCTGAGGGAGCAGGAGAACAGTGGAATGCAGGCCCCAAATTCTCATAAAAAGACCAGACTTAATGGTCTGACTGAGACTGGAAGGACCCTGGTGATCATGGCCCCCAGACCTTCTGTTGGCCCACTACAGGAACCATCCCCAAAGCCAGCTCGTCAGACGTGGATTGGACTGGACAATAGGTTGGAGAGGGATGCTGGTTAGGCGTGAGCTACTTGGTTCAGGTGGACACTTGAGACAATGTTGGCATCTCCTGCCTGGAGGGGAGATGCAAGGGTAGAGGTGCTTAGAAGCTGGCAAAATGGTCATGAAAAGAGGGAGTGGAAGAAGGGAATGAGCTGTCTCATGGGGAGGAAGGGGGGAAAGTAATTGGGAGTACGTAGCAAGTTGTGCATGGGTTTTTGTGTGAGAGACTGACTTGATTTGTAAACTTTCACTTAAAGCACAATAAAAATTACTTTTAAAAAATAACATTTTGGAAAATTAAAAAAAAAAAAAGGAATTAAAATCACTGTGACAGCAGAAAGGTAACCAACATTTGGTTTCTACAAAGTGTCATAATTGCTCCAATAGCTTCTTTATAAACTGTTTTCTGTAGTTATAGAAACTCTCAGTGACAAATGTGTGCAAATAACTCTCACCTTCTATGTTTGTTTGCCAGCCTTGGCCCCCACATGATGTAAGCTCCATTATGCTAATTTTTTTACATATTGCTGTAAAAAAATTAGCATAGCATGCTTATGAAAATACGTAGCGGGGGGATAGGAAAGGCTGACCAACAAACATAGAGGATGTACATTGTGTAAAAATGAGGTACATACAATAGTTTCTCCATCTGACTCCCAAATAAGCAAAGGAAAACACAGAAGTTAATAAGTCCCTAAGGTCAACATACAATAAGCAAGAGAAGCTGCAAGCAGGTCCAGTTCTAAGTGACTTCAAACCCATGCTCTATCCCATGAGGCCATGCTTTCCCTAAGAGAAATGAAAATTCTTCATTGAGGACAAATGAAGAGGAGGAATTGCAATGCTGTACAGTAAACCACTGGACCTTCTTTTGTCAATTGTGAGGCTCATTCATGTGGAAGGTTTTTCTGTATGTTCTCTTGGTTTGATTTAGCTTTGTTAATTTATTTTTTATTGAAGGCCATTAACCACCTAACACAAGCAAATGCTTTGCAAAGAGAAGCTGTTCAGTACATTTAATGATTTAACAAATAAAAATCTTAAACATCAGAAATGGTTAATGTTTATGATGCATGTATTCATGTGTTTTATTATACATTTCTTAACGTGTCTACATATTCAGGTAAAACGCTAATTACTAAGAACACAGCAATCAGAAACATCTAGGATGCTTATGAAAATATAGTTTTATAATCCTTATCAATGACTGAGAATCTTTGAGATATAGTTATATTTAATTTTTTTTTTATATAATGATTTGTTACATGCCTATAAGGAAGACCAGTTAGTATGACTATTATTCAAATTTACACACCAATCATTAAGGCCAAAGATCAAGAAACGGAAGATTTTAACCAACTTCGGCAGTCTGAAATTGATTAAACATGCAATCAGGATGCATTGATAGTTACTGGTGATTGGAATGCGAAAGTTGGAAACAAAGAAGGATGGGTAATTAAAAAATATAGCCTTGGTGATAGAAACGATTGCAGAGATTGCATGATAGAATTTTGCAAGAACGACTTATTCATTGCAAATATCTTTTTTCAGCAACATAAATAGCAACTATACACATGGACCTTGCCAGATGGAATATGCAGGAATCAAGTCGACTACATCTGTGGAAAGAGATGATGGAAAAGCTTAATATCATCAGTCAGAAGAAGGCCAGGGGCCAACTGCTGAACAGACCATCAATTGCTCATAAGCAAATTTAGGATGAAGCTGAAGAAAATTAGAACAAGTCCACGAAAGCCAAAGCATGACCATGAGTATATCCCTCCTGAATTTAGAAAGCAACTCAAGAACAGATTTGACACACTGAACACTAATGACAAAAGACCAGATGAGTTATGGAATGACATCAAGGACATCATACATGAAGAAAGCAAGAGATCATTAAAAAGACAGGAAAGAAATAAAAGACCAAAATGGATGTCAGAAGAGACTCTGAAACTAACTTGCTCTTGAATGTCAAGTAGCAAAAGCGAAAGGAAGAAATGATGAAGAAAATGAGCTGAACAGAAATTTTCAAAGGGCAGCTCTAGAAGACAAAGAGAAATACTATAATGACATGTTCAAAGATGCAGAATTAGAAAACTAAAAGGGAAGAACACACTCAGTGTCTTAGGCTGGGTTCTCTAGAGAAGCAAAACCAGTAAAGGGTATAAATATACATAGAGAGAGATTTATATCAAGGAAATGGCTCACATGGTTGTAGAGGCTGGAAAGTTCCAAGCCTGTGGGATAAGACAGAGGCTTCTCCTGATTCACCCAGCCACAGGGGGAGGCAAACCGAAGATCCACAGGTCAGAGAGCAGGGCTCTTGCTCATAGGCTGTGAAGATCAAAGAATCCCAAGACTGGCAGGCAAGACTGCAGGTAAGCTGGTAGGTAGCTCAAGCCCCAGGAACTGGAGTTCAGATGAACAGGGACCAGTTGCAGGATCCAGAATGAGCAAATGTCCATAAGCCCTGCAAGAATATCCACTTATATTCAACTCAGGCTACATGCTCAAGGAAACTGCCTTTCAACTGATTGGCTACTCACAGCAAATCCCATCATAGAGGTGATCACATCACATCAAATCTCATCACAGGAGTGATAAAAACACCATACCACTGTCAAACCATTGAGAATCATGGCCCAGCCAAGTTGACTCACAACCCTAACCATTCCACTCAGCATTTCTCAAGCTGAAAGCATCGAAGAAAAAAATTCAAGCCTTGAGTTGCAATATTGAAGGATCTACAGAGAAAATATTAAACAATGTGGGAAGCATTAAAAGAGGATGGAAGGAATACACAGAGTCACTATACCAAAAAGAATTGGTCGACATTCAACCATTTCAGGAGGTAGCGTATGATCAGGAACTGATGGTACTGAAGGAAGAGGTCCAAACTGCACTGAAGGCATTGACAAAAAACAAGGCTCCAGGAATTGATGGAACGCCAACTGAGAAGTTTCAACAAATGGCTGCAGCCCTGGAAGTGCCTACTCCTGCATACCAAGCAATTTGGAAGACAGCTACCTGGGCAACTGACTGGAAGAGATCCATATTTATTCCTATTCCAAAGAAAGCTGATCCAACTGAATGTGGAAATTATTGAACGATATCATTAATATCACACACATGTAAAATTTTGCTGATGATCATTCAAAAGCAGCTGCAGTAGTACATCAACAGGGAACTGCCAGAAATTCGAGCTGGATTCAGAATAGGATGTGGAACCAGGGATATCATTGCTGATGTCAGATGGAGCCTGGCTAAAAGCAGAGAATACAAGAAAGATGTTTACCTGTGTTTTATTAACTATGCATTTGACCGTGTGGGTCATAACAAATTATGGATACCATTGCAAAGAATGGAAATTTCAGAAAGCTAAACTGTGCTCATGAGGAACCTCTACATAGATCAAGAGGAAGTCATTCGAATAGAATAAGGGGCTACTGTGTGGTTTAAAGTCAGAAAAGGTGTGTGTCAGGGTTGTATCATTTCACCATACTTATTTAACCTGTATGCTGACCAAGTAATCCAAGAAGCTGTACTAAATGAAGAAGAATGTGGCATCAGGATTCGAAGACATATTAACAACCTGTGATATGCAGATGACACAGCCTTGCTTCCTGAAAGTGAAGAGGGCTTGAAGCACTTACTGAAGTAGATCAAAGACTACAGCCTTCAGTACGGATTACACCTCAACATAAAGAAAAAATTCCTCAAAACTGGAACAATAAGCAATATCATGATAAACTGAGAAAAAATTGAAGCTGTCAAGGATTTCATTTTACTTGGATCCACAATCAACACCCATGGAAGCAGTAGTCAAGAAATTAAAAGACACTTTGCATTGGGAAAATCTACTGCAAAAGACCTCTTTAAAGTGTTAAAAAAGCAAAGACATCACCTTGAAGACTAAGGTGTGTGTGACCCAAGCCATGATGTTTTCAATAGCCTCACATGCATGCAAAAACTGGATGATGAATAAGGAAAACCAAAGAAGAATTGATGCCTTTGAATTGTAGCGTTGGCCAAGAATATTGAACATACCATAGACTGCCAAAAGAATGAATAAATCTGTCTTGGAAGAAGTACACCCAGAATGCTCCTTAGAAGCAAAGATGGCGGGACTTTGTCTCACATGTTTTGGACATGTTATCAGGAAGGATCAGTCTTTGGAGAAGTACATCATGCTTGGTAAAGTAGAGGGTCATCGAAAAAGAGGAAGATCCTAAATGAGATGGATTGACACAGTGGCTGCAATAATGAGCTCAAGCATAACAATGATCCTGAGGATGGTGCAGGACTGGGCAGTGTCTCATTCTGTTGAACGTAGGGTTGTGATGAGTCAGAACCCACTCAACAGCACCTAACAATAACAACAATATATAATGATTTTGGCAATAACAACGATGTGAATATTTGCATTGTGTCATCTTAGCTAACCTGGAACTACATTTCCTAGAATCCCCCTCTATTTATGGTTCCTGCTGAGCTTGGCCAAATGAGACATTTTGTGCGAGAATTGGAAGGCAGGAGTGAAGCAGCAATTAGCAAAGGCTCATGGCGCTGGTGCAGCTCATGCATCTGTGACTTACATGTTAGCAAGTTCAACTTGTTGGGCAAAAGCCTGACCCACAGTATCTCAAATTTCTGTTGAATTCCCTTCTTCAGTTTCTACGGCTCCTGGGCAAGGGGCAGACTTTGTTCTGTGATGAAGGGCACCAACTTCTTTTGAAGGATACACCCAGCACCAAAACTGGAGTCTTGGAGGTAGTGAGAGACCCAGAGTTTCCAATTCATCCTTGTGGGTTCCAGATCAACCTTGAAGTTTCCAGCTGTCCTTGCTTCCACCACTCCATGTACATATTCTATTCTTGACTGCCTTCTCTTTTGAATTCAGTCTCAACACCAACTACAGTCTTATATAGACTATATCCAGCTTCCACAGTTGCATAATGTCAAATTCCTTTAATAAATATTTAAACAGATAAATAGGTACAAACACATACATACCTAGATAAAGATATGGGTGATTTTATAAATATATATATATAAATAAATAAACATATATATATATATACACCAAAAATCAAAACCAAACCCGCTGCCGTCGAGTCGATTCCGGCTCATAGTGACCCTATAGGACAGAGTAGAGCTGCCCAGTAGAGTTTCCAAGCAGTGCCTGGTGGATTCAAACTGCCAACCTTTTGGTGAGCAGCCATAGCACTTAACCACTATGAAACCAGGGTTTCCAAAGACAGATGCTAACGAGCCAGCCAGGAGTTGAACCTGAAATCTCCTGAGCCGTAGTCAGATGTGTACACACATATACATATATATACATATACATATATATACATACACACATACACATATTCATATATATGTGTGTGTGTGTGTGTATGTATACGCACACATACCCACATATACATACAATACACACATATCTATCCATTAATCTATTCATGCATCCTAATGGTTCTTCTTTTTTTTTTTTTCTGATTTCACCTTGAATTATAGAGAATTTGATACTGGAAGTGAGTCCAGAAAAACAGGACTTTAATGATGGATTCTTTGAATTGGTTCTAGGTTATCTAGCACTGGTTCTTTAATCTTATTAGATTTAAAGGCGTTAGTACCCCTTCCAGTAGTAAGCAGAACACTGGTAGTCTATAGCATGCTGTAGCAATATATAAACCAAAAAAAAAAAAACCAAACCCAATGCCATTGAGTCGATTCAGACTCATAGCGACCCTATAGGACAGAGTAGAATTGCCCCATAGAGTTTCCAAGGAGCACCTGGCAGATTTGAACTGCTGACCTCTTGGTTAGCAGCCATAGCACTTAAACACTATACCAACTGGGTTTCCGTAGCAATACAGTTATTTAAAAATATCACCTATAGATGCCTGTAATAAATTGCATAAATAAGATAAAGCCTTGTGTGACCAAATGTTTTAGTGATCATGTATTTGCTACCACAGAGCATTCTTTTAGAAATCAGTAGTACAATTGTGTTGATTGCTTCTAAGTGCATTGGCGAAGTTGGGGAAAAGTGAGCTCAGAGCTTTAAATACCAGCTCAAAGCTAACTAAGAAATATAAAAATTTACATAAACCATTGCTGTTGAGTCAATTCCAACTCATAAGCATCCTATAGGATGGAGTAGAACTGCCCCATAAGGTTTCCAAGGAGCAGCTGGTGGATTCGAACTGCCAACCTTTTGGTTAGCAGCCTGGGCTCTTAATCACTGTACCACCAGGGATACTAAAAATTTGTATGGTGTCCCTAAAATTAACTCTCATATCTGGCAGCCACAGGACCAAGACTTTTGAAAACCAAGCTTAGAGGCTAACTCTATAGGTAGCCAAAATATAATTCAAATAGAATTTACCACCTCTCAGTATGTGTTACATTAAAGTTAGGCCATTAATTAGGAAACATTAGGACTCTGAATATTGAGATGGAGACATACAGGAAGTTTCTGAAAAAGCTGGGAACACTGAATCCTAAATTCTGCTACATTTCTTATGTCAGCAGAAGCAGCTCTTCTACTGTTCTCTTAAAAGACTAGTCTCTTCTTGCCTTAAGACCTGTAATGACTTCTCTTGAGGTAGTTGCCCCAAAAGGTACCATTGATTCTTTTCAGGGCCTACCACTACCACCTCTTACTATTTCTAGACCTATTAACAGATTCAAGACCAAACATTCCAGAGAGTGAGGTACAAAGTGTGACTCATGGGAAGGTGTGATACATACACACACACACACACAAATTTATGATTTTGACAATATATATAGACAGAAACGTTGGGAATGAATCTCATGTATGTGGATGTGAGGTCAGTACAGAAGGGATGAAAAACTGGATTAGTTCAAACTTATTTGGATTGAACTAAAATATATTATCGAATCGCTAAACAGAAATTCTGTATTCAATTTATTAGTTCAAGGGTACGGAAGTGGCTCCAGTTTGCTTGGTTGGTTGACTAAAACTTGGACCAAAAAGTGACCTATACAAAAGTTAAAATGCAGAAGCTTCTTTGGTGTGTAGAGGAAGATACTTCGGGATATTGGAATGATAGAATTTATCATCTAAGACACACTCAGCCCCTAAATACATCCCCTGAGACAGTCCAAAGGACAATCCTGTTGCCATGACTGTGAGCAATGAATTTGTGAGTTTCATCATCCTAGAACAGCTCTTTGTGGTGTTCTCTGCAAGCCAGAAATGACAGGGGAAGCTACTGACACTGAACCAAGCTCTCTAAATTCAAAGGGTAGAACGCTTCGATGGCACAGGCCAAGTTTCAGCATGCCACTGCCAAAGTCAAGACCAGTGTGGTTGCCAAAATGGAGAGCAGAGCTGAAACAGTAGTAAACTGAGCCTAAGGGATCATTGACATTGGCTGATTATGCTGTTCCTAAAACTGAGACACATAGATAGCCTTCCAAAGCATTTCTTGATTTGTATAAGCAGAAAAACTTGAAGTCTGACTTCACAATAGAGAGACAAGGACTGCCAATCAAATCCCAGATATGAGCTAGCTCTCAGACCCATGTCCACTTGAAGGAAGGCAAACTAAATCCTCTTGAAGGAGGACTCTGATATACAACCAAAAAATGCGTACTATAAATTTTCCTTTTATCCTTTTCTAAAGGAAGGTGCTGTCACTTCTCAGTAAGATCATGTATTAGGGATGAAGCAATAATTAGACTTTTGAGGAATAATACCTACAGACTCAAACCTCAATTGTGGTTACCTGCACAGAATAGGAGCTTGTGGAGGTCAGGTAATCAGTGGAATTTTAGCCCAACTCTGTATCTCAGTGAACACAGAGAGTTCTCTAACCAATACTGAGGTTTTCCCTCAGAACATGAATGTTAAATTGTAGTAGACATGCTCAGCAAATGGATATTTCCACATTGGTTATCTGACCTATGGAGTGAGGTGTCTGAGGGTAGGGAGAGCCAAGAAGTCCCTAGAACTGCCTCTATCTACCAAAGTAGTAAGAAAAAAGCAATGTCACATTCCGGATGGACTACAGATATTAGAGAGTAATCATGAATGCCTTGAAAGACACAGGAGTATTGATTCCTACCCATACAACTTGCCTATCTGGCCTGTGTAAATGACAGGAGGGTCTTGGAGAATGGTTTTCATAAATTTTATCTTGTGGTGACACCAGTTGCAGTTGCTGTTCTAAATGTGATTTCATTGCTGTAGTAAATCAATGCATCCTGTGGCACCTGGTATACAGCTATTGATCTGTCAAATGCTTTTTCCCCTCTCCAGCGCTGTTAATAGAGACCATCAGAGGTGGTTTAAGCTGGAAGGGCCAACAATATACCTTCATGTTCCTAACTTTGGTATATCAATTTCCATCCCTATTTCATGATCTGGAGCTCTGGTGGATGATCTAGTATTCAGAGACCTTGAACATCTCTCCATTCCTCAGGACATCACTCTGCTGTCCTATTTCATTGATGACATCATGATGATTGGATGTGGTAAGTAGGATGTGGTAATTAGACACTCAAGACATATGTGCTAGAAAGAAGGAAATAAATCTTGCAGTAATTCAGAAACCTGTCAACCAGGTTTCTAAGCATCCATGGGCCCATAGCATGTTGAGATACACTTTCTGAAGTAAAAGACAAACTATTGTATATGAACCCTCCTACCACTAAGGAAGGGAAATGATGCCTACTGGGCCTGTTTGGATTTGGGAGGCTACACATACGTCATTTGCACATGTTGCTTTGATTCATTTACCAAGTAACCTGAAACACTATCAGTTTTGAGTGAGGCCCTGAACAAGAAAAGATTCTTCAACAGGTCCAAGCTGCTGTGCAAGCTGCTCAGCCATGGCCTATATAGCCTGGCAGATCCAACAGTGCTTGTAGTATCCATGGGAGACAGGAATCTATATGGAACCTTTGGCAGGCCCTAGTAGGTAAATCACAACGCATACCCCTAGGGTTTGGAGCAAAGCTATGCCTTCTGCTAGAGGTAACGGTTCCATTTTTGAGTAACAGCTTCTTCCTTGGTACCCAACCTCCATATAGCCTGAATGCTTGACTATGAGCAACTAAGTTACCAAGCAACCTGAGCTTCTCATCATGAACAGGGTATTGTCTTATCCACCGATCTATGAGGTTGGGCGTATACAGCATACCATCATCAAATGCAAGTTTTATATATAAGACTGGGATCACACATATTCCAAAGAATCATGTAAGTAGCATGAGCAGGTGGCACAAAGGTCCAAGGCCCACTTTCCTATTTTATTACTGCCTCTCTCTTGACATGCTGCTATGACCTCATGAGGAATTACCTATAGCCAGTTTACTGAGGAATAACAATACACATACCTATATACAGACATAGATACATGTATATATAAAGCCTGGTTTTCAGATACTTCTGTAAAATGTGATAGCACTACCAAGAAGTGAATGGCTTTACCACTATAGCACCACAGCCCCACTACAGACCCATTATGGGGAAGCTCTGAAAGACAGTGGTGAAAGAAAATTCCCCCAGTGGAAAAAAATTCAAACAGTATCCTGGTTGTTCATTTTGACAGAGGTACAGACATACATTGAATCATGAACATGGCTAATGGTTTGGCCAGATGGTCAGGGACTTGGAAAGGACATGATTAGAAAATCAGTGACAAAGAGGAAGAGCTATGTACACAGACACCTCTGAATGCACTCAGAGTGTAAAAGATATTTGTGTTCCACGCAAGTGGTCACCAAAGAGCAGCCTCAGAAGAGGAGGATCTTAATAATCAGGTGGACAGTAAACCTGTGATCGTTAGTCATCTTCTTTATTACTACAGTATTTTTCCCAAAAAATCACACATGTTCACACAAAAAAAAGTGGTCATGGCAGCAGGTTATGTAAGGTCTTAGCAAGACAGACTTCCAGTAACCAATGCTGATCTACTTATGGCCACTGCTGATTGGCCAACAGTCAACAGCATAGAACAACACTGAAGCCTCCCACCTCCATGCTATTATTCTCTAGTGGAATCAGCCACCTAGACCATTTCCATCAAAGAATAGGCAGTGTTTTGTTCCCACTGGAAGACACTTAAGCTGGATACAGACTGACCCTCTCTATCCACAGTGTTTTTTGTTAAAGTCACTTCACTATAGATTTATAGAATGCCTTATGCACCATCCTGGCATTGTATATGGTATTGATTCTGACCATGGATTTACCTTTACAGGGAACAAAATATGGCAATAGGCTCATTCTTGTGGAATTCACTTGTCTTATATATTCACTATGACCTTGAACTAGCTAGCCTGATAAAACCAAAAACCAAACCCGTTGCCGCTGAGTAGATTCCAATTCACAGTGACCCTACAGGACAGAGTAGAACTGCCCCATAGGGTTTCCAAGGAGTGCCTGGTGGATTCAAACTGCTAACCTTTTGCAGTTAGCACCTGAGCTCTTAACCACCTCACCACCAAGGTTGAATGGTGGAATGTTGATTTTTTTTTTTTTTAAAGACTCAGCTGGGTGGCAACACCTTTCAGGCCTGGGGTAATGTCCTCTAAAAACCCAGTGCCATGTCCTCTAGGATGTGGTATATGCTCTAAGTCAGTGACCAAGAATTCCTGAATTGGAGAATCTGGATTATCACGTATATAGAGTCAATTTTCTTTATCTCTAAAAAAATAACACAAATAAGTAAAGACTTCTATATCGCTAACTTTCTTATTCAATTATAATTGACGAAAGGTATTCTCCTTTAAAAAAAAAAAGTCTCAATTACATAATTTTAAAGAGAAAAAATTAAAATTATAGCATTTACTTTGCTTAATATTCAAGCTCATTTAATCAATAATGGCATTTAAGACTCTGGAAGGTATTACCTGAAGAAAAATTAACCAATTCCCAGTATCATCCAATGTTCCTATAAACACATCTGGGATAAAAACACATCACAGAGTCAATTCTCATCATGTTCCACAATCTGAATGATTTAAGGGAACCTGAATAGTTAAACAGCCACAGGGCCATGAGACTGCTCATTACTCCATAAAAGGAAGAAAAAAGAGAGAGACTATATATCACATCAACACTGTGTGTTATCTGCATTATGTACATTATTTTGATTACTGATGACCAGATCAATGGGGATGTCATAGCTCCCTTTTTCAGTAAAGAAACCTGAGGCCTGGTGTTGGGTCAGTGAAGAAGTCACAGACACAAGTATGGCAGTGTGGCAGCCTGGATCCCAAGTCCAATGCCAAGCCCAATCTCTTCTCTTCATAACAAGCTGTCCTGGTTTTGTGAGCTAGTAGGACAGTGGGGGAAGCTGATTGGCACTGATGTTATTGGAGAATTTTATTTTTTATTGTTATTAAAAAAATAGATAACATGACATTTGCCAATTCAACATTTTTCACATGTACGATTCAGAGACACCAATTACATCAATCAGGTTGTGCAAGCAACACCAAATAACCTTTGCCAAATTTTCCATCGCCGTAAACAGAAACTCCATGCTTCTTAAATGATGATTCCCCCTTCCCGCCCCCTCACATGGTAACCACGATTAAACTCTGATCTCTATACATCTGCCTATTCTAGATATTTCACATCCCTGAGATCACGTAACATCTGTCCTTTTGTGACTGACTTACTTCACTCAGCATGATGTTTTCAAGTTTCACTAATGTTATGACAGTATTTTTACAAACTCTCAAAACTTTGTCTCTACACTCCCTCAGCTACTTGTACTTAATAACCGTTAAATACAATATATTTGCTAATTACTTCTTGTCAGTTCCTATCACAGATTCTTACAAGAAAGCAACACTTAAAGTGAGACATTTAAAGGATGAATTACCTGTGAACAGTAGGGGTGTCTACAAGGCCAAGTACCCACAACTGGCTTTCTCTGCATCTCTGCACTCCTGATTAACCAAAACACACATACAACCTAAGTTTAAATCCGGCGTGTGCACCTGCTAGCTGGGTGACTCTGGGCTCTTTAAATTTCAGTTTTCTCATCTACAGAGTGGCATGAATGAATCCCTTTCAATGTGTCCATGAGAACTACATTAGACAATATATTCCAATCCTGACTGTAAAGCACTCTTGGCGCATAGTAAGTATTCAGTCAATGGTAGCTATAATTGTTCTATAAGGCATCCAGATTTACAAACCAAACACTCCCATTATTTGTTACTTTTTGAAGGTGAAAAACACTAATTACTTATCAACATTCTTTTTTTTTTTTTTTTTACCTGTAAACAGACACAGGAAACTGACTAGGAGCTGTTAGAAACGGTGCAGATAAGGTACGTATGTTCCTCAGAATAATCATTTGTCTCGGCTTTTCCAACTTGAAAACAAAGGTGATCTGTTTTCCCAGTGTCTTGCCACTTTTTTTCTCCATCTTTAACTATGCTTTATTTACTTGTTTTCTAATGACTTCCTGCTGCTTTTTCATCAAGTTGTCTCATTTGAAAGAGAACATATGTACTGTAGACCCTAATTAAGGCTAACTAAAGTACCTCTTGCTTTTGGTTTAATTCAATCTGCCAGTAATCAAGAGAAATGACCCTGGCTGGTAGGCTCGGCCTCAGCTTCGCCTGCCTTGCTGAAATGGAATAGAGTGCCCCCATCAAGTGGGAGCCCAAAATGATACCAGATGAAAATGAAAAATTATAGATTCTCTCACATAAAAAATTATGCCTCTTAATAGCAAAAGGACAGTGAGACAGCATTGAGGAAAACCACCAGGAACTGAGAAAATATATATAGCCCTTATAAATTAAAAAAAAATGTAACTTTCTATTATTTAATTGTCAACCACTCAGTCCTCCAGACATCTCTAAAATTCAATCAAACTTGAAGGGAGATTATTTAACTTTGATTTATTTATGTCCTACTTTCACTAATACATGAGTTAAGACGGTTCATTAATATGTCTTTTCTGACTTGTGCTTAAGCTCTAAGAAATTTTATTTTGAACCATGTTTGGAAGCATTATGAGCATATTTTTCTTTTGGTTAAGAAGAACAATACATTTGATTCTTTATTCATTATTGACGAGAACTATTGAGTCAGAAGGAAACCCTGGTGGAGTAGTGGTTAAGCGCTACGGCTGCTAACCAAAGTGTTGGCAGTTCAAATCTGCCAGGCGCTCCTTGGAAACTCTATGGGGCAGTTCTACCCTGTCCTATAGCATCGCTACGTATGCCCCTCAGAACCAACACTGAAATTCAGACAGAGTTGTTACACACTTAGGTATACACTTGGTTCATTCAGCTGACCTCCTTCTTGATCTGCTATTCCACTTTATTTTGGTTATTTTCTGCTATTTTCTTTGGTTATATACTCCTATAAGCAGTCTAAAATTTTTGGTAGAAAAAACATAGGAAACAAACTAATCATCACATTTTTCTCTTTCTTTGGAAAATTCAAGCAATCCCACTCACCAAGCAATCTTCACAATAGCAAAAATGCTTCCTGAACAGGGTCTGCTTGTGGTGTCTCCCATCATTTCAGGGGCACATGGCCCTCAACTTACTTCTTTGTTACGCTATTTTCTTCTTCTGGAGTCTTTCTAAACCATAATCCGTATAACCAGAGGGATCCCCATCGAAAAAATAAGAAGAGTATTTCCAGGAAAGGTCCATGCCCCTTTGTTATTGAATGGCTTACTGGTCCAGGGAAACAGGGTGGGTATTGGATCCAGACAGGCCTGTATTCACACTCTGGCTTCTCTTATTTCTGTCTATGTGGTCTCCGGCAAATACCAAACTTCCAGAGTCTCCATGCTATCATCTGAATTTTTGTTTATTTGTTTGGTTGGTTGTTTGGTTTTTGTTTTGTTTTAGACAACATCATATAACACTTGGGAATGGTGTGGTGATTAAGTGATAGAATAAGTACAAAGCACCTATAATACCTGGTATATACAACAACAACCAATTACTATTGAATTGACTCCTATTCATGTGCATCAGAGTAGAACTGTGCTCCACGGGGTTTTTAATGGCTGATCTTTTGGAAGTAGTTCGCTAGGCCTTCCTTTCCAGGTGCCTCTGGGTAGACATGAACCTCCAACCACTGGGTTAGCAGTTGAGCTGATTAACCATTTACACTACCCAGGGACTCCCTTGGTATATAGTAGGTACTTAAAAAATATAATTTTCCTTGACTTGTTTCATATTATATTTAATTTGGTGATATGGAACCATATCATTCAGGTTGTCTTCCAACTTAAGTACCAATCACAAACTTTTAAAGGACAGTGACAAAGTTCCTAACTTCTGTTTAGGTACCTGTGACTCTTAGCTCCAGCTGATTCATTCCCTGCTGATCTACCAAAGGCTACATATCTACTACCATATCCTTCCTTTATGCTGCAGAAAAAAGCAGGGTCGTAGGCCCTCAAAATAATGTCAGAACACATTTCTTTGAAGCCTATTAGGCCAATTCCTAGTGTTGCATACTTCTGAGGAACTCTCTTTTGTGCTTAGAATAAAGCACACTCTCTGTGGTAGGCTGAATAACAGCTCGAAAAGGTATCCATGTCCTAATCCTTGGAACTTGTGAATGTTATCTTCTACTGAAAAATGAATTTTGCAGGTGTAATTAAGGATCTTGAGGTGGGGAGATTATTTCTGGATTATCCTAGTGGGCCCTATGTAATTGTAAGGACACAGAGGAATTAGAGAGAAGGCCATGCGGCAACAGAAGCAGAGATTGAAAGGATGCACTTTGAAGACAGAGGAAAGGGCTACAAGCTAAGGAATACAGGTGACTTCTAGAAGCTGAAAGAGTCAAGGAAAGGGATTCTCCTTAGGAGCCTCCAGAAGTAACCAGCCTGGCTGACATCTTGAATTTAGCCCTATGAAAATTGTTCTAGATTTCTGTTCTACAGAACTGTAAGAGAATATATTGTGTTATTTTAAGCCACCAAATTTGTGATTTTCTTTACATAATTCATACTGAAAGCTGTAGTCTTCATCAGTATCTTCATCAGTAAGTGCTTCAAGTCCTCTTTGCTTTCAGCAAGGAAGGTCGTGTCATCTGCAAACTGCACACTGTTAATGAGTCTTCCTCTAATCCTGATGTTGCATTCTTCTTCATATAGTCCAGATTCTTGGATTATTTGCTCAGCATACAGATTGAATAAGTATGGTGGAAAGGATACAACCCTGACACACACTTCTGATTTTAAATCATGCAGTATTCCCTAGTTCTGTCTGAATGACAGTTCTTTGTCTATGTATAGATTTTTCATGAGCACAAAATTAAAGGTTCTGGAATTCCTATTTTTCATAATGCTATCTGTAATTTGTTATGATCCACACATCTTAGTGCCTTTGCATAGTCAATAAAACATAGGTAAACATCTTTCTGGTATTCTCTGCTTTCAGCCAAGATCCATCAAACATCAGCAATGATATCCCTGGCTACAGGTCCTCTTCTAAACCTGGTTCGAATTTCTGGCAGTTTCTTGTTGATGAACTGCAGCAACCATTTATGAATTATCTTCAGCAAAATTCAGTCAAGAAATCAGATGATGTATTATTGCATTGGGCAAATCTGCTGCAAAAGGTCTCTTTAAAAAGCTAAAAAGCAAAGTTGTCACTTAGAGGGCTAAGGTATGCCTGACCTAGGACATGGAATTTTCCATCGCTTCATATGCTTGTGAAAGCTGGACAATGAATAAGGAAGTCTAAAGAAGAATTGATGCCTTCGAATTATGGTATTGGTGAAGAGTATGGAATATACCATGGACTACCAGAAATGAACAAATCCATCTTGGAAGAAGTACAGCCAGACTGCTCCTTAGAATCAAGGATGGTAAGACTTCATCTCACATACTTTAGACATGTTATCAGGAGGGACCAGTCCTTGGAGAAGGACATCATGTTTGGTAGAGAATCAGCAAAAAAGGAAAGACCCTCAACCAAATGGACTAACATGGTGCCTCCAACAATGGGTTCAAACATAACAAAAATTGTGAGGATGGCACAGGGCCAGACAGTGTTTCATTCTGTTGTACATAGGCTCACTAGGAGTCAGAACCAACTTGATGACACCTAACAAGAAGTTTGTTGTAATTTGTTACAGCAGCAATAGGAAATTAATACATGTTGCTTAGCATTTTATAAAAGCCTTTTAATCATCTGGTTCTCACTTACTTCTGATGGTTCATCTCCAGCCAGTCTCTGCTGCTACAAACAACTCATTTCTATCATAATCATTCAGGCCTTATGTTTGATCATGTTTTTCCCTGTGTCTCAAACACCCTTCCCACTCTCTTTATAGTCTACTTATCTTTCCAGATTCAGACCAAAGCTTTCCACCCTGGTAGGCCTTTCCTTATTGGTTCAGTTCATAAGGACTTTCCTGTTCTGCACATTCAAAATACATGGTCCATTTTTCTATCAGGTCTCATACTGACCTAGAACCATACCTACTAGAGAGCAGTCATTCAATAAGCACTTCGTTTATTACTTAATGAATAATATTTAACTCTATTTTTTATCATGACTTGAATGTTTCTTTCCCCTCATTAGTAAAACCCTTAACCACAGAGGATGATATTCTGACCTGACACCAAAGCTGTCTCAAGGTAAGCAGTCAGTACACGTGCACTGAAAAACTAGATAGACACGCAGATATTCAAATTCCTCTTATATACAGTTGTACTATTATATAGGTGAAACGGTCAGGGTCACACAAGGTGAATTTCACATGAGCTAGGTTGTCTTTACAGCAAAAACAATAAATTTCTATTTTTAACATTAATAATATTAATTTAACATATATTATATGTAAGGTATCGTGCTAAGAGCTTTACGTGCATTATCTCATCCAAATATTACTACAACTTTGTGAGGTATGTACTATAATTATCCTCATCTTAACAGTGAGAAAACTGAGTCTTAGAGAAGTTGGATGAGTTGTCAAATGTTGCAATTCTAAAGGATGATGAAGCGGGGGGGATAAATCAGGTCTATATGAATCAAATGTTAACACTCGGCTATGCTGGGTTATGCTGTGACTAATATAATATCAATATTAGAGCTCTATAAGGGATACCCTGGTAGCTTATAGAAATGTAGGTAGCAAATGATATAAACTGATTCCTAGGGAGAACTTTAAGCTTCAGGGGACTTGAGCTCATTAATTGGAGTTTGGTTAATATGCCAAACATCTGGTACAACGTACACAAATGCAGTGTGGCAAGGGCTGCAGCATGGTCAAACACATGTTGTACACAACCAGAATCCTGTGCACTGAGATAGACACCTTCAAATGGTTTCAAACGGCAACCTCATGATAACCTTACTGTGTAGAGTAGTTCATTTCTATTGCATTAATTAAATGATTTCATTCATTCATTCATGGCAATTTTTAAAAAAAAATTTCCGTCTTTGTCTTATTTTTGTAGAAATAAGAAAAAGTATTTTCATTAATTTCACATTCTTATTCTGAGGGCTTTCTGGTCTCTCTTATTAGGGTGGGGTGGAATATGAATTACTATCTTATCCATGTTTTCTAGAATGCTCTAAAGATCACTATTCCCACACCCCATGTCCCCCATATGCCCCATGCCTTTGTTTAGCTGGATATGGAGGCTGGCAATTTGAAAAGGGAAGGGTAGTTGTCCAACTTGTAGGAGACAGTCAACTCCTGCCTTGGTTAGCTAGTGCTGCTGTAACACAAATACCACACACACACACACACACACAAATTGCCATTGAAGCAATTCTAACTTATAGTGACCCTATAGGACAGAGTAGGACTACCCCATAGGGTTTCCAAGGAACGCCTGGTAGATTCAAACTGCCCACATTTTGGCTAGCGATAGTTCTTAAACACTACGCCACCAGGGTTTCCAAATACCACAAGTAGGTGGCTTTAAAGAACAGAAATTTGTTTTCTCACAGCTCTGGAGCTAAAAGTCCAAATCAGAGCCTCAGCCATGTCAACTCATTCCTTGCTGGTAGCCCCAGGTGTTCCATGGTTCTTGGTGACCCTCACATGGTATCTGTCTTCCCCAGTATGTACAGACATGTCTTTGTGTGTATACTGCTGTTTATGTGACTCAGAAGTGATTAGATTTAGGATCCACCTTGCACTGGTATGACATGACCTCAACTATTTGATTACATTACATTAGATTGCATTATGGAAAATTTATGGAAGGTGATTATATTTCATTAGATTAGATTATACCCACAGGTGTAGGCATTAGGATCCCTAACATATTTTGGGGGAACACAATTCAATCCATAACAATTCCCCCTAACCTGAGAATACTGAGTATTATCGGTTCCTAGAGGGAACCTCTAGAGAGCCCTGGTAGCGCAGTGGTTAAAGCAGTCTGCTGCTAACCAAAAGGTCAGTGGTTCTAACCCACCAGCCACTCAGCAGGAGAAAGATGTGGCAGTCTGCTTCCATAAAGATGATAATAAAAAAATAGCCTTGGAAAATCTATGGGGTGGTTCTACTCTGTCCTAAAGTGTTGCTACGAGTTGGAGTCAACTCAACAGCCATAGGTTTTAGAGGGAATCTCTGGATATCTCTGGTACGTAGCACCAAAAGAGCAATAGAAATGTAATATATATTGATTCCATGGGTGTTTCTGAAGACTGGGACTCAGCAAGTACCCATGTTCAGCACAGGCAGAGTAGAACAGCACACCTTACAATGGCCCACCTGAACCAAGATCCCAAATAGAGGCATCCATGATGAATTTAAAACTAAGGGGCACTTCTTAATTTTTTCTGGACTGTAACAGCAGAAGAGTTTTTGCATAACCACAGGGAAAGGACTTTCTGCCTCTTCTCTCATCCTTGAATAACTGAGGTTAGATTTCTAGTAACCGTAGAACGTAGAGATGATTCCTTAAGTAATTGGACATATGGGAAAATAAAGAAATTAGCCCTTTTCTAGCATTTGAGTGTATTGGTACATATTCGTGTTGGTTATATATTTACTTAAAAAAGCAATAGTGATGACATACAATGTTCTAGGTATTCTATAACACACAAGGGGTAAATCAGTGATCAAGACATAGCTGCTAATTTTAAAGTATACAGGGTACTAGCAAGACAAAAAGTTAACTGGAAAGCAGAAAATGTTGCTGGTTGCCACGAAGTAGGCTCTGATTTGTGGCAAACATATATAAGAGAACAAAATGATGCCCAGTCCTGCACCATCTTCTTGATTACTGGTATGTATAAACCCACTTTTGTAGCCATTGTATAGTGCATTCCAACCTTGGGGGCTCATCTTCCAGAGCTATATAAGGCAATATTCTGTTGTGATTCATGGTTTTCATTGGCTGATGTTTAGAAGTAGAATACCTGGTCTTTCTTCCTAGTCTGCCTTAATCTGGGGAGCTTCACTGAAACCTTCCCACTACAGATTATCCTGCTGGTATGTGAAATACCACTGTCATAGCTTCTAGTATCATAACGGCATGCAAGCCACCACAGTACCACGAACTAACAGATGGATGGTGAAACGTCAACATAGCATAAGATACACAGGACTGCAGTAAGCATAAGCAACCAGAGTTAAAGGATCATAAAGAAGGGACAAATGATTTGATCTTTCAGGATCAGGGAAGGCTTTCTGGACAAAAAGGACCTCTAAGCAGAGATCTATAGGGTCTCTATGAGTCGGAATCAACTCAGTGGCAATGGGTTTAGTTTTTTTTTTTTTTTTTTAAGAAGAGCTCTAAAAACTAATGAGAAATTGGGCAGAACAACAAAGGTTGAGGATTATGGGCTCAGAATGATTAAGCAACTTGCACATCTATAAAATGGCAGAGCTACAGTGCAAATCCAGGTCATCTTTGAGCTCCCAAGTCCATGCTATTTCCACTAGCGCATACAACAGGAATGGATCAACTAAACAAAATGAAAATAAAAGCTAATTTAAGCTATTAAGACCAACATGAAACTCTGTTTTGAGGCCCTGTCAGAGGTCCAAGCTCCAGAAACAGACGAGCAGGCCAGATGTACACAGTTAGTCTGCTACCTCGCTGGTTTAATAATCCTCATCATAGTGACTACAATCTAATATCGGTAAGAACTGAGGCTCAGAGGTTTTCCTTTTTCCCCTTTAATTCTGTGACATGGAGAAGAGCTACAACTGAATTTCCAGGCTAGAGAGTAAAAGCTACTTCCTATTTGGATGGACCCCTGCAGACACCATTGACTAGAAGACGTTAAAACAGGAAAGGAAGCGTTAGCACAACCTTACGTTTACCGTATCTATTACAGAAAGCAAATGGAAACTCCATAGACTGGAGAATAATACATGCTGTGTGGCAGCAGTAGCGGCAAGAGCAGCAGCCACAGACAGCTGCGGTACAAGCACCATGAATCTACATGAGATGTAATTTTATTAGATAGACGGCCCTATTTGATTAATCCTAGCAACTGGTGGGAAACAATATTTCCATAGAACACATCTTTTCTGTCCTAGCATCCATTGGTATGTGAGACACAGTCGACAAAAAAAGCAGTTAGGAAATGGGCATCAGGCACATAAAAGGTTTATGCTGTTTCTACAAACAAAATTGCTGTTTACAAATATCACCGAGCAGGTTTTCTGTTTTATAGATAGAAATAATTCACTCTGAAGCTATAAAGGTCCCAGAGAAATGGGTTTGCTTATCTCCATTCCATTTTGAATTATTAGAAGCCCAGGCCACCATTCCAGAGGGTTGCACCTTTCTTGGCCATTCCTTGAATATTCATGCACACCAGCCAAATGATGAATACTAGCTGGGGAGTCTTGCGGGCCACAGTCCATTTACAGCGCGTTAGCTAAAAGTCGTTATTGTTTGCAAAGCACAAGCAAAGAGGTTTCTATAGCAAAAAAAGCCTTACTCTTCATTCTTTTTCTGAAAGGTGTATGTTTCAGGCCATTTCAAGGAGAATAGGAGAGCAGAGGTTATAAACAAATAAAAAGTAGTTCCCACTGCAAGGCACTCTTGAAGCAATCTTCCAGACACAGTTTAAATCTTTTTTCAAAAAGAATTTCGAGCATAAACTTTTTTTTTTTTCCTTCTTCAGGAATTCTTTATATCTTTTACTTGAAAACAGGCATTTCATTTGGAAAATGGAATTGCTTTTCAAATTCATTACTGATATCATTACTTTAGTAGTGGACAAAGGGCTTCTCTCCCCTGCTCAGTGATTAAAGGTAGTCATAGGACTTCTGTATGAAATGGAAACTATGACACACTTTAGTTTTCCATCCACTGGAGAATCTTAATAGCCACCAGAAAATATAACTGCAAAAAGAATGAGATCCTAACACGGCTAAATATAAAACAAACAAAAATAAGAATCCTTTTTTAAAATTTTATAATTAACTGATAACTATGTAAATAAAACTTATTTATACTCATAAAATGGAAAATAAACATTATAGCATCATAAAAATAATGAGCTAGAAAGAGGAAGAAAAGGTAGAAGAGAAAGTACCAGTAAATGTTATTTTTTTAATTAAATCGTGAAAAAATAGAGTATACTGTTTTAAGTTATAATGCTAACCATTAAAATAAACTAAACAAAAGGAGAGTGTATTTTTTACATTATGTTTTTTTTTTTGTATTGCTTTAATGTCTTTTTCCATATGCATATATGTCCTCTATAAATTAAAACTTGAGCTAGCTAGCTAAATCAGCTTTGGTAAACACATAAAATTGTATGCTACGGTATAGCTTAAAAAATGAGATACGTTTATATGTAGAAAGATTTCCACAACATATTATTAAATAATAAAAGAAAGTTGCAGAAGAGTATATAAATATTTTTCTGTTAAAAAAGAAAATAGACTTTAATATGCATAAAATACAACTAAACTGAATGCAATAGTCATGACAGACCATTAGAGGGACAGTGGGGTCAAGGGAATGGAGAGTGGAAGGTGAATTTTGTTTTTCCATTTGACAAATTTCTTTTTAAAATATTTAAAAAATATTTCACACTTAACAAATGTGTACTTTTAAAAATAGGTATTTTCCAGCCCCAATTTTGTAAATCAGATTTAGGAGCTCTCAGGCCAGACTTTTAAAGTAGTGTTTTTAAAACTTCTCTAGTACGATTTGGTTACACACCCAGATTTGAAGCACTGATCTAACAACAACTTGTGTTTCTGAGTACAGGACACTGATCACTTCAACAACCCTGGCAACATCCTGACGTCTGTCCTCACTTGAGCATCTCATACATAAGTCTTCCCTCACTGTATGGTTCTTTTTAATACTTTAAAATTAACTTCTATCTGAGTGTCTGTTAAGAGTGGTGGAAAAAATTGGAAATGGTGATGTTTGAACATGAGGGACATATTTAATGTCACTGAACTGTATATGTAAAGATTGTTTCCATGGCAAATACTTTGTTACCTATGTATTTACTACAATAAAAAAAAATTACCAAAAAATTAAGTAATAAATAATTATGGTAGGATGTGAAAAATACTAAAATTATCATCACTCTGTCATACCAACACCTAGATGTTAACAATTTTCTTTCAGTTTTTTGTATATATATACATTTTTTACAAAATTGAATTTAGAAACTGCTTTTTCACATAAGAATATACAATCATTTCCTTGACATTAAATATTCCTCTAAAATTTTAATTAAAATTTAAAGTATTTCCTCGAAAATAGAAATACTAGTTCCCTTTTACTTCATATATGGACTTTTCCATTTGAATGTAAGAAAAGAACTATCACCTTGCCCTGATGCTCAAAATATAGATCATCTCATTGGAGTAAGGGAGGCAAAAGCCTCTGAAGAGAATCACTGTGTTTTGTATAAGATCAATTGCCCTCTCCCATGGACCATCTTCCTTTACAGTCCTCTTCTTATAATTGAGAAGGAAAAAGAGCAGTGTTTTGTAAAAGAATTTTTTTCTATCCTAGCGTCTTTCAAAATGCTAGAATTGATGGATAGTCTCAATTGCAGATGACTCCTTGATTTTGGAATGTTAAGTGTATTTGAAGCTCAATTCTGTTCTTGAGAAAACAAGACAAATCTTTCTCAGCATCTGGTTATAAGAGATCAGTTCAGAAGTCTTTACTGTATCCTGGTTAAGAGATGATGAGGCTGCATTAGGGCACTGGGTATTAGCGTGGAGATGATGGAGGAAATTCAAATGATATTTATAAGATTAAATAAGCAGGATCATGTAAATAATTCAAATGCTGGAGTGGGAAAGTGAATGATAGAAATAGGTCAAGAGGTTCTCAAAGGTTTTTAACTGGAGTACCTCTGCGGCTACCTCAATGGATCCAACGAAGCAAATACAGAAGAACAGGTTTAGGGGAGCAAAGATGATAACAAGATTTTGAGGGAAATTACAGTTTGAAGAATTGAGGAGACATCCTGAAGAAAATGTTTAGCAGATCGTTGCTCTGAAACACAACGTAAGCAATCAGAGTTAGAGACCTGTTTGGAAAGCATTGTGTGTACCTTCGATGGGTCAGGCCATGTGAAGGATGGAACTTCTTTCAGCAAAAGGAAAAAAACAAAAAAGTATTCTCTTTTATTTGGTGACAGGAAACTGTTTTTAAAAAGTAATTGGGTAAATAATGGATAGGGTTTCTCTTTGAAGATTTAAACTCAGACTGTTGTTGTTAGCTGTCGTCGATGCAGCCCCTGACTCATGGCAACCCCAGGCACAAGAGACTCCATATGCAATGGAACAAAATGTTGCCCAGTCTAGTCCATCAGTCTTCTGAAACCTGATCAGCATCATAGGAACATGCAAGCCTCCACTGACAGATGGGTGGTGGCTATGCACTGGCTGGAAATTGAACCTGGGTCTCTCACATGGAAGATGAGAATTCTACCACCAAACCAGTGCCCCAGAACTCAAACTAATGTCATTTATTTAAGAATGGGGTCCTTCTACCAGTTGATTGTGAATTCGCTGGTAAATAAAGCTCTATTAAGGCAGCTGCTACAGTGTTGCCAGGCTCCCTTTTCTGTAGGGTGGCTATGAGTCAGAATCAACTTAACGGCAATGGGTTTGGTTTTTTGGTTTAGTGCAAAGAGCGTATGCTGGCATGGCAAACATGATTCCTGACTTCCGATAAACGAAAACTTCATGTATTCTGTGTTTCAAGTATTATTAAGGAAAACATTTCTAATTTGGAGCCTAGAAAATGCTATTTCTTTGTTCTTCTTAGTTGGATCACGTAAATGCATCCAGATTATACCAAGCAAAACTTAATGACAGAGTTATGTCATGGTTTTGTCCTAGTAAGTGATTACAGCCAGAGAATTTCATTAGAAAATGATAGAATTCTGTTGCCATCCGTGCAATAGCCTAAAGGGCCAAAATAACCGAATGTGGCTTGTAACATTTCAGGCATAATATTTTAGTGGCTGAAAAAGCTGATATCATCACCCAAGCATTTTGAGCACCTTTAATCCACAGATCAATAAATTATTACCCTGTCATATTGCATCACAGGGGATGCACAGAAAATAAATTGATTTCATGATTGCTCAGTTTAATCATTATAAAATATCGAACAGAGATACTGTGTGATTCTTTTTGCTAATTCAGATGCTACCCTGATTTTTTTTTTTTTGAGATGTAGAGAATCAGTCATTAAGCATCCGTTTGTTTGCCAACTTTATTCCCATTTCCTCCTTCATCCTGCTCTCCTCAGCCCTCCATATATCTAGCAACTAGGATCTGCTTGAGACAAAGTATGGTAGAAGAAGAAATCAAAGGCATGAGTTAGAACACAAGATTAAACATGTAAAGAAAAGAAACTGTGGACCCAAATTTCAAAATCCAGATTGTAAATATGCTGGGGAAGTTGTTGTGGGAAGCAAGCAATCAATAAGTGGTACAGAAAGTAGTTAACACCCTTCATGGAGCCTCAGCTGTGTCTTGAAAGGTGGGAAAGATTCGAATAGGCAGAGAGGAGTGAAAAGAAAATCTCAGGCACAGAGGCAACAGGATGAATTAATATCAAGGAATTAAAGTGTCTTATTTTGTGTGGGTGGATGTCGGGCCTACTTATTAAGAAAAGATTTTACCAGGAGAAATGTTCCTAATTACTGACTACTTGTACTCTTTTTAAGGAGGCCTGGTGGCACGATAGATAAGAGCATGGCTCCTAACAGAAAGATTGGCGGTTTGAACCTACCAGCCACTCCATGGGAGAAAAGAGCTAGAGCTCTGTTCCTGTAAAGAATACAGCCTAGGGAACCCAATGGGGAAGTCCTACTCTGTCATACAAGGTCTCTATCAGCCAGAATGGAGCCCTGGTGGCACAGTGGTTAAGAGCTATGGCGAGCTACAGCTGCTAACCAAAAGGTTGGCAGTTCAAATCCACCAGCCTCTCCTTGGAAACCCTATAGAGTAGTTTTACTCTGTCCTACAGGGTCCCTATGAGTTGGAATTGACTCAACAGCAATGGGTATGAGTCAGAATAGACTCCACAACAAACAGCAATATACAACAACAAACAGCAACAAGCACATTCTTGTTTAGACATTGCTCTTCCTCTGCCTGCATTTTAAAGGTTGGTTCCTTTCAAGACCCTTTCTTTTTCTTATCCTAAGCTTATTTATTGCTGGATCTCATCCACTCCCATGGCTTCAGCTGCCATGTTTATATTTACTGTTCCCAAATCCATACCACAAGGACAAGCTTCTTTCAGGTGCAACAGATCCATATCTCCAATTTCTTATTTCTGCACAAATACTCCACTCTACTTCTCAGCCAAATGTCCAAAACATAGCTTATTATCTTCCCCCTGCCAGCTTTTTCTCCACATTTTTATAAATGACCCTACCATCCACCCTTGAAGCCTGCTGGCACAGTGGTTAAGAGCTCACCTGCTAACCAAAAAGTCAGCAGTTCGAATCTACCAGCTGTTCCTTAGAAACCCTATGGGGCAGTTTTACTCTATACTATATGGACGCTATGAGTCAGAATTGACTGGATGGCAATGGGTTTGGTTTTTACAATTCACCCAAATGCTAGCCAAACAACCTGAAAGTGATTCTCAACAACTCCTTCTCTTTCATACTCCATCTCCAGCTATCATGTCCTATTAGTTATAAAACCAAAAAATACCAAAACCAAACCCATTGCCATTGAGTTGATTCTAACTCAAAGAATTATCTCAAGCACATTACTGTCTTTCCATTCCTTCAAACAATAACTTAAGTTCTAGCAGAAATCTATGGCTCTCAATGGTGTTTCTTACAAAAAAGAAAAGCATTTACTGTACTTTTTCATAGGATTAAGGATCTAAACAAGCAGCTACTTGTTTTTATTTTTGACCAAGGGATTTCTATGCAAATTATGATGGTTATGGTAATAATTACCATTAATATTGAAAAGGAGCAATTATTATAAATAATAATTATCATTAATTCAATGTTAAGAACTGAGTTCTGTACCAAATATATCACACATGAGTTTGTTAAAGCAAGTAGCAGTGGGGATATCTTAAGAAGAGGTTGATGGAATAGACATTCTTAAGGGAAAACTTTCAAGCTTTGATTAACAATTAGAAGGGTGAAGAGAAAATAATTTAGATAAATGTTTGAGGAATTCAACCCAGGCTACGAGAGAAATAGACGGTAGAACTACAGGCATTTTGCCTGGAGATAAGATTTGAGTTGGAAATAAGATCAGATCCCATATATATGAAATGAAGTAAGGAAAGAGCAGAATGATCCTAAGATTAATGGAGCTGAATTTAAGTTCACTGTAAGGAAGGACTTTCTAATAGTCAAAGCTGTCCACAGATGGAATGGATTGGCTTAGACATATTTCTCCAGTACTGGAGAAAAACAACCAGAAGCTGGACAATTATACAGCAAGGTGAGATGAAATTCAAGCATAGGTTGATAGGTCTTTAGGATCCTTGAGTCTAACACTCCTAACTCTAACAAACATATCCAAAATCCTCACTTGTCTACTTTTTGAGGCTTTTCAGAACTTTGAACTTAGTATAAATAAATAGTACTCTAGGTCTCTCCAAATCTCATTGAAGCTGCATTCAAGTAGAAATCTATATCCTGCTGAGATGCAAGGAGAACCAAATCCTGCTGGAAGCTTCAAGGATAAACACATTTTCTTGGGTGTGTTAACTGGTTGCCCGTTGACATTTGTCCCCCTGTAGTCCCCCTGTATGCAATTTAATTACTGCTTTAACTTACTAGTCTTATTCCTGAAGAGGAATTTTTGTGTGTGTTTGTAGGAGAACTCATAGCTGGTAAGAACCAGCACATTCTATTTCAGAAGAGTGAATCAGCAAACAGCTGAACTGGACAGTAACTTACCTGATAATATCCAATCTGAAAAGATCAATCTATCTCCTCCTCTGGGGGTATTTCAAAGTTTTATAAACTATTTATACAGATGTAAAAAAGAAATAGAACATATTTCATTGACTCATTTATTAAATAAACATAGTATATATCATGGGCTAAGCATTGGGCAGATTTGGGATTAAACAGATGAATAAAATACGGTCACTTCAAAGGAATACATGGCATATTGAACTAAATAAATATCTGAAAATTCAATTGTAATCTGATTTGTTGCATATAGCATGGACATACACAAATCCAGTGAGAGTGATTAACTCTACATGGATAAATTAATGCAGACTTCACAGAGATTACTTTTCAACCAGGCTTTAAAAAAAGAGTATTCGTCTGTTCACTCGCTTGCTCATTCCTTCATTTATTCATTCATCTATCTTTTAATTCAGCACTTATTATAATTCAGGCATGCTCTTGATGGAGAAAAATGAAGATATATAAAGGCAGTGTCAGTCCTCAAGGACCTCACAGAGAGAAAAAAAATTCAAATATGGAAAAAGCATTCTAATGACACAGAGGAAGAAAATGGCTCATAATGAGAGGAGGACCATTAGCTTCAATGAAAAAGTGGCATCTGGTTAGCGATAAAGAACTGTAATGAGTGTTTGCTGGGCCTGGAGTGTTAAGAGAGAAAAGGGACTGGACACTCTAGACATGGAAAAGAACAAGTGGTTAGGAAAGGTGACGTAAAGGAAGACCTTCATGAGACAGCAGGAGTGCTCAGGTGTGGTGGGGCAAAATGAAAGACAAGACTGGAAAGGAGACTTTGGCCCAATCCTAAAGGTCCTCTTACACCGTGCCAAGTACTTTGGATTGAAAGCTGTGACATAATCACTTTTGTTTTGTTTTTTGTTTGTTTTTCAGGAAAGTATGGTGACAGTTTAGAGGAGGGATTGAGTTTCATAGCAAGCAGGGGCCTAGAGAAAGCTTTTCAGCTACCTAGATGTGGACCAACTAGGACCAAATGTTATTTCCTATATAGGTCATTACTGTTTGATCCTATCTCATAGGAACTAATAGCTTAATACCATGGGTTTGGATCAAAATTGTAAAACTTGCAAACTCGGCAAAAGGGATGGCATACTGTAGAATGGCATCATGTAAACACAACTTTAAAGCAATGCAGAGTTTACTGAACAGAAAGTTGTTTTTAAAAAATGTTAGAAACAAAGTACAAATAATAAATAAACTGATTAGACTGGTATTGTTGATCTATTCAAGAATTAAATCTACCCAGTTTTCTACCCATTGAGGTATATGCTTTTGGACATAATAAAAATGAATTTCCTTAACAGGACATTTGTCATTTAAGGTTTGTTTTTTGTTTTTATTTTTGTTTTTTCCTCATTTTCCCTGTAATTCCAATTGCTGAGGGTTATATATTAAATATGGCTAAAGAGGTACTTATGTGCAATACCATCAGTTCAGTGAAAGATTGGCATTGACCAGCTGCTTAGATTCACAGACAAAATTAACATAGCATGGAAAAACATTAAAGGGTATAATATATAATATTATATGGAAAAATCATATTTAACTTGGAATAAATTAGATACGCATCTCCAGGAAACAGAATAATTCTGAAGATACAGACTTATCAGGAATACGAGCAAAGGCCATTCGCGATTTTGATAAAGGTCAACACCCTGAACAATAAGTTGTCACTTACCTACGATATAAAACACACAGCCAAAATGGTGGCATAAGGTTAATTCACTTAAGAGATTTTTGCAGAATGATGTCATGTCAAGGGTTCAAGTGTCTGAGTTAGAAACATGGGTTCAAATCCTCATTCTGCCACTTAATTGCTAAACGGCCTCAGGTAAATTATATAACTTTTCATCTTTAAAATGGGGATTATTAGCATATACCTCATAGAGTTGTTTTAAGGGTTTCATATTTGTAAAGCTCTTAGGACAGTACCCGACATTGATCTCAGTTAGCTTGGGAAATCCTAGTGGCATAGTGGTTAGTTGCTATGGCTGCTAAAGAAGAGGTTGGCAGTTCGAATCTGCCAGGTGCTCCTTGGAAGCTCTATGGGGCAGTTCTACTCTGTCCTATAGGGTCGCTATGAGTTGGAATCAATTCGACAGCAGTGGGTTTGGTTTGGTTTTGGGGTGTAATCTTGACCTTGAACACGTTATTCAAAACTCCTGAGCCTCAGTTTTGTCATTTTTAAAGTAGGAATGATGCTTCTACCTTCACTTTGATGCCAGCATTAAGAAGCACAAGATCAGAAACATTCCTAGAATACCATGGTAGGTGTTTCCTTGGAAAACAGACTGTAGAAACAGTCAGCCGCGATGTAATGTGAAATCCTAGAGGAAAAAGAGAACTTCCTAGTGCTCATTAACAGCCCCAAGAGCTAAAACATGAAGCAAAAGTTATGCTTATTTTATGCCACACATGAATTACAGACAAGGAAATAAACAAGGAAAATTAAAGGAGGCCAACCAGGGAGTAGTTGCATGGACAAGGGAACAAACACCCGACATCTGTCTCCTGAGACTTTTTCTGATCTTTTATGGGCTTAACCTTTTCCTTTATCCTTGTACACAGAATGTCCCAATCAGAATAAGTCTCCTTTACACTACATAACCTGGCTAAGGCCGAGTATTAGGGGACTAAGGAGACAATCAAGAAATATGCAGGCAACAAATGGTTACTAAATACTTCTAATGTGTGGGAGACTGTGATTGGAGATTCAGGAAAGTTAAAACAAACAAACAAACAAAAAAAAAACACTAAAGAAACTAACATTGCTATGGGGAAAGTAACACTCATAACACTCACTCTAGAAGGGGAGAATATTTCTTGTTTTTCATAGAGCTTTCCTTCCTTACCTCAGGACCTAGGATGTTGACAGGACCAGAACAATTCTCTTGAGCCTTTCTGGGCTCAATCCTCTAGTTTTTCTCCTCAGTACTAGTAGTGGTGGTGTTAATAGTAGTAGTAATATTTCATATGTATTGGTCGTTTATTATGATGCCAGGCAAAGTACTTTACTGTATTATCTCATTTAATACACACACACACACAAAACCACCAATATTATGGGAACTCTTGTTGCTCTCATTTTTTGATGAGAAAGTTGAAGCACAGGGAGGGTTAATCTCCCCAAGGTAACACAACTAGCAATTGACAAAGCCAGGGAGGGTATGCCATGGCAATCTCACCCCAGAGCCACCCATACTGTTAGTCACCTCTTTTGTAGCATCCCAGTAATTTTCAGGAGCGCTTGCATATAACATCTTCTAGGGCTGCCACCGTTTGTTTTAAACCTCTTTTCAAATAATGATGAGAAAATAAGTCCTTATTTATGTTCTTTTAGGATTCATCAAACTTTTGAATAGTGCTTTCCTTTCTCAGCAAGACTTCCCTCTATTATATTGGTATGCTGCTGGGCTGAGTTGTTTTGTTTTATGGCAAAGCCACTGTATCAATTCTGTGAGAATGAAATGGCTTTTACTTCCCCTCATATCTTCTCTTGAGGGTTCATCTATTCTCTTCATGAAGACTTTTTCACTCGAGTCTTTTCTTAGGCTTGAATCCAAACATAATGGGGTCCTAATGAGGCTTATTAGACTTCTGAGTGTGAAATCTTTGGTGTTCCCTATGTCACGGCCTAAGGATTTTAGTTATAGCAGGATTCATGTAACACAAAATGCTGTGAGGTGTGGAGTAATTATTAGACCATGGTTGGGCTTGGTGGTAGAATGGAAGGTAGGCTGGCATGAGCAGCTATTTGATTAGAATACCAGCCTTGTCATTCCTGAAACCAACCATAAGTGAGTTACTTAACATTTCTGGGATTCAGCATCTTTGTCTGTAAAATGATGGCTACTTAATCCTATCTCATATGAGGTTATAAGTATTAGAGACAATGCACGCAAAATGTCTAGCAAGGCAAATAACAAGGAGTTCAGGAGTTTTTGGAACTCTAGGGGTCCATGGATAGATTTCAGAGTGTATCAAAAAAATTACATCTTTATTATCACTAGCACTAACTGAAATCTAGCATCTCCTTCAATTATAAATATAGGCGATATAGGCAAGAAGCAATAATAGCGTTAGCAGTACCTGTGACTTTGTAACTAATAGAAATCATTTCAGATATTTTCCCAGCACATACATGGGTTGCAGATTTCTTGAAATACCATTTATAATCACCATTACCTTGATATTATAATATAGACCTGCTGCCATATCTTGTTATTTAACGAATTAAAAATGAATATATGGTACTCTATCACTGTTGTTAGGTGCCGTCGAGTTGATTCCAAATTATAGCAACCCTATATACAACAGAATGAAACACTGCCCAGTCCTGTGCCATCTTCATGATTGTTGTTATGCTTGAGCCCATCGTTGCAGCCACTGTTTGAATTCATCTTGTTGAGGGTCTTCCTCTTTTTTGTTGACCCTCTGCTTTACCAAGCATGATGTCCTCCTCCAGGGACTGGTCCCTCCTTATAACATGTCCAAAGTATGTGAGACAAAGTCGTGCCATCCTCAATTCTAAGGAACATTCCAGCTGTACTTTTTTCAAGATAGGTTTGTTCCTTCTTTTGGCAGTCCATGGTATATTCAATATTCTTCACCATCACCATAATTCAAAGGCATCAGTTCTTCTTCAGTCTTTGTTATTCATTGTCCAGTTTTTGCATGCATATGACTCGATTGAAAATACCATGGCTTGGGTCAGGCAGACCTTAGTCCTCAATGAGACATCTTTGCTTTTTAACATTTTATGGGGGTGTTTTCCAGCAGATTTGCCTAATGTAATACATTATTTGAATTCTGAATTGCTGCTTCCATAGGATTGATTGTGGATCCAAGTAAAATTTAAATCCTTAACAACTTAAATCTTGTCTCTGTTTATCATGATGTTGGTCCAGTTGTGAGAATTTTTGTTTTCTTTATGTTGAGATGTAATCCATACTGAAGACTGTAGTCTTTGATATTCATCAGTAAGTGCTTCAAGTCCTCTTCACTTTTACTTTTAGCAAGAAAGGTTGTATCATGTGCATATCTCAGGTTGTTAATGAGTCTCCAAACCTGATGCTCTGTTCTTCATATCGTCCAACTTCTCAGGTAAAACCCTGAAACATACCTTTTCTGATTCTAAACCACACAGTATCCTCTTGTTCAATTCGAGAAAGATTGTCTCTTGGTCTATGTACAGGTTCCACATGAGCACAATTAAGGGTTATAGAATTCCCATTCTTGGAAATGTTATCCATAATTTGTTATGATCCACACAGTTGAATGTCTTTGCATAGTCAATAAAATATAGGTAAACATCTTTCTGGTATTTTCTGCTTTCAGCCAAGACCCATCTGACTTCAGCAATGACAGCCCTTTTTCCAGGCTGTCTTCTGAATCCAGCTTGAATTTCTGGCAGTTCTCTGTTGATGTACCACTGCAATTATTTTTGAATTATCTTCCAATTGGTTGGCCAGGTATCTGTCTTCCAAATTTCTTGTCATTATTGAGTGAATGCTTCCGAGGGAGCCATATTACTAATTTGTCATTTTCAACATTGGAAGGAATATATTAGAAGATAATTGGTTTGATATGGGCATTTTATTTTATGTATTTAAAAACATTTACAAACATTCTTCTGAGAAAGTGTCCATGAACTTCTCCAGATTGACAAAGGGTTCATGGTATAAAATGGGTTAAGAACGTACATTTCTATTGGCCTTTCCTAGTCTGTTAAATACTTAGAAATCGTGGTCCCTAACAGTTGATCATTACAGAACATGGGAATCTGGCTGGGAGTGTAAATGAAAAGAAGCAGGGAGATTTCATAGCACTAGGGGATCTCTGAATGTTTGATGTTAGAAATTTAAGAGGGAGTTGGAGTTGTTTACTTCACACCTGTTCATATCATCTTAGTGCCAAGAATCAGACAAACCTGCCAGTCGTCAAACAGGTTTTCCTCATATGCAGACACTGAGTCCTCAACTGAGTTCAGCTGCTAAATCCACCGGTTCATGATTAAAGCATAAATCTTTCTTTTGTCCCTACCATATGTACTATGGTTCAGAGTGGAGGCCCATATCATCACATTAGTTTATTTAGTCTCATCTCCCATGCAGATATATCATGAAGCACATTAACTTAAATCACAGAGAAGTGGATGCCATTTTTGGCTTCCATCATTCTAAGAGATGCAACTTTTTGTACTGAATAGCACATGGTCCCAGTCCCAGACAACTCTAAGTATAACTCTCAGCTCTGCCATTTACTATGTGAGTGCCAAGGGAATTTGCTTGACCATCTGGACCTCAGTTTACTCATCTATAAAATAAAATTAAAAAAAAAAATTAATGCCCATTTCACAGAGTATACAAAGACTGAATAGATAGTCATGACTGTTAATTTCCTTTCCTTCAGAAGGGCACTATCTCAAGGACAACCAATGGTTTACTTTAAAACTCAATTATCTCATTTCTGACTATCCAAGTTCTTTTCTAATATTCATTTTTTTTTTCTTTTCTGCAGTTCATAACTTCTGATCACCTCATGGGTAATGACCATATTAGGTTTATTCTTCAAACGAGGTTGTGAAAAGGTGATGCATTTTGAAGACAGTAAGTCCTGCATTCAGATTCTAGAAACTGTTTATTTGCTTTGAGGCTCTGGAACAGTCATTTACCTTCTTTGAATCTCTGTTTTATTATAGGTAAATAGTCTTAATAATGTTTAAGGCACATGGTTATTGTGCAGGTTAAGTCACATAAGTCACAAGATGCCTGGCACACAGTAAATGTTAATTTCCTGGTTTTAGAGCAGCATTAATCAGGAACCAGTTGTATACGTGGAGCAGGGAATGAGGGCGACTGCTTATATCAGCTTTCTCTGAAGGGGAAAGATAAGACATCATTACATTATAAAGGAGCCTGTGATCAAACCCTCTTGGAACATACTAGGTTATTCAAAGCATTACTTATTTCTTTGCTATAGGCCGTCTCAAAAGATTATGTGTTCATTGTGAAGCCCCAAAGGAGGATAGTACTACGTATTACACGCATACATACACATTCTTAATATACTATATTAATCCTAAACTTCTTTGACTAGAAAATACTTCGGCATGGATCTCCTGAAACTGTCATTCTAAATTCTTGAGATATGTTTTGCATTCAGCTCTGAAAGTGAAGAGAACACCTACCAACCTAATTAGGGGAGGAAAGACAAAAGGATAGGTCAACAGGACAATCATTCAACAAGTGTCAAGTGTTTGAAACAGACAGATGTTCAGGAAACCAAAAGACAGAGAAAACTTTTTGTTACAGTGCGCACTAGCCAGGAGAAACAACATGAAAGTCAATCTGAAGGTGAACTTTGATTTATAAAGAAACTGGGGAAAGATATTTCAAAAAGGGAGAATGAAGAATAGGTGAATGTCAGTTCCAAAAAATTTTCTATATTAAATGTTCTATTAATGTTTAATTTTTTTTAATGACTCAAAATACTTAAGATTGCCTAAATTCATATGTTTATTCACTTTTTTCAGCCAGTTCTCCAGCACACAGTAGACTGTACTCACTACAGGCCAAGGACTGCTCTTACTGTTCATAGTTCCCATGTTGTTGTTAGGTGTCACCAAGTCAATTCTGATTCATAGTGACCCTATGTACAACAGAACAAAACACTACCTGGTTCTGTGCCATCCTCACAATCATTGCTATGTTTGAGCTCGCTCTTACAGTCATTGTGTCAATCCATCTCATTGAGGGTTTTCCTCTTTTTCATTGATCCTCTTCTTTACCAAGCATAATGTCCTTTTCCAGGGATTGGTCCCTCCTGATAACATGACCAAAGTACATAAGACAAAATCTAACCATCCTCACTTCTGTGGAGTATTCTGGCTATACTTCTTCCAATACAGATTTGTTCATTCCTCTGGCAATCCATTGCATATTCAGTATTTTTTGCCAATACCATAATTCAAAGGCGTCAATTCTTCTTCAGTCTTATCTGTTGTCCAGTTTTTAAATACATATGGGGCAATTGAAAATATCATGGTTTGGGTCAGATGCACCTTAATCTTCAAAGTGACATCTTAGCTTTTTAACACTTTAAAGATTCACCCAACGCAATACATCATTTGATTTCTTGACTGCTGCTTCCATGGGCATTGATTGTAAAATGAAATCCTTTGCAACTTCAATATTTTCTCTGTTTATTATGATGCTGCACATATTTGTGAATATATTTGTGTTTTCATTATGTTGAAATGTAATCCATACCGAAGGCTGTAGTTTTTGATCTTCATAAGTAAGTGTTTCAAGTTCTCTTCACTTTTACCTTTAATAAGAAAGGTTGTGACATCTGCATATCTCAGGCTGTTCATGAGTCTTCCACCAATCTTGATGCCATGTTTTTCTTCATATAGTCCAGCTTCTTGGATTATTTTCTCAGCATACAGATTGAACAAGTATCGTGAAAGGATACAACCTTGACACACACCTTTCCCTATTTTAAACGACGCAGTATCCCCTTGTTCTATTCAAAAGGTTGCCTCTGGTTTATGTACAGGTTCCACATGAGCAAAATTAAAGGTTCTGGAAATTTCATTTTTTACAATGTTATCCATAATTTGTTATGATCCACATGGTTGACTACCTTTGCATAGTTAATAAAACACAGGTAAACATCTTTCTGGTATTCTCTGCTTTCAGCCAAGATCCATCTGACATTAGCAATGATATCCCTTGTTCTATGTCGTCTTCTGAATCAGGCATAAATTTCAGGCAGTTCCCTGTCAATGAATTGCTGCAACCATTTTTGAAATATCTTCAGCAAAACATTACTTGCATGTGATATTAATGATATTGTTCGATAATTTCCACATTCTGTTGGATCACCTTTTTTGGAATGGGCACATATATATGGATTTCTTTAGTCAGCTGGCCAAGCAGCTGTCTTCCAAAGTTCTTGGCATAGACAAGTGAGCCCCTTCAGTGCTGCATCTGTTTGTTGAATCATCTCAGTTGGTATTATATCAATTCCTGGAGCCTTGTTTTTCACCAATGCCGTCAGTGCAGCTTAGACTTCTTCCTTCAATACCACTGGTTCTTGATTACATGCTACCTTCTGAAATGGCTGAATGTTGACCAATTCTTTTTGGCAGAGTGACTCTGTGTATTCCTTGCATCTTCTTTCAATGCGTCCTGCATTGCTTAATATTTTGTCCATAGAATTCTTCAACATTACAACTCGAGCCTTAAAGTTTTTCTTCAGCTCTTTCAGCTTGAAAAATGCTGAGCATGTTCTTTCCTCTGGTTTCTAACTCTCGGTCTTTGCACATTTCATTATAATACTTTACTTTCCCATAATAACAGATAATTACAAGTGGCCATATTATCACTGCTAGGCTGGGAGAGAGAAGTCATTTGCCATTTTATTTCTTATACATATGAAACTGTATAAGAAAAACAAATCTACAAGCCATTGGGTTTAAGTGTGTTTGAAGTATTACAATGGTATTTACTCACTTGGATTTTGTTTCCTGAGCAAACAAATCACAACAAAACTGTATTTTATACCTAGCGTGACTGATACAAGTCCAAATTAGCTATGCCAAATCTGAACAAGATATAAGAATAATGTCCAGGTGGTTTTCAGTACATGTGTCACATAACTCTCATTTGGGGTTTGTAACAATCCATGTGGGTTGAAATTTACTATACCCACTTTATAGAAGGAAACTTAGAGATGCTAAGTTACTAACCCAAGCTCACAAAACTAGTGAAACCGAAACTCAATTTGTATCTGGGAGCACTGAATCGTTTCCTCTTCCCCAACTTTGTAGCAGTGCCCAGGCAGAAACACTATGTCATGACCTCCTAATATGATGATGAGCATTTTTCATATTTATTTAAAAGACATGCCTCATTTTCAATGTGTTCCTTTCTCTTCTCCCTTTTCTTACTTTTTTGGTTCAGTTACTCATATGAGCTCTTCTATAAAGTTATTTTAACATAACGGAAATAATTAATCTAATGTTTTGGCTATTTCTGTGGGACTATCAGTATTTTTTTAATCAGCATTAGCAAGAAAGGCATTTTTACCATTAATTGTAGTAATCTGAATATTCAAAAATAGGATTCAGCTTGATAATGAGACCCTGGGACAGAGTGTTCCCAGTAGGGCCAAACTCAGAAGGCTTTTGCCCTGGTTTGTAGCTGATTAACCGCTCTAGTAATGAGCAAAGAGTATAATTAAGTATAAGTACCTCCTCAGGTGCTTTGCAAAAACTGATTCTGGAGTAGTTAAACCCATCCACTCAGGGAGGGGTAAATTGAGCCATGTGAAAATAGCATCTTTGTTTTTTATAAAGTTCATCTGCCCCTGCTGTTTGTTACCCACCTGAAGTCATAAGCTTGTGCTTGTGACACCGCGAGTGCTTGCTGTATAAATTATGATCAATATGGAAAATAAAGAGCCCAAGCTTCTGTTTTGCACAGGTGTTACCAGCAACCGAGGAGGGCCTTCTAGAAAGGGGGAGAGATGAGGATGAGACTCAGATTATTATTAACAGCATATTTTCTCAGAACAGGATCTGTACTTGAGTTAGGTTAAATGGAAACCTGCAGACACTCTTGCTTTAGATCATTTGTAATTCCCTGGTGCCCAAGAAGAGCCTCATAAAGAGGTAGTCTGGTAGTTAGCAACATCATCTGACAATTTGCTGGGAGGAAGCCTCATCTATTTATTTTTATTTTTTTATCACTTTCCCCACATGATGGTAATTTTAATAGACAGTGTAATTCAGAGGATTTGCCTCCAGTTGCTAATTGTTCCAATACAGAGTACTCTCTCTGAGGTCCAATTACAGCAACACCCCCAGAGAGGTAATATCCATTTAAGTAAGTGGAGCAGTCAGTATAGCAGGTCCTTGCTTTCTCTTTAGTTTGTCGAGGTGTGATCATTTCACCAGGTAATATCTCTGATGAAGCTGTTATCTCTACTTGCCAGGACAATATCTTACCGTAATATCCATTCATTCATACATTTATCTAAACATATTGATTAAATTCCTACTGCATGTGAGGCACTGTGCTGGGCAATATAGATGGAAAAAAGTCATTCCTCACCATAAGGAATTTAATCTCCAGTAGCAGGGCCATTAAATGCAATCAAGCATTGCAGGTGATTTGAGAGGAATCTAATTGTGGAGCACAAGAGGGAGGCTGGGTGGTGGGGAGGTTCATTCCCAGCTGGGCAGGGGGAGAGTCAGGAAAGTCATCTTAGAGAATGTGTTCGAACTCCTTCAGCTGTAATTTGAAGGTAAATGGCTGTTCACGAAGTAAATGTGTGAAAGGAATGAAAATCATATGAGAGATCGTTCCTGACAATGGAAATGGAAGAATTAGAGACATGAAGGTGTCACTTCACTTGGTGTATCCGTAAGATGGGACCAGGCACGTGGCTAGAGATAAAAATAGCTAACATATATCAAGGACTTACTATTGTCCACTGTGCTAAGTACTTTATGTGTATCCTATAGACCCATTTAAAATTCAGATGCTACTTGTAGAAGTGCTACCATCTTCCCAGTTTTTACAGAGGAGTAAGCCGAAAATTAGGTGACTTGCACAAGGTCAGGAAACCCTGGTGGCGTAGTGGTTAAGTGCTATGGCTGCTAACCGAAGAGTCGGCAGTTCAAATCCGCCACGAGCTCCTTGGAAACTCTAATGGTCAGTTCTACTCTGTCCTATAGGGTCACTATGAGTCAGAATCGACTCAAAGGCACTGGGTTTCATTTTGGTTTGGTGCACAAGATCATACAGAGGTAAGAATCAGAACCAATATTCAAACCAGGTAGTCTAACTTCAGAGCAACATTCTCGACTATGATGTAGTATGTTGAGGAAGATTCTTATTGGTCATGTCAAGGACATTGACGGGATCCCAAAGATAACAATGAGCTATTTATGAATTTAATCAGAAAGAAGCCATGATCCAATTTTAATTTTAGGAGAAAAACAAAAAAGCTACTAAGATTTCAGTGTGACATATAAGAAACTAGTCAAGAAAAGGTTATTTTGATCATCTAGGCAAGAGCTAAGAAAAGTGCTCTGTGGCTAACTGAAAGGTCGGTGGATCGAACCCACCAGATGTTTGTGGGAGAAAGATGTGGCTGTCTGCTTCTGTAAAGATTTATAGCATTGGAAACCTTATGGAGAAGTTGTAGTCTATCCTATAGGGTTGCTATGGGTTGTAATTGACTCAACAGCAGTGGGTTTGTTTTTTTGGCTTTAGATAAGAGCTGATAAAGTCTTTAATTACAACGGTGTTAGTAAGAATGGAGCTGGGTAGATTTGAATCATGTCAGGGAGTCAGACTGAGGGTAGAATGTAGAAGATGAGGGTAAAAGAGAAATGGAAGGTGGCTCACAAGTTTCCAGCATGGATCGCTAAGCATAAACAAATCCTCTACCTTAATTTTCTAATGTGCAATTTCAGAGTCATTATGATATTTACAGAATTTATGAGGAAAAAGTCAACACCTCACATTCCATTTCAACATGGAAATATCAGTTTGTACTAATCGTACAAGATTTAAGCACTTTGCACATCTGGATGAATCCATTCTCTATGCATAATGTTTCCTTCACCCACACTATGTTGGCCTTTTTTCTCATAATATATACAGAAAATAATTCCCTCTCATCAATCTCACAAAAGCTGCTCGTCGTGCTTTCAGTTCTACAATGACCTTTTCTCACTGCCTGAGTAATGCCTGCCTAGCCCATTTTGTAACAAATACAGATTGCTCTCCTCTTTCTTTCTGGTGATGGGCTGATTAATAGTAGCACAAGTGGCTGCTCCTTGAGATTAATTAATCACCTGTCATAACTGTTCAGCAGTTAAATAACTATTAATCTGGATGCTATTCAGACTGAAGGTTGACAGGGTTAGGAAAGAGAGGAGAGTGCTTACCATGGAATTAGGGCTAAGCTTTTGCAAAGATGCCTCTTTTGAAAGTGAGAAGATGGCACTATAGTTGGTTAAGAGTCTCTAAGGACTTTATACATATGGAAAATTAAGGAATTACAGATCATTGCACGCTTATTACTTAACCATTAGGGGCCCTGGTAGTGCAGTGGTTAAGCATTTGGCTTCTAACCAAACATCTGTAGTTCGAATCTACCAGGCTTTCCTTGGAAACCCTGTAGGGTAGTTCTACTCTGTTCTGTAGGGTCACTATTACTTAATCATTATAGTGTACCACATGGAAGAGTATATATAAATAAGCATGTGGCAGTAATCTGAGAGTTGTAGATCCAGGCTCCTGGAAAATGAGGCAGCCCATATGAGACAGAAAGTACCAAATGAAAGAGCTTCATCAAATGCATGCATGTAGACTAGGGGGAAATTACATAAAAATTCCTGTTCCCTACCCTTCACAAAAGCAATTAAAAAGGGATAATGTGAGGTGGAGACATTTTGTAGTATTTTCTGTTTCTTCTATTCTGCAATAAGGCTGAAGTAGATTTAGCAACAGTCATCTAGGCAACTGGGTACACAAGTAGACTTTGCTTTTGGATCCAAAGAGGCTGCCGCTGCTGCTCGCCAAGGAATCCTAGGGCAGGTGAGGGTGAAAGATACTTTTTTTTTTCAAATCAGGATTTGGGAATTAATGGAAATTTTCAGCTTTCCACGTGCCTATCATTGCAAGTTTGCAATATTACAGTTTATTATATGTTAGGGATTTAATTGTGCCCCCCCCAAAAAAAACTATATATATATATATATACTGAAGTTCTAACCCCTGGTGTCTGTCAATGTGACATTGTTTGGAAATAGGGTATCTGAAGACACTATCAGTTAACATGAGGTGATAGCGGAGTAGGGTAGGTCCTAACCCAACACGCGTGGTGTCCTCCTAAAAGAGGAAAAGAGACACAAAAACACACAGAGGCAGACAGCCATGTGATGAAGGGGTTATGCTGCAGCTATAAGCCAACAAATGTTTGGGGCTATCAGAAGCTGGAAGACAAGAAATGATCTCCCCCTAGAGCCTTTGGAGAGAGTGCAGCCCCACCAACACCTTGATTTTGGACTCCTAGCCTCTAGAACTGTGAGACAATAAATGTCTGTTCTTTTAAGCCACTCACTTTGTTCTTATAAGCCCCTGGAAACTAATACATTATATTACTTATTTTCAAATTATCGCCTGACATGTATGAGCCTGTCTCCTGTTCCACATATTTATTAGGAGAGCTGGGAGAGGGGAGTTTTAGAAAATAAATACTTGGAGAAATTCCAGAAGCATGAACAACTCTGTGTGTAATTAATGTTATTAATTCGATTAATACTTTTATAATTACTAGTACTAATAGGACCCATTACTGAGACAGGCTTAGTGGAAAATGAAAATTGTTTCTTAACCATGGTATCTCACCCAGTGTTTTAGGCCAATTTGGGTATTGCAAAGGTACTCCTTATAATTCATTCAACAATTGTTAAACTGTATTGAATATGCTACCACTCAGGGGATATACATTCGTATGATAACATAAGAAAGTTGAAGAGATCCCTTTATGTCATTTATTCTAATTAGGCGAGACTCTCCTGTATGGCACTCCTGTATACCACCTGCACTGATTAATTTTCCAGGCTATACTTGAACTCATTCAGTAAGGAAACACCTGACGTAGCCTATGTCTTCTGTGTGTTCCTTCTTCATGAAACATCTACCCACTGTATCAAGATATATCTTTGGGTCTCAAATATATCTCCTCTCATTTCCTCTTCTTTCCCTTCTTTTTCTTCATTATGCTGTTGTTGTTGTTAGGTGCTATCCAGTCAGTTTTGACTCATAGTGACTCTATGTACAACAGAATAAAACACTGCTCAGTCCTGCACCATCCTCACAATCATTGTTATACTTGAGCCCTTCTTCCATCCACTGTGTCAATCCATCTCGTTGAGGGTCTTACTCTTTTTTGCCAACCCTCTACTTTACGAAGCATGATGTCCTTCTCTGGAGACTGATTCCCCCGATAACATTTCCTAAGTATAGGAGGTGTAGTATTGCCATCCGTGCTTCTGAAGAGCAGTCTGGTTGTACTTCTTCCAAGACAGATTTGTTCTTTCTTTTGGCAGTCCATGGTATATTCAATATTCCTCACCAACACCACAATTCAAAGGCGTCAATTCTTCTTTGGTTTTCCTTATTCATTATTCAGCTTTCACATGTATATGAGGGGATTGAAAACACCATGGCTTGGGTCAGGAACACCTTAGTCTTCAAGGTGACATCTTTGCTTTTCAACATTTTAAACAGGTATTTTGCAGCAGATTTGCCCAATGCAATGTGTCTTTCGATTTCTTGACTACTTCATTACAACAATAATAAATGCAGTATGTTAGGGGCATGCTAAGAACATTTCCTTCCTTAAACTCATTTAAACCTCAAAACACTAAAGTTCCGAGAAAGTCATTTTAAAAAATGGACTTGATGAAGGGGAGGCAGCAGAGTATACTTAGGGGCAGTACAAAATGAAGGGTAAAAGCATGGCCTCTTAGAATAAGACTGTCTAGGTTCAAATCCTGACTCTATTACTTAAATAGCTCAGTGCCTTTTATAAGTTACTAAATGTCTAGGTGTCTCAGCTACTTCATCTATAAACTGGGGGAAAAGTCCTTTATAGAGTTATCATGGATAACTTATAAAAGATTACTTTTACTTTTACTGAGCCCATACTAAGCATTTAATAAATGTTACCAGCTGTCATAGAGTTGATACTGACTCGTGATGTCCTCATGTGTGTCAGAGTAGAACTGTGTATAAGGTTTTCCATGGAAGATTTTTCTAAAGTAGGCCAGCATTTCTTCCAAGGAGCCTCTTAGTGAACTCAAAGTGCCAACCTTTTGGTTAGCAGTGAACATGTTAGCTATTTGTACCACCCAGGGACTCCTAATAAATGTTAAGAAATGGAATTCACTTAAGAATAGAACCTTGACACACGCCACCAAAAACTACACTCTAGTTTGACAGCAAGTCATACCATCTACCCTTTGCATTAGTAAAAAGGCCTTCCATCATCTGACTCAAACCAAAACTCATCATATAGTCTTAGCCACATAGAGTTAATACATGGGATACTCTAAACATATTGTACCATTTTCTTTCTACTTATTTTACCTCTTTCTCAAATATTTGTCTCTTTTTCTACTTGCAAAAAAATGTTATTTTTTCCAAAATAGCAAATATTTTAAAAATGTATTTAAAAAGAAGCTCAAATACTTCTCTTCTGAGAAGTCTTAAGTAGAATTGTTTAAGATGCTCTTTCTTATGTACATCATACTGCAAAGGCAAGACTTAAGAGAGAGGATCCTGGACACTGGGAAAATATTGCTGGCATCCAGCTCTTCATCCTATAAGGTATTAATGCATAGTATTTGTAAGCTCTGACCTATATTAAACCCAAAGGGTCTTGGGGGACACAAGTCTTTGTACACTGGTTTTCTTCCCCTCTCTGAGAGCCATGTGCTACTTTAATCCTAAAGTATTTAATAGTGTATACAAGATTTGTCCATTTACAAATTCTCAAAGGCCAGGTGCTAGGTGTACAGAGATAGAAAAGCTAAGCCTGCACTGTGTGGCCTTTTGTTCGTATAAGCCTGGCAAGGTTAAAATCCATTAAAACTATGACAGATGTCTAGGCTTCATATTTAAGCTTATTAGTGAACTGCAGATATAAGCAATCCAACTTTCAGCCATGTCTCAATTATTTTAAACCAAGTATTTGTGAGATTTGACCTATAAATTACATGCTCAAGAACACCAGGTTTTAACAAAAGAACGTATTATGACTCACGGTCTGGTGCCAATGGAATTAATGATTTTCTATTAGGAAATGCTACACTCATGAGTTTTGGTCATGAATGTATGAGAGATTCAATTAAATCATTTACCCTAATAGATTGCTGTTTTATACACAAGTCTGGGTACTTCAAAAACATGAGCTGATCCTGAATGCAAAGAAGCCTTCCAAAAGCTTCTAAAATACGTTAACAGGTCCGACCACCATATTTTCATTTACCTAGTTACCTCCAAGATAAAGTAAAAATGCATTAAAATGACTTGATGTTCTGGCTTCTGACTAGTTTTCCAGTCTCATGTCCCTTAGTTTTTCTGCTACATCTTACTCCTCAGATATTGGGAAATTTTCCAGCTTATGGAACATGTCCATACTGTTTCTGTGTCACCACAACTGCTGTTCTCCTGCCCTGGAATATTCTTTCTCTGACTTGATGACGTACAGCAACAACTTGAATAATAGAGCTCCTCAGTTCAGAAGCACATCCTCTAGGAAACCTGCCCTGATTACTTGTGCAGTCAATATGCTCTTTCTCCTTGTTCTCACATATCTTTTATGCACTTCCATTCTAGTATAATAATTTCTCTTTATCAGACTACTTCTTCAGTAGATGGCAAGGTTCTTATGGATATAGATTTTGTTTTGATCATCTCTATATATCAAATATCACACATGATAAGTGATACAGAGTGAATTTTCAGTGTAGAGGTAAGTGAGTAAATGAATTAGTGAATGCATGAATGGAAGAATAAATTACTAGGAAGAATTGCTAAATTTTAAAGAGAGAACTTCCTTAAAATATATATTTTTATTGCTTAAAACTATGATTATGTAAATGGGGCTGTCAAAATGTAGTCAAGACTACGTGTACAGGAATTTTTATCTAAGCTGTAAGGCATGTCGTAAAGGCATGTCCTTGAGCAAGTGGCAGGTCTCTATGTCTAAGAAGAACAGAAGGGGAGGGCTCAGATAGAATAACAAAGAAATCAATCTTTCTCATATAAAAAAAAAGCTGCCATTGAATCCATCCATTTTTAGGTTACCACGGTTAATAACGTAATATTTGTAAGTCTCCATTTGCTTAGATGGGGTAGTAAAATTTATTACACCTATATTAAACTATATTGAAATAATTAAATTAGATAAATTGTCACCTTAAGCTAACAATAAATCTAATTGCTAAATTAATATTTGGAGCAGAGATGGATAAATGACCCCATAGATTCATGATTCTTGTTTACAGTATAGAAATGTACTAGGAATTAAGTGCCCAAAGAAAAATTGCAGGTCATAGTACCCTTACCTTAAGGGTGAGGGGAATTCAAATGACCGTTATTATTTCTTGCTAGTGGAATGCGAATAGAAGTGACTTGTTGCTTCCAGGCCTAGTGTTTAAGAAGCATATATGGTCTTCCTTCCATCTCACTTTTTTATCTCTGCCAGCATGATGTCAATGTCACTGTCAGCCTTCAATATTACATGCAGAAGACAGTCAAACCTCCATCCTCCTTTTTGCTGAATGACAGTGTGGGCCAGGGACTAATGGCTTTCCAGAAGCACTTAATTAACTAAGCAAGAAAAAAATGCCTACTGTATTAAAGCCTTTGAAATTTGGAGACTATTATAGCTTTTTCCATTATCCTATGTAACTAGACTGTTATAATATTCTAAAATATTTAACACTGAATTTTTTTTTTTTAGTGGTCAGGTGGTGATCATCAAGGAAGCAGATGAAGCAGTTTGAAAAGCTGGAATGTGCCATTAAGTGTAGCAAGATATGTGTTAAAATAATATGCCTGCTGGTCCTATAGTTCTAGAAGAAATTGTTAGATTAAGGCAGAATGTTAGTATATACAGCTACTATTGACTGTCCAAAACATAATACAAATAGAAATGAACTCAGACAAGGACTGAATGATTTTCAAGCAGAGGTTAAAGGAGGTAGAGGAAGTCTAACGATAAAGGGCATTACAGGACTGGAAAAGTTTACTGATTCTGGGCTTCTGAATGGTTAGATGTAAGTTTGTAAAAGACTTTGAGCAACAGACTCGGGAAGTCTCCTCAGACTAAATAAAGTAACTCAGTTCTGTTGCAAAAAACACAGTGTGAGTGGTACATACCATTTAAGTCCATTGTTTCAGATTACTTCAAGATAAAACAAACAAACGAACCCATTGCCATCATGTTGATTCTGACTCATAGCAACCATATAGGACAGAGTAGAACTGCCCGATAGGGTTTCCAAGGAGCAACTGGTGGATTTGAACTGCCAACCTTTTGGTTAGCAGCCAATCTTTTAACCACTGCACCACCAGGGCTCCACTTCAACATAGCCACTATTAAATTTAACAAGAGAGACATGGGAATCAAGTGGCTACCACATTTCTAGCTTGGAGCCTTGTTCTTAGTTCTAGAGATGGATCTGAGCAGATCTTATTCACAAATTATTGTGTTTGTCTTTCTCTCCTGATGGTGGCAACCTAAAGGACAGAACCAAAGCACTCATTTTGCCCATTTTAGAATACAGGTAGGGCATAAAAATGACAGAAATTGCCTGAAACACTGTAAGGCAAATGAAAAGTCTGTAGTCACCTAGAGCAAAAGGGTGGATTGAGACATACTGTAGAATGCTAAAGGCTAAGGAGAAAAAGCTAGAAAAAGTTCTGTGAGAAATTAGGGCATTCAAAAGGGCCCATGTATACAGGGGTATTTAGAAAGTCACACATATGCCCTGGGTAAGGTAAATGCTCAGAAAAGACCTGTGAAAGCCCTAAGCTATCACTGCACATTGCTCTCTAGACTCAGCATCAAGACTGGCTAAATGCTGAAGGAATGCCCTAGCAGAGAACTAAGTTGCAAAGACTACAAGAGGTGTTTTGTTTTATTTTCCTAGTGTTTGTTTTGTCTCTGTGTGGGGGGATTTTTCCTTTTTCTTTTTTAACTCTGCCATTCAAAGAAATTTGTCAGAATACTAGCTGAATAAAAGCTAAATGGACAGGGACCTCAGTGATCACAAATGTCAAGGAATCCAGTCTTTGCAAAAATAGTTTGGAAAAATCACTAAACCAAAGGAACAAATACTACAAGCTTCAACAATCAAATCAAAACAAAACAATGCATGAGTAAGGTGGATAATGTGATTTCCAGAGTTACCACAATATAATATTCAAATGCCCAGTTTTCAACAAAAACTCAAAAGATGTGTAGTAAAAAAGCAAAAAATGTGTCAAAGAAAGACAATGAAGTGACAACACCCATCCTTAAGGAAGCCAAGAGATTAATTTACTACATAAAGGCTTCAAAACAACTGTCTTAATTATGGTGAAAGGGTTAAAAAAAAAATCTTGGACAAAAAACTAAATGAAATGTATGCACAAAAAAAAGAACCAAACACATTCTAGAGCTAAAAAGTACAATAACTAAAATTAAAAATTGACTAGAGGAGTTCAGCCAAAGATATAAACAGACAGCTTAAATGCCATTGTGGAAAACAGTGTTGTGGTTTCTCAAAAAACTAAAAATAGAACTACCATAAGACCCACTAATCCCACTCCTAGGTATATACACAAGAGACTTGAGAGAAGTGATGCGAACAGACAGAAGTATACCAATGTTCATTGCTCCACTATTCACAATAGCCAAAAGGTGGAAACAACATAAATGTCCATCAATGGATGAATGGATAAATGAATTGTTCTACATACATGCCATAGAATATCACTCAGCCAGAAAGAAATGAAGCCCTGATACATGCTACAACATGGAAGAACCTTCAAAATATTATGGACGAACACTTTTGTATTTAGCATTTTTCATTTCTTTCTTCTGTTGTTTGTGGTTTTACTAATAATGTTGCATGTTGTTGTGGAACATTTATTAGCATTGCTGTTTAGCATTACATTGTGTAAATATCAAACTAACTACTAATGTAATTATTTCACCGTTAAAAAACAAATTAAGAAAAGTGAACAGAGCCTAAGGGACTTGTATAACATCACAAAGAGGAACAACACATAGCTTATTGGAGTCCCAGAATAAGAAGAATGGGGAAGAAAGAATGTTTACAAAAAATAAGGACCAAAAACTTACTGAATCTGAGAAAAGACATGAGTCTACATATCCAAGAAGATCAAGAATTCCAAATAGGGGCAGGGCCAGGATTTCAAACTAGCCAGAAGCTTCCTCTGATCCCTCTTATAATGAAGGCCCAAAGAAAAAAGTGAATCAATTACATATATGACAAGCTAGAAACCCTGGGCATCAAAGGCAAAATTAAGGAATTGGTCTGAGCAATGGGAGAAGGAGAGATGGTGCAGAAGAAGCAATGAGTTGCCGAGCCCGCAAAGCTCTGATTCCTTGGCGCCATTCTTTGGTGCAACTGCAGTGGGGCTGATGGTAGTTCCCCGAGGCACATAGCTTCACAGAAAGAAGGCAAGCAGAGTGGCACACCCCTGACCCTGTGGCATGTCTACAATGGGCTGGCTGTGGCATTTAGGAAAGAAGGTAACTGAAGTGCCAGCACCCTGACCCCCTGAAGTGACAGCCACAGGACTGGCAGTGGAGTTGAAGACACAGCTGCTTCAGCAAAAGAAGACAAGGGTGGTACACAGCCCTAACCCCCTGGGGCAATCTCGATGGGGACCCAGCCGGCAGACACAGGCTACACACACTTCTGGAATCTGAGATAAAAGAGTACTCTTGACACAAGATACATGATTTTGTCTAATTTACTGTGCGGATCTAATAGCTCCTTCTTCTGAAAGAACTCTCTGTTATCTATCTGATCCCTCCCCGCTCTGCCTCAGCCAGTATCATTAGCAGTTGATTTCCCTGGGCCTGAGATAGAAACTGCTGCATTCCATGAGCCATTCTCCTGACCTGGGAGAAGGAAAAAATTAACAAACAGGGGGAAGAATAGTCTGCAGTTTCCACTAATCTGGAAGCTCAGAGCAGAAGTAGCTCCAGTCCAGGCATAAGTGATCCACAGACTTTGTCTTTCACCCCTACACGGATCCAGGTGGCTATTATATTGCAAGGGCAAATCTGTTTGAGGTCTGACTGTAATTGTTTCAGCTGTGTAGTGGAGAGGCAGGTTTTGGAGGTCTAATACCACTCTGCCTACTAAGCAGGGCCTTCACCTACCCACAGCAGGGGACTGAGGACTGGAGGCTCCATCCATGTTACCTAGCCACCCACAAAAGGATAGTTTTGCCTACCAGTCCTAACAGGTATAAGCACTGGGTGCCTAAGGTATAGGTGCAGAGCTCCTAAAGAACAGAGACGCTCCTTCTTCAGTGACATTTCAGGGAAGGATGTCACCCCCTGCCTTCCACAGAGCATGACACCCTGCCATTACCAGAAACCAGTGCATACACCCATCACCACTGCTCCTCTAAGATAGTGGTTGAGAGTCTATACCATACATTAGGGGACCAACTTTCAGGACACCTGAGCTGAATCTATATAAGAATAGTGAATGAACTCCTAGGCTTATATTCCTGGTAACAGTTCTAGCCATCTGGTAACAGGACATTAGTACTTCAAAAGCTCCAAGGACCAAGTTAGCTCACTCTAGTAGCCTATTTGGCTATGATGAAACAAAATAAAGCAAGAAACTAGGACACAGTGAGCAAACATAAAATAAATTAATACAATAACTTATAGATGGCTCAGAGATAATAGTTGATATCAAATCACATAAAGAAGCAGACCATGATTGCTTCAACAAACTCCCAAAACAGAGAATCAAGGACCATCCCAGATGAAGATGTATTTCTGGAATTACCAGATGTAGGATACAAAAGATTAATATACAGAACTCTTCAAGACATCAGGAATAAGATCAGGCAGCAAACACAAAAAGCCAAAGAACACACAGATAAAGCAGTTGAAGAAATTAAAAAGATTATTCAAGAACATAATGAAAAATTTAATAAGCTGCAAGAATCCATACAGAGACAGCATTCAGAAATTCAGATGATTAACAATAAAATTACAGAATTAGACAACTCAATAGAAAGTCAGAGGAGCAGAATTGAGGAACTGGAATGCAGAATTTGTGAAACTGGAAATAAAGCACTTGGTACCAATATATTTGAAGAAAAATCAGATAAAAGAATTAAAAAAAAAAAAATCCTGAGAATCATGTGGGACTCTATCAAGAAGAATAACTTGCAAGTGATTGGAATACCAGAACAGGGAGGGATAACAGAAAATACAGAGAGAATTGTTGATGATTAGTTGGCAGAAAAATTCCCTGATATCATGAAAGATGGAAGGATATCTATCTAAGATGTTCATCAAACCCCATACAAAAGAAAGTCACCAAGACATATTATCATCAAACTTACCAAAACCAAAGATAAAGAGAAAATTTTAAGAGCAGCCAGGGATAAGTGAAAAGTCACCTACAAAGGAGGATCAACAAGAATAAGTTTGGACTACTCAGCAGAAACCATGCAGGGAAAAAGGCAAAAGGATGACATATATAAAGCACTGAAGAAGAAAAATTGCCAGACAAGAATCATATATCCAGCAAAACTATCTCTCAAACATGAAAGTGAAATTAAGACATTTACAAATAAACAGAAGGTTACGGAATTTGCAAAAACCAAACCAAAACTACAAAAAATACTAAAGGGAATTCTCTGGATAGAAAATCAATAATATCAGATATTGACCCAACACTAGAACACAGAACAGAGCAACCAGATATCAACTCAGATAGGGAAGTCATAAAAATAAATCAAGATTTAAAAAACAAACAATGCTTAAAACAGGGAATCAGTAATGCCATTATGTAAAAGATGACAATAATCAATAAAAAGGGACTAAATAAAATAGGCATAGACCTTCCATATGGAGAGGTAATCAATCTGATATAGGGATATACAAGTTAGGCTTAAATTTAGAAAAATAGGGGTAAACATCAAGGTAGCCACAAGGAAGGCTAACAATCCTACAGTTCAAAATAAAAAACAAGATAAACATAAAGACTCAGCAAAAACAAATTCAAAAACAATGAAAAAGAGGAACAAACAATTTACAAAGAAAATCTTCTCAGCACAAAAAAGTATGTGGAAAAATGAAACTGTCAACAACGCACAAAAAAGGCATCAAAATGACAGCACTAAACTCATACCTATCTATAATTGTGCTGAATGTAAATGGACTAAAAGCACCAATAAAGAGAAAAAGAGTTGCAGAATGGATAAAAAACACAATCCAGCTATAGGCTGCCTACAAGAGACGCAACTTGGACTTAAAGACAAAAACAAACTAAAATTCAAAGGATGGAAAAAATATATCAAGCAAACAACAATCAAAAAAGAGCAGGAGTGAGTAAACTTCTAACAAAACAGACTTCAAACTTAAATCTACAACAAAGGATAAGGAATGACAGTATATAATGATTAAAGGGACAATAAACCAGGAGGATATTACCATATTAAATATTTACGCACCCAATGACAGGGCTCCAAGATACATAAAACAAACTTGAACAGCATTGAAAAGTAAGATAGACAGCTCCACAATTATAATAGGAGACTTCAACACACCACTTTCAGTGAAGGACAGAACATCCCAAAAGAAGCTCAATAAAGACACGGAAGAGCTAAATGCCACAATTAACCAACTTGACCTCATAGACATATTCAGAACACTCCAACCAACAGCATCCAAGTATACTTTTTTCCAATGCACATGGAACATTCTCCAGAATAGACCACATATTAGGCCATAAACCAAGCCTTAACAGAATTCAAAATATTACAAAGCATCTTCTCTGACCATAAGGTCATAAAAGTAGAAGTCAAAGACAGAAAAAGCAGGGAAAAGAAATCAAACGCTTGGACACTGCCCTACTCAAAAATGACTGGGTTATAGAAGACAAAGATGGAATAAAGAAATTCATAGAATCCAATGAGAATGAAAATACTTCCTATCAGAACCTTTGGGATACAGGGACAGCAGTGCTCAGAAGTCAATTTATCTCAATAAATGCACACATCCAAAAAGAAGAAAGGGCCAAAATCAAAGAATTATTCCCACAACTTCAACAAATAGAAAGACAGCAACAAAAGAAACCTTCAGGCACTAGAAGAAAGCAAAGAATAAAAATTAGAGCAGAACTAAATGAAATAGAAAACATAAAAATAATTGAAAGTGTTAACAAGACCAAAAGTTGATTCTTTGAAAAGATTAACAAAATCAATAAACCATTGGCCAGACTGACAAAAGAGTAACAGGAGACGAAGCAAATAACCCAAATAAGAAATGAGATGGGCAATACCACAACAGACCCAACTGAAATTAAAAGAATTATAACAAAGTACTATGAAAAGTTGTACTCTAACAAATTTGAAAATCTAGAGGAAATGGACAAATTTCTAGAAACACACTTCCTACCTAAACTAACAGAAGCAGAGAGAGAACAACTAAATGAATCTATAACAAAAAAAAGAGATTGAAAAAGTAATTTAAAAACTCCCAACAAAGCCCTGGCCCTGAAAGCTTCACTGGAGAATTCTACCACACTTTCAGAGAAGAGTTAACACCACTACTACTAAAGGTATTTCAGAGCATAGAAAATGATGGAATACTCCCATACTCATTCTATGACGCCAGAATAACCCTGATACCAAAACCAGGTAAAGACTCCACAAAAAAAGAAAATCATAGGCCAATATCCCTCATGAACTTAGATGCAAAAATCCTCAACAAAATTCTAGCCAATAGAATTCAATAACATAGGAAAAAAATAATTCACCACGATCAAATGGGATTCATACCAGGTATGCAGGGATGGTTCAACATTAGAAAAACAATATACTCCATCACATAAATGAAACAGAAGACAAGAACTACATGATCTTATCAATTGATGCGGAAAATGCATTTAACAATGTCCAACACCCATTCATAATAAAAACTCTCAGCAAAATAGGAATAAAAGGAAAATTCTTAAACTTTGTAAAGGGCATTTGTACAAAGCCAATAGCCAACCTCATCCTAAATGGAGAGAGATTGAAAGCGAGAACGGGAAGCAGACAAGGATGCCCTTTATCACCACTCTTATTCAACATTGTGCTGGAGGTCCTAGCCAGAGCTTTAAGGCTAGATAAAGAAGTAAAGAGCATCCAAATTGCCAGAGAAGAAGTAAAAATATGTCTGTTTGCAGATGACATGATCTCATACACTGACAAATCGAAAGAATCTTTGAGAAAACTACTGAAACTAATAGAAGAGTTCAGCAGAGTTTTAGGATACAAGATAAACATACATAAATCAGTTGGATTCCTCTGCATCAAAAAGACAGTGATGAAAAGGAAATCACCAAATCAATTCCATTTACAATAGCCCCTAAGAAGATAAAGTACTTAGAAGTAAATCTAACCAGAGAAGTAAAAGACCCATACAAAGAAAACTACAAGACACTACTATTGCAAGAAACTAAAAGAGACTTTCATAAGTGGAAAAACATACCTTGCTCAAGGATAGTAAGAGTTAACATTGTAAAAATGTCTTCTGCCCAAAGTGATCGATAGATACAATGCATTCCCAACCCAAATACCAGTGACATTTTTTAATGAGGTGTAGAAACAAATGCCCAACTTCATATGGAAAGGAAAGAGGCCCCAGATAAGTAAAGCATTACTGAAAAAGAAGAACAAGGTGGGAGGCGTCACAGTACCTGACTTCAGAACATACTATACTGCCACGGTAGTCAAAACAGCCTGGTACTGGTACGACAAACAGATACATATACCAATGGAACAGAATTGAAAATCCAGACATAAATCCATCTACATACAAGCAACTGATATTTGACAAAGGCCCAAGGTCTGTTAAATGGGGAAAAGACAAGTGGTGCTGGCATAACTGGATATCCACCTGCAAAAACATGAAACAAGACCCATACCTCACACCATGCACAAAAATGAACTCAAAATAGATCAAAGACCTAAATACCTAAATATAAAATCTAAAATGACAAAGTTCATGGAAGAAAAAATAGGAACAACGTTAGGAGCCCTTATACATGGCATAAACAGTAAACAAAACATTACTAGAACTGCAAAAACAGTAAAAGAGGAATTTGAAAGCTGGGAGCTACTAAAAGTCAATCACCTATGGTCATCCAAAGATTTCACCAAAAGAGTAAAAGGATTACCTATAGATTAGGAAGAAGCTTTTAGCTATGACATCACTGGTCAGTGGCTGAACTCTAAAATCTACATGTTACTGCAAAAACTCAATAACAAAAAGACAACCCAATTAAAAAATGGGCAAAGGATATGAACAGGCACTTCACTAAAGAAGACATTCAGGTAGCTAACAGATGCATGAGGAAATGGTCATGTTCTTTAGCCATAAGAGAAATGCAAATCAAAACTAAAACGAGATTCCATCTTACTCCAACAAGGCTGTCATTAACCCAAAAAACACAGAATAATAAATATTGAAGAGGTTGTGGAGAGACTGAAACACACACTGCTGATGGGAATATAAAATGGTACAACCACTTTGGAAATTGATTTGGTGCTTCCTTAAAAAGCTAGAACTACCATACAATCCAGCAATCCCACTCCTTGGAATACATCCTAGAGAAATAAGAGCCTTTACACAAACAGATATATATGCACACCCATGTTCATTGCAGCGCTGTTTACAATAGCAAAAAGATGGAAGCAACCAAGGTGCCCGTCAACAGATGAAAGGATAAATAAATTATGGTATATTCACACAGTGGAATATTACACACCAATAAAGAACAATGATGAATCCGTGAAACATTTCATAACATGGAGGAATGCGGAAGGCATTATTTTGAGTGAAATTATTCAGCTGCAAAAGGACAAATATTGTATAACACCACGATTATAAGAACTGCAGAAATAGTTTAAACAGAGAATAGTCTTTGATGGTTAAAGAGGGGGGAGGGAGGGAAGGAGAGGGGTATTCACTAATTAGATAGTAGATAAGAAACATTTTAGGTGAAGTGAAAGACAACACACAATACAGGAGAGGTCAGCACAACTGGTCTAAACCAAAAGCGAAGAACGTTCCTGAATAAACTTAATGCTTCGAAGGCCAGCATAGCAGGGGTGGGGGTTTGGGGACCAGGGCTTCAGGGGATATCTAAGTCAATTGGCATAATAATACCTATTAAGAAAACATTCTGCATCCCACTTTGGAGAGTGGTGTCTGAGGTCTTAAACGCTAGCAAGTGGCCCTCTAAGAGGCCTCAATTTGTTCCAACCCACCTGGAGCAAAGGAGAATGAAGAACACCAAAGACACAAGGTAATTATGAGCCCAAGAGACAGAAAGGGCCACATAAGCCAGAGTCTACATCAGCCTGAGACCAGAAGAACTAGATGGTGCCTGGCTACAACAGATGACTGCTCTGACAGGGAACACAAGAAAGAACCCCTGTAGGAGCTGGAGAGCAGTGGGGTGCAGACCCTAAATTCTCATAAAAAGACCAGATTTTGAGACTAGAATGAGCCAGGAGGTCATGGTCCCCAGACCTTCTGTTAACCCCAGACAGGAACCATTCCTAAAGCTCTCTTCAGACAGGGATTGGACTTTACTATGGGATAAACTATGATACTGGTGAAGAATGAGCTTCTTGGATCAAGTCGACACATGAGACTATGTTGGCATCTACTGTCTGAAGGGGAGACGAGGGGATAGAGAGGGTCAGAAGCTGGCTGAATAGACACAAAAGGAGAAAGTGGAGGGAAGAAGTATGCTGTCTCATTAGGGGGAGATCAATTAGGAGTACATAGCAAGGTGTTTACAAATTTTTGTATGAGGGTCCAACTTGATTTGTAAACTTAAAGCACAATAAAAATTAAAAAATAAAGTATTAAAAAAAATAAAAAGAAAAGAATTCCAGGTAGGATAAACTCAGAGGTTTGACTAATGTGTTCACATCAAAATACATTATAATCCAATCTTGAAAGAAAATGACAAAGAGAAATTCTTTTAATCGGCAATAGAGAGAAACTCATTATATACAACGGAATCTTTGATAAGACCAATAGCCAATTTCTCCTCAGAAACCATGGAGGCCAAAGGGCAGCGGGATGACATATTTAAAGTACTGAAAGAAAAACAAAACAACAACAAACTGTCAACCAGGAATTCTATATCTAGCAAAATTGTCCTTCAAAATTGAGGAAAAAATTAAGACGTTCCCAGATAAACAAAAGCTCATTGCCATTAGACCTGCCATACAAGAATGATAAAAGGAGTCCTTCAAGTGGAAGAGAAAGAATACTAGACAAGTTATTCAAAGCCATATGAAGAAATAAATATATCTGGTAAATATAAGTGCACGGATGAATATAAAAATCAGTATTATTGTATTTTGGGTTTGTAACTCTACGTTTCATGTCCTATATGATTTAAAAGATGAATACATAAAAATAGTTATAAATTTTTGTGTTATTGGAACATAATATATAAAGATACAACTGTGACACCAACTTAAAGGTGAAGTCAAAGGAGCTGTTTAGGAATAAAGTTTTTGTATGCTATTGAAGCTATTGAAGTTAAGGCAGTGTAATGGTTAATGTGTCAACTTGGCTAGGCTATGATTCCCAGTGGTTTGTCGAAACACTGGACCAGTTGTTGTTTCAGAATGTAGTATGTCTGACATAGACATAAAGAAGGATCTCTGGTGCTGGAAACACAGAGATGCATAGGACATGGTCATCCTTTTTGAGAAGCTGACAAGCTTTCATCAAAATAAAACTTAATAGGCACGGTAGTAGAATCATGTGCCAGAACCAAAGGGATTTCCTCTCTCTTGGGGAAAACCAAAAAAGATCTCAGAAAGGTATACTCTAGTCTGACCTTAAAGAGGAAGTATGAGTTCTTATATTTAATTAGTCATTGCACTTATTCAATATTCATGGAGATCCTACTAAGTGCCTAACAGTATGTAAGATGCTGAAGATCTAGAGATGAATAAGACCTAATTCACAAATCCTATAGTCTAAAATAGCAGGCTGAAAAAGAAAGAAAATCACGATGGAGTGTAATATGTCAGAAATTTGTATATGAGTCCGTGGTAAGAAGGCACCGAACCTCACTAATAGTACTTGAGACCATTGTAACTGATTTGTCTCTATGAAAATCTGAATAATTATTTTCCTTGAAATCCAGTTGTTCCTTTATTTTTCTTCAGTGCTTACTAAATGAGTTTTTCAAATACGTTTTGGTCAGTTTTTTTCAGCTACTCTGGAAATACGAACCCAAATTCTAGCAGGAACAGAAAACAGCAAACATTTCAGAAGAGAGACATTAAGGGTGAGACAGCTAAGTACAACTGATGCTAGTTGAAAGAGCTGTGTTAGGTAATCATGAGAAAGCATTTACTGCAGAATATTAAGAGATCAGACATAAAATGTAAGACTTATCTTCACTGATACATGAAAAAAGTGGGCCTGAGAAAGGCCTTATGGTATGTTTGGCACTATATGCTTGCCACCATATTGAAAAAGGAAATAAGAGATCGAATATATTATTCATCATCTTCAGACTTCTGATAGGAGTTTTATAGTGGAGTGAAAAGAGCACAGGGTTTGGAGCCAAACGAACCTACATTTACATCCACAATCTGCCACTTACTAGCTGTTTTACGGCCTAGTACCGTCTGCTATACGGGTGTAGCTCTCATGAGATCTTCTCAGACTACTTCCTCTTCATCCCATATAAGTCAAACACCTGCTTCTTTGAAATGTGATTTGTACATATCTCCCTATCTGTATAGTTTTACCAAGGACAATTTGGAATTGAAACAACCAGTTTGGGAAATTGTTAACATGACTTAGATTATTAATTTGAGAAAAAAAAAAAAAACCCACTGTCGTCGAGTCAATTTCGACTCATAGCGACCCTACAGGACCGAGTAGAACTGCCCCATAATTTGAGACTGAGTTTAAAACAAAGAAAAAATTTTAAAAAGCCTTGTCAAAAAGAGAGATAAGTTTGTCTAATATATGAGGTCACCCTCTTTTATTTTCATATTTGGGGATTAAGAAATACCAGCTTTTTAATTGTATGGCTTGGTAGAACATTCAAGGGCTTGAGTTATTATTTAAATTAGCTATAATAACTCTCTTTCTGGTATGTGTGATAAAACGTGTTTACCTGAATTGAAGCCTTCCCCATTCCTTGCAGAAAGAAGATAATTAACATTTTAGAGTGATAAATCTATACAAAAGTATGGTAACTTGGAAGAAATGTTTAACTATGAATTTGAGTGAAGACCTTTGTTTCTAGGTTACCAGATAAGAAGAAAAGCTAAACATTTAGAGTTTGGGACATGATTTGAAGAGTCTTAAAATTTTGTTTATGAATACAGAAATTATTCATAAACATTCACAAATTATATTAAAATATTTCATGTGATTTTTCTTGATAATAGTTTAATCTTTAGACCAATTAGAATAATTTAACTTAGCTTGGAAAACTAACATAGAAAAAGTCAAGTTAGCAAACTTTTTAGTTAGTACAAGACTTGGCTTAATTTTACACAATGTAAACTTTTTAGAGGTAGTAATTGATATAAATGGTTAAATGTAAACTCAATAGGAGTATTTTACAAACTATAAGAGAATGAATATGATTTGTCCATTTCTTTATCGAGGAAATTGTTATGGCTATTAAGATGGTAAATTCAATGTAATATACATGCTGTTTAGTTTTTACACTAATAATCATATTTTAAGTCTAAGGTTAAAAGCTTTAAATATGTCACATACACACACTTATATATCTGAATATGGACATATAAAGACATATTAATACATGTTTATTATAAATTGTTACATGGATGATATTCAAAAGGTGTAAAATCAGATTTTCTACTGTGAAATGGAAAATTATTCCGTGCTTAGATAAGATTCTTTTAGCATAGTACTTTTGGTATAGTCCTGAATTGTTCTAACAAAAGAAAAAAAAAAACTAGTTTTGAAATAAAGTTAAAAGTTTCTAATAATCTTTTCTCAATGCTGCATGTTTTCAAAATATTGTCTGTAACTATTTCTTGCCTTTACGTACTAATGACTTAGGTTCATGCCTGTCTCCTCAGTCAAATTTCTGATTTAAACCCTAAATTCATAATAATGAAATATTTAATACGTCTTTTATACCTATACTTCCTTTGGTAACACAGAGGTTTGCTTCTTTCCCGTGTACAATAAATAACAATAGGAATAATTAGGTTTGTTTGGAATTCTCCAAATTTTAATTAACTCAAAACTGTTGTGAGGACTCTATTCAACTTAGAATAAAGAAATGTCTGACAAATCTAAAGAGGAATTCAGTCTTCCTAGGTTAATTATGTGTAAGTAAAATGCATTAATATAAATATGATGAAATAATTATTTTCTTTTTGTATTAAAAGGTCCACATTCATGTTTAACTATGAAGTCTGGTACAATAATTGCCTCCAATTGGTTTTGTTTCTAGATTCCATTACTCTTACCAATCAGGACAATCACAGTATAATTTATGGTGTAAATCAAAAGGCCACCCAGGTTTGTGATGTTCTTACTTTTGTAATACATTCTTACTTCCAGTAATCATTGACTGCATCCTTATTAACAAATTTTGTTATATCTCAAGAGAAGGTAATACTCTCTTTTATTCTGATAGTACTGGTTAACATATTAAATTAGCCAGAGCTGTTCAGTCTTACCACCATATATTAATAAATTGGTAGTGATATGAAACCAGTTGGTAGCTAAATTAAATATATATCCGAGAATGTGTCTAATGCATACCCTACTTGCTTACGATACAATATTAGCACAATTTTAAAGGTAGAACAGAGACTGGAGACATCTTCATGCTACTTTGAGTGCCTCCAAATGGATTACATATAATTGCTCCATAAACAGACTCTGAATTTGTTTAATTCATTGTCTATGAATTTGTTTAGGTTAGGACAGAGAAAAGCTTTTCCTTCTTAGAAAGCTACAGCTTTAACAGTGAACAAAGAAAAAGGATTGTCTGATTTTTTTTTCTTCCTACCTGTCCTCAAACTATTGCTCTAATGATAGAGCTTAACTCAAGCTGTTGTTAAAGATCTTTGTAAGGCACTGCCTCTTACTGAGAACTTCCCTGCCCATATCACATTCAGTATTCAGGTATGAAAAGACAAAATTAATTCGCATATTTAAGTCAGTCAAACTTTCAGACATACTTGACTATCCTTGGCATAAAATGTTGTGGTTGGCCTTAATGACAGTGAGACAAAAACAAAACAAAAAAAAAATGCACTCGTGAAAGCCTATCTACTCTCTCCATATCAGCTGGGAATGCTAGCTGAATGGAAGTGCTTCCACCGTTCTTAAACACTGCCTTTTTACAGGCTGATGTAAATGATTATTAAAAAGGATTCACACAATACGCACAGTCTTATTACCAACTGGTACAAGTAACTTTTCAAAAACATCTTCCAAAAAAAAGCCTCTTCACAATTTTGAAACCAGAGATATCATCTTTTGGAAGAGACCTCAGGGAAAAACTTCCTGTAGCCTCTTGGAAAGGACCTTATCAGGTACTATTAGCACCTTATGCAGTATTAAATTTAAAAAGTGCTGATTCTTTCATCTTCTATGTTTCTCAGTTGAAGAGGAATAAACCAAATCAAGCAAACAAACGAACAAAAAACCCACCAAACTAGCTTCAGAGTTGATTCCAACTCATGGCCACCCCATGTGCATCAGAACAGGATTAGGCTCCAGAGGGTTTCCAATGGCTGATTTTTCAGAAGTACGCCATCAGGCCTTTCTTCCAACGTGCCTCTGGGTGGACTGGAACTGCCAACCATTCAGTTAGCTGTGAAACCTGTTAACCATTTGTACAACCCAGGGAGTCTTAAAAGGATATAAGCCATCATTTAATCACCAAAAAAAAAAAAAAATTTTTTTTTACTTGGAGACCTCAAACTACGATATGCAGGAATCCTTCAGGTGCAAAAAACATTAAACAGGCAGTTCTGTTCCTGCCAATTCCAAATTATGATGATATTAGCTTATCTCATTCCCAAGCAGTTGCTGTCTTAAAAGATCTACTTTAAACAATTCAAGCCTAGACTCAAAAACCCTACTACTACTCTTTCTAATTTCCCCCTTTTAAGATACTACTAAGACCCTGTCCAAGTAATGCTCTCCCTTACTACCCACCAAAACTCACTGCCATTGAATCAGTTTTGACTCATAGCAACTATCATGGATTGAATTGTGTCGGCCAAAAATTATGTGTCAACTTGGTTAGGCTATATGTGGTTGTCCTCCATTTTGTGATTTTTCTATGTGTTATAAATCATAATCTCTGCCTATGGTTAAAGAGGATTAGTGTGGGATGTAACACTCTTGTTTGGGCCACATTCCTGATAAAAGAGATAAAAGGAAAGGGAAGCAAGCAGAGAGTTGGGGATCTCATACCACCAAGAAAGCAGCACCAGGAGCAGAGTGCATCCTTTGGGCCCCGGGTTCCTGCGCCTGAGAAGCTCTCTGACCATGGGAAGACTGAGTACGAGGACCTTCCTCCAGAGCGTACAGAGATAGAAAGTCCTCCCCTGGAGCTGATGCCCTGAATTTAGACTTGTAACCTACTAGACTGTGAGAAAATACATTTCTCTTTGTTAAAGCCATCCACTTGTGGTATTTCTGTTATAGCAGCACTAGACATCTAACAGAATTTGGTACCGAGAGAGTGGGGTGCTGCTCTAACAGATACCTAAAATGTGGAATCAGTTTTGAAACTGTGAATGGATAGAGTTGTGACAGTGGCAGAGGACCAGCATACCAGAGGACCTGCAGTGGTAGAGAAGTGGCAACAGCAGAGAACCAACAGCAGCAGAACCAGAAGACCAGCGCAGGACAGCGCTGAAGCCCACCAACAGAGCCAGAGAGTGGAACGCCTGTGTGCGGGAGGCTTCCTGGTGGAGCGGGGTGCTTCTGGGCACTTATCAGCGGAGCTACAGAGCTTTGGAACACCTGCTCCAGCAGGGCAGATGTGAGTGTGAACCCTGAAGAGCCGAGAGGCCAAGAAACCAGGAAGCAGAAGCGGAAGAGACAACACAAGAAGCTGAGCTGAGATGCCTCAGTCTCAAAAGGTATGGCCATGACCTCAGGGGTTACAAAGGGTGGAACAATAGCCCCTGGCATTTCTAAGGGTGGAGCTGCCACTCAGGTGGACTAGAAGAATGGTGCTTCTAAAGCCAAGAGGGCAGAATTGCCATCCCAGTGGGCCTGGAAGGTGGAGCTGAAGCCCAGGGCCAAGGGGTCTCCACTCAGAACCCAAAGAGTGTGGCCAATACCTAGAGGCTAGAGGGCAGGGTTATTGTGAAAATTGTCTCAGAGAACAGAGGATTATTTTCAAAGCTTTGAGGGCTAATGTAATGTGTTTTACTGACTTGCTTGGTGCCTGTTATGCCTTCTTTCCCTTCAGTTTCTCCCATTTCTAATGGAAATGTCTAGCTTATGCCTGTTCTGCCACTGTACCCTTGGAAGCAGATAACTTGTATTCTAGATTTCACAGATGAAGAGGAATTTTTGGATTTTGGACTTGGAGTTAAGAGTTCTGCTATGATACAACGAGGTAAATATGTTTTGCACATTGCAAGGATGTGATTTTTTGGGGGCCAAAGGGTGGAATGTCATAGATTGAATTTTGTCACCCTAAAAATATGTGTCAACTTGGTTAGGCCATGTGTGATTGTCCTCCATTTTGTGATTTTCCTATGTATTATAAATCATAATTTCTGCCTGTGGTTAAAGAGGATTAGGGTGGGATATAACACCCTTGTTCAGGCCATATTCCTGATCCAATGTAAAAGGATTTCCCCTGGAGTGTGGCCTACACCACCTTTTATCTCTCAAGAGATAAAAGGAAAGGGAAGCAAGCAGAGATTTGGGGACCTCATACAACCAAGAAAGCAGCACCAGGAGCAGAGTGTGTCCTTTGGTCCCAGAGTCCTTGCGCCTGAGAGGCTCTTTGACCAGGGTAAGATTGAGGACAAGGACCTTCCTCCAGAGTCTACAGACAGAAAGCCTTCCCCTGGAGTGGAGACCCTGAATTTGGACTTGTAACCTACTAGACTGGGAGAAAATAAATTTCTCTTTGTTAAAGCCATCCACTTGTGGTACTTCTCTTATGGTAGCACTAGATGACTAAGACTACTAGATGACTAAGACAGCAACCCTATAGGGTTTCTAAATCTACAAATCTTTACAGAAGCAGACTGCAACATCTTTCTTCCTTGGAGAAGCTGATGGGTTCAAACCACCGAACTGTTTGGTTAGCAGCCAACCATTGAACCACTGTGCCACCAGGGCTCCTTTCCCTCGCTACAGAAGGTTTAAAAAAACTCAGCTTTGCTGGATCAACAGTTTCCTCTGGCTAGCCTACCATCATCATAGCTGACTATGCAACATCTCCTGTTAGACATCCAATGGGCATTTTACATTTAACATGCCTAAAACAAAATAACTACCGTTTTCCCCAACACCACTACTTGCTACCTGAGTAAAGAATTACTCTATTATGCCAGTTATTCAGGCCCCAAATAATGCAATCATCCTTGATGTCTTTACTTCTGTTATATTCTGCAGTGCAACAAGTTCCTCTTTATATATGGTGTTTCTGGCCCTGGGTTTGTAGTTCTGCCAAGAGGATTTGCTAGACCACAATTGGACAAAGGGATTGGACAGTTTACTATGCAAATAAGGTGGTGGCCCATAGAGGTGACTGATTGGTCTGTGGTCTTGGTAGGAGGAGTAGGCTTATAAAAGAGCCAGTTCCACAGAGGTTGAGGAGGAGCTCACTAACATCAAGAATAAAAGCCAGGAGCAGAAGGTGTCCTTTGGACCTGAGGTCCCTGTGCTGAGAACCTCCTAGGCCCAGGAGACAGAGATAGCTGTAACACTGGAGATGGCAGTGACACAAGATGACAATGACATGGGAGAAGCAGACAGCTGCAGTGGGCTTGCTGACCCATGAAGTAAGAGAGCTGAGAGCCTTCAGGCAGGAGGCTTGCTGGCAGAATGGGGTGCCTATGGGCACTTATTGGTGGAGTTAAAGAGCTGTTAACACTTGCCTGAGCAGGGAAGAGGCCTTGGGAGGCCTGATAGCAGAGGCTGCCAGTGGGCATGGCTGAGAAGGAGCTGAGAGCTGTCTTGGTTGGAAGCTGCCTGATTGACTAACTGTATCCTGTCTTCTCAGTTGTTTTGTTGCTTCCAAGTTAATCCTGATTCTTGAATGTAGTCTGTTATTTCCCCAGTCAATCCCATAATTGTGAGTATGGCCTGTGAGTTCTGTGTGGCCACTGCAATGAATTATTGAATCAAGCAGAGAAGTAGAGAGTGCTGTGGGAAAGACAGCTGATATCAGAATTGGCAAAAAGCTTGGAGAATGGAGGTATGTCTGACCTCTACATCACAGGAATCAGCTTTGGGCCAATGGTTCTTCTCTTTCCTAGTGAAGTTAGGCTGCTTCTAACACTAGTAGCTTACATACTCAACATTCAGTTAGTCTAAAGTCTCTCATATCCTGCTGAAACATACATAGTATTATGAATGTGATCACTTCTTTCTACCTCTCTTGTTCATACCCTGCTTCAAGTCATTTCCTCTTACTTGGATGATTGCAAAAGCGTCTTACTGGATCTCCCTGCCTCTGCCTTTATCTCTGTCCCCGACTTGTTTTCAGTAGAGCAGTCAGAGATGTGCTATCCGATCATGTCAAGTCTCTGCTCAGAACCCTCCAAGGATTTTCCAGCTCATTTCTAAAAGTGGCTTGCATGATTGGGCCTCACCCCCCTAACCCTCAGATCTTATTTGCTACTGCCCTCTCTTGGCTTATTCTGCTATAACCATACTGGACTTCTTGTTGGTGCTCAAATATCACAGGTCTGTTCCTGCTTGGGAGACCCTGGTTGCGTAGTTGTTAAGTGCTGTGGCTGCTAACCAAAGGGTTGGCAGTTTGAATCTGCCAGGCACTCCTTGGAAACTCTATGGGGCAGTTCTACTTTGTCCTATAGGATTGCTCTGAGTCAGAATTGACTCAATGGTACTGGGTTTGATTTTTTGGTTTTGGTTCCTGCTTGAAGCATTTGTTTTTCCTGTTGCTCTAACTGAAATGTTTTCCCTCGATATCTGCATGGCTTCCTCCCCTCCTTTGTATCTCTCATATCTTTACTCAGATGTCACCTTTTCAGTAAGACCTTCACAGCCCATTCCATCCAGAAGTGTAGATCCACCTCCACGCATCAACCCACTCTAAACACTTTGACTGCTTTATATTTCTCCTTACCAATTATAATGGCCTTTTTTTTTTTTTAATTAATGCTGGCAGGGCTTTGTCTGTATTAAAACATTTTTTACACTAATCTACTCTGAATACCTAGAATAGCACCTTAATAAAAAGTAAGTTCTTAATAAATATTTATGGAAAGAAGGAAGAAAGAAGAGAAATAAGAAAGAAGAAAGACAGGGAGGGGGAGAGAAGAAGGATGGGAAGAAGCAAGAAAATACTAAGTTCTAGTATTTTTTTTTTTTTTTTTTTAGTATTAGCAGATACAACAAGGAAAGCAATCTCTGGGCTTGTCTCTTCACCCTGTGAATTCTGATCTCAGACTGTCCATTGCTGGCTTTGTTTAACAGAGTAACTCTTAATTTTATTTTAGAAATCAATATATTTTAGAAAGTAATATTGGCTCATCCCCAAATTAATTATTACCTTCAAAATATTAGTGCTTTGCTCCTTATTTTTTGCTCCACAATTCCACTGTTAGTAATCACAGCTCAAAAATACCCAGTACTGCTATATGACTATTCTAATATACCAGCCTGTGTACTACCTAGGGTTTCTGGGTGGTGCAAGTTGTTAAGCACTCAACTACTAGCCAACAGGTTGGTGATTCGAACCCACCCAGAGGCGTTTTGGAAGATAGGGCTAGTGATCTGCTTCTGAAAGACTACAGCCTTGAAAACCCTATGGAGCAGTTCTTCTCTGCACACATGGAGTCACAATGAGTCTAAACTGAGTCAAAGGCAACTAATAACAACAAACGTATTATCTAGGAGATATTTATTTTTATATGTTGCCTTGTAAAAAAATCAACTTCTCTTCATCTCCGCACACCCCCATTTTGTCCCTTCATAGATTTATTTCTTCTGACTAGCAGCAATCTGGAAACCTGGCTGAATGCTTGGCACATAGTAAGTGCTCAAAAAATGTTTGAAAGTTTGGGGACAAGGTATTATAATTCCCTGCCTTCTCCCTTGTTGGTGCAAACCCTAAATCATCATTGTAGAGGTGCTTCCTTTGATATTGTCTACCCCAGTGCCTCATACATAAATAGGTCCAGAGTATAAATACTCTTCATGTTTATGATCCCTAAAATACATATTCAAAATGAATTTCTTCATACAATCAGTTTTGACTTCCCTGTTCCCATCAGATATATAAAGTATCATCTAGTACATTTTAGTCCCCCTTACATCTGTCTCCAAGTGTTGGCTGAAGCTAAACATGCCACATGCTAAGGAAAGTGGTAATATCCTCATCTGTTAGATCCTGTTACTTTTGGTGTAATGTTCTTGCTCTTGTATGATATTCAGGTGAGTCCCTTCACCATTGTACCTGCTGTCTCCTTTAAATTCTTTCAAATGAAAGTCTTCCTTGAATTTTCTGCTTGTTTTTCAGTAACACCTGTACACAGAGATACACACCCTAAAGGCTCTCCTTTGTCAGAGAAGGGGTTCAGACTAGTATTATAGGTTCTTTGTTGATACAAATTTTAAATTATTTTTGGAGAAGCATTCACATTAAATATTGTAACATGAGGGTATAAAGGCTACTCACTAGGAGACAAGTTATCCCCACAAGATGAATTTTTATTTCATTCCGCTCCCTAAATGATGCTCCTGACCTTTTTGGATTTTCTATATAACACTATCAGTCACAACAATATTCCAACCAACAGTGATATAAATACAGGCTCCCAGAACCCACATCGGATCAAAGACATTGACCTTGTAATAGGATGCCATTATTTTCTACTTTCTATTTATATTGTAAATGTACCTATTTTACAGTGAGGGAGAAAAGGGCTTCTGGATCATTTTCATACTAATTAGCCCCAGTCCCCCCCTCACATCCAGGTTAGCAGTGTGACTATATGACCTCATAAAAACCCTCAGAATTAACAAGGTCATCCAACTCTGGCCCAAGTGTAAAGTTTACATGGCCCAGAAGCATGATGATAATTGTAGCTCACACTACCCAGAACACTGAATGTAGGGTATGAGTCTGGGCTCTGTCCTGGGCTTTTGGTAGAACTAGAATTAACCAACTGCCTGAAAATAGTTCATTAAATAGCCAATCATTCCCCACTGATGCAGGATCTGAGTAAATCCCAAACAGGAATTTCTGAAGCCCTGCTAACTCTCCACGCGAGGATGCCGAGAGACACAGGGTTTTTTCCTTAATAGTGTAAACCATACTTGTTAAAATTTGGAGCAAGCTGTTGTTGCTGCTGTGTACCATCAAGTCTATTCTGACTCACAGTGACCCTAGAAGACAGAGTAGAACTGCCCCTAGGGTTTCCAAGGCTGCATATCTTTATGGGAACAGATTGCCAGGCCTTTTCTCCCATAATTTGGAACATATGGGCAAGTAAAAAGAAGAAAAGAGCAATAATCAATATCCTCAACATGTAGAGATAACATGTTTCAAAAACTTGTTCCTCTTTTTCAAAATTTAGATACTGTCAAGAGTTCAAATGTCTTACATGTACCCAGCACTTCGTACTTTAAGATAAACTCTTAGCAAATATTGTCTTATGTCATCCTCACAACATTGCCAAAACGGTAGTTCAAGGAGACATGTATTTATCCATTTCTTCAAACTTTTATTCATTCATTCATATATTAGTCCATTGATTTATATATTCACATATAAACTTACTGAGGACTTGTTATTTGATAAGTACAGTTTTAGGAGCTTTTGGTTAAACACATCAAATAGACCTTTGTTGTTTTAGCATCAGTATTCTTATTTCAGGGAGACTGTCTAAGGCTGTAAGGAGACCTGGAGGTAAATTTGTTAAACACTCAGCTGCTAACTGAAAGGTTGGCAGTTTGAACCCACCTGCCACTCTGCAGGACAAAGATATTTGCTTCCATAAAGATTACAGCCTTAGAAACTCCATGGGGCACTTCTGCTCTGTCCTAGAGGGCCATTATGAGTTGGAATTGACTTAATGACAACAGGTTTTGGTTTGGTATCTGAGTTTATGATTGATGAAATGGATCTACCCAAATACACAGAGTAATCGAGGAGAAGAAAAGGAATTGGAATCATATTGACTGACTCTCCATTAAGTCAAAGAAAATCCAAGTCTTGCCTAAAAGTTTGACAAAATTAAATAGACAACTATCAAAACTAGAAAATTGGCAGGAATCTGCAAACTACTCCAATATTTTTGGATTTCTTATAATCTCTTAACCAACCTTTTCTTCAGAACTCCTGAGTAAACCGCTCCAGTTTTTCTGTACTGTTTTCTCCACACTCTTCACTAGACTGAACAAAATATTCTAATTAGGTTTTTGTTGATGCAGAGTTGGGCACCCAGAGTTAAAGGCTGAGTGCTGGGGAGCTGGAGCTTGCTACCTAAAGCACAAATTAAGCTACTGATAGATTCAATAATAGGATCCCAAATTCTTTTTCTAAATTCAATACTCTCTTGATGCATTTGAATTATTGTGTTGGTGAAGAATATTGAATATACTATGGACGGCCAGAAGAACAAACAAATCTGTCTGGAAGAAGTACAGCCAGAATGCTCCTTAGAAGGGAGGATAGTGAGACTTCATCTCACATACTTTGGATATGTTACCAGGAGGGACCAGTCCCTGGAGAAGGACATCATGCTTGGTAAAGCAGAGGCTTACCAAAATGGAGGAGAACCATCCATCAACTAGATGGATTGACACAGTGGCTGCAACAATGGGCTCAAATATAGCAATGACTCTGAGGATGGTGCAGAATTGGGCAGTGTTTCATCCTGTTGTACACAGGGACACTATGAGTTGGAACTGACTCTACGGCACCTAACAACAACAAAGACATTCTAGTACAAAGATGCTCTTACTTCAGGATCCATGGGTTATATGTTGCCTACCCACTTTTTCCAGCTCACGGGTTTCTTGGGCTCTACTTTTCCCAATGTAAAGTATTGCTGCCCTCCAACAGGGGCCTGTGTCATGGTGAAAAATGAAAAAAAATTTGGCACAAAATAGCTGGGTTACGGGCTTAAATGTGAGATAGTGCATGCAGAAAGTATGATTGGGTAAAACTTTTGTCTCTTTTGGTTTTTGTACAGCTAGATAAGCCTTCTAAGTGTATTTATCGTTTCCTGAATGATAGGGAGCCCTGCTGGTTTTGTTTATATTTGTGTTTCTTTGTGTGCGTGTGTGTGTGTGCGTGTGTGTGATATTTGGGAAAACAGTTGGGTCCAACGTATACCAATGGAGTGTACTCTGCAGTAAATCCTCCCCACTATGTTCAGTAGGACACACGGGCACCTACCAACCATGGTATCAGAGTACTCCCTGTGTTTGTGGTAGCCACGTACCCCAACATATTATTTCTCAAAATCCATATTACCAACCAAAAATTTAACATACTCAATGACTCAGGATGCTTCCATTAATGAAAACACATGGTATCAACAAAAAATTCAAAGCAGAAAATAAGTGGGTCTTGAAAGGGTTAAAAAGACACAGTATGGTCACCCATGCAAAGGACACTTCACAGACCTCCTCATAGAAAGATCCCATTTATACAGAAATATACCAATTATTCTAACATGCAAGGTTTTCCTAATGCCAGGATAAAACAAGGCTCTAGAATATCTACTTGAAGAGCTCCAGGATACTAACCAGTTCAAATTGTGATCCCTTGAGCATATCTTTAATGCTTGAAATGCATCTTTTTATTACTCTGAGAAGAGAAAATGTGTATTGATCATGTACCAGGCACATATGTTATCCAATGTAAGAAAATTCTCAAAACAATAAAATGGGTATTATTTTTCTTATTTGCCTTGCAAGGTCTTAAGGGTCATATAAATTGTACATAATCATAATTTATGATTAGTGGGTCAATTTCTTCACATATAAAAAGGGGCTTATTATTGTGATTTTTCTCACCTCAGAGGGTCGTGGACAGGATCAAAGGGACTAGTAGGCTTTATAAACAGTAAACAGCTACACAGTTGATGTTTATTAAGAAATGCTGCTTGAATCTAACAGTGAACAGGCTTGTCTCAAAGGGTGGAGTAAGGGTATTATAATTATATATAAGACACAAAGTCACTTTCATCTAGGCCCTCAGTTGGACAACCTCTTTTAAGGATGAAGTGTTGGCACTGGAACAATTCTTTCCTATTATCTACATCAATAGGCTGTATTTTTTTTCTGTGTCCACATTCATAATATCAAAGAAATAAGTGACCAGTTCTGCTAAAATCTATTAAACTAACATTCTAAAATCCTTACAAGAATCCATTTGCATGCATTTGACTGCTTCCCCACATATTAATGCTATTCAGTGAATGAACCTGGCAAGAAATTTCTAATTCCATCAGTTAGGGCATAAGACCCTAGTACTTCTTTAGCCCAGGGGTCTTAGTGATACTTCATGCTTTGTGATGACAGCTGACATTGAATTATAAAGGGATACAACATTATGCTTTTTATGCTGAATGGACTTAGGAGAAAGAAGGTCAAAAATCCAAATTTATTCATCTCAGTTCACAATGATCAGTGTAAAGGAAATGGGCTCTAACCCATTTATTGAGTGAGTACTATGTGCTCCTCACATGTCTGTCAGTCTGTGGTGGCTTGCATGTTGCTGTGATGCTGGAAGCTATGCCACCAGTATTTCAAACGCCAGCAGGGTCACCCATGGTGGGCAGGTTTCAGTAGAGCCTCCAGACTAAGACAGACCAGGAAGAAGGACCTGATAGTCTATTTCTGGAAAAATTAGCCAGTGGAAAACCTTATGAATAGCAGCAGAACGCTGTCTGGTATAGTGCTGGGAGAAGAGCCCCTCAGGCTGGAAACCAAAAAAAAAAAAAAAAAAAACCCTGTTGCTGTTGTGTTGATTGTGATTCATAGAGACCCTAAAGGAAGGCACTCAAAATACAACTGGGGAAGAGTTTCCTCCTCAAAGCAGAGCTGCCCTTAATGATGTGGATGGAGTCAAGCTTTCAGGACCTTCATTTTCTGAGATAGCATGACTCAAAATGAGAAGAAACAGCTGCAAACGCCCATTAATAATATGAACATTGAATGTACAAAGTAAGAATCTAGGAAAATTGGAAGTCATGGACCACATCAAGATCTATTTCCTAGGCATTAATGAGCTGAAATGGACTGGAATTGGCCATTGTGAATTGGACAATCCTATTGTCTTTTATTGTCTACTATCCTGGGAATACCACATTGAAAAGTAATGGTGCAGGATTCATTATCAAAAAGAACATTTCAAAATCTATTCTGAAGTACAATGCCATCAGTGATGGGATAATATCCATATGCCTACACGGAAGACCAGTTAATATGACTATTCAAATTTACTTACCAACCACTAATGCCAAAGATGAAGAAATTGAAGATTTTTACCAACTTCTGCAGTCTGAAATTATCAAACATGAAATCAAGATGCGTTGATAATTATTGGTGATTGGAATGCAAAAGTTGGAAATGAAGAAGGATCACTAGTTAGGAAATATGGCCTTGGTGATAGAAAAGATGCTAGAGATCACATGATAGGATTTTGCAGGACTGCAAATATCTTCACTGCAAATATCTTTTCTCAACAACATAGTCACCACACACATGGACCTCACCAGATGGGATACACATGAATCAAATCGACTACAGCTGTGGAAAGAGACAATTGAAAAAGCTTAATATAATCAGTAAGAACAAGGCCAGAGGCTGACAGTGGAACAGCCTATCAATTGCTCATATTCAAGTTCAAATTGAAGCTGAAGAAAATTAGAACAAGTCCACGAAAGCCAAAGTATGACATTGAATATATCCCACCTGAATTTAGAGACCATCTCAAAAACAGATTTCACGAATTGAACTCTAATGACCAAAGACCAGACGAGTTGTGAAATGACATCAAGAACATCATACATGAGGAAAGCAAGAAGTCATTAAAATAAAAAAGAAAAGACCAAAATGGATGTCTGAAGAGACTCTGAAACTTGTCTTGAACACGGAGTAGCTAAAGCAAAAGGAAGAAGTGATGAAGTCAAAGAGCTGAACGGAAGATTTCAAAGGATGTCTTGAGAAGGCAAAGTATTATATGAAATGTGCAAGGACCTGGAGATAGAAAACCAAAAGGGATGAGCATCCTCAGCATTTCTCAAGCTGAAAGAACTGAAGAAAAAAATCTAGCCTTGAGTTGCAATATTGAAGGATTCTACACGGAAAAATTTGGGCAATACAGGAAGCATCAAAAGTAGATGGAAGGAATACACAGAGTCACCGTACCAAAACGAATCAGTCAATATTCAACCATTTTTGGAGGTGGTGTATGATCAAAAGCCAATGGTTTTGAAAGAAGTCCAAACTACACTGAAGACACTTGCGAAAAATGGGACTCCAGGAATTGACTGTATACCAATTGAGCTGTGTGAACAAATGGATGCAGCACTGGAGGTACTCACTCAGCTATGACAAGAAATTTGGAAGACAGCTACCTAGCCAACTGATGGGAAGAGATCCAAATTTATGCCCATTCCAAAGAAAGGTGGCACAACAGGATGCGCAAATTATTGATCAATATCATTAACATGACACACAAGTAAAAGTTGGCTGAAGATCATTCAAAAGCGATTGCAGCAGTACATTGACAGGAAACTGCCAGAAGTTCAAGCCAGATTCAGAAGAGGACATGGAACAAGGGATGTCACTGTTGATGTCAGCTGGATCTTGGCTGAAAGCAGAGAATACCAGACATATATTTAACTGTGTTTTTTTTTTGACTATGCAGAGATATTCAACAGTGTGGATCATGACAAATTATAGATAACACTATGAGGAATGGGAATTCCAGAACACTTGATTGTGCTCATGAACAACCTGTACATACACTAAGAGGCAGTTGTTTGGACAGAACAAGGGGATACCGCATGGTTTAAAGCCAGGGAATGTGTGTGTCGGGGTTGTATCCTTTCCTTTCACCATACTTATTCAATCTGTATGCTGAGCAAATAATCTGAAAAGCTGGACTATGTGAAGAAGAACATGGCATCTGAATTGGAGGAAGACTCATTAACAACCTGCGACATGCAGACGATACAACCTTTCTTGCAGAAAGTAAAGAGGACTTGAGGCAGTTACTGATGAACATCAGAGACTACTGCCTTCCATATGGATTACACCTTCACATAAAGAAACCAAAATCCTCACAATTGGACCTGTAAGCTATATCACGATAAACGGAGAAAAGATCGAAGTTGTTAAGGATTTCATTTTACTTGAATCCATGATCAAAGTCCATGGGAGCAGTAGTTGGGAAATGAAACAATGTGTTGCTCTGTGAAAATATGCTGCAAAAGCCCTCTTTCATTGTAAAGCAAAGCGTTGAAAAGCAAAGATGTCATTTGAGGACTAAGGTGTGCCTAACTCAAGTGATGGTGTTTTCCATCACCTCGTATGCATGTGAAAACTGGACAATGAATAAGGAAGACCAAAGAAGAACTGATGCCTTTGAATTATGTTGCTGGTGAAGAATATTGAACATACCATGAACTCCCAGAAGGACAAACAAATCTGTTTGGAAGAAGTACAGCCAAAATGCTTCTTAGAAGCAAGGATGGCAAAACTTCTTCTTGTGTACTCTGGAAATGTTTTCATGAGGGACCAGTCCCTGGAGAAGGATATTATGCTTGGTAAAGTAGAAGCTCATCAAAAAAGAAGAAGACCCTCAATGAGACGGGATTGACACAGTGGTTACAACAATGGGCTAAAGTATAAGAACAATTGTGAGGATGGCTCAGGACTGGGTCTTGTTTCATTCTGTTGTACACAGGGTTGCTGTGATATGAACCATCTGGATGGCACTTACCAACAACAACTACATACTATCAGAGTGCTGGTTGTTATTAATATGACATCTGATTTATTCCTCACACAAAATTTGCTAAGAAGGTGCAGATGGAGAAACAAAGGTGAAGTGATGAGTGAACGTCAAAGTTCACACAGAAAATGGGAGTGGAGCTAGCATGAAAACCTAGGTCTGCCTGATTTCACATGACTAATGCTAACTTTTCTAGATCCCTTTTATTACTTTAGCATCATGAGCCACAGAGTATGAAAGATTTTTTCTTTTAATTTAGAGAAACTATTTATTTATTAGGCAATGATTCATTTTTCTTTTATTAATAAATGAAAATTTAATAATGCCAACAGGTACTTCTGGTCAGCCTAAGATATACAGGTCTACCACACTGATATGGTATCATAATAATAAAGGAATATAATGTTCATATTATAATTCAATCTCTGTGATGCCTTAAAAAATTACAAAATCTCAAAAACTGGTGTTTCTACCTTTTCAGGATCCCAGAGGTCCAGCACTTAGGAACCAACAGCTTAAGAAGTGCATGTTAAGTCCAGTGAACCCAAAAGTAACTTCAATGAAAAACTCCTTTACTTAGTACTTTATGGGATAAAGTTGAGATGAGAAAGGCATAGATTACCCTAAATCAATCTTTGAATTTTTATATTTTTAGGGTCTCTGAGATGGTGTCAGAGAATGAGATAAATTCCTAAAGATTCAGAATCTTCGAGGATCACTTCTGATTCTGAAAGAAGAGTTCCTTCCTTTCCCACCCGTCAGTCTTTTAAGTCGGCCAAGGAATTAAAGCTTCGCCCCACCTTGTATAAAGCCTTCCTTGAAGAGGTCCCACATTGAAGTTTTCTTTTTCTCTGAGCTCCTCCAGCATTTGTAACTTAGTATTCCCAGGTTTCACCTGGTTGTCAATGAGTCACATTTACAGTAATTTTCCTCATCTCATCTCCAAACTCATACTTGCTGACCAGCAAGAAAAAAGCCCTGGTATTTTCAATGTGTCCCTTTCTAAGATTCTCAAACACTAAAAATCTTCATATCTCAAATGTTCCTTATCAGTTTTATACATCCTTGGTAAAATAATTTTCCTTTTGGCGTAGTCACCCCATAATTTCTAAACTGGTAAAATTTTTGAGAGTGAAAGGGGGGCTATCCAAAAGATATTCTGAGAACAGATAAGTGAAAACTGAACCGGTCCAGAGCAGCAGGCTGGCTAATGTGATCGCCTACCTCTAGGGATCCCATAAAGTGGGTGGTGTCACATCTGTCCTCAACTGTCCCCTAGAGGCAGACAGTGTCACATCTACTCCCAGTGGGTTCTTTTAGAGAGGATCCCAGGGCAATCCTTTAAGAGCCCTTGGTGGTTTCTCTTTGAAATTACCGAACCTCATTTCTGGAGTACACAATTACTCCTCAATGGAGAGAGAGTAGAACAGTAGTGAGACGGAGAATTTTCTAGCCTCACCTTTTACCTCTGACCCCAGATCCTGCTGCTTAGGTCATGTAATTGAGCATAACTTCTACCTTTCTTGAGGTGATTTTGTTTAGTGGCTTTGCAGCTATGTGCCTCCCTCCTCCCCATCAACTTCACAGTCAGAAATAGCAATACCTATCTGAACTGCATTTTTAGACATGGGTCAAGTACTTTCCCAGTTGGTAACTAGAATCGACTCATGTGTCCGAGAGTTAAATTCCTTGAATATTCTTTGACTGTTAGAAGGGTGGTCAGCCAAGTGTTCATAAAACACCCCTCAAAGAATTTAATGTTGAAATCCACTTAAAGGAATTTTACCTCCAGCTCAGCCAAGGTAGCCTATTATATTATTACCTTTACTACACAATCTAGTTTATAATGATTATTTTATCAGCCCTTGACACATCTCAAAAAAGTTTTGGTGTTGACAGTTTCACAAAAGATTTTAAACAGTTTTGTTCTATTTGAGTATCTTGTCAGGGTTATTTTCCATTCTCAATGTTTCTTATTTATCACATCACTTTAGAGACATTGTTGCTACTGTCAGTGATTATAGAGGGCAACTTTAAAACATATTTAAAAAATCCATTTCTTCATTGGAGATAACTATATGAGATCAAGATAACTATATGAGATAACTATACGAGATTTTTTTTTTATATGAGATCAAGAGGTATGATTTATTATTCCCATTTTACTGTTGAACAAACTAACATTCAGAGAATTTAGGAAATTTGTCCAATGTCAAACAATTAAAATGTCACTAAACCAAATCGCAGTTTGTATCTTTGGAGGTATCTTCTGAATTCTTCAAAAACAGCAAATGCTATCTTATTGTGGCAACTTTTTTTCAGCAGTCTTTCCTAACACTCATGACAGGAAGTTGAAAAACACAGGGAAGGCACCAAGGTGATCGCCAGTCACCATCCAGTGGTCCCTCTTCATAAAATGTCCATTTATTTTTCAGCTTGACAAATCTCTGCGTGCAATGGAATCAGCTCAATTTTTTTGGCAGCATATCCCTCTGGCTTGAATACTTCAGCTTTGACCTTAAGTTTATGTCCCTTCGTATTCCGTTAGATGAATGTCATCCCTTGGGACACATAAGGGTTTGCTTCCTACATTCTTAATCACTAGTATTGCCTTTTGAATAGCTTGCCTTATTCCGCTGATGCTGGAAACATCAGGGCATCATTTCCCACAGATCAGCAACTCTGCGTACACCAATTTAGGTTACTTTGCAACTGTGGCAGAATAGCATTATTTCCATCTTACATGAATTCAGTTGCATTTTAAACTGACTACCGAGATCTAGAGTCTATGCTCCCAGTGCTGCATCAGAAGAGTACAGACACGTGTTTTTATCTCCACCTGCTGTTAGTCTCCAATCAGTATTAGAATATGTATTATACTGCATTGTATATAAGGCTTTGGTTTTGGGTTGAAGTTCTTACGCCATTACTAACAAGTTATCTGATGGTACAATGGCTAAGTGCTCAGGTGCTAGCTGAAAATTTGGAAGTTTGAACTTACCCAGCGGCTCTGTGGGAGAAAGACCTCCCAATCTGCTTCTGTAAAGATCACAGCTTAGAGAACCCTATGCGGCAGTTCTACTCTGTTACATGGGGTCGCTATGAGTCAACATCAACTTGAGGGCACCCAACAACATCTGATGATGTGTACTAAGGCTCGGTTTTCTCATCTGTCCAATGGTTATTAGGATTAAATGGCATAACCATAAAAATGCCTGATAGCACCTAACTGCTGAATAAATAGGAAACCCACCGTTGCCTTTGAGTCCATTCCGACACGCACTGACCCTATAGGTCAGAGTAGAACTGCCCCATAGGGTTTCCAAGGAGTGGCCAGTGGATTCAAACTGCCAACCTTTTAGTTAGCAGCCATAGCTCTTAACTGCTATGCCACCAGGGTTTCCAAATAAATAGTAAAACCAAAAAAAAAAAAAAAAAAACAAACCCAGTGCCATTGAGTCGATTCTGACTCACAGTGACCCTACAGGACAGAGTAGAACTACCCCATAGAGTTTCCAACGAGCTCCTGGCAGATTTGAACTGCCGACCCTTTGGTTAGCAGCTGTAGCAGTTAACCACTACACCACCAGGGTTTCCAAATAAATAGTAAAAAAAAAAATTTTTTTTTTTTTTTTTTACGTAGCTCTCATTAAATTAACAGTAATAACTTCTATTGAGTGAATAAGCAATTAATCAATTTTTAAAAGAAGTCAGATAGATAATTTTTTTGTTTTCGGTTTTTTGTTTGTTTGTTTAAAGGAGATAGAAAACTATAGCTTAGACACTGTAATGGGGGTAAAGGAGAGCTGGGCTTAAACACTATCCTTGGGACACAGTGTTAAAAAGTAAACCAACTTAAAGGACAGTGGGCTCAGGCTACAAAGGGATCTGCCTACACAGAATAAATCCATTTCACCATAAGACTCAATTCCTCAAACAGAAAATCCACTCACAAAACTTTTTTTTTTTTTCCTTTCGAAAGTCATTAAAAGTTGCTTTTGTTAGACAATATGCTGGCTCATGCTTTCCTTTTTGCAACTTTTAAAAAAAAAACTTTACTCATATTTTTGAATTGAACCTTCTCAAGTGTAATGAGTGAATCATCTGTTATCGGTCTCTTACAGGTGGTATTTTATTTAATGAAAGCGAAAATGTAAATGTTTAAGTTCATTGGACACTCCAGAATGCAACTTTCAGGGGTAAGACTTAAGAAAATACCACTTTCTCATGCAGGAAAGTCACACAGTGTAGAGAAGAAAGAACTGAACTGGGAACCAAAAGACCAGACACTAATGATGTGGGCTCTTGACAACCGATTAAATGTCTCTGGGCTTAAGTTTCCTTAAATAAGGAGATAAAGCATTTGGTCAGCTCTGAGATTGCTTTAGCTATAATATTCCATATTGAGTTCTAATTATTAAACATTAAGGGATATTTTCTAGAGCTCTTTTATAATTTTTCAAAAGTTGACACTTGATGCACTGAGTTAATTATGAAACTCAGTGTATAGTCGTCTATTACTATTGATCTAATGAAGTGCATTTATTATTTTTATATGTTCTTGGTATATCTATTTTCCTATTACCCCTGAACTTCGCTACCATTCCTATCATTCTTACCAGACATACCTTTTCTAATAGGCTTAACGTATGTTCTTGGATAATTTTGGTTTTGTATATACATTTCTTAATTACACAAAGAATATTTTACTGTACATCTCATTCTCTTTTTTATGTTCTTACCCAACACTATGTTATTTGTACCTCTATTTCTTTGTTTCTGACTGGAGCATGGTATTACATAGTACATTTCTTCCACGTGTCCATTCTCCCCTAGAACAAGACACCTAGATTAGTTGCCGTTTTTGTTAGTTCAGTTCCAACTCTCGTGACCCTATGTACAATAGAATGAAACTCTGCTGTCTTAGACATCTAGTGCTGTTATAACAGAAATACCACAAGTGGATGGCTTTAACAAAGAGAAATTTATTCTCTCACTGTCTAGTAGGCTGCAAGTCCAAATTCAGGGCATCAGCTCTAGGAGAAGGCTTTTTCTCTCTATCGGCTCTGGAGGAAGGTCCTTGTCATCAGCCTCCCCTTGGTCTGGGAGCATCTCAGCACAGGAACCTCAGGTCTGATGGACACGCTCTGCTTCTGGCACTGTTTTCTTGAAGGTAAGAGGTTCCCATGTCTCTCTGCTCGCTTCTCTCTTTTATTTCTCAAAAGAGATTGCCTTAAGACACTATCTAATCTTTTAGATCTTATCAATATAACTGCCACTAATCCATCTTAATACATCATAGTGATAGGATTTACAACATATACAGAAATCACATCAGAAGATAAAATGGTAGACAATCATACAAGGGAATTATGACCTAGTCAAATTGACAGATATTTTGGGGGCACACAATTCAATCCATGACAATTGCCCTGACCTGCACCATCTTCAAAATTGTTGTTATAGTTGAGCCTATTGTTGTAGCCACTGTGTCAATCCATATCACTGAGGGTCTTCTTTTTCTCTGACCCTCTACTTTACCAAGCATGATGTACTTCTCCAAGGACTGGTTTCTCCTGATACCATTTCCAAAGTATATGAGACAAAGTCTTGCCATCCCTGCTTCTAAGGAGCATTCAGGCTATACTTCTTTCAAGACAGGTTTGTTTCTTCTTCTGACAGTCCATGGTATATTCAATTCACGAACACCATAACTCAAAGGCATCAATCCTTCTTTGATCTTCTTTATTCACTGTTCAGCTTTCCCATGCATATGAGGCGATTGAAAACACCATGGATTGGGTCAGGCACATCTCAGACCTTAAAGTGACATCTTTGCTTTTTGACACTTTAAAGAGGTTTTGTGGCAGATTTACCCAATGCAACGCATCATTTGATTTCTTGACTGCTCCTTCCATGGGTGTTGACTGTGGATTCAATTAAAATGAAATCCTTGACAGCTTAAATCTTTTCTCCATTTATCATGCTGTTGCTTATTGGTCAAGTTGTGAATATTTTTGTTGTCTTTATGTTAAAGCGTAACCCGTACTGAAGGCCATAGTCTTTGTTGTTGTTGCTGTTAGGTGCTGTCCTGTCAGTTCTGACTCATAGGGACCCTATGCAAAACAGAATGAAACACTGCCCAGTCCTGTGCCATCCTCACAATCACTGTTATGCTTAAGCACATTGTTCCAGTCACTGTGTCAATCCATCTCATCGAGGGTCTTCCTCTCTTTCACTGACCCTTTACTTTACCAACCATGATGTCCTTCTCCAGGGACTGATTCCTCCTGATTACATGTCCAAAGTATTTGAGACAGAGTCCTGCCATCCTTGCTTTTAAGTAGCATTCTGGCTGTATTTCTTCCAAGACAAATTTGTTCATTCTTTTGGCAGTATATTGGCACATTAGATATTCTTCACCAACACTGTAATTCAAAGGCATCAATTCTTCTTCCGTCTTCCTTAGTCATTGTTCAGCTTTTGAATGTATATGAGGCAATTGAAAACACCATGGCTTGGGTCAGGCACTTTAACACTTTAAAGAGGTCTTTTGCAGCAGATTTGCCCAATGAAATGTGTCCTTTGATTTTTTGACTGACGCTCCCATGGGTGTTGACTGTGGATCTACGTAAAATGAAATCCTTGACAACTTCTATTTTTTCTCTGTTTATCACGATGTTGCTTATTGGTCCAGTTGTAAGGATTTTTGTTTTCTTTGTGTTGAGGTGTAATCCATACTGAAGTCTGTGGTCTTTGACCTTCATCAGTAAGTGCTTCAAGTCCTTTTCACTTTCAGCAAGCACGGTTGTGTCCTCTGCATAATCCAAAAAAAAAACCCACCAATACAGGTTGTTAATGAGTCTTCCTCCAATCCTGATGTCCCTTTCTTCTCCATATAGTCCAGCTTCTTGTAGTATTTGCTCAGCATACAGATTGAATAAGTATGGTGAAAAGACCCAACCTTGATGCACACTTTTCCTAATTTTAAACCACTCAGTACCCCTTATTCTGTTCAAATGATTGCCTCTTGATCTATGTAAAGGTTCCTCATGAACACAATTAAGTGTTCTGGAATTCCCATTCTTCATAACATTATCCACAATTTGTTATGATCTGCACAGTCGAATGCCTTTGCATAATCAATAAACCATAGTAAACATCATTCTAGTATCCGTTCCTTTCAGCCAGGACCCATCTGACATCAGAAATGACATTCCTTGTTCCACATCCTCTTCCGAATCCACCTTGAATTTCTGGCAGTTCCTTGTCAACTGCTGCAACCATTTTTTTTTTTTTAATTGTATTTTAGATGAAGATTTACAGAGCAGTTTCTCATTAAAAAATTAATGCGGATATTGTTCTGTGACATTAGTTGCCAACCCCACGACATGTCAACACTCTTCCCTTCTTGACCTTGGGTTACCATTTCCAGCTTTCCTGTCCTCTCCTGCCTTCTCATCCTTGCCCCTGGGCTGTTGTGCGTATTTCATCTCTTTTGTTTTATGGGTTTGTCTAATCTTTGGCTGAAGCGTAACCCCAGGAGTGACTTTGATACTGAGCTAAAAGGGTGCCTGGGGGCCATACTCTCAGGTTTTCTCCGGTCTCTGTCAGACCAGTAATTCTGTCTTTTGTGAGTTAGAATTTTATTCTACATTTTTCTCCAGCTCAGTCTGGGACACTCTATTGTGATCCCTGTCAGAGCAGTCGGTGGTAGTAGCCAGGCACTGTCTAGTTATGCTGGACTCAGTCTAGTGGATGCTGTGGTAGATGAGGTCCATTAGTCCTTTGGGGTAGTCTTTTCCTTGCGTCTTTGGTTTTCTTCATTCTTCCTTGCTCCCAACGGGATGAAACCAGTAGAGTATCTTCGATCTCACAGGCTTTTAAGACTTCAGAAGCTATTCATAAACGTAGGATGTAGAATATTTTCTTTACAAACTATCTTATGCCAGTTGAGCTAGACGCACCTCGAGACCATGGTCCCTAGCTCTCAGCTCAGTAATACAATACCTCAAGGAGTTTGGATGTGTCTATGAAGCTTCCATGACATTGCCTTGGTCAAGTTGCGCTGACTTCCCCTGTACTGTTTACTGTCTTACCCTTCACCAAAGTTACCACTTACCTATTGTCTAGTTAGTGATTTTCCCTCTTCACCTATCCCCTCCCTAAAAAAAAAAAAAAAAAAAAACATTGCCATAGAGTTGATTCCAACTCACAGCGACCATATGGGACAGAGGTTGTTTCTTTCTGTGTGTAAACCCTTTCATGAGTTTTTATATTAGTGGTCTCATACAATATTTGTACTTTTGTGACTAACTTATTTCACTTAGCATAAAGTCCTCCAGATTCATCCATGTTGTAAAGTGTTTCACAGATTCATCATTGTTCTTTATTGTTGCGTAGTATTCCACTGTGTGTATGTACCATAGTTTGTTTATCCATTTATCTGTTGATGGGTACTCAGGTTGTTTCCATCTTTTTGTTATTGTGAATAGTGCTGCAATGAACACACGTATGCATATGTCTACTTGTGTGATGGTTCTTTTTTTTTGTAGGATATATTCCTAGGAGTAGAATTACTGGATCCTGTGGTACTCCTATTTCTAGCTTTTTTTTTTTTTAAATAATTTTTATTGTGCTTTAAGTAAAAGTTTACAAATCAAGTCAGTCTCTCACATGTAAGCTTATATACACCTTACTCCATACTCCCACTTACTCTCCCCCTAATGAGTCAGCCCGCTCCCTCCTTCCAGTCTCTCCTTTCGCGAAAATTTTGCCAGTTTCTAACCCTCTCTACCCTCCTATCTCCCCTCCAGACAGGAGATGCCAACACAGTCTCAAGTGTCCACCTGATACAAGTAGCTCACTCTTCGTCAGCATCTCTCTCCAACCCATTGTCCAGTCCCTTCCATGTCTGATGAGTAGTCTTCGGGAATGGTTCCTGTCCTGGGCCAACAGAAGGTTTCGGGACCATGACCGCCGGGATTCCTCTGGTCTCAGTCAGACCATTAAGTCTGGTCTTTTTATGAGAATTTGGGGTCTGCATCCCACTGATCTCTTGCTCCCTCAGGGGTTCTCTCTTGTGCTCCCTGTCAGGGCAGTTACCGGTTGTGGCGGGGCACCATCTAGTTCTTCTGGTCTCAGGATGATGTAAGTGTCTAGTTCATGTGGCCCTTTCTGTCTCTTGGGCTCATAGTTATCGTGTGACCTTGGTGTTCTTCATTCTCCTTTGATCCAGGTGGGTCGAGACCAATTGATGCATCTTAGATGGATGCTTGTTAGCATTTAAGACCCCAGATGCCGCACTTCAAAGTGGGATGCAGAATGTTTTCATAATAGAATTATTTTGCCAATTGACTTAGAAGTCCCCTTAAGCCATAGTCCCCAAACCCCCGCCCTTGCTCCACTGACCTTTGAAGCATTCAGTTTATCCCAGAAACTTCCTTCCTTTTGGTCCAGTCCAGTTGAGCTAACCTTCCATGTATTGAGTATTGTCCTTCCCTTCACCTAAAGTAGTTCTTATCTACTAACTAATCAGTAAATAACCCTCTTCCACCCTCCCTCCCTCCTCGTAACCACAAAAGTATGTGTTCTTCTCAGTTTATACTATTTCTCAAGATCTTATAATAGTGGTCTTATACAATATTTGTCCTTTTGCCTCTGACTAATTTCACTCAGCATAATGCCTTCCAGGTTCCTCCATGTTATGAAATGTTTCACAGATTCGTCACTGTTCTGTATCGATGCGTAGTATTCCATTGTGTGAATATACCACAATTTATTTAACAATTCATCCATTGCTAGACACCTTGGTTGCTTCCAGCTTTTTGCTATTGTAAACAGAGCTCCAATAAACATGGGTGTGCATATATCTGTTCGTGTGAAGGCTCTTATTTCTCTGGGATATATTCCGAGGAGTGGGATTTCTGAGTTGTATGGTAGTTCTATTTCTAACTTTTTAAGAAAATGCCAGATAGATTTCCAAAGTGGTTGTACCATTTTACATTCCCACCAGCAGTGTATAAGAGTTCCAAACTCTCCGCAGCCTCTCCAACATTTATTATTTTGTGTTTTTTGGATTAATGCCAGCCTTGTTGGAGTGAGATGGAATCTCATTGTAGTTTTAATTTGCATTTCTCTAATGGCTAAAGATCGAGAGCATTTTCTCATGTATCTGTTAGCTGCCTGAATATCTTCTTTAGTGAAGTGCGTGTTCATATCCTTTGCCCACTTTTTGATTAGGTCGTTTGTCTTTTTGTGATTGAGTTTTAACAGAATCATCTAAATTTTAGAGATCAGGAGCTGGTCAGAGATGTCATAGCTGAAAATTCTTTCCCAATCTGTAGGTGGTCTTTTTACTCTTTTGGTGAAGTCTTTAGATGAGCATAGGTGTTTGATTTTTAGGAGCTCCCAGTCATCTGGTTTCTCTTCGCCATTTTTGGTAATGTTCTGTATTCTGTTTATGCCTTGTATTAGGGCTCCTAAGGTTGTCCCTATTTTTTCTTCCATGATTTTTATCGTTTTAGTCTTTATGTTTAGGTCTTTGATCCACTTGGAGTTAGCTTTTGTGCATGGTGTGAGGTATGGGTCCTGTTTCATTTTTTTGCAAATGGATATCTAGTTATGCCAGCACCATTTGTTAAAAAGACTATCTTTTCCCCAATTAACTGATACTGGTCCTTTGTCAAATATCAGCTGCTCATATATGGATGGATTTATATCTGTGTTCTCAATTCTGTTCCATTGGTCTATGTGCCTGTTGTTGTACCAGTACCAGGCTGTTTTGACTACTGTGGCTGTATAATATGTTCTAAAATCAGGTAGAGTGAGGCCTCCCACTTTCTTCTTCTTTTTCAGTAATGCTTCACTTATCCGGGGCTTCTTTCCCTTCCATATGAAGTTGGTAATTTGTTTCTCCATCACATTAAAAAAAAGTCATTGGAATTTGGATCGGAAGTGCATTGTATGTATAGATGGCTTTTGATAGAACAGACATTTTTACTATGTTAAGTCTTCCTATCCAAGAGCAAGGTATGTTTTTCTACTTATGAAGGTCCTTTTTAGTTTCTTGCACTAGTACTTTGTAGTTTTCTTTGTATAGGTCTTTTACATCCTTGGTAAGATTTATTCCTAAGTATTTTATCTTCTTGGGGGCTACTGTGAATGGTATTGATTTGGTGATTTCCTCTTCAATGTTCTTTTTGTTGATGTAGAGGAATCCAAGTGATTTTTGTATGTTTATCTTATAACCTGAGACTCTGCCAAACTCTTCTATTAGTTTCAATTGTTTTCTGGAGGATTCCCAAGGGTTTTCTGCATATGAGATCATGTCATCTGCAAATAGAGATAATTTTACATTTATCCTTGCCAATCCAGATGTCCTTTATTTCTTTGTCTAGACTAATTGCTCTGGCTAGGACATCTAGCACAATGTTGAATAAGAGCTGTGATAAAGGGCATCCTTTTCTGGTTCCCCTTCTCTAGGGAAATGCTTTCAGGCTTTCTCCATTTAGAGTGATGCTGGCTATTGGCTTTGTACAGATGCCCTTTATTATGTTGAGGAATTTTCCTTCAATTCCTATTTTGCTGAGAGTTTTTATCATAAATGGGTGTTGGACTTTGTCAAATGCCTTTTCTGCATCAATTGATAAGATCATGTGGTTTTTGTCTTCTGTTTTATTTAGATGGTGGATTACATTAATGGTTTTTCTAATATTAAACCTACCTTGCATACCTGGTATAAATCCCACTTGGTCGTGGTGGATTATTTTTTGGATATGTTGTTGAATTCTATTGGCTAGGATTTTGTTGAGGATTTTTGCATCTATGTTCATGAGGGATAGAGGTCTGTAATTTTCTTTTTTTGTAATGTCTTTACCTGGTTTTGGTATCAGGGAGATGGTGGCTTCATAGAATGAGTTGGGTAGTATTCCGTCATTTTCTATGCTTTGGAATACCTTCAGAAGTAGGGGTGTTAACTCTTCTCTGAAAGTTTGGTAGAACTCTGCAGTGAAGCCGTCCGGGCCAGGGCTCTTTTTGTTGGGAGTTTTTTGATTGCCGTTTCAATCTCTTTTTTTGTTATGGGTCTATTTAGTTGTTCTACTTCTGATTGTGTTAGTTTAGGTAGGTAGTGTTTTTCTAGGAATTCATCCATTTCTTCTAGGTTTGCAAATTTGTTCAAGTACAATTTTTCATAATATTCTGATATGATTCTTTTAATTTCAGTTGGGTCTGTTGTGATATGGCCCATCTCGTTTCTTATTCGGGTTATTTGTTTCCTTTCCAGTATTTCTTTAGTCAGTCTGGCCAATGGTTTATCAACTTTGTTAATTTTTTCAAAGAACCAGCTTTTGGCTTTGTTAATTCTTTCAATTGATTTTCTGTTCTCTAATTGATTTAGTTCAGCTCTAATTTTTATTATTTGTTTTCTTCTGGTGCCTGAGGGATTCTTTTGTTGCTCACTTTCTATTTTTTCTAGTTGTACGGACAGTTCTCTGATTTTGGCCCTTTCTTCTTTTTGTATGTGTGCATTTATCAATATAAATTGACCTCTGAGCACTGCTTTTGCTGTGTCCCAGAGGTTTTGATAGGAAGTGTTTTCATTCTCGTTGCATTCTATGAATTTCTTTATTCCTTCCTTAATGTCTTCTATAACCCAGTCTTTTTTCAGGAAGGTATTGTTCAGTTTCCAAGTATTTGATTTCTTTTGCCTAATTTTTCTGTTATTGATTTCCACTTTTATGGTCTTGTGGTCTGAGAAGATGCTTTGTAATATTTCGATGTTTTGGATTCTGCAAAGGTTTGTTTTATGACCTAATATGTGGTCTTTTCTAGAGGATGTTCCATGTGCACTAGAAAAAAAAGTATACTTTGCAGCAGTTGGGTGGAGTGTTCTGTATAAGTCAACGAGGTTAAGTTGGTTGATTGTAGCAATTCGGTCTTCCGTGTCTCTATTGAGCTTCTTACTGGAAGTCCTGTCCTTCTCCGAAAGTGGTGTGTTGAAGTCTCCTGCTATAATAGTGGAGGTGTCTATCTCACTTTTCAGTTCTGTTAAAGTTTGTTTTATGTATCTTGCAGCCCTGTCATTGGGTGCATGAATATTTAATATGGTTATATCTTCCTGGTCAATTATCCTTGTAATTATTATGTAGTGTCCTTCTTTATCCTTTGTGGCGGATTTAACTTTAAAGTCTATTTTGTCAGAAATTAATATTGCTACTCCTGCTGTTTTTTGCTTGTTGTTTGCTTGATATATTTTTTTCCATCCTTTGAGTTTTAGTTTGTTTGTGTCTCTAAGTCTAAGGTGTGTCTCTTGTAGGCAGCATATAGATGGATCATGTTTCTTTATCCAGTCTGAGACTCTCTGTCTCTTTATTGGTGCATTTAGTCCATTTACATTCAGTGTAATTATAGATAAGAATGTGTTTAGTGCTGTCATTTTGATGCCTTTTTATGTGTGTTGTTGACAATTTCATTTTTCCACATACTTTTTTGTGCTGAGATGTTTTTCTTCGTAAATTGTGAGATCCTCATTTTCATAGTATTTGACTTTATGTTTGCTGAGTCATTATGTTTTTCTTGGTTTTTATTTTGAGTTATGGAGTTGTTATACCTCTTTGTGGTTACCTTAATATTTACCCCTATTTTTCTAAGTAAAAACCTAACTTGTATTGTCCTATATTGCCTTGTATCCCTCTCCATATGGCAGTTTTATGCCACCTGTGTCTAGTTCCCCTTTTTGATTATTGTGATCTTTTACATATTGACTTCAATGAGTCCCTGTTTTGAGCGTTTTTTTCTTTTTAAAATTAATCTTAATTTGTTTTTGTGATTTCCCTATTTGAGTTGATATCAGGATGTTCTGTTCTGTGACCTTGTGTTGTGCTGGTATCTGATATTATTGGTTTTCTGACCAAACGATTTCCTTTAGTATTTCTTGTAGCTTTGGTTTGGTTTTTGCAAATTCTCTAAGCTTGTGTTTATCTGTAAATGTTTTAATTTTGCCTTCATATTTTAGAGAGAGTTTCGCTGGATATATATCCTTGGCTGGCAGTTTTTCTCCTTCAGTGCTCTATATATGTCATCCCATTGTCTTCTTGACTGCATGGTTTCTGCTGAGTAGTCTGAACTTACTCTTATTGATTCTCCTTTGTAGGAGACCTTTCTTTTATCCCTGGCTGCTTTTAAAATTTTCTCTTTATCTTTGGTTTTGGCAAGTTTGATGATAATATGTCTTGGTGATTTTCTTTTTGGATCAATCTTAAATGGGGTTTAATGAGCATCTTGGATAGATATCCTTTCGTCTTTCATGATGTCAGGGAAGTTTTCTGCCAACAGATCTTCAACTATTCTCTCTGTATTTTCTGTTATCCTTCCCTGTTCTGGGACTCCAATCACACGCAAGTTATTCTTTTTCTTAATAGAGTTCCACATGATTCTTAGGGTTTCTTCATTTTTTTAATTCTTTTATCTGATTTTTTTCAGCTATATTGGTGTCAATTCCCTTGTCCTCCAGATCCCCCACCCTGCATTCCAATTGCTCGATTCTGCTCCTCTGACTTCCTATTGAGTTGTCTAATTCTGTAATTTTACTGTTAATCTTTTGGATTTCTGAATGCTGTCTCTCTATGGATTCTTGCAGCTTATTAATTTTTCCCCTATGTTCTTGAATAATCTTGAGTTCTTCAACTGCTTTATCAGTGTGTTCCTTGGCTTTTTCTGTAGATTGCCTTATTTCATTTCTGAGGTCATCCCTGATGTCTTGAAGCATACTGTAAATTAGTTTTTTATATTCTGCATCTGGCAGTTCCAGGATTGTATCTTCATTTGGGAAAGATTTTGATTCTTTAGTTTGAGGAGTTGTAGAAGCATTCATGGTCTGCTTCTTTATGTGGTTTGATATCGACTACTGTCTCCGAGCCATCTCTAAGATATTGTAGTGATTTATTCTATATTTGCTCACTGAGTCTTATCTTGTTTTGTTTTCTTTCAATATTTGTAGATGGGCTACTAGATTGTGCTGTCTTGATTGTTGTAGCCCTTGAGTCACTTATGTCCTATTACCAGCTGGTTTGGGCTGTTACCAGATATATAAGCCTAAGAGTCCATTCACTATTCTTGAGTAGAATCTGATTTTGGGTCATCAACTGTGTAGTGCAGAGTGTCAACTATCCACCTAGAGAAGTAGTGGTGATAGTTGTGTGCAGCAGATTCTAGTAGCAGGAGGGTTTCACACTCCGGGGGGGGCAGGATGCTGACAGGCTTCCCCTAAGTGCCAGTGAGGTAGGTGTGTCTCTATTTCTAAAGCACCTTGGTGAATGGGCTCTGCAGCTGTATCTTAGGCTCCCCAATGCAAGTACCTCTAGAGATTGGTAGGTGTCACCCTCCTTAGACCCCTAAGGCAGGAGGCTAGGTGGTCTGGGGGGAGCTTCAGCCCTCAGTTCCCTGTTGTGGGTCAGTGAGGGCTCTGTTCAATATCCAGAGATATCAGACCTGGGAAATTTGTCTTTCCAGTAATCCGCTAAAACAATTACAGTCAGATCCCTATCAGAATTGCCTTTGCATTATAATAGCCACCTTGTTCCCTGTAGGGATGAAAGCCCAAGACTGTGGATCACATATGTTTGGCTGGAGCTGTTTCTGTGTTTTTAGTCCAATTAGGGAAGGATTTTTGGTCCCTAGGTTTTTTGTATCTGCTTCTCTCAGGCCAGGAGAATGGGTTAGGAAAAGACCAAAAAAAGAAAAAGAAAAACCGCAGCGGACTTCACTCTCTGGCTCAGGAAATTCCAATGTTAATGAAGCCACCTGGGAAGGGGAGAGGAGGGTTCAGATAAATAGGAGAGAGTAGCACCCCGGAATATAGACAAAGTTACTTATCTTGCTTGGGATGACTGTTTTATCTGAGATTCCCGAGGGGTGTGTTGACCGTGTGTGCTGGCTGGGTAGAGATTGCCCCCGAGGGTCAGGTCTGCATCCTGTGCTTGTGCTGTCTCAGAAGCTGGGTCAGTTCCTCCGCTCCCAGTCCAAAGCCCAGTGCCAAGGTTCCCTGGCTGGGACGCCGCACTTCAGGCTCCAAAACCAGTTGCTGCCTCCCGGTGACTTCTCCTCCTGTCAGCCGCGTCGCTGTGCTGCCTGCATGCACTGGCTGGGCTTCCCCCAAGGTCACTTCTGGGGGGTAGGGCTGCGTCCTGTGTTTGCGCCATCTCAGGATGCCATGCTCAGCTCCCCTGCACCCAGTCCAAAGCCCGGCGCCAAGGTTTCCTGACTGGGACGCTGGCTCCAGGCTCCGAAAACAGTTGCTGCTTCCCCGTGGTTGTTCATTCTCAGTCTCTGTCACTCAGGTCAAGTCTTTAGATCTGTGTTTGATGGTCAGGGTTCGTAGATTGTCATGTATGTGATCAATTCACTTGTTTTTCCGAGTCTTTGTTGCAAGAGGGATCCAAGGTAGCTTCTACCTAGTCAGCCATCTTGGCCCCGCCTCTATTTCTAGCTTTTTAAGGTACCATCATATTGTTTTCCAAAATGGTTGTGCCGTTTTACATTCCCACCAGTGGTGCATAAGAGTTCCAAGCTCCAACATTGGTTATGTTCTGTTTTTTTGATTGGTGCCTGTAATGTTAGCATAAAATGGTATTTTATTGTAGTTCTGATTTGCACTATTTTTTAGTGCCTAGTGATTGTGAGCATTTCCTCATGTATCTGTTAGCCACCTTAAGGTCTTCTTTGGTGAAGTGTCCATTCATATCCTTTGCCCATTTTTCAGTTGGACTGTTTGTCTTTTTGTTGTAGAGGTGTTGGATTTTCCTACATATTTTAGAGATTAGACCTTTGTCAGATTTGACATAGCCAAAATTTTTTCCCAGTCTGTTGGTTCTCTTTTTACTCTTTTTTTGAAGTCTCTTGATGAGCTAAGTGTTTAATTTTTAGAAGATCTCAGGTATTTTGCTTATCTTCTGATGTTTGTGTATTGTTACTTATGGTTTGTATCCTATTTATGCTGTGGATTAGGACCTCCAGTGTTGATTCTATTTTTTCTTCTATATCTTTATAGTTTTTGATTTTATATTTAGGTCTTTGATCTTTTTGAATTAGTTTTTGGGTATAGTATAAGTTATGGGTCCTGTTTCATTTCTTTACAGATAGACATCCAGTTTTGCCAGCACCATTTATTAAAAAGACTGTCTTCTCCCTCATTTAATGGACTTTGGACCTTTGTCAAATATCAGATGATGGTTGCATTTATATCCAGGTTCTTAATTCTGTTCCACTGGTCAATGTGTTAGTTGTTGTACCAATACCACGCTGTTTTGAATACCATAGCTGTATAATAGGTTCGGAGGTCAGGTTGTAGGAGTCCTCCTACTTTATTCTTCTTCTTCAATAGTGCTTTACTTATCCAGGCCTTCTTTCCTTGCCATATAAAGTTATTGATTAGTTTTCCCATCTTGTTAAAATGCTGCTGGTATTTGGATTGGGATTGCACAGTATTTGTAGGTTCCTTTGGTGGAACTGACATTTTTACGATGTTGAGTCTACCTAACTGTAATGGATTGAATTGTGTCCCCTAAAAATATGTGTCAACTTGCTTAGACCACATGTTCTTGTCCTCCATTTTGTGATTTTCCTATGTATTATAAATCATAATCTCTGACTGTGTTTAAAGAGGATTAGGGTGGGATGTAACACCCTTGCTCAGGCCACATCCCTGATCCAATGTAAAAGGATTTTCCCTGGGGCGTGGCCTGCACCACCTCTTATCTCTCAAGAGATAAAAGGAAAGGAAAGGAAAGCAAGCAGAGAGTTGGGGACCTCAAACCACCAAGAAAGCAGCACCAAGAACAGGGCACATCCTTTGGATCTGGGGTCCCTGCACCTGAGAAGCTTCTTGACCAGTAGAAGATTGACGACAAGGACCTTCCTCCAGAGCCAACAGAGACAGAAAGCCTTCCCCTGGAGCAGCCACCCTGAATTTGGACTTGTAACCTACTAGACTGTGAGAAAATACATTCCTCTTTGTTAAAGCCATCACTTGTGGTATTTCTTTTATGGAAACGCTAAATGACAAAGACACTATTCATGAGCATGGTTTGTTATTCCATTTTATGTAAGTCTTGTTTGGTTTCTTGCAGTAGTATTTTGTAGTTTTCTCTGTATAGGCCTTTTACTTCCCTTATTAGATTTATTGTATTTAAATTTTTAGGGTCGCTATGAGTCAGAATCAACTAGATGGCAATGGGTTTATTTGTTTCTTGGTTGGTTTTTATTATAAATGGTATTGCTTTACTGATTTCCTTTTCATCATTCTCTTCTTTGGTGTATAGGAATCCAACTGATTTTTGTGTTTATTTTGTATCCTGCTACTCTGCTGAATCTTTGTATTAGTTTCAGTAGTTTTCTTGTGGAATTCTTTGGGTTCTCTATGTATAATATATCATCCACAAAAAGGGATGGTTTTACTACTTCCTCACCAATTTGGATGCCCTATATTTCTTTATCATGCCTTATTGCTCTAGCTAGGACTTCTTGCACAATGTTAAATAGGAGTGGTGATAAAGGACATCCTTGACTTGTTCCTGTTCTCAGGGGCAATGTTTTCAGCCTCTTTCTGTTAAGAATAATGTTGGCTGTTGGTTTTTTTTTTTTTTTTGGTTTTGTATAGATGCCCTTTATTATATTGAGGATTTCCCTTCTATACTTATTGAGAGTTTTTATCAGGAGTGGTTGTTGGGCTTTATCAAATGCATTTTCTGCATCTATTCAGATAATCGTGTGATTCTTTTTGTTTATTTATGTAGTGGATTACATTGATTGATTTTCTAATATTGAACCATCCTTGCATATTTGGTATGAATCCCACTTGGTCAGGGTGTATTTTTTTTTTTCTTATGATAGTGAATTCTATTGGCTAGAATCCATTGAGAATTTTTGCATCTATATTCATGAAAGATATGGGTCTGTAATTTTCCTTTTCTTTCTTTTTTTGCGGTATCTTTGCCTGGTTTTGGTATCAGGGTTATGTTGGCTTCATAGAATGAATTCGTAAGTATCCCTTCCATTTCTATGCTCTGAAATAGTTTGAGTAGTCTTGGTGTAAGCTCTTCTCTGAATGTTTGGTAGAATTCTCCAGTGAAGCCATCTGGGCCAGGGATTTTTTGGGGGGATAGTTTTTTAATTACCTTTTCAATCTCTTCTCTTGTTATGGATCTGTTCAGATTTTGGACCTCAGTTTGCATTAGTTTAGGTAATAAATTTCCTTTATTAGTTTAGGTAACAAATTTCATTTATTTCTGTTCTGATCTTTATTATTTCCTTTCTTTGGTGGCTGTGGGCTTCTTTTGCTGTTCTCTTTCTATTTGTTCAAGTTGTATAGCTAATGTTTTGATTTTGCCCCTTTCTTCTTTTTTGATGTGTGCATCTAATGCTGTAAATTGACCTATAAACACTGCCTTTGCTATGTCCCAAAGGTTTTTGTATGATGCGTTTTCATTCTGGTTTGATTCTAGGAATTTTTTTATTCCATCTTTTGTTTCTTCTATTACACAGTGGTTTTTGAGCAAGGTGTTATTCAGTTTCCAGGTATTTGATTTTTGTTCCTTTCTCTTCCTGTTATTAATTTCTACTTTTATGGTGTTGTGATCAGAGAAGTTGCTTTGTATTATCTCATTGTTTTGGATTTTGTTGAGGGTTGCTTTGTGGCCTAACATGTGGTCTATTCTGGAGAATGTTCCACGTGTGCTGGAAAAGAAAGGGTACTTTACTGCTGTTGGGTGGTGTGTTCTATATGTCTATGAGGTCAAGTTGGTTGATTGTGGCCTTTAGATCTTCTGTATCTTTGCTGAGTTTCTTTCTAGATGTTCTGTCCTTTACCGAGAGTGGTATGTTAAAGTCTCCCACTATTATTGTGTAACTGTCAATTTCTCGTTGCTGTTAGAGTTTGTTTTTTGTATTTTAGAGCCCTGTCATTGGGTGCAGAGTTATTTATTATGGTTACATCTTCATGATGGATTGTCCCTTTAATCATTATGAAGTGTCCTTCCTTGTCTTTTATGGTGGATTTTGTTTTAAAGTCTATTTTATCTGAGATTAATATTGCCACTCTTGCTGTAATTGATTTTGAATGATCTTTAGCAAAATTTTACTTGTGTGTGATATTGATGATATTGTTCAAGAATTTCTGCATTCTCTTGAATCATAGAATTTTGGAATGGGCACAAATATGGGTCTCTTCCAGTCAGTTGGCCAGGTAGCTGTCTTCCAAAGTTCTTGGAACAGGTAAGTGAGCACTTCTAATGTTACATCCATTTGTTGAAACATCTCAATTGATATTCCGTCAATTCCTGGAGCCTTGTTTTTCACCAATGCCTTCAGTACCATCAGTACCTGATCATATGCTACCCTCTGAAATGGCTGAATGTTGATCATTTCTTTTAGGTACCCTGTCTCTGCATATTCCTTCCATTTTCATGTGATGCTTACTGCATCATCTATTTTCCCCATAGAATCCTTCAATATTGCAACTTGAGGCTTGAATTTTCTCTTCAGTTCTTTCAGCTTAAGAAATACTAAACGTGTTCTTCCCTTTTAACTCTAGGTCTTTGCACATTTCAGTATACTTAATTTTGTCTCCTGGAGCTGTTCTTTGAAATCTCTGTTCAGCTCTTTGACTTCATCATTTCTTCCTTTCTATTTAGCTACTCTACATTCAAGAGCAAGTTTCAGAGTTTCTTTTAACATCCATTTTGGTCTTTTTTTTTTTTTTTCCTGCTGTTTTAATGGCCTCTTGCCTTCTTCATAGATGATATCCTTGATGTCATTTCACCACTTGTCTGGTCTTTAGTCATTAGTATTTAACATGTCAAATCTATTCTTTTTTATTATTATTATTAACTTCAAATCTATTCTTGAGATGGTCTCTAAATTCAGTGGGATATACTCAAGGTCATACTTTGGTTCTTGTGGACGTGTTCTAATTTTCTTCAGCTTCAACATTAACTTGCATATAAGCAATTGATGGTCTGTTCCACAGTCAGCCCCTGGCTGTGTTCTGTAGGTAATTAGATTACCTCCACCTAATTATTTACCCAAAGATCCAGTCTTTGTTTGGATAATTCTTTAGTAATTTATTTTTAATTTTGAGTGATATCTTTATTTTTTCTTTCTTTTTTATTTTCCCTCTCTCTGCATAATTTTTTTAGTTGTTTATATCTGGTGAGGAGAAAAACAATTGGTGTTTGGCCATCATTTTTTTGAACACTTTGCTTCATCATCTTTCCATTTTTAACAGTTTATAAGAAGATTCTGTTTGATGGTACTATTATCTGCAATGGGGGTTTTGTCTCTTCCTATCCTTATGTCTTCTGTACCTATTTTTAATTTTTTTTTTATTTTTATTACGTTGACAAGAGCTTCAGGTAGAAGCAATAGTTTCTCTCTTTCATGATTTTAAAGGGAATGAGTTGAAGTCCAATGAATTTGATATCTAGTGTATGTTTCTGGTATACAGCTTTGGCTGAATTAAGGAAGCTACATTTTATTCCTAGTACTAAAGGTGCTTTAATATAAACAAGTAAAAAAAAAAAAAAAAAAAAAAAACTTGGCCAAATACTTTGGCTGTGATTTGGATTAGTGGAAATGCCTTATTTTTATATTTTGAAACATACTGTATAAGATTATTTCTTTTTAAAAGTTTGCTATCACTCTTGTGTAATGTTACTGAAACTAGGGTTCTTATTTTTCTTCAAGGGGTTATTGAGAAGCTTGTTGATATTTTCAAATTCTTAATGGTTATTGGTATATTCAAGTTTGTTACTTCTAATTTTGCCTGTTTTTGCATTTCATATGTTTTTGAGAATATATGGATTTTTTTCTAGGCTTTCAAATTACTGGCATATATTTGCTTATTTTTTATTATTAAATTATATTTAAATTTATTTTTTTCTATAACTAATTTCCCCTTTTTACTCTACATTCTTTCTTCTTGATCTCACTTCCATTTCCAAAGAAAAGCTTCTGTGTTTGTGAATCTACATGAATATCAATGTAAATTACACATAACTTACAGTGTCATGCTTATATGCTGCTTTTGAGTGGATTCCGACTCATAGAGACCCTACAGGACAGAGTAGAGCTGCCTGATAAAGTTTCTAAGGAGCAGCTGATGGATGCCAACTGCTGACCTTTTTGGTTAGTAGCTGTAGCTCTTAACTACAAAGCCACCAAGGCTCCATCATTAGACCATAAAAACATATTGAATGAATGGATAACAGAGTTATTTCTTCCAACTAAGTATTGTCTTGGAATTGACACAAATAATTGGTGGAAACAGCATAGTATTCATGGTCAAGAGATCCAGATCCAAGAAGAGATTACATTAATTCCTATCATTGTGTTTCTGATCAAGTTACTTAAAATCACAAAGGCTCAATTAACTTAGTATAAAAGTTTCTCACATAGGGTCATCATAGGGATTAGATTAAATGCTTATGAGAACACTTTGTAAACTACAGTGAATTATAAATATGATTAGAAGAAGGAAGGAATGATGAAAGGAAGGAGAGAAAAAAAGGGAAGGAAAGAGAACAGCTTAATGTAGAAATGATTAAAGAGAGTTCTGAGATCATAGCAACTATAATGAGGTAGAAGGAAAGCTGGATTCCAAGCCAGAAAATGGAGATTGTCCCCTCTCTAATTCTTACTACATGTTTGAGTCAGTATAAATCTCTAAACCACCCATATAAAAAATGGAAAATTATATTTAACACGTAGGTTTCTTGGAGGCTCAAACAAGATGATAGTCTTGAAAGTTTTATGTAAATTCAATCATTTTTTTTCTTGAAGCAAGTCATTTAAGTAGAAACCCACTAGAAATTTGTCTTAATCTTGTTGGAAAATCAGTTTTCAACAAAAATTTTCATGTTTTCATTTAAAAAGCCCCCTTCTGTAGAATGGCTGAAGCCCTGGTGGTGCAGTGTTTAAGAGCTCTGGCTACTAATGAAAAGGTCAGCAATTGGAATCCACCAGCCACTCCTTGTAAACCCTATGGGACAGTTCTACTCTGTCCTAGAGGATTGCTGTGAGTCAGGATCAACTCAACAGCAGTAGGTTTATAGGATCTAAAGAAGAAAGATTTTTTTTTTTTTTTTTTTTTGCTGATTTTCCACATTAAATTGTTATAGAATAGATATCCAATTGATTAAGGAGTATGGATTGCCCCAAAGACAATTGCTGGGCATCTGTAATGAATATTATACTAAGCAAAGTGAGAATTAAAAACCCTACCACAGAGAAAAATCCGAGAAACAAAACTGATTTTGAACACAAATGAGAATAATACATAGAAAAAGATGCTAACCTTTATAAGGAAAGCACTGGAAAAAAGGCTACGGGAGTGAGAGGAGCTAGAGTTTTCTGAGGAGGCTTTAAATCAGGGGGTGTGGATGTTGGTACTTAGGGAGCATTAAGAAGAAATATTAGCTTTAATAGGTGCTCTTGAGTAGAGGCGGGGAATGAAATGTGCAGAAAGGAAAATGGAATGTATTTAGGAACCTGAAAAGGCTCAGGATATCATGAGAAATGGCAAGTCTCCTAGAGAGTATAGGGTGCATAGGGTGAGGGCTCAGGGATCATGGGGAAATTTAAGTTTGGAGAAACTAAAGCCATATGTACCAGGCTGAAGAATGCTGAGTTAACCAGTAAGCAATTTGAATTCATATATTTTTTAGAAGTGTTATGTGACCAAAATCAAACTTTAAAAAAAAAAATACTGATAGAGCAAGAACCATTAAAAAGTTATTCAAATAATTCAGACACGAGAAAATGAGGGATGAAAATGAGGTAGTGGCAATGGGAACAAAAAAAGTACAGATGTCAATGTGTCTTAGCAGGCAAAATTGTAAGGACTTAGGATTCAGGAGTTGGAGTCCCTGGGTGGTACAAATGGTTTACACTCTGCCGCTAACTGAAGGGCTGGTGGCTCAAGTTCACTCAGAGGGACCTCAGGAGTATTCAAAAAATCAGCTGTTGAAAACCCTGTGGAACACAGTCCTACTGACACACATGTGGTCACCATGACTCAGAATAGACGCAATGGCAACTGATTTTATGATTCAGAAAACGAAAAGCAAAATGCCCTATATATGAATTATTATTTTTTGTGATAGAATTATTGTTGTTTGCAGAAGCAAAGGACGGGGGGAACAAAAGATGACTCGGATTATATGAGTTTATACAAAAAATAAGAACGTTCGATTTGCAGATATGTAGCTGACCAGGTCTAGAGAAAAAAGAAATTTCTAGAAGAATATTAGAAGTTTTTACAGGTTAGTTAAAAAAAAAGAAAAAAGAAATCAGATATAAAGAACTATGATTTTATAATACAAGTGGATCAGGTTTGTAGGGCCTGAAACTTAAGAACTTTTAGGAGGCTGGCTCTCTTTAAAAATATATATAATTAAAATAAATACTGCCAAATAGTTTTGAAAGTTATTAGAATGAAAAACAAATTTTATGAAAACAAACTAAATTTGGGGGTGAATAATACCACAAATATCGCGATGCAGAATAAAAAACACTTCTTTAATACTGTTCCTTAAATTTGGGGGGGATTTTTTTAATCAACTTTTCATATAACAATTTCATAATATCATTTTCTATAGAAAACAGATCACTCATTCTTTTCTCTTTACTAAACAAAATTTATTATAAGTCATAACGTAGCTTAGTTCTTTTTTTTTTGAATGTTATAACTTACTGACTTTGCCATATAAATTTTCAGTATTGCTGTCAAAAAAATATCTATCAAAATCTTTCCATACATGATTTTTAAGATCTGGAAAATTTTTTCACAGCCTAGCTCCTAGCTCTGTAAATTTTAAAACTTTTCTCTTCCATTATTCACATATTTCTGTTTCGGCACCCTTCCCCTCCCCCCCCCAAAAAAACCTTGTTTCTGTGAATAGATTCTGACTCAGTGGCCCTATAGGACAGAGTAAAACTGCCACAAACGTTTTCCAAGGCTGTCATCTATTCGGGAGCAGACTTGCACATCTTTCTCGTGCAGAGTGGCTGGTCAGTTTGAACATACACGGCATATTTAAATGACTGAGCCCTGCACTTTTGAGTCAGCACTGTGGGTAGAAGGAGTATTCTGGGAGATATTCTAAGACTGTGGTGGATCACAATAATTTTGTCTCTACGTGGAAATGGGAGTCCTTGGATGGTACAAAAGGTTAATTCACTCAGCTGCTAAATGAAAGGTTGGAGGTTCAAGTCCAGTCAAAGACACCTTGGAAAAAAGGCCTGGTGATCTAATTCCAAAAAATCAGCCATTGAAAATCCTATGGAGCACTGCTCTACTCTGACACATACGAGATCTCCATAAGTCAGAATCAAGTCGAAGGGAACTGGTATATACTATATACCCCACCAGACAAGCTCTATACAACCAGAATGTTCCTTGGAAGTGAGGATAGTAAGATTCAGCTTACTTATTTTGGACCTGTAATCAGGAAAGACCAATCACTAGAAGAGGACATTATGGTTGGTAAAGTAGAGGGTCAACAAAAATGAGGGAAACACTCAATAGGATGGATTGACACGATAGCCTCAACAATGAATTCAAACGTACCAACGATCCTGGAGACGACTCAGGACCTTATAGGTAAGGTTGCCATGAGTCAGAGCTGACCGCACAGCAACTGAAAATAAGAGCAACATACACAAACTACACCTATCCCCAGCACTACCTTAGCCAGGTCCTAAAACTGCCCTCGGCAAGTCCAACACCGCCTGCCAAGAGAGGAAGTATGACAGAGAGAAACTGGAAGTGGAGAGAGAAAGCATCTCTCAGGGGTTGTAGTTAAACTATAGTATTTTTGTCAATTAAAAAAAAAAAATAGCCATATGGACCCCAGGACTTTGAAAGGGACCTGTGAAAATGAGGGGACTAGACGCTTACACTCATCAACTTCATGGTAACGTTGTCTCTGAAAATATAACAACATCACGTTTTGTGAATTTTTTCTATGAAGCAGGAGTTCTCCTTAGATTGGTTGAGGATGAGAGGACAGCAGCACATCTAGGGAGAAATATTCAGTGCATGATAATTGTAAACTGGAGGTGTTAGAGAGGAAATAGACAGCGGGGTAATCATCCTTGGAAAGGTAGTCACTGGGGGTTACTAAATAATTGGCTATTAAGATAACACACCACACAATCTCTTTAAGGAAGACAGATTCGAAGGAAAGGCACACTAATGAACTGTGTCCAAAAGTATACAAACAGCAATGAAAATGTGACATGGGGCTAATTTCCTCTCCACTGTGACCATATGCTTGCTGAAGGAATTAATGGCGCTAATTGCTTGGGGAAGACTCTGCGAAGTGCATTCTATCTGCTTTGCTGAGAAACATCACAGAAAACATAAAATCTCAAAATTGTTGTTTGCAGTCCCTTCACAAATCAGCCAGAATTTGTCTGAGTGAAATTTGCTATTAATATAAAAGCCTAATGTTCCATCTGCATGGATCAAATAAATTTCCACTCAACCCAGGAGCAAAGGTTCTCCAAATTAACTCTTCATGGATGGGTTGCTTGATGCCATATCTGAGTCAACACAGATGGGAGCACATGCTGTAGCTCTGTTTCTGAGTACGATACTCTGATTACTCCAAAATAGCCAACGATGGAGATGACAGGTGGAAAATGAAAGACTTCAGATACCCAGGAAGTCCCTGAATAAAAGTCAAGCAGAGTTATTTCATTTCTAAGTAATTGGCTATTTAAAAACTCAGTTTAGCACAACCAGATTATCCAACTAAACTAGAAATTGTGTTTACCCACAAAACACATGTAATATCATGGTAATTAGGCATGGCCTAGAGAGCTGACAGCTAAGCAGAGACCAAATGTGACTGAAATAGCAAAGAAAATAAATAGTTGATGAGAAAGCCCCCACCCAACCCTAGTCGTCAGAATTGGCTGTCACCATTGCAAAACGCCTGTGGAGAGGAGGGAAGCCAATTGCAAGATTACAAAGAAGATGTAAAGGCAAGAGAAGAGAAACTGAGGGTTTTTTGTTTTGTTTTTCCTTTATTTCACTGCCAACAGACTCTCTGTATTCCTCAGCACACAGGATAGGCAACTGTGGCCGTTCTACAGACTACAGAATTTGGATCATTTTATGACTTTCTGTTTTGGCTGGAGTGATAAAAGGAGCACATTCTAGAGACTGAGTGGGCAAAACCAAAAGCTTCTCCACGCCATCAACCACTTTGATCAAGATAGAGGGCTTTACCATTTTTATAGCAAGTAAAATAAATGACTTTTTAATGATATGTATCAATAAAACTCTTGGCCAAAAGAATTTGTAGGATGCTGTCCTTGGGGAAATAAAAACACTACTTGGTATGTTAGATATTTCGGCCATATGTTATCTACCAAACAAAGTTAGATATGGTTACTGAGGAGTCATTGTCTGAAACTTCCGTCATTGTGGTGGTCACAGAAGGTTCATATGTTTAATGTTTTGGGCAAAAATTGGTGGTAAATTCACATGACCATAAACAACTGAGAGCACACGGAGACCTCATAGTTTTAATGAAGATGTCCCCTAGGGCAACCATGCATGGATGTTCAGACAGTACCCTGCCTAAAGGTGCCCAAACACAGGGGGCTGAGTGGGGATGGAATCTTGCTTGGCTTGAGTGCCCAGCTGGGTCAGTCCAGAAAGGGGCCGTTTTGCTAATCTGCTCAAAGATGCTGCATATTGCAGATGTCATAATCTAAAGGCCATATATGAGCAAGTCTTTTCCTCCTAACCACTCAGAACAGTGACTCTTCGTGATGAGATAGGCCCAAAAGGAGACTGTGACATCTTGAAACTTTCCTTCTGCATGCAGCCTGCCTCTTCTGAGGTACTTATGACCCCTATGACAGGGGGAAAGAGCACAGGCATTTAAAAAAGATAAGAAGACCTAGATCAAATCACAGCTCTGCCACTCAGGAGATGGGTGATCTGAGACAAAGAATTTAACCTCTTTCAGCCCCAAATTTTCTCCTTGCTCAGCTAGTCTTTTGTATCTGGGTACCTCATGGACAGCCACCACTCATCTGTCATTGGAGACGTGCCTGTTGCTATGATGCCAAACAGGTTTCATTAGAGCTTCGAGAATAAGATGGACTAGGAGCAAAGTCCTGGTGAGTCACAGCTGACTCCATGATAGCTAACAATAATAAGTATGATTTAGAATTGAACATCCCTCCTCTTTCATATACTTTACTCAAAATTTTCTGTGTGTAACTTCAGCCTTCTAGACCTATTGGAAAAACCTGGCAATATCCCTTCCCCTAGCTAAGTGAACAGCTAAGGAGACAGGCATTTCCACAAGTTGGCAGCTTCTCAAGAGAAAAGCAAAGAACTTACGAAATCACGGATAACACCTCCCTTTTTTAAATTCAGGATTTGTTGTCCGAACATGTTCAAAACCCATATGTGCTTCCAAATGCATATTTCTCTGCTGGAAACTTCTCCTACGTGAAACAAAAATGATCCTTCCTCTCAAGAGGCTTTCACTCCAGTGGGAGAGAAATCCATATAACCAAGAGACTGTGAAACAAGTCATTCATTTATTGATGGACTGATTCACGCATTTATTCAACAACTATCTAGTGAGCATTTGACGTGCCGTAGAAGCTATAGCAGATGCCAGTAACAGTGAAACGCAGTAGCCTAATGGGAAGAGGCACGATTATATCAATTGTTATACTGCTGTGTGATAAATGTTACGTTTTGTCAAGATTTGTGGAATAAACCTAAGTCCTTTATGTGTAACTAGGTTTCCACTAAGACTTTAATGGAAATCACTTTTGAATCTTTTCCTAATATTAATAATTTTCATACCTCCTGTTTCTCCTGTTTCATCTCGCTGGAAATTCCAGTTCTTTCTACTCAGCAAAGCTTCACTCATCTTCAGGGCCTGCTTCTGTCACTACGTCTGCCATGAAGCCTTCCCTTAACCTTTCAGGCAGAACTTCTTGCTCTACCTACCATAGTTCCACGTGCAGTTACAAAGACAGCACTTAGTTGGCTTGATTACAGTTTTAATGAAGCCTTATTTATTTAACTTACTATTTCCTGCATTACTCTGGGCCCTCTCAAATGCTGATTCCGCCTCCCTTCTGGAGACTACAAATGTCTAGTAAGGTACCCAATGCATAGTAAGCCTCAGAGAAAGCCTACACCATAAATAATGGAATGCATGAGCTGTACCGAAACTTTTGTGGATAGATGGGGAAGCTGGGCATAAAATTTCCTCTTAAGCACTTTGAAATATATTTCATTTGTTCATATTTATGTATTAATTATTGGAAATAATTAGTTACGCTACTTTCTTTACCAAATGTAAATACAGTTTTAACAGAGTTAGCTTGGAGGGAAGAGCATGGGCTTTTGGGGGACCCAAACAGAAATCGAATCTCAGCTTTACATTTATCATTCTTGTGATTTTGTCCAAAACATCTTAACCATTCTGAGACTTATCTGCTTTATAATGTTTTTTGATGATTAAATATTAAACCTCTTCTTTATCCAAATGGAAGGATTTGCCATGCGGAGGGGTGTAGATTTGGGGATGTTTATAAACTCAGTGAATTATTTTAATACTCTAATAGTCTATCTGGGATTGTCCATAGCCTGGCATCCAGTAAAACTTGTATATTTTTGAGGCATGTGCATTTCTTAAGAAATGATATTCAGACCCACAGATAAGCTAAGGCTCTACATGTTGGCAGCGTTACAGGATATGTCACCTTGATAGCAGGGTGACCAGGGAGGTAATAGCATGATGGAACCCATTACCAAGAGGCCTAGGCAAAATGATTATTTCTCAATTTTCTTCCAGCATTTTAAATCTGCATTAATGAAATGTGATTTTGCAGAACGACTGTGGCTGGTATCAAATGGAATATTCAGTTAACAGCATCCTAGAGCCCAGGGTAAGCTGGCAGGGCAGTGACCTGACAGGTGTAAGGGAGTCTGCAGAGACCCTTTCATACCTGGATTCCTCTATTATACAAAGAATGTATTATTCAGTATTGATTTTCTTCCCCTAGGAACTCTCATTCCATGTCAGTTACTTATACCCAGCATAATACCTTAACTCTCTACTGCATGTAGTCAGGCCCCACGATTTCCCATCTTTGTCAGGGATGTGCTTTTATCCTACAAGACTTATGCTTCAACTCCTCCTGGAATCCTCCTAGTCCTCCAGCCTGAGCAACTCCTCTGAATGTCTCTTTCATCACACTTAGACCACATTTTATTTGTTGAAATACAGGTCTGCATTTTCTTCATTAAGGGTAGTAGCTTTGCTTCACTCATCTCTGAATTGTCTGAATCTAGAAAAGTGGCTGGCATATAAGAGGTGCTTGTTAATGTTAATATCTTATCTAACAGCCCATGAAGGAAGGAATGAGATCGTGACTGAGCAGGCTTTGGTGAATTTTTGTCTCTGCATCCACATGCTAGCTTACTCATCATCACCCAGATTGGCATTTCCCTTTTCGTTACATTTTACAGTCCAGAAAATGGTTTGAATTTCTCATTACTATTATTCTTTCTGAAGGTAATAATATGAAAAGAAAATCTAAAACTATTCTTCTGCAGTGCTGGAACAGATTCTGTTTTGGGTCTCTGGTTCCTTATGCGATCATGCTGAGAGACCTTGCTTAAATGTGTCGGTGTAATTAGCTAAATTAGACAGACTAAGGGTTTTTTGTTTTGTTTCGTTCATTTGTTTAGTTTTCCCCTCCAGAGCCAGTTTTTACATTTTCAATAGAACTAATTCAATTCACAAAGCCTTTATTGGACACATAATATATACTAAGCAAAGCAGGAACACAAACGCCAGCAAGTCTCTGCACTCAAAGGGGAGGAGAAATCAGTGAACACATTTGTGGCTGATTATGTGCCACACTGGCATCTGGTGTGAATACACGTGGTGGTGTGTTTCCACACATTGTTTTTCTAGTTATTTACGCATTTTCTTGTGTAAATCTCACAATCAAGCTGTGATGCAGGCATTGTTTTCCCCCTTTTTGCGGATGTTGAAACTAAGTCTTAGAGAAATAAAACAGCTTTTTTTGAGTAGCTATTTCACAAGCGGTAGAGTCAAAATCTTAATGTTCAGGACTCTCTGACAGACTCTGGATAATATCTTCTTTCCACCACCTACTTCTGCCTCCCCTGAAGTTGCCTGTATTCTAGTTAAGGAAGTAGAGAAGGAAATAAGTATTCATTCAGCACACTTCCGTAGAGTGCTGACCTCAGGTCATCTACAGAGTATAAGAAAATGAAGAAAGCACAGTCTGAGCACTATAGTTGCTTAGAAACTATACAGGCACACATTGGTTGCTGTTATAAGTACAGTATGAATATATAATTTTGGAAGCATTGAAGGAAAAAAGGAATTCTGACATGAGCTAAAGGGAGTATTGGTGATCTTCTAGAAGGCTTAGTTAAAGAGATGGCATTCTGAGGTATCAGAGAAAATGGATATGTGAGTGGTCTGCCCAAGTGGAACATCTTATCCTCTCACTGATTTTGTGGCAGTGTTTAGGTAATGCAGATAGCTGGGTTTGTGTCCCTTTCCAGCCTCACACAGCCCTCCAAGGAGTCGAGAACCTACTGGAAGAGGATACCATGGGTGGGGGGCGGGGGTTGGACACTAGGCAGATCACCTTAAAGGATGAGTACTCCCTTGCCTGTGATTTTCCAATGTACTCAGGAGAATAAGAAAGGTTTGTTTTGAAACACAGTACAGAAATTTGTACACCAATGTTAATTACAGCACTTTTCACAAGAGTCAAAAAATGGAAATAACCTAAATGTCCACCAAGAAAAGAATGGATAAACAAAACATAGTGTATATATGTCTTAGTTATCTAGTGCTGCTATAACAGAAATACCGTAAGTGGATCGCTTTAACAAAGAGAAATCTATTCTCTTATAATCCAGAAGACTAGAAGTCCAAATTCAGGGTCCCAGCTACAGGGGAAGGCTCTCTCTCTCTCTGGTGGCTCTGGAGAAATGTTCTCATCATCAGCTTCTCAGCACAAGGACCCCTAGTCCAAAGGATACACTATTCTCCTGGCTCTTATTTCTGGGTGGTATGAAGTCCTCATGACTCTTTACTAGCTTCTCTCTTTTATATCTCAAAAGAGACTGATTTAAGACACAATCTAATCTTCTAGATTGAGTTCTGTCTCATTAACATAACTGCTGCTAATCCCACCTCATTAACATCATAGAGTTAGGATTTACAACATACAGGAAAATCACGTCAGTTGACAAAATGGTGGATGATCACAAAATACTGGAAACCATGGACTAACTAAGTTGACACACATTTTTTGGAAGGACACAATTCAATCCATAACAACACACAATGAAATATTACTCAGACATAAAGGGAAATGAAGTCCCAATACATGCTACAACATGGATGAATCTTGAAAACAGCATGCTGAGTGAAATAAGTTAGTCACAAAAGGACAAATATTGTATGATCCCACTTACATGAAATATGCAAATGTGTACAGACCAAAGTTTATTAGTTACTAGAAGTAGGAGGGAGGGGCAATGCGGAAGTCTTTGCTTGGGGGCACTGAGTTTCTGTTAACGGTGGTGGAATAATTTTTAAATGGATAGTGGTGATAGTTGTACTACATGATGAACGTAATCAATGTCACTGACTTGTATACATGTAAAAAATATTGAATTGGCAAATATTTTTATTATATATGTTTTTCTCACAATAAAACAATTCAAAAATGCAATGGGCAGGCTTTTTGTTTTTTAGGAAGAATGTTTTGTGTTGTGTGTGTGTTATTTTAGATAAAAGTCTTGATGCTGTAAAGAGAGGAAAAACTAACAAACTACTGATGAGATTAGGCAGTAATTGAGAACACAAAGTCATTTCACAACCCTAGGGTGGACAGAAGGAGCCCTGGTGGCACATTGGTTAAGTGGTCAGATGCAAACCGAAAGATTCGTGGTTCAAACATAGTAGCCGTTCTGTGGGAGAAAGATATTGCAGTCTGCTCCCATCAAGGCTACAGCCAAGAAAACCCTATGGGGCAGTTCTACTCTGTCCTATTGGGTCACTATGAGTTGGAATCGACCCAATGGCACACAACAGGGTGGACAGAGGCACATAGCCTCTCAGAATCAATAATCAAAACAAATTCTACTCCAGCAGGACATATGGTGTCTGCCCAGTTAATAAAAGCTTGAGCTCCTATTTTTAGATTTATTCTCACACTGGGGAGACAGCAGTGACATAAAGAAGATTTTTTACAAAACCTGCTGGCCCTTTCAGAGGCTAGTTTTCCTTTAAATAGGTTTCTTTCCTTTCTCTCCTGTTCTAATTAAAGCAGGTTTTAGGGAAGAGCTCACATTTTCAAAGCCAAATTTTCTGGTATCGGAGTTGGCTTTGAGCTTTCCTATTTTTTTGTCTGTTCCCTCCTCTCCCCCAAAAACGTCAGGGAACAAGGGGATTTAGAATCAGCCCCTATGGATTCCTTTCCAAATCCCTAAAATTCCTAGTGTTGTTTGAGAGAAAATGTATGGTGTCTGAATTGAAAATTTCTTGGGCTTCTGGAGTTTGGGTAAAATAACTAATTTACAGGTAATTGAGATAAGCGATGGTAGAGGATTAAAAGTCTATGCAATTGGGTAAGAAAATGAGACTAGGCCGGGGTGAAGCAGCACAGAAAAAACTGCATTTCCAAACTGAACTCTGCTGGGGTACCCAGGACTTCTGGGCCTTTCTAGAAACCTGGGAAGCCCTCTCTTAAGCTCATGACTAAGGTCCCATTGTGGAACATAAAAAATAAAAACGAAAATGCTCAAGAAAATCAGTGCTTTTGAAGATGGGAGAGATCACAAAACTGAACAGAATCTAGGAAAAGCAACTTCCTATTTTCAGAACTAAGCCTAGAATGGAATCAGAGAAGAAAGAGTGTTTTGTCACCGGACAGAATGAACTTAAGTCTTCATCCCTGCTACTCCCCAGGCTACAGAGGGAAAATTCATTTCTTTGAGCCTTGGTTTGTTTATCTTTAAAGTAGTGAATATTTTTTATTCCTTCTGCTTTTCATATGCCAGGATTTGTACTAAGAACTTGACTTATATTACCTCATTTGATCCTCAAAACAACTGTAAGAAGTACATATATTTTTTAACTGTGGTAAAATATTTGCAAATTCAAAAATTCCTACATGTACAATTTAGTGAGGTAGATATTATTATTATATCTAGTTTTCAAATAAGGACACTGGAGCTTAGAGATATCAAGCAACTAACATGCAAAGCAGGAATATCTTGCAAGGCAATTGCTAAAATATTAAAAAATAAAATGGTAAAGAACACCTGTGTGCAGTAGGCATAGCCACGCTGGTAGTGCTGTCGGCAGTGATGGTAGTTGGATGGAATTAGGAGCTGAGGGCTGATGAGAGCACGGGCTAAGGTATGAAGAACCTGGAGGTGGGAAACTGAAGCCCCTTCAGACTTGAATTAGTGCCTGGCATAGCGATGCCGTGCAACAGATCTGCACTGACTGACACTGCCAGGATAACCTGGGGGCCATGTGGACTGTGGAGGCCAGGCACAGGCATTTTTATGGAGTGCGTGCCTTGGTGCTGGGTTATTGATTCTACACCCTATCACAGAAGATGAGCACAAGGCTTGGATAAAGAGAAGCATGTGAAAAGGAGTTATGGAACTCCAGGGCGGATTCTGTGTGGGTAGCATGCTAATACTATTTGAAAAAGAGTTCTACGTTTTTTAAAAAACTTGCCTTAAGCATCTGGGCTGTTCCAAACTCAGGTTTCAATAAAACCCAAACCATCTGGAGCTTTTCAAACTCAGGTTTCAATATTGCTCAAGCCACCCATAAAAAATGAAAGTACAGTATTAATAATACTCTTTTTTTTTATATACATGTAAGGACTAAATGACTTTAATATAAGCACTTGGCAAATACACTTACACAGAATACAAGTTGATTTAATTAAAAAAAAAAAAGATCCATAAATGGCATTAATGGTAAAAGTGAAATTGCATGTGTTTTAAAATTCAAGTTCCTTCAGGAAAAGAATTTAAGGTAGTGTTTGATATTGGGATTAGATAGCTGGGGAAAAGGAAACAGTGACAATCACAGATCCTCTATCAATGATAATAATAAAAGGTGATTTATTAAATACCTTTTATGGCCTGTATTAATGCCATTTAATTTAACCTGACAAAAACTCTGCAAGGCAGGTACTACAGCCTCCATTTCAAGATGGTGAATTTGGAGAACAGGGTGATGAAGCCATTGAGACGGCCAATGGAAGGACTGGGATGAGAATTCACAAATCCCGTGTACACTGACTGCAAAGCCCATGTCCTCATTTATAGGAAACAAACCACAACAATATAACTTCTAGCTCTAGATACGTGGTACAGTGCAATTGCCTTATTTTTTAATTTCACCTATAGCTATTTCTAGGCAAACTGTCTCCCCAAACGAAATATTTCCTAGCCTGGGTGCCTTTAGGAGAGGAGCCTAGCTCTTGCCACACATCTGGTGTAGCATATAGACCAAGCTGATACACCTCTCAAGCCTGTATTTGTAGCTGCTGTTTCTATAAAAGAAAATGTCAGTGAGAGCGATCTTTCTCTAACTTGAGGACTCTCAGAAGGACCATTTACTGGGGAAGGGGAATGAAACCTGATCTCTCCCTTAAAGGCATTTGAGATCTACTGAAAGAAACAGACAACAAGGAGGTCATTATTAAACAATGCAGGAAGCAAACACAGGAAGAAAGAGAAGAGATACCCAATCCAATATAGGGATAGATGGGGGTGGTTCTTGGAGAAGAGGTGTCTAAAGTGGGTTTTGAGAGTGATTGGGGGGTAAACAGCAAAAATATTAAGTCACAGGCTTCGGGGCAATGTGGTAGACAGAGTACACAATGAGCAATCACTAAGGAGGCAAAAAACAGGCAAACTTGAATTGTTTCTATATTGTTGTAGACAAGAAGCGCAATGCCGGCAGTAACGGGCATAAGTCTGAAGAGGTAACACACACACTGGTCATGAGGGCCCTGCATGTCATGTTGAGGAGCTTGGACTTTGACCGCTGAGAGACAGGAAGCTACTGAGAGGTCCAAGCAGGAAAACTGCTTCTCAGATCTGCATTTGAGATGAAAATAATGCTAATAACAAGAAATAATAATAAAAACTGATTTGTCTCCAGGACTGTGATCCTTTCTAGATTTGATCCCTAGCTGTACTTCCTTGCTCACGTTTGTCTGACTGGTTCACCCTCATGGACACAGACCCTGGACATTCAAGGTATCCCTATTAAGCCTTTAACCCTTTTCTTATTTAGCTAGGACCTCACTGTACTTATCAGCCTCTTCTAGGCTAACTCACATCCAAATATGCCATGCTTCCTGGGTCTAAATTACAATGAACTCCTCTGAATGTACATCACTGCAATCTCTAAAAGTCCTGCTTTCACTTAAATATGAGGGTTATGGAGGAGAGAGCATAGTCATCCAAGTTCAGGTTCATGGATTATCTCACTAAAATGTACAAAACAATGAAGTAGGTATTATTATTATTATTAACCACATTTTACAGGAAGGAAGTACAGAGACTATCTGTGGCAGAGCTGGGACTTAAACCCTGAGCTGTCTGTCTCTAAAACCTGAGCTCCCACACACTGTGTACTAGCTTCACAATCTTCAGTTAAGCTTTAACAGTAATACTGGGACTGTCAGAACCAAGATCTCAGATTTATCTGCCAATTCTATGAGCATTCAATTCTATTATTTTTTTATTAGTAACACTTTAATTGTTGTCTTACATTACAGTTTTCAACCACGTGAAGACTGCCAGAGTCTAAGGGTGACCAAGTGCTCTATAACGCCTGAAGAGAAAATTCAACCCTAAAAAAGATTGGTTGCTTTAGTTCGTTGGTTATCAAATTGAGTGACAGCAGTCACCAAGAAATCACATGCAATGCCTAGAACACAGAAATGATCTTAAGAGAATGTTTTCACGCCTTTTTCAAATTGTTCTCCTTATAGCTGAGACAATAAGGTAAACATACAGTTCCTTTCTGAAGCCAATTAACTAACTGGATAGAGAATCTTAGCACAAGGAGAATGGCTTTGTGCTGCCTCAAAGTCAAGGTTTACAAGATTGAAAACCACCTTCTAAAATCGCTATCATGTAAGGGTCCTTTCTGAAGCAGTGCAGTAAATTGTGAGAAGACTAGAGGGTTTGGTTACTCTGAATTTTATGATTCATTAAGATGGACCCGGTGGCAGTGGAAATGCTATTCTCTGTTCTCCAACTGCAGGTAAAGAGGCTACTGTGAAAAAGCACAAACTCTATCTTCATATCTAGTCCCTCGTCTAATCCCGGGGGGGAAAAACAATAGCTCATAGAAAATATAGACATATATTTACATGAAGAAATACCAAATTTAGTATTCTGGTGGGGGAGAGTGGAAGGAAAAACAAACAAAATAAGATTAAAAGCAAAAACAAAACCACTTCTGACTGAATCTACTTAATTGCCATCAGAGTTACCAGGCTTGTTTGAACAACTTAGCCTACGGGACTTCTCAATAACACTGGAATGGTTTCCTTTGACTTTTGTTTTAATCTTACTTCCGTTTTTAATTACTCTAAATTACTTTAGCTTTAGAACAAGAAATTAGTATGAGTTGGGTGGAATCATTTCTAGTTGGAATCGATTCTAACTCTGCTTCATAAAAGCTAAGTGGCTTTGGGGAATTTGCTCAACCTTTATAACCTTCCTTTCTCTTATCTGTAGAGTGAGGACCATATCGTTCTTCTAATTCATGGGAATATTGTGACCTTTTGATGAGATAGGAAGCCACACAATTTATTGCCAGACATACAGGTTACATTTAATATATTATAGATTTTATTATAATTATTTTCCCAGTCCAATGAATGTGAAGAGTTCCTAGTACTTCTCAAGCATTTCTCCCTCAAGAGTCCTTTCCATTCTATAAATTATTGAGGATCCCAAAGAGCTTTCATTTGTATAGGTAGTAACTATTAATATTTGCCACATTAGAAACTAAAACTGAAAACTAAAAAAATAACTTTCTTCATTTTAAAATTACAATAGCATACCAATTACATATTAACATAAATGCTACATTTAATGAAAAATAACCATATTTTTAAAACAAAAAAATGATTAATTGAGGAGTGGAATTGGCGTACTATTTTAAAAATCTCTTTAATGTCTGATTAATTGGAGACAACTATATTTTCCATCTGCTTTTGCATCTAATTGGTCATGATGTGTTGTTTTGGTTGATTGGTATATATGAAGAAATCTGACTTTACACAGATACACAGAAAAATGTAGGACCTCACAGGCTCTTTGAAAGGTTCTGAAGGACCTCTCAAGATTGTCCTTTGAAACCTCAGCTCTACTCAAAGAAGAAATTTCCAATACTCCCCTTCCCTGACCTATCTTTTTGATAGTTCCTAAAGGACAGACTCTCATTCTGAAGAGTCAAGGACCAGCTTACTGACTGGACCTCCACTGTGGGTTAAAGGATCCGATACCTAGGTGTTTCTCTCTTTCCCACGAACGTAATAGAGGTGGTGAGCTGTCTCTTGGAAGCATCTAGGTTATCACTCTACATATGGTATGCCAGAGCTAATTGGGCTACGTCCTCTAATTTACACTTTGAGCCTTTAAGAAGACTGTGTACATCTTATTTTCAGCTTTGGAATAGAGGGAGGAATCATATACAATCAAGATATAGTTTTGGAGAACTTGGAAAAAGACTGTTATCTCAAGAGAATTGTCATGTAGGGAATAGATTAGATTCTACAAAACCAGTAATATATTTGAATATCATGTTTTTAGTTTTTTTCTTAAAGAATCAATCATGTTAATTGTTGGAGGTAGGAGGAAGAAGACAGTTGAAAACTAACATTTTGGGGGTGTACCACAGTGTCTCAAGAGAAAAATAATTTCAGTACCAACTTATTTATTATAATTATCTTGATAGAAAACTTAATAAATGTACATGCAATATTTTTTAAATGTCATAGCTTTGATTTTTAGTTTCATAATAGAGTTGGAAAACAAGAGATTCATCAATAAAACAAAAAGATTGAAGAAAATCTAAATTTTAGAAAGAAAATAAGGTCAAATTTATGTTAAAAACAGAGCAGAGGAAAACACAACCCAGAATTCAGAGGCAAAGCTATCCTTCACAAAAGAACCTCAGAGAAACTCCAAACTCAGGGTCATCAAGATTATTATCTAAATAACTACAATTGCAACTTCTGAGGTAGTTAGATCCTGCCTTGTTCTATCTGATGTCCAAAAGAATTTTATGTGCACAAGGAATGTTCTATAATCTGGACACCCCAACACAACCTCAAATTGCTAGTGGGGTACTCAAAATGTGGCTAGTGAAATTGATAAACTGCTTTTTTAAATTTAATTTAAATTAATAGTTCTTTGAAACCAAGACATTTTAGTAGACAAAAAAGTAAAAAAATGAAGGAAAAGTTAGTCATAGTTGTGTCATCTACAGATAACTTTTAAGAGTTTAACATATTCTATTCATTTAACAACAACAACAAAAGATGATGGATTTTTTTTAAGTTATGTATAAAAATTAAAAGCTTTACAATATGGACCGAAATTAATTTAGTCAATCTTGTGATGAGTAGTACTTTTTACTCTTGTTTTAGTAGGAAAAACAAATTACAAAAGAACAATTCAGTATATTTGAAACAAGAATTTTATACATTATGTTACAAGTAAAATCAAATTAAATAAACTCAGTAAAAATATTTGCCAGAAAAAAGACAAATAAGACACTATGGTGGTAGGTAAGGATAATGCATGCCTCATTCATCATTGTATCCCCGGATAACTAAAGTATGCCCAGCTCAAAGCTGGCCCTGTACATAAATATGTATAACATAACAAAGAAAACAAATATTGGAAAAGAACATGAATGAAGATGGATGAATGTAAAAGGAAATGAAAGTGGCTATTGTTGTTAGGTGCCATAAAGTAGGCTCTGATTCATGGTGACCCTACAAGCAACAGAACAAAACACTGCCCAGTCCTGCCCCATCCTCACAATCATTGCTATGTTTGAGCCCATTCCTGCAGCCACTGTGTCAATCCATCTTGCCGAGGGTCTGTCTTTTTCACTGAACCTCTACCTTACCAAGCATGATGTCCTTCTCCAGGTACTGGCCCCTCCTGACAACGTGTCCAAAGTACTTAAGATGAAGTCTCACCATCTTCACTTCCAAGGAGCACTCTGTCTGTACTTGTTTCAAGACAGACTTGTTTGCTCTTCTGGCATTCCATGGTATATTGAATATTTTTCACTAACACCATAATACAAAGGCATCAATTCATCTTCAGTCTTCCTTATTCAATGTCCAGCTTTCACATGCATACAAGGTAACTGAAAATATCATGGGTGAGGTCAGGAGTGCCTTAGTCCTCAAAGTGACACTTTTGCTTTCAAACACTTTACATTTTTTAATTGTGCTTCAGATGAAGGTTTACAGAGCAAATGAGTTTCTCATCAAAAAATTAATACACATATTATTTTGTGACATTGAATGCTAACACCATGATGTGTCAACACTCTCTCCTTCTAGACCTTGGGTTCCCCACTTCCTTTCACCCAGCTTTCCTGTCCCCTCTTGCCTTCTCGTCCTTGCCCCTGGGCTGGTGTGCCCATTTAGTCTCATAAACATGGTTGAACTACGTGTATTATTGTTTTTTTTATGGGTCTGTCTAATTTTCAGCTGAAGAGTGAGCCTCAGGAGTGACTTTAGTATTGAGTGAAAAGAGTGTCCATGTACCATACTCTCAGGATTTCTGCAGTCCCTGTCAGACAAGTAAGTCTGGTCTATATTTGTGAGTTTGAATTTTGTTCTAAATTTTTCTCCAGCTCTGGCTGAGGCCCTCTACTGTGATCTCTATCAGAGCAGTCCATGGTGGTAGTCAGGCACCATTTAGTTGTGCTGGACTCAGTCTGGTGGAGAATGTAGTAGTTGTGTTCCATTAGTCCTTTAGACTAATCTTTTCCTTGTGTCTTTGGTTTTCTTCATTCTCCCTTGCTCCAGACAGGGTGGAACTAGTGAAGTATTTTAGATGGCTTCTCACAAGCTTTTAAGACCCCAGACACCACTCACCGCAGTCAGATGTAGAACATTTTCTTTATAAACTATGTTGTATCAATTGAGCTAGATGTCCCCTGAGACCATGGTCCCAGCCCTTAACCCAGTAATTTGGTCCCTCAGGGAGTTTGGATATGTCTGTGAAGCGTCTATCACTTTGCCTTGGTCAAGTTGTAACGACTTCCCCATACTGTGTACTGCCTGTCACCAAAGTTAGCAATTATCTATTGGCTAGTTAGGGCTTTTCAACACTTTAAAGAGGTCTTTTGCAGCAGATCTGCCCAGTGCAATACGTCTTTTGATTTCTTAACTGTTGCTTCCATTAGTATTGATTATGGCTCTAAGTAAAATGAAATCCTTGATAACTTTAATATTTTCCCCATGAATAATGGTGTTGTTTATTGGTCCAGTTGTGAGGACCTTTTTTTTCTTTATGTTAAAGTATAATGCATACTAATTATACTTTGAGCAAGCAAGGTTGTGTCATCTGCATAATGCAGGCTGTAAATGAGTTTTCCACCAATTCTGATGCCACGTTCTTCTTCATATAGTCCAGCTTCTTGGATTATTTGTTCAGCATACAGACTGAATAAGTAATGTGAAATGATACAACCCTGACATATACTGTCATGGATTGAATTGTGTCCCCAAAAAATATGTGCATCAATTTGGCTGGGCCATGATTCCCAGTATTGTGTGACCGTCCACCATTTTGTCATCTGATGTGATTTTCCTGTGTTGTAAATCCTAACACTATGACGTTAACAAGAAAGATTAGCTGCAGTTACGTTGATGAAATCTACAAGGTCATATAGTGCCTTAAGCCAATCCCTTTTGAGATATAAAAGAAAGACGTGAGCAGAGATAAATGGGGCCTCATAATACAAAAGAAGCAGCAACAGGAGAATAGCATGTCCTTTGGACCTGAGGTCCCTGCATTTGAGAAGCATCTTGCCCAAGGGAAGTTTGATGATAAGGTCCTGCCTCCAGAGCCAACAGACAGAGAAAGCCTTCCACTGGAGCTGATGCCCTAAATTCGGACTTCTAACCTCCTAGACTGTGAGAGAATAAACTTCTATTTGTTGAAGCTATCCACTTGTGGTATTTCTGTTGTAGCAGCACTATATGACTAAGACAGAATTTGGTACTGACAATGGGGTGCTGCTCTAACAAATACCTAAAATGTGGAAGTGGTTTTGAAACTGTGAATGGATAGAAGACTCAGAAGGAAATGAGGAGAACTGTTAACACCAAAGACAGTGCAGATGGTGAGAAGCAGCAGCAGAGAACCAGCAGCAACAGAGAACCAGCAGAAGCAGAGAATTAGCAGCAGCAGAGGACCCACAGCAGCAGAGGGCTGGCAGGAACAGAGAACCAGCAGCAGCAGCACAATGAGACCAGTGCGAGATGATGCTAGAGATAGAGAACTGAGTGCCTGTGTGCAGGAGATTCCCTGGCAGAGTGGAGTGCCTCCAGGCACTTATTGGTGGAGATAGGTTTGCCGGCCCATGGAGCAAGAGAGCTGAGTGCCTTCCAGCCAAAGTTAACTGGCAGAGTGGGATACCTCCAGGCACTTATCAGTGGAGCTACAGAGCTTTGGAACAATTGCCACAGCAGGGCAGATGCAGGCGTGAGGCCCGAGTGGTTGAGAGGCCAAGGAACCAGGAAGCAGAAGCTGAAAAGACAAGGAATTCAGGAAGCTGAGCTGCCTCAGTCTCAAAAGGCATGGCCTCCACCTCTGGGGCTTCGGAGGGTACAGCCATGGTCTCTGGTGTTTCTAAGGGTAAAGTTGTCGCTCAGATGGACTAAGAGAATGTTGTACCTAAAGCCAAGGGAACGGAGTTGCTGTCCCAGTGGGCCTGGAAGGCAGAGCTGAAGCCCAGGGCCAAGGGCAGAATCCAGAGAGTGTGGTCAATGCCTAGAGTCTGGAGGGCAGGGCCATTGTGTAAATTGTCTCAGAGAACTGAGGATTATTTTCAAGCCCTGAGGGCTAATGTAATGTTTTCTGCTAACTTGCTTGGTGCCTATTAAGCCCTCTTTCCTTACAGTTTCTCCTGTTTGTAATGGAAATATCTACCTTGTGCCCATTCCACCGTTTTACTTAGGAAGCAGATAACTTGTATTCTAGATTTCATAGATGAGGAGGAATTTTTTGAATTTTGGAACTGGAGTTGATTTAAGGCTTCTGGTTTGATGTTCCACAGTCAGCTCCTGGCCTTGTTCTGACAGATGATACTGAGCTTTTCCATCATTTCTTTCCACAAATGTAGTCAAATTGATTTCTGTGTATTCCATCTGGTGAGATCCACATGTACAGTAACCATTTACGATGTTGAAAAAAGGTATTTTCAATAAATGTGTCATTGATTTCACAAAAATTCTATCATGTGATTTCTGGCTTTGTGTCTACCTCCAAGGCCATGTTTTCCAACTACCGATTCTTCTTTGTTTCCAATTTTTGCATTCCAATCACCAGCAATTATCAATGCATCTTGATTGTATGTTTGATCAATTTCAGACTGCTGAAGTTGGTAAAAATCTTCAGTTTCCTCATCTTTGGCATTAGTGGTTGGTGGGTAAATTCAAATAATAGTCATATTAACTGGTCTTCCTTGCAGTCACATAGGTATTTTCTTAGTTATCTAGTGCTGCTATAACAGAAATACCACAGTGGATGGCTTTAACAAACAGAAATTTATTTCTCACAGTCTAGGAGGCTTGAACTTCTAATTCAGGGCATCAGCTCCTGGGGAAAGCCTTCTCTCTCTCTGTTGGTTCTTGGGGAAAGTCCGTGTCATCAATCTTCCTCTGGTCTAGAAGCTTCTCAGTGCATAGACCCCAGCTCCAAAGGAAGCTCTCCGCTCTTGGTGCCTCTCTCTTGAAGGTATGAGGCCCCTCTCCTCTCTGTTTGCATCTCTCTTTTATATCTCAAAAGATATTGACGCAAGATACAACCTAAACCTGTAGAGTGAGTCCTGCCTCATTAATATAACTGCTCTAATCCTGCCTCATTAACAACATAGAGGTTAGGATTTACAACACATAGAATAATCACATCAGATCATAAAATGGTGGACGACCACTCAATACTGGGAATCATCGCTCAGCCAAGTTAACACACATTTTTGGGGGACACAAAAAAATTTGTAACTGATGTTATGCCATTACTGACAGCACTGTACTTCAGAATAGACCTTGAAATGTTCTTTTTAACAGTGAATGTGACACCATTCCTCTTCAATTTATCATTCCTGGGATAGTAGACCATAAGGTTGTCTGATCCAAAATGGCCAATACCAGTCCATTTCGACTCACTAATGCCTAGGATATAGACCTTTTGGTGTTCCATTTCATTTTTGACTTCCAAGTTTCCTAAATTCATAATACATTCCATGTTCAGATTATTAGTAGATGTTTGCAGCTGTTTCTTCTCATTTTGAATCATGCTACCTGAGCAAATGAAGGCCCCAAAAGCTTTACTTCATCCACATCATTAAGATCAGGTCTACATTGAGGTGGCAGTTCTCCCCTAGTTGTATTTTGAGTGCCTTCCAGGCTGAGGGACCCATCTTCCAGTACTACTTCAGATGATATTCTGCTGCTATTCACAAGGTTTTCACTGGCCAGTTTTTTCAGAAGTAGACCGCCAAATCCTTCTTCCTACTCCGTCTTAGTCTGGAAGCTCCACTGAAACCTGTCCATTGTGAATAACCCTACTGGCATTTGAAATACCAGCGGCATAGCTTCCAGCATCACAGCAACACGTAAGTCACCACAGTAGGACAAACTGACAGATGCATGGTACAAAAAAAAAACAAAAAAAAAAACCCACTGCTGTCAATTCCGACTCATAGCAACCCTATAGGACAGGCTAGAGCTTCCCCATAGAGTTACCAAGGAGTGCCTGGCAGATTTGAACTTCCAACCTCTTGGTTAGCAGCTGTAGCACTTAACCACTACACCGCCAGGGTTTCCAGATGCATGGTAGAACTGAATAATATAAGTATGAAAAACTTAAACTTCACTAATAATCAAAAAAAATGCAAATGAAAACGGTACTTATATCTAATACTTTTTTTCAGTTCAACAACAGTTCAAATAATGCTGGAGAAAACATTTTGACACATTTTAGAATAGCGTGACATTTATCTTATGTGTTAGTGGTTTTTACAAAACTGGCAAATGCATCTAGAAAGCATTTCAACAAAGTGTCTCATGAAATTTAAAAATAATTTTATGTTTTACCTAGAATACTATTTTCTAGAAAGATATGATAAACATCAAAACACCCTTTACAATAGGAAAATGAGAGAACAAACTAAAAATACAATTATATAGATATGGTTATATATATATTATGGTGATTTTATACAATGGAGTAGTATGCTGGAGCCCTGGTGGCACAGTGGTTAAGAGCTATGGCTGCTAGCCAAAAGGTCAGCAGTTACAATCCAACAGCTGCTTCTTGGAAATCCTATGGGACAATTCTAGTCTGTCCTATAGGGTCACTATGAGTTGGAATCAAATCAATGGCAACGGGGAGTTTTTTTTTTTTTTTTTGGTTTTGGAACAGTATGCAATCATTTTTAAATATTTTAAAGAGTTTTACATGACATAAAAACTTTTGAATAATTTCACTTTATCTATGCCAATCATCCCCCACACGTCTTTCCAGTTTGTCGTACTGTGGGGGTTTGTGTGCTGCTGTCATGCTGGAAGCTATGCCACAGTATTCAAATACCAGAAAGATCCCCCACAGCAGACAGGTTTCAGGTGGGCTTCCAGACAAAGATGGACTAGGAAGAAGGACCCGGCAGTCTACTTCTGAAAAGAATTACCATGTGCAACCTTATGAATAGTAGTAGAACACTGTCTGATATAGTGCCCAAAGACGAGCCCCTCAGGTTGGAAGGTACCCCATATACGACTGAGGAAGAGCTGCCTCCTCAAAGAATAGTCAACCTTAATGATGTGAGTCTGGAATATATGAAGTATGAATCTAGGAAAATTAGAATTCATCAAAAACGACATGGAACACATAAAGATCTATATCCTAGACATTAGTGAGCTGAAAGGGACTGGTACGGGTCATTTTGAATCGGACAATCATATGGTCTACTATGCTGGGAATGACAACTTGAAGAAGAATGGCATTTGCATTCACTGTGCAGAAGAACATTCAAGATCTATCCTGAAGTACTACACTGTCAGTGATAGGATAATATCCAAATGCCTATAAGGAAGACCAGTTAATATGACTATTATTCAAATTCATGCACCAACCATTAAGGCCAAAGATAAAGAAATTGAAGATTTTTACTGGCTTCCGCAGTCTGAAATTGATAGAAAATGCAATTAGTATGCACTGATAATTACTGGTGATTGGAACGTGAAAGGTGGAAACAAAGAACAATGGGCAGTTGAAAAATATGGTCTTGGTGATAGAAATGATGCTGGTGATCGCATGATTGAATTTTGCAAGACCAAAGACTTCTTCATTGCAAATACCTTTTTTTTTGCCAAGATACATGGAGACTATAAACATGGACATCACCAGACGGAATACACAGGAATCAAACCGACTACATCTGTGGAAAAAGACAATGGAAAAGCTCAATATCCTCAGTCAGAACACGGCCAGGGGCCACCTGAGGATCAGATCATCAAGTATTCATATGCGAGTTCAAGTTGAAACTGGAGAAAGTTAGAACAAGTCCATGAGAGCCAAAGGACAAACTTGAGAATATCCCATCTAAATTTAGCGACCATCTCAAGAACAGATTTCACAAGTTGAACACTAATGTCCAAAGACCAGAGGAGCTGTGGAATGATGTCAAGGACATCATACATTAAGAAAGCAAGAGGTTATTTAATAGACAGGAGAGAAAGAAAAGACCTAAATGGATGTCAGAAGAGATTCTGTAACCTGCTCTTGAATGTCCAGTAGCTAAAGAAAAAGAAAGAGATGATGAAGTAAAAGGGCTGAACAGAAGATTTCATAGGGTGGCTGCAGAAGTAAAGTATTATGATGACATGTGCAAAGACCTGGCGTTAGAAAACCAAGAGGAAAGAACACGCTCAGAGCATTTCTCAAGCTGAAAGAACTGAAGAAAAAATTCAAGCCTCAAGTTGCAATAATGAAGGATTCTATAGTAAAAATAATAAACAGCCAGGAAGCATCAAAAGTAGATGGAAGGAATACACAGAGTCACTATACCAAAAAAAAACTGGTAAACATTCAACCATTTCAGGAGGTAACATATGATCAGAAACTGATGGTACTGAAGGAAGAAGTCCAAGCTGTACTGAAGGAATATCAACTGAGTTGTTTCAACAAATGGATGTAGTGCTGAAAGTGGTCACTCGTCTATACCAAGAAATTTGGAAGTCACCTGGCCAACCGACTAGAAGAGATCCATATTTACGCCTATTCCCAAGAAAGATGATCCAGTTGAATGCAAAAATTACCAAACAATATCATTAATATCACACACAAGCAAAATTTTGCTGAAGATCATTCAAAAGAGGCTACAGCAGTGTATCAACAGGGAATTGCCAGAAATTCAGGCCAGATTCAGAAGAGGATGTAGAACCAGGGATATCATTCTTGATGTCAGATGGATCCTGGCTGAAAGCAGACAATACCAGAATGATGTGTTTTATTGAGTATGCAAAGGCATTTGACTGCGTGGATCATAACAAACTGTGGCAACATTGCAGAGAATGGGAATTCCAGAACACTTAATTTTGCTCATGAGCAATCTGTACATGGATCAAGAGGCAGTAGTTCAAACAGAACAAGAGAATACCTCGTGGTTTGATGTCAGGAAAGTTGTGTGTCAGGGTTGTATCTTTTCACCATACCTATTCAATCTGTATGCTAAGCAAATAATTTGAGAAGCCAGACTATAGGAAGAAGAACAAGGTATCAGGATTGGAAGAAGACTCATTAACAACCTTTGTTATGCAGATGACACAATCTCACTTGCTGAAAGTGAAGAGGACTTGAAGCACTTACTGAGGAAGATCAAAGACCACAGCCTTCAGTATGGATTATGCCTCAACATAAAGAAAACACAAATCCTCACAACTGGACCAATAAGCAACTTAATGATAAACAGTGAAAAGATCAAAGTTCTCAAGGATTTCATTTTAGTTGGGTCCACAATTGACACCCATGGACACAGCAGCCAAGAAATTAAAAGATGCAGAGGCGGAACCAAGATGGCAGAATAGACAGACGCTTCCAGTGAGCCCTCTTTACAATAAAGACACACACACACACACACAAAAAAAAAAAAAAGTGAAATGAGTATATTTAGGACAATCTAGGAGCCCTGGTCATCAAAGGCAAGCTTAGAAAATGAACTGAGGGCAGGGGGAGGAAGACACGGTTCAGAAGCAGAGAGGAGTTACCAGACTTGAATCGCGGGTAGCCCTCAGGCACCATTCACAGGAGAGGAGGCAGTGGGCTAGTACTAGCTTTCAGTTGCAGTTTCCTCAGGGAGAAGCAGCCAGCCACACAGCCTACTTATACCCCCAGAACCAAAGAAGAACTTCACTTTAGGCAAAAGCTAAGTATTTGTGTATATTTTACAGTGCCTCCTCACCCCCAAGCCAGCTTCAGCAGCTGAATTCCCTGGGCCTGAGATAGGCCCTGTTGAGCACCTAGACCCATCCTCCCAGCCTTGGAGAAGGAATAAATTAGCATTTGGGGGAAAAGATAATTTGCCAGCTCCATTAACTGGGGGAGCTCAGAACAGAAGCGGCTCCTGTCAGACATAAACAGTCCATGGACTTTGAGTACATTTCCCCTCTGCGAGGGCCTGTGCAGGCCTATTTCAGGAGAATAGCCCTTGTTGGCAGACTCCAACTGTTTCAGCTGTGCAGTGGAAAATGGGTGTTTGATGTTTGACACTACTTTGCCTATTAAACAGTGTCCTCACCTACCCACATCAGGGGCCAAAGGACTGGTAGCTCCACTCAGGTCACCCAGCCACCTGCAACAGGGGTCCAAGGATAACTGGTACCTCCCAGTCCTTATGACCAAAAACATTGGGTGCTCATGGTCCATCTGCAGAACCCACCCACCTATACACTCTAAGGATCAGGGACATGCTTTCCTCAGAGACACATGGGGGATGGTTCTCAGCCCCCTGCCTTGTTCAGAGTGTGAACCCCTGCTGCAACCAGATACCGGTACCTACACCAAGACTGTAAGACAGAACCTGTACCACACACTTGATGATCAGCTACCTGGAAACCTGAGCTGAATTCATACAAGAAAAGTGAATGGACCCCTAGATTGATACACCTGATAACAGCTTTAGCCATCAGGGGACAGAATGTCAGAGCTCCAAAGGTGAAAATAATCAAGATACCTCACTCAAAGAACCCATTTGGGCATATCAAAACAAAACAAAGCAAAAGCTATGACACAGTAAGCAAACATAAAATAAACTAATACAATAACTTATAGATGCCTCGGAGACAACAGTCAATATCAAGGCACATAAAGAAACAGAACATGATTGCCTCAACAAGCTCTCAAAACAAAGAATCAAGGGATCTTCTAGATGAAAGTACATTTCTGGAATTACCAGAGGCAGAATACAAAAGATTAATATACAGAACCCTTCAAGACATCACAAAGGAAATGAGGCAATATGCAGAACAAGCCAAGGAACACACAGATAAAGCAATTGAAGAAATTAAAAAAGATTATTCAGGAACATAATGAAAAATTTAATAAGCTGGAAAAATCCCAGGACAGACAGAATTCAGAAATTCAGAAGATTAACAATAAACTACAGAATTAGACAACTCAATAGAAAGTCAGAGGAGCAGAATTGAGCAAGTGGAAGGCAGAATTTCTGAACTTGAAGATAAATCACGTGGCACTAATATATTTGAAGAAAAATCAGATAAAAGAATTTTAAAAAATGAAGAAACCTTAAGAATCATGTGGGACTCTATCAAGAGAAATAACCTACGAGTAATTGGAGTATCAGAACAGGGAGGGATACAGAAAATACAGAGAAAATTGTTGAAGATTTGTTGGCAGAAAACTTCCCTGATATCGTGAAAGATGAAAAGATATCTACCCAAGACACTCATCGAACGTCACATAAGGTAGATGTTAAAAGAAAGCCAACAAGACATATTATAATCGAACTTGCAAAAACCAAAGATAAAGAGACAATTTTAAGAGCAGCTAGTCACTTACAAAAGAGAGCCAATAAGAATAAGCTCGGATTACTTGGCATAAACCATGCCGGCAAGAAGGCAATGGGATGGCTTACTTAAAAAATTGAAGGAAAAAAATTGCCAGCCAAGAATCATATATCCAGCAGAACTCTCTCTTATATATGAAGGTGAAATTAGGACATTTCAAGATAAAGAGAAGTTTAGGGAATTCGGAAACACCAAACCAAAACTACAAGAAATACTAAAGGGAGTTTTTTGATTAGAAAACCAATAATATTTGGTATCAACCCAAGACTAGAACACTGGGCAGAGCAATCAGAAGTCAACCCAGACAAGTAAATCACAAAAACAAAGCAAGATTAAAAAAGGAAAAAAATAAAGCTCAAAACAGGGTATCAGTGATGTTGTTATGTGAAAGAAGACAACATTAAAAAAATAAAGAGGGACTAAGAAATGTAGTCATAGATATTCCATATGGAGAGGAAGATACGGCGATACAAAGAAATAAAAGTTAAGTTTAAATTTAGAAAGATAGGGATAAATAATAAGGTAGCCACGAAGGAGACAAACTATCCTATACATCAAAATAAAATACAAGAAAAAAATAGAGACTCAGCAGAAACAAAACCAACAACAACAAATATGAGGAAAGGACAATATATAAAGGTAATCTACTCAGCACATAAAATTAAGTGGGAAAAAGAAACTGTCAACAACACACACAAAAAAGACATCAAAATGATAGCACTAAATTCATACCTATCCATAATTACCCTGAATGTAAATGCACTAAATGCACCAATAAAGAGACAGAGAGTGGCAGAATGGATTAAAAAAATCGATCCGTCTATATACTGACTACAAGAGACACCTTAGACTTAGAGAAACAAATTAAAACTCAAAGGATGGAAAAAAATATATCCAGCAAACAACAAACAAAAAAGAGCAGGAGTGGCAATATTAATTTTTGACAAAATAGACTTTAAAGATAAATCCATCATAAAGGATAAGGAAGGACACTATATAATGATTAAAGTGACAATATAGCAAGATATAACAATATCAAATATTTATGCATCCAATGACAGGGCTGCATGATACATAAAGCAAACTCTATCAGCATTGAAAAGTGAGATAGACAGCTCCACATTAATAGTAGGAGATTTCAACACACCACTTTCGGTGAAGGACAGGACATCCAGAAAGAAGCTCAGTAAAGACACAAAAGATCTAAATGCCACAATCAATCAACTTGACCTCGTAGACATATACAGAACACTCCACCCAACAGCAACCAAGTATACTTTCTTTTCTAGTGCACATGGAACATTCTCTAGAATAGACCACATATTAGGTCATAAAGCAAGCCTTAGCAGAATCCAAAACATTGAAATATTACAAAGCATCTTCTCTGACCATAAGGCCACAAAAGTGGAAATCAATAACAGAAAAGCAGGGAAAAGAAATCAAACACTTGGAAACTGAACAATACCCTGGTCAAAAAAGACTGAATTATAGAAGACATTAAGGATGGAATAAAGAAATTCATAGAATCCAATGAGAATGAAAACACTTCCTATCATAACCTTTGAGATACAGCAAAAGCAGTGGTCAGAGGTCAGTTTTTATCAATAAATGCACACATCCAAAAAGAAGAAAGGGCCAAAATCAGAGAATTATCACTACAACTTGAACAAATAGAAAGACAGCAACAAAAGAAACCCTCAGGCACCAGAAGAAAACAAGTAATAAAAATTAGAGCTGAACGAAATGAAATAGAAAACAGAAAAACAATTGAAAGAATTAACAAGACCAAAAGCTGGTTCCTTGAAAAAAATCAAAAAAATGGATAAACCATTGGCCAAACTGACAAAGAAAAACAGGAGAGGAAGCAAATAACCCAAATAAGAACGAGATGGGTGATATTACAACAGACCCAATTGAAATTAAAAGAATCATATCGGATTACTATGAAGAATTGTACTCCAACAAATTTGAAAACCTAGAAGAAATGGATGAATTCCTAGAAACACACTACCTACCTAAACTAACACAAACAGAGGTAGAACAACTAATAGACCCACAACAAAAGAAGAGATTGAAAAGGTAATTAAAAAAACTCCCAACAAAAAAAATGCCCTGGCCTGGATGGCTTCACTGCAGAGTTCCACCAAAGTTTCAGAGAAGAGTTAACATCACTACTACTAACGATATTTCAGAGCATAGGAAAAGATGGAATACTACCAAACTCATTTGATGAAGCCACCATATCCCTAATAAGAAAACTAGGTAAAGACACCACTAAAAAAGAAAATTACAGACCTATATCCCTCATAAACTTAGATGCAAAAATCCTCAACAAAATTCTAGCCAATATAATTCAACAACATATCCAAAAAATAATTCACCAAGACCAAGTGAGAAACATACCAGGTATGCAGGAATGGTTCAACATTAGAAAAACAATTAATGTAATCCATCACATAAATAAAAGACAAGAATCACATGATTTTATCACATGATGCAGAAAAGGCATTTGACAAAGTTCAACACCGATTCATGATAAAAACTCTCAGCAAAATAGGAACAGAAGGAAAATTCCTCAACATAATAAAGGGCATTTGTACATAGCCAATAGGCAACATAGTCCTAAATGAAGGAGCCTGAAAGCATTCCCCTTGAGATCGGGAAGCAGACAAGGATGCCCTTTATCTCCGCTCTTATTCTACATTGTGCTAGAGGTCCTAGTCAGAGCAATTAGGCTAGATAAAGAAATAAAGAGCACACAGATTGTCAAGGAAGAAATAAAAGTATCTCTATTTGCAGATGATATGATCTTATACACAGAAAAACCTAATGAATTCTCAAGAAAACTACTGAAACTAATAGAAGAGTTCAGCAGAGTATCAGGAAACAAGATAAACATAGAAAAATCAGTTGGATTCCTCTATACCAACAAAAAGAACATCGAAGAGGAAATCACCAAATCAATGCCATTTACAGTAGCCTCCAAGAAGGTAAAATACTTAGGAATAAATCTTACCAGAGATGTAAAAGACTTATACAAAGAAAACTACAGTACACTTCTGCAAGAAACCAAAAGAGACCTACATAAGTGGAAAAACATACCTTGCTCATGGATAGGAAGACTTAACATTATAAAAATGTCTATTCTACCAAATGCGATCTATAGATTTAATGAAATTCCAATCCAAATTCCAATGACATTTTTTAATGAGATGGAGAAACAAATCACCAACTTCATATGGAACAGAAAGAGGCTCCGGATAAGTAAAGCATTACTGAAAAAGAAGAACAAAATGGGAGGCCTTACTCTACCTGATTTTAGAACCTATTATACCACCACAGTAGTTAAAACAGCCTGGTACTGGTACAACAACAGACACATAGGCCAATGGAACAGAATTGAGAATCCAGACATAAATCCGTCCACATATGAGCAGTTGATATTTGACAAAGGCCCCAAAACAGTTAAATGGGGAAAAGACCTTCTTTTTAACAAATGGTGCTGGCATAACTGGATATCCATCTACAAAAGAATGAAACAAGACTCATACCTCACACCATGCACAAAAACAAGTTCAAATGGATCAAAGACCTAAATATAAAATCTAAAACGATAAATATCATGGAAGAAAAAAATAGGAACAACATTAGGAGACCTAATACATGGCATAAGCAGTATATAAAACATTACTAACATGCAGAAGAAAAACTAGGTAACTGGGAGCTCTTAAAAATCAAACACCTATGCTCATCCAAAGACTTCTCCAAAAGAGTAAAAAGATTACCTACAGACTGGGAAAAAGACTTTAGCTATGACATTTCCAATCAGCTCCTGATCTCTAAAATCTACATGATACTGTAAAAACTTAACTGCAAAAAAACAAATAACCCAATTAAAAAATGGGCAAAAGATATGAACAGACACTTCACTAAAGAAGACATTCAGGTAGTTAACAGATATATGAGGAAATCCTCAAGATCATTAGCCATTAGAGAAACACAAATCAAAACTACAATGAGATTTCATCTCACTCTAACGAGGCTGGCATTAATCCAAAAAACTCAAAACCATAAATGTTGGAGAGGCTGTGGAGAGATTGGAACATTTATACACTGCTGGTGGGAAGGTAAAATCGTACAACCACTTTGGAAATCGATTTGGCACTTCCTTAAAAAGCTAGAAATAGAAATACCATGCGATCCAGCTATCCCACTCTTTGGAGTATATCCTAGAGAGATAAGAGCCTTTACACGGACAGATGTATGCACACCCATGTTTATTGGAGCACAGTTTACAACAGCAAAAAGATGGAATCAGCCAAGGTGCCCATCAATGGATGAACAGATAAATAAATTATGGTATATTCACACAATGGAATACTATGCATGGATAAAGAACAGTGATGAGTCTTGGAAACATTTTATAACATGGAGGAATCTGGAAGGCATTATGCTGAATGAAACTAGTCAGTTGCAAAAGGACACATATTGTATAAGACCACTATTATAAGAACTTGAGAAACAGTTTAAACAGAGAAGAAAACATTCTTTGATGGTTTCAAGAGGGGGGAGGTAGGGAGGGTGGGAGACGGGTATTCACTAATTAGACAATGGATAAGAACTACTTTAGGTGACGGGGAAGACAACACACAATACAGGTGAAGTCAGCACAGCTGGACTAAACCAAAAGCAATGAAGTTTCCTGAATAAACTGAACGCTTCGAAGGTCAGCAAAGCAGGGGCGAGGGTTTGGAGACCATTGTTTTTGGGGACATCTAAGTCAATTGGCATAATAAATTCTATTAAGAAAACATTCTGCATCCCACTTTGGAGAATGGTTTCTGGGGTCTTGAACACTAGCAAGCAGCCATCTAATATGCATCAATGAGTTTCAACCCACTTGGATCAAAGGACAATGAAGAACACAAAAGACACAAGGTAATTATGAGCCCAAGAGGCAGAAAGGGCCACATAAACCAGAGACTACATCAGCCTGAGACCAGAAGAGCTAAATGGTGCCTGGCTACAACAGATGACTGCCCTGACAGGGAACATAACAGAGAACCCCTGAGGAAGCAGGAGAGCAGTGGGATGCAGACCCCAAATTCCTGTAAAAAGACCAGACTTAATGTTCTGACTGAGACTAGAAGGACCCCAGTGGTCGTGGCCCCAAGACCCTCTGTTGGACCGGGACAGGAACCATTCCCAAAGCCAACTCTTCAGACAGGGATTGGACTGGACAATGGGTTGGAGAGGGATGCTGGTGAGGAGTGAGACTATGTTGACATCTCCTCCCTGGAGGGGAGATGACAGGGTAGAGGGGGTTAGAAGCTGGCAAAATGGACACAAAAAGAGAGAGTGGAGGGAGGGAGCAGGCCGTCTCATTAGGGGGAAAGCAATGGGGAGTATGTAGCAAGGTGTATATAAGTTTTTGTGTGAGAGACTGACTTGATTTGTAAACTTTCACTTAAAGCACAATAAAAATTAAAAAAAAATTAAAAGATGCATTGCATTGGGTAAATTGGCTGCAAAGGCCTTTTTAACGTGTTGAAAAGCGAAGTGGTCACCTTGAGAACTAAGATGCGCCTGACCAAAGCCATGGTGTTTTCAATAGCTGCATATGCATGCAAAAGCTGCACAATAAATAAGGAAGACTGAAGAAGAATTGATGCCTTTGAATTGTGGTGTTGGCGAAGAAGGAACAAATATGACTTGCAAGAAGTACAACCAGAATGCTCCTTAGAAGCAAAGATGATGAGGCTATGTGTCACATACTTTGGACATGTTATCTGGTGGGACCAGTCCCTGGAAAAAGACATCATTCTTAGTAAAGGGGCAGTGAAAAAGATGGATTGATACAGTGGCTGCAACAATGGGCTCAAGCGCAGCAGGAATTGTGAGGATGGCACAGGACCAGGAAGCGTTTCGTTCTGCTGTGCATAGGGTCGCTATGAGTTGGAGCCAACTTGACAGCACGTAACAACAACAACATGCCAATGATTTTTGACTTAGAACAGATCATTTTCCACTGAAAATTCGAATAGATACATAGTATATAGTATAAAAGTGGTACATATTTAATAAATTCCTATTTATCAAGAGACGCTGGTGGCAAAGTGATTAAACGCTCGGCTCCTAATCGAAAGGTCGGCAGTTCGAACCCACCAGGCGCTCTTTGGGAGATAGATGTGGCAATCTGCTTCTGTAAAGATTTACAGCCTTGGAAACCATATGGGGCAGTTCTACTCTGTCCTATAGGGTCTCTATGAGCCTGAATTAACTCAACAGCAACTTTTTTTTTATTCCTGTTATTACTATTATTGCAAAGCCACACAATGATATCAACGAGACTTTTTGACGAACTCAGGAGTACTAAATGGCATTTTAGCCATATGTAATCTTCCACACCAAAATCATTTCTGGATTTTATTTTGCTTATATTGTATCAGAAAATTTGTATTTACCCAGAATTTTTAACAGTAATTTTTTAATAACAACTCACGAACTCCACATAAAGTTGAATTAAACTTATTCAAAACCTTGAATGAAGAAAACTAGAATACTTGGCTCATATAGCTTATCAGGAGCCCTGGCTGCACGGTGGTTAAGAGACTGGCTGATAACCGCAAGGTCGGCAGATCAAATCCAGCAGCCACTCTTTGGAAACCCTGTGAGGCAGTTCTACTCTCTCATACAGGGTAGCTAAGACTCACCTGTAATGGGCTTTATAGCTTATCATAAATATTAAAGTCAAAAAAGGAATAACCAAAATTTACAGTTCTGGAGCTCTCTAAAATATGTCATTATCATATCAGATATTACACATTTCTCATTGCACAACTTACTATTATGCCCTGAAGAGAGCACAGTCTTTGTTTGACCTGAGAAATGGGAGCAACGTACAAGTGCTGTAATAATGACCTCATCTTTAAACTCCACGTAGGTGGTCACATGAACTTCTCATTTCTTCAAAAGATCTGTGCCAATCTTCAAACTTTCCAATTACTTACATTTTAAAGGAAACCCTGGTGGCATAGTGGTTAAGAGCTATGGCTGCTAACCGAAAGGTTGGCAGTTAGAATCCACCATGTGCTCCTTGGAAACTCTGTGGGACAGTTCCACTCTGTCCTATACAGTTGATAGTATCTGGTATACATTGAGAGTATCTGGTATACATTGTTTGCCAATAAAAGCATCTGACACATATGAATGTGGCTGTGTTTTTATAATAGTTTTAAAAACAGATAAAATGTATTTTAAAATAAATTTTTAATTAACTACCCTCAAGATACTCCACAGAACACTGATATAAAAAAAGAAATAATAATTCTTCAGAATAGATATTCTATATAACTATATAGGACTATATGGGACTATCCCACCACTATATAGGACTATATATTACTATAACCAGGTTATGACAGTCAGTATGGAAACTGCCTCTACTTTTCGTTTTCTAAGTTATCTGAGTATTTTTTTATCATTAAACTCAATATGATAATTTAAAAGATATTCTTCTCAAACTGGTTTTCTTCTAACCTTGCAATTTTAAAGGAAAAATTATGAGTAGTTTTAATAGATATTACTTAGGTAGAAGATCTTTTTCAATTAACATCAATCTTGGAGCCTACCTTATTATTAATGCATGTTTTTTATTTATTCATTAATTTACTCAATAAAAATCTTTTGAAAATCCACTGTTTGCCAGGCACTGAGGTAGCACTGCGTAAATCCTTTTATCCAAATCCCACAGCTGTCAAATTTTTGCAGCACATTAATTATGCGACTTGTTTTCTATACTATTGTAGCCCAGAGGTGCTTAAAAACTTGTGGCAGAGAAACCTATACACTGAACCACCCATCCCCTCCCTACAAAAAAAAAAAAAATATATATATATACATACATATATTATAAGATATATATGTGTATGAGTAATGCAAATTATCTTCACTAAAAGTCTTCTATTTACATAGTAAAGGTTTTGGGCAAATATTTTAAATGCTAGATTACTTTCAAAGTTGTACCACCTGTCAGTTTGTCATGCTGTGGTGGCTTATGTGATACTATGATGCAGGAAGCTATGGCACCAGTATTTCAAGTGCCAGCAGGGTCACCCATGGTGGACAGCCTTCAGCAGAGCTTCCAGGCTAAAAAAGACTAGAGTGAAACACTTGGAGATCTATTTCTAAAAGTTAACCAGTGAAAACCCTCTGAATCACAACAGAACTTTGCAGATACAGTGCTGGAAGACGGGCCCCCTAAGTCGGAAGGCACTAAAAATGCAGAGCAGCCACAACAATGAATTCAAGCATACCAAAAATAGTGAAGATGGCACAGGACTGGGAAACCTTTCATTCTATTGTATGTGAGTTTGCCATGAGTTGGAGCCTACCAGACAGCTAGTGCTAATAATAAACAATAAAGTTTCATAGTTACTAACTGATTTATTCTTATCGTTCCTATTGTTTTAATGCACTAGGTGCTGCAATGTTTATGGTTGTGTGTCAGTTTGGCTGGGTCGTGATTCTTGGTGGTTTGACAGCTATGATGTAGTTTGGTAGTTACGTAATGATGTAATCAGCTCCATGATGAGATCTGCTATGAGCAGCCAACATTTGAAAGGGAGTTTCCTTGGGGGTGTGGCCTACATCCAATATATATGGGCTTTCTGGCAAACCTCACTAGCTTTTGCTCTCCTCTGGGTCCTGCATTTGACTCATCACCACCTGACCTCTGGTTTTTGGGACTTGAGCCAGCAGCTTACCCTCTGACCTGTTGATCTCAGTTTCATCATCCCTTGCAGCTGCATGAGTCAGAAGAAGCCTCCAACCTGACACCTGACCCACGGACTTGGGACTTTCCAGCCTTTACAGCTGCATGAGCCATTTCCTTTATATAAATCTCTCTCTCTCTCTCTGGCTTTGCTTCTTTAGAGAGCCCAGTCTAAGACAGATGCCAAAGATTACTGAGCACATTGAACCAATAGATATTTTTTAGCAAGCTAGTAGAATTGGTTTATCTTATATAAGAAAACTATAATGTTCTATTTCTCTATGGATAAAACTGATTTTTTTTTTCCAAAATGCAAAGATCAATTAAGTGAACTCAGCATTAGAAGCCATACATAAACACTCACTCTCTGCAACGGTCAAGATGTGCTTGAATACAAAAATACAATTTGTAAAATGCTAACTCATAATGAAGGGGAATTTGAGGTTTAACAGAAACTGTCTCCCGAACACCTTTGCTTGAGATCATGAGGCAATTCACAGGAATATCTATGGATCAAACCATGAAATACTTTGCAACTATCTATTTCTGAGTCCTTCAGAAGCTTTCCAAGTTAGAAGCATGGTCTGTAGCTATTCATTACAACAGCAGATTTTAATAAGTCTCTAGATGCATTATCACAGCTGAACATAAGAATGAGTCCAAGAACTCATTTTGGGAAAGGTATGCCAGAAGCTATTAGTGAACTGAATCTATGGCATAATTTGTCATCCACTGAAGCTCTAAGGCATCGTTTTGTCCCCAAGAGCCTAGTGAATGTATTCTTCCTTTTCTCTATATGTGTTAATTCCACCTTTGGGCCTTACTAGGATATCATCAAATCTGGTTTATATTTCAATAGATTCATGTACAATATGTATATATACATATATACTACTTTTTGAAAAAAAATCACTTGCACATATTTTTTCAGCAGATACCAAATCATCAACTGACAAATACCTTTTGCTGCTAACGATATAGCTTCTTCATAATAAGGTAATAATAATATAACATTGAATCCATTGACCTCATTAGATGGTATTTGATAGATAGCTGCCATCAAGTCAACTCTGCCTCATGGAAAACCCATATACAACAGAACGAAATACTGCCCCCATCCTGGGTCATCATCCTCATGACTGATGGCATGCTTGAGTCCATCATTATGGCTATTGTGCTGGGGTTACTCTCACAGATTTTACATTTGTTGAAGAAGTACTAAATATGTATGCAAAAATGCAGAATTAACATTGTCTGATATGAAAAGAACCTTTTAGTAAAGCATTCATAGGAAAAAATAATTGGATTGTATTTTGTTTGCCCTATTATCCAATTATAGGAGCACTGGTGTTGCAGTGATTAAGCACTCAACTGCTAACCAAAAGCTCAGCAGTTCTAACCATCAGCTGTTCCATGGGAGAAAGATGTAAAAGTCTGCTTCCATGAAGATTTACAGCCTTGGTGACCACATAGGGCAGTTCTACTCTATCCTATAGGGTCACTATTGTTACCAGGTAGAAACCGCAGGGTCTTGCTCGCATGACTGAGGTCGGAGAGCAGGAAAGGCACCTTTATTTCATTGTGCAAGGAAAAGGAGTCAGTAGGAGTTGCTGCCACCAAGATTGCTCCCTGAGGGTGAGGATAAAAGTTACTTTTAAGGAGTTTACAAGTAGGGAGTTCTTACAAGTTAAGTCAGCAACATTCTTAATCACACTATGCAGGCACAATGGGGTTTACATACAACTTTCAAGCAAAAGCAAGATTTTAACTTAAAGCCGGGGGGGAGGAAACCTAGCAAAGGAAACAGGATTTTTAATGCAAAACTGTTTGAGGTTCTGTCTTATTGTGAGTTGGAATCAACTCTAGAGCAAAGGATTTATCACCAAAAGGTTGGTGGTTCAAACACACCCAGCTCCTCCTCAGAAGAAAAGGCCTGAAATCTACACCCATAAAGATTACAGCCTAGGAAACCCTATGGGACAGTACTACTCATACAGGGTCACTGTGAGCTGGCATCCACTCAATGGCACCCAACAACAACATCTAATTGCCCGTTGTCAGATGGATAGCTTCCATGTAAAGAAATTTCAGAGAAGCCTGCAGATGTGTGTTAGCTGCATGTTTTTTTTATAATAAGTAGTATTCTTGATGTTAAATGTGATTATTATTAGTAGTAATGTCATGGTTCTCTAATAGCATGCCTTGATTTTTTGTTATTGTTGCTTGTTTGTTGGTTTAAACATATGAACAGGTTGTTGGTCTTTTTGGAAACAGTTTAAAAGAAGTTCTCTATTTTTCTTTAAATAAATGTCTAGATGCTAAACTAAAATGTAATGGAGAAGAAAATACAATTAAAGACAGAATTGAAACTTGTAACATGATTTTTTCAAGACCTTATCAGAGATATTAGGCAAAGTGTTCAGGTAGTCAGAAAATACTTCTTCTCATTCCCAATTAAAATGCAAATGACTTGGGAACTAGATAAAAATTCCACTACAGGGTAGGGAAATCTACAGGATTTAGAGCCAGAACTTGTGAGTTCAAGTCATTCAAGTTGTGTGATTTTGGAAGTGTTACTTTGCCTATTTATGCCCTATTTTTTTCACATTAAAATTTGATAAAGTGATGGGGAAAAAAAAGTTTTATTGAAAAGATAATACTGTGAAAGCAAATGGACATGGTTCCTGCGAGAATTAAGTAAAATGGTATGTAAATATGTTCTATACACTGCAAACTCTATGCAATTCTAAGTGGTATTGATGTTGTGATGCTTCTTAAAACAAAACCCTTATATTCTGAAAGGAAGGCCTCCTGGAAAGCTCTGGACAGGAATGTTACAGGGATGGAACTTGGAAGGAACTTAGCTTGGCACCATGTATGGCATATTATTGGCTCTGAATGTTATTTATCAAAGGAAGGGAAGTTAGGGTTAGATAAGCCCCACATTCTCTTACAAACCTAAGAGAACAAAAGAGAAGAACGTACACCCACATTTGTTGAATATATAGGCTTCAGCTAGATCTGAAAATAAACAATTGAGATAATTTCTAGAAAATATGTTCATTTTTCCAATGAAAAAATGAGTTCTGACGCATCAACTCTAATATGAACTTTATAAAGCTATTTTCTTAAATAATTTTAAAATATAGACTTTGTTTAAAGGTAAGGGCTTCCATGTTTTGAATAGTTCTGCAGAATAGAATTTTTAAAATGTTTTAAACATATTTTTTTGCCATTCTAATGGGTTTCTTGACAGTCCTATTGTACTTTTGTCTATAGAAAAATACCCTGAGTCATATTATCAACACCTCTTAGCGAGATTTGGATCATTTAGTATTCACTAAGGAAAAGCTGAAAGCTTTAATAATTTAAAGTAATTAATTTACCATGAAGTTATTATTCTCCCTTGGAAATTGCAGTAAATGAGAAAATTTGCTCTTGAAGAAATTAGTGAATTGTCATCCCAAAGTGTAAGCAGCTCCATGGAGATTTCATTTTTGCCATGATAAAGGAACAAAAAGAAAAATAAAACAACACCAAGAAACCACTTACTGCTCCTATTTTTGTTTAACGAAAAGAGATTAACCATACTTATAATAAAAATAATACCCTGAAGTTGTGGAAAGGAAAGAGAGGAAACTATCAGGTTTAATACCCTCATGTAAAAGAGTTTGAGAGCTATCCTGCTAAACTATCCCAAGTTTCAAATCAGACCTTGGGTTATCTTTTCAAATACCTGGACTCAAAAGTGGGCATTTCCCTGAGAATGTGATCAAGAAAATTCTGTTATATATTCCATTGTAAAATGTTGACTCTAATTTGGATTACCTTCCTGGTCCCTGGGCAGATATCTCTTGCACCAGTTTTTTACAATACAGATATTTAGACTGAAAAATGTGATTAAGTAAATTGGATTTTATGAGGACACCAAGTCAACACCTGGGACATGTGAAGAATATCATCTGATTTTCCTTAATACAAGTCAAGACCTTAACTTTTACAAAAGCCTGCAATCTCTGCAGCTCACTGACCCTTTAAAGTCACTGTACCAAATAGAAAACGAAGACTTCACTTGATGAAACGGATGTTTTTTCTTGCTATATTTTTAGTTTTTAGAACAATATGCTGAGCCTAGGACCCTGTGTCTCTACCTCCTCTGGGGTTCATCGGTGATGATTTCTCCTTTGTGGTTTTAGCACTAATATAAGAAATTACACTATGTGCCCATGTCACAATCCAGACTAAATCAGAGAGCCCCTCAATCACCGGCTGGTGGGATATAAAACTAGTTCTGCTTCCATCAACATAATATTCATGATAAAAGCTGGATTTTTATACTAGACACCCCTACAACCCAACCCGTGTGTTTTCATACTTTGTAAAATCACAACAGTAAAAAATAACTACAACAAATACTACTTTTTTCTCTCAGTCCTGGAATGTCTACAATTAGCTTGCAAACACTCATTAAATTTGGGATGAAATAAATCTTCTATGACAGATTATAGAGTTGGAATTGCCCTTGACTCTTTAATGCATGTTTAGAATATTGCCTTATACTTTGTCCAATAAGCAACTGTATCTGTATAACTTAGAATTATACTCATATTCTATTTGAAAATTATTAAGATGTATTCTACATCAACCACTTTTCTTCTTTCTCACCCTACTGCAGGAAAATACCTATGACATCTCTGACAACTAGTTATTGCACTTTCAAAAATATTCATTGATGCAAAGTTGACTCTTATGTATCTACCGTCCCGTGTTCTAATATTCTTGATTTTAGAAAGTTCTATTTATTGAACTGATATCTGACTTTAAAGCACTCCCACATTTACACACTTCTAATAAAAAAACTTGGAAAGGTTATTTAATATCTCAGAATCACTCAGAATGTTATAGTAAATCAGAGAAAGGATATCTAGTCAACTGTGGAAGGTGATTTGTGATTCTAAATTCCTTAGTACAAAGACAACAGTTTTTTTAGCTCCACGTGCAGCTAAAATTTCAAATACAATACACACACACTCAGAGCAAAAAACATATCACTAAATGTTGTACGTATCTGCCATAAAAAATATCACCCTTAATTCCCTATCTTTTATCCTCTTAATTTAAAATGAAATCCACTGCCAACGAGTTGATTCAGACTTACAGTGATCCCATAAGACAGAATACAACTGCTCCACAGGGTTTCCAAGGCTGTAAATCTTTACGGAAGCTGACTGACATATCTTTCTCCTGCAGAGCAGCTGATGGGTTCGAACCGCTGACTTCTTGGTTAGTAGCCAAGCACTTAACCACTGCAACACTACGGCTCCTTCCTCTTAATTGAGTTCATGTGAACTCTCTAAAAATGATTACGTAAAAACAGTTTCTATGTACATACGCATTTATAAATATGGATCTACGCTAAAACAATCTCATTACCCCTAATTATATGCATTTAAAGATCTGTGTACCATATTTCCTGTTTATAGTTAGTTTACATGAAAACAACAGCTGCCCTAGAAAAATAATTGCTGGGAAAGAACCAGGGTATAACTAAGCAACTCTGGGCATTTCCTGGTGAAATGAATATATTTGACTGAAAACTCTGCATGCTGAAATGGGAATTGAAAAAACATCTATGAGCACGTTGCCCCTCTTTCAACAGTAACAGAATTTCAGAATTAATTAGATAACTGTATTCTCCACCTGTATTTTTATTAATTGAAAGCCACAGGCTTCCATGATTCTCACAGTGCACATAGAGAGAACGTATATGTTAATCTTGGGCAAAAAATAGAAAGACAAATTGACTCTAAAATGTATACATCCTAGCTTGATAAATCACCGAGAGCTTTAAAAAAATATTTACTGACTTTAACTTCATTAAACCCCAAATTTGCTTTTAATGTTTTGCTAATTTTAAATCTGTATTGGTAAGCTTGTTGTTTGAAATCTAGTGGACTATAAACAGATATGTCCTGTTAATTTTTAAAATGAGATTCTGCCTAATCCTGGGACTGTCAAATAAAATTAACAATTTTAAAGTGTCATTTAGTATATTCACAATGTTATACAACCACTACCTCTATCTAGTTCAAAATACATCCATCACTCCAAAGTTAAACCCCTTACCCATTTCAGCAGTTTCTCGCCATTCCCCTTACCCCCATCCCCACCCCCGGCTAACAAATCATTGATTTACTTTATATCTCTATGGATTTATCTGTTCTAGACATTTCATATAAATGGAATCACACAGTGTTTTGACAATGTTGGTTTTGAGAGTTCCTACTTATTTTTTGAGGTTTCTTTGGAAGGATAGGAGCTTGGAGCTGCCTACTTCACCATTTTGCTGACATCATTCCTTATTCTGAATATTTTTTAAACTATGTTTGTAAATTATCTTTCCAAATGCACATGATAAAAATAAACAAATTTCCAAGGATACGTAATGAGAAGTCAGCCTCCCCTCCACCTTGGATCCTCTGCCTCAACTCTCCATTCCGAAATTTATCATCCTTCAAAGTGTTTTCTCCTTCTGTCCTTTCTTCTCTGTAGCACATAGTAGATGATATCAGAATATATATACAAATATATATGTATATATATAGGTGTATGCATGCATATATATTATAAAATTAGTAGATAGTACATATTCTGCTCTAGGCGTTATTTTTGTTTTGTAGTTATGTGTATCTGTATATATTCATTATATCTGAGAGATTCTTCCAATACATACACATAGATCCAATTTTATTGTATAAAAACTTCCAAGTGTTCCATAATTATGAAATTATTTAATCAGGGCTAACTTTTGGGCATTTAGACAGCTTCTTATGCTTATTATTACAAATGATACTGTAGTAAGCATCTTTCATATGCATTTTTGGGCATAATTATGTACATATTCATAGAGTAAAATCTGAAAAAGTAAATTTCTGGGTTAAAGGATCGGAGCATTTTAATTTTTCTGATAGAAACTAATAACCTGCCCTTCAAACCAGTGACTATTTCAAAACATGGCTAGATGGTGCCAGGTAAGTTATACTGTTCCAAAATCTCCATCAACCCTCCTAACTCCCCAAATTACTCTAAATAAACATAGAAGGTCAGTTTATAAAAAATAAGTCTGCTATTCAAACAGCCACGAGACAAGCTGTTTATCTCCAGTGTCCTGCACCTCCTCAAATAAACATATAATCCAGTAAAAATATGTCAGGCAACCATGGCTTCAACATAGAAACCCTAGGCACCCTTCCAATCAGACTATCACACCCTTCTCCTATTTAGAATTCTGAAGTCTCTGCTCCAAAAGTGTTGAACCAAGTGATAATCCTGCCAGCAATGTATGTGAGTTTTTATTTACCCACAACCTTGTCATCATTACCTTTTTTCCCAAATGTGTTAATATTTGTCATTGTGTCTAGGAAAGTAAAGGTTTCTCATGATTATTTTACCTGATATTTACTTAATTATAAAAATGGCCAAGTATCCTTTCATTAACACTCTGGGTTACTTTATAAAATTGTCCATCACTCTTCATCAAGAACCATGTTATTTTTCTTATTACTGATCTAGTATTACCATATGGCTTCTAAAGTAAGTATCAAGGCCAACTGATTTTCAGGAAAGTTTTATATTTAAAAGGTTACTGGTAAATTTCTAAGCAGATGATAGAAGTGTCACTATGGATAAATGAAAAAGCAGAGAATTTACTAGAGTAGTAACAGGTTATAATGAAAAGAGCCAAGCTTAGAGAATGTTCATTGAGCATATATATCATGTGTAAGATGTCTTAGTGAACAAGATATGGCCCATGACTTGAAAAAAGAAAAAAATATTTATCAAATTATTGCAGAGAATTAGACACTATGCTAGGTAATTTTCATGCCCAGACATTGTAAGGTTGAAGTTAGTAATGCAGGTTCACAAAGGAGGAATTAGAGACTCAGAACTATTACTCAGTGGTTAAGAGCTCAGCTGCTAACCAAAAAGTTCAGCAGTTCGAATCCACCAGCCATTCCTTGGAAACCGTATGGGGCAGTTCTACTCTGTCCTATTGGGTCACTATCAGTCAGAATCGACTCGATGGCAACAGGTTTTTAGTTAGTGATGGAGAAAAAATTTAAATCCCCCATCTATCTCTTTCCATACTTGAGATTCTTTTCACAGTTACCACACTAATTTTCACCAGATATGCAGATCTGATAAGAATCAGAAAAGTCGATTAGTAGGAACTACAAAGGGGAGAGGGAAGGGGAAAAGAAAAAAGGAGGAAGAGAGGAGGAGTGGAAAAGGAAGAGGAAAAAGGAGAGCGAGGACAATATTTTGCATGTATAAATTTTGAATAGGCTCCTTCTACATGATGAATAAACAAACAAATGAAAAGCAAAAGGATATTAATTTTGCATTGGACCCTCCTTGCCTTCAAGAGTTGTGTTCCCAACTTTGCCTATTTTGCTAGATTTCCAAACATGTATCTTTCATTCATTCACAACGATCTTAATGCATTTGTTCTTGAAGTAAGTTCAAGTCATACAATAGTTCATATTCTTCCTGAATCTGAGTTCATTGTAAGTGTTTTAATGTGACAGGAGATAGAAAATCGTATTGGCAGACTGTTACTAAACTTAATTATTCACCAGATCCAATCCCAATCAATTAATCACAGCATTAGACAACATGACTTCTGGATTCTCCTCCATAAGAAAGGTTGTGCTCCTGTTTCTTTTCAATTAACAACTAAAGCAAGTAACTCTGTGTTAATTTTTAATAATTCTGTCTTATGTTTACATAGCAATTGCCATCCTTCAAAGTACTTCCATATCTACTAACTTAGTTTAGCTCTAACAATTCAATAATTCATTAATCAAAGCAGTTGCCATTTTACCATGTTTCAGGTCAGTGAAATGAGACTTGGAGAGGTCAATGGCTCACCCAATATTGCATGCTTAGGAAATTTCAGAGATCAGACATATTATACAGTCCATGGAGATCAGAAGTTTAGGAATTTTTTTTTCTGAAAACTCCTAAATCTAACACATGAAGAACCCAAAACTTCAAAAGCTTAAGTCATTTGTGTAAAGTTACACACCTAGAAACTGAAAGAACTGGGAACTGATCACAGTCCTTCTGTCTCCTGGCCCAGTGCACTGCCCAGGTAACACCCAAATTCCTAACAATTAGCTACAGTACCAAAGACATATTGGCAATTATTTTAACATTGTCTACCAAGGTCTATCATAACGTTCCCTGTCCCTGTGAGACCTTGAAATATTAGAGTGTGTCTAAAAAATCTCAAGAGTAATGGTAAAATTAAAAATTTTACCTAACCATTTATTTCATCAGCATAAAACAAGATATATTTTTAGTTTGTTTTTCCCTGAACACATGCTTCTTAAATTGACTTCTATTCTCAAACCGCTTCCTTCTTTATTTGAATCTCTACTGCACTGTTAAATTATTCTGACCACTTCCTATACATTGCCTCACTCCCATCTCAACCACCACTAGCAGCCTGCCACCCTTCAATCTTCTGCCTTCTTTGCCTGGTAGCCTTACCTCTTTTCAATCCAACATTATATCCATTTACCCACAACACATATTTTTATTTTTTTTGTTTCTATTAGGTTCTTCATTCAGCATTTGTTCTAATGCTGTGAATTTTTCCTGTCTCTAATTGTCCCACATCTTTCTAACCTTGGAGACCTAACTCATAGCTTACTTATTCCAATATTTCTTCTCAGACTGTCCAGTTCGTTTTGATATTTCCTGTTTCAAAACACTGAAAACATACTCCTGTTGGAGGAAATTAAAGGGGATGTCAAAAAAGAAGAGCATCTACCACACCCCAGGGATCCTTCAGCATCCTGTGTACATGTTACCTGCTTTAATCATCGTAACAGCCTATCGTTTTGGTATGGTCAGAGGAGCTAAGTGAGTTGCTTTGGTTCATTAAGTTGGAAAGTTATAGTGCTAGTGTTAGGAACCAGATTAAAACAATTACATTAATAATAATAGTAATAATAATAAAAATTGAAAAAAATTACCATGAAATTCTTCAAATATGAAAGATAGTACTAAGTGATTTAACATATTATTGAACTTCATGATTACAATAATAGTCATAAAAAATAATGTTAAACCTACTTTATAGATAAGGAAGCCAAGGTACAAAGTACTTAACCATGCTGTCAAAGTTTTATAACTGGTACGTGCTAAAGCTTGGACTTGGACCAAACCAAATGATTATAGCCCTTAATCATGTTGCTGTACTTCAAGGAACATATATGCAACAGTACACCATGATTTATGATCAGATCTATTATCTCCTGTCACATTTCCCTGAAGATGGAATAGTCCTGACCTTTAATTAGACTTAAAATTCATCTTCAAAAGCAGAGTATCCCCAAAATAACAGTAATTTATGAATCACTTATAACTGTCAAGCCTTATACATATTATTTCAAATCTATAACCCTGCGATGCAATTATGAGTACCCAAATTTTACATGTAGAAAAACTGGGGCCTATAATTCTACAACAGTAAGTGGCCGAACCAGAATCCCAACCCAGCTCCATTTCCTGCAAAGTCCCCATTTTCCTCTATTCCTCACTATCGCTCTTGCATTAATGACACAGTTATCTCATAGTAGCCAATTAATGCATATTTCACAGTGAAGCATCTGAAATTGAGGGATTCTTATTGTGTGACTACATTTTCCTAAGCACAAATCCGAGAAGGTTGTGTAAAAAGGCTTTTTTCTCCCTGATTTTTAACTCGTGTTAATGAAAAATCCTACTGTCTATAAAAGGAAAATCACAAAATCATATTTAATTGTATATATTTAAAGATTTATCTATTTTGAAAATACTAAATCAAACAACAGCGAGACTCTTAAATCAATGTGGGGACTCTTAAATCAATGTGGGGACATATGGCCATCATATGTTCAGCAGCCTAAGTTTGATATTAGAGGAATGTTTAATGAAAGTACTTTATAGGTTTAAGAAAGACAGGAAGAAAGCTATTAGTAAATGCTTGTTAAATAAAGAATTTAAGAATTCTTATACACTCAATTAGCCATTCAGTGTTATAACTAATTAATACTCCTGCCATTGTCTCACTTCTATAAAAAAAAAAAAAAAATCCAACTCAGCATCTCAAATTATTTTCTAGAGTGATTTCCCCTTCTTCCTTTAGAGAATTATCAGCAGAACATTGGCCAGGCAAGTCCAACTCTTGCTGTCTCTCTCAGAATTGGAAAGTAATCACATTATATGAAGAAGAGAACTAGATAGAAATGGTGCGAAATGGGCTAGACCCTGAGTGGTGTCTTCAGTAAAATAATCTAGTAGAACACTTGAAGGGTCACATATCAGAGAGAGAAAATGCTGACATAGAAGAGTTTTTTCAAAGTTTGAACCACCTGTGCAGACTCACCTGCAGTCTCATTAAAATATTGTTAAAAAAGCATATTTATGGGCCTAAACCCAAATCAAAGAAATTTAAATTCTGGAGCTGGCCCGGACTTTGCAAACTTCCCAGGTGATCTTGATCCACACTCCAGTTTGAGGACACTTGTTACAGAAATGTTTCCCCTTCTGGGGTAGACTACATTTTTGGACCCTGATAATACATCACTCCCCATATCTACGTCACTGGGAAGTAATTTGGCAGTGCGCTCCTACTGTAGGTAAAGAGTAATTTCTCACCCCTGGGCAGTACCATGTGATTTGCTTTGGCCAAATAAAGCACTTGCACAATTGCACTTGCTCACATGTGTGCCTTTGTCACCAGCAGGAGAAAGACTTGGCTGCATTCACCTACCTGTCCCAGGAAAACGTAGATCCCAGAAGAGATATGTGGAGAAGAGCAACCACAGAAAAGCTCAGCACAGAGCAGCTAGCCCCAGGCACTCTGAAGGAATGGAAAAATCAACGATTGTTTCAGAAAGCCACTGGGTTTTGGAGTGGTTTGTTCTGCAGCGTTTTGTGCCCATAAGTTAACGATATACCTATGTTATATCAAAAGGGGAAGGAAACTGTCATTTGTTGAGTTCACAGTAAAGAATATAAAATACTGGGTGAAGCACTGTCTCTAAAATCGGATATTCCTGGATTCTCACTCCTCTCTACCACTATCTTCCTGTGCAACAAGTTACTGCCTTTCTAAGGCTTGGTTTGTTTCAACAATAATTTATTATCATAATAGCTATTTTGCAAGATTGTTATAAACATAAAATAAAATGATACATATAAATTCCTTAATGCTATATCCAGTGCATTGTAAGCTAGTGCATGGCAGCTATTGCTATTTATCGCCCAATTTTATGGCATACTCTATTAGGGAGTTTTCTTACTTTTCATTGAAGCATTAGAAACAGTCATTCCAGAAAGAATTACTATTCCATACTACCAATGAGAAGTTAGAGGCTCAGAGATGTTAACTAATTTTCTCACTATGACTTGGCTGATATTTTGTGAAGATAAAATTTGCTTCTTGAATTGTAATCCCTAAGCCCCTACTCTTTCAAATATTTCAAACTGTTTCTCCATAATCTTACTGAAACCTATTATCCTACTGAACAAAACTGAGAACTTAATATTTAAAAGCATCCCGTGTGTGATCCTGATGCTGAATTCTGCACTACAGAATTTATACTGGTACTCTATACAGAAGAGCCCTCGTGACACAATGGTAACCTTTCAGCTGCTAACTGAAAGGTTAGTGGCTTGAACCCCCTCAGCAGCTCAGAGGGAGAAAAACCTGGCAATCTGCTCCTGTAAAGATTATAGCCTAGAATACCCTATAGGGAGTTTCTATTCTGTCACAACGAGTTTCTACGAGTCGAAATCAACTAAATGGCACACAACAACGATAACTCTATATAAACTCTCATCCATTCAGCTAAAAATTCCATATCTGCAACTCAGCAGTCAGAAACTTGGCTTTCTGTCCTAGCTCCAGAGAAATCTCATCATTAAAATATTTTGATAATGAATTCTTTGTTAATATTTTAATAGCAGATTTGTAGTAAAGTTTTAAGTGATTGTATGTGGCATGGTAGTACCAATACTAAAAGAATTATCAAGCACCAACCCCCTCTGGAGCTGCAAAACAAAATGTGAAAAGACATACATATGGAGTAGTCTATTGACAAATAAACTTCCCTTTCCTCTTTATCCTAAAGCTTTCCTTATAGAAAAATATGGGTACTCTATTGGCGGTGCAGTGGTTATGAGCTAGGGCCACTTACCAAAAGATTGGCAGTTTGAATCCACAGGCTGCTCCTTGGAAACCCAATGGGGCAGTTCTTCTCTGTGCTGTGGGGTGGCTATGAGTCAGAATTGACTCGATGGCAATGGGTTTCATTTTTGGTTTTGATTACCTTGAAAATTAAAAAAAATGACCGAAATATAATTTGACTCTAATGTAAAACAGTCAGTGGACAAACTTCTTCAAAATTATTTCTGGAATTCTCTGTTTTACCATGTTCTTTCTTTTTTTTTTTTTTTTCCAATTCTCTGACTTTATAAGGAGGGGGCACTCTAAAAACCAAACCCATTGCCATTGAGTCGATTCCAACTCACAGCGACCCTGTCAGACAAAGTAGAGCTGTTCCACAGAATTTCCGAAGCTGTAATCTTTACAGAAGCCGACTGTAACATCTTTCTCCAGCAGACTGGCTGGTGGGTTCCAAACTACTGATCTTTCATTTAGCAGCCAAGTGCTTAACCACTGCACCAATTTCTCTTTAATGTTTGGCATCTGTTAAAATTTCCTATTAAGAAAGGTTGACTTTTCTCCTTCTCCTTCTCCTTCTCCTTGTCCTTGTCCTTCTCCTTGTCCTTGTCCTTCTCCTTGTCCTTGTCCTTCTCCTTGTCCTTGTCCTTCTCCTTGTTCTTCTCTTTCTCCTTCTCTTCCCCCATCCTTCTTCTTTTCTCCTTCTCCTTCTTCTTTTCTCCTTCTCCTTCTCCTTCTTCTTTTCTCCTTCTCCTTCTTCTTTTCTCCTTCTTCTTCTTTTCTCCTTCTCCTTCTTCTTCTTCATGGGTACAGGATCAGCAGAGGTTATGATGAGTTAATGATTATGATAGTAAAGGTTGCGTGTCAACTTGGCTGGGACATGATTATCAGTGGTTTGGCAGTTATGATGTAGTTTGGCAGTTGTATGATGATGTGATCACTTCCATGATGAGTTTTGATACAATGTGATCATCTCTATGATGGGATCTGCTGTGAGTAGCCAATCAGTTGAAAAGGACTTTCTTTGGTGGTGTGGCCTGCATCAAATATAAGTGGATTTTCTGGCAAGGCTCATGGGCATTTGCTTGCTCTGGATCCTCCAGCTGGGTCCTGTTCATCTGATGTCTGGTTCTTGGGACTTGAGCTAGCAGCTTACATTTGGTCTTGCCCACCGATCTTGGGATTTGTCGGTCTTTGCAGCCTGTGAGCAAGAGCTCTGCTGCCTGACTCGTCGATCTTGGGTTTGCCAGCCTCCACAGCTACATGAATCAGAAGCCTCCAGCCTGACTCACATTCCAGCCTCTACAACTACATGAGCCATTTCCCTAATATAAATCTCTCTATATATATTTATTTTTATATATTTATAATATTTATATGCTTTACTGATTTTGCTTCTCCAGAGAACCCAGCCTAAGATTATGCTGAAAACTGAGGTTGAAATGGCCCCAGAAAAAGGCAGGAGAGGGAAATATGATGTGTTCAGAGGTTCTACAAATAGTCAAACCGAGAGAGGAGAGTTAAATTCTCTATTTTGTATCTCTTACACTTTCTTATTTTTGAAAGTTGGCTATATGCATTGTCTAGGAATTCATAACTGTTACATTTTCATTGCCAAGTCTGCTGTGCTCTTTAGAATTATCAACTGTCCTCATTTAATGCTTTTTTCTTTTATTCCTGATCTAATTTGCCTAATATTAAGATTACAACCCCAACTTTCTTTTGCTTTTAGTTTGCTTTTGTCTGCTATATAATCTCTTATCCTTTTGTGAGGAAAAATGTGAAAAAAATACTAAATGTCCTGTGTGTTGCAGCCTTCTATGTTGTCTATGTCTCTCATTGCCTTTGAGCTATTTCACATCTCTGTAATACTTTAAAACTGATAACAATGCAAATAACTCTTGTCCATAGAAATGCAAACGCATTGTGTCTCATGGAGATGCAACTGATGACTGTCTTGTGGATACTGACCAGTTTTGCCTCTAATTATAAGTTCATCTTATTATTACTAATTACATGTGTATGTGTGTACTTTTCGAAATCTACTTTGAATTGATTATAACATCCTATTGACTCCCTCATTAGTTAATGAGTTAAATAAAATCTTCGATATGTGTTTATTTTATACGTATTTTGGGGTTTTATATAAGCATGTATTTTTTTCTTAATTTCATTTTTAAACTTTCTCAATCACTTTGTTTTCACTATGTCTCTGATACAGTATTAATTTGAGTTTTATTTTTTGATCCAGTCAGAGTTTTCCTTTCATATTTATATTTTATATATCTGACAAATTTCGTCTTTCTTCAATTATGTGTACATATACAGTTATATGCATGCTATTTATTTTTGTTCTATTTTTAACATATATTTATGATGGTATTATAAAATCTTTTACCCACACATTTAAAAAATGACACATGTAAAATATATTTCACAGCATTATTTTTCACATCCAAATAATTAGAAGCAATTCAAGTGTCCATTGATGATGTTGTTGTTGCCAGTTGCCATCAAATCAAATCTGATCCATGGTGACCCCATGTGTGTCAAAGTATGCTCTATAGAAGGCTGGTTAGATAAATGAAGTTTCCTCTTCATGATTTAATAGAAGATCTCTATGTATTGATATTGGGGCAGGGGGGAACCAAAACTGTAGGATAAGCTATCATATGAAAAAAGAGTGGTATGGGTTATATAATAGGTTACCTTTTATAAAAGAAAGAGCAAAACATACTAACAAATGTGAGTAGCAAAACTTACTCACATTTACTTGGTCTACTCAAAGAAACACTTGAAAAATGCACATGAAATTAATCAAAGAGGTTATTTCTGGGGGCTGGGAGAGTCATCAGTGGGTAGCACAGAGGTGAATCTAATAGCACTCAATGAATAACTAATTATGTTAATTTAACCAGAACTATTGTTTTAGAATATATATATATACCTATATAGATGTATGTATATATACAAGCTACTATAGCATTACTCAGATGGGGACATCAACCAATTATATGAATGCATTAATCAATGGGAATGGCTGCTGGCCATAAACAGCCCATATGGCTGATCTAGAGAGTACAAACTGAATAGTAGCCCTAGTTTTTGCATTTTGAGCTTTGCAAATATATTATCTTTCAAAAATAATATAATCTTTCACAATTTTAAAGATAAATAAAACAAAACATAACTTCCTCTAATCTTGCCTCATTAACATCATAGAGGTTAGGATTTACAACACATAGGATTATCACATCAGATCACAAAATACTGGACAACCTCACAATACTGGAAATTATGGCCTAGCCAAGTTGACACACAATTTGGGGGAACACGATTCAATCCATAACACTGTATTTTCCTGAATCTTCTTTCAATTATGGTTCTAACTTAGAGGTGACCAGAAGAAAAAACTGCACCTATTTAAGAAAGCAGAGTAAAAACAGCTGCCTTTATTCTATATGCATTGTTATGGCTAGATGATGCAAAACAGGTATAGAGGTGCTGGGTTCCAGCTTGCTGTTGCTTTTTCCTAGCTCCATATTTGGCTCTTCTCTCTAGCTGCTGTGATGCTGGAAACTATGCGACCAGTATTTCAAATACTAGGAGGGTTACCCATGGCAGACAGGTTTCACTGGAGCTTCCAGACTAAGACTAGGAAGAAGGACCTGGCGACCTACTTCTAAAAAATAAACGGTCAGCAAAAACATTAAGAATAACAGCAGAACATTGTCTGATGGACAAGCCACGACATTTTCAATTGCCTCACATGCATGTGAAAGCTGGACAATGAATAAGGAAGACTAAAGAAGAATCGATGGCTTTGAATTATGGTGTTGGCAAAGAATAATAAATATACATGGATTGCCAGAAGAACAAATAAATCTGTCTTGGAAGAAGTACAGCTAGAATGTTCCTTAATAGCAACCATGGTGAGATTTCATCTCACTTACTTTGGACATATTATCAGGAGAGACCAGTTTTGGGGAAGGGCATCATGCATGGTAAAGTAGAGGGTCAGTGAAAAAGAGGAAGACCCTCAATGAGATGGACTGACACCGTGGCTGCAACAATGGGTTCAAGCATAGCATAGATTGTGAGGATGGTGCAGGACAGGGCAATGTTTCTTTCTGTACAGGGTTGCTATGAGTCAGAACCGTTTCAAAGACACCTAACAACAACAATAACGACAGCTAGTGCAGATATTGGATCAGGACAAAAAATACTAGGAATTTAAAGGACAGAAAAATGCTAGGAATTTTATATCTCAGAAAGACATAAAAACAAAACAAAATAAACAAACAAACAAAACCCACAAAACTTCTAATTATCTTTAGGACATTGCCCATAACCCAAAGTAGACATAGGACTGTCTTGAAAAATATTTGTGGATATGACTTTTGTTTAACGTAGCTGGCCTCAACAGGATTCAATAGAACCCTACAAGAGTGCTAGGACAAGTGCAATAGCAGAAGCAAAATCAGTTTGGGCTTAAATGGGGGGAGGGGAAGGAGCCCAAAATGAAAAGATAAATATAGACCCCCAAATTTCCCTGAGTAGAAAACAGCTTCTCAGCTGCAAACTTTGGCCATTTATTATGGGAAAGAAGACAACTCAAAGGGGAGATTTAAGAACTATAGAGAATTACTCCAGGGAGCAGAACTGACTTTTAGTAATTACACATCCCTACCCTTGGAACAGAAGGTTATGGGGCATGTACTTTTTGCTATTCCCTTTTGAACTGGAGTGTCTATGGGAGTTATTCTATTGCTCCTTTCCAACTGTTTTTTTGAGTTTATTTGGCACAAATCTCTGCATTGGAAGAATTATACCTAAGATGTCAACCCTGGGGCACCTCATCCACACCTGGACATAATTTAGATAATGGTACCCTGTACTTTGAGCCTCACCTTGATGCTATAATAGGATAAGACTTTTGGTGGTCTTGAGAGGACGGTTAGTGTACTTTACATTCCTGGAAGAATATAAATATATTATGGCAACAGGGAGGACTGTGGTGGACCAAATTTAGCGACAGATTTGTTGTCGGTCCTCCTCTTGATTTATAAGGTTGGCCTATAATACTATGAATAATGGAATGAGGCAAAAGTGCCTTTGCGTAACTTTTGAGAGTAGATTTTAAGTGGATGTTTATTAAATCTGCAACTTCTAGTTTTTAGCTCTTTTTCTTGGAACCCAGCTTCCATGCTATAAGAAGCTCAAACCATGTAGGGAGGCCACACGGAAAAGAACTGCGTTACTCTAGTTAGCAGTCCCAGCTGAACTCCCGGCTAATAGTCAGCACCAACTGGTAGCCATGTGAGTGAGCTATCTCTGAGAAGGTTCTAGCCCAACTGAGTCTCCCAGATTACTGCAACTTCAGCCAACATCACATGAAGCAGAAGAACTTTCCATATGAACCTAGTAAACCCATCATAAGAGATAACATATGGGTGTTATTGTTTTAAGCTACTGAGTTTCAAAGTAGGTTTTTCAACAGAGAAATAGATATACAGTCACAATATTTGTTAAATGAATACTGGGGGAAGAGAAAAAGATTTTTTTATATGCTAATCTACTTGTGATTTTCTAAGAGTTAAAAACACTAAATCCGTATTCCCAATGCTTCCCCTACTCTACTCCATGGACCTCCCTATTAGGGACTATATCCTGTAAAGCAGTAGAAATAGCTTTCAAAATTACATGCTTTGGTTAAGAGAAAGTTAACCAGATTAAAAGGAGTGAGCTCAAAAGTTGGCCGAATAATTTATGTGCAAAACCTGGTTATTTAATATTTCTGAATCTCAAGTTTTTCCTTTTAAAATGGAAATAATATCTACTTCATAGGAATGGTTTGAGGATTACATGAAATAAGATATAAAAATCATCCATCAGAGTTCCATGAGGGCATAACTTATTTTGGATTCAATATTGTTATCTGCTACTATTATTATCTGACAAAGGAAGGAGTGGTTTGTGGGGTTGTCCAGGAAAAGACACTTTGCCTTTCAAAGCAAAAGGCAAAGGCTTGATATCTATTTATGGTAGTGTAAAGAATGGTAAGGGCATCTTTATCCAAGAAGGGCCTTTACTTCTTCTGTAACTAGTAAACATTCTGGGAAAACTTACCAAATATTTTCTTGACACCTGGAATTGGGCAAGACATTTTACAAGGCACTTCACTGTTCCTTCCAACAATGCCACACACATGTACACTCACCCACATTTCCCCCACAGCAGCATGGGATATGTTGGTGGAGTAGATGATGGCAGGATGGACCGTATCTTACTCCCTTGAAGCCTAGACTGATGAGTGCCTTTTTTTGGTAGCCAGATGCCTATGCAATCTCTGCTATCTCCACTCTGTTTCACCTGCATAAACTGAGGGACTAGCCAACACTGACTAGCAATCAAGATACTGAGCAATACCTGGCTTTTCACCACTTTTCCTCCAAACTAAATACAAGTCACAATTTGACTCTAAAACTTTTCAAAGGAGGGAAATAACAAGAGCTAGAGATGTGATAGAATTTTTAAAAGGATATGAATTTTGTTACATATTTTGTGAGCACTACATCTATTTGTGGAAACATTGGTGGCATAGTGGTTCAGAGCTACAGATGCTAACCCAAAGGCTGACAGTTTGAATCCACTAGGCACTCCTGGGAAACTCTACAGGGCAGTTCTTCTCTGTCCTACAGAGTCCCTGTGAGTCGGAATCAACTTGACCGCAATGGGATTGGATTTACGGTTTTTACGTCTATTTGTTTCTTCAAGGTAGAAAAGGTTAATACAAATAAACGGAATTTCTTTAGAATCCAGTCCCCCATGCTATTTTTCATTTAAAAAAAGCAAAAATATTACTGTCTAATCAATTCCGACTCATAGAGACTCTACAGAATTTAACCACTTTATGCCTATATGAAAACTAGATCCAGATCTACCAGGGTCTAGTATTTCTCCTATACACATTGGCTTGGGATGAATTTCAGATAAAATGAGAATGAGAATGAGAACTATCTAAGGACATATAAAGAATTATGCAGGTTTATTTCCTATAGTGGTTTTCAAGGTGTGGTTCCCAAGACAAAAGAATCAGCTTTTCCTGGAAATTGTAAGAGATACAAATTATCAGGTCCCACCACAGATTTTTAACCTAGAAAGTCTGGATCCGGGGCAAGCAATCGCTTTAAACAAACCCTCCAGGTGATTCTGAACGCTCTAAAGTTTGAAAACTACTATTGCAGTGAATGGAGGTGAGGAAAATTCAAACAAAACAAATAATTCTGACCTCTCAGCTCCATGAATCTCAAGATTGCTTCCAGTAAGTCTCAAGGAAAGGTGTTAGGTATCAACATTGGTTGCTTGAAAGAACTCCACTTCTAGAGTTAGAAAGAATTGGAATTAAAACCTACCTGATGCTGTCTGATCTACTTAACCTCTTTGAGCTTGACCTCATTATCTGTATAAAGGAGATAACAATCCCTACCTTGGTTTATATTAAATCAAGTAACATATCTAAAATATCTCTTATTGAGCTGGGCTCCCAGGATGTAGTCAGTTAATTTTAGCGTTTGCTGATGATTCTGGCAGCAACTTCAACTCTAGACTACAAAGAGAAACACATACTACCCGCTTTAGGAATGAATAGAGGGTTGTGAGGAACAGAGATGGTAAAACGAAAGTAGCAAAAATATAAACATTGTTGAGGTCACTAATTACTTATCACTAGATTTCTTCACTGTCTGTGGTGGAAAACAGTAACAGATTTGACCTTGGAAATGAAGGTTATGAATGCATTTAACTGAACTTAAGGCTTCGTTTATCTGCAATTACTGAACACCTATAAAGGCCAGGAACTGTGCCAGTGGATGAAGACGAAATAGGCTATTCCCCCAAAGAGGCAGTTGAGGATAATGATTGTAAGCTTGGGCTGGGAGCCAAAATGCCTGGTTTTGAATCCAGGCCCATCATTTACCAACTGTGTGACCTTGGGCAAGTCACTTAATCTTAGGTTTCAGTTTTTTCAGCTTTATTATTAAAAGATGGTAATAACATCAAAGGACTTGTAGGTTTGTGGTCAATACACGTAAAACAAGTTAATATATGTAAAGATTTTAGCTCAGTACCCAAGCAGCACAGGCACTTAATAAATGGCAGTTATGGTCATTTCCTGCCTCAATGGGAGAATTCATTCTCCTTTAAAGGCTGTTCACAGCATCCTATTGTTCTATGTGATCAAGCCTAGAATTTCATTTGTGCAGCCCTCTGGACTGGTGCTTCTCAAACTTTAATGTGCTTAAGAATCACTTGGGGGGCTGAGGGAGAGGGCTTGTTAAAATGCAGATTCTGATTCAGTAGGCCTAGGCTGGGGCCTGGTTTCCTGCATCTCTACTAAGTTCCCAGGTGATTCCAAAGTTGCAGGCTCACGGACCACAAAATGAAGAGCAAGACTACGCTCTAATTGAAACTTTAGGATGTAGCCCATTACTAGGTTGGAATATCAATTTAATAGTTTCCTAAAATATAAAAAAAATTGCTATAGAAAAACAAAGAGTGACTAATTTTGCCACCTGGAGATCAGACAAACTTTTAAGTAGGTGTTGATTATAAGGGAAGACAAAGCATAGGACAAAAGAGAACTGTAAGAATATTCTGTTTTATACCTTTGATGTCAAGGGCACAGAGATTGAATCTGATCTAGACAGCAGCAGGAGACCAGAGCAATAACCGAGGAGCAGAACTGGTGGAGTTGCAGGGCAAGGAAGAAGGCTTTCGTGAACTGCTGTGCTGACAGCTCCACCACAGAGATGGGGGAAATGCAATTCACGGGCATAGAATTAGAGTAGCAGGAAGCAACTTTTACAGATCCCGATACATCTTATATTGAATTGGGGCCAAAAAGTATTGCAAAAGATGTTGGTTGAGCAGAATTCAATGTATTTTATTTTTAGGAAAATTTACCTCATAGAGCTATTGTAAAGACACAGGGGTTATAAAGTTGTTAGAATAGAATTGTTTCTGAAACACAGCAAGAGTTAGTTAATATTATCTATTATTATTAATTGGTGTATTGGAGGAAATAATGTTTATTGCAAGAAATAAGTAAAAGATATGATCCATGTGTTTTTCTTTTAAAAACTTACAGAAACTCTAATAAGTTAAGATGAAAGAGGCAAGATATGTTGTCAAAATTCACAAGCTGTATGAGACATAGCTGGATTAGAACTCAATCTGTCCAGATACAAAAGACTACATTCTTCTGTAACTATGTAATGGCTGGTTTAATCCAAGTGATTAATCATTAAGCTGTAATTTCTTTACCTGTAAAATGATAATAATACTATCTTCTAGAAACCCAGTGATCATATGTATGACCAAAGTATAATTACATTAAAAAATTTACAGACATAAATTGTGATTGAATTAACAGGTCATTCAAATTTATGTGCAGCTAAATACTCATTCTAAAATTAAAAAAAGAAAAAAACAAAAACCAGTGCCATTGAGTGGATTCCGACTCATAGAGACCCTATAGGACAGAGTAGAACCACCCCGTAGCATTTCCAAGGAGCGCCTGGCGGATTCGAACTGCCTACCCTTTGGTTCACAGCCGTAGCACTTAACCACTAGGCCACCAGGGTTTTCTCATTCCGAAATAACTACTATAAATTAATTTTACTATATATTAACATCAATGAGCTAAAAAAGAGAGAAAAAATACAGTAACTTGAAATTTTTCACAACCACCCATTGCACACACAAACTCACACAATTATTTTAATAATAAGAGCTACCACTAATGGTAGTCTCCAGCCGTATGAGCCTTCCTTCAGTTTCTCTAAGATGCCATATGAGTTCCCAACTTTTTTGGTGTATCCTTGGGTGGAAGGCTCTGTCCTAGTCATGGCATGGCTAACTGCTTTTTGTCATTTAGGTCTCAGCTCAAATGTAATTCTCTACAGAGAAGCCCTTCTGACCACTGTGTCTTAATGATCTCACCTCATCCCCATCCCCACACATCCAAACTCTTTATCAAATACACGGTTTTCATCTTTTGGAATACTCATCACTATCTGAAATCTTGTTCATGTATTTATTGCTTTGTTTATGGGATGTTTCTGTCCAACTAAAATATAAGTACCTTGAGAGCAAGGACTTACCTTCTCTGTCGAGTTTGGGCTTCAGTCACTGCACCTGGAACTGACACAAAGCAGACACTCAATGAGTAAATAAATTAATAAATAAATAAAGGTAAACCAAACATGATCCCTGTCATCATGGCTCTCAAAACACCAAAATGTTAATAAATTCTACATAAAGTAGTTTAAAAGGCTATTCTTTTTAAGTGTAGGCAATACTCTTGATCCAAAATTAGCAGTGGTAAGACATTTATTTTAGTAGGAATTTTGGATTTGCAATGAAATTTCTGTTATATTGCTTTTAACAAATGAGAATAAAGTGAGGTAATGTACTACAATCAACAGCTATGAACACGTCAATTTGCATAGGTTTTGCTGAGTCTGAGGCCATAATAGCGAACACAGACGCTATTTCCTTAATTCTACACAACTCCTTAGTTACTAGTGAAATAGGGAGTAATGTTAGATCAGTGGTTCATGATTTGAACACTGGGTAAAACAGAATCAACCTGAAATTAAACATAATAGATATGTTTTTCTTATGTGTTAATTCTTGCTATTTTTAAATGCTAAATTAACCTCAGATGATAGACTTTCTGATTCTTCCAATCGAGTTATTTCATTCTCCATACGTGTAAATCTAATGTTTTCCATAAGTTATCAGCAAGAGGAAGGTATGTATTAGGGTAGAGAAAGATTTATTGAAAAGTTACATGCTGGTATTGCTATGATTCTCAATACTGTGGGTATAGTTACTCAACTTTGTACCTAGGAAATATTCAAGATAAAGCAAATGATGTAAAACATTTACTTTCAGTTTTGTACATTTATTTCAACCTTATTTCATAAGAAAAAAGTCTTATCAAAAATTCAGTTCATATCACAGCCTTTTTTCACACTGAAATACTTCATTTTTTGAAAGCAATGTTCAATTGTACCAGGTACCTATATATAATAATAAACTGTGAAAACAGAAACTTCAAAGTGAGGTGGTGTAAAAATGGTCTTCCTACATATGTTCTCTGACTGAAAGTAAAGATGGAAAAGCAGGATTAATTTCAATACCTGTAGCGTGGTACCTTAAAAAAAAAGAAAAGTTGCCTCGGAGTCAATGGACTCCGACTCATAGTGACCCCACAGGACAGAGTAGAACTGCTCCACGGGGTTTCCAAGGAGCGGTTGTGTGGATTCAAACTACTTTTTAGTTAATTTTTTTTTTTTTTTTAGTTAGCAGTGGTAGCACTTAACCACTATGCCCCCAGCGTTTCTGCATGGCACCCAGTGAGTAATTAATATCTTTCCAGGGAATTAAGAGATTGCATTTTTAGCGTTTTAACGTTCATTTTATAAAAATTCAAGATTGTTAATCTTGAATTCTAAATAATACCTCTTCTTGCTCCTTCACAATGTTTCTTCGGATTGATCGTTCTGCCTTTCCTTTTGAGTTCTTTATCACATGCAGAGGCGTAACTAGGTATGTATGACAGGTTAGGCAGGTATTTCACCTGCCCTGGGCGCGTGGCACCACTGAGCAGTTTCTTTTAAGCTGGTACAGCCAGGGCATACCTAGGGAAAATGGTGCCTATGGCAAGCACTAAAATTGTGTGCCTGTCCAAACATTTGACACTCCTCTTTTAGATAATTTTATTATAATATCAGCTCAAAAATACAAGTCAAGCTTGTTAATCTTTTAATTAACACATTACCATTCTTGAGGAAGGATGTCAAGCTGTACCAGGTTAATAGAAACTACTCAGTGGCACCACAAGCCCAGGGCCGGTGCAGTACCCTAGATATGCCATGTGGTTTTGTTTCTTTGTTAGCTATCAGTAAAGAAATACGGTAGCCTGTGTGTTACTTACTTCAATTTCCAAACATTTGCTGAACACCTACTCTAATCAATACAGCTATTTAAACTGTTCATGTTGCTCCCAGGGCAATACACATTGCTGTGGCAACAACATGAAGAGTTTAAATAATAGTTCAGTCATGAATTAATATATGATATATTTTTGAACAATGGGAGGAATTTTCATAGGTGGAGGGAAATGTGGAAATAATGGCAGAATGAGTGATCAACTGAATCAAGGAAAATGCACAAAATTCAAAGCGAAATCTACAAATGGAAGTGCAACATCACTAGTGGAAAGAATTTTTTGGAAAGTGATGTGGGAATCTGGTATGTAACACCAGGATCAGTGTAAAGTTTGGGAAAATTTAATAACCAAGAATTAAGGTGTCCTGTTTTTGGTTTTAAACAGTGACTTAAGGTTTTTACTAGGGTTATGACAGGATTAAATATTTTATTTATATCATCTTCCTATTCTTATATTTTGAGTCCCAACCAACCACCCACTGCTGTTGAGTCAGTCTCCTCTAAATTGCCTTATCCTAATATTTCCTCCATCTTAGACAGCCTTAACATGGCTTGAATCATTCCGTTTTTCTCCATTATACTACCAGTTTCCCAATGCACTTTTTTTTTTCATAATTCTAGTCCTTTATACTACAGGCAGTAATATTTGCAAAATCCAAATTATTATGTCACTTTCCTGGTTTGAAAATCTTCAATAGTTTCCCATTTCCCTCAGGACTCCAGAGCCTGATTTATGAGCCCTCATAACTGATCCCATATCCTCTCTAGCATCTCCTTTGTATGGTTCTCTATCCCTCAACTCTAAGCTTTTGCCTATGCTCTTCTGCCTGAAACTCACTCCCCTTACCCCATTCATTTTTATACGTCAGTCCTTCAAGAAGCATTTCTGACTCTCCATGCTAAGCATCCCCTTCCCTGTGCTCTCTCAGTATCTTCTGTTTACCACACTAAATTGTATTTGAATGTATATGTGATGATATCACCCCAATAAGCTGTACACTCTGTGAGGCTAGGACCCATAACTATCTTGTTCACTCTTGTATTTCCAGGACTCAGCATATTGCCTGAAAAATAATGGTACTAAGCAATATGCATGAGTTGAATACCTAAAGAAACAAATTAGTGAATTTGTGAACTGCATGAAAGAAAATGAAGAAAAGACGAAGGGAGGAGGATGTGTTTTCTAACTGATTTGTGCATGTTACTTAAAAGTTTTTGATCTTGGAATGAATAAGTAGATCAACATACATACTAACTTCTGTTTAGTGAACTACAAATACATGCAAAGTCAATGCATGTAGTAATTTTTCTAGCACTTAGCATAGTGCTTGGCATCAATTAATATATATTCTTTGATTAACTATATGTTATCCTCATGACATCCCTCATACGCCTAACACCTCCATTTTATAGACCAGAGACCTGATATTAAATGAAAATAAGTAATTTCCCTAAGATCACACACATGGAGTCCCTGGGTAGTGAAAATGTTTAAGCATTCATCGATCACTAGCTGGAAGGCTGGTGCTTTGAACCTACCCATAGTGCCTTGAAAGACAGGCCTGGTGATATTCTTCTGATACTTCACAGGCTTGAAATCCCTGTGGAGCCATTCTACTCTGCACACATGGGATCACCATAAGTTGAAGTTGACTCAGTGGCCATGAACAACAGCAAAAATTCTTTTTTTTTTTTCTCTTACAGTAACTCTTATATATAACCTTGATATTTAAGGCTTTTGGAAATGGGACAGCTCTGCGATGGGATGATCCATTCTCCCTCCTCTTCTACACACAAATTAGTACCCAAATCTTCAGAGATCCCTACAACTCTATAAAGTACATTTAGTATGTCACTTGCCCACTCCTTGCTTCCTGTCATTACATGAATAAGTTCTCATGTAACCAACATTAATACCTCAATTATAATTCCTTTTGGCTTCCCTGCCATTATATTTGCAATATAATGCAATATATTTGCCTTGGACTGTTATGGTTTCTATTTGACCAAATCAAAATGTGGACAAAAAGAACTGCACTGACCAGGAACACAGCCAAGCAGTTCTGAAGCTTGATATTTAATAGTCTCCAGGCATGGGGAAGTTCTAGAAGACTAGAACAAGGGCTGAAGTCTCTGGAAGTTACTGGTAGGGTAAAGCTGGGGTTCTGCATCCAGAAGATTACTGAATAAGGACAATGCAGGAGTAGATTGTAGTCCTGAGATGAATTTCGCTTCTTCCTACTTTAGGCAGTACATTCCACATGATGCTATGAGCAAGAGAAAAAGTTTTAGGAACTGATGGATCTAGATACATGTATTACCCTATATATCTCCCAAAAGTAGAGCTTACTATGTTTTGTATGCAAGTGTTTATTTAGGAAGTAGCCCCAAGAAGAGCAGTGAAGAAGGAAAGAAGAAATGAGGGAAAAATCAATCAAAGGCTGTATTGAACCAAAACAAATTTGTTGTTGTCGAGTCGATTTTGGCTCATATTGTCCCTATAGGACAGAGAAGAACTGCCCCACAGGGTTTCCAAGGAGAGGCTGATGGATTCGAACTGCAGACCTTTTGGTAAGCAGCTGAGCTCTTAACAACCATGCCACCAGGACTTCAAGGATGTATTACTAGAGGTCAAGCTGCTGGGGTCCCTCTAAGAGCCATATTAGCTTTATTTTGAAAAGTTTTTGTCTGCATTTTTATTCCTGCCACTGTTATTTGTTTAAGACTTAATCTCTGGATAGGAACAGCCATCTTGAAATTTTTCTTTATAGAATCTCAGGCTACAGCTTTTAATTAGCATTCAATAAGTGCTTGATTCAAAATTTTACAAAGTATGATGCTCCCTTTTGATTTCTGAGAGGAGGAAGACAAAGACAGAGAGAGAAACAAAAATGATATACTTGAATTTCAGTTTTCTTCCTTACGGGATTTCACAGTCTACCTGAACTCAGCCTTTTACAAGAATTAAATCTGGTGAAAATTCAATAGCAAATGTGGACCTAATTTTGGCATTGTCCACCTGATGATATTGTGAATAATTATGCCTATTCACAAACTGACTTGTGCCCAGATATTCCACTATTTTATGTGGGATTTATCCCATTTTTCTTGACCAGAGCAAGCTACACATGAAATAGAGTAGACAGCTTAGGCTTGGGAAATTATCTTTTGCTTTTTTCTCCACCTGGCAAAACTGCATGAAGTAGCAATTCTGTGTAATGTATTGTAAACACTTAAAGCTGTCCTTTAGAAAACTATGCTTCAAATGGGCATTTGAAGGTTGCTGTTAAAACCAAAGAGATGAATTATAGCCGCTACTGCACATAATGAACCAAGCAGTTTGGTGTGAGGATTTAGGAAAAACTTAGAGTAAATGTAATGTTTTGGTTCATTGAGAGGAAGTTAGAAAAGTACCAGGCATATCTATGGAGGTTTTAATTGAATGAAAAATTATAGAGGAAATGAGAGAGTGATGGTTTTTCCCTCAAGCAATATACACTCTTTGAGGTAAAGTCAACTAGGCCAGATAATGATGAGGCAGAAATCCTATACTTAGAGGCTGGCTCTACCTCATTCTCTTGTTGTATAAGCCTTAGGTCCTTCCTTGTGAGCTGGGGTGTGCATGACCTTGTCATAGAACCTTGGGACCCTCTAGCATCATCAGAAGGCTACTTAAAGACCATCTGATCTAGGAACTCCAAATTCAAACAGATAGAGAAAATGAATAAAGAGGTCAAGTATAAGACCATACAGGATATACAGCATCCCGTAAAGTATAAATCAAATCTGCTTCCTTAACTAGTAGTTTAATGCCTACAATTTTAACACTTTCCTGTAGTAACAGGAAGTACTCTAGAAAAACAAAGGAACAAATGTAATTTTAGAGTCAATCACATTCAGATTTTAATATAATTACATGAACTACTGGTGTGTAACCTGGAATAACTTGCTTAACATTCTGGAGCCTTATTTTATTTATCTGTGAAATAGAGAAAATGATACGTAAGCTGAAAAGTTTCTTTGAGTGTATGTTGTTGTTATATACCTTCAAGTTGGTTACGACTCATAATGACGCAAAGGTATATATATTTCCAGCATCTGGCAAGCAGGGGAGCTGAGTTTGGAAACCAAAATCATGCTAATTCCAGGACAAACACTGTTGAGTTTGTGACATAATAATCCTAGAAAAGGAAATAATTTATTAATTGAAGCTGACTTGGGACAAGCTCAGGCTATGAACTCAAGAGCGCTGGACGTCCAGACTACTCCTGCACCTTCCTGTGTATTGCATAAACTGGAATTTTTCAATTTATAAAATTGGCATCTAACTCACACAATTCTCATGAGTGTTAAATAAAGCAATGCATATAAAGCACTTTGCACAGCCCCCGATAATTAATAAATTCTCAGTAAATGGCAGTACTATGATTATTATTATGATCTAGCCATGGTAATTGTGAAGCTCCAAAATTCTCCTCACGGCAACACCACGTCCTCTTTGCTCTGTACTGTATCTTAGGAACTGGGAAAAAGACAAAACCCTTATACTCATAGAACTTACATTCTAGTGGGAGAGTTGAAGTGCCAAGCAAAATAAATTAGAAAAACGTACAGAAGTAAAAAGGGGTAAATTTTAAAAACAGAAGCTCAAAGAAGCCTCTTGAGAATATATATGAGTAAAGCCTTGAAAGATGTTAGAAGGTAAATGATTGGATATAAGGGGGAAGCAGATTTTATGTAGCACAAGAGCAAGTACAAAGGCCCTGAGATAAAAACATCCCAGGAAAAGCTAGAAGGTTATAATAGGACCAAAGCACATAGAGGTAAAGAAATAGGTAAGAGGAGCATAATAAGAGATGGCATCAAAGAGAACTTGTGATTCAGTGCTGGGAATTTGGCTTTGCTCCTGGGTATGAGATAGAAAGTCATTGTTGTTGTTGTTAGGTGCCATTGAGTTGGTTCCAACTCATAGTGACCCTATGCACAACAGAATGAAACATTGCCCAGTCCTGTGCCATGCTCACAGTTCTTGCTATGCTTGAGTCCACTGTTGTGGCCGCTGTGTCAATCCATCTCGTTGAGGGTCTTTCTCTTTTTCATTGACCCTCTGTTTTACCAAGCAGGATGTCCTTATCCAGGGACTGATCTCTCCTGATAATATGTCCAAAGTACGTGAGACATAGTCTCACCATCCTTGCTTCTAAGGAACATTCCAGCTACACTTCTCCAAAGACAGATTTGTTCATTCTTTTGGCAGTCCATGGTATATTCAATATTCTACTCCAACACCACAATTCAAAGGCATCAATTCTTCTTCTGTCTTCCTTATTCATTGTCCAGCTTTTGTATGCATAAGAGGCAGTTGAAAATACCATGCCTTGGCTCAGGCCCACCTTAGTCCTCAATGTGACATCTTTGCTTTTCAACACTTTAAAGAGGTCTTTGCAGCCAATTTTCCTGATACATTATGTGTCCTTTGATTTCTTGACTACTGCTTCCGTGGACATTGATTGTGGATCAAAGTAAAATGAAATCCTCGACAACTTCAATCTTTTCTCTGTTTATCATGATGTTGCTTATTGGTCCAATTGTGAAGATTTTTGTTTTCTTTATGTTGAGGTGTAATCCATACTGAAGGCTGTGGTCTTTGAACTTCATCAGTAAGTGCTTCAGACTTCACTTTCAGCAAGCAAAGTTGTGTCATTTGCATGACGCAGATTGCTGTTGAGTTTTTCTCCAATCCTGATGCCCCGTTCTTCTTCATATAGTCCAGCTTCTCGGGTTATTTGCTCAGCATACAGACTGAACCGCTATGGTGAAAGGAAACAACCCTGACGCACATCTTTCCTGACTTTAGACCATGCGGTGTCCCCTTGTTCTGTTCGAATAGCTGCCCCTTGTTCCATGTACAGGTTCCTCATGAGCACACTTAAGTGTTCCAGAATTCCTATTCTCCACAATGTTACCCATAAGTTGTTATGATCCACAAAATCGAATGCCTTTGCATAGTCAATAAAACACAGGTAAACATCTTTCTGGTATTCCCTGATTTCAGCCAAAATCACATCAGCAATGATATCCCTGGTTCCACCAAAAACCAAAAATCAAACCCATTGCCATCGAGTCGACTCCGACTCATAGCAACCCTATAGGACAGAGTACAACTGCCCCATAGGGTTTCCAAGGAGCACCTGGTGGATTCGAACTGCTGACATTTTGGTTAGCAGCCATAGAACTTAACCACTAAGCCACCAGGGTTTCCCCCGGTTCCACATCCTCTTCTAAATCCAGCTCGAATTTCTGGCAGTTCCCTGTCAATATACTCCTGCAGCTGCTTTTGAATGATCTTCAGCAAAATTTTACTTGCATGTGATAGCAATGATATTGTTTGTTAATTTCTGCATTTGGCTGGATCACCTTTCTTGGGAATAGGCATAAATAGTGATCTCTTCCAGTCAGTTGGCCAGGTAGCTCTCTTCCACATTTCTTGGCATAGACTACTGAGCACTTCCAAAGCTGCATCCTTTTGTTGAAACATCTCAATTGGTGTTGCATCAATTCCCAGAGCCTTGTTTTTCACCAATGCCTTCAGTGCAGCTTGGACTTCTTCCTTCAGTACCTTCGGTTCCTGATCACAAGTTACCTCTTAAAATGGTTGAACATTGATCAATTCTTTTTGGTATAGTGATTCTGTGTATTCCTTTCATCTTATTTTGACGCTTCCTGTATCATTTAATAATTTCCTCATAGAATTCTTTAGTATTGCAACTCGAGATTTGAATTTTTTCTTCAGTTCTTTCAGCTTGAGAAATGCTAAGCATGTTCTTCCCTTTTGGTTTTCTATCTCCAGGTCTTTGCACAGATTATCATAATACTTCACATTGTCTTCTTGGGCTGCCCTTTGAAATCTTCTGTTCAGCTCTTTTACTTCATCATTTTTTCCTTTTGCTTTAGCTACCTGACGTTCAAGAGAAGTTTCAGAGTCTCATCTGATGTCCATTTATGTCTTTTCTTTCTCTCCTGTCTTTTTAATGAGCTCTTGCTTTCTTCATGTATGAAGTCCTTGATGTCACTCCACAACTCGTCTGGTCTCCTGTCAATAGTGTTCAACACGTCAAATCTATTCTTGAGATAGTTTCTAAATTCAGGTGTGATATACTCAAGGTTCTACTTTGGCTCTCATCAACTTGTTTTAATTTTCTTCAGTTTCAGCTTGAACTTGCATATGAGTAATTGATGGTCTGGTCCACAGTGGATCCATGGCCTTGTTCTGACTGATGATATTGAGCTTTTCCACCATCTCTTTCTACAGATGTACTCGATTTGATTACTGTGCATTCCATCTGGCAAGGTTCACATGTATAGCTGCCATACATTTATGTTGGTGAAAAAAGGTATTTGCAATGAAGAAGTCGTTGGTCTTGCAAAATTCTATCATGCAATCTCTGACATTGTTTCTATCACCAAGGCCACATTTTCCAACTACTAACCCTTCTTTGTTTCCAACTTTTGCATTCCAATCTCCAGTAATTACCAGTGTATCCTAATTGCATGTTTGATCAATTTCAGATTGCAGAATTTGGTAGAAATCTTCAATTTCTTCGTCTTTGGCCTTAGTGTTTGGTGTATAAATTTGAATAATAGGCATATTAACTGGTCTTCCTTGTAGGCATATGGATATTATCCTAACACTGAAAGTGTTATACTTCAGGATAGATCTTGAAATGTTCTTTTTGATGATATATGCAGTGCCATTCCTCTTTCAAGTCGTCAGTCCCAGCATAATAGACTGTATGATTGATTCAAAATGACCAGTACCAGTACACTTCAGCTCACTAATGCCTCAGGTATTGATCTTTATGTGTTCCATTTCATTTTTGATGATGTCTAGTCTTCCTAGATTCATACCTCGTACATTCCAGGTTCCAATTATTAATGGATTTTTTAACTGTTTTTTCTCATTTTGAGTCATGCCACATCAGCAAATAAAGGTCTTGAAAGCTTGACTCCATTCACATCATTAAGGTCGACTCTACTTTGAGTGGGCAGCTCTTCTCCAGTCATCTTTTGAGCACCTTCCAACCTGAGGGGCTCATCTTCTGGCACTATATCAGACAATGTTCAGCTGCTACTCATAAGGTTTTCACTGGCTAATTCTTTTCAGAAGTAGATGGCAGGGTCCTCTTCCTAGTCTTAGTCTGGAAGCTCAGCTGAAACCTGTCGGCAATGGGTGACCCTGCTGGTATTTGAATACAGGTGGTATCGCTTCCAGCATCATTGCAACACCCAAGGCCCCACAGTACAACAAACTGACAGATGCATGGGGGAGAAAGTCATTGGCGGTTTTGTGTTTTTGTTTTTGCCAGTAGTGTAGTAAGATCATTTTGGCTATTGTTTATAGAGCAGGCTGCAGACAGCCAATGATAAAAGCAGGGAAATCAGTTAGAATGTTACAAAATTAATACAGGGTAAAATGATGGTTGTCTTGGACATAGTAGTAGGTATGAAAATTGTTAAAAGAGGTTACATTTTGGATATATTTCAAAGATAGAATTGATAGAATTTATGAAGAAACTGATATGGGATTTAAGAAAAAGGATAATAGCCAAGGATTACCTCAAGGTTTTTGACCTGAGCAGCTAATTCATAGAATGAAGTTGCTGCTTGTTGATTCTATGAGAAGATTAGATTTTTAAAGAAATATCAGGGTCTGTTTTCAGACATGTTAAAGCCTTCTAAATATACAGCTGAACAAATCAACTAGGCAGTTATATATTGGTATTTGGAACTTTAGAAAGTGGTCGAGGCTAGACATACACATTTGGGAGTTGTTAAATAGATGGTACGTAAAGCCATAGGACCAGATGAGATCACAGAGAATGAGGGCAGGAAGTGAAGAAAGAGGTCTAGGGATTCAGTTCTGGGGTATTCTAATATCTGAAGGATAAGAGCTGAGGAGCAAAGTAGAACATAATGGAACAACCAAAGTAGAGAGAGAAAACTGTTTCCCAGAAGATAAGTGGAGAAAGCATTTCTGTGAGGAAGAAGGGATCAGCTGTATCAAACGCTCCTGTTAGGTTGAATAAATTGGAAGACTAAAGATGGGTGTGTCAATGTGAAATTAGTTTGATACTACTGTTCATTCATTTTTATTTTTTCTTCACAGTATTCAAACAATTGTTTTTCTACATGTTCATTCATTTTTATTTTTTCTTCACAGTATTCAAACAATTGTTTTTCTACATAAAGTTGAAATAATTGTGTTCACTTTCTCTTCACCATCTTGTAGAGGTTCATGAATAATGAGTTTTAAAATGAGTAACATATTGCATAATATGGAGCCTTCCCATTGAGGACCATAGCTTGTGTTACCACTTATTCAGATTTCATTGTTTTATGTTTCTCAATGTTTTATAATTTTTTTTTAATATATGTTCCATTCCTTTCTCTTTACATTTATTCTCAGGTATTTTATAAAGCTTTTCAAAATGTTACATAAGATTAAAAAAAAATGTTTATATTGCTGACATAAAGATATCTATTTACTTTGTATATTTTTATGTAGATAGCTAGTTATATTATCTTATTTTACTAATGTTTAAGAATGAGCAATGGGAAAAAAAGATCAAGGCCAGCCTCCTACCTTACTAGCTATATCAAATTATATAAATCATGTTATATCTCTATATTTTAGTTTCCTTTACTGTGATAGAAATAATACAATCAAATTGCCCAGGTAGTGCTCAGTAAGTTCAATTAATGTACATTTCTGCTTCTCCTTCTCTCCCCATTTTCTTGCATAATTTCTATTTCTTAAACAGCACAAACACATTGAAGATTAAGCCAAATATTTAGTTAGCTGTGGCCTTTTTAACATAGTATTGGAAACTGGTAGAAAAGTGACTTTGAATGTTTTCCTTCTGAAATTTAAATCCAAATTGCTTAGTATGATATTTATAATTTTGTGGTTTTTGTTTGTTTGTCTGTTTGTTCCCAAAGTATTGTTATGGTTCAGTTTTCTATCATCACCACCCAATATGTTATACATGTGAGTACCATTCCCACACCATAAAACGTGGACCACATTGTTCATCCTTTCTGAAATGTCCTTTTTTTCCTTTTCTTTCCTTCTTTACTAAACCATTCTTACTCTTTTCCTTATTATCCAAAACATTTCATCTAGATGTCAGGGATGTCTGGCATCTTAAAAAAAAAAAAGTTTCCATGGAGTCAATTCCAACTCATAGCGACCCTATAGGACAGAGTAGAACTGCCCCACTGGTTTTCCAAGGAGCAGCTGGTGGGTTCAAATTGCCAATCTTTTGGTTAGCAGCTGAGTTCTTAACCACTGCACTACCATGGCTCATACAGGGACTCAAAAAATGTTTACAGAAGGAAGGACCTATCCTTCCTTATTAAATTAGTAACTGATACTTTTACAATTTATCTACTCACTGAAAAAAAAATTAATCCTCCAAAAGAATTTTCCATCCTTACAAATGAAACTTTTAAAATAGCCAACTATTAAAGAAATGATCTAAATAAAATTAGAAACCAAGAGTTAAATCCCAAACCTCCCTTGAAATTTAACTAAGTTACTTGGGCAATACAAACTTGACTACCCAAGATTAAACATGCTTTTTGGCACATTTATTTTTCTATTCCACACTGCTAGTCAATGTGTGTCCTGGTTAATTTTGTTCAGCAGCTACATTAACATAAGTTCACTGGGATAACTCTGGGAACATTCTACTTAGAGGTCACAATCATGCATTTTGTTTGAATTATGTGCACCAATGTCAATGAAACTGATGTAAGGAATTCCATTGAGCATTGTTTAATTTTATTTGATGAGCACAATGAGTTTCAATGAGAAAAATAATTTCATATCCAATCATGTGAGGAGTGGCATTTCGCTTTGCAAACAGAAGCCCTACAAATACGTTCTGGTCTTCTCATTTCACTAAGTCATTTTAGCTCAGTGCATTCTGTAGGATTTCTAGGAACTAATTCCACAGGTGAAATAAAGGGTTAGGGATTCATACTACACTTTTCATTTTTCTAAGATGAGGACTATGGTGAATATACATTTATTTTAGGAATATCATTACTATTATTCCTATCACTTAAAACATTGCTTTTACATGTAAAGTCCTCACATATATCACTTAAACTATATAACAATTACTTGAATAGATAGATAGAACATAAGGGCACGGCTTTTTAATATTATTACACAAACATGGAAACTGAGTTCAGAAATATCAAGGTACCTGTCCAAGGTCTCCATATTTAATAGCAATGAAGCATCAATCTGATATTCCAAATCAAACTCAGTAGTCTTTGTGGTATTAAATAAAATTAGATTAATTAGTTTCCTTTTTCTCTTCTATGAAAAAAAAAGTAATAAAAAATGAAATACTTTCTTCCTTGCAAGGTTCCACAAAGTTTGTTATAATCTATGCAAAGGGAACAAATGATTGATCAGGATTTGAGTTTTTATATCTATCGTTAAAATGGTGCTAAAAAATCCCTTTCATGTATACTGATAAATACTACTCACATTTTCTGCCTCTGGGGTTTATAGGCATGCTTTTGTAATATGTGCTGGCAATGGGGCAGGGACTACTGTAGCTGAACTGCATAAACCAGAAGGAGGTTTGTTAGCCCCGTGTTGTTATGCTGAGAGGTTATTGCAGAAGGAGCTGCAGCCCAGAGGAGTGACTATGAATGACTTTGTCTCTTTTTGCCTCTGTACAGTGAGATAAGGCTTGAAAGTACATTTACTGTTTCCTTTGTGTTATTGGGAGGGTGCTGTTTTCGGCATTAGGTAATAGTCAAATGCACAAATTACTCTCAGGAGAAATACACTGTAAACACGCATCCTTGACAAACTTTATGTACGCTGGTACAAATAAGTACCAACTAAACTTTTTGGCAGTTTGGAATTCTGAACAGCGAGATAAGCCTCGTAAGGATATTTACGGTTTTCTTTGTGATATTGGGTAGGCGCGGTTTTTCTGGATTAGGTAAAAATTATTTTTCGGAGAAATACAGTGTAAGTACACGTTGTAGTATACTTGATGTGCTGCGTGTATGTTCCCTGCAATTGTCAAGGACCTATCTTCTGGTTTCTGAACTGTAAGTACTTGCTTTACAGAAACAGGTAATTTATTATAGTGGTAATGTTCCCACAACAACACTTCCTTTTGGGGCTTTAGTTTTACGGGAGGCTGTAATTATGCAAAGTCTCCCCTTGTATATTCTCATATTAGTTTGGAGGTATGGTATTTGCATTATTCTGTTGTGGTATTTCAGGTTGTGTGTCTGATTTTCTGGGCCATGATTCACAGTGGTTTGGCAGTTATGTAATGGTATAGTTTGGCAGTTGTGCAATGACGTAATCATCCTCCATGATGTCAATTTATGTGATCTGCCAATCAGTTGTAAGGGCAGTTATGCAGTGATATAGAGTGCCTTGATGTATTCCCCCATGTTTTCAAAAGTTCCACTGGACAACAACAAAAACTGATAAGAAAAAATAATTTTTTTTCCCTGCCCCATCCCACCTATCTTACCTCCAGAGTTCACTGGTATATAAGTGTACCACGTAATAATTAAAAAAACCTACATTACATAACAAAAGATTACCAATACTTAGTGATTCAGCCTGCATTCCATTAGTGAAAAAAAAATTACATCACCAAAAAGTTACATACGTAAAATAATTCATTTAAACACAGAATTACTGAGAGAAAAGTATTACTGTTATAGTGTTTAATAACATATTTTTGCTATAGAGGCATTCATGTTTTGAGTAGTTAATATGCCCTGTGTGTGCCCAGATATATATTGTTCAGCCAGTGCAAACATTCTTGACTGGTATATGCATTAGACTGGCTTGTGAAAATTTACAAGTGTGCAGATTCCCAGGCTACAACTGAGAACTGCTGTATTACTGTCTCTAGGGTAGAACTTAGTCACGTGACAGTTTATTACCAATATCTGGTAAAGATTTCTCTCACTTGATACTTCACTGAAAGTTTCATAACTTCAAAATAGATCATAAGAACAAGAAAATAATAAGGCACATTAAAATATAGATGCTTGGCAGTCAGCTATATTCACTCATCAACTATGTGCTTTACCCTGTACTCCTCCTCACAGTGTGGACTATTAAAAATTACTAATTATTGCCTGAAGTGAAAGTGTGGAGCTACTCACAAATAGTTGAAACCCTAAATTTAAAATCTATGACATTCAAGCAACTTCTACACATTCAGAATTTGGACTTTAACTTATTAAGAAGTTGTTGTTAACGGGAATTAAAAAGTGAGGTTTAATTTCCTTCTTTTTTCTATGTTCTCACCAGAATCTGCTTGAAGAGCTACCCTCCCACAATGCTTTTTGTTTGTTTTAGTTGCTCTAAGCCAGCAGTTCTCAAACATTTTGATCTCAGCACACCTTTATAAATTTAAAAATTATTGAAGGTCCTGAAGATCTTCTGATTACATGGGGTGTATTTATTGGTGTTTCTCACAGTAGAAATTAAAACTGATAATTGTAAAAAATAATTATTATTTAGTAAATCATTTAAAATAATAAACTCTGTGCACACTTGTATAAATAACATATTTCTTAGTTATCTAGTGATTCTATAACAGAAATACCACAAGTGGATGGCTTTGACAAACAAGTTTATTCTCTCACAGCTTAGTAGGCTAGAAGTCCAAATTCAGGGCACCAGCTTTAGGAAAACACTTTCTCTCTCTGTCAGCTCTGGGGGAATGTCCTTGTTATCAATCTTCCCCTGGTCTAGGAGCTTCTCAGTGCAGGCACCCTTGGTCCAAAGGACACGCTCTGCTCGTGGCACTACTTTCTTGGTGGTATGAGGTCTCTCTGCTTGCTTCTCTCTTTTGTATCTCAAAAGAAATTGACTCAGGATACAACCTAATCTTGTAAATTGAGTCCTGTCTCATTAACATAACTGCTCTAATCCTGCCTTACTAACAACATAGAGGTAGGATCTATAACACATAGGAATATTACATCAAGTGACAAAATGGTGAACAATAACACAACACTGGGAATCATGGTCTAGCCAAGTTGACACACATTTTTTGGTGGACACAATTTAATCCATAACACATGGGTTATATTTATTGATACTTTTCATATTAGAAATTAAAATTGAGAAAGGTAAATGATAATTATTTACTAAATCATTTAAGATAATACATTCATACATGTTTGCATAAATAACATATTTATGAAAAATAACTTTGCATTTCAAAAAAATAGATTTAGCACAAAGGGTGGTATTGGCTTACATTTTTGCAGCTCTCTTTAATATATGGCTTAATAGAAGACAGCTGAATTCTCATATCTGTGCATTCAATCCATTGCAATATTGCATGTTATGTAGCCCCAGGAAAAATTCATCGCATTCTATATGAAAGAATGAGACTGGGAAAGGAAAATACTATCTTAGTTTTAATATGAAAATAGTTTTGAATTCATGAACCTCCTGAAAGGATTGCAGACCACACTTTGAGATATGCTTTACTTAACCAATGGCTTATCCCTATCATTCCATTCACCCAGATAAGAGTATCTGTCATCTTAAAAGATCCCAATATTTCCTATCTGATATCTAAAATATATATAAGCAACTTATGAAATATAAAATGGGGTTCTGAGAAACCTACAGTAACTAAAGATGTCTGAAATTTGAATTATTTTGTGTTATATCAGAAAAAAGTTTCAGTAAGACAAATGCGGTCTCTTTTTTAATGGTTATGATATGTACCATACTGTAGTTACTGGACAGGATAGGTTTTGGAAACTTATTGAAGGTATGTTAGACCTAGAAAAACTATTGTAAAAGTGTTTTTATTGTTTTTTGTAAGGCTTTGAATGGAATAGTCCATCCTGTGTGTTGAGCAGCACAGTCAAAACATTTTTCTAATGTTCTTCAAACAAGAGTGTCTTCTATCTTTACATAGTCGTCTTATGACCTGGAAAACTGAGAAGGGTCCTAAGGCCTGTAAGAGTTATATATAAATTACACATTGAACATTGGCCAGGATTATTTGCTAAAGTTGGACATGTGTGTACATCCATGCATATTTTTTCATTCCCTTTCTCCAATGGTTCAAAAGGTATATGCTGACACAATGCTGTCTGCTGACATCAGTACCACAAAAAAAAAAAAGAAATTCTGTATCATATTAGTAATACATTTGACCCCCTCAGTTAATGTTCAAAGTGATGGTCAGGAAGGTTATAAGCAAACATCAGCTTTCTTTCACACCTCTTAGCTCATTCTGGAAATTAATAACATCATCTTGGGAGCATTCAAGACCCTGGATAATGAATGTTAACAGCAGTTCCTGTTGGCTGAATATGAGGATGCATTTATTTTTCTCATTATCTTACACACAATCTTTTAGCTATTGTCTGCCACTGCTGCTCAGTCAGGAAGCCACAGAAAGTGCTAAAGATGTCAAGATGCAATAAGCCTCATTTATTTTTATGACCTTCATCAGCATTTTTTTTTCCTTTTCTCTCTACACTTTTTTTTTTTTTTTTTAACTTTGAGGCCTATAATAGAATCTGCTGATTAGAATCAGAACCGTATCTAACTATAGATATGAGAGACCTTTTCTGAAGGTGATGGGCTATGGAAGGGCACTTTACCCATATGATACCTTTGGCAGATACTGAAGCTAAAGTCAATTAGTGAGCATTTCTTCTTTCTTTTCTGGCTACAGCCTAGATACTTCACAATTGATTAAATCTAATATTATGTAAAAAAGTAAACGTTAGGCTTGGATGAATGAACATATAAGTGGATTAAAATATTGGAAGTAGGAGTATTCAGGAGAACAGTATATGCAGATGACTAGGAAGGAAAATGTACTACCACCCCTTACCTATTAAAGGATCATGCTTTTTTTTTTTCCTTATATCATTAGAAAATAAATTTAAAGCAAATGAATGTCATAAAGAAAGATGCAATTGCATCAAGTATAATTTCACATTGAAGTGGCTGAGTCCTTCTATAGACATGCTTGGCAACTTGTGCTATGAAATTGGTATGGAATTATAGTTCAAGGGACCTCTTCCCTGTAACCTCAGAACACACAGATAAGGACAAACAATAGTAGTCATTTTCTGAAGGAGACACAAGGACAGATATCAACAGTCTGGAAATTGCTTGCCAATCCAAGGGGCTAAATAGATAGTGGGAGATAAGATACTCAGCTGAAAAATAACAGAGGCATCCTAAAAGAAAACAACTTGGATTATCAACATTGGTAGGTAAACACCAAGCCTTGAAGAATATCTCAGGCATGGTTGAGGTTTAAGAGTGGCTATCTGCAAGAATGGGATGGTGGTGGGGTGGGCTTGAAGCATTTACAGAGCATTTTATTTCAAACTGAGAAAACATAAATTGTGCATAACAAAGAAATAATGTACTGATAAATATTACTACTTCACAACTACGTTCTCTGTCTTGTTACTATCATTCTTACCGTCATCTATCTGTATTGACTCAAAAATTGGGTAGGCATCATTCTGGTTATTTCTGGGCATTAGAGATTTCTGATGGAGGTTGATAACAGGTGGTAGGTGAAGTTGGCAAAGGAAGCAGAGATTACTGAGAACAAGAAAAAATGACCAAAACAGAGCACTAATAATGTATCTCAAGAATATCTACCTTCAAGGGTACAGTAAGATGGCAAAGTGTGTGGATGCTCCCATTTACTCTCCCAGCAACTAATCCATTGAACAATGAATCAAAACAAGCACAGACTGAGATCCCAGGACTCTAGATGGCAGCTGAGGTGTTGGAGAGTTGGAGTGAGTCCAGGAGTGGGGAGCAGAGGAGCAGGGAATGGCACAGAAGGTGGGAGAACCTACCCACTAACATTTGGAGACTTTGCTCATCACAACCATTTTGAGACAGGGCTGGGCAACACCCCAAAAAGGGAAGGCACCCAGTGAACTAATCTGAGGAAGCCGTAGCCCAATTTTTTAAGGCAGTACAGACTGGCCATGGTAGTTCGCAGGCCATGCAATTGGGAGGAGGTGAAGGGAGACTGTGGCGCTGTGAGAGAGGGCTGTTGAATCTCATTGCAGCCTGAGAAGGACAGGCACTAAAACTGGGAGGAACTACAAAGGCAGCAGGGTGAGGGAAATACTTAGGACAGATGGGTAACATAAAGGGAAATGGCTAACTCCCTGCACATAATAGGACACCATGAGAGAGCCTGTGCAGGGGTGGCCAGGAGGGAAAGACATAAAGAGCCTCTACTTTCACCACAGGAAACTCGAACCTCACTGCTTACGTTAGCATCTGTGACCAGCTAACCCCCCTGTGCATGTTGAATTCCAGAGATCAAGCATCCAGAACTCTTGAGTCAGCACTGGAAAAAAAAAAAAAACTAAGGGTAAGAGTGACTTCATGGTTCTCAGGTGAAGATATGAAGCCTGCTTCTGCTGGGCTGATTCTGACTCCTGGTGACCCTGTTGGGCACAAGGGATCTGCCCTGTGGGGTTCCCAGGGCTGTGAGTCTTTGTGGAGTCAGACTGCTGCATCTTTCTCCCACAGAACAGCTGGTGGGTACAGGCCCCAGCCTTTCATTTGACAGCCAGGCACTTGGCTACCGTGCTACCAGGAGGTTTAATCAGAAAACTTCCCACAAGAACCAGAATACAAAATTTAAAGTACAAAGAAAAAACAAATAAATAACAAAATGGCCCAAGTCAACAAAAAATAGTAAAACACAAGATCACAAAAGAAGGACCAATCTAAAGCGAAACGTGAAGAAGAGGAAATTTGTCCTATGGAGGCCAGACTAATGGAAAGAAGTATGTTTAAAGAAAGCAAAAAGCACACAGAAAACAAGCAGAGATCAGGAAACAAATGGAGGAACAAAAAGAGTTAACAAGAAAATCGAAAACATAAAAAAAGTGGGGTTGACCACTGGAACTGAAGAATAAAGCAACTGAATTAGGCAAAACAAGAAAAGCACTCAACAATAGAGCCTAACAGACAGAAGATAGAATAAATGAACTAGAAAACAAAATAACTGAATTTATCAAGACTCAATAGAAACAAGAGAAAAGAACAAGGAAAAGTAAACAAACCCAAATGGAAATATAGTACTCAGTTAAGAAAACTAACATTAGAATTACTGGAATCCCAGAGCACCATGACTACAATAAAGGCATAGAAACAATTTTCCAAGAGATAATCAGAATTTCCCTGACCTGAAGAGAGAACCAAGCCTGGAAACATAGAAAGCTACACAAACTCCAGTTAGCAGAAACAGAAAAAGATTAACTCCCTGGCTTTTTTTTTTATATCCTAATAAAATCCTTGAAAACCAAAGACAAGGAGATAATTTTGAAAGCAGCAAGAGAAAAAACAGAATATGACGTACCAAGGGTCTTTCATAAGAATCAGCATGAATTTCTTCCCAGAAACTCTAAAGGCCAGAAGGCAATGGAGCAACATATATAAGACACTGAATGGAAACAAATGCCAACCAAGAATTCATTACCGGGCAAAGTTGTAGATTCAAAAATGAATTGGAAATCAAGACATTCCTAAACAAACAGAAACTCTGGGAATTTGCCATTACCATATCAGCTTTGCAAGTATTATTCAAAGAAGAACTCCAAATGGAAAGATGACAAGAGCATTAAACAAATACTTGAATCAAACAAGGAAAAAATAAATAAAAAATAAAAGATGGACAGAGAAAGATATCCAAAAAATACAACAACGCAGGCAATCATAAGGACGAAGAATATGAAATCTCCAGGGTATAATCTCAATAATTAAATCCTGCAAATAATACAACAACAAGTTTGTAAGAAATATTCATGTTAATGGAGATATACCAACAGAAATGGGGGAGGGAGGAGTCTATCAGGAAGAGATCTATAATTTTAAGGTTGTATGGTAAGAGTTGTTCATATGTTAAACGTCATTGCAATTGTGTAATATATGTCATAACCACTAAGAAATCACTGAGAAAAAATATTCAGAAAAAAAGAAAGAACAAAGCAAAAAGGCTTATCAGAAGAAAGAAGGCAACTACAAACCCCCCCAAAAAAATCAGAATAAAAAACAAGATACAAAACCCTCAGAAAACAAATAGCAAAATGAGTGATGCAGACCCTTCATTTTCAGTAGTAACCTTAAATGTACGTGGTTTAAACGCCTCATGAGAAGGAAGGGAATGGCAAATGATGAAAAAAAAAAATCCATCCTTTTGCTCTCTGCAAGAAACAAGCCTTGGACATAAGGGTACAAACAAACTGAAACTAAAAGGTTGGAGAAAAATATTCCATATAATCAGTAAACCAAAAACAGCAGAATGGCCACACTGAATATCAGGTTAAATAGACTTTAAATAAAAATATATTACAAGAGATAAATAAGGACATTATATAACAAAAGAGTCAATCCAGCAAGAAGACATAACAATTATAAATATATATGCAACTATAGCAATGCTCCAAAATATGTGGAACAAATACTGACTAACATGAAAGGAGAAATAGACAACTCCACAATAATAGCAGGGGAATTCCACACATCACTTTCAATTCTAGGCAGAACATCTAAAAAGAAGATAACCAAGGACATTGAGAATGCAAATAAAAAAATAAGTCAGTTGGACATAATGGACATATATAGAACATTCTACCCACCATCAGAACAATACACATTCTCCAGTACACGTGGATCATTTTCTAAGATAGACCATATGCTAGGACACAAAACAAGTCTCAACAAATTTAAAAAGATTGAAATTATACAAAGCATCTTCTCTGACCATAATGGTATGAAACTAGAAAGCAACAGAAAAAATAATAAATACATGGAAAATAATTTTTTTTTTTTTTTTAAAAACTACTGGCTCATAGAAGAAATCAAGAGTGAAATTTAAACATTCCTAGAATCAAACAAAAATGAAAACACAACAGATCAAAACCTTTGGGACACAGCAAAAGCAGTATTCAAAGGGAAATTCATAGCAAAAATGCCTACATTAAAAAAGAAAAAAGATCCGCAATCATTAACTTAAACAAACAGAACAAACATTAACTTGAACAAACAGAAAAAGAAGAGCAAAAAAAGCCAAAAAACTACCAGAAAAAAGGACCAGGACAGAAATAAGCAACATAGAAAAATGTAAGAAAGAATCAACAAAACCAGAATTTGGTTCTCTGAAAGGGTCAATTCAAGAGACAAACCACTGGCTACATTACAAAAGAAAAAAAAAAGGCAGAGGCAAATAACCAAATTAAGAAACGAAATTGGTGACATTAAAAACAAAACAACAGTGATGAACACTGCAACAGATTTTTATGAAAAATTTAACTCCAACAAATTTGAAAACGTAAACACAAAAATCAGTAGTTTCTCTACACTAACAAAGAGTACTTCAAAAAAAGAAGTCAAGAAAACAAAACCATATACGATAGTCCCCAAATCAATAAAGTAGAGAGTAATTAACCTAAACAGGGACATGAAAGTCCTATACAATCAAAATTAGAAAACACTGGTACGACAGACTACAAGAAACCTACAAAAATGGCGAGACATCCCGTGCTCATGGATTGGAAGACTTGATATAGACAAAATGTCAATTCTACCTAAAGCGATTTACAGACAGAATGAAATCCCCATACAAATCCCAACAACATTCTTAAGTGAAATTGAAGAACTAAAGACCAGGTTCATATGGAAAGAAACCCTGATTAGCCTAAGCAGTATTGAAGAAAAACAAATAAAGCAGGAGGCCTTACAGTTTCCGATATCAGAACATACTACGGAGCCACTGTAATCAAAACAGCCTGATGCTGGTTCAACAGTAGACACATAGACTGGTGGATCAGAACTGAGAATTCAAAATTCAACCCAGCCATCTATGGTCAACTGATTTTCAGCAAGGAGTCAAAATCCATTTAGTCAAAATCCAGTCAATGGCACTGATTTAAAAAAAAGACTATAACAAATGTTGGTGACCATGTAGTGAGATTGGAACCCTTATCCATTGCTGATGGAACTAAAAATGGTACAACCACTATGGAAAATGATATGGGACTTTCTCAAAAAACGAAAATAGAACTACACTATGAGCCAGCAGTCCCAACTCTAGGTATGTACCCTACCAAAAAAAAAAAAAAAAACCAAACCCGTTGCCATCGAGTCCATGTCAACACATTGTGATCCTATGGAACAGAATAGAACAGCCCCACAAGGTTTCCAAGGCTGTAATCTTTGTGGAAGTCAACTGCCAAATTTTTCTCCAGCTGAGCAACTGATGGGTTCGAACTGCTGATCCTCTGGCTAGCAGCCGAGAGCTTTAGTTGCTGTGCCACAAAGGCTTCTGCAAATAAGTACTACCCTGTTATGTTGTTTTTCGATGCCATCAAGTCAGTTGGTTCTGATTCATAGTAACCCTATAGGGCAGAGTAGAACAGCCACATAGGGTTTCCAAAAAGCGGTTGGTAGATTTGAACTGCTGGCCTTTTGGTTAGCAGTTGAGCTCTTAACCACTATGCCACCAGAGCTACCCCAGAGGCCAGTACTAGCCTAAAAAAACCAAAAACCCACTGCTGTCGAGTCGATTCTGACTCATAGCGACCCTATAGGACAGAGTAGAACTGCCCCATAGAGCTTCCAAGGAGCGCCTGGAGGATTTGAACTGCTGACCTCTTGGTTAGCAGCCGTAGCACTTAACCACTACACCACCAGGAGTTCTGCCCTAAAGTAGAGACCTAAAAATAATAACAGGAGCAGACATATGCACACCTGTTTATTGCTGCTTTATTCACAATAGTAAATAAATGGAAACAACCAAAGTGCCCATCAACAGATGAATGTATAGGCATATTGTGATACATACACACAATGGAATACAAATGCAACCATAAAGAACAATGATGAGTCCACAAAACATATAATAACATGGATGGGCCTGTTGAGTGCCTCTGTGTGCCAGGTACTGGTCATGATTCTGGAGACAGAACAAGGCATTTGATAGATAATGTCTGTTATGGATTGAATTATGTCCCCCCAAAAATACATGTATTAACTTGGTTAGGCCATGATTCCCAGTATTCTGTGGTTGTCCTCCATTTTGTGATTGTAATTTTATGTAAAAGAGGATTAGGGTGGGATTGTAACACCCTTACCAGGTCACTTCCCTGATCCAATGTAAAGGGAGTTTCCCTGGGGTGTGGCTTGCACCACCTTTTATCTCTCAAGAGTTAAAAGGAAAAGGAAGCTAGCAGAGAGTGGGCACCTCATACCACCAAGAAAGCAGCACCAGGAGCAGGGTGCATCCTTTGGACCCAGGGTCCCTGCACCTGAGAAGCTCCTCAACCAGAGGAACATTGAGAACAAGGACCTTCCTCCAGAGCTGACAAAGAGAGAAAGCCTTCTCCTGGAGCTGACACCCTGAATTTAGACTTGTAACCTACTAGACTGTGAGAGAATAAATTTCTTTGTTAAAGCTATCCACCTGTGGTATTTCTGTTATAGCAGTACTAGATGACTAAGACAATGTCCTTGGCACTTTTAGTTTTGTAAAGGAACTTCCATGTCTAAAGCATTTTTATACAAGAACAATTCACTTGGAATGGTGCATATCACACATAAGTCTAGAAAAGAGTAAACCAAACCAAAACCAAACCCAGTGCCATTGAGTTGATTCCAACTCATAGCGCCCCAAAGGACAGGGTAAAACTGCCCCATAGAGTTTCCAAGGAGCGCCTGGCGGATTCGAACTGCTGCTCACCCTTTGGTTAGCAGCCGTAGCACTTAACCACTATACCACCAAGGTTTCCGAGAAAAGAGTAGCACAGAATAAAGGTAGAATCATATAATTAGTTGGTTTTGAAAGTCATGTTGTAGTCAGTGAGAATCCATCAAGGGTCTGTTTTAACGGAATGACTCAATCTTTTCTGCATTTCAAGAAGAAACCCTGTTTTTTATTGGAAGATATACTGGAATCCTTTATTTGTTGTTGCTGTTGTTAGGTGCCATCGAGTCAGTTCCGACTTATAGCGACCCTATGTGCAAGTGAAAAAAACAGTGCCTGGTCTTGTGCTATGTTCACAATCATTGTTATGCTTGAGCCCATTTTTGCAGCCACTGTGTCAATCCATCTCATTATGGGTCTTCCTCTTTTTAGCTGACCCTCCATTTTATCAAGTATGATGTCCTTCTTCAGGGACTGATCCCTCCTGATAACATATCCAAAGTATGTAAGACTTTGTATATTCAATATTCCTCGCCAACACCACAATTCAAAGGCGTTAGTTCTTCTTTGGTCTTTCTTATTCATTGTCCAGCTTTCGTATGCATATGAGGTAACTGAAAACACCATAGCTTGGATCAGGGACACTTTATTCCTCAAGATGACATCTTTGCTTTTCAACACTTCACAGAGGCCCTTTGCAGCTGATTTGCCCAATGCAATGTGTCTTTTGATTTCTCGACTGCTCCTTCCATGGGCATTGATTGTGGATCCAAGTAAAATGAAATCCTTGACAACCTCAATCTTTTCTCCATTTATCACGATGTTGCCTACTGGTCCAGTTGTGAGGATTTTTGTTCTCTTTATGTTGTGGAGTAATCCATACAGAAGGCTGTGCTCACTGATCTTCATCAGTAAGTGCTTCAAGTCCCCTTCACTTTTAGTAAGCAAGGTCGTGTCATCTGCATAATGCAGGTTGTTAATGAGTCTTCCTCCAATCCTGATGCCCCATTCATGTTCATATACTCCAGCTCCTCAGATTATTTGCTCAGCATAGAGACTGAACAAGTATGATTAAAAAATACAATCCTGACACACACATTTCCTAACATAAAACTACATAGTAGCCCCTTGTTCTGTTCGAACGACTGCCTCTTGATCTATGTACAGGTTTCTCATGAGCACAATTAAGTGTTCTGGTATTCCCATTATTCACAATGTTTTCCATAATTTGTTATGATCTACACAGTCAAATGCCTTTGCATAGTCAATAAAATACGGGTAAACATCTTTCTGATATTCTCTGCTTTCAGTCAAGGTCCATCTGACATCACCAGTGATATCCCTGGTTCCAAGTCCTTGTCTATATTCAGCTTGAATTTCTGGCAGTTGCCTGTCAATATACTGCTGCAGCTGCTTTTGAATAATCTTCAGAAAAATTTTGTGTGTGATATTAATGATATTGTTTGATAATTTCCACATTCAGTTGGATCACCATTCCTGGGAATAGGCATAAATAGGGATCTCTTCAAATTAGTTAGCCACATAGCTATCTTCCAAATTTCTTGGCATAGATTAGTGAGTATTTCCAGCGCTGCATTCGTTTGTGGAAACATCTCAACTGGTATTCGGTTAATTCCTGGAGCCTTGTTTTTTTGCCAGTGTTTCAGTGCAGCTTGGACTTCTTCCTTCAGTACCATCAGTTCCTGATCATATGCTACTTCCCCAAATGGTTGAATGTCAACCAATTATTTTTGGCATAGTGACTCTGTGTATTTCTTCCATCTTCTTTGATGTTTCCTGCATTGTTTAATGTTTTCCCCATAGAATCCTTCAGTATTGCAACTCAAGGATTGATTTTTTTCTTCAGTTCTTTCAGCTTCAGAAATGCCAAGCATGTTCTTCCTTTTTGGTTTTCTATCTCCAGGTCTCTGCACATGTCATAAAACTTTACTTTGTCTTCTTGAGACACCCTTTGAAATCTTCTGTTCAGCCCTTTTACTTCGTCATTTCTTCCTTTTTCTTTAGGTACTTGACATTCAAGAGCAAGTTTCCGAGTCTCTTCTGACATCCATTTTGGTCCTTTCTTCCTTTCTTATCTTTTCAATGACCTCTTGCTTTTCCATTTATGATGGCATTCTGCAACTCATCTGGTCTTTGATCATTAGTGTTAGAAGCGTCAAATCTACTCTTGAGATGGTCTCTAAACTCAGATGGGATATATTTAAGGTCATGCTTTGACTCTCATGGACTTGTTCTAATTTTCTTCAGCCTCAGCCTAAATTTGCTCATGAGCAATTGATGGTCTGTTCCACAGTCGGCTCTTGGCCTTGTTGTGGCTGATGATATTGAGCTTTTCCATCATCTCTTCCCACAGATGTAGTCAATTTGATTACTGTGTATCCCATCTGGTGAGGTCCACATGTACAGTCATCATTTATGTTGGTAAAACGGTATTTGCAGTGAAGAAGTTGTTCTTGCAAAATTCTATCATGTGATCTTCAGCATCATTTCTATCACCAAGGCCATATTTTCCAATTACCAATCCTTCTTCTTTGTTTCCAACTTTCTCATTCCAATCACCAGTAATTATCAGTTACCATACAAGACCCCACAGTATGACAAACTGACAGACAAGTGGGGGGATTCCTTATTAGAACTCATATAATATTAGAAATAATACATCTTCTTAATATTCCTACCCTTAATGCATTTCAAGTGACTAATCTGCAAGCTGTTTATCATCTCAGTGCTTGGAATTAATCATTGTCTTTTACTTCTTCATGTTATCAAGGGCCTGAAACATGACTTTAGGAAGTCATATAAAAAGTTCTAAATCAAGGTGTAAGGTGATAAAAAAATACCAATAGACAAACAAAAGTTCTAAGACTTTGACACTAACTATGCTTATGTCTTATAACTACGCTTATATGCTTATAGGGTCGCTATGAGTCGAAATCGACTCCATGGCACTGGGTTTTTGGGATGCTTATATCCTCGCTCAAGTCCTTAACTGCTGTATCTCAGTTTTCCTGGATATTACATACCTTACCTTCTTCCCAGAGTTGGTATAGACTTGAATTATTCTATATATGAACTGCTTTTTACAAGTAAAAAAACAAATAAAATTCAATCAATGTAATGTGCTATAATTTACATTATTTTTGACCAATAGTTCCCCAAAGTGTAGACATCAATTTCACAAACAACTTCTAAATTGTCACTTCTTCACAATATAAGATGCTGTCCACTCCACCCTTCTAACATAGTATACGGTATTCACTTCACATTTCACCTAATGGTCTTCATGATGTTAAGATCAGTGGGTGGTAGACTCTAGGAGGCCTTTCAATGAGTCACCTCCTGAATTAGGGTGATATTACAGGTTTGTATGTGCCTACAGAGACAGACCTTGTGGTCCTAAAAATATCCATGATGCCAGTTGCACAGAGAAGCCCCAGAAGGGTTTTATAAAGCAACTCTTCAATATAAAGGGAATGGCTTTTACGATCAAGAGGAAAAAAGGTGAGGGAAATTGAAGAAATAATTTTAGAGGTGGAAGGAACAAAAGACAGTTACATGTCCAATCTCTTAAGATTAGACTTGGGAAATGGATACTATAGAGGTGTTAGCTCACTTGCACAAGGTCATCCATTTGGGCATTTTAAGAGTTGGGACAACAGCTAATTTCTTCTAATACTTCTTTCATTGCCCTTGCTACTTTTCTGGGTTTGAATGTTTGTGTGACTGTGATTATCGAAAGAAAAGTTGTGTCTGATTTTTCATTCTGCTCATAATTACATTTTTGTTATATTTGGGTCAATTTTCTTTCTCTTCACAGTTTGCAATTTGCACACTTTGTAATCCTGTAAATTTAGTGTCATTTGACATTTCTGTTAATATGCCATTTATTCCTCTATTTCAGATCTTTAATAAACATGTTAAATAAGGCCAGACCTAGCATTTGTTATTTTTGTTTATAAGTCTTTCCTCAATTCTAATCTGACTGATTTTCTTGCCATCTAAGCTCATTTAAAACAAATTTGCAAGTAAAATATCATCAGACATAGTATCAGATGTTTTGCTAATGCCTATATATATCACATTTTCCCTTGTATCCATTAATTTTGAGAATTTATCAAAGAAAGGAACTCAGCTTGTCTACCACAAATTTTCATTTATAAACTCCTGCTGCTCTAGGTCTGTAAGCCTCATTCTTTTAGTTGTTCTAAATCATTCTACTATTTCATAAAATAATTCCATTCTTTTTTTTTTCCTTAATATGTAGAATTTTCCCTTTAAAACCATCATAGACAAATAATGCTGCATGGGGAAAGGAAAGTGACCAAGTAGGTTTGTGAAATTCCCAAACAAAACACAAGAGATCAAAAAGCCTGATGTCCTTAATAAAATGCAGTTGAAGTTTTGGGTGGAACTGTGGTCCTCCCATTCAGGCTACTGAACCCATTTTTACAAATATGGGGGATTGTGGACTATACAGATACTCACAAGTCACATTTCCTGTCAAATTTGTAGCACAAATATACTTCCAGTCTGAGTTCTCTCTCTTTGTTACTGTTGTACCTTGGTTTAGATCCTTTCACTCTCCTAGTTTAACTTTGCTGCCAATTTCTAACCCATTTCTTCTATCACTGTCTCTACCCTCTAATCATGCCTCCTCAGCATCACTAGTTATTTTACCAAAAAGCACTGATCATATCATCATCATGTCCCATTAATTTTCTTCATTTTCTGTAGTGTAAAGATCAAACTCCTTAAGAAAGCATAAAAGACCCTTTACTATGTGACCCCAAACTCTCTCTCTCTGAGCACCAGACCCCTTATATTTTCCCAAACTTGCTATTATCATTACCACTTCATGCCACCACTTGGACCTGGAATGTCCTTTCTTTCCTCCTCAACCTGGAGAACTACTCTTCTTCATCCTGCATGACTCTGCTCTTTGGCACCTAAGCAAAGCCTTTCTCAACCCCCTCAAGCAGTTAGGTCCATCTCCTTTGGATCCCACAGTACATTGCTCTTTCACTCTTACTGAACTTATTGTACTATAATTGTTGCTAACAGAACTCTGTGCTAATTTTAGACAGACACTGTTTTTTACCTTTCTGGCCCTGGATACCAAAACAGAATGAGAGCTACACATTTGTTGGGTTAGTGTATGAACGTACCAAGAAATTTTCAACATAAAAGTAACTTGCATTTGAAAAATGGACATTTCCCCAGTAGTGATGCTTTTTATTCCAGCATTTCATTTTCACATCTGTCATTTCAAGATATACAAAAATGTCTTTTCTATAAGAATTGTGCTCTTATTTTGGATAGTGAAAATATTATGCAGCTTACAAAATCAACCCCCCCAAATCCTGGCTTTATTTGTTTATTTTTGCTTTTAAACTGTCTTCATCAGCAAAGGTGCTAGAACACTTAACTCTTTTTAAATTTGACTTTGACATTATAATTTCCCCAGTGAACATCTAGCATCAACAAAGCCGTTAGCTTTCACTGGTACATCCATGATTATTACCAAGTTTCCAGAATATTTTACTCTTTGCTTGTTCTAAACTGTCTCCCTTTGCTGGTATCTTAAATTGATTTGCGTGACCTTGTTTGTTCAATCCATCCCCTACTCCATTCTCTTATAGAAACTGAATACCTTCAGCCTGCAGGATCGGTCTCACCTGATATATAAGTTTTCCTGAGCATGTCCAATCCAAGTAGCCACAGGTGTCTGAAATTTATTTTGCTGGTCATCACTCAGTATCTGTTAAGGCCAATGTGAACATTTCTGATAACCCCATACCCACAAATCTACTGACCTACAGCGATCTCAGAGTCATATCCTGCTCTTGTCTACCTGGTGCCAAATCCTGAGTCAATTTTCCGTTGTCTCCTTTTGGGTAGGTAACTCAGTCTTTATATTTTTAGTCGCTAGATGATGTGTTACCAAAACCACACAGTTTTCAAAAATCAAAATACTAAATCTCTGCCCCTAACTTTGGACTAATAATCAGGCTTACACTTGGGACTCAAACATACAAATGGTCATGAAGTTTGTGCAGGACCAGGCAAACTTTTGCTCTGTTATACATAAGCTCATAATGAATCAGAGCCGACTCGACAGCAACCAACAACAGCAACTTTTGGGAGTGGTGTAGTCCATAAGTTCTTTCATATATATATATATATATATATCTTATTTAGGTCTCACAACGCAGAGATAAAGGCAGGGTATTAAAAGGCAGCAGATAGTTTTCCAATCATTTCCTAAAACAGCAAGGAATTCTAAATAAATTCAGTGAATTAGTGATGGGTTCTGGAATTAGTCGTATTGCCCAAATCTGATAACCAATGGTATCCCACCAAAAAAAAAAAACCAAACCCAGTGCTGTCGAGTCTATTCCGACTCATAGTGACCCTATAGGACAGAGTAGAACTGCCCCATAGAGTTTCCAAGGAGCGCCTGGTGGATTCGAACTGCCGACCCTTTTGTTAGCAGCCTTAGCACTTAACCACTACGCCACCAGGGTTTCCAGTGTATCCCACAGATCTGTCCATCTTTCACTTTCCCATCCAAGGCACCATCATCTCTCCCTCTGACTCTTCAAAATGTGCCTCTGCTCACAGTCTTCCTTCACTCCCCACCATAACATCTTCTACACACCACAGCCAATATAATTTTTCTGAAAAACAAATTATATTGTTACTTCTTTGTAAAATCATTCATTGGGTCCCATTATCCTTAGGATCAACTACAAACTCTTTAACAGGGTCCCATAGAGTTTTCCCTCAATTTTCTCTTTGAACCAGAGTATTGAACCCTATTATACATTCCAAAATTCTTTCAGTTCCTCAGTTGTGCCTCCTTTTCTTTTTATCTGAGACAATCTTCACTTCACTCTGTAGCTCCCCTCTGGATAAGTACTTAATTCTTACTTTTCAGGCCTGATTTTAATGAGTCTCCTTCCAATGAAGTGTGCACTGACCTCCTAGGTTAGGTTTGCTTGCCAAGTCTCCAGAGTCTTATGTTTCATTATATTCGTGATTCTATTGCTTATTCAGCACTAGGTTGTAAACTCTAGAAAGACAGAGACCTTTTCTGTCTTGTTCACCTTTTTGCTCCTCAGTGCCTAGCATATAGTTGGTGCTCTCTAAATTCTGGTTGTTATTGAACGACTTCTGTCTGTATCTCCTTGGACCTCAGCTTCAAGCACAGCTCATAGCAACTTCTCTACTCTTACTTTCAATGTCTTCCATTGTCATCTCTGCTCTAACCCCACAAACAGGAAACAGTTTCCTGCCTGTCGTGTAAAAGGGAAGAGGAATTTAGACAAAAGGTTAAAAAAATGCCTCTAACACTTTGTCCTCATCAAATGATAGTCCAATTTATAACTAGTTTTTGAATCATTCTGCAATTTTGATTATCTGCCTTTATCTTAATGCTACAGAAAGACCTATAAATCACCCTGTCAAAACTGAATGTAAAAATTCTCACTCTATCTATATATACATTTTGTCCCTTGCTGAGTAATATTTTTTTCTTAACTTGTAAGAGAAAAAATGAGCATTTCGGGATTCTATTTTGGTTCTCCATTGCAATAGTTCTCTCTGTGTTGCATTGTTATCACTAAATCGTCTATCAAATGGAATATTAAGATGGGTTAGTGATTTGAAAAATTAATACAAAGTGATTTTAGGTTTCTGAGTTACAATTAAAGTTAAGGTGCCATGTAATGAACTGCATAGTTTTGAGAGAGAACAAGGTATTTGAGTGTGAGGTAAAAATGCAATTACCCAAGTGACACCTAATTCTCAGGAATTTTGCCTTTACTATCTTGATAATCTTTCCATTTTTGCTGGTCCTGACTCAGTCCCTTTAAGCTGAAGTTTCAACTACTTCTCTCCTTCTATTGTTCATAAAATTCAGTGTGAGGTTGACATTGGAAATTTCCTTTGCTATCATTTGTGGAAAGAACATTCATTTTCTTTTTCACCTTGGCATAGAAACCTAGAAAATCACTTTTTAAGAAAATGGGTTCTTTGAAGCATGAGCTATATGTATGTACCAGCTCAAACTCCTTTTTAATTGTATTACATATACATTGGTATGGTCTAGCATAAAAACTGAAAATTCTTAAAGAGCCATGGAATGCTCTAGATTGTAGTACTATTGGTAGTAGAGCTAATACTTAGAAGTACCACATAGGTTACCTAATTGTATCCTCTTAGCAGATTTGTGGAGGTTGTCAACCTTTAATTCAGTGGTTTTCACCCTTGGCTACACTTGGTAATCAATTGAGAAGTTTTAAAAATACAAATGCCTGTGCCTCATTTCCAGGGATTATGATTTAATTGGGTTTGGATGAGGCCTGGGCATCTGGATGTTAAAAACTTTCCAGGAGATTCAAATGTGCAGCCAAGGTTGAGAACCATGGCTCTAACTTCATTAACTTAGAGCTGGAGTCAGTGTTGCCTGTCAAGTAAAGGTTTAGTTCCATCCATCCAGGGCCCGAGTCAAACACATCCAGGGCAGGAAATAAGTTAAAAGTTACAGCTCATCAGCTGGTAAAGCCTAGAAAAAGTCTTGTTGCCATATTAATTTATTTTACTAATAGATTAAAATTCAGACTTCTTACTAATCCACAGAAGGTTAGGCATGAGCTGCTTACATCTTCAGTCATATTTTGTATCATCTTCTTCTTCACTCATTATGCATTAGCCATACTGCTTTCAGTCTGTTTCTTTGAGAGCTCTCTTTCTCACATCTAATCATTTACGATTTATATTACTTAGAATGCTAGCTCATTCTCATCCTGTGTGTCTTAGCTCAGATGTCACCTTGTCAAAGCAGTCTTTCTTCAAGTGGTCTTACCCAATTACTCTTTATCTCATCACTTTATTTTGATATGCCACATCATAAATAATGTGATTTTCTCTTAAAATTTTAAAAATATTTATTTACTATTTAATAGTATATCTTTCCCACAAGATTGTAAGGTTCAGGAGACCAAATTATTGCCCATTTTATTCATCACAGCACAGTGGCCGTCATATAGTAGAAACAATAAAATATTTGATTAATTGATAGGCTGATTTATTAAACAAATGAATGAAGGAATAAAAATTAATAGTTCTGTTTCATGAATCCCTGAAGTATCTTTGTTTCTGCTGTGCATTGAGTTATAGCCTCCTCCCAATCCTACCCTCGTAGTCTGTATGTGTACATTCAAATCTCTCTATTCAACCAACCATCCACGCTCTGTCCATCATCCAGCATCCGTCCATTTTTTATTTCCTTATCTCTAGATCACATAGAGTGTCATGTTCCAAGAAAAACAAACACAAGACAAAATAACCTTGTAGTGTCATGACCAAGTTCAATTCTATGCTCCTCTACTTTGAAGAAGTTATCTAATAAGTATGTTTCCCCAGTTACGAAGTAGGATGAAATGTCTCATTTTTTATTTTAAAATGTTTAAACTAAAGACAAATATATTTTTATTCAAAGTTCATTCAGAAAGAGAGCACACATGTAAGTATATGACTGATGGGTTTTTACAAGGTAAAAACATGCACCTAACACCACTTTTTTTTTTTAACACCACTTGGTGATCCAACCAAATGCAGAAATTATTGAACAATATTACTAATATCACATGTAAGTAAAATTTTGCTGATGATCATTCAAAAGTGGCCACAGCAGTATATCAACAAGGAACTGCCAGAAATTCAAGCCAGATTCGGAAGAGGACATGGAACCGGGGATATCATTGCTGATGTCAGATGGATCCTGGCTGAAAGCAGAAAAAACCAGGAAGAGATTTACCTATGTTTTATTGACTATAATGCCATTCAACTGTGTGGATCATGACAAATTATGGATAATATTGCAAAGAATGGGAATTCCAGAACTCTTAACTGTGTTCATGAGGAACCTGTACATGGATCAATAGGCAGTTGTTCGAACAGAACAAGGGGATACTGCATTGTTTAAAGTCAGGAAAGGTGTGTCTCAGGGTTGTATCCTTTCACCACACCTATTCAATCCATATACTGAGCAAATAATCTGAGAAGATGAAATATATTAAGAAGAATGTGGCATCAGGATTGGAGGAAGTCTTACTTAACAACCTGCATTATGCAGATGACACAACCTTGCTTGCCGAAAGTGAAGAGGACTTGAAGCACTTACTGATGAAGATCAAAGATCACAGCCTTCAGTACGGATTACATCTCAACATAAAGGAAACAAAAATCCTCACAACTGGACCAATAAGCAAACTCATGATAAATGGAGAAAAGATTGAGGTTGCCAAGGATTTCATTTTACTTGGATCCACAATCAACACCCATGGAAGGAGCAGTCAAGAAATCAAAAGACACATTGCATTGTGAAAATTAGCTGCAAAAGACCTCTTTAAAATCAAGAGGTTGAAAAGCAAAGATATCACTTTGAAGACTAAGGTGCGCCTGACCCAAGCCATGGTGTTTTCAATCACCTCATATGCATGCAAAAGCTGGACAGTGAAAAAGGAAGTCCAAGGAGTTGACACCTTTGAATTGTGGTGTTGGTGAGGAAAATCTAATATACCACAGACTGCCAAATGAATGAACAAACCTGTCTTGGAAGAAGTACAAACGAGAATCCTCCTTAGAAGCAAAGATGGCAAGACTATGTCTCACATACTTTGGACATATTATCAGGAGGGATCTGTTCCTGGAGAAGGGCACTGTGCTCGGTGAAGTAGAGGGTCAGCGAAAAAGAGGGAGACCCTGAATGAGATGGATTGACACAGTGGCTGCAACAATGGGCTCAAGCATAACAACGATTGTGAGGATGGCACAGGACTGGGCAGTGTTCAGTTCTGTCATATATTGGGTCACTATGAGTTGGAACAGACTCTGGAACCTAACAATGACAACAACACTTGGAGTCCCTGTGTGATGTAAAGAGTTAATTAGTTAGGCTGCTAACCAAAAGCTTGGAAGTTTGAGTCCACCTATAGGTGCCTTGAAAGAATGGCTTGGTTATCTACTTTCAAAACATCAGTGATTGAAAACCATATGGAGCACAGGTTTACTGTGATGCACATGGAGTCACCATGAGTTGGATCGACTTAACATCAACTGGTTTTAACACCTATCAGATCAAGAAATAGAATATTACTAGTTTTCAGAAGCACCCCTATGTATCCTGCTAGTTAAAATCCACTGCCAAAGGTACCAACTCATCTGACATTTGTCTCACCATATATTAATATTGCCTGTATTTAGACTTTATAAAAATTGAACCAGATAGCATATATTCTTTTGTTTCTCCTGACTGGTTGTTATATTCATTCATATTATTTTATTTGCATATATTTTTTCATGTTTATTGCTATTGTTCAAGTAATATATATAAATTTACCATATTTCAATTATGTACTCAGTTACTCATGGGCATAAGGTTCCATCAGCATTTGACTATTAGAAATAGTGCTTCTGTAATCATATTCACACGTCTTTGACATTTATATGCATTCTCTCAAATGCATACCTAGAAATTAAATTGTTGGGCCACAGAATATGCATAGGTTCAGCTTTAACAGATAGTACCAAAAAATTTTCCATATTGACTGCACCATTTTACATTTCATGAGAAAAGTGAGTTACCATTTCTCCATATCCTCACTAATGGGTATTGTCATATATGTATATATATATACACACACACATATATATTTGCAAATCCTTTATAACTAATACATTTGAGTACCTTTTCAAGTGTTTATTGGTCATTTGGAAATCCTCTTTTGGGAAATGCTTAAGTCATTTGCACATTTTTACTTGGATTGTTCATTTGTTTCTTAATGATAAGTGGAAGTTCTACATATATTCTAGATGTGAATCTTTTGTCATATATATATATACACCTCGAATATATTCTGCTGGTCTATGGCTTGCACTTTCATTCTTTTGAAAGTGTGTTTTGATGAGCCTCATACAGCGGTTAAGTACTTGGCTGCTTACCGAAAGGTAGATTGTTCTAATCCACCAGAGGTTCCACAGGAGAGAAGACCTTCTGATCTTCTCCCTTAAAGGCTCCAGCCTAGGAAACCCTATGGAGCAGTTCTACTCTGTTCTGTAGGGTCTCCACGAGTTGGAATCAACTCAAAGGCACACAATGATAACAACAAATTTTAGCAAAGCCAAACTCTTACTTTAAGATAAATGCTCGTTTACCTTAATCAAGAAATGTTTGTTATGCCAGGGTCATGAAGATATTCTCATCTGTTATGTTCTAAAGTGTTTATTATTTAACTTTCCACACTTAAGTCAAATCCCCTTGGAATTAGTCTTTATATTTGATATGATATAGCATCAAGTTTAAGTTTTTTACAAGAACCCAATGACCCAATTCCATTTATAGAAAAGACCATTCGTATTCTACCACTCTGTAGTTTCAACTATTTCATAATCAAATGACATATATGTGCCGGTCTGTTTCTTATCTTTCTGTTATATTCTACCATTATACCTGTCTATCTGTGCACCAGTATTACACCATTTTAGTTTCTGTAACTTCACGTTAATAAACTGGGAGTGTATGTCCTCAACTTCACCCCCTTTCTCAAGATTTCTTTGGCTTTATTCCTTTCTACATACATTTTAATACCTGTCTGCTAATTTCTACAAAACAAAAATATAAAACTTTGGGATTTTGATGCAGTTTGCATTGAACCCACAGACTAATTTGGGGAGTACTGAACTATTTACCATCCTGAGCATTCCAATCCATGATCATTCACTTAAAAATTCTTAGATTAAAAAAAAAAAGTCTGTTAATAATGTTAATAGATTTCTATGTAGAGATATTGAGCAAACTTCATTGCATTTCTTTATGAGTATTTGGTATTTTTAAGTGATTTTAAATATTTTAAAAATTTTCACTTTCAAATTGTCTGTTACTGATAAATAGAAATATAACTGTATACAGCAGTCTTATTAAACTTACATTTTAATTATACATTTTTGTGGACACATTAATTTTCTATATATACTCTCATCTGTATAAAATAATATTCCTTTATTTTTTATTCCTAGTGCCATTTATTTGTTTATTCATTTATTTACTTATCTATCTGCATATTTATTGGCCTTATTTCACTAGTGATGGAGCACCATATTAGTAAGAAATAGTAATAATGGGTCTCTTTGTCTTTTTTTCCCATGGGAAAGCTTTTACTATTTCAATATTAAGTAGAATGTTAGCTGTCGGTTTTTAAGTATAAGTACGTTAGTAACTTTAGTAGAGTATGGAATTCTACTGTTACGCTTAGTTAAAAGTTTTTTGTTTTTTTAATCTTGAATTTGTGTTGAATTTTATCAAATGCTTTTTCTGCTCCTTTTAAGAGAACATGATTTTTACATTTCAGCCTACCAATGTTGCGAATTAAAATGCTTGACTTTCAACTATTAACATTTACCTTGAATTACTGGAATAAACTTATTTTGGTAGCGATGCATTAATCTTTTACGTATCAATAAATTGAAATTGTTAATATTTTATTTAACATTGTTGCATCTTTGTTCATGACAGAGATTGGCCTATAAATGTCCTTACTCAAAAATCTGAATTAAGTTTTTGCCAGCTTCATTCAATAGCTGACAAGTGTTGCCTTTTTTTTGTATTTTATGAAAGAATTTGTGTAAAAATAGTATAATTTCTTCTCTAAATTATGGTATACTTCACCAATGAAGTCATCTTGATTGGAAGTTTTTTCAGTGAATGATTTTAAATTACAGATTTTATTTCTTTAAATAAAATATAGACTACTTATATTTTTCATTTCATTTTGTGTCAGTTTTGCTAAGTTTTGGCTTCATCCTAGGAGTTTTGATATGTAGTATTTTCATTGTGATTCAATTAAAGATATTTTTGTAATGTTTATTTTACCTTCTTTCCTTAGATAATTTAGAGGAACATTGCTTAGTGTGCAAGTAGTTTGGAGTTACCTAACTATGTTTTGTTTATGGATATTTAGGGTAATTTCAGTGTGGTCAGAGAACATACTCTGTTTGATTTTATTACTTTGAGATTTGTTGGGACTTGCCTAAAAGCTCATTCTGTGGTTATTTTTTAGTAAATGTTTCATTTGAGCTTTGAAAGAATGTGTGTTCTGCATTGTTAGCTGCAGTATTGGGCATATAAGTAAATTCGGTCAAGTATATTAATCAGATTTTTCAAAAAATTTCACATTCATATTTTTGTATATTAATTTGGTCAGTTATTGAGCAAGATATATTTAAATCTCTCACAGTGATTATGTGATTGTTGATTTAGGTATTTCTCCCTCTAGTTTTATCAGTTTTAATTCACATATTTTTACCCTATGGTATGAGGCATATACACATTTAGAATTGCTATATCTTTCCTTAGGACATGATACTTCAGCTGTTTGGAAATAGCCCTCTTTATATCTAGTAATACTTTTTTGCCTTAAGTCTACCTAGCCTGATATTACTATAGCTAAAAAAGCTTTGTTTTTTTTTTTTTTTTTTTGGATGGGGGTTAGGATTTAAATGGTATATAACTTTCCCTACCTTCTTTTGTCTTTATATTTAAGGTGATCTCTTGTAAGCAGTATATAGTTGGGTTTTGTTTTCAATTAGTCTGACAATATTGGCTTTTTTTATGACTACTTTATTCATTTGCTTTTAATATGATTATTGTTATAAAAAAAATTTTTATATGAGTTTAAATAAACCATCTTTTTGTTTGCTTTCTATTTTTCAGCCATTTTTGTTCTTTTATATGGTATTTACTGCCTATTTTAGAATTATCTATTTTATTATTATGTTTTTGCCTTTAATAGATTGCTCTTAGACAATTTTTATTATTTTTCTGATTGACTTAGAGGTTAAAACATACAGAGCTGACCTATTGCAGACTAATAGTGAGATCACCAAAACCACTACTTAGTTTCTTAGCCTCTTATCTAATATTTTTGTCTTTACTTTTCACCCCCTGGCTTCATGCAGCTTACCCAAAAAAAAAAAAAATGCCATCAAGTAGATTCTGACTCATAGCAACCCTACAGGACAGAGTAGAACTGCCCCATAGGGTTTCCAAAGTGTGTATTCAAACTGCTGACCTTCTGGTTAGCAGTGATCTCCTAACCACTGCAGGTTAGGAGTCAGAAGTGCAGCAAGGGGAAATTTTGAAAATAATGTAAAGCTTACTTCCTAGTAATTCCCTTTACTCTAGGTCTTTTTCTCTTAAGTTCTCACTGATTTGGTAGTCCTGAACTCCAAGTTTCGTCTCCCCTGGCCATGAAAATGCTAAATACTCTGAGCCATCACATTTTGCTCATTTTCTAAGCCTTGTACTGGTTATGAATAAGTAAATGTCTTGAGGCTATGAGGGCAAAGAATATCAGACTAACCTCAATATATTTCCTTCCTCCACATGATCTTGAGCCTTCAAATCATAGTTGCTGTATTTTGAATTTTATTAAGGTATTCCAATTTTCCTCTCAAGAATTGTGGTCTGACATAAGCTACTCCTTTACACTTAGATGTGGAAATATTGTTTTAGGATCAAATAACAATATTTGCAAAAGTGGCTACTGATATTGACATTAACTAAGCATTCAGTCAATTGTTGTTTTATTTCCTCTTTCAAGACCCTCTCTGACACTGGGCTCTTTCTTCATACCTTAGTATTAAGTACATACATACTTTAGTACTCAGTTTGTTTAACTCCAGTTCTTTCTCCCAAGTTACTGCCAAAATTTTATTGTGATTTGACATAGGATACACATGGTAATTCCATAGGAAATGCTATCAGAATAATTATGAAAGAATTAAAAACTTGTTAAAAAAAAAAACAGCTATTTTATTCTATATATTTGAACTGGCATTCCCAAGTTCCTCTTTCTTAAACATTGTCAACCCTATCAGTGGCCTGCCCCTACATCACTAAAATGGATAAATTTCTCAGTTCTTACTAAGTCTGTGATTTTGAAATTATATATTGTCTAAGTTGAACTCCCCTGTAGCTCATGCATAAATCTCTACAATACTATTATTGACTATTGCATGGAAATTGTTTATTTCAACATAAAAATCGTTTTTGGAATGACCTAATTTTAATGTCAAAGAATTTGGTATAAAATAAAATGAAAGGCAAAACAAAGCAAAAACAAAACCAAAAAAAAGCAAAGAAAAGCAAACCCGTGTAAAAGAAATAGAAGAAAATTGTCAGCAAAACACTGATGTGATTGGATTGAAATACAACTGAGAAGCCCATTATATTCTTCGAAAATGAAATCACTGGAATACAGCTGGGAGGTATATAAGCCATGAAGAGGTAGGAAGCCCAGGAAATCTGAAAATAAGAGATGACAATTCTAGCTCCCTTTGCCTCTGAGGTTTTTTTTTTTTGTCTCTGAGAAAGACTCAGATTTGTCTACTGCCAAAATACATGCTTTTTCAACTTCCCTCAAAAGGTAAGTATATTCATTTCTATTCAGTGAATATCTTTCTCCTTCTCTCCTCCCTCATTCCCTTGCCATGACTAATCATAAGCTATGAGAGAGAGAGAATGTACAGTAAGACCTACGAAAGCCGGAACCTGTGTAAGGCAGAAACCTGTCAGAGAAGAGCTCAAATATTTGCCACAAAAATGAGTGATAGAAAAGTGGTTAAGACTGCACCTTGTCAAAGGTGGAAAATTTTCAAGACCTGGAAAAACAAGGGAGTTCCATCGAGTTGCAGCTCTCTCACAAGTTTCACTGTATATATTTTACATTATATATTTTCATTAAATTCCAGTCAGATAGTTAGCTATAAATTATTATTTTCCTAATAGGAACAGAATATTTGCATTATAATAAGAGCTTAGAAATGCATCTGCCAGGAGGTAGTGGGAAAGTCACTTTACCTCATGTTAGGCTCGATTTCCTCATATGGCAAAACTGATTAGACGAAATAGTGCCTACTATGTCTACTGCACAAAGATGTTTGTAAAGACTGTATAAATTAATGCAAGCAAAATAATTTTAAATATAAACACACTATTAATTTTTCAAATGCATCAGAACATAACTGGCATATACATTTTTTTCATTGTTACCTAATATTATTCTACTTTAACCCCAAAAAAGATTTCCAAAAAAGATCATGGCTTAAGGAAAGTGGGGTTGGATCAGTACTATTTTTTGTATGGAATGTTGATCCTTTTGGACTAGGTTAAAAAAAATTATAAAACTCATGCTTTTAAAAGTCTGTATTATTTGGCAGTAAGATATAGTGCTATTTTGCTAATCTTGAAGCCCATTTTAGAAGACCTCAAGGTAGAATGCTCTATTGGTAGATATGCAACCCCAACATCACTAACTTGGTTATTTGAAGTAAAAAACTTGGATTAAGTTACCATTTCTACCCTTGGCTTTCTGGTGACCTTGGCAAAGTCATATTTACTGATTTCTGCGGAAGATTAATTAGTTGAATTTAAAAGAGCCCTCAAAGCCCCTCAAAGGAAGAAGCTCTTCCAACATGAACCACACTCCTTTCTTTATAGCCATTGCTCTGTGGTGTCCAACAGAGCACTCTGCGTTCATTGACATCTTCTTTCTCCCCACTCTGGTTGTCTTTTGAAATAGTATTACAACAAGTCATTTTAAAATCACACACATTACAATATGTTACTTAGCAGAGTGTTTTTATTTTGTTTCACATTGTTTACATAAAAAAAAATAAATTGTTTACATAGCATGCCAAAATAAACACTTAACTGAATTAAGAAAGCAAACAGTATAGAAAATTAAAATTCATTTGAGGCATTGCAACTTTCTTAATTTTTTGAGAAAAAAAATCATTAAATCCTCTGTCACAGAAGAAGGGATATTTAGAAGAACACAATTATAATGATGGTGCTTTACTTAGAAGAAAACGAATTTGAATACGGGAGGCCTGAGGTTAAATGATGGGTCTACTATTTATGATCTCAATCAAGTAACGCTTAATTTGATTCTGAGTACTCTTATTTGTAAGGCATTAGTAGGGTCATTTGCTTTCAAAAATGGCCTCAGTTTTCTTCCTCTCAGTGAGAGGAATGCGACTTTACAGCTCTTCCTTCAAGGAGTAAAGTCTATTTCTCCAGCTGTTAGAGCTGAAGCCATTCTAGATCAGTCAGCACCCAGCCAACTCAGTAGCTGCCCACAGATGTGTGAGGGAGCCAGCTGAGACCAGAAGAGTCTTGCAGTTTACCCCTGACCAAAAGGCAGAATAGTAAGCAAAATAACTGATTGTTGTATTAAGGCTCTGACTTTTTGTGGTAGTTTGTTAACGAATCCAAACTGATACAGGGATAAAATGTCTTGGTTTGCCTTCATGAAAGAATTGTTATTTAGGCCAAATGAGTTAATGTGTGAGACAGAATACAATTTTGTCTAGCAAAGTAGCTGTAACATAATTAGTGCTTCAATTAACTAATAAAATGATGATCCAAGTATAAACCTAAGAATTTGTAATGCAGTTAACTGCTGCAAGACTTTCTAGATCTTAATTGCTTGACCGTTTAGGTAGTCTACATTAAAATGCTTCTGTTACAATCTGAATTCAGGGAAAAAAATAGCCAAGGTTGTCTCTCAAAGAAAGTTTTGCTACTGTTTAAGCAGTAATTTAGAGTTTGCAATATGACTTCACACAGTAATTGCTCTGATATTATACTGATGCTTAAAACTAAGCTGAGTGGTGGTAAACGATTTGCCTGAATTTACACAGTTTTAACATGGCACAAACAAGATTTAAATCCATATGCTTTTGAATGTACCGTATGTAATCATTGGCCAGAGTGCTTAAGAGCAAGCATTCTTATTAACCTTGTGGTCTTAGGCTAACTGTTTAACTTCACAAAACCTGCTTTCTTATCTGAAGATTATTGTGAGGATTGTCAAATAAAGCAAACAAATTTGTTGGGAATGCTGGACGTATAAAGAATATATATGTGTATATATATATATATATATTTTTCTGAAAGAACATTCTTTAGTTTAATGCTATGGGAAGTGCAAACTTCTAATAGATAAAATCACCATCTAAAGAGTTTGGGATTTAACAGAGAAGTTCTAAGCCTGAAATCCACAAGGGTTCAGGGAGTCTATTAATTTGGATGAAAAAAAATTTTAGTTTATTTTCACTAACTTCTACCTGATATTTAGTATTTCTTTCAATTATGAATATATGCAAGAAAACATTCTTAGAAGGGGACCTAGGGCACTTCATCTAATGGGATATATAAAATCTGGTGAAGTAATCACTGATTCATTTATTCAACAAATTTCTGTTGAATACATCTATAGTATCAGGCACAATTGTTAGACATTAATGGCTAACAATTCAATTCAATAACAAAACTATTTAGAAATAGCTACTGTATTCTGCTTAAATGCTTTGAAGAAGTATAAAGATGAACTTGGAGATTTACTGATGCCAGGTTGTCCAGCTAATTACCAAATTGAATTAGAGCAATAGATTTAATATAAATGAGAACAACCAAGGACACATGGCATTGAGCTATTGCACCTATAATTGAGAGAAAATGGATGCTTTTGGAGTATTTAATGAACTCAGTCAACACTTTGAACTCCTTGGCATTATGTCAGATGGAAACACAAAGACGAAGCTCATTTTTGCAGGGAGAGATTCAAACATAATACAAAAAATTCTGTGATTTGAATATGTACAAGATGCAATAAAAATTCATAGAAGGGACATCTAATCCAGGTAGGGCAGAGGAAACTCTTCTGAAGGAAAGCATACTGCAGTGGATCTTGATGTGCTAGAAATGTCTGTTGTGTAAAGAAGGTATGAGGTTGGAAGATATCAAGGTTGAGAGGGAGCAGAAGATAGGAAGAGAACGTAATATAGAGTCTGCTAACTTCTTACAAAACCAGTTCCTCTTTTTCCTGGATGTTCAGGTAGACTACATCTCCCAGCCTTCTAAACAGTTAGTATGTTCATGTGACTGGGCTCTAATCAATGGAAAGCGTGCAGAAGTGATGCATTCTACATTTAAGCCTGGTTCAAAAAACTTCCCACAGGCAACCTAATAATGTGACTTGTAAAATTAATAATAGTAATCTCAATTGTTATTCAGAATTCTAATCAGTTCCTTGGTACTCAACTATCTTGATTGTGAACAGTTATCAATAAAATAGGAAATCAGGATAGCCTTATAGACAGTGAACATCTCATACAGGATTTCAAATTTTTCCTAGAAAAATGTCATGGTTTCTCATGAAACTGCTCATAAATCATTCTTCTTGTAGGAAAGAAATATGAATAGACAAGTAAGGGTCAGGTTTGGATTACATGTGGGAAAATTTCAACATTTGATTTGAACTCTCTGAATCACACACAGTTTCTTCTGTAATAAGGGAATAAAATTGCTGGTTGTGAAAGGCAATATTTTGGCTCCCATGATCTCTTTTGGTCCCCTGATGTTACCTCCATGTAATCATTACATGGCGTTACATTTAATAATCAACTGACCTTAAAATAGGGGGATTAACAAGAACTATCTGGATGAGCCCGATGTAACCATATGACCCTTTAAAGAAGAAGGCAGAGGGGAAGTCAGAGAGATTTGAAGCATAGGAAGGACTCCCACAATATTGCCGGTTTGAAGATGGAGGGGGTCACATGGAAAGTGCAAGTATCCACTGAATTCTGACAACTAGCGGTGAGCTAGAAGGAGGACCCCAAGCCCTAGATGAGAGCTATAGTACAGATGACGCCTTGATTTCAGCTTTTTCCTGAACAAAGAATCTAGCCACAAGGTGCCAGACTTCTGACCTACTGGACGTAAGATAATATGCAGGTGTAGTTTTAAGACACTAAGTTTGACGTACTAGAAATAGAAAGCTAACACACTGGTACTCTGGGAGTTGGTGGATATGCCTATACCCTAGTCACAACCTTAATCACAGTACAGGATTCGAGTACATACAGTCTGGATCCTACAAGTGGACTAAAAGTGTCGTGATACCTGGAAGTCCTCTATATGTTCTTCTTTAGACTATCTCCAGAACCACTTTGCCCTCTGCTAATTATTTAACCAGAACTCCATGTTACACTGTATATGCACATGCGCTAGTAACTTATCCAATCCCTTTGAGAACTGTGATGTTTAATGTTCTATCAACTTGGCTACACAATGACCCTCAGTGTTTTGGCAGATACTGGATTAGGTGCTCTTTCATAAGGTAATACAATGTAATCGCCTTCCATTCTGTGATCTGATATGAGCAGCCAATCAGTTGAAATCAGGGTTTCCTTGGGGGTGGGCCCTGTATGTTCTGGCAAAGCTTTTTTTCTCTCTAGGCCCTGCACTCTTCTCATTACTTAACCTCTGGTTCTTGGGACTTCAGCCTGCAGAAGTCTCTAGCATGCCGCCTGACCTGCAGATCATGGATTTGCCAGCCCCCACAATCCCATAAGCCCATAGAGGTCTCCAGCCTGCTTCCAGACCCACAGCTTTGGGACTTGCCAGCCTCCACAACTGTATGAGCAATTTCCTTGAAGTAAATATCTCTCAGAATTTATATATATATATATATATATTTCACTGGTTTTGCTCCTCTTTTTAGAGAACCCAGGCTGAGACTAGAACTAATATCACCACGGTAGCCCATTGGACCAATTCCTGTCCATAGGAAACAGCATACCCAATACATGGTGCCAAAACTTCTAAAGGTAATACTTGGCTCTAAAGGAAAACTTTTTTAAGGGGTAAAAGAACAACACTATGGCACATAAATCTACTGAGAATGTGGATCATGGTAACGGATGTCAGCCAACTAGTTTATATTCAACATCATTAATCTCTTGGACATGACAAATCTTGGTAGCAGAAGGGAATAAATTCTAGATAATACACTTCTGAAGTAATGAATAACTTTCCCCGCGAAGTACTTTAATGACTCTCCTTGTCAGATTTAAGATTTTGTTATTCACATTAGAAAATGGAAGCCCAAAAAGATACAGTTGCAAATCAATTTCACTGTTCCCTCATAATGAGTCCCTAATTGACCTCAATTTCTGATACAGTTGCATATTTCTTTTCATACTTAATTTTAATGACATGTATAAGAGGATTTAGTGACTGGGCTTAAAGGAATTTATTTTAACTCTTTATTTTTTAAGTAGAGTTTAATAGATAAAGTATAAATCATCACTACATTAATAGGATGATAAGGAGTGTATTTATGTCTCTTTATAGGTTACAGTATAATCACTTTTTATAATTTGTGTTTCACTTATCTCATTAAAAATGTATGATAATTAAGAATAACCTCTAATGCTAAAGTGCATTCTATAAAGACCCACAGTCAAAGATTTACAGTATGTCTTTTTTAATGTCTAGTAAACAAATGCAGTTCCTTTTTTATTTTTTTTGAAATGGACCACTGGATTGCCATATTGAAAAAAATGTGAATTACAGTCTTCAAATGGTCAGAATCCCGATCTATAGTATCTGACACGTTAAAAAATAAAGCTTTTTTTCCCCAAAGAATCCTTACATGTTGGTATATGTATAGTTAAAATTAAAGTTTTTATTTAGAGTGTTCTGACAACACTGAAGACTGAATATCGTTAGAACAATGGAACCTCGCCTACCTGAGAATAGTGCCTGCACTTCACTCTTCCTAATACAAACCTACCTTGCTTTAGGGTAGCTGTGAGTTGGAATCCACTCGATGGCAACGGGTCTGTTGGTTTTGTGCTCTAAATGTACTCTTTCATTTATAGCTATTTTTAAAAAATCAGTATGAACAGTTGGGATACAACAATTATTTTTTTTCTTTTTTTCCTAACATGATTTAGTGGAAATAGAACAGGTATTGTTGTCGGATAAACCTCGGTTCCCTTAAAGACTCCAGGCTTTTCTGTCAACCTTGAGAAAGTAACTTGAACTTCCAACATCAGCTTTCTCATATGAAAATGGGAAAGTATGCTTATATAGAAGAACTGTGAAGGTAATTTGAGAAGCTTTATGCAAACTGCATAATACAATGCTTGGCACCTAGCACATTTATAAGATTCAGTTAATATATCTAAGATGATGTTTGACAAGCAATGATGTTTGACAAGCCCTCGTGGTGCAGTGGTTAAAAGTGCTGGACTGCTAACCCAGAGATCGGTGGTTTGAACCTCTCAGCCACTCCGTGGGAGAAAGATGTGGCAGTCTGTTTCCATAAAGATTCATAACCTAGGAAACCCTATGACTCTGTCCCATGGGGTTGCTAAGAGTGAGAATCAACTCCAGGGCAGTGGGTTTGGTTTTTGGTTTTTGATGTAATGTTGATGATGATGATGGTAAAGACAACGACAATGTTGAGGATGACAGCTATGGAAAGAATCTGTCTTTGTTTTAACTCTGATCCTTCTTTAGGATTTTATTTGCTCATTCCACAATATGAAAGTGGAAGCATTTTCTGAGCACCAGCTTTATGCCAGGTATTTTGTTATTGTGCATACGAAATCTAATAGGACATCACATTTGCTAAGAACAACTATTGCTCACATTCTATATTCTTTTTTCTCAGATTTACATAAAGTCTATAATGTAATTTCAACATCCTGCTTTATATTTTCTGTTGTAATTGCTATCTTATTGAATCACGGTTATATGTTTTATATCCCTAACTAGAATAGCAACACTTAATGGCGAGAGTTTTTACTTTAACTTATCAGACTCCTTAGTAAATCTTTCACATAAAATGGCCACTAGATAAATACTTAAATGATTGCTAAAGTGAATTAATTAATGGGACAAATAACTTCAGATTAATGAAATGCAACTTTAGGTCCCTTGTCCTTTTCCCTATATTAAATGCCCCATGTCTGAGGCACACTGCTCTACTCAGTATTCTCAGAACTCTCTTTTTTCCACCTTAGATTAGGCATGTGTTAATTTCTGTGCATAGAGATTTTTCCATCACTATCTTTTTTTTTTTTTTTTAATACTTCCCACCTATTTTCTCAGGGGTCCCTGGGTAGTGCAAGCAGCTAACACCCTTGACTACTAACCAAAAGATTGGAGGTTCCACTCCACGCAGAGGCACCTCAGAAGACAGACCAGGTGACTTGTTTCTGAAAAATCAGCCCCTGAAAACCCTGTGGAGCACAGTTCTACTCTGGCTCACATGGAGGCGTCATGAGTCAGAATAGATTCAGCAAAAACTGGTACCTATTTTCTCACCCCACTGTCTTCAGTGCTGACTGCTTCTTCCTCTGTGCTCTCAGATTATTTTACGCTTTGAACGAATCATTACCACTCTCTTTTGGTCAGACACTGTATAAAGATCAAAGGCTACATTAATGAAGAAATCAGGCAGATTTTCTACTTGCATTGAAAGTACTGACAAAAATTTGGAAGAGTTATTAAGCAAATATTTACACAAATATTTAATAAAATGCAATTGCCCTTTGAGCTACAAAGTACAAGGTTTTATAAGACTGGATAACTGGAAGGCCTAACCTAGTTTGAGATATCAGTGAAGTTTTCAGAGGGAGTGTGACTTTGACGCTGAGATCCCAGGAAGTAAAGAAGGGCAGACTATGTACGGCCTTGGGCAATGGGAAGCCACTGAAAGATTTATACCAGAAGTGACAGATTGGTCTCATAAATGTTTGCTTGCAAAGGTTTCTCTCACTACTTGGTAAATTCTTTCATCCAGGTCTAGGCCTTATGTTTCTTTGTATTCCCGTTATCTGCTTTCTTCAGAAGCCTGGAATTTAGTCCCTGGCAAATGAAAGCTGGGAGGGACTTGGACTGTTCTAAATAGGAAAGATTCTTATATTGTCCTACTCCAGACTCTTAATAATGGTCGATTTGTAACTAGACTCTTCCACTGGGAAGAGGTAAAAGGGGAGGAATTAGGACGGAAATGATATTGAGTTTCTACTTTCGCAGCAGGTACATTGTTATACCTTTCATTCTGTAAAGGAAAATTGTTCAAAACATAGACTCAGACATAATAGGGTAAAATATGTTCTTTTAATGTTGTACTAGGGCATTATTTAACAGGTCTAAACAAAATTATATAATTTACTAGAAAAGCAGCTCTCAAACTACGTGGTCTCAGAACCCCTTTAAACTCTTAAAAAAAATTGTTGAAGACCCAAAGAACTTTGCATTTGGTATACTAGATCTATCAATTTTTACTGTACTAGGAATTTAAACTAATGAAATTTTCAAATATTTTGCATAACTATAATAAACCCATTGCATGCTAACATACATTACATATTTTCAAAAAGAAAATATATTTTCCCAAACATATAAAAATTAGTGAGAAAAACAGCACTGGTTTACATTTTTACAAATTTCATTATTATCTGGCTTAAGGGAACAACGGATAGATTCTCCTATCTGTTCTGACATTCAGTCTGTTACAATATCACACGTATATAAAAAAAAAAATAGCGTATAGAAAATCCTGTTCATGAGTGAATAAGAGTGAAAAAGGTAAATAACATCCTAGTATTATTATTATGAAAGTAGTTTTGATCTTGTAGACATCTGAAAGGGAATTGGAACTGTCAAGTGTCCCGGAACCACATTGTGAGGACCACTGCTCTGGAATAATATACCTGCATCTGATTTTGCTATTTGAGCTCAAATACTGTGGAGCTACATGCTAACTTATAGATTTATGTCAATTAGGAGAGGTAATCCAAAGGTTATAATTTCCTTGTCCTTATGACATAAATATTTTTGACTCTAACTTACTTTCTTAAAATAAACCACAGACAACTCCTTATTTCTTCAATTGCTTTTTGTACTAGCTTTATCATCTGGTTTCCTTATTAGTGATAACACATTGCTGACATAATTTCATTCTATATTTGTATGAGACTTGTTCCTAACTATCCGAAAGTTATATTTTAATGATATTCAGTCAACCCCCTCAATAACTTACATTTTTATTATCCCCATTTTACAGCAGAAGAAGTTGAGGCTGGGGAAGGGCAAGTGTTTATCTAAGATCAGACAACTCTTGATGTTAGTCCTGGGTGATTTCTCAGGTCTTGTTCTAGTGCAGTCTTTCTGGCCTTGCTTATGATGGATTCATGATGATCCCTTGATTTGTGTAATTTTTTGTGTCTCACAGCCTGAGACACTGGCAAGAAAAAATACTGTAAACATTCCTTTCACACTAGTATCCCTAAAGGGAAGACCCTGCAGATATGTTTTACTGAGCATTCTGTGATGTCAGTGCAAAATGAGAAAAATCAATATTGTGTATTTGATGGAGGCTCCCAGAATCAATCTTTTCCTTGTCAGGAAACACTTTATTGTCATTTCTTAATATAAAACCATCTATCGTCCATGAAGAATGCAAAGAAGAGATGACAAAGTATTAAACTACCACACTTGGAGATGCCTGAGGCTGGAATCTGGACTAAATAGATTTAGCAAGCCTTGATGGAACATGAGAAAATCAAATATGGAAGAAAAAAAAAAAAGAAAGAAAAGTCTAGGCATCTGTTATCTTTTCTGGGGCCTTAGGCCTGAATTAATACTGACTGCTATGAATTAAAGCTGGCAATAGACTAGAGACATAGTTTTGTCTTATTTTATTTTATTTTTTTTGGTACTGTTATTAGGAGAACTAGAAGAAATATGAATGTTCTGTGGTAAAGGATCCTGAGAGAGCAAAGTCCTGACACTTTGAAATGATCAAATCATTTTTGTGTAACTGCTCTTCTCTTTTATAGGACAAAATATGAAATGAAGTTTCTGAATATTGGAAGCCCCTTAATTTTATCTTTTGTTTTGTAATAGAAGAAGATGCTGTTTTATAGATAGGAGGGGATGATTGAAAGGGGTCATTTGGAGCATTTTGTAGTCAAGAATATTAACCTATGTCCAGAGTTTTTCCCCAAACCTGACTGTCCATCAAAATGGCCTATTTTTACAGATGCAGACTTTTGAGACTCACCCCTGACTTACTGATCAGCTCTCCAGGGAATAGAACTGCAAACATGTATTAAGAAAACAAAACAAAACAAAAAACCCAGTCTATACAGATAACAAACCAAATCAAAACCAACCAACCAATCAAACAATAACAGTGAACAAGGTTTGGCTCCCAAAGCAGCATAGCGTTCTGTCGTGGTACAGTTTTGAGGTAGGTTACAAGGCAGATTTTACCAAGTACCAATATTTGTCATTTAATATGAATAAATAAATCAGAAGAAATTCAGGACCATCCTGAATGATGTTCCTTTCACTCACAGGTGGAGAAACTATTTTTATCAGAAGAAAAATGGCTGGGGTTATAGCAAGAGGTATCATAAATGCACATATATTGTAACCTGGCTTGTGTATGTCATGGCCTGTGTCTGGGAAACTCAGAAGAATATGTTCTATAGTGTAAACTACATAAGTCTTTGTTGTCCGGGATGTAAAATAAAATAGAATGTTGCTTTTAAGCCTCATAAAATAGTGTTCAGGAGGAAGGGAGGAAGGAAGGGAGGGAGGAAAAGAAGGAAGGAAGGAAGGAAGGAAGGAAGGAAGGAAGGAAGGAAGGAAGGAAGGAAGGAAGGAAGGAAGGAAGGAAGGAAGGAAGGAAGGAAGGAAGGAAGGAAGGAAGGAAGGAAGGAAGGAAGGAAGGAAGGGAGGAAGGAAGGGAGGGAGGGAGGGAGGGAGGGAGGGAGGGAGGGAGGGAGGGAGGGAGGGAGGGAAGGAAGGAGGGAGGGGAGGAGGGAAGGAGGGAAGGATATAAAAAAGGAAGCAAATTATCTTTATTTTCCAAACTTTAGGAGTTCTTTGCAATCTTTTACTTCTTTGGAGGCTTCATAAAACTGTGGGAGAAGCACAGACATGAGGTGAGATGACAGGTCTAAAATTAGCTCTATGACCTTGAATAAGTTACTTAACCTATCAGAGCCTCCATTGCTTTAGTTGAAAAATGGAAACAAATAAGGATGTTGTAGAGATTAAATGAGATAAAATAACAAAGCATCTAGAACAGTACTCGGTTGATTGTAGGTGTTAAACAGGAGGAGCTATTATTTAGTGCTATTTACACAGTTCTGTGTTCATATCAGATGCATATAAAGGAATCATCAATATTAAGCTATTTATTTTTAATTGAACTATATATATTGAACTATTTTAATTGAACTGTATATGTATATAAATACATGTATTCATCTTGAGTGGTATTGTATTTCATTATGAAATCCTAGAGGAATTTATTGATGAGTTATGACTTTTAAGTAATGATGCTTATTTTCCTATGTGGCTCCTGACTTTGCTTTCCCCAGTTTGTAGTTCGTGAAGCATCACCAACCCCAGTGCCAGCAAGCAAATAGATACCTGGTCAGACAATGGTGCTGCATTTGAGCTGTCTTGATGGGAGAAGTTTGAAATTCAATTGTGTTTGATCTGATTATTTGAATTTTGTTTTCTTTCTTAACTTTGGCACATTGATCTAGCTAAATCTCGTAGGGGCAAGTCTTCCTACTTTGTCTTACACAGACTCTCAACTAGCAACTGTACCCTCCAAGCTATCGTGACTTATTTTTTCTGTCTTCACTCTGACACAAAAGTGCAGCAATGAAGATGGTTACTCAGCTCTGGCCACCACAATCCTAGTACTACATTGCTCCTAGTTGCTCTGGAAGACCCCCTCACCATCCGATGTGGGGTAGAAACGGATGCCAGTGGGAAGGATGTACCCCTGACAAATGATGGCTTCCCCTTTGAGCTGTAAATCTTGACTACTCATTGTTATTTTTATTCTGTTGCTGAGCTGTCTGTGTTGGGAGTCATCAATATCTTTCTTTGTTTTTCGTTTTTTTTTTTTTTGGTAACTTTTTCTTTTTAAATTCCCTAGATACAAAAATGTATTCACATGCATACTAAATGCTTCTTTTGTAACCGTGAGTACATATTCGAAGTTTAACTAATTTTGACTTTATCCTTTTAATTGCTACTGTACTCTATAAGAGTTATTTTGTGAAACTTTCATGTTGTAGGTTATAGACACATCTGTATATTTGCATTACGCAACAAAATGTTCTTGTAAGATGAAGTTTTACCCTTTCAATTACATCAGTCTAAGTGAGAGGTCTGGCTAGTCAGGTGTCAGAGGAGAGCAATTCCTTAGGAAAAAGCCCAAGTTAACCGTGGTCACAATTCCACTTCTACTACTTCTTAGTTGTGTGACTTGAGACTAATCACTTGACTTCTCTGAGTTCTCAGTTCCATAGCCACAAAATCAGTCTGGTTATGAGTAAAATTCTGGGGGGTTTATGAGGATTAATGCAATAATGGTTGTAGAACTAAAAAAACCATAGTAGTCTAGTCAACTGTTAATTTCATCTCCCTTTTATTATTTTTTTAATATAATAATTAGCATCATAGCTAACATATTTGTTATGTGTCAGGTACATTAGTAAATACTTTGCAAAATATTCTCTTTTATTTACAATAAGTCAAACTGTTAAGAATATGAGAAATGAGACAAAAGGCATACACTGCTTCTGTATCAAGTGCATAGACTCTGGGAAAGTACTCCTGGGGTTGATATCAGAGCTCTGCGCCTTACAAACCTTGAGTCCTGGGACAAGGCTTCTTTGTGATATGAATTATTCACCTTTCAATTGAAAACTATAAAATGTCTCTCTCATAGGGTTGTTGAGAACATTTAGTAAATTAATACATAAAAAAGTGCCTAGCACGTAGTAAGTGCTCAACAGCATCAGCTATTGTTAAAATCATTAGCTATTGCTGTTATTATTCAACAAAGTCAATAGTCTAAACACCTAATGGCCCCTTCAGATGACTTTCAAAGTACTATAGAGTCTCTTAGTATGGAGAACACAAAATGTTATAGCACCGTATTGTCAGGCTGAAATTTTCTGAAATGCTCAGTAAAGTAGTTAATAGCTCTAGCATCAAAGAGAGAGTCAGCACTTCTAGATCCAATTGCAAATCATAGTATTTTATGTATTTTTAAGTACCTAGTCACACCTACTTCTCTGAGGTAAACTGCTTAGGGCAAGAGCTATAGCTTTTACTTGGCTTGCAAAGTGCTACAAAAATCTCTATTGTTGGCAAGAACTCATTCTCTAGAAATTGATGGGGTGGCTGAGGTAAGCTTTAAGTAATTTAGATGGAGCATTTTAAAACCTATTTAGAAGCTATTTAGAGAAATATGAGCCTGAAGTCAAAGTTGAAGCTGCAGCATACTATGAGGCCTGCAGGGAGAGAACCACAATCGATAAAGGCCATTATCCTAAATAAGTCCTGAACACCATGAGCCTGGCTAAGTATTTTAATCCCTATCTGACAAGAGGGCAGAGGCAGATAGTGTAAGACAAAATGGAGGCTCAGAGGGCTTCAGAAGCAGGGTGCAGCCTTAAAGTTCTGCCAAAAAAGTCTCTCTACCCTGCAATTCTCTCCCTTCCCTCCTTCCTTCTTCATGTCCTTCCTCCTCCTCTCCATTTCCCATACTCTTCCAATACCTCCATATTTTTCTAGCTTGACAAAAGACTTGACCTATCAAGACTCAACCAGAAAAGTGTCTCCTCTACAAAGCTTTCCAGAGATCTCCCTTCCTTTGAACAAACCCATTGCCTGCGAGTCGATTCCGACTCATAGTAACCCAATAGGATAGAGGAAAACCGCCAGAGGTTCTCAAATGCGGTTGTGTATTAGAATCTTCTGGGATAGTCTCACATGCCCCGGTTTCACCCCAAAGATTTAGATTCAGTTTGTCTAGTGTGTGATACTAGCCTTGTATTACTTTTAAAAGATTCCTTGTTTGTTTATTCGCTGCCTTTGAGTTGGATCCTGATCTCTGATGACCTCATGTATAACAGAGTGTTCAGTCTGTGCCATTCTCATTATCGGCTGTGAATCAGACCGTAATGATCTATAGGGTTTTCACTGACTGATTTTCAGAAGTAGATCATCAGCCCTTTCTTCCTAGTCTGTGTTAGTCTGGAAGCTCAGCTGAAACCTGTTAAGCACTGTAGCAATATGCAAGCCTCCACTGACTGATGATGGTGGCCGCCATGAGGTGCACTGGCCAGGAATTCAACCTAGTCTTCTGCATGGAAGGCGAGATTTCTACCACGGAACCACACTGCCCCCTAAAATTCCCAGTTGATTCTAACATGCAGCTAGAGTTGAACATTGCTTTGAATTGATAGATCTCTCCTTTGCACCCCAGATATTCCTTGTAATGCTACAGGATTGATAATTCCTGCACATTGTCTTTCAAAACTTCTGTACTATGAACTTCATAGGTTCAGGGACTCTTTTCTTTTTCCTTGCTCAGTATCTGGCCTAAAGTTGATGCTTAATAAATATTCTTTGAATATATTAACTAATTCCTTTATCCATTCTTTTATTTACTCATCTTTTTATTATTACATTATGGCATCTGTTGATTGATTGATTCATTCATTCATTTTCTGATATATTCATCCCCCAAGAATATATATACATATGTCTTATATTATTCAAACAAATGCATGAATGACTGAATAAATGAATGAATTAGGACTTATAGTCCCATGCCTAATGCTGTATTTTAGGAAAAGTACTAAGAAGATACATAAAGGACAGCATATCATAATTGTATATGATTTACACATGCTTGCAGGGTCACATACACACATCACACCCATTGTATATAATTTCTATGCATACACATGCATGTATTTATATACATTGAATTACAGCTTCATGGTTAAGAACACAGGCTCTGGAAACTAGACTGCCTGAGCTGATTCCCAGCTCTACCAAGTACCATCGGTGCCACTTACCTACCTGTACATTTCAGGGGGAAAAATAATACCTGCCTCATAGGGATGTTGTGAAAATGTTATTCTATCTAAAACAAGAGTATGCATTATATATTTTAACTATTATTGTTGTTATTATTTTACAGGTTCTCCTTCATATTTCCCCCTTTTTTACATTAATATACAGAATGGCAGGACTAGGTAAGTCAGCCTGAGACAAACTGACTGCTCTTAGATCTATCTTATCACTAATATGTCAGAGTCACAGGAAAAAAAAAAAATGAGTGTTCTAAATGATGGGCCTGCCATTTCCCTGCAATGGATTGCTTGCAAATTTCCATGGAATACTTGCTGACATTAAAGAAAAAAAAAAAGGTAAAAGAAAACAAATGTGTCTTGTCAACCTGAGATCTTCCAACCATATGAAATAATTGCTATGAATTAATATGTTGTCTTCTCCGAATAGCAGCTAACATCTGTGCTCTCAACAGATGTTCACCATGTCTGATACAGCCATCCTCCAATTATCCACATATGCTTTATTCTATTTCTGGAGTCTATACAGCAAATTTTCACCCACATGTGATATTTTTTCCCCTGCCACTACTTTGTGGCGAGGAACTCTACATAAAATTGATTCTTTTTTTTAACAGAGCAACAGCAGTAACAAATATGCAGGAAAAATTATTATATAATATGTAGCTTTGTTATATAAAATGTGCATGTTACATATTAGTTGCTATTAAGAATCAGTAAGAAATACATACTTTGTGTATAAAATATTATTTATACAAATAAGAACTATTTTATTTAGTCATCTGTTTTTAGACATGAGTTGTTAGTTCATGATGGCCCTTCACAGTGACTCTAAGATTCATTTCTTAAATACAAAAAAAAAAAAACCTCAAATTTGATACTAACTTTCATATTCATTCCTGAAATTGTTTAGAAGAGTTTATGGCAGTAGCAGACTATCAACAAAAATCAGTTTAAAAAAATGTATCTCTTTTTCAGTCTTGATATAATTCTGAACTGGACAGTGTTTATATTTACAAGAAAGATTTTGTTTACTAATTTTCTGCCTCTGGGTAGGTGAAATAATCATTTGGGAAAAAACAGTAATGCAATGAAGTGCAGGAGTCCATTATTTCTTAATTTTATGTCTTAATTGACAGAAAAATCTCATGCTGAATTTTCTCCATGTGCTTTCTTTGTGGCCCAGGGTGAGTAACACAATCTCTTTCAACACAGGGCTTTCACTATTAAAATATGATTATGTATCAAAAGATATTTTCTAGTTTTCTATTCCTGAATGGTTAAGAGCTCAGGCTGCTAACCAAAAGGTCGGTAGTTCAAATCCACCAGCCTCTACTTGGAAACCCCATGGGGCAGTTCTACTCTGTCCTATAGGGTCACTATTGTTGGAATCAACTTGATGGCAACAGGTTCAATGGGTTTCAAATTTTCTTCATGAGACTTTACCCAAGATGGGAACATTTTGCTTGTCACGTGTAGTTTTGAATTTTTTAAGGTGTTGAATGGTGGCTTTAAGAGTGTACAACTCTGGGGAAGATCTGGAAGAAGTAATTTGCTCCAGAGAGCAGGATTTGTTGATTTTTACCTAGGTTTTGTACTTTTAGTTCATCAGTTCAACAACTGATTTCATTTAGGGAAAGCTTTATTGAGTTTGGTAAAGTGTTTTTGGATGCTGAAAAAATATACTGAAAGAAAGCAATATTGCAAGATTTGTAATATGCTGGAACTATAAGGCATACTTCTCCATTCCACTTTGCATTTAATTTCTCTTTAGGCTATCTCAAGAGACTGTTAGCAAGAATTTTACACAATGATATAGCATCCTTGTCAATAAAACTTAAACTGACACACATTCCAATGTAATCTTGTTTCTTCTTATTGGAAAGGATAACAAATTGTTTTCTTGTTTTATTTTTTCTTAGCGGGACAATATGCCCCAAGATACATTATTTACTCAGGGAAAAAAAAACAGAAAGGGAAAAAAAAAAAAAAAAAAAAACTAGGAAGTTCTTCATAGTCTACTCTTGGAGAGAACCATTCATAAAGGTGAAATAAAATACAAAATATATGTTCATCTAGAATATAATAAAACAAACACTTAAATGCAGAAAATGCCCTATCTCTGTAATTCCGGTGGCTCTAGTTGCCCTAGCAATTTGATAGAAAGGTCTTAGGCTGACTTGATAATACAGATCTACGATTCTGTTTACACTGGAAAATATGGTTAAATACAGACCATTAAAATACCCCCTGTGATCCATTGGAGAGGAAGCCACACATAGACCCTGGCTTGTGGTGAGTACTCAGTAAATATTTAGTGGTGATGCTGATGAGCAATTCTTTCTCAAGACTATGAACAAAGAATATTGATCAATGCCACTGTATTACATTATATGTAAGCGTTATACTACACTTGTATATTAGTTTGTAGCTTATCAGCACTTTCACATTTAAAGTTTTCATTTAATCCTCCCCAAAACTTTGAGGGACAGATAATGTTCTTCACCTCTTGTTTTCTAGGAAGGAGGAAATTGAAGCCTGGAGAAGACTGACTCACCAGTGATTACTAGGTTACATATTCAAAAACAGCAGGCATAAAGCCCATACTAGTGGTTTGCCTCTTATTAGTAAACAAGGAAAGTGCTCCACACAACTTCCAGGGTTGATTTAAACTCTAGGAGAGTAGGGCCGTGGTCTATCTTCCTCGGATTTCAAGTACTATCTCAGACACATTGTAGGTACATGTTTCTTGAATATACGAATGAATTAGAGAACATGAAAACTGAGGCACACATAGAGCAATGGAATTGAGGTCAAGAATTGAGTCAGATTAGACATAGAAGATAAAAAAAAAACTTTTTTTTTATAGAATGTAACATAGCAACAAGTTTTTATATACCAATAATATTAATCTTTTATATTTTAATATTTGTTGCAAGTATTTTTCCTAGTTTGTCATTAAATACTATTAAAAATTGGGAATTTCTGGTCTGGACAAGATACGGTAGTCCGATTTGTCCCTGCTTCTCACTGTTTCGTATGATTATAACTTCCAGAAATAATGCATGAGAAAACCAAAGGAGAACTCTGAAAGGAGGTAAGACAGTTTGGGACTCCTATGCTAGAGAAGGATGCAACAGCAGGGTGTTTTACATCACCCCACTCAGACTCAGCATCTTTCCCAAACTAGCAACAGAAGGAAGTCCAGGTAGGCTCATTTCCCTCCTGATCTAAAGGTAGTCCCTTTGACAATACCAGGCAAGCCCGGTACCACTGGCAAAAGGGGAATGAATCAGAAACTCCATCAATAGTGAGCATCCAGGGGAGGCATTGTCTTACCAGCACCCCCCTCCCGAAGACTCCTCTCTTACCCTGAGAGATACCAAGGAGGACTGAAAAAAACACCAAGAGAGACCCAGTCATATTAAGCAATCTGGCCGGGGAAGCCTAGGCAAATAAAATGTCCCTCAGGGCTGAGCTCTTGAGGCTCTCTTTCTACCACCAGTAGAAGGAAGAGCCATAGTGGGAGGGATCCAACAACGGCAAGCAACGCAGCTCAGGAATCCTCTTTGACCTCACATGTCTGAGATTTCTCTTCCCCAGGGGCTACCAGTAGCCAGATGCCACCATATTCCTTTATAGACACTTCACAGCCCAACCTGTGGAAGCCCCTTCTGCCCCCTCAGCAGATATTAGCAGAGACCTGTGAGACCTCCAGCAACACCAGATAAACCAAACAGATCAAAATTTAACAGTGCAAAAGTTCTCAAATTTAATGGCCATTGGAACCATGTCTCACAAAAACAGGCCAAGACCAATATGCTAAACCTAAACGGGGTGACTTCCTGATCAAATGAACTATTTAAATACAACCCTGAGTCTCCTAGCATAATAAAAAATAAGGTTCAAGATACAATCCAAATCACCTGCCACACCAACAACCAAGGAAATCACAAAATGAATGAGAAAAGACAACCAACTGATTGGAATTGATTGACATTATGCTATAATTACCTGACAAGGATATTAAAGTAATCATAAAAATACTTCGACAACTAACTACAAATTCTTTGGAAACAAGTAGAAAAAAAAAATTCAACAAAGAAATAGAAGTTATAAAAAAGAACCAAATGGAAATTATAGAACTAAATAATACAATAACAGAAATAAAAATAACTCACTAGATCAGCTAAACTAGCACAGTGGAGATGATAGGTAACTGAATTAATAAACTTGAGTACAGATTAATAGAATTCACCCAAACTGAACAAAAGAGAGAAAACAGAGTTTAAAAAAAAAAAAAAAATGAATAGGGCCTCAGGGACCTGCCGGATAATAACAAAAGATCCAACTTTTTTTTTTTTTTAATCATCAGAGTCCCAGAAGTAGAGGAGTATTTGAAAAAAGTATTTGAAAAAATAATGGCTGAAAATTTCCCAAGTCTGCTGAAACAAATCTACAATCTAAGATGCTGAGCAAACCTCATAGCAATCGCCATGAAGAGATATGATACTTAAGCTTTCGAAAATTAAAGTCAAACAAAAATCTTGAAAGTAACAAGAGAGAAACAATGCATTAGTTATAGGGGAATACCAATTTGAATGACAATGGATTTCTCTTCTAAAACCATGACGTGCAGGAGGAAGTGGCACAACATTTTTTAACTGATGAAAGAAAAAAACTGCCAAGTGCAAATCCTAAATCCAATGAAAGAATTGTTCAGGAATGAAGGGGAATGAAGATCTTCTCAGACAAAATAAAACTAAAAGAATCTGTCACTAGCAAACCTCTCTTAAAGACTGGCTACAGAAATTTCTTCAAACAGAAAGGAAATAATAAGACACCTTGAATCATCAGGAAGGAAAAAGGAACAATGAAGGGGTGAAACATGGGTACATACAGGAGACAGTATTTTTTCTCGTAAGTTCTGTGAATCATATTAGATAATTAGAAACTGTAACACCATCTAATACTCAAGACAATGATGTTTAAAAGTGGGGAAGGTAGATGGACCTAAATGGATGTAAGGCTTTTTTCACTAGAAGTGCTAAAATGTCAATACCAGTAAGGTGTAATAAGCCACATGTATATTTTATAATACTTATAGCAACCACTACTAAAGCTATACAAAGAGATACATCAAATATACAATATATAAATCCATATATACATATATATAATCCTAATAAGCCCTGGTGGCCTAGTGGTTAAGTGCTACTGCTGCTAACCAAAGGGTCAGCAGTTCCAATCTGCCAGGAGCTCCTTGGAAACGCTATGGGGCAGTTCTGCTCTGTCCTCTAGGGTCGCTATGAGTCATCCTAATAAATGTTTAAGTAATCCATAGGAAGGCAAGAAAAGAAGGATAGAAGAATGAGAACCAGAAGAAACAAAAGTAAAATGGGTAATAAAATAGTAGGCTTAATTAAAAAAAAAAAAAAAAAAAAAGCACTAACATACCAGTAATTAGCTTAAATGTAAATGCCCTAAATACGCCAATCAAAACACAGAAATTAAAAGAGCAAATCAAGCAACATGATCCAACTATATGCTGCTTTCAAGAAACTCACTTCAAATGTCATGACACATACAGGCTGAAAGTTAGACAACGTAACAATATACACCATGCAAACGTTAATTTAAAAAAAGGCACGAGTGTCTATATTGATATCCGATAAAGTAGACTTCAGAGCAAATAAACTTATAAAGACGAACAGTGTCATCACATAACGATAAAATAATGCTTCAGGAAGACATAATAATCCTAATTGTGTATATACCTAACAACAGAGCCTCAAACTGTGAAGAAAAAACTGATAGAACTGAAAGGAGAAATCTATGAACCCACAGTTACAATTGGGAACTTTACCACCATCCTCTCAACAACTGATAGAAATACAACAACTAGATAGAAAATTAGCAAGGGTGTGTATAGAAAATCTGAATAACACAATCAACCAACAGGATCTTACATCTCTGACAAAAGTCAATAAAATTGATAAACGTCTAGCAAGACTGACAAAAATGAAGCCATATGACACACATCACCAATACACAAAACAAAACAAAAAAACCCAAGCCCGTTGCTATGGAGTCAATTCTGACTCATAGTGACCTTGTAGGGCAGAGTAGAACTGCCCCATAGGGTTTCTAAAGAGCGGCTGGTGGATTCGAACTGCTGACCTTTTGGTTAACAGCCGAGCTCTTAAACACTAATAGACCCACACAAATATGCTGAACTTATTTGTTGACAAAAGTGCAAAAGCAATTCAGTTTATGAAGAATAGCCTTTATAACAAATGGTGCTATAGTGAACATTCGCAGGTAAGAATTAATTTTGACTTTAACTTCCACCTTATATAAAAGTTAACTGAAAATGGGTCATGAACTTCAATGCAAAATGAAAATCCAAATTAGAAAAAAAAAAAAGCTTTTAGAGAAAAACACAGGAGGAAACCTCGGAATTTAGGGCTAGGTAAAAAGTTCTTAAACTTGACAACAAAAGGCTGGTCCATAAAAGGAAAATATGATAAATTGATTTATCAAAAGTAATTAAAATTTTGCTCTCTGAAGCTCATATGTAGAGAATGAAAAGACAAGCTATAGACTAGTGGAAAATAATTTCAAACCACATACATGACAAAGTACCAGGATCTAGAATACATAAACTCTAAATATTCAACAATAAAAAATCAAACTATCCAATAAGAAAATTAGAAAAAGACAGGAACAGGTATTGCACCGCAGAAGATACAGAGATAGCAAATAAGCACATTGAAAAGATGTCCAACATCATTAGTCACTGGAGAAATTCAAATTAAGATAACAATGAGTTATCACTACCCACGTATAAGAATAGCTAAAATAAAATAAGTAGTTACAGCACCAAATACTGGTGAAGGTGCAAAGAAGCTAGGTGGCTCATACAATCCTGGTAGAAATATAAAACGGTACAGCCACTTGCAAAAAAAACAGGCAGTTTCTCATAAAAGTAAACACGTGTTTACCACGTGACCCAGCAATGGCACTCTCGGGCATTTATCCCGGGGAACTTGTGTTTACACAAGAATCTGTATACAAACGCCCCTAGCAGCCCACAGGTTAGCTCAGATGTCCTTCCACAGGTGAATAGTTAAAGAAACAATGGTGCACACATACCATGGAACATTATTCAGTAACAAAAAGAAACAAACTATTGATACAAACAACAATATCTCCACAGAATTATTCTGAATATAAAAAAAAAAGCCTATCACTAAAGATTACATACTGCATGATTCCATTTAAATAATACTTTTGAAATGATAAGATTATAGAAATAAAGGAGAGACTAGTGGTTGCCAGAGGTGAGGGAGAGGAAAGGGGAGTTGGGAGAGAGGTGGATGTGGCTATAAAAGCAGAGGGGGGATGTTCAACAGTGGCTGACATGGCAGGTAAGATATAGACTGAGCAAGGAGAGAATATTGATCATATTAACAACAGCCGGTTCAATCCAATAATGGGAAAATAAACCAGGTTGCCCTGGTTTGAGGAGGAAACGAGAACCTGTGCAGTAAGTAAGCACATAAAATTCTTACAAGACATTTCACCATATAGAGATGAAGGAAAGGTTGAAGCCTTAAAGGGTATAAACCCACTGACCTTAAGTCGATTCTGACTCATAGCGACCATATAGGACAGAGCAGAACTGCCCCACAGAGTTTCCAAGGAGCACTTGGTGGATTTGAACTACCGGCCTTTTAGTTAGCGGCTGAACTCTTAACTGCTATGCCACCAGGGTTTCCAGAGTCCCTTAAGGGGTATAGAAAAAGGGATTGTTTTTAGAAGAGTAAAGACTAGAGCTTATTGGAATGTTGATAGAAAGAAGCCTAGGACGAAAAAGGGACTGACAATGCTGGAGAATAAAGGCACAATGTAGAGAGTAGGTAAGGGATGGATTCCAGAGCACAGATGAAGTAAGTATTTGCCTTAGAGAGCAGGCCAGGCCCCTTTCCACAGTAACACGACAGGAGAGGCAAAGATTGTTGCGGCAGTGTGAAAGTTTGCAGGTTTTGTGTTCGGATACAGAGGGGGCGCCCATCTGGGACTTCTATTTTATGCCATGTGCAGAGAATGAGAGAGGTGGTGCGGTATGCTTGAGATAAGAGTGTGATAGCCATCACTCCCCCTCATCCCTCAAGTCTCAACTCACACACTGCCTCCTGCAAGGACCCCTGAGCACCCTCTCTAAAGCACCTTCTCCGTACCATCTAACCCCCAGTCCCAATTAGTTCAGTGCCCTGTTTGCTTCCTTAATGAAAGTTATCACCATCTGTATTTATTTTAGTAGCTTATTTGCTTATTGTGTCTCTCCCCTAATAGCCAACTGGTTCCATCAGAGAAAAGATGGTGACTTTCATACTCATAGCTATCTCCAGAATGTCATAGGCATGCAAGAAATATTTGATAGAATATTGAATGATTCTGTCTTGAAAAGTAAAAGAATGTAGGACAGGCTTCTCTCTTGATCAAAGGACAAGTTTGGAGGCTGAAGAAAAAAAATTGGGGGGCAGAGATGAAATGTGAAGTTTTGGACTAACTTGTACAGAGGTGGGAAGTAAAAGTGGGAGGAAAAAAGTTACGTGAAAATAGTATCCAGAATTCAGTGGCATAGCCAAGTGGTATCACCTTAGGAGCGTCACCTTGGAGAAGTCGCAACAAATCTGAGCCTTGGTTTACTGCCAAAGCGAAGGCTTTGGCCTTGTGGTCTGTAAGACTTCTCAAAGTTCATAAATAACATGGCATTTATCATTCCTTTGTGCATATAAAAACTCATAGGGTCGCTGTGAGTGGGAATCGACTCGATGGCAATGGCCAATGGGTTTCTGTGCACATATCTCTAATAATAAATGTTATCACATTGTTTTATCCTTGCTTCAGATGTATAAAATATACGCTTTTTTTTTTTTTTTTCTCTTCATGAGTGCAGTAATTCAAGCCTGCTTGAGAGGGTAGTGGGTGTGGGAGTGACTACCAAATTTTTACATTTTTGTTTGCAGATTTACAGTAACGTATGTCCCTCTGCAATTGCAGAAAGTACAAGACGAAGCAGGTATTTACATGCTCTTCTGGACAAGAGTTATTCTGGTCCATTTCTTCCAAACCACCCAGATCAAATTGTTTCCATACTCTTTTTATGACTTTCTAAATCTTTTCACTTGGCTGCCACAGGTTTGAGAGAGACAATACATTTTCTTCTTCTTCTTCTTTTTTTTTTTCTACTCTCCTGATCTAAATGGCCAAATTGCAGAGGGCGGTAAAACAGGCTATGAATTCCTCAGCTGGTTTCCAGTCACAGGAGACATTAAGCTCCACAAGATTGATCAAATTTCACATCACCAGTCCCAGTGGCCCTGGCAGTGCCACAGAAAATTATTTAATTTAGAGTTATATATCACAGTTGGATCATTAGATTCCAGTTAGATAAGTGCACGGAACAAACATGTAATTAAGATTAGAGTGCCCAAAGGAAGGTGACAAGTATTTTGGGTCATTATCATCCTCACATTGCACAACAAATTCAGGTTTCAGAATTCTTGAATTGTTTAAAGGCTCAAAGGTAAGGGAATATTTCTTAATAAACCAGGAAAATTAGCAACAATTGTTGACATTTAACGTGAAGCTGTAAGCTCAGGGGAAAAAAAAAAAGTGCCTATTTGTTACAACAAATTTAGGGTTTAAACTGACAATATGAGTGCAAGATTTAGATGAATGCTTGTTAGAGAAATACATTTAAATTGTTTCCCTAAATGATGCCATCAATAGTTTAAACCACGGCATGTGTCCTTTTCTGTCTACCTGTTCTTTTCCTCTCACTGCACTTGGAGGGAAGATGGCCCTTGATTGCCTTTCTAATCACTGTACTAGCACAGCTCCTGGCACTTCACAGGCACTGAAGAAATTATTATTAATTTAATTTACTGGAATAAAATTCTTTCAATGGGAGCTTAGTCAACCATAAACCAAATCCATTGCTGTGGAGTTGATTGCAATTTGCAGCGACTCTATAGAACAGACTAGAACCGACCCACAGGGTTTCCAAGGCTGTAATCTTTACAGAAACAGACTGCCACCTCTTTCTACTAAGGAGTGGCTGATGGGTTGAAACTGCTGACCTTTTGGTTAGCAGCTGAGCACTTAACGACTGCACTACCAGGGCTCCTTAGGCAACACATAAAGTACAGTATATTTACAAAGTTTTTGAGAATACATAGAAAATGTTTGTCTTATAAAATTACATGTTATAGTGAAAAAGTGTGAACCAAAATATGGTGTGGAAAACTCTTGTTAATTGTGCTATCCTTGTTTTACATGGGGGGATTGTAGTTGAGTTTTGTTCCCATGTCAGGTTTTCTTTCATTGTTGCTTTACTTCAAATTATACTTTGAGTGTTTCTTGCTTTATAACAATAAAAACAAAAAATATATTTATATTTTAAAAAACCTTTTTTCTCTGAATGTATGTGCTTGGGGAAATCAACCCCCACTTCTCTGATACCAACTGAGTGGAAAAATCAAATTTAATGCTTTATCAATTCCCAACTGCTGTTCTGACACACGCAGCACTTCTTTCTCTGACCCTAACCACCTGGAGCTAGGTCAGACCCCATAAGTTAAAGGACACAGTACCCTAGACAGCTAAGTGCCCTAAGACCTCAGATACAAGCTACAAGCTTGAGAGTCCCCATGACACCCTCACTTTTGATCAGTTGACTACAATTCAAGGTTTTCCCATTACCCCCACAGGATGCCCACCAAAAGCTTGAGAATTCTCAGGACTTCCCTCATTTATGACCTGCTTACTACAAATTTGGGGGTTCCCTCTATATACCATGAATATACCACGGACTGCCAAAAGTGAATAAATGCACCTTGGAAGAAGTACAGCTAGAATGCTCCTTAGAAGCAAGGATGGTGAGACTATACCTCACATACTTTGGACATGCTATCAGGAGGGATTAGTCCCTGGAGATGGACATCATGTTTGATAAAGTAGAGGCTCAGTGAAAAAAGGGAAGATCCTCAGTGAGATGGACTGACACATGGCTGCAATGCAGGACCAGGCAGTGTTTCAGTCTGTTGTACATAGGGTTGCCATGAGTCAGGACCATCTCGACGGCACCTGACAACAACTCTACCACCTCAGGATACCAGCTGTAATCAGTAGTTACCAAGTTCCCCTTGCTTATGACCTGCTGGTTACCACTACTCGCTCGAGTTAGATAATTCACTAGAATGACTCACAGAACTTATGGAAAGTGCTGTACTTACAATGACAGTTTATCATAGGAAAAAAGGATATACACGAAGAGACACACAGGGTAAAGCCTGGGAAGATTCCCAAAGAGAACCGCCCATGTACCAAAAAAGGGCTTTCTACCTTCACACATGCATCAATGTCTTTCACCAACCAGGAAGCCCATGGATCTTCCATGTCCGGAGCATTTATTGATGCCTCATTGTGTAATCATGATTGATTAAACAAGCCCTAGTGGTGCAGTGGTTAAGAGCTACAGTGAGCTAACCAAAAGGTCAGCAGTTTGAATCCACCAGCCACTCTTTGGAATCCTTATGGAGCAGCTCTACTCTGTCCTATAGGATCGCTATGAGTCAGAATCGATGTGATGGCAATGGGGTCAGGTCACATAGTTTTCAATATAATGGTGGTCACTGTTAATTTTCCATTTGGAATATCGACATCCAATAGTTTATCTTAGAATGTTGCAGTATTCAGCCATTGTGTTTTATACGTCCTTATAAATTCAGAAACTGCAACAACTTAAAGCTCTTTCCTATAAATTATCTTCTGTGTCGAAGTGTGAAGATGTTACTTTTAGAAGTCTAAAGTGTTTTATGTAAACACGAGAGAAAAGAAAATTTAATATTTATTGAGCAACAACTAATTGTATTGATATTATGTTAGACACATCTCCACGTGATCTCTCTTAACTCATCAGAGTACACTTTAAGATAATTATTACTTCCTCTGACCCCAACCACTTGGAATACTCCCTCAAATTTGTCCCCGCCTGAATCCCTGAAAACGTTGAATATGTTATGTTCAATAACAAATGAATTTGTTGTTTTTGGTTGTTGTCAGGTGCCATCTAGTCAATTTTGATTTATAGCAATCCCATATGACAGAGTAGAACTACCCCATATGGCTTTCTTGTCTGTAATATACCATGGATTGCCAGAAGAAAGAAGAGTCTGTCCTGGAAGAAGTACAGCCAGAGTGCTCCTTGGAAGCGAGGACGGTGAGAATTCATCTCTTGTACTTTGCACATATTATCAGGAAGGAGGGACCAGTCCCTAGAGAAGGACATCATGCTTGGTAAGACAGAGGACTGCCAAAAAAAAGGAAGACCCTCAATGACATGGATTGACATAGTGGCTGCAACAATGGGCTCAAGCATAGCAGTGACTGTGAGGATGGTGCATGACAGAGCAGTGTTTCTTCTGTTGTTCATAGGGTAGCTATGAATCAAAACTGACTTGACAACACCTAACAACAACAAATCTTTGTGGAAGTAGATTGACAGATCTTTCTCCTGGTAGCCACTAGGTGAGTTCGAACAGCCAACCTTTCAGTTAGCAGCCGAGAACTTAACTGTTGTGCCACAAGGGCTCCTTAATGGGCCTTATCATATGTAATTAAAGTTATAGACTATAAAACAGAAAGATCATTCTGGATTACCCAGGTGGCCATCATCTAATCTCATGATCCAATAAAAGCAAAGAACTTTCTCCAACAGAAGGCAGAGGAGATGCATAGAATAGAAAGTCAGAGAGATTCCAAGGGTGATAAGAATTTGGGATATCTTTGCTGGTTCTGAAATACAGAAGGCCACATGCCTTGTGTGAATTAAGAGTGGTTCCCAACTGACAGCATGCAAGGAAATGATGGCCTCTGTCCTACAACCTCATGTAACTGAATTCTTTCAACAACTTGCGTTTGGAAGTGGATTCCTCCCTGAGCCTCCAAATAAGAGCCCAGCCTGGCCACCACCTTGACTTCACACATATGAGACTCTAAGCCGAGGATCTAGACACACCATGCCAGACTTCTGAACTAAAGAAACTGTGAGATAATGAATAGGTTTGCTTTAAGCTAATAAGTTTGTGGTTATTTGCTACAGTAGCAATAAAAAATAAAAAAAAAAACATGATCTCACTTTATGGATGAGGACAATTCTGAGGATCAACAAATAATTTGCTTAAGACCACACAGCTGTATTCAGAAGAACTAACATTCACAGTAGGACTTTGAATCCAAACTGATTTTTCTACCAAATAAAAATCATGTAGGATTTAATAATTACATAAGACAAATAGCTTTCTTCGTACCTTAGACTACCAGCTGACTTGTGAAGATGATAATAATGATTACATTGATAATAACACCGTCTTTCAAATGTTTACCAAATGCCAAGCATTTTGCCAAGCAAGTTACACTCCCCATTACATAGATTTGATGCAATAAACACTAATGACTGAAGACCAGATGAGTTATGGAATGACATCATACATGAAGAAAGCAAGAGATCATTAAAAAGACAAGAAAGAAAGACAAGGCCAAAATGGATGTCAGAAGAGAAATCTGAAACTTACTCTTGAATGTCAAGTAGCTTAAGTGAAAGGAAGAAATGATGAAGCGAAAGAGCTGAACAGAAAATTTCAAAGGGCAGCTCGAGAAGACAAAGTGAAGTATTCTAATAACATGTGCAAAGACCTGGAGAAAGAAAACCAAAAAGGGAAGAACACACTCAACATTTCTGAAGCTGAAAGAACTGAAGAAAAACTTCAAGGCTTGAATTGTAGTACTGAAGGATTCTGTAGGGAAAATATCAAATGACTTAGGAAGCATCAAAAGAAAATGGAAGAAATACATTGGGTCACTACACCAAAAAGAATTGGTCAACATTCAACCATTTCAGAAGGCACCGTATGATTAGGAGCCAATGGTACTGAAGGAAGAGGTCCAAGCTGCATTGAAGGCACTGGAGAAAAACAAGGCTCCAGGAATTGAGAGAATACCAATTGAGATCTTTCAACAAATGGATGTGGTGCTGGAAGTGCTCACTTATCTATGCCGAGAAATTTGGAAGACAGCTACCTGGCCTACCAATTGGAAGAGATCCATATTTATGCCTAGTCCCAAAAAAGGTGATCCTATCAAATGCAGAAATTACCAAACAATATCATTAACATCACACACAAGTAAAATTTTGCTAACGATTATTCAAAAGCAGCTGCAGCAGTACATCAGCAGGGAACTGCCAGAAATTCAAGCCAATTCAGAAGAGAATGCAGAACCAGGGATATCACTGCAAATATCAGATGGGCCCCAGATGAAAGCAGAGAACACCAGAAAAATGTTTACCTGTGTTTTATTGACTATACAAAGGAATTCAACTGTGTGGATCATAACAAATTATGGATTACCTTACGAAGAATGAGAATTCCAGAACACTTTTTTGTTCTCATGAAGAACCTGTACATAGATCAAGAGCAGTCATTCAAATAAAACAAGGGGATACTATGTGGTTTAAAAGCAGGAAAGGTGTGCATCAGGGTTATATGCTTTCACCATACCTATTCAATCTGTATGCTGAGCAAATAATCTGAGAAGCTGGACTATATGAAGAAAACAGGGCATCAGGATTGGAACACAACTCATTAACAACCTGTCTTATGCAGATGACACAACCTTGCTTACTGAAAGTAAAGAAGACTTGAAGCACTTACTGATGAAGATCAAAGGGCACAGCCTTCAGTATGGATTATACCTCAACATAAAGAAAACACAAATCCTCACAACTGGACCAATAAGCAACGTCATGATAAATGGGGAAAAGATTTAATTTGTCAAGGATTTCATTTTACTTGGATCCACATTCAACAACCATGGAAGCAGCAGTCAAGAAATCAATAAAAAAGATAGAAACAACCAAAATGCCCATCAACATACAAATGGATAAACAAATTATACTACATACATACAATGGAATACTACGTAATGGTAAAGAACAATGGTGAATCTGAGAAACATCTCACGACATCGATGAATCTGGAGGGTATTATGCTGAGTGAAATCAGTCACAAAAGGACAAATATTGTATGAGACCACTTTTATAAGAACTTAAGAAAAGGTTTAAACACAGAAAAAATCATTTTTTGATGGTTATGAGGGTGGGGAGTGAGGGGGAGGGGAAATTACAAACTAGATAGTAGGCAAGGATCAACTTCAGTGAAGGCAAGGACAACACATAACACAGGGGAAGTCAGCACAACTGGACAAAAGCAAAAGCTACAAAGTTTCCTTGACACATCAAAACAATTTGAGGGACAGAGTAGCTGGGACTGGGGCCTAGGGACCATAGTTTCAGTGGACATCTAGATCAATCAGCATAACAAAGTTTATTAGGACAATATTCTACATCCCACTTTGGTGAGTGACATCTGGGGTCTTAACAGCTTGTGAGCAGCCATCTAAGATATATCAACTGATCCTATATTACTAGCAAAGGAGAATGAAGAAAGCCAAAGACACAAGCAAAATATTAGCCTAAAGGACTAAAGGACCGATGAACCAGAGATTCTACCAGCCTGAGACCAGAAGAATTAAATGGTGCCTGGCTACCACCAATGACCACTCTGACAGGGAACACAACAGAGAGTCCTGGACAGAGAAGGAAAAAAAAATGTAGAACAGAACTCAAATTCATGTGGAAAGACCAGACTTAATGGTCTGACAGAGACTGGAGGAACTCCTGAAACTGTGGTCCCCAGACACGCTGTTAACCCAGAACTGAAACCATTCCTGAAGCCCACTATTCAGACAAAGATTAGACAGGGCTATGAAACAAAAATAATACATGTAAGGAATGTACTTCTTAGTTCAGTCATATATACAAGACCAAATGGGCTGCTCCTGCCCCAAAACAGGATGAGAAGGCAAAAAGGGACAGGAACTGGTCAAACGGACACAGGGAACTCGGGGTGGAAAGGGGGAGTAGGTTGTCACATTGTGGGGATTGCAACAAATGTCACAAAATGTGTATAAATTTTTGTATGAGAAATTAACTTGAGGTATAAACATTCACCTAAAGCACAACTAAAAAAAAAAAAAAAAAGATGCATTGCACTGGCAAATCTGCTGCAAAAGACCTCTTTTAAGTGTTAAAAATCAAAGATGTCACCTTGAAGACTAAGGTGTGCCTGACCCAAGTCACGGTGTTTTCAGTCGCCTCATATGTATGAGAAACTGGACAATGAATAAGGAAGACTGAAGAAGAATCAATGGCTTTGAATTATGGTGTTGGCAAAGAATATTGAATACACCATGGACTGCAAAAAGAATGAACAAATCTGTCTTGGAAGAAGTACAACCAGAATGCTCCTTAGAAGCAAGGATGGTGAGGCTACATCCCACATACTTTGGACATGTTATCATGAGGGATCAGTCCTTAGAGAAGGACATCATGCGTGGTAAAGTAGAGGGTCAGAGGAAAAGAGGAAGACTCTCAATAAGATGGATTGACACAGTGGCTGCAATAACGTGCTCAAACATAACAATTGTGAGGGTGGTACAGGACCGGGCAGTGTTTTGTTCTGTTTTACATAGGGTCTCTATGAGTCGGAACCAACTCAAGGACACCTAATAGCATTATCACTTTGAAAATCTATTAACAATGACAGGAATTTGGTTCTGATATCATCCCCATTTTACATTTGAAGATACAGAGGTTTAGAGAAGTTATTTGGCAAAGTAAATGGTACAAAAAGAATATGTACCCAGACTTTGAGCCCTCAAAGCCAGTGCTTAACCACTGCACTGTACCTTGATAGAAGCCTGAAAGAGGGGTAGATATGTTATCCATGAAAGTAAATAACATGATTTCTGGCGTGTAGGAAGACCTTAAATGTTAGTTGTTGTAGGTTTTGTTATTATTACTACTAATAATATATATTTTTTACTACTAATAACAATAGCCACTTTTTTTTAAGCCAAATATAAGACATTCATCTAAACATTTTACATATGTTCCATTACGTTTTCCATAGCATTTTTGAGGATATAAAGGCTTAAGGAACTGAAACCACTTCCCTAGGGCTACACAGAAAACTGGAGAGCCAAATGTAAACCCAGGTCTGTCTTACACTAAAGTCTATGTTTTAAACGTCAAAATCTTAGATTCCAGATATTAATCAGAGTAAGGGGAAGAGCACGTCTCCTCTTTAGGAGTAGAATGAGGCAAAGCTGATCACTGGAAATAAAAAGCAGCTGCTCAACCAACTAAATCTACCAGGCACTTGGGTCAGCTGGCAGGTGGTCAGTTCAGTGCGAAACGTGTGAGCCCACGGGTGGGTGGTAGGCCTTGGCCTTGCGTGGCGGCTCCCTGAGTGAGAATGCCCTCTGTGTCAGAGACAGGCATTTCCTCTGCTGCCTACAAAGAAATGACCACATCTTGACACACAGGTATATGGGAGGGGACTTCCTGGGCCAACACATTTCTGACGTAAATCATGTCTTTGTATTGGAGTATGTTTCTAACACTGATGTCACCTGGAAACAAATAACCATATTACATAGTTAATTAGGAGCCCTCCTTAGAGCTCTCTTACCCTCCCTCAGTGTTAGAGATATGCTCTCACCTTGTGGATGCACCAAAAGTTTTTTCTGTCCTAGCTGAGCTCGTGCAAAAAAGCGTTGTAGAATCTGGGGCCAAGATGGTGGACTAGGTGGACGCTACCGCGGATCCCTCTTGCAACAAAGACTCGGAAAAACAAGGGAATCGATCACATACATAACAATCTATGAACTCTGAACAACAAGCACAGACTTAGAGACGGAAAACGAACAAATACGGGCAGACAGCGACTGTTTTCAGAACTAGGAGCCAGCGCACCAGGCAGGTGACCTTCGGAGCTCGATCTGGGGCAGAGCCCAGGGGGGCAGACGGCACAGAAAGGGGGCCCACCCCTTCCCCCCCGAACCCATCCCGGGAGGAAGTCTAGCAGGTTGGCGCGGGCGGCGTAGGGGCGCAGCCGGAGGGAGAAGCACCCGGGAGGCAGTGACTGATCTGGGAGGGGGGAGAACAGCGTCCCAGCTGGGGTGCCGTCCCGCCGGGAGTTAGGCGAGAAGCCGACGGGGCGCGAGCGGGGGGGGTCAACTATATTTCCCTAAAGTGACCCCAGGGCGGGGCCCACACATTCGTGCGGGAGGACGCACACCCAGTCCGCGCGTGTGGCGCGGCACACCAGAGGGAGAAATCCCTGGAAGTGTCTGGTCTCAAAGCAGGGAAAGCAGCATCCCAGACGGGGAGCCATTCCGCTGGGATCTGGGCGCGTGCGCGCGCGGGCGGGGCATGAGCGCGGGGTCCATTTTTATTACCCTGAATTGACCCAGGGGGCGGGACCACCTGGTCATGGGAGTGACGCCCTCCCAGTTTGCGCGAGAGGTGTGGCACACCGGAAGGAGAAGTCCCCGGGAGGAAGTGATTGGTCCTGAAGCGCAGAAAGTAGCGTCCCAGACGGGGTGCCGTCCTGCCGGGACTTGGGCGCGCGCACGAGTGGGGCATGAGCGCGGAGTCCATTTTTATTGCCCTGAATTGACCCAGGGGGCGGGCCCACCTGGCCGTGCAGGTGACGCCAACCCAGTTCGCGCGAGAGGTGTGGCGCTCCGGAAGGAGAAGTCCCCGGGAGGAAGTGACTGGTTCCGGAACGGGGAAAGCAGCGTCTCAACCCGGAAGTCATCCCGCTGGGATTTGGGTGCGCACACAGGCGGGGCGTGACCGCGGGACCCAATTATAATCGCCTGAATAGACCCTGGGGGCGGGCCCACCCGTTCATGTGGGAAACGCCCACCCAGTGCCCACGAGCGGTGCCGAGCACCGGAGGAAGTCCCCAGGAGGAAGTGACTGGTTTCCAAGCAAGGAAAGCAGTGTCCTAGCCAGGGACCCGTCCAGCCCGGATTTTGGCGAACGGGGGAGGAGCGTGAACGTGGTGTTCAGCTCTATATTCTGTGGTGCTACACTCCTAGCTCTCAGATCCCTCCCCCACCCTCCCCAGGCGACCCCATTAACATCCGAATACCCGGAGCCAGAGAGAGAATTCAGTTAGGGATCTGACTGCATTTTTTTTTAGCTGACTACTTGGAAAATCTAGTTTCCCAGTGATGGCTCGGAGACAGCAGTCCATATCAAACCACATAAAGAAACAGACCATGACAGCTTCTCCAACCCCCCAAACAAAAGAATCAAAATCTTTCCCAAATGAAGATACAATCCTGGAATTATAAGATACAGAATATAAAAAACTAATTTACAGAATGCTTAAAGATATCACAAATGAAATTAGGATAAATGCAGAAAAAGCCAAGGAACACACTGATAAAACTGTTGAAGAACTCAAAAAGATTATTCAAGAACATAGTGGAAAAATTAACAAGTTGCAACAATCCATAGAGAGACAGCATGTAGAAATCCAAAAGATTAACAATAAAATTACAGAATTTGACAACGCAATAGAAAGTCAGAGGAGCAGACTCGAGCAATTAGAATGTAGACTGGGACTTCTGGAGGACCAGGGAAACAACACCAACATAGCTGAAAAAAAATCAGATAAAAGAATTAAAAAAAAATGAAGAAACCCTAAGAATCATGTGGGACTCTATCAAGAAGGATAACTTGCGAGTGATTGGAGTCCCAGAACAGGGAGGGGGGACAGAAAACACAGAGAAAATAGTTGAAGAATTCCTGACACAAAATTTCCCTGACATCATGAAAGATGAAAGGATATCTATCCAAGATGCTCATCGAACCCCATTTAAGATTGATCCAAAAAGAAAAACACCAAGACATATCATCATCAAACTTGCCAAAACCAAAGACAAACAGAAAATTTTAAAAGCAGCCAGGGAGAAAAGAAAGGTTTCCTTCAAGGGAGAATCAATAAGAATAAGTTCAGACTACTCAGCAGAAACCATGCAGGCAAGAAGGGAATGGGACGACATATACAGAGCACTGAACGAGAAAAACTGCCAACCAAGGATCATATATCCAGCAAAACTCTCTCTGAAATATGAAGGAGAAATTAAGATATTTACAGATAAACACAAGTTTAGAGAATTTGCAAAAACTAAACCAAGACTGCAAGAAATGCTAAAGGAGATTGTTTGGGGGGATGAACAATAATATCAGGTACCAGCACAATACAAGGTCACAAAACAGAACGTCCTGATATCAACGCAACTCAAACAGGGAAAGCACAAAAACAAACAAATTAAGACTAATTCTTAAAAATAAATAAATAAATAAACAAAATAATACACACAACAGGAAATCATGGAAATCAATAGATAAACGATCAAAACAATCAAAAAGAGGGACTAAATATAGGAGGCATTGAACTGCCAGATGGAGAGTGATACAAGGCGAAATAGAAGGATACAAGTTAGGTTTTTACTTAGAAAAATAGGGGTAAATAAAAAGGTAACCACAAAAAGGAATATCAATTCCATAACTCAAGAAAAACGTAACGACTCAATAAACACAAAGTTAAACATTATGAAAATGAGGATCTCACAAGCTACTAAGAAAAACGTCTCAGCACAAAAAAGCATGTGGAAAAATGAAATGGCCAACAACACACATGAAAAGGCATCAAAATGACAGCACTAAAAACTTACTTATCTATAATTACGCTGAATGTAAATGGACTAAATGCACCAATAAAGAGACAGAGAGTCACGGACTGGATAAAAAAACACGATCCATCTATATGCTGCCTACAAGAGACACACCTTAGACTTAGAGACACAAACAAACTAAAACTCAAAGGATGGAAAAAAATATACCAAGCAAACAGTAAGCAAAAAAGAAGAGGAGTAGCAATATTAATTTCTGACAAAATAGACTTTAGACTTAAATCCACCACAAAGGATAAAGAAGGACACTATATAATGATAAAAGGGACAATTGATCAGGAAGACATAACCATATTAAATATTTACGCACCTAATGACAGGGCTGCAAGATACATAAATCAAATTTTAACAGAATTGAAAAGTGAGATAGACACCTCCACATATATAGTAGGAGACTTTAACACACCACTTTCGGAGAAGGACAGGACATCCAGTAAGAAGCTCAATAGAGACACGGAAGACCTACTTACAACAATCAACCAACTTGACCTCATTGACTTATACAGAACTCTCCACCCAACTGCTGCAAAGTATACTTTTTTTTCTAGTGCACATGGAACATTCTCTAGAATAGACCACATATTAGGGCATAAAACAAATCTTTCCAGAATCCAAAACATCGAAATATTACAAAGCATCTTCTCAGACCACAAGGCAATGAAGCTAGAAATCAATAACAGAAAAACAAGGGAAAAGAAATCAAATACTTGGAAAATGAACAATACCCTCCTGAAAAAAGACTGGGTTATAGAAGACATCAAGAAAGGAATAAGGAAATTCTTAGAAAGCAACAAGAATGAAAATACTTCCTATCAAAACCTCTGGGACACAGCAAAGGCAGTGCTCAGAGGCCAATTTATACCGATAAATGCACACATACAAAAAGAAGAAAGAGCCAAAATCAGAGAACTGTCCCTACAACTTGAACAAATAGAAAGTGAGCAACAAAAGAATCCATCAGGCACCCGAAGAAAACAAATAATAAAAATTAGAGCTGAACTAAATGAATTAGAGAACAGAAAAACAATTGAAAGAATTAACAAAGCCAAAAGCTGGTTCTTTGAAAAAATTAACAAAATTGATAAACCATTGGCTAGACTGACTAAAGAAAAACAGGAAAGGAAACTAATAACCCAAATAAGAAACGAGAAGGACCACATCACAACAGAACCAAATGAAATCAAAAGAATCATATCAGATTACTACATAAAATTGTACTCTAACAAATTTGAAAACCTAGAAGAAATGGATAAATTCTTGGAACAATACTACTTACCTAAACTAACACATTCAGAAGTAGAACAACTAAATAGACCCATAACAAAAAAAGAGATTGAAACGGTAATCAAAAAACTCCCAACAAAAAAAGTCCTGGCCCAGATGGCTTCACTGCAGAGTTCTACCAAACCTTCAGAGAAGACTTAACACCATTACTATTGAAGGTATTTCAAAGTATAGAAAAAGACGGAATACTACCCAACTCATTCTATGAAGCTACCATCTCCCTGATACCAAAACCAGGTAAAGACATTACAAAAAAAGAAAATTTTAGACCTATATCCCTCATGAACATAGATGCAAAAATCCTTAACAAAATTCTAGCCAATAGAATCCAACAACACATCAAAAAAATAATACACCCTGATCAAGTGGGATTTATACCAGGTATGCAAGGCTGGTTTAATATCAGAAAAACCATTAATGTAATCCATCACATAAATAAAACAAAAGATAAAAACCACATGATCTTATCAATAGATGCAGAAAAGGCATTTGACAAAGTTCAACACCCATTTATGATAAAAACTCTAACCAAAATAGGAATTGAAGGAAAATTCCTCAACATCATAAAGGGCATATATGCAAAGCCAACGGCCAATATCACTCTAAATGGAGAGAACCTGAAAGCATTTCCCTTGAGAACGGGAACCAGACAAGGATGCCCTTTATCACCGCTCTTATTCAACATTGTACTTGAAGTCCTAGCCAGGGCAATTAGGCTAGACAAAGAAATAAAGGGTATCCAGATTGGTAAGGAGGAAGTAAAGCTATCACTATTTGCAGATGACATGATCGTATACATGGAAAACCCTAAGAAATCCTCCAGAAAACTACTGAAACTAATAGAAGAGTTTGGAAGAGTCTCAGGATATAAAATAAACATACAAAAATCACTTGGATTCCTCTACATCAACAAAAAGAACACCGAAGAGGAAATAACCAAATCAATACCATTCACAGTAGCCCCCAAGAAGATAAGATACTTAGGAATAAATCTTACCAAGGATGTAAAAGACCTATACAAAGAAAACTATAAAACTCTGCTACAAGAAATTCAAAAGGACACACTTAAATGGAAAAACATACCCTGCTCATGGATAGGAAGACTTAACATAGTAAAAATGTCTATTCTACCAAAAGCCATTTATACATACAACGCACTTCCAATCCAAATACCAATGTCATACTTTAAGGGAATAGAGAAACAAATCACTAATTTCATATGGAAAGGAAAGAACCCCCGGATAAGCAAAACATTACTGAAAAAGAAGAAGAAAGTGGGAGGCCTCACCCTACCTGATTTCAGAACCTATTATATAGCTACAGTAGTCAAAACAGCCTGGTACTGGTACAACAACAGGCACATAGACCAATGGAACAGAATTGAGAATCCAGATATAAATCCATCCATTTATGAGCAGCTGATATTTGACAAAGGACCAGTGTCAGTCAATTGGGGAAACAATAGTCTTTTTAACAAATGGTGCTGGCATACCTGGATATCCATTTGCAAAAGAATGAAACAGGACCCATACCTCACACCATGCACAAAAACTAACTCCAAGTGGATCAAAGACCTAAACATAAAGACTAAAACGATAAAGATCATGGAAGAAAAAATAGGATCTACCCTAGGAACCCTAATACAGGGCATAAACAGAATACAAAACATTACCAAAAATGATGAAGAGAAACCAGATAACTGGGAGCTCCTAAAAATCAAACACCTATGCTCATCTAAAGACTTCACCAAAAGAGTAAAAAGACCACCTACAGACTGGGAAAGAATATTCAGCTATGACATCTCAGACCAGCGCCTGATCTCTAAAATCTACATGACTCTGTCAAAACTCAACCACAAAAAGACAAACAACCCAATCAAGAAGTGGGCAAAGGATATGAACACACATTTCACTAAGGAAGATATTCAGACAGCCAACAGATACATGAGAAAATGCTCTCGATCATTAGCCATTAGAGAAATGCAAATTAAAACTATGATGAGATTCCATCTGACACCAACTAGACTGGCATTAATTCAAAAAACACAAAATAATAAATGTTGGAGAGGCTGCGGAGAGACTGGAACTCTCATACACTGCTGGTGGGATTGTAAAATGGTACAACCACTTTGGAAATCCATCTGGCGTTATCTTAAACAGTTAGAAATAGAACTACCATACAACGCAGAAATCCCACTCCTCGGAATATACCCTAAAGATACAAGACCCTTCACACAAACAGATATACGCACACCCATGTTTATTGCAGCTCTGTTTACGATAGGAAAAAGCTGGAAGCAACCAAGATGTCCATCAACGGACGAATGGGTAAATAAATTGTGGTATATTCACACAATGGAATACTACGCATCGATAAAGAACAGTGACGAATCTCTGAAACATTTCATAACATGGAGGAATCTGGAAGGCATTATGCTGAGCGAAATGAGTCAGTTGCAAAAGGACAAATATTGTATAAGACCACTATTATAAGATCTTGAGAAATAGAAAAAACGGAAAAGAACACATACTTTTGTGGTTACAAAGGGGGGAGGGAGGGAGGGAGGGAGGGAGAGGGCTTTTTATTGATCAATCTGTAGATGGGAACTGCTTTGGGTGAAGGGAAAGACAACACTCAAAACAAGGAAGGTCAGCCTAATTGGACTGGATTAAAAGTAAAGAGGTTTCCGAGATAAAATGAAAGCTTCAAAGGATAGCGAAGCAGGGGCTGGGGTCTGGGGAACTTGGTTTGAGGGGACTTCTAAGTCAATGGGCAAAACAATTCTATTATGAAAACACTCTGCATCCCACTTTGAATTGTGGCACCTGGGGTCCTAAATGCCAACAAGCAGCCATCTAAAATACATTAATTGGTCTCAACCCACCGGGAGCAAAGGCAAAGGAAGAACACCAAGGTCACACGACAACTAAGAACCCAAGAGACAGAAAGGGCCACTTGAACCAGAGACTTACATTATCCTGAGACCAGAAGAACTAGTTGGTGCCCGACCACAATCGATGTCTGCCCTGTCAGGGAACACAACAGACAACTCCTGAGGGAGCAGGAGACCAATGGGATGCAGACCCCAAATTCTCATTAAAAGACCACACCTAATGGTATGATTCCGACTAGAGGAATCCCAGAGACAATGCTCCCCAGAACTTCTGATGGCACAGGACAGGAACCATCCCCGAAGACAAATCATCAGGCATGAAAAGGACTGGGCAGTGGCGGGGAGAGAGATACTGATGAAGAGTGAGCTAATTAAATCAGGTGGACACGGGAGAGTGTGTTGGCAACTCTTGACTGGAGGGGGGATGGGAAGATAGAGAGAGAGGGAAGATGGTAAAATTGGCACGAAACGAGAGACTGTAAGGGCTGACTCAATAGGGGGAGAGCAAGTGGGAGAAGGGAGTAAGATGTATGTAAACCTACATGTGACAGACTGATTGGAACGGTAAATGTTCACTTGAAGCTTAATAAAAATTTAAAAAAAAAAAAAAGCATTGTATTTTATGGCACTATCTCTGTAGCTAAAATAGGGACATGTCTCAGTCAACTAAAATGAGGTTTGTTCTTAACAGAGGGAGGTGACTTGGACAACATTACAAGATTATTTTCTGCAGATGGACAGTAACTAACATGTATCTAGCATGTCCTGTTCAGTTGATTGGTGTGGGAATTGACTTGATGGTGCACAATAACAACATTCAGTCAGTGCTGTGTTTATGGCATCTATAATATTATATTCAGTCTTTCCTCTCTCTCTCCCTTTCCCTTCTCACGTACATATAGGCATACACTCAATAAGAGATGCATTATTATTTCAATTTTAATGGTGAGTTAACTGAGGCTATCGGCAGCTAAACATTGTCCGGAGTCAAAAAAAAAAAAAAGATGACATGATGGGTGATAGAGCTGGAGTTCAAATCCAACTCCATCTGTGATTTGTATTTGTTCCTTTACCTTAAAGATTAACGGACTTGAAACTAGTCCAAATACTTTCTCTGGGAGAAATTTTAATGTGTGATATGGCATGTTCTGAGGCTGCTGTTATGCTGTACTATAGTAGTGTTTTTAACACACTTTATCAAAGTTCTTTTAGCTACATCACATATGGGACAGACCTGTAAGACAATTGCTTTTTCACTGTAATAGAACACGATAAAATCAAACCCATTGCCATCAAGTTGATTCCAACTCATAGCGACACTATAGGACAAAGGACAATTGCCCCATAGGATTTCCAAGCAGCTCCTGGTGGATTCAAAGTACTAGTATTCAGGTTAGCAGCTCAATGCTTAGCCTCTGTCCCGCCAGGGCTTCATAGAACACAATAGTACCTAACATGTGTACTGTTGTTTAAGAGTTTCCAAGTGTTGACCGGTGTATTTCATGTTCACAAAACTGTGGCTCATGTAAGTGCATCACAATCATTTCCCAGATGAGGAAAGTGAGGCTAAAGGAGGTTCCATGATAAGTCTGAGATCTCACAAACATCCTGGACTCCTCAGTCCTAATATCATCCTATTTTTACGAAGCCATAAATAATCAATAAACAGTTTAAGAAAACAATGCCACCAGCTTTATTAAATCCCTACTTTGCCTACAGTGTCTTTCTGAATTTTAAAAATTTGGGCCATGATGCTGTTATTGTTATTTTTGCACTAGACCCATATTTTTCTTTGAAGGGACTGTCTCCTTCTTCAACATATGTCTGCATATGACATCCTTAAATTAAAAAAAAGGAACAAAACTCTGTCCCTCTGCACCTAATTACACATCTTTCTGTGATTACCTGAGAAATATTCACGTGATAAAGCAAGAGTCTGGCTTTCTCGGAGTAATTCCTTCTCACTTCTGTGGGAAAACACTCAAAGTATATGCTATTGATGGGTGGTTAGAAGCCCTAATTCTAAGATGATAGTACTCTTGTTAGTGTATGTTTTTATGATTAAAATTGTAGGTACATAAAACTTATCCATTATTTCCGTAGTAGTCTCTAAAACAACGGCTCCTTGTTCTATTCAGCCAGAACATTTGGAAATTTTGTTTATCTGGAATACACTTACTCATTCTTCTTCATCTTTGTACCTCTACTTATGATTTAAATTCAGCTCAAGTCCACCTCCTCAGGAGAACCTTTCCCAACCCGTCAGTGTGATGCCTTTATCTTGTGCCCCAAAGCAACTTTATATAAGAGTATCACAATATTTTGTTGTTGTTACTTTACTGGACTATCTCTCTCACCAGATTTTGTTTTTGTTATTGTTTTCTTATTCATATTCCCAAAGCTTAGCTGAATTCTATTATTATATACTCAGTAAATTCTTGTTGAATGAATACAGTTAAATTTTTTTAAAAAACATATTTGTTAATTGGGGTTTTAAAACCATATTTCTATGTTAGTTGGATATAGGAGAATGATTTTCACAGAAGGGTTTTATATAGCTTTTTACCCATAAGGGGTTTTGTTATGGGCAAAGATATCTGACCTTTAAAGATGAAAATCTAGGCTGATTAAGGAAAGGTCTAGCAATCACTTGCAAGTAGCAATTGTTCACTGTTATTAATAGAGGTACTGATGACTTAATTTGGAATATAATATACGCCTACCATTACTGTACACTGCCAACATGAAATTGTAGCTGGTTGGACATGAGGAGGAGTGCTACATGGAGGTTAGCCAAATGCTTCAATCTAGGTCTTTTCTGGCCTCGCTTCATGTTAACAGAATGCACAATGCTAGGTTCTTGGTTAACATAAGCAGAACATAAGTTCTTAGTTACAGTGATGTGAGGAACTCACAGTGTAGTCTCAGAAATTTGGAGACAATTTCATCTCAACACGTGTTGCAATAAGGGCATGATAGAATGCTGTTGGAGTTCAGGAAATAGAAAATTAGCTTTTTTGGCACTTGTATTGGTACAACTCATTTTCCATTTTCATGAGCTATTATAGGGCAATGTCTAATTCATTCTAGGTTGTCAATCCATTGTAGTTTTCTACCTCCTCTCTTTTTCTCTATTGTTTTATTATTTGGTAAGTGTAATTAGTAAATACATTAGTATTCTTGCTTTCTTCCATTGGCCAGTATTAATCTGACTTGTTCTCAGGTAAACATTAGACAGATAGGAGATCCCTTTTAGAATACTTATATTTGTCACTTTAAATAATATGCAAATACTCTGTATAATACGTTTGGTCAACCTTAGGCTTAGATATGTTTTGCCAAAAAGACGTCAATAGTCAGGTTCCAGTGCATTCTTCGGTGACTGGCAATATGTGGTACTAAATAGACTGAAGCAAACAACTTCTATTCTGGAAACAGCCTTGAACACTCTGGGAAAAAGCCAGAGGTGGGAAAGGGCAGCCTATACATTCAACTTAGAGATCTAGGAACTTGTCTGAAGATGTCGATGCTGACTCCTTTTTTCAGGACACAAAGTACATCTAGAGTTCTCCCTTCTCAAGCTTACAGAGAAGTCTGTGAAGATCAGAGAGGATCAGTGGGATGCTGCTAGCTAGGACAGTTCTTCTGCACACAGAATAGCTATATATCCACTTACATGAAACATGTATCACTTTGTAAATGAAAGTATCCAGAAAATTTAGATGTCTTCATGATCTGATCTGCAGCAAGCCTGTCAAGAAATGCTATCCTTTCCTGCCTCCTCATTCCTCATGTACACTAATCAATTACATGATACTGCAGTATACTGTGGATCCAGTTTGATATTTATTTACATTATTGAGTGTTCCACATTGTAAGAACATTGAGGATAAAGGTGACGGATCCTAATTTGTGAGAGCTTCCACAGTTCCAAGCAGAGAACTTCATAGTTGATCTCTTGCCTTTCATTGTCTTGTTATTTGAACACTAACATTCTGAAATCCATTTCACCCCAGAGCCATCATCCTTCACATTCTACAGCATCACCCTGTAGACACCTCAGTACTCCCAGTTCCTCCCAATTTCCACTGCTTCCAAAAGTGGAAAGCTCTAGCTTTCTCTTAATCACCAGCATGCTGACAGATAAAAAACAAACTAGCAAACAATCATTATTAGCCAATCATGCCTCTGTTGGCAAACTGTTAAATCCCCCAAACCAAACACTTTCCAAAACCTCCAGAAAAATAAAACTGTGGAGGGGGGAGGTGAGATCAGGTGGGATGAATAGGTAGGTAGGTAGGTTGGTTGCTAGGCAGGTAGAGAGACAGACAGTCAAGTGTATGTGACAAAATATAACAGTGTTAGTATAAAATGGAGCTAATTTATGGATCGGAATTAGTAATGCTTGAATTAAGGTATTTGTACTTAATCTTAATGTCAGATCATTTTTTATTCTCAAGAAGAATTTTATATAGAAAATGATTTAAGAAGATAATAAACCAAACCAGAACCAAACCTGGGGCCGTAGAGTTGATTCTGACTCATAGTGACCCTATAAAAGCTACCATTAAGAACTCCTTATGTGCTAGAACTTGGCATGTAATATATATGTGCCCATTATATAAGTCCCCACCTTAAGAACACTGTTTAAAAATGGATATTTACTTCTTCTTAAACTAGTATATATTTGCATATCAAAAATAAAAGCTGACTCTGAAATCTATGTTTTTCCATAGGCACAAAGCTAACACAAAGTACAGAATTATATTCAATGGTCAATCAGTATTCTTTAATATAACTCGCCAAAAAACAAACAAAAAAAATTTAGACCATACTGCGGTTAAATAGAGGAATAACAACAGTAATAAAAATTAAGACTTCCATCCTTCAAAAACAAATGAAAACAAAGAAATGTTAGCTCTTTACTAGAAAAACAGGTATCAAAGCCAAAGCCTTATTTTTGATGCTGATGATATGGCCTTGCAAGGGTAAATCTTATTTTCTTGACATTAATCAACTCTGCATTGACTATTGTAGCAACTTCAGGTTCCTCAAAGATAGGTGATATTTATCTACTAGGCTGCTCCTCAGTGGCTTTGTGCTCTGATTTAATTTTCCTCATGCACTTGTTATGGATTTAGAAGTGTACTAGTGTCAGAAGTGAAAAGAGAATCAAAGAAACCCTGGAGAATTCAATAGATCATCATTCATTTTCATTCCCTTCTTGTATTTCAGGCTGCATTCTTGGTTGTTGATTCTGTACAGGCGTCTCAGCCCGCAGTGACACTCAGTGGTGGCTGAGCAGAGAACAGCACAGGATTTGGGGAGCAGAGCCTCAGATAGTGTTCCTCTGGCATGCTAGAGCCTTTAGCATCCTGTTTGGATTGATCAATATGCAATTGTCTTTTCAAGGAATGCCCTCTTGGTTTGTAATGAATATAACTCTTTGAATGCTGGCTCACCATCATGAGTGCTTTCGTTGGGCATTTTACCAGAAGAGAAAAATCAGTATCTTAATTGAAAATGTATGAAAGATATGCATTCTTTTCTCAGAGTGCTCCATCCTCCATAAATTTAGGGGAAAAAACCCAAAAAACTACACACACATTCCCACACTCCTCCTTTCTTTCTAGATGTGTCTCTTGCTGCTTAACGTGGTAGGGATTAGTCACCTGTTGCTGCTGAACACTTGGAAAGTGGCTAGTGAGACTGAGGAACTAAATCTTTAGTTGAATTTTGATTAATTTAAATGTAAAAACTGGTACTCCATTAAGTTATTTGAAAACATTTAAGTACTCCTGGAACAGCTTGGGTATTTGAATCTACTTTTTTCAAATGCAAATTTTATGAAATCTAAATGCTGGTAAGGTATTCTCAGAGAAAATTTAGCATCTAAATTGAGATGCATTCTGAGGGTACAATACACACTGTATTTCATAGATTTAGTAAGAAAAAGAAATGTAAAATATCTCACTAGCATTTTTGTTTGATTCAACATTGAACCGATAACATTATATATATGCATGTATGTTTGAATCCACTCAATGGCTCTGTAAGAGAAAGGTCTGGCAATCTGCTTCTGTGGAGATTACAGTCAAGGAAACCCTATGGGGCAGGTCTACTCTGTCACATGGGATCACTATGAGCCAGGATTGACTATATGCGACCCAGCAACAACAACAAATATAGATACAGAGACAGAAAATATAGTATTAGTATTAATTCCGTAAGTTTCTTTTTGATAATGTGGTTACCGTAATTTTTAAATTACATGTATTTCTCACACTATATTTCTATGAGACAGCACTGCTCTAAATGGTGCATTTTTCAGCCCCTTCTCCCATATCTACTTAAACCAAAAAACTAAACCCGCTGCCATGGAGTTGATTCTGACTCATAACGAGCCTATAGGACAGGATAGAACTGCCCCATAGGGTTTTCAAGGAGCGCCTGGTGGATTAGAACTGCTGACCTTGTGGTTAGCAGGGGTCACACTTAACCATTACACTACCAGGGTTTCCATATCTACTTAAGGAAGGGGCTAAATTTTACACTTCTTTAATCCCTGGCTTCTCCTAAAGTTGAAAATAAGAAAATGGAAATGAAAGGCCAATAAACACGTGTAATATAGCAGACAGCAAGCACACTGTGTTTTCCTGTTCGCAAAAAAAAAAAAAAAAAAGATATTTTCCTTTAATGATCAGCTATTTAGGTAATCAATTTAATACCTAGGTATTAAATGCCTACTCTTTTTCTGGTATTGTACTTGGCCCTGGGTAAACATTGGTGAATGGAACAGAAAAGGCTCATGACTTCCAAGTCTTATCAAGTGCTGGTCCAGAACAAGCAGACAAATACATATAGTAGGTTAAACTGGGATCAGTATCAAGGAGGAAGTGGACCAGATTTAGGGATAGAGAATAACTGGGCTCGGAGAAGACCTACCTGAGTTCACCAAGGAAGTGCTCTCTGAGGCTATGGCTTTTAACCCAAGGCTTGACCAATTATACAAACCATCAATGCAAAGAATCAAGGAGACAGTGTTCAATTCAGAAGGAGAGCATGTACAAACAACTTGAGGCAGAAAAGAGCTTAATATGTTTGAGAAACCAGAGTTCTCACTCTCACTGAATAAGTATTTTATGGCCAGAAATGAGGCTGGTGAGTCCATAGGACCTGAGTATTATGGGGTCATGAAAGCCAAAGCAAAAAAAAAAAAGGATTTTATTCAAAATGTATTATAAAACCAGGGAAAGACTTTTAAGGAAAAGAGAAATACCATGGCTTTATAACTTTACTCTGTGGGGCGATGAGGTTCTTGGGGGCAAGACTGCAAGAAAAGAGATCCAGAAAGAAGATGTAAAGTTACCCTGTTAATAGATGATGATTTGAAGTGGGGGACAGTATATATGGAGAGAAGTAGAAACCTTTGCTATATATATGTGTATATATCTGCCCCTACCCCAAGATTATGAACTCATTGAGGACCAAATTCTGATATTTTTTCATCTTGTGCAGTAGAGCCCAGCTGAGATCTTATAGAGAATATGTCATCAATAAACAGTGAAGTTTTAAAAAATATGAAGAATTGCTTTCTCTCCTTTAAAACCTTCCATATCTCCCTTTGCTTAGAGAATAAAATCTAAACTCCTTAGAACAGCATTTGAGGTGCAGTAAAGTATGACTCCAAGCTGTTTTTTCAACCAAATTTTCTCGCACTATTTTCTGTACTTACCTGAGACATACTTTTTTCCTACCCAGCCAAAAACTACTCTTATTTTAAGTCTAAAATCAAGTGTAAGTACTAACTATCTGGCAGCAGGAAAAGAAGCCACATAAGCAAAGTTCATGCTTTGTCTTGTTTTGTTTCGTTTTTGAAGTCTAACTCTGGAAGGATATGGGCTGTATCTCAGGTACTTGTTAAGTACGTGTAGACTAGGGAGGAAATGCTAAAGGCAAAATATGAATTAAGATAAGCAAAATGATTTTGCAATCATACTCTCTCTGTGATAAAATTCTGACAATCAACACTCTAACAACTTTCCACGAAGGAGAAAGAAAACTGCATACTGGATGAAAGTTAATATCTGCTTTTGTATAATCTTGAAAGTCTGGAGCCACGCATATCCTCCTGAAAATATTAAAAAAAAAAAAAGGAAATATTAACCAAGGTAAATTACCAACTTCATTTGGCACATCTGTCCATTAGGGTAGAAAAGGAGAAGTCAATTCTAATTTGATTGCCGTATCTCTCTGCTTTCTTTTTTTAAATTTATTGGCTTTGAGTGAAAGTTTACAGATCAAGTCACTCTCTCATACAAAAACTAGGGTCTTAAATGCTAACAAGCGGCCATCTAAGATGCATCAATTGGTCTCAACCCACCTGGATCAAAGGAGAATGAAGAACACCAAGGTCACACGATAACTATGAGCCCAAGAGACAGAAAGGGCCACAAGAACCAGAGTCTTACATCATCCTGAGACCAGAAGAACTAGATGGTGCCCCACCACAACCAATGACTGCCCTGACAGGGAGCACAACAGAGAACTCCTGAGGGAGCAGGAGTCAACAGTGGGATGCAGACCCCAAATTCTCATAAAAAGACCAGACTTAATGGTCTGACTGAGACTAGAAGAATCCCAGTGGTCATGGTCCCCAAACCTTCTGTTGGCCCAGGACAGGAACCATTCCTGAAGACTACTCATCAGACATGGAAGGGACTGGACAATGGGCTGGAGAGAGATGCTGATAAAGAGTGAGCTACTTGTATCAGGTGGACACTTAAGACTGTATTGGCATCTCCTGTCTGGAGGGGAGATGGGAGGGTAGAGGGGGATAGAAACTGGCAAAACGGTCACGAAAGGAGAGACTGGAAGAAGGGAGTGGGCTGACTCATTAGGGGGAGAGTAAATGGGAGTATGTAGTAAGTTGTATATAAGTTTATATGTGACAGACTGACTTGATTTGTAAACTTTCACTTAAAGTACAATAAAAATTATTTAAAAAAAAAAAAACTTATACACACCTTGCTATGTACTCCTAGCTGCTCTCCCCCTAATGAGACAGCACACTCCTCTCCATCCTGTATTCCCCGTGTCCATTCAACCAGCTCCTGTCCCCCTCTGCTTTCTCATCTCCCCTCCAAACAGGAGCTGCCCACATGGACTCATGTGTCTACTTGAGCCAAGAAGCTCACTCCTCACCAGTATCATTTTCTGTCTTAAGTCCAGTCCAATCCCTGTCTGAAGAGTTGGCTTTGAGAATGGTTCCAGTCTTCGGCTGACAGAGAATCCAGGGACCATGACCTCCAGAGTCCTTCCAGTCTCAGTCAGATCATTAAGTCTGGGCTTTTTGAGGTCTGCATCCCACTGCTCTCCTGCTGCCTCAGGGGTTTTCTGTTGTGTTCCCTCTCAGGGCAGTCATGGGTGGTAGCCAGGCACCATCTGTTTCTTCAGTCTCAGGCTGATGGAGTCTCTGATTTTTGTGGCTCTTTTTGTCTCTTGGGCTCATATTTATCTTGTGTCTTTGGTGTTCTTCATCCTCCTTTGCTCCAGGTAGGTTGAGACTAATTGATGCATCTTAGATGGCCAATTGCTAGCATTTAAGACCCCAGATGCCACTCACTAAAGTGAGATGAAGAACGTTTTAATACATTTTGTTATGCCAATTGTCCTGTCCCTTAAAACCATGGTCTCCAGATCTCCGTCCCTGCTACTCTGACCTTCAAAGTGATTGGCTGTATTTGGGAAACTTTTTTGCTCTTGTCTCTACTTTCTCTCAATTGATAGTCAAATTAAGGTCAATTCTGAGGGGGTGGTGGGAGTCAAACAAATCTGAAGAAAAGTATTGTTTTCTAGACAGAATTAAGAACTATTCAGAACACAATAGTGTATGTGTTGGAGCTTCTTTGGTAAGGGCTATTTTCAATATCACATACCAGTAAGATGCATTTTTTTTCCCCAGTAGAAGCAATTAATTGAATGGATGTTCAATGAAAAGTTTAATCAAAACAAGTTTCTAAAAATTAACTTGACAATGTGAATTGTGTGTAAGAATCAGAAGACAAATAACCACCTTGTGAACAATCAATCAACATTGGCAGTTAAAGGGCTACCTATTTTTTTTTTGCATATGACAGTTTCTTTCAGATCAATATCATCCCCTAAGAGCATCGTGCTGCCTAGAATGCATTTTGATTAAAAAAAAAAGTTATCTTAAAATTGATTTGCAATTCAAATTTGTAACTTCTTGCAACAACTCATCAAAAACAACTCAACAAGACCCATAAACATCAGGACCCAATAATGAAAAATAAGCTTTGCCACAGCCAACAATTAACATGGGAATGTAGATTCATTCTAAAACCTTTCTGAACATGTGAGTAATTACTGAGGAACGATGACAGTAATGCATCAGCAAGCCAAGCTGATTTACTATTCTTTAAAGAATGAGCTCTGCCACGTGTCTGTCAGTTTGTCGTACTGTTGGGGCTTGCGTGTTGCTGTAATGCTGGAAGCTATGCCACAGGTATTCAGATACCAGCAGGGTCACCTATGGAGGACAGGTTTCAGCTGAGCTTCCAGACTAACACAGACTAGGAAGAAGAGCTCAGCAGTCTACTTCTGAAAAGCATTAGCCAGTGAAAACCTTATGAATAGCAGCGGAACATTGTCTGATATAGTGCTGGAAGATGAGACCCTCAGGTTGGAAGGCACTCAAAAGATGACTAGGGAAGAGCTGCCTCAAAGTAGAGTTGACCTTAATGACGTGGATGGAGTAAAGTTTTCAGGACCTTCATTTGCTGATGTGGCGTGACTCAAAATAAGAAGAAACAGCTGCAGACATCCATTAATAATTGGAACCTGGAATGTAGAAAGTACGAACCTAGGAAAATTGGAAATCATCAAAAATGAAATGGAATGCATAAAAATCAACATCCTAGGCATTAGTGAACTGAAATGGACTGGTATTGGCCATTTTGAATCAGACAATCATATAGTCTACTATGCTGGGAATGACAACTTGAAGAGGAATGGTGTTGCATTCATCGTCAAAAAGAACATTTCAAGATCTATCCTGAAGTACAACACTGTCAGTGATAGGATATTGTCTATACGCCTACAAGGAAGACCAGTTAATACGATTATTATTCAAATTTAGGCACCAACCACTAGGGCCAAAGACCAAAAAATAAAAGATTTTTTATCAGTTGCTGCAGTCTGAAATTAATTGAACATGCAATCGAGATGCATTGATAATTACTGGCAATTGAAATGCAAAAGTTGGAAACAAAGAAGGATCAGTAGTTGGAAAATATGGCCTTGGTGATAGAAACGATGCCAGAGATAGAATGATAGAATTTTGCAAGACCAATGACTTCTTCATTGCAAATGACTTCTTTCACCAACATAAACAGCAGCTATACACATGGACCTCGCTAGATGGAATACACAGAAATCAAACTGACTACATCTGTGGAAAGAAAAAAAAAAAAAAAAAATTTTTTTTTTTTTTTTTGAAAAGCTCAATATCAGTCAGAAGAAGGCCAGGGGCCAACTGTGGAATGGACCATCAATTGCTCATATGCAAGTTCACGCTGAAACTGAAGAAAATCAGAGCAAGTCCATGACAGCCAAAATATGACCTTGAGTATGCCCCACCTGAATTTAGAGACCATCTGAAGAATAGATTTGACGCATTGAAACCTAGTAACCAAAGACTAGAAGAGTTGTGGAATGACATCAAGGACGTCACCCATGAAGAAGGCAAGAGGTCAGTGAAAGTCCTCTTCACTTTCAGCAAGCAAGGTTGTGAATGAGTCTTCTCCAATCCTGATGCCCCGTTCTTCATATAGTCCAGCTTCTCATATTATTTGCTCAGCATACAGATTGAACAGGTATAGTGAAAGAATACAACCCTGACGCACACCTTTCCTGACTTTAAACCTATCAGTATCCCCTTGTTCTGTCCGAACAACTGCCTCTTGATCTATGTAAAGGTTCCTCAAGAGCACAATTAAGCATTCTGGAATTCCCATTCTTCACAATCTTATCCATAATTTGTTATGATCCACACAGTCGAATGCCTTTGCGTAGTCAATAAAACACAGGTGAACATCCTTCTGGTATTCTCTGCTTTCAGCCAGGATCCATCTGACATCAGCAATGATATCCCTGGTTCCACGTCCTCTTCTGAAACCAGCCTGAATTTCTGGCAGTTCCCTGTCGATACACTGCTGCAGCTGTTTTTGAGTGATCTTCAGCAAAATTTTGCTTGCGTGTGAGATTAATGATATTGTTCCATAATTTCCACATTCAGTTGAATCACCTTTCTTGGGAATAGGCGTAAATATGGATCTCTTCCAGTCAGTTGGCCGGGAAGATGTCTTCCATATCTCTTGGCATAGATGAGTGAGCACCTCCAGCACTGCATCTGTTTGTTGGAACATCTCAGGTGATATTCCATCAATTCCTGGAGCCTTGTTTTTTGCCAATGCCTTCAGAGCAGGTTGGACTTCTTCCTTCATTACCCTCGGTTCTTGATCATATACCATCTCTTGAAATGGTTGAACATCAACTAATTCTTTTTGGTATAATGACTCTGTGTATTCCTTCCATCTTCTTTTGATACTCCCTGCGTGATTTAATATTTTCCACATAGAATCCTTCACTATTGCAACTCGAGGCTTGAACTTTTTCTTCAGTTCTTTCAGCTTGAGAAACACCGAGCATGTTCTTCCCTTTTGGTTTTACATCTCCAGCTCTTTGCACATGTCATTATAATACTTCACTTTGTCTTCTCGAGAGGCCCTTTGAAATCTTCTGTTCAGTTCTTTTACTTCATCAATTCTTCCTTTTGCTTTAGCTGCTCGACGTTCGAGAGCAAGTTTCAGAGTCTCCTCTGACATCCGTCTTGGTCTTTTCTTTTTTTCCTGTCTTTTCAATGACCTCTTGCTTTCTTCATGGATGATGTCCTTGATGTCATTCCACAACTCTTCTGGTCTTCGGTTACTAGGGTTCAATGCGTCAAATCTATTCTTCAGATGGTCTCTAAATTCAGGTGGGACGTACTCAAGGTCATATTTTGGCTGTCATGGACTTGCTCTGATTTTCTTCAGTTTCAGCGTGAACTTGCATATGAGCAATTGATGGTCCATTCCACAGTTGGCCCCTGGCCTTCTTCTGACTGATATTGAGCTTTTCCATCGTCTCTTTCCACAGATGTAGTCAACTTGATTTCTGTGTGTTCCATCTGGCGAGGTTCACGTGTATAGTTGCCATTTATGTTGGTGAAAGAAGTTATTTGCAATGAAGAAGTCATTGGTCTTGCAAAATTCTATCATTCTATCTCCAGCATCGTTTCTATCACCAAGGCCATATTTTCCAACTACTGATCCTTCTTCTTTGTTTCCAACTTTTGCATTCCAATTGCCAGTAATTATCAATGCATCTTGATTGCATGTTCGATCAATTTCAGACTGCAGCAGCTGATAAAAATCTTCTATTCCTTCATTATTAGCATTATACATATCTGATCCCCCATTTGCAGAATTAGGTATTTACTTCTCTGATACATACTTTTTTTAATTGCCCATTTTGTATTAGTTATTGGCTTATGTTTGTTTAAATATCTATTAGACATTTAGTTGATAGTTCCACAGACCCTGAAAATGCAATACATCTAACATTGATTTCGTTATTTCACAACACATAGTTTACCCAATGACAGGTATCACTATCAACGCAGTGGTCCAAGCCAGAAAGTTGTGAGTAATTAAACTCACTCATCTAAATGTTGCTAACTCTGTTTCTGTCTATTTAACAGTTAATCCCATCTGTGCTTCCTTCTGATTCTCCTTGCTCCTACGTTTGTCATTCCTCACCTGGATTTCTTATGATCTATAAATCATCTTCCTCCATGTTTCAGTTAAAGCAATCATTCTAAAATGCTATTCTGATCTGAATACTTCTCTTTTTAAATTTTTATAGTCTCTTGATATTATAATAATAATAATACGCATTTATTGAGCACTATGTGTCAATCACTTTGAAAAAAGGAGGTGGAATGCAAAGCAAAAAGAACAGCTACTAATAAACATGGCATGGTATGACTGCGAGACTACAGAATTCTTGGTCATTACTATGGCACAGATGTGTCTGTGAGAATGGTAAGAACTGAGGAAGTATGGAGAGGTAGACAGGGCAGATCATGAAGAGCTTTGTATGCTAAGGTGTTTTGTTATTGCTTTTTTCTTTTTCTTTTGCATTTATTGGCTGCAGTCCAGTTAAGAGTTTCATCTTTGCCATCACATATTTCTGAGTTTCTGTGAAATCTGTCACACAGTAGTGTTTGAAGGCAGGGCAAATTTCTTAAAGAAAAAGAAAAAAAATCTAAGTAGAAGCAGAAAGTTTGTTGATTCTCTGCCCCTCTTCAAAAATATTGATTTTAATATCAATCACTATTAATATCAACTATAATGCCAATTATCACTATTAATATCAACTATAATAGCTCTACTAAATTACTCTGTCATCTTTCATCAAAGTTGGGGCCAGAAAAGAATGGTTCTATTGGGAGTAACAGGTACATACTAATAGATTTAATAGTGAATAAGGTGCTTGTAACCATTAGGGTAGTGGTGTTAAGACTCAGAAAAAGATTGCACAGATCACTTTCCGGCAAGGAACTAAGGCCCCAAATAAGAAATCACTTGTAAAAATGTATACTACTAAAAACAATAAAATGTTTATTTTCTGCTTAGGAATCAATATTCTTGGTACCTCTACACACTCTACAAATTTATCGAATTTACTCTATGGGGCAGTTCTACTCTGTCTTATAGGGTTGCTATGAGTCGGAATTGACTCGATGGCAGTGGGTTTAGTGGGGGTTTATTTCATAAAATTTGTCCTTTTTTTTTTAAAATTTCCTCATTAGAATTCGATCCAAACCACCACAATCTCAAATCTGCTCTCTAGTCTGAAGCCAAAGTGTTCTTTCCACAACTTAAAAGTCTTCCAGCAGCCTCCTACTGATCTTAAGATAACTATCCAGGTTCTCAGCACTGACCTCCAGGCTCTATAGGCCTTGGCCTTTGCATTTCTGCAGGCTCTTTGACTGGTACTGGCCTGCCTTGAGCTCCTGCACTGGCCTACTTGCTCCAGGCCACAGGGTGTTTGCAGGGCTGTGTCCTCTCTCGGATTGCACTGACTCCAGTTTTCTCAATTTATTTCTAGCCTCTCTCAATTCCAAATCAAGTGTCACTTGCTCAGACAAAGCTTCTTGGATTTCCACAATCTAGGTTGACTTTTTTTTTTTTGGTTGTATGCACTTATAAACAGTGCCTCTTTTCTTTGGATACTCATAATTATATTGTTTTGTTATTTTAGTATTATATGTCTTGCCACAGTGGAAATACAGGCCCCATAAGAATAGGGCTGAGTATTTTGCCAACTCACCATTTTATCCCTAATAATTAGAACAACAACAACAAAAAAAAAAACACCAAGCCCACTGCCAGAACCTGGCAAATTAGTGGAATGAATGAATAAGTGAGCAAGCCAGATACTGTGTTAAGTGATACATGCTGTTTTTTTTTTTTTTTTTTTAATCTTTGATAAATCTCAGAGGTATGAACTCTTAACTAGGTCCATTTTACAGTTGAGAAAACTGAGTCTCACAACCTGCCAGTGGCTGCTTAAAGATCAGAACCAAAGTGAGAATTCTCTTTGCTGTATCATGCAGTCTCCATTCGGCAGTTTCACTATTTCAAAATATTTGAGGGCAGAGAAAGCATGCACTCTCGAGAATCATGCATTCTTGGAAGACAGGTAAGAGGAGCTGTTTCAGTCTCTTGAAATTTAGGCTGACAATGACTTCTCGGGGTTGGAATGCCCCAGCTGAGGTATCTCTGAACATGAGGATGTGCTAGAGGCAAGACAGCCTATGCCTGTAATAGAAAGTCATTAAATCCTACTGGTCTTGGGGACTTCTTATGTCTTTGAAGACCTGAGCACAGAGGAAAGACCATTGACTTGGATGTAGTTTCCAGACCCTGCAGAGCCTGGACAGAGTCCACTTATTAAGGATGTATCAGCAGAACCTTAAAGAGCACATTGAAGGAAGAAGTTTCCTTGCTGGCCCGCCCATGAGCTTGGTAAGGAAAGCATTTATCTTTCTTTATAATACAGAAACCCTGCAGTTTCTCTGATGTTGTCAAAGCTTCTTTAACTATGAGGCAGTGAGCTTGAACTCAGATGTTGAGCCAATGAGAGGATAAGCCTGAGCCCAGCAAGATGTGGGTGTGAGAGCATTACCCTAGAGTTTTGTAAAAGGTGGAGCCTTGTAGGACAAGGAAGGAGCCTGGTAGCTTAGTGATTAAGAGCTATGGCTGCTAACCAAAAGGCTGGCAGTTTGAATCTGCTGGCCATTCCTTAGAAATCCTATGGGGCAGTTCTACTCTGTCCAGTAGGATTTCTATGAGTCAGCATTGACTGTATGACAACAGGTGTTTGGTTTGGTGTAGGACAAGGAAGTCAATGATGCTGCTGGACATGGTGGTGATTATACTGGGATGTCCTGCGAAGCCTAGGGCATAGGACACACTATTTTGCTTCAGGTTTTTAAGGCCGTCCCAGTAGGGGGTTCCAGCAATATAAACAGAAAAAGGGCATAATAAGAGTTCAAATTTAGTGTGTACTTTCCTTACTATGATCCATATTGTTTTTAATGGGTTCATATGTATTAATTTACTTACACTAACAGCCATCTTCTGAGGTAGGTATTGTTATTAACCCCACTTAATAGATAAGGCGCCTCAAGAAGGAGAGGCTGGGTAATTCATGTAAGTCATGCAGCTAGTAAGGATTCTCAGCTCAGGCAGAGTGGGTCCAGAGCTGGGACAATTCAACCTCTCAACCATGGTGCCTCACATATCACAAACAGTAGCAGGAACTACTAATTAAACCAACCTTAAATGAGAACAGTGTGACAACATGTATTGAAAGTATTAAAAATGTCCAGTTTTTTCATGTCTAAGAACTTTTCCTGAGAAGATATATATGCAGAGGTGTTTATTAGAACATTGTTTATAAAAGGCAAAAAATGAAAACAACCCAAATGGCCAACAATATGGAAAGGATTAAGAAAATTCTAGTATAATTTAATGATATACTATGTTACTTGTATATCAAGCATTTATTTCTTAATTACACTGCTCTTCTATATACTTTACATGTATTGACCCTATGAAGCAGGTACTAGTGTCATTCTGCTTTTGAGGAAATTAAGAGATAAGTCATTTAAATAAGTTGCCACAGAGAAAAGGATAAACAAAGAAGCTAAGATTAAACCTCCTGGCAGTTTGGCTCCAGAGCCCATGTTTTTATGCCTCTACGCTGTCATTAAAGCATTATTTTGAAATATGTTTATAAATATTGATAATTGTTCATGATATATTGAAAATTAAAATTTATTACAACAGTTTATGTAGTTTGATACTTTTTGGTTAGAACGCACACACACATATATGTTTTTATCAGTGTATTATCATTCTGCACATGTATGTGTATGTGTGGGTGTGGGTGTGGCTATGGGTGTGTGCATATAATCTAAAGGTATATACACGATGAGCCCTGGTGGTAATGATTAAGTACTCGGCTGCTAACCGAAAGGTGGGCATTTCAAACCCACCCAGTGGCTCTGCAGGAGAATACATGGCAATCTGCTGCCTTAAATATTTACAGCCTAGGAAACCCTAGGGGACAGGTCTACTCTATCCTATAGGGTCACTATGAATTGAAATAGACTCAGTGGCACCTAACTGCAAAGACATACACAAAAATGGAAACAATCAATATTTCTGGATCATAGTACTGTGATTTATTTTTATTTTTTCCTGACTTCTCCAAAGTGACCGTATGCTTTTTGTGTTAATAAAATATTGCTGAAGGGCTTAGCACAAGTGGGAATAAATAAGTAAGGCCAGGAAACTGCCAGAAATTCAAGCTGGTTTCAGAAGAGGACATGGAATGAAGGATATCATAGCTGATGTCAGGTGGATCTTGGCTGAAAGAAGAGAATACCAGAAACATGTTTACCTGTATATTATTGACTATGCAAAGGCACTCAACTGTGTGTATCACAACAAATTATGCATAACTGTGCAAAGAATGGGGATTCCAGAACCCTTAATTGCACTCATACAGAACCTGTACATAGAAAAAAGAGATACCCATACAAATAGAAAAAGGGATTACTGCGTGGTTTAAACTCAGGAAAGGCATGTGTCAGGGTTGTGTTCTTTTGCAATAGTTATGCAATCTGTATGTTGAGAAAATAATACAAGAAGCTGGGCTATATGAAAAAGAACACACCATCAGGATCGGAGGAAAACTCATTAACAACCTGAGACATGCAGATGATACAACATTGCTTGCTGAAAGTGAAGAGGACTTGAAGCACTTATTGATGAAGACCAAAGACTACAGCCTTCAGTATGAATTACACTTCAACACAAAGAAAACAAAAATCCTCACAACTAGACTAGTAAACCACACCACGATAAATGGAGAAAACACTGACGTTGTCAAGGACTTCATTTTTCTTGGATACACAATCTACATCCATGGAAGCAGCAGTCAGGAAATCGAATGATGTATCCCACTGGGAAAATCTGCTGCAAAAGACCTCTCTAAAGTGTTAAAAAGCAAAGATGTCACTTTGAGGACTAAGGTACACTTGACCCAAGCCATAGTATTTTCAGTCCCATACGTATACAAAAACTGGAAAATGAATAAGCAAGACCAAAGAAGAATTTGAAACCCTGGTGGCATAGCGGTTAAGAGTTCCACTGCCAACCAAAAGGTTAGCAGTTCCAATTCACCAGGCGCTCCCTGGAAATCCAATGGGGCAGTTCTACTCTGTCCTACTGGTCGCTATGAGTCAGAATCGACTTGACAGCAACAAGTTTTTTTTTGTTGTTGTTAAAGAAGACTTGATGCCTTTCGATTATGGTGTTGGCAAAGAATATTGAATATACCATGGACTGCCAAAGAATGAACAAATCTGTCTTGGAAAAAACACAGCCAAAATGCTCCTTAGAAGAGAGAGTGGCGAGGCTTTGTCTCATATACTTAGGACGTGTTCTCAGGAGAGATCTGTTCTTGGAGAAGGATATCATGTAAAGGATCAGCAAAAAAGAAGACCCTCAATGAGATGGACTGACACAGTGGCTGCAACAATGGGCTCAAACATAGCAACGATTATAAGGGTGGCACAGGACCGGGCAGTGTTTTGTTCTGCTATACATAGGGTCTTTTAGTCAGAACCAACCCCAACAAAGTGGAAGGTATAAGGAGCCCTTATGGCACAATGATTAAGCACTCTGCTACCTACCAAAAGGTTCAAACCCACCAGATGCTCCATGAGAGAAAAGACCTGGTGATCGGCTTCCTTAAAGATTATAGCCTAGGAAACCCTATGGGATAGTTCTATTCTGTCGTATAGGGTTGGTATGAGTCGGAATTGGCTCAATGGTACACAGCAACAACGGCCATTGACTGGCGGGGAAGATGGTACTCTGTTTCCAGTGAAACAGTTTGACTCCTCTCCCTCTCTCATCCTCTCTATCCCTCTCAATGGCTCTCGCTCTCACTTCACCTCATATATGAAGCACTGCTTTGTGCTTTTTTAAAGATGTCTTCACATGCTTTTAACTAATGAGATTCTCACAACAACCCTGTGAAGAAGCAAGTAGGGAAAGAGTTACAGTCAGTTTGTGGACAACAACACTGAAGCCCAAGTGTTCTGGCTCAGGTCAGGGAACATGGCACTCAGGAGAATCTACTGACCCAACAGCTGTCTCACTGCTCACTTCAGTGTTCAATCCTCCTCTTCAGGGGGACTGATTACACCCTGGGCTCAAGTGCTAACATATGTAAGAGGAAACAGATATGAGAGTGGTGGAGGGCAAGAGACAAGCACTTGAGCTATCCACTCCATGCCAGGTAACTTGAGATGCAATTTCTCAAACATAATCTCACTTAAATCCCCACACAGTCCTGCAAGAACATACTGTTATGCCTGCTTTATAGATGAGGAAACTGCTCAGCGAGGATCAATGTGACTTGTTTAAGATTGTGCAATTATAAAAACATAAAGAGTTGGGATGTGGGCTCAAGAATGCTTCATTCTAAAAAATATTATCTTTTTTCTATGCCTGTCAGTGAGCTGGTGAATGGGTGGGTATGGGAGTGAATGAATAAATGAATCTGTGAATGAATGAAAGATAAAGGGGAGAAAACTTTGGCACCACAGTGGTGAGCTGATGGATATTTTGATCAGCATAGCCTGCGATCCCCTACAGTCTGTGGCCAGCTTCACTGGGAAGTCCTCAGTGAAAACAAGTTATGCATTTTACAAGAGGCTGTCTTATTTCTGGGGTCAGTGATGGCTGTAGTTATCCTGCAACCCACTCAGAGGCCTAGTCATAGTGAGTGCCAACCTGTGCTCAGACAGAGGTGGGCCAGACTAATGTAGCCAGATATATTACTCTGAGGCATGAGGAAAACACAGTGCTCTGGATTTCCAAATAGGGGCTGTTCTTTGCTTTTATCTACCACTCCCCCAAGAAGGAGCCTTAGTGATCCAACAGTTAAGTGCTCACCTGATAACTGCAAGGTAGGCAGTTCGAACCTACCCAGTGGCTCCATGGGAGAAAGACCTGGCAATCTGCTTCTGTAAAGATTACAGTCTAAAAAAAAAAACCTGTAGGGTAGTTCTACTCTGTCATACAGGGTTGCTGAGTCAAAAATTGACTGGACGGCACTCAACAAAAACCAGTCCTTTGGAAGCCAAGGAAGAGCAGCCTTTTTTGAATGATCTGACAGCATTCATTTCATTAGCTAGCTGCTCCCTATGGATTCACAGTCAGGTTGTGTGTATTTCCCATCTTTGCCACCTCTTCTTTTTCTGTCCCACAAGCACTGGAAACAGAGACATTGTGTGGAGTGGGTGTGAGCAGGACACTTGCTGTTGATTCCCGAGTTTCAATCCTGACTCATTAACCTAGCAACTCTGCGACTCTGGTCAAATAACTGACCCTCTCTGTGCTTCGATTTCTTATCTGTAACATGGAAATAAGAATAGTGTATAACTTATGTGGTTGCTATGAGGACCAAAGTGCTTAGAACTGTGCCTGGCAGAGAGCAAGCGCTATGGATGTGGTGGTTAGATAAGTAGCAGAGAGAAGGTAATAGAATAGTGCTAACTCTATTTTCATATTCAGATCTGATTTAGAGAAAGAAAGGGAAAAAACAATTCCCGTGGAGCTGATTTCAACTCATGGCGATACCTTGTGTGTTAGAGTAGGACTGCACTCCATAGGATTTTCAATGGCTCATTTTTCAGAAGCAGCTTGTCAGGCCTTTCTTCCAAGGTGCCTCTGGGTGGACTTGAACCTCTAACCTTTTGGTTAGCAGCAGAGCATGTTAACCATTCGCACCACCCAGGAGCTACAGGCAGAGGCCTAAGCATCTGAAAAGGGCCAGAGGAAAGAAAGAGCTTGTCGCCTTTGGGGATCTTGCTGAAGCATTTAGTGAGCTGGAGAGAGTGCTTGTCTGATGACTGAATTAGAAAGAAACAGCTGGCAAAGTCTGTTCTTATGGGCATGTTTGCATCCACAGTAAAATATCACCTCGTCTCTCAGGATTTTTTTTTTTTTTTTCTTTTTCAAATCAAGTTATAAAGTTATATAATCTATATGAAAATATCCTGGACATCGAAATGGAAAACTCAGGTGAAAGAACCATAGAAGCTGACTGAACTTGTCTCCAGGGATTATATGCAATTACCTAAATTGAGAGGTGGAGTGGAAAGACATTGACAAAGTCGAACTTATTGAATCCAGCAGGAAGCAGGCAGACAGCGATTTTGGCCATGCAGTAAAGTCTGTGCCCAGAGCAGGATTTAATGTGCAACAGTCTTAACACAGAGCTGTTTCCTTTAATTGCGGGTCAAAGAGAAAAATTCTAAGAAAAAAAATTACCATTTACATGCCCTGCTTTATGTACTGGCTCTAGGCTCTGATGGTAAAAGAAGGAACCCTAGTGGCACAACTGGGTAAGCGCTCAGCTGTTAACAAGAAGATTGGCAGTTCAAATCTACCCAGCAGCTCTGCAGAAAAAAGACATGGGGGATTTGTTCCCATAAAGCTCACAACCTAGAAAATGCTATGGGGCAGTTCTACTCTGTCATATAGGATTGCTATGAGTTGAAATCAACTTGACAGCCCCTAACAACAATAATGGTAAAAGAGAACAGGAAGCTCCCACCATCCATATAAGGACAGAATAGGTAGTGTGACCAATGGGGGTCTAACAGCTATGACATCTGTTACACATTCACGTAGGAAAATGGTTGAGCACTTCTCTGAGTACCTTGTACAGGCACTGGAGACATGCTGGTGAACAGGAGATACGAACAGCCTTTTCTAATGGAGATTACATTCAAGAGAAAGAGACAGGCAGTGGGTAAGTGAATGAATAAAGAAGATGATTTCCAGTTGTAATAAGCAAAAGAACACAATGAAAATTGGAAGGTACTTGAATCTACAACGTTCTGTGTTAGCAGCCTAGTATGGTAACCATTCGTACCACCCAGGGATTCCAGATTCAAACATACACAGAATAAACCCCCTTGGCTAAGTTGTTTAATATTTATAACCCTCTGTTGCCTCATCTATAAAATGGGATTACCAAATCCAATATGACACATGTGTAAGAAAGACTAAATGTAATTAAAAAAAAAAAAAAATCAAGCACCTGGCATTTAAGAGACAATGAATACTAACACCCTTCCTTCCTCAAGAAGATAAAATGACTTGCATATATTAGGCAGGAGATTGCCTCTGGTAGGTCAGAGAATTGGATTCACCAGAAGCAAGTTACAGGTGCCTCCACCTGTTTTCTCTCACTCTCAGATGTCTGAGATGTGCTTTTCTTTCCAGAAGGAGAGGAATACAGTTATGGTTGTATTTTCCAGTCATAGAATTTTAACTTCTTTGTTTAGCACACTCTACTCCTTCCCAAGTAATCTCAAGCCTTTAGATAAATTTAAATCATTTAATAATAATATACCTACAAGAAAAAAAGAAGACATAAATAGATTGGCACACAGTTGGAACAAGGGACTTGCAGCTCTGAGGAGGTAAGTGAGGATAACCAGTGTCCGTCTACATAAGACTTTTACATAGAAGATGCACAATCAACTTAACGTAGCTTTAAGTAGACAGTGGGTGGATAATACTAGCATATTAAATATATTCATTTCAGAGTCAATTTATGGTTTCATAATTACTCATACCTATATTGACCTTGTTAGAATAAAAAAAAAAAAAAATTGCCATTGAGTAGATTCAGACTCATAGCAACCCTATAGAACAGATAGGACTGCCCCATAGAGTTTCCAAGGAGCTCCTGGTGGATTTGAACTGCCATTCTTTTGGTTAGCAGCTGTAGCTCTTAACCACTACACCAACCACAGTTTTGTAAGTTAGAATTGGACCTCTTCAAATCACATCATGCCTCTCATCTGCTCAAATCCCTTCACTAACCTTCTGTCTCACTCAGAGTAAATGCCAAAGTCCTTACTATGACCTAAAAGGTCCTACATGATCTGCTTACCTTTACCTCTCCATGAGAGGATTTTCAAATTTACTATCCCACTTACCTAGAGCTGTTATTACAGAAATACCACCAGTAGATGGCTTTAACAAACAGAAATTTATTCTCTCACAGTTTAGGAGGCCCGAAGTCCAAATTCAGGGTGCCATTTCCAGAGGAAGGCTTTCTTTGTCAGCTCTGGGAAAAGGTCCTTGTCATCAATCTTCCCCTGGTCTAGGAGCAACTCAGTGCAGGAACCCCAGGTCCAAAGGATACGCTGCAATCCTGGCTCTTCATGCTTAGTGGTAATAAGGTGCCTCTCTTCTCTGCTCAATTTTCTCAAAAGTGATTGACTCAAGATACAACCAAATCCTGTAGATTGAATCCTGCCTTATCAACATAACTGCCTCTAATCCTGTGTTATTAACATCATACAGATTAGGATTTACAACACACAGGATAATCACATCAGATCACACAATGGTGGACAACCACACAATACTGGGAACCATGGCCTAACCAAGTTGACACACATTTTTGGGAGACAGAATTCAATCTATAACACTGACTTTCTGATTACCTGAGTAAAAGATCTTGTATATTTCATCCTATTTGTTGGAAATAATTCCAAGACAATTTAGTTATTCCTTAGCTTCTTCAATACTATCTGATAATTAAAATCAGACTTTTTATTTGTAAATATTTGAGGATGCCTGGGGAAACTGCACTGACAGCAGGTGAAATAAACCTTTATTTATTGTAGATATTCTGTACTAACCTCTGATGGGCATGTGGATGTAGAAATGTACCTCAGGTTAGGATTTCTATTCCATGGTCATGCTGGCATTTAACTGCACAATATGGAGAGAAGAGCATTCACGTCATTTATTAATTTAGATGAAAAAATATGGTAAAAGAGGTGCCAACCACTCTGTATTGTCTTTTCCTTGAGATAAATTATTTCACTTATTTAAAACTTCACAAGAGATTTTAAAGAGATATAATAGGAGACATGGTTTTCTTCTTATCACAGTGTCACAACCCATGCTTCTATTTTTCTCAATACAACATACCATAAAGATGAGAGAAGAAGAGTTACTGTTGAAAATATGATAAACACAAACATGATTGTATATGAACTCAATTATCTAAACTGTAAAATATAATTTACCTACAACAGTTTAATATAAATAAAACAGCACTTTTATGATGGGTATACACATTGAAAATGAATGTTGCGTGCAAGCACTGTCTCATGGAAGGAAACATTGTTGGCATGGCAGATAGTGTACCCTCCCCATAGCCACTGCAGTCATACCTTACCACACACCAAAACAATGCCCATTTCACAAAAGAAAGTCAAGTATCAGAGAGGTTAAATAATTTCTCAATGGTCACAGAGCTAGTAAACACAAGTGTTAAAAGCAGACTGAATATCCAAGTCCCAAAACCACCATTCTTTCCAGTACACTCCAGTTACTTCTATGACTGTCTCATTCATTCCTAACTCCATGCAAAGATATTTGGTTCTGCACCAACATGACAGTGCAAGGGAAATCCAAACCAGTGAGTTCTGATTATACGCCCAGCTCCCAGGACATGACAGCCACTCAATAGATGCATCTTTATTTCCTTTAGTCACTGCATGAATAAGATTTCAACCAAACATTTCATAATTCTCAGCTCACATAGAGCAATTGTCTAGTCTGAACAGACTATGGAGAGCCCACAATCACAAATTGAAGACAGTCTAAAGCATCTTTCATGATAAGGTGCTGATTAAATAATCCTTATCTTTGCCTACAGGCCCAAACAGATATGATACTTTGTCACTCTTATTAAAAAAAAAAAAAGGGGGCAGTGGATAGGCACGCTTGATGTAAGCAGAAAGAGAAAAAAGGGGAAATTGTCTAAGTTCAGGCCGCAATTACTGTCAAAAAAAAAAAAAGCGTATGTGAAATACAGAATAGGGGATGAGAAAACGATGAATTTCATACACTAAGCAGTGAAGTATTTTGAAGCTATTTATTCTTTCATCTCTTTGAGCTACATTCAAATAAGAGAAATCACAGTTCCATAAGCTTGAAAAGTATTGCATCAAATAAACTGTGTGCATGGAATAGTTTCTGCTTTTCTTCTGTACCACTGATATAGGATGAGACAAATAATCCTAGATTGGGTGTCAGGGGACTCGACTTCTAGTTTTCGTTAAATCCCCTCACCTCTTGCCATCACCCAGTACTAAATATTTTGATATAAAAATAGAACAGGGAGGAATAGGGGTTTGTTATTTAACTATTGCAATATTTATTTAAGAATAATATATGAGATTGCCTTTGATCTAACTAGAGAAGGAAGTATGGTTTCTTAGTTAAGGGTGTAAACTCTGAAATCAGCTTGGAAGTTTTATGGATTTAATTATTCCTCCCCACCACCCCCACCCCCATCATAAATAAATAAAACTATGTATTACAGTCCTGGCCCCTCTACCTATGGATGTGATCCTGTCTGGAAAAAGGGTTTTTCTTTGGTTACGGTAATTAATCAGTATCAGTATAGGTTGTATCCTAAACCTAATCACTTCTGAGTTATAAGAAGAGCAGAATAGACACAGAGACACACACAGGAAAAAGACAGATGCCAGGTAAGGATGCGTCTCCAAGCAAACGAATGCCAAGAATTTCCAGAGAAACTAGAAACTAGGAGAGAGGCCCACAGAAGGGACAGAAGAAAATCGACATGGCCAAGACCATGATTCGGGCTTTTAACTTCCAGAACTGTTAGGGAAAAAAAAAAAAAATTCTGCTCTTTAAATCTACTGTACCCATTTGTGGCATTTCTGTTACAGCAGCACTATAGAACTAAGACAAACATGCTTGAATATATCTTCAGTTAGTTACTGGTTATGAGAGCTTGACTATGTTACTTTACTCCTTAGTGCTCAGTTTCCTTATTTGTAAGATGATAATGATAATAATAGTACCTACCTTAGAGTGATTTTTTCAATGAAATAAGCCATGTGGAAGACTAGTAGAGTATCTAAATTAAAAGACAGTTCTTAATAAATATTTTCCTTCTTATTACATTATTATTATTAATATCTTTACTAATCCCATCTCTGAAATTATAACAGGCTGTAGTTCCTATTTGATTCTGCTACTTGCTAGCTGTGTAATTTCAGACCCAGTGATGAACTTGAACTCTCTGTGTGTGCTTCACTATACACACACATAAAAAACTGTGTTTTTTTTTTTTTTTAATATACACACACACATAAAAAAAACTCATTGCCATCAGTTGACTCTGACTCATAGCAACCCTATAGGACACAAGATAACTGCTCCACAGGGTTTCTAAGGAGCAGCTGGTGAATCGAACTGCCAACATTTTGGTTAGTGGCCAAACGCTTAACCACTATGCCACCAGGGCTCCTTCGTCACTATAAGGAGTAGTTAATGTCAACTGTACCAAGTTGCCAGGTAGATCAGCCATCCTACAGTTTCTAGCACATAAGGTATGTTCAAGAACAAGAGATTGGTGTGATCACTTTTGCTCCAGCCTCCTATGATTCCAATTTTCTCATGTAATCACCCCAGGATGTAGGACTTATTTCACTTAAGGATCTGTTCCAGGGCTTCTAAATGGCACTATATCTCATTAAGCTGTGACACTGCCGACTAAAACTTTGAAAAATGGAAGCAGTAAAATTAAAGGGACACAGATGTGCCCCCTTCCTTCCCTCCACATGTATCACTGAAACTGGCAGTGACCAAGGGAGGCAGAGCCAGAGAAACTGGCCTCAGAGGCCAACAAAGAAGGGATAGTTATGTATAAAAGCTGAAGTTGGGTTTGCTTGCCAAGGAAGTGACTGCAAAAATCCTTGAAGATCAAGAGAGCAATATGGTTGGCAATCCACTCTAGAGGCTCTACCACAATCTGTTTTAGAGAAGTTTGAATGTTTTCAGATGAAACTGTCTGCTCCATTTCAACTCCTTTAAATTAATCCACCAGGACGGAGGAAGTGGATACTGAGCCAAGACAAAAAGTACAAAACCCATCTTTGGGGCTGTTTCGTGAAACTAAGTCTGTGTGATTCCAAAGCTTGTTTTCTTAACCACGTTGCTCTTATTTTCCTCTGCAAGCTACGTAACATCAGGGACCATCCAACCCCTCCATGAAAGCATAAAAAAAGCATACACCTCCTCAAAATCACCTAGGGGACAGAAGCCTCCTCTGATCGCCAGAACTCCAGCGTATTTCCCACATAGCCTTCTCTCCGTTCTCTTACCCAAGAAGAAGAGGGGACTGAAGCAGAATTTTAAACCATTTAGAATTTGTATCTCAGGGGTCTACTTCTAATTAAAGGAGCACACACTGCACATAGAGTTATTCTATACATATTGAATATTATAGGTTCCAAAATTTAGCTCATTTAGTTTTCTGAAAATAATACAACAAAGGCTCTATACAGCGAGTAGAGGACAAATAAAGCCTACAACCCTCATTAATTAATGAAATTTATATTTTCTACGGAATATGTAGAAATATAAATATATCCTCATGTAGATGTAGCCATAAATATGGAAATCTATTATTTAAAATGGGTACCTACATATGCTTGTACAGAGCCATTATGTTCTGCTTCTGCTCTTCTCTAACATCATCGAGAATCATTGTGTGGTCTTTCCTCAACCTTAATTCTTGTTACATATATCCTAAAACTTTTTGCTCCAATTTAATTAGGACTTCTTAAATATTCGCCCAAATGAACCATGATTTTTTTTTTTTTTTTCACCTCGGCACCTTTGCAATTTATTCTTTCTGTAATAGATATGTTCTACACTTATATACCAGGTAAACACATACCCATTCTTCATTATCCGGATAGTCTCTTTATCCCTAAGTTTCCTCCTTTTCTCCTTCTCCCTGGGAAATGTGATCATCACTCTCGTTTTAGCTGACATTTCGCCTTACTTACTTACCTTTATCAAAGTATTTACCACCATGTCTTGTGGTTATTTATTTGCAAGTCTGTCTCCTCTGACTGTGAGTTCCCTGAAACTCATTTTGCCTATACGGTTGTTATTTGTCTAAGTGTCTTTGGTAATGTCTGTTCCATAGAGAGTGCTTAATGATTGTTGTCTGAGACAAGAAATTATGTGTATTACAAAATTAGATGTAGAGGGAGACTTTTTTGTGTTCCAACATGAGCACAAAAACAAAGAGAAAGGAACAACTGTATAGACTAATCCCATCTTATTCTATATAATTGTTTCATGAATAGCTCCCTTCAATCTTAGCTCTTGCTTCCTACCTAAAACCGTGAATGAGCTGATTATGAAGTGTGATAGTTGGACAATAACAAATCTACAGTCATATTTACATGGTTCTAATTTTATCAAGTTCTCTGTTCAAATTTCTACAAATTGTGGTATATTGATTTCCTAAGGGAATATATACATATAACTGAGAGATGAATTCAGATTCATCAGATTGCTTAAGGAAGCCAGCTGGATAGAGATCTATTGCTGGTGAGACTTGGATGCAGACCCTTTACATTTATGGCATGATGTATTTCACTTTCTGGATAGTCTCTGGTGCTCCACTGATGTCTAACCCACTGCTGTCCAGTCGATTCTGACTCATAGTGACCCTATAGGACAGAGTAGAACTGCTCGATAGACTTTCCAAGTAGTGCCTGGCAGATTTGATCTGCTGACCTCTTGGTTAGCTGCCGTAGCACTTAACCACTGTGCCACTGGGGTTTCCAAACATTGACGTCTACTTACTGGAAATAAAGAAAAATAAAAACCTAGAATGAGTCATCGTGTGATAAAGGCCTTGGCCCAGAATTTTGGGACAACTGTTTCAGGAAATATCCAAGTAGCTAAGGCATTGCCAGCTTATGCTTGGGTTGGGTAGCCTGAGGTTCATCTTATATTTTCTTTAAATTGGCCATTCTGACCCCATCAACCAGGGCTGTGACCTTCTGATTTTACATAACAATTTTACAATTCTGCATAATTCACATCTATGGATCTGAGTGGGAGTCCCTGGATGGCACAAATGGTTAAGCTTTTGACCACTAGCCAGAAGGATGGTGGTTTGAACCAACCCAGAGGTACCTCTGAAGAAATGATTGGTGATCTGCTTCTGAAAGGTCACAACTTTTAAACCCCTACGAAGCAGTTCTGTTCTGCATACACAAAGTTGCAGTGAGTTGGAGCTGACTGGACAACTAACAATAACATGAATCTGAGTAGTGTCTTCACTAATGTTTGTATAGCACCCCACCTTCTCTGTAATTTATTTTTCTGGAGTGATGCTAGAGTGATCTTTTCCAAACAGGTATCAATTATGTTACACCTTGCATAAAAGTCTCCTGTGATATTCCAATTTCCTTGGAATAAAGACACAAAAAAAAAAAATTGACTTATCTTTCAAGGCTTTCTGTGGTCAGGCCTGTACCTAATTCATCAGTCTCATCTCATTCTATTCTTTGCCTTTATTCCTTTTGCTGATAGTCACATTGGCTTTTTTCAGCCCCTCCTGCTTGCTAAGGTCTCTCTTATCACAGGGCCTTTGCATATGAAGTTTCCTTTGCCTGGAATGCTGATATCTCACTTGGTGCCTAATTAGCCTACACTTTTTATCTCTCAGATCTTAGCTTAAACATTTCCCTGCCTTCCCTGACCCTGAAAACCCTTCTCTCGAATTTATCCCGTTTCTAATTTGATATGTATTTGTGGGATTGTTTTATCGATTTTATTTTCTTCAATTAAATCATAACTTTCATTATTTTTAATGTGTTTTATGTGAACATTTACAGCACAATTTAATTTCTCATACAAAAATTTATACACATATTGTTATGTGACATTAGTTGCAATCCCTACAATGTGACACCACACCCCCTTTGTACCCAGGGTTTTCTGTGTCCCTTCAACCAGTTCCTGTCCCTTCCTGCCTTCTCTTCCCGCCATAGTTTCAGGGGTTCCTCCTGTCTAGATCATAATTTTCTTGAAGGCAGGAAATGCATCTCTTTTACTTACCATAGATTATGCAATCTCGCACACGACAAATAAATATTTAACGGATGCATATATAAAGAATGAAAACAATGTATTTTTCCCGTCATTGAAGTGATGGGTTGGTTTCAGTAATATGTTGGGCAGACAACATATAGCTTCATACCCTAAATCCCGTAAGGCTGAAAGTGTTGCTATGGGCCCTCTGAAAATGAACCCTTGGTCAAGCATAACAACAGTAACAACAAAATAAAGCTGGGCAAATGCAGATTCAAAGTAACCCTTCTTCCACCTCCTATATCATTCCCACCTCTTGTCCAAATAAAATACAGGAAAAGCAAGCACAGCTGGTACCTGGGAGAATCAACTTGCTCAGGGGTTGGGGCAGGGGTGGGGTCTGGAGGCAGGGCAGGCAGAAGAGCCTTTGCCAGGTGTAGTGGAATGGGAGCCTGGCTCAGACTTCCTCCATTAGAGGCTGACCTGGGGATGCATCTGCTAGTAATAACAGTAACAACAAAATAACACCATCAAAAACAACAGTGAGTTAGCAATGGTAATAGCAATGATGCTGGCTGTAAGAGCCCACTAGGGTCTAGTATTGATTTTGCAGAGCATTCCAAATCCTTGCCACAAATTCCAAACTCCATTGTATTACTCCACTTTATTGAGAGAAAATTGAGGCTGAGGAAGGTAGCTCACTACTGACTCAGTGTTGGAACTCAGACCTATTTAACTATAAAATTTCACTTTATTCTAAGACCCTTCTTCAACAGGTCATCAATAAGACCTTTTCTAAGCTGGATTTAGATATCAGAAAGTATACATTTTTCATACCTTTTAAAAAGTATGTGTAATATTATGCCGTGTATTTGTTCATGAGTCTTCTTATTTCCCAACATATTGTGCATTGCTTGCAAGAGGGGAGGGAATGCATTAGTAGGCATTTATTTTTGTAATTATAATGTGGCACACCATTATTGACATAATAGGGCTTGAGAAATGTTTCCAAAATTGAATTTTAAATATGCCATTTCTTCTTACAAAAATGGATGACAATTATTTACATAGAATAAATTATTAGCCTTGTTTACAATCATTGCAAATGTAAAAGATTTAATTTCACCTGTTTCCTGAATGCATTTCCTTTCACCATGTTTTTACAAAGCTCTGAAGATTAAAAAGAAAAAAAAAAAGGTCTGGTTTGGTAATACTAAATAATTGGTATTTAATTATATTATTTTATTAGGACAATCCTTATTATAAACTTTCTAATTCTAAAATAGAAAAAATAGTAATTGATCATTAATATCACAGAAGTAAAATTTATGGAAAAATCATGGAGTCATTTGAGATTTTTAAAATATTGTTCAATTTGTAAAATAAGTCCTGTCATAAAAACTTTCTTCACCTGAAACACAAATATACAAGTTGAGAAAAACCTGTGATTAGTTTTTGAATTTGAAAATCTCAGTGCTCTGAAATGCCTAGGTCATTCTTTGGTTTCTAACTGTTTTCTTTCTTCAAAATCATTCAGAAGCCTTTGTGTGTGTGCTGTATATATGTGTACACATGTTCATATAACAGGGAGGAAGGGGAAGAAGAGGAACCCTTCCCATCCTATCCACTCCTGTTGCTATCACAGCTTTTCAAGTATTTCCCATCATAACTGAAAGTTTGATTTAACAAATGCTTATATCCTCAGTTTTACTAAACCTGCAAAAATCCCACTTCAGTATGAGCCACCATAGTGAAGTGGAGTCTGGACTCTTAATTTCCACCTAAGTGCCAGCCGGCTCTGTCACTTACTGAGCATAATATTTTTGTGAAATAACTCCTTTTCACCTGAACCTTGGTTTCCTCATCTGTAATAATGGGACTAATATTAGCATTTACCTCATAAAATCACAGGGATCTTTCAAAAAAGCACTGGCTATGAAAAGTGCTTTGTAAATTAAAACATAACTTGCATGAGTTTGCATTTTGAAGTCAGGTCAAAAGAGAACAAAATTGCTAGTGTTCCTCCAATTATTTGACCAGGAAATATTTTCAAGTTCCATCAGAAAGCAAGAAAGTGAAGAAAAATAGTCCTATAGATCTACATCTTAAAGTTATGTCTCATACTGGTATGTACTCTTGGGTATATTGTTTAACCTTTCTGATTTTCAATTTCCTCATCTTCGAAATGGGAATAGCATTATACGCAGAGAGTAGTTATGAATATCTAATAATAAAATATTTTCACTGGCACAATGAAAATACCCAACAACTTTTATAAAGGATCTCTGAAGTGCCATGGTTGCAACATAAGCACTACAGAAGACTTATTGGATTGATGATTACTAAGGAATAAAATAAAAACCAAAATGGTAAAAATAAGAAAAAAAACAAAGCTTCATTCTAAAGACAGTGAATAGTATCTTTAGAGTTTGTGTAGGAATAAATTGAACTTGAATTTAATGTGTTTCCATGACAATTGGACATTATTTTCCCCTTCAATGAGGACATTAAACAAAAAGTAGATGAAATACAGAGCGCACACTGGCATTCCTCTGGGGGAATTTGTGGGCTAGTCTTTTGTGCAGATGAAAGGCTGAGGGAAAATTGGCTGAAGCATTTCACATTTTCAACAAGATGAGAAAAAACTAGCTTGTTCCTTCCTTTGGAAGTAAAATGTCAAGCAAATAAATGGAAATGTGGCTCTGCACCATGTGTGATTGGGGATGATTCACAACCTCAGACACATCCCGAGTTCAGGACCAGAACTTGACAATTTTCTTCCCCAAACCACATTTGAAGAAGTGTGCTTTTAAAGATAACTGTAATAAAATCTTATGTTTCAGGTCATAAACTGTTTACAGCAACAACCCTGGAGGAAGACATGTTTTTCCTGGCACGTTTCCCTGAGAGACTACCCTCAGTACTGCCTCCCACCTCACTACCAGGGTGGTCTCAGTATCCACCCCTAGGGTGGTTCAGATGCCCTCCTCTGCAAATCCATCATAAGTTTACCATGGCACTAGCCACAAAGGATTAAGGTTCTATTAACTTCTCTTTCCTCCATCAGAACTTTAGCTTTTTATCTTTAGAGCCACATGAAACTTGTTTTTATCACTGTATTCCCAGAACCAAGCGAATAGCCATGCACAAGAGCTCAGAAATTGTTAGATGAATGGATGCATCATTATGCTTATGTTTCATCCTTCTTGGGCATATTGCAGCTTTATCATTACCACAGGCAGACTGTCAGAGAAACCAACAGGCACACAATATCATAATAATGATTTCAATAAATTTCCTTTGAACACTTCTACTATAAAGAATGGGGCCCTAGTGAAAGGTTAAAGCACTTGGCTGCTACCCTAAAGGTTAGTGGTTCAAACCCACCAGCTGCTCTGCTGGAGAAAAGACCTGGTGATCTGCTCCTATAAAAATTTCAGCCTAGGAGGCGAGCCCAAGATGGCAGAGTAGTCAGATGCTTCCAGTGATCCCTCTTACAACAAAGACCCCAAAAAACAACTGAAACAATTGTATTTATAACAACCAAGGAGCCCTGAACATCAAAGGAAAAGTTAGAAAACGGACTGAGCAGCAGGAGAGGGAGAGACAGGTCAGGAGCAGAGAGGAGTTACCAGATCTGATTCACCGGGAACCCTCAGGCAACATTCCCTGGAGTGACCACTGCAGGGCTGACGATAGTGTTCCAGACACAGTTTCCTCAGGGATAAACAGCCAGTCGCACAGCCTACTCACACCTCTGGAACCAGAGAAGAACAGCTCTCTCCGCAAAAGCTAAGTATTAGCATATATTTTACAACACCCCCAGCCCTCAAGCCAGCTTCAGTGGCTGTTGATTTCCCTGGGCCTGAGATAGGCCCTCCTGAGCAAGCTGAGCCATTCTCTTGGCCTTGGAGAAGGAATAAATTAACAATTGAGGGAAAAGATAATCTGCCAGCTCCACTAAAATGGGGAGCTCAGGAGAGATGAGGCTCCTGTCCAGGCATAAATGGTCTGTGGACTTTGCAAACATTTCCCCCTTGCATGGACCTGTATGGGCCTATTTCAGGAGAATAGTTCCCTGTTGGCAGACTGCAACTTGTTTCAGCTGTGCAGTAGACAGGTGGGTGTTTGAAGTTTGACCCACTTTGCCTGTTAAACAGGGTTCTCACCTACCCATATCAGGGGCCTGAGGACTGGTGGCTCCACCCATGTCACCTACCCACCTGCAACAGAGGTCCAAGGATAACTGGTATCTCCCAGTCTTTATGACCAAAAGCATTGGGTGCTCATGGTCCAACTGCAGAACCCACACACCTGTGCATTCTAGGGAACAGGGATGCGCTTTCCTCACAGACACTCAGGTGATGGTTTTCAGCCCCCTGCCTTGTTCAGAGTGCGACCACTGCTACAGCCAGATACCTGTACCTACACCAATCACCCCTGCCCCTCTAAGACTGTAGGACAGAGCCTGTACCACACACTTGATGCCCAACTACCTGGACACCTGAGCTGAATCCACACAAGAAAAGTAACTTGACGCCTGGGCTCATATACTGATAAGATCTTTAGCTATCTGGGGAAAGGACGTTAGAGCTCCAAAGGCAAAAACAGTCAAGCTAGCTCACTCAAGCAGTTTATCTGGGCAACACAGAACAAGAAGATAGGATACAGTAAGCAAACATAAAAAAACTAATATAATAACTGATAGATGGCTCAGAGACAACAGTCCATATCAAATCACATAAAGAAGCAGACCATGATCGCTTAAACAAGTTCTCAGAACAAAGATTCAAGGAATCCTCTGGATGAAGGTGCTGTCTTGGAATTACCAGCTGCAGAATACTAAAGATAAATATACAGAACTCTTCAAGACATCAGAAATGAGACCGGGAAGGAGATCAAGCAAAATGCAGAACAAGCCAAGGAACACACAGATAAAGCAGTTGAAGAAACTAAAAAGGTTATTCAAGAACATAATGAAAAATTTAATACGCTTCAAGAATCCGTAGAGAGACAGCAATCAGGAATTCAGAAGATTAACAATAAAATTACAGAATTAGACAACTCAATAGAAAGTCAGAGGAGCAGAATTGAGCAAGTAGAAGGGACAATTAGTGAGACTGAAGATAAAGCACTTCGCACCAATATATTCAAAGAAAAATCAGACAAAAGAGTTTTAAAAAATGAAGAAACTCTAAGAATCATGTGGGACTCTGTCAAGAGAAATAACCACAAGTGAATGGAGTACCAGAACAGGGAGAACCCACTAACACCAGAGCAGGGAGAGATAACAGAAAATACAGAGAGAATTGTTGAAGGACTGATGGCAGAAAATTTCCCTGATATCATGAAAGATGAGAAGATATCTATCCAAAATGCTCATCGAACTCCACATAAGGTAGATCTCAAAAAAAAAAAAAAAAAAAATCACCCAGACATATTATAATCAAACTTGCCAAAACCAAAGACAGAGAAATTTAAAAGTGGCTAGGGATAACTGGGAAACCCTGGTGGTTTTAGGAATAACTGGGAAACCCTGGCGGCAGAGTGGTTAAGTGCTACAGCTGCTAACCATAAGGCTGGCAGTTTCAATCCACCAGGCGCTCCTTGGAAACTACACAGAGCAGTTCTACTCTGCCCTACAGGGTCGCTATGAGTCTGAATAGACTTGAAGGCAATGGGTTTAGGGATAAATGAGAAGTCACCTACAAAGGAGAGTAAATAATAAGCTCTGACTACTCAGCAGAAAACACGCAGGCAAGAAGGCAATAAGATGAGTTATATAAAACATTGAAGGACAAAAATTTCCAGTCAAGAATCATATATCCAGCAAAACTGTCTCACAAATATGCAGGTGAAATTAGGACATTTCCAGATAAACAGAAATTTAGGGAATTAGTAAAAAGAAAATCAAAACTACAAGAAATACTAAAGGGAGTTCTCTGGTTAGAAAAATCAATAATTTCAGATATCAACCCAAGGCTAGAACACAGGACAGAGCAACAGGATGTCAACCCAGATAGGAAAATCACAAAAAAAAAATCAAGATAAAAAAATGATCAAAGCAGGGAAACAGCAAAGTCATTACATAACAGAAGACAACATTAAAACAACAAAGAGGGACTAAGAAATGTAGTCATAGATCTTTCATATGGACAGGAAGGCAAGCTGATTTAAAGAAATAAAAATTAGGTTTAAACTTAGAAAAATAAGGGTAAATATTAAGGTAACCACAAAGGAGACTAAATATCCTACACATCAAAATAAATAAAAAAAAAAAAAATTAAGACTCAGCAGAAACAAAATCAACAACAACAAAAAAGACGGAAAGACAATATATAAAGATAAACTACTCAGCAAAAAAATTAAATAGGAAAAAGAAACTGTCAATAACACACACAAAAAAAGACATCAAAATGATAGCCCTAAAGTAATACATTGAATGTAAATTGACGAAATGCACCAATAAAGAGACAAAGAGTGGCAGAATGGATATAAAAAACACGATGCGTCTATATATATGCTGCCTACAAGAGACACACCTTAGACTTAGAAACACACATAAACTAAAACTCATAGGACAGAAAAAAATATATCAAGCAAACAACAATCAAAAAAGACCAGGAGTGGCAATATTAATTTCTGACAAAATAGACTTTAAAGTTAAATCCACCACAAAGGATAAGGAAGAACACTATAAAATGATTAAAGGGGCAATATAGCAGCAGGACATAACAATATTAAATATTTATGCACCCAATGACAGGGCTGCAAGATTCGTAAAACAAACTTTAACAGCATTGAAAAGGGAGACAGACAGCTCCACAATTTTAGTTGAAGGCTTCAACACACCACTTTCGGTGAAGGACAGGACATGCAGAAAGAAGCTCAATAAAGACATGGAAGATCTAAATGCCACAATGAACCAATTTGACCTCATAGACATATACAGAGCACTCCACCCAACAGCAGGCAAGTACACTTTCGTTTCCAACACGCATGGAACATTCTCTAGAATAGACCACATATTAGGTTATAAAGCAAAACTCAGCAGAATCCAAAACATCAAAATATTACAATGCATCTTCTCTGACTATAAGGCCATAAAAGTAGAAATCGGTAACACACAAAACAGGGAAAAGAAATCAAACACATGGAAACTGAACAATAAGCTCAAAAAAGACTTTGTTATAGAAGACATTAAGGATGGAATAAAGAAATTCATAGAATCCAGTGAGAATGAAAACACTTCCTATTAGAACCTTTGGGACACAGCTAAAGCAGTGCTCAAAGGTCAATTTATATCAATAAATGCACACATAAAAAAAGTAGGGTCAAAATCAAAGAATTATCCCTACAACTTGAACAAATAGAGAGCAACAAAGGAAACCCTCAGACATCAAAGAAAACAAATAATGAAAAGTAGAGCAAAATTACATGAAACAGAACACAAAAAACAACTGAAAGAATTAATAAGACCAAAAGCTGGTTCTCTGAAAAAAAATTAACAAAATTGATAAATCATTGGCCAAACTGACAAAAGAAAAACAGGAGAGGAAGCAAATAACCCAAATAAGAAATGAGTTGGGTGATATCACAACAGACCCAACTGAAATTAAAAGAATCATATTGGATTGCTACGAAAAATTGTACTCTAACAAATTTTAAAACCTAGAAGAAATGGATGAATTTATAGAAACACACTGCCTACCTAAACTAACACAAACAGAGGTAGAACAACTAAATAAGCCCATAACAAAAGAAGAGATTAAAAGGGTAATTAAAAAAACTGGTAACAAAAAAAAAGCCCTGGCCTGGATGGCTTCACTTGAGAGTTCCACCCATCTTTCAGAGAAGAGTTAACACCACTGCTACTAAAGGTATTTCAGAGCATAGAAAAGGATGGAATACTCCCAAACTCCTTCTAGGAAGCCAGCATATCCCTGATACCAAAACTAGGTGAAGACACCAGAAAAAAAGAAAATTACAGACCTATATCCCTCATGAACTTAAATGCAAAAATCCTCAACAAAATTCTAACCAACAGAACTCAAGAATATATCAAAAAAATAAATAAATAATTCACCATGACAAGTGGCATTCATACCAGGTATGCAGGGATGGTTCAACATAGAAAAACAATTAATGTAACCCATCATTTAAATAAAACAAAAGATAAGAACTACATGATCTTATTAATTGATGCAGAAAAGGCATTTGACAAAGTTCAACACTCATTCATGATAAAAACTCTCAACAAAATAGGAATACAAGGAAAATTCCTCAACATACTCAAGAGTAGTTATATAAAGCCAACAGCCAACATCATCCTAAATGGAGAGAGCCTGAAACCATTCCCTGTGAGATCAGGAATGAGACAAGGATGCCCTTTATCACCACTCTTTTTCAACATTGTGCTGGAGGTCCTAGCCAGAGCAATTGGACTAGATAAAGAAATAAAGGGCATCCAGATTGGTAAGGAAGAAGTAAAAGTACCTTTATTTGCAGATGACATGATCTTATACATAGAAAACCCTAATGAATCCTCAGGAAAACTAAAGAAACTAATAGAAGAGTTCAGCAGAGTATCAGGATACAAGATAAACATACAAAAATCAGTTGGATTCCTCTACACCAACAAAAAGAACATTGAAGTGGAAATCACCAAATCAATACCATTTACAGTAGCCTCCAAGAAGATAAAATACTTAGGAATAAATCTTACCAGAGACGTAAAAGACCTGTACAAAGAAAACTGTAAGACACTACTACAAGAAACCTAAAGAGACCTACATAAGTGGAAAAGTGCACCTTGCTCATGGATAGGAAGATTTAACATTGTAAAAATGTCCGTTCTACCAAAAGCGATCTATAGGTACAATGCAATTCCGATCCAAATTCCAACGACATTTTTTAATGAGATGGAGAAACAAACTACCAACTTCATATGGGAAGGAAAGGGGCCCTGGATAAGTAAAGCATTACTGAAAAAGTAGAACAAAGTGGAAGGCCTCACACCACCTGATTTTAGAACCTGTTACACCGCCACAGTAGACAAAACGGCCTGGTAGTGGTATAACAACAGATACATAGACCAATGGAACAGAATGGGAAATCCAGACATAAATCCATCCACATATGAGCAGCTGATACTTGGCAAAGGCCCAAAGTCAGTTAAATGGCAAAAAGACAGTCTCTTTAAAATATGGTGCTGACATTACTGGATAAAAAAAAAAAAACTAACTCAAAATGGATCAAAGACCTAAATATAAAATCTACAACAATAAAGATCATGGAAGAAAAAATAGGGAAAACACTAAACCAAACCAAACCCAGTGCCGTCGAGTCCATTCCTACTCATAGTGACTCTATAGGACAGGGTAGAACTGCCCCATAGAGTTTCCAAGGAGCACCTGGTGGATTCGAACTGCCAGCCCATTGATTAGTACCCATAGCACTTAACCACTACTCCACCAGGGTTTCCAGGGACAACTCTAGGAGCTCTAATATATGGTATAAACAGTATACAAAACATTACTAACAGTGTACAAACACCAGAAGGAAAACTAGTTAAGTGGGAACTCCTAAAAATCAAACACCCATGCTCATCCAAAGACTTCACCAAAAGAGTAAAAAGATTACCTACAGACTGGGAAAAAGTTTTTAGCTATGACATTTCCGATCAGCGCTTGATCTCTAAAATCTACACGATCCTGCAAAAACTCAACTACAAAAAGACAAATAACCCAATTAAAAAATGGGCAAAGGGTATGAACAGGCACTTCACTAAAGAAGACATTTAGGTAGCTAACAGATACATGAGGAAACAATCACGATCATTAGCCATTAGAGAAATGAAAATCAAAACTACAATGAGATTCCATCTCACTCCAACAAGGCTGGCATTAATCCAAAAAACACAAAATAATAAATTTTGGAGAGGTTGTGGAAAGACTGGAACACTTACACACTGCTGGTGGGAATGTAAATTGGTACACCCACTTTGGAAATCAATTTGGCACTTCCCTAAAAAGCTAGAAATAGCACTACCATAGGATCCAGCAATCCCACTCCTTGGAATATATATATCCTAGAGAAATAATTTTTTTTTTTTTTAGAGAAATAAGAGCCTTTACACGAACAGATACATACATGCACACCCATGTTCACTTCAGCACTGTTTACAACAGCAAAAAATGGAAGCAACCAAGGTGCCCATCAACAGATGAATGGATAAATTATGGTATATTCACACAATGGAATACTAAGCATTGATAAAGAACAATGATGAATCAGTGAAACATTTTATAACATGGAGGAATTTGGAAGGCATTAAGCTGAGTGAAATTAGTTGCAAAAGGACAAATATTGTATGAGACCACTATTATAAGAACTCAAATACTTTAAACAAAAGAAAATATTCTTTGATGGTTATGAGAGTGGGGACGGAGGGAAGGAGAGGGATATTCACTAATTAGATAGTAGACAGAAAGTATTTATGTGAAGGGTAAGACAACACATAATACCAGAGAGGCCAGCACAACTGGACTAAGCCAAAAGCAAAGAAGTTTCCTGAATAAACTGAATGCTTCAAAGGCCAGCTTAGCAGGGGCGGGGGTTTGGGGACCATGGTTTCAGGGGACATCTAGGTCAATTGGCATAATAAAATCTATTAAGAAAACATTCTGCATCCCACTTTGGAGAGTGGCATCTGGGGTTTTAAACGCTAGCAAGTGGCCATCTAAGGGGCATCAATTGGTCTCAACCCACCTGGAGCAAAGGAGAATGAGGAACACCAAAGACACAAGGTAATTATGAGCCCAAGAGACAGAAAGTGCCACATAAACCAGAGACTACACCAGCCTGAGACAAGAAGAACTAGATGGTGCCCATCTACAACCGATGACTGTCCTAACAGGGAGCACAACAGAGGACCCCTGAGGGAACAGGAGAGCAGTGGGATGCAGACCTCAAATTCTTGTAAAACAAACCAGACTTAATGGTCTGACTGAGGCTAGAAGGACCCCAGAGGTTATGGTCTGCAGACCTTCTGTTAGCCCAAGACAGGAACCATTCCCAAAGTCAACTCTGCAGACAGGGATTGGACTGGACTATAGAACACAAAATGATACTGGTGAGGAGTGAGCTTCTTGGATCAAGTAGACACATGAGGCTATGTGGGAAGCTCCTGTCTGGAGGGGAGATGAGAAGGCAGATGGGGTCAGAAGCTGGCTGAATGGGACTTGAAAATGGAGGTTGGAGAGGAGTGTGCTGTCTCATTAGGGGGAGAGCAACTAGGAGTGTATAGCAAGTTGTATACAAGGTTTTGTTTGAGAGACTGACTTGATTTGTAAACTTTCACTTAAAGCACAATAAAAATAAAAAAAATAGATTATGTATTCTAATGGCATTTACATTATCTACCACTAAGGGAGCCATTCGAAATGTTTAATAACTAGTAAGGCATGGGCCACGACCAATCAGAAAGGATGTCTTACCATTGTAACTGGGTCCCAGAGGTCACCTGCTGTTCTACACATCACCGTTTAGTTGCTGCGTTGTGGGGACTTACGGGAAGACAGGAAAGGGACACAGAGTAATAACCAGTGTGAAAGTATTTGAATATTTGAACAACCGGTATGGTCACTGTCATGGATTGAATTGTGTTCCCCCAAAATATCTGTCAACTTAGCTGGGCCATGTGTCCCAGTGTTGTGTGATTGTCCACCATTTTATGTGATTTCCCTACGTGTTGTAAATCCTGTCACTATGAGGAAATGAGATGGATTAGTGGCAGTTATATTGATGAGACATACAAAATTAGATAGTGTCTTAAGCCAATCTCTTTGAGATATAAAAGAGAGAAGAGAGCAGAGAGACAGGGGGACCACATAACACCAAGAATGAAGAGCAGGAGTGCGTGTCCTTTGGCCCTGGGGTCTCTGTGCTGAGAAGCTCCTTGATGAGGGAAAGATTGATGACAAGACCCTTCCTCCAGAGCAGAGAAGAGAAAGCCCTCCCCTGGAGCCAATGCCCTGAATTTGGACTTGTAGCCTACTAGACTGTGAGAGAATACATTTCTCTTTGCTGAATCCAAAAAAAAAAAAAAGAAAAAAATCAGCCTAGGAAACCTTATGGAGCACTTCTGCTCTGTCACATAGGGTCACTACGAGTCTATGAATCATAGAGATGGCACACAAGAACATCTTTAGAGAATGTGGTGGTCCTTCTCAGCTCTCTGGCAATAAGGTATTCCAATTTAAAATTATAATAGTTAAGATTATGTACTTTTCAGTCAGACTAATTTGAACTTGCATGCTAGTTCCCCCACTGATCAGCTGTGTGCCCTCAGCCAATTTGCTCTCACATATGAAGTAATGGTGAGAATACTTGCCTCATGGGGCAATTGTCAGGACCACATGGGCTAATGCACACAGACTGTCCACCAGGGTACCTGGTCACAGTAAATGTTTAATGAACAACAGACTTAAACCGTTAAAAGACATAGAGTGACTCAACATATATGTTTTGATGCCTTACTTTGTACCATATACTTTGACTTGGCACTTTAGGATAATAAAGCATATATAAAAAGAAATGGATTTAGAATATATTTTAAAATTAATGCCCTGGCTCTACAAAAATAAAGGTAGCACTCTCCAACATTTTGATCCTTAAAATCCTAAAAGATGGGTGGATTCATGACTAATTTCACCATGTGAATTGATATCGATCACAGGCTAAAAGCACCAAATGTTAGCTGAGCTATGTATTAGGTTTTTTTTTTTGTTTGTTTGTTTTTTGTTTTCCCTGCCATGAATTGTGTAACCTTGAACTGCAGTGGATTTAGTATTAAAAGAATTGGTTCAAGTACCATTTCCATTATTTTCAAGCTTCCTGTTTTTTGCACCAATTGACCTCTCTGAATATCAATTGTTTCATCTTTAAAATACTTGTCTGTCATAACTATCTTACTAAAAAATGTATTATGTTTCATATAAAGGTCTTGCACATGAAATATTTAAGTTGTATTTAATTTGTATCCATTAACCAATTAAGTTATACAATTAATCTAATTATTATTCTACATGTACTGTGTAAATGGGAATATTGTACAATAAAATGTGCATTGGTTTAATGAGAAATCAGAAACTTAATTTCTAGTCATCCATACATTGTGTAACTTGGGCAATTCACTTAGCTTCTCTGGGCCTCAGTTATCTATGACAAAGGACACAGTATCCACCACTGTGTCTAAATTACAGAGGCATCGTAAGTGTCAAATAAACTATCCCAGGAAGAGTAAGTATTAATTTAATGAATTGGAACTATGCTTTATGAATTCACTGATTGTAGGACACATCTAAATTGTTATCAGTGAATTGGTTATTAGTTATTCAGCAACTTGTAAGGAAGAGAGAGGGGATGGTAATACCAACATTTCTATAAAATGTAGAGAGCGTAACATTTATTTTTAAGTAATCCAAGACAATCAAGGCAATTCCAGGGAAGAAGTTTGCATAAATGCTTTCTGAAAGTATGTACATAGAGGAATCCTGAGCAGTTACCAGGTCCTGGTCTGAAGTTTAAGAACAGCAAGTAAATATATCCTTGTTTTGATGCCTTAAAAATATTCTATAGTTTAACAATCATGTATTCAAATAATAAGCATTTACCCAAATTTAATGACTATCAATTGGCGTTAATTTCTCTGGCTGACCCTGAAAATATAAGGATGATAGATAGGGTATGGTCTCTGCTCTCCAGATACCTACTGGCTAGTGGGTGAGAGAACTAAACTAACAAACAAGCTTAATTTAATTTAACGTAACATTATAGAGATCTACCCTGGGTGCCAGAGCCCTGGTGGCACAGTGGTTGAGAGCCATGGCTGCTAACCAAAAGGTCGGCAGTTTGAATCCACCAGTCACTCCTTGGAAGCCCTATGGGGCAGTTCTACTCTGTCCTATAGGGTTGCTATGAGTCCGAATCCACTCAAGGGCAACAGGTTTTTTGATTTTGTAGCCTGGGTGCCGTGAAAACAGAGAGGAGTCCAGGGTAATCATTCAGGGAGGCTTCTTAGAGAAAAAAAAAACGTGCATAAGTTGGATTTTAAAAATAAGTAAAAGTTAATGAATGAAGACAAGGAGCTAGGATGTTCTAGGTAAAGAGAACAACATGAGCAGAGCCATGGTGTCATGGGACAAATCCCTTTAGGGAGTATAAGAGTTCTCCTTAGGCTAAAAGAAAGTCAGTGAACATGCAACTGCCAGTCCATTTTAATGCAAAAAGTCCCCTGCCCTCTAGTCAATTCCAACTCATAGCAACCCTGTAGGGTTTCCAAGGCTGTAAATCCTTACAGAGGTATACTGCCACATCTTTCTCCTGCAGAGCCACGGGTGGTTTCAAACTGCCGACCTTCCTGTTAACAGTCAATTGCCTTACCCACTGTGCCACCGGGGCTCCTTCAGTCCATTTTAGAGAGCTTGAATATAATTCCTCAAAAGAACAGTTCTTTGGAGGGCTAAGCAAGCAACACAATAGCAACTTCCCCATCCCCCACCCCCTGGCTCAAACAGGACCACTGCTATGAAACAGGCACTCTAGACATCAGGATAAAATCATTAACAGCCTGTTCAACCCTAGTAGCTCTTCAAGAAGTCAGTGACAGGAGTTTTCTGGAGGATTTATTGAGAACAACCATTTTGAGGAACTGCTTCAGACAGTATTAATCTGAGAGATAAAATGTTTTGAGGCCTTATTTTCCATGCCAGGCTGAGTCCCCACTTTGGGGAAAGGGAGCCAGAATAATACAGAGAAAGGGGAGGAAGCTAAAAAAATGTGGAGGTTTTTTTTTTTTTTAAACAATGCCCCTTTAAACAGACTGTGAGTAACAAAGTCCTGAAAGGGACCTGGTATGTTTGGAGGTACAGAAACTCAGAGTGGATCCAAGAATGAGGGAGAGAAAGGATAAAATTATTGAAGTACCCAGAATCATTTTTTAATATTGTATAATGAGAGGGAAAATATCAATTAAGGGTGTTTTCTGTTGAGTTCCAACAGATTACATTGTAATAAATATGTCATTTAATACTGCATTTGTTGTAAAATAATGTTTGTAATTATTAAATATGATGTGATTATTTAATATAATCAGAGAGTGAGTGTCCTTTTTTCCCCAACAAAAGAACATTATTTTATTTTATAAGAGTCTACACAGTTTATTATGCATATATGATTAAATCTGATCACTCTAAGGAAATATTGAGGCAGAATATTGTAGTGATTCAACAACAAATCTTTAGAGGTGGTTGATCTGAGTGCAAATTTGGACGTGACTGTGTATTAACTATTGGAAACCCTGGTGGCATAGTGGTTAAGAGATACAGCTGCTAACCAAAAGGCCAGCAGTTCCAATCTACCAGGTGCTCCTTGGAAACCATATGGTGCATTCTACTCTGTCCCACAGAGTTGCCATGCATTGGAATGGACTCAGCGGCAACGGGTTTTCTTTGAGTGTGTGTATTAACTGGAGCCCTGGTGGCACCGTGGTTAACAGCTACGCTGCTAAACAAAAGATTGGTAGTTTGAATCTACCAGCCGCTCCCTGGAAACCCTGTGGGGCAGTTTTACTCTGTCCTGTAGGGTTGCTCTGAGTCAGAATCAACTCAACAGCAATGGATATGGTTTGTATTGGTGTATTAACTGTGAGTTAGACAAGATCTATTATTTCACCTCCCTAACCGGTCCATGAACATCTACACAATTTCTCATTTATAACTTTTCCACTATTACAGATTTCATTACAATGCCTGAAATCTATTGGGAACACAGTCAATGCAGGATCCATGTAAACATTCACGCTATCCTCTCTCACAATGCTAAATGAGGGTGGGGCACTTATGGCTCTGTTACCAAGAAGACCTGGCCAAGAATGAGTTTTCAATACCGAAGGGCAGGTGGAGCATCAATCTGCCCTGCCCCCAAGCACCTAGTGATGACCATCGACAGTTCTATTCACCAATAATCACTTAGATGTGCTCTACAGACAGTCACTGAACCAGACCAGCAGAGATCCAATTCACTAATACTTACTTTTGAGGGTGTTGGATATTTTTAAGCAAGTGTCAGGAAATAACCTCAGGTAGCTAGAGAAGAGGCTGCATGCAATAAATAGGAAGGAAAGGGTAGAAATAGGAGAGACGGTAACGGTTTTCTAATCTAAATTTTCTCCTAATATATAAGTACAGTTTTCCATTTTTGGCCAATCATTTTTGCCTTAGAAACTTTAGAGGCAAAACACCCGACCTTGCTATTTTGTGGAGCAGTCTGTGTCACATTCTAGTAATTCAAATCAGTATACAATAATAATACTAATAGTTATTATTTATACTGGACTTAAATGTTCCTTCCTACAGCTTGGTAGGACACAAAAATTTGGACTTTGGTGTTAAAAAAACCTGGGTTCACATTTCACCTCTGCTACTACTTACCTGGAACCCTGGTGGCACAGTGGTTAAGGGCTTGGCTGCTAACCAAGAAGTAGGCAGTTCATATCCACCAGCCACTCCTTGGAAACCCCATGGGGCAGTTCTGCTTTGTCCTGTAGAGTCTCTATGAGTCAGAATCAACTCACCAACAATGGGTTTACTTTTTACTTATGTGTCCCTTTTCTAGTTGTTAGCCTCTCAGAAACTTTTTCCTTAATACTAAAATTTTAAGAGAGATATAATTATATTGACCTTACAGTTCTATGGGTTAAATGATACATAGATACACACACATATATACACACACACCCAGGACATATTAGTTTCTTAATAATTGCTGGGTTTTGCTCATCCATCTTTCTTCAAGTCCCTTTGTAAGAACTTTGGTCAGCTACTACCATGTCTGCGTTACCCTTCTTTTAAATTCATCATGCAGTCTAATTTCCAATGCAAAGCTGATAATATGTAGGTAGATTTTCTTTGTGTTTCTGCATAAGGTTGTGAGAGGTTTAAATAAAGGCATATTGTTGTAGTCCTTGCTCTCCAGACAATAAATCGAAAAAGCCGCTAGCTCAGATGGTGGCTGTGCTTTTGGACAATTATTTTATTCATTGGCAATCTTTTTAATAACTTGTTACATGCTACAAGGAGAATCCATCCTAATAAATTTAAATGAAATACTTTATTACAAGACAAATAAATAGACAGCAACATGCCAGTTCAAAATGGTAATTAATATATTATTGACTCAATCAGGAAGAGTTTGGCTTTTTGTACTAAAGATACCATCTGGATTCTGCTTGGGTTGCTAATCCTTTAATGAATTCCTTACCTTTGTTATACAAATAAGATAGGTTTAAAAGATGTACACTCCACATGATTGAAAATGAAAAATCCCTAAATTGCAATATTAAGCTTTTTATTTACTGCTAAACTTTGTTGGCTTGGTGGCATAATGTAGGTACTGATATAAAAATCACGTCGTATAATTATTACAGTAGAACTTATTTTCCCAGTGAAGACCAATTTATCTTTCAAGATTCAACTTAAACTTTGTTTCTGGTATAAAATTTTCTCTGAATCCTTTTTAACTTCTGCCAGGTAGAAACCCACACTTTCCTTTCTTGGTTACTCCCTCACGCGACCCCAAGTAGTTCTCCCTTACAGTAACTGCCACCACCTGTCAGTTGGCCATATTGTAGTGGCCTACATGTTGCTGCAATGCTGGAAGCTATGCCACCTGTATTTTAAATACCATCAGGGTCTCCCATGGTGGACAGTTTCCTTGGCGCTTCCTGGATGACCAGGAAGAAAGGCCTGACAACCTACTCCTGAAAATTCGCCAGTGAAAAACTCTATCAATCACAACAGACTATTGTACGATGTAATGCTGGAAGATGAGACCCTAAGTTAGGAGGCACTCAAAATACACAGTGGCCACAACAATGGACAGGAGCATACTAAATGATCAATCCTGAAGATGGTGCAGGAACAGGCAAGGTTTTGTTCCCCTGTACAGGGGCCCCCATGAGACAGAGCCAACTTGACGGCAACTAGCAGGCAACAACAACATAAGATATGCAATGCTATGTTTTTTAGTTTGTACGTTTTTTGTTTACATGTTTGTTACTACTAGATCCTTAAATCCACAAGAAAAATGACAGTTTTAAATTCATTTCTGCATCTCTAACATATAGAAAAATTCTGAGACAGAGAAACTATCTATATTTTAAATAAATGCATTTTCACATTAAGTCAATGATAATAATTGTTGATGCCCACCCCACCAATACAGAATGCCCAGTTGAAGTTGAATTTCAGATAAACAAAGAAAATTGTTTAGTAAGTCTCAAACATTGCGCTCAAATTTAACTGGGAGTCTTACGTTTTTATTTTTTTAATTTGGCAGTCCTACTCAAGAGACAGAGAAGATCTGAATAATTAAGATGACAAGGTGAGGACAACCCTTTAAATAATAGTTAGTGACACATTTAACTCTATTTAACCAAAGAGAAACCTACGTATTCCAAAGAGAATTTCCTAAACCCCTCTGCAAAGGAAGGGGTGCTAGCGATACTGTTGCTTCATGCAGGACAATTGATGCCAAGGCACTGCTTAGTAAGGACTGTGCAGAATTTCGAAAAAAATCTCTAATCTGACCAATGTAACCTAACATCAATGCTCGTCTTCCAAATTTGAGCAAACAGAAAAGAATTAAGTTGGAAACTGTAGGTGTATCTCTCTCTCTTTCTCACACACACACAGACACGCACACAAGCAAATCTCAACCGCAAGCTTGTTCTAGCACCAACTTCCCTTTTCTCCTTCTGTCTGTCCTTTATTATGATCAGTACTATTGACAATGATGAAAATTTTATAGAAATATTCAGGAAAACTATGCAGGGGACTTTAAACATTAAATTTATAGCAATTTTTGCCATTATTATTAATAATATTTCATATGCTTAAACTAATTTTATTATTGGTATCAATTCTATGCTTATCTTTTTTAAATTTTTATGTTGTTGTTGTTGAGAATATACACAGTAAAACATACGCCAATTCAATGTACAATTTAGTGACATTAATTACATGCTTTGAGTTGTGCAACCGTTCTCACCCGCCTTTTCTGAGTTGTCCCTCCTTCATTAACATCAACTCACTGCCCTCTAAGATATGTACCTAATCCTTTGAGTTGCTGTTGTCAATTTGATCCAATACAAATAGATCTTAAAAGAGCATAATGCTCAAGGCTGACATTCCTTGTTAGTTAAGCTAAACTATCGTTTGGTTTTAGGAAGACCTCAGGGGATATTTTTGTTTTAAGGTTTAAAGATTATCTCAGGGCAATAGTTTTGGGGATTCATTCAGCCTCCATGGCTCCAGAAGTCTGGATTGGAATTTGAAATGCTTTTCTGCATTTCCCCCATTTTGATCCACGCCTACCTTTCAACATTCTTCGAGATAGCCACTCAACTTTTTCCCTAAGTATTTTGTGAAAACTAACTCCTCACTTGAAGAGTCAGAAATGTCCATTTTGTGGAGATACAATTCTTAAAAAATGTTTCTCATTAACATTGACCAGAAGGTTTCCTTCCTGTAACTTCTGTACATATATTTTGTTATGATTTTTGGAGCTATATGAAGAGTGATTCCATGGCATCATTTCAAATATCTCAAAATATCTCTTTTGTGTTCCCATACTTCCTGAAATATACTTCTCTATAGCCCAGAGAGCTCCCTTCAACTCTTTTTAACACAGCTCAAGTTAAACGCACTCGTCCATCTGTGTGCCCCTAAGAGTACTGGCTCCCTGCCAGAACTGGACCAATCTTGACATCATTTTATTTCCAAAATTTAGCTAAGGGCCTGACATATTATAGGCACTTACTAAATACTTGTAACATAATAATGAATAAATCGCATCTGTCCTGCCTCAGACTCTGAAATGTGAAAAGAACGCTTCATGAGTCACCTAAACAGTTAATGTAAGGCATTTGTTTACTCACTCATTTAAAAAGTATTTTTTGAACACTTAAACTATGCTTCAGGAAGTGTTCTATGTTCTGTAGAGTGCAATGGCAAACAAGACAGACAAAAATCCTGCCTAAAGAGATGAAGTTTCCATCATTTAGACACCATGACTGTTTTAATGCAGCCTAAGTTTATAGTTACTTTAAGTCGACTTAAGTAATCTAAATCAACCAAATACATAACTATTTTTCATACTGACTGCTATTAGTCCAGAGCTCCTATTTCCTCACCCAACTCATTTCAATTAGTTTTTTTTAAGTATTTGCATTTATTCCTACAGAATACATTTTGTTAGAAATGTGTCTCATGTCTTAACCTATCAAATTATTTTTAAATTTAAAATATTTCAGCCATCATATTTTTATTCTTCCTTGGAAACTACGTTTGCATTCTATGTGCTTTCACAGAGGTGAACAGAAACCAAAACCAAAGAAGAGGGCATCGGAAGTGCTTTCTCTCTTTTGCTATCCTTCCCATGGTCTCTCAGTTCATCTGAAGGTTCCATGGTCAGACAGTTCTTTTGTGTTTCTTTGTCTTTTCTTTACACTTCATAGTCACCTAAAAGTTCAAGTCTGACAGATCTGAGTTCAAATCCAAGCTCAGACTCTCCCTGGGCATGTAGTATTTTGAGGTTATATAGCCTTTATAAGCCTCTGTCTCATCGTGCATATAAAACAATATTAATACTATTAACAGAACTATGAGATGGTTCAGTGAGATATGGTAGAGTGCCCGGCAGAGGTCTTGCTATAGAGTGGGCATTAAAAAGCTACTAGAGCTCTCTCCCTTTTCCTAAGTGTTTTCTCTGTCACCCTTCTCCATACCCACATAAATTTTAAGTCAGATAAGCCATTTAGTTAAGGTGTAATGTATTTTCCAAGTAGATCTTCCCCTGAGTCCTCCTCCCTAACGCTTTCCCATCATATCTGGAGTTTTTATGACTCATGAAAATTGGAGTGAAAAGCTAACCAAGTACAATTGTCATATCTGGAACACAGCCTCTCAAAAGATCTCAATTTTTTTCCGTCCATTGGGATATAAGGTTTGAATTGGTACAGAATTCGGTTTGACTTATAGCTTTGCCATTTGTTAGCTATGCATGTTGAGCAAGTGTATAAACCTTAGTTTGGGTTTTTTGTTTTTTGTTCTTTTTTTAATAAGGACTGATAATATCAACCTTACAGGATGGTTATGATAATTAAATGAGATGCCATGTGCAAAGCGTTTGACAGGTCTCTTGATCATAGTAAGTGCTTCATAAATGCCTGTTTCCTCCCTAATCCTATACTTCTCGCTCATCTGAATCTCTTTCTTCCTCCAAGGCAAAATCCTACTCCCTTTGCCCTCCTCACATGTCACCCTGAACTCTAGTAACATGATTGTCCATTCCTCAAAATTTTGCCCTTTAACCTGCTCTTCTTCCTATCTCCACATCTATTCTTTAACTTTGCCAATTGGCTATTTGCCTTTTATTTTTCTTCAGTGTTTCCATTCACATTAATATTCCCCGTAATATCATGAGCAGATACTGTGGTAGAGGCAGCTATTTGACACCGGATATGCCTGCTCCCTTCTGTTGTGTAGTTACTGCAGGGAAGTCTTTCCAAATCTGGGTTACATTTTATGGTACAGTCTATATCTATGAGATCAGTTCAACAACAGGATATAAGTTGAAGTGAGGCATGTCACTTCTGGCCAAAGTGGTTAAAAAGATAGTTTGCTTTTTCGGTGCTCTCTTTCCCTATCTGCTGCCTGAAGAGAGAGGATTCTGAGTAATAGCCAGAGAGCAGGACTGTATGGATTGACTGTGTCCTGCCAAAGGATATGTTGAAGTCCTAACCCCTGCATCTGTGAATGTCATATTATTTGGGAAGATAGGATTTTCTTTGCAGATGTTATCAGTTAAATTCATGAAGTCACATCAGACTAGATTAGGTCCTAATCTTAATCCATTTTGAATGGTGTTTTACAAAAGAGGACAGACAGGGAAGCAGAGTCACACACAGGTGGAAGACATCATGTGAGGATCCCTCTACAAGCTAAGGAACACCCCCAAAATGCCCAAGGCTACCAGAAACTGAAAGAGACAAGGAAGGGTCTGCCCATTAGGGCTGACAGAAAGAGCATAGCTCTGCTGACTAACTGAATCTGCACTTCTAGCCTCCAGAACTGTGAGAAAATAAACTTCTGTTCTTTAAAGCCATCCACTTTGTGACACTTTTTTTTTTTTTTTTCAATAGCAGTCCTAGAAGGCTAAAACTGAGACCATGAAGACACTTGGGGCTCTGAATGCCACCTGACTAGGAACAATACACCAGACTGACATGAGTGAAAAATAAAATTACATTGTCTGAGGCAGCTGAAAAATTTAGAGGTTTTCTCTTCATGTCACTAGCGTTATCTTTATTAGTATAAATACCATGCCCTTTTCATATTATGTACGCATGGCAGATGCCCCAGATATACTATCTGATGTGCCTTCCTCTTTAGAAGCTTGCAGTTTTCTCCAACTAATTTCATAATAGAAAGACAATCTGGTAATTACTTCAGGTTGTGCTGCTGAGAATTCACCCATCTAACATGGCTGGGCACTCTTCCACAAACACACTTTGTGTTCCAGTCTTATCCCACTCAGAATATTAATTTTCCTCCAAGTCTTCTCCTTGTACCTAACACCTCAACACAGAATTTGTGGCCATATATTTCATGTGGCCTCTGTATGGAGCAGAAGTTTCAAAAGAAATCAGCTGAAAATGTTAAAAGCGTTTAAAAATAGGGTCCAAGAACATACAAATTCTGGAGCCATCCTTGCCAGCTGAGCAGAGGACAAGCAGCTGCAGTAAAAAGGAAAAGCAAGAGACTTCACAACAGAAAACCCAAGTTCTAACCCTGAATCTCTCACTTTCAAGCTACAGGACCTGGCACAAATCACTAAATTTCTGAGGCTCAGCTTCTTCATGTATAACATTGGAATATTAATACCCATCAGGATTATAGAAATAAGTAATTGCTGTATGAATTCTCACAAGCAGTAAATTTTTAATACATCGTAGCACCTTTTTCCTCTCACATGGTTACTGAGGAATAAAATGAGCCTACCAAAAACCAAAACCCAAACCCATTGCCATCAAGTCGATTTTGACTCATAGAAAACCTATAGAACTACCCCACAGGGTTTTCATGGAGTTGCTGGTGGATTTGAAATGTTGACTTTTTGGTTAGCAGCTGAGTTTTTTAACCACTATGCCAAAATGAACATAAACAAGTACAAATGGTTAAAAGAATAGCAACACATAGAATCCACTAGAACACGTCTTCCTTTCTTCTTTGTATCCAAAAGATGTCAAAATACAGAATGCAGGTTTTGAGTTTTACTCAAAACATGTCTGGAAGCCTGCAGAGATCCAAGTATAGGGTCCAACTTAATAGCTAAATGCATTGCAAAGCTCAATTTTGACTTTTTCTCCCAGTAACAATTACCATAGGAGGATATGCGTTATGTCTATGCACTAATGTATCATTTTTTTTTTTAACTATAACGAGGGTTTAGAAAAATTTCTTAATTAAGTAGTGGACTAAAATTATTTTAATTAGTGAGGTTTGGAAGGATAATTAAGTAATCACAGTCCTTTAACACCTGTAATTTTGTGTCTGGAACCTAGAATGGAAACTTCAAGTTAGGTCCCATAATTACACACAGTTGTTTTCCTTGTTATCTATGCTACCTAATACCCTGCAAAATATTTAGAAGAAGCTGTCATGGCCAAGTCTATTATTCTAATCTATTAGACTCTGTAAACATCAATAGCTTACAGTTGCTATTAATTATGCATTGATTTCACAGAGACTGTCAAAATTTTCATGGTGAGAAGGCTCTTCTCTCAAAACCACTGGAGAAAGCACATATTCTGATGACCTTTTTTTCCTCCTGGAGGAAAAAAAGAATAGACATTCATATCAGAAACAAGGGAGGTTTTTGTCATTGGCATATTTGTTTTGTGTGAAGTATTGTTTAAATGCAAGAACAAAGGATCTTCTTTTTCTCAAAAATTTCCACTGGATTTATAAAGACAATTGATTTCTTTTTTGAAACAAGGAAAAAATAACAGTTGCATGCATTTAACTCCATTGAAAAATAATAAAATACTTCCTGGAAAACCAATTAATGGGCATAATTATTTAAAGTTAGATAAAATGTCTTTATGAAAGTGTTGTAACAATTTGCATAGTATTCTTTTGCACAAAACTTGAGAGAGTCTTGCTGTCTCTGAATTGTGTGCAGTGAGTAATGTCATCTCAGGCGCTTGGCTGATTTTATCACCCTTTAAAAAAAAAAAAAGATCTCAGTGCCCCTTTATTAAACTCTCAATGTTCTCAACTATAGAATGGGCTTCTTGCTCAAGGTCAAAGTCTGAGCATCCAATGAGGCAATGTTATATTTTAAATTTTAGCCTGGAAAACAAATGAAATGTCTTGTCAGCAGCAGCATCATGTAGTTAACATGGACCTATATTTTAGACTCAGTATTTGAAAATTATAAATCCAGAGATACCCTGGGTAACCTCTTAAGTACATCTATGCAGCGATTAATAAGTATTACCTTTTCAGAATAGAAGTTTTTTGATCATATGGTTGTTGTTAGGTGCTGTCAAGCAAGTTCTGACTCATAGCGACCCTATGTGCAATAGACAAAACACTGCGTGGTCCTGCGCCATCCTCAGGATCATTGTTATGCTTGAGCCCATTGTTGCAGCCACTGTGTCAATCCATCTCATTGAAGGTCCTCCTCTTTTAGCTGACCCTCTGCTTTGCCAAGCATGATGTCCTTCTCCAGGGACTGATTCTTCCTGATAACATGTACAAAGTACGTGAGAAATAGTCTCACCATTCTCAATTTCAAGGAGCATTCTGATTGCACTTCTTCTAAGATAGATTTGTTTGTTCTTCTGGCAGTCCATGGTATATTCAATATTCTTCACCAACAATACCAATGCAGTATGTTGATCATATTTCAAGAAGTCACATTTTCACTCTAGTCTTTAGAAATAAAACAGCTCATAAATCAGTGAGTGAAAATAAATTACAATCAGCAAAAGTTATCTTATACTTTATAAAGTATGTTCATTTACAACATTTTACTTGATGTTACCTACCATCATGTAAAATTATTATTATTACCAATCACATTTTATTGGTGAAGAGTTAAGGACCTAAGATAACTGACTAGTTCAAACGCATACAAATAATTGATGGCATTGCTGAGGCTTCAGCCTGTGTTACCTGATTCTAAATTCCTTGTGAATACCACTGAATGAAGTAGGAAAGTGTCCGAATCACTGCAGACTTATTGAGAAACTTTTTTTGTTTTTGCAACTGTCCTAAAGAATGGACAATGTATAGTAAAGAAAGAAGCAAAAAAAAAAAAAGGCAGGCTGAATTGTTTCCTTGAAATTGGCTGAAGTAAGCTTAATCAGACACTGTGATGCTAATATAATGTGGTGGTGTTGTTATTAGGTGCCTTCGAATTAGTTCAGACTCATAGTGACCCCATGTACAATAGAACAAATGAACCACCATCCAGTCCTATGCCATCCTCACAATGGCATCTCTGTTTGACCCCATTGTTGCAGCCACTGGGGCAATTCATCTTGTTGAGAGTCTTCCTCTTTTCTTTGACTGTCTACCCTACCAAGCATGATGTCCTTCTCCAGGGACTAGTCCCTCCTGATAATACGTCCAAACTACATGTCCTGCCATTCTTACTTCCAAGGAGCATTGTGGCTGAACTTCTTCTGAGACAGACTTGTTTGTTCTCCTGGCAGTCCATGATATATTCAATATAGTCTTTGCCAACACCATAATTCAAACACATCAATTCTTCTTCAGTCTTCCTTATTCATCTTCCAGCTTTCACATGCATATGAGGTGATTGAAAACACCATGACCTGCGTCAGGCCCACCATAGACCTCAAAGTGACATCTTTGCTTTTTAACACTTTAAAGAGGTCTTTTGCAGTAGATTTGCCCAATGCGATGTGTCATTCGATATCTTGATTGCTGCTTCCATGGATGTTGACTGTGGATCCCACTAAAATGTAATCCTTGACAACTTCAATACTTTCTCCATTTTTCTTGATGTTGCTTACAGGTCCAGTTGTGAAGATTTTTTTTCTTTATGTTGAAGTGTTACCCATACTGTAGTTTTTGAACTTCATCAATAAGTGCTTCAAGTCCTCTTTGTTTTCCGCAAGTGGAGTTGTGTCATCTGCATATGTCAGGTTGTTAATGAGTCTTCCTCCAATCCTGATAATGTGTTCTTCTTCATATAGTCCAGCTTCCTGGATTTGCTCAGCATACAGACTGAATAAGTATGGGGAAAGAATACAACTCTGACGCACACCTTTCCTGATTTTAAACCACGCAGTATCCCCTTGTTCTGTTCAGACAGCTGTCTCTTGGTCTATATACAGGTTCTGCATGAGCACAATTAAGTGTTCTGGAATTCCAATTCTTCTCAAAGTTACCCATAATTTGTCATGATGCACTCAGTTGAATGCCTTTGTATAGTCAATAAAATATAGGTATACGTCTTTCTGGTATTCTCAGTTTTCAGCCAAGATCCTTCTGACATCAGAATGACATCCCTGGTTCCACGTCCTCTTCCGAATATAGCTTGAATTTCAGATAGTTTCCTGTCAATGTACTGCTGCAACCTTTTTTTTAATTATCTTCAGCAAAATGTTCCTTGTGTATGATATTAATGATAATGTTCAATAATTTCCGCGTTCTGTTGGATCACCTTTATTTGCAGTGGGCACAAATACAGATCTCTTCCAGTCAGTTGGCCAGGCAGCTGTGTCCCAAATTTCTTGGCATAGGTGAATGAGCACTTCTGGTGTTAAAACACCTCTACTGGTATTCTGTCAGTTCCTGGAGGCTTGTTTTTCACAATGCTTTCAGTACAGCTTGAACCTCTTCTTTCAGGACCATCGATTCTTGACCACATGCTACCTCCCGATACGGTTGAATTTTGACCAGTTCTTTTTGCTGTAGTGACTCTGTGTATTCTTATCATCTTCTTTTGATGCTTCCTGCATTGTTTAGTACTTTCGCCATAAAATCCTTCCCTATTGCAACTCAAGGCTTCAATTTTTTCTTCAGTTCTCCAGGGGATATAGGGTCTGATAAAGTTGAGTATTACTGACCTTTACAGTCACTACTCTAGTCAAGGCCCCATTATTCCTTTATGGAACCTGGATTTCTTCCTTCAATACCATCAGTTCTTGACCATACACTACCTCCTGAAATGGTACAGTGACTCTGTGCATTCCTTCCATCTTCTTTTGATGCTTCCTGAGTGATTCAATATTTTGCCAATAGTATCCTTCAAAACTGCAACTTGAGGCTTTAATTTTATCTTCAGTTCTTTCAGCTTAAGAAATGCTGAGCGTGTTCTTCCCATTTGGTTTTCTAACTCCAGCGCTTTCACATTTCATTATAATACTTTAGTTTGTCTTTTTGAGCCATGCTTTAAAATCTTTTGTTCAGTTCTTTTACCTCATCATTTCTTCCATTTGCTTTAGTTGGTCTATGTTCAAGAGCAAGTTTCAGAGTCTCTTCTGACATCCATTTTTTTTTCTTTCTTTCTTTCCCATCTTTTTAATGACCTTTTGCTTATATCATATATGATGTTTGATGTTATCCCGCAACTCATTTGTTGTTAGGTCATTAGTGTTAAATGTGTGAAATCTATTATTGAAACGGTCTCTAAATTCAGGTGAGATATACTCAAAGTCATATCTTGACTCTTGTGGACTTGTTCTCATTTTCTTCAGCTTTAACTTGAACTTGCATATGAGCAACTGATGTTCTGTTCCAAAGTTGGCCCCTGGCCTTGTTCTGACTATTAATATTGAGCTTTTCCATCATCTCCTTCCACTGGTGTGGTCCATTTGATTCCTATGTTTTCCACTGGATGAGGTCCATGTGTATAGTCACCAGTTATGTTGTTGAAAAAAGGTATTTGCAATGAATAAGGCCTTGGTCTTGCAAAATTCTATCATGTGATCTCCAGTAATGTTTCTATTACAAAGCCTATATTTTCCAACTACCAATCTTTCTTGTTTCCAACTTTTCCATTCCAATCACCAGTAATTATCAATGCATCTTGATTGCACGCTTGATCAATTTCAGTCTGCAGAAGTTGGTAAAATCTTCAATTTCCTCACATTTGGTATTAGTGGTTGGTGCATAAATCTGAAGAATAGTTGCATTAACTGTCCTTATAGCTGTATGGATATTATCCTATCATTGACAGTGCTGTACTTCAGGTTGGATCTTGAAATGTTCTTTTTGACAATGAATTTAATGGTAGGGAGTCCTAAATGATCATATTCTTTGTATTTACAAGGTCTAATTCAGTGATTAATCCAGCAAATGTTTCAGAATTTACTATGTCCTAAGCACTCAGTTAGGGACTAGAGAATATAATTGTAAACAGAAACTGCTCCTATCTTCAAAATGCTTGCAATCTTGTTGAGAAGACAGGAAAATAAACTAGGCAATTAAATTTGATCATTGAGCTCAAGAGACTGGAAGTGGAGACAAAGCCAACAGCCTCACAGAAGACATTTCTGGTGATCTGCTTCCAAAAGGCCACAGCCTTGAAAGCCCTATGGGGCAGTTCTACTTTGCCACATGGGGTTGCCATGAGTCAGAATCAACTCGACAGCAATTAACAACATTCATCATTTGGCGTCCCTGAGTGGTACAAACAGTTAATGTGCTTGGCTGCCAACAAAATGGTTGGTAGTTCAGGTCTACCCAAAGGTGGAAGAAAGATCTGGCTATCTACATCTGAAAAATCAGCCATTGAAAACACTATGGAACACAGTTCTACTCTGATATACATGAAATCACCATGAGTTGGAGCTGACTCAACAGTACACACTGTGAAAACCCATGGAAATACAACTTACCTGGCCATACTCTGGTGAGGAAAGGTAGGCATTAATCCAAGAATCACTTATATAAATAAAATTTTAAAGTGAGCTATTACCCAGATAATCTATTACCAAGACAAGCTGCTGCATGAGATTAAATAGCTTTTCCAGTCTGTCACAACATGTGAGTGACAAAGGTAAGATTTGAACTTGGGCCTCTGTCACTCTGTGCTCTAAGCTTTCCTTCTTAGATAATGAGTTTTATTAAAAATAAAATAAACAACCACCCGTCCTCTGCTGTTTGGGTTCTCAGGATACTTCCCCAGAGAATTCTCTATAATCAGAATCCAGGGTACTCATCAATCTTGGGCAACCTTGGCAAGTGTGTTCATGATTATCAGTTTAGATGCAGCCTCATCAGTGTGGCAAGCAGTAAGGATAAGGGAAGTGGGGCTTCCACCATGTTTGGCTTATTTATAAGGCTCTCTTGACTAAATTGGTTACTTCAATGGTTTTTGATTATTTGCATATTCCTTGTTTTTGATCACATTCATCTTTCAGTCCAAATCAACTGCTTCTTTCTCTGATATGCATTAATTATATAGATTATTTCACCTTGAAATCTGAATGTGTTCATAACTGCCGTCTATACTTACCCAGCACTAGAATATAAGGAAAGGTAGGAGAGTTTACTCAAGGGAAGAGAATGTACATTTGTTGAGTTAGTCTACCTTAAGACGGACCTTCTGTTCTTATTTAATTCTCACAAGGACTGGATAAATTGAGTATCGTTATTTCCATTTTATCTGAAGAAATTTAGGCTTAGAGAAAATATGTAATTAGAGCAAGAATATTTATTTAGTCAAATGATAGACATCTACTTTCTTCCATGTATAGTTTTAGTGAGTGAACACAACGGCAAATAAGAGATACGGCTGGCCAGTAAACAACAGATGGGACCTCGAACCTAGAGCTCTCTGGTATCAAATCGCATACTGCTTCCAATACAGAAGGGTGAGTGTCATCTACCTTTTATTAATTTTGCCATGCATAGAGTGCTATTACACAGGGTAGATGTCCTATAATTTGTGAACATAATGGTTATTTTCAAAACTCTGATTATTAAACAAAGAGAGCTTTCTTGAATTTTCAGGATGAGTTCAGACTGAGCCAGCACAGAAAACCTAATTGAAGAGCCATCCTAGCATGGGGGAAATGCCATCTGCAATTGTCCATGGATGTCACTGGCTTCAGAAGAGCACTAATGACAGCTCCATCATCTGTTTGATGGCTGTGTGGCCCCTTTAGTTTTACTCTATTCTGTGGCCAGAGGCCTTACCCTTAACCCAGGCCAGCTGTCTCTGCAATTTAATCTGCAGACAAATGGGAAGCCTAAACCAAAGAGTATGGTTGGATTCATTTAGAATCACAGAAATTTCAACCCAGAAAATGCTTTAGAGATTATATAGTTCAACCTAATTGCAGACGAGGAAACATAGAGGTTATGAAATATTTTCAGAGACATACAGTTGAGTAGTAGAAGAGTCAAGGCTAGAATTTGGGTCTTGTAGCTACAAGAGTATGTTTGTATTCTCATGGGTGTAAAACCATGTCTGATATCTAACCACAAAAATGGTGTAGTGTCTTCATTGCACTTATTTTTGTGCAATTATATGATAATTCTCCATGATTACATAATGATTCGTGATTTATAAAACTCTCTGGTCTTTACAACAATAATGGGGTATGTTTAGGGAAGTTACTATCATCTCAATTCTGTAGATAAGAAAATTGAGATTAAGTCACTCCCACCTAGTTAAAGAATAACTGATGTTTAAGGTAGGGCAACAATTTTTACCCTTCGAATTTTTATTTATTGCTCATTTCAGTATACCATGTTCCTCCTCCAGGTGACATTGTTAAACAATCAATAAAATTCCAGGAGTTTATTTTGGATTTTGTGAAACATTCTCCTACACAGTAACTATAGCATAGTTGTCAGAGAACAAAGGAAAAATTTGGAAGAGCTTGGCTCCAAAGCTGATTCCAGTAATTATCAGCTGTGTGATCTTGTGTACCTCTCTGAACCTCATTTTAAATTGTGGTAATAATATAATAGCTGTCATATCTACACTCAGAAAAAAGTGTTGCTTAGATTAAATGAAATGATCTGTAATCATTTCATTATTCTAAATATCATGGACTGCTATATAAATGCTATAGGCTGAGGGATATTTTGAAATTCCCTGACATGAGTGGTGTAAGCACTGATGGTACATTTTGAACACTAACATCTTCTGGGATGTCTTTTTCTAAGATTTCTTTACTGGCCTAGACTTAACTACTTCCAAATCAATTAATTTCTGGGTGAGAGCAAGAAAAAATATATGTGAAAAAGAATTCAATACTACTCTGGTTATATACAGTTATAGCCAATTACAAATATGAAATGACTTTAACTTCAATGCCATCTTAAGACTTGAAAAGAAAGTATTAATTAAGGGTGATGGGAAAATTTGGATACAGACATCGGCCATTATTACACAACATGATGAAAGTAATTAATATCACTGAAATGTACATGTAAAAAATGTTGAAACGGCAACTTTTTGTTATATACACACTCAACACAATAAAAAAACATATTTTTAAAAAGAAAGTATTTGTCTTAATAATGTTTTAAGTTTCTTTCTCTCACATAGTTAACTGGTTTAAATAATGCAATAGAAGGAAAAAAAATAATATTAACTTCTTAGTGACACATGAAGGAGCCCTGGTGGTGCAATAGTTACACTCAGCTGCTAACTGAAGGGTAGGCAGTTCAAACCCACCAGAAGCTCCACAGGAGAAAGATGTGGCAATTTGCTTCCGTAAAGATTACAGCCTTGGAAGCTGTATAGGGCAGTTCTACTGTATCTTATAGGGTCACTCAGAGTCAGAATCGACTGGACAGTAATGGGAAAGGGGATTGACACATGCTTCTGTATAATGAAAATAATCAAACCAAAAAACTATCCACCTAATATTTATAATTGATATACATTTGTCTGTGTAAACAATGTTATTAAGCCCCTTAGATGATGCAAATACTATCTAGATATTATGGCTACTATTAAGAAGATGGAAACCCTGGTGGCATAGTGGTTAAGAGCTACGGCTGTTAACCAAAAGGTCGGCAGTTCAAATCCACCAGGCGCTCCTTGGAAACCGGATGGGGCAGTTCTACTCCATCCTATAGGGTCACTATGATTCGGAATCGACTCAACAGCAGTGAGCTATTAAGAAGATAGAGATCTAGTTGAGGATAAAATCCTAACATTCAAGATAGAGAAAGAAAACATTCATTTATTTACCTAGCCAACAAAAGTTTGAGAATACCTTGTTTGCGAACCGTTGTTCTAGTCCTTAAGGTGCCTTTAGCTCAATAAGGGGAATAAGCAGGTGAAGAGACATTTGACAAACAGCACAATATGAGTTATAACAGGCCTGTATGTAAGGCATTGTTGCTGAACAAAGAGGGGAGTGATTCAATGTGCTTACTGCAGACAGGAAGGCTTTACCAAGTAGAAGACATTTCAGCTTAGTCTTGAAGAATAACTATAATTTTCACCAGATAGACAAGAGGGAACAAAGATATCCAAGGGCAAAGAAAAAGCAAGGGCAAAGTCAGAGAGTAATAAAGCAGCATATGAGAAACAATGTCAGTGGATTTTTGCTCTAAACTTCTTTTTGGAATTCTCCCCCTAGTTTGTTTGAAGACCTTATCCTTGGAAACTCTGTGGGCATATGAATCTCTGAATCTCTAATTTGAATTTAATGTTACTTCTTATGCTTGAATAGCACCCTGCCTCCGACTGTATAACTAGTACCATTGTACTGTCTTTAATTGCCTTCTGACTCTGACAACACCATGAGTGCTGAGTAGAACTGCTCCATAAGGTTTCCAAGGGCTGTGACTGTTTGGAAGCAGATTGCCACATCTTTCATCTGAGGCCCCTCTGGGTGGTTCGAACTGGCAAACTTTTGGCCGGCTGTCCAGCGTGTAACCATTTGCGCCACTCAGGGGCTCCAGCATTGCATTAAAAAAAAAAAAATTAGGTGTACCTATTTACTTACCTGTCCGATTAGTTTATTGTCACCTCAGACATAGGGATTATCTCACTCATTTTGATATCCTCATTTTTTATTACCTAGTACTATCATTGGCACATGACGGTACTTCAAATTTGATTAAATCATTGTAAAAAAATTAACTTTTCCTGTCTTTTTTCCCCCCCAGATATTACCCAAAACCAAGCCCACTACTGTTGAGTCAATTCCAACATATAGTGACCCGGCAGGGCAGACCAGAACTGTCCCACAGGGTTTCCAAGGTTGTAATCTTTACAGAAACAGGCCCCACATCTTTCTCCTGTCGAGCAGCTGGTGGGTTCAAACTACTGGCCTTTCAGTTAGCAATCAAGTGCTTTAACCACTGCACCACCAGGGCTCCTTTTTCCAGATATCGGAGAGACTTATTTTTCAACTTCAAATTATAAATCTCCATTCACACAGTGCTGACACACAGCCATCAGAAAAATTCCCACCTGTAGCAGAGAATATGGAATTTTTCCCTCCCAGGTTCTCTAAAGAGTTGTTTTTAACCAACTACAAGCATAACCTTGGATGTACAAGAAATCATCTCGATGGGCTACAGGATTCTCAAAACAGTTCTTGAGAATCCACCATCCCTCACTTGTTATGTCCTTCAGCTAGTATTGTAGGTTTTTCCTGCCAACCCCCTCTGACAATGACACCACTTCAATTTAAAAATTATTATTGTCATTGAGTTTTACAGTTACCATGGCAACACCTTTTTTCTTATCTATATCATTATATATTTCAACAAAACTGAACAGAATTGTTTTATAGTCACAGCTATAAGATTGGTATCCATCAATGCAAAAGCAGTATTCTTGTCCTTAAAATTTGCCACAAATGATAAATGCAACAACACAATGCCTATAAACACCTCCGTATCTTTCTCAGAATAAAGCGCTCCTTTTACTTCCATCATGCTGATTCAAGTTCTTTACTATAGTAATGGGAGGAATATAAATTCAGAAAGGTTAAGAATCACCGTTCTGCAGCATTGTTATGGAGCCTCTTGTGATTAGTACGTGACAACACAGATACACTAGTCTTCAAGCCCTTAGTTAAACATTTATTGAGCATCGACTATTAAACTCATGGTGGAAAAAAAAAGGAAAAAGTGATGCAGTTTCAATTCTCCAGTGTTCCTTACACTATTAAAAGACAAAAAGACATTCAAACTTAGCCTTCATACCTATAAAAATATGACAAGAAAGAGATGTGGTAATATTGGGTGCCTCCTGAATGAGCATCTCCCCTGTTCCAGGCTCAGTGATTGGCTCTTCTCATGCATCCTTGCATATAATATTTTAAACAACCTATAGTAGTAGTTGAAAACCCTGGTGGCATAGTGGTTAAGTGCTATGGCTGCTAACAAAAAGGTTGGCAGTTTGAATCCACCAGGTACTCTTTGGAAGCCCTATAGGGCAGTTCTGGTCTGTCCTATATAATGGCTGAGTTGGAATCAACTTGATGGCAACTTTTTTTTTTGGTTTATAGCAGTAGTTAAGAACTTGGCTGTTAGTCAAAAGGCAAAGAGTTTAAATCCACCAGCTGCTCCTTGGAAGCCCTATGGGACAGTTCTACTCTGTCCTATAGTGTCGCTATGAGCAGGACTTGACTTCACAGCAACCACTTTGGTTTTTGGTATAGGTGATAGAGATGCCCTGGTGGTGCACTGGTTAAATGTTTAGCAGCTAACCAAAAGGTTGGCAGTACAACCCACCAGCCACTCTGCAGAAGAATGATGTAGCAGTCTCCTTCCATAATGATTACAGCCTTGGAAACCCTATGGGCAGTTCTACTCTGTCCTACAAGGTCACTATGAGTTGGAATCAACTGGGCACCTATGGGTTTGGTTTTTGTTTTGTTTTTATAGGCAACAATGTTCCCACTTTACATTGGAATTCAGAGAGACTCAGAGATGCAAAGTAAATTGTCCTATATAACTCAGCTAATAAAGACAGGGTGGAAATTACCTTCAGTGCCCAAGCTCCATGCTCCTTATATGGTAATATCGTGTTTCTTTAAATCAGGGGTCAGCAATCTACAGCCTCTGGACCAAATCCAGCCTACTGCTTGTTTTTGTAAATAAAGTATTGTTGGAATACAGCCACACTTGTCAGTTTTCTCATATGTAGAATCAAGGCTTTAAATTAAACACCCTAAAATGGACTTTCTAGCTCAATGTTCATATATGAGAATTCAGAGTTTGGTTACTTAAAAATGTTATATAAACAAGTCCAATTCAGAACAATTTATTAAGCACCTTTGGGGTTATACCTACCATGTTATCTTAGGAACAAGAAGGTTATTGTATGATCTCTGATTCAAATTGCCTTATATAGAGAGTTTGCATTAAAAGGGAGTCTGTCAGTCTTCTGTGATAAAGTAAGTCAGTTGTATCCAGTCCTCTAAAACCATCATGACAAAAGTCACCTTGCTCGGTGCTTCCATATCACATTGAGTATAGCTCTACTATCAAAAATGTCTTACCTACTAGACAATAAGATTCCTACTGATAAGAGCATATTTTATCAGGCTACATGGTATAGAATGGGTAATTGATAAATCAAAGTATGATAAATTACATCTGGTATATATATGCCTGGGTGGTACAAATAGTTAAGCACTCAACTACTAACCAAAAGGTTAGCAGGTTGACCCATACAGAGGAACCTTGGAAGACAGGCCTGGCAATCTGCTTCCAAAAGGTCACAACCTCGAAAACCCTATGGAACAGTTCTACTCTGCACACATGGGGTCACTATGAATTGAAATCGACTTGATGGTAACCAACAACAATGTGTGTGTGTGTGTGTGTGTGTGTAGGGAAATAGAGAGAGAGAGATGTTTATTTATTTATTTTTTTAAGGTGAGTTTAAATAATGAAATAGTAAGAATGCAGAGTGAAGCCCTCTTGGTGTAGTGTAACAGCTGTAAACATTAGGTGAAAAGCCATAGGTTCTAACTCCCGCTCTACATACTTAAGCATATAGGAGTGTGGCCTGACCTAAGTCACTTAAAATACCTGAGCCTCAATTTCCTTATGTTGAAAATCAAATTGTCATGATTATTGTGAAGGTCCTAACGGAAGAATGGTTAAGAATTAATATATTAATGTAAGTTATATTTGAAATCGTAAATATGTCTAATCAGACATGTAGTTAAGAAAAAACAGTTAACGGACAGGAATTGAAAGCACACATGTTAGGAACTACCAGTTAACGAATGTGTGTAAACATATATACATACACTAATGTACATACACATGGTAGATACACAGCATATGCATGGAAAAAAAAATTCCACCTTTCAGTTTTCACTCTTCGCACACCAGACTGTGCTTGGTGTCAATTCAGATCAATCTATTATCAGTCCTTTCTACTTCTCTTCTGACATCAGCTGCACATAGAGCACTTCTCCCTCTGAGCCTAACCACCCAGAGCTAGATCAGACCTCACAAGTCATAGGGCACAGTCCTACAGACTGCCAAGTCCGCCCAAGATGCCAGATGGCAGCCGCAAGCCTGGGAATACCCATGACATCCTTACCTTCGACCTGCTGGCTACGTGTCTGGAGTTTCCCCTACCCCATAAGCTCAGGGGTCCCCAGCCCCCTTTTCTGACCTGCTGGCTCACACTATTCTCTTGGGTTCAATAATTTGCTAGAACGATTCACAGAACTCACAAAAAGTGCTATACTTATGATCACAGTGTTACAGGAAAAAAGACACAAATGAAAAGAAGCATGGGACGAGGTCTGGGAGAGTTCTCACAGTGAAGCTCCCATGTCCCAAAAAGGGAAGCAAAACCTTCCCACATTCATTGATGCCTATCGTGGACCAGGGGCCACAAAGCTTCTGTGTCCAGCGCCTTCACTGGGGTCTCACTACATAGGCATGATTCATTAACTCACACCACTCCTTCCCAGGTCTGCTGATAGCATGTGGTGGCCTTTCTGGCTTGGCCCACGCCCCCTGAGTTACCCTGTTTGCATAATTCCTTAGGTGTGGTCTGGCGGCCTCTTTAAAGACACTTCAATCACAAGAGCAATTTAAGGCTTTAGACATTATCTCTCAGGAACCAAGGACAAAGACCAAATTCTTTGGGTAAAGTCAACAGTAAACTTCACATCACGCAAATGCAGTCACAGACACAAACCAAAGTATTTATGTTCATATGTGTAGTTACTGCTATGACAGACTCCTCCAAAAGAAGGAACTCCTTATAAAAAAAAAAAAAAAATCTGTGTTTTTCCACATACTCCTTTATTTCAATAAGGTTAAACATTGATTTTAGTAAGAATTTCTGCTTTGAACATGACAGGAAAACAAAAATTCTTCTGATAGAAGATACAAACTTTATTAAATGCAAATGTGGGTTTTACATACAGGACTTCAGACAGGCAGCAAGAATTTAAGGTGCCCTGTATGTATTTTTTGTATGTATGTATTATTTTTTGTATGTTCTGCCATCTAGTAAGTAGCTGCCCCTGACAAAACCTTCACCCCACTCGTGCAGTTGTCTGTTATCAGCCTGATTCCTCATTCCCATTCAAGATACAATATGATTTCTGTTCTAAATAGGCACTTTATTTATCTTTTGATGCAACTGACTCTGATATTTTCAGACCTAGTGTAGTATAAGCAGGCTTCATTTACCCAACTTTTGTGGGATAATAGCTTCTGCTTGATTAAGTCAGACAAAGCTCTGGGCGTAGGGCAAACCACTTTAAGCAATAATAGGCCACATCTGTTCTTTGTGCGGAGTGCTTTCTCTTTACTGTAGCACTCAATATCGTAACAATCCTTTCAGTCAGGCAGACACTATTATTTAATAGATGAGGGTATTGAGATGTGCTTGTTGTTAGTTGTCCTGGAGTCGATTCCAACTCATGCTGGCCCCATGTGTGCAGAGTAAAACTGCTTCATACCAAAAACAAAACCAAACTCATTGCCGTTGAGTTGATCTCAACTTGGTGACCCTATAGGACAAAGCAGAACTGCCCCACGGAGGTTCTAAGGAGCTCCTGGTAAATAGGAACTGCCAACCTTTTGGTAAGCAGCCGTAGCTCTCAACCCATGCCACCAGGGTTTCCAACTGTTCCATAAAAAAAATGTAGGTAAAATTACCTCAGGTATTTTTAGGTAATTTGGGGGAATCCAGATTCAACTCTCAGAGAATCCAAGAAATTAACTGTTCTCCTAGAAGACTCTCCTAAAAATCTAAGCTTTTATTTCTTCATCTGTAGGGCTTTTGTCAGGGTTGAGATAATTCTACCTAAGGAAAGCACAAAGTCAGCATGTAGCAGGGTCGCTACAATGTTGAGGGTTATTATTGTTATTATTATTATTGCAGCAGTATGGGCAGTGGCTGCAGCGGTAGTAGGGAGTGAAAGCCCAAAAATCCCTTATTAGACTCTCAAGTGGTATCTTCTGTCCTAAATGTGTCCTATTAGGAAGCTATCAAATGAAGAACAAAGATATGAGTAATTCTGACTTAAGATGTGTAATTACCTGTTTAAAACAAAACACTTGGAATTGGCTCTGCATAAAAGAAAAATTTAAAGGATTCTTCACATCTCTTCCTGCCTTAGGCATTTAATTTGATCCCATTAACAGGAGGGAAAAAAATCTCTTTCCAGGTGTTATATCCGTATCTAAGAGTTCTCCCTAGTACCAATCTCAATGTTTTACATCATCTTTTGATTTAATAATGTCCTGAAGATCTAAGTGATACGTGTTCAAAGCAAAACTTGGGTCCATATGGAAAACAAGAAATTTCAAACATTTTCATTAGATAAAGCTTTCAGTTACAAAGATAACTGTGAGCTCTTTGTGATATGGACCAGTCCATCTTCACATCTTTCTATGCCCTAGAGCCCCTATACTATATGCTCCCCATCCTGCCAAAGTTTTTTAAAAGGGAATTTATTCAACCAACCTGTTTCTTCACAGCCAGGACTGGGGAGAAATACCATGAAAACAGTGAAGGAAGAGATAGATGCAAACCTGAGACCCATTTCTTCAAAAGAAGACAGTCATCTGATTTTTAAGGTGGAGAAAGTTAAAATGTTTAGTTTCTGCCCCGGGACTTCGTCTAGCAGTGTGAAGTGAGCAGAAGCCTTCAGCTAAGATGGAGCCATATTTAAATTCTGACCCCATTATTTTTTAGCTGTGTACCTGTCATTTAGTTGGTGTCCATTTCTAAGTCTCAGTTTTCTTATCTGCCAAGTAGGAATGATACTATCTACTTTTATTGCTATTTATGAAGATTAAATATTTTAGAAGCAAAGCTCTTAAGATGGTGCTTATACCTGTTGGACACTCACGAGGAATCAGTTCCCTATTTTCTCACTGCACAGGAGCATATTGTGAGAATCTGCTCTTGACCAAATATAATATAGTAGATTGTATAATAATAATAACCAAAAAACCAAACCCATTGCCGTTGAGTCCATTCCGACTCAGCAACCCTATAGCTAATCCTTATTTGTCAGATACTTTTCTAGCAACCCATTTAACCCTCACATCAATGGGATGAAGCAACTTAGGCAGGGGGGTTAAGGTCATTTCTCAAGACCACACAGGCAGCAAATGACAGAGCTGGGGTTATCTACAGAGGATCATACGTGTACATATTTGGTATCAAAATGTTTTCCCAGACAGTTTCCTTTTGTCTAGGGCCTCCAAGGGGTGAGAAACATAGCAAGGAAAAGGTAGTTCATATGAGCTTTGTATGTGAATCAATTGCAGTTTCTTTGAATTGACCCGCTCTTCCAGTGCAAATAGCCTGTTAGCACCATGTAAAGTCCCTGCTGAGGTCTTCTGTCCATTGTAGTGTAAAGTAACTTAGAAGGCCTGTAGTTCTCCTCTTCTCGCTCCAACAGACCTTGCTCTCAACTTCCCTGCCTCTTCTTCCCCAACCTGAACCTGTACTTCCACAAGTCACTTTTGCCTCAAAGCATTTTCCTTTGGAGAATGGCTTGGAATCACATTTCCAGGTTGAATGTAGACCCTACTTTTAGACGGAACGCTGGCTTTCTGCTCCTGACCCCAGGTAGTACTACAGCTGTGGTAAGAAACAAGCTGGCTCCCTTTCCTGCTCTCAAAGTACTCAGATTGGTCTTTCGGTTTCAGCCTCATCAGGGAATTAACATGTCATCGAAGTCTGACCTTTGATTGGGAAAGTGTCTAGAATTATAAATTGGGAAAAAAAAAAATTCAAACTCTATTTTGACTTTAATTTCCTCATCGGCCATCCCATTGTATCCAGTACACATAGGTTTTTTGTTTGTTTGTTTTAGTTGTTGTTCTTTTGACATAACAAAAGCAGGCATGAGGACTGTACATGCGTGCTGAGACCAGGCAATCCCTACTGGCTAAGGTGGATCTTACTAAACGTTCTAAACTAGGGAAAAGTAACCCAAGAAGGAGCTTGGAAGCATCATTCTTAGGTGAAAGTGACAGGTTTGTGCAATAAAGTCAGGCAGAGTGCCATCTAGTGGAAATATCTAGTAATTCAACAGCTGAAATAGTGGACAGTTTGACTGCATGAGAGATTTCAACGGTAGTTCTGGGTGATCTTTCTAATCCACTACAGGTCTCCAGGAAGTGACTGTGGGCACTGGAAGACCTAGTTCTTTCTGAAAAGGAACTAGAAAGAGCTGTAATTCAAGGACCAAGACAAGTTAGAAGGGTTTCAGAACAAACATCTTTTTCTAAATGGAGACAGGGCAATGGATAATTGGGCAAATAATTGAATACAAAAGAATCCAAATTCTAAAGATAGCACAACACCAGAAAGAAGTACCAAAAAAAAAAAAAAGGTTGCGGTCTAGTAGATTCCAACTCATAGCAACCCTATAGAACAGAGTAGAACGGCCCCATAGGGTTTCCAAGGAGTGCCTGGTGGATTTGAACTGCCGCCTTTTGGTTAGTAGCTGAGCTGTTAACCATTGTGCCAACAGAAAGTAGTAAACCCACTGCCGTCGAGTCGATTCCGACTCATAGCGACCCTATAGCCAGAAAGTAGTAGGATTCTGCAAATCAGAGAAAAAGCAACTGCCCCGGTGTATCACTATGTTGCACCTGGTCTTGTAGTTGTCAGATTAACAAAAATACAGGATGCCCAGTTAAATTTGAATTTCAGACAACACATTTTTTTTTAGAATAACTATGCCTCAAATATTGCATGAGAGACACTTATATTAAAAATTATTTGTTGTTAATCTGAAATCCAAATTTAAATAGGCATCATATATTTTTTTCTGGCAATCCTCTGCCTTGGCTTAACTCAAAAACCTGCTGGGCAGTAGTGTTTTCATGCAGGAATTCCTCCCAAGCATTTCTTGGGAAATTTACACATTTTTCTGAATCCTTGGAAAGCTTAGTCAAGAAATTGAGAAAAGCAGAAATAAGAATTTTAATTATCCTGTAAAAATTACCTCTTAACCAGCAACACGGCAGCACCACTGCCTTGATGGAATCCTCTTATGTCAAGTAAAAAGTAAAAGCAGGAAATGTTGACACTCAGAGTTCAAGGTCAAGTTCAGTAGTTCCAGGAATAGGAGTGGAGCACATAAGATAGATGCAGTCTTGCTTGGTAGCTGTTGTGTTATAAATGATTTTTTGCGGTCTGTCTGCTGTGAATGATGTCGTTCTTGCAGATAAAATGTTAATAATCTTATAGGCATAGTATATTTTTGCAAATCCTATGAGTGGTTTTCCAAGAAATAAGTCTAACTTTTAGCAGGAAAATAAGTCATTATACTGGCAACTTCACCACATCACTCTGGGTAGTGCTATTAAACTAGTTAGGAGATTCAAATGTTATGTTTTCCAGATACTACCCAATAATGCTTGCTAGCACTTTCCAGTACTTGAACATTTCCTATAGGCTTCCCAAACCAAAACTGAACCTGCTGCCATCAAGTCGATTCCAACTCATAGCTACAGACCCTTGTAAATAACAACTATTTATAAATCCATAACAATGACTGAGGAGCCTCCAAAATAGTCCCCAGTGACCCCGTCTCCTGGTACACATGGCTTTGTGTAGTCCTCTGCCACAATGTACTAGAGTTGGTCTGTATGACCAGGAGTCCAGCAGCAGTGGTGGTATGTCACTTCCAAGATCAGTTTTAAAAGGCACCTTGACCTCTTTCTCTCTCTCACCCTTAAGCTCACAATCCTAAGGAGAGGCCACTGTGGCAAGGAGCTGTAGCCTTTTGCCAACAGCCACATGAGTGACTTTGGAAGCAGATCCTCTATTTTCAGTCAAGTTTTCAGAGATTACAGAACCAGCCAATAGCTTGTCTCTAACCTTCACATCACCACCTAATGCAATGTGTCCATCTTTAAAATTCTCAATAATGACTTAATTTTACTTGTTTTATGATTTAGACTTTCTTAGTGCCTCTTTTTCCCCCATTTAATACATCCAGACCCTATAGTGCTCACCCTTGAATACTGACATCCCAGGCTGTTTACCAAGGATTTTACAAATACATCAGATTCTACCAGTCCTGATACCATGAAGATGTACACAAGGACTTGGGAGTAAGAACACTGGCTGAAATCAAAGTGCTCATCTTCATTAGTTGGACCACTAGATCTTAGCTCCTTCTTTTGCTAAATGGAGCTAATAATGCTGACCTTATGGGCTATATGAGAACAGAAAAAATGCTATAAAATATCTGGCAAATAGTAGGTACCAATGAGAATTCTCAATACTATTAGATCATTCAATTATTATATCTAACTCTGTGACGTTAGTAAGGCAAATCTTTTTAACGTAATAGTTAAGTATACTGTATATAATTTTCACAAATTGAACACCTGTAACCAGTACAAAGAACAGTCCTTGCACCTCATATATCCCCTTACCTTTTGTCCTCTTCCAATCATAAATCTCATCCTCCATAAGGGTAAGTGCTATCATGGCTTCTAACATATTAAGTAATTTTGCCTGTTTTTGAACTTTATATTAATGGAATCATACAGACTGCCCTATTTTGGATCCAGCTTCTTTTGCTTAAGAACATGGTTGTAAGAGTCACACATATCGTGTGTGTGTGTGTGTTTATAGTATGTTCACTCTCATTGCTTCATAGTATTCCATTGTGTGAATACACCACAATTTATTGACACATTCTAATGTTGATGGGCATGGGTAGTTTTCATTTTGGTGCTATCGCAAATGTAAGGAAACATAGTTGTACATTGCTGATGCGTATTGTGGTAGGCAAAATAAGGGTCCTTCAAAGACGCCCACTTCCTAATCCTCAGAGGCTGTGAATACGTTCTCTTACATGGAAAAGGAGACTTGGCAGATGTGATTAAATTAAAGGCTTTGAGATGAAGCAATTATCTTAGGTTACCCATATGGACCCAATCTAATCACAGGGGTCCATAAAGCAGAGAACCTTTCTCAGCTGAAAAAGACAAAGCAATGGATTTTCTCCTAAAAGCCTCCAGAAAGGAACATAGCTCGGCAAACGCCTTGACTAGCCCAGTGAGATCTGTGGCAGACATCTGATCTAAAGAACTGTAAGAGGATAAATTTGTGTTTTCTTAAGCCACTAAGTGTGGTGATTTGTCAAAGCAACAGCAGAAAAGTAATAAGGGCACATACCTAGGACCGGAATTACTGGATCATAGGGAAATTTTATACTTAATTTTATAAAAAACTGCCAATTTATATTTCCACCAGAGTGCATGAGAGTTATATTTCCTGCAGATCCTCCCCCACCATTTGCAATTTCTGTCTTTTTTTCATTTTGGTTAGTTGGTAAAATCATTTTGCAGTTTTATTTTGCATTTCTCTGATAATTAATGAAGCTGTGCATCTTTTCATGTATTTATGGAATATTTGGGCATTCTATTTTGTGAAGTGACTAATAAATCTTTCAATTAATTTTCCATAGAGATGCCTGTCTTTTCCTTACTCAGCTATAAGAGATTTTTATGTATTCTGAATATGAGACATTTTGTCAAACATTTTAGCAAATATCTTCACATCTTCATGTAGTTTGTTGAGTTTTGTTGTTCACTCTCTCACTACCGTCTTTTGATGCATACTGTAATGGACTGAATTGTGTCCCCCAAAAATATATATCATGTGTGATTGTCCTCCATTTTGTGATTTTCCTCTGCGTTATAAATCATAATCTCTGCCTGTGGTTAAAGAGGATTAGGGTACGGCCCCTTACCCAGGTCACATCCCTGATTCAATGAAAAGGGAGTTTCCCTGGGGTGTGGCCTGCACCACCTTTTATCTCTCAAGAGATAAAAGGAAGGAGAAGCAAGCAGAGAGTTGGGAACCTCATGCCACTGAGAAAGCAGTGCTGGGAGCAGAGCGTGTACTTTGGGCCTGAGGTTCCCGCGCTGAGATGCTGCCAGACCAAGGGAAGAGGGATGACAAGGACCTTCCTCCAGAGCCAACAAAGAGAGAAAGCCTTCCCCTGGGGTTGGCACTCTGTATTTGGACTTCTACCCTACTGGACTGTGAGAGAATAAACTTCTCTTTGTTGAAGCCATCCACTTGTGGTATTTCTGTTATGGCAGCACTAGATGACTAAGACAAATACTAAAGATCAAGAAGTTTTTAATCTTTTTGTCTTCTGTTTAAGAAATTTTTGCCTAACTGAAGGTCATAAAGATTTTCTTCTATGATTTCTACTAAATCCTTTATTTTTTGCCTTTTATATTTTTAACTACAGTCTTGTAAGGTACATGTTTTAAATCCCATTACAAACGAGTAAGGTCAAGTGCCTTATGAAGGTTTAAATGTGTGAGAAGAAGTGGGAGAAGAGTTTGACTTCAGGTCTTCTGCCTCATGTCCAGTGTTCTTTTCTACAAACACTACTGTATCTGACTGATCTTCTGAAGTCTTCCCTGATCAAATCCAAAATCAAATTGTCTCTCCTACCCTCACCCCATGCAATTTTTAATACCATTTACATAAAATGCACTTTATAACAATTGTAGATATTGTATGCATTTGTATATACTGCCTTCTTTGCTGGGCTGTTAGCCCCTTGTAATCAATGACTGCCTCATTATTCATTTTTACAAGCCTCACAGAGTTAGTCCAGCATAAAACTGGTGGTAGTCATTACAGGGTTGTTAAGGAAAGGATGAGTAGCCATTAATGCCTCAGCTGTATATCTACATTTTTAATCACAACAATGGCCTGCTATACAACTCAAGAAAAGTTGTTTTTTCAAAAAGAAAATAAAAACCTTAGTGCATAACAATCCTCTGGCATAAAAACTACCTGAGTAAAACAACAATCTTAAATTTAAAAAATAGAGGTGTTTTTAAGTGACAGATAACCATGAGAATTGCATGTTAACATTTTATAGTTTTCTGTTCTCAGAAGGGAAAACCTGGTGGCATAGTGGTTGAGTGCTATGGCTGCTAACCAAAGGGTTGGCAGTTCTAATCCGCCAGGCGCTTCTTGGAAACTCTATGGGACAGTTCTACTCTGTCGTATAGGGTTGCTGTGAGTCAGAATCAACTTGATGGCAACGGGTTTTCTTTTTGGGGGGGTGGTTCTTAGAAGGTTCATTCTTAGTTACTTGTACTTAAATTAAAAGACATATCAAGCTAATAGAGCCTGAGATCTTGGGATACATTTTACGTTGTCAGCATCTTGAGTTCTCAATGCCTTTATAGATTGAGACCACCCTCAGAGAGCCATTTGTGGTGGCTGGAACTGCTTTCCTATGTACACTGTCTCATTGGCTCATTTTCTAGCTCTTTTTTAAAAGGTGTTCCTCTATATTCTGGCATCTTTTGTTTTTCTTCTCCCTATATTACTCTCTCATAACTAAAGTTTTCCATCATTCCTAAAATATATTTGTAACCAAAATAAAAACCCATTACCATCAAGTCAATTCTGACTCATAGCAACCATATAGGACACTGTAGAACTGCCCCATAGGATTTCCAAGGATCAACTGGTAGATTTGAGCTGCTGACCTTCTGGTTAGCAGCCAAGCTCTTAACCACTGTACCACCAGGGCTCTGTATTTGTAATAGTGTTATCTAATATTCTATTCATTGTCCATTGTCTTACTTCATTAACTTGTTAAGGACAACAGGATAGCTATACAACATGATTAATTCAATTTACTACCTAGATTCACTACATTTCTCTGCACTCATACGTGCTTCATACAGTGAGTATCCCTGCCTCAGCTGCTCTTAACACTGGGATAATGGAAAAAGCAAAATATTTGAAATGAGGTAGCCATGGGGTTTCCAGCGACTAAAGACAGACACGGGTTTAAATTCCAGCTCTACCATTTGTTAGTTATTTAAGCTCCGTTTCTGTATGACCAAAAGAGTTTATTAATGCAAAGTGTCAAGCACAATGTCAGCAAAATAATAGGCCCGTAAAAATATTAGTTCTTTTTTTTCTCCTGGGAAGGTTTAACTGTAGACTAATGACCCTGATTGGCATGTTAAAACGTGTAGGAGGCCAAAAGGAAGCCAGTGAAGATTCATGAGAAGCAGATTAGTTTTGATCAAATTTGTGGGCAGAAAGACTACTGTGAAGATACTGTAGGTAAAGGTGGCAAAATAAAATTTTTAGGGATCTAGAATTTTTTTTTTAGAAGGCAGTATTAGTGGATAAAGAAGGGGGCAGTTGTATGGAGCAACGACCATCTAGAAAATGTATGCCCTGCTTGTATGAGTAGAAATCTCAATAAGCAGTATTAAAACTCTTTCTTGATCAAACTTTGAGAGCTAGATTTAGCCTGGTGACAAGGGCAGTTTCTCACCCCTGGCATAGAGGCTTTGTTGAAGGTCAGATAAATTAAAGATAGGGAGTGGAATTAAGCTCTTATCATAATACTCTGATTATAATGAAAATTATAAAAAAAAGTAAGACATTATAAAGACCTGGAATAGAACAGCTGTTACAAGGATAGAGACAAGTCCCTATAGGGACAAAGAAACACATTCCTGAACAAATGCATTGCTTGAAAAGTCAAACACCATAAAAAAAAATTATGGTACAAATGTAGATGAAGAGTTAGCTATTAAAGATATCATTTTTAAATAAAATAATTTAACCCGGAATGCATCTTTTGTATAAATCTTGATTCCCAAGTATCAGAAATATTTAAGTAATCCATAAATGTGTATATACATAGCTTTAAAAATATATTTAAATATATGTATATATTTATGTGTATATACATTACACGTATTATAAATTATACATAAATCTATTACTTTAAATTTCATCATGTGCTTTTTACCCTGAAGACTGTTTTCAGCTTTTCTAATGCACATTGTCAGTATTGCCCTACCAACCTTTCAAAATATCAAGGCAGACGGGTTAATGGATTTTTATGGAAGGTTGGCTGATGCTATAATTATGAACGGATTGCTGTTGACTCATGAAAACAGGTTTACAGTTAGCCTGAGGGGTGAAATCCAAGTCCTGGCCACTTAAGGATATTAAAGAGCTAACTTCACATGCTGAGAGAGGATCTGCCTGTCTTTGGCTGAAATGTAACTCATTCATGGTAGTATTTCCTGAAATTATTCCTGGACATTATAAGTAACTACCATGTACCCAGCACCAATTTTTATAACTCACATTGCATACATTATTGATAACCCTACCTCATGGCTCACAAAAGGTATTATAACACATTCCTTACAAATCTATTCCTTACACAGACATTAAGCAGCTTGACCAAATTCTTAGTTCAACAAAAACAAACGCGTGCTGTTGAGTTGATTTCGACTCAAAGCAACCGTATATGTTAAACGCATGATTTAAAATTTGATCTCCTTTCCTCATGGGCTATGGTCTTTTGATTACATTACATGAAAAAAAAAACCTGTTGCTGTCATGTCAATTTCGCTCATAGTGACCCTATAGGACAGAGTAGAAATGCCTCACAGGTTTTCCAAGGAGCAGCTAGTGGATTCAAACTGCCAACCTTTTGGTTAGCAGCCTGATCTCTTAACCTCTGCACCACCAGGGCTCCATAGCACATGAAACGTTGTGCCTTATGACTCACAAACATTTTTCTATGCCTTTAATAACCAATGCCATAGTTTTCCTGTGTAACTTCCTGTAGTAGTTACACAGTGACATCAAGCCATTTTCACTAGAGAGATAAAAGTTGTTTTAATTTCATAATACATGTAAGTAAATTTTAGAATATTCTTACTCTATGACCCAGAAATTTCTTGTTGGAATCAATCTAAGAAATAATCAAGGATGAATACAATGGTTAGCATACAAGAAAGTTTAATAGTGTCATCTGTAACACCAAAAATTAGAAAACAACCAAAAATGAGTTAAGCAAATTATCCTATCACACATCTGTAGGATATGATATCCCAAACACTATAAAGAGTGTTTAAAAATAATATACAAGAAGGTGGCTAAAGAATGTTAAACAAAAGGAAACCAGAAGTAAAATTTTATACATAGGAATGTGAAGCTTTTATACATATGTCTATCCATATCCTTGTATCTATCTATATATATATATATATATCAATACTATATATCTGTATCTATATATGTCTATCTATCTATCCATCCATCCATCCATCCAACCATCTATCCATCCATCCATCCAACTGACTATTGAATATATTACTGGTGTTGGTCAAGGATAATGATATACATTTTCTGTACTGGATTCCTGTCTATTGTTTTAAACTTGCCTGCCTTAAGTGTACATTGTTTTTATGTTAAAAAGGCACATAACTTTTTTAAAGTAATGGTTTTTATATGTAATGTGCCAAATATCCTTCTCTTCATAGAGTCTTAGTGTCTAAAAGCTAGTACCTAGCTCATATCTAGCATAGGGTTGCTATGGGTCAGAACTGATTCGACAGCACCTAACAACAACAACAGCTCAGATCTGACAAAAGTGGAAAAATTCTTATCCTGATTAATGCAGGAGCATAAGAAGAATGGGGGGAAGGTATGAAGCTAAAGGAGATTTGAAGAGAAAAAATGACAAAAGTGGTACAAATCCTATTGGCTTTGAATAGACAGTTCTTAGAGGAAGGAGGAAGCTATTTTTAGATACTTAGCTATGATTAAGTTAGGGTTATGTGTATTGTGTTAACTCTAGGAAAAAAAAGAATAAATAAACATTATGTATTTTAACTGCATGGAGAATTGTTGCTAACAAGAAAATAGTAATTTTTATTAAAAATTGAATAAGCCCTCCTGTCATGAATTGAATTGTGTCCCCCAAAAGTATGTGTTGACTTGGTTAGGCCATGATTCCCAGTATTGTGTGGTTTTCCTCTATTTTGTGATTGTAATTTTATGTAAAAGAGGATTAGGGTGGGATTGTAACACCCTTACCAGGTCGCTTCCCTGATCCAATGTAAAGGGAGTTTCCCTGGGGTGTGGTCTGCACCACCTTTTATCTCTCAAGAGATAAAAAGGAAAGGGAAGGGAGCAGAGAAGGGACCTCATACCACCAAGAAAGAAGCACCAGGAGCAGAGTACACCCTTTGGACCAGGGTCCCTGTGCAGAGAAGCTCCTAGTCCAAGACAAGATTGATGAGAAAGCCAGCAGAGAGAGAAAGCCTTCCCCTGGAGCTGACACCATGAATTTGGACTTTTAGCCTATTTCACTGTGAAGAAATAAACTTCTTTTTGTTAAAGCCATCCACTTGTGGTGTTTCTGTTATAGCAGCACTAGATGACCAAGACACCTCCCCAGTTTGCATCTTCTTTATTAGCAAGGATTATTGTAGCAATGATCTAAAATGTAATGTACTTACTTTATATGAACATTTTAATTAGTATATTAAAAAAGCCAAACCCACTGCCATTGAGTCGATTCCTACTCATAGTGACCCAATAGGACAGAGCAGAACTGCCCCGTAGAGTTTCCAAGGAGTGCCTGGCAGATTCGAACTGCTGACCTCTTGGTTAACAAAGGTAGCACTTGACCACTACACCACCAGGGTTTCCGTTTAATGTATAAAGGCATTTACATTCTTGACCAGAGTTACACAAGACACGGGATCTACAATCTCTTTGGTAAAAATCTCATAATATTTCAGTAAAATTCTCGGCATGAGGTAAATAAAAACACATCTAGTGATTAATTCCTTACTATGAAAGTTGTAGATAATGTTTTAACATTTAGTGGAGCCAGCTCAGACCACCTCATAATAGCCAATCAATGTATTTTCAGGCATTTTGTGGTCTGATCATTAAACACGACATTATTTAAAATTAAAACTTATATGCCTATGATTAAAAAATATATATATATTAAAACAAAATGAATAAGTAGGAGGGGGCCAAGATGGCTGACTAGGTAGATGCTACCTTGGATCCCGCTTGCAACAAAGACTCAGAAAAACAAGTGAATCAATCACATACATGACAGTCTACGAACCCTGAACAACAAACACAGATTTAAAGAGTTGACCTGAGTGACAGAGACGGAGAACGAACAATTACGGGGAAGCAGCGGCTGTTTTCGAAACCTGGAGCCAGCGTCCCAGTCAGGTAACCTTGGCGCCGGGCTTAGGACTGGGCCCAGGGGAGCTGAACACAACATCCTGTGATGGCACAAACACGGGACGCAACCCTACCCCCCTGAACTGACCCCAGGAGGGGGCCCAGCCAGTCCGTGCGGGCGGCGGGAGGAGAAGTCCCCGGGAAGCAGAGACTGATTTTGGAGCCAGGAGTGCAGCATCCCAGCTGGGGAACCTTGACGCTGGGCTTTGGGCTGGCAGCAGAGGAACTGACCGTGGCTTCTGCAGGCCAGACCCTCGGGGGCAATCTCTACCCAGCCAACACACATAGGCGACACGCCCCTCAGGAATCTCAGATAAAATAGTCATCCCAAGCAAGATAAGCAACTTTGGCTATATTCCGGGGTGCTACTCTCTCCTGTTTTTCTGAATGCTCCCCTCCCCTTCCCAGGTGGCTTCATTAACATTGGAATTTCCTGAGCCAGAGGGAGAACGGCTCCGGCTCCCCAGCTTTTCTTTTCCCTTTTTTTTTTTTTTTTGGTCTTTTCCTAACCCATTCTTCCGGCCTGAGAGAAGCAACCACAAAAAACCCAGGGACCAAAAATCCTTCCCTAATTGGACTAAAAACACAGAACCAGCTCCAGCCAAGCATATATGATCCATATCTCGGGCTTTCATCCCTACAGGGAACAAGGTGGCTATTATAATGCAAAGGCATTTCTGAAAGGGATCTGACTGCATTTTTTTTTTAGTGGATTTACTGGAAAAACATGTTTCCCAGGTCTGATATCTCTGCTTATTCAACAGAGCCCTAACTGACCCACAACAGGGAACTGAGGGCAGAAGCTCCCCCCAGACCACCTAGCCTCTTGTCTTAGGTGTCTAAGGAGGGTGACACCTACCAATCTGTAGAGGTACTTGCATTGGGGGCCTAAGGTACAGCTGCAGAACCCTCCCACCAAGGTGCTTTAGGAATAGAGACACACCTACCTCACTGACACTTGGGGGAAGCCTTCAGCATCCTGCCCCCCCGGAGTGTGAACCCCAGCTGCTAATAGAATCTGGTGCACACAACTATCACTACTACTTCTCAAGGTGGATAGGTGTTAGGGTGCAGCACACACTTGATGACCCAAAATCAGATTCTACTCAAGAATAGTGAATAGACTCAGGTATATATATCTGGCAGCAGCCCAAACCAGCTGGTAATTGGTCATAAGTAAGTCAAGGGCTACAACAATCAAGACAGTACAATCTAGTAGCCCATCCATGTATATTGAAAGAAAACAAAACAAGATAAGACTCAGTGAGCAAATACAGAATAAATCACTACAATATCTTAGTGATGGCTTGGAGACAGCAGTCGATATCAAACCACATAAAGAAGCAGGCCATGACAGCTTCTACAACCCCCCAAACAAAAGAATCAAAATCTTTCCCAAATGAAGATACAATCCTGGAATTATCAGACACAGAATATAAAAAACTAATTTACAGAATGCTTCAAGACATCAGGGATGACCTCAGAAATGAAATAAGGCAAACTGCAGAAAAAGCCAAGGAACACACTGATAAAACAGTTGAAGAACGCAAAAAGATTATTCAAGAACATAGTGGAAAAATTAATAAGTTGCAAGAATCCATAGAGAGACAGCATGCAGAAATCCAAAAGATTAACAATAAAATTACAGAATTAGACAGTGCAATAGGAAGTCAGAGGAGCAGACTCAAGCAATTAGAACGCAGAGTGGGAAATCTGGAGGACCAGGGAATTAACACCAACATAGCTGAAAAAAAATCAGATAAAAGAATTAAAAAAAATGAAGAAACCCTAAGAATCATGTGGGCCTCTATCAAGAAGGATAACTTGTGTGTGATTGGAGTCACAGAACAGGGAGGGAGGACAGAAAACACAGAGAGAATAGTTGAAGATCTGCTGACAGAAAACTTCCCTGACATCATGAAAGACGAAAGGATATCTATCCAAGATGCTCATCGAACCCCATTTAAGATTGACCCAAAAAGAAAATCACCAAGACATATTATCATCAAACTTGCCAAAACCAAAGATAAAGAGAAAATTTTAAAAGCAGCCAGGGAGAAAAGAAAGGTCTCCTTCAAGGGGTAATCAATAAGAATAAGTTCAGACTACTCAGCAGAAACCATGCAGTCAAGAAGGCAATGGGATGACATACACAGAGCACTGAAGGAGAAAAACTGCCAGCCAAGGATCATATATCCAGCAAAACTCTCTCTGAAATATGAAGGCAAAATTAAGATATTTACAGATAAATACAAGCTTAGAGAATTTGCAAAAACCAAACCAAAGCTACAAGAAATACTAAAGGAAATTGTTTGGTCAGAAAACCAATAATATCAGATACCAGCACAACACAAGGTCGCAGAACAGAACATCCTGATATCAACTCAAATAGGGAAATCACAAAAACAAATTAAGATTAATTTTAAAAAAAAATGCTCAAAACAGGGAATCATTGAAGTCAATACGTAAAAGATCACAATAATCAAAAAGAGGGACTAAATACAGGTGGCATAGAACTGCCATATGGAGAGGAATACAAGGTGATATAGGACAACACAAGTTAGGTTTTTACTTAGAAAAATAGGGGTAAATATTAAGGTAACCACAAAGAGGTATAACAACTCCATAACTCAAAATAAAAACCAAGAAAACCGTAACGACTCAGCAAACATAAAGCCAAATACTATGAAAATGAGGATCTCACAATTTACAAAGAAAGACGTCTCAGCACAAAAAAGCGGAAGAATGAAATTGTCAACAACACACATAAAAAGGCATCAAAATGACAACACTAAACACTTATTTATCTATAATTACGCTGAATGTAAATGGACTAAATGCACCAATAAAGAGACAGAGAGTCTCAGACTGGATAAAGAAACACGATCCATCTATATGCTGCCTACAAGAGACACACCTTAGACTTAGAAACACAAACAAACTAAAACTCAAAGAATGGAAAAAAATATATCAAGCAAACAATAAGCAAAAAAGAAGAGGAGTAGCAATATTAATTTCTGACAAAATAGACTTTAAACTTAAATCCACCGCAAAGGATAAAGAAGGACACTACATAATGATAAAAAGGACAATTGACCAGAAAGATATAACCATATTAAATATTTATGCACCCAATGACAGGGCTGCAAGATACATAAATCAAATTTTAACAGAATTGAAAAGTGAGATAGACACCTCCACAATTATAGTAGGAGACTTCAACACACCACTTTCGGAGAAGGACAGGACATCCAGCAAGAAGCTCAATAGAGACACGGAAGATCTAATTACAACAATCAACCAACTTGACCTCATTGACTTATACAGAACTCTCCACCCAACTGCTGCAAAGTATACTTTTTTTTCTAGCGCACATGGAGCATTCTGTAGAGTAGACCACATATTAGGTCATAAAACAAACCTTTGTAGAATCCAAAACACCGAAATATTACAAAGCATCTTCTCAGACCACAAGGCCATAAAAGTGGAAATCAATAATAGAAAATTAGGGAAAAGAATCAAATACTTGGAAACTGAACAATACCCTCCTGAAAAAAGACTGGGTTATAGAAGACATCAAGGAGGGAATAAGGAAATTCATAGAATGCAACGAGAATGAAAATACTTCTTATCAAAACCTCTGGGACACAGCAAAAGCAGTGCTCAGAAGCCAATTTATATTGATAAATGCACACATACAAAAAGAAGAAAGCCAAAATCAGAGAACTGTCCCTAGAACTTGAACAAATAGAAAGTGAGCAACAAAAGAATCCATCAGGCACCAGAAGAAAACAAATAATAAAAATTAGAGCTGAACTAAATCAATTAGAGAACAGAAAATCAATTGAAAGAATTAACAAACCCAAAAGCTGGTTCTTCGAAAAAATTAACAAAATTGATAAACCATTGGCCAGACTGACTAAAGAAATACAGGAAAGGAAACAAATAACTGGAATAAGAAACGAGAAGGGCCACATCAAAACAGACCCAACTGAAATTAAAAGAATCATATCAGATTATTACGAAAAATTGTATTCTAACAAATTTGCAAATCTAGAAGAACTGGATGAATTCCTGGAAAAACACTACCTACCTAAACTAACACAATCAGAAGCAGAACAACTAAATAGACCCATAACAAAAAAAGAGATTGAAACGGTAATCAAAAAACTCCCAACAAAAAAAAAACCCTGGCCCGGACGGCTTCACTGCAGAGTTCTACCAAACTTTCAGAGAAGAGTTAACACCACTACTACTGAAGGTATTTCAAAGCATAGAAAATGACAGAATACTACCTAACTCATTCTATGAAGCCACCATCTCCCTGATACCAAAACCAGGTAAAGACATCACAAAAAAAGAAAATTACAGACCTATATCCCTCATGAACATAGATGCAAAAATCCTCAACAAAATTCTAGCCAATAGAATTCAACAACATATCAAAAAAATAATTCACCATGACCAAGTGAGATTTATACCAGGTATGCAAGGCTGGTTTAATATTAGAAAAACCATTAATGTAATCCACCATATATATAAAACAAAAGACAAAAACCACACGATCTTATCAATTGATGCAGAAAAGGCATTTGACAAAGTCCAACACCCATTTATGATAAAAACTCTCACCAAAATAGGAATTGAAGGAAAATTCCTCAACATAATAAAGGGCATCTTTTTTTATACAAAGCCAACAGCCAACATCACTCTAAATGGAGAGAGCCTGAAAGCATTTCCCTTGAGAACGGGAACCAGACAAGGATGCCCTTTATCAACACTCTTATTCAACATTGTGCTAGAAGTCCTAGCCAGAGCAATTAGGCTAGACAAAGAAATAAAGGGCATCCGGACTGGCAAGAAGGAAGTAAAATTATCTCTATTTGCAGATGACATGATCTTCTACACAGAAAACCCTAAGGAATCCTCCAGAAAACTACTGAAACTAATAGAGTTTTGCAGAGTCTCAGGTTATAAGATAAACATACAAAAATCACTTGGATTCCTCTACATCAACAAAAAGAACATCGAAGAGGAAATAACCAAATCAATACCATTCATAGTAGCCCCCAAGAAGATAAAATACTTAGGAATAAATCTTACCAAAGATGTAAAAGATCTATAGAAAGAAAACTACAAAGCACTACTACAAGAAATTAAAAAGGACATACTTAAGCAGAAAAACATACCTTGCTCATGGATAGGAAGACTTAACATAGTAAAAATGTCTATTCTACCAAAAGCCATCTATACATACAATGCACTTCCGATCCAAATTCCAATGTCATTTTTTAATGTGATGGAGAAACAAATTACCAACTTCATACGGAAGGGAAAGAAGCCTCGGATAAGCAAAGCATTACTGAAAAAGAATAAGAAAGTGGGAGGCCTCACTCTACCTGATTTCAGAACCTATTATACAACCACAGTAGACAAAACAGCCTGGTACTGGTATGACAACAAACACATAGACCAGTGGAACAGAGTTGAGAACCCAGATATAAATCCATCCACATATGAGCAGCTGATATTTGACAAAGGCCCAGTGTCAGTTAATTGGGGAAAAGATAGTCTTTTTAACAAATGGTGCTGGCATAACTGGATATCCATTTGCAAAAGAATGAAACAGGACCCATACCTCACACCATGCACAAAAACTAACTCCAAGTGGATCAAAGACCTAAACATAAAGACTAAAACGATAAAGATCATGGAAGAAAAAATAGGGACAACCTTAGGAGCCCTAATACAAGGCATAAACAGAATACAAAACATTACCAAAAATGACGAAGAGAAACCAGATAACTGGGAGCTCCTAAAAATCAAACACCTATGCTCATCTAAAGACTTCACCAAAAGAGTAAAAAGACCACCTACAGATTGGGAAAGAATTTTCAGCTGTGACATCTCCGACCAGCGCCTGATATCTAAAATCTATATGATTCTGTCAAAACTCAACCACAAAAAGACAAACAACCCAATCAAGAAGTGGGCAAAGGATATGAACACATACTTCACTAAAGAAGATATTCAGGCAGCTAACAGATACATGAGAAAATGCTCCCGATCATTAGCCATTAGAGAAATGCAAATTAAAACTATGATGAGATTCCATCTCACTCCAACAAGGCTGGCATTAATCCAAAAAACACAAAATAATAAATGTTGGAGAGGCTGCGGAGAGATTGGAACTCTTATACACTGCTGGTGGGAATGTAAAATGGTACAACCACTTTGCAAATCCATCTGGCGTTATCTTAAACAGTTAGAAATAGAACTACCATACAACCCAGAAATCCCACTCCTCGGAATATACCCTAGAGAAATAAGAGCCTTCACACAAACAGATATATGCACACCCATGGTTATTGCAGCACTGTTTACAATAGCAAAAAGCTGGAAGCAACCAAGGTGTCCATCAACGGATGAATGGGTAAATAAAGTGTGGTATATTCACACAATGGAATACTACGCATCGATAAAGAACAGTGACGAATCTGTGAAACATTTCATAACATGGAGGAACCTGGAAGGCATTATGCTGAGCGAAATCAGTCAGAGGCAAAAGGACAAATATTGTGTAAGACCACTATTATAAGATCTTGAGAAATAGTATAAACTGAGAAGAACACATACTTTTGCGGTTACAAGGGAGGGCGGGAAGAAGGGTGGGAGAGGGTTTTTTACTGATTAATTAGTAGATAAGAACTGCTTTAGGTGAAGGGAAGGACAATGCTCAATACATGGAAGGTCAGCTCAACTGCACTGGACCAAGAGCAAAGAAGTTTCCGGGATGAACTGAATGCTTCAAAGGTCAGCGGAGCAAGGGCGGGGGTTTGGGAACCATGGTTTAAGGGGACTTCTAAGTCAATTGGCAAAACAATTCTATTATGAAAACATTCTGCATCCCACTTTGAAATGTGGCGTCTGGGGTCTTAAATGCTAACAAGCGGCCATCTGAGATGCATCAATTGGTCTCAACCCACCTGGATCAAAGGAGAATGAAGAACGCCAGGGTCACACGATAACTATGAGCCCAAGAGACAGAAAGGGCCACATGAACCAGAGACCTACATCATCCTGAGACCAGAAGAACTAGTTGGTGCCCGGCCACAATCGATGACTGCCCTGACAGGGAGCACAACAGAGAACCCCTAAGGGAGCAGGAGATCAGTGGGATGCAGACCCCAAATTCTCACAAAAAGACCATACTTAATGGTCTGACTGTGACTAGAGGAATCCCAGTGGTCATGGTCCCCAAACCTTCTGTTGGCCCAGGACAGGAACCATTCCCGAAGACAACTCATCAGACATGAAAGGGGCTGGACAGTGTGTAGGAGAGAGATGCTGATGAAGAGTGAGCTAATTATATCAGGTGCACACTTGAGACTGTGTTGGCATCTCCTGTCTGGAGGGGGGATGGGAGGATAGAGAGAGTTGGAAGCTGGCAAAATTGTCACGAAAGGAGAGACTGGAAGGGCTGACTCATTAGGGGGAGAGCACGTGGGAGTATGGAGTAAGGTGTATATAAACTTATATGTGACAGTCTGACTTGATTTGTAAACGTTCACTTGAAGCTCAATAAAAGTTAATAAAATTAAAAAAAAAAACAGGAATAGTACTCAAAATCTATCATTTCCTAATTATTTTACTACATTTTACTCTTATCTATGCTCTTGAAGTTATTTAAATATGTTCCTTCTGTACTGTATCATGGAAACACTACGTAATGGTGTGCTACTACAAATTTCTTTCCAACTCCACGTCCAGTGATGTCACATTGTTAGCTAGAAATTGGTAATGATGGGAGTATTTATACCATGGTAAGGTTCTGTGTCAACTTGACTGGGCCATGATTCTCAGTGGTTTGATAGTTGTAAGATGAGATTTGATATTACATGATCACATGATAAGATCCATGATGGGATCCGCTATGAGTAGCCAATCAGTTGAAAGAGAGTTTCCTTGGGTGTGTGGCGTGCATTGAATATAAGGAGGTATTCTGGCAAGGCTCGCAGGTTTTTGTTTGTTCTGTATCCTGCAGCTGGCTCCTGTTCACCTGACCTCCAGTTCTTGGGATTTGAGCTAGCAGCTTATGTGCAGTCTTACCTGTTGGAATTCGCTGATCTGCACAGCCTGTGAACAACAGCCCTGCTTTCTGACATGCCGATCTTGGGTTTGCCAGCCCCTGTGGCTACGTGCATTAGGAGAGGCCTCTATTCTGACCCACAGACTTGGGACATTTAAGCTTCTACAAACACAGGAAATGTCCTTAATATGCATCTCTCTTTATGAATATATATTTATATACTTTACTGGTTTTGCTTCTCTAGAGAGCGTGGCCTGGGACACATGGAAATCGACAAATGCCATTCCTGCCCACCTTTCCCAGAAAGCTCGTTGTGAAATATACACCAGGATACCACTGAACATAGTATTTCCTTATCAGTTCTACTTTTTTTTTTTTTTTTTTTAATACATGATCAAATACAACAAGTTGTATTTGGGGATATTATCTATTTGCATCATGCATCATGCAAAAAGAAAACAAAAGCAGTCACAATCTATTCTATATTTATGTATGCATTGATAATGCACTTGGTACCATCTAGAAACTTAGACACTACGGAGCATATAAAGACAAATCAAATATAGGTTTTTGCCTTTATGGGGGTGGGATGGGGTATACAGATATGTATTAAAGTATGCTTCTTTGATATTTAATGTTTATCTATATAATATTGCTTAATATTTAAAGTAGTTTTATAAAATCTCCTTTGTTTCTCACAATAACCCTGGAAAGTAAACAAGTGCCCACTTAACAGATGAAAAATTCAAGACATGCCCAAGGTGACAGAGCTAGGACGCTAAAGAAATAAATTAAATCCAATATCCAATTCCTTTAACTCTAAGTCCTGTGCCATTGTGCTGTCTTCTACTGTTAAAAAAAAAAAAAGCAAAGAAAGGGCTTCCAAATCCCATCTACTGGACTCAGTGAGCTTTTTCCGAAGACCTCTTATGGTAACCTTAAAATTCTTGGTCTATTTTATAAGTGTAATCATACAATGATTCTCTAACTTGGAAATCTCATCCAATCCATAAAGCAATATAATATCACACTTGAGATGGCAGTCAGGACAGGGAGGTTGACAGAAGACATACACGCTGCTACCCTTGACTCAATGTTCCTCTGCCTGGGACATTGATGGGAACAAGTAGTCTCCAGTTCAGGATGAGAGGCTATTTAATAGAAAGCATTCTTTAACAAGACAAGACTACTAAAATAGACAAGATGCATCTAATGGAGGTGGTGGATGAGAGGCTATAAGTCCATGATGAGAACTGCAGGGTAAAAAAAAAAATTGTTTAGAAAAGCCAAAAACTCAGACAGATTAATGCTTTGAAATTGGGTAGGGAGAATAAGTCACTTAAAAAAAAAATGAATCAATCTTTTTTTTTTTTTTATTTTCAAGAATGTTCAGTATATTTCTGTGGAAAGATGTATCCTTAAAAGCTCAACAGTGCATTGTTACTGTTACACCCAAACCAAATTTGTCCAAATATACCCTAGATAATTTTAATGAATTTAAGGATACCTTTATAGGATAACTGTAGCAAAGAAAAAATTCATAATGAAGAGTTGATGTTTTATTTTTTTAATCTTCGCTTCTTTATGTGATGATTATTTAATATTTAATATTATTTAAAATATTGGCTGTAAAATATACCATAGAGTCCATCTGACCTAGTGCCCTGGACATTACTTAGGGACGACCCTAAGGTTTTCTTCATGGACTCTCCAACAGTCATCTGCCATTGGGCAACTCACTTGATAAGAAACTTCTCTTGGTTGGGGAAAGGAGAATGCAATGTAAAATGGAACATAAGTGAGATCTTCTAAGGTAAGATGCTTGCTTGTAGGGTACCTTTATTTTTATTTATTTATTTATTTTTTATGACTTAAGGCCCTTTTCTATCCTCTTATTATCTTCCTTATTCGCCTTAGCTCTAAAATTCTGTTTCACAACCTAAAGGGTATGTGAGCCTCATTGTGAATCATGTCAGGAGTGAGCTAATTAATACTGAGTGTGTAGAATCTCTCAGGTGTGTGGTAGAATGAAGTGTGAAGAACCAAATGGATAGATAGGCAGTGAGCTTGCCTACCATAATGGTAAGGCATAGACTTTGGAGCCTATCTACTGGCTTAGCATCTTTAAACCTGATACCTCATCTGTAAAAAGGGCCTAATAAAGGTACTATTTCATAGGAATTTTTTGAGCATTAAATAAATTAATCATTGTAAAATGTCCAGAAAGTGACATAACATAAGTTCCATATGAAAGATGTATATGTATTTAAAAAATAACAAATCAGTCTAAAGTAATATAAAATCACAATTAACTAAATGAAGGACCTAAACTGAATAAACATACATAGTCATATAACTTGAAGCAGCCATTTAAAATGAAGCTTGGAGTCAGAATGGGCCACATAAATCAAAGACTATCTCAGTCTGAGACTAGAAGAACTAGATGGTGCCCAGCTACAACCAGTGACTGCCATGACAGGGAGCACAGCAGAGAGTCCATGAAGGAGCAGGAGGGCAGTGGGATGCAGACCCCAAATTCTAGTAAAAAGACCAGACTTAATGGTTTGACTGGGACCAAAGAGACCCCAGAGGTCATGGTCCCCCGATCTTCTGTTAGCCCAAGACAAGAGACCATCCTTGAGGCTAACTCTTCAGACAGGGATTGGACTGGAGTACAAGACAGAAAATGACACTGGTGAGGAGCGGGCTTCTTAGGTCAAGTAGACACATGAGGCTATCTGGGCAGCTCCTGTCTGGAGGGGAGATGTGAAGGCTGAGGGGAACAGAAGCTGGTTGAATGGACACAGAAACACAGGGTGGAGAGAAGGAATGTGCTGTCTCATCAAGGGGAGAGCAACTAGGAGTATATAGCAAGGTGTATATAAGGTTTTGTATGAGAGACTGACTTGATTTGTAAACTTTCACTTAAAGCACAATAAAAATTAAAAAAAAAAAAAAGACCTGAAGAGACACTTCACCCCTGCTAGGATGGCTATTATCAGAAAAATTAAGTGTTGGCAAGAATGTGGATAAATTGGAACTGTTTTTCATTGCTAGTTGGAAGGTAAAATGGTGCAGCCATTATGGAGAACAGTTTGGCAGTTCCTGAAAAAATTAAACATAGAAGTACCAAATGATGAATGTGTTTCTTAGTTCAGTCAGATATACAAGACCAAATGGGCAGCTCCTGTCCAAAAGCAGGCTGAGAAGGCAGGAAAGGACAGGAACTGGTTGAATGGACACAGGGAACTGGTGTGGAAAGGGGGAGTGTGCTGTCACATTGTGGGCATTGCAACCAATGTCACAAAACAATATGTGTATAAATTTTTTAATAAGAAATTAATCTGAGCTGTAAATTTTCACCTAAAGCACAATTAAAAAAATTAATTAAAAAAATTAAAATAAATAAATAAAGTGAAGCGTGGATTTGATGAACTCAATCATTTTTCTCTGGAATTAATAGAAAAGTAAGGGAATTGACGATTTTTGCCTTATTTTTTTTAAAGACTGGTATAAACGACCTTAGGCTTCAAAGAAGATTTATCCAACCTTTTGGGACAAGATCATTGCATTTATTAGTAATTCTGCAAAAGAGATAACCCTGAAACTTTGTGACTTAAAACAGAAATAATCATTTACTATCTCACACAATTTCCATGGGTCTGAAATTTGAGAGCAAATTGGTTGGGTGATTGTGACTCTGGGTCTTTCATGAAGTCATAGCAAGATGGCTGCTGGGGCTGCAGTCAAAAGCTTGACTGGGACTGGGGAACCCACTCTCAAGGTGGTTCACACAAGGCAGGTAAATTGGTGGAAGCGTTAATAAAAACCCAAACCTGTTGCCGTAAAGTCAATTCAAACTCATAGTGACCCTATAGAACAAAGTAGAGCTGCCCCATAGGGTTTCCAAGCCTTTAATCTTTATGGAAGCAGACTGTCACATTTTTGTCCCGTGGGGCAACTGATGGGTTCAAACCAACGACCTTTGGGTTAGCAGCTGGGTGCTTAACCACTGTGACACTAGGGCTCCTTGGTGGAGGTATTAATGAGTTTCAATTCTTCACGAGGGCCTCTCCACAAAGCTTCTTGAGGTCCTTAATACGTGGCAGCCAGCCTCCCTCAGAGAAAGCAATCCAAAAAAATGAAATGCCTCATAAGACTCAACTTCAGAAGTCAAACACCACCACTTCTGCCGTATTCTATTACTCACACAGGTTAATCTTGATGCAGTATGGGAAGAGGCTACATAAGGCCATGAATACCAGGAAGCAAAGATCACTGGGGGCCATTTTAGAGCCTGACTAACACAGTCATAAGTTATCTTCACTTGTCCTGAGGGCTAATATAGACATTTTGTATAACCCTTCGGTCTATTTATACTGCGGGAGAACATATTTATTTGTTCAACAAACATTTACTGAGAACCTACCATGTGTCAACAAAAGTTTCTATTTGGGTTGCACAAATTGAATGTAACAAAACACAAAAGACAGGGAAGTTAAAAAAGTTAGATGCCTTTATAATAAGCCCAGAGAGTTGGCTGTAGCAAGCTTTACTGGTGATGGCAATAAAGAGGAGATATTTATTTTCTCATGAGTTCGACTACTTTAAGTTAGTTCCCCAAATTTTGAATGACTCTAAGTAAATTTATAAAGGTGAGTCCTTGGCCACAGAAGAGAACTGTTCCTTAAAACCATGGCGATTCCACCAAGTCGGTAATACATTTTGAGATTTAGACTGGAAAATCAGAGAAAAACTTATGTGTTCATCACTAATCTAGGGAAATTAAGGTCCATGACTGAATTCATGGGTACACTGCATGTACAAAGTGAAGGAAAGATCCTTTATATTTCTGAAGCATTGTTACATGGAAAACGAAATGAACTAAAAGTCACAGGGTGATGGGTTTCCTTGTAATAAGATTCTAACAGTTGAAATATACTCTAAATATAGCTGAGGCTGAAATAAAAAAGTTAAATATTCCACTCAAAAGAGTTATTCTAGCATCCAAGTATTCTAGCATAGGATGTAGAAATAGTTGCTCGATATTAAAGGAAAAGGATTCAAAGAAATAGTGGGGTGAGAGAGCTGTGTACTAATTCTTAAGGTTACCGCCACAGCAACAACAGAGGATTTCTTTGTGAAGCAACACTTCGGGAGTTCTCTTCTTCCTGCTCATTTAAATTAATGGAAAAACAGTATAAATAGCTTCAGGTCAGATTTCACTGCAGGTGCTACCTTGAACAAAATATAATTTGTGAGGGTTAACGGAAATTAAAATATGTGTGGAGACAAATGGAAAAGTTAATTAATGTAAGAATTTACATTAAAAGGAGTAAAATTCATACCAAACATGAGAAGGTACAATATTTCAGAAATATGTGGTACAAAGACCAGTACTGCATACATAAATATGGTACCAGTTCTATCCTTTTTTCTCAAACATTTATAATCTCTGCATCTGTTGGTGCACTCATTCTGCAAATGGGAAATGTCATCATCCAGTGAAAAGTCTTTTTCACATATCACAATCTATTGATCAGAGGCTATAATTTGTTGAGAATATGAGAATAAAATAGCATTATTTCATTGATTGCATGAGTGAAATTATACTTCATGTATATACTCGTATAATGTACACACCATATATACATATATATATCATGTATGTATATATGTGTGTATATTCGTACACATGCATTATATATGTAGATGTTTATGTATCATTTAAATCATGTAAACAATGCAGATATGGAGAATGACTATACATTCCTTCAAAAATCATCCTAAAGCAATGAAGTATAACTTATGAAAAGTTGGAGCTGAGCTTTTTATTTTGAAAATTATGCCAATTCTGCCGTGTACTCAATGTTACCCATTGTGTTAGCGACCTAAGCCTCAGAAAAGTTAAGTAGCATTAGTTTCAATTACAATAAAATTGGACTGTCTGCCAACACTGTTTTAATATCTAGTGGAAAAGACTAACAAAACTGTTCTCAAAATTCTCTGACATGCCTACAAGGTTCCACTGAACTCAGAAGTGGTAAACTATAGCATTTATACAGCGTCTAATATATGTCAGACACTCTGCTTGATGTTCACGCACTTTTAATTCAATTCTGTACTAATTTCTTGAGCTCTCAACATGTGACAAACACTGTGGTAGGTACTTAAGATACTGAAATCAGTAAGACCCACTCTGCCGCCCAAATCACTGTCTACTGGAGAAAGTAAACATAAATATAAACAAAAATAAAATAGAAATATTACTTTGTTTTATTCTTAAAGCAACCTTTAGAAATATTATGTGACACCAATGTTTGTTCACTTTCCACTGCTAGGTTGGCAATCATCATGATATATGCTAATTTAATGAGTAAGCATGGAAAGAGAGGCATGGGAAAAGAAAAGTATGATTCCTAATGGTCACAGAACAAACTAATAGGATACAAGACACTGACGAATCCTCACCAACCTCTCCCATTACTCGCATACATCTACTGAACTTGGTTTATAGCTATAACACATTGAAGCCTACTTCCTTAAACAAAACAGGAAAGGACAGTAATTTCAAGTACCTGTCCATTGTTGCATCACAGACGCATCAAGCTTGGGTTTGTTATTACCCCCATCTAGGCTTTGTATCTATCAACTTTGAAAAAGTACTTAGGAAGGTTTACAAGTTTAAAACAAATTGTAAAATAAACTTTTACTGGTAAAAGAGAAAGCACACAGGGTTAGTAAAAGGCTTTGAGGACCAGACTTGACAGTTCTTAGCTGGATAATTACTATTACGTCAGTTACATGCCCTAATCTGTAAAAGCCTGAGCCTTGGTGTCTTCATTTCAGAAGTAGGAATAAATAATAATACTTATAAGACTGTAAGGTTAAAATAATCCAATATATGAAAAGGTTTTCTGTAAAACATAAAGCATCATATAAATACCTTTATCATATTCCAGTGTCAAGCATCAGGGGAGGCCTATAAGAAAGTGCTCAGTGCTATTTATGGAAGGAAGAACTGACTGACTCATTGCTCCACTGTTGTTGTTGTCCTGAGGTGCCCTCGAGTCGGTTCCAACTCATAGCAACTCTATGCACAACAGAACAAAACACTGCCCGGTCCTGCGCCATCCTTACAATTGCTGTTATGCTTGAGCTCATTGTTGCAGCCACTCTGTCAGTCCACCTCGTTGAGGGTCTTCCTCTTTTCCGCTGACCCTGTACTCTGCCAAGCATGATGTCCTTCTCCAGGGACTGATCCCTCCTGACAACATGTCCAAAGTATGTAACACACAGTCTCGCCATCCTTGCTTCTAAGGAGCATTCTGGTTGTACTTCTAAGACAGATTTGTTCGTTCTTTTCGCAGGCCATGGTATATTCAATATCCTTCACCAACACCACAATTCAAAGGCGTCAACTCTTCTTCGGGCTTCCTTATTCACTGTCCAGCTTTCACATGCATATGATGTGATTGAAAATACCATGGGTTGGGTCAGGTGCACCTTAGTCATCAGGGTGACATCTTTGCTCTTCAACACTTTGAAGAGGCCCTTTGCAGCAGATTTGCCCAATGCAATGCGTCTTTTGATTTCTTGACTGCTGCTTCCATGGCTGTTGATTGTGGATCCAAGTAAAATGAAATCCTCGACAACTTCAATCTTTTCTCCACTTATCATGATGTTGCTTATTGGTCCAGTTGTGAGGATTTTTGTTTTCTTTATATTGAGGTGTAATCCATACTGAAGGCCGTGGTCTTTGATCTTCATTAGTAAGTGCTTCAAGTCCTCTTCACTTTCAGCAAGCAAGGTTGTGTCATCTGCATAATGCAGGTTGTTAATGAGTCTTCCTCCAATCCTGATGCCCTGTTCTTCTTCATATAGTCCAGCTTCTCAGATTATTTGTTCAGCATACAGATTAAATAAGTATGGTGAAAGAATACAACCCTGACACACACCTTTTCTGACTTTAAACCAATCAGTATTGCCTTGTTCTGTCCGAACAACTGCCTCTTGATCTATATAAAGGTTCTTCATGAGCACAATTAAGTGTTCTGGAATTCCCATTCTTCGCAGTGTTATCCATAGTTTGTTATGATCCGCACAGTCAAATGCCTTTGCACAATCAATAAAACACAGGTAAACATCCTTCTGGTATTCCCTGCTTTCAGCCAGGATCCATCTGACATCAGCAATGATATCCCTGGTTCCACGTCCTTTTCTGAAACTGGTCTGAATTTCTGGCAGATCCCTGTCGATATACTGCTGCAGCCATTTTTGAATGACCTTCAGCAGAATTTTGCTTGCGTGTGATATTAATGATATTGTTCTATAATTTCCACATTTGGTTGGATCACCTTTCTTGGGAATAGGCATAAATATGGATCTCTTCCAATCCGTTGGCCAGGAAGCTGTCTTCCATATTTCTTGGCATAGATGAGTGAGCACCTCCAGCACTGCATCTGTTTGTTGAAACATGTCAATTGATAGTCCATCAATTTCTGGAGCCTTGTTTTTCGCCAATGCCTTCAGACCAGCTTGGACTTCTTCCTTCAGTACCATCGGTTCCTGATCATATGCAACCTCCTGAAATGGTTGAATATCATCTAATTCTTTTTGGTATACTGACTCTGTGTATTCCTTCCATCTTCTTTTGATGCTTCCTGCATCATTTAATATTTTCCCCATGGAATCCTTCACTATTGCAACTCGAAGCTTGAATTTTTTCTTCAGTTCTTTCAGCTTGAGAAATGCCGAGCATGTTCTTCCCTTTTGGTTTTCCATCTCCAGCTCTTTGCACATGTCATTATAATACTTTATTTTGTCTTCTCGAGAGGCCCTTTGAAACCTTTTGTTCAGTTCTTTTACTTCACGAATTCTTCCTTTTGCTTTAGCTGCTCGACACTCAAGAGCAAGTTTCAGAGTCTCCTCTGACATCCACCTTGGTCTTTTCTTTCTTTCCTGTATTTTCAGTGACTTCTTGCTTTCTTCATGGATGATATCCTTGATGTCATTCCACAACTCGTCTGGTCTTCGGTCACTAGTGTTCAATGCATTAAATCTATTCTTGAGATGGTCTCTAAATTCAGGTGGGATACATTCAAGGTCATATTTTGGCTCTCGTGGACTTGCTCTGATTTTCTTCAGTTTCAGCTTGAACTTCCATATGACCAATTGATGGTCTGTTCCACAGTCGGCCCCTGGCCTTGTTCTGACTGATGATATTGAGCTTTTCCATCGTTTCTTTCCACAGGTGTAGTCAGTTTGATTTCTGTGTGTTCCATCTGGCAAGGTTCATGTGTATAGTCACCGTTTATGTTGGTGAAAGAAGGTATTTGCAATGAAGAAGTCTTTGGTCTTGCAAAATTCTATCATTTGATCTCCGGCATTTTTTCCATCACCAAGGCCATATTTTCCAACTACTGATCCTTCTTCTTTGTTTTGCATTGCAATTGCCAGTAATTATCAATGCATCTTGATTGCATGCTCGATCAATTTCAGACTGTAGCAGCTCATAAATATCTTCTATTTCTTCATCATTGGCCCTAGTGGTTGGTGCGTAAATTTGAATAATAGTCATATTAACTGGTCTTCCTTGTAGGCATATGGATATTATCCTATCACTGACAGTGTTGTATTTCAGGATAGATCTTGAAATGTTCTTTTTGACAATGAATGCAACACCATTCCTCTTTGAGTTGTCATTCCCAGCATAGTAGACTATATGATTGTCTGATTCAAAATGGCCAATACCAGTCCATTTCAGCTCACTAATGCCTAAGATATTGATGTTTATGCATTCCATTTCATTTTTGAAGATTTCCAATTTTCCTAGATTCACACTTTGTACATTCCAGGTTCCAATTATTAATGGATGTTGGCAGCTGTTTCTTCTCATTTTGAGTCGTGCCACATCAGCGAATGAACGTCCCGAAAGCTTTATTCCATCCACGTCATTAAGGTCGACTCTACTTTGAGGAGGCAACTCTTCCCCATTCATCTTCTGAGTGCCTTCCAACCTGGGGGGGCTCATCTTCCAGCACTGTATCAGACAATGTTCCGCTGCTATTCATAAGAAATTGATACTTCCAAGCACCTACACTGACACTATAAATAAAGAAATAAATAAGTACTTTCTGGAAACAGCCCCCTCAACCAACCAACCAACCACACGTTGAGACTATAAGGCTCTGAAATCTCACAGACTCACCACCAGTTGCTGTGGAACGGACTCCAGCTCCTGGTGATCCCATGTGTGTCAGAGTAGAACTGTGCTCCATACAGCTTTCAGTGGCTGATATTTCAGAAGCAGATCACCAGGCCCTTCTTTCTTTTTCCCGAGGTGCCTCTGGATGGATACAAATCTCCAACCTCCTGGTTAGCAGTCAAGTGAATTAAGCATTTGCACTACCCAGAGACTCGCTGATACACTAGCATGTTTGTATTTTTGGTGTTGTTTGGTTTTCATTTTTGATTTTGTCTCTCACAAATATGAGTTCAGAAAGTCCAGAATTTATGCTAAAAAGTACACCGTAACAATCCTATATGTATACTAAAAAGACTACACCCACATGGCACGTGCAATAGAATATGCATGTATAACAGGCTAGCAGGAGAAAGAACAGCAGTTCTGGAAGTCAGAACACCTGAGCTTAAGATTCTCCACATTCTACCAGCGTCAATCCTTGGATCTGTTAACTGAATCAAGTAATTCAACCACTTTAAGCTGTGTTTCTTAATCAGCAGAATAGGCCATAAATACCAATTTCACAGTAGTCTGAGGACTAAATAGTATTTATGACTATATTTTCTAAATTATGAAGTGATATGCATTCATTGCTAATAATCTGGAACTGCCTTCAACAAAAGATTGTGAAATATTTCCACTGATAATGATAATTAAATGATTTCTGTGGTGAAAGCTTGTTGAGTGCTTATTATGTAGCAGGCACTATGCATATTAAATCTCATTTAATCATCACACTGTGAGAGAGGTAAAAATTCTCCCCATTTTATAGGCAAGAAAACTAAAATCAGAGGGATTAAATCATGTACCGGCAATGATAAAGTTTACAAATACTGTTGGGCTTTGAACCAGGTCTGTCTCATCTAGGCCCCATGTTTCTTCCCCACCCCCTAAATTCTATTTCCCAGGATGGTTGATGAAGTGTAGGATCAGTTATGTTGCAGCGTGGTTGCTAAATGGACTCAAACTATGATGATCTTCGTGCGAAAAATATCATTAGCACATTTCAAATGGAAAGATACCTAGTATCACTTCACCATTCTTTTTTTAATTACATTTCCCCCTCAAAATTCTAATGAAATGATTTTGCATTTACATGTCTTTAATGATGTTTCAATCATCTGTTATGAATATAGGCAATTTGCAACTTTTATTCAACACACTCAGATGTGCACTGTTTATGAATTCCAATGTTTATTAGATAATTGACTAATTAAATCTGGCTTAGAGCTGAATTAGTTGAGCATGCCCCATAGATTCCATTTTTATTTCACTTCAATTCTAAAAGTCCTCCATGTTCCGTACTGTAAAACTCTGAATGAAGAACCCTTGTACTCTAAAAGCTGTGAATCCCTGCAAAGTTTCTAAACACATTTCTCCCACTATGCTAAAATCTTACAGATACTTACTCACAGACCAGGTCATCACAGGTGACCTTTCGCATCACCTGGCTGTTATCTAGTACTGGTTCATGCATTTACCATGATCTGAGAGCACTCCTCGAGAAGATTCTGGCTCGTTACTCAGAAATTCTTAAGAGTTAATTTTCTAAACATACAAAACAGTATGACAGTCACTGAGGTTTTGTAGGATATATATAAAGACAGGAGGTGAAAAACCTTTAGAGAGATCAACTCTGAGAATGTTCTGGTTTCTTTGCACCCATTTTCACAGTATATATAGCATTCCTTATTTCTGCGTTAGTGGGAATTTGTCAGAATTGGCTAACTAATTCCATATTTAAACAAATTTAATTATCCAATACACAGCTGATTTTCTTAACAGTCCACACTGAATTTGCTAAGTAAATGTTACAAATGAACTATATTTATAAGGGATGATTGAAATATTTAAAAATGCAAATGCAAACCCTTTCATATCTTGAGAGGAAAAAGCAAAGCTGGAAATGAAAACAGAAATTTTAAAGCTTTTCCTGCTTAATTCCTTCCTGCAAACTATAATAATAACATCAAGGCACATCCCCAATGACTGTATCACTTGATACTAGTCTTTTCAGACCAGTCAAAACAGTGTTTGCATAGAAAAGATACAAACTGTTCTTTGATTACTGCAAATAACTTCAGGATCACATCAAAGATTCACCTGGGGCTCTAAGTCCCAAGAATAGACAAACAGTTACATTTTCAAACAGTATTAGGATTCTAAATTTTATGAATTATCTTCTATAAACACAACTTCGCACCAAGTAAGCCACAATAATTCCAATAGTTGCAATCCCTTTAGTATATAATGCTCTAAAATTTGTATCTACTGGTAGATGTTAGGAGGAAATTTTTCAAGAATTCCATGTGGAATGAGACCATGGAAAAAGTATCCACTTCAGGCGATATTTATAAGTATGCAATAAACCATAGATCTGGAGTATTCCTTGGCAATTTATTGCCCCGACAAATTTATAGCTTCTCATTGTTAGAAAGTTTTTGCAGTTAATAATATATTTGTCTGTTATTGAGTACTACTGGATCTGGACATCACAGGATTAGTTGGAAATGTCTGACAATTTTAGAATTACTATGTTCATTATGATATCAAATTTTTTTCCAAATAAGAATTCCAGTTTGGATGCTGGAATTTAATAACATATTACTTATAAAACTGTAGTTGTTTAATTATTTTCAAATAATTTATTTTTATTGATACCTTTAGCAAAGTATTAAAGTTTAAATAAATCAATAGAATTTACTTCTGTTTTTAAAAAGTTATATTTTCCTTCTTGTTTTTGATATTTTATAAAAATATTTATTAAGTAATTATTCTGTGGTTATTTCTGTGAAATATAAAAGTAAGCCAGACATTTCTCCTACTCTTAAGAAGTTTATAGTATAAAAAGTGATAACAAGACAAGTATAAAACAAATCATTCCCCCATAGAAAAAAATGCTGTATATCTAAGGAATCCTTGGGTGGTACATGCGATTAATGTGTTCTGCTGCTAACTGAAAGGTTAGAAGTCTGAGTCTACCCAGAGGTGCCTCTGAAGAGAGACCTGGTGATCTGCTTCCAAACTATGACCCATTGAAAACCCTATGGAGCACAGTACTCTAGCATACACTGGATCACCAGGAATCAGTGTCAACTAGAACAGAAACTGGTTTTTATATTTTAAAGAGGTATATAAGAGTCACTGGGAAGTTACGAGACTTAAAAATTACTTCCGCCTGAGATTGGAAAAGCCCTCTTGAATTAAGTAGCTTTTGAGCTGGAACTTCGCACAGGCATATGGCTTAAACAGGCAAAATATGAGGAAGAAGGAGATTTCAGGCGGAGAAAACAAATTCTGAAAAGGTATAGAGTCAAGAAACTACAAATATAAAAAAGAAAACAATTCAATCTGGTTGATACTATTAGTCCAAAATGGCCATATCTTTTTTGAAAAAGCTTATTATTTAAATCCAAGCCACAGTTTGAATCTAAACCATAATCAAACTTTCCTGATTGTGAATTACTGTCTACTAAACCAGCCATGAAAAATGTCAGGGTAAAAAGATAGAGATACATAGAGTCAGAGAGAGACAAAGACAGAGAGAGAGAGGACATACAGTATATACACACATATAAGTCAAACTACATATTGCCTTGGGCAAATCTGCTGCAAAAGACCTCTTTAAAGTGTTAAAAATTAAAGGTGTCACTTTGAGGGCTAAGGAGCACCTGACCCAAGCCCTGATATTTTCAATTGCCTCATATGCATGTGAAAGCTAGACAATGAGTAAGGAAGAGGGAAAAATAATGGATGCTTTTGAATTATGGTTTCAGTGAAGAACATTGAACGTACCATGGAATGCCAGAAGAAAGAACAATCTGTCTCGGAAGAAGTACAGCCAGAATGCTCCTTAGAAGTGAGGATAGTGAGACTTCGTTTCACGTACTTGGGACACGTTAACAGGAGGGAACAGTGTTTGGAGAAGGACATCATGCTTGGTAATGTAGAGGGTCAGTGAAAAAGAGGAAAACCCTCAGTGAGATGGATTGACACAGTGGCTAAAACAATGGACTCAAGCATAACGATTGTGAAGGTGGCGCAGGATCTGGCAGTGTTTCATTCCGTTGTGCGTAGGGTCAGTATGAGTAGGATCTGACTAGACAGTACCTAACAACATATATAGATATAGATATAGATATAGATATAGATATAGATATAGATATAGATATAGATATAGATATAGATATAGATATAGATATAGATATAGATATAGATATAGATATAGATATAGATATAGATATAGATATAGATATAGATATAGATATAGATATAGATATAGATATAGATATAGATATAGATATAGATATAGATATAGATATAGATATAGATATAGATATAGATATAGATATAGATATAGATATAGATATAGATATAGATATAGATATATAGATATATGTTTCATGGTTCAGCAAGAATAGCTAAGTCAAGTAACTCCTAAATACATACAAAATATCTCTAATAAACTAAAGCATAGTAAAACCAAAAAACCAAACCAGTTGCCCTCAAGTTGATTCTGAGTCACGGCAACCCCATATGTTGCACAGTAGAGCTGCGTATCCTAGGGTTCTCAAAGCTGTGATAGAAGGACCTCTTTTTGAATCAGAATTGGAAAAAAAATAAATAAATTGTAGCTTGCATTCCCTTTATAAAACAGCATAACTGTTCATGGACAGTTCATTTCTGTCCTCTATTATTTTTTGTGCTCATTCATATATCACTATTTGTTCCACTAACTTTTCTTAAATGTCTATTATATGCATCCAGGGTGGTAAATGCAGGGGTTATTAACACACACACACACACACACACACTCCTAAATACAATGTGGGTTGCTGTGAGTCAAAATCAACTCCACGGCCCACAGCAGCAATGCCTTTAAAAGAGTGTGCAGCAAGGAACATCTGAGAGAGAGACAGGAAAAATTATACAGACAGGGAAAAAAAAAAAAATTCATACTACTACCCTCAAAAGGCTCTACAGGTGCTAGATGTTTTAATAGTAATTACTATATATTAACTCAAGTTTCAACAACACATCTATGGAAGCCTATTAAGCATGCATATTCTTTAAGCATTTTCAAATCTGGATTTTTTTAATGTCCTTAAGGCATTCCCCCCTTACCTTTCTTTCCCTGTCCATACTAGAAAAGCAAATTCTACATGCCACGCAGCCTGAGTGCCCTGCCACAGTTAACTTTCTCCAAGGGATAAACAACAAATTAAGCTGACAAAAATCATAACAGACGTGGATTTTCTTGAAAAAAAATAAAGACATCTCCTAATTATCTCTCTCCTTCTAGCCATCATGTATATTGCATGTTGCTGTAAGGAAATTAAGTGTAATCGTCTTTCTTAAAAAAAAAAGACTCTAATTAAAATCCAATGATTTAGTTATAGTCTCCATTTATGGCCCAAAATTCTCAGAAATTCCAAGACTCTAAATGTAAATGGCCATGCCACATGTAACCAAGTTAGCATATCCCTGGGAGAATTCTTGGTAAAGTACACAACCCTTTTCTCTTAGAGTGGGATATGCCATGGAAGGGAGAGGACTGAAAAACATAAAAAAATAAATAAATAAAAATCCTTCTCCAGGAAAAACTCAATCAATGGTATTTGGTATTCTTAGTAAAATGAATAGTCGTATTTTTCTTAACAACTAGTTAGCATTCTAGGGGTCTCTTCCCACTGCCATCAGGGTGTATATTGCTATTATTGACCTACTAAGACGCTACCGTAGACAGCACTAAATTATTAATAAACTCCATTATATGGATAAGGAAACTAAGATTCTGAGACACTAGATGATTTACCAAAATTAGCAGCTAGCAATGACTAAAGTAGGGGATTCAGCAACAAAGCTGAAATTTTCACACTGAGATCAGTCAGCCAATCACGGTCTGATGAATCCTCATAATGCCAATGTTATAATTGTTTTTCCTGTCTTCCTGGGTGGGTTACTACTACAAATGGATTTAACGAGGCACTGTGGTACAAGGAAAAAGGCTCCTGAATTTATAATTAAAACATATGGGCTTTACCACCAGCTCTGCAACTTGCTAGTGCCATCAAGCTGAGCAAGTCACTTAAACTCTTTGTATTGAGTTTCCTCTTAAACTGAATAGAGGCAATTTATAGACCCTGCCTCTGGGAGTCATATGCTTTACAACTGCAAAGCATTCCATGTCAGAAAATCAAGTAAAAACTGAGGCATCCTCAGGTATTTTAGAGAACATTCTTTCTACAGGGAACCTTATCTAAGTTGTCAACAACTCACATGAGCAATGGCAAGGGGGCATTCCATTAGAGAAAATAGCATGTAAAATTTTTGAGAGCATGAAAGTGCATGGCCTGCAGGTGAAGAATTTTCTCTACTGAAATATGAGGGGCTGATAGAGGTTCTGCTGAAAAAGAAGTGGGGCCCCATTTTGAAGGTCTTTACTGTCTAAAGGAGGAACAAAGAGCTTTGGTGGCGCAACTGGTTTGTGCTCTACTGCTAACCTAAAGGCTGGCGGTTCAAACCCACACAGCAGTAAGCAGAAGAAAAGGCTTGGAAATCTGTTTCATTAAGATTGTTGTTGTTGTCCTTAGGTGAAGTCGAGTCGGTTCCCACTAATAGCAGCCCTCGGTACAGAACGAAACACTGCCTGGTCCTGCTCCATCTTCATGATCCTTGTTATGGTTGAACCCATTGTTGCAGCCGCTGTGTCAATCCATCTCTTTGAGGGTCTTCCTCTTTTTTGTTGACCCTTTACTTTACCAAGCATGATGTCCTTCTCCAGGGTCTGATCCCTCCTGATAACATGTCCAAAGCATGTGAGACAAAGTCTTGCCATTCTTGCTTCTAAGGAGCATTCTGGCTGTAATTCTTCCAAGACAGATTTGTTCATTCTTTTGGCAGTCCATGGTATATTCAATATTCTTCACCAACATCATTATTAAAAGACATCAATTATTCTTCGGTCTTCCTTATTCACTACACAGCTTTTGCATGCATATGAGGTGATTGAAAACACCATGGCTTGGGTCAGACACACCTTAGTACTTAAATAACATCTTTGCTTTCTGAAACTTTAAAGAGGTCTTTTGCAGCAGATAAGCCCATTGAAATGTGCCCATGGGTGCTCCAAATAAAATGAAATCCTTGACAACTTTAATCTTTTCTCCATTTATCAAGATGTTGCTTATTGGTCCACTTGTGAGGATTTTTGTTTTCTTTATGTTGAGATGTTATCCATACTGAAGGTTGTGGTCTTTGATCTTCATTAGTAACTGCTTCAAGTCTTCTTCACTTTCAGCAAGCAAAATTGTGTCATCTGCGTAACTGAGGTTGTTAATGGGTCTTCCTCCAATCCTGATGCCCTGTTCTTCTTCATACAGTTCAGCTTCTTGGATTATTTGCTCAGAACGCATATTGAATAAGTATGGTAGAAGGATACAAACCCGATGCACACCTTTCCTGACTTTAAACCACACAGTATCCCCTTGTTCTGCCTGAACGATTGTCTCTTAATCTATGTATAGGTTCCTCATGAGCACAATTAAGGATTCTGGAATTTCCATTATTTGCAATGTTATCCATAATTTGTTATGAACCACACAGTTAAGTGCCTTTGCACGGTCCATAAAACACAGGTAAACATCTTTCTGGTACTCTCTGCTCTCAGCCAAGATCCACCTGACATCAGCAATGATATCGCTTGTTCCATGATCCCTTCTGATTCCAGCTTGAATTTCCGGAAGTTCCCTGTCATACACTGCTCCAACTGCTTTATAATGATCTTCAGCAAAATTTTACTTGCGTGTGATATTAATGATATTGTTCGATAATTTCCACGTTCCTTTTGATCACCTATCTTTGGAATAGTCATAAATATGGATCTCTTCCAGTCTGTTGGCAAGGTAACTGACTTCCAAATTTCTTGGCATAGAAAAGTGAGCACTTTCAGTACTGCATCTGTTTGTTGAAACACATCAATTGGTATTCCATCAATTCCTGGAGCCTTGTTTTTTGCCAATATCTTCAATACCATCTGTTCTTGATGATATGCTACCTCCTGAAATGGCTGAATGTCAATCAATTCTTTTTTGGAAGAGTGACTCTGCTTATTCCTTCCATCTTCTTTCAATGGTCCCTGTGACATTCAGTATTTTCCCAAAGAATCCTTCACTATTGCAACTTGAGACTTGAATTTTTTCTTCAGTTCTTTCAGCTTGAGAAAAGCAAAGTGTGTTCTTCCTTTCCCATTTTGTAACTGCATGTCTTTTCACATGTCATTACAATACTTTGTCTTCTACAGCTGCCCTTTGAAATCTTCTATTCAGCTCTTTTACTTCATCATTCCTTCCATTTGCTTTAGCTACTCTACGTTCAAGAGCAAGTTTCAGAGCCTATACTAACATCCGTTTTGGTCTTTTCTTCCTATCTTTTTAATGACCTCTTGTGTTCTTCATGTCTTTGATGTCATTCCACAACTCTTCTGGTTTTCAGTTATTAGTGTTCAATGCATCAAACATATTCTTGATGAGGTCTCTAAATTCAGGTGGGAAATCCTGAAGGGCATACTTTGGATCTCGTGCTTTTGTTCTAATTTTCTTCAGCTTCAACTTGAACTTGCATATGAGCAATATGATTCTGCAGTTGGCCCCTAGCCTTGCTTTGACTGATTATATTGAGCTTTTCCATCATCTCTTTCCACAGAGGTAGTTGGTTTGATTTCTGGTGAGGTCCATGTGCATGGTCACCATTTATGTTGTTGAAAAAAGGTATTTGCAATGAAAATGCCTTTGGTCTGGCAAAATTCTGTCATGCTATCTCTGGCATCGTTTCTATCACCAAAGCCAGATTTTCCAACAATGTATCCTTTTTCTTTGTTTCCAACTTTCACATTTCAATCACCGGTAGTTATCAATGGATCTTGATTACATGCTTAATCAATTTCAGTCTGCAGAAGTTGGTAAAAATCTTCAATTTCTTCATCTTGGCCTTAACGGTTCATAAATTTGAATAGTAGTCTTATTAACTTGTCTTCCTTGTAGGCATATGGGCATTATCCTATCATTGACAGCACTGTACTTTAGAGATCTTGAAATATTCTTTTGGACAATGAATGTAATCCATTCCTCTTCAATTTGTCATTCCCAGCACAGTAGACCTTATGGCTCTCCAATTCAAAATGGCCAATACAAGTCCATTTCAACTCACTAATGCCTTGGATACCAATGTTTATGAGTTCCATTTCATTTTTTTATGATTTCCAATTTCCCTAGATTCATTCTTTGTACATTCCACCTTCTGATTATTAATGGATGTTTGCAGCTGTTTCTTCTCATTTTGAATCGTGCCATATCAGCAAACGAAGGTCCCAGAAGCTTGACTCCATCTATATCATTAAGGTTGACTCTACTTTGAGGAAGCAGCTGTTCCCCAGTTATCTTTTGAATGCCTTCCAACCTGAGGGGCTCATCTTCTGGCACTATGTTCTTCAGACAATTTTCCACTGCTTTTCATAAGGTTACTTAATTCTATTCACTAATATTATAGCCAAGAAAACCCCATGAAGCACTTTGACTCTGTAACAGATGGGTTGCTATGAGTTGGAATCAACTCAATGACAACAAACAACAACAAAAGAGGATTAGCTTAAACCTGTGGTAACTTGGTGTGTGTTTGTGTGTGTATGTGTGTGCATGTATGAGATGAGCACAAAAGTGCATGCATGCACACGTGTGTTGGGGGGATAGGCACCACAGGTTTTTAAGAAGTCAAATAGAATTTCCATATTTGTTTTAGAGAAGCAAATCTGTCAACAGAGTGGGAGGCAAACTATTTATTGCAGGGGTTAGAGAGAGAGAAGCTAAGACAGGATCTGAGTATTTTACAGAGTTATATGATTTATACTTCCAGAAATGATCTTATAGTTTGTTACTTTTAAAAAAGAACAAATGAATAGTTTTGTTAAAGCATGTTATCAGTAAGCCTGGGTAGAAGATTTATTCTACTTATTTTACCTCCTGGGAGTCTTTTCACCCTTCTTTCCTTCCTTCCCTGAATGCAGCTCAAACACCATCATTAAACTTAGTGTATTACAACATTGGGTTTCACTCATAAATCCACCCAGGATACTAGAACTGATATATTGATAGTCTCCATTTGCTTGAGTGAATCATACTTTATTTATAATATTTAATTGCTAGAAAACCTTTAATTAACAGAAGAAATATTCATATTATTCTGAAGATTTAATCTCTTTACCTTTCTCAAAGAATCTCATTCAGTGTATAATTTCTCATGGCCACATAACAAGCACACCTGCTTATAGAAAAAAATTGAAACCTAAATCATAAAATTGAAACATGGTTCATAAAATCAGTTTCTTGAATAGTGTCACAGGAAGATAGGGGTCTATCAAGCAAGAAAAAGAAAGATAAATTTAATTCAGTAGTCAAACTAGCCACGATTTTTCTAAAGCAATAAAAAATACAGATGGACAGTCAGTTTTAGTTAAAACAAAATGAAACCGTGTATAGGTCTTTATAACAGTATTATACTATTCTTATAGTGAATATTTCCTTTACATAGAGTCAAATTTACATTTTATGTAGAGTATCACTGAGAAATTCAATTCTACAACCATAATTGCTATACCCAGTACCCAGTGCCATCAAATACCATAGGCTTACTATTTGACAGCATATTTTTATCTTGAGAAAACAAAACATTCTTTACTTGTCCTTTGACACTATATCCATATGACAAATCAAAAATACTGATATTCAAAATCAGTGCACTTAGGACAAAAACTGACTCTAACATTAATGCCTTGCTTGTTTGGATAATTACACTGGCCCAGCTTCATCTTTCACTATTCTCTTCCTACTCTGCTCTCCCAGACATAACAAATTATTATAAATCCAAAAGCACACTCATATATTATTCCATACTTTTGCACAAACTGTTCCAATTTCCTGACACAACCCTTGCTTCCATCCTACCCCTTTGCTAAGGTAATTCCTACTGGACTTTTAGAGCTTACACCAGCTACCAACTGGTTTAGGTGCCCTCCTCTAATTCTTAACACTCCATGTTATCTCCAACATGACGGTTACTATTCAGTATTGCAATTCAGATTTGTTTGTTTGACTCCCCTAACAGACTGAAAGATTTCTAAGGATAGAGAAAAAAAATCTGGATTATAACCACCTAGAATTTACTTTACATTAGGAGTGAGTTGAATGAATAAAAAATATTAATGAATGAATTAGCAGCCAGGTGAATATTAATATAAGAATCATATTATTTTTATTGGCAAGAGGCAGGGCCAAGATGGCAGAGTAGTCAGACACTTCTGGTGATCCCTCTTACAACAAAGACCAGAAAAAACAAGTGAATCGATTATATATATGACAATCTAGGAGGCCTAAACATCAAAGGCAAAGTTAGGGAATCAGGCTGAGTGGCAGGGGGATGGAAAGATGGTTCAGAACTGGTGAGGAGATGCCAACACTAACTTGGCAGGAACTGGTGCCCCTCAGGCATGATCCCCTGGTGCGACTGCAGTGGGGATGGTGGTAGCATTCAAGTCGCAGTTTCCCCGGAGAGACAGCTAGCTGCACACTCACACCTTCAGAATCAGCGAAGAACAGCACTCTCAGCAAAAGATAATTACTTGCAACTAATTTACCGTGCCCCTAGCCCTCAAGCTGGATTCAGTGGCTGTCGATTTCCCTGGGTCTGAGCTAGGTTCTGCTGCACACCCTGAACCAGTCTCCCAGCCTTGGAGAAGGAACAAATTAACAAATGGGGGAAAAAATAATCTGTCAGCTCCCCTAAGCTGGGAACCCAGGGCAGAAGCTGCTCCTGTCCTGGCATAACAGTCCACAGACCTTGAATGCCTTTCACCCCTGCATGGACTTGTGTGGACCCATTTCAGGAACATAGGACCTTGTTGGCAGACTGCAACAGTGTATGTGCTTGAGATCTGACTTCAACTGTTTCAGCTGTGCAGTAGAGAGGTGGGTTTTTGACATTTGACACTGCTCTGGCTATTAAGCAGGGTCCTCACAGACCCACATCACGAGCCTGAGGACTAGTGGTTCCACCCACAGCACCTAGCCCCCATGACAGGGGTCCAAGGATAAGTGGTGCCTCACAGTCCTTATAGCCAAAAACATCAGGTGCTCATGGTCAAGCTGCAGAACCCGCCCAGCTGTGAGCTCTAGGGAACAGGGACACATTTTCCTCACAGACACTCAGGGGATGATAATCAGCCCCCTGCCTTGTTCAGAGCATAACTCCCAAATGCAACCAGATACCTGTATCTACAACAATCACCCTTGCCCTCTAAGACCATAGGACAGAGCCTGCCCACACACTTGGTGACCGACTACCTGGACACCTGAGCTGAATCTATACAAGAAAAGTGAACAGACTCCTAGGCTTATATACCTGGTAACAGCTCTAGCCGTCTGGTGACAGGAAGTTAGACCTTCAAAGGTACAAATAATTGGCATCCAGATTGGCAAGGAAGAACTGAAAGTATCTCTATTTGCAGATGACATGACTTTATACACAGAAAACCCTAAGGAATCCTCCAGAAAACTACTGAAAGTAATAGAAGAGTTCAGCAGAGTATCAGGATACAAGACAAACATACAAAAATCAGTGGAATCCTCTAAAACAACAAAAAGAACTTCAAAGAGGAAATCACCAAATCAATACCATTTATAGTAGCCCCCAAGAAGATAAAATATTTAGGAATAAATCTTACCAGGGATGTAAAATACTTATACAAAGAAAACCACAAAACACAACTGCAAGAAACCAAAAGAGACCTACATAAGTGGAAAAACATACCTCACTCATGGATAGGAAGACTTAATATTGTAAAAATGTCTATTCTACCAAAACTCATCTATAGATACAACACAATTCTGATCCAAATTCCAGTGACATTTTTTAATGAGATAGAGAAACAAATCACCAACTTCATATGGAAGGGAAAGAGACCCCAGGTAAGCATTACTGAAAAAGAAGAACAAAGTAGGAGGTCTCACTCTACCTGATTTTAGAACCTATTGTACCTCCACAGTTGTCAAAACAGCCTGGTACTGGTACAACAACAGATACATAGACCAATGGAACAGAATTGAGAATCCATCTACATATGAGCAGCTGACATTTGACAAAAGCCCAAAATCAGTTAAATGGGGAGGAGACCTTCTTTTTAACAAATGGTGTTGGCATAACTGGATATCCATCTGCAAAAAAATGAAACAAGACCCATACCTCACACCATGGACAAAAACTAACTCAAAATGCAACAAAGACCTAAATATAAAATCTAAAATGATAAAGATCATGGAAGAAAAAATAGGGACAATGATAGGAGGCCTAAGACATGGTAAAACAGTATACAAAACATTACTAACAACGCAGAAGAGAAACTAGATAACTGGGAGCTCCTAAATATCAAACACCCATGCTCATCCAAAGACTTCACCAAAAAAGTAAAAAGATTACCTATGGACTGGGAAAAACTTTTTAGCTATGACATTTCTGATTAGCGTCTGATCTCTAAAATCTACATGATACTGCAAAAACTCAACTACAAAAAGACAAGTAACCCAATTAAGAAATGGGCAAAAGATATGAACAGACACTTCACTAAAGAAAACATTCAAGTAGCTAAGAGATACATGAGGAAATGCTCACAATCATTAGCCATTAGAGAAACGCAAATCAAAACTACAATGAGATTCCTTCTCACTCCAACAAGGCTGGCATTAATCCAAAAAAGAAAATAATAAATTTTGGAGAGGTTGTGGAGAGACTGGAACACTTATACACTGCTGGTAGGAATGTAAAATGGCATAATCACTATGGAAATCGATTCAGTGCTTCCTTAAAAAGCTAGAAATGGAACTGCCATATGATCCAGTAATCCCACTCCTTGGAATATATTCTAGAGAGATAAGAGCCTTTACACGAACAGATACATGCACACCCATGTTCACTGCAGCATTGTTTACAATAGCAAAAAGATGGAAGCAACCAAGGTGCCCATCAACAGATGAATGGATAAATAAATTATGGTATATTCACACAATGGAATACTATGCATCGATAACGAACAGTGATGAATCCGTGAAACATTTCATAACATAGAGGAATCTGGAAGGCATTATGCTGAGTGAAATGAGTCAGTTGCAAAAGGACAAATATTGTGTAAGACCACTACTATGAGAACTCGAGAAATAGTTTAAACACAGAAAAATATATTCTTTGATGGTTACTAGAGAGGGGAGAGAGGGACAGGGGTATTCACTAATTAGATAGTAGATAAGAACTACTTTAGGTGAAGGGAAAGACAACACACAATACAGGGGAGGTCAGCACAAATGGACTAAAGCAAAAGCAAAGAAGTTTCCTGAATAAACTGAATGCTTCAAAGGTCAGCGTAGTAGGGGCGAGGGTTTGGGGACCATGGTTTCAGGGGACATCTAAGTCAATTGGCATAATAAAATCTATTAAGAAAACATTCTGCATCTCACTTTGGAGAGTGGCATCTGGGGTCTTAAACACTAGCATCAATTGGTCTCAACCCACCTGGATCAAAGGAGAATGAACAACACCAAAGACACAAGGTAATTAGGAGCCCAAAAGACAGAAAGGGTCACATAAACCAGAGACTACATCAGCCTGAGACCCCAGGAACTAGATGGTGCCCAGCTACAATGGATGACTGCCCTGACAGGGAACACGACAGAGAACCCCTGAGGGAGCAGGAGAGCAGTGGGATGCAGAGCTCAAATCCTCATAAAAAGCCCAGACTTAATGGTCTGACTGAGACTAGAAGGACCCTGGTGGTCATGGTCCCCAGACCTTCTGTTAGTCCAAGACAGGAACTACTCCCAAAGCCAACTCTTCAGACAGGGATTGGACTGGACAGTGGGATAGAAAATGATACTAGTGAAGAATGAGCTTCTTGTATCAAGTAGACACATGAGGCTATGTTGGCATCGCCCATCTGGATGGGAGGAGAGAGGTCAGAGGGGGTCAGAAGCTGGTAGAATGGACAAAAAAAGAGAGAGTGGAGGTAAGGGTATGCTGTCTCATGGCGGGGTGGGGGGAGCAATTAGGAGTATACAGCAAGGTGTATATAAATTTTTGTATAAGAGACTGACTTGATTTGTAAACCTTCACTCAAAGCACAATAAAAAATTTTTTAAAAAGGTGCAAATAATCAAGCTAGCTCACTCGAGCAGCCTATTTGGGCATATCAAAACAAAACAAAGCAAGATGCTGGGACACAGTAAGCAAACATAAAATACATTAAGACAATAACTTATAGACAGCTCAAAGACAACAATCAATATCAAATCCCATAAAGACGCAGACTATGATCACTTCAACAAGCTCCCAAAACAAACAATCAAGGAATGTTCTGGATGAAGATATTTTTCTGGAATTACCAGAGGTAGAATATCATTTTTATTGGCAACTCCATCTCACACTTGACTTACATGTGTTAACTACTGACAAGAAATCCTAAAAATTCTTTACCACTAGTCTGATGGAATGGAAGCTTAATAAGTCGTGGTATACATCTCAGTTAAATTGTACCTTGTTATATTTAGTCCTTTATCCAAGCCCAGTGATACTTAGGAAACGCTGGTGGTGTAGTGGTTAAGTGCTACGGCTGCTAACCAAAGGGTCGGCAGTTTGAATCCACCAGGTGCTCCTTGGAAACTCTATGGGGCAGTTCTACTCTGTCCTATAGGGTTGCTATGAGTCAGAATCAACTCGATGGCACTGGGTTTGGTTGGGTTTTTGGTTTAGTGATACTCAAGCTTTAATATGCGTAGAAATCACTTGACTAAAATGACTAAAAGCTAAAACTTCACTTTTTGTGGTTCTACCCTTATAGATTCAAATTTAATTGGCCTGAGGTGAGGGCAAGAAAACTGACTTCTCAATAAACACTTGGAGTGAATCTACTGCAAATGATCAAAGGGCCATATTTTGAGAAAGGCATATCTACTATATTGTCATAAATCTCTTGTATTATTCATTCCCTATTATATCTCAGCTTGTTCTACACTAAAATCTTATGAATATGCCCTCTATTTTCTTGCATATGTCACCGATTCTAAACAAGATAACTCAGGACAGAGTCATGGGGTCTGACACACACACGTGTGCAAGCCTGCTCATGTGCACTCACAAATACATACACAGTCATAAGAGTTTCTTTTTATAAAAATAGCATTGGGCCTTCAACATGAATAAAGCAGTAACTATTCCAAGAGCTTATCTTTAAACCCATCCCTTAGTTCTCCAGTTTCTTCACAAATACATTTCAGGAGACCATGTTAAATTCCAGTCTTAACAAAGAAGTTTCTGGAATAAACTGAATGCTTCGAAGGCTAGCGTAGCAGGGGTGGAGGTTTGGGGACCATGGTTTCTGGGGACATCTAAGTTAATTGGCATAATAAAATCTATTAAGAAAACATCCTGCATCCAACCTTGGAGTGAGGTGTGTGGGGTCTTAAACACTAGCAAGTGGCCATCTAAGATGCATCAATTGGTCTCAACCCACCTGGATCAAAGGAGAATGAAGAACACCCCAAGATCACAAGGTAATTACGAGCCCATGAGACAGAAAGGGCCACATAAACCAGAGACTACATCAGCCTGGGACCAGAAGAGCCAGATGGTACCCGGCTACAACCAATGACTTCCCTGACATGGAACGCAACAGAGAACCCCTGAGGGAGCAGGAGAGCAGTGGGACGCAGACCCCAAATCCTCATAAAAAGACCAGACTTAATGGTCTGACTGAGACTGGAAGGACCCCAGTGGTCATGGCCCCCAGACCTTCTGTTGTCCCAGGACGGGAACCATTCCCAAAGCCAACTCTTCAGATAGGGATTAGACTGGACAACGGGTTGAGAGGGATGCTGGTGAGGAGTGAGTTTCTTGTATCAGGTGGACACTTGAGATTATGTTGGCATCTCCTCCCTGGAGGGGAGATGAAAGGGTAGAGGGGGTTAGAAGGTGGCAAAATAGACAGAAAAACAGACAATGGAGGGAGGGAGCGGGCTGTCTGATTAGATGGAGAGCAATTGGGAGTATGTAGCAAGGCGTATATAAGTTTTTGTGTGAGAGACTGACTTGATTTGTAAACTTTCACTTAAAGCACAACAAAAATTTAAAAAAAAAAAATTCCATTCTTAACCCCATCAAGTCTATATTGACTTCCTTTCACTAACCAAACTACAATTTCATAGCAAAGATAGAAATGTGCTTAGTGAAACATGTCCTGTCCTCCATGAAACCATATTAAGTTTGAGCTATTACTTTTTCTTTGAAGTAATTATAAATCTTTAAAAAAAAATAATTCTACAGTCTTTTTAAGGACAAAGACCAAAGGAAATAGCCTTCTGTCTTTTAAAACATATTTGTTATCTCATTTCACCCTCATAACAAATCTAACAAATAACTAGAAAAACAAAGGCTGAAAGAAGTTAAAGAACTTAACCCAAACTCAAAGACATAACTTGTGAAATTGTGAATTGAATCTGGGACAGTTTAATTCTAGAGTTTGTGTCTATTATACCATATGACACTGTATCCCTAAGAAGCAGGAGTTATCTATGACAAGTCTAAGTCTAATAGATCTGAAACTAATGGCAGTAGTCCCTGGAAGTTCAGTCACATGTAGTACTCATAAATAGAATAAAAGGGATCAACTAATGATGAAACTGAGGAACACAGCTTTAAATACCCGCAGGGACTGCACAGGTAGCCTGTGGTCAATCGAGGCAAATGCATATGTACTAGACACTTAAAAATAAGACACTTACCATGCATCAAACCTTGCACGAATCAATAATGAGCTCATTAACGTGGGAGGGAAAAAAATCTTAATAAGACATTATACTTGTCTTCAAATTTATACTCTATTTAAGGAAGAGAGATGATCAAACAAAACTGACTGTTATAAGTGCAAAAATGGATATCCTGAATGGACATTCTGAGAGTAAAGCCCCACCAGGACAATCAGGACAGCTTTATGGGGAAGACAGTTTATAAACACACCTGGCATGATAATACTCCCCACTTCACCCAAGTCTCTGCCCTGGGAAGCTATAAGATTTTCTGTCCAGCATTTTCCCTCACCAGGATTAAACCAAGGATTCAATTTCATTTTAATTGCATTAAATTCCAGAAGATCAGGCATATTGCAAATGAAGTCCCCAAGGTAAAAAGACGGTACCAGCACTGGCTTCATGCTTAACTGAAGCAGATACAAAACCCACTAATTAGCAGAGGCAGAAAGAATAATTTAGGATTTCATTTAATTGAAAGCTCATAATTTAGGATGCAACAATTACTTAATCAGATCATGCATATATTAATCTCTCTCCCACATGCTTAGAAATGCCATCAAGTTAGCTCATCCTATCTAGGGATTTATTAAAGTTTTCTTAACTCAATTTTGTAGATATTCCTTGCTCTACAAACTCAGTAGATGGGTTCTGTAGTTGCCATTCTGAGTAGCCATTATGAAGACAGAGAGAAAACAGCTAAAGGAATCTTATATGAGATCAAACCCAAAAAAACCTGTTGCCATTGAGTCAATTCCAACTCATAGTCACCCTATAGAATAGAGTATAACTGTCCCATAGAGTTTCCAAGGAGCAGCTTGTGGACTGGAACTGCAGAACTTTTGGTTACCAGGCTGAGAGCTCTTAACCACTGCACTACCAGGGTTCTTATATGAGACTAGAAGAATTATTTTACAATTTTTAACCATTATTTGCTCTTCCCTAATGATGTTTCAGGACTGGGCAGTGTTTTGCTCTGTTGTGCATAGGGTCACTATGGGTTAGAACCAACTCAATGGAACCTAACAACTACAACAAACCTCCTATCCCAAATCTCTCAAACCTAATAGTGGAAAGAGTTACTTGAACTCTAATTACTGTATTATGGAAAGATATTTTCCAACAGAGAGACAGTCTGTTGATCCATAAGTATTAGAAACATATAGTGGCAATACTGGAGTCATTTTTAGGAATCTTGTATGCACAAGTTGTGACTAGAAGCTGTGTTCTGAAGAGAAACAGATTCTCTGAAACACAGGACACTAATGCCAAGTCTTATGACATCCAATCACTTGCTTACTTCTGTATACTTGATGGTGGTTTTCCTTTTTCTTTATCATACTTCAGTATGTATTTGTGGGAGCACATGAGTGGACTTGCACATATGTATGTAATGGACTGTGGAAGAATTGGTTAAGTAGTCCATTTTAATTTTAAATTTACAACTAAATTTAAATTACACTATATTTCATAGTTTATAGTATCAAGTAATATAAAAGCATGTCTGTCAGTTTGTCATACAGTGGTGGTGGCTGGCACGTTGCTGTGATGCTAGATGCTATGCCATTGGTATTTCAAATACCAGCATTAGTCACCCACAGTGGACAGGTTTCAGCTGAGCTTCCAGATTGACAGAGTAGGAAGAAGGGCCTGGTGGTCTATTTTTGAAAAACTTGGCCAGCGATAACCCTATTAATAGCAACAGAACATTGTCTGATGTTGTACTGGAAGACGACCCCCTCAGGTTGGAATGCACTCAACGTGTGACTAGGGAAGAGCTCCCTCCTCCAAGTAGAGTCAACTTTAATGACATAGATGGAGTCAAGCTTTCTGTACCTTCATTTGTTGATGTGGCATGACTCAAAATAAGGAGAAACAGCTGCAAACATCCATTAGTAATCAGAACATGGAATGTATGAAGTATGAATCTAGGAAAATTGGAAATGATCAAAAATGAAAGGGAATGCATAAACACTGATATTCTAGGCATTACTGAGCTACATTGGACAGGTATTGGCCATTTTGAATTGGACAATAATACGTCTACTATGCCGGGAATGACAAATTGAAGAGGACTGGCATTGCAGCCATCATAAAAAGAAAGCTTCAAGATCTATCCTGAAGTACAACAGGATAGTTAGTGATAGGAAATACCCATAAGCCTACAAGGAAGACCAGTTAATATGACTATTATTCAAATTTATGCACCAACCACTAATGTCACAGGTGGGAAACTTTAAGATTTTTACCAGTATCTGCAGTCTAAAATTGATCAAACATGCAGTCAAGATGCAGTAATAATTACAGTTGATTGGAACGAGAAAGTTGGAAACAAAGAAGGATCTGTAGTTGGAAAAAACAGATTTGGTGAAAGAAATGACTCTTGAGATTGCATGATAGAATTTTGAAAGACCAATGACTTCATTGCAAATACCTTTTTTCAACAACGTAAGGGGACTATCCAGGTGGAACTTGCCAGACGGAAGACACAGGAATCAAATCGACTACATCTGTGAAAAGAGGTGGAAAAGCTCAATATCACTAGTCAGAACAAGGCCAGGGGCCAACTGCGGAACAGACCATCAATTGCTCACATGCAAGTTCAAGTGGATGCTGAAGAAAATTAAAACAAGTCCACGAGAACCAAAATATGACCTTGAGTAGACCCCACCTGAATTTGGAGACCATCTCAGGAACAGATTTGATGCATTGAATACCAATGACCAAAAACCAGACAAGTTGTGCGATGGCATCAAGGATATCATACATGAAGTAAGCAAAAGGTCATTGAAAAGACAGGAAAAAAAAAAGGCCAGAATGGATGTCAGAAAAGACTCTGAAACTTGCTTTTAAATGCAGAGTAGCTAAAGCGAATGAAAGAAATGAGGAAGTAAAAGAGCTGAACTAAAGATTTCAAAGGGCGGCTTAAGAAGACAAAGTATCATAATGAAATGTGCAAAGACCTGGAGTTAGAAAACGAAAAGGGAAGAACACTCTCAGTGTCACAAGGAAAACAAGGTGTCACAAGAGAAAAAAGTTTTGTCACCTTAACTGCAGTTATAATTTTGTGGTGTTTATTTTTATATAGTTGTATTTGTGTTTGTTAGATTAGTTTTGGCCCTCTATTATAATTTTGAAGGATCCCTGGTAGCACAACAACTAAGCGCTTGGCTGCTAACCTAAAGGTTGGTGGTTTGAACATACCCAGTAGCTCCACAGGAAAAAGGCCTGGCAATCTGCTCCCATAAAGTTTACAGCCTAGAAAATCCTATAGGGCAGTTCTACTCTGTCATGTGAGGTCACTACGAGTTGAACATTAACTCCATGGCACCTAACAAGAACTGCATTATAACTTTGTAGCATCAGCATTTCCCCTTGCTTCCTGTTAACATAGGAGGAGAGATTTTCAAGAAGACTTTCACTGAATGAGCATTGTTTCCACGCTGTTAAAGTCTTTTTTTAGGAACTTAATATTGTAAGGTATGAATAACAACTAGTAGTAGCTAAAAGCATGTATTGCACAGCCAGAATACAGGAGTTTAAATTTTGGCTAAGACTCTTAATAGTTGTGATTTTGAGTAATTAATTTAATGGCCCTGTGCCTCCATATACTTATCCGTAAATTGCAGATGACATAATGATATAATGCTATCTACATCACACGGTTGTTGTGAAAATAAAATAATGTATTTCATGTATTTGAAACAGGGCCTGGCACATAGTAAGGGGTCCTGGTGGTGCAGTGGTTAAGCACTTGACTGCTAACTGAAAGGTTGGTGCTTTGAACCCACCAGGCACTCCATGGGAGAAAGAAGTGGCAGTCTGCTTGCATAAAGATTGACAGCCTTGGGAACCCTGTGGGGCAGTTCTATTCTGCTTACAGGGTCACTATGAGTTAGAACCAATTCAAAGGCAGTGGGTTTTTTTGATTTGGCAATAGTAAGTGCTAGGTATACAAGAATCAGATAAAATTATTGCAGCTGGAAAAGATGAGGAAATACACACATACACGTTATATTTTATGGAGGTAATTTTTTTTTTTAAAGCAAGAGCTTTTTTTTTTTTTTTTAACTTGTGTTTTAGGTGAACGTTCACAGTGCAAATTATTTTCTCATTCAAAAATTTATACACAATTTTTTTTGTGACATTGGCTGCAATCCCCACAATGTGTCAGCACTCTCCCCCTTTCCCTTTATACCCTGGGTTCCCCCTGCCCATTTGTCCATGTTTCCTGTCCTTTCCTGCCTTCTCATCTTTGCTTTCAGGCAGGTGTTGCCCATTTGGTCTCATATACTTAATTGAACTAAGGAGCTTATTTCTCATGTGTGTTATTGTTTGTGTTATACGCTTGTCTAATCTTTGGTTGAAAGGTGGACTTCAGGATCGGCTTCAGTTATGAGTTAGCAGGGTGTCCAGGGGACCATACCCCTGGGGTTCTTCCAGTCACTGTCAGACCAGTGAGTCTGGTCTTTTTTTGTGAATTTGAATTTTGTTCTACATTCTTCTCCTGCTTTGTCTAAAACCTTCTGTTGTGATCCCTGTCAGAGCTGTGGTGGTAGCCGGGCACCATCTAGTTCTTCTGGGCTAAAGCTGTGGGAGACAGTGGTTCATATGGTCCACTAGTCCTTTGGGTATGGGGGTAATTTTGAAAGTTGGAAGAAATAAGGATTGGATTTCAGGAGGCCTAATATGTAATCTGGCTCTAAAAATAGTTATTGTATAACTCTGGGCAAATCTCCCTTATTAGCTAATTATAATAACAATTATACTCTCCACATTTCATGGATGAGGAGGCTGAGATTTAGAAAATTCTTTGATCAAAGTTTCACAAATGGGAAATAAAATCAAGGACTCACAGATGACGCACTACCCAGCATGGATAAAAACAGGTGATATGTAAAATTCTGTGAAGAACTATGATTATATGATACTGTAGAATAGCATCTGCAACAATTAGTAAAAAAATAAGTACAGTTTTCCTACCTGATTAAAATGTATTAATTGGGAAATATATATTTACATTTAAGTCTTTAATATATGCATTGCTAGTGAAGAAATAAAATAGTATCTGCTAATAGTAAGACAAAAGTACTATCATTCTTTTTCGTGAAATTAATTTTTCTTTTTCTATTTCTTAACGTAGTGCCAAAAAACACAGACATTTAAGGATTGCTCATTTTTTCTTCCTGCCTGCTTCTTTGACTGTGATGGGAAATATATAATAAAAACCTCTGAGTGCCAAGAACTGTTCCGGTGCATTCAGAAGCTCTGCTAGTAACAATAGACACCTTTATGTCAAAATTACCTTTATCTTGGTATTTCCTCTTTGATTCAAAAGCATGTTTTACAATAGCAGCACCATGCCTACATTAAGTATAAACTTCAGGAAGTACAATTGAATAGCATAATGAGCTCAGTGACAAAGTTCACACTTTCTTGAACTTTAGAAATATCACCCTCTCTGGCAGTTTTCAAAAAATATCTCTTTATAAGGAACAGAACAAAGCTTCAAAGGTTCAGAAGTCAGGCTCCAGGCTCCTATAATTGGAGGGTAGATATCTGCTCACTCAAAACAGTGCCCAAAATAGAATAGAAGTAAGCCAGATGGTCCTGACTAGAAACTCAACGAGAAGGCTTATATGTTAATAAGTCCCTAGTTACAAATTAGGAATAAATTTCTTTTTAATGTAGAAATATCATTTTAGTCCAAGAAGGACCGTTAGAACTAAAAGCAACTTTCAAAATATTTAAGCCCAATGCTTCAAATTTTCACTAAAGGAATCTGAAGTCCAGAGAAGTTAATAATTAATGTTTCATGGCAAGTTTGGTGAGAAACAGGAAGTAGAATTCAGAAGTCCTGACTCTTACTGCAATGTCACCTGATAATCTATGTTTTCTATAATGTGCCATGTACATGTAAAACTGCCAACATGCCAACCTACCCGAGATTGCCATTCTATGGACATCAGGCATATTAGTTTGCTTTTTTTTTTAGATGAATTAAAATGTAGTTATTCATGAAACACCTTACTGCATGTGAAGTTGTTAAAAACTTATGTTCCAAGCTAAAACTGAAGGGGGAGAAAGACGCGACAGGGAAAGTGTCCTGTCATGGTAAGAAAGAATGAGTTTATTTTCAAATCTAAATGTCAGCAAACTGTGACTTTCCTGCCTAAGGGTTTAATATCTCTTTTGGGTACAGACAATGAGGCTGCAACCCACCGAGTAGACAACTGATTCCACTCAGGGAACATGAAGAGCATTCAGATAAAAGGTAAAGAGCTGTGGCATCCTGAAGCAAAGCCAAGTCTTGTAGATCATATAAAAGAAAGCAAAGCAGACTCTGTAAAAATTGCACATTATGCACTGAGTATATAAATACTGTACCTGGAATAAGTGAATAGACAAAGATCAGTTTAGTAATAAAGGCTTCATCTTAAGAATTTAACATTCTACTAAATCCTGATTGTGTGAAATGGCAGCAGCATAACATCGGTAGGAGACATCGGCTTGAATGAATCCAACCATTATTCCACTGGCCACACTGGCTGTAGGTTATCCTCAGGTCCTTTGACAAAGGGAACCTGAGAAGGATAACAGAATTGTTACAGACATCAAATATGGTTATAATTGCATAGCTATGCATATTTACATGTAATTGTTGTGGGAATACGTCAAACTTTAAATTTAGGCATTTAAGAAATGCTTTCTATTTTCTTGAATACCTGAGCTAGAAATACCCACTCTATACCTCTTGATGTTAAAAAACATAAGATATCACGACTAGGTAAAGCCTATACGCTTAAGAGTCAAGATTTCATACCCAGACACAATAAAAAGTTAAAAAGCACAATTTCTTACTATGCATCATAAGTATACACACACATACACACATATATATATCCCTTCTGAACTTCATCTAAGTGACCTCTAGCTTACTGCAGAATTATGAGATTCAGGAGCAGATGGCACATAGCTCAATCCCACAACTCTAAAACCTGTGGCTGCTTGGCCTTTGTCTGGCTGTTGGAGAAATCTGGTTTTGTTTTGTTTTCCCATTTACTATCCAACTGATGGAGCCCTGGTGGCACAGTGGTTACGATGATGGCTGCTAACCAAAAGGTTGACAGTTCAAACCCACTACCCGCTCCTCAGAAACTCTATGGGGCAGTTCTACTCTGTCCTACAGGGTTGCTATGAGTCGGAGTCAACTCGATGGCAACAGGTTAGGTTTTTTTGGGTATCCAGTTGATATTGAACATAGAGCGTGTTGGGTTCTCATATCTATGTTATAGTCTCATTTGAGTTCTCATAAGCATTATTTCATGCATTGTGACTCCTGTATTCCTTAACTCCTTTTTTCTATGCAAATTCCTGAAACCTTTACTTGTGTAGCAAACCATTACATCACTTGGTGCAAAGCACCATTTATCTAAGTTATGTAAAGTGCCTATTTCCATTTTTTCTCTTCTTTATTATCAAGGTTACCAACCAAATAATAAAGTAAATTATTTTAGATTATCTGAAAAACGAAAACACAGAATTTTACAATACGTTTATATAGTCACAGAGAACCCTATTTGTCATGTCGCTGTGTGCCACTGTTGAGTCAATTCTTACTCATGGTGGCCCTATAGGACAGAGCAGAACTGTCCCATAGGGCTTCCAAGGCTGTAATCCTCCTGGAAGCAGACTGGCACATCTTTCTCCCATGGAGCGGCTAATGGGTTTGAACCCACCACTTTTTGGTAGGCAGTTAAGCATTTAACCACTGCACCACCAAGGCTCTTTTCTATATGTCATAGATACAAAACTCTACATATCATAGAGTATGTCTGCTAACTCCTAAAGATAAGTGAATCCCAGCTAGGGAATGAAGGCAGTGGTGGTTCAGTGCTACAATTTTCGCCTTCCATGAAGGAGACCTGGGTTCAATTCCCAGTCAGTGCACCTCATGGGCAGCTACCATCCCTCTGTCAGCAGAGCTCTCAGACTAAGATAGACTAGGAAGAAAGACCTGTGACCTACTTCTGCAAATCAGCCAATGAAAATGCCCTATGCCTATGAGGGTGTTTCATTCTGCTGTGCATGAGGTCACTACAAGTCAGGGCTGACTCAATGGCAGCTAAAAACAACAGCTAGAGAAAATGGGGAACACACACAAGGTCAAGCATTCCCTCTAGTTTTCAACAGAAGTTTCATTGAACCTTTAAGTCAGAGATTACAAATTGGTTCCATCTTATATGCCAGCTCAATTAATTGTAATGGAGCAATTTGGGGAAAGACCCTGAGATTCCATCTGGTCTCAGCAGGAAAAGATGTGTATTTGGATAAATATGCCTACCGTGAGAGATGAAAGAAGAAGTCATGACGCCATGTGTCCCATACACTGATACCCTATGACTTAGAGAACAATCATTATATGTTCAGAATTATGTTGGATCAGGCAAAGATATTTCTTGAGAAACATAAGACATGACCCCTGTCCACGTGGACTTTGTATTTTATAGAAAAGTCCTACGTGCAAGAGGCAATTAGGACATACAGCATTGTATATAATAGAAAGGTGACTTCTGGAATATACACCAGCCATGCTGTTGCAGTTCAGAGACTTATGGAAGAAAAAGGTAATAAGGCAATACAATTGGTATGGTGATTGGATTCAAGACAGCTATTTGTGACAAATAAACCTAGATGCAAATGATGAACAAAATCACTTATGTTTGTCAGTTAAGATTTGAGTGGCTCTACAGAATAACCACTGTTGCAATCAAGATAGAGATTCAAATGACTTTTGAGAAGCCTTGTAAAATATACCTGGTATATTTTATCTCATTTTATCTTAACAGTAGCACAACTTGGTAACTGTTATCATCCTTCATTTTTATATTAAGAAATCAATCCCCAGAAATATTAACTGACCCAAGTTCACTAAATGAATAAAAGTTTAAACCAGGACTCAAATTCATTACTCTCTAACTTAGCAGTCCATTGTGACTCTACACTTTCCACTATAGTGTAAATAACTGCATACCTCCCACAGGTATCATTCTATGAGTCATATTCAAGGCGTTTGGTATGGGTGGTGTGGTGAGTCGACGCAAATGCAGCAGGGTTCTTTTTTTTTTTTTTTTAATATGTTGCAAATAGAGGCAGTACAGGATACACAATGGAACAAGCTGAATCAATCCTATGCCATTACTCAGATGGTTCTTGTCGCATATTCTTAACCACTCATAGATTCAGTTTAGGTAGAGCTCTCTGTATTCCACTCACCACAAACTCTCCAATATAGTATTTAAATAAGTGTCCTATTGTATGAACGTTGAGTAAATAATTACCCTTGGATTGAAAATTGTAACCTTGTGTTGAAGAAAAAGACGAGGAGCTGTCGGATTGGATGAAAAGAAATGATTTAATGAAAGTTATCAGGAAAGCTAAATAAAGTCTCACCCTCTTGTAGAGCAATACATCTGAACAAAAAGCCCCAAAGCAAAAGTTTCCGTGAGACAACCTCAAGCAACACCCACCGCTTGTTAGTGGTTATAGAGCCCAGCAACCTAAGAGAATCTTCTCAGATAAAAATAAAAACAAACAAAACAAAACCAGTTGCCCTGGAGCCAACTCTACCTCGTGATGAAGCCATGCGTGTCAGAGGGGAACTGTGCTCTATAGGATATTCAATGGCTAGTTTTTCAGAGGTCAATTACCAGGCCCTTCTTCCAAGATACCTTTCCATTAGCTGCTGAGTGTGTTAATTGTTTGCATCACCCAGGGACTCCCAGATAAAAAATAGCTGATAACTTTTCAGCACTTAATATATCAGGCTGTTATGAAAGTAATTTATGTGATTTACCTTATTTCAGACTTATAAAAACACTGAGAAGCAGGTAAATATTATCATCTCATTTTATGAATGGAAGTACAGGTAGGTGAAGTAACTTGTTTATAGTCCTTCAGTTATTCAGTGTTTCGATGTGAGCTGTATCCTGGATGAATCTCACCTTTTCTTTTGTGCTCACACATGACGTTTCTATTATAGTATTATCACAGTCTGCCTTGTATTTGAAGTATGAATTAATTGTGGAAAAATATCTCTTTGACTTGGTTGAAAGATATTTTAATGTGAATAAACACATCCAAGTGAGGACCCCAGAAGAAACTCGTAAGTACAAGTTGAGCTAACACCAACAACTACAACAAAAATAGGTAACAATGATGGAAACCCTAAGAGATGGGGACTACATCAGGTGTTTTACTCAAGTTATATCACTAAATGAACAAATATTATTTGCCCTTGTTCCTAGATAAAGAAGCTCAAAAAGTGGGAGTTACTTGTCCATTATGACAGAGGAAATAAATGAATTCAAACCCAAGTCTTGTCTCCAGAGCCCATGCATCACCCCCCACTGTACAAGTTAGCAGGTTGTTCATGCCCTGATTTTTGTTGTTGTTTTCTTTGACAGAATAAAAACATGAATTTAGGCTGTTTCTAAATATCATAGAGAAAAGCAAACAGTTAACTGTGAAATGCTAACATCAGAGGTGTGATGAGATATCACTTGGATTCTACTCCAGTAAATCTGGCATCATTTGAAAGCCCCTGTTCCCAGGGAAAGAAACAGAATAAATAAATAAATAAATAAATAAAGACATAGTAAGAATGTTCTACACTGTCTGGGTCTTTGTTATCTTTCTGCAAACACAGTAATGAAGAATGTCAATCAATTGTAACTGCAGAGATTTGGTGTCATTTTTACAAGCAAGCACAGCAATTGGAAATAAAAGCTTATTAAGTTCATCCTCTTAGCACTTGACACATTGATCTTGGACAAGAAAAGGGGACAGGCATCATGCTAATCTTAGGCATTTTACACTCATACATTCATTCAAGATAAGATTATTTAGGCTGAATAACAAACACATGGATTCTGTTTACTACTTGAATGTTATGTAAGACAAGGGTAAGTAGTTTGAAATTTGGTAAGCATTTTTATCCAGCTCCATTTGTGGTATTCTTTCATTCAACAAATATTTGTCATGATAAGAAAGAATCGTTCTACCATCCTACAGCCTAATCTCAACCCAAAAAAAAAATTTCAAACCCATTGTCGTCAAGTCAGTTCCGACTCACAGCAACTCAATAGGACAGAGTAGAACTTCCCCATAGAGTTTCCAAGGAGCACCTGGTGGATTCAAATCGCCAACCTTTTGGTTAGCAGCTGTAGCACTTAACCACTACACCACCAGGTTTCCTGTAATCTCAACGGAGCCACAAAAATCCTACAGAAAATGTTGACCATGTCAGTCACTCAGTTTCAAAACCCTCCATTCGTTCCCTATCTCACTTGGAATAAAACCTAAAGCTGTCATCAGGCCTTAGATAATCCAGCAATCTCCTCCACACCATTATTTCCTTCCTCTGATTGAGTTCTAATCTACCTCTATCATGAAGCTCCAGCTGATGGACCTCGTGCACTCTAGGCAAGCTTGCATTCACAGTTCTCTTTTTCAGAAATGCTATTCATGGAGATATCAACATGCCTCATTTCTTCACTTCTTTCAGATCTTTATTGAAGTCACCTTATCAAAGAGGCCTTTTCTGCTACATTAAAGGTAAACCCACCACTTCTTAGTCTCCTTTTTTCCTTTATTTTCCCCATGTCACTTATCACCTCTTATCTATTGTATATTTATGTATTGCTTATATTTTCCTCATTAGACTAAAAGTCACACAAGGGCAGGGAATGTTGTCTGTTTTATTCGTAGCTGTAACCCCAACCCTTGAACCTGTACCTATCACATAGGAGGTGCTGAATACATATCTGTTTAATAAGTGGGAAAATGAATGAAGGGATGGATGAACTCATGGGAGGATCTAGAAGAAAAAGTCAGCTTAGCACAAGTTCAAAGGACCAAAGGCAGGACTGAGCCTATGTTTGAGAAATAAAAAACAAGGCTGATAAACATGAGGAAGAGAGGTGTGAAATGAAGACAGGGTGGGAAGCAGAGGCCAGGTTTATAGAGCCTTCTGGACTGTGAGAGAACTTTGGGCTCCACTGTAAATGCAGTGGAGGTTTGTAAGGAGGAAAGCTGTGAGATCTAATTGATGTTTAAAAACTCAGACAGACAACTACAAAATAAATCAAATGCAAAACACATACACACATAAACATACCCCCCCCCAACCCCCAACCCCGCCATACACACACAAAAAAAAGCTCTTACTTGCTTCTGGGTAGAGAATTCATTACATACAGGCAAAAATGAAACTGCTGCAAATGACAAGGTGAGAAAAGATGGCAATTTTTACTGGCAAGGCAGTAGAGGAGAGATTCTGGTATCTTGTGGGTAAGATTTTTTGAGTTGCTGAGGAGTAAAGGAACTAGCTTTGCTGAGATCAGCTTCTGGTGTGATCATTCACTCTTTCAACACGTAATTATTGAGTACCTGGAGAATTTTGTTATGTACTGCAGGGAATATAAATATGGTTTACAACCAATTGTTTATATGATTGTATTGGGTAGGTTTTGAAAAGTTCTTTCCTCCTTAGCAATGTGGTTATAACTGCAGTATACCTATCACCAGAGGAAAGGGAATTAACATTCATGGATAACCCAAGATTTAACGGCCCCTGGGACAGGCTCTTTACATATGGTATCGTATTGAATCCTCCTACCAACCCTGACAGATAAGATGACTGAGTTACAGAGAGAGGAGCTAATTTTTCCGAGAAAAGGCAGATTTTCATGGTAGAGATAAGAGTTTATACTTTATGACACTTTTTTATGATGCTTTTTTCACACTTCCTGACTCTAAATACTCTGCTTTTTCTTCCACACTAGATTTAATATTGCAGTGGTCATGACTTTACACGGCAATCTGAACACTTTCGCACGTTTTCATTTTACCCTATTTGAGAAACACAGACACGTGCATGCATTCATATATAGGCATATATATGCATACACTCTCATACAGTAAAATAGAAAAAAATTAAACTTTTAATTAAGACAGCACAGCCTTTGAAAGAGTTATAGATAACCAAAGTGTGGTTTTAAAGAGGCCAGTGTTTGAGGTATAATTTAATATTGTTCCCGGTTTTTAATTATCCTCAGTCATTATTTAGTTTAAACCCAGTTTTGACCTCAGACTTAAGTAGAATATTTCTTTCAACTTACAATGGCTTGTCTTTGTGCTCCAAGACAAAAAGATTTCCTGTGGCATATTTCTAATGATCCAGAGGCCAGAATTAAAGTAGCTGTTCTTGTTTTTTAATCCTGAGGGGAAAAAAAGAATCTAGAACTTTACTTAAAATTAATCAAATCGCAGGGTTTATTTCGTCTTTTTAGAGCTCGCTGTTACTCTCAGCTATGATATAAAAATATTGCAAGAAAAAGAAAATAGTCATTAGTCTACTCAGTCATCCATTGCTATCTCTTCTGATTTTCCTTCTTCAGAACTGTCAAAAGAAAACCAATAACACCATGATAAATTTGTACTACTTATTATAAGCTAAAAAAAAAAATAATAATTGCATTAAAGTCAATTCTCAAGGTAATCATTTTTAGATAAAATCCATTATTTTTATTTTATGTATTTTAAATAGAATGTTATATGCCCAGCCTGGCACACTTTTTCCTCAGATGTCTGCTCAGCTCTTCCCTCATATCATTGAGGTCTCAGCCTGACTGCCTCCTGTCAAGAGAGGTTTTCCCTGACCATCCTGTTTAAAATAGCACCTCCTTTCATTCCTTATCCCCTTACTCTGCTTTAAGGAGCCCTAGTGGCACAGTGGTTAAGTGCACAGCTGCTAATTGAAAGGTCAGCAGTATAAACCCACCAGCCACTCCATAGGATAAAGATGTGGAAATCTGCTTCCATAAAGATTAGAGCCTTGGAAATCCTACTGGGCAGCTCTACCCTGTTACTATGCATAAGGATTTACTCCATGGTAATGGGCGATTTTGCTTTCTTTTCATACCCATACCCATAACCCATTGCCGTGAAGTTGATTCTGACTAATAATGACCCTGTAGGACAGAGTAGAACTGCCCCATATGGTTTCCAAGGAGCAGCAGGTGGATTCAAACTGCTGACCTTTTGGTTAGCAGCCAAGCTTTTAACCACTATATTTTATATGTACTTTTGTAGGTGTTTATTTTCTGTTTCCCCACACTTGAATGTAGGTGCCACAAGAACAGAAATTTTGTCTTTTTCCCACGTCCTATAACAGTAATTCGCATTGTAGGCATTAGAATAAGCTTTGAAAGTTGATCAAAACAGTCATCTTTTTGCACCTGAGGAACCTGCCCTCAGGACCAATTTAAAATGAGAGGAAAAAAAAAAAAAAAAAAACTCTTGCCATTGAGTCATTCCGACTCATAGCAACCCTATAAGACAGAGTACAACTGCCCTATAGAGTATCTGGTAGATTCGAACTGCTGACCTTTTGGCTAGCAGCCATAGCACTTGACCACTACAGGACCAGGGTTTCCTAAAATGAGAAAGGCCCAATAAAATGTACCCAGTCATTGAAACTGAGTATCTGAAGGAAAACACTGAGTCTAGCTGATCTGAATGCTAAGTATGTTGTTGTTTTATCTAAATTGCCTTCTGAGAAGATTACAGCTTCTAAGGGATTGGTTCTTCAGATTACTTTATATACACAAGTGTATTTTCTATTATCTATTTCTAAAGCTCTCCTCTTTGCAAATTCAAAATAGAAACATGCTTCATTTTCATGTAACAAATTGTTCTCCGTAGAAAAGTGTCAGCAGAGTTTACTAAGCAGCTTTTCTCATAATGGGAGCTTTTCAATTGCATCATAAAAACTCTGAGTATTCATTCATTCATTCATTCATTCATTCATTCATTCATTCATTCTTCCTGCTATGAGGCCAGGCTCAGGCTGAGCATTGTAAGGGATTTAAATATAAATAGTACCAAACAGCCCCTGTGCTACAGTCTCATAAAAGATAAAAGACAAACAAATCAATATAATTTTAGTTAAGAAGTAACAAATGCATAAAATAAACATCGTAATATAATAGGAAGCAAAAAAAATTGGGGGGGTCAATGCTGGATTCAGATCTCAGGTCTGTGATTTAGTATCTATGTGATCTTGAGCAATTGGCATTACACACATGTGCCTCAGTTTCCTTACATAAAATTGATACTGAAATCCCCCTGGAAGGATGGTGGTGAAGCTAATGTGGAAGTACCTATTAAATGACAAAACACTTATTTATTGTTATCTTTTCTTTAAAAAAAACCCCCAATATTTCAAATGTACTTAAGTGTGCCAGAACCATGCATATAATAGCTATAAAAGTCAAATTTCTGGTGACAGACAGATGATATGGCTAATTTAAATCATATCATAGGCTGGAGCACACACATCTTGAAGTCCTTAACTACTATCTCTTTAAGAATCAAGTCCATTTGTAACACATGTGGCCTTGTATCTCTGATAGTCTCATTAAAATATTTTCTACTAACCAGATTACTCAATGGAAGGTTCTTAAGTTAAAATAGTAATTTATTTTTTTACTCAACAAGTAAGATCTCATGTCACACAAAGAAAGAAGGCAGCATCTTTTCACGTACTTAAGTCTTATCTAATCTCTTTCAGCAGCGTTTTGTAATTTTCATTGTATAAGCCTGTCACATCCCCCTGGTTAAATTTATTCCTAGCCATTTTATTCTCTTAGATGCTTTTGTAAATGGAATCATTTCCCTAATTTCTCTTTCAGATTTCTCATTGCTGGTGTATAGAAGCCCAACTGATTTTTGCTTGTTGACCTCATACCCTGCACCTTGCTGAATTCCTCTATTAGTCTGACAAGTTTTCTTGCAGTCTTTGAGATCTTCTATATATAGGATCATGTCATCCATGAATATAGACAGTTTTACTTCTTTTCAAATCTGGATACCTTTCTTTTTTCTTTTTTTCTTGTCATATTGCTTTGGCTTGGACTTCTAACACAATATTGAATAAAAGTGGTGATAGTGTGGGTACCTTTTATCTTGTTCCCAATTTCAAAGGGAAAGTTCTCAATATTTCTCTATTAAGTATAATCTCGGCTTTTCATTTAGGCCCTAAATCATATTGAGGAATCCCTCTATTCCAATCATCTTTAGGGTTTTCATTAAGAAAGCGTGTTGCATTTTATACATGCTTTTTCTGCATCCATAAAGATGATCATGTGGTTCTTTCTTTTCCTTTGTTCTACTCATGTGGTGCATTACACTGATTGATTTTCTAATGTTGAACCATCCATGCATTCCTGGAGTAAATTCCATTTGGTCAGGGCTTACAACTCTTTTAATATGCTGTTTCATTCTGTCCACTAGTATTTGGTTGAGGATTTTTGCATCTACGTTCATAAGGGATATTGACCTGTAGTTTTCATTTCTTGTGGCATCTTTGTCTACTTTTCATATTAGGTTTGATTCATAGAATGACTTATGGTATATTCCTTCTTTATCTTTTGAAAGAGTTTAAAGAGGATTGGCGTCAATTCTTCTCTAAACATTTGGTAGAATTTCCCAGTGAAGCCTTTTTTTTTTTGAGGTTTTTGATCAATTATTCAATCTCTTCACTTGTATGGGTTTGTTGAGACTTTCTACTTCCTCTTGAGTCAGTCTGGGTAGGTTGTGTGCTTCTAAGAATTTGTCCATTTCATCTAGGTTATCTAGATTTTTGCCATATAGTTGTTCATATTATCAGGTCAGTTGTAATATCTCCTCTTTCATGTCTTTCTTTTTTGGTTATTTGCATCTTTTCTCTTTTAATTTGTTAGACTAGCTAAAGGTTTGCCAGTTTTAACTGATCTTTTTAAATAACCAACTTATGGTTTTGTTGACTCTCTCATTTTTCTCTTTTCGATTTTATTTATTTATGCTCTGATCTTTGTTATTTTCTTTCTCCTGGTAGGTTTAAGCTTAGTTTGCTATTCATTTTCTAGTTCCTGAAGCTGTTGAGGTAGGCTATTGACTTGAAATCTTTCTTCTTTTTTTCATGTAGGCATTTATTGCTATAAGTTTCCCTCTGAGTACTGCCTTTGCTGCTAAAGAAAAGATTGGCAGTTCAAACTTACCTAGCCGCTCCACAGGAGAAAGACCTGATGATCTGTTCCCATAAAGATTAACCAAAAAACAAACAATCAAACCTGTGGCTGTAGAGTCAATTCTGACTTATAGCAACTCTACAGAATAGATCAGAGCTGCCCAATAGGGTTTCTGAGGCTGTATATCTTTATAGAAGCAGATGGTCATATCTTTTCTCCCTAGGAGCAGCTGGTGGAGTCAAACTGGTTAGCGCCCGAGTTAGTAAAAGAAATGTAAAAGCAAAGAGACCAAATTAAAAAAAAAAAGATTAGGAAGAGGACTTGGGAATGGCCCTACCCAACACTACCTTAATATAAAAGATTTTTATTGTTGTTCATTGTTTTTATTTTGCTCAGGCCCTGGAAAGAGATATATACTTTTTTGCATAATTGTTTCTGAACTAAATTATATTAACAATTGGGGATCAAATCTTTGGAATTAAACAGGGAAGGACTATTGGCAGGAGACAGTCTTTAGGACATTTATTTTTTTCAATTCTGTGAGGATAACCAAAGACAATTAGAAAGAAGAAAATAAAATTAAAAGGAAGGTATCATAAGTAACCAAGTCAGTCTATATCTGTATATCTGCCCTCCTCAGAACTAGAAGCTATCACTCACACCTGATTGCCTGAACTTTTCTATAACAAAATAGATTAGGGTAAGATTGAGCTTGAAAGAGGAGGTAGTTAAAAGAGTGGTAGGAAAATAAGAGTTAAAGGGACCAAAGCATTAGGAAGAAGTGAAAAGTGGGAGTGTGATAAAAAAGAATGGTAGGGGGGCATTCTCAGGTAGTTCTAGGGATGTGAAGTGATGTCCCATAGTATGAGGACACTGAGACCTTATCCTTCAGTTTAGTGCAAGGGAATTAGGGAACTAACACGGGAGACTGGCAACACAAAGGAATCTTCATCCAGTATTTCAAGAGCCTCAGATTCCCTAACTCTCTAAGATTGGATAATAACATTAAGAACTTGGAATAACTTGTTATATTAATATTCTATCTTCTAAGTTACCTATATTTTTGCTCACTTGGTTAAGGGAAGGCACTAACCACCCTCGCTCCCTGCCCCCTTCATTCACCAGCAAAAATAACCTTGATACAGGTTTCAATACTGTGGAAATAGCTGCCTTTCAGAATGCTCAGTAAGGATGATTTCCCTAAATACATTTTTCTACTGCCCAAAGGGAGCACTGTGGGATTAAAGAAATGTAAATGCCTGGCTTTCATGGACAGGTGAAAGCCAGGGCTCAGAGAGATTGAGTAACTTGCTCAGAAAGTACTGAAGCATGATTCCCTTTAACTCCAACTGGGACTATTCCCACACTGCCTTTCCATAAAGAGCTTAATGCTACATACTTATTACTCTTCCTCATATTATCATAGCACAAATGTTGTAATCTATTCTCAAGTACTAATAAAATTAACACATGACCACGTATTACAAGTCTAAGCTTACATGGCACTTCGCTTTTACTTAACAATAGGGGCTTTCTCTTCTAAGTTATTATCAGAAAGAAAATTAAAATACGATGCTGTTGGCATATAAAGTAAGTGTCCATTACTTCAATATTTGAAATTTATCCTAAGTTTACACATGTTAAAATCAGGAGCACATTCAAGAGGACAAAAACACTTAACATTTTAGCCTGCAGGATTAATTTTAATGACAATTACATCTTTATTATAGGTAATAAAATGTGTTAGCATTTTTTTAAAGTCCTAATAAAAGATTTTAGGGCAATCTACTTTGAAATACTTGTTGGAAATTAATGACTGGCCTCTGGCATTTTCCACTAATTTTATGGATTGTAAAGAATTGAAGAAGATGGGTGTTTTGTCTGAATCAAGCATCGCTTATATCAGACTGTACAGTCAAAAAATAAAAAGTACATAATAGTTATCAAAATTATTTAACATCCTCCAGTTTTGTTCCTAAGAACCCTCTTCAGGAGCTCCTATGAAAAATACATACAGAAACAGAATGTCTAGCAGAGGTGGATCGTGAGGGAGTTTGGCCAGAGGGTGGTAGAGCTCTCCAACAATGGTCTCAGTTTCTCTTGGCTTTTCAATTTGATCTTGCATAAAAATTTAGAATGGTATGGTGATCTGAAAGTAAAAGGTCACAGCCATGACAGCTCTATGGAGAAGTTCTACTCTACACATATGGGGTCACTATGAGTCAGAATCAACTCAATGGTACCTGGTACTGGTTTACTTTCTTTTTATTTCATATCTACAAATTATTGCCTGAGCATTGGGGGTGTGTGTGCATGTGTGGGACAGGCATATATTTCATCTGTGAGTTTTATTTCAGAACGGTAATAGAGGCACTGAAAATTATTTGCTACACAAAGGGGATATAAACCAAAAAAACCCAAACCCGTTGCTGTTGAGTCCATCCAACTCATACTGACCCTACAGGACAGAGAACTGCTCCGTAGGATTTCCAAGGAACAGCTGGGAGATTCCAACTGCCGACCTTTTGGTTAGTAGCTGAACTCTTAACCACTGTGCCACCAGGGCCCCTAAAGGGGATATGTCATTGTTGTTAGGTGCTATCTAGTCAGTTCCAACTCATAGCCACCCTATGTACAACAGACCAAAACACTAGCTGGTGCTGCACCACCCTTACGATCATTGTTATGCTTGAGCCCATGATTGCAGCCACGATGTCAATCCATCTCATTAAGGGTCTTCCTCTTTTTTGGTGACTCTCAACTCTACCAAGCATGATGATCTTCTCCAGGAACTGGTCCCTCCTGATAACATGTCCAAAGTATGGGAGGTAAACTCTCACCATCCTCTCTTCTAAGGAGCATTCTGCCTGCACTTCTTCCAAGACAGATTTATTTGTTCTTCTGGCAGTCCATGGTATATTCAATATTCTTTGCCAACACCATAATTCAAAGACATCAATTCTTCTGCCTTCTTCCTTATTCATTGTCCAGCTTTCACATCTGTATGAGGCAATTGAAAACACCATGGCTTGGGTCAGGTGCATCTTAGTCCTTAAGGTGACATCTTTGCTTTTGAACACTTTAAAGAGGTCTTTTGCAGCAGATTTGCCCAATGCAATGTGTCCTTTGATTTCTTGACTGCTGCTTTCATGGGCATTGATTGTGAATCCAAGTAAAATGAAATACTTGACAACTTCAATCTTTCCTCTGTTTATCATGATGTTGCTGATTGGTCCAGTTGTGAGGATTTTTGTTTTCTTTATGTTGAGGTGCAATCCATCCTGAAGGCTGTGGTCTTTGATCTTGATCAGTAAGTGCTTCAAATCCTTTTCATTTCCAGTAAGCAAGGTTGTATCATCTCCATAATGCAAGCTGTTAATAAGTCTTCCTCCAGTCCTGATGCCCTGTTCTTCATGTAGTCCAGCCTCTCAGATCATTTGCCCAGCATACAAATTGAATAAGTATAGTGAAAGTATACAACCCTGACACACACCTTTCCTGACTTTAAATCACGCAGTATCCCCTTATTCTGTTCTGTTGGTCTATGTACAGATTTCTCATGAGCATAATTAGGTGTTCTGGAATTCCCATTCTTCTCAATGTTATCCATAATTTGTTATGATCCACATAGTCGACTGCCTTTGCATAGTCAATTAAACATATGTAAATATCTTTCTTGTATTCTCTGCTTTCAGCCATGATCCATCTGACATCAGAGTTCATACCCCTTGTTCCATGGCCTCTTCTGAATCTGGCTTGAATTTCTGCCAGTTCCTTATTGATGTACTGCTGCAACAGCCTTTGAATGATCTTCAGCAAAATTTTACTTACATGTGATATTAATGATATTGTTTGATAGTATCTGCATTTTGTTAGATCATCTTTTTTTGGAATGGGTATAAATATGAATCTCTTCCAGTCAGTTGGCTAGGTATCCAAATTTCCTAACATAGATGAGTGAGTACTTCCAGCGCTGCATCCATTTGTTGAAACTGCTCCACTGGTCTTCTGTCAAGTCCTGGAGCCTTGTTTTCACCAATGCTTTCAGCACAGCTTGGAACTCTTCCTTCAGTACCATCAATTCTTGATCACATGCGACCTCCTGAAATGGCTGAATGTCGACCAATTCTTTTTGGTACATTGACTTTGTATATTCCTTCCATCTTCTTTTGATGCTTCCTGCATTGTATAGTATTTTCCCTGTAGAATCCTTTAATATTGCAACTCCAGGTTAGATTTTTTTCTTCAGCTCTTCAGGGATATAGGATCTGAGAAAGTCAAGAATTACTGACCTTTATAGTCACTAATCTAGTCAAGTCCCCATAATTCATTGTGAATTCACTGAAAACTAGAGTCTTTTATTAACATTTTTATATCCTGAAACGGCTAGTGCAGTAAGTGGCACTGAGTAGCTACTGAGTGAAAAATTGGTGAAAAAATGAATTGTTAGATGAATAGATGATTTTCACAGTCTATTTTATCACACTTCTTCCTCCAAGCGATCCTTTACACACATCTGTTCATGCCATTCCCCTGCTGAAGAACTTCCAATGGTCTTTCATTATTTAAAGAACAAAAATTATAACGCCAAAAAGTCATATAAGGCATTCAAAACCTGATTCCTCTGTTCTTCTTCAACATCATTCCACTAATTTATTTAACGATTATTTATTGAGATTTTCTTTCTTTTTTTTTAAAAATGTATCAGGCATTGTGCTAGACTTTGAGATAAAATTGTGAACCAAAACCAACTTGCCTTATAGACATTACAGACCAGTGTATTAAGCTGACAAATAATCACAAAAACAAATTCAAACTTCCAATTGTGGTAAATGCTATGAAGAAGAGGCCTACAAAGTGAGTTGTCCTGTTGGAGAAGTACTTTGAACACTTGCTATTCATCAGCAAAGGCAGAAATGCAGATTATCACTGCCCCCTCATACCTCATTCAGAATCTCCATTTAACAAGATGCCACTGCCATTTGTGTGCCACTGCTGTCTAAGAAGAACTACTCCAGGCTGTTTCCTGAAAAAGTCCTAGAGTTTCCTACCTCCATGCTGTGTTCATATTGTTTTTCTGTCTGCAGTTCCCTCTCACTTCTTTATTGTATCTCTCAATGATAACCTCTCAAGTACATAGCAGTTCACACATGACATTTAACACATTCCATAATAATAATTATTTACTTATATGTTTTCCCACATAGAATAAGAGCTTCTCTGGGCACAGAGATAAGCTTTTATCCATCACTGTATTTCCAGAGCCTAATCTCCAGCCTGGTGGCTAAGTGGTCAAGTGTTACACCAGCTAACGAAAAGGTCAGCAGTTCAAATCCAGTGGTCTTTCATTATTTAAAGAAATAGAGTTTCCAGGAGCTCCTTGGAAACTCTATATGGCAGTTCTACTCTGTCTATAAGGTTGCTATGAGTTGGAATGGACTCGACGGCAATGGGTTTGGGTTTTTTTTTTTTTTTTTTGGTAATCTCCAGCCAGAACTGTATAGTTGCTCCATAAATGTGTCATTATAGCTTTCTCCTCCTCCTTTTTCCTCTTCTTTTTGTTTACATGGGCAATTTCAGACAGCAAAAAATCAGGTATCTAAAGCGTGATCCATTCAAGACTTGCAAACGCATTTGCTTTTTCTTCAGTTTTAGTGTTATTTCCACTCTTCCATCTTACCTATAAGGAAACTCCATCAGCCGAACTAAAAACAGCCCACTTTTCCAAAATGACTTACATTATCTCATGATCAGTCCCCCATGCTGCAATTAAATTCAGTAATGAATATAAAGCATTATTGCCAGCACAGAGTAATTTCTCAAAAGAACTTAAAAAAGTCATCCCAGAAGGCTCACCCTACCACATTCATATGTCAAATGTCTGACATTCTTTACAGTTCAACTCCAGGCTACCTTTCACATAAAGTCTTTTCTCATTCTCCTCACAAGGATATGACCCTGTTACTTTCTTGCCAACAGTTTATCCCAATCAACTGGCACTATGCAAAGAATGGGAGAAAAGCAGAGATGGAAACTTAAAAATGTAATTTTTATTTAACATGCCCTCAAATTTATCTTATCTTCTACACTAATCATTAAGATCTATACTTATCATAGTGCATATGCATATTTGTAACTTATCATACAGTACCTAGTTTGTTTATAACTTATTAATAATTGTATGTTATTATTAGTTATATATTATTAATAACTTGTACCTTATAATTGGATCTATATGCATCTGTTTAATCACTGTTTATTGAATGGATGGAGAATGTGGTGTTCTGGTTAGCCAAGAAGAAAAGTCTATCACCATTCATATGAATATTATCAATTTTTACAATTATAAAGTTATATAATTAAAAATATGTTTAACATATTAAATTGTTGTTACAATGCTGCTTTAAAAGTTTAAAGAGCCTATGTCCTCATCAGGAATGGAAAATATCATGAACTTTTTTTTTTTTTTGGCAAAATATGGTACATCAACAGCAATTTATGATAGAGGTCTCACTCTCATGTCTGTGTAGAAAAAAGGAGCCCTGGTGGTACAGTGATTAAGAGCTTGGCTGCTAACCAAAAAGTCAGCTGTCTGAACCCACCAGCTACTCCCTGGAAACCCTATGGGGCAGTTCTACTCTATTCTATAGGGTCGCTGTAAGTCAGAATCAACTCAAGGGCTACAGGGTTTTTTTTTTTTTTGGTATGTAGAAAAGAATTAAAAGGTGTATCTAATACAGAGGAAACCCTGGTGGTGTAGTGGTTAAGTGCTATGGCTGCTAACCTAAAGGTCAGCAGTTCAAATCTGCCAGGCGCTCCTTGGAAACTCTATGGGGGAGTTCCAGTCTGTCCTATAGGGCCGTTATGAGTCGGAATCAACTCGACGGCAATGGGTTTTATCTAATACAGAATCTGAAATCATTTCTGATTACCATAATTATGTATCAATACCCTGAACCAGCCGTATGTTTATCTGGCACCCATTTATTAAGGAATACTGATGAGGAATCATAGTATAAAGCTACACTGTCCAATGTGGTGCCCACTAGCTACATGTACTTATTTAAATTGAAACTGATATTAAATAAATCAAAAAATTTAGTCCCACTAGCCAGATTTTAAGTGCTCAAAAGCCACATGAAGTAGCTACATAACTGGAAAGTACAGAACATTTCTATCACTGATAAAAGTTCTACTAGACATAGGGCGAAAGGATCCAGAGTCCTGTGTTCATGTCCCGGATCTTCCCTTTAGTAGTCATTTAATGTTTCTGTGATACAATTACTCATTTGCAGACAGGGAGCAATGAGTAAGCCATTTCTCAAAAGGTTACAATGAGGATTTAATGAGGTAATACCTGTGAAGGTCAACTGTAAATCAAGAAATGTTGTTCTATGCAGAATGAACGCAGTGATGGATCAGATATGGATCCTACTTTGAAGGATAGTATTACCTAGACTATAGAGGAGATAAGTTTTGCCAACAAATAACTATCATACAAAATACAGTGTGGTAAATACATCATTAATAGGGGATTACAGAGAAGAAGTTGAGAGAATGCCCCCATTGCCCCAAGGATAAAGTCCCAACTCTTAAGATTTCTAAGTCTTTCATGATTTTTTCTTTTGGTTATGTATGCATGTATATGTGTTTGTATTCATGCATGTATGTATGTGTTTATTATTTCGCTTGCCAGGCATCATCATTCTTTATTCTAAATTCTACTTAGATTTAGAGATTTTTAAATTCAGTTCCTCAGACTTTCTTACCTTACCTTGACTATAACACTGGGACATGCTTCTCCACTCTGACCCCCCTGCCATTCACCCCTCCACTTGGCTGATTCCTAACCCATCCTTTATCTCTCTTATTACAGATACCAAATCTTTTGGAAAAACTTCCTCTGACTTCCCTAGTCCTCTATCATTACATTTATCATGTTTTGGTGGAACTTTCTGTTAAGTGAAATTGCCTATCAATCTCCCTATTGACTGCAAAGTCTGGATAATTAGGAACCATTAGTCACTTGGCGGCACTGGGTTTAGTCTCTTGATCACTGTTGTATCCCCAACACCTTGCAGAGTTCCTAGAGCATATTAGTTGTCCAATAACTACATTACGGAGCAGTGGTGATTGAGTGGTAGAACTCTCACCTTTCACGTGAGAGATGTGGATTTGATTCCTGGCTGATGCACCTGATGCATAGCCACCACACAACTGTCAGTGGAAGCCTGAATATTGCTAAGATACCGAACAGGTTTCAGTGGAGCTTCCATACTAAGACAGACTAGGAAGAAAGGCCTGACAACTGACTTCCGAAGATCAGTCAATGAAAAACCCTATAGATCACAATGTTATGATCTATAACCGGTCATGGGGATGGCATGGGACCAGTCAGCATTTTGTTTCATTGTGTATGGGGGTTACCATGAGTTGCAGCCAACTTGATGGCAGCTAACAACATTAATAACTATATGTAAACTGAATGAGGAATAAAGGGAAAGAAAAAAATGCTTTTAGCTGATGAGATTGTGTACGTGGGTAATTTATTAAGGAGGCGGCATTTGAAAGACCTTTTCCAAATGTGACTTTAGTTCATTTATTTTTCTACTCAGCCTAGCTGTGTTCATCCCAAACACAAGTGCTAGGTCTTTTTTTCATTTCTAATGTATAACCTAAGCTACATTTTCATCCCAAACTCAACATTTGGCATTGCTTATTTGTATTTTGCCATTTAATTCACTGCAGGATACAAAGTGGGGTAGAAAAGAAAAAGAAAATAAATACTTATTAGTCTATGCCCAGGAATGTTCCTCCCACTTTACACATATAATCTCATGCAACCTTTACAACGACCCTGAGAATGAAGTATTATATTCATATGATAGGTGTGGGAATGGAAGCTAAGTGAGAATAAGTGACTTGTCAAATGTCACACGACTAATAAGTGGCGAAGCTGGAGGTTGAATCCAGGTCTGTCTGATTTTAGGACATGAAGGTGATTATGAGATGATAATCTTACCTCTCAACTGTGAATTGAATCCAGGTAAAAATCAGAGGCCATTTTTTTCCTTTGGGGCACAGGGAAGGATTTCTCATTTACCTAAGTGATTACTTTATTTATCTATTATTCCTATGTCAAAATGACATGTCTTAAAGATATACCTTATGTAAGCTCATTCCATTTCTATTCTGTTTGCATAAATATCTGATGTCACTTAACTACATGTTTCAGTTTCTCAGGGTCCATCTACCCCAAAGTATTTTTGTCTGTAATTTACAGAACAAAAACATTATTTTCTAAGTAAAAGGAAATAACAGTGTATATCAATGAGGAATCTTCCCAATTCTCTTTTCCCTTATGTATCTGTATGCATATGTATATACAGCAGAACCTCAGATAAATACATTTGACAAAAATCTCTGAGGAGATATGACTCTTTCTGAATATTTTTAATCATTTTATTTCATTTACTAACATTTGAGTTGATTTATTCATCTTAAGGTAAACTGATACATTATTCATTTTAACCGAAGCACATAAATAATCTTGATTTTTATCTCCAAAAGATATTTTTACACATTCACTAGGAAGTAGGCTATAACTCATTGCCAAAGCATTACCAACTCATTAGAACATGAGATTTATAAGAATCTTTGTTCAGCTCAAGGGAAAAAGGGATATAACATTTCCCCACAGGTGAAGGTGAGCGTTAAATATACTGCAGACACATTGGAACAGAGACAAATTATTATGTACTCAAATTTTTAAAGGGGTAACTCTTGAAATCTCTTCTAGGTGGCTTTTGCTTTTTAACTCCTGGCAAGTTCGCCCCTCAAGCATGAGAACATTTAATTTATTTTGCAAAAGATAGTCTATCAACTTGATTGCAGAAATAAGCGACCGTGTTACTAATACTCCCAGTGATATGTGTTCTGTGAAAGACTTTCGCTTTTCTCATTCACTTTATGTTCAAACTCCAGATCCTTTGACACTGTCCTTAAAGGGGTCACATGGGAGGGGTGTGGTGAGGAGAGTATCTGCAGTCTTTCAGAATACTGTTCAGAGTGTCCTTCAAGAATCTACTTTTGGCCAGTTGGGTAGGTCAAGTTGAAGAAACAAAATAAGGCAAATGGAGACTGATAACATCAGATGTATATAAAGCTCTAACCAATCACGCATCCACTCTGCAAATATTAAACTATAACCTATTCTGTGCTAAGAACTTCAGAGCTACTTTAAAGAAGAAGGTGTTGCAGGCCCTGTGCTCAAGAAACAGATACTTACATAATTAAAATATGCAATAAATGTGATCCTAGCAGTGTGTTACATGGTATCTATAGGTTGGTTAGCACAGTGCATTGCACGTCGGATGCTCTTAACAGATATTAGGCATTATTATATACTATTTTATTATAAACAGAGTTATATATTTTATATTATATATACACATATATTATGTGCCATATATATGTTACTATTCCAAGGCTGTAAATCTTTATGGAAGCAGGCTGCCACATATTTTTCCTGAGGAGTGTCTGGTACTGGTGGGTTCAAACCACTGATGTTTTCGTTTGCAGCCAAGGGCTTAAGGACTGTGCCTCCAGGGCTCCCTACATGCTACAGGCATGCCTCAGAGATATTGCCAGTGGTTCCAGACCACCTTAATAAAGCGAATATCCCAGAGTAAAAAAAGCTGCTTTATAGGGTTTTCAAGGCTGTGACCTTTTAGAAGCAGATTGCCAGGCTGTCTTCTGAGGCCCCTCTGTGTGCATTTGAACTACCAAGTTTTCAGCCAGTAGGCCAGTATTTAAGCATTTGCACCACCCAGAGACTCCTCTGGAAAGTTAAGAAAACACCTCCTCCCTTAGAGCCTCCGGAAAGTAACGCAGCTCTACTGACACCTTGATTTTAACCCAATGAGATTTATGTCAGACTTCTGACATCCAAAACTACGAGATGATAAATTTGTATTCTCTTAAGGAACTAAATCTGTGGTAATCATGTATAACAGCAAGAGAAAGTATAAAAAGTTACTGTAATAACCTTTAGGAATGATTTAATCACAAATAATAGGCAACCTCACAAAGAGTGGCTTAAGACATGATGTTCTTTTTTCTGACCGAACAAGAAGTCCAGGGGTATGAACACTGAGTTAGAACAGCTGCACAAGGATCCAAGATCCTTTCTTCTTTCTGCTCTGCTACACCGATATTTCAGCTTTCATGCTCACGGCCACAAGTTGGCTATTTTAAGTGCCCCATCTGTGTTCCAGGTAGGAAGAAGGAAGAAGGGTAAAAATGCAGTGGGGCATGCTAACAGAGGACGGCCTTCTTTCAAAACTATTTTTTCCCGGGTGCTGCGTTCATTAACTACGCATAAATCTCATTGGCCAGAACTAGCTTACTTGGTCACCTCGGAGCTGGAAGGAAGTCTCCAAAGATTGTTATATTTCATGTGGACACACTGCCAGCCCTAATAAAATCAGAGTTCTGATAGTAAGGAAGAAGGAAAGGGATATTGGGAATATAATACCAGTTTCTGAATTGCAGGGCTTCTCAGAATCTTTAATAAGTTAATGTATATCGTGACCCTCCAAGGGAAATATAAAGTGCAGCGTGTCTCAAATTTATCTGAACAAGGGCATATAAATTTGTTGTCACATGGAGCAACACCTCACCAGGCTAGTGTCCAGCACCTTTTGAAAACTCTGTTACAAGGAAGAAGAGTCATCGAAGATTCTGAGCAGAGGAATGGCCTGATCCCTATCACTCTTATAGCAGAGTAACCACGGGTGACAGGAAGGCTTCCTTGTATATCTCATACTCCCGCTGCATTCAAAGGGCAGGCTAAACACCAGGCACAGGAGGGGACTAAATGTTCCCCAGCATAAGGTTGGAACAGCTAAATGCTTCTAAATGCTCAGAATCTCTTCTCTTAAACTATCTGCAGTTGTTCAGCAATACAACTTGTTAATTGAATAATTGATTCAATTTCCTAGCATCTGAAGAAAGTAATTTACTTTAGGAAGATAACACTCAAACGATGATGTTTCTTTTAAAGTGGAAAATACTGTAGAGACCGTTGAACAAATCTTCAATTGGACTCAGGGGAAAAATTACATCCAGAGGTCCTGCTGATGATCTTGATCATGATCATGATCTGTCCATGATCACACAGCAATTCGACAGTGATCCTAAAGCCAGAGCCCAGTTCTCTCAATACCCACCCAAGTCGGTGGTTTTTCCACTTGGCCATGGGACCACTGGGCAATCAGCTTTCACCTGATGTGCACATTTTGTTTCAGGAGATAGTATTATAATTCAGAATATCTGCATGTACAGGCCGTTTCCCTTCTGTAAAATAAATTTACCATCTCCTGTCTTCTACTGCTTTCGAAGGGCTCAAACAGATGAGCTTTGCAAACTACCTGTTAGATAATATAGGATTCTACTGTGTTTCAGGTATTTTTATCACTGGAACTAAGGAAAAAAATTACCTCACTGATGCAATTCAGTAAACATGCATGAACATGGTTGTAAATTCAGTGGAAGGAAAAACAAGAAAAGCTCTTTGCACTACAGACTTGGGAAGCATAAAAGGCTATCTAGGACTCAAAACTCCATCCCTGGGACCAAGGAGAGCCATAGAGCACACTGCTGACTTAACCAAAAATGAGGAAGGGTGCTCATCAGCTGACCAGGGGTGCTCAGCTGTCCTTCTGTGCTCACCTAATACCCCTGATATGCTGCTAGCTTTGCCATTGTTTCAATACCTTGTAATTTTCTCTGTATCTTTGTATTTACCCAAGATTTCTGAGCTTCTGCACGTAATTAGAAACCCTGGTGGTGTAGTGGTTAAGAGCTACACCTGTTAACCAAAAGTTCGGCAGTTCAAATCCACCAGGCACTCCTTGGAAACCCTATGGGGCAATTCTACTCTGTCCTATAGGGTTGCTATGAGTCAGAATTGACTTGATGGCAATGGGCCTTTTTTTTTTTTTTTTTTTTGGTATATGTAATTAGGAGCCCTGATGAAGAAGTGGTTAAGAGCTCATCTGCTAACCAAAAGGTCAGCAGGTCAAATCCACCAGCCGCTCCTTGGAAACCCTATGTGGTAGCTCTACTCTGTCCTATAGGGTCACTGTGAGTCAGAATCAATTCAATGGCAACTGGCTTGGTTTGGTTTTATAGGTAATTAACCAATGCTTTTCAGTTCTTATCTTCTCCATGCCAGAGTGTCAGGCATATGATAAGTATTAGATTAAAGTTTATTAAATGAATTAATATATTAAAAAAATTAATATAGGAAAGGAATATTTCAGGAAAGGGGATTACTTATCCTCATTATTTATAGTCCTACAAATGCAATACCTACAGCAATTCCAAACCTCATTAACTGTCTCAGAAGCAGCCTGGAAGTGTGGGAAATATGCTGGACATGTGGTCAATACATTTGAGTTCAATTTGCATTTCTGCCACTTGCTATTCTTGGGCTTGTAGGGAAAATGACTGAATACTTTTGAACCTTAGGTTTCATAAAAATAAAAAGAAAAAAATGCATTTGGTAGACTCCTCTTTTCCTTATAGGTTTGGTATAAAGGTAAAATTAAAATGCGTATATTGTAGTAGGTACTCCTACGCCCTTGTAATATCATCTGACCCATTTGACTTAGGCCACAGCTGAGGTGGAGAGTTTCAAGCAAACTCAGACTCACCATGGCTGCCAGTGACCCAGCACAAGTAGATGGAACCTATCTTTCTGATATCTGCCCCAGGAAATTCTCCAAACCTCCAGAAACCATCACACAAACACAGCCCAGAATCATAGAGTCAAAACCCCCAAAGGGTCACCATCAGCCAGTGGAGGTTGCAACCCATGAGTAAAACCTATACTCTCTCATCATTATGTGGACAAATCTGAGAAGAATTCTGTGGGCTTCTTCAGGGTCTCGGAAGAAGTGAGATTCTCAAAGGAGACCTCCATAATGTACCCCTACAGTGATTTTCTTCTCTGTTCACTGCTTCCTCACTCCTACTTCCTGAGATTACCTCCCAAATAAACTACTTGCACTAAATTCTTATATTAGGTTCTGTTTTTGGGGAAACTCATACTGAAACACTGAAAGTTATTTTGAACTACATTGCCTTGTAGAAAGAATTAGTATAATTTAGAATGTCAACTTTTCCTAGCTAGCACGTATCTTGACATACAGACCCACAGATATAGATCCTTATCTATCTGAAATAAAGAATAAAATAAAGAGATGACAGACTCTTCACAGCACTGCTCCTAAAATATTTTACAATGAATTTTATATTTGATGTCAAATGATTCAAGAAATAAGGACTTTTTCCTTGTCCCTTAAGAGAACCTGGCAGTTAGATCCAAATATAATAAATGATCCTTCGGAGTTTAGAGGAAATTTGAGTGAATATTGCATTTGAGGAAGGCACTCTTCTTTCTGTAGATATAAAAGTTGGCTGCTGGCACTGGTCACCTTGAGTTTATCTGCCTTGGCTAGAATATTTCCATAATGAAGAATTTACTGTGCCTCAGAAAGTAACTTAAATCTAAGTAAAATAAGAGGTACAAAATACAGAACCATTACAGAATAAAAGCCATCACTAAAACTCAAGATTGTTTCCTTTTTGCGACTTTTTAACTTGGGTTAGAATGAGTATGGTTCAGTGCAACAAATCGGAAAGGAGTGATTATTTTGCATCAAAAAAAAAAAAAACCATTTCTGTGGAGTTGATTCCAATTCATAGTGACCCTATCTGTTTCAGAATAGAACTGCACTCCATAAGGTTTTCAATGGCTGTTATAAAAGCAGATCTCCAGGCTTTTCTTTTATGGCACCACTAGGCAGGTCCAAACCACGACCTCCCAGTTGGTAGCTGAATGCAAAACATTTGTGCCACCCAGGGACCTAACCATTTCATTAAAAACCAAACCCATTGCTGTTGAGTCAATTCCAACTCATAGGGACCCTATAGGACAGAGTAGAACTGCCCCATAGAGTTTCCAAGGAGCACCTGGTGGATTTGAATTGCCAACCTTTTTGTTAGCAGCTGTAGCTCTTAACCACTAGGCCATCAGGGTTTCCTCCATTGCATTAGGTGCTGGAAAACCAGTGACGAATAAGGAGTACTCCCTGTTCTTACAGCTTACTGTCAGGGAAAAGATGAAGAACTTGCAAAAGATAATTTCAAGAACGATATATTGGCTCTGAATTTCAGGTATACCCAGCAGCTTAGAGGTTCTCAGAAGAAAGGCCCATATGATAAGCCAGAGGTTTAGAGGTTTCAAGGCTAAACCATGAGCTAAATGTTGGAGAATGGGAAGGAGTAAGCAGGCAAATTAAGTTGGGAAGGATGCTCTGGAGGAGGCAGAGGAGGGAGTCACATAAGCATCAGAGGGCTAAATGGAACAGCACGGAGTCTGTAAAGATCTACACAAAATTAAGGAGCATTCTGTTTAATAGAAAAGATCAGTGTGCATATACCTATTTCTGATCCGAACTTCAGCATGTTGAACTCTCTATGTGTAGTACACTTCAAGTGCAGGTTACTAATACCAGGAATAAATATCCGAAGTCTGACTATATGAAATGTTGTACTATGTGGCAGTGACATATTTTCACTATGATTAAGGTGGGTGAAAAAAATACAACTAGAAACACGTTTAAAATAATACGTATTTTCATATCATCTATACAGCTAAAATAGGCATTATCGGCAGCTGAGGAGACGACCTCAGAGAACTGAAGTCAAATGCCACGCAACCAGCAAACAGCAAATCAGAATCCAAACCCAGTCATTCTTCTCAACAGCCATGCTGCTTTTACCAATATTAAAGGCAAGCTATATAGATTAAAAAAAAAAAAATTTTTTTTTTTATATAGATATTGGAGTTCCCGAGTGGTATAAATGATTAACACACTCAGCTGCTAACAAAATGTTAGAGGTTAGAGTTCAACCAGAGGCACCCTGGAAGAAAGGCCTGGTGATCTCCTTCCCAAAAATCACCCTTTGGAAACCCTATTGAGCACAGTTCTATTCGGACACATATGGGTTGCCATAAATTGGAAATGACTCCAAAGCGACTGGCTTTATATAGACTTTGGACAGGAAAACAGATATGTCTTGAGCATTTACAAGGAGACTTGAGCCTCACTCTTCAGTTACTCGTTAGACAGTGTTGCTTGTATCTACTATGGATCAGTGAACCATCTATATTCTCAAAAAACTGACATTAAGCAATATTCTATCAAAAAAATAAAAAAGCTGCCCTTTAAATAATAAAAAACAACAAAATAATGGATAATTTTGGATGAAATAGTCATTAATTCCCCTTGATTTATTTACAGCCACTTCTAAGTAATATTTATACCAGAGAATATCCCCTTTTCAAGCAAACGGTGATGATTCTAGGAGTAAGTAGCCAGCTGATCACCCTCAGCCCAGCACCCAAAACCAAACCCACTGCCATAGAGTTGAGTTGATTCCGACTCATAGTGACCCTACAGGACAGAGTAGAACTGCCCTATATGATTTCCAAGGAACACCTGGTGAATTTGAACTGCCGACCTTTTGGTTAGCAGCTGTAGCTCTTAACCACTACCCCACCAAGGTTTCCCACCTCAGCACAGAGCTCTAAATACTGTAGGAGATATATAAATACTGGTGAGTATTTCACGTAAAGCTGTGATTCTTTTGAAGAGTCTAGAATCTTTTCCATCTAATTTTGGATATAAATGAATTTTTTGACATATTGAGCCTTCCCTTGCTCAGTGCACTCACCTATACTGCAGGACATGCATCGCCAAGGTTCGTGCATATTTGTTTTTGCAAGTGTGCCCTTTAAGGGTGGGGATGTCTTCTCTAGTGCACGAGTAGTAGTGCCTCATCAGTAGCATTGGGAGAATTTAGCCATTGAATCAGAAAATGGAAAAATGGTTAAAAGCAAAATAAAAGAATAACAGAAACAAAGGCAACACAGAGGTACCCCCAAAGCAATCAACATTACATTTTCATGTAAAAATGTTACAACTTCAACGTTATAAAAATCAAAGCTTTCATTTTGTCTATTTTATTGTTTTATTTTTTTCACTAATTCCCTACCAAAGACCCTACAAACCAGTAATAAACAACAATTTTGCTGCAGATATAATTTCCATACAGTAGCTCCTGATAGATACTATGTGTTTTTAATTCTTAATTTTGAGGTAATATGTAAGTCCTTCTATTTCCTTCATTAAAGTCATTAAAAACCATTTACTAATACTACTACTATTATTATTATAGCTATGATGATAGCTATTATTATACCATCTAAATAGGTCCTGTAATGGAATCTGAAATCTAGACTCAGAGTTCTATGATTTAGGTCGCTCTCTCTCCCCTATTTACTTTTCAGAATTCCTCAGATAAATCATTTAAACTCTTTAATGAGCTGGTCAAACTTAATTTCCTCATTTTAAATTTTAAAGAATGAGTTGACTAATTGCTTTGAGAGAAAATTCAAACCTAATATCATTCAAAATCTCTTTCTGTACTGACCTTTATCCGTACTGACCATGTCTCTCTTGGTGTCACCTCAATCCTTAGACTCCTGCTGAGCCAACCAACAGTCATTTCTGCTGTGTTCTCTCACACCCACTGCCCTATAGCTCAGTGTCAAGCTCTAGAAAGCTATTTCCTCTTACCCCCTTTCTTCTACCAAGTAGCCATCATCATTTTTGTTTGACCAACTGACTGATCTAATTATCTTTATTCTTTCAGTACATTCTCTACTATCCCTCTCCAGTTTTAGAGTTAAACCTGCAGTGTGCACACCTGGAAGCCTACCCAGCGTTCATTCTCTACTTTTGCCTTCCTTGAATAATACCGATTCTGTCTTCGTCAGATTCTGATTTCTGTTCCTTGTTGCTTCAGGGCATATATATTTGAAATACAGGCACATATAAGTTGTGAAGGTAATATCCTAGTTCCTTCTGTATGGGGGATAATGATACATGCTGGTTTGGATTCCTGGAGTCAAGGAGACTTGGGTTCAAATTCCAACTCCACTACTTACTAACCTCAAAACCTTTTAACACATTTACTCCCCTGAGTTCCAATTATCTCATATTAAAATGGAGAACAATACCATCTTCATATGAGGATTAACTAGATTAAAAGCCTAGAACTATACTTGGAACATAGTAAGAGCTCAAAAAAGGAGAACTTTATACAATGCATAGATAATCTCTTTTCTATGCAGAAGGCTAGAAGTATTTTCAAGGAACCCTAGAGTTCTTTACCTGGACTTTGCTTGTCAACATTCACCTGGTAGTTTAGTCATTTACGCACCGTATTATATATATATACACACACACACACACACACACACGGAAGCCTTGGTGGCTTAGTGATTAAGTGCTATGTCAGCTAACCAAAAGGTTGGCGGTTCGAATCCACCAACTGCTCCTTGGAAACACTATGGGGCAGTTCTACTCTATAGGGCCGCTATGAGTCGGAATCAACTTGACGGCAACAGGTATATAACCATCGAGTCAATTCCTACTCATAGCGACCCTATAGGACAGAGTAGAACTTCTGCGTAGAGTTTCCAAGAAGCACCTGGTGGATTTGAACTGCTGACCCTTTGGTTAGCAGCTGTAGCACTTAACCACTAGGCCACCAGGGTTTCCTCCTCCAAGGATATACATACACACACACATATTTATATATACAGTACATGGAAACCCTGGTAGCCTAGTGGTTAAAAGCTACAGCTACTAACCAAAAGGTCAGCAGTTGGAATCCACCAGATGCTCCTTGGAAACCCTACAGGGCAGTTCTACTCTGTCCTATAGGGTCGCTATGAGTTAGAATCGCCTCCATGGCAGCGTTTTTTTTTTTTTTTTTATTTCCATACAATACATATATAAAACCTCTGTATACTCCACTATACTCTGACAATGCATGTTATGTACCAAAACTCTATTTTTGTGGAAGAGCAGAGGAATAAAAGAACGGAGAGAAGAAAGAAAGAAAGATAGCAGGGATTGAAGGAAAGACAATTACTTGAAAACCAGCTTTGAATCCCTTTACAGGGGAGATACATGGCTATGGCTAATGACTCTTTTCCCATCAAAATCTGACTACCAGATTTCCGTGCAAAAGTTCCTCTTTAATGTCTTTCATGGCTGGCATCCTGCCTCACCGCCGCTTCTGAATGCCAAATATACCTCCAAATGCTTTTCCTTTTTCTTCTTAAAAGATTTGCCACCATTTATAGCATCACCTTCTTCATCGGGGTCATCTTTTTTTCCGTTTATGCCAAAAACTAAGTCTATAAATGAGCTCAGCACATTCCTGCCTTTACCAAGATTCTCCCTCTCTTTCCCTCTGCCTTGTACTTCATGCTGGGACCGCGTATGCCCTGTCTCCGTGATATTTTTCTTTCATGCAAGATGAGCAAGGGACCAAGGGAGCAATTTAACAAGAAGAAATAAAGCCATTTTTTAAAACTATTTTTTGATCTATTGGAACTTTTGATTAAAAGTGACAGCAATAATACTTTTATAAATATAGTTTCAGCTACATACCAGGCACCATATTGGGCCTTCTACATACTTCATGCCATTTGTTTCCCATGAAAACCCTACGAAGAACAAAAAAGCATCACTGTCCCCATTTTATAGAAGGTAAAAGTAAGGCTGAAAAACATTTGATTGACTTTTGAAAAATGGAAAATCCACTCACTGATCAACATGATTGAATGGAACCCAGAGGCAAAAATAATCTGAGGCAATTGTGTTTTATAGTCTGATCCTCATACATTAAATGTTTTATACTTCCCTACATTATTCAGTGAACTGTTTTTCATTTTGTCTATTTTGTGTCAGGTATACTGCTGTGTACTGAGGAAATGGAGACAAAAAAAAAAAGTTTCCTGCCCTATGGAAGCTCTTAGCCTTTTAGAGAAGATGCACACAAAATAAATCCATCCAACATGTTGTGATGGATATATTCATCACCTGTATCTCCATTCATCTATCTATCTCTACCCCAGGCACAGAAATGATTAACTCTGCTGGGGATCAGGGAAGGCCTTACAGATAAAATGAAGATTCAATTGAGCCTTGAAGAATAAGGATGAGTTGGTCAGACAGATTGATAGCTGAGGGCATCTCTAACGGAGAGAACATCCTTTGTTAGTCACTAGCTGGAAAAATAAGCAGATCACCAAAAGCACCCTGGAGCCATTTTGGACTTTCACGCAGACAAGGTCAGCTCTGACCCACTGTTCTTCCATCTCACCAGCACTGGCTCTCTAGCCTCCACAGGCTCCCCTCAAACTGCTCACTGGATGACCCACTTGGGAAAGCTGCTCTAGCTTCACCCTCAGCAATTCCCCATAGACATGGTTTTAAGAGGGTGGTAATATTTGCTTCGTAGGGTTTTAGTGGGGACTTAATGATGTAAGATGTATACATAGCTTAGCGAAGTATAATCTCAGAGTAAGCACTCCACACATTACAGGGTTTTTTTGTTTTGTTTTGTTTTGTTTTTGTTTGCTCTAGGCTTTACATACTATAAACATAGTTAAGACGTACTTCTGGCCTTCCTCTGCTCAAAGCCACTTGGTGTCCTTAACCTCTTCTATTCACCTGCTAGAAAAAGTTCAACTTGGCACCTCTGGAACTTCTTGTTCACCTACCTATCTTCCTTTCAGGTACCTCATTGGTACTCCCACCCACCCCTGATGATTTAACTTTGGCCCAAGAGCTTTGCTTCTGAACATTTCCTTCCAAGGTGCTATGCCTAGGACCTGTAGCTCAGTCCTGTGCTATTACTATGTCCAGTCCAGGTATGAAATCTTGAGGTCTGGTTGGCCATTCGACCTACAAGGCACTGACATTTCTCTGCTACGGAGCAAGCCATTTGATATCTCAGGATATTTAAATAATTGTACTTCTATTCATTTTGGTCTACCCACAAAGTTAAGAGCAAGGGGGGTCCCACAGAGTGGTAGACATCTAGAAAGTCAGCGTCAGCATAAAATCAACTTAGAGAAAGAGGGAGAGGTTGTGAGAACATAAAGTTGTACAGCTTGTTATCCTTGTAAAAGTCATCAGGAAATAAGTGCAGGTGGCAACATAGCAGAAAATGTTGCTTTCTGTAATATAGGATTGGCTTTGGGAAATATTTCTAGCACTTGGGATAAGATGCTGCCTGGTATAGATGAAAACACATGGGCTCAAAGTCAGATGGTTCTTGCTTTAATGCCTGGCTCTGACATGTATTGACTTGGAGAATTTGGCCAACTCAAGCTCTCTAGGTCTCAGCTTTTTCATATGTAAAAATTTGAATAGGCGTGCATACCTCACAGAGTTGTTCCATGGTTTCAATTAGATAAAATAAATACAAAATTATACGTATAATGCTACAAGCATGAACTATGACCTGGTATCACATCTGAGATTAAATCTCAGCTTCATCATTTATTAAGTATAATTCTTCTCATCTCTTAGTTAACTTCAAAATGTAAACAAGGTATATACATTGCAAGACTGTTATATGGATTAAAGAAAGTAATGCATAATTACAATGATGCCCAAAATTTAATCAGCATTCCTAAATATTTATACCTATCATTCCTGTTTTCTTTCATTAACTCAAGCTTTATGATAAATAAAAATTGGGATCATATTTTCTACTTCCTGTTTTCTTTCATTAACTCAAGCTTTATGATAAATAAAAATTGGGATCATATTTTCTACTTCCTTTTTATGTCTAGCATAGTGCGTGCTTAAATATTTATTGAATATCAAATCATAAACTTGGCACCAAATGATTGGAATTATGCCAGTTATATTGCCTCGTGTGTGTGAAAAAGGACTCAACATTTCCGGCGTCTGGACACATAAATCTGCCTAGGCACTTATTGAAGGGTTGTGAGTGAACAGAATCCAACCAAGAAAAATTGTTCATTAGGCCCTCCTCCTTTATTCTGTGTACTATCTACAATTATTGGAGCCTTTCTTCATTCTAGGCTATTTCCAGTTTTGAAGTAAAATTAGGTAGTCAGAAGATGGAGATCTACCATGGTATAGATCAGCACATGGGAGGTTGGAATATTTTGCTTTTTTTTTTTGATGATACTAAGGAGAATGGTTCAATTTCAGGACAACTCCTTAGTTAGGCTATCTTCTCATGTAGGTTTGTGCTTTCCTGAATATCTACAGTTTATCATTTTCTTGAGTCAGAAATGAACTCAGACTTTGTGTTGGTCCCAACTTAAGTTTAGAGTAGGGTTGAGGTAGATTTTCATAGTTTGCTTGGGAGAGTAATTGGATCCTAGAACCATCTCGGACAGATATAGGCCAAAGATAACTTATTCATTTACTGCGTACAGACTTTGCACCAGGCATTGAACCTACAATCAGTACATCTACCTCTTGCTAGATGTGACCTTACATAGTCTATCTTCCCTCTGTGAGTCTCAATTTCCTTATTTCTAATTTCATGATAAAAATATTTACTCAGTAATTGTTTTTTAGAATTTTAAAATTCATAGGTGGTGGGTCTTGGTAACATAGTGGTTGGCACATTTGCCTACCAAGAGAAAAGTCCCGGGTTCGAAACTGGGTAGAAACATTCAGTCTTTGAAAGTCAGCTCTTAAATTTAGAGCCCTGGTGGTGCAGAGGTTAAGTGTCCGGTTGCTAACCAAAATGCAGAAGTTCGAATCGACGACCTGCTCCTTGGAAACTGTACGGTGTAGTTCTACTCTGTCCTGTAGGGTCGTTATGAGTCAGAATCGACCTGACTGCAATGGATTTAGTTTTAGGGTTATTACTGCACAAACGTGCGTGTGCAAGATATATGTTACATTAATTATTTTAATGAAATTATAAATACCTTTTAACTTCCATTTTACTGTATAAGCAGGAAATTTAATGGTAAAATTCAGGAGTGTTAAAGTCTTCTGAAAAAGTGGGACAGTAGACCTCTAAGCTCTTTTCCCCTTCTTTGGTCTTTTTGTAAAAAGATAAAATTTTAAAGAAAACGTCATGGATGTTATATAACTATAAATATGTGTCAATGATATTATTTAACTTGTTCATAGGGAATCAATAGGATGTTACAATTGGTTAAAAGGAGACTCCAACGAGAAGACAAATGTATAAGTCCATCAGGAATGTGGAAATAAATTTACTTAATAGGTACAAAACTGGCAAAATTGGTCAGTATCCATAGGCCAACTATCAATTGCATTCCAGTCAATATAATTTTTATTTCTATGGACAAGAATCATTCATATTATTATCAATTTTCTATAACACATAGAGTTGTAAAATAATTCAAAGACATTGAAAGATGGCGATAAACCCTAACCAGGATCAATAGTTAGACAGACACTCACTAATCTTTTGTGCCCATTTCAAAGTCTTTCAAAATTTTTTCTTGAAAGCAGACACACACATGAAACAGCAACAGTGTCTCTCTCCCGTTCTCTGAGAACATATCCCTTACAGACTTTCGTATAAGTCATGAGGAATGGGTGCCAGCAAGAGCCCCTGAGACAAGAGAGGACAGAGGTCTGGCTATATGAATGGGGGAGGTGTTAATACAGTGAAGAAAAGATGAAGAACATAAAAAACAAAACCAACACAATAACTATTCTGTCTTTTATATGAAGCACCAAGCATAAAGCAGGTGCTCAGAGAATACTAAGATTTACCTCCACCCAAACTAAGACTCTGGAATGTTTGTAGAGAATTTCATATGATCTGAGATGGGGAGTTAAAACCACGGAAATGATTCATGTTTACCTCCTACCTTCTACAACTCAACTTTTTCCTAGAAATAGATTCAATACTGAGGACTCAATCAAGCCAAAAAGCACATAGAAGCACCTGAATTTCTATCTTTATATAGTTTTCTTCTACTAAAACACAAGTACTTTGAAAGCAAAGGTCTTACTTGCTCTATTTTTGTATATCCTATGGAGTCCTGGTAGTACAGTGGTTAAGAACTATGGCTGCTAACCAAAAGGTCAGCAGTGTGAGCCCACCAGCAGCTCCATGGAAACCCTATGGGGCAGTTCTACTCTGTCCTATAGGGTTGCTATGAATCAGAATCAACTCGGTGGCAATGGGTTTGGTTTTTTGTTTTGGAATCCTATCAGGCTGTCTGAAATTCACCCAGACGTGCCTTGGAAGAAATGCCTGGTGATCTACTTCTGAAAAATCAACATTGAAAACCGCATAGAGCACAGTTCCACCCTGACATACATGGAGTAACCATGAATCAGAATCAACTCAATGGGAACTCTTTTTTTTTCTTTCTTTCTTATAATTGTACTTTAGATGAAGGTTTACAGAACAAACTAGCTTCTCATTAAACAATTAGTACACATATTGTTTTGGGACATTGGTTGAATGGCAACTCTTATTATTATTTCTCTAGAGTTCCTAGCAAATAGCTGCTGCTGTTGTTGTTGTTAGGTGCCATCAAGTCGATTCCAACTCATAGTGGCCCCATGTGACAGAGTAGAACTACCCAGTAGGGTTTCCTAGGCTGTTATCTTTATGGACACAAATCACCACATCCTTCTCCCATAGAGCAGCTGGGTGAATTAGAACCGCCAACCTTTCACTTAGTAGCCAAGTGGTTTACCATTGGGCCACCAGGGCTCCTTGTAAATATTTGCAGAATGGTTGTTTTTAAAACGAACCAAACCAGTAATCATGTCAAAAATATATATAATTATGGGCTCTGATCTCTTAAATATAAACCAGCACAATCATAAATGAATAAAACCCACTGGCATTTAATGGCATCAGATAATTAAGGCTTAAATGTGAAAGAGGGCTTTGAAATCACTAAATTCACACTTTCTAGGAACGAAGAAACTGAGGCATCAGATAATTAAGGCTTAAATGTGAAAGAGGGCTTTGAAATCACTAAATTCACACTTTCTAAGAACGAAGAAACTGAGGCTGGTTCAAGTCGATTAAATGACTTGAAGGAGGTCATACATCAAATGTGTGGCAAACCAGTCCAGATCTCCGCCGCCTGACTTCTGGCTCTGGACTTCTTCCACTATAGCCACTTTCCTCCTAATTGCAGGAAATGCGTTAATGATACTTACTATTTATCATACATTAGGTACTATGTTAAACACTTTATGCTTGTGTTTCCATTTTAATCTTTGGAGCAGCCATGCAGAGCAGGCTCATTGTTTTCCATTACATAGATTAGAAAGGGGTCCCTCTGTGGTACAAACAGTTAATGAACTTGGCTGCTAACTGAAAGGCTGAAGGTTCGAATCCATGTAGAGGTGCCTCAGAAGAAAGGCCTGGAATCCTTCCTTCCAAAAAATCAGTCATTGAAAACCTTACAGAGCACAGTTCTACTCTGACACACATGGGGTCGCCATGAGTTCAGTGCCAACTTGATGGCAGCCAACGACACCAACAAAGGTTAGGAAACTGATGTATTCATGGACATTAGGCAAATTGCTGCAGGTTACACGGCCTGTGATCAACAGAGCTAAGATTCAGACTAGACCTGTGAAATTCCAAAACTTGAGCTACTACTATTATGCTATGTATTTTATATTTTTGGTTACTTTATGAATATTCATGCTAGTTTAACATGAGATTGTCTCTAGAAAGCAGAAGGTGTGGGCTCTACTTCCAGCCCGGTTACCTGCAAATGGCAGAAACTCTAGTCAATGTTGATGACAGGTTAACTGACTGAACAACTGATATATGGTTGCCCATATTTAAAAATCGAAGTAGATAATACTGCCAAATTCTTCCCCTGGGAATATATATAAAGATAAATGAAGTAATTTATTCCATAATGTTATGAACTCCTTAGGAAAAAGATGCTAAAGTACATTTACAGTCAGATAATATATTCTTTAATAAATATTTGATTGTATATGCATAGAGTATCCATGATTCCTTAAGAGGTTTAGAAGAAGATAGCCAAGAAAAGACCTATAAGCCTTAAACTGCCAAAATCCCAGAAGATGATTTAAGCAATACAAAAAAGTAAGTAGGTTGACCTATTTCCCATTTTAAGGGCAGAAATAAAATTACCTTTCATATGTGGGAAAATGCTCCCTCCATGGTAAATATGACCAATATTAACACTGAACTTTCTCCTTCTTTAGAGATACCTTTAACTTGAGCTGAGTGAGCATTAAACTCAGACAAATACAAAAACACAACCATGAAAAAATAATCATAGTATCATATCCTTGACTAACAAATCCAGTCCTTTTCATGCTCCTCTGGAGAAGCTAGGGTGCACTGTGGAAAAGCTAGGGCTTTGAAGTTAGAAAAACTTCATTCTGTTCTGTTCTTTTCCCCTTATAAGCCTGTGATCTTAGACAAGTGACTTAACCTCTCTGTGCCTCAGTTTGCTCATCCATAAAATGGACACATGAATAGTCTATCTTCAGGTATGTTTGCATGATCCAACCGACCCAGAGTAGATGTTATATATTGCTCTTGCCACAAAAGGTACGGTCCAGGCATGACAACAGACTAAATGTTCTTGTTGTTGTTGCATGACGTTGAATTAGTTCCAATTCATAGTGACCCTATGTACAACAGAACAAAACACTCCCTGGTCCTGTGCCATCCTCACAACTATTGCTATTTATCAGCCCACTGTTGTAGCCACTATGTCAATCCATCTCATTGAGGTTTTTTGTCTTTTTCACTGACTCTCTATTTACCAAGCATGGTGTCCTTTTCCAGGGACTGGGCCCCCCGATGACGTGTAACATAGTATGTGAGACAAAGTCTCACCATCCTTGTTTCTAGACAGTATTCTGGCTGCACTTCTTTCTAAGATGGATTTGTTGGTACTTCTGGCAGTCCATGGTGTATTTAATATTCTTCGCCAACATCGTAATTCAAAGACATCGATTCTTCCTCGGTCTTCCTTATTCATTGTCCACCTTTCACATACATATGAGGAGACTGAAAATATCATGCCTTGGATCAGGTATACCTCAGTCCTCAAAGTGACATCTTTGCTTTTTAACACTTTACAAAGGTCTTTTACAGCAGATTTGCCCAATGCAATGTGTCATTTGATTTCTCGACTGCTGTTTCCATGGGCATTGACTGTGAATCCAAGTAAAATGAAATCCTTCACAACTTCAATATTTTCTCCATTTATCACGATGTTGCTTATTGGTCCAGTTTTGAGGATTTTTTGTTTTCTTTATGTTGAAGTGTAATCCACACTGAAAGCTGTAGTCTTTGATGTTCATCAGTAAGTGCTTCAAGTCCTCTTTGCTTTCAGCAAGCGAGGTCACGTCATTTGCATATCACAGGTTGCTAATAAGCCTTCCTCCGGCTTTGATGCCAGGTTCTTCTTCATATAGTCCAGCTTCTCAGATTATTTTCTCAGCATACGAATTGAATAAGTATGATGAAAGGATATAACCCTGATGCACCTCTTTCATAATTTTAAACCATGCAGTATCCCCTTGTCCTGTTCAAACGACTGCCTCTTGGCCTATGTACAGGGTCCTCATGGGCACAATTAAGTGTTCCAGAATTCCCATTCTTCGAAATGTTAACCAGAATTTGTTATTATCCACACAGTCAAATGCCTTTGCATAGTAAATAAAACACATGTAACCATCTTTCTGGTATTCTCTGCTTTCAGCCAAGATTCATCTGACATCAGCAATGATATCCCTGGTTCCATGTTCTCTTCTGAATCCAGCTTAAATTTCTGGCAGTTCCCTGTCGATGGACTGCTACAACAATTTTTAAATTATCTTCAGCAAAATTATAAGTGTGTGAGATATTAATGATATCGTTCAATAATTTCCACATTCTGTTGGATCACCTTTCTTTGGAATGAGTGCAAATACAGATCTCTTCCAGGTGGTTCACCAGGTAAGTGTCTTCCAAATTTCTTGGCATAGACTAGTGAGTGCTTCCAACCTTGCAGCTAAATCTTAGGACTTTATTAACAATATGTTTAAAGTTAACTGTGTACATCTTACTTGATCCTAACTAAACCTCTCCAGGAGCCCCTGGTGGTGCAAACCGTTAATGCAATGCGCTCAACTGCTAACTGAAAGGTCAGAGGTGCAAGTCCATCCGGAAGTGACTCAGAAGAAAGGCTTGGAGATCTAGTTCTGAAAAATTAGCCACTGAAAACCCTGTGGAATACAGTTCCACTCTGACACACGCGGGGTAGCCCGGAGTCAGAGTTGCCTTGAGTTGGAGCTGACACAATGGCACCTGAACTAACTGGTTAAACCCTTACAGCATAGGCATTAATACTACCACTATTTTACAGGTGAGAAAACTGGGCTTCGAGAAGACTAATTGACTTACTGGGATCAGTGTGTTAATAAATGGCAGACTCGAAGCTTCTGCTCAGGTCAGTGTAGGAAGGCTATGCTTTTTATAATCGCCACCAGGTGGCCTCTACAGCAGAAAACCCTGTGCCCTCGAGTGGATTCTGACTCTTAGCAACCCTACAGGACAGAGTAGAACTGCTCCAAAGAGTTTCCAAGGAGTGCCTGGTGGACTGGAACTGCCAACTTTTTGGTTAGCAGCTGTAGCGCTTACTCACTATGCCATCAGGATTTCCCTACAGCAGAAGCAAGGGTTTGTTTGTTTTGTTGTCATTGTAGTTGTTTTAATTTAATTCAACTCAAGCAGAACTTCAGCTGAGATCCTGTAGAATGATGATGCTGATACTGATTACATCTCATATTTCAATAACATAATTACATTTTATAATTTTGGGGGGGTACGAAACAATCTTGTAAAGTAGGGTTGCATTTTTCAGGGAATAAAAGTGACTTAGAGAGAATATAAGTAACTCTACATTATTTTTAAATATACAGGCAGTCCTCAGGTTATGAACATCTGTCTTATACACAACTCGCGCTTGCCCTCTAATGTTATATAAAGTCACCCTCACTTTGAAACAACTGAACCAGCCCCTACTCACAACAAATTCTTCATCAAGATCACCTTCACTTGCTGCACGTGAAGCTTTTAAATCATTGCAAAGCCTTCGAGCCTTTTCTTGCACTAAAACAAACAAAAAAAACACAAAACCCTGCATTCATTGAATTGATTCTGACTCATGGCGATCCTATAGGTTATAGTAGGACTGCCCCCATAGGGTTATCCAAGCAGCAGCTGGTGGATTTGAACTACTTACCTTTCGGTTAGCAGCCAGGCTCTTAACCACTACACCACCAAGCCTCCTTCTTGCACTGCAACCAAAAAAACACACCCATTGCCATTGAGTTGACTCCAAGGAGTGGCTGGTGGATTTGAACTGCCGAACTTTTGGTTAGCAGCCTTAGCTCTTAGCCACTGCACCACCAGGGCTCCTTCTTGCACTAAAACCAAAAACCAAACCAAACCAAACCCATTGCTGTCGAGTCGATTCTGACTCATAGCAACCCTATAGGACATAGTGGAACTGCCCCATAGAGTTTCCAAGGAGCGCCTGGCGGATTCAAAATGCCGACCCTTTGGTTAGCAGTCGTAGTGCTTAACCACTATGCCACCAGGGTTTCCTTGAAAACGTAAGGCTAAATAAGAACTGTATGCACCTCTTCTGATTTATCTAAAAATTCTTAAAGACACACTCAGGAACAGATCTCATTCTTACTTGTATCCACAAGGGCGGATTATCCAATAGGAAAGGTAAGCATGATGCTTGCCTTGCTTACCAGATCATTTATAGTGAATAATTTCACTTTTTTTCACATCGAAGATTCTGCTTCTAGGAATGCCTGGCTTCTGTTGCTCTCCCAACCATACAGCACCTTCCTACAGAATCGAAGCTTCTTTTCAAATTTTACAATCCCTGACAGGGATGGGTTACACAGTAAACAAGGTAAGCACAGACTAACTTGTGCTTACTTATTAATACCTGTAGTAACCAAGATATTCCCGTATTTACCTTGCTTACTGGGTAATCCACCTGTCATGGACTGAGTTGTATCTCCCCAAAATATGTCTCAACTTGGTTCGGCCATGATTCCCAGTATTGTGTGGCTGTCCTCCATTTTGTGATTTTCCTATGTGTTATAACTCATAATCTCTGCCTGTGGTTAAAGGGGATCAGGGTGGGATGTAACACCCTTGCTCAGATCACATCCTTGATCCAATGTAAAGGGAGTTTCCCTGGGGTGTGGCCTGCATCATCTCTTAGCTTACAAGAGATAAAAGGGAAGCAAGCAAAGAGTAGGGGACCTCATACCACCAAGAAAGCAGAGCTGGGAACAGAGTGCGTCCTTTGGACCCAGGGTCCCTGAGCAGAGAAACTCCTACTCCAGGGAAAGACGGATGGCAAGGACCTTCCTCCAGAGCTGACAGAGAAAGTCTTCCCCTGGAGCTGATGCTCTGAATTTGGACTTCTAGCCTCCTAGACTGTGAGAATACAAGTTTCTCTTTGTTAAAGCCATCCTCTTGTGGTATTTCTGTTATAGCAGCACTAGATGACTAAGACACAGCTCCCGTGAATCCGTTCCTGTACTAAAACAGTTAGTGTCACTTTGCTTTTGAGTCATTAAAATCTCTTAACTGCCAGGTATCTGTTTTGATGAATTAATAACTGTAAGGAGATTATTACACAATTTGGCCTGAGTTGTATGCAGCCGGATGTTTCTGGGTTGGGGATCAAAAGTCCTGGCCAGTAACCTTACCTGAGCTACTTATTGACCTTGTGAACTTAGACAAATCACTTATCTAACTAAGCCCAACTCTACCTTCTCACCTAAAAATAGGGATGATGTCCATCTAAATGTTCTACCTTACCAGAGTGCAGGAAACTAAGCCCCATCACCAGCAGTCACGGCCCCATGGTTCAAAGAATACTTCGTTCCCTCTCCAACCCTCCCTTCCTTGTGTTCAGATTTTCCTTCTCTAGATAGCCTTTGGAAACCCCGATGGTGTAGTGGTTAAGTGCTATGGCTGCTAACCAAAGGGTTGGCAGTTCAAATCCACCAGACGCCCCTTGGAAACTCTAAGGGACATTTCTAATCTGTCCTATAGGGTCGCTATGAGTCGGAATCAACTCGACGGCACTGGGTTTGGGTTTTTTTTAGATAGCCTTTAGGATTGATTACCTAGCCAGACTATCTGCATGATTTGGTATATTTCCCCCCCAATTACTCTCACAGATTATTCTTCCCATGTCCATGCACTACGGCCTGAGAGAACTTCCATTCCATCGTATTCTTAGTGATTTCAGGCCCTAGGAAAATATATTACAGCAAATCCTGAAGTCTGGGATGATTTTGGTCTGAGAATGACCTGCATAAAATACAAAAGAGACAGAGGAAGTGAAGGATAAAAACAAAAACAAAGTTCAAAAGGTAATAGGAGAAACTGTGAGAAAAAATATAGGTATAGGTTGGGTGTGTTTTTGCCTGGGGAGAGGGGTGGTAGAATTTTCAGACAGTATGTGTGTTTTCAGAATTTCTTGTGAATCAGAGACTCCCTACACAAACACCCTGAGGATCGCTACAGACTTGTAGAAGCTCCTGAAAGAAAAGTGCCCTGCATCTTATTATCAACTGTCTGCAATACCTGGCACAGGTGGTGGGGATCTATTGAAAAGGAAAACCTACCCATTCCCCAAAAAGAGTTTCTCAACTTTGGAAAAGGGAATTATTACCAACCCCTAAATAATAAAACTCTAGAAATATAGATTCTTTTTATTCATGGGAGCAGAATAGAGGCATTTTCCAGTAATTTAGTCAGGTGGCTTACTAGTTAGTGAAAAGGGAAGAAACATGACATCTGAGTTTAAAAAAAAAAAAATTTGTAGGTTTTGTCTTAGTTGCGGTTCAATGAATTTTGATGAAAATAAGCACAGAAACATGTTGATGCATGTGCGAAACATCACCTCTTTTATTCAGCATAATTTAATGCGGCCAACACATGCTTCATAAATTCTAAGATGTGCTTTTTTATATTTTAATACTTCTGAAATTGGGATGTTTCTTACAATTGATGGCATGAATTAATTTAATTGGCAGCATATTTAGTAATACATTAAATAGTAGTGTATACAGAGTCAATGAAATATAATAATTGCATGTTGAATGAGCATATAAATGGCACACTAAGAGAAACTCGTACTATTCCTTACAAACTCTCCCTCACAAGTTCTCAAAGTTTAGAGGGCATTAGAAGCATCTGGAAGTCTTCTTAAAACACAAATTGCTGACCTCACTCACCCCCCGAGTTTGATTCAATAGGTCTGGGTGTGACCTGAGAACCTGCATTTCTAACAAATTCCCACATGATGCCAATGCTGCTGGTCTGAGAGCTATACTTTGAGAATCACTGTTTTAGGTCATTTTAGAATTTTTCTTCTTCTTCTGTTTTTTTAATCCTGTTTTCTCATCTCAGTTTCTACTACCACTAACTCAATATCTTAATTTAGACATTTGAGGTATCTCACCTAGACAATTATCATTGCCTTCTAAATTCTCTTCTTACTGCCCTTTTTCTCCTCATTTACAACTACCCTCCATATAAATAATAGAGTTGTTATCTGTTAGCATCCCTGTACCTCAACACACAGACACACACTTACTTAAAAATCTTCTGCAGCTCCGTATGACTGTGGCTACATTGCAAGCCCGATAGTTTATTACCGAAAGCTGTTTATTGATATACCATAATCCCCTTCATCTAGGGCCACTACCCCAATTACTTCAACCCTAGATTTAGCCTATGACAAATTTATCAACTAACAAAACAAGCAACCACTACCTTCGAGTTGATTCCGGCTCACAGTGACACTATAGGACAAACTAGAACTGCCTCATAGTGTTTCCAAGGAGTGGCTGGTGGATTCAAACCACTGACTTTTGGTTAGCAGCCAAATGCTTAACCACTGTGCAACCAGGGCTCCGTTTCTCAACTAGTTCCCCAATATGTCAAGTTCTTTTATAAATCTTTACACTTGCTGTTGCTCATCTAGAAGGCAAAGGCCCACTTCATTCCAGCACACAAACTTTCTCAAAGCCAGCTCAAATGTCATTTCCTGAGTTCATTAAAAGACATATTTACTTCTTGCTTTGAGGTTCCATAACAGTATCACAAAGCACATATTATATAATTATTTTGTGGGTTCATTTACTTCTTTCCTCATCTAGACTATGATAATTTTATGTTAATATCATCTTATATTTTTTCATATTATTTTTTTCTTCAAGGATAAACAGAATTCTTGAAGCTTAACTGGACCTCAATAAATAGTCCTAAATGGATAGAATAAAGCTATGTTTTCCAATAAATTAATGCTTTCAAACGAGGGCATTTTATATATATATATATATACATATACATTTATAAACTGAAACGCACACACACCCATATATATATGTGTGTTTGTGTTTCAGTTTGGCTCAACAAAGGGTTACTAAACACTATGTGGAAGTTATTATTCAAGGTACTGAAGAGAATAAATGAAGAGAATAGAGGTAAGAAAATATACAAGTTCAATTAGGTAGTACATATATTTATTGAACAACTATTATATGTTCAGTATATCTTAGAACCTTGCAGAGTAAAAGTCAGACAACATTCTACCAAGGGACAATGTTTTCAGAAGCTAGTGAAAAAATTCTATTGAGTTAGAGCCTCAATATTGCTTCTTGTAGTATTCTGCTGAGGCTTAAACAAAGAGCTATCTAAAGAGAATTAAATCACACTCACTGGGGCCAGAGGAAAGATGGTCCCCTCCAGACATGAAACAAGGCAAGTGTAGTTCAGAAATAAATAATCTTATGTGGATGCATGGGCCTCTTGGGGGTGGAGCAGGCACTCTAGCTGAAAAGCTCTCAGGCTAAATCAGGTAGCAAAAGGCCATGACTGACAAAAAGGGTATCTCTTCTAACATTATTTCATTTAATTTTTTTTTTTTGCATTGCTCAGTCTTAATAAGAAACTACTTCAAGCTTCTTAGTGGGTAACTCAGTTTCAAGTGTCAGTTGAAGAAAGATTGGCCAAGACAGTGTTAGCGTTCAGAAATTCTGGTAAACACACATTTATTTTCAATAATAGCACTCTTAAATTTAAAAGAAAAATGCTTTTAAAGTTATTTGAAAACTGCAAGGAAAAAACAAAGCATTTTAAAGCACATTCGCTGCTTGTTCTAACATCTATCAATATTCCTAGATCTATTTTGTATGGTAGGGGCTCCTGAGTAGCTATAACAAAGGGGAAGACTCGTGGATATGGGAAATTTTAGATATACAATTTTTTACCTGTTTAACTTTTTAGAAAGCATTGCATATCTACTATGTGTCAGGCAAGATCCTATTTACTGATGAAAAAAATTGAGGTTCAGAGAAGTACAGAGTTAACAAGTGGAAGTACACATACTCGAAACCACTTTTTCCTGTCTCCAGTTCCCTTCGCCTGCCTATCGCCCCACCTTTCTGAATTGCTAAGCATCATTTTTCATGGATGTCACCAACACTGCATTAATTATTTTTAAATCTATGTTTCCTTGATTAAGCACATTCAGTGCTTCACCTGAAGAAATGTATTTTTATCAGGTCTCCAGAAGGTAACTTTTATATATGAATATTTGGAGGTATTTTAGTCCTGTATTCACTTGTTTAAATTGTTGTTGCAAAACCTATTATAAACCAAACCAAAACCAAACCCAGCACCGTCCAGTCGATTCTGACTCATAGCGACCCTATAGGACAGAGTAGAACTGCCCCACAGAGTTTCCAAGGAGCTCCTGGCGGATTTGAACTGCGGACCCTTTGATTAGCAGCCGCAGGACTTAACCACTACGCCACCAGGGTTTCCAAAACCTATTACACTCAGTAAATAAACCTGAAAATAATGTTAGGAGTCAAAGGAATCTAAATATAAAATGGTATTATTAAGAATCCCACATGAAAAGGTGTCAAAGTCAGCAAAAACTAAATATATCCATCCTTCCACCTTAGCCCTCCATTCGAAATTAAACCAATCATAAATTGTTCCAGATAAAGTCAATGTTTTACTCTTATTGTCGTCTAAAGTACAACATGAGAAGTATGAAGTAAAAATTAATTCAGCTGAACAGTCGTCAATTCTACTTGGCTTTCTCACTTAGAAATGATAGATTCTCACTGGTAAAGTGAATTGCCCTATATAATCTTTTGATTGAAAAAGCAGTATCATTTGAATCTTAGGCATGGTTTCTAGAACCATTTAGACTTTCATGAAATTAATATTGCCTCCCATTATTGCAAATATAAAAGACTATTTGAACTTTTGAAAGCTATTATTTTATTCTATTTATATCAAGAACAGAATGATATTCAATGAGTTCTTTCTTTCCTGGTGCTTTCATCTTCCACAGTAGGAGGTCTTTACTGTACAACTCTGAATATAGTAGGTGTGGAGATTGGAGGTTAAGAATTCTCACTCTGGTCTCAGATTTAAATTCAATGCCACTATTTCCTGGATGTATAATCTTTGAGCCAAGGTACTTAATCCTTCTGTGTCTCATACATAAATGTCTCGATGGAAGTGCAATTCATGAAATATACAATTTTTCTAGAGTGAAAAATGTTCATTTCTGATACGGGCTATAGATATTTTGCTCAAGGTATTACCCTGTAGGTATTTAGGGTCTATACTTCAAAGTGAAAGGTATAAGTGAGCCAGTGATAAAGGAGAGCTATGTTTCATTTAACAAAATTCAAGTAGTTGATGATATAGACTATTTTTACAAAAGAGATGCAATCACAGCTGTAGGGCATGCTACCTGTTGCCAATGAGTCAATTTCAACTCACAGTGACCCTATGAACAACAGAACAAAACACTGCCTGGTCCTGTGTTATCCTCACAATTATTGTTATGCTTGAGCCCATTGTTGCAGCCACCGTGTCAATCCACCTCATTGATGGTCTTCCTCTTTCTCGCTGATCCTCTACTTAATCTAGAATGATGTCCTTCCCCCCAGCACTGGTCCTTCCTGACAACATGTAAAAAGTACATGAGACAAAGTTTTACCATCTTTGCTTCTAAGGAACATTCTGGCTGAACTTCTTCCAGGACAGATATGTTCTTTCTTCTGGCAGTTCATGATATGTGCAATATTCTTTGACAACACCATAATTCAATGGTGTCAATTCTTCCGTCTTCCTTATTCATTGTCCAGCTTTCGCATGCATATGAGGTGATTGAAAATATCATGGCTTGGGTCAGATGCATTTTAGTCCTCAGTGACATCTTTGCTTTTCAACACTTTAAAGAGGTCTTTTGCAGTAGAGGTGCCCAATGCAACACATCTTCTGATTTCCTGACCACTGCTCCCATGCGCATTGATTTTGGATCCAAATAAAATGAAATCCTTGACAACTTCAATCTCTTCTCTATTTATCATGATGAAGCTTATTGACCCAGTTGTGAGGATTTTTGTTTTCTTTATGTTGAGGTGTAATCCATACTGAAGGCTGTAGTCTTTGACCTTCATCATTAAGTACTTTAATACCTTTCACTATCTGCAAGCAAGGTTGTGTCATCTGCATATCACAGGTTGTTAATGAGTCTTCTTCCAATCCTGATGCTGTGTTCTTCTTCATATAGTCCAGCTTCTTGAATTATTTGCTTAGCGTATAGACTAAGCATGGTGAAAGAATACAACCCTGACACACACCCTTCCTGACTTTAAATCATGCGGTATCCCCTTGTTCTGTTCAAACAACTACCTCTTGATCTATGTACAGGTTCCTCAGGAGCACAAGTAAGTGTTCTAGAATTCCCATCTTTTACAATGTTACCCATAATTTGTCATGATCCACACAGTAGAATGCCTTTGTATAGTCAATAAAACGCAGGTAAACATCTTTCTGGTATTCTCTGCTTTCAGCCAAGATCCATCTGACATCAGCAATGACATCCCTCCTTCCAAGATCTCTTCTGAATCCAGCTTGAATTCCTGGCAGCTCCCTGTGGATGTACTGCTGCAACCACTTTTGAATGATCTTCAGCAAAATTTTACTTCTGTGATATTAATGATATTATTTGATAATTTCCACATTCTGTTGGATTACCTTTTTGAGGAATGGGCACAAATATGGACCTCTTCCAGTCAGTTGGTCAGGCAGCTATCTTCCAAATTTGTTGTATAGACAAGTGAGCATCTGCAGCACGTTATCTGTTTGTTGAAACATCTCAATTGGCATTCCGTTAATTCCTAGAGCCTTGTTTTTTCTCCATTCCCTTCAGTGCAGCTTGGACTTCTTGCTTCGATGCCATTGGTTCTTGATTATATGCTACCTCCTGAAATAGCTGAACATTTTGATCAATTTTTTTTGGTACAGCGATTTTGTGTATTCCTTCTACCTTCTTTTGATGCTTCCCGAGTCATTCAATATTTTCCCCATAGAATCCTTCAATATTGCAACTGGAGGCTTGAATTTTTTCTTCATTTCTTTTAGCTTAAGAAATTCGGAGTGTGTTCTTCCCTTTTGGTTTTGTAACTCAGCATCTCTTTGCACATTTCATTATAATACTTGGCTGTGTCTTCTCAAGATGCCCTTTGAAATCTTCTATGAGCTCCTTTACTTCCTCATTTCTTCTTTTGCTTTAGTTACTTTACTTTCAGAGTTTCTTCTGACATCCATTTTGGTCTTTTCTTTCTTGTTTTTTTTAATGACCTTTTGCTTTCTTTATGTACGATATCCTTGACGGCATTCCACAACTCGTCTAGTCTTTCGTCATTAGTGTTCAATGCATCAAATCTATTTGGGGGAAATATACTCAAGGTTGTATTTTGGCTCTCTCTGACTTGTTTTAATTTTCTTCGGCTTCATTTTGAACTTGTACATGAGCAACAGATGGTCTGTTTCACAGTAAGCCCCTGGCCTTCTTACTGATGATATTGAGATTTCTCATCATCTCCTTCCACAGATGTAGTTGATTTGATTCTTGTGTATTTCATCTGGTGAGGTCCATGTCTATAATCATCATTTATGTTGTGAAAAAAGCTATTTTGCAATGAAGAAGTATGGTCTTGCAAATTCTATCATGCATTCACAGGTGTCATATCTATTACCAAGGCCATATTTCCCAACTACTGATCCTTGTTTCCAATTTTTCCCATTCCAGTCACCAGTAATTATCAATGCATCTTGATTGCATATTTGATCAATTTCAGACTGCAGAAGTCAGTAAAGTCTTCAATTTCTTCATCTTTGGCCTTAGTGGTTGGTGCATAAATTTGAATAACAGCCATATAAACAGGTCTTACTTGTAGGTATATGGATATTATCCTATCACTGACAGTACTGTTCTTCAGAATAGACCTCAAATGTTCTTTTTGACAATGAATATGACGCCACTCCTCTTTAATTTGTCATTCCCCAGCATAGTCGGCCATATGATTGTCCAATGCAAAATGGCCAATACCAGTCCGTTTCAGCTCACTGATTCCTAGGATATCAGTGTTTATATGTTCCCTTTCACTTTTGATGGCTTCCAATTTTCCTAGATTTGCACTTTGTACATTTCATGTTCTAACTATTAATGGATGTTTGAAGCTGTTTCTTCTCATTTTGAGTCATGCTGAAATGGTGCATATAATTCTGTAATTTTTAAACTAAAGATATCATGAATAAAAAAACTATTTTTACTGTAATATTTTGAATGGTGAATAATTTTATTCTACAAGTATTTAATTTATTTAACTACTTTGTTTTTAGAGAGGAGCCCTGGTGGTGCAGTGAAAGGTCAGTGATTCAAACCCACCAGCCTGCTCTGTGGGAGAAAGATGTGGCACTTTGCATCTGTAAAGTTTTACAGACCTGGAAACCCTATGGGGCAGTTCTACTCTGTCCTACAGGGTCACTGAGGTTGAACTTGACTTAGTGGCAGTGGGTTTTTGGTTTGGTTTGTCTTTAGACATTTAAATCAGAGTGCTACAATTAACATTCTTATTTCTTAATCTTTTTCATATCCATGATTATTTCCTGAAATTAAACTGGTATAAATTAGGCTCTTTGTCTCACCACCAATTGTTGTATAAGCTATTATTTTCCACATACTTAAAAATGCTATCTTTACCATAGACTAAATTAGAATCTATAAATTTATCTGTCTTTACAGGAGACTGTGGTGTTCTAGATTTTATGTAGATTTTTAAAGTATGTAAATGAATGTCTTTCTCCTCATCTGTCCAGCCTTTGAAGTCTACTCATCTGATGTTTTACCTATGGAGCCTTTCCTGATTTATTTGTTCAAAAGTAAACTTTTTGTCCTCTGAGGTTGCATACATTGTTTTTCTGTAAATCACTTAAATAATTTTCATATTTCAACTTTAGTTTTGCTTTACACTTGGTTTATCTACCTTTCAAAATGCAAAAGAATGAAAAGAAAATGACATGTAAAAGCCTTCTGGTTTCTATACATATCAAATGTGTGGGCCTGTTTAATTCTTAAAAATAAAAATAAAGCTCGTGCAAAATAATGACAGCAATTTACAGATGAAGGAACTGAAAAAGAAAAAAGTGACATAATCTGGCCTGGGTTTCATAACTACAAATCAATAAAGTCAATAAAAATCCAGTATCTGCAATGCCACTGTCTACTATATTACCTTAGTACTGGGAAATGGATACAAAGAGAGCTGTGAAGGCCTAAAAGACTATTTAATATCCAGTGGGTTTGGGGTTTTGCCATTATCATCTTTACCTTTCCCACCCCATTGCTCTCTCTCTGCCTTTCCAGTAGTTGATATGGACCTTTCAAGACCTTTTCTAGTCTCAACTTTTATACTCTGACCTGAGTTTAAACTCTAAGGCATACATATGAAAATATATTTCCTTTCCCCACCCTATTTACAATCCGACCATACAAAGCAAACTCAGTTATGATCTTGGGGAGATTAGATGCCCAGTTAGATACCCATCATTGCTGAAATTCTCAGAAAGACATGTTGATTGGGTTCCATAAAGAACCTGGTCAGAGAAGTGCTTTGTGGGATCAAGATTATACCTTCTCTTTGCAGGTTGGCAATGTTTCTTTAGTTCCTGGAATACATAGTTTACATTTCCTTTTCTTTCTTATGAAATCATTCTGTCGCTTAGTTATCCTTTTTGCTGATTTCCATTTTTTGCCCAGCTAGCCTGTCTCCTTTGTCAAATCCTGGATCTGTCATTCATCAAGCAAAATTTTCTGGTTTATTCTCTACCCTGGTTCACATTTGTTAATCTACCATTGCTGGCTCTTTGTTTAAAAAAGCCCCAACCTAACATGCTCTAACAAAGCAGATACTAAAAGCAGATGTTTTCTGACCTCCAGTTACCATTCAGATAAAAAGATTCCAAAAACCAGATGAATTTAGCCATCTTAGCTGATGTTAGTGATTCCCTCTCTTCTCAGAAGCAGGCCTATGTCAGTTCTGCTGACAATACCCAATGTTTACACATCGCTGTGTTGAACTCCAGTTACTGCTTGATGATGTAAAAGTTGCCAACTTGTTCTGATTCACAAGTACTGTTGAAGGAATTTGTGTGAGCACTGGACTAATTGAATTCAAATTTCTGCTGTATCTTGTGTTACTTCCCTGAGGACCCCCTCTTTTTTCATCTATAAAACTGAATTGCTAACGAGATCTCCCTAAAAAAAAAAAAAGGTTATTGTAAACACTGAAATGAAATAATGTATATGAATGCACCTAAGACCAAGACTTACATTTAGTCAATAACTTCTTAATGTTTCCTTTTCTCTATAGCCATTTCCCAGCAGTCTTCGCATACAGAGAACATTGACATTCTCATAATAAACACGTTTTGGTTTCTTCTACTGCTCATATGGAGCTTTGAATTTACTTGATGAAGACTTTGTTGCCAGATATCTCTGACATTGTACATCCTTCCAGTGTAAGAACTAATCCCTGCTCCTTGATGTTTCCATTGAGACATTAAGGTAGATGGATCCAAGCTAAATTGCTCTTCCTTGATGTAAAGTCTGATATAATAACTGCAGGCAGCTCCCTTCTCTCTGTCTAGGATAACTTACCTTTATTTGGATGGGAAACTGCCCAGGGTACTGTTGGAACTTAAGGAACATTATCTATAATGAAAGTATGTGGCCAGAAGCTCACTGATGCACTTACCTGTATCCTGCATTAGGCCAAGAGATGTATCAAAGTGATATACTTGAAACTTAGATCTCTGAAGTCATTACTAGATTTGAATTTTGTATCTGCCATTCACTAGCTTTGTGAACTTGGAGAAGATATTGGGTCGTTCTAAGATTATTTTTTACTGTATTGAATAGATGTAAAAATGGCTGCCTTAAAGAATTATTGTAAGCATTAAATGCAATAAAATAGGTAAATTTCCTGGTGTATGTCATCTTCAACTTATGTTTTTTAAAGCATAGACTTTTAATAGGTTGAGGATATATTTCTTCTTTATTTTGCCAGTGCCTGGCACATACAGATATTCATAGACAGGTTGGGATAGAAAGCACAGAGAAGGATAGGGAAGGGAAGGACAAAGATGGGAATTGTGAGATCATACATTAGAATATATAGAGTGCCAAAAACTGCAAACCTATTGCCATCAAGTCAATTCCAACTCATAGTGACCATATAAGAAAGAGTAGAACTGCCCCATAGAGTTTCCAAGGCTATAATCTTTACAGAAGCAGACTGCCACAACTTTCTCTCATGGAATGGCAGGTGGGTTCAAACCACTGACCTTTTAGTCAGTAGCCAAGTGCTTAACCAGTGCACAAACAGGGCTCCTTACACAGACTGCAAAGGAACATAAATATGAGGTTAAGAAATTGCAGCCCTATTCTGTAGCAATATATAATTTTGCCCTATTGGAATAACTCTGCTCTCACCATCTTTGGAAAGGCTCATTTCATACTGTGCGTTTTGGGCAGTTAAAATTTTAGTCATAGGGTCAGTATGAGTTAGAACCAACTCAATGGCAGCTTTTCTTTTTAAATTCTTATTTAGATAACTTTCTGACAGGTAAAGAGCCATAAGAATGTTTAGACAATCAACTGATACCCATCAATACCCTCCTTGATGAAAGCCACTGAACTTTGCTCAGTATATTCTCAAAACTGTTTCTTTTCTTTTTCTCTTGCCTGCAACGACTCTTCCTTTACTACATGTGTTTTCCTGCCCATATGTTGAGCCTTCCATTGTCATTCTAGGATATTGTGTAACCCTACATGTGACCCCCCCCCACCAGGTCTCATGCTGCTTCTCTCAATTGTATTGCTTTTTTTGTTGCTAATATATGCACAAGACTGAATAATAATAAAAATAAATGCAAACCTTCATGAGTTTTTTTCTATGAGTCAGGAATAGAGCCAAGCTCCTTACATTTCATATCACAAATAGTCCCTGATGATTGGCTTGGGCAGTTTGAAGAAGAAGGCGGTAAGAGGTGAGAGAGGAGAGATAAACATAGGTCCAGACACAAATAGCCTTGTAATACCCAGTTACAAAGAAGTTAGACTTTCTCCTGATTGCAATGGGGATCCATTATTTGGGAACTATGATCATCAGAAGCATGTCTAAAGGAAAATAGATAATGCAGACAATAACCTGCTTGTACAAACATGAGTATTTAGAGAACTTAAAATGGTCACTCAGTAGTCTGAATTATGAAATACTTTAATTTTTTCCACCTTATTTAACCTGAAACTCAATGTAGTTCCACAAAGTTTTGCCAGGATAGTTTGAGAGTAAAGGTTTTTCAGTCACATTTTAATGATATATCAAAAATTTCCATTTTACTTGGATTCATAATCAAAGCCCATGGAAGCAGCAGTCAAGAAATCAGATAACATATTGCATTGGGCAAATCTGCTGCAAAAGAGCTCTTTAAAGTGTTAAAAAGCAAAGATGTCACCTTGAAGACTAAGGTATGAATGACCCAAGCCGTGGTACTTTCAATCACCTCATATGCATGTGAAAACTGGCCACTGAATAAGGAAGACCAAAGAAGAACTGATGCCTTTGAATTATGGTGTTGGTGAAGAACACTGAATATACACCACGGACTGCCAGAAGACTGAACAAATCTGTAGTGGAAAAAGTACAGCCAGAGTGCTCCTTGGAAGCAAGGATGGTGAGACTCCATATCACGTATTTTGGACATGTTATCTGGAGGGACAAGTCCCTGGAGAAGGGCATCATGCTTGGTAAAGTAGACAGTGAAAAAGAGGAAGACCTTCAATGAGATGAACTGACACAGTGGCTACAACAATGGGCTCAAGCATAGCAATTATTGTGAGGATGGCACAGGACTGGGCAGTGTTTCAGTCTGTTGTACATAGAATGGCTATGAGTTAGAACCAACTTGACGGCACCTAACTACAACATCAAAAACAATGTGATCGGAGAACTGGAAGCCAAGAGACCTGGGCTCTGGTTTCTGCTTTACCACTAATAAATTCCATAGTCTTGGAAAAGTCATATAACCTCTATGGGTATTTGCTTCTACAAAATGAGAATATTTAACATAAGACCAAAGTCCTTTTTAAGATTGTGATTTGGAATATTTTTATCTGTATAATATGGTTTATTGGTTTGTTTTGTTTTGCTTATAACTAGGTGCTTCCAAGGTACCTTTAAAAATGTATTTTTTTAGGTAGATTTAATATAGTTTATTAATTCACTCAAAATGTTTGTATCAGATAATTTAAAGGTAAATGGTGTCCCTGTTCATAAAATTATGAATTTCCATTTAGCAGGGTATTTGAATTAAACAGGTTTGTTGCCCATTTAAAGCATTAGACTTGAGATTCCTTATGGTTATTATGGGACTTTACCCTTGTTTTCATTCCTTGTGCTTACCCATCGTGTGATATATAATAGAAACACAGAGATTACTGAGTTCAAAATATGTTCTGTAATATAAATAGGTTTGTCTGAGATCCTTAAATTGCCATATGTACACTGAATTTTTAGGTTGTAATGGATTACAATGATGCAAAAGACCTCTTTAAAGTGTTAAAAAACAAAGATGTCATTTTGAGGACTATGGTGCGCCTGACCCAAGTCATGGTATTTTCAGGCGCATCATATGCAACCAAAAGCTGGAAAATGAGTAAGACCAAAGAAGAATTGATGCATTTAAACTACGGTGTTGGCAAACAATACTGAATGTATCACGGACTGCCAGGAGAATGAATAAATCTGCCTTAGAAAAAGTACAGCCAGAATGTTCCTTAAAAACGAGGATAGTGAGATTTTGTCTCACATACTTTAGACATGTTATCCGGAGTGACCAGTCCCTGGAGAAGAACATCATGCTTGGTAGAGAGCCAGCAAAAGAGAAGACGACCCTCAATGAGATAGACTGGCTCAGTGGCTGCAACAACGGGCACAAACACAGCAAAGTTTATGAAGATGGCGCTGGACTGGGCAGAGTTTTGTTCTGTTGTACATACGGTCGCTATGAGTCGGAAGTGACTCTATCGCACCTAATAGCAACATAACAACAGTGCATTGGATTATTAATTAGTACTCTTTCCATTGAGTCCAACTGGCAAAAGGAAATGGGGAAAAGGGATTTAGTTGATTTCATCAAGGTCAGTATTGTGGATTGAATTGTGTCCCCCCAAATATGTGTTGTAAATCCAAACCTCTATGACTATACTTTATAATCCCATTTGGGAATGGATTGTCTTTGTTATGCTAATGAGGAAGGATTAGTATAGGGTGCATCTTGAGTCTATCTCATTTGAGATACAAAAGAGATTAAGCAAGCAAGCTAGGAAGCAGAGATGGCGGAAGAGAGATGCCAAGCCACATGAAGATTGCTCAGGAGTAGAAGAAGCTCAAAGAGTCAAGAACCTTCCTCCCAAGCCAACAGAGGGAGATATCCTTCCTCTAGAGCCGACACCCTGAATTTGAACTTCTTGCCTCCTAAACTGTGAGAAAATAAATTTCTGTTTGTTGAAGTCACTCATTTGTGGTATTTCTGTTAAAGCTGCACTAGATAACTAAGACAGAATTTGGGATGAGAGTGGGGTGCTGCTCTAACAGATACCTAAAATGTGGAAGCAGTTTTGGAATTGGGTAATGGGTAGAGGCTGGAATAGTTTTAAGGTGCCTAATAGTAAAGCCTAGATTGCCTTGAAGAGACTGTTAGTAGAACCATGGACATCAAAAGTGATTCTGATGACAGCTCAGAAAGAAGTGAAGAGAGCTAGAAAGTCTCTATCATCTTAGGGAATATACATGGCACAAGCAACAGAATGTTGCTAGAAATATGGACATTAAATGTGCATCTGGTAAGGCTTTGAAAGAAAATGATGAACGTGTGATTGGACAATGGAGAGAGGGTGATGCTTTTTATGTACTAGCAAAGAACTTGTCTGAATTATGTTCAAATGTTTGCTGGAAGGTAGAACTTGTAAGTGATGAACTTGGATAGCTGGCTGAGAAGATTTCTAAGCAAGGTTTTAAAGGGACAGTGTGATTTCTCCTCACCATTTGTAGTAAAATGTGAGAGAAAAGAGATGGACTTAAAAATTGCACCTTGCAAAATAAAAACAAAACTTAAAGATCTGGAAAACATTGTTGTACAAAATAAGGACTCACGTCCTAGAATGTTCACTAAGGACCTGGCTACACAAACCTTTGGTAAAGATATAAAGCCTGTTACTGATGGATCTAACCAACTACCACAGCAGAAAACACATCAGCATAGACTAAAGGGGACAGAGAAAGAACAAAAGGAAAGAACACTGTCTGCCTCTTGGAATTCTACAGTCAGGAGATAGACCAAAGGAGCTACATCTGGTATCCTCCAAGAAAACAAAAGGACCATTCCTGGAGCAGCTCAACGATCAGCAAAACTTCTAGAAGGAGTATGGGAAGCCGGACCCTCTCGTTTTCAAAGGGAGAGGCCAAGGTCTCCTGGATCTCAAACGGTGGGGCCACAGCCTTCTAGGTTTCAAAGAGTTGGATCTTCACCAACTCAGTTCTGGAGTGCAGAGCTGCTGTTAAAGTGTGCCAGGGGGATGGGGCTGCCACCCAAAGCTCAGCAGTCAAGGCTGCCATGCCCAAGGGGCAAAAAAATGGGGCATGCTCTGTCCCAGGTTGTGGGTTCGCTACTAAGATGAACTAGGAGGATGGGGACTCCCAAAGCCAAGGGAGTAGGGTTGCCACTCCAGTGAGCCTGGAAGGCAAAACTGAAGCCTTAGGCCAAGGAGCCTCCACACAGAACCCAGAGGGCATGCCCAGCACCAACAGTCTGGAGGGTGGACCACTGCCCAAATGTTCCCAAAGAGCAGGGGATTATTTTCAAAACATTGAGAGCTGATGTAAATTGTTCCATTGGGTTTTAGACTTGCTGGGTGCTTGTTATCTCTTCTTTCCCTCCAATTTCTCTCATTTGAAATGGAAATGTCTACTTTGTGCCTGTCCCACCATTGAAATTTGGAAACAGAAATTTGTAGTCTAGAGTTCACAGGTTCACAGATGAAGAAGAATTTGGCCCCAGGATGGAATATGCCTAAAGTCTCACCCATATTTGATTTAGCTAATTCAGAAGATGAGATTTTGGACTTAGAGATGATTTAAGTCTTTTGGGATGATGTGATGGGGTAAATATACTTTACATGCGGGAAAAATAGGGGACCAAAAGATGGAATAATATGGATTGAACTGTGTCCCCCCAAAATATGTGTTGTAAATCCTAACTTCTATGCTTGTGGTTATAATCCTATTTGGGAATGAGTTGCCTTTGTTATGTTAATGAGGTAGGATTAGTACAGGGTGTATCTTGAGTCAATCTCTTTTGAGTTACAAAAGACATTAAATAAGCAAGCTAGGAAGCAGAGATGGGGGAAGCCTTAGGCTAAGGCACATGAGCTCAGGGAGACAAGCATACTCCTCCAGAGCCTACAGAGAAAGAATGCCTTCCACTAAAGCGGGCACCTGAATTCGGATTTCCAGCTTCCTAAACTGTGAGAACGCAAATTTCTGGTTGCCTCTGCAGCATTGCTGTTACAGCAGAATTAGGTAACTAAGGCTGTCAGTCAAAAACAACTTCTAGGTTTCTTTAGCTCTTGCTTTAGTCTTAAGATGCTACTGACTTTATTTATTATTAATTATTTGATTTCTTCTGGTAACTATCACCATTGCCAATAATATTTATTAGAAAACAAAGCACTACTTTGTCACTCGTTTTATTTATATTATATATTTGCAGCCTTGGAGACACCTTAGATTTTAACAAGAGATTGCTTAATCAAACTGCATTTTGTGATTTCCATAAATGTCAATACTCATTCTCATGAAAAATAAAAAGTCAATCCAAGATTCTACATACTACACCAGAAAGAAAATAAGATGTTCAGACCTTAAGCCTAATAAAATAAACTTAGCCAGACAACTGTAAGTTAGTTGTCTCAGAGAAAACTCATTTTCATTTACATTCACAAATACACTATAGTTACTTTTTTCTGAGAGTTTAGATTTGGATTCTAGCCAATATTCAGTGATCTAGGATATGGCATTCATTTCAAGTTGTTCTTTAGATACATTTCTAAGGTCACTTTTAGTTATGCACAATCTTTACACTTTAATTCTTTAATAATTTCAAACCTTTAAAGAGATTGTCATTCTATTCTTTTTTTGCTTGTTTGTTCCCATGAGCTGAACATGAATAGACATTTCTGATGAATTTTTTGCAAGGTAATTCATGCAGTTGGGATGTTGCCATTAAATGTAGTTTTTTATTTGAGATGAATAAAAAACATAACATAGGTTTATCAGAATCACATAAGTAAAATGTTTGAATATAATTGTTAATAAAAAGGTCAAATTGAGGGAGTATTTCCATAAAGGTAACGGCTCCCACATAAGAGTATGCGACACACAAATATAACGTCATAAAATAATAGAATTCTTCCCTTCAGGAAGTAGAATTAGACCTTCCAGATAAATATGAAACTCCTTCAAAACAACAAATAATACTAAAAATAATGTCACAACCATTTATCGAGCACCTTTGCTCTTCATACATTAAGATCTCTGTATGTATTTTCTCTAATCATCATAATAATGCTATATGATGTGTATTTTTAGCTTGCTTTATAGGTAGGTACACTGAGATAGGGATTGATTAAACTAACTGTCCAGATTAAAGTAATTTTCACACAGATAAAAAGTGGGGTTGCCAGGCATAAAACCCAGTTCAGCCCATTTCCAAAGCCTATACATTTTAGTACCACCTGGCCCATCCTCTCTTATAGATTATCATATAAATAATGTACAAAAATGCAAAGCATCCTTAGTATATTGATATTATTACTACAACTTCCCCATTCTAGCCATGCACCTCAAATTCCAGTAACCAGCTCAGCCTGCCCCATTATGAATTAAAATCTTTTTTTTCCCCCCATGCATAAATTCTCATGTATCAGACCACTGACTCAGGTTGGCCAGTTCAAAGGTAGCCCCAGATTTAAGAGATTGTTAGTATCTTTGTAAATTTCAAGAGGCTGGTATAGGCACTCATACATTGTTTTTATTTTTTGCTTGTAAATCTCAGGCTTTCCTGATAATTTTGGAAGTAAGAAGTGATGTAGTTTAGCTCTTCAGTAGAATCCCCTAGACTATAAGATCCTCGACCATATAGATGAACGCCATGCAAATCAGACTGGGTACGGTTGCCTTTTGCAGCGTATGGTATATATTTTCCACAGGATGAAAGGAGTGCCATATTCTGATTTCCCAGAAGCCACTGGGGAGAGGATATGATTATTGCCAGCCAGTCTGTGACACATGTCTACCCACTGAGGGTAGTTGACAATGAACATAATAATCGGAAGAATGTAACAAGATGACCTGCTCCCAAATAAAATTTAAATAAACTGGATATTGCACACATCGACTACAGTAGCCTTGTCCATGTCCTCACATTTGCACATATATTATGGGTATAGTAAACATGAAAAAAAAAATTTTTTTTTTTTAAACATGACACATACACGTACACACGCTTCATAGATGACTCTTAGTAACAAATAACGAAAACTGTGTGCACAAGTCAAAGGGAATGATAGGAAAACATGGTCCCTACCTATTTTGGTATAAAAGTAAATGGGTCATTGAGCCTATTTCCAAAATAACATCTATGTTAATTTGAGCGTAATAAATTTTCTCCCTGAGCCTGTATCTTCATCTGTCAGATGTGCATCATACTGTCTTCCTAGTATGGCCGTCGTGCAGATTAAAGAAGAATATATGGGAAATTCGCAGGGCATACAAAAAATGCACTAAATGGTAAATATGCACCAGTGAATAAATGACTAAAATGTGGGGTAGAATTAAATTGTTGGGTGTCTGCTGTACCAGGGCCTGGGCTGGGCACTGAAGTCAAAAGATGAATAAACACAATCCCTGCCCTTAAGTACCTTAGGATTGATACATATAGTTATTTCAAAAACAACAACAACAAAAATAAGCATTACTAGCAAAGGGAACAATAGGAAATAGGAAGTCGTTAAATTTTCAGTGTACGACGTATAGGGTAAGGGCTATCAGGCAACACATACAGAAGACAGGCAGACTCCAAATCTCTAAGGGCATTTTCCAAAACCAAACCAAACTCGTTGCCATCGAGTCAATTTTGACTCATAATGAACCTATAGGACAGAGTAGAATTGCCCCATAGGGTTTCCAAGGAATGCCTGGTAGATTTGAACTGCCAACCTTTTGGTTAGCAGCCAAGCTCTTAAACACTACACCACTAGGGTTCCGAGTGCATTTTAGTCCGTGATAAAATAAAATAAAAAATTAACTTACCTGTTGTTTTCCTCTTGTATCCCTCACATGCCTCAGTTTACGCTTAGGTTGATAAAACGGTTAACAAATATTACTGAAATGGAATGCTGCTGTATTTATCTGAAATATAACTGGCGATATATTCTCATGCATAATGTAGACACATCTTCCTTTAGACATACAGTGCATTTAATTAAGAAACACATATTGAAAACCACTATATGTAGGATGCTCTATGAAGTCCTGACACAGATGATGAAGATTGAAAAAGACAAATGAACTCTGATTGCTAAAGCTATTCAAAGAAGTAAACAAGGTAGGTAGGACATTAAACTTGGAGTCAAAAGAGGATGGTTTTAGTTTTAGCTTGGCCACATAATAGGTGACACTGGCTACAGCACTGTGAACGACTTGCTTTAATTTTCTCACTCTACTTCCTCTCTTTTAAATAAGAATAAGACTTCTTAATTTGCCAAACACACAAGGTTATTTTAATGTACAACTGTGACAAAGAATGTGAAAGTCCTTGGTATATGGTAAAAGCTGCTATACTTGAAAAACCAGGACACTTAGGAGTCTGTATACACACACATATATATGAAGATGCTACAAGTCTCATTACAAAATCAGGGCATGGTGAAAATAAGGGTGATGAAAAGACAAACGTAGAAATGCAAGATGAACATCACAATGAATGCACCTGGGTAAGAATTAGAACATGTCAAAGTTGTGTCAATGCTTAAGAACCCCCAGAAAATATTTATTAGACAAATAGTGTCCTGGGCCTCTACAGAGGGTTGACGTGGTTTAAAGGAGATGAAACACATTCATCAGCCAGAATATGCTAGAGAATCACCTTGCTGGCAAGCAGCAAGAGCCTAGAAAAGAACACCATTCTACAAAAACAGGAAGGCCCAGGCTTCGCCTGATGAGAGGAAGAGAGACAGAGGATCACAGTGACAACAGCACCAAGGAAGGGTCCAAAAAGCCCAGCAGAGGACTAAGGGATGAATCTGGCTTTAATTACCTGATAAAAGACCATTGGAAATGCCACTTTCCTCCGTAAGAGCTCAGCCAGCTTCATGCAGCTATGAAAAAACTTTACGTCTCAGGAAGGGAGTTTTGTTCTCTGCAGGCCTTTTAGACTACGGAGACCATGAAAACACATTAAAATAGGTTTGTAAGACGTAAAAAAAGGAAGTGGAGGAATTCAGGGGAAAGTAGCGCAACCATACAATAAAAGTATTTCAATCATGACGAATAAAATAACTGAAGCTGAAAAAAAAAAAAAAGGAAAAAAATTTTTTAAGTTTTGGGGTTGAAAAATGATGGTGAATGCTAAGGTTGTGATTTGAGTCAATGTCAATGCCTGGCACCGGTAATCCCTTAATTCCAACCCTCTTCCTGTCCTAAATCTTAACCCCTGAGGAACTGCCCCAACCTCCTACAATTAACACTTTCAATTACCAGTCAAGTAGATGAGTAACAATATGATACAAGTTAAAAATTCCTGGGATTTCTCATCATATTTCATAAAATACACTAGACACCAAAAAAAGAATGACTCATGAGACCCAGCACAAGCATTAAAATAGAAGCGTTTAAAGCGTCAGGCTCTGATAGACCAGAAAACTGGTGTATTTTTGTAATTAGAAGTGTGTGCTGTGTCCTGCTGTGTACCTGAGTATAGCCCTGGTTTTGCTAGCTTTGTAACAGATGGATACATTAATCATCTTCTCTGAGGCTCGGTTTCTTTGTCTGTAATAATATCATTCGTGTTTTTGTGAAGATTAAGTCAAATTATATGCTTGTTTTCTCAGTATCTGGTGCAATACACATACACGTATTGTTAGTTCTCTTCTGAGCATTAGATAAGCTAAAATCTGAGTCCTATTTAAGCCTATAATTATCATTTTATAAATAGAATTAATGACCATACCAACTTTAACTACAAAGCAATTCAATTTGACTTCATTTTAACTTATCAAACCTATGTTTCCATGAAGGGCTGTCCCTCAGTGCCTTTGCGTTGGATTCCAAAGTTGTTTCGGCACAAAATCTTTCCTGGGGCTCTTCTGAATAACTGTTCTCAGAATCCATTTTTAATGACTAAATGTTTAAGAAATACATATAAAATCTTTACTGGAAAACAAACAATGCTAAACGATTCCCTTCCATCATTCACTTTCTGTCATTTTGCCCTTTTTCTACTATAGCACCACAAAATGAGACATGACATTATCAACTGTGACCCTAAAGTCTCACCTAATTTTTGCAATCAAAGAGTGGGACATAAATGTTCACTAGACCCTATTTATAGGGGGAAGAAAAGGATAGCAGACATTTTAAGAGAAAATAAAATTCATTTCACTAGAGTGTTCAATTTTCCTAGCAGTACAATGAAAGTTTACATATTTTGCAAAAACGTTTTACCCTGTTTCTCTAACACCATAGGTTTAGAAAAGGGAGCTCAACTATAGGGCCTTTGTCATATATCCAGCATTTAATTATTCACAAGTAGACATTGATAGGAAACCGTGGTGGCATAGTGGTTAAGTTCTATGGCTGCTAACCAAAGGGTCGGCAGTTCGAATCCACCAGGTGCTCCTTGGAAACTCTATGGGGCAGTTACACTCTGTCCTATAGGGTTGCTATAAGTCGGAATTGACTCGACGGTAATGGGTTTGGTTTTTTGGTTTAGACATTGATAAGAGGATTTATTTTTTTTTATGATTTCTTTAAACCTTTTTTAAAAAGATTCCTTTAAATAAAATGGGCATGCGAACCCAGCAAGAACTTGCATTTCCCCTGAAATCTTTTTGCAAAATGCTTTGTGAAAATCTTTGCTTGCGTATTCTTAGAAAAGAACCTGGGAGTTTCATAAGATTCTTTAAGGGGTGGGTGAACTGGTTAAGAATTATACCAATCAAAGCAATTTAACAAAAGTTTATTTATTGCCAAATGTTTATTGAATTTTGGTGTTCAACATTTATAGATTATGTACTATAAGGCACATAAAATGAGTTTTTTTTAATTAACAGAAATGTTAATTAAAAATAGAGATGACACCATGGCCAATTCAGCAAACTTCTCAACATGAGGTTAGTAAAAACAGGATTGGCGCTGTTCTCCCTGCTGAGCTAAGGTTTGATTTCATTTTATAATAATAATAAACTAATAGCTTGACGTGTCACTTGGAGGGGTGTCAGATTAGGTTGCATCAGCTTTGTTGCCCCTTTTGGCATAACATCCAGGAAATAGGAAGGGGGAAAATCAATGTGTCTTCCCATACACGCTTAATAAAGAAACTTCCAGCAAAGAGACATAATTTGGACATGAGAGACTCAATACCTTGCACTAAAATTCACAGGATAAGGAAATCAAATATTCTAGACTTGAGAAATGTAAAATCAATAGAAGACAAACCGATGTCCTAAAATACATCTTTATAGATTCTGCCATTGGAATCAACCCAGGAAAAATTACAGTTCCTTCTTTCAAACTTATTCCAAAGTTCAACTGTTATCACCATATGCAAGTTTAGCAGGCATCCAGCAGTCATTTAATTGGCTGTATTCTTTGTTTCTAAAGGGCAATTTTGTGCACAATATCTAGGTGCTCTGTATTTGCTATTACATTGACATTTAGAGATTCTTAGAAATAGTCTTTCAGGTTTTATTTCATTTTTCAAGACAGAAAGAAGCTTATTAAATTGTTTCTTCTGAGATAATCATATCGCCACTCGTAGAGAGGTGGATATGGACATACTAAAGATGTGCCAGTAATATCCGAAGCACGTACAGATACTATTGAGTTTAGATCACAGGCTTTTATCTTGTTCATTAACTTAGTTTTATCTGTTGATTATGTTTCCTTTTCTTGCCTTATGAATGTAGAATGATTGAATATTTAATTGCCAGACAATGTATGAAATTGTTAATGTAATGAAACCATCTTTTTAAAGCGTATAGAGATCTCAAAGGATAAAAATTAATATTTGCTTGGAATCCACTCTGGGCCAGGCCTTTATCTTATTTTCAACTTAAAAAAAACTTCATAACGGGGAGAAAATTAAGTGTTATTAAAGATCTTAGATAATTCAGAAATTATTTAATGATGGGCTTGATTTAAATCCAGTGTCAGAGGCTCCAAAAAAGAGTGTTTTTTCTTTTGTTAAAAATGTCACCTCTGGAAGATATTATTGCTACTATAATTACAATTATTTATTAATATTAAAATGTACAATCACGCTATCACATGATTAAAATCATTAACTTATTTTATATATCACCCCATTAGTAAACTTCAGGCAAAATAATTGACTCATGGAGAGCCTTTAATGAAAAAGTTTCTTGCCTTCAAGGATTTAGGACATTCCCCACCCCCGCCCCCTTAATTATCTCAAATGCTAAAAGGTAGTTCTGACAACTTTGCTGACACATGAGACTTCGGAGGAGTGTAAAGTCCGTTTTTATCACTGACAAATACAATGTTAGGAATAACAGCCTTCTGAATCAGATAAAAGGATTCCAGTTCCTGGTTCCCACAGTACTAATTGCGGGCTTTGTATAAGGATTAAATTTGCTAATAGGTATAGAGCTTTCACCACAGGCTGTAATTACTCAAAAAAACAAATTGTATTTATCTTAAAAAGTAAACATAAAAGAGAATTTATGACTAGGGAGTCCAAGGTATAGAACTAGGCTTAGGCCCAGATGAATCCAGGTGTTCAAATGCTATAATCAGGATTTCTACACCCTTCCCTCCTCCCCACCCCCAAACATCCTTCTTTGTCCCTCTTCCCCTGTGTCTGCTACTTCTTGGTTTTTTGTTTTGTTTTGTTTTGTTTTCAGATAGGCTCATTCTAGGGCTCCTGCATTTCCAGAGAAAATGTCAGCTCTTTGGTAGGTCAACAAAGAGAAGACTTCATTGGCCCAGCTTAAGTTACATTTTAGGACTACAGTAATCTCTGTAGCTACAGACAGGGAAGTCTGATTAACCAGTCTGAATCATGAGCCCCACCCACCAACCCCTGCAGGTAAAGCTAGTGGGTTGCCATACCAGAAAAAAGAGAAAGAGATGCTAGCAAAAAGAAAAATAAAAACAGAAGTCCACCACAGCTATCTACTACTACTATTAATATTTATTGTGTTGCACATTTTTTTCTTGTGAATAAATAAATTTTGCAGTTAATTTTATTCTAAGCTGGCAGAATGTTTGCATAAGCATTATTTACTTAATTCTTACTCAATTATGGAGCAAACACATAAGTGTTCTTCATTCCATTGGAAAATATTAGTCTAGTGTAAATTAATACTAGTCTAATGTAGAATTAATACTTCTGGAAAAAATAAGTAAAATAACTAGAACATGATTTTGAAAACACCATTTCCTTCAACCTTTAATTAGTAGCTTTATTAATTTTGGACAAATCACCTGAACTCTTTTTTCACATTCACCATCCATGAAGTAGGGACAGATTTGACTATAAAAATAAATAGGGTAATAAATAAAAAAAGTGCTTAGCAACTTCCTTGGCATTTAGTAAACTTTCAGTAGACTCCATTTCACTGTTAATGTTATTAAATGCTGAAGCACCCTAATAGACCTTTGGAAAGGACTTTACTATCTAATACTAAAATTCGTTTGGAAAGTAAGATTTAAGAAATACAAAACAAAAACTGAGGAGAAGAATTAAACACATATATTCATTTTCAACAAACTTATTAATAATTAAATGTTAATAAAAGAGTTTGGTCTGGGCAGTTATAGAGACACAGAGACACATGGGCCAGAGTGGGCCCAGAAAGAAGCCCAAGAATATATTAGAATTTGGATTATAATAGAGGCAGTGTTAGTGTAAAGAGACATAAAATGCCTGATTCGTTTGTTATTGTAATTAATGCTCTTTCTGGAAAGTAATAAAATTGATGTTGACTTCATGCAAACTAATTTCCAGGTGAAAAAACTAAATGTAAAAAAAAAAAAGATTTAAAAATATTATATGTATATTTTATTATATATATATATACACACATATACATGATCTCAAGGCAAGAAAGAATCTCTTAGGAAAAAAAAACTCAAGCAAGACCATACCTTATGAGAAATGGTTAGTTTTCAGATCATATAAAGGATTCTTGAAAACAAACAAGAAAAAAGAAAAATGGCCAAAAAGAACTGGTAATTCACATAAAAATGGATATTGAATATGGGAAATATATGAGATATTGTATAGCTTCACTAGTAACTGGGGTAATTCTGTTTTTAACAATCATGAGATATCATTTTATTCTCATTACGCTGCTGTTAAGTCAAAAAAAAATCTGTCAATACCAAGTATTCATGAGGAAGTGGGGATATAAATATATGTGCCATTTGGAAAGCAATCTGGCATTATCTACTAAAGTTGAAAATACTCATATCTTATGACGCCGCATCCCACTCCTAAGTAGGAACTCTAAAAAGGCTGAGGCACATGCACTTTTACACAGGGATACTTAATGTGATATTATATGTGGCACTGCAACATTTTCAAACAACCTATATGGCCATCGAAAGGAAATGGATAAATAAAATGGATCCATGTGTATGGAAGGACGCTATGCATTAGTAAAACAAAAATGGATACTTAGTAAAAAAAGAAAGTTGATGTATCTTCCTACTACATAATTTGTATCCAAAAACCTAGTAGTACATACATTTTGTGATTATTTTTGTATAGAAAATTTTATTTTAAATGGACTGAAAATGCACACATCAAGTCCTAAATTCATTGAACTATTTTCTTTTTGGAACTGGGAGAACAATGGTCTGTAAAGGAAAAGGGAGATATCAAATTTATCTTAAATGTTCTACTTTATTAGTAAAATAAAAAACACCTGGAACAAGAACGCAAAAAGGTAACGTTAGTTCTGAATGATAATGATAGAAATGTGTATTTTTTTTCAATTTTTCTCCATTATTCTATTTTTGTTTTTACTTTAGAAAAGAATCCAATGGGAATTGCAGGAGGGGGCCTTTAGTCTCAGAGGACAGGTGCCACATATTGTAGTTGGATTTGTCCAAGTAAATTCAACTAAATTAAAGATGGCCCATCCTAGAAAATGGAAATAATAATAATAACAACAGATAAGACTTTTATGTACCTACTCTGTGCCAAAAAAAAAAAAAAAGCAGAAGAGGAACCTTAAGGCAGGCATTTTTTAATTCCCATTTTATAATTTAGAAAACTGAGGCCCAGAGATGTCAAATAACTTTCCAGGATTTTCTATTAGCAAGAGGTAAAACCAGGACTTGAACCCAGGGAGTCTAACTCCATAGTTTTTGCACATACTCCTATTCTACAAGGTGAGAATAGGATGGAAATGTTGATTTTCTCCTACTTTCTGGAGGTCAGGATAGCATCTAATTGATATCAGAGATCTAGGAAAGATAAATTCTTGAGTATCTAATATGCATATGCAGAAAGAGACTTATGAAGACATAAACTTGGCCTATCTTGTTACTTGGCCCATGTACAGCACACAGTGAGTGTTTAATACAAATATTTCTATGTTATCTACATTACTGAAAACTGGTACATTCAATAGATAACTACTATTAAATTTTAAGTCGTGGGTGGTTGGAATTAATACCTACAGTCAGTCTTTATGCTTAGTCCTAGCCCCATCCTATCACTCTCTCTAGGTTGTCATCTAGCATTTGGGGGCTGGATGAAGGCAGCCCTACTGTGTCCTGGAGCCAATAAAATCTTCATAGGGTAGCAGCTGTTCTCACACCATTAGTCAGTTTGGTTCAGAAATAGTCTGTTATACCTTTAAGACCCGGACTCGTGGGCAAGAGGACCCATCTAGATGCTTCAGTAAGGTTTAAGTTGACAAGATACCATTCCATTTGCTTTGGAAAGATTGGTTTGCGTGAATCTACTATTTCTTAACCAAACTGACTAATGGTGTGAGAACAGCTGCTACCCTATGAAGGTTTAATTGGCTCCAGGACATAGTAGGCTGCCTTCATCCAGCCCCCAAATGCTAGATGACAACCTAGAGAGAGTGATAGGATGGGGCTAGGACTAAGCACAAAGACTGTCTGTAGGTATTAATTCCAACCACCCACGACTTAAAATTTAATTGTAGTTATCTATTGAATCTACCAGTTTTCAGTTATGTAGAGAAATAACACATATCTTTTGATTTAATTATAACCTTATGATAAACATGAAAGATGGGAATGACATTAAAATTACCTGAAGCTTTTAGAATAAAAACTATATTCTTCCAATGCAAAATTGTGCAACAAATTTGTCATTCACTTGTATAATAGGACTGGATTTATTATTACAAAGCCAGTATCAAAAAGGACTGGATTTTTTTATTGAACAAATCACTGAAACTTGTTGAAACTAGGGTTTTTCTTCTGTGAAATGAAGTTGGTTAAGCTCCTTGTCATGGATTGAACTGTGTCCTCCCCAAAATATGTGTTAACTTAGTTAGGCCATGATTCCCACTATAGTGTGGTTGTCCTCTATTTTGTGATTGTAAATTTATGTTAAAGAGGGTTAGGGTGGGATTGTAACACCACCCTTACTCCCTTCACCTCCCTGATTCAGTGTAAAGAGAGTTTCCCTGGGGTGTGGCCTGCACCAGCTTTTACCTCTCAAGAGATAAAAGGAAACAGAAGCAACCAGAGTTGGGGACCTCATACCACCAAGAAAGCAGCACCAGGAACGGAATGAGTCCTTTGGGCCTGGGGTCCCTGTGCCTGAGAAGCTTCTCGGCCATGGGAAGAATGAGGACAAGGACCTTCCTCCAGAGCCGACAGAGAGAGAAAGCCTTCCCCTGGAGCTGACTCCATGAATTTGGACTTGAAACCATCTAGACTGTGAGAAAATAAATTTCTCTTTGTTAAAGCCATCCACTTGTGGTATTTCTGTTATGGCAGCAATAGATAACTAAGATACTCCTCTTAAGTTTCTCAATGCTGTGACTAAAGTCAGAGCTTTCGGTTTTATTTCTGCTCCTCTCATTCACTCATTCATTCATTCACCATTCAACCAACAATCTACAACCCTGCTATGGTTAGAAACTAGACTAAGAAACAATAATATGAAGAGGAACTGTAATAGTTTTCTTAACCACAAACTAGTCTTCCTTCACATATCTCCAGACGTTGAACAAGGCCAATGGATGAAAGATACACAGTGATAAAGCCAATCTATGATGAGGAGTAAGTCAGGAAATAAAAAACTCCTCTGAGAAGCATCCCTCACTTGTCTGTCAGTTTGTCGTACTGTGGGACTTGTGTGTTGCTTTGATGCTGTAAGCTATGCCACTGGTTTTCAAATACCAGCAGGGTCATCCATGGCAGACAGGTTTCAGCTGAGCTTACAGACTAGAAAGAAAGACTCAGCAGTCTACTTCTGAAAAGATTTAGCCAGTGAAAACCTTATGAATAGCAGTGGAACACTGATCTAGCGCCAGAAGATGAGCCCCACAGGTTGGAAGACACTCAAAAGATGACTGGGGAACGGCTGCCTCCTCAAAGCAGAGTCGACTTTAATGATGTGGATGGAGTCAAGGTTTCCAGACCTTCATTCACTGACATGGCATGACTTAGAATGAGAAAAAATAGCTGCAGACATCTATTAATAATTGGAACGTGGAATGTACAAAGTACAAATCTAGGAAAATTGAAAGTCATCAAAAAGAAAAAGACTGCATAGAGTTTGATATCCTAGGAATTAGTGAGCTGAAATGGACTGGTATTGGCCATTTTGAATTGGACAATCATATGGTCTGCTACGCTGGGAAAGACAACTTAAAGAGAAATGGCATTGCATTCATCGTCAAAAAGAATATTTCAAGATCTATACTGAAGTACAAAGCTGTCAAGTGACAGGATAATATCCATATGCCTACAAGGAACACCAAGTTAATATGATTATTATTCAAATTTATGCACCAACCACTAAGGTCAAAGATGAAGAAATTGAATATGTTTACCAACTTCTGCAGTCTGAAATTGATTAAACATTGAATCAGGATACACTGATAATTACTGGAGATTGGAATGTGAAAGATGGAAACAAAGAAGAAGGATTGGTAGTTGGAAAATATGACCTTGGTGATAGAAATGATGCCAGAGATAGCATGATAGAATTTTGCAAGACCAACGACTTCTTCATTGCAAATACCTTTTTTGAACAACATAAACAGCAACTATACATGTGGACCTCACCAGATGGAATACACAGGAATCAAATCAACTACATCTGAGCAAAGAGACGAAGGTAAAGCTCGATATCATCAATCAGAACAAGGCCAGGAGCCAACTGCAGAGCAGATCATCAAATGCTCATATGCAAGTTCAAGTTGAAACTGAAGAAAATCAGAACATGTCGACGACAGCCAAAGTACAATCTTGAGTATATCCCACCTGAATTCAGAGACCATCTCAAGAAAAGATTTGATGCACTGAACACAAATGACTGAAGACCAGATGGGTTGTAGGATGACATCAAGGACATCATACATGAAGAAAGGAAGGAAGACTCATTAACAACCTGCGTTATGCAAATGACAAAACCTTGCCTTCTGAAAGTGAAGAGAACTTGAAGCACATACTGATGAAGATCAAAGACCACAGCCTTCAGTATGGATTACACCTCAACATAAAGAAAACAAAAATCCTCACAACTGGACCAGTAAGCAACATCACGATAAATTGAGAAAATATTGAATTTATAAAGGATTTAATTTTACCTGGATTCATAGTCAACATCCATGGAAGCAGCAGTCAAGAAATCAAAAGACACATTGCGTTGGGTAAACCTGCTGCAAAAGACCTCTTTAAAGTGTTGAAAAGCAAAGATAACACCTTGAGGACTAAGGTGTGCCTGACCCAAACCATGATGTTTTCAATAGCTTCCTATGCACACAAAAGCTGGACAATGAATAAGGAAGGCGGAAGAACTGATGCCTTTGAATTGTGATGTTGCTAAAGAATACTGAATATACGATAGATAGGCTGCCAAAAGAACAAACAAATCTATCTTGGAAGAAGTACAACCAGGATGTTCCTTAGAAGCAAAGACATGTTATCAGGAGGGATCAGTCCCTGGAGAAGGACAGCATGCTTGGTAAAGTAGAGGGTCAGCGAAAAAGAAGACCTTCAACAAGATAGGCTGACACAGTGGCTGCAACAATGGGCTCAAGCATAACAACGATTGTGAGGATGGTGCGGGACCAAGCAGTGTTTCGATCTGTTGTACACAGGGTCACTATGAGTCTGAACTGACTTGATGGCATGTGACAACAACATGAGAAGCATTCACTTAGAGTTAGCCCATCATCTGATACATGTGTCAGAGAGAAGACCTGCCTGTGGATGAAGTTCCTGTAGTTGTGCTTTAAGGGTGGTCGCTTATTTCGTTGATATTAAGGGATGAAAATAAAATCAATAAAAATATGGAGAGAACTATCAGCCTGTTGTAAAAAAAATAAATTTAAGTTCTCCATCCTCCTCGTTAGGGCTCTGAATCCTCCAAAAGCTGAAAGAAAAGAAAGACATAAGTTGATACAAGGATCGATGAATCGCTAAATGATCCTTTTAGAGAAAAACTAGCAATGAAAATATTTCTTCTTTGATTAGATATGAGAGGGAGCAGTGTGCCCCTAGGACCTGAATCACTTTGTTAGACTGAAAGATCTTCAAAAGTGTATACTCTGACAGATGCATATTTATATTTTTTCCATCCTAACCCAGTGTTTTGCCATAGATTTCTTTTATAAATGATAAGGGAAGGATACGCTCTTGTAACATGTTTTATATCCATATATTACTGATATTTTACTTGTGAGATGTTATTTTATTTTTTCTTTGTATCTGGTCTGTCTCCTCAACTGGTTTTTAACCTCCTTCACGATAGAAGTGAAGTTTTTTGGTATTCCCTTACTCTCTTATGGATCATCAACGGACACTGCTTATAAACATATTAGTCTCAAATGTCATGATTACCATTAAGTTCAATAAAGCACTTTTTTCATTAGTATGAATATCAATTCTTGTTCTAACTAACAAGTTATTGCTAAAGGAAAAAAAAAAAAAACTATAAGCGCTTCAAATTCTGGCAGTTTTAGAACCTCTAGAATCACATTAATTCATACAAAACAATGACTTTTACTATGAAGATTTTATCACATTATCATATTCTGAACATAGGAAGTAGAGAAGGGGTGGTATGCTGAAGGCTACCATGGGTTTATGAAAGTTATACAAGGTGTGTGGGATTACAAGCAAAATTTAAATTATATTGACTGCCACAAATTTAATAACGTCTTAACCTCATACTTGAGGTTTTGATACTTTATTACAGGAAACTTCAACAATCAATGTTTTGAGTTCTGTAATGAGTAAACAAGGAGTCCTTGCGATGCAATGGTTTAGCACTTGGCTGCTAGCCGAAAGGTCGGCAGCTGAAACCCATCTAGCACTTCTGAGGGCTAAAAGACGTGGCAATTTGCTCCTGTGAAGATTACAGTTTAGGAAACCCTATGTATGGGGCAGTTATCCTATAAGGGTCACGATGAGTCAGAATTGGCTAGATGGCACACAACAAAAAATGATTCAATGCAATATCTAATTTTATAGTTTCAACAACTGAAAGGTTTGTCAAACCAATAATACTGAGTACAAATCCTGATTTGTTTTAGGGAGCATATTTTACCTTTTAGCAAAACCTTTTAGGGGTTGAGTTCAGCAAATAGAATAACTAGTCATACTAAACTGATCGTAAGGATCAACAGAACATTTACAGTCACTTACTTTAAAATGAGTGGAAGGATCGCTGATGTGAGTAGTGGACTAAAACTCAAACTGATTTCATCCATTTAAAAGTAAGTATTAGGGGTTATGGGAGGGTAGAGAGGGTTAGAAACTGGCAAAGCCGTCATGAAAGGAGAGACTGGAAGGAGGGAGCAGGCTGACTCATTACAGGGAGAGTAAGCGGGAGTATGGAGTAAGGTGTATATAAGCTTATATATGACAGACTGAATTGACTTGTAAACTTTCACTTAAAGCACAATTAAAATTATTATTTTTTAAAAAAGTAAGTATTAAAAATAAAACCTAATATTTGGGAGACTACAGTTTGGAAGTTTCAATATTAATGTCTTTTATTAATATAGCCTATTTTTTTTTATATGAGGACATACAATGATGATTACAAAGTCTGTTCTGCTAGTTCTCATGCTTAATACCACACTACAGTGTGGTTTATATTTTTCCAATATTTCAAATATTTTAATTGAAATAATTAACATTAAGACTTTTATATCTTGGGGAGATAAAGTATCGATATGTACCTATACTGGACCTAGGTGACATGTTATACTATTTCAAATAAGGAATAGAAAAGACTCCTAAAATGGCCTCAGAGATGAAGGCGAAAGAACTTTTATTTGGATATTATCATGAAAAACCACTACATTTTCTAAGGTACATATAACAATCCTAATAATCATCTCAGCTTTATTATAAGTTTTACAAATTTATTTGGGGTCTCTGGAGATGGGATCATTGTTCACAATATATTCATACCTAGGTCTCCTACTTGCCCTATTTGACAGACACAACTAAAGCTCAGTTCTTTCTTCAAACTCATACTCTGCTGACCATGGCCTATCTCCAGCCGACCTCCATTTTAGTTTCTCCTATCCATCTTTATATAACCCATTGCATTGAGTCGATTCTGACCCTGATGGCACAGTGGTTAAGTGCTACAGCCGCTAACCTAAAGGTCGGCAGTTCAAATCCGCCAGGTCCTCCTTCAAACACTATGGGGCAGTTCTACTCTGTCCTATAGGGTCGCTATGAGTCGGAATGGACTTGAGGGCAATGGGTCATCTTTATATACAGCTCCTTTAATTAACAGAAAAAAGAACCAAGAAAACCAGGTACTTAAGTTTTCCAGCAGTTATGAGTCTAACCCTACAAAAGCTTAGGGAAGACCCTTCTCATCTCAGTCTTCTGTTTTCTCATCTATATAATTAGGTTTGGCCAACATTAAGTTTTTTCACCTTCGGCATTCTCTAATATCATGGCTACATGTTTCAGATAGCACTCTGGCTCCCTGAAATTTTCTTCTGCTGCTCTTTCCAGTGAACAATGCTGTCTTCCAGCATAAGGGCTTCCTACAGTGTCTCAAGGTGAGATTTCTGAGCATGATCTGCAGAGAATACAAAAGGCACTGTTTCTCACGCTTCTCGTTTGGTGGGTAAATTTCATTTCAATGCAATGGAATTTTTCACATCCTGCAGAATCAACACAACCTTTTGAACTTCAGATGTGAATATGAGCAATCAAGATATACTCTATTCCAAGAAAAGAATCACCATGGGTCTGTGCTTTGTTTGGTTCTTTGGGCTTAATATCTTTCAGAAACGCTTTCCCTACATCAAAATGTTAACTGTTTTCTCAAGGGAGGAAAAGAGGAAGAGGAAGATTGTGGGCAACTTTCTTTTTTTTCCCCCTACTTTACCATCCTGTACTTGTCTCTATTTTAGCCCAAAGTGGATGCATTTATTTTATAAATATTTGAATTTTATATTTTAATATATAAATGATTAAATACAATTAAAAATATATAATTTAACTTAAAAGTTAAATTTACCACGTAATCAGCCCAAATTTTTTTTCTTTCCCCCTCAGAAAGGTAGTACTTGTATTTATTTTAATATTACCCATAAATGTCACTGATGCAATCTATTTTTATTTTCCTTCAACAGTTAGGAAATAATATTTGTGGCAGTTATACTTAAAATGCATTTAGGCCTATTAATTTCCTTAAAGAATATTTGTACGTAATGTCTCATTTTATCCTCACAGAATGTCTGCCATATAATGAGGCTCAATATTATTCTGGATATACTACAAATCAGAAAAAGGAAAAAAAAAAAAAAAGATCACACTCAAGCACCCTGACAAAAATCTTAAGGGCCCTCTCTCTGAGTTTGCTCCAGTAACAAAAATGAAAATAAAATAGCAACAATTTTTAAAGACCTATATGCAGACAACATGCTAAACTTTTTATATTCGTTTTAGCAGGACTTTCAATATTAAAAATAACCATATGAATGGGTTATTATTGCAGTAATAGTAAACTTTTAAAATAATAAACTTTTATAAACCGATAATCATGAGGAAAGTAACTTCTCCAAAGTGACACAGCTTGGAATTCAAAGAGCTGGGGTTTTGATCCTAATCTCTGACTTTAAAGCTGATATTTTTATTAATCATTATCTACTATGGCTGTTGAATAGGAAAATTAGTAACAAATATCTTAGTTTCATTTTAAGTTTTTTCTTATTCACAAAACCAAATATTAGCCGTAAAAAACCTGACCCAAACTGCAAAAGGCTACCAGAAACTGCTCTACGACAAAGCAAATTTGTCTTAACCTGCTAGAAAGGGAGGAGCCCTGGTGGTGCAGTAGTTAAAGAGTTTGGCTAGTAACCAAAAGGTTGGTGATTTGAACCCACCAATGTCTGCTTGGGAGAAAGGGGTCTGCTTCTATAAAGATTTACAGCCTTGGAAACTCCATGGGGCAGCTCTACTCTGTCCTATAGGGTCACTATGAGTGGGAATCAACTTGAGGGCACTGGGACAAAGCCTAGAGAAAGATAGTTGTCAAACCATTATCTCCTAATTTAAATCTCAAAGAGCTTCATGGCTATAGGTGGGTGGAGGGCCAAATTACTAGCAGGCAAGCCAGAAGTAACAGGATATCCGTTGATCTCAGTAAAGGGGGAGAGAAGGTTTCAATCAATGAGGTTAAGATTAGCCAATTGTTGATCTTTTATTCTTCTCCCTCCTTGTCTCTTTATAAGCCTCGTTGTACCTAGTTTCATCAAGCCATTTGCTCTTTTTAGAATCAGAATTGTTTCCTTGCATGCAGAGAGAGTAACTACTCAGAATAAACCTTATATTCAGTTTTGGTGACTTTTGATTATTTTTAACATGGTCTTCCAAAATAAAGCAACATAAATTTAAGACTTCTGTAGATAAAATCGATACAACAGAGTAGAGAATATGGCATGCAGGTCTTGGGAGAGGGTTGTCTTGGCTGCAAGCAATAAGGGGTTGTATTGTCTATAAAAACCCAGTGCCATGGAGTCGACTCTGACTCATAGCGACCCTATAGGACAGAGTAGAACTGCCCCATAGAGTTTCCAAAGAGCGCCTGGCGGATTCAAACTGCTGACCCTTTGGTTAGCAGCTGTAGCACTTAACCACTACACCACCAGAATTAAAAAAATAATAAAAGTGTCTAAACTAAAATTATGATGACAATCCTAAACAAGGTCAATGATAGAACATTCCTCTAAAAAATCTTTTCTTGTTTTTGGTGAAGTTTTAAATCATTACAGCAGTTCTGTTGAGTTTTAATGACATCTGTTTAAGCTTCAAAATAGCACATTTTCATGACTTGTCCTTTAATAGACATAATAGTCAGCATGAGAATTAAATCAGAGAAGTCCCAGGTATACAGACAGCCCCTTATGCATACTTCCCTTTTGAGAACATGTTTGTGAAATTTTCAAGTTTATTTCTTTGCAGTTCTTTTCTCTAACCACTGTGGTACTATATATTCCTGCATTTAAAGAGCAGATTCAAAATAAACAATGAAAGCACAGTGATTATACAGATAAAAATATCCACCTTGAGTTACTTCAGTTCTATCATTCCATCTGACCTCTCTGGAGTTTGTACTTCTCTTTACATTTTTTCAACTGTAAAGATATCTGAAAACTGCTAAAATCTGCTCTATAGAGATACAGTATTGTGATTTCTAAAATTTACATTAAAAATAAGATTTGTGAATTTCTGCTAAATGTTAATACTCTTTCTCTCTCCCTCTATATACATATATATATTTCATGTAAAAGTAACTTTTGAAAAACAAAATTAATAAAAAGCATTCTCTTAATAGTATAAACTGAGAAGAACACATTCTTTTGTGGTTATGAGAGGGGAGAGGGAGGGTGGGAGAGGGTTATTTACTGATTAGATAGTAGATAAGAACTACTTTAGGTGAAGGGAAGGACAATACTCAATACAGGGAAGGTCAGCTCAATTGGACTGGACCAAAAGCAAAGAAGTTTCTGGGATAAACTGAATGCTTTGAAGGTCAGCGGAGCAAGGGCGGGGGTTTGGGGACTATGGCTTAAGGGGACTTCTAAGTCAATTGGCAAAATAAATTCTATTTAGAAAACATTCCGCATCCCACTTTGAAGTGTGGCGTCTGGGGTCTTAAATGCTAACAAGTGGCCATCTAAGATGCATCAATTGGTCTCAACCCACCTGGATCAAAGAAGAATGAAGAACACCAAGGTCACACGATAACTAAGAGCCCAAGAGACAGAAAGGGCCACATGAACTAGAGACTTACGTCATCCTGAGACCAGAAGAACCAGATGGTGCCCCGCCACAACCGGTGACTGCCCTGACAGGGAGCACAACAGAGAACCCTTGAGGGAGCAGGAGAACAGTGGGATGCAGACCCCAAATTCTCACAAAAAGACCAGACTTAATGGTCTGACTGAGACTAGAAGAATCCCAGTGGTCATGGTCCCCAAACCTTCTGTTGGCCCAGGACAGGAACCATTCCCAAAGACAACTCATCAGACATGGAAGGGACTGGACAATGGGCTGGAGAGAGATGCTGACGAAGAGTGAGCTACTTGTATCAGGTGGACACTTGAGACTGTGTTGGCATCTCCTGTCTGGAGGGTAGATGGGAGGGTAGAAAGGGTTAGAAACTGGCAAAACGGTCACGAAAGGAGAGACTGGAAGGAGGGAGCGGGCTGACTCATTGGGGGAGAGTAAATGGGAGTATGTAGTAAGGTGTATATAAGTTTATATGGGACAGACTGACTTGATTTGTAAACTTTCACTTAAAGCACAATAAAAATTATTTTTTTAAAAAAGCATTCTCTTATCAACTTTGAAGAAAAATTGACAAATCTAGCCATACTGACTGCCGAACATGAATATTGTAAAAGGTTAATTCTGATGCACTCATTGACAAATTAGCAGAAGTTAGAAGTTGAAAACAGACGTGGTGATGATGTAAGTCAGAGCTATGACAGAATAATATGTAGGTATAGCTTCCCCCCCCTTTTTTCAAAAAATACATTATTTTAATATGAAAGTATTAATTCACTACCTTTTCATTTTTTAATTATAACATCCATTTATTTTTACTGGCATTATTGTATATACAATGTTTAATAAAGAAAATGTTTTCTGTTTATTTTACGGTCATTTTTATTATTTGCATGATTTGATATAATTTACATGATTTGAATAAATTTCATATAAAATGACCTACTCTGGCTCTCAGGTACATGAGCACTGCAGTTGAACTCTTCTGAATAATATATATCTTGATGTATCTGGTACCAGTAATGAGAGGGAAACACTATGCCCAACAAGGAAAAACAAACACCAGTCAAGGAAATAAAAAACCAAACCCGTTGCAAGGGAGTAGATTCCGACTCATAGTGACCTTACAGGACAAAGTAGAACTACCCCATAGGGTTTCCAAGGAGTGGCTGGTGGATTTACACTGCCGACATTTTGGGTAGCAGCCTTAGCAGCTGTAGTTCTTAATGATTATGCAACCAGGGTTTCCAGTCAAGGAAATACTTCCTGTCAGTTGCAAAGCCAGGTCAGTGCATCATTTCACTCTGTAATTCCATTTCTTGGTCCTTAATCTAAATCCTGGTGGCATAGTGGTTCAAATGCTCCTTGGAAACCCTAGGGGGCAGCTCTACTCTGTCCTTTAGAAGGTCACTATGAGTCTGAATGGACTCGATGACAGCGGATTTTTTTTAATGGGTAATCTAAATCCAATATAATGAATTTCAATGTGTTTAAAAGTCAAATAAATTATATTCCCCTGTCTTATTTCAATACGCACCCCGTGTAAGATCTTATCTTCATTAAATCATTCTGGCTGCTTATTTTTCTTATGCACCTAAACAGCTCAAATCTGTGTTCATCACAATGTGATGATTCTTATGTTCTTTTTCTATCATCTTCAGGCATCCAGATGCCTTGTTTAACCGAGTGAATATTCTAGATTAGCCATGTGTACACATGCCGTATACTATATGGAAATTAAAGGTCAAATGTCAACTAATGTCTATATTTGAGAGAAAAAAACATTTAATTCGTGAATTGCAACTATGAATTACATTCTCTTCTCAACAATACTTTTAGAATATTAAGCCTTTCATCTTGGATTAGAACTGTTTATATGAAGAACATATTTATCAAATCAGGCTTCTTGGTACCAAAGAGTGAAAAACAGATGGAAAAACACAAATAATAGTCAATCATTAAAGACGTCAGAATACAAGACAAACTCTCTTAATTATACTAACAACTAACTCTACATGTAAATGCACCAATCTGAAGTTCTTCTACTGTGTGGTTGCATCTAGTTAATGTCTGATATGTTAGTCAGTGCATCCTTCTGTTCCCGTTCTCTTACAAAAACATCATTCCACAAATAATCAAGAAGTAAACAGAGTTTCAACAAAGGCTAAATAAACTAATTTACTGATATAAGTAGATAAGTAGTTTCTCAATTTTAATCTAATTAAAAATAAATTAGTCAACTCTCAATTACTTACAGTAATGAAGGGACCAGATATTTGAAAAATCCAAACTGGCTAATATTATAAAACATAATTTACATGGTCAACATATAGTTTCAGATGTAGGTTTTAAGACAGATTTGTTTCATAATCTGTACATTTGCTTGATATTTAATAAGCCAAATTATGTAATCAAGCAACAGCTCAAATCAGAATGCAGAATCTCTCCTTGAGTCTAGAGCAATGTATTATGTTCACATTAACAGACTATTCGAAGCACTAAAACTGAGTTTATAAAATTTTATAAATCAAAATCTCCCTCGTCCTAAAAAGTTCAAGGGGATATTTTGAATTCTGGAGGAAATCTGCATACTTTTCTCTAAAAATTAACTTGGATGCACAGAACCTAGTAAAAGACAGATAATATTCATGGCAATGACAAAACTATGTGTCCAGACTAGGTATCAGATCATCAGATTCAACCCACTCCTCGGATAGCAGTTTCCTGGGAGCTGCCTCTGCTCTGAAAACAAATCTGGTGTGCTGCGGGGGTGTTAATGTTGTTACACTTACATGTTGTATCACTGCCCTCTTCTATTCTCATCTCCAATAAGAAATTATTCCTAGGTGAATCACTGAGGTGCAGATACATGAAGTAACTTGCTCAAATCATACAAAAAGACAGAAAGCAGCAAAAAACAGAAAACAACAAATGTTGAAGAGGTTACAGGGAGGTTGGGACTTTTATGCATGGCTAGTGGGAATGTAAAATAGTATAACCACTATGGAAAATGATATGGCACCTCCTTAAAAAGCTAGAAATAGAAATACCTTTCAATCCAGCAATCCTACTCCTAGGAATATATCCTAGAGAAATAAGAGCAGTCACATGAATAGCCATAGGCACACTCGTGTTCATCGCAGCATTATTCACAACAGCAAAAAGATGGAAATAACCTAAGTGCCCATCCACAGAAAAGTGTATAAACAAATTATGGTACATACACACAGTGGAATACTACGAAACAGTAAAGAACAATGGTGAAACTGTGAAACATCTCACAACATGGATGAATCTGGAGGGCATTATAGTTAGTGAAATAAGTCAGTCACAAAAGGACAAATATTGTATGAGGCCACTATTATAAAAACTCAAGAAAAGGTTTTTCATGCAGGAAAAAAAAAAAAAACTTTGATGGTTACAATGGTGGGGAGGGGAAATCACCAACTAGATAGTAGATAAGGGGTTAACTTTGGTGAAAGGAAAGACAACACACAATATAGTGGAAGTCAGAACCTGAAAAAGACAAATCCATAGAGGCTTCCTAGACACATCCAAACACCTTGAGGGACCCCATTACCGGGGCTGAGGTCTGGGGGCCATGGTTTCAGGGGACGTCTACGTCAACTGGTATAGCATAGTTCATAAAGAAAATGTTCTACACCCTACTTTGGTGAATAGTGTCTGGGATCTTAAAAGCTTGTGAGCAGCCACCTATAATACATCTATTCATCCCATCATGTTTGGAGCAAAGGAGAATGAAGAAAACCAAAGCCAAGAGGAAAAAAAATCACTCCCAAGGACTAACTGACCACATGAACCACAACCTCCACCAGGCTGAGCCCAGAAGAAATAGATGGTGCCAGGATACCACCACTGGCCGCTCTGACACGGATCACAATGGAGGGTTCCTGGCAGAGCAGGGGAAAAACGCAGAACAAATTCAAATTCACAAAAAAAGACCAGACTTATTGGTCTGACAGAGGCTGGAGGGACCCCCAAAACTGTGGCCCCCAGACACTCTGCTAACTCAGAACTGAAGCCACTTCCAAAGTCCACCTTTCAATCAAAGATTAGATAGGTCCATAAAACAAACAGTAACACACGTGAGGAACGTGCTTCCTAGTTCAGTCACGTATAGGAGACCTAATGGGCAACACCTTCCTAAAACCAAAGAGGAGAAGGCATGAAGGTACAGGAAACCTGGACAAATGGACATGAGGAACCTGGGGTGTAAAGAGAAAGGGGAAGAGTGCTGACATATTGCAGGGATTGCAACCAATGTCACAAAACAATTTGTGTATAAATTTTTGAATGAGAAACTACTTTGCACTATAAACTTTCACCTAAAACACAATAATAAAAAATTTAAAAAAAAGAGAATGGCAGTCCCCCAATAGAATCCTGGTCTCTAGCACTCTTCCATTTACCCAACCTTTCGATGATAACGCAAAAGCAAGGACAAGGACTAAGTTAGCTCGCGCACAACTCCTACCCCTGAGCAAAAACTGCCCCCAAGCATTGCTCTATGTACATTTCCTGCACTGAGAATGAGGTTGGTTTTTGTTTTTTCAGGTTTAGATAAATGCATGTAGATATTGTCAGCAACATTCCTTGACCGCTATGACTTTCTCATTTGAGGATACCACTGGCACACCATTGATTTTACAGGGTGCATTGCTATAGGCTCTTGAGTCTTGTGAACTTAGCAGCTACATGCTTTGATCTGTTAGTTATCTGAATTTTCTTGACACTGATTTTTCAAAAAATCAAATTACCTCCCAGGGCTGAGAGATGTCCTAATAAGAAAGGAAGAAGAAATAAAAGAAACTAACAAGTGCTAGCAACTAACCATTAGCTCCTGTAGTTATAAAAAAAAAAAAACAAAAAACACAAACCCTTTGCCTTCCAGTCGATTTTGATTCATAGCACCCCTATAGGACAGAGTAGAATTGTCCCATGGAGTTTCCAAGGCTGTAATCTTTATGGAAGCAGACTGCCACATCTTTTTCCCAAGGAGCGGCAGGTGGGTTCGAACCACTGATCTTTCGGTTAGCAGCGAGCATTTAACCACTGCACCACCAGGGATTCTTTCTTTGTAGTTATCAAAAAAAAAAAAAAACCCACTGCTGTCGAGTCGATTCCAACTCATAGTGACCCTATAGGACAGAGTAGAACTGCCCCTAGAGTTTCCAAGGAGCAGCTGGCGGATTTGAACTGCCGACCTCTTGGTCAGCAGCCATAGCACTTAACCACTACACCACCAGAGTTTCCCTTGTAGTTACAGATGTCTTAAAAATAAAATTAAAAAATCATATATTTCAGTCCATCTAACTTTCACAAGAACTCTGTAGCAGAGGTATTAGTCTCATCTGTTTTACAAATTAAGGAAACTAAAGCTCAGAGATACACAGTAATTTTCCCAAGGCCAGACAGTCACAAAAAAACAGTCAGATTCAGTGTGACTGATTCCAAAAGGCATTCTCAATCTTTATATGACACTGACCCAAATGTATCAGCTTTCAGTCTGGGTGTACTTTAAGGCTTAAGGAAACCCAGTGTATGTAAAAGCCTGTGGGTAACACAGCAGTCACCCAACCAGCCCTCCTACAAAGCTGCCTCACAGCACAGCCTTCTTTTGTAGCCCAAGTAAGAGTTCTTCTACTCTGGAATGACATGAAAGTTGTAACTCTCAAACCGCACTCAGAATTATCTCTGCCTCACTCCGCCTCTTTCCCTTGCTTACCACATTTCTGAAAACCATTTAATTCTCACTCTTTTGGCCAGATGCAATTCCTGTTCATTTTCATATTTTGCCTAGGTAACACATTGGTCATAGCTAGCTTCATGGATGTATGAACAGAGCAGAGCAGTCACAAAAGGTCCAGGGCTGAGAAACAGTTTAGCGCTCTGCAGCTGCTGTATTGAAATTCTTCATAAGTTACTTCGGAGTCTGTGTTTGGTAAATGAGTTCCAATGGGACCAGGGACTCTGCGCCAAGACTTGGACCTCAGCTCAAGGGTATCCAGTCTCTCTCAGCCTCCCTGCCTCTTCCCTGCCATTTTGAGCCCCATTTGTTCTTGCCCACTCCTTGGCACCCAGTCACTGCCCTCCTCCCTACAGGGACCCAGGCACGAGCACAGGGAGGGTCGAGGTAAGGTATGTGCACAGTGCAGTGCCTTGAGCTTGGGCATGGTGGCAGTCTTCCAGCAGCCTTCCCTGTCTTGGGTTTGCAACACCATTTGTCCTCTTGCCCGCCCGCACCCAGGTGTGTGTCCCTGGGCAGCGGTTTGCAGTCTTTGTGGGTGGCCCATCAGCCTCAGCCCTGGGTTGGGAAAGGTGGGCCCGCGGGAATGAGAGCAGTTTGACTGACTTCCATAGCTTGGCTGGGGCATGATTGGTGGTAGGGGGACCCTGGGAGCTGGTGGGTGGTATACACATACACACACAAACAGACAGATTAACCAGTAAATACCATACCACCTGTTTGCATTGAGTAAGGTACTCACGGGTTTAATTGTATTTAGTTGCTAATCTGTGGTGAACAACTTCACATGGCTTTCACCGCATCTTTGATGTGGTGGGGAACAGGTAAAATTATGCACTGCAGAGATTGGTGGGCTGGCACAATTGGGCCCATGGGTAACTTGGGTCATTTGGCCCTGCACACACAGGGATTTACAGGACGGCCTGGGAGCCTGTGAGGGTCTGCACAAACCTGGGAAGTATTTCCGTGTCACGCTGACTGTGATATTTAAATAGCAAATAAAAAAACACCATAACAGGTTGAGACAGAGATTCTGGGAATGTTCTATACTTTTGAAAAAGGTCATTCCCTACACTCCCATTTTGCATTGAAAAAAACCTAAACCCATTGCCATCAAGTCAATTCCTACTCATAACGACCCCATAGAACAGAGTAGAACTGCCCCATACCATTTTCAAGGAGCACCTGGTGGATTCGAACTGCTAACATTTTGGTTAGCAGCTGTAGCTCTTAACCACTATGCCACCAGGGTCTCCATTTTGCACTGGGCCCTGCAAATTACGTAGCCAGCCCTGACTCTAGTATAAAGGTGCTGGGTTTCTCTGAATATAAAGTAAATCAGTATGCATACCTGAGCAGTTTGGTACCATTCTCCTCCTTTGCTTTCTGAAATCCTGGGGAAATATCTGACCCAACGAATAGCCCTATAGTACATTTGCTTTTTGTACCACAGAACAGTGTTTTGTATCTTAAAATGTTATCGCTTAAGCCCTTGAAGTTGCAGCAGTCCCTGTTCTGAAAATAGACCAGACCCGACTAGTTGCCAGCCCAGTGGATTCCAACTCATGGAATCCCAGGTGCATCATAGCGGAACTGTGCTCCATAGGGATTTCAAAGGCTGGTTTTTCAGAAGTAGATAGCCAGGCCTTTCTTACCAGGTGCCTTTGGGTGGACACAAACTGATTGGTTAGCAGCCCAGCATTTAATTCTTTGTAGCACCCAAGGACATCCCTTCTGAAAATGTTAGTTGCTATAGAGTGGTTCCAACTCATGGTAAGCACATATGAAAATAAAAGGTACTAAATGTTGGGTATTGTAATTCTGAAACCTAACTAAGCAAATGCTGTTCAGTTCTGCCTTTCCTCCTACTTATGAATCAGGCAGTCATGAAAGGGTTATTAAGGGTTATTAACTATCCCATACTAGCTGTTTCTCAGAAAAGTCTACTCTTGACACATTTTTGTTACAACCTTTACAGCACCTCACCATGATTGGTGGAATCCCCAGGTTTCTTGTCTTCTCCTGGCAGGAGGCAGAGGCACAGGTGCACTGACTCCGAATCCACCCCTTATGTGACCTTCCTGGGGTGGCAGTAGCGACAGCCCAATATTTTTAGAGCCATGTACAAAAACCCATTCACTAAAATTATGCGGACTGCGGCATTCATCACATGCGTGAAGATCCTCCCTTTACTGTTCATGCATATGTATATCACTCCCTATAAAAGGAGCAAATCTGCCCTGGTTCGGGGAGCTGGCAGCCTTAGGTCATGAGACCCTGCCTGTCTCCCAGTTTGCAAACTGTGAATAAAGAAATCTTTCTGTTCTTCCAACCCTGTGTCTAGCTGACTTCAATTCGCTAGTCTGCTTGACAAGAACCTATTAGCTGACAGCTTCACTTATAAAAAAAAAAAAAAATTTTTTTTTTATACACCCAAAATTATTCTGAAGACAAACTAAACAAATTACAGCAATTGTTTTTCCATAAATGGACTCGAACGTAGCATTGTGCAAGTTTGTGACCTTTATTCTCCCCTTTGAATGTACCTGTGTGGTAGTCAGATAATCCATTCGCTCAATAAGCGGTCATTGAGTGCTTACTGCATACCTACTGATACCAGTTGCAAGGAAAAGGACCTCACACTTACTGTAGATCTTTTATGTGCTGGATAATCTGTGTACATTCAGTCACTTAATCCTCTTAACAAACCAAGAGAAAGATATCATTAGCCCACTTTCCAAACAAAGGTACCTTTGTTAAGGCGGAAAGGCAGTTTCAGCTATAAAGCAGGAAATCCATTCAGTAACAAGTTAATGAGAAAAGATCATTTGCAGTAACTGGATTTTTTTTCTCTTTTTGGATTAATTTGAGAACTCCATGTCCCTCCCCTATCCTGTGTGTATTCTGAACCACTAGCGGGAGAAGCCAACTGTAGCTCTCAGCCTGTTTACATGGTTATCTTTAAAATAAACGATAATGCTGAAAAGGCACATATCAGGGCACCAAGTGTCATTCTAAGCAAATCCTAATCGAAGCTCTTCCTATTTCCATTAGAGTTTATCAATTAAAAGGTCTCTTTTCTAATACCCAGGCATAAACAGTCATTGAGAATACCCTTTCAGTTTGTCCTAGAGAAGGACAGAGATGTTTTTCATTAACCTAACACTCTCCAGTGTTCTTCATGCTATGCCTTGTTTGGAAAAAAACTTTCTGCCTATAACCAAGGTTGAATTCTTAGGGGGTCTCTGGTACCCCCTTTCTTACCTAGTGTGGCTGATGCATTTTTCCCTCAGAAGCTGTTTTGTATTTTACTGAGCCTTTAAGGAGAATATGGTATAATGCTAATTAGCTAATTTACAAATATTAATTAACCAATTCTCAAAAGAGATAAGAATAAAAAGTAGGCTGCTTTGTGCTAGTTCAGCAATGGGAAAGTTCTAGTTAAATAACTCCCTCTATCAAGGTCATATACTGTGTCACAGAAGTAGGAAGGATGGATGAAAGAAGAAAAAGATTGAACTAGCTGATCGTTCCACTGAGCCAAAATACATCTTCTGTTAGCTTACTTACTTGCCTCCCTTTCCTTTATGTGAATCCACATGTAACTCCCTCCCTGAAGTTGCCCTTTATTTTCCAACTCACATGGCTATCCCATTTTTCCAAATACCAGGAAGCCCTTACCTATATTACTTACCTTGGTTTTTCAGTTGTACTTACCTGTGAAATTCATACATTTCTTATTTTTTCAGACTGGACTTTTGGATGACAGAGGAAATGGCCACTATTAATTGGGAACAACTTTGCACTAAGTAAAGTACAAAACCAAAACCAAACCCATTGCCATGAGGTTGATACCAACTGAAATACCTTGCAGAAAAAAAATTTAACAATTTCTAGTATGATTTCACAAACTATATCATATAGTTTTCACTAATCATAAGACCTCACTATGTTGTTACTCCGCTATGGAAAATGGGGAAATTGAGTCTCCAAGTGGCTAAAAGGCAATATGTGCTAGAGTGGGTTTTCATCTCATCGATCTTATGCAAAAAGTAGGAAAGTTATTACTATCTCAACTTTACAGGTGAGATAGAAATCAGAGGCTCAGACAGAGATATACCTTGCTCAAGATTGCCCATCAAGTTACAGGGCAAGAGTGTGGCTTTTTTTAAAAAAGAGAAGACATTAGCAACTAACTGCCGAAAGGATTGCTGTGGAAACACTGTGGTTTACATGGCAGATATAGCTGCCTCCTGGTTGCAGGAATGCCCAGGAGCCCTTTCAGACCCTGTGAGTTGCTGCCTTAGGAGTTAAGCTCAGAGTCTGAGCAAAGGAGCTGTGGATTATGAAGAGCCTGCCACATCCCATACATGTCAGGTGATTGCTGTATGAATATTAAATGCTCAAATTACTATGAGGTAAGGATTATTTTTGCCACTTTACAGATGCAAAAAAATGAAGCTCATACATTCATTCCTTCATTTGTTCATGCAACAGATATTTAATTCCTACTGTATGTCAAGAACAGTTCTCAGGCCTGGAAAAGAGTGGTGGATCAAGTACACACAGCACCTTCTTTCTCATAGAGATTATAATACTCAAGATAGATGATAAAGATGTAAGCACATAGATTTATTATTTTTCAGAAAGTAGCATATTAGTGTTATGAAGAAAGAAAACTGGAACCTTGGGTGGGAAAGTATGTATGGTTGACTAGACAGGGTAATCAGGAAAGGGCAGATTTTAACTTGAGATCTGAATCATGAGAAGGAGCCCCTTTTTTCAAGAGCTTGTGGCAGGGCCATCTAAGCTCTGGAGACAGTGAGGACAAAAGTCCTAAGGTAGAAGATATTTTAGAGTTTTTAGAAACTGACTATGGCTAGCGTGGCTAGATCAGTTCGAATAAAGAAAAAAGAATGGAAGAAGGTGACATTTTAGGACAGGGAGAGGAAGAGAAATGAGCTATTCAAGGGACTTGGTAAGTTGAAGAGGAACTGTCGAGTAGAGAAACGGGGAACCAAACTCATTGCTATCAAGTCAATTCCAGCTCGTAGCGACCCTGCAGGACACAGTAGAACTGCCTCACAGGGTTTCCAAGGGTCAGCTGTTGAACTCAAACTGCTGACCTTTTGGCTAGCAGCCATAGCCCTTAACCACTGTGCCACCAAGGCTCCAGAGAAATGGGAAGGAGCCCAATATTGTATATAGCTAGAAGAGGAGCCGCCAGGGTTTGAAACCAGGTATCTCTGTCCTCAAATGTCCTTGGCCACTTCACTCATATCACTAACACTGTGTCTGAGCTAGCAAAATGGAGTAGCCTAGCTTCTTGATTGTATATAGAAACCATGAAGTTTACCCTGGGGAAACTGAAGTACAGAGAAGTTGATTTCCAGAGGGTTTGTCAAAGTTCACATGACTACTAAGGAGGTAGTCAGGAAGAGGGACAACAGACAGAATAAAAGACAGAGAAAGAATGAATCAAATTGTAACATTTTAGAGTCAGACCAGACCCTTGACTGCAATTAACTCAAACCATTCCAACACCAAATCTGAAAGGCTTGGTATTCAGTAAAGGGCTTAAAAATAATTTCAGCATAATATGCAGTTAAGGTCTTAAAAGTAATTTCAGTAGGATCCATCTGAACCAGTTGGTTTGGGATGAATGTGAACAAGTGACAACAAAATATAGCAGATCCTGAAGATGCATAATGGTTTTTCTTAACAGTTCCTGTTAAAATGTGACTGTAGGCGAGGTGGGAATCTAGGGGATGACTATGTTTGGAACTAAGGTAGGGATAGTTTTAATTATCTCCACTGTGAAATGATTTTCAGGCTATTTGCAAGTGCTCAAACACAAAGCAAACACATTTCTCCCTGTCCAGATGCTATGATGTTCCAGGTGGTAGACTTTCGTTGTACACTATAATGTGATAACTACTGGATTTAAGACAGAAGATTTGTCTTTGCAAAGCAATTATTCTAATATTAATGAATCCATAATGCAATGGGGTGGAGAAAAGCAGTTCTTATCCTCATCTTCACAATTTTTTTTTCTTTTTAACAGAAATTCCTACTGTTATTATAAAATGTTGTTTTATTTGATCAGGCCTTTCATTCTTCCAGTCCTTTCCACCATTCTATCATCTAATGGATTATCAATCTCCTTTCCATCCTCTTTCTTCTTTAAGATTTATCTCCCTCTCAAAACCCATGGAAAAGCCAGAGGCATCTCTAGAGAACAGTTAACTCAAATAATTGATGGAAACGTATATTTTTAAATTTTTAAATGTTTAAAAAAAAAATGAATGAATGAAGACACCCAGTATAGTACCTAGCACACAGTAGATTCTTTCCTATGTACCAACACTTCCCCCTGTATTCTCGTGCCTAGTTCAACTCAGCTCAAACTTCTCGCCTGATCCACTACATACCAGTTTGTTTCTGTAGTAATTCCAACTATCAAAAAATCTGGAACTCCTTGCAATTAATCATCAAAGTTAAATGATTTGATTGATAAGAAAGCCAGTAAATTATCTTGTTGATTAAATTCAAGTGAATGATCCCAAGTTAATATTGACTCTGCTTTTCAGGATTTTATGCCCAGCGCAGCCTGCATCTAAAATATCATAGGTTTTGTGTCTACAAGGAAACCAATTCACTTGAAGACGTGATGTATGGACAATTTATCTGATAATTTTGGACATCATTCAACACAGTAGAATTATAACATCACTCATTTAATTATGAAAAACCTTTGACCACCTATGAGTTTATCCTAAGTACTCAGAGTATAGGGAATAAAGACGTGTTATCAGTTACCAATTGCCCATGAGTTGATTCCAATTCCAATTCAATTCCAATTCAAATGGCAATGGAACTGTGCTCCCTAGAGTTTTCAAGGCTATGACCTTTTGGAAGCAGATCACCAGGCCTGTCTTCTGAAGTGCCTCAGGCTGGGTTTGAACCACCAAGCTTTTGGCTGGTAGTAAAGTGCTTAACTGTTTGTGCCATGCATTCTTCATAATTTTTGTTTTATGGATTTTATTGGGATAGATAGGAGGGTAATGTCATTTTTACAGACTCAGATATATTCTCATAAAAACATCAAGCAGAATTTAAGATTGATGTTATTGTGTCACTCGTATCCATATTATAAAGAAATTTAATGAAAATTAGAACTGTATATCACTCTCACATTTATTAAGCAATATTTATTTCCATTTCTTATCTAGAAAATTCAGCAAACACTTACAAGAGCTTGTAATTGTTAGACATGCTACACAAAAAAAACATTAAGTATGTACCTATCATGTATCATGTCCTAAAAATGTGATATTTAAACCTTACAACTCTGTGAGGATCAAGGGACAATAAATGGAGTGAGTGACAGTTGAGGTGGCTCTTAAAGACACAATAGTCTTGGTTTACAGAAAAGAAGAAAGCATGTGTACATGTGCATATGTGCATGTGTTTGTTGTGTGTGTGTGTGTGTGTGTGTGTGTGTAGGAGATGGGGTCTGGAGGAGAGTTAGGTGCAAGGGTAGAGGTATTCAGAAATTCCTAGCCTAAAAATAAGGAGAAACAAAGACTTTGATACAGGAAAAGTATGCAGGGCATGGTGTGTTCAGGATATGGCACATCACTAAGTAATTGGAGCATAAGGCATAGACGATGTAAGACAAACATCCTAACATCCCTTTGACTATTGTAACTAAAAGAAAGAGAAAATGTAAAAGGCAGCTTTGAATACAGCATTGCCTTGTACACCAAAGAAGGTCCTGAACAAATGTCTGTTGAATAAACAAATCTAGCACTTCCAATGATTTGCTATTCCCACCTCAACTAATCAAACAAGATCTCATCTAGGGACTTAACACTGGGAATTTGCTTCCTCCATGGCAAGCTGATTGAAAAGCATAATGAATCCTTCACCTTTTGGCACCAAGGGTGGACATTCAGCTCTGGGCAGACCTGTGTCCAGGTAGTTGGCTGTAGAAGAGGAGTCAAGGGTCCTGTCGCAGCCACTGTGAGGATTTCAAAGTCAAGAACATTACATCCAGGCTAAAACAATGAAGGGCATTTTAGTAAGACAGAACAGAGCTATCGATTGGAAAAATGCAATTAAGCCCAGGCAGCAGGGATAAACAGAGTCCCTAACCCCAGCACTATTACCACTATTCTACTGCCTCTCGGATTTTCTCTCAAAAAATAGTATACAACAAGATCGGACAAGGATATAAACCAGCTCAGCCATAAAACAATTGTTTCTTCTTTGAGCTCTGAAAAATAAGTAAGGACTCACAGACGAGAGTATGGAACAAAAGCGCCTAAACCAAAGTGCCTGCAGAGAGGATGGCTCAGAGCAGCCAGCCTACTGATGCAAGGTCATTGATCAGAAACGACCCACAGTCTTTTTCTATAACCCTCATGTTTTTCAGAAATATATGGTAAAATACATAAACAGCATGCTCCCATCTGAATTCTCACTGAATTCAAGTTAGGTATCACTGGAATCCACATGTCTGAATGGGAAAACTTGCAAAGTTTACATTTATCCTAAAGAGCCCCCAATGACACAGCATTTATGTTGTAGTGAATATCTTAGGAAGAGTTTTCTTTTAATATGAATAAATATTTGACATAAACAATGTACACATGGAATACAGTCTAATTGAAAACAACCAACAACAAAATCAGAGCCACAAGTTTATTGCCTCATGAGATCATAGGATCCTGACCACTCCACAGACCAGAAGCTCTCATTTGTAATCATGAATGAGTTTTACTCTTTTAAGTGATGCTAACAGGAATGCAAAGCGGCAGTAAAATTAAGAGTGAACAAATAACTGCAGCACCTCTGTGACAAGGTAAGATCAGCATGCAAATAGGTGCTCACTTCTAAATAACAGGAAAGTGTTAGCCTTGCACACTACTGTACAATTAGAAAGTTATTACCTCATTAGAATCTCAAAAAAACCTGTTATAAATTTTATAGATGAATAAACTGGGGCTTAGAGAGTTTTCCATCCCATAGAATCAATCAGTTAATCAGATTCTAAGCACCTGATACTGTTGATTTCCTCTGATCTTACAAGAAATACCATATTTTTATGCAAATTATGCACACTACCTACATTTATTTGCCAACTGCTCACCCCCCCCCCCCGCAACCCGCCCAGCAAGGTTATTTTTGTAAGCTTGCTATGCTCAATTTTTGCAGCAGCTTGAAAAAAAAATTGTCATAGTGGTGCTTACGAAAATACCTCGGCGGGGGGAGGGAGCTATTGGCAAACAAATGTAGAAAAAAGGCGCACGTTATTTGCAAAAAACTACTTAAAGGTTATGGCAGGAAACCCTGGTGGAGTAGTGGTAAAGAGTTTGGCTGCTAACCAAAGGGTAAAAAAAAAACAATGTTTTTTTTCTTTTTTTGTCTATGGTGGATTTTTGGCGTAACTTCTATTATGCAAGTCAAATAATGCAGAAAATAAAAATAAAGTCATAGTAATAGTCACAAAAAAGCATTTCCTTAATTCTCACTTCATGGAAGTTTCAAGCCCTGAAGTTTCTCTCTCCCTTTGTTGTCCATGATTAAATTAAAAAAAAAAAAAAAGAAAGAAAGAAAGCCTATACAATTGATTAGAAGTATGGAAATTATCACTGAAGGCTGTGACTGAGAGGCTTATTGTATTAGTTTCTCAGGGCTTTTGAAACAAAATACCACAATTTAGGTGGCTTTTATAAGGACACTTGTCATATAGGATTAGGTCTCACCCTACTCCAGTATGACTACATGTTAATCAAACTGATAAAATCTTCACAGACCCTATTTCCAAACAGAATTACATTCACAGATACAGGGTTTAGGACTTCAGCATATCATTTTTGGGGGACAAAGTTCAGTCCTAACACCTGGTATTTATATCAAGGGCTGCAACCTAAAGATCACTGCCCCTCTTCCCCTCCTCAGCTGAAATTATTTGCACCAATCCTGACAGCCCCTATTGTTCAAATGTCCCATAGGGATTCTAGTGCAACAGCTCTATAGTTTTTACTATTACTTTTATTTCAGGTTTCAGATGTCAATCCTTAGAAATGGTCTGAAAGAATCATCTGAGTAGCAGATATTGTACTATATTTACGGTCACCCTCTCCTTAATTCTGTTAACAGATGCAGGGTTGGACTACTGTATGCATCTTCCAAATGAGCCTGGGGTATCAGAATGGATTCCCATTAGACTCCATATAAGTCTGGGTACAGTATGCCTCACTTATACAGAACCTGCCAGCAATAAGTTACTAATTGTTCTATGATTTGTAGATACAGCAACAAAGAAGACAGGAATAATTCTCTGATGCTATGGATCTTATGATTTAGTGAGAAGGAGATATTAAACAAATTATTAAATAAACAAGTAAACTTACATTATAATCACAGCCAAAAAATTACATAATATATAGTTACAACTGTGATAACTGCTTTGAAGCACATAATTGAGTGAGTTAACCTCATCTTTCAGCACAAGTCAGAAAAAGTTGGGGGGAGATTATCCAAACACATAAACAGTAAAAAAAAAAAAAAAAAAGTACTCTAAAGCCATTAAAATGAGGATAACAAAGAGTGAGAGCATTTGAAGATACAAAAATAATTTTTATATTATCTTAAGAAGATAAAGGCATTATATTAAATTATACCTGTGGAACAAATTTAAGTTAAATAAAAATGCTTAGAAAATAATTAAAAATAGATAAGCCAAAACTTGGTTATTTCTGAATGATAGTATTATTAATTTTTTAATATTTTTTTGTTGTGCTTTAAGTTAAAGTTTACAAGTCAGTCTCTCGCACAAAAACTTATAGACACCTTGCTACATACTCCCAATTGCTCTCCCCCTAATAATACAGCCCGCTCCCTCCCTCCACTCTCTGTTTTCATGTCCTTTTTGCCAGCTTCTAACCTCCTCTACCCTCTCATCTCCCCTCCAGGCAGGAGATGCCAACATAGTCTCAAGTGTCCACCTGATCCAAGAAGCTCACTCCTCACCAGCATCCCTCTCCAACCCATTGTCCAGCAGAATCTCTGTCTGAAGACTTGGCTTTGGGAATGGTTCCTGTCCTGGGTCAACAGAAGGTCTGGGGGCCATAACCACTGGGGCCCGTCTAGTCTCAGTCAGACCATTAAGTCTGGTCTTTTTACGAGAATTTGGGATCTGTATCCCACTGCTCTCCTGCTCCCTCAGGGGTTTTCTGTTGTGTTCCCTGTCAGAGCAGTCATTGGTTGTAGTCGGGCACCATACCTCTGGTCTCAGGATGATGTAGTCTCTGGTTTGTGTGGCACTTTCTGTGTCTTGGGCTCGTCATTACCTTGTGTCCTTGGTGTTCTTCATTCTCCTTTGATCCAGGTGGGTTGAGATCAATTGATGCATCTTAGATAGCCACCTACTAGTGTTTAAGACCCCAGAGGCCACTCTCCAAAGTGGGATGCAGAATTTTTTCTTAATAGATTTTATTATGCCAATTGACGTAGATGTCCCCTGAAACCATGGCCCCCAAACTCCTGCCCCTGCTACCCTGGCCTTTGAAACATTCAGTTTATTCAGGAAACTCTTCTTTGCTTTTGGTTTAGACCAGTTGTGCTAACCTCGCCTGTATTGTGTGTTGTCTTTTCCGTCACCTAAAGTAGTTCTTATCTACTATCTAATTAGTGAATACCCCTCTCCCACCCTCCCTCCTTCCCCCGTCTCTTAACCATCAAAGAAATATTTTCTTCTCTTTTTAATCTATTTCTCGAGTTCTTATAATAGTAGTCTTATACAATATTTGTCCTTTTGCGGCTGACTAATTTCACTCAGCATAATGCCTTCCAGATTCCTCCATATTGTGAAATGTTTCACAGATTCATTACAGTTCTTTATCAATGCATACTATTCCATTGTGTGAATATACCATAATTTATTTATCCATTCATCCATTGATGGGCACCTTGGTTGCTTCCATCTTTTTGCTATTGTAAACAGTGCTTCGATGAACATGGAGGTGCATATATCTGTTCATGTAAAGGCTCTTATTTCTCTAGGATATATTCCAAGGAGTGGGATTGCTGGTAGTTCTATTTCTAGTTTTTTAAGGAAGTGCCAAATCAATTTCCAAAGTGGTTGTATCATTTTACATTCCCACCAGCAATGTATAAATGTTCCAATCTCTCCACAGCCTCTCCAACATTTATTGTTTTGTGTTTTTTGGATTAATGCCAGCCTTGTTGGAGTGAGATGAAATCTCGTTGTAGTTTTGATTTGCATCTCTCTAATGGCTAATGATCGTGAGCATTTCCTCATGCATCTGGTAGCTACCTGAACGTCTTCTTTAGTGAAATGTCTGTTCATATCTTTTGCCCATTTTTAATTGGGCTATTTGTGTTTTTGTAGTTGAGTTTTTGCAGTATCATGTAGATTTTAGAGATCAGGTGCTGATAGGATATGCCATAGCTAAAAACTTTTTCCCAGTCTGTAGGTAATCTTTTTACTCTTTTGGTGAAGTCTTTGGATGAGCATAGGTGTTTGATTTTTAGGAGCTCCCAGTTATCTAATTTTTCTCCTGCATTGTTAGTAATGTTTTGTATACTGTTTATGCCATGTATTAGGGCTCCTAACGTTGTCCCTATTTTTTCTTCCATGATCGTTATCGTTTTAGGTTTTCTGTTTAGGTCTTTGATCCTTTTGAGCTCGTTTTTGTGCCTGGAATGAGGTATGGATCTTGTTTCATTTTCTTGCAGATGGATATCCAGTTATGCCACCACCGTTTGTTAAAAATACTGACTTTTCCCCCATTAAACTGTTTTGGGGCCTTTGTCAAATATCAACTGTTATGCCAGCACCATTTGTTAAAAAGAAGGTCTCCTCCCCATTTAACTGGTGGTGGCTTCATAGAATGAGTTTGGTAGTATTCCGTCCTTTTCTATGCTCTGAAATATCTTTAGTAGTAGTGGTGTTAACTCTTCTCTGAACGTTTGGTAGAACTCTGCAGTAAAGCCATCCAGGACAGGGCTTTTTTTTTGTTGGGAGTTTTTTGATTACCTTTTCAATCTCTTCTTTTGTTTTGGGTCTATTCAGTTGTTCTACCCCTGTTTGTGTTAGTTTAGGTAGGTAGTGTGTTTCTAGAAATTCATCCATTTCTTCCAGGTTTTCAAATTTGTTAGAGTACAATTTTTCATAGCAACCTGATATGATTCTTTTAATTTCAGTTGGGTCTGTTGTAATATCACCAATCTCATTTCTTATTCAGGTTATTTGCCCCCTCTCCTGTCTTTCTTTTGTCAGTTTGGCCAATGGTTTATCAATTTTGTTGATTTTTTCAAAGAACCAGCTTTTGGTCTTGTTAATTCTTTCAATTGTTTTTCTGTTTTCCGTTTCATTTAGTTCTGCTCTAATTTTTATTATTTGTTTTCTTCTGGTGCCTGAGGGTTTCTTTTGTTGCCCTCTTTCTATTCAAGCTGTAGGGATAATTCTTTGGTTTTGGCCCTTTCTTCTTTTTGGATGTGTGCATTTATTGATATAAATTGACCTCTGAGCACTGCTTTTGCTGTATCCCAAAGGTTCTGATAGGAAGTGTTTTCAATCTCATTGGGTTCTATGAAATTCTTTATTCCACCCTGAATGTCTTCTATAACCCAGTCTTTTTTGAGCAGGGTATTGTTCGGTTTCCAAGTGTTTGATTTCTTTTCCCTACTTTTCCGGTTACTGATTTCCACTTTTATGGCCTTATGGTCAGAGAAGATGCTTTGTAATATTTCAGTGTTTTGGATTCTGCTAAGGCTAGCTTTATGCCCTAATATGTGGTCTATTCTAGAGAATGTTCCATGTGCACTAGAAAAGAAAGTATAGTTGGTTGCTGTTGGGTGGAGTGTTTTGTATATGTCCATGAGGTCAAGTTGGTTTATTGTATCATTTAGATCTTCTGTGTCTTATCGAGCTTCTTTCTGGATGTCCTGTCTGTCACCAAAAGTGGTGTGTTGAAGTCTCCTACTATTATTGTGGCGCTCTCTATCTCATTTCTCAATGCTGATAGAGTTTTTTTTTTTTTTTTAATCTTGCAGCCCTGTCATTGGGTGCATAAATATTTAATATGGTTATAACCTCTTAGTATATTGTTCCCTTAATCATTATATAATGTCCTTCCTTATTCTTTATGATGGATTTAACTTTTCTATTTTGTTAGAAATTAATATCGCCACTCCTGTTTTTTTGGTTGTTTTTTGCTTGATATATGTTTTTCCATCCTTTGAGTTTTAGTTTGTTTGTGTCTCTAAATCTAAGGCGTGTCTCTTATAGGCAGCATATAGATGGATTGTGTTTTTTAATCCATTCTTCCACTCTCTGTCTCTTTATTGGTGCATTTAGTCTAAGTACATTCAGCGTAATTATGGATAAGTATGAATTTAGTGCTATCATTTTGATGTCTTTTTTGTGTGTTGTTGACAGTTTCTTTTTCCCACTTAATTTTATGTGCTGAGTAAATTATCTTTATATATTGTCCTTTCCTCATATTCGTTGTTGATTTTATTTCTGCTGAGTCTCTATTTTTTCCCGTATTTTATTTTGATGAATATGATAATTTGCCTCCTTTGTGGTAACTTGTTATTTACCCCTTTTTTCTAAATTTAAACCTAACTTTTATTTTTTGTATCACTTTATCTTCCTCTCCATGTGGAAGATCTATGACTACATTTCTTAGTCCCTCTTCATTGTTTTAATGTTGTCTTCTTTTACATAATAACATCACTGTTAACCTGTTTTGAGCATTTTTTTAATCTTGATTTATTTTTTCATTTCCCTCTCTGGGTTGACTTCTGATTGCTCTGGCTCGTGTTCTAGGAGATACTTGATATTACTGATTTTCTAACTGAAGAACTCCCTTTAGTATTTCTTGTACTTTTGGTTCGGTTTTTATGAATTCCCTAAACCTTTGTTTATCTGGAAATGTCTTAATTTCATCTTCATATTTGACAGACAGTTTTCCTAGCAATTTTTTTGACTGGCAATTATTTTCCTTCAATTTTTTATATATGTCATCCCATTGCCTTCTTGGGTGCATAGTTTCTACCAAAGAGTCCAAGTTTATTCTTATTGGCTCTCCTTTGTAGGTGACTTTTCATTTATCCCTAGCTGCTCTTAAAATTATCACTTTATCTTTGGTTTTGGCAAGTTTGATTATAATATGTCTTGGTGACTTTCCTTTAACATCTACCTTATGTGGAGTTCGATGAGCATCTTGGACAGACATCTTCTCATCTTTCACGATTTCAGGGAAGTTTTCTGCCGACGAATCTTCAACAATATTCTCTGTATTTTCTGTTATCCCTCCCTGTTCTGGTACTCCAATCACTTGTATGTTATTTCTCTTGATAGAGTCCCACATGATTCTTAAGGTTTCTTCATTTTTTTTACATTCTTATATCTGACTTTTCTTCATATATATTAGTGCCAAGTGCTTTATCTTCAAGTTCAGAAATTCTGCCTTCCACTTGCTCAAATCTGCTTCTCTGACTTTTTATTGAGTTGTCTACTTCTGTAATTTTATTGTTAATCTCCTGAATTTCTGATTGCTGTCTATGGATTTTTCCAGCTTACTGAATTTTTCCTTATGCTCTGAATAATCTTTTTAATTTCTTCAGTTGCTTTGTGTGTGTGTTTCTTGGCTTGTTCTGTGCATTGCCTCATTTCCTTCCTGATACCTTGAACGGTTCTGTATATTAATCTTTTGTATTCTGCCTCTGGTAATTCCAGGAAGGTACTTTCATCTAGAAGATGATCCCTTGATTCTTTGTTTTGAAAGCTTGTTGAGGTGATCATGGTCTCTTTATATGACTTGATATTGACTGTTGTCTCTGAGCCATCTATAAGTTATTGTATTAGTTTATTTTGTGTTTGCTTACTGTGTCATAGCTTCTTGCTTTGTTTTGTTTTGATATGCCTATATGGGATGCTTGAGCGAGCTAACTTGTTTATTTTCACCTTTGGAGCTCTGACGTACTGTCCCCAGATGGCTAGAGCTGTTATCAGGTATATGAGTCTAGGAGTCCATTCACTTTTCTTGTATGAATTCAGCTCAAGTGTCCAGGTAGCTGATCACCAAGTGTGTGGTACAGACTCTGTCCTACAGTCCTCGAGGGGCAGGGATGATTGGTGTAGGTACCGGTATCTGGTTGCAGCAGGGGGGTCACACTCTGAACAAGGAAGGTGGCTGAGAATCATCCCCACGTGTCTCTGAGGAAAGTGTGTCCCTGATCCCTAGAGTGTACAGGTGGGTGGCTTCTGCAGACAGACTGTGGGCACCCAATGTTTTTGGCTGTAATGACTGGGAGGTATCAGTTATCCTTGGACCCCTGTCATGGGTGGCTGGGTGACCTGAGTGGAGCTACCAGTAATGAGGACTCTTATGTGGGTAGGTGAGGACCCTGTTTAATAGGCAAAGCAATGTCAAACATCAAACACCCACCTCTCCGCAGCACAGCTGAAACAGTTGTAGTCTGCCAACAAGGGCCTAGTCTCCTGAAATGGGCCCACACAGGTCCATGCAGAGGGGAAATGTACTCGAAGTCTGGACCATTTATGCCTGGACAGGAGCCACTTCTGTCCTGAGCTTCCCCAGTTAGTGGAGCTGGCAAATTATCTTTTCCCCCAATTGCAAATTTATTCCTTCTCCAAGGCCAGGAGGATGGCTCTAGGCACTCAACAGGGCCTATCTCAGGTCCAGGGAAGTCAGCCACTGAATCTGGTTTGGGAGCGGGGTGGAGGGGTTCAGTAAAATATACGCAAGTACTTAGCTTTTGCCAGAGCCCTGTTCTTCTCTGGTTCTGGAGGTGTGAGTAAGCTGTGTGGCTGCCTGCTTCTCCCTGATGAAAGTGCAGCTGAACGCTAGTACCAGCCTACTGCTGCTGCTCCTGGGAATGGTGCTTGATGGCTCCCCACAATTCAGGTCCAGTAACCCCTCTCCGCTTCTGAACCGTCTCTTCCTCCCACTGCCCCTCAGTTCATTTTCTAAGCTTGCCTTTGATGCTCAGGGCTGGTGGCTTGTCATAAATATACTCGTTACACTTGTTTTTTTGGGTCTTTGTTGTAAAGAGGGCTCATTGGAAGCATCTGTCTATTCCGTCATCTTGGCTCCACCCTCAGTATTATTAATTTTGAAATTTAGCTTTATATTTCGATGCATAAATTTTAAAGAGAAAACACCATAGCAAGGGATTGAACTAGACTCTTTTGGGGAGGAAGAATGGTATTTTTCAGCTGAGTGTGTGTGTTCATTACCTATACCATTTCATTTAAGAAAGCAAACTTAATAAGCAAGCAATCATTTCAGATTAAAATCTACTCTAAGAAAGTCCCAATGCAATATTGTGAGTATAGGGGATGGGTGTGAGAACAGAAAAATCACTCAGACTTAAATATTATACTTTATGTTGATTATCAGCATATCTAAAATACAGTTTCAATAATTTAATTCATCTGGCCATCATTACATGCAAACTGAAAGTCGATATTGAAGAATACATGAAAGCATTTTTATGGTTAAAACTTTAATTTTCAAAAATAAAGGTTGATTTAAATTGGACAGTAATCAGTAGCAGCACTTATAAAGCATCTAATATATTTCAGCAACTGCTCAATGTTTGCCCATACACATTATTTCATTTACTTTTCACAAAAACCCCTGAGTGTTCAGTGTTTTCTAATTTAGTAAATAAAATCAAGCTGAGTTTTAAAAAAGTGAACAATTATCTCAATCTCATAAACTAGTGGCATCAGGGCTGTGTTAAGTCCTCTAGAAGCCCTAAGAGTTAAAATTAGCATTGTGTTTCCTCACCTCTATGAGTCGGAATCGACTCGACAGCAATGGGTTTTTTTTTTTTTTTTTAATGTATAATTTAAGGAGATCTGCTGGCACAGTTGTTAAAGTGGTCAACAACTTAATAAACTGCCAACCGAAAGTTTGGTGATTTGAAACCACTAGCAGCTGCACAGAAGAAAGATGTGGCAGTCAGCTTCCACAGAGATTTATAGTCTTGGAAACCCTGTGGGGTAGCTATGAGTCAGAATCATCTCAAAGGCAGTAGGTTTGATTTGGTGGTATATATAATTCAAAATAAAACAACATGAAACTACACTATATTAGTAAAAAGGTCTAACAATATTCTGATGTCTCTTATAACCATTTTTTTTTCTTCTGAAATAACAAATATCACTTCTCAAAAGAATAATAATGTTGCTGGTGCCCAAGCATGCCCATAAAAAAAATATTAATGTAATTTGGAAATTGGAGTAATGATGTTGGAGGGAAGGGAAACATCCTCAAAGAAAATAAAGATGTTAGAAGGGAGAAGACTAGCTTTTTAGGATAAGAAATATTATTCATGTTGCATGAGTGAACCCATTTCCTCCTTTGGAACATTTTTTGAGCACTTCCTATCTGCAAAGTATTGCGATGAGTTCTAGGGACACAGAGATGAATCAGACAGGAAATTCACATACTATTGGGAAAGAATAACAAGTTCACAGACAATGACAATGCAATGCTACGCAAAATGAAAGGAATAAAGGAGAAATGTGGATACATAGAGTAAATGTGGTTAGGAATTCTTCCAACAGGTGATGAAGCTTGGAAGTTAGAGCAAAGGAGAGAGAGTGCAGTATAGGTTCAGTGGGTTCAGAGGCAAGAGGACAAGGCTTTATGAGAAAATGTGGGCACCTTCCTTTGCTTGTAGCCAGGGGCAGATTACCCAGTTAAGGTTAAGCGCGGGCTTACTTGTGTTTACTTACTAATCTGTAGTGACAAAGGTCATAGGGGTTTCATGTGAAAGATCAGCACAGTGCCTACATTGCCTATTGGATTATTCACTCCTGAGCATAGGTATCCATGGGAGAGCGGTCGTTTGTAAACCTAAAAACACAACAGAGCCCAGACTATAGAAGAAATTTTAAGCCCTAAAGAGCTTGGGGTTTCTCTTTGTAAAAATGGCTTGGGGGCAGTTTCTGACCTCCTCCAACCTCACAAGAGGGAAGGAGAGCCAAAACTAACAGCACAAGGCTGACTGCCATGAGGTGGGAGCCAGATAAGCTTCCTTTCTCTGCCATCTTTACTAAGTCTGGCACAAACTATCCCTTCCACAGCACTGTCTATTGGGCTCAAAAATTCATTGCAATGGCCACACAGAACTCACAGACCATACTATACATGGGGTTTATTAGGGAAGTAACAGTTGCAATTCAGGCTCAGAAACACTGAAGATACAGTTCTTTCATTAGGATAGCTTCTCACCAGCCATACTCACAGGCACACCTCTCCCTGGCCCTCAGTCTCTGCCCAAAGGCACTTTCTCTGTTTGTGGGATGTGAAGCCCACAGCGCAGCCTCTGACTCACGGGTCTCTGATGGTGTTCTCTCCTTCCTCGGTAGTGGTGGACTCCTCCCCTCTGCTCTGGAATTGGCTCCCTTTAAGGAAAAACTGACCCATCCACTTGGTAGGCCACATTACCCTATCACACAATCACCTGGGTGGGAGTTACAAGCCCATGGCTAGAAAGACCACACACAAAAGTATTCTCACTGGCACTCTTAAATACAATGGGATGCCACTGAAGGATTTTAAGTAAACAGGTCACATGATCCAATTTATATCATAGAAAGTTGTCTTACCCAGAGCCCATGGCTGGCTTATTTCTGGATTATAAACCTTCTTGGAAGGCTTCATAGCAATGTGGTTTTCTCACAGCATGACATTATTCCTATAGGTTTTTCCTAACAACATTTAGACTTGAGTCACCTTAGAAATAAATAGGCAAGTAGTCTTTCAGAGTTAGTCCTGGAGCACTATTGAGAGGAAGTGTGTGGGTGGATAATGAGGCCAAGTTGCCAACAAAGGTGTCCATATTCTGGAGTGGAGCAGCTGCGTGGGCAGGCCTCAGACATCAAACAGATGGCCATAGAGGTCCAGTGTACACATTGGCTAAGGAGCAGAGTCAAGGTTTCAATCTTTGTAAAGGGAGGGAACATTTTGTAATAAACCTGTGTAGAACTAAATCAAGCCACCACATTTACTTGTTCTGTTTCACTATCCAGTACACTGAAAGCTAATCAGAGAATAAGAGAAGAAGACAAGAGGCAAAATGAGTGAAAGCATAAAAAAATGAGGAATTTCTTGTCTATACTGTGGGTTTTTTAAAAGAACATCAAATTCCAGGAAAGTGTTCCTCATTTTACTTTGGTCTAACATATTTTATATTTGTTAGATTGTCAACAGTAGGATGACTCAGATTCTGGAGGTGGGAAATAAAAGTATATTTAAGTGATTTAGGATTAAGATAGACATTGTTTTCCTAAAATCTATTACATAATCAGCTTTTGACTAATTTTTCAGACTGGTAATTTAAAAAAAAAAGGCAACGATAACTTTCAAAGTATCAAAGCAAAACAACCATTAGCATTCCATTGTGTGTCCCCATCTTAATATGTTAACTCTGAAGAATAAAGCTGAAGGAATTGATGGAAATGATGCAGTCTCCAGTGGAGTCCCTGGGTGGTCCAAACAGTTGAGCACTGGACTACTGACTGAAAGGATGGTGGTTCAAACCCACCCAGAGGTGTCTTGGAAAAAAGGCCTGGCAATCTGCTTCCTAAAGGTCATAGCCACGAAATTCTATGGAGCACAATTCTACTCTGAAATACATAGGGTCACCATGAATCAGAATTGACTCGATTGGCAACTGGTTGGTTGGTTGGTTGCCCTCGTCTCCTGCATTCTTTGCTCTGGCCAGTTTTAGAGGTACTCAGGATAACAAGAGTCATATGCCCTCCTGGGTTCAGAGGAGCTATCCTCACTGTAACTCGGCAAAGACATGTTATTCACACCCTTTTGTACAGACGAGAAAACTGAAACTCTGAAAGTTTCCCTAGCTCATAGTCAAATAAGTCGGAAAAACACCATCCATCCCTTGGTCTGCCTGCCTGCAAAAATTATGTTTTGTATTATCTACTCAGCCTGTGCAAATGCCTCAGGAATTTTTCTCCCTGAATTGACCAAATTCTGGATGTTTTATTTTTCTCTTCATATCTAGGAAAATATTAGGAGCCCTGGTGCTGTAGTTGTTAAGGGCTCAGCTGCTAACCAAAAGTTTGGCAGTTCAAAGCCACCAGCCACTCCTTGGAAACCCTATGGGGCAGTTTTACTCTGACTATAGGGTCGCTATGAGTTGGAATGGACTCAATGGCACCTAACAACAACTTCTAGGAAAATGTATAGCTAGTTGTCTCCTCCCATGCTGATTTAAATATTCTCCCGAAGCTAGTACTTCTTTTCTGAATCATCTGTATATAACATGAAATAAAAATTTACATACACGTATATATATTTCTTTTTTAAAGTCCAGAGCAAGGGCTAGTTTAACTAAAATATAAATAAGAGAACACTTGTCCTAGTATAGCTTCACCTCTGTTTCAAATCACCTGATCTTTCGGCATGACACACTAGTCAGTTTTCAGTCCTTTGACTTATAGTCATAGAATATCTTGCTTGACTGAAGTTATTAGAACCTAGATACAGAAAATTTTAAAGAAAAATATAACTAATTCCCAGCCTTACTTTCCTCTTAGCAAGTGAGGCCCACCTGTGGACAAGGATTTCATGCATTATGGAGACAGCAGGAAACTTGGAGGCAAATACATACTATCGTGTTGGAAATGAAGTATTCTCAGTTAGAGACTGATCAGCTTCAGCATATTTTGATTATGCCTTTAACCCTAAGAGAGTTGTTCTGGTGGGAAAAGAAAGGTAGTTAAATCAACTTGGAAGCATACCAGTGGAATGGATTACAATGTAAAAAAAAAAAGGTAAAATGAAAACTACTTAAGGAAACTTTTGCAAAAATGAACAATGAAAGTCAATTAAATACTTGGTAGTAGCTTCTTTAACTATAATATTTAGAAGTGAAGACACATTTTTTGATCAAATATAACTGCAAACAAACTTATTTGACATGCTTACTGATTGTTATTGGGTATGCACTTTCCAGTTGGTATAAGTAATGTTCCACAGAAAATACTTTAAGCAACCCTGATTTAATGGATGAGAACACTGGACCTGCTGTTGCGTCAGAACAATACTTTGGACTCTACTTGGTACTACCTTGCTGTGTAGCCTTGGTCCACTACTGCCCCACTCTAATAAGAGCTGACCTAAAGCAGTGGTCCTTAAAGTGTGACCCAAACCACCACCATCATCACCAACAGCGTGTTAGAAATGCAAATTCTTAGGCCCGCCCAGACCTACTGTATCAGAAACTTCAGGGGTGGAGTCCAGCAATCTGTATTTGAACAAGTCTTCCATTGTGAATCTACCACACACTGAAGTTTGAGAACCACTGAACTAGATTATCTATAAGGTATTCTCCTGCATCAATCAGCTTTGGTTCTCTAAACTATTAGAGCCTAATTCAGGACCAACTAACTGTAGGTACTCTTACAGGTTTTCTTACAAAAATGATAACCAGGATACTACCATTGAGAAAGGATCAGGAACCAATAAGGAAATTGAGTGTGTTAGAGAAGGCAATTTAAGCACATATTCTAAAAGGAAAGGGCCTGTAGACTTATACAACTTATGGGGTATAAAAACGGGAAAGACATAGTTCTGCAAAAACACAAAGATTAAAAAAGTATAACAATAAAAATGATGTATTATCAAAGTAATGAAGACAATCACAAACACTTAGGATATGAGAACATTAGTAAACTAGAAAAGAATCTAACCATTTTATTTTGTCACTAATATGAAGCACAGGTAAGAGAAGGAAGTTGCCGTAAGTACCAACTTGTGAGAAAAAAAACAAAACATGCTGAATCTTATGTAACAGATGATTTAAAAATACCTTTTGGAATATATCAAAAGGATTCTTTTCAGTGGAGGTAAGATGAATTTGTTTCTATGTGTGAATGATTCTGTGCACTACGTTGAACAATTTGGACATAGCTTTAAAACAGTCATGTAGAAATACATGTACTATGTCACTGTCTAGAGACTTTTTGGAACTTTGATAATTAAGTTTCAGCTGAAAATTATCTATGAATGAGTCATGTTTGATCTGGCATTCCAACATATCTTGTTTTCTTATACTGCGATTCAGAAAGTCAGCCTCAGAGGTTTATACCAGGGCTGAATTGTATTTAACCCTAGCTAGTTTTTTTTTTTTAGTTTTTTTAGAGCTGACAGGAGGTCAGGTCTTATACCTGAAAAACAAACAAACAACAATAACAACACACACACACACAAAACAACAGCAAAAACCTAAAAACGTAGCTTTGCAATGGTTAGTGAAGAATTTCTATAAGCAAATCTATTGAATTTCTCAGCAAATCATTACTGAAAGGGATAATGTTGTCAACCTTTAGTATGGTGGCAAAAGACACTTAAAAATAAATCACTTTTTAAAGTTCAATGATTTAATTGGATAGCATACTTAGAAGCTGTATGATTTAATGAGGCCAAATAGTCTCTGCTAGTGTATGTCAATTTTCTTTGTAACATTCAACATACATTTTGCACTTACTATGTGTCTGGTAAATGTAGCATGTCTTCAGGATCCAAAAATGAATAAGACAACATCCGTGTCTCAAGGAATTAACAGTTCAGTAAATCAGGAAACCATGATCTGTTTAATGTGATGAAATTCTCTTTTTTTAAAGCCAATATACATACAGAATGCACACAATAGTCTGGAAAAGTACAGAGTCTGGAGTCATCAATTCATTCAATCATTGAATATTTAAGGACCATTGGTAGGATTAGTCCTAGGTGGTGCAAATGGGTAACATATTTGGCTATTAAGAGAAAGGTTGAAGGTTTATGTCCACCTAGAGGTGGCCTCAGAAGAAAGGCCTGATGATAACCAAAAAACCAGTGCAGTCGAGTCGATTCTGACTCATAGTGACCCTATATGACAGAGTAGAACCAACCCATTGAGTTTCCAAGGAGCGCCTGGTGGATTTCAACTGCCGACCCTTTGGTTCGCAGCCATAGCACTTAACCACTACACCACCAGAGTTTCCAGTCTGATGATATAAAAAAAAAAAAAAATTTTTTTTTTTTTTTTTTTGATGATATACTTCCAAAAAATCAGCCATTGAAAACCTTATGGAATGCAGTTCTACTCTGACACACGTGGGTTTGCCATGATTCAGAATCGACTTGCCAGCAACTGGGTAGGTAGGATTAAGAGTCAATAAATATTTGAATTTTCTGATAGAAGAGGTAGAGAATTAATGATATTAACATACTCTTTCGTATATTCTTCAGAGCAAATTTATGACATAAATATCCATATTTTGTGTCATTAGTTGCCATTGAGTCAATTCTGATTCATGGAAATTTCCTGTGGTATAGAGTAGAACTGCTTCTTAGGGTTTTCTTGACTGTAATCTCAACGGAAGCCAATCGCCAGCCCTTTTCTTCTGTTAGTAGTCAAGCACAAACCATCTGTGCCATCTTGGCACTTTAGGTAAGGAAATAGAATACCAAGAACTTTTATTGACATTTTAAGGTCACATATCAAGTAAATGAGGTCTCCAGAACTCATAACCAGGTCAAACTCTAAGTGCAATGCTCTTCTCACTCTACTAGAACATGTGTGAGTGAGCACCTTCCCAGCATACTGTCTCAAAATGGTAGAAATGATGTCTACTTAATTTACCAAATTAAAATATTTGCTGAAATACACACCAAATTATTTTTATTAGTGAGTATGGGGGATTATCAAGAAAATACTAAAATTCAAGTTAAATTTTTTTTTTTTTTAGGAAGAAGTAATGGAAAGACTGACATGGATAGTCTTAACCAATGAGGTTAAGTTGTAAATGTAGAAGAAACCCTTTATTTTATTTCTAAATCCATTAGAAACGAAGATTTTCTTCCAGGGATCAACACCATGCTTTAAACAAAATGCTCTCATAAATTCATATACATTTCTCCCTTCTAGAACTTAAAACATTCTAATTATTTGTATGTGCCTATAGAAAAAAAAAAAAATTTTTTTGGGGGGGGGTTTCTATAGGTATACTCCAGTAGTCTATTGAGCACAGGGGGAATCCAATCTTTGATTTTTTTCCCCAAAATCCTAAACATTATTTGGTACTAATCGAGTCTGAAATAATATTATTGTTAGAGTCAGAATGCCTACTACATGGCAATTCGTGAGCAACACACTGAGTCTAATGGGGTCCACACTAATGAGCTGCTGCTAAGTCAGATGGCCTGATTGTATACGATTAATTAAACATCTGAACCCCCCCCCCCAGTGTGTATGCTTCTTGAGGGCAGGGGCTTTACCTTTACTTCTTTATCCCTTATCCAGTACAGGGCTTGACATACAGAAAACAGTCAATAAACACTTCTTTAACTGAAATGATCTTTCACTCTGTTTGGTTGTTTTTGTCTACCCAAATGCAACAATTAGTTTTCCCTTCCAGATTTTTTCTTTAATAATTCATTTTACTTTTGCTGTTGTTGAGAATACACACAGCAGAACATACACCAATTCAACAATTTCTAACATGCACAATTTGTGACATTGATTACATTCTTCAAGTCCTGCAACCGTTGTCACACTCTTTTTCCAAATTGTTTTTTGCCTATTAACATAAATCCACTACCCCCCTAAGTTGTCTATCTAATCTTTTGAGTTGCTTTTGTCAATTTGATCCCATACAGATAGATCTTGAATGAACACAGTGCTCAAGGAAGACATTCTTTGCTAGTTAACCTTAAGTATTGTTTGGCTTTAAGAAGATTTCAGGGGATAGTTCTGGTTTAGGGTTTAAAGATGACTTCAGGGCAATAGTGTCAGAGGTTCCAGAAAGTCTGGATTCTATGAGAATTTGAAATTCTGTTCTGCATTTCCCCCTTTTGATAAGGATTCTATAGAATCTTTGATTAAAATGTTCAGTAATGGTAGTCGGCATCATCTAGTTCTAGTTTCATGGCAAAGGAGGCAGTTGTTCATGGAGGCAATTAGTGACGTATTTCATTTCCTTCTCCTACTCCTTTCTCTCCTTCTTCCTCTGTTGCTCCATGCAGATAGACACCAATTGTTGTACCTTGAATGGCCACTTGCAAGCTCCAGGAAGTATGCAACAAACTAAAACAACTTTCCTTTCAGGATCCTGCCTGCTCATAAAAGCATTTCAAAGGTCTTAGGTGTAGGGTCACTATGAGTCAGAATTGACTCGATGGAAACAGGTTTGGTTTGGTTTTAGGTGTACTAATTGGATCAGCTGATTTTCAGCGTTACAGATCACTTCGTCTTCTGCTCATATTTCTTCATCTTGTACACAGGAATGCCATGGAAAAATGTGCCAACCATTTTACTAATATCCACAATATTCACAGCAGCTATTTGATTTCCCTAACCTATAAGGCTGCTAACTATATCAGGTACAGTGGTATAATTAAAATAAAAAATCCAGTTATAACAATTCTTTGCTCTTAACCTACTACTAGCTTCTCATCTTACCTAAAGTAAAAGCCAAAGCATAACTACCTATCACATACTCCATGGCAGAGCTCTCTCCACCTGCCTCACCTTCCCTTCTCCACTCTCCTCATATCTCACTGGTTCCAACCACACTCTTCACCTTGCTCTTCCTTAAATAAGCCAAGCCCGTTCCCGTCTTAGGACTCTTTCACTAGCTGTCACTTCCCTTTGACTAGAAGCTATCCTCACAGATCTCTGGAGGGCTTCCGCTCATTTAGGTCTCAGTACCTGTATCAGTACCTCGGAAACCCTATGGGCCATTGCATAGGGTTGCTATGAGTTGGAATCGACCGGATAGCACTGTTTTTTTTTTTTTTTGTTTACCTGTATTATCTTCTTAGAAAGGATTTCCCAGGCTGCAATATATAAGGTAGCTACCAGGCACTCTTCATCCTCTTACCTTGTTTTTATTTTATATGTAGTCCTTTTTTGTTACCTAGAAAAGCTTTTTCTATTTCCCCAGCTAGAACACATGCTTCACCAGGAACAGGAAATGTATGTCTAGTGCTCTTTGTTTACTTCCTTTTCCTCAGCATGTAAAACCATGTCCAGGACACACTGGTCCTCAAGAAATATTTGTTAAATGAATTTTTATTAACGACTTAAATATTTCTCTATAAACTGAAGCTGATCACTAGTACTTACCTTGTTTACTGCTCACAACTTCTTCTTTATAATAAACCACTTTTTAATAATTATTGACAGTATTTTAACTTCCAATTCTCACAATTTAATTCTTGATAATTGTGATTTTCAGTGAGCATTTTTTACTCTTAGAGTACCTGAACCAAACTAAATGTACATTTTTGAAATGCACTTCTACAGCTCCCACTAAAGAGCATCAAATGGTTATCAGGATTACTAATGAGTCTTTCTTTCTCATCATTACTCTTAAGTGTTGAGAAATATTTAAGATGCTTACCATACATGAGATTCTGTTGGGTGCTATTGAAGTTAGAAAGGTGACTCTTAAAAAAAAAGAAGAAGAAAGAAAGAAAAAAGTAAAATGCTATTATACCAAGGAATGGGGCAGAAGAATAAAAGCCCAAGTAGCAAGAAATTTGCATGCAAAGGAATGGAAGTATGAAATCCTTAATAGATAGTGTGAAACAAGCTATTTAGTAAACTTGATATACAAATAAATATATGTCAACCTAGACCCTGCAAAATTTCTGAAAAACAAGAATTTTCAAGAAATCTAGAGAAGTAAAAAAATTGAATATTTTTATTCTCTTGCATTACTTTCCAGTCTCAAGTCATCTGGCTCTTCTAAAATAGATTGCATGTTATATTTTATGTTACCTGATTTTAATTTCAATATTATCTGTTAGGAAAAATATTCACACCACAGAGAGCAGGGTAGCCATGGCAAGTAATGTGTGCCACTACCCACAGAACCAATTTTTAGAATCTGAATAAAGTTGGAATGTTATTAGTATAACTTACTATTGAGGAAGAATAGACTAATTTATCACTTGTGTAGCCTGGCTCTGAATAACCCATAATAATGAATTTTGTAACACCTCCTTGGAGGAGTCTTGTTCTTTGTCAGTTTCAAAATTATTCTACACTTAATGTCCCTTTCCCATATAAAGAATTCCTAGGAGCATATACAGAGGATCACAACTTTATCCATAGGCAGAAGGAATAATAACATTTTCCTCTTTCCAGTAAGAAGAAATGCAATTATTTTTTAATTGCAGGAAGATGATACATTTTTGAAAGACTGACATCTTAGCTATCCTTGCAATTAATATTGCCACAGTCCATTATTGCTTGAGATACCCTTGGGCAGTATGTTCCTCCCTGGCTTAAAAATTAACAAAAGCTTCTTAGTACAACGCAGAAGTTTCTCTACAATTTGGTGCTTGCCTACCTTTTGCAATATCATATTCTTGCCCGATTCCACATCTGTCCTGCATTTATTCACTCCCTATTCCCCAAAAATAAAAACATTATTTTCTCATGTCTCTATAAATGTTGAATTGGTCCCATGGTCTGGGATGGCTTTCATACCACACACCCTTTTGATCTTATGGACCCCTTCTTTAAACTATTCAGTTTAATCATTACAGCAATCATGAAATTTTCATCTGGTAGAATGGGCGCATACTACCATCGCACATAGTATCCTGTATTCATTCATCTGTTGTAGCATCCACCACAAATTTTTAAAAGTATTTTGTCACTAGCTCAAGCTTCTTAAGCTCAGGGGTCACAGTGCAGTCTTCTCTGTAACCTTATTAACCCATGCAGATCTGCCCACAGTAGGTTCTTCTCCTGAATTCCATCCCCATTCCAAAAGAAACCCCACACCCATTGCCATCAAATCAATTCCAACTCATAGGGACCATACAGCGGCCATTCCCATTACCCTACCCTAAATAAGGAAACTGGAAAATTGGTTGTTAATAAAATCCTTCCCAAAGTCCTGTTAAACTCTTTGTTTGATTTGTTAGATTATACATGTTACATTTTTCTGTGACTACTGTTTCTATATCTTAGCCTAACTTTTACTAGTTTTACTAGTGAAAATGTAGGCTGATCTGGATAAGGCAGAAATAAAGCCATATGGGACACAAAAGAGCCACAGCCTTGAGATCTTAGTTCGGATTAAGTTAAAAGGAACCATCTAAATAAGATTTAGTAAAATATGAAATAGTAATGTTTAGAATTAAGGACAGATCAAAATTGGGTTGAACTTTTAATGTTAGAATATATATATATACATATACAAGCTTACAAAGAATTTTATGTCATGGTATCTTCCATGAATTGTATAACTTACATGCTGATGGATATTTAATCAGTCCCCTTCTTAACAAGGTAGTTAATTTTGTATAATGAGATAACCTAAGTTTTAAGACTTTTAGTTGTGTTCTCATGGATAAAAACAATGGTAGCCTTATAGATGTCAAGAAAAGCCAAGAATTTATATGGCATAATAGAATAAAAATGGACTTTAGGTTTAATTATCATCAAGTTGAAATCTAAACTTTATGGCTTATTAACTGGGTAATTTTGGCCAAGTTACTTAGGTATTCTAAAACTCAGTATTCTCATCAGCAAAATGGGAATTAAATTGTATATGATGGCTGTTTAAGTATTTGTCTTATTTAGCTAATGCTGCTGTAACAAAAAGCACCACAAATTGTGTGGCTTTAAAGAACAAATATTTATTTTCTCAAAGTTCTTGAGGCTAAAACTTCAAATCAGGGTCTTAGCCATGTCAATTATTTCTGTGGATCTCTCTCTTAGTTTCTGGTGTCTGCCAGCAATCCTTGGCATTCCTTTGATTGTAGATGGGTTCTACTTGGTGTCTGTCTTCCCCATGTATGTGTCCTTATGTTTATTCAGCTCTTTTTTATAAAACATCATTTAGAAGTAATTATGTTTACACACAAAAAAGAAAATTACAGACCTATATTTCTCATGAATATAGATGCAAAAATTCTCAACAAAATTCTAGCCAATAGAATTCAGCATCATATCAAAAGAAAAATACACCATGGCCAAGTAGGATTCATACCAGGTACGCAAGGATGGTTTAACATTAGAAAATCAGTCAACGTAATCCACCACATAAATAAAAGAATCACATGATCATCTCAATCAGTGCAGAAAAGGCATGCAACAAAGCCCAATACCCATTCCTGATGAAAACTCTCAATGAAATAGATACAGAAGGGAAATTCTTCAACATAATAAATAGCATCTATACAAAACAGCCAACATTATTCTTAATGGAGTGTGGCTGAAAACATTCCCCTTGAGAACAGCAACAACACAGGGATGCTCTTTTTCACCACTCTTATTTAACATTGTGTTGGAAGTCCTAGCTACAGCAATAGGGCAAGAAAAAGAAATAAAGGCCATCCAAATTGGTAAGGAAAAAGTAAAACTCTTCCTATTTGCAGATGATAAGATACTGTACATAGAAAACCCAAAAGACTCCATGAGAAAACTACTGGAACTAAAAGAAAGATTCAGCAGAGAAGCAGGAGACAAGATAAACATACAAAAATCAGTTGGATTCCTATACACCAATAAAGAGAATGATGAAAAGGAAATCAGCAAAACAATACCATTTATAATAGCCCTTAAAAAATTAAGTACTTAGGAATAAATCTAACCTGGAATGTAAAAGACCTATACAAAAAAAAAAAAAAAACTATAAAACACTACTGCAAGAAACCAAAAGAGATATACATAAATGGAAAAACATATCATGCTCATGGATGGGTAGACTCAACATTGTGAAAATGACAGTTCTACCCAAAACAATTTACGAATACAATACAATCCTGATCCAAATACCAACAACATTCTTTAAAGAGATGGAAAAACTAATATTAACTTTATATGGAAAGGGAAGAAGCCTCAGACAAGTAAAGCACTATTGAAGAAGAATAAAGTAGGAGGACTCACACTACCTGACCTCAGAACTTACTATACAGCTATGGTAGTCAAAATAGCCTGGTGCTGGCACAACGACACATATATTGACCAATGGAACAGAATTGAGAACCCAGACGTAAATCCATTCACCTACAGTCACCTGGTCTTCAACAAGGGACCAAAGTCCATCAAAAGGAGAAATAGTCTTTTTAACAAATGGTGCTGACAAAACTGAATGTCCACCAGCAAAAAAAAAAAAAATGAAACAGGACCCATATCTCACACCATGTACAAAAACTAATTCAAAATAGATTAAACACCTAAGTATAAAGCCAAAAACTCTCACACCATGTACAAAAACTAATTCAAAATAGATCAAACACCTAAATATAAAGCCAAAAACTATAAAGATCATAGAAGAGAAAAATAGGATCAAGGTTAGGGCCCTAATACATGGCATTAACAGAATACAAACCATAAATAACAACACACAAACTTCAGAAGATAAGCTAGATAACTGGGATCTTCTTAAAAATTAAACACTTATGCTCATCAAAAGACATCAACAAAAGAGTAAAAAGAGAACCTACAGACAGGGAAAAAAATTTTGGCTATTACCAAATAAGACAAAGGTTTAATCTCTAAAATCTATAAGGAAATCCAACACCTCTACAGCAAATAATACCATCACTCACAGTGACCCTATAGGACAGAGTAGAACTGCCCCATAGGGTTTCCAAGGAGCACCTGGTGGATTTGAACTCTCAACTTTTGGTTAGCAGTGGTAGCTCTTAACCTTTATGCCACCAGGGTTTCTGACATGTGCAAAGAGCTGGAGATAGAAAAACAAAAGGGAAGAACACACTCGTCTTTTCTCAAGTAGAAAGCACTGAAGAGAAAATACCAGCCTCGAGTTGCAATATTAAAGGATTCTATGTGGAAAATACTAAATGACACAGGAATTATCAGAAGAAGATGGAAGGAATACACAGAGTCATTATACCAAAAAGAATTAATTGATGTTTAACCATTTCAAGAGGTAGCATATGATCAGGAACCGATGGTACTGAAGGAAGAAGTCCAAGCTGCACTGAAGGCATTGGCAAAAAACAAGGCTCCAGGAATTGACAGACTATCAATTGAGATGTTTCAAAAAATGGATTCGGTGCTTGAAAGTGCTCACTTGTCTATGCCAAGAAATATGGAAGACAGCTTCCTGGCCCACCAAGTGGAAGAGGTCCATATTTATGCCTGTTCCCAAGAAAGGTGATCCAAGTGAAGGCGGAAATCATCAAACAATAGCATTAATATCACACTGAAGCAAAATTTTGCTGAAGATCATTCAAAAATGGCTGCAAGCAGTATATTGACAGGGAACTGCCAGAAATTCAGGCTGGATTCAGAAGAGGCCATGGAACCAGGGATATCACTGCTGATGTCAGATGGATCCTGGCTGAAAGCAGAGAATAACAGAAGGATATTTACCTGTGTTTTATTGACTACACAAAGGGATTTGACTGTGTGGATCATAACAAATTATGGATAACATTGTGAAGGATGGGGATTCAAGAACACTTAATTGTGCTCATGAGGAACCTGTACACAGGTCAAGAGGCAGTTGTTCAGACAGAACAAGGGGATACTGATTGGTTTAAAGTTAGGAAAGGTGTGGGTCAGGGTTGTATCCTTTCACCACACCTATTCAATATTTATGTTGAGCAAATAATCTGAGAATCTGGACTATACAAAGAAGAATTGGACATCAGGATTGGAGGAAGACTCATTAACAACCTGCATTATGCAGATGACACAACCTTCCTTGCTGAAAGTGAAGAGAACATGAAGCACTTACTGATGAAGATCAAAGACCACAGCCTTCAATCTGGATTACCCCTCAACATAAATAAAGCAAAAATCTTTACAACTGGGCCAATGAACAACATCATGATAAATGGAGAAAAGATTGAAGCTGTCAAGGATTTCATTTTACTTGGATCCACAATTAACAGCCATGGAAGCAGCAGTCAAGAAAATCAAAAGACACACTGCATTGGGTAAATCTGCTGCCGAAGACCTTTTTAAGGTGTTGAAAAGCAAAGATGTCACCTCAAAGACTAAGGTGCACCTGATCTAAGCCATGGTATATTCAATCACATCATATGCATGTGAAAGCTGGAAAATGAATAAGGAAGACCCAAGAAGAATTGACACCTTTGAATTGTGGTTTTGGTAAAGAATATTGAATATGTCACAGACTGCCAAAAGAACGAACAAATCTGTCTTGGAAGTACAACCAGAATGCTCCTTAGAAGCAAGGATGGCAAGACTGTGTCTTACATACTTTGAACGTGTTGTCAGGAGGGATCAGTTCCTGGAGAAGGACATCATGCTTGGTAAACTACAGGGTCAGCAGAAGAGAAAAAGACCCTGAACGAGTTGGATTGACACAGTGGCTGCAACAATGGGCTCAAGGATAACAATGATTGTAAGGATGCTGCAGGACCGGGCAGTGTTTCGTTCTGTTGTGCACAGGGTCACTATGAGTTGGAACCAACTCAACGGCACCTAACCACAACTACAACAAAAAGACAAATAATCCAATTGGAAAATGGGAAAAGGAAATGAACAGGAATTTCATGAAAGAAGACATTCAAGTGACGAACAGACACATGAGGAAATGCTTGCAATCACTAGGCCTAAGAGAAATACGAATCACAACCACAATGAGATACCATCTCAGCCTGGCATTACTTAAACAAACAAAAAAAACAGAAAATAACAAATGTTGGAGAAGCTGCTGGGAGATTGGAACTCTTATGCACCACTGGTGGGAATGCAAAATGGTACAATGATTTTGGAAAAAGATAGGGCACTTCCTTAGAAACTTAAAAATAGAAATACCATATGATCAAGCAATTCCACTCCTAGGAATATATCCTACAGAAATAAAAGTCAGCATACAAATAGACATATACACAATTATGTTCATTGCAGCATTGTTCACAATAGCAAAAAGATAGAAACAACCTAGATGCCTAACAACAGATGAATGGATAAACAAACTACAGAGTCTGTAGGGCATTATGCTGAGTGAAATAAGTCAATCATAAAACAACAAATATTGTATGAGACCACTACTATAAACATTCCTGAAAAGGTTCACACACAAAAAGAAACCATCTTTGATGGTTACAAGGGGGGGAGGGGTGTGAATGGAAAAACACTACATAGACAATAGATGAGTGGTGACTTTGGTGAAGGGTAAGACAGTACACAGTACTGGGGAAGCCAGCACAACCTGTACAAGGCAAGGTCATGGAAGCTCCACAGACACATCCAAATTCCCTGACGGATCAAATTGCTGGGCTGAGGGCTGTGGGGACAATGGTCTAGGGGAACATCTAGCTCAACTGGCACAACATGGTTTATAAAGAAAACAAAACAAGACTAAAGGGGCATACCAACCCAGGGGCAAGGACCAGAGGAAGGAGGGGACAAGAAAACTGGGAATAGGGAGCCCAAGGTCGAGAAGGGAGAGTGTTGACATGTCGTGGGGTTGTTAACTAATGTCAAAAAAAAATATGTGCACTAACTATTTAATGAGAAGCTAATTTGTTCCGTAAACCTTCATCGAAAGTACAATAAAAAAAATTACTTAAAAAAAAAAAGAAGTAATTAGGTTTAGGACTCACCGTGCTGCGGTATAATCTCAACAACATAACAAAAGAAAACCCCTATTTCCAAACGGGGTCATATTTACAGATATAGGGGTTAGAACTTCAGTACATATTTTTGGGAGACACAATTCAATCCATAACAGGATTAAATGCAAAAAATTATGTAAGTGGCATGCAGCAGAGTTGGTAAAAATCTCCAATAAGTAAATTAATATATGCATAAATTAAGAAAGTTCATAAGGCCCATATTTCAGAGCCTATTAAAAATAATAGTACTTACTGTAAATTTACCATTTACTAAACATTTCTAATCTTAACAAACCTCTGAGAAAGTAATACCTTTATTTTGCTTCTTAAGATACTGAAGCTTGGAAGAATTAAACAACTTGTTAAAAGTAAAATAATTCATAAGTGGTGGAGCCATAATTCAAACCCATGACTGTCAGGTCTAAATTTCTTGCTCCCTCTATCATATCACTGCCTGCCTTAATACCATTCTCATAATAATCCACCTTGACTTGATTAGTCACAGAGGGCTCAGTCACTTACAACCAATGACCTTGGACATACACCTGACTTCTATGGAGACTCTTCCCTCATTTTATAAAAGGCAGTAGTAATCTATGCTGTGTATTTTGAAACGCAAATAAGATAGTGAATTGGAAAACAAAACTCAATGTGGTTGCTCTTCCTAACAATGGATTATATGGAACACACGAGGAAACAAGAAAAAAACAAACTCTGACAACTATGAGATTTCAGTTGAGAAGGAGGTAGAAAAAATAATAATATCTAACATTTAAAAAGTTCTTATTATGTGTCAGGAACTGTTCTAAAAAGAGTCTGCTATGTAACCGGGCACTCAAACTCAAGCACCATACTACTCACCATACCACCTCTCATCCCTTTGCCATCCAGTCAATTCCGGCTCATGAAGACCCTATGTGCTTCACCATAGGACTGTGCTCCACAGGGTTTTCTTGGTTGTAATCTTACGGAAGCAGATTGCCAGATCTCTCCTCTGCGGTGCTGCTAGGTAGATCTGAATTGCCAATCTTTCAATTATTAGCCAAGAGCAAACACTACCTCGCATAGGCTCTAGTAAAAACGCCTAGGAGTGGCCCGTATGTGTGTATTAATTTAGCTGCCCTTGCTATAGTACAAATTTTAGTTTCATAACTAGCAAATAGTGGTGTTAAGGAAAGATCGAAGACCAAAGGAATATCTATAGATTGATCCTAGATCTACCAGCAATTATTCTTGAAGCCAAGATTTTCTGACGGAGATCTTTGTGACCATTTTTAACTTCCTCGAGTCTCAGTTTTCTCATATCTGAAAGAGGAATAATCATAGACTCAATATTATTAGATCGGTTTGGGTACAGAATTAGATAAGGTCCATAAAGGGCTAAGTACGGAATCTGCCACGTAAAGAACCAAGTTAAAAACAAACCAAAAACATTGACCCTCCCTAAGCTGATTTCTATCTGCACTGCCACATTGGCTTGGCAGGAATTCACATGCAAGGATGGACAGAGAAAGAGGGAAGATGCTGTGAACTGGAAAGAAACGGAAGGCAAGACATTGCACTCTTTATTCTTCCAGGCATGTATGTTTAAAGAAAAAGTACTAACTTGAGAATCGAGGTTATGTGAGACAACCATATGAGCCACTTGTAAACTCTCTGCTTTACCTCTCTGTGAGCTTGTCTTTCAGATGTCAAATTAGCTCAACACTTCACATCTTGTGACTCAGCATGTTGTGTGAGTACTTTACTCTGACTATTTATAAAAAAAAATAATGCATCCAAATTCTGACCCTGATCTCAATTCCCTCTACATCTGCAGTGAGACAATTCAGGTTCTGAGTTCTCGAATCTTAAACACAGATTCATCCTGGTTTGTACCCTGTCTTTTAAACTCTCACCTATTGCATCCAATGTTTGCCTCTACAAAAGCTTAGCCAAGCAAGAGATTTAAATTACTCACAACCTAGAGACATAAAAATGAAAGGAAGAAAGACTTCTCACATGCTCACCTTCTGCACCTATGAAATAGGTCGTGTGCTAGGATTGTATAGAACGCTTTGTGCCTTTCTTTTTTCTTTCCCTGAATTAAGTCTGCTAAATGAGGTTCTATTTAAGGATTAGAGGAAGGAAATATATCTGAGGCCACCAAAATTAGAACATTGGTAGTCTTTCAATATTCCCGAGATTGTATTTAATGTAAAACAAATTTGCTCCACCCTCTACATAAAAAATACAAAAAAATTTTAAGCTGATAATTTTACTATGCTGTTTGTGTGGTACTGTCCAAGAAGAAAAATCTGATGCTAAGAGACCAATTTAGGGAAAAAAAATTATGCATTCATATAATATTCAATTTCAAAGTTTAGGTAATAGTTACTCTAAACTCCCTTGATACCTCCCTACCCTAGCTTTTGGGTCTTCCCTTTCTATTGTAAACAGAAAGTGCAAACTGAAAACGAATCAGATATTCATCAACACTGAAAAGATCTCCCTTGTCCCCAAGGAACAGCCCAGGGAGAAATGTAAGATTTTTTAGAAACAACCCGATATAGCAGTATCGGCTATAACATTCATTTATTGTATGTCATCTTTATATTTCTAGAACCCTGTAATTCATAACTTTAATGTTTCTAGCTTTATTTTTTTAAACTTATGTAATGAATCTAAATTGTCCAGGTGATTTTTAACTAAAAGTGACTTGCAAAACATAACATTTCCCTATTGGCAACGTGTTGCAATTTTTATTCTTTTGTGGATGATTATGATTTCACATCTGGACACTTCTTATTTTTCTCTGACCAACTCTGATTTACATATCTAAATGTCTTCCTGAATGCACTCTAAAATGTAAAATGTCAGAGGCAAATGAGAGTCAAGTTTCACACTTAGTGCTCTAGCAGTGATATAATGTTCCCAAACTTGCCTAAAATAATGTTATATCCATCAAATACAGTAGCCATAGCAAGGCTTTCTAAAGCTATTTATCTTGGGATCTTGATTGAACGTTGGGTTAAATGCTTGTTAGACTTATGAATGACATAAGTGCAATTTTACAGTACTTTTACAGATTTCGGAAAAATAAATAATAAATATTTCATCAGAAAACATTGTCCATATAAAGTTTTTAACCAAGGCTAAATCCTAGATTGATTTGAAACCCCTATAAATGCTAAAAATAATGGTAAGAGCTAATTTAGACATGTCCACAATAAAAAAAAATACAGAAGAAATGGGTTCACTACCTTGGGCCAATGGTGTAATTTTTAATAGAAGGTGAGAGAATTACGCAACACCTTTTTATCTCCAAGGGAAATAAAATTCATTCATACTGTAAAAGCAATACAAATGTTAAAACCAATAAGAGGTAAGAAAATAGTTACAGAACACATATCAGGTGAGACAATAAAACTGCTCTCGATAATTTTTCAAAAATCCTGGAGAATAGTAGACTCCTGAAAACTGGTGATGAGGAAGAGTAAACTTGTAAACACATAACTCAACCTACGATAAAATAATAGAACCAAAGATTATGCATACAGCTTCTGAAGATTTCAAAAATGAAGTTGTGAAGAATAGAAGCTTACATGGGTTTACAAGAAATCATGCCAACAAAACATTTTAAAAAAAAAAACAAAACTCGATCACTTACTAAGAGGTTATTTTGAGAGACAGTAATTTTTTTTTTTAATTTTATTGTGCTTTAAGTGAAAGTTTACAAATCAAGTCAGTCTCTCCTCTCATCTCCCCTCCAGACAGGAGCTACCCACATAGTCTCACATGTCTACCTGATCCAAGAAGCTCACTCCTCACCAGTATTATTTTCTATCCCATAGTCCAGCCCAATCCCTGTCTAAAGAGTTGGCTTTGGGAATGGTTCATGTCCTGGGTTATCAGAAGGTCTGGGGACCATGACCTCCAGGGTCCTTCTAGTCTCAATCAGACCATTAAGTCTGGTCTTTTTATGAGAATTTGAGGTCTGCATTCTACTGATCTCCTGCTCCCTCAGGGGTTCTCTGTTGTGTTCCCTGTCAGGGTAGTCACCGGTTGTGGCCAGGCACCATTTAGTTCTTCTGGTCTCAGGCTGATGTAGTCTCTGGTTTATGTGGCCCTTTCTGTCTCTTGGGCTCATAATTACCTTGTGTCTTTGGTGTTCTTCATTTTCCTTTGCTTCAGGTGGGTTGAGACAAATTGAGGCATCTTAGATGGCTGCTTGCTAGTGTTTAAGACCCCAGACGCCACTCTCCAAAGTGGGATGCAGAGTGTTTTCTTAGTAGATTTTATTATGCCAGTTGACTTAGATGTCCCCTGAAACCATGGTTCCCCAAATCCCCACCCCTACTACACTGGCCTTCGAAGCGTTCAGTTTATTCAGGAAACTTCTTTGCTTTCGGTTTAGTCCAGTAGTGCTGGTCTCTCCTGTATTGTGTGTTGTCTTTCCTTTCACCTAAAATAGTTCTTATCTACTAAAGAGATAGTAAATCTTAATGAAGTAGATCTTCACCAGTGAGGTGAAAGCATGTAGATTAGAGAAAACATAGAAGACTTTGTTGTTTTACAGCCGAAGGTAACTACCATTAACAATTATATTAGTGCCAAACTGAAGGGAAGCTTTCTGGTCGGATGTTGGGTTCCATCCTATTCAAAATCGTAGCCGCAAATGAAGAAGACATAGAAGACCCACTTATTAAATTCACTGACAGCACAGAGTGAACAGTTAGGGTCCGATATCTGAAATTTACTAACAGAATATCAAGGGCCTATTTTGTGCAAGTCATAAGGGAGAACATAAAGGACTATATGGGGGTCTGCCAGTCTTTTGTCATTGGGATTAAAAGAACCATTTGTTAAAAACATTTGCAGTAGCTCCCCTTAGACGCAGTTTCACTTTCCACAGTTTTGGTTTCAGGTACCTGGGGTCAACCTTGGTAGAAAAATATTAAATGAGTAGTGTGATGACATCTCATGCCTTCCTGCTCCGTCCTGCCTGGGAACCACAATCATATAAATTTTATTACAGTATACTGTTATAATTGTTCTATTTTATTATTAGTTATTGTTGTTAATCTCTTAGTGTGCCTAATTTGTAAAATAAACTTTATCATAGGTATGTATGTATAGGTCAAAACATAGTACCTACAGGGTTCGGTACTAACCACAGTTGCAGGCATCCATATGGGTCTTGGAATGTATCCCTTCCCCAAAAGGAAGGACTACTATATTCCTGCAGACCATCCTGGAATCCCGAAATCCGAATGCTTTCCAGAGGAAGTTACTGAAAAACTACTATTTTTAGAAAGTACCATGGGTAGTTTTTATGATTGTGGAAGTGGAGTAACACTGATCTGTATGAAAGAGCATTAACGTCAAATTTGCAGAAGGTAGATAAGACAAAGGAAACCCTGGTAGCATAATGGTTAAGTGCTACAGCTGCTAACCAAAAGGTCAGCAGTTCAAATCCACCAGGCGCTCCTTGGAAACTCTATGGGGCAGTTCTACTCTGTCCTATAGGGTCGCTATGAGTCAGAATCGACTCGACGGCAACAGGTTTAGATAAGACAAAAGTATATGTAAAACCTTTTTGTAAATAGTAAATGGCCGTATGCATGAGGTTATTATCATCATCATCATTATTATCACCATTATTATTAACCTCTGAGTTAGAAGGCAGGCTATAGTTAAAGGATTTTAAATATTGAAAAGTTAGTTTTCCTGGGAATATTAACAAAGACAAAATGGCTAGTGTTACTCAAATCTTTGTCTTTTCTTTCCTCTCTCCACCATATTTTTCAAAGATTATCAAAAGTGATTGATACGTTTCCTTTGTTGGGAGTGGTGTTTAACATCCTCTTAATGCTCTTCTAAGTAGTTTTGTGTTTGCTTGTTTTGGTTTGTTCGTCTCACCTAAAGCTATGATTGAAGCCTGCACTGGATGGGCGGAACAGAACACAATAGTGGGGCAGTACATAAAACGAAACGTAAACTCTGCACTGCGCATAAGAAAAACTGAATACTGTGGTCAAGGTAGTCAATGAAATCAGGAGTGACACATGAAATTCTTATTCCTGTGCTCAAGATGACAATCTTTTTAAGATGAGTGCACTCACACACATGCTCCACACACCTAAATTCACGGATATATGAACTGGTATGGTATTTCCAGGTGTTAAGGACTCCGGGGAGCCTTGGTGGTGCAGTGTTTAAGAGCTATGGCTACTAACCAAAAGTCTGGCCATTCGAATCCACCAACCACTACTTGGAAATCCTATGGGGCAGTTCTACTCTGTCCTAATGGTCACTATGAGTCAGATCTGACTCGAGGACAATGGGTAAGGACTCCATACGTCCTCAGGCACCATACATCAGCTGCCTTAAATCAAAGAGAACAACCAGTTTACCACCCAACAGGTAGGCTTGAGATGTCCAGGAAAACTATTAACATAAAATTCCCTCAAATCAAGACCGATATTTGAATTTTCCAAGCAAACAATTCACAGCTGAAAAATCCCTAAAATATGAGGCAGCATCAAGAATATCATTTTTCTTTTTTTGCACTGGAAATATTGTTTCTTGTTTTTGTTCTTCTATTTAGGAATAATAGCAGGATATTTTAAAAAATAGTGATAATATTTGAAGGTTAAAAAAAATCAGTCATTATAAGGAAAAAATAATGGATTGGAAACTTTCCACCTAAAACGAAAGAAATCCATGAGTACAGGATATGGTCACTGTTGCTGGATATTTGAAAAGTGATTATGAAACAGTGGCTTGACTTAATCTTTGTTGCTACGGAATGTAAGATTTCACTGCAGTGAAAGAAAACCAATTGGGCTGTTCTAAATGGCACATTTTATTTAGAATGATTAAGTGCTGTATTACCACTAAAGTATTCAATAAGGCAACTTATAACCACTGTAAGAATGCTCTAGTATGAACTGATGCATAGATAGAAGAGTACGGTGGACATCTATTAAGGGCCTCTTGGTTCTCTAAATTATTGCTTCTAATTAAATGATTATGATGCTAATTGTAAATATTATTTTTTACAAAAAACAAATGCATAAATGCATTACTACATAAACATTAGCCTAGAAAAGAGGAGAGTTTACATTGCTGTACCTGCTTATTCAGGGCTTCAATTTACACATCAAACCAAACCCACTGCTGTCATGTCGATTACAAGTCACAGAAACCCTATAGGACAGAATAGAATTGCCCCATATGGTTTCCAAGGCTGTAAATCTTTACTGAAGCAGACTGCCACATCTTTCTCAAAGTACCAGTTGATCGAACTGCAGACATTTCGGTTAGCAGTCGAGCATTTAGCTTTAGCCACTGTGCCACCAGGGCTCCTAATTTACACATAGTAGGCAGATAATAAATTTTCTCCCAAACTCAAGAGTACATGTTTCTGAAAAGTTTGTAGGCTGCCCCTAAAGGCATATACTTGAAGGCAGTAGCACTGAGCTGTCCTCAGTCTCTGAGGCAAACGAGGAAGGTCCAAAAATACCCTGCTCTTTAAACAGGATGATTTTTTTTTAACCTGGTGTGATTTATGCACGGAATCTGTAAAATATTCCAGTTCGTCAAAAGTCTAATTTACATACATTTAAGGGACATTGTGGAAAATAATTAACCGAATGCATTGCAAGTCAGAGTGAATGTTGACTGGGGAATTTTAAGAGCCTTAAATGCAAAACTAGGAGCTTAATAATTATAGTGGATTGGTAGGAAGGAAAAAAAAAAAAAGAAGAGGAAGAGAGGGAGGGAAGGAAGAGAGAGGAAGGAGTAGAGGGGGAGGAGGGAGAGAGAGAGAGAATCAGACAGGAAGTTGGTTCTTTTGCAAAGGTTCATATTCCAAACTACGTGAAATAAGGAATCTTTTTTCCTATTTTATTTTATGAAGGAATAACTGTGTTGCTTACTAGCTATCAACATAAAATACACCAAAATGATTGCAGATCTGTGTGCCTCTCATCAAGTTCTACCTTGGAGACTTGAAAGGAAAGGAACATTGGCTTGTTAAAAGAAAAAAACTAAATTCCAAGTCAAGATTGTACTCCCATCACTGACATACACAGGTAAAACCTTAAATGAAATCATTTATCCATGAATCATAACAGTTTTTATAATTTTGAGAAACACACAATGTTTAGTGGAGATCATCTGAATGTTTGAATATTCCAGTGATTTCCTTTTATATTAAAACTATTGATCTTTTCTCCCAGCGATGGGGAAGTTGGCCCTTGATGAACAGAATGATTTTGTTACCCCTGATTCTACTCTAAACACAATAAACAGGGCAAGATGTCTGTATTTCTTTCCACCATTTAGAACTTCTTGAGATTAAATCAGGAATTATTCCTTTCTGCTTATATTCACATGTAAAGCCATAGATCAACAATTTACCTGAAAAAAATTCCAAATAACAAATTTCAGTCATTTAAAAAATAATACAAAATGAATCATTATTTTATACTTGCTGATTGATTGTCCAAATAAATGAGTGTAGTTGAAGAACCCTATGAGTAGACTGGGAGCTGCCTAAGGAAGCAGAACGCAAGACTTAGAGAGCAAACGTTCACACTGGATCCTAGCCAGAGTGTTCTCTAAATAGCATTTTAATTAAATAATGAATTGAAAAGTTAACCAAATTTCCTGCCATTTGGCTCCTCTGATTTGCTTTTCCTTTAGATCAAAGTAAAATGCAATGAAATCAAATCCTACTTTAACTGGGTCTCCCCAGTCTGCACCCAATTCTTCTAAATTGGAAGTAGACGGCTGGAATAATCTTGCTTTTTTTTATTTGCATAGTACCTTCACGCTTGCTATATATATTTAGAGAACTACAGCTTCCAAAGGCATGCCTTCAGCAACAACACTCCCAGAGTGTTTTTTCAAGCCAAGAGATATGCCCCTTATACTAAAGTCAGTGCTGATTTGCAGTATAGAGAGAGATACAGCTGTACTGAAAAGGAATAAGGAAACCAAGACATGGGCTTTTATAATGTTGGTAACTGATGAGCTAAATCAGAATTTTAATAAGGCATAGGAAATGACATACAACACCTTTAAGTTTATGTAGAACAAAAGTATATGTTCGTGCTCATGCATATATTTTATCTTATTCTTCATATGTTTATATGTATATATATACATATATATGTATATACATATTCATTTTTAATAGGAAGACATAGTAACCAATTCTTTATATATGAGCTATTCAAAACGCAGTACAGACGCCCTGAGGAAAAACATATAATTTTATTGGTTTCATTATGAAGTATTTGTTTCTTGATTTAGGGTTTCACAGTTTTAGTTAAATACATGAAAAAAATATGTGCACACAAGAAACAAAATTTAGAAGTGAAAAATAGAAATTTGAGAAAGGATAGGTCATATTAAGTTAGAAAATGAGGCATAGAGTGAAGACATTTGCACTTGTAGCTAAACGATTTCTTTGAAAAGCAGAAAACAGAATTAAAGGAAAACCACAATCTCACATTTGCCATATAACAGAAAATTAGTAATGCCCTGTGCATCAAAACTTAGAAGGCTCAGCTAAGAAATTTCAAAATTACTCTTCATCACCACTAGGTGTCTCACTTTCTATACCTATGTCTCAGCTGAGACGCCACTGTGGCCCCAGAGGTTGAAGGAAATGAGATGCCCACTTCAGAGCATAGAAATAAGAAAAACAATCCCTGCCAAGCAAACCAAAAATCTTGAATAAGGGAACAACTGAGCTACGTCTGAGACCCCCAGCAAGTCTCATCAGGACTCTCTTCACAGAGACAGGATAATTAGGAGAGTTGGTTTTAGACTAGAGATATTTAGAAAGCCACATGGAAATCTGTCTGACAACCATTTGCATCCAAGTCCAACCAGTCTCACATACTTCTTAAATGCATTCATGTGTGAAAGACGCCCAAGGAAAAAAAAAAAGAGACAGGAGCGAGTGAGAGAAGAAAGCAACACCTTCAAATTAAAAGAACAAATCGCATGATCTCCTTTTGACTGAACTTGGAATTAGAGTGGAATAAAATTTAAAGATTAAGGGAATAAAAACAAGTCAGCAAAGTCCGCAAATCTAACATGGAAAGGAGGTTCACTTCCTTAGGTTTGCAAAATGGTTCTTAGCAATCAGCCCCTCTACCCTACAGCATGTTAGCGGAGAGAATGTAATAGAAGTTTGTAACACCACCCAAAGTATTGCTATAAAAAGCTTCACCATCTGGATCCTAATTCTCCTCAATATTGAAACTGTAGAGCATTTTCTTCTCTTCATTCTAATTTACAGCTTTCACTCAGTGCAGCCCTGAAGGGCACATACAGTTTATCCCATTGTTAGAGCTAGTGTGTAATCGAAGGCAATTTGGGGAAAATCAGCCTTTAAGTATAACTACGTGGCTTTGTTAGTATTCAGCACCTGTTGTCATTTCATGAAAGCTTATAGGCTTTGTTTACCTTTTTTTCCCTTCTCTCCCTTTTGTCTTGGTCAGCATAGGTTTGGAAAGTCATCATGAACATGTGGAAATGTCTGTGAACTCCACCAGCAACCCTCCCCCCCACTGATTACCGAGAATTGAAATGTATGTAACCTAACAACACTGAATGCTGTTGAAAGCCCGCTTTTTTAAAATCTAATCTGTAGTATTTATTCCTTGATTTTATTTAAAAAAAGAAAAACTATTCATCAAGCTACCCAGAGTGAACTATCAGATGTACGGGGGAAAAAAAAAAAAAGTTTAAAAATTAAGCAGGCTGGTGACTAGGAGCCAGCACGGTGACAGAGGAGACATCACCTCTGGCTCCAAATGAAATGAAATTGATTCCCTCTCCACAAAGACAGCTCTGAATGGCAATCCATAATGTTCGTGCAACTGGCTAACTCTTCACCTTCCTCACAAATCCACATTAGGGAAAAAGGAGAGTGAGGGAGATCAAGAATGAGAAACCTATCTCAACAATCGAATTAAATTATCTCTGATCTCCACAGAAGGCCTGGTTAAGGTCACATCTTTGGTTCTCTTATGCTGCTTGTTGAGTTGGACATCTTTGGCAAAAGAAAAACAAAGAAGAAGGTGCTCTCTCTACTTCTCTCTCCAAGATTCCATTCTAAGTAGATGCCATCCACCCAATAGGAAAAGAATTGCGTGCCTTCCATCTTCCTTACTACATCTGATTTCTTGATTTTACTAGGAGTGATATCAACACCTTGAACTAAGCCAAGTGCTACAATACTACAGACAGAATGGTATAAGCAGGTTTATTCTAAGTTTGAATGCAAATCAAAGTGTGAAGTAGCAAAAGGTAAAGCTGTGCTTTTTTTTTATATACAATTGTTATTGTATAGAAGACTGTAGAATCTATTTTGCCAAAATACTGTATGAACAGTCAATACAGAAACCACAGGGTATTATGGGAACCAAAGGCAATGCCAGCAAATATATGTTAAATATTTGTTGTAGGATGAAAATCTCAATGGAGTGCTGCCGAGGGATTTGTTGTTGTATTAAGCATTAATGACAAGTGAAGAAGGCAACTCTTCTTTCTTTCATCTACTTTCCAAAGAGGCAGCAGACTGACAGCTTTGCACACACTGTCTTTCTGCTCCAGGGGTCCTCAGAGCAACAGGAGAGGAGCGACCTGGCTGGCACAGCTTGAAAACTCCTGACCCCAGGTGATGCCTTGACTTTCACCAAGCATAAACCTAGATCTGCCTAAAGTCCTTTGCAGTGTTCCCACATTAGAATTGAGGTCAATGACATCAAGACAGACATCACACCATGGCTTGGAGGTACTTCCCAGTAGAGCAATGAAAAGAGACACTAACTTTTACAAGTGCAGCTCAGATACAAAGTGATGCTATAAAAGCAGCCACAAAAACACTGTCTCCTCTGATTAATTCATTGCTTACGACAAAGTCCATTCAAACCTCAGTCCTGAATTCAGTGATAACTCCGAACCACCATGAGCTTGACTTTGCATATAAGACTCACGCCTTCCAAAGAGCATCTTTCTTATGATCATTTCAACTCAATTGACCATCCTGGCTAGATGATGGTTACTGGCCTGTCATAAAACTTCTCATGACATGATGTCCATGAAACAATGAAAATGGATATTAAGGGACGGAGGTGTTAAAAAGTTGTTGAAAATTTTCTCTATCAATTTTTCTTTGGAATATTGGCTAAAAAAAAGGTGCAATAACAAATTCAGATTAATTCACCATGGAAGGAGTCTCACATCATCAAATTATAGCTTGTTTCGTTGTTGTTTGGGAGTTTTACAAAGAGATCTATTAGCTAAGAAACCCCTCAGTGCAGTGCTTGAATCCAGCTCGTTTCAGCAGGAGGAAACTCCCTTGGTTACTTCTTTACTATCTCAAAAAATCACAGTGTACCCACATCACCACGAGAGACTGATTCATCTCAACCAACCCCCCCCCAATCCACATCACCCTAATATGTATAAGAACTCAAAACGATGAAAAGACATTTGATTCGCAGCTTTCTCTGGCAAATACAGCAATTTGCATGAATATTAAACTTCTGTGATTCAGCAACTTTCACTCCTATCTGTAGCCCTGAATGTTAAATGCTGAAGAAGTGTTTGAATCCACAGCTCACACCGGCTGGCTGTTATTTTAGAATATTGAGCCATGCTTTTCACAGCAGAAGGAGAGAGTATTTAAAGGTCTTTAAATTACACATGCAGAGTTGCATAACAATTATCAAGTAACTCAAAAGGTTAAAAAGGCACACTTATGCTAAATGTGAAGTTGCTTAGAAATTAGAGAATGAGGCTCAGCCTCATGTTTACAGAATACTTGCAAGGGTCAGGAGGGATAAGTCCAGTTGCCCTCTGCAGCAAAACTTTAATGAGAAAAATCACTGCTGTACTATAACCAAGCCCTTACCGTTCTCCTTCCTTTAGTGAAAAAGACTTTGTCAGTTAAAGTAAATGGTGATTGATAAGGTTTTACCAATACCTAAAAGAAGAAATTCCAAGCGCCTACCTGAAAGTGGATTGTGAGATTACTGGCACGCTTGCAAAGACAGCGTCTAGGAAGCTGACTTACCTTCAGCACGGAGCAACTTCCTCCCCAAGCAGCCAGGCTTTTGGAAGAGGATGCCTTCCTGGGAAAGCAGCCGAGAAGAAGTGGCTTTCCGCTCTGGCTGTGACAGCTGGGTGTTAGCGGGTCCCAGGGAAACTCAGCTCCAGCGCTCCTCCAGCGAATCAGCGGCCGCTGGTACCTCAGCCTAGGAAGCTGGGACTGCAGTTGCTAACGTCTCACTCGGGGGTAAAGCGCGGGTGTGTGAGGGCTTGTGTGCGTGTGTGTGTGTGTGTGTGTGTGTGTGCATGCACACTAACTGCTGGCTCCAGGCTGAATCTGTGTTCTGCATACTCAAAGCGTTCTTGCAGGGTGGAGGCTGATTCACACAGACCCCAGACTCTTTCCCGCTGAGGAATCACAGTCCACTGACCTTGCCGCTGGGAATTCTGGCTGAACGGCTCCCTCGCTGATGAATTTACCAATCAGAGAAATAAAGGATATCAGATCATCCTTAGATACAAACAAGTATTTCCCCCAAAACACTGAAATTAAAAAAAAAAAAGGATATCTCTACTCAACAATTTATATCAAGAATTGATTTTTCCCCCCTTTAAGCCTCTCTGTCTTTAGCAAGAAGTCTAATTGATGAGCCCTTAAGTTAAAACTTTTCAGGTTGTTTGGCAAGGCAGGATAGACTCTTACCTAGAAAAAGCCAATACAAAATATTTATCCCACAGAAATCTATCAAATGTGGACTTCGACTTACAACAATCATATCATGGTGATTTAAACTAATAAACTACTTTCAGAACCAGGAATTTCATGTCATAGTGGAAATGTCTGGGACTAGGGGGAGAAATCTGGGTTCAAATCCAAGCTCAGCTTCTTTTACACATTAATCCAATACCAAGTATTAGGGAAGCCTTGTGCTAAGCGAGGAAACCCTGGTGGTGTAGTGGTTTAGAGCTACCGCTACTAACCAAAAGGTTGGCAGATTGAATCCACCAGGAGCTCCTTGGAAACACTATGGGACAGTTCCACTTTGTCCTACAGGGTCACTATGAGTAGGAATGGACTCAATGGTGACAGGTTTGGGTTTTTTTTTTTTTTCCTTTGGTGCTAAGCAATGTGTTAATAATCACAAGAATCTCTTCATAAGGAGCCCTGCCATTATTAGCTGCATGATCTTGAGCAAGTCATTTAAACCCATTGAGCTTCAATTGTTTAATCAGTAAAATGGCAGGAATTTCTGTGATGAGTGAGTTATTTAAAGTATATATGAAAATGCTTTATAAACTATAAAGTGTTAGCCATAAGTTACAGATTAAAACACACACATACACACAAAGGATATGCGATGCTCTGTGGGACACAAAGTGCCCTTTTGAGTGTCTATACCTTAAATGTGATCAGAAAGTTTTATTGCTGGATTCTCAGCTAACCCCTTTAATTTTAGAGTCTAGAATCTTCCCACCTGAAACAACACAGGAGACCTGGCCATTGAGTATATGTCCAATTATCACGCCTTGTCTCTGCAAAAAGGTTGGAGAACTAGGGTTGAAATTACCTTCCCTCAAATTAAGGTCTGCCACTAGCAATAGTAGACTGAACTGAAATCAAGAAATGCAATGCAGTGGAAAAAAGCAGAAATGGGAATCGAGATACCTGGGTTCAACTAAGATCTGCCACGGAGTCACTTGATCCCTGGGCTTTAGTGCTGGAAACCCCTACCACCGCCACTACCATCACAACAAGCATGCAAATAGAAGCTAACATTTACTGAGTGCTTATAATTTGCCAGGCACTGTTGTAGGCATCAGGTATATATTAATCTATTTAGTTCTCACAGCAACACCATGAGGTAGATACTAGTGTCTCCATTTTGCAGCAAGGTAGAGAGCAGATGAGTCAATTGCTAAACATCTTCCCAGGGCTTACTTTTATTAATTAAGAACAGCATAGAAAGCATTAATTTTTTAATTTATATTTAAAGAATTTTAAATGTACAGAAAAGCTGTAATAATAGTAATACAAAAACATCAGTATGCTCTTTACCTAAATCTACTTATTATTAACATTTTATTCCACTTGATTTAGCATTTGATAGATAGACACATAATTTTAGCTACTTGAGGATAACATGCATATAAAACCAAACCAAACCCAATGCCGTCAGTTCAATTCCGACTCATAGCAACCCTATAGGACAGAGTAGAAATGCCACATAGAGTTTCTAAGGAGCACCTGGAAGATTCGAACTGCAGACCCTTTGGTTAGCAGCCGTAGCACTTAACCACTACACCACCAGGATTTCCATAGAATCAAATCCAAGGTCAAGTATTGCACTTAGTAGTCTTGGAACTAAGCCTTCTTTAATCTGGAAATTCCACAGCTATTTTTTTTTCTCTTTTATGACACTGACATTTTTTAAAGAATGCATTCTACTCCTTTTATAGAATATTTATAATTTTGTGTTTCTCTGATGTTTCCACATGATTAGATTCATGTTCTGTATTCTCCATTGGATATTACATAGTTGATGTATTCTTCTCAGAGCATTAAAATTGAAGGCGTATGAGGTCCGCCTTCCTCTCATTAACTCTGTAAGTTTTGATCACACAGTCATAGTGTTTTCCTATTTTTACAGTCTATAATTACTGTGTTCTCCCTTTCAACCTCTTAAGAATATGTGGAAAGACACCTTAAGATCATGATAATATCCTGTACCCCATCAAAATTTTCCTTTAAATTTATCATCCATTGATAATTTTTACCAAAATGATTGCAATATAATAATTTTTCAACTCTAGTACTCTCCATATGCACAGCACTAGAAATTTTACTGTTAGGGAGAGCCCTCCCTTCTCTGCCACTTATCTATCTTCCTATCCAATTAACTATTATAAGTAGGAGTCATAGATTCCTATTTTCCCAATGGTCTATAATCCATTACTATACCCATTTATTTTTATGTTCCTAGATTTTTCAGGTTGTGATCCATAGGGTTTCCATTAGCTAGTATTTGGAAGTAGATCTCTAGATCTTTCTTCCTGTCTGTCTTAGTCTGCAAGCTCCACTGAAACTTGCCAATATAGACGATGCTACTGGCATTTGAAATACCAGTGGTAAAACTTCTAGCATCATAGCAACACGTAAGCCACCAGCGTACGACAAACTGACAGATGGGTGATGTGCAGATGACACAACCTTTCTTGCCAAAAATGAAGACAACTTGAAACACTTACTGACGAATGTCAAAGACTACAGTCTTCAACATGGATTACACTAGAGCATAAAGAAAACAAAAATTCTCACAAGTGGCCTGCTAAATATCATGGTAAATGGAGAAAAAAATTGAAGTTGTCAATGATTTCATTATATTCGGGTCAGCAATCAACACCCATGGAAGCAGCAGTCAAGAAATCAAATGGTGTATCACATTGGGAAAATCTACTGCAAAAGACCTCTTTAAAGTTTTAAAAGGCAAAAATGTCACTTTGATGACTAAGGTACAATTGACCCAAGCCATGGTCTTTTCAATTGCCTCATACGCATGTGAAATTTAGATAATAAGAAAGAAAGACAGAATCGATGCATTCAAACTGTGGTGTTAGCAAAGAATATTGACTATACCATGGAATTTCAGAAGAAAAACAAATTAGTCATAGAAGAAATACGACCAGAATGTTCCTAAGAAGTGAGGATGGAAAGACTTCAACTCACTTACTTTGGACATATCATCAAGAAAGATCAATCAGTAGAAAAGTACCTCATGCTTGGTAAAGTGGAGGGTCAATGAAAACAAGGGAAACCCTCGATGGGATGGATTGACACAATAGCCACAACGGTGAACACAAATTTACCAACAATCATGAAGATGGCACACTACTTGACAATATTTTCTTCTGATACACAGCTGACTTGATGGCAACTAACAGCAACAACAACACATTTGCCAGTGGGAGCCCCTTATAGCTGATTCCTATGTCCTTGTCGCATGCCACACTTTTTTTTCTCTCACTATCGAAACAATATGTTCTAGCCTTATCTTCACTATACCTATACCAGATCTGGAATCAGCCATTTCTTTGAAGAACCCTGTTTTTGTTTGGTTGTTTGATTCATTTTTTTTTAAAGTGAGGAATGGTGTAAGAGATAGACCATATCCTGGGCCATAAAACAAACCTCAAAACATTTAAAAGAATTGAGATCATGCAGAGTGCATTCTCTGACCACAACAGAAACTAGAAACTAGATATCAATAGCAGAGAGATAACAGAAAAGTCTCCAAACACCTTGAAACTAAACAACACACTTCTGAACAATCCTTGGGTCAAAGAGGAAGTACCAAGGAAAATTTTTAAAAATACATTGAATTGGATGAATGTGATGAATATGAACATACAACATATGAAAATCTGTGGGACACAGTTAAAGCAGTGCCTAAAGGGATATTTATATCACTAAAACTAGACTTTAGAAAAGAGGAAGGTTCTCAAATTAATAATCCAATATCACACTAAAAGAATCTAGAAAAAGAAGAACAAAATAAACCCAAAAAGAATATAAGGAAGAAAATAGTCATAAGAAGAGAAAAAGTCATAAACTGAGCACAGTACAAAAAAATGAGACAATAAAGAATTAGTTCTTTAAAAAAGATCAATAAAATTGACAAACCTTTAGCAAGACAAAGGAAAAAAACTGAAGATACAATGTACCAATATTGGGAATGATCAGGGGATATCACTAGAGACCCTACAGGCATCAAAATGATAATAAAGGAATACTACATACAATTCGGAAACCCTGGTGGCATAGTGGTTAAGTGCTATGGCTGCTAACCAAAGGGTCGGCAGTTCAAATCCACCAGGCGCTCCTTGGAAACTCTATGGGGCAGTTCTACCCTGTCCTATGGGGTTGCAATGAGTCGGAATTGACGCGACAGCACTGGGTTTAGTTTGGTTTTTGGACATACAACTCTGTGCCTTGGTGGTGCAATGGTTAAAGCAGCAGCTGCTAACCTAAAGTTAGGCAATTTGAACCCACCAACCACTCTGTGGGAGGAAGATGTGACAATCTGCCTCTGCAAAGATTTACACCTTTGGAAACCCTATAGGGCAGTTCTACTCTGTCCTATATGATCGCTATGAATCGGAATCAATAAAATGGCAATGGGTTGGGTTATATACAACTCTATACATATAAGTTTGAAAATATAGATGAAATAAACTAATTCCTCAAAAACTACAACATATTACAAGTCACTCACTATGAAATAGATAATTTGAATAGCTGTATAGCTATTAAGAGATTTAATTCATAATTTATATACTTCCAAAAAGGTAATATCCAGGTTAAGAGAGAGAATTCAGAAGATAGAGGAGGAGGGATCACTTCCTAGTTCATTTGTTGAAGCTAAAATTACCCTAACACAAAAAAAGACAAAAAAATTGCAAAAAAAGGAAAACTACAGACCAATCTCCCTCACGAATACAGACTCAAAACTCATCAATAAGCCATTAGCCCCCACACATCTGTCAGTTTGTCAAACTGTGTGGACTTGTGTGTTGCTATGATGCTGGAAGCTATGCCGCCAGTATTCAAATACCAGGAAAGTCACTCATGGTGGACAGGTTTCAGCTGAGCTTCCAGACTAAGACTGACTAGGAAGAAGGACCCGGCAGTCTACTTCTGAAAAGAATTAGCCAGTGAAAACCATATGAATAGCAGCAGAACATTGTCTGATATAGTGCCAGAAGATGAGCCCCTCAGGTTGGAAGGCACTCAAAAGACGACTGGGGAAGAGCTGCCTCCTCAAAGTAGAGTCGACCTTAATGATATGGGTGGAGTCAAGCTTTTGGGACCTTCATTTGCTAATGTGGCACAAAATGAGAAGGAACAGCTTCAAATATCCATTAATAATTGGAGCCTGCAATGTACGAAGTATGAGTCTAGGAAAATTGGAGATCATCAACAATGAAATGGAACACATACACATCAATATCCTAGGCATTATTGAGCTGAAATGGATTGGTATAGGTCATTTTGAATCAGGCAATCATATGATCTACTATGCCAGAAATGACAACTTGAAGAGGGATGGCATTGTGTTCATTGTCAAAAAGAACATTTCAAGATCTATCCTGAAGTACAATGCTGTCAGTGAGCGGATAATATCCATACACCTACAAGGAAGACCAGTTAGTATGACTCTTATTCAAATTTACACACCAAATCCTTAGGCCAAAGATGAAGAAATTGACGATATTTACCTACTTCTGCAGTCTGAAATTGATCGAACATGCAATCAGGATACACTGATAACTACTGGTGATTAAAATGCAAAAGTTGGAAACAAAGAAGAATTGTTGGTTGGAAAATATGGACTTGGTGATAGAAATGATGCCGGAAATCACATGATAGAATTTTGCAAGACCAAAGGCTTCTTCATAGCAAATACCTTTTTTTCACCAACATAAACAGCAACTGTGCATAAGGAACTCGCCAGATGGAATACAGAGGAATCAAATCGACCACCTTTATGGAAAGAAATGTTGGAAAAGCTCAGTATCATCAGTCAGAACAAGGCCAGAGCTGACTGTGGATCAGACCCTCGATTACTCATATGTAAGTTCAAGCTGAAACTGAAGAAAATTAGAAGTCCATGAGACCCAAAGTATGACCTTGAGAACATCCAACCTGAATTGAAAGACCATCTCAAGAATAGATTTGACCTGTTGAACACTAAAGACCAAAGACCAGATGAGTTGTGGAATGACATCAAGGACGTCATACATGAAGAAACCAAGATGTCATTAAAAACACAGGAGAGAAAGAAAAGACCTAAATCGATGTTAGGAGAGACTCTGAAGCTTCCTCTTGAACTTCAAGTACCTAAAGCAAAAGGAAAAAATGATGAAGTAAAAGAGCTGTACAAAAGATTCCAAAAGGTGGCTCCAGAAGACAAAGTAAAGTATTATGATGACATGTGCAAAGGCCTGTAAATAGAAAACCAAAAGGGAAGAACATGCTAAGCATTTCTCAAGCTGAAAGAACTGAAGAAAAAATTCAAACCTTGAGTTGCAATACTGAAGAATTCTACGGGGAAAATATTAAAAGATGCAGGAAGCATCAAAGGGAGATGAAAGGAACACACAGAGTCACTGTACCAAAAAGAACTGGTCAATGTTCAACATTTCAGGAGGTAACATATGATCAGGAACCAGTGGTACTGAAGGAAGAAGTCCAAACTGCACTGAAGGCATTGGCAAAAAACAAGGCTCCAGGAATTGATGGAATACCAATTAAGATGTTTCAACAAATGGATGCAGCACTGGAAATGATCACTAGTCTATGCCAAGAAATTTGGAAGACAGCTAAATGGCCAACCAACTGAAAGAGATCCATATTTATGCCTATTCCCAAGAAAGGTGGTCCAACCAAATTAGGAGGTTATTGAACAATAACATTAAAATCACATGCAAGCAAAATTTTGCTGAAGATCATTTAAAAGCGGCTGAAGCAGTATATCCATAGGAAAATGTCAGAAACTCAAGCCAGATTCAGAAGAGGACATGGAACTAGGGATACCACTGCTGATGTCAGATGGATCCTGGCTGAAAGTAGAGAATAACAGATTTTTACCTGTGCTTTATTAACTATACAAAGGCATTCAACTATGTGGATCATAACAAATTATGGATAACATTGCAGAGAATGGGAATTCCGGAACACTTAATTGTGCTCATGAGGAATCTATACATGGATCAAGAGGGAGTTGTTCTAACAGAACCAGGGGATATTGTATGGTTTAAAGTCAGGAAAGTTGTGCATCAGGTTGTATCCTTTCACCATACCTATTCAACCTGTATGCTGAGCAAATAATCCCAGAAGCTGGACTATATGAGGAAGAATGGGGCACCAGGATTGGAGAAAGGACTTATTAACAACCTGCAATATGCAGATGACACAACCTTGCTTGCTGAACGTGAAGAGGACTTGAGGCACTTACTGATGAAGATCAAAGACCACAGCCTTCAGTATGGATTACCCCTCAACATAAATAAAGCAAAAATCTTCACAACTGGACCAATAAGCAACATCATGATAAACAGAGAAAAGACTGAGGTCATCAAGGATTTCATTTCCCTTGGATCCACAGTCAACACCCACGGAAGCAGCAGTTGAGAAATCCAAAGACACATTGCATTGGGCAAATTGGCTGCAAGAGATCTCTTTAAAGTGTTAAAAACCAAAGACATCATCTTGAGGAGTAGGGTACACCTGACTCAGCCATGGTGTTTTCAATTACCTCATTATACATGCCAAAGCTGGACAGGAAGACCAAAGAATTGACACCTTTGAATTGTGGTGTTGGTGAAGAACATTGAATATATCGTGGACTGCCAAAAGAACAAACAAATGTGTCTTGGAAGAAGTACAACCAGATTTCTCCTTAGAAGTAAGGATGGTGAAACTATGTCTCATATATTTTGGACATGTTACCAGGAGGAATCAGTCCCTGGAGAAAGATATCATGCTTGGTAAAGCAGGGGGTCAGTGAAAAAGAGGAAGACCCTCAATGAGATGGATTGACACAGTGGCTGCAACGATGGGCTCAAACATAGCAACAACTGGTAGGATGGTGGAGGACTGGGCAGTGTTTAGTTATGTTCTGCATTGGGTTGCTATGAGTCGGAAACAACTCAACTGCACCTAACAACAACAACAAGTCATTTGCAAATAGAATTCAGTAATATATAAAAATAATTATATACCATGACCCACATGACCTCGTGAAGTTTGTTTGAGGGGTGCAAGTCTGGTTCATTATTCAATAATTCATCAATACAGTCCATCGTACTGCCAGGCTAAAGAAGATAAATTACACCGTCATATTAATTCGTATAGAAAAATCATTTGACAAAATTCAACACCCATATGAGACAAAAAAAAAAAAAAAAACCAAGAGAAATATAGGAATAGAAAGGAAACTTTCTTATGTTATTAAAGAACACCTACAAAAACCTACCTCTTACATTATACTTATGGTGAAAGACTAATTTCTTTTCCCTTAAGATCAGGAACAAGGCTACAAGGTCAGTTCTCCCCACTCTTATTCAATATAGTGCTAAAGGTTTTAGTCAGTGCAATAAGGCAAGAAAATTAAATAAGAGGCATCCACACTGGAATATAATACAGACCCACTACTATGGAGTCAATTTCAACTCAAAGCCACCCTGTAGGACAGAGTAGAACTACCCCATACAGTTTCCAAGGCTGTAATCTTTACAGAAGCGGACAGCCACATCTTTTTCCTTGAAAGTAGCTAGTGGGTTTAAAGTATTCACTTTTCAGTTAGCAGCCAAGTGCTAACCACTGCATAACCAGGGCTCCTTACAAATTGGAAAGCAAGAAATAAAATGGTCCCTATTTGGAAAAAAAAAGAAGATTCTTTATGTAGAAAATCCCAAGGATTCTACCCCTAACCAAAAAAAAAAAAGTGAGCAACAACAACAAAAACCTTGAAGTGATTTCTGCATAGCTTCAGTAAAGATAATCAAAATACAGGAATCAATTGTATTTCTACACACTAGTCATGAGCATGTGGAAACTGAAACTTAAAATGCGATATCATCTACAATAAAAAAAAGTTGTAAATCTAACAAAACATTTACTGGATTTGAATCCTGAAATTAAACATCTTAATAAAAGGAGGGAAGTACTGGGTTCATGCTTTGAAGTTTCAACATAGTAAGAATGTCAACTAGCTATAAATTGATATGTAGATTTAACACAATTCTTATGAAAATCCCAGTAAGATTTTTTTGTAGCTATAGAATATATTTTTGTAAAATGTATGTGGAAAAACAAAGGAATTAGAATAGCTAAAATAATTTTGAAGAACAATAATATGGGAGAAATCAGTCTATTTGGTTACAAGACTTATTCTAAAACTACAGTAATCAAGACTACAAAGAATTTGTGTAGGGATAGTTATATCTATCAATGGAACAGAACAGAAAACTCAGAAATAGTCCCGACTGATTTGTGACACAAATATGCCCGATTGATTTGTGACAAAGTTGCAAAAGGAGTTCAATAGAGGAAATATCTTTAAAACATAAATATTGTTTGAACAAATGGATACATGCAAAATAAACAAAAACCCTTGACCTACATCTCAGAAGTTACAGAAAAATTAACAGCAAACGCAGACTTAAATGTAAAATGTAAAACTATAAAACTTAGAAGAAAAATAACATAGGAGAAAATTTTTGTTATCTAGAGTTGGGCAAAGAGTTTTTCCTTACGCTTGACACCAAAAGCACAATGGATAAAAGAAAATAAGTCTTCATCAAAATTTGAAATTTTGTTCTGCAAATGGTCCTGTTAAGGATGTGAAAAAAAAAAAAAAGCTACAGAATTGAAAGAAAATATTTACAGAGCATGTCTGTGAAAAGAGTAGTATCGAGAATATATAGAGAACTCTTAGAGCTTAACAGTAAAAACAAAATTTACAATTAGTAAAGGAAAAAAGATATGGATAGATATTCCATCAAAAAAGGATATACAGATGGCAAATAAGCACACGGAAGAGTATTCAACATCATCAGCCATTACAGAAATGCAAATTAAAAACACAATGAGATATCACTACATGTGTATCAGAATAGCTTTAAAAACTGACAACGTCTAATGCTGGTGAGAATGTAAAGAAACTGGGTCACTCATTCAGTACTGATTGGAATATAGCATGGTGCAATCACTTTGAAAACAGTTTGACATTTTATTAAACAAACAAACGTGGAACTATCATATGATCTAGAAATTGTACACCAGAGCATTTATCCCAGAGAAGTGAAGACTTACATTCACGCGAAAACCTGTGCATGAATGTCTATAGCAGCTTTTTTCATAATTGCCAAAAACTGAAAACAACCATAGTTAAACAAACTGTGGTACATATATACCATGGAACACCACTCAGCAATAAAAAAGAATAAACTACTAATATACACAACAACCTAGATGAACACTGCCTTAGTTATCTAGGGCTGCTATAACAGAAATACCATAAATGTGCGGCTTTAATGAATAGAAATTTATCTGATCACAGTTTACGAGGTTAGAAGTCCGGATTCAGTTTACCAACTCTAGGGGAAGGTTCTCTCTCTCTGTCAGCACTGGAGGAAGGTCCTTGCCTTTTTTGAGCTTCTGTTCCTGGGCAATCTTTGTGTGAGTGGGCATCTCTTTTTCTCCATCTCTGCTCTCTTGCTTGCTCATTTGACCTATTTTATACCTCAAAAGAGATTGACTCAAAATATACCCTAACCCTGCCCCATTAACATAATAAACATAACCTAATCCTCATTTACATAACCTAATCCCACCTAGTTAACATAACAAACACAACCCTTTCAGAAATGGGATTATAACCACACACAGAGGTTAGGATTTACAACACATTTTTATTTTGGAATCCATAACATTCCACCCTTTGGCCCCCAAAATTCATGTCCTTGCCAAAAATTCATCCTATCACATCATTCCAAAAGTTCAAAATCTCATCTTCTGAATCATCTAAATCAAGTATGGGTGAGAGTTTAGGTTATTCCATCCTGGGGCAAAACTCCTCCTCGTCTGTGAACCTGTGAAATCTAAATTACAATTTATGTGTTTTTGAAGTACAATGGGGGAACACGCACAAGGTATACATTTCTATTACAAATGGGAGAGTTTGGAGGGAAAGAGGAATAACAGGCACCAAGCAAGTCCAAAACCCAGAACAAATTACATTAGCTCTCAAGGCTTGAAAATAATTCTCTTCTCTGAGATTAGCTAGACAACGTCCCTGCCTTCCAGAATCTAAGTGTTGGCCACACCCACTGGAGTCTAGGTGGAGGCCCTTCAGTCCTGAGCTTCAGCTCTGCCTGACAGGTCCACTGGGACAACTACTCTGTTCCCTTGGTTTAGGCAGCCTCATTTCCCTAGTCCATCTGAGTGGCAACTCCACTCCCTTGGCCCCAGCAGGCCCTAGTCTTTTTTCTCTTGGACATGGCAGCCTCACTTCCTGAGTTTGGGGCTGCAGCCCCATCCCACTGGCACACCTTAATGGCAGTCCTACCCTTTGGAATTGAGTTGTCAATGATCTGACTCTTTGAACCTTAGAAGGCTGGGCTCCACAGTCTGAGATCCAGGAGGCTGTGGCTCCACCGTTTGAAGACAAGATGGCCATGCTTCCCGAGATCCTTCCAACAGGTCTGCTGATCTTCAAGTTGCTACAGGGATTTTTTCCTTTTTTTCCTTTTTCTTGGAGGGCAACAGATGTAGCTCCTTTGGCCTGTTTCCTGCCTGTAGAATTCCAGGAGGCAGACAACATTCTCTCTTTTCATTCTTTCTCTGTCTCTTTCAGTCTAAGCTTTCTTCTGTGGTAGTTGGTTAGCTCCATCAGTCACAGGTTTAATATCTTTAACAAAAATTTGTGTATTCACATCCTTAGTGAACATTCTAGGACACATGTCCTTAGTTTGTACAACAGAATTGTCCAAGTCTTTAAGCTCTGTTTTCATTTTGAACAGTTCATTTTTACGTCCATCTCTTTCCTCTAAAATTTCACTATACGCAACAAGGGGAAACCACACAGCCCCTTTAAGATCTTGCTTTGAAATCTCTTCAGCCAGATATCCAAGCCCATCACTTACAAGTTCTACCTTCCACCAAACAGCTGAACGTAGCTCAGAAAAGTTCTTCGCTACTGCATAAAAAGTCTCTCCCTTCCTCCGCTGTCCAATCATCTGTTCATCATTCTCTTTTAAAGTCTCACCAGAAGCATGTTTAACATTCACATTTTTAGCAATATTTTAAAAAATATTTTAGTTGCTCTTTGAACATTTTTTCTTCTGCGTTACCATTGTACTGATTACTATTTGTGTATAGAAATGTTATTAATTTTTTCATGTTAATATTATACTCTGCTACATTGTTGAACTCTTATTTCTCCAGTTAGGTTTATTATTGACTCTTTGGGGTTTTCTACACATACTATCATGCCAGGATTTCTAGGCATACTATCCTGCCATATGCAAATAGTTTTATTTTTTGATTTTTATACTTCTAGTTATTTTCCCTTCTTTGTTTCCTTATTCTTAACTTTAAAGATAATACCTCTAGGATTTCGTTACTAATTAATATGCTTGCATTAGGACTTGTATGTATCCGCTATTCATCCATCCACCATGCCTCCATTTTAATTTTGTTACAAATGAGTATTGAATTTTCAGTGGTTTTTCTATAACGTATACGGATAATCAAGAGATGTATGGTGAATTATATGAATACATTGTCTAATACTGAACTCATTAATGCATTCCTGGGATGTATTCTATAATGCACTGTTGTCTTAATGTAGTGTTTGAATCTGTTAGCTAATATTTTACTTAATATTTTTGAATTTATATTTATATGTGACATTGATATATCACTTTTCTTCATGTTATTTTTATAACTTTAAGTATCAATATTATATTGGTTTCATTAAAAGGATCTGGAAGTTATATTTCATTGTATATTCTCTAAAACAATTGATACCATCACTGGTATTATCTGGTCTCAGAAGGTTGTTAAAATTTTCATGTAAAAATATCATGACCTAAATATTTTGATGACTACTACCTTAAATGGAAAGAGACAATGGAGAAGCTCAATATCATCAGTCAGAACAAGGCCAGGGGCTGACTGCACAACAGACCATCAGTTGCTCATATGTAAGTTCAAGGTGAAACTGAAGAAAATTAAAACAAGTCCAAGAGAGCCAAACTACGACCTTATGTATATTTCACCTGAATTTAGATACCATCTCAAGAATAGTTTTGACTCATTGAACACTAATAACCAAAGCCAGATGAGTTGTGGGATAATATTAAGCACATGATACATGAAGGAAGCAAAAAGTCATTAAAAAGGCAGGAAAGACCCCAGGCACCACTCACCAAAGTGGGATGCAGAACATTTTCTCAATAAACTTTGTTATGCCAATGGACCTCGATGCCTCTAAAACTATGGGCCCCAGACCCCAGCCCCAGCTACTCTGTCCCTTAAAGTATTTGGATGTGTCCAGGGAACTTCTTAGCTTTTGCTTTGGTCCAGTTGTGCTGATTTTCTCTGCATTGTATGTTGCCCTTCCCTTCACCAAAGATGATCCTTGTTTACTATCTAGTCAGTGCATTCCCCTCCACCGCCCTTCCCACCGTTGTAAACATCAAAGAATGCTTTTTGTGTGTTTAAATCTTTTCTTGAGTTCTTACAATAGTGCTGTCATACAATATTTGTCCTTTTGTAACTAACTTCACTCAGTATAATGCCTCCAAATTCATCCATGTTGTGAGATGTTTCATGACTTCATCATTGTTCTTTATTGTTGCGTAGTATTCCATTGTGTATATGTACCATAATTTGTTTATCCATTTGTCTATTGATGGGCACCTAGGTTGTTCCCATCTTTTTGCTGTTGTGAACAATACTGCATATGTCTATTTGTACGATGGCTCTTATTTCTCTAGGATATATTCCTAGGAGTGGAATTGCTGGATTGTATGGTACTTCTATTTCTAGCTTTTTAAGGAAGCACCAATCTATTTCCAAAGTAGTTGTACCATTTTACATTCCCACCAGCAGTGCATAAAAAAAAAAAAAAGTGCATAAGTGCTCCAATATTTCCACAATCTCTCCAACATTTATTATTCTGTGTTTTTTGGATTAGTGCCAGCCTTGTTGTGGGGAGACGGTATTTCTTTATAGCTTCGATATGCAGTACTCAATTGATTCCATCCCACTTGGAGCAAAGGAGAATGAAGAACACCAGAGACAAAGGAAAATATTAGCCCAAGAGACTAAAGAACCACATAAACCAGACACTCCACCAGCCTGAGACCAGAAGAACTACGCGGTGCTCAGCTACCACCAATGACCACCCTGACAGGGACCACGATAGAGAGTCCCAGAGCAAGCAGGAGAAAAGTGTGAAGCAGAACTCAAATTCACGTAAAAAAAAAACAGACTGAATGGTCTGCCAGAGTCTGGAGGAACCCCCAAAGCTCTGGTCCCCAGACACTGTGTCAACCCAGAACTGAAACCATTCCCGAAGTCCGCTCTTGTGACAAAGATTATCGAGGACTATAAAACAAAAAATAATACACATGAGGAACATGCTACTTAGTTCAATCAGATACAGAAGACCAAATGGATGGCTCCTGTCTGGAGGCAGGATGAGAGGGCAGGAAAGGACAGGAACTAGTTAAATGGGCACAGGGAACCCAGGGTGGAAAGGGTGAGTGTGCTGTCACATCGTGGGGATTGCAACTAATGTCACATAACAACATGTGTATAGATTTTTGTATGAGAAATTAACATGAGCTGTAAATGTTCCTAACGTACAACAACAACAAAGCAGGAAAGAAAGAAGGAACCAAAACTGGTGTCAGAAGAGACTCTGAAACTTGCTCTTGAACGTAGATTAACTAAAGTGAATGGAAGAAATGTTGAAAAGCTGAACAAAAGACTTCAAAGGGTGGCTCTAGAAGATAGAGTATTACAGTAAAATGTGCAAAGACCTGGAGTTAGAAAACCAAAAGGGAAGAACAAGTTCAGAATTCCTCAAGCCGAAAGAACTGAAGAAAAAAATTGAGTCTAGAGTTGTAATATTAAATTATACATGGGCAAAATATTGAATGATGCAGGAAGCATCAAAACAACATGGAAGGAATACACAGTCACTGTACCAAAAAGAATTGGCCAGTGTTCAGCCATTTCTGGAGGAAGCATATGATCAAGAATTGATGGTACTGAAAGAAGTCCAAGCACTGAAGGCACTGGCAAAAAACAGGTTTCCAGGAGCTGATGAAATACAAATTGAGATGTTTTGACAAATGGATGCAGTGCTGGAAGTGCTCAATATGCAGTACTGGAAGTGTTCGCTCATCTGTGCAAAGGAATTTGGAAGACAGCTACGTGGCCAACCAACTGGAAGAGGTTCACATGTGTGTCCATTCCAAAGAAAGGTGATCCAAAAGAACGCAGAAGTTATTGAACAGTATCATTATTACCACATCACAAAAAAAAATTTTACTAAAGGTTATTCAAAAACAATTGCAGCAGTACATGGACAAGGAACTGCCAAAAATTCATGCTACATTCAGAAGAAGACTTGGAACGAGGCATATCATTACTGATGCCAGATGGACCTTGGCTGAAAGCAGAGAATATCAGAAAGATATGTACCTGTGTTTTATTGATTACACAGAGGCATTTGACTGTGTGGATCTTGACAAATTATGGGTAATATTGTGAAGAATGTGAATTCCAGAACACTTAATTGTGCTCGTGTGGAAATTGTATGTAGACCAAAAGGCAGTAGCCAAACAGAACAAGGGGATACATCAAGTGATTAAAATCAGAAAACGTGTGTACCAGGGTTATATCCTTGTATCCTTTCACATTCACACATCCATTCTGTATGCTGAGCAAATAATCCGAGAAACTTGACTATATGATAAAGAACGTGGCATCAGGGTGGGGGAAGACTCTTTAACGACCTGTAATATGCAGAGACACAACCTTGCTTGCTGAAAGAGAAGATGAATTGAAGCACTTACTGATGAACATCAAAGACTACAGCCTTCAGTATGGATTACACCTCAACATAAAGAAAACAAAAATCCTCACAACTGAATCAATAAACAATATTATGATAAATGTAGAAAATATTGAAGTTGTCAAGGATTTCATTTTACTTGGATCCACAAAGTCCAAAGCAGCAGCAGTCAAGAAATCAAATGACAGACTTTTGTTCTGTTGTGCATAGGGTTCGAACTGATTTGACGGCATTTAAAAAAAAAAAAAAAAAATTTTTTTTTTTTAACAATAACCTTTAGAATTTTCTCCATTTTTCATATGAATATTATTCTGTTTATTAAGCATCTCCACTTATTGTTAGGTGCCTTTGATTCAGTTCTGCCTCATAGCCACCCTATGTATAACAGAATGAACACTGCCCCGTCCTGTACCAACCTCACAATTGTTGCTGTTTGAGCCCATTGTTGCAGACACAGTGTCAATCCATTTCAGAGGATCTTTCTTTTTTTAACTGACCCTCAGCTTTATGAAACATGGTGTCCTTTTCCAGGGACTGGGCCCTCCTGATGACAGGTTCAAACTATGTGAGACAAAGTCTTGCCATCCTCGCTTTCTAGGACGATTCTGCTGTACTTCTAAGATAGACTTGTTCATTCTTCTGGCAGTCATGGTACGGTCAATATTCTTTACCAACACCATAATCCAAAGGCATCAATTCTTCTTTGGTCTTCCTCAGTAGTTGTTCAGCTTTTGCATGTATATGAGGCAACTGAAGATATCATGGATCAGGAGCACCTTAGTCCTCAAAGTGACATTTTTGCTTTTTAACACTTTAAAGAGGTCTTTTGCCACAGATTTGCCCAATGCAATATGTTGTTTGATTTCTTGACTGCTACTTCCATGGGCGTTGATTGTGAATCTAAGTAAAATGAAATCCTTGACAGCTTCATATTATCTCCATTTATCATGATGTTCTCTTCACTTTCAGGAAGCAAGGTTGTGTCATCTGCATATCACAGGTTGTTAATGAGTCTTCCTCCAATCCTGATGCCCATTCTTCTCCATATAATCCAGTTTCTCAGATTATTTGATCAGCATACAGATTGAAAAATATGGTGAAAGGATACAATCCTGATGCATCATCACTGCTGGGGTCAATTTTAGTAAGCTGCAATTTCCTAAGAGATTATCTATTTCTTCTAAGTTTTTAAATATATTTTCATAAGCATGTAGAAAGTGTCCTCTTACTACTTTTTTTCAAATTCGCCTTTACCAAAAGTTAGTTCTTCTTTGCCATTTTTTACTTCTTTGTGATTAGAGTAGGGAGAGGTTTATAACTTGTGATTTTATTCAAAGAATCTAATTATTTATTTATTAATTTGACCTATTGTTTTTCTTTCTTCTCCCTATTCAATTTCGATAGTTATTTTCATTTTTTCTTTAGTCATACTTTAGTTTGATTTCTTTTCTTTTTACTAGCCTTTAGTTGAATATGTAATACATTTATTTTTATTCTCAATTTTATTGATAGAGATATTTTTAACTGATTATTCCTCTGGTCACTAAATATATCCCACAGATCCTGATACACAGTGTTTTCATCATCATTATTTATAGAAATTCTTAATTTCTGTTTGGATTTTCCCTTCTGCCCAAGGGGTTTAGAAGATTTTTAATTTCTAGTTGGTTTTATTTTTTAACATTCTAATGGATGTATTAAAAGATACTTATAATAAAGTGTGTTTAGACTATTTAAAGTGAATGATTAGATAAATTCTGACGTTAAGTATACAACAATGGAAATCATCACCAAAATTAAGAAAATAAACATATCATTAACTCCTCTTGCCCCTGCAAAATTGCTCTGCTTCTTTGCAATCCCTCCATCCTGCCTTCTCCCATCTGTGTGCCCTTCCATCACCAGGCAAACATGGGTTTGCTTTCTGTCATGATAGACGAGTTTGTATTTTCTAGAATTTGATATAAATGGATTCATGCAATACGTACTCTCTTTATTTGGCTTCTTTCACTCATCAAAATGATTTTGAAACTTACTGACATTGTTGCATGTATCAATAATTCACTACATTTTACTGCTGAGTAGTATTCGATGGTATGAATACGCTACAAATTATTTTTCTATTTATCTATTGATGGATATTTGGGTTGCTTCCAGTTTTGGGTTATTACAAACAAAGCTGCTTATAAACATCTTAATTAATGCAGATAAAATATTTGACATAATAGTGATAATAATAAAACTCTAAGCAAAATAGCAAATAGCAAGGGTAAGAGCATGTTCTCTTTTACAAAGAGAATTTATTAAAAATTGTATACATGGAAAATGTTGCAATGGGAAATGTTGTGTTATCTACATTTTTAAAACAATAAAAAAAGAAACAAAAAAGTACATATGTATTGAAAAAAAAGAAGAAAAATTGTACACTCTTTAAGTCATAAACAAGAAAATGGTGAACTCTCTCACAAATTCCATTTAAAATTGTGTTGGAGGGTAAGGAGAAAAGGAAAAGAAATTAATTGTATAACAATAAGAAAAGATGCATTTAAACAGTCTCTAGTCATAGACATAGTTGTTCATGTAGAAAATCCTAAATGATCAACAAAGAAATTACTAAAATTTAGTATGCTAGTTAGCAAAGTTTCAGAATAAAATACCAGTATTCTATATATGGAGCCCTGGTGGGACAGTGGTTAAGCATTTGGCTGCTAACCAAAGCGTTTGGGTGCTGGAAGTTCAAATCTACCAGCTGCTCCTTGGAAACACTATAAGGCAGCTCTGCTCTGACCTTAGGGTCACTCTCAGTAGGAATTGACTCAATGGCAACAGGTTTGATTTTTATGTTTTTTTTTTTTTTTTTCAGTATTCTATATACAGAAGGAAACCCTGGTGGCATTGTGGTTAAGAGCTACGGCTGCTAACCAAAAGGTTGGCAGTTCAATTCCACCAAGCGCTTCTTGGAAACCCTATGGGGCAGTTCTACTCTGTCCCTTAGGGTCAATATGAATCAAAATCTACTCGACAGCAACAGGTTTGATTTTTTAGTTTTATATACAAGAAACAAACATCGGAAAATAAAATTCTTTAATATTCCATTTACTTTGGCTTCAAAATATCTTAAATTACTGTGCAAGAATTTAACATAAGAATGGACAAAACCACTACACTTGAAAACACAAAATATTTCTTACTAAATAAGACCTAAGTGAAGGAGAAATATAGCATGTTCATGGATCATAAAGTTCAATATTATTAATATAACAATTCTCTCCTAATTAACCTGCAGATTTGATGTAATCCCAATAATAATTACTGCTGAGTTTTTAATACAAACCGGCAATTTAAATCTAAAATTTATAAGAAACTATAAATGACTTAGAATAAACCAAACATTTGTCAAAAAAGAAGTACATACTACCTGACTTCAACCTTTTATACAAAGGTACAGTAATCAAGGTAGTTTTATATTTTCCTAACAATAGACACATGCATAAAAATGGAACCAATAGAGAATCCACAAATAGACCTGCCTTTATGATTTCTACAAAGGCACCAAGCTGTTGAACAGTGCCAGGAAAGTCTTTCCAATAGTTTATGCTAAAACAGTTGGTTATCGGTATGGAAAAAAAAAGAATCACCATGCCTTTCTTACATCGTATACAAAATTAATTCAAGATAGGCCAGATATCTAAATGTAAAAGCTACAATAATAAAATTTTGGTAGAAAGTTTAGGGAAATATCTTCATGACCCAGAGACAGGCAAAGATTTACCAGGTGGAACATAAAAATTAATAACAAACAGAAAGCACATGGTGTTTTGGTAGCTTTAAACACAGATATTGTTCTTAAAATAGATTCTCAGAAGTGGAACATAAGTCTGAATATGATTCATATTTTTATGAAGTCTACTATTTCAACGCCTTGAGAATTCTTACCATAAATCCCCATGAGATTGGGACTTGAAAATTCTCTTTATATGTTTGCATTTTGAGTGTCTCATGACTCCTATATGAGGCATGTGAAGAAATACAATTAATGAAGCTGATCCTTGACCAGAGAGATGGCAAAAACGGTAGCAGTGAATGGTAGAAATAACTACAGATATCAAACTCATTATCAAAATATGTTGATCAATTTACATGAAATGATAGAATGGAAAGGATATGTATGTAGCATAAGAAAGAAGAAGACTTCAATTAGTAAAATGCAAGATAAGTTGCCGAGTAAGTGCTTGAGAAGAGAAAAACTAAAGAATAAAATGAAATAATGTAATTGCTATTGGCCACATGAATACAGGAGGAGAAAGGAATATAAGTGAGACAAGAATAGGGTATAAGCATGTTCTTTGTCTGTTTAGTTACTGCTATATCTACAGTACCTAGAAAGAATACAGACCATAGTAAGCACTCCATCAGTGTGTGCTCAGTGAAGGATAAAATGAATACACAAAAATAAAACAAACAGGTTCTTGAGTACTATGGCGAGTCTCCTCTACGTATTGTTTCTTACGTGAAACAATTATGCAAATGGTTAAGAACGAAATTTTGGTTCATAATATTTTTACCATGTTTGTGTCCTGTTGTTGTTGTTAGGTGCCCTCAAGTCGGTTCCAACTCATAGCGATCCTATGCACAACAAAACGAAACACCGCCCAGTCCTGCGCCATCCTTACAATCGTTGTTATGCTTGAGCTCCTTGTTGCAGCAACTGTGTCAATCCACCTTGTTGAGGGTCTGCCTTTTTTCCACTGACCCTGTACTCTGCCAAGCATGATGTCCTTCTCTACATAGTAGTGTTATTGTAGGGATTATAAAAGATTATATAAAATGTAGAGCCTAGTGTTATATAAAGTGCCCAATAAAGTTGGTGGCTATCGATATTATCAAAATATTTTGCCTCACTTAAGTATTTTATATTTATTAAATGACTATAGTGTGCCAAACACTATGATAGAGAACCAAGGAATAGAAAAGTCTCTGTCTTTATGGGTTTGACTCTAGGTTGATAAAACTAGACTCTGCAAGTTAGTTAATTATTTGCTTCCCATTACTATCTCTGTGCCTTGAATGTATTCTTTTGATTACTCAGTATCCATAGCTACTTGGTAAGTAACTGCTCTTGAATTATCCACATTATTATATGCTTACATATTTATCTCATAAAATGTGAACTCCTCAATGTCTAAGATTGTGTCTGATTCAGCATTATTATCCTGAATGCCTAGCACAATGTCTGACACACGTTTTTGAAGGGAACTGAAATTTCTTAAAAAAAAAGTTGGATACTTGTAGATGAGTTCAGTGAGGATCAGAAAACGAAGCAGATTTCCATAGCTGTTTGTCCCAAAGAGAGATCTGATATATGAAGGAAATATAAGAGGTTAAATGTATGACCTCTTAAGACAGAGAACAGAGGGGCTCCCAAATCTGCAAACAAAGTAAGGAGAAATAGGCCAGGGTGCAGAAACAAAGCCATTCTCCAGAACAGTGGGGAAGAGTATCTAAAAATAGCCTGGAAACTTCTTTAAAGTTGCCTTTCAGAAGCAGCTGGAGGAAACCAGTCCCAGGGACATTCGCAGAACATCCACCTGTGACAGCTGTGTGACCTTCCGCCCAGGGCAGTGAGGGGCTGCAGCCCCAGCTGGGGAATCGAACCCAGGGAATGAGGGACTGAGCAGGCGCAACACCCCATAATAAGCCCTGCTATGAATCCCATAGGCCTCCTGGAAAGCTGCTGCAAGCGCACCTTAGTTAACATATCCCCACCTGTGCCTATGAATAAACATGAATATTTTCCAGCCCAAGAACTTTTAAAAACTCAGGCCCATCTTTTGTTCTGTGAGACAGGGGTATGCATTGCTGTAGGCCCTCCTTGTCTCCACTTGCAAGCCTCTTCAATAAGGCTTTGCTCCTGTGGAAAACTACATGCCTTACCTGCTCATTCTTGACCAGTGAGAGGCAAGAACCTTATTCCAGTAACACTCTGAAGCCAAGCTACGCAAGTTTGAACCCAAACTGTATCAAACAACTAGCTTTGCGACCTTGGGCAAGACCTTACTCACACAATACTCTCCAGGTCTTGGTTTCCTCGCTTATAAAATGGAAAGAAAACTGCCTACCTCATAAATTGGCTGTAAAGATTAAATCGTATACTATAAAGCATTTATAATAATGACCAACCCATAGTAAGCTGGTTATTGTCATTATTATCTTAAAAATAATAAGTTCTTCTGATTCAGAATGTACTATTGCTATAGTATCCAGGACCCTAAGTCACATATTAGATCTCTGTCTAATTTTCCATGAATTGCATGCCTATAAATGAAAGACATAATCAAAAGTAGTATTTGGAAGAAAGACTCAGTTCAAAAAAAGCAGACAGAAATTTCCTGGGTAGAGAAAATGGGTAAAAGTCAAAAAGAAAATCAATCAAGAAGGAATTTTCAAAGTGAAAAGTGGGAGGTGAAGCCTGGAGAGATTAATTCCATGATATCAAGACTGGTGTCTATTTTTAAACATTAAATTTCTATAGCACGCATTCAAAGAATGTTGAATTAATGGATATATTCCATGGACATATTAAACAAGGGTCTCTGTGCAGATTAGAGAACGTGGGAAGATGTTCCGGACAAAAGGGAGGGGACCATAAGGGTGCCAACCTGGAGCTTATACAGACTGATCTATTTAGGAAAAGAAAAAAAGACTCTGTAAATCTAAAACGCCAAATTTTATTTTTACATTTGGCCTCAGGAGATACAGCCTTCTCTTTACTTTCTTTTACACTTGAACTTTGTATCACCCTTGTGAACTCTGACCTAGCTTGCTCTACCTTATCTCTTGTGTTGGTATCAGAGGATTGAATATTTCAGCCTTCTCCACTCAGGACACGAGCACATCATGGCCGTTCAGCTTGCACCCAGCTGTATCATCAGCCAACCCTCAGAAGGTAAGACCCTCAGAATATTACTAAGTAACAAAGCTGGGCTCCAAATTCTGCCTTCTAATACCAAATCACTGGGGGTTATTTTTGTTTATTTGTTTTTTAGAAAATGTAGCGTGCACACACACACACACATTAGTGACTACACATAAATAAATGGGTATATTTAGAAAATAGCAAAAAAAGCACAAAAATTCTTAGCTGGCATTCAGAGAAAATCACTATAATTTTATTTATTTATTGTGCCACCACTTTGCCCTCTCTCTGTCTCTCTCTACACACACTCACATATACACACACACACACATTTTTTTCCACACAATAGGAAGTTTGCAGTTTCTCCAGCTTTGTGGCCAAATTTTTCACATAAGTTATTGAGAACATATTTACATTGTTGTTGTTGTTGTTAGGTGCCGTCGAGTCAGTTCCAACTCGTAGCAACTCTATAGCACAGAGTAGAATTGCCCCATAAGTTTTCCAAGGAGCGGCTGGTAGATTTGAGCTACAGACATTTGGTTAGCACCCAAGCACTTAGCCGCTATGCCACCAGAGCCCCGTCTTTCTATAGCATTAAGTATTAACGAACATCATTTTTGTAAGTAGTATTGTATTCTACAATATGGATGTGCCATAGTTTATTTAAGCACACTGTTATATAATCAGGCTATTACCAATTTATTCTTTAATATAAATAACACTGCACTGAAAATTCTTATATATAAATCATAATTCTCATCTTATTTTCTTAGGTTGTATTTCTGAAGTGAAATTATGCGGTGAAAGAGCAGGAACATACTCAGATTCCACATGTACACTGTGAAGCGGTTTTCCTCAGAGACCGTGAGGATTTATATTTTCAGGAGCCTCATGTGCTACCACTTTAGATTCTCTTCCTACTACGACACAGCTGTCTCTGGGAGACCTGAAGAAGACAGCGAAGAAAATAGGCACATGAAAAAACTCCTGTCTCTTTCAAAAGTAACAGTGTAGAATACAAATAAAAAATGGGAATTGCCAGTAGAGGTATTAGCATATTTTATTCACTATATATATATTTCCTGTGGAAGGGCAGTAGGCATAAGACTCACAGGAAATAAGAAAGAAAGCAGAATTCTTGCATGAAAAATTAGATTTTTAATCTTGAAACAAATTGTCTTTTTTTACATCACAAATATGTTGTAGTGAGAATGCTTGCATGATAATATATGGGACAGAGTCATTTTGTCTTATTTTCAATAAGATTTTCAGACTCACCTGCTGATCTTTTTAAAATATTAAGCTCAGAAATCTTATATGCCTATCCTAATACAGAAAAGACAGAAATGTGTAAATTACAGTTCTATTACTGACATGCCAATTATACAATGTCTTCTCTCTCCTGCAGTGACTTCTATTGTGGTATGTGTAGCAGACATTGTTAGTGCTCTACCCCACAGCTATTTTCCCTGTCTTCCATTCTAGCACAGTTCGGAGTTTGATCAAGTGAGTACTCTTCTTCCACGTGACAAGTATAAGCCAGTAATGCTGTTCTCGTTCCCTTTCTAGTCATCAGTTCAGTACTTGGAATAAGATACAATTCCTGCCAATGAGCTGGGAGGGAAAGTGTGTCGGGGTGCTTCTGTGAGAGGTTTTATCACTATCATAAAAGAAATGGATTTTTCCAGGTAAAGACATTCTACAAAAAAGGTACAATGTTATGATAAGCAGGTGCGTGGACTGTGTATTTGGAGTAGTAAATTGGTAGATGAATTTGCTAAAGGAAGAGACTCAAAACATAAGGGCCTACCTGCTGTGGTAAACTAAGTTTGAATTTTCATTTGTGTAAAAGTATTTATTAAGAGTCTTCCATATATCAAGCTTTTTCCTAGTGAAATGATAAAAAAAGAGAGATAAGCAAAAACACAATTGTCTATAACATTAAGTGCTATGAAGATACTAAAGCAGGATAATATGTGAAAGATTGATAAGAGAATGGGGATTTCACATATTTAGATTAGATGAGCGAAGTGGGCAAACTTAAGATTATATCTGAGTAGAGACTTGACCAATAAGAAGTTAACCATGAGAAACTCTGAGAGAAGGAATTCAATGAAGAGAATAGCAAGTTTAAAGGCTTGGGGACATAAAATCACTTTGTTGCTGGACAGCTGAGAAGAACTCTGTTAGGTGAAGGCCAAATCATGTAGGGCATAATAGGTAATGGGGGAAATTGAAGATTTTATTTTAAGTGCAATCAGAAATACTTGGAAAATTTTAAAAAGAGGAATAATATGGTCTGATTTATATTTTTAAAATATCCCTGTGTTTGCTGAGTAGAGATTAAATTTTAGGATGGTACACAAAGCTGCCCCCGTGTGTCTGTCAGTTTGTCGTGCTGTGGGGGCTTGCATGTTGCTGTGATGCTGGGAGCTATGCCACCAGTATTCAGACACCAACAGGGTCACCCATGGTGGACAGGTTTCAGCTGAGCTTCCAGACTAAGACAGACTAGGAAGAAGGAAGTGGCAGTCTACTTCTGAAAAGAATTAGCCAGTGAAACCTTACGAATATCAGCAGAACACTGTCTGATATAGTGCCAGAAGATGAGACCCCCCAGGTTGGAAGGCACTCAACAGGCTCCTGGGGAAGAGCTGCCTCCTCAAAGTAGAGTCGACCTTAATGATGTAGATGGAGTCGAGCTTTTGGGACCTTCATTTGCTGATGTGGCACGACTCAAAATGAGAAGAAACAGCTTCAAATATCAGTTAATAATTGGAACCTGTAATGCACAAAGTATGAATCTAGGAAAATTGGAAATTGTCAAAAATGAAATGGAATGCACAAACATTGATATCCTAGGCGTCTGTGAGCCGAAATGGACTGATATTGGCCGTTTTGATTCTATTGGCCATTTTGATTCAAACAATCATATGGTCTACTATACCAGGAAGGACAGCTTGAAGAGGAATGGCATTGTATTCATCATCAAAAAGAACATTTCAAGATTAATCTGAAGTAAAACTCTGTCAGTGGTAGAATAATAGCCATATGTCTACAGGGAAGACCAGTTAGTATGATTATTATTGAAATTTACACACCAACTACTAAGGCCAAAGATGAAGAAATTAAAAAATTTTACCACTTTCTGCAGTCTGAAATTGATCAAACATGCAATTAGGATGCACTGAAAATTACTGGTGATTGAAACGAGAAAGTTGGAAATGAAGAAGGATCCATAGTTAGAAAATATGGCCTTGGTGATAGACATGATACCAAAGATCTCATGATAGAATTTTGAAAGACCAACAACTTCTTCATTGCAAATACCTTTTTTCACCAACATAAACATTTTTATACACATGGACTTTGCCAGATGGCATACACAAGAATCATATTGACTGCATCCATGGAAAGAGATGGTGGAAAAGCTCAATATCCTCAGTCAGAATAAGGCCAAGAGCCTACTGTGAAACAGATCATCAAATGCTCATATGCAAGTTCAAGTTGAAACTGAAGTAAATTAGAACTAGTCGCCGAGAGCCAAAGTATGACCTAGAGTACATCCCACCTGAATTTAGAGACGATCTCAAGAATAGATTTGATGAGTTGAACACTGATAAATGAAGACCAGATGAGTTATGAAATGACATGAACTGACATCATCCATGAAGAAAGCAAGAGGTCGTTAAAAAGATAGGAAAGAAAGGAAAGACCAAAATGGATGTCAGAAGAAACTCTGACTTGCTCTTGAATGTCAAGTAGCTAAAATAAAAGGATAAAATGATGAAGTAAAAGAGCTGTACAAAAGATTCCAAAGGGTGACTCCAGAAGACAAAGTATTATAATGACATGTCCAAACACCTGGAGATAGAAAACCTAAAGGAAAGAACACACTCAGCATTTCTCAAGCTGAAAGAACTGAAGAAAAAATTCAAGCCTCAAGTTGTAATAGTGAAGGATTCCATGGGAAAAATATTAAACGCCAAAGAAGCATCAAAAGAAGACAGAAGGAATACACAGAGTCATTGTGTAACCAAAAAGAATTGGTCAATGTTCAACCATTTCAAGAGGTAGCATGTGATCAGGAGCTGATGATACTAAAGGAAGACGTCCAAGCTGCACTGAAGGCACTGGCGAAAAACAAGGCTCCAGGAATTGACGGAATATCAATTGAGATGTTTCAACAAATGGATGCAGCACTGGAAATGCCACTAGTCTATGCCAAGAAATTTGGAAGACAGCTACCTGCCCAACTGACTGGAAGAGATCCATATTTATGCCTATTCCCAAGAAAGGTGATCCAACTGAATGCAGAAATTATCAAACAATATCCTTAATGTCATAAGCAATTAAAATTTTGCTGAAGGTCATTCAAAAGCAGCTGCAGCAGTATATCGACAGGGAACTGCCAGAAATTCAGGCTGCATTCAGAAGAGGACGTGGAACCAGGGATACCACTGCTGATGTCAGACAAATCCTGGCTGAAAGCAGAGAATACCGGAAGGATGTTTACCTGTGTTTTATTGACTATGCAAAGGCATTCACTGGGTGGATCATAAAAAACTATGGATAACATTGCAAAGAATGGGAATTCTGGAACACTTAATTGTGCTCATGAGGAACCTTTACATAGATCAAGATGCAGTCCTTCAAACAGAAAAGGGGGATACTGCATGGTTTAAAGTCAGGAAAGGTGTGTGTCAGGGTTATATCCTTTTACCATACCTATTCAATCTGTCCGCTGAGCAAATAAGCTAAGAAGCTGAACTGTATGGAGAAGAGCAAGGCATCAGGATTGGAGGAAGACTGATTAACAACCTTCAATATGCAGATGACACAACCTTGCTTGCTTAAAATGAAGAGGACTTGAAGCACTTACTGATGAAGATCAAAGAACACAGCCTTCAGTATGGATTGCACCTAAACATGAAGAAAACAAAAATAAAAAACAAAGAAACAAACAAAAAAACAGAAAATAACAAATGTTAGAGAAGTTGTGGGGAGATTGCAACTCTTATGCACTGCTGGTGGGAAGGTGAAATGGTACAACCACTTTGGAAAACAACATAGTGCTTCCTTAAACAGCTAGAAAGATAAATACCACATGATCCAGTGATCTCACTTCTAGAAATATAGAGAAATAAGAGCCATCACACAAATAGACATATGCACACCCATGTTCATTGCAACAGTATTCACAATAGCGAAAAGATGGAAACAACCTAAATGCCCATCAACAGATGAATGAATAAACAAATTATAGTACATGTACATAATGGAATACTAAAAAAAATGGAATACTATGCAAAAATAAAGAACAATGATGAATTTGTGAAACATCTTACAACATGGCTGAATCTAGGGGGCATTATGCTGAGCAAAATAAGTCAGTCACAAAAGCACAAATGCTGTATGAGACCACTATTATAAGAAGTCAAGAAAAGGTTTACACACGGAAAAAAAATTATTGGAAGGTTATGAGGATGGGGGCAGGAATCACTAACTAGATAGTAGACAAGTGTCAACTTTAGTGAAGGGACAGACGACACACAATATAGGGGAAGTCAGCACAGCTTGACCAAAGCAAAGGCATACAGGTTTCCTTGACAAATGCAAACACCCTGTGGGACCAAGTTGCTGGGGCTGGGGGCTGGAAGCCATAGTCTTGGGGACATTTAGGTCAATTGGCATAATATAGTTCATAAAGAAAATGTTGTACATTCCATTTTGGTGAGTAGTACCTGGTGTCTTAAAACCTTTGAGTGGCCATCTAAGATATAGCTGTTGTCCCCATTCCATCCAGAGCAAAGGAAAATGATGATAAACCAAAGACACGATGAAAATATTAGCCCAAAGGACTAAAAGACGATATGAACCAGAGTCTCCACCAGCCTGAGCCCAGAAGAACTAGATGGTCCCTGGCTACAGTCACCAACCACTCCATCAGGGATCACAACAGAGAGTCCTGGACAGAGCAGGAGAAAAATATATAACGTAATTCCAATTTATGAAAAAAACCAGGCTTACTAGTGTGTCACAGATTGGAGGAAACAGTGAGACTATGGCCTCCTGGATGCTCTGCTAACCTAGAACTGATACCACTCCCAGAGCCCACTTTTCAGACAAAAATTAGAAAAGCCTATAAAACAAACAATAGCACCTATGAGGAATGTGACCCTTAGTTCAATCAAATATGAGACCGAATGGGTAACTCCTGCCCAAAAGCAGGATGAGAAGGTTGGAAGGGACAGGAACTGGATGAATGGACACAGGGAACCTGGTGTGGAAGGGGGAGTGTCCTGTTACATTCTGGGAATTGCAACCAATGTCACAAAACAGTATGTGTATAAATTTTTGATTGAGAAATTAACTTGATCTGTAAGCTTTCACCTAAAACAAAATAAAATTAAAAAGAAAAAGAAATGGGATTATATTTAAAGCCATGTAACTGGCCAAGATTATTTAAGCATTGTGCATGCATGTCTAGGAAAAGAGTCGTGATCTGATTCTCTGTGGTCTCCAACATGACAATATTGAAGTGAAGAGGAAACAGCAAAGGAAACAGAAATGATCAGGAAGTAGGAAGAAAATTCAAGATCAGTGAAATCATGGGAGATGAAATCAAAAAGTATTTGAAAAAGGGAGAAGCATTCTTCTAAATTAAACACTGCTATGCATCCACAGAAAAATGAGGTCAGAGAAGTCACCATAGCAGTAGGCAACAGAGATGACCTTAACAAAGGCCATTGCAAAACAGTGTGGAGAGAATTTTCCCGGGAATGGGTTGGAAAAATACAGAATGGTGTATTAGTCGACTGAGGCTGCTGTAAAAAATTACCACAAACTTTATAGATGAAAACAATAGGAATTTATTTTCTCACAGTTCTGGAGGCTAGAAGTTTGAAATCAATATCACTTGGTCAAAATCAAGGTTTCAACAGGAATGCATCTCTCTGCAGGCCCTAGAGGAGAATCTATTCCTTGCCTCTTCCAGCGTCTGGTGGCTACCAGTGTTAACCTGGCTTTTGGCCACGCCACTCCAGTCCCTGTCTCTGTGGTCACATTGCCTTCATCTGCCAGTTTGCATCAGCTTTTTCTCTGCTACTCTCTTATAGAAACAAACAAACAAAAATTGTGAATGTATTTAGGGTCCACCCAGATAATACAAGATAACATGCCCATCTTAAGATCCTTAATGAAATGACATCTAAAAAAAAAAAAATTTTTTTTTTTTTTTTTATAAAGAGGAAGACGCATGAACAGCCTGTGATACGCAGAGGACACAACCTTGCTTGCTGAAAAAGGACTTAAAGCACTTACTGATGAAGATCAAAGACCACAGCCTTCAATATGGATTACACTGCAAAAAAAGAAAACAGAGGTTCTCACAACTAGGCCAATAAGCAACACTATGATAAATGGAGAAATATTGAAGTCGTCAAGGATTTCATTTTACTTGGATCAACAATCAACACCCATGGAAGCAGCAGTCAGGAAATCAAAAGACACATTGCACTGGGCAGATCTGCTGCGAAAGACCTCTTTAAAGTGTTGAAAAACAAAGGTGTCTAAGGTGTGCCTGACCTAAACCATGATGCTTTCAATTGCCTCATGTGCATGTGAAAGCTGAACAATGAAGAAGGAAGAAGAATTGATGCCTTTGAATTATGGTGTTGGTGAAGAATATTGAATATAGGATGGACTGCCAAAAGAACCAAAAAGTCTCTCTCGGAAGAAATACAGCCAGAATGTGCTTTAGAAGCAAGAATGGCGAGACTACGTCTCACATACTTTGGACATGTTATCAGAAAGGATCAGTCCCTGGAGAAGGACAACATGCTTGGTAAAGTAGAGGGTCAGCAAAAAAGAAGAGGACTCTCAAAGAGATAGATTAACACAGCAGCTGCAACAATGGTCTCAAGCATAACAATGATTGTGAGGATGGTGCAGGACCAGGCAGCGCTTCTTTCTGTTGTATACAGTGTGGCTATGAATCAGAACCAATTTATTGGCACCTAACAACAACAACAATAAAGACCCTTTTCTGCCATATCAGGTAACATTTGCAGGTCCAGGGATTAGGACATATAGGTATCTTTCCAGAGGCACATTTTTCAGCCTATCACAAATGGGAATTGAGTCATTAGAGAGATACAGGAAATAGTAGACGAAGTTTTGTTTTCAGTGGGAGCAGAGAATGGGAGTTGTAATTGAGGGGCAGATAGATTCACTAAGATGACAGATGCTAGAACCTATTTATGTGCTGATGGGAGGACCCAATAGAGGAAGAGAATTTGATAATGTAGAAACGAATATTTTAGCTAGTAGGTGATCAATCTGTTTGAAGTTTAAAGCAGGAGTGTGATATGGTCACGTAAGTGTTTTATATAAATTAGTTTTGGAGCAGTGAGGACAGATCAAAGGGGAAAAGAAATTTGGCATATAGAGAAATCATATGTGAGGCTACAGAAATTGTCTAGGTTAAAGATGATGAAAGCCTACATAAGAGAGTTATAGTGGTGAAAAGTAGAAACATAATGAAGAGATTCATACATTTGAAGCCAGTAGACTTAGACATATTGAATGTCTATTTTAAGTATAATCACCCTATTCATAGCAATCTATTTGAATGTCTTACACACTGATTTCAAGTGCTATCAATGTTTGAAAACATCCACAGATTCTTTATAATATACCCAATTACCTTTGTTCAATTCAAAGTCTTTCCCAATTTAATTCTCTTTCTAGACTTTTACATGTCTCACTGCTCACCAGTGGTGTCCATCAGCTACATCTTCACTGATCTTTTTTCTGTCTCCTACACAAAACAACTTATATACACAAACTTGCTTTGCTTATTGCCCTTCATATGTCCAGAATTCCTGCCTTAGTCTTTCCCTTCACTGAAAGTCTGTGAAACCTCAATGCCTGCCTTTACTCCTTATTTTTTTTAACAGCTTTACTTCTTGTTGTTAGGTATGGTTGAGTCAGCTCCTACTCATACTGGCCCTAGGTACAACAGAACGAAACATTGCCATCCTCACAATTGTTTTGCTTGAGCTCATTATTGCAGCCATTGTGCCAATCCATTTCATTGAGGGTCTTCTTTTTTGCTGTCTCTCTATTTTACCAAGTATGATGTCCTTCTTCAGGGACTGATGCTTCCGGATAACATGCCCAAAGTATGTGAAACTAATTCTCACCATCCTTGGGAGCTTTCTGGCTGTACTTTTTCTAAGACATATTTTTTGTTCTTCTGGCAGCCTGTGGTACATTCAATATTCCTCACCAAAACCATAATTCACATGCATCAATTCTTCTTGGGTCTTCTTTATTCATTGTCCGGCTTCTGCATGCATATGACGTGATTGAAAATACCATGGCTTGGGCCAGGTGCACCTTAGTCCTTAAAGTGATATCTTTGCTTTTTAATGCTTCTCTTTTTTAATTTTTAAAAATAATTTTATTTATTTTGTTGTTGCTGTTGAGAACATACACAGCACACCAATTCAACAGATTCTATATGTACCATTTAGTGACACTGATTACATTCTTTGAGTTGTATAACCATCCTTACCCTCCTTTTCTGAGTTATTCCTCCCCCTTTAACAAATATTCATTGCCCCCTAAGGTCCCTATCTAATCTTTTCAGCTGCTGTTGTCAGTTTGATTCCATATAGATAGTTCTTATAAGAGTGTAATACTCAAGGTAGACTTTTATTACTAGCTAAGCTAAACTATTTTTTGGTTTTAAGAAGTCTTCAGGGGATATTTTTGGTTTAAAGTTTAAAGATTATCTCAGGGCAATAGTTTCAGGGGTTCACCCAACCTTCATGGATCCAGAAAGTCTAGAGCCCATGAGAATTTAAAATTCTGTTCCACTTTTCCCCCCTTTGGTCAGGATTCTTCTATAGGATCCTTGATCAAAATGCTCAGTAATGGTAGCTGGGCACCATGCAGTTCTTCTGGTCTCATGGCAAAGGAGGCAGTTGTTCATGGAGGCAATTGAAGAGGTCTTTTGCAGCAGGTTTGACCAATGCAATGCATCTTTTGATTTCTCGACTGTTACCTCCATGGGTGTTGATTGTGGATCCTGGTAAAATGAAATTCTCTACAACTGCAGATTTTCTCTGTTTATCAGTATTTTCTCTGTTGCTTATTGGTCCAGTTGTGAGGATTTTTTTTGTGTGTGTGTTAAGGTGTAATTCACACTGAAGGCTGTAGTCTTTGATCTTCATCAATAAATGCTTCAAATCCTCTTCACTTTCAGCGAGCAAGGTTGTATCATCTGCACATGACAGATTGTTAACGAGTCTTCCGCCAATCCTGATGCAGCATTCTTCTTCACATAGTTCAGCTTCCCAGATTATTGGCTCAGCATACAGATTGAATAAGTGTGGTGAAAGGATACAACCCTGATGCACACCTTTCCTGATTTTAAACCACACAGTATCCCCTTGCTCTGTTTGAACAACTGCCTCTTGGTCTATGTACAGGCTCTGCATGAGCACAATTAAGTGCTCTGGAACTCACATTCTTTACAATGTTATTCATAATTTGTTATGATCCACACAGTTGAATGCCTTTGCATAGTCGATAAAACACAGGTAAACACCTTGTTGGTATTCTCTGCTTTCATTCAAGATCATTTGACATTACCAATGATATCTCTCGCTCCACATCCTCCTCTGAATCAGGCTTGAATTTCTGGCAGTTCCTTGTCCATGTACTGTTCCTTTTGAATGATCTTTAGCAAAATTTTACTTGTGTGTGGTATTAATGATATTATCCAATAATTTCCACTTTCTTTTGGATCTCTTTTTTGAAATGGGTACAAATATATACCTCTTCCAGTTGGTTGGCTGGGTAGCTGTCTTACAAATTTCTTGGCACACTTTTGTTGAAACGTGTCAACTGGTATTCCACCAATTCCTGAAGCCTTGTTTTTCGCCAATGTCTTCAGTGCATCTTGGACTTCATCCTTCGGTGTCATCAATTCTTGATCATATGCTACCTTCTGAAATGGTTGAAAGTCAACCGATTCTTTTTGGTACAGTGAACCGATTCTTTTGGTACAGGGACTGTGTATTCCTTCCATCTTCGTTTGACACTTACAGCTTAGTTTAATATTTTCCCCATAGAATATAGAATGTTTGAATATTGCAATTCATGGCTTGAATTTTCAGGTTGAGAAATGCCGAGTGTGTTCTTTCCTTTTGCTTTTCGATCTCTGGGTCTTTGCAGATTTCATTATAATACTTTGTCTTCTAGAGCTGCCCTTTGAAATCTGTTCAGCTCTTTTACTGCATTATTTCTTCCATTTGCTTTAGCTACTCGATGTTCAAAAGCAAGTTTCAGAGTCTCTTCTGACATCCATTCTGGTCTTTTCTTTCCCTCCTGTCTTTTTAATGACTCGTTGATTTCTTCACGTATGATGTCCTTCATGTCATTTTACAAGTCATCTGGTCTTTGTTCATTAGTGTTTCAGAAGTAGGCTGCCAGAGCCTTCTTCCTAGCCTTAGTGTGTAAGCTCACCTGAAACCTGTCCACGATAGGTGATCCTGCTGGTATTTGAAATACTGGTGGCATTGCTTCTAGCACGGCAGCAACCTGCAAGCCACCACAGTGTGACAAAGTGACAGACATTTGGGGTTCATAAAGTAGAGGGCCAAAAAAAAAACAAGAAAAACACTGAAAGAGATGGACTGACACAATACCACAACAATGGACTCAAACATACCACAGATCACGAAGATGCAAAACGGGCGATGTTTCTTTCCGTTCTACATAAGCTGGAAATGAGTTGAAGCTGACTCAACGGCAATTAATAACCACAATGATAGGTGTACAATGATACCTCTTTGTGCTTTTGATTGGAATATCCCTAATAGCTTATGAAGTTGGGCATCTTTTCATATGTGTATTGGCCATTTGTATATCTTCTGTGGAGAAATATCTATCCAGTTCCTTTCCTATTCTTTAACTGGACTACTGTTTTTTTTTTTTTTTAAGAATTCTTTATATAGTCCCAATAAAACCAAAAAAAATCCAAACCCACTGCCGTCAAGTCAATTCCGACTCATAGTGACCCTATAGGACAGAGTAGAACTGTCCCATAGAGTTTCCAAGGAGTGCCTGGCGGATTTGAACTGCTGACCTCTTGGTTAACAGCCATAGCACTTAACCACTACGCCACCAGCATTTCTGACATACGTGTCCTTTAAGTCCCTTACTGATATATTATTTGCATATATTTTCTCCCATCTTGTGGTTTGTGTTTTTCACTCTTTTAATGTTGTTGTTTGCAGCAGCAATATTTTTAATTTTTATGAAGTTCAATTTATCTATTTATTTTTCTTTTATCACTTTGGATTTTGATGTCATACCTAAGAAGCCTTTGCCTAACCTGAGGTCATAAAAGTTTAATCCTAGATTTTCTTCTAAGAATTTTATAGTTTTAGCTCTTACATTTATATTTATGACCAATTTTAGGTTCTTGTGTGTGTGTCCGTGTGTGTACGTGTGTGTGTGTGTAAGATGTAAAGAAGGAATCCAAATTTATTTCTTTACATGTGTATATTCAGTTGTCCAACACCATGTTTTGAAGATGATTATTTTCCTCATTGGATTGTCTTGGCACCTTAGTTTAAAACCAATTGACTGAAAATATAAAAGGTTGATTTCTTGACTCTCAATTTTGTACTATTTATCTATGTGCCTATTCTGTCAATACCATGCCATCCTGATTACTGTAGCTTTGCAGCGTGAAGTTGAATCCTCCATTTTAAAAAAAATTATCATTACGCTCTAGGTGAAAGTTTATAGTTCAAGTTAATTTCTCATACAAAATTTTATACGCATATTGCTATGTGACACCAGTTGCAGTCCTTATAATGTGACAGCATACTACCACTTTCCACTCCAGGTTTCCTGTGTCCATCCAACTAGCTCCTGTCCCTTCCTGTCCTCTCATCCTACCTCTGGACAGGAGCCGCCCATTTAGTCTCCTGTATCTGCTTGAACTAAGAAGAACACTCTTAATGAGTTTTATTTTATATTTTATAGTCCAGTTTAATCTTTGTCAGAAGAGTGGGTTTTGGGAATGGTTTTAGCTCTGGGTTGAGTGTCTGGGGTCCATGTCTTCTGGGTTTTCTCCAGTTTCAGTCAGACCAGTAAGACTGGTCTTTTTACATGAATTTGAGTTCTGCTCCACATTTTTCTCCCACTCTGACAGGGACTCTCTCTGGTGCTCACTGTCAGGGCAGTGATTAGTGGTAGCTGGGCACCATCTAGTTCTTCTAGTCTCAGGCACACAGAGTCTCTGGTTTCTGTGGCCCTTTTGTTTCTTGGGCTAATATTTTCCTTGTGTATTCAGTGTTTTTCGTTCGTCTTTGCTCCAGGTGGGTTGGGACCAATTGACATCTTAGACAGCCGCTCACAAGCTTTTAAGACCCCAGATGCTACCCACCAAAATGGGATGAAGAGCATTTTCTTAATAAACTTTGTTATGCCAATTGACTTAGATGTCCACCGAAACCATGGTCCCCAGTCCCTGGCCACAGCTACTCTGTCCCTCAAACTGTTTGGTAGTGTTCAGGGAACTCCTCAGCTTCCCGTTTAGTCCAGTTATGCTGACTTCCCCTGTATTGTGTGTTTTCCTTCCCTTCACCTAAGGTGATTTTTTCCTACTATCAAGTTAATGAATCCCCCTCTACCTCCCTCCCTATCCTTATAACCATCAAAGAATGTTTTCTTCTCTGTTTAAACCTTTTCTTGCGTTCTTACAACAGTGGTCTCATACAATATTTGTCCTTTTTCGACTGCCTAATTTCACTCAGCATAATGCCCTCCAGATTCATCCATGTTGTGAGATGTTTTGCGGATGCATTATTGTTCTTCATTGTTTCATTGTATTCCATTGTGTGTATGCACAATAATTTGTTTATCCATTCATCTGTTGATGGGTACCTGGATTGTTTTCATCTTTTTGTTACTGTGAACAGTACTCCAATGAACATAGGTGTGCATATTATGTATTTGTGTGATGGCTCTTATTTCTCTAGGACATATAACAAGAAGTAGGATTGCTGGATCATATGGCACCTCCATTTCTAGCTTTTTAAGTGTCATGGATTGAATTATCTCCCTCCAAAAATGTGTGTATCAGTTTGGCTGGTCCATGGTTTCCAGCATTGTGTGGTTGTCCTCCATTTTGTGATTGTAATTTTATCTTAAAAAGGATAAGGGTGGGATTGTAACACCACCCTTATCCAGGTCACATCCCTGATCCAATGTAAAGGAAGTTTCCCCAGGTGTGGCCTGCACCACCTTTTATCTCTCAAGAGTTGAAAAAGAAAGGGAAGCAAGCAGAGAGTGTGGGACCTCATACCACCAAGAAAGAAGCACCAGGAGCAGAGTGCGTCCTTTAGACTTGGGGTTCCTGTGCAGAGAAGCTCCTAATCTGGGAGAAGATTAATGAGAAGGCTGACAGAAAGTCTTGCCTTGGAACTGACAGCCTGAATTTGGACATTTAGCCTGCTATACTGTGAGGAAATAAATTTCTCTTTGTTAAAGCCATCCACTTGTGGTATTTCTGTTATAGCAGCACTAGATGACTAAGACATTAAGGATGCACCAATCAATTTCCAAAGGGGTTGTACCATTTTACATTCCCACCAACAGTGCATAAGTATTCCAGACTCTCCACACCTCCCCAACATTTATTATTTTGTGTTCTTGGATTAGTGCCAACCTCGTTGGAGTGAGATTGTATCTTATTGTAGTTTTGATTTGCAGTTCTCTAATTTTTTTTAATGGCTAATGATTGTGAGCATTTCCTCATGGACCTGTTAGCTGCCTTCTTTGGTGAAATGTCTGTTCAAAATCTTTACCCATTTTTTAATTGGATTATTTGTCTTTTTGTTGTTAAGGTGTTACAGTATCTTGTAGATTTTAGAGAACAGATATGTCGTAGCCAAAAATTTTTCCCAGTCTGTAGGTTCTCTTTTTACTCTTTTTGTAAAGTCTTTGGTGAGCATAAGTGTTTGATTTTTAGGAGCTCTCAGTTATCTAGTTTCTCTTCTGGTGTTTGTGCATTGTTAGTTACGGTATGTATTCTGTTTATGCCATGTATTAGGGCTCCTAGCAGTGTCCCTGTTTTTTCTTCCATGATCTTTATCATTTTAGATTTTATATTTAGGTCTTTGATCCATTTTGAGTTAGTTTTTGTGCATGGCGTGAGGTATGGGTCTTGTTTCATTTTTTTACAGATGGATATCTGGTTATGCCAGCACCATTTGTTAAAGAGACTGTTTTTCCCCCATTTAACAGACTTTGGGCCTTTGTCAAATATTAGCTGCTCATAGGTGGATGAATTTATGTCTGGATTCTCAATTCTCTTCCATTGGTCTATGTATCTGTTGTTGTACAAGTACCAGGCTGTTTTGACAACTGTGGCAGTGTAATAGGTTCTAAAACCAGGTAGTGTGAGGCCTCCCACTTTGTTCTTCTTCAGTAATGCTTTACTTATCCGAAGTCTTTTCCCTTTCTATATGAAGTTGGTGATTTTCTTCTCCACCTCACTGAAAAATGTTGCTGGAATTTAGATTGTAATTGCATTTTATCTGTAGATCACTTTAGGTAGAATAGACATTTTCACAATGTTGAGTCCCCTTATTCATGAGCAAGGTATGTTATTCCACTTATGTAGGTCTCTTTTGGTTTCTTGCAATAGTGTCTTGTAGTTTTCTTTGTATGGGCCTTTGAAGTCTCTGGTTAGATTTATTCGTAAGTATTTTATCTTTTGGGGGCTATTGTTAATGGCATTGATTTAATGATTTCCTTTTCAAAGTTACCTTAATTGGTGTAGAGGAATCCAACTGATTTTTGTGTGTTTATCTTGTAGCCTGATATTTTGCTGAAATCTTCTATTAGTTTAAGATTATATCAACTGCAAATAGGGATACTTTTACTTCTTCCTTACCAATTCGGATGCCCTTTGTTTCTTTTTCTTGCCTCATTGCTCTGGCTAGGACCTCTAGCACAGCGCTGAATAAGAGTGGTGATAAAGGGCATCCTTGTCTTGTTCCCGACCTCAAGGGGAATGCTTTCAGACTCTCTCCATTTAGGATGATGTTGGCTGTGTATAAATGCCCTTTACTATGTTGAGGAATTTCCCTTATATTCCTGTTTTGCTGAGAGTTTTTTTTATCACGAGTGGGTTTTAGATTTTGTCAAATGCCTTTTCTTCATTGATAAGATCATTTTGTTCTTATCGTTTGTTTTATTTATGTGATGGATTACACTGATTGCTTTTCTAATGTTGAACCATTTCTGTGTACCTGGTATGAATCCCACTTGGTCATGGTGAACTATTTTTTTTGATACTTTGTTGAATTCTATTGGTGGAATTTTGTTGACGATTTTTGCATCTATGCTCATGAGGGTTATTGGACTGTAATTTTCTTTTTTTTTTGGTGTCTTTACCTGTTTCTGGTATCAGGGTTATGATGGCTTCATATAACAAGTTTGGGAGCATTCCATCCTTTTCTGTGTTCTGGAATACCTTTAGTAGTAATGGTGTTAACTCATCTCTGGAAGTTTGATAGAATTCTCCAGTGAAGCCATGAAGGCCAGACCTTTTTTTGTTGTTATTGGGAGTTTTTTTTTTTTTTACCTTTTCAATCTCTTCTTTTGTTATATGTTTCTTAGTTTTTCTGCCTTGGTTTGTGTTACTTTAGGTACGTAGTGTTTTTCTAGAAATTTGTCCATTTTCTCTAGGTTTTCAAGTTTTTCGAAGTACAATTTTTCATAGTACTCTGATATGATTCTTTTAATTTCAATTGGGTTGGTTGTGATATCGTCCACCTCATTTCTTATTTGGGTCATTTGCTTCCTCCTGCCTTCTTTTGTCAATTTGGCCAAAGGTTTATTGATTTTGTTGATCTTTTCTAAGAACCAGCTTTTGGTCTTGTTGGCTCTTCCAATTGTTTTTGTATTCTCTGTTTCATTTATTTCTGCTCTAATTTTTATTATTTGCTTTCTTCTGGTAACTGAGGGCTTCTTTTGTTCTTCTTTTTCTATTTGTTCGATTTGTAGGATTAATGTTTTGATCCTGGCCACTTCTTCTTTTTCGGTGTATGCATTTATTTCTGTAAATTGACCTCTGAGGACTGCTTTTACTGTGTTCCAAAGGTTCTGGTAGGATGTGTTTTCATTCTCATTTGTTTCTATGAATTTCTTTATTCTGTCCTTGATTTCTTCTATAACCCAGTAATTTTCAAGCAAGACGTTGTTCAGTTTCCATGTATTCGATTTTTTCCCTTGCTTTATCTGTTAGTGATTTCTACTTTTATGGCTTTATGGTCAGAAAAGATGCTTTGCAATATTTCGATGTTTTGGATTCTCTTAAGGCCTGCTTTGTGGCCTAATATGTGATCTATTCTGAAGAATGTTCCATGTATGTTGGAAAGGAAAGTATACTTAGCTGCTGTTGGATAGAATGTTCTGTAGATGTCTATGAGATCAAGTTGGTTGATTGTGGCATTTAGATATTTGGTGTCTTTATTGAGCTTCTTTCTAAATGGTCTGTCCTTCACTGAAAATGGTGTATTGATGTCTCCTACCACTATTGTGGAGATGTCTATTTCTGTTCTCAATGCTGTTAGAGTTTGTTTTATGTAATTTGCAGCCCTGTCATTCGGTGTGTATATATTTGTTATGGTTATGTCCTCTTGGTGTATTGACCCTTTAATCATTATATAGTGTCCTTCCTTATCCTTTGTGATGGATTTTGCTTTAAAGTCTATTTTGTCAGAGATGAATATTGCCACTCCTGCTCTTTTCTGATTGTTGTTTACTTGATATAATTTTTCCCATCCTTTGGGTTTTGGTTTCTTTGTGTCTTTGAGTCTAAGATGTATCTCCTGTAAGCAGCATAGAGACAGATTGTGACTTTTATCCATCCTGCCATTCTGTCTTTATTGGTGCTTTGTCCATTTACATTCAGTATAATTATTGATAGGTATGAGTTTAGTGCTGTCATTTTAATTTGTGTGTGTGTGTGTTGTTGAATTTTTTTTGTTTCTCTTAATTTTCTGTGCTGAGTCATTTTTCTTTATGTATTCTTTTCATCTTTTTCATTGTTGTTGATTTTGTATATGCTGAGTCTTTATATTTTTCTTCGTTTTTAATTTGATGTGTAAACCCATGATGTGTGTAGATTTGTTTATTTCCTTTGTGATTACTTTAAGATTTACCTCTATTTTTCTAAGTTTAAACCAATCTTTTATTTCTTGATATCACCTTAACTTCCTCCCCATATGAAAGTTCTAGGACTACACTATTTAGTCAGTCTTTTTTTATTTTAATGTTGCCATCTTTTACATACTGACATTTCTATTTCCCTATTTTCAGTGCTTTAGCATTGACTTATTTTGTGACTTCCCTATCTGGGTTAATATCTGGTTGTTCTGTCCTGTGTTGTAGTCTGGGGTTATCTGATACTGTTGGTTCTCTGGCTGGAGGACTCCCTTTAGTATTTCTTATAATTTTGGTTTGATTTTTACAAATTCCCTTAACCTCTGTTTATCTGGAAATGCCCTAATTTTGCCTTTATATTTGAGAGACAGTTTTGCTGGATATATAACTCTTGGCTGGCAATTTTTTTTCCTTCAAGGCTTTATATAAGTCATCCCATTGCCTTCTTGCCTGCATAGTTTCTGCCATGTAGTCAGAGTTTTGTCTTATTGACTCTCCTTTGTAGGTGATATTTGTTTATTCCTAGTTGCTCTTAAAACTCTGTCTTTATCTTTGGTTTTGGTGAGTTTGATTACACATCTTGGTAACTTTATTTTGGGATGTACCTTGCGTGGTGTTTGATAAGCTTCTTGGATAGATATATTCTTGTCTTTCACAAAATCAGGGAAGCTTTCTGCCAGCAAATCATCAATTCTCTCAGTATTTTCTGTTGTCCTCCCCTGTTCTGGTACTCCAATCACTCATAGATTATTCCTCTTGATAAAGTTCAGATACTCCTTAAGGTTTCTTCATTTTTAAACATTTTTTATCTGATAATTTTTTCAAATAAATTCATGTCAAGTGTTTTATCTTCCATCTCACTAATTCTGACTTCCATTGCCTTGTTTCGGCTCCTGTGACTTTCTATTGAGTTGTCTAATTCTGAAGTTTTATTGTTAATCTTTTGGATTTCTATTTGCTGTGTCTCTTTGGATTCTACAAGCCTGTTAAAGCTGTCATTCTGCTTTTGTATAGCTTTCTTAAATTTCTCTATTGCTTTATCTGTGTGTTCCTTGGCTTTGGTCTGAGTTTTGCTGGATCGTCTTCCCAATCTGTTGAAGCACTCTGTATATTAATCTTTTGAATTGTACCTTCAGCATTCCAAGACCTTTTCTTCCTCCAGGAGGTTTCCTGATTCTTCATTTTGGTCACTTGCTGGAGCCATCATGGTCTGTCTCTTTATGTCATTTGATATTAACCGTTGTCTCTGAGCCAATACATTATTGTATTTATTTACTGTATGTTTACTTACTGAGTCCTTACTTCTAGTTTTGTTTTCATATGCCCAAATAGGCTGGGCATGTGACCTACTTCAGTTATTTGTGTCTTTGAAGTTCTCACATCCTGTCACTAAATGGTTAGAACTGCTACTAGGTATGTGAGCCCAGGAGTTAGCTTACTATTCTGGGGTGGATTCAGCTTGTGTTCTAGTAGCTGGTTACTGAGTTTGTGGTACAGGCTCTAACCTATAGTCCTAGACAGACAGGGCTACATAGGTGTGATTGGAGCAGACACAGGTATCTGGCTGCAGTAAGTGATTATGTGCTGAGCAAGGTAGGGGGCCAACAGCTGCCCCTCAGTGCCTAAGTGGAAGGTGTGTCCCTGTCCCCTAGAGCATATAGGTGGGTGGGCTTTGAAGCCAGATTTTGGGCAAACAATGCTGTTGACTGTAAGGGCTGGGAGGCACCACTTATTCTAGGATGCCTGTCATGGGTGGCTATGTGAATGGGTGAAGCAGCCTGTTCTCAGGCCCCTGATGTGGGTGGGTGAGGACCCTGCTGAATGGGGCTGGGTGGTGTCAAATGTCATGAATCTGCCATTCCCCCTTACATGTTGTAGTTGACAATAGACGTCAGGCATATACCCTGTTGATATACCCCATTGTACTATGCTAATGAGGGCCTATGCTGTTGAATCAGCCCACACATATCTAGGCAGAGGTAAAAGGCATTTGAAGTCCATGGACCCCTTATGCCTGTGCCTAGGCAAAGGGGTAGTGCCTGCCCTGAGTTCCCGGCTTAGTGGGCATGGCAATTGTTTAAAGCCATGAGAGTGGCTTGGGTTCGGTTAGTCCTGAGCACTCAGCTTAGGAAACCTGGTGGTTTCTTTCTGTTTGTTTGTTTGTTCATGTGTTTGTTTTTTCCCTCCCCAAAGCTAGGAGGCTGGCTCAGGCATGATAGGTCCCACTTCTGGCCTAGGGTGTGCAGCAACCGCTGAATACTGCCTGACTGGCACTGAAGCAGAGCAGGGAGGGGGCAGTTGAGGGGAAGAGAAGCACTTCTCCATTTCAGAATTTCAAGAAGGGAGAGAGTTATTTTGATCCTGCACAGTTGGTTAGATTCTTTCACTTAATTTTTGCAGATACAGCTCTACTTCCCTCTAGCTCTGGAGGCTTGTGTAGACCCTCTGCCATTCAGTTTCTCCTGACATGGTAAAAGGGATCCTGAGTGCTACTGCTTTCCTCAGCCCATGTGTGCCAAACAATCCAGACTGCAGGGTGCCAGCTAGGTCAGGTCTGGCACTCCTTCACTGCTTCTGAACTGTCTCTCCCTCCTCCTGCTGCTCAGTCTGACTTCTCAACTTTGTCTTTGATGTTCAGGGCTCCTAGATTGTCATATATAATTGATTCACTTGTTTTTTGGGGGGTATTTATTGTAAGACAGACCAAAAATAGACATCTGACTATTTTGCCACCTTGTCCCCATCTCCAAACTCTTTTGGCTACTCTGGGTCCCTTGTATCTCAAGATTCTTTTGTTTACTTTGGATTCCTTGCATTGTCATATGAATTTTCAGATCAGTATGTCACTTTCAGAAGAAAAAAAATGAAGAAGAATAAAATGAACTGGTACTGATTGCATTGAATCTCTAGATCAATTTGGAACATATTGTCGTCTTAATATTAAATCTTCCCACCCTTGACAATAGGATGTCTTTCCATTTATTTAGGCCTTCTTTAATTTCCACCAATTTTTTTTTTTTTTTTCAGTTTTCAGAATAAAAGCTTTGCACTTCTGTTTTGTTAAATTTATTCCTAAGCATTGTGTTCTTTTTGATGCTACTACTTTAACTTCTGGATAACTAACATTCCCTTCCTCAGATATTTCCTTCTACAATTGCTTTAATCATTATTATGTTCTCCTCTCTTTGGCTTCCAACTACTTTTAAGGACTGTTACACATCAGTTGGCAGTTTCTGTTTCTTAATTTGTCACTATATATTAGTCTTACCTCCACAACCAGGCTTTAGTTTCTTGAGGGAAGTTCCCATGCACTCACTTTTGTTAATCCCTTGTATTATCAGATATACAGATAAACAGATAAAAAGAAGAACGTCATAAGAAAGTTTAAACAAGTAAGAGGGGATTTTCCTTGGTATATTACATTTTGAACTGTCTTTATCTTCCCTTGTATTACCAGATATACAAGCTTTAATTGGTCGTGCTTGCCTAAAATGTATACCCCAATCACTGTGGGATAGGTTATAAGGTGTTAGGATCTGGTAATTTCTGAGAGTTCCAGCTTCATAGTCTAGCGTGTTTTTCACAATAATGGTAATGAATTTCTTAAACTACCAAACACATTAAGCTATTTCATGTTTTGCATATGTTCTTCTATTTTTGTAAGACTTCTTTCTGCTTATAACTCCCTTACCACTCTGAAAATTAAGGTTTAATTATCATATACCAGCTCAAACAGAATAGCCATGGTGACTTCTCTATATATACCGATATTCATTACACTTGTCCGTTAATATCTAGTGTACTAATTCTGCACATTGTGTGTGATTTGGTTGTTATATTTGTAACGACACAATATGACTGATTTCCTTAATGAACTATGAAACCTATAAAGGCAAGACCAATGTCCTGCTCCTCCATATATCCCATTGTCTTTTATGGAAACTTGCCCATACCATTTAATTGAACATATGAGTAATGTAAATTTTTTTCTATATTTGTGGTTTATATATCCTATTTTACAAGAATACACATAAAGTTTATCATTCCATGAATTAATCATTTAACTGTTCTCTTCCCAATCTATTTAAGCTGGGCAAGTTTATTAGGTATACTGAGTATCCCTATATTTATATAATCTTTAAATTTGGATAATTTTTCCTACTTTATTGAGTTTTTAAATATGAGAAATTGCAGGCTTGCATGTTACTTCTGATTAAAGTGTTACAGTTTGTGGCAGTTTATTGCTCTCACTAATGCAGTTAGAAAATTGATACAATGCAAACACAATTTTTATAAGGGCATCAGAAAGCCGTAGAAATAAAAAGTTCAAATTAACTAACAACCTAGACAGGGAATAGCCCTTTTGAGGCAAGATATTGCTGGCAGTATTTTTCCCTGGGAGAAGTCCACAATTATAAATATGGGCTGAGGATCTAGGTTGACCTAAAAGAGGGACCGTCTTGAGGGAGAAAAACCACTGCAGTTTTTGATAGTCTCAAAGACTAGCATGAAATATTAGAACCAGAATCTCCAAATGCAAAGAGAAAACTCTCTTTGTTAAAAAAAAAAAACATAACTTATATCATCCCATCATATAAAGTATCAAGTAAATAATAATAAAAAAATGCTGTATGCAAAAAAAAAAAATTATGCAAAAGGCAAGAAAAAAATTACCCACAGCACAAAGAGAAAAAAAAAAATAAAAGTAGAGGTAAAACACAAATTCTCTAGATAGCATAAATAGCAGAAAAAAAATAGCAGAAGAGGGCTTTAAAATGTGTACCATGAAAAGTTAAGGAAAATAGAAACCATTTTTTTAAACAGATAAAAAGAAGAACGTCATAAGAAAGTGTAAACATGTTAACAATCAAGAAATAAAAAGCATAATATCTGAAATTAGGAACTCATTGGACTGGGTTTCACAAGAAGGCTGGATTAGTAAATTCAAGACTGGTATAAGAACTTTCCCAAAAAGAAGCACAAAGAGAGTAAAGAATGGAGAGACCAGAAAGGAGCATGAAAAACATGGTATACAGTTTAGCATACATAATATTTCAGTTCCAGGAAGAGAAGATGGAGACACATGTTTGAAATCAATGAATGGATGAAAATTTCCAAAACTGAAGAAAGATATCAACCTCCATATTCAAAACATTCAGCAAACTCCATGAAGGGAAAAAATATATATATATATATATATATATATAAAAATCACACTATAGTGAAACATAGTGAGACTTCTGAGAAATCAAATACAGAATCATAAAAGTAGCCCAAGAAAAAACATACATAAAATTAAAAAAAAAAAAAGATTTCTGACTTTTGAACATTAACTATCAAAGATTTAAAATAACGAAATTGTGTATTTGAAATCAGGGAATGGGGAATATCTTATCAACCTAGAATGCTACACCCAGTGAGATAATCTTTCAGAATGAAGAAATAATAAGTACACAATTAGACAAATAAATGTTAACAGAATTAATCAACAGTAGGCTCCCATGACAAAAAAAAATATTAAAGGGAGCTCATAATCCTAAAGGAAAATGATTGCTAATAGAAACAGAGAACAGAAACAAAATAAAGCAAACCAACATAAAAACAAACAAATGAGCATCACAAAGGTTTTATATGCAAATATAAAAGATATCTTTATTTTAAACCAGTAAGAGCAATTACATTTGAAAGGGCTTATAACAGTGAGCAATAAAATATATGAAAATAATAGCATTAAGACTGGGAGGGTTAAATGAAGTTAATCAGTTGTAATGTACTTTCAGTGTCTGAAAAATGGTACAATTAATAATCTAAGTGTGATTGTAATAAATATGTGGGACATAATGAAATCTTTGAAATCTCCAGTTTAACAGGTAAAATGATAACATGAGATTTAGCACTTAAAAGCAAATAGCAGAAATAATATTGAATTAAAGAAATGATCAAGTCAAAAGAAGTAAAGAAAGGATAAACATAGAAACAAAGAACAGATGCGATGAAAATTAAAAAAACAGCAAAATAGTAGACTTAAACATAATTACCTCAGTAACAACATTCAATACAGATTAAATAAGCACTAAAATAAAAAGACAGAAGTTCTCTGCTGTTTACAAGAGACATAAATTAAATATAAGTTAAAAGTCTGGAAAAAGATATGTCATGTAAACACTCAGAGAAAAATGGTATGAGAAAGTAACATCAGAAAAACTGTGTTTTAAAGGAAAGAAATATTACTACAGATAAGAAAAGAAACAGCATATTTATAAAGTGATCAAGTCTAACAGAAGGCGTAACAATAATAACCGTCTGCACCCAAACATGTAGATTCAAACTAAATAAAGCAAAATCAGTAGAATTAAAACAAACAAAAGTCAAATCCACAGTCATAGTTGGACATTTTTAACACACCTCTCTTTGTAAGTAATAGGAAAAAAAAAAACCAAATCAGAAAACATACATAAAATTTGAACACAATTAATAAACTTGAACAAACTGGCATATGTAGAAATTTCACTCAATATAGATTGTCTATGCGTCAGTTTTGGTAAGTTCTACTCTTTTGAGCATTAATTTGATTTGAATCAAAGGTCTAAATAGGGAAGTAAAATATTGGGACTTCTAGGAAAAAAAAAGAGAGAGAGAGAAGGAAACATTTTCTGAACTTTGAGTACACAGAAACTTCTGAAACAGCACACAAAATTTACTAAACATAAAAAAAATTAAAAAGTACATGAAAAGCAAATCCAGAAACTGGGAAAAGACGGTAACAACACATGCATCTGGCACATGACTTGTATAAAGACTCCACAAAGAATTCCTAAACATCAAGATAAACAGATAAAGAGCTTAATGACAAAAAAAGGTAAACAGCTTAATGAAAATATTGGCAAAAATATATGAGCAGGCCCTTCCTAAAAGAGGATATCTGGTGGTTATTATATGAAAATGTTCATAATATAACTAACCTACAAGTAACTGAAAATTAAAATCGAAATAAGATATTAATACACTGCATTTAGAATGGATAAAATTTAAAAAAACAAACACACTCTCAACTGTGGGCAAAGATATTGCGAAATGGAACTCCCATTCATCACTACTTAAGTGTATATTGTTACAACTATTTTGGAAAAATGTTTTGCAGTACCCATTCAAGCATAAGATATGCCTACTTTATAATGTTTCCATTCCTTAGGAATGTATTCAAGGAAACTGAGTGCAAGTAAACAAAATTACATATAGTAAAATGTTCAGAGAAAATTCAGTCATAAAAGCCCCAAAATGGACGTGACCTAAATATTCTTCAACAGTACTCAAAAAACTCACTGCCGTCGAGTCGATTCCAACTCATAGCGACCCTATAGGACAGAGTAGAACTGCCCCATAGAGTTTCCACAGAGTTTCTTCAACAGTAGAATGGTTAAATAAATTGTGGGATAACCATACAATGGAACATTACGCATAAATTCAAATGAACTACTGGTATACTAAATAAAATGAATAAAATGAATGACTCTCACAAATACTACATAATGTTGAATGAAAGAAGCTAGACAAACAAGTAATTATGTTGTATAAATTTATTTATATTGATATCAATAAGCAGCGAAACTAATATGTTTTCAAATAAATTAGAATAGTCTTTACCTCTGAGCAAAAAGAGAGGGTACATTGACTGGGAAGGGGTACCGAGGCGCGTTCTAAATCTTGACCTGGGAGGTCATTACTTGAAGAGAGTCATATGTAAAAAGTCATATGATTTTTCACTTAAGCAACGTATCGTATGTACGTTATACATCAATAAAATGTTTACAAAAAGAAAGAAAGCAATCTGAAATTTGCAGAGGATATGAAGCTAGTCTAAATGTACACTGTGAATGGTTGGCAGAGGTTAGCTTCCAAACCAGACTGACCTGTCTCCAAAACTCATGCTCTTTCAATCCGTCACAATCATTCATCTATTCATTCTTCCTCTTACACAGACTCTTTAAGACCATTAACCTATTTTCTCCTTTTACTTCTCTCATTTGTCATTCCGGGCATATGCTGTGAATGACAACTCAAAGAGGAATGGTGTTGCATTCATCGTCAAAAAGAATGTTTCAAGATCTATCCTGAAGTACTACGCTGTCAGTGATAGGATAATATCCATACGCCTACAAGGAAGACCAGTTAATACGACTATTATTCAAATTGACACACCAACCACTAGGGCCAAAGATGAAGAAATAGAAGATTTTTATGAGCTGCTGCAGTCTGAAATTGATCAAACATGCAATGAAGATGCATTGATAATTACTGGAGATTGGAATGCAAAAGTTGGAAACAAAGAAGGATCAATAGTTGGAAAATATGGCCTTGGTGATAGAAACAACGCCAGAGATCGAATGATAGAATTTTGCAAGAGCAACGACTTCTTCATTGCAAATACCTTCTTTCACCAACATAAACGGCGACTATACCCATGGACCTCGCCAGATGGAACACACAGAAATCAAATCGACTACATCTGTGGAAAGAGATGATGGAAAAGCTCAATATCATCAGTCAGAACAAGGCCAGGGGCCGACTGTGGAACAGACCACCAATTGCTCATATGCAAGTTCAAGCTGAAACTGAAGAAAATCAGAACAAGTCCACGAAAGCCAAAATATGACCTTGAGTACATCCCACCTGAACTTAGAGACCATCTGAAGAATAGATTTGACGCACTGAACACTAGTGACAGCAGACCAGATGAGTTGCGGAATGACATCAAGGACATCATCCATGAAGAAAGCAAGAGGTCACTAAAAACACAGGAAAGAAAGAAAAAACCAAGATGGATGTCAGAGGAGACTCTGAAACTTGCTCTTGAGCGTCAAACAGCTAAAGCAAAAGGAAGAATCAATGAAGTGAAAGAACTGAACAGAAGATTTCAAATGGCCTCTTGAGAAGACAAAGTATTATAATGACATGTGCAAAGAGCCGGAGATGGAAAACCAAAAGGGAAAAACATGCTCGGTGTTTCTCAAGCTGAAAGAACTGAAGAAAAAATTCAAGCCTCAAGTTGCAATAGTGAAGGATTCCATGGGGAAAATATTAAAGGACGCAGGAAGCATCAAAAGAAGATGGAAGGAATACAGAGTCATTATATCAAAAAGAATTAGTTGGTATTCAACCATTTCAAGAGGTGGCATATGATCAGGAACCGATGGTACTGAAGGAAGAATTCCAAGCTGCTCTGAAGACATTAGTGAAAAACAAGGCTCCAGGAATTGATGGAATATCTACTGAGATGTTTCAACAAACAGATGCAGCGCTGGAGGTGCTTACTCGTCTATGTCAAGAAATATGGAAGACAGCTTCCTGGCCAACTGACTGGAAGAGATCCATACTTACGCCTGTTCCCAAGAAAGGTGATCCAACCAAATGTGGAAATTAACAATATCATTAATATCACACGCAAGCAAAATTTTGCCGAAGATCATTCAAAAATGGCTGCAGCAGTGTATCGACAGGGAACTGCCAGAAATTCAGGCTGGTTTCAGAAGAGGACGTGGAACCAGGGATATCATTGCTGATGTGAGATGGATCCTGGCTGAAAGCAGAGAATACCAGAAGGATGTTTACCTGTGTTTTATTGACTATGCAAAGGCATTCAACTGTGTGGATCATAACAAACTATGGATAACATTGCGAAGAATGGGAATTCCAGAACACTTCATTGTGCTCATGAGGAGCCTTTACATAGATCAAGAAGCAGTTGTTCAGACAGAACAAGGGGATATTGATTGGTTTAAAGTCAGGAAAGGTGTGCGTCAGGGTTGTATTCTTTCACCATACCTATTCAATCTGTATGCTGAGCAAATAATCCGAGAAACTGGACTATCTGAAGAAGAACAGGGCATCAGGATTGGAGGAAGACTCATTAGCAACCTGCGTTATGCAGATGACACAGCCTTGATTGCTGTAAGTGAAGAGGACTTGAAGCACTTACTAATGAAGATCAAAGACCACAGCCTTCAGTATGGATTACACCTCAACATAAAGAAAACAAAAATCCTCACAACTGGACCAATGAGCAACATCATGATAAATGGAGAAAAGATTGAAGTTGTCAAGGATTTCATTTTACTTGGATCCACAATCAACAGCCATGGAAGCAGCAGTCAAGAAATCAAAAGATGCATTGCATTGGGCAAATCTGCTGCAAAGGACCTCTTCAAAGTGTTGAAGAGCAAAGATGTCACCCTGAAGAGTAAGGTGCGCCTGACCCAAGCCATGGTATTTTCAATCACATCATATGCATGTGAAAGCTGGACAATGAATAAGGAAGACGGAAGAAGAGTTGACACCTTTGAATTGTGTTGGCAAAGAACATTGAATATACCATGGACTGCCAAAAGAACGAACAAATCTGTCTTGGAGGAAGTGCGGGAAGAATGCTCCTTAGAGGCAAGGATGGCGAGGCTGCGTCTTACATCTTTTGGACATGTTCTCAGGAGGGATCAGTCCCTGGAGAAGGACATCATGCTTGGCAAGGTACAGGGTCAAAGGAAAAGAGGAAGACCCTCAATGAGGTGGACTGACACACAGGGGCTACAACAATGAGCTCAAACATAACAATGATTGTAAGGATGGCATGGAACCGGGCAGTGTTTCATTCTGTTGTGCATAGGGTCGCTATGAGTCGGAACCGACTCGACGGCACCTAACAACAACAACAACAACAACTTCTCTCATAACCCAGAATAACTCAATTATTTGAGGACCCAAATGAAAAGGACAGCCAATGAAATTACGGTGAGTATTATTTATTCTTCTTAATAACTCCTATTTTAACAGTAATTAATGATTTTCCCTGAAGAGATTACATACATGTGTACCCTTTCACCTGGAAATATTTGATGACACTGATCACATTGAGAATACTAGCTTAGTTTCCTTTTTTTTTTTTTTTAAGTAGGAGGCAACGATCTCTTTATCCTTGGTATCTCCTTTGGTCATCTCATCACTAACTTGCTTGCCACAAACCTACACTATCTTATCGGATTCTCAAAACCTGGAATGATTATGAAAAAAGTCGTAAGTATGCATGATGTGAAGTGATTGTATTCCCTGTAGCTAATTCAGCCTGCTTGTCCTGTGGGAAATTACAAAGTTACGAGAACACTGAATTTTGAATTCAGAATACAGGAGCATAAATCTTCCAATCTTGATCCTGCTCTGGAATCTTGGGCAAGTGTCTTGACTTTCGAGACTATAGTTTCTTTATCTCTAAATTAAAAATAATAACTGCAAGCCAGTTATATTGTGGGGATTAAATAGGATATCTCATCCTTTTACCATACACAAACACACACACAAGTTACTTTCTTCATATGTTTCTAGGCTAAGATTTTTCATTAAAGTTCATATTTTCCTTATATTTCTTATATTCCTGTATGTGAACTTCACATTAGAATTTAAAAGGCGAATTATAAGATGAGGCCATCCTATTACGAAGGAAAAAACAAAAACTATATATTCAATCTGCAACACATTCAATTATATTAAATTCAGAAATCATTACTGGTAGTTTTTAATACTTATTATTAAAGAGATAATTCTCAAGAAGGGTAAATACACAACCCCACAATAATGACATTGATTCATCCTTGTTTTACAAGTAGAAAGAAAAAAAATGTCAATATAATTAACAACTGTATTGAGAAACGCAATATGCGGTACAATAGTCTTTTACAATCAGTCCATATGACTTATTAATATCTTACTGATAGTCATCATTGAATCCACAATGATAAAGTTAAAAATTTATCCCTAATTGCTCAAAAAATATTAAATGCATCACAAATATAAAGAAAGTCAAAGTACACACTAGTAGGGATCAGACAATTTGAGTTCAACATTGGTACCCAAACCCAAATCAACCCTGTTGCTGTCGAGCTGGTTCTGACTCAGAGCAACCCACTGCGACAAAGTAGAACTGCCCCATAGGGTTTCCAAGCTGTAATCTTTACAGAAGCAGGCTGCCACATCTTCCTCCTGCAGAGCAGCTGGTGGGTTCAACCCACTGGCCTTTCTGTTAACAGCCTACCACTACACCACTGCACCACTGGGACACCTTATAAGAGGTTTAGATGATAGCTGTTCCATCATGGCAGCAGGAAGTTATGGAATGACATACTAGGCAGCAGCAACGTATTAGATTGGATAAGAAGAGAGAAAATGAACAGTAATTCAGAGGACATGGAAAAATTATACAAGAAATCCTGGAAAGTCAGAAGGAAAAATGAAAACAGATCAACAAGGTTTGAACAGCTAGTTATTTATTTATGTATTGATTTGTTTGCTCTCTTTTTATATTTACATCTTTAATCCCATTTAGCCACTCAGTTTTTAGTTGGGTGTAAGGAATTAATTGGAGTTTAGGTTATGCTTGTCCCGTGTTGGCATTTTTTTTTTTTAATTTTATTTATTTTGTTGTTGTTGAGAATATACAGAGCAAAACACACCAATTCAACTGTTCCTACATGTACAATTCAGTGACATTGATTACATTCTTCCAGTTGTGCAACCACTCTCACTCTCCTTTTCTGAGTTGTTCCTCCTCCATGAACATAAACTTACTGCCCCTAAGTTTCATATCTAATATTTTGAATTACTGTTGCCAATTTGATCCCATATAGATAGTTCTTAAAAGATCATAATGCTCAAGGCAGATATTTTTTAGTAAAAAACAAGATTTTTTAGTAGTTATGTTAAATCACTGTTTGGTTTTAAGAAGACTTTAGGAGATATTTTTGGTTTCAGTTTTGAAGATTAACTCAGGGTAATACTGTACTTTTATGCAGATAATGCACACCTTCTACATTTGTGTGTCAACTGTGTAAGCATGCCATGCTAATTTTTCTAAAGCAACATGTAAAAAAAAAAAAAATTGGCATAGCAGTACTTATGGAAATACCTCACGGGGCAGGATGTGGTTGGCAAACAAATGTAGAACGTCCACATTATTTGTGTAAAGATACGGTAGTTGCAGGGGTTCATCCAGTCTCCATGGCTCCACAATATATGGATTCTATGAGAATTTGAATTTCTGTTCTGTGTTTTCCCTCTTTTGATCAGGATTCTTCTATAGAACATTTGATCAAAATGTTCATCCATAATGGTAGCCAGGCACCATCCAGTTCTTCTGATATCATGGCAAAAAAAGAAGGCAGTTATTCATGGAGACAATTAGCATATCCTCCTCCTATTCCTGCCTCTCCTTTTTCCACAGTTGTTCCAGGCAAATAAAGATCAACTGTTGTGCCTTGGATGGCCACTTGAAAGCTTTTAAGAACCCAGGCACTGTGGAACAAACTAAGGGTAGAACAGAAGCACTAAACAGATTATTAGGCCAATTAACTAGGATGTCCCATGAAGCTGGCATCTAGTGGATAATTGTCAGCAATGCTGCTAAATATCTCCAGGGCACAGGACAGACAACCAAACAGAATTACCTTAATCCAAATGTCTATAATATTGAGTCTGAGAAATCCTGATTTATGTTCTATGCATTTGATATTTAGTATTAAAACAAACAAACAAACAAACAAAAATATTGCAATCTAGTCAATTCCAACTCATGGCAACTGGCAACTCCATGTGTTACGGAGTAGAGCTGCCCCATAGGGTTTTCTTGGCTGTGATTTCTAATGGAAGAAAATCGCCAGGCCTTTCTTCCATAATGCTGCTGGGTTTGTTCAAACCACCAGCCTTCAGGTTTGTAGTCAAGTGCAAACCATTTACACCACCCAGAGGCCTTATAGTGAGTACATTCCTAGGTTATTATTCTTAATGGATTCTTAAATTATGTATTTTAGTTCTGTATCCAGCCACTTTACTGTTCTTGTTCTTTGTGATAGTTTTTTTTTTTTCTTTTGACTGTCTTGCATTTATAAAATCATGTTATCTATAAAGAGGTACCTTGGATTTCATTTTCTTAACTTTTAGCATTCTAAATGAGTTTTCCCGTTGATTCTATTGAATAGTTGTGATCGTTAACATTCTGTGTCAACTTGGCTAGGCCACGATTCTCAGTGTTTTGGCAGTTGTACAATGTTGTGATCACTTCCCTGTTGAGATTTGATATGTGATCACCCCGATGATGGGATCTGCCGTGGTACTGGCAGGGGCGAGGCCCGTGGCAGCTCTTCCCCTCCCCTCCCCAGCCTTCATCTCTCCATCCTCCACCTCCTGGCTCTTCCGGCTCTTCCTGGCTCTTCCTTGCCAAGGCTTTTGCTTGTTCTGGATCCGCAGCTGGCTCCTCTTCTTCTGACTTCCAGTTCTTTAGACCTGAGCTGGCAGCTTGCCAGTGGTCTTGCCAATTGATCTTGAGATTCACTGATCTTCACAGCCTGTAAGCAACAGCCTTGCTCTCTGGCCTGCTGACCTTGGGTTTGCCAGCCCCTGCAGCTACATGAGTCAGGAGAAGCCTTTTTTCTGTCCCACAGACTTCAGATGTTACAACCTCTAAAAACTGTGAGCCATTTTCTTTATATAAATCTTTCTCTCTCTCTCTCTCTCTATGTATATATTTATACGCTTTACTAGTTTTGCTTCTCTAGAGAACTTAGCCTAAGACAATAGTGAATCATATTTATTAAGAGCAGTAAGTATCATATTTTACTCCTAAGTTTATTGGGAATGGTTCTAATATTTATTTATCATGATGCTGGTATATACTTTCAGGTATGTCTTAAATGCTCTTATAAACTTAAAAAAAAAAAAAACTTAGCCATATGCAAATACACATATATTTAATCAGGTTTAGTTACCATGTATTATTGTGTTAATAAATTTTACTCAGAAAATAAATGTATTATAGTAATACGTTTTATATTAAATTGTCCTCCATTCTTAGACTAAACCCTGCTAATTTTAATTACTCTTTCAGTGTACCGTTGTGTTATACTTGTCATATATTTTTAGAATTTTGCACGCACATGAGGGGGATTTTCAGAAGTTCTATTCTGTTGTTGTTGCTTTTATCTTCATTAATTTTTTATATCAATTTCTAAATTGAAAATTTAATGAAAGTGAGGGATGTATCAGATTTTTTTCTCTCAATGCTGTAAAACAGTTAAAATAGGTCTTTATTTGTTCCTTGAATGTTTCATGGAAACTGGGTTCCACTACTCTGAACTTACAGTCTATTTTTCTTATCACTGACAAATGATAACTTCTTAAAAAAATATAAATTAGATCATGCCTATCCTCTCCCCAGAACCCTTGACATTCAGATATCTTCTTGCATGTCATTTCCTCCGTGAGTTTTCTCTTACTATCTAATTTAAAGTAGCCACCCAGTCACTTATATATATATATTTTTTAATTCATATATATATATATATATACAGTTTGTTTCACACCACTAGAATGTAATTTGCCTGAGAATTATTTCTTATTTCTGTCCTTCACCAGTGCGTCTTCTCCATAATTGTTTTTATTCCTTCCAGGGACAGAGGGTAGGTAGAGGAGATGGGAGAAGGGTGGACAGGAGATGGGAGGAGAGCAAGAGAATTTGGCATAAAAGGTTTCAGCCAGTAGTTCCCTACTGAGCAGATAATAACACTCACTGAGTCCGGCAGACCTTTAAAGCTAACTTTCTCTAGTTGGTTGTTTTTTTTAATTCTCTTGCTATGTCTAAGTTGCTGTTTATTTGAACACATACTGCTGGCTGGTCACTTAGGATCCTTTTCTGCTATCTCCATCCCATGGCCCACATCTTGTCCCTCGTTAACATTAATTTATCCCTAGCCACCACAAACTCAGGAAATGTAGTCCATTCACAGCACAGAAATCTCTCTTTGACCCAGAACAGCTACAAGGCACAGTTTCTCAGGTCTTTGACTTTTCAGGTGTGAGACTGTAATCTCCAAACTCCTTGGGACACTTTAAGTTTTCCAAGCAGTACTATTAAGCCCTTTTCCTGGACTTGCAGTAAAGGAAAACTCCATGAACCTGCATATGGAGAAACAGGGTGAATTCATAAGTATATGTAACAACTTATATTCACATACTAAAAAAACAAATCTTATTTTAAAAAGGATAAAAATTCAGTGAAAAAATAGATAACAGATATAAATAGTTTATATTAAAGGAAAGGCTAAGTGATACACACACACATGTAATTGCTCAAGCTCACTAGAAACTACAGAAATGAAATTAAAATAGCAATTTCCCATTTCCACCAATATGGGGGAGAGTGTGAAGAATCAAGCATTTGCAAGTGCTGCTGACAGAAATGTAAATTATTGTAACTTCTTGGGAATTCAAATTCTGTCAAAATAACGATGTTTACACACTAGCCCACGAATTCCATTTTTGGGAACAGGTTACCACAGTAACTTATAAAAAAGAAAGTAAAAAGGTGTTCATTACTGCATTGTCTATAATAATCAGGGACTACAAACAATCTCTGGCATGCATCAAACAAATTGTTTAATTAAACTGTTTGGTATATCCATACAGTACTGACATTCAGTTGGATAAATAGTAACACTTGTTTACAAATATTTCTTCACATTTTGCTCTTACCATTGTGTCCCTGTGTCTCATGTTTTAGCCAATGAACCCTGAGCAGACTAAAAAAAAAAAAAATTGTTTTTGAATGCATGAATGTGCATGTATGGTTTGGCCAACTCTCTTGCATTCCTGCCATCCATAGTGGGGACGTACCTCAGGTAGTCACTTCTCCTTCAGCCTAAGCCCCAGAATGAGAAGCACTGAATCAATCTGGACACAGAAGCTATGGACTTGTTACAACGAGAATGAGAACTAAATGCCTGAATTTATAAGCCTTTAAAACTTTTTTGTTGTGACGTGGCGCTATCATATCAATATTTGTTCTGATTGTTCCAACAGTCACTCTGACTAGACAGTGTCTATACTGATTATTAAATATTTTTTAATATAAACACTGAATCCCCACAATGAAATGCAATTAGATATAATAGGCAAGGGAGGTTTGTATGTGCTTAAAGAATATATCCTCAAAATTTATTTTTAGGTGACAAAGTAAGATATAAAAGCATTATGCTTTTATTTTTGTGTGTACATTTGTACGGAATCTAGTGGGAAAAACAAACAAGGGAACAATGACTTTCAAATACGTAGTGACAAGAGATATGATGAAGTGTATATGAGGCAAAGCACAAAGATGAGACACTAAACCAGATTTACAGGGAAAATAGCTAATAATCACAGCAGCCTTCCAGAGGAAGGTATGTGTGAAATTGAAGCTCCAAGTACAAAGAGGAGCTAAGTAGATGCTGGAGAACAAACAATCTAGGCTGAGAAAGGACAATGTTTGAACACAAGGTACACTCCAGTTCCAGTTGCCATTGAGTTGGTATGAACCCATGATGACCCATGTGTGTCAGCATAGAGCTGTGATCCATAGGGTTTTCAATGGCTGATTTTTTGGAAGTAGGTCACCAGGCGTTTCTTCTGAGGCACCTCTGGGTGGATTTGAAACACCAACCTTTCATTTAGTAGCTGAGCATTAACCGTTTTCATTACCCGAGGACTCAATGGAACACTCAGGGAACTACTGGTAGTATTGGACTCTCAGACAGTATCGAGAGGAGATGGAAGAAGATACAAATTTCTCCATATATAATTGGAGAAACAGGAGGACTGGACCCTGAAAAACTATATATGACATTTAAGGTAATTTGGATTTATCACCAAGGCAGTGGAGAAACACTGAATGACTTAAAGAGTAAAATCTTCCCATTTACATTTTAGAAGATTGCTCAGAGACCGTGTGGAGGATGAATTACAAGGGCATGAGATTACAGGCAGGAAGCTAATGCAGCTCCGCAGGTATAAGAAAGGCCATCACGGTAATATTAGAGTGGCATATTTTTTGACCCTGTACCACATTTCATATAAATTTGCAGCATGAGAAAATGTAAGTTGTGAATATAGAAAAATGGGACTTGCTAAATAAATAAATAATAACTTGCACACTCAAATGAATATATCATCCAAGCAGTAATCTATGAAATTATTGTCTTGGTTATCCAGTGCTATTATAACAGAAATACCACAAGTGGATGGCTTTAGCCTAGAAGGCTAGAAGTCTGAATTCAGGGAGTCAGCTCCAGGGGAGGGCTTTCTTTCACTGTATCAGCTCTGGAGGAAAGTCCTTCTCATCAATCTTTCCCTGGACTAGGAGCTTCTCTGCACAGAAACCCTGGTTCCAAAGGACGCACCCCCTGCTCCAGCACTGCTTTCATGGTATTATGAGGTCCTCTGTCCTCTCTTCTCATTTCTTTTTATATCCCAGAAAAAATCAGCTTAAGATACAATCCAGTCCCATAGATTGAGTCCTGCCTCATCAACACAACTGCCACCCACTCCCCCTCATAACATCATAGAGGCAGGATTTACAACACATAATAAAATCGCATCAGATGACAAAATGGAGGACAATCACAGAATACTGGGAATCATGGCCCAGCCAAATTGATACACACATTTCTGGGGGACACAATCCAATCCATGACAATTATGTAGTTATTTTAACACTGCTATCACCACTCGACATATATTTATAACTCTATGTCTTAGTTATCTAGTACTACTATAACAGAAATACCACAAGTGAATGGCTTTAACCAAGAGAAGTTTATTCTCTCACAGTCTAGAAGGCTAGAAGTCTGAATTCAGGGTGCCAGTTCCAGGGGAAGGCTTTCTCTCTCTATCAGCTGTAGGGGAAAGTCCTTGCCATCAATCTTCCCCACTTGAGGAGTTTCTCAGTGCAGGAACTCGGGGTCCAAAGGACACACTATTCTCCAGGCTCTTGCTTCTTGGTGGTATGAGGTCCCCTTTTCTCTCTGCCCACTTGTCTCTTTTATATCTCAAAAGAGACCGATTTAAGGCACAACCTATCTTGTAGATTGAGTCCTGCCTCATTAATATAAGTGCATCTAATCCTGCCTCGTTAACATCATAGAGGTAGGATTTATAACACATAGAAAAATCACATTAGATGGCAAAATGGGCAATCCCGCAATACTGGGAATCACAGCCTAGCCAAGTTGACATGTATTTGGGGGGACACAACTCAATCCATGACACTCTACTTTTAAACTTGGCTTCAAATACAGTTTCTAAGGGATTACAAAAATCTATTTTCCCAACCCACCCAGTGCCTTCGAGTCAATTCCGACTCATAGTGACCCTACAGGACAGAGTAGAACTGCCCCATAGAATTAAATCATTACTTTTTACTTGTTACTAGCTAATATTCGAACAAAAATGTCATTGCTTACTTAATCTGACACCTATTTTACAAATACCCTTGAATCTTTTCTAAAATGAATGGAAGGTACTGGGTTGGGGGTGCTAGAGAAAAAGAAATATATGGGACCCAAAATGTACCAATTTCCTGCAGGTGCTATGTAAAGGCTGCCTGTTTTGTAAAAAACATGCACTGTCTCTTCCGTTCAGCCCATTACCACTACTTCTACTCTACTAAGTCAAGTTATTTGCTTGAAGCCTGAAAGGCATTTGAGTTTCTTAGTTATACTAAACTCATTAGAAGCACGGTTTCTCATAGGTAAAAAGGGTAGTCAATCTAGCTTTCAGATTTGTTTTATATTAAATCAAAGACGATGTGTGCAGAGTGCTTAGTTTTACGCCATTGTTTAAATCATTTAAAAAGAAATCATTAGTTAGCCCAAATGGGAGACATGACTAATCCGATTTAATTATTCAGGTTTCTAGATAACATGGATTGGTAATTTAGAGAAAAACAATAGAATAGAAAATGGAGATACCTCATTAATATTATACTAAACAGAACTTTGTATTTATTTGAATGATGCATTTATTGCACAATTTGGCAGGGATTCCAAGTGTTTATTATGAACACCACCTTTATTATATTTTACTTTTGGAGAAAATCAAATACCTGAACGTGAGACAATGAACCATTACTTCGTTTAATATCTTCATACTGAAGAAGAATCCCTCTCCCCACCCAGAAATTGTACTATGATATAGATTTAAGGAAGTTTTATTTATCATATCTGCTTAATTGGCACAGAACTTTCAGTTTCAGTTTCTACAGGAGCAAAGCTAGATCTGCCTTCACAGCACGTGTTAAAAATATCCAGTTAGATATTTTCAGCAACCCTCTACCCTCACGACCTTTCCCATAATCCTCTGTTCTTACTCTTCCTATACAATAGTGAGTCTTCAAATTTTTCTTGACGTGTGATTTTTGAGAATTTTCTTGTCCCACAAATCTTTACCCAATATAACTCTCAGCATGACTTTAACCTAGGTATACTCTTTTTTCATCGTTATAGATACTTCATTAACTTATATCAATATATTCAACTTACATTCAATTTACACTGATGTAATTCTATTCATGAAACCAAGAAAACTTCAAATTAGAAGGAACCTTACAGAATAACCATAAAATTTAACCCTCAACTGAGAAATATAAAGAGGTGGAGGCTTGTCTGTTTCATAAAGATGCCTCTTACACATCTGAATAGTTTTAACTCCTAGAATTTTTTTTTATATTTATTGTAAACTTTCTTCTCTGATTTTGAATTATCAATTATACTTCAGTTTTATTTTACTAAATTCTGAAGTTGCTGAACTATACGGATCCATCACTTATCTTCATGGGTTATACAAGCTAGAGGGAAAGAAACAAATTTATAAGGACAGTATATATCATGAAGGGAAAGTAACAAGGAGTGTTACTGGAACATATAAACAGCAGACAACTTAAACTGGGTTGACAGAGATTATTTGTTTAATATTATACCTCTTCCAATAGTTTAAGAATTATTTAAGGGACTATTTTATTCATCTCTGTATTTCTAGTATCCGAACAACATCTGACCTTATAGTTGTATTTTTATTTTTATGGATATTTCCAGTGTGTCAGCCTGTCTAGATCTGTTAATAATTTTTATGAGTCAATAATTTCATTCAGTTTTATATTATATAGAAATATATCAGAGGGTTTTCATTTAAAATATGTAAAAATTGCCTCCATTTTTCCAGTCTGTCTAGAAACCTGATTTTCTGTGCATGTGGTAGGTGGGTGGTGAGGAAGAAGGAAGAGAAATTGTAAGTTTTCTAGGGAAATCGTGAAGATAGAACAGAGTTTCCATATTATTATTGACATCTTACATTAATATGGCACATTATAACTAATGAACAAACATTGATACATTTTTATTAACAAAGGTGAATTCTTTATTTAAATTTCCTTCGATTTTACCAAATGCCTTTTTCATGTTCCAGGATTATATTACAAATTTAGTTATCATTTCCCTTTAGGTTCCTCATAGTTGTGACAGTTTTACAGACCTTCCTTATTTGTAATGACCTTGACAATTTTGAGGAGTACTGGTCAGGTATTTTGTAGAATGTTCCTCAGGTGGGATTATCTGATGTTCTTGTCATAATTAGACTGGGGTTATGGGTTTTTTTGAGGAAGATCAAAGAGATAAAGTGTCATTCTCATCACATCATATCAAGAATATACTATCAACATGACATCATTGTTGCTGTGGACCTTGTTTCACATAGTGGTGGTAGCATTTTGTAGGTTTCTCCATTGTAAAGTTACTCTTAATCTTCCCCTTTCTATACTGCACTCTTTCTAAGGTAGTCATTATGAACAGACCACATAAGAAAAAGCGAGGATTTACACTTCTCTTTGTTGATGGGGTATCTACATCAATTATTTATAATTCTACTGAAAGATTAGGCTACTCTGTGCAGTGCTGGTGGAGCAATTCAAGTGAATACTCATTGTACACAAAATGGAGGCACCATCAGTATTTCAAAATTCCCTTTTACTCTTTAAGAGATGAATTGGTTTTGTATCAAAGAAAAGCAGCAGGATGCACAGCAAAATAGATGATTTCATGAGGTATTTTTAGGGAAGTGCATAACAGAACATGATCATCTACAGCTCTGCCTCATTTTCCACCCAGATGTCTCTACTGAAGCTGTACAAATATTTCATATGGAAAACAAAAGACTCAACTAAGGATAATTTGGCAATTTATCCCTTGGCTGCAAGATCTCTAACAGTTAAATATGTTCTTATTTTTTACAACTTGACAAGAATAATTTGATATTAAAATTTTGACTGGCAATTGTCCAGGTACTATCTAGTGATTACAAAAACCAACAGTAACCATAGATGATTGTTGACTCAAAACTCTACCACCCCTTCTGGAATATTAAAAAAAGATAAAATTCTGGTAGAAGTTACTTTCCCCTGACCCTATAGTGGCCTGAGGCTTGTTGGAATGGATTTCCTTGTCTTTTTGGGAAGACAGAAACACTGTCCTAGCACAAAGTCAGCCCTACAAAAAAGTCATCAAGAAATACTGTTGACATAAGAAAGAAAAAAAATGGGTGGACAAATATATAAATACTGATAGGTTCCTGATATTTAGAAACAACTGTGATTTAATAAGAAATTTGGGATCTTTTTTTTCCCTGAATTTCTATATTCATTATAGAGAGAGAGAGAAAAGAAAAACATTCAACCAACAATGCGTGTACAATGTCTTACCCTATAAAAGGCAGCCCTATCACTTATCTGGTGTAAGACTCTGAGCAACTTGGTGAGGTAGGTGTTGCTATTATTTGCACTAACATATTCATGTGAAGAAAGAGGCATAAGTTATTTAACTGGTTTACTCAAACTTTAGGTGATGGTGGGGCTGATCAGCAGACTGGGTCTCTTGAAATATCATTCTGCACAATCCACTATAAAAGTACATGATTGAAATACCCTCCCCATATTATTTCCACATTGAATCAGTGGAACTAAGTCCAACATCTTCTTTGATTTCTGTCTTGTCTTATCCCCAAAAAACCAAAAACCCAGTGCCATCGAGTTGATTCCTACTCATAGCGACCCTATAGGACAGAGTAGAACTGCCCCATAGAGTTTCCAAGGAGTACCTGGCGAATTTGAACTGCCAACCCTTTGGTTAGCAGCCGTAGCACTTAACCACTATGCCACCAGGGTTTTCTGTCTTATCCCACATACCTTACATACCTGTACTATTTAAAGATTTTTTTTTTTTTTTATTTAAAGTAGTGGTTGACCATGTGTTATTATACACTTTCCTCTATGTTCATGTTTTATGCTTTTACTCAAAAAGATAGTTAACTTCTTCAGTACTGGTGTTTAGTTTTATGCAGGGAAGAAGGAAGCATTAAAGGTACATATGCAAACATTTAATTGGACTGAAATCCCACATCAAGAATATAGAAACATCATTCCAATCATGTTAATGAAGAGGAGTTGACTGTGCTCTAAAAAAACTGGGATCACTAAATAAAACTTAATGATTTTTTGCAGGAATGTTGCTGGATCAACAGATCTGTTCATTGCTAAGGTGCATATCTTTGCAGTCCTTAATATACAATGCAAAAGTATTTTGAGCTTTTATTTTGTGGTTTACTAACTCTGTATTTATGCAAGTGATTTCTTGACTACCTAGATAAACATATAAGCCATGAAAGTAATGGGAAAAGATATAAAATATATCCCTAAAATTGTTCATCATTAGTTAGTAAATGGTCCATTTTCTCAAAACCACAAAAATAAAGAAAAAAGAAAGAAGTAGCAGTCAAAAATTATAAAAGACTGAGCAGAATAAACTAGCTTTGTGTTTATCAACTGGAGATTTATCATATTGTGGGGGAAATAATAATTCTCAGGACTTTCAGGTTATCTATGTTGTTGTCCTTAGGTGTCACATCAAGTTGGTTCCAACTTATAGTGACCCCACGTACAACAGAATAAAACACTGCCTAGTCCCACATCATCCTCACAATCGTTGCTATGTTTGAGCCCTTTGTTGCAGCCACTGTGTCAATCCATCTGATTGAGGTTCTTCTTTTTTCACTGACCCTCTACATTACCAAGCTTGATGTCCTTCTCCAGGGACTAGTCCCTCCTGATAGCACGTCCATAGTACTTGAGACAAAGTCTAGTCAGCCTCGTTTCTAAGGAGCATCCTGTTTGTACTTCTTTCAAAACAGACTTTTTTATTCTTCTGGCAGTACATGGCATATTCAGTATTTTTTGCCAACACCATAATTCAAATGAGTCAATTCTTCTTTGATCTACCTTATTTGTTGTTTCCACTTTCACATGCACATGAGGTGATTGAAAATACCATCCACTAAAGTTGGGCCACTTTAGTCCTCAAAGTGACATCTTTGCTTTTTAACACTTTAAAGAGGTCTTTTGCAGAAGTTTGTTAAAATATGACACGTAGTTTTATTTCTTGACCACTGTTTCCATGGGCATTGATTGTTAATTCAAGTAAAACAACATCCTGACAGCTTCAATATTTCTCCATTTATTATGATGTTGCTTATTGGTCTGGCTGTAAGGATTTCTGTTTTCTTTACATTGAGATATATTCCACACTGAAGGCTGTAAACTTTGATCTTTTCAGTACTGCATCAAGTCCTCTTCACTTTCAACAAGCAAGGCTGAGTCATCTGCACATCAGAGGTTGTTAGCAAGTCTTCCTTCAATCCTAATGCTGCGTTCTTCTTCATCTAGTCCAGCTTCTCAGATCATTTTATCATTTTATTGAATAAATCTGGAGAAAGGATAGAGCCCTGATGCACACGGTTTCTGATTTTAAACCACACGGTATCCTCTTGTTCTGTTGGGCTACTGCCTCTTGGTCTATGTACAGATTCAGCATGAGCACAATTAAGCAGGGCTGAACTGGTTCTTCCCACTTCAATCATGGAAACATCACTAGAACAGACCCAAAGTATGAAAATTTGAGTGAACCAGAATGGTAACCAGAATGCAAAAACTACAGATCAAAACCCTGCTAAAAGCTTAATCTCCTTTTTAGAAAACAAGGACATCATATGTGTTGTGTAGCAATCGAAAAACTTGCCTGTTGGACTTTGAGCAGAGCTGGAAACAACTCAAAGATGGCAGCACCCTGCTCAAAGATGGTGGAACCCTGCTCAAAGATGGTGGTCAACCGTGCTGCTTTCAAAGTGTGTCCCTCTCCACGGTTCTGCTAATAATCCAATCTCACACATTAGGCTTCTGAAAGGGCTCACCATGCCAGTTCCAAGTCTCTAATTCCAGGGCTTCCGCTCATAATTTTTTCCCGATCTGGCTACTGTGCCACATTACCCAAATTGTAAAATTTGGGTCTGTTCGTTTTTCGCTTCGTCAGTCATGACGAAACTAGTTTGAACTGGCTCAAAGTCCTGCAATTAAGTGTTCTGGAATTCCCATACTTTGCAATATTATCCATAATTTTTTATGATTCATACAGTCAAATGCCTTTAGTCGAGTGCCTTTGTGTAGTCAATAAAACAGGTAAAAGTCTTTTTGACATTCTCTTTCAGCCAAGATGCATCTGACACCAGGAATGATAATCCCTTGTTCCACATTCTCTTCTGAACCTGGCTTGAATTTCTGGCAGTTCCCTGTTGATATACTGTTACAAACTGTTTTTGAATTATCTTCAGCAAAACTTTACTTACACATGATACAAGTTTGGAGTATAATGGAGAAATCAGAACTATAGATAAAAATTTATATGTCATGTGCATACAAATCACCCAGGAGTGGTGTAAATAGAAAAGGAAAGAGATCTGAAACTTAAGCTTTTTAGAATTCCAACATTTAGGGTCAAAGAAATGAGCTGTGACTAGCAAAAGAAACAAAGAAATATTGGTTGGAAAGACAGATACTTAGGGATGCATGATTTTCTGGCAGATATTGACAAAATAATTTTCAAGGAGGAGAGAGTGGCCAGCTATGCATACACTCTGAATGCCTATAGGGCTGACCCCAGAAAAATCACCGAACAGCAAGGCTGGGATGAGCTTCCCTGGTTGGTAGCACCTTGCATGTATTGTCACACATCCATGTGACTCCATCAGGAGAGGACACCTGGAAGCTTGTGCCTGCTTCCTCCTGGGCTGTACCCCATCACCTTTTCCCAATTTTACTCTGTTTCCTTTAACTTTAATAAGGCATTAGAATAACAGGTTTTCTGAGTCTTGCGAGTTCTCCTAGCAAATAATCCAGCCTGGAAGTTTTCTTCAAGAACTCCCAAAACAATGATTATGCTGGTTACCAGGTGAGACTAGTTAGAAAATTTCTCCTTGCTTTAGTGCATGAATGGCCAGAAGAAATTTATGTATCAGTCTAATACATAATTCTACTTTTCCCTTCATGGGAATGGGATGATGAGTTGGAAATTGAGGAATGGTGGCAATGTAGAATGCTCTATAGGCTTCACTGACTTGCTGAGTCTCTATATAATACAAATCTATCTGAAGTATGTTTTTTCAAGGCCATTTACAATTCTACTTGATTCTTATACTATCATAAGAGTGTCCAGGCCTAGGAGACAAGATCTGGTAAGAACAGTGTAAAGATATTAAGCCCTCAGATGAATAGGACCAATAATAATGGACAGGAACTACTCCGGGAAATAATGTGGAAACAGAAAATTCCTTGCTGCTAAAGCCTGTTTTTCTTTAAAACTTGTATTGTGAAGGTAGTTTTTTTTTTCTTCTTCTCCTTCTTTTAATAAATATAATATTACTTTTTTCTTTTTTTTTCAGCTAAACATCTGGGATTTCTGTAATATATATTCTTTGCAAATCATGGTAATGACTAAATAATTTTTAGTTTAATAAATATTTTGAGTTTTGAAGAACTTTCATTATATAAGTAATATATGTTCATTTTGAAATCATACCAAAGAAAGAAATAATATAATTAAAAGTAGCCTCAAATATCATCCACCAGATGTATCAAAATTAATATATTGTGTTCTTCAATAAAGGATAGCAGTTAATGTAATATTACAAGAACTTTCAGCCAGAAGTTCTGCTCTCCAAGGATTTTTAGAAATAGCACTGGATTTTTTTTTTTTTTAAGGTTGACTCAAGATCCCCAATTCGTGAATATCCAATATGCACTGAGCTATCAACTAAAAGAAAGTGCCAGGTATATATTGTAGAAACAAAATCTGAATAAGATAAATTGGATAAAGGACAACATTTATCCAGAGTTGCTTTTTAACAATAACTGCCCTGTGCTTTGGAGACTTGTTGAATACTTATTTGAATGTTTAGGAACAACTTCAAGGAGGCTTAGAGAGATCTGGTAAGTGCATTAATGTTGTGATCTTTATATTCTATGTAGTACTTGAAAGACTATGTTTATGCCTGCCATTTTAAATTATGGGTCATTTCTCTCTAAGGACATGAAATATGTGCCTGCTAATTTTAGAACTGCCTTACACAATGAGTAAAAATCTACTCGATAGCAACGGGTTTGGTTTTTTGGTCACACAAAAATAATGTTATATTTCATTGGTCACCTAGAAAGTTTTAATATATGGGTTTTGGATGATAACAGTTACCTTGAATCATTATTTCAATTTTAAAGAAAAATTGAATTGAAGAATGCAGATACAAAACCAGATAGATAGGTAAATATGACCATTAGGAACCCAAAGCTAAACAAATGTATAAAAATTAAAGAAAGTAAAAATGCACTTGACTGCACAGCTGTTTTGTCAATTATCTATTTTCATATTCCGGCATATTTGAAAAATTTAGAGTTTTTTTCATATTTTCCTTTTTATATAATAATTTACCATTTTGAAGATGTAAGACAAGGCTTCATGGACTTCACATGTTTTGGAAATTGAGAGCCTCATTGTACTTGCTAACTCATGTCTTTTCTAACTATGCAGTTAAGGTTCAGTGGCAAGTCATCCCAACAGTTAGCTAATCTGGTAGCAGAGCTTTTGTACTACCCAAATCATTGACATTCTCCCTGATCTGGGCCAAGAAAAATCATCACATAACAAAAAGAATACCTAGCAATGCCAGCTAGTATTAATACTAGTTTCCTAGGGCTGTTGTATCAAAATACTATAAATTAGATAGCTCATAAAAAACAAACAAACCCATTGCCATTGAGTAGATTCCGATTCATAGCTACCTTACAAGAACAGAAACTTATGGTCTCACAGTTCTGTAGGCTAGTAGACTGAATTCAGGGTGTTGGCCAGGGCCAGTGAAGGCTCTAGTGGAAGATCCTTTCTTGTCTGTCCTGGCTTCTGACAGCCACAAGCATTCTCTGGTATGCAGCGGCAGCATAACTCCATCGCCACATGGCTTTCTTCTTTATCTGTCTCTCTGTGTCTCTTCTCCTCTTTTATAGGACACCACTCACATGTGATTAGGACTCACTATTCTCCCATATGACCTCATATTAACTTAAGTGATAGCATCTTCCATGGCCCTATTTCCAAACAAGGGCACATTCCCAGGTATCAGGGGTTAGGACTTCAACGTGAGTTTTGAAAGGACACAATTCAATCCATGACAGTCACTAAAACAGGGTAATATCTAAAGCTGACAAAGTCAGGTGCTAGCTACATCTTAACCAGGAGGGCACATAATTTGTCCCACGTTGATACAGTTTTGGTACAGTATTTTTCTTTTAAAATGAATGCTTCTAGAAAATTAGACGAAGACTTCTTTGATGACAAGGGATCTGTTTTTACACTCTTTGAAATGTCTATTATCTCAAGACATAGATTCTTTCATTAAATTAAAATTTTAGTGACCATCACTTCACTTTGGATAAATAGCTTAGTATCTCTTGTCTCTGTAAAATTGACTGGCTTGATATTTAACAGAAAAAAGTAATTATACACATGCATGTGTACTTGTGTGTATGTGTATATGATAACATCTACTTAAGTGAACATAATGTCCAGTACATCGTATAGAGTTAATAAATTTGATTCCTTATAAATATTCTCTTTAGCGCCCAATAAAAATTAAATTTATTCCCAGAAATTTCTATCTGGACCCAGACAATATATTTTGGAACATCTGGCCCATGATGTTTAAGAAACTTTATAGTTCTTAAAATAAATTTCCTAAATCAATTTAAAATTTATTATCAGGAGTCTTGCCAAATGTAAAAAGAAATGAGACACTGAGTATTTTCTGTTTATAATTCATAGCAGTCAACTGATGATTACTCCATGTGTAAGAGAATTCTGGTCAATGCCGACTCTCGGGACCTTTTGCTCCCTGTTTAAGTTGCTGAAGAATTGAGGCAGTTACCAAACCAGAGTACCATCTTTTCATGTGACTCCTTAAAGATGGCCAATGCTCAGGTTAAATACATGATGAAACTGAATCTGTTGATAGATGACTGAATACTATCTAAATAGTTTTAGGAAATTACTTAACAGAAATTGTTTAAATTAACAAAAACAAAACTCACTCCCAAATGCTCTATCCTAATTCTGCGCTACGGGACTTAGGCTGAACGAAAGGGAAAGATGAGTAAAATATAACCAGATATCAATGATAAAACTAGAGAAATCAAACCATGCTGAAAACAAAGAAGAGCTTTAATAATGGCAAAAGTCAAATTCCATGTCCATAAATTCCACTTTGTTGAGACAATATATGTATGTACCTTAAATTTATATATTTCCTCTACAACTTATTTTCACATGTCTGAAGACTTCATTCAACAGCATCAGAGGAATTATTGAAAGAAAGTATTAGCCAGGGGGTAGAGGTGAGGGGTGGGGAATAGATACTCAATATGGCAGTATTAAATTAATACCGTTCTATAAAGTGGGTTTTTTTTTTTTTTTTTTATAAAGTGGGGCTCTAAGAGATCAGAAAAAAATTAGAAACTACCACAGTGGTTAAGAGATCAGGCTGCTAACCAAAAGGTCAGCAGTTCAAATCCACCAGCCTCTTCCTGGAAACACTACTGGCAGTTCTACTCTGTCCTACAGGGTTGCTATGAGTTGGAATTGACTTGATGGCAAAGTTTCTTTCTTTTTTTTTTTTTTCTTTGCTATAGTAAGATCAACCCAGAGATAGCATGAGTAAACTAGGGAGGTAATAAGTTTTATGCTATTACAGTGATTCAAGAACAGATTAAACAACCTGGGATAGACTCTTCCAATCTAGTAGTCTGTGATATCATGTGCCATTGTCTCAAGAATGGTGGATTATCAGTAGTGATGTAGTATATATAGTCATATGCTGACTCAAATATAACACCAATGTGAAATCATCTCTTGATGAGTATTAACAGTTTTTAATCCTCAGTATGAGTCTTAGGCCACAACCCCTTTGTCAGTTTGCTGTTCTGTAGTAGCTTGTATGTTAGTATGATGCTATGTGTCATGGATTGACTTGAGTCCCCCAAAAAATGTGTGTCAATTTTGCTAGGCTATGATTCCCAGTATTGTGTGGTTGTCCTCCATTTTGGGATCTGATGTAATTTTCCTATGTGTCATAAATTCCAATCTCTGCCTGCGGTTAATGAGGCAAGATTATGTTATCTTAAAGAGGATTAAAGTGGGATATCCATTGCCGTTGAGTCAGTTCTGACTCATAGTGACCCTATAGGACACAGTATAACTGTACCATAGAGTTTCCAAGGAGCACCTGGTGGATTTGAACCGCCAACCCTTTGGTTAACAGCCATAGCACTTAACTACTACACCCCCAGTGTTTCCTAAGGTGGTATGCAACACCCTTATTAAGGTCACAGCCCTGATCTGATGTAAGGGAAGTTTCCCTGGGGCATGGCCTGCATCTTCTTTTGTCTTAGAAGAGATAAAAGGAGAGAGAAGCAAGCAGAGAGATGAGACCTAATGCCACCAAAGAAGAAGTTCCAGGAGCAGAGTGAGTCTTTTGGACCTGGGGTCGCTGTACTGAAAAGCTCCTAGACCAGGGTAAGATTGTTGACCAGAACCTTCCCCCAGAACCAACGGAGAGAGAAAACCTCTCCGTGGACCTGGCACCCTAAATTCAGACTTCTAGCCTCCTAGACTGTGAGAGAATAAATTTCTCTTTGTTAAAGTTTTCCTCTTGTGATATTTCTGTTATAGCAGCAGTAGATAACTAAGACACTATGTCACCAATATTTCGAATAACAGCAGGGTCACCCATGATGGACAAGCTTCAGCCAAGTCTCTGGACTAAGACTGAGAAGAAAGGCATGGTTATCTACTTCTGAAGATTAGCCAATGAAAAACCTATGAATCACAACAGAATATTGTTTGATACAGTGCTGGAAGATGAACTCCCTAATTTGGAAGACACTCAAACAGTGGCTACAACAATGGACTACAGCATATCTAGGATTGTGAAGATGGTGCAGGATTGGGCAATGTTTTGTTCTGTTGTACACAGATCCACCATGAGTTGAGTCAGAGCCGACTTAGTAGCAACTAACAACATGAGCCATAGATCATAAAGCAACTTCACAGAATGCATTTTTCCTTACAAGAAAATAACACGCTATATGTTCATCTTTGCAGAGTATTTAAAGAAAGTAGATGTCAAAGGAAAACGGTATAAAATTCAAAGGCTTACAAGATATTGGAAATAATTGCTTAACCCTTCAGAAGAAATATATATGGTGATTTTCTGGATAAAACTAAAAGAAGACAACCCTATTTCATCCAGTTTACCACTTTGCCTAAAATTAGAAGGAAATGAAGGATGTGAAGGAAACAGAGACATGTTAGAGGTTTTAATAGATGGATGACACACAGGGCATCACTAGAAGTGCCTTTACCCTGAGGCTGCATTTGAATAATATTCACTGGAATGAGTTTTGGTTCAACTATATTCAAGAAATGACTAGAGTTTTCTGGAATGGTCTCTCAGGAGCCTGGAAGGTGAAATAATAGACACACATTAGGGTAGGTATCTACCAGTCTTGCCATGGTACTGACAAGCACTGGACAGCAATTAAAGCAGGTCACTTACAACCACACATTACTGATTGTCTACATCGTAGTTACTACCCATTTAACTTAGAATATAATTCATTACCTGTCTTAGTTATCTAATGCTACTATAACAAAAATATCCCAAGTGGATGGCTTTAACAAAGAGAAATATATTTCTTCACAGTAAAGTAGGTTAAAAATTCAAATTCAGGGCATCAGTTTCAGGGGAAGTCTTTCTCTCTCTGTTGGCCTTCTCGTCAATCTTCCTCTGGACTAGGAACCTCTCTGTGCAGGAACCCCAGGTCCAAAGGACTCGCTCTGCTCCCGGCACTGCTTTCTTGGTGGTATGAGGTCCGCCTATTTTTCGCTGGCTCTCTTTTTTATATCCCAGAAGAAAGGGGCTCAAGACACATTCCAATCCCATAGATTGAGTCCTGCCTCATCAACACAACTGCTACCCACCCCCCCTCATTAACATCATAACGGGCAGAATTTATAACACATAAGAAAATCACATCAGATGACGAAATGGTGGACAATCACGCAATACTGGGAATCATGGTCCAGCCAAATTGATATACACATTTTTGGGGGGCACAATTCAATCCATGACATTACCCTTTTCCAGTTTTCCTGATTTCTAATTTCAGCCTTGCCTTATTTCTCCCAATTAAATCTCAGTATAGTTTTTTATTTATTTATTTTTTTCTTTTGAAACTTGACTATACTTCTGTAGGTCTAATTCTGGTCTCTCCAGTCTGTTGCATTGATCTATGTTTCTATTATTTCTCCAATAGCACACTGTTTTGTATTTGATAGCTTTATACTAAGTCTTGAAATTAAGTACTGTGATTCCTCCAACTTTGTACTTCTTCAGTACTGAGTTGCCTATTCCAAGTCTTTTACCATTCCACAAAAACTTTAAAATGAGTTTGTCACTACCTAAAAAAAAAAAAAACTTGCTGAGGATTTCATTGAATCTATAGATCAAATTGAGAAGAACTGAAATACTAATAATACTCAGTCTCCAAATCCATGAACATGGAATACATTTCCACTTTTTAGATCTTCTTTGATTGCTTTTTATCAAAGTTTTATAGTTTTCTGGATATAGATTCTATACATGTCTTGCTAGATATATACGGATATTCCAAATGGAGGAGCCCTGGTGGCACAGTGGCTAAACACTCGGCTGCAACTGAAAGGTCAGCAGTTTGAACCCACCAATGGCTCCACAGGAGAAAGATGTCGCAGTCTGTTTCTGTAAAGATTATAGCCTTGTAAACCCTATGGGGTGGTTCTACTCTGTCCTAGAGGGTTGCTATGAGTTGGAGTCAACAGCAACGGATCTGATTTATTTCTGTTGTAAATGGAATTGATTTTTAACTTTCAATTTTAATTGTTCATTGCGCATGTATAAGAAATCAACTGACATTTGAATAGTAACCTTGTATCCTGTGCTAATGCTACACAAGTAGTCTCTGACTTACAACGAATTCAAGTTATGACAAACTGCACTTACAGCCATCTGTTTTTTGGGTTTTTTTTGTACATCTTATTGTTAGTAATATGTACTACATACAATGTTAAAGTATATCTGTAAGTGTATGTGTAATGTTTCCAAACCCCAAAGACAAATAAAGATTGGATTTATAAAGACACTAATAATAAAAAGCAATAATAATGAAACTTGGAAAAAAAAAAAAGAGACAGTTAACTGACATCAAAACCAACTTATGTTGGAACGGAACCCCGTCATACGTTGGGTACTACCTGTACTTGCTTATTGGTCCAAGATTTTTTTTTTGTAAATTCTTTGCAATTTTGTATATTAGATAATCAAGTCACATGTAAACAAAATCAATTTTACTTTTTCATTCCCTATCTGTAAACCTTTTATTTCACTTTTTGTCTTATTGTCCTGACAAGGTCTTCCAGTATGATATAGATAGAAGAGGAATGGTTAGAAAGGACATCCTTGCCTTGTTCCTAATCTAAGGCTAAAAGTGTCTACTTTCTCATTATTAAGTACGATGCTACCTATAGATTTTTGGTACATTCCCTTTATCAAGTTAAGAAAGTTCCCACCTATTATTTTTATTGAGAGTTTTCATCATGAATAGATCCTGGATTTTGTCAAATGCTTTTTCTTCATCATGCTATATTATATGTTTTTTCTTCTTTAGCCTGTTGAACTGGTAGATAACATGGGTTAATTGTGAATGTTAAACCAGCCTTGCGTACCTGGAATAAGTCACGCTTGGTCTTAGCGTATGTATTTATTTATACATTATTGAACAAGTCTTGCATTCATAATTTGATTTACTAATATTTTTTGAGGTTTTGAATCTACTTTCATGAGAGATAATGGTCCGTAATCTCCTTTCTTATAATTTCTTTATCTGGTTTTGGTATTAGGGTTACACTTGCCTCATAAAATGAGGTAGGAAGGTCCTCTCTGCTTCTCTTTTCCGGAAGACATTGTAGAGAATTGGTGTCATTTCTTCCTTAAATATTTGGTAGCATTTACCAGTGAAACCATCTGTTTCTGGTGCTTTCTTTTTTGGAAGACTATTAATTATTGATTTAATTTCTTTAATAGATATATACTTAATCAGATTATTTATTTCTCCTCCTGTGAGTTTTGGTAGTTCAGTAGTTTGGCTCAAGAAATTTGTCCTTTTCATGTAAGTTATCAATTTTTTTGACATAATGTTGTTTATAATGTTCCTTTAATATCATTTTAATGTCCATGGGATCAATAGTGATGACACTTTTTTTGTTTCTGATAATATTAATTTTTTCTTCACTATTATTTTTCATTTCATCAATTTTATCGATCTTTTCAAAGCAACAGGTTTTGTTTCATTGGTTTTCTGCATCGTTCTGTTTTCTATTTACTGATTTCTCCTTTAATTTTTATATTTTCTTATACTTGTTTTTGATATTGTCAAATATAAGTCTGTGTCTTTAGATTGTGTTTTATTCTTACTTTGAACACTTCTTGTAATTTATCGTTGTAAGCTAGACGTATTTTGGACAATAGAAACTGAGGTAAATAGGTCTTTGAGGTTTTATGTTAATCTGGCTAGGAGCCGGGCTGTGTGTAACATTTGCCATATCTGTAGCTGCTAGAGTTTTTAAATCCCTCTAGTGTCTTTGTCACTTTCTCTCTTTTTTTTTTTTTCCTGTTTTTGAGCTTCCATAAGCACTTTTTTTTTTTTTTAGCACTCTGCCTTAGTTTCTGCATTTTGCAGTTCTCAGTTTTAACCCTCTGTCATTACACAGAAGCCCTGTTGGTGGTGGTGAAGAGTGGGAGAGAGAAGACTTTCTATAATTTTATGATTAAATATCAGTCTTTTAGTGGGCCTTTGTCCCTGGATTGTGACTTTAGAAAGTGTTTAATAGCTTATATTTTCCCCTTAGGTAAGACAAGAAGAGTAGAAGGGTCCTGATCAAGAAAATGCAAGTCCCTCAGTCCCTCAAGTAGGATAAGGTGTTATAAAGTCTTTTTTCCCTGGAATATTGGCCTTTGTTTTGGAGAATAATATGTGAATATTTCACAATGGTTACTCTTCCTCTACCCAATAGATGCTCTGTGGGCCTCTGCTTATTTACTTCTGCATTTATTTGTTTATTCTATCCTCTCCCAGTCAAAAGGAGAATTGTCTCTAATCTATAATTAATAATCTGATTTGCTCAAAGTCATACAGCAAATTTCGTAGATGGGAAAATATGAGACCTAGAAATATAAATTCGTTTTGCAAGATCACCTAGCTAAATTTTGCCTTAGAACTGAAATAAATACACCGTAGTATCTTAAAATCTTGCTATGTAAGATACGGGTCTCCATAAATAGATTATAAGTTGTTAACCTCTATATTCCTAGGGCCTTGCATAATGCATACAACTATATCCATTAAGATTCAGGCTCATTAAGATTTGTAGGTAGTAACAGAAAACCCAAACAAAGCAGCTTGAAGAAATACAAGTTTATTATCTCACAAAACACTAAGTCCAGATGTAGGTAGTCCAGTGTGAGTGCAGTGGCCCAAAGGTACTACCAGAAACCTATACTATCTAGCTTTTGCTCTGCCATCCTTAGCATTTTGAGTATCATCCTGAGGCTGGTAAATTCATCATCTCCAAATGGCCTTGGAGATTTACTCCTGAGTTACAGAGAAAGAGAGAAAATAACAGGCAAAAGGTAAGGCCATTCCTTTTTATTCGTGTTATTTTGTCCTCATTCATCAAAATTAAGTTAAATGATAACTTGGAACTGAAAGAGAAACTTTGAACAAAGCATTTTGCTTTAGACTTTATAGTAGAGGGGAAAAGGGATTTAGAGTCAACAACTTTTACACCTTATATTAGGCGTCCAAGAAGCATTTCTGAAATTTATAAATACTTTCTTTGCTTTGATTTAGCCTTGTCTAAAGGGTTCCTTCACGAGAAGATGTTATGCGGTTGTCTCAGCTTCAAACTCACCTCTATTCTCTTCTCTCCTGTTCTAGGACTGAGTTTCTGCCAGTCACATTTCTATTTTGCCACTTTGTTTCCTGTTAGGCTTTGCCAATAGGGCAGTGCTAGAAGGAGACCAGAGCCAGAGGAGAGAGAGAAGGAATTTGTTGCTTTTCACTTTGCTTTCCACTAGCTTCAACACGGTCATGCTTTACACTGGCAGTGAGAGTCAGATCCATCTTGCACAGTGTTTTTTTCTTTCTTTCACAATGCAGAACCAAACCTCAGCATACCCCAACAATGACACCAGCAGAAGTGGAATGATTTCAAACCTGGCAGAGACACTTGTTCAATCTCCTGTGGCCCCAGCACTAGCCACGGAGCAACAGCTCTCCCCTAGAATGGGGTCCTACCTCTGCAGAAACCTGCTGCTAAATTTTAAAAATCTAATCATACTCATCTCTTCCTTCTGTTATATAATCCTAAAGACAGAAGCTGATTCCTGAGTTTATTGCCTCTGTGTTACCTTAGTATTCTTTTTTGTCTTTCCAGGTCTCCTATTTTGGTAAAAAAAAAAAAAAAATTCATATTAAATTCCTTCTCTTAGATTGATGTTTCCTGATGGAAATTCTAGTTGACACAGAAATTAGCACCAGGAGTAGCCCAGAACACAGCCATTCACAGGTGGGCTTTCTGTAACTGGTTTGTGTCCTTGGGCTTGAACAGAGTTGAGCTTCATGAAAACAGGAAATTTAAGATGTTATGTCATGTCAAATCCATACCATACAGCAGCATAATGATTCATCAGATTAGCATCTATGGTAATTTCGATAATGTCCTCACTGAAACAAGTGTCTTGAGGGACCAACTAGTTTTTATACCATGAATAATGCCTGTTGTTGTTAGGTGCCCTCAAGTCAATTCCAACTTATAGTGACCCCATGTGACAGAGTAGAACTGCCCCACAGAGTTTTCCTGACTGTAATCTTTACAGAAGCAGAACACCAGGTCTTCTCCTGTAGAGCTGCTGGATGGGTTCAAACCAACCTTTCAGTTAGCAGCCCAACATTTAACCATTGCACACAGGTTCCTTGACACTCTCACAGAGGGAGAAGAAAAGATAAGCTCAGATCTTTAAACTCTCAGCTTAAGTTTTGTTCAAGAAACTAGACAGCTTTTATGGTGGCCCTAAAAAAAAAATTCTTATTTTTTGTAGTTTCAGGTTTGACCTCACTGAAAATGTAATTGTAGGTGTTACAGAATCCCAGCATAAGTTGATTTCCCTGATTGATAGTGTTATATGCTTCCCGGATCCCCCATGATTTATAAAGACCTTATTCTCCCAGCTGCTGGAAGTAGTAGAACATAGACTTCAGCTGTCAAATCTTCTTTGGAAACTACCTCAGTTGGAGGAACACACCCTTCCCAAGGTCATCCCTCATTCCAAGAGCATTGTGCATCTCCAATAAATGATTGATTTTATTGTATAAAGATTAGGTCCCCTTATTTCCACTTGGGAAAATGCTGAAGAGATGTCTCAACTCCAAAGCTCCTAATGAGGTTAGTTGTAGCCAAATCTTGCTACTCTCCTTTACTTTTCACAAATGCTAATGTCTCAAGCATGCCCTAATAATTCCACTACATTCTAACCTTTATCTAAAATTTGCTTCCCGGAGAAACCAACCTGCGACTAAGTTTCAGCCTCACAAAGTCCCTAATGTGAAAGATAAGACATTAACTGGGAAAGTAATGAGACTGTGAGTTTTGGAAAGAAAATATTTAGGTAGACATAGATAAAAATTGAGAATATTGAACTCCAAGCCACCTTGAACCTTCCCAGTGGAAAAAATACCACCCTTTTGTGACTCAGATTATCTTCCAAGGGGATGCCTATTCCCATCAAGACCCACTACAATTAGTTCTTCTTGGCACCAGACCCATAACTGGAGTCAGAGTTCAGTATGTTCCAGAGGAAAAATATGACGTGTGAACCTAGATGAAATAATTTATATTCCAAAATGGAGATCCATGGCTTTTCACTCAATTTATAGACCTAAACTGCTTATTTGAAACCTGGGACCAATAGAGGAAAGACTCTAACGTTGTCACAACGATATATTAATATCTTCCTGCAAGCATTCCCTAAGGGGAATCACAGCCTTTACTTGAGTGACTGTGCGCTGACGAAAGGAGTTACTTAGAATGACACTCAATTGACAAACGCTTGATAAAAATGCCATAGTGGGCCACTCGTCAAAGTAAGGGCTTCTGGAGCCAGGTGATATATAGTTTTCGGCGTAAGTTCAAATCACAGTGGATCCAGTAAATCCACAGGCCATCCTGTGGCTATTTCTCCAGTTACTGAATGTGTAATTGAATCTCCATATTCCCTAGCTGTCCCTCTTCTACAAGAAGAAAATCTAATAACAGGCCCTAATTCTAGCTGATATAATGAAGTCATAGAAGTCAGAAAGGGATCCAATAGAAAGATTAAGTGATAAAGGAGAAATTATTTTATTTTCAATACCATCAATAACTTAATTTGGATATGAAATGAGATGACTCTTAAAAAAGGACAATGAAAGCCATAAATGCTGGTCAGGAGATACACAGCTTCTACATCAAGGTCCTTTTCACTAACCTTCAGTAAACCCAAAGAACATCATAATGAGGAAGGACTATGAGAACACCCAGGAAAATATTTTCATTTTCAGCTGAGGTAACTGTTGCTGGAAGAAGGGAAGAAGATTGTCTGAGATGACGTAGTCTATACATGGCACACCAGAGATTAAAATTATTATATTCTGATCTCCCAATGTGCAGGGCTTGACTCTTTATGAATGTATTCCCAACACCTAGAACAACGACATGAATTATGTAGGCCCTAAATCAGTTTATTGAGCAAATGTATACTTAAGCTTTAAACCAAGAACCCATAACTGAAGTCCCCTCCACTGTACTGTATTGTCCTTCATGTCTATATTAAAATGATTGCTCTGCTCTAAATCTTCTTTTCCTAAGTAAGTCATACCCAAAGCCATTAGAGGGGCTCAGCAAGGTAGATGTTCATGCCAGGGTGGGAATGGAGAATCATGGTTACACCAATCTGAGTATTGGTAGCTGACTGACTCAGAAGAGTGCCCCCAGTGAAGGTGGTGGTATGGTGCAAAATATAGATACACGATACAGGGTGAGGAGCATTTCTGTGCAGGAAAAAGGCCAGGCAGAAGATGTTAGAGCACAAATTAGAAGCTTGATACTAAGTTGAATATTTAGCTTTCTCAAGATAACTCTCCAAAAACTACTTACTAATCACAAAAAGAAAATCCCAAAAACCCATTGCCATCGAGTCAATTCTGACTCATAGTGACCCTACAGGACAGAACAGAACTGCCCCATGAAGTTTCCGAGGAGCGCCTGGTGGATCTGAACTGCTGACCTTTTGGATAGCAGCCATAGCTCTTAACAACTAAGCCACCAGGGTTTCCAAAGAGAAATTCGTAACTTTAAAATAGAGGAGCCTGGAACAGCCCCCCCTCAGCAAGTGATCAAAGAGAATATCAACAGTAATGGGAAAAAATAAAGTCATGTGCAACCTGAGAGGATGCAATGAGAGTGCAGCACACAATATAAGAGGTCTTCTCAGAAAAGATGCATAAATTGAATCTTATCATAAGGAAACATCAGACCTACCCAAACTGAGGGAAATTCTACAAAATAAGCAATCGGTAGGGTGTCAAGGTCATGAACATCAGGAAGGAACCGTTCCATATTAAAGGAAATAAAAGAGACATAAATGCAATGTGTGATTCGGAACTGGATCATTTAGCTATAAAGGACATAAATGGGAAAACTGTAAAACTTGAATGGGATGATGATATGTAACCTTCTGCATAACGATGTTGTGAGAATTAAATGAGGAAGTTAGGAAAAGTCTTTAGGAGAGTGACTAACCCTACTTTAAGTGTTAAATAGTGTTTGTTTATTTGTTACCTAAAGTACCTAAGAAATTGAAGCAAAGCGCTCATCTTGGAACCCAAGCAGCGTAGAAAAGCGGCAGGCATTGCCTGAAATACTACTGTAAGGCAAACAATCAACCTGTAGAGCCTGGGGCAAAAAAGCAAAAGATGCTTGTATGTGATTGAGGCATACCAATGGAACACCTAAAGCTACAGAGGAATAGCCCTGGAGAGAGTATCTTCGGAAATTAAGGAATCAAAAGTGCCTGTGTGTACGTGGGAGTTTGGAAAGCCACACACATGGCCGGAGCAAGATGCACGCTCAGAAAAGACCTGAAAAATATAAAACCCTCACCTCAGGCTGATCTCTAGGCTCAATGTGTTGTTGTTGTTAAGTGCCTTTTAGTTGACTCATAGTGACCCTATGGGAGAGAGTAGAACTGCCCCACGGGGTTTCCTGGTCTATAATCTTTCAGAGAGCAGATTGCCAGGTCTTTTCTAACGGAGCTGCTGAGTGGGTTTGGACCACCAACCTTTCAACTAGCAGCCAAGTGCTTAACCACTGTACCATAGGACTCCTTAGGCTCAGTGTAACCCTGGCTAAATACGGAAGCAACGCTCCAGGTCAGAGCTAATCTTCAAAGACTGAAAGAGGTGTTTTGTCTTCCTATTATTTGTTTACTTTGTATTTTTTTCTTTTTTTACTCCTGGTATTCAAGGAAATCTCTGTCAGAACACAGGTTTGACACAGCTGAAAAACAGACTTCACTTACGACAAACATCAAGGAGTTTAGGTTTTGCAAAAATGTTTTGGCAAAGTCACTAAATCAGTGGACTACTAACCAAACCAAATCCGGTGCCGTCAAGTCGATTATGACTCATAGCGACCCTATAGGACAGAGTAGAACTGCCCCACAGAGTTTCCAAGGAGCGCCTGGTGGATTCGAACTGCCGACCCTGTGGTTAGCAGCCATAGCACTTAACCACTATGCCACCAGGGTTTCCAATGGCCTACTACAAACTTAAAAAATGAAACAAAAAAGTGACACAACCAAGTGAAGTGGGAGAATCTGATTTCCAGGTCACCGCATTATAATATTCAAATGTTCTGCTTTCAACAAAAAAAATCCAGGGCTTATAAAGATATGGAAACCAACTGTGTGAAAGCTTAGGTAATGGGCTTACTAGATAAAGACTTTAAAACAACTGTCTTAAATACACTCAGAGAGCTAAAAGAAAACATGGTCAAAGAACTAAAAGAAATCAGGAAAATAATACATCAACAAAATGAAAATACTACTAAAGAGGTAGAAATTATAAAAGAGGACTAGACAGAAATTTTTGAGCAGAAAAATATAATACTGTAACTATATGTCTGTGATCTTCCTCCTCAAAACCCTTAACCCCAGTATAACTATGTGTAGTACATCAGACAGATTGCAATTGAGGGACGTGCTACAAAATACCTGACCTGGACTCCTCAAAACTTCCAAGGTCATCAATAACAAGGAAAGTCGAAGAAACTATCACAAACAGAAGAGTCTAAGGAGACACGAAGACAAAATATAATATGGTACTCTTGATGGGATCCTTGATTAGGAAATAAAAAAGGATATTAGGTAAATTTAAGGAAATCTACATAGACAATCATCATCTGCAATTTTATTTCTTCCTTTCCAATCTTTGTAAATTTTATTTTTTCTTTCCTTTTCCTGTAGCCAGTTTTTCTGGTAACATGTTGAACAGGAGTGGACTTATTTGCCTTGTTCACCAACTTAGGAGAAAAATGTTCATTTTCTCACAATTAAGCAGGATATTAGCTGTAGGTTTTTTGTGGATGTTCCTGAAGAAGTGGGAGACGTTCAACTCTATTCCTGGTTTGCTGAGAGTTTTTCTCAAGAATTAGTTTTGGATTTCTGTCAATTTTTTTGCATCAATTGTTATGATCTTTTTCCTTCTTCTTCTTGTTTGACCTCTTGACGTGGAGGATTACACTGATTAGTTTTCGAATATAAAATCAGCCTTAAATATCTGGCATAAGTCCCACTTGACTGTGCTGTGTAATTCCATTTATACATTGTTGGACTTAATTTGCTAATATTTTGTTGAGGATTTTTGCTTCACTTATTTCCCTTATCCATATGCTATTATCATCTAATTCACTGTTGCTATTATTACTTTAACAGCCATTTTTTAGGTCAATTAAGAATAAGAAAAAAAAGATTTTATTTTATCTTCTCTTATAATGATTCTGATACTCTTTACGTAGATCTATAATTTTTTTCCTTCGGCCTGACTTTCAACATTCTTATAGGGCAGATTGTCAGGTGATAATTCCCTTAGTTGTTTTTATTATTATTATTTGCCTGAGAATGTCTTTATACCTCATTCACTTAAAAATATTTTACTGTGATAAAGTACATATAAAATAAAATTTTCCGTTTTAACCAATTGCAAATGTACAATGCAATGGCATTAATTACACCTAAATATTCTGCAAACTTTACCACTATTTGTTCCCAAAACTTTTTTGTCATTTAAAACAGATACTCTGTATCTGTATCAGTACATTGAGCAATAATCTCTTATTTCCCCATCCCCCACCCCATGATGATCACTGATTCACTTTCTGTCTCTATGCATTTTTCTATTCTAGATATTTCACATAAGTGGAATCATAAAATATTTGTCCATTTGTGTATGAATTCTTTCACTTAGCATAATGTTTTCAAGGTCTTATCCATTACATAGCTTGCATTAATACTTCATTTTTTTTTTTTCCTGGCTGAATAACATTCCATTGTGTATGTATACCACATTTTGTTTTTCCATTCATCTGTTGATGGACACCTGGGTTATTTTCACCTTTTTGCTATTGTGAATAATGCTACAACGAACATTGGTGTAAAACTGTTTTAGTCTGTTCTTTCACTGCTTTTGGGCATATAATCAGGAGTGGAATTGCTGAGCCATATGGTAGTTCTAGAAACCCTGGTGACGTAGTGGTTAAGTGCTATGGCTGCTAATCAAATTGGTCGGCAGTGTGAATCTGCCAGGCACTCCTTGGAAACTCTATGGGGGCAGTTCTACTCTGTCTTCTAGAGTCGCTATGAGTTGGAACCAACTCAACAGCACTGGGTTCTGGGTTATGGTAGTTCTATGTGTAACTTTATGAGGACTGGCTAAACAGTTTTCCACAGAATCTGCACCATTTTATATTCACACCAGCAGTGGAAGAGGGTTTCAATTTCTCCACATTCTGACCATCATGTGTTATTTCTGTTTTGTTGTTGTTGTAATAATAATAGTCATCCTAATGTGTATGAAGTAGTGTCTCATTGTGGTTTTGATTTGCATTTCCCCATGAGTTGGAATTGACTTGACAGCAACTAACAACAACAGTGGCTAATAATGTCAAGCATTATTTTATGTGCTTATTGACCATTCATGTATCTTCTCTGAAGAAATGTCTATTCAAGTCTTTTGCCCATTTTTTTGAGTGAGTTATTTGTCTTCTTATTGTTGAGTTGTGGGAGTTTTTTTATATTCAAGATTTAAACACTTATCTGAGTCATTAAATCTAGATATGTGATTAAATTTTTTTTTTTTTTTTTACCATTCCATTGGTTGTCTTTTTACTTTAAAATGTTTAATTTTGATGAAGTCCAACTTGTGTATTTTTTTTTTTCCTATGTTTGTGCTTTTGGTATCACATCTAAGAACCCATTGCCAGATACAAGGTCCTGATGATTTACCCTTAATGTTTTCTTCTATGATTTCCATGGTTTTAGCTCTTATGTTTAGGTCATTGGTCCATTTTGAGTTAATGTTTTTATATGGTTTGAGGTAGGGGTGCAGAATTTTTAACATGTGATTTTGCAGCTGCTGTGGTTAAGAGCTCAGCAGCTGACCAAAAGGTCAGCAGTTCAAATTCACCAGTTGTTCCTTCAAAACCCTATGGGACTGTTCTACTCTGTCCTATAGGGTTGTTCTGTGCTGAAATCAACTCTACGGCAACAGGTTTGGTTCATAATTGTGAGAAGAAGAGAGAAGACTATCCTAAAAGGCAGGGTGTAGTGTCACAAAAAAGAGGAGGCAGCACTTACAATTACTCTACCACAAGGCTGCAAATCTTTTGGGATCCTATTAGAGTTGAAGAAAATATTATGACTTTAGGATTGTAAAATATGAAACATAATGGATTCCTCTTGTTTTTAGTGTGGAAGACTATAGTTTTTGGAGTCTCTGCTCAGAAGGAGTTGTGGGGGCTGTTTTTGCAACTGGACAAAGCCCATATTTACTCTAGCTCTGTAGAGAAAAGAACATAGAGAAGCAGGAAATTAATTTCCTGGGACATAGTGTAAGTCACAATCACCCTAATGTTGAAAAGACAGAGCAGCTTGTATTTGGAACACACTGTGTATGAATCAAGTTTGATGATTAAATGATTTGTCTGAAAAATCAAGAGAAATCAACTGTATGAAGAATTATATCAAAGGAAGATAACCCTCGTAAGGAAATAGAAATGAAGCTCCCAAACCAGAACCAAACCCATTGTCGTCAAGACAATTCCAACTTATAGTAATGAATCTCCCAGAGAGCTCAAATTCAGGGAACTACATTAAAGAATCATCATAAAAGTTGTAATTTAGAAAACATATCTAAGAGTTGTAGAACCAAGCAGTTGCTTACTGGGAAAAAAAAAAAAAAAAAAACCTTTGATAAATAGGGGTAAGGAGATAACTGAGAAGACCAAGGCAATTAAGATAATATGATTTAGTCATTAATTGTTAAGATTCATGGTAAGAAACCATTATTGAATTGAGGAGACTATTGTGTCTCATGCTCTGAGAAACATGCCCTGAACGTTGATTCTAATGGAAAGCACAGGCAAGATGATGCACACTGATGTGTGGCCTGGAAGGAACCCACACTGAATTTAAAAGTCTGAGTTAGGTGAGAGAGCTCTTCGATGCTGAATTATTCACCTCAGGAGATTAAAATTGCACAAGATTTCTTTGAGAGATGCATTCATTGGGCAAATCCTGAAGTTAGAATCTTTATATCTGTCACAGTGGTTGACCTCATCAGACAGGCTCTTGTGGATATTTTATGAAAACAAATTTCTGAACCAGAAAACACAACAAAAGTGACCTTTTGTCTGCAAACATGGGAGCCCTACAAGTGGTCCTGTGCCTGTTGCCATCAAGTCGATTCCGACTTATAGTGACCTTATAGGACAGAGTAGAACTGCCCCAAAGGTTTCCCAAGGAGTGGCTGGTAGATTGGAACTGCTGACCTTTTGATTAGCAGTCGAGCTCTTAACCACTGTGGCACCAGGTCTCCCTACAAGTGGTAGGGATGTAAAAATTCACTTAATGCAGTAGCAAGTTAAAACCTCAAACTCACATAAAAAATTGCTGGGAGGTAATCTGAAAGAAATACATAAAACAGCAAACCGAGAGGCATATTATAGTTCTTCAGAAAACAAAACAAATGTGATCTAAAGAACACAGAAAAAAAGAAGTATCATTGCTCACTAGGCCCATGAAGAATCAGTGGCGCAGGTATGAAAGATTCTACAATTGCGTAAATATGGGAACAGGAGAGAACTCTATCACAGGAAACGAAGTTTATGTTCCCAAAGAATTCCATGGCACAAAGCAGCAATTCTAGCTACTCTAACACCTGGATGCAAATCAATTTGTATCCTCCTGGAGGCACTGGGTTTTTTTTTTTTTTTTTTTTTTTTGGAGGTAGAGAAACAAACAAAAAGGATCTTGAGGGTGGGATTGCAAGATATGCAAAATTAGATATTTTTCATGTTGAATGCCTTTATATAGATGTGGAATTCTGTGCTCAGAAGGGAGAGTGTGACGACACTCACTCTAGTACTGTAGGACCAATAATACAAGACTTACATAAATATAAAACATGTACATTTAAACATGAGCTTAGAATAAGGAGGCAAAGCTGAGACATTTCCATGATTCCCGTCTACTTTTGCTCTCTTGCAAAAAAACAAGACTTCCTCAAACGCAGTTCTCTATATAGGCCACTCTTTGTGTTTTAGCACTTGAGTATGTTAGGTGGAAAAAAAAAAAAAAACATCGCCTTCAAGTTAATTCCGACTCAGTGACCCTATAGGACAGAGTAGAACTGCCCCATAGGGTTTCTAAGAAATGCCTGTTGGATTTGAACTGCTGAAGTTTTGATTAGCAGCTGTTGCTTTTAACCACTACACCACCAGGTAATATCTAGCCAGAGGGTATTCTTTTTCTAATAACCCATAAACCACTGCCATCCAGTCAATTCCGACTCATAGCAGCCCATACAATTCACCATTTTAGGTGTACAACGGTTTTTAGTATATTCATGGATATATGCAACCATTGTCACCGTCAACTTTAGAGCATTTTATCACTTTAAAAGGAACCCTCTTACCCTTTAGCTATCACCCCTTCAACACATTCCATCCCTTCTCAGCCCTAAGAAAACACTAATCTGCTTTCTGTCCCTATTGATTTACCTATTCTGGACATTTCATGGAAACCCTGGAGGTGTAGTGGTTAAGAGCTATGGCTGCTAACCAAAAGGTCGGCAGTTCAAATCTACCAGGCGTTCCTTGAAAACCCTATGGAGCAGTTCTACCGTGTCCTATAGGGTTGCTATGAGTAGAAATTGACTTGATGATGACGGGTTTGGTTTTGGGGGATTTTTTGGACATTTTATCAGGAGCCCTGGTGGTGCAGTGGTTAAGCACTCACCAGGTAACTGAAAGGTTGGAGGTTCAAATCCACCAGCCTCTCTGTGGGAGAAAGGTGTGGCAGTCTGCTTCCATAAAGAGTACAGAAATTCTATGGGACTCTGTCCTACAGGGTCACTATGAGTAAGAATCGACTCAACAGCAATAGGTTTGGACATTTCATATGAATGTAATCATAAAACGTGGTTTTTTTGTGACTATCTTCATTTGCTGAACATAATGTTTTCAATATTCATCCATCTTAGAGCATGTACTAATACTTCATTCATTTTTTTTATGGTCAAATAATATTCCATTGTAGGGATATACTACATTTTGTTTATTCATAGGGTTGCTATGAGTCGGAAATGACTCGACAGCAATGGGTGTTTTTTTTTTATTCATTTGTTAATGGGTATTGTTTCCACCTTTTAGCTATTACAAACAATGTTGTTAAAAACATTTGTATACAAGTTTTTGTGTACATAAGTGTTTTCATTGCTTTTAGGTATATACCTAGGAGTAAAATTACTGAGTCCCATGGTAATTCTATATTTAACTACTTGAGGAAATGTCAGTCTGTTTTCCAGAGGGGTTACATGATTTTACATTCCACAGTAATATATGAGGATTCTGATTTCTCCATATCTTTGCCAACACTTGTTAGATAATAGATGACTTTTTGATTCTAGTCATTCCAGTGGGTATGAACTGTCATCTATTTCTGGTTTTGATTTGCATTTTCCTAATGACTAATGATGCCAAGCATCATTTCACATGTTTATTGGCCATATTCAGATCTCTTGTGCATTTTTAACTGGGCTATTTTTATAATTGAGTTGTGAGAGATCTTCATATATTCTAGATGTAAGTCCCTTATCAGATATATGATTGGGATTTGGGGAAAGAAGCCCATGTGTTCTTGATTGTACCAGTCTGGAGTGAAATTTCATCTCAATGAGCTGAACTAGATACGTCAAATCTGACTATCGCTGATTTCCTTAATCAAGTGTGAATCAGATATCAGATATCAGATATATGACCTACACATGAAGAAATCTAGTCTTCCCTGAGGTGGATTTTGGCAAATTCTGCTCCATAGGGTCACTAGATATTGGTCAAAGTGAACCAATGAAATAAGTTATTTAAAAAAGTTTATACGATTGCTGAACAAATACAAATTGGACCCTATAAGCTCAGGTCATTGTTACAAAAAATCTATATTATCCCTTTGATACCCAATAACCATTCAGCTTGGCAGCACTGAACCTTGAAATTTTCAGGATTGATGAGGAAATCTCTCATGCCAACCTACCTTCCAGGATACGCTTGGTATAAAATTCAATCATCAAAGATAGTCTACAGTGCCTTTTTAAGTTTCTTTTCTTTTTCTTTTTTTTTTTGAGATGTCAAATAACCCAAAGTATAGAGGCAAAGGGGGAAGCTTCTAGTTGCCCAGTAAACCTAGGATATGCCTTTGCAGCATCATAGAGTGAGAAAGAGCATTTATGGTGTCTCTTCAATGAATTATGCTATTGTAGAAGAATACTGAGTATACCATGGACTGCCAGAAGAACAAACAAATCTGTCTTGGAAGAAGTGCAGCCAAAATCCTGCTTAGAAAAGGGAATGGTGAGACTTTGTCTCACATTCTTTAGACGTATTATCAGGAGGGACCAGTCCCTGGGAGCACATCATGCTTGGTAAATTCAATGGTCAGCGAAAAAGAGGAAGACCCTCAATGAGATGGATTGACACAGTAGCTGCAACAACGGGTTCAAACATAGCAACAATTGTGAGGATGGAACAGGATCAGGCAATGTTTTCTTCTGTTGCGCATGGGGTCTTTACGAATTGGAACTGACTCAACAGCACCTAACTACAACAACTCAAATGTAAATGGCACATATAGTGTCTTATTTTATCATCTATGAACAATTTCTCTATTTATAGATGGCAACTGAGAGAGCAGTACCTCAGCTTGCTCAATGGAACACAGATACAGTACAGCCAATCAAATTTAAATAATCTTTCCAATATTTTGAAGCTCTCTTCAATCCTTCCTGACAGGAGATAACTGGGAGAAACTAGCTCAATCTTAGTCATTCCAACCCATCCCAGGACTCCAGATCATCTGATTTCAGAGTTGGCAGACAGAGCATGGAAAAATCCAACTTACCACTTTCATAATGCCTTGGCTTATCTTTACTGCATATAAGTAGTTTATTTATCACCACATATTAAGAAGTGTATTATCAAAGGGTGTCCATTTATGGCCTTAATTAAAAATATCTCAGGTTTCTAAGCCTTCTTGAATCAGAGCCCTTTATAGTTCCAAGCACTTGAATGAATACACAGATGACCCTGGGGTACTGGGCATGTCCTCCCCAGACTTTTCTGCCTAAAGACAAAGCTCATCCAAGAAATTGCATTTAAAAAAAAAAGGTTGAAAAGTGCCTGATTGGAACTGCTATCCAGTTGGGCTGGGATGAATCATCCTCACAGGAGGAGTAGAAGGAGATAAGTTTGGATATGATCATTTGGGGTTACACTGTAGACAGTCTTAAGTATCAGGTTTGAAAGATAGGAATTTAACATCAGAATGCTTCTTCATGAGGGTAAAAAAACCACAGACCTCTTATTCCTAACCTCACCTTCACCATCATGCTCTCTACATTCAGAGTCTGTGTATGGCTGTGAGACACGGTAGTAGGGAAAAATGCAAAGAGAACATTTTCTGAATAAACACCAACAGAGCAGAGTATGATCAAGTGCCCTTCTCCAGAGTGTATGCTTGATACACTTGATCTTGCTAAAATCTTCAAATAATAAAATATGACTATTCTGGGAGCTTCATAAGCATCAGTTATTTAGAAGGAAGATTAAATTATAGCCCAGAAGCTACATCAGAGGAGCCAAGATGAATGTACAATGGCCTCAAGATTAATGTAGTTTTAAAAGAAGCTGGCACACCAAGAGACTATTAGTACACACAAAAGATTCCATTAAAAAAAAAAAAAAAACAGCTGAGCCACAACATCATATATATAAAGAAAATGGGAAATTTAGATAAAGGTATATGTAGTGCTTGTTTGTAAAAAGTTCCATTTTGTTGTTTGGAGTACTGTGGAGGAACAAAATTGTCTTTACCAAAAAGGCATCTCTCTTGTCCTGTTATTATCTTATTAACACCCTTAATATCTCTACCAGTTACTAAAATGTTAGGCTTAGCAAATTGGGAAACAGTTCTATCTACCGTAAAATTACCCTCACTCTAAAGAAAGATTCTCTGCATGCTTTCTCTGTTTGTAATATGCATTGCACACTACAATTTTAGGAACCTGAATATTACTTATTTTATTTTTTTTCTCTTTTAGAAATCTTTTTTTTTATTACTTACCATATAATTATAAGAAAACACAGATTCTTACTTTCACTGTACCACTATAAAACTCTCGTGTTGGAGGAGTCATTTAAATGGCCTTGTGATTCAGTTTTGCTGCCTCAAAAAAGGCAGGAAGTAGAAAAATAAATAAAATTGAATATTGATGTATATGCTTTGCAAACAGTGCATGATGAGCGACATAAGATAAGAGAGGATGATCTCTGACCTCTGATTGATCTTTTACTGCTGGCTGGAGCTATGCACAAAGGAGATTGTAACTAGAGGTGATAGTACAACATGCTCCTGAAGAAACAAAAAGAGAAATGGCTAGTTTAAAATTAAAATAATTTGTTCTAAGAATTTGATCCTCATAATAACCCATTCGAGCAAACAAAAAGCAATACCCACATTTATAAATGAGGTGACTGAAAAGGTACCAAAAGCTGGAAAGCACCGATGTTGGGAAGAGAGGCTCTTGGCACCCCTCACCGTTTCCCCCACCATTTTGTGTACATCAGATTATAGGTCACTCACTCATCCCCCTCTACAAGGTCTTCCTTAAGCAAGCCTGCATTAATTGCTGCTTCCTTCTTACATTCATGCTACCAGGGCATACCTACATTGCAGCAATTACCATATTGTTTGTGATTTTTTGCTCTTGATCTATTTTAAGAGTAGGCAAATTACAGTCCATAGGCCAATCTCTTGCCTGTTTTTGTAAATTCAATTTCATTGGGACGCAGCCACACCCATTTGTTAGGTAGCTACTATGTAACAAATGGCATGGCTGTGGTTGCTTTTACACTACAACAACGGAGTTCAGTAGTTGCCACAGAGTCTTTATGGTCTGCAAAGCCTATAGTGCTCTTACGGAAAAGATTGCTGAACCCAGCTCTATTCCATCAGTAGTGCATGGACCTTGACTCTCAACTTATGAAACCACAACTCTTGCCTAGGATGAGCTGGTTTTCAGCACTTGTTTACTGAAGGAAGATGAAAGGAAGAAGGAAGGGAAATCACAGCTGAGAAAATATCTAGATTTGAACATATCTAATCTCTTCAACAAGGAGCCCTGGTGGCAAAATGGTTAAGGGCTTGGCTGCTAATCAAAAGGCTGGCAGTTCAAACCCAGCCTTTTTGTGGAAGAAAAGCATCGCAATCTTCTTCCATAAAGATTACAGCTAAGAGAACACTATGGGCAGTTCTACTTTGCCCCACAGGGTCACTATGAGTTGGAATTGACTCTATCACACCCAACAACAACACTGTGTTCAACACAGGCTTCCTTATAAAAAGCTAGGAACTATGCCTTTACTAATAGGGAGGTAATTTTTTTTTTTTTTTTCTAAGTAGGCAAGCAAATAAATAAGTAAATGACCTGTCATTCTTTGGTCTCTATTCAGATTCTTCTCTATTTATTTTCCCTTCAAGGTCATATAAAAAGTGGTGTTAGATTATCACTTTAGGAAAAGGATGATAATACTTGGATGCACTGCCAAACCCTTTGTAAAGAGGTGCTATGGCCTACTTCTACATTGGTAAATTTTATGTAGATAAGTCTCAGTTCTTACGGATCACTTTCATAATTAATCTGCGAGCCCTGGTGGCACAGTGGTTAAGCACTTGACTGCTAACTTAAAGGTTGGCTCCATGGGGGAAAGATATGACAGTCTGCTTCTGCAAAGATTTACAGCCTTGGAAACCTTATGGGGGGCTCTGTCCTTTAGGGTCACTAACTGTGCTCACTTTACTTAAACTGCTTTGAAGACAAGCTAAGTTTTATTTTCGGTAAAACTTAGTCACACACAAACAGCACTTTAAAAACACCCAGTCACGTTTAAGTTGTATTTCAAAAGGTATCGATGAATAATTTCACTAAAGATGATTTTTGATGACTTTTAGAAACTACCTGTATTCAATTCTAAACTTCCTTCTCTGGTTAGATTTACTTTTCAGCCCAAAATACATGATGCTATTTTTCACATTATGCTGTATACTCAAAAACTGCAACAATTTCCCTGATCACTTTCTTGTTGAATTTAGCATCTAAATTCAAAGCTGAGACAATGAATGTGTTAAGGAGGCAATTTAATACCTTCTGACTTTTTTTTTTTTTTGCTTCTCAGCTGCACATCTTGGAAAATCAGCAGCATTTGTGCTAACGTATGTTTTACTTGTCCAGATTCAGTCATGGGCCTGTAGGGTCTTGCTTTGAGATTCCGTTAAGATTATTAACCTCAGTCCCCAAGAACCAGCCTTGAAAGGGGCCAAATATAACAGCGTCAGTTATTTAATTATTTGATACTTGTAAAAAATTTTTCTAAATGAAAGAGAAAGTAAATTCAATATCAGGAGATAAACTTGTGGTGGAATATATGGCAAACTCATTACCATAAAGTTGATTCCAACTCACGTTAGCCCCATATGTATCAGAGTAGAGTTTCTCCATAGGGTTTTCTTGGCTGCAATCTTTATGAAATCAGTTCACCAGGCCTTTCTTCCGTACAGCTGCTGGGTAGGTTCAAATCTCCAACCTTAAGATTAGCAGCCGATCACAAACCACTTATGCCACCCAGTGACCTTATATTGGAGATAGGAGATATGAAATGTTGCATTCTAATCTTGCCCTCATGTATTAGATTTCAGAATGTAAGAAGTTTATCCAGCTAATGACAGCAATTATTTAAGAGTTCCTAGGTTTTAAATTGATTGAGGGATAGTATCAACTTGGATAATTATTTAAGAACTCAAGATTTTAAACGGACTGAGAGATGGTATCAACTTGTATTTCTATAATCCTTGCCTAATGCCATGTACTACTCTGTACCACTGCTTGTTTAGAGTAGGAACGTGCCACCACCCTGTTTCTGGGGCTCCCTAGGTCATTCAGGGCAAAAAGCAAACTCTAAAGAAACAGTTAAGACCTTTCATGATCTAACTCTTGCCTGCCAGCTAATCCTTGACAATTCCTTTTTTTTGTATTCCAGCTAAACTAAACTACTTGCTGTTGCTGATAAATATGTCATTCCCTTCATCCTCTGTTCCTTTAAACAACCCATTCTTATCTTTTAAATGTGTCAAAGAAAAAAGTCCTGCACTCTGTTGGGAGTGAAAGGAAAAGCGTTTTATTGAGGAATTATACAGCTGGAGCTGGGCAGCACTAAGTAAAAATACAAAGTACTTCATCATTCAAGAAGAGAGAGGGATCTATATACATAGAGAACAAAGGAAAGGTAAGGGGTTTATGGTTGATTACAGATAAGATCAGCTTCAGCTTGGAGTCCTTTGAAATGTAAAGGTTCAGCCACTTGGCTAGGAGGGAGTGAGTTAACACCCAGGTAAGTTGTGTCAGTCAGTTCGGTTATACATGATTGAAGTCATAAACACATTTTCCTGGGAACAAATTAATTACATCCTGACACATTCTTCGCATGAACAAATGGTTTATATCCTGACCTTTTGCTTCTTGAGAATGCGTATTGGCCCCATCATTCTTATGTGTGACACAAGTGCCTCCAGTCTGAAATTTTTCTGTTTACATTTTCCCGTTTTGATCAAGCCTGCCTTAGGGATGCTGATCACCCACAACGGAGTAGTCTTTCTTCTGCAAGGTCTTTGTCTGTTTTCTCAAGGAACTTTGGTTAGTAAAAATTGTTTTCTTCACCTTGCCAAGCTAATAGGCCTCATTGTCAAGGTGAGTAATTTTATGGGGAACATCTTAAAGGACAAGGCCATATTCAAGGAAAATTTCTCAATCAGGACAGAATGATAGAGGTCAAAATGAAACACATGAAGGGAGATAAAAGGGAGGTGATTAAACAACACAGTCATTGGTAAAAGCCTGTGAAACCAGCATGATTTTATCTGAAGAGTCAAATGGTTTTGAAGTACAGCATTTAATGGATAAAATGCATTGAACTAAAGCAAAACAACATTTTATAATTACAATAATAGAAATAATGAGGAATATAAAGATTCCAAAATTTTCCACCATCCACCCCAAGAGGAAAACTAATTATGCTACCAGTTAAAGAACAGGAATGTTAAGGTGAAATACTACACATTGCATATGATTAACACAGAGCATAATATCAGCACTTTAGTCAGGAATATAGACACAGTGATCAGATTTTATTAAGGCATAGGTACCTCCTTGAGCTGCAGTGAGAATGTCATGGACCATTCTATTTTGGAGTACTGCTTTTTTCATTATTGCTCTTTCAGTGTCGATCTCTTGAAGTCCATGGGCACTGTCATTTAGAGTAGCTTGTATATATTTGGTTAATATTTCTACATGTGCCATAACATGTTTTATCCGAGGTGCAAATACTGCCACTAAATGATCAAGCCAATGAAACAATGATCAAACCAAGTGATCTCTTAATATGGTAAAGGAAGTTCAGCCCATGCCCGGAGTGCATCTTCCAATCCAGGCTGAGGGGAGCCAGGGCCGAAGGTTGGCTCCGCAAAGCCAAAAAGTGCTTTAGGAGCTACCCAATAGATAACTGAGTGTCTTAGCCAGTTGGTGGTCAACCAATTAGTAGCTTGTAAGGTTATAGCTGAGGCACATTCAGACATTGGAAGCCATCCCATAGGTCTGGTGACAATTGTGTTCATATGCGTGTAGTTAGATTGTTCCCACAAAAGGGGAGAAACCTGACTTAGCCTCCCTGCTTGGGGAGTTAACAAAATGAATCCATCCCACAATTGTTGATATGGACTTACAATACAAAGAGCACTGTTTGTGGGTTTGGAGGATTCTTTAGCTAGCTCTTCTTGGGTGACTTTATCCCTTTTGTTACTACATTTTTTTCTACTTATTTATTTTTCTATGGCATGTGTTTTAGGTATTGGAATACGTGCTTATTAATTGAAGGTGTTTAAATTTTTGGTTGGTAATATGGATTTTGAGTAATACTATCTGGCAACACAATCCAACAATGAAGTGAGTGGCACTTTGGTGCCACTGATCTGTGGCATGACAGTATGCCACTGAGAACTAGGTAGATAATTTATTGCTGGCACCTTTCCATTCATTTCCATGGGAAACTTCCGGTTTTCCAAATATGACACAGAAAAACCAAAACAAAACCATCAGGGCTCACTAACTACCACACAGAAAAGCCATAATTATGCTTGCAACCCTTATCTCACAGAAATAAAAGGGAACAAAAAGCAGAAGTTTACAATATTAACGCATTCAGGAAGCATCACCTAATAGAATGTTCAGCCCACACAACAATGAGGCTCCAACTCTGGTCTGCTGAGCTTCGTGCAATTCAAAAAGGACCCACCTTGATGCTAAATGTGTTAGAACCAGACTAATGCCTTATCTCTGAGATCCAAAGGCATAAAAATTAGCTAGCATACTGTCTATGCCAATGGTAACAAAAAGGTTATTTAGTAAAGTAAGGGTTGTGCTAAGACTAAAGGTTAAGTTACGTCTGGGTTGTGTTCCGATCTGAAAAGAGGCCATTTATCAATGGAAAATCCTAGTAATAGTGATTTTCTGTAGCAATGAACAATTTATCCATTGTTCTCGTACCCATAGATCAAGAGCAACCCAATCAGTTCTCTGTAGTGGAGAGGCTCAACAGGGAAGGCCAGACTGGCTTGCAGTTGAGAGGGAACCACATATTCAACACTCAAACCCGTTAAAATGGTGAGCATAAGCATCTGCCCAATCTAGGAATACATTAGTGGAGACAGACTGTAGCAAAGGGAAAAAAAGGAAAGGAAATAAAGAAGTGTATTTTCAGCCCTGGGATAGGTTCTTGGGTCAGCCATCCACCTCAGATGTCATCTGCTTGTGGCTACAGGGGTATTAAATGTCACCTTCAATTCTCGAAGTAGCTTGGCTGGTCCAAAGGGGAGTCATCCTTTTTTAACTGTGACAGATGTATCCAAGGTTTTATTCCCTCTAATTTGGCTGCATGTGGATTGGTGAGGATGACTAAATATAGTCTCTTCCAACGAGGTTCTAATGAGTCTTTTATTTGGCATCTCTTCCAATATACATACTTTGCTGGGGCAGTGATAGACAAACCTTGGGGGTCTAGTTTCTGTTAGTCAAAGGCTTCTCTAGCCTGTGAAAGATATTCTTTGGAATATTGGATTAAAGATTGGCAATACTTCAGTAATTTAGGTTGAACAATGTTAGGGTTGGTGTAGGCAATATAAGGAAGGACCATGGGTCTCCTAGTAATTATTTCATAGAGGGTGAGCTGGTGAGATCCAAACAGTGTAGACCTCAGATTTAAAAGAACTAAGGGAAGGACCATAGTCCAGGATAAATTTAAAGTTTCACAAAGCATTGGTATTTGGATTTTTTTGTTTAGTGATTCTCTCTACTAAACCAAAAGACTGAGGATGATAGGGATGATGTAGCTTTTGGTAAATGGGAAAAACTCCACACAGTTCTTGGATGACATGGCCAGTGAAATGAGTTCCTTAGGGGGGTAGGATGTTTTTAAGAAGTCTCTTTGCTACAAAGGGTGTAGTAGCATGATGGCAGGGGTAGGCTTCTACTGAATGTGAAAATCTACAAATCACTACTAATACATACATATAACCATTTGAGGGTGGGAGCAGAATAAAATCAAGCTGTCATTCAAACATAGGCCAGAAGGTATAGGGTATTGTCCAAGCAGGACTTTAAGGTGTTTTCCAGGATTGCAGCAAGGACAAATAGGGCAATGGGTGGCAGCATGTTTGGCAGCCTCAAAAATTTTCCCTCACCAGTATTTTTTAAGGTCTCAATCATTTTATCTCATCCCATGTAGGAACCTTCATGTAAGGCTTCCATCATAGGAACATGCAGGAAATTGGGTAAGACATTTTTCTCATCAGGCCCAGTCCACAATTTAGTAGCAGGATCTTGGTAACAGCCTGCCTTTCTCCATGCCTTAATTTCATCTGATTGGGCTAATTGTTGGTGTACTTAAAAGTTATTCTATGGTTAATTCATGAAGTTTGGGGTTATCAGTAGAAAGATTTGGGAAACCCCTTACTTTATTTATCATAAGTGCAGAAATAACTTGAGATGCAGCCTGCTTGGCTGTCATATCAACAAAATTATTTCCTTGAATTTCTTTAGCTTGGAATACTTCTTTCAGTTGGTGAGCTCCTATTTTTATACAGCCATTTTAAAGCGGAGTAATAGAGCATCTAGAAGATCCACTATTAAAGCTCCATTTTTTATGGATTTTCTGGTTAAAAATCCTTTTTGTTTCCATAACATACCATAATAATGTACAGTTCAAAAACAACATCTACTATCCATGAGAATATTTACAGATTTTTCTGAAGCAATTTTACAGGCTCTAGTGGGGGCAAAGGAGCCCTGGTGGTGCAGTGGTTAAGAGTTTGGCTGTTAACCAAAAGGTCAGCAGTTTGAATCTACCAGCTTCTCTTTGAAAACCCTATAGGGGCAGGTCTACTCTGTCCTATCAGGTTGCTACGAGTTGGAATCAACTCGATGGCAACAGAGACAGTGTCCTGCAGGGAAACAATTTACTGTCTTGATGTCTTTTACAGACTTCGATATACCAATCAAAATAGGCACCCCACTGGGACAGTTTAATTTGCGAACCTTGGTTCTCTTACATACTGTGCAGAAAAGTAACTTAGAGAGATCAAAAGGACCCCAAAGTGGCCACTGATTTTCCACACTCTCTTGAGTGATGTTATACCAGACAGACAAGAACATACACAATAAAGGACCATAATGCTTGTTCTTGTAGTGAGCAGAAGTCCCAGAAAGTGGCTCCAAATTTCCTTTAGACATGGCATTTCCCCATTTTATAATGACAGTTACAAACAAAGCAAACTTTTTCTTGCGAGGGCCAAAAAAACCCACAATAAAACTCAAACAGCTACTAGTACAAGAGAGCACAGCTCAGATTCAAAGGGTTTTTTACCTTAAATGATTCCTGAGAGCTTGTGGTGATGGAGAGCCCATAGTGACTCAGCAGGTACTGTGTTCATGTCTGGATGACTCAGGGATCATCAAAGATAATGCACCTCCAAAGTCTCGCTTTTGATATCAGAAATGTCAAAGAAGAAAATACTGCACTCTGTCAGAAGTGAAAGAAAAAAGATTTATTGAAGAATAATACAGCTTGAGCTAGGCAGCACTAAGTAAAAATACAAAGCATTCCACCATTCAAGTGGGCAGAGGGCCTATATACATAAAGAACTAAGGAAAAAAAAAATTTTTTTTTTTTTTTTTAAGGAAACAGGGTTAAAGATTGATTATAGATAAGATCAGTTTCAACTCAAAGTCCTTTGAAATGTAACTTAGCCACTTGATTAGGCATGAGGGAATTACCACCTAGGTGAGTAGCGCCAGCCAAGTAGGTTACATATGAATACAATCATAAACACATTTTTCTCAGGAACAAGTTGTTTACATTTTGACATGTTCTTCCCACGAACAAATGGTTTACATCCTGACCTTTTGCTTTTTGAGAATGCATGCTGATCCCATCAATCTTATGTCTGATATGAGTGCTTCCAGACTGAAACTCTTTGATTTACAAATGAGAAAATAAGATTTAAATACTTATTAATTGTCTCTTATCTCTTAAATCCTATTGTTTCCAGAATTTAAAAATCTCACAAGAAGACGAAATGCACATTTTTTCTCTTACAACCCCCCACAGCCGTATTTCGCACAATCTGCATAAATTTTCCATTCCAGCAAGGCCAGTTTCAGTGCTCCAAATCAAGAAATGTGAAAATTGATTTTCTCAAAATATTTGCTTATTTTATTCCACTTTCCTATCCTATATCAAATCCACTCTCAGATTATCTAAACTCACTCCTTCCTTTCTTTAAGGTCCAGCTATAAGCACACAATGATGAGCCCATCCTTTTTATGGTGAGCCTTATTGTGGATTCCCCAAAGAAAAAAGCATCTAATTTATATTTTCCTTCTGTCCCTCTCAGAGCTTTTCACCCCTCTAATGATGTCGATGATTAGTCCTCAGCAGTCACACAATGAATTTGAAGATGTCTTTAACTTTGACTTGCTGGAAAAGTTCAACCAAATTCTACTAAAGTTTTAACACCGGAAAATTCTAAAGCCTAGTTCATCTTTCACTAGTCTCTTGTCCAACTTAAGTACTTTTCTGCTAAGATTAATCTCACATTCTAAGATGTTCACAATATATTTTAAATACATTCCTAATATTATATATATATAATATTAGTATATGAAGATAAACTATGTATTTGTATTATTATATGGATATGTAGTCCATATCTATCTATCAATCTTTCTGTCTCTGCTTACATTCTCTGCTCAGATCTTATCTTCTTAAGGGGAGGATTTTGTTTATTCATCTTTATATCCCCAGCCAGTGGTGGTACATGTTCTAGCACTGGTAAACATTAAATCCAGATTTATTTATTAATTGATTCTTTGATTTTTATCACAGATTCACTGCAAATTCTACTGTTGGGTTGCATCTTGGAAGGGGGAATAAAACAGTCTTTGGCAAGGTAATCCTGGAGTCTTTTTACTAAAATCATTAAGATCATTCTTAAGCCCATTTGCTGAACATAGCTACCAGTTAGCCACAACTTTGTAACACCTGACAGCAGCAACTTTATATTAGAATGGTAAGCAAAGCCAGAATTCTCTCTTGTCATTTCCATAGGCTATTAAGACACGAAGGAGCTGAAAAACGTGTATTCATAATTCTTACTGACTTGTGTAGAACTATTTGGATTCGAATTCAACAGCAAAAATGTAACTGGTCCATATGTTCAATCTAACTGAAGGATTTGATCTCTCATAAATTACTGCCTGTATTTTCTAAAGCCTTGGCACTTCCATTTTATTTGGAAAAGAAAACAGAATGGAAAAAATTCCTCACTGCTGGTATGACAGCCTTCTGGAGCGGCTGCCATCTGGAAGAGCGTTTGGACATCACTCATCCTCATCAGCTCAGCACCTAAAACATGATTTTGGCACTTTAGCTTGGACTTCATTCTTTAAAGGTGGAATTCTCTACAATTTTGGACAGTAAGACTATGACAATTCAGTATTACCAGTTACAGTATGGATACCTTAAAATTTTTTCTCCAATTATATACGTTTTCCATGAATATCACATTTAATCTTATCCTATTAAATTCTTAAATCTCTAAGAAGTTGCAATAACTAATATTTTGTAATATATGTTACACACATGCACACACATGTACACACACACACATTCCTGCCACCATAAAAAAAGAAAGAAAGAAACCTGGGAAAAGGGTGAAAACGGACGGAGAAAAAGGATAAGGAGAAAGAAGGAAGGACTCCCTACAACTTAAACTCTGTAGATATTCTAACATCCGATATCTAAAGTGATATCTTCTAACTAAAATAAGACAAATTCATAAACAAGTATTTATTGAGCCCTGGCTCTATGTTTTTGGTCTTGCATAAAACCACCATATTAATTTTTGTGTGACTTGTTTTTCAAATATAGAAAGTTTAGAAATGTAATTGCTTTGTTTTTAAAGTTTTAGAGCACAGATTAGAATTGTTTTTCATACTATCAATCAATTTGTATTTTTTCAAAAGCCAGGCACAGGTGGCAGTTAATTAAAAATACTGATGTTTTTATCGAAGCAAATATTACCTCTGAGAAGAATTTATACCATGATCTTACTCTATATTTCCAAAGAAGACTGTGAGTTACATCAGTTGTAAGAAGAGTTGAAGCTTCACTAAGGATGTCATCTACGATAATAGATGTGAGAGGCCTGCTTTATCTCACATGGATAAAAAGCCTGGAAGTTTAGTTCATTTTCTGGGTCATACTTTTGAAACAATGAATACACAGCGTAGTGTGTGTCCAGAAAATAGTAACCAGAGAGGGTGAGTGGTCTTTGATCTATGCCATTTGAGCAGCAGTCAGCAGTTCAGAATTCATTCACCTTGAAGAAAAATTGGGGGCTCATGAGAACTATTACAAGAGTTGTAACACTGGAGAAAAATTAACTTCTTTTCCCCCCAGAGCCCAGAGGAAACAGGGGGAAAGGTATACAGATTCCTCTTTTGACACTGATTTCAAGTGCGTGTTCCCAAATGAGAATGAATTACCCATGGAATCTATCAATCATACTCCAGAGAATGGCTGTAAGGGGGAATAGTTTAGAGGAGAATCAGAATGCATTAGAGGGCTGTTATGGGTTGAATTGTGTCCCCCAAAAATGTGTGTCAACTTGGCTAGGCCTTAACTCCCAGTATTCTGTGGTTGTCCACCATTTTGTGATCTGATATGATTATCTTCTGTGTTAATCCTAACCTCTACGGTGTTAATGAGGCAGGATTAGAGGCACTTATGTTAATGAGGCAGGACTCAATCTACAGGATTAGGTTGTATCTTGAGTCAATCTCTTTTGAGATACAAAAGAGAGAAGAAAGCAGAGAGGAGGGGCACCTCATGCCATCAAGAACGAAGAACCAAGAGCAGAGTGCATCATTTGGACGCAGGGTCCTTGCACTGAGAAACTCCTAGACCAGGGAAAGATTGATGACAAGAACCTTTCTTTAGAGCCCACAAAGAGAAAAAGCCTTCCCCTGGAGCTGGAGGCCTGAATTTGGACTTCTAGCCTCCTAGACTGTGAGAAAATAAATTTCCCTTTGTTAAAGCTATCCCCTTGTGGTATTTCTGTTATAGTAGCACTAGATAACGAAGACAAGCACCTTTATAATTTTTGAGCTGCAAGGGATATTAGTGGTTGTCATGGATTGAATTGTGTCCCCCCAAAATGTATGTCAAATTGTTTAGGCCATGATTCCCTGTGTTTTATGGTTGTCCTCCATTTTGTTATTGTAATTTTATGTTAAAGAGGATTAGTGTTGGATTATAACACCCTTACTAAGGTCACATCCCTGATCCAATGTAAAGGGAGTTTCTCTGGGGTGTGGCCTGCACCACTTTTTATCTTACAAGAGATAAAAGGAAAGGGAATAAAGCAGAGATGGGGGGACCTCATACCACCAAGAAGGCAGTGCTGGGAGCAGAGTGTGTGTGGAGAAGCACCTAGTCTAGGGGAAGGTTGATGACAAGGACCTTCCTCTACAGCCTACAGAGAGGGAAAGCCTTCCCCTGGAGCTGATGCCCTGCATTTGGACATCTAGCCTACCAGGCTGTGAGGAAATAAATTTATCTTTGTTAAAGACATCTACTTGTGGTACTTCTGTTATAGCAGCACTAGATGACTAAAACAGTGGTGATCTGATTAACACTCACCCTTTTCTGACCACAAAAGCAGACTTTCTAGGCTATGAAGGTAAAGCCCAAATCTGTCTTAACAAATGTCTCCCTTAGTAGGAGGTGGGAGGGATAAAGGGTATAAAAACACAGGGTTCTAAAAATAAACTGGTCAGTCCCATAGACTATAAATTATTTCAATCAGGAATCACTGTTATAATGTGTCTTTGTTATTCAGCACCTAGATTAAGGCATGTGGCCACAAAAGAAACATAGTAAATATTGATTGCAACCAGTTGAGCTCCTGGACTATCATTCCACTGTTCTTTCAAGTTTTTTTGGTTTGTTTGTTTCTTTTAACTGTATAGGCAATATTTTCTCCACGGAAGTATAAAACCACACTCAAGGCAATCACAATAGGTCATTATAATAGGGTTTTAAAGTATTGCTCCATTTTAGCAGTAGAAATCATGTGACTTTCCCCCCCCCACCAGAAACCTGTTCTTCACTCAATGTCCCTTCTAGGCTTTTGGATAAAATGTCCTTTAAAAGTGGCTATTGCAATGGGTTTTGACTAATTTGATCTCATTCTTTAGTGGCACAATTGGCATGATTTTGCAACTTCTTTCCCATCCCTTTTGTAAAAATTTCAACCAATCACAAAAGCGTTCTGATAAATTTCTGGGTGCAATGTAAGAATAGGAACCAATTCGTCAATCAACAAATTTAGTTGATTACCTACTTTGGTCAGGAAAAGTTAAAAACAAAAGGATGATATAAGCACTTCCTGTCATGGTCAACATCTAGAAAAGGAGGGGAAAAAAGGCAATACGTTGTAAGGTTAAAGTTGTGATACGGTGCTTGAGTTGTTTTTGAGAATTCACAGTATGGTAAGTGGCAGGAGAGAAATGAGAGCACACATTACTAAATTCTACAACCACCCCTCTCCCCCAATTCATTATTCTATAGCCAGAGTTGTACATAGAAATTACAAAAGAAAAAAAGAAGAAAGTGAGAGGAGGAAGAGAAGGAGATGGAGAGAGAATACCTCCATACTGCATGTAAGAAATGGTCATAAATTTAGCAGAAATTCAAAAAGATTCGTAATACCCTATACTACCTTTCCTTCATGACATTTTGACATGGGTCTCCTGGATGGAGTGATTTCCATTTTTCATTTGTCAAGGCATTCTTATTCAACAATAAAGTTTGGCTCATATGGCCTCTCCTCTATGGAGCTTTCATAAAAATATCAGCAAATTAGTCGTCCCATCACCTCCTTCCTTTTCCACAATACTTTGGACTTGCCTATATTAACATCTACTAAATTACAGTTCCTGGTTTATATGCCTTCCTCTTCCATTGGACTATAAGCCTAAGGGTACAATTTTAAGTCTAAAATAATAATTCAGAATGTGTGGAATGACTGACAAAGGATATAGAAAGTAGGCATCATTAGAACTTGGGCAGGAAAGAAAGATAATTTTTGAACACTTCATGGTGGGAGTACATCTGAGCTGAATTCCGAAATAATTGGAATAGACCGAGTGACAATTTGGAGCACTAATTCACTCAACAAATATTCATCGAAGACCTATAATGTGGGTTAAGCATGGGGGATTATTTGGAGGTAGAATTATAGAAAGCTAGTGAGAATATCAACAAAGTAGAAAGAAAAAATTAATGGGAGGAAAATGTATAAAAAATGGGTTTAAAGGAAAATTTTATTAGCAACATTTCCTTTAGTACATACTTATTGCCTCCTTGTTTTTGTGCTAAGCTTCCAAAACAGGCAAGTATTAAACCAGGGCCCAACCTAACACTCAATGAACTCCAGTGGAAGTTGTACAACACTGAGGTCTAAATTGACACGTTTAATATTCTCAATACCACTAAATTAATGTCCTTTGAGGGTTTTTAAAAACGTAAAATTTACATGTACACATTAAAATTTTATCATATGTGCACTTCCATCCATGAAAATTTTATGACTTATTAGACAGAATGATAATAATGAATATTAGCTTAATAAATTTGCTAGGGAAATGTCACATTACTGTAACTTTTCTGCTTTTACAGTTTGACGATTATGTTATATTAAGATAAAAGAACTTCTGGGTAAAAGTGAAAAGTATTAAAAATGTGCCTTTTCGTGAAGAATCTTTCATCTTCAAAGCACAGACCTAAACTGACCCTCACATCATTCCTCTCAAATAGATATTATTATCTCGATTTCACAGTTGGAAAAACTAAGACAAGTGTTTGGTGGCTTTTACAAATTCATAGAGCACATCACCATTGCACCTTTTAAGGCACGATATCAGCTCTTGCCATTCATTTAATTACCTTAGCAAGTCATTCATCTTCTTCCAACCCCCATTTCCCATGTGCAAAATCAGTGAGTTAGCCTACCGTCTAGGCAGGAAGATCTCTAAAATCTGCCTGAAGTTGACACTATAGTTTATTTATGTGCATATTTATACATACCCAACTGTGTACAATAAAGTATTTTAAATGTCTAAATTTATGGTATTAGAGTTACATTATTTTTCTTTTAACTAAAATTATAAATCTTAATTTCAGAGTTCTGAAATAAGAAACATTCAGATATTGTAAATGGCAAAAATAAAAAAAATTATAAAAAGACCAAAAAAGCACATGTGTGTGCATACGTGTGTGTGTATGTACCTATATAATAACACAATGATATATTTGGGCACTTCTGGTTAGTAATTGTGTATATTTGAGGTTCATTTCTTTATTAAAAAAAAGCAAAGATGTTAATTATCAGTGGGTTGTTACTTCACGTTTTCCATTAGTTATAATTTAGAGTAAATAAAACAATAACTTCTTGCATCTATATCATACTTTATAGTTCTAAAATTGCTTTCATATATTGATTTTTCTTGACGCTTACATCTTGATCCCTGTGCGGTCAGGATCACCTTTTAGTCTTATCCCAGTTTTACAGCTGAACACAGTAAAGTCTAGGGAGTGTAGATAAAGGTCATAGCATCTGTTTCAATGACCTCTCGTCCATTCCTCTCTGGTTCCTTAGATCAATGCAGAAAATTACATTTGGGGTGGGCGTTATCTTCCCAGAAATTCTGTACACTCCCCTTATGATGTTCTTTTACTTGTGTCAATATAATGTTGCTTTTGTTGCTCCCAATTATAAAATGACCATAATTCTTTGTTTTTGTATGAAATCTAAAGCTTTGGCACAGATTAGAAAATCTAGATCATAGGATGCTACATTGGAACAGGAAAAAGGAGAGTTTGCTGTAAGAGCCCCTTGAAAATTTCTTATGGGATTAGCAGAAATGACACCTCAGGACATGCATTCACAGTAGTCAATGGATATTTACTAAGCTCAGGAAATTATTACAATTAAACTAATAATGACAAAAGAGAGATCAGATGGTAAATCAGAGGTGGCTCCCTGGAGCCTTCCTTGTCCTTCATGAAGACACATCAGTCAGAGGCTGAAGTCACCAGAGAAGGATCAGGGTTACATCAAGTCAGAGGGGTATTAAGCTGCCTCATTCTTGGAGATTTTCTGGATCAGTCCAAAAGTTCACATTAACGCCATTTTAATCATTAAGCTTACATTTTAACTGTCATGTCCCCTGAATCTAAGGCCCAGGTTCTGGGAGACATTAATTAAGTCAAAGGCCTGAAGCTTTCCAATTTAAGGATTGCAAATACTTGAAATTCTTCTTAAGTTCACCCCAGTTTTCTGTTTCTACTCCAGTATGTTGTGACACAGCATATCTAGCAGCTAGAATAACGAAGTGGGCCCAACACTTCAGCCATGCCTAAGCCCTGGATGTGATGCCTGTTTTGAGAAGTGACATATGGGCATTATATGCCATATTATGTAGTGTTACAAGCCACGGATCTGTCTTCCTGATAGATTAGAGACAAAGAAATATCCTTCTTCCCTTCGTTATTATCGCGGCAGATGCCCCTTTTTGGCCTTACTTAGGTAATAATAAAATTAGGTAATGATTAAAAAAAACTACAGTAAAAACAATATAACAATAACAACTACAACAAAGGCAGTAATAACTAACCCTTATATCCTTATATGGTGTTTATTACAGGCCAGGCATTATTGTTCCAAGTGGGGTGTGTGTGTGTGTGTGTATATATATATATGTACACACACACTCTATTCTGAACAACCACTCTATGTGATGGTCCTAAGGTACTCCATTTTACAGAGGAGGTGATTTAGGAATAGAGAGATTAAATATTGTCCAAGGTAGTACAGATAATAAGTAAGGGAGCAGATATTTAAACTATGTCATATAGCTTCATAGTCTATTTGCCTCTCTATATTTATATAATTATTATTCACCCATTTAGTATTAAATCAGTGGTTACATTCTTTTAAATAAACCAGACATTGTTCTAGGCTCTGAAAGAGAATCATATAATGGTAAGCTCTATGGAACATACAAGGACAGAATCCCTGCTTTCAAAGATTTATAGTCTGGTAAGTCCCAGGCTGATATCACAGAATAATTTTAAATAAAATATGATCACAGAGTATAATATATCATTAAATTAAGTTACTTCATGAATACTTGGATAAATGGTTAATAATTCAAAAGATATGTGTTCCTCATAGACACAATGATCAGCAGGAAAAGACACTTAATGGACCTGGAAATGAAGAGATGAAACAAGAACAATGGATGAATATTCATACTTTTCCCTTCTGTTTTCCTCGTTTAGAAAAATTACCAATAGTTCAGATTCATCAAGACTAATGTGACAGCAGTGCACGACGTACACTCTTCACCTTGTCTGTGAAATTGAAGTTCACTGAATTTCAGGAAGGATTGTGTGTGTGAGTATAGAACGTTCTTAAACTCAAATTATTTAATTGAACACCACTATGTACCCAGCTGACATTGTAGCACATCAGTGTCCATGTGGAGCTTTCATTCTGGTTGAGGGACTCAGACAATAAATTAAAAAATATGTAGTAGGAAAGATGGTGAAAACTGCTTTGAGAAAAAAATTAAGTGGTGTAAACAGAAAAGTTTCAAACTGGAGGCACTGGAGTAAATAAGAATGAAGTCCTAAAAAAGAAAATGTCAGGATGTAAACCATTTGTTTATGGGAAGATGTCAATATGTAAACAATTTGTTCCCTGGAAAAAATGTGTTCATGGCTGCAGTCATGTACAACTCAACCTGCTGGTGCCACTGACCTAGGTGGTAACTCACTCCCTTCCAGCCATATCAGAGTACTTTAAGCTGAAGCTGATCTTACCTATAATCAATCATTAACCCCCTACCTTTCTTTGTTCTTTCTGTACATAGAACACTCTCTTCTCTCAAATCGTGGAATGCTTTGTATTTTTACTCAGTGCTGCCCAGCTAGAGCTGTATTATTCCTCAATACAACTTTTTCTTTCACTCCTAACAGAGTGTGAGATTTTCTTCTTTGACAGTGAAAAAGAGTAAAGAGAGTATGTGTATGTACAGGTAACAATTTTAAACGGGGAAAATTCTGAATATGAAAGGACGTATATTCACTATTGAAATTTTGATAAATGTAGAAATAAAAAAATGAAATTATGCATAATCTAACTACCAGGATGATCATTATAAACATTTTGGTGTGTGTTCTTTCAGCTTTCCTAAACCCAAGAAAAAGATGCTTTGTCTTAGATACGTTGCCTACAGTTTTATAACCTACTTTTTGGTATTAACAGTACACTATAAATATCTTTCTATGTCATTAGCATATTCTTCTAGAACAGTCGTCTCTAAGGGCAAGAAATGAAGGGCATCTACCAAAATAACCTGGAGCCACATTCCTGAGCACTACTCAGTACCTAGTGAATAAGATCTTGGTGGAAAATTCAGGCAGGCAAGTGCATTTTGAAAAAATCACTCCAAGAGATTCTAATATACATAATGTCCCCTATCCACCTCATTCCCATTAAAAAACCCCTGTTCTACAATATATTTGTTATTGTGTTTCATTAAATGGATGTGCAATAATCATTCTTCCACTGTTGGGTATTCACTTTTACTCAGTTTTTCACATACAAGAGCACTGTGACAAATGTCCTTGAAGTGATATCTTACAAATATGCATAATTATTAGGAGTCATTCTTACATGGGAATTTGTGTACCGAATTCTACAATTCTGATACACACTTCCCAACGTGTTTTTCTATTAACAGTTTTTGTTTTGTTGTTGTCATTTTCTAATGTGTTTTACATCCCAGTATTTAGTTTATTTTTTAATCCTTTGAATTGGACTTTTTAAAAATATAGTGTGTGGTGTATCATTTTAATGCCTCTGATTATTAAATATTTATAAATTATAGACCAATTTTTTTCTTTAAATGAATTGCTTGGATACATGCTTTGGCAAATTTTTTGCCAGCATGTTTAACTTTTTAATTTTTTAATAGCATTTTATGTATTAAAAACAACAATCCTCTGTCATACATGTTATTTAAAAGAGTTTCTTCAGTGATAATATGAATCTTTCCCAACTATGCTTGATTAATGTAGTAAGTTAAATCCATCCACAATTCTCTGCCTTCTTCCTTTTTTTTAATCATGGTAAATATATATGCAACAAATCATTTGCCATTTCAACTTTCTTCATGTGTGCAATTCATTGGCATCAGTTATGTTTATTACGTTGTTTAAGCATTACCATTACCCATTTCCAGCATTTCTCATTGCCCTTAACAGAAGCTAGGCATCTGAGTCTCCTTTCCCTATTCCATCCCACTTCCCTCTGGTAACTACGAATAATCTTTGGTATCTACATATATTTCATATAAGTGGAATACTAAGATTAACAAGATGTATAAGGAAGGTTTTATAAAATGTATTGTTAAAATTCAGATACAGGGGAGGCAGCACAGTGTGGTGTAATGTGTCATTGGTAGCATTAGTTCTCTTATTCTTTACATTCTAAAAAAAAGTCAACCAAAATAACAAAAATATATTAAAATAAAATTATTTTATATTATTACTATTTCACTTTTTTGACTGTTTCTGCCTTTTTCTTATGTTGCCAGAAATTCCACATTTGGGCTGATCTTTGGATCCATCAGTATATCGCCAATGTCCTTACTTAAGTGAAAAATAGTGCTGTTAGTTGAAGAGGGATTTTACAAGGGCTTCCTATGACTTTTCCTATCCTAAGGACTCTGTATGTTATTTATTATTTTTTTATTCATTCAGCAAATATTTATTGAACATTCTATAGCTTCTATTTCCCTTCTTTCTTTTCTGTGTCTAGAAATGGGCCTCCTTCCAGTCGACATGAAAAGATCTTGGAAGGTGTTACTACTGTCCTCACAACAATAAAAATGTTGAAAAAAATGAAAATCAACAGCTCTTTTTATATCCATGACAGAATTTAGGTCACAGGGAAAGCTGCCTGGAGATACAGGCAGATAAAGAGAATCAGAGCTTACTGGGAGCAGAAGATGCCACTGGACCTAGCACTGATAGGAATAATTAAGGGATAATTGGAGACTGTGAACTAGTTTGAGAAAGAAAATCTCCTGGAGACCTAGCCTTTGCAGACCCAATACTTTCAGGAGCTTTACCTTCCGAAGCCTCACAAGATTCTCAGTGTGAAGACAGGAGGAAAATCCACTAATGCTTCTTGTAGAGGGAAGAGAAAAGTAACAATTTAAACATACATCCAGAGCTCTCATTTCTCCTGCATAAGGGCCTGCCTTCAAGAGAAACTATTTGCAAACCTTGGCTGCTATCCAAAAGGTTTGAGGTTTGAGTCCACCTTGAGGCTCCTCAAAAGAAAGACCTGGCAACCTACTTTCAGATGATCAGTCATTGAAAATCCTATAGAGCACAATTCTACTCTGGCACACATGGGGTTGCCATGAGTTGTAATCAACTCAATGGCAACTGGTTTTCAGTTAACCAATGTGGGTCATAGCCTAACCAATAATATGGGAGAAGGGAAATGCCCAGCTCCATCCCCCCCCCAATTCTTCTTGTCTCATCTGTTGTCGTGTACCATTGAGTTGATTTGACTCATAGCAACCCCATGTGACAAAGTAGAACTGTCCCATAGGGTTTTTAAGGCTATAATCTTTAGGGGAGTTCATGGCTAAGTCTTTCTCCTGCAGAGCCACTGGGTGGGTTCAAACTGCCAGCCTTTTTGTCAGCAAGCACTTAACTGTTGTGCCACCAGGGCTGCTTCCTGTCTCATCTAAGGGATGAAAAAAAAAAAAAAAAGCTGAGAAGCATTTATGAAGATCAAAGCCCGGGTGCTCAAGCTCACTAAAAAAACTGAGACCTAACCATAGAATTATAGAACACTTCCTCTCTCCTTACACCTTACTACCACATCAACAGAGTTCTTATATAATTATTTTTAGCTGCCACCAAGTCAGCTCCTGACTCATGGTGACCCCATGCACAACTAAATCAAATGCTACCAGTAGGTTGCTGATCTGACCATTGTAATCCATAGGGTTTTCACTGGTTGATTTTCAGAAATAGATCACCAGGTCCTTCTTCCTAGTCCATCCGAGTCTAAAAGCTCTGCTGAAACCTGATCAGCATCAAAGCAACATGCAAGCCTCCACTGAAAAACAGATGATACCCTGTGATACACATCAAAACATTATTACTGCTACTACTGTATATATTATGTTAAAGATGTTCTCTGTATCTGGAAGTGTTCCTTTAAGGTTTTTTATGCATAGAAAGGTACACTATATACTAAGACAAACATTTGACTAGCTGATATCAGATACAAACTGTACCTAACTTCTGATTTATGAACAAATTTGACTTAAAAGACAGATTTAGGAATGGAACTTGTTCATAATCTGGGACTGCCTGTAGTCCACAAAGTACCACTACATACATCATCTCTAATTAGAGATCCTGGTATGTTTTTTGACTTCACCATTCAAAATCTTTACATAAAAGAGACTTGAAAATAGATGGTAAGTCATGTAACTGAGGCTCTTTTAAAATTTTTCTTTCAAAGCCTAAGTATTTATCTTCTCTAAAACCTGGTACCTTTAGGGTGTTTGAATCTTCAGATACACTTTATCACCTAACCTAGTATTTTCTCTTTATTTTTTTATCAACCCAGGGCTTTTTCCAAGCTGTGAAACAAAGACATAGTAAAGCTTCTAAAGGGAAGAAAAAATACATATTTTTTAAAGGCACTGAAAATCCAAACCATAAATATTGCAGACTTAGAAACCTTTTAGGTCATTGATTCCGCAGTCTTCCAAAGGTGGAGTAATAACTGCACCAACAGAGTCATTTGCTCAGGAATAGAATGTCTATTAATATCACTTTAATATCTTTGCCCTGGGAACACAATTTGCTTTAGAGTGGATGCCGTGGTTGTTTCTACTGAAAGGTAAATAATCTCTCCTCTTTGCCAAGATGCATTTAATAAAGAAGAATCCCTCCTATGGCTGAACTAATGTGCCTCCTCACACATCCACAGCTCTATGGCTAATAAAAGAAATTATCAGGCAAACAGAAATGTAGTTTACAGTTGCAATAGCTCATACCATTACTTTTTACATCAATAAGTAAATCAAGCATTTATGCCTGAAAACTACTGAAAAGCCAACTTTTTAGAATCTGTATTCCTCCTACAGTGTATAATGAATATTTTGTCATAGCAAGTAACAAATTTTATTATAGCTCTTATACTTAAAATTCCATCTGTTTTCTCACACACAACATGAGTTCATGCAAGCAACCATTAATCTTAAAAACACTTAAAAAAAAAAAAACTTCCTAATATAGGGCTTCTAAAGGCATTTAGAAATATTCAGGACCAACCAAAGATGGGATGTTATGTGTCTAATTCCTTAGTTTCAATTCATTGAATGCTCAGAGCTCATGTCTATCTTGTAGAAATCTGTAAACGAAGGGCACTATTATTTTAAAATCTGCCTAATTTGATAACAGGATAAGCAAGGTTGTTTACTGATTTCACATATTGTTTTGCAATTGCAGGACTAGAAACAAAGGACTTGGGCCACATAAACAGTTTTTTTTCATCAAAATATACATCCATTCATATATCTCATAAACATTTATTGAGCACCTGCTAGGTGTCAACACTACTGGGCCGTAGGCATTTAGCCAGGAAAGACTCAGCCTCTTTGCTCAAGTAGCTCACGGTTAAGTGGCTATAGACAAAGGGTACAGGGTAGAAAGAGGTATGTGCTTAATTAGTCAGAAGGAAATCAAGGAATTTTTTTCCAAGAGGTAACATATAAGGAAGGTTTTTAATAGGCATTAGCTAAGGAGCCCTGGGGGTGCCATTGTTATGTGCTCAGCTGCTAACTGCAAAGTCAGCAATTCAAACCCACCAGCTACTCCACTGGAGAAAGAGTAGCAGTCTGATCCATAAAGATTACAGCCTTTGAAACCCTATGGGGCAGTTCTGTGTCCTATAGGGTCGCTGTGAGCCAGAATTGACTAGATGGCAAAGGGCGTGGTTTTTGGTTTGAGGCATTAGCTGGTAGTCTTTGGGTGGTACAAACGATTAACTCGGTTTGTAGTTCAAGTCTACCCAGAGGCTCCTGGGAAGAAAGGTCAGGCGATCTACCTCTGAAAAATCAGCCATTAAAAACCCTATGGAGCACAGTTCTACTCTGACATTTGTGGGGTCCCTATGAGTCATAATCGCATCGATGGCAACTGGTTTTTAGGCATTAAATAGGTGAACAAGAGAAAGCCAAATATCATATTCAGGATAATCTAGCATAACTCATATCTACGCCTACTATCTCCGAGATGACAATGTAAAACATCAGAATAGTTAATGGACTTAAATATGTCACTCTGTGAATAAACCTTCAAAAGGCAAGAATTATCCTGTTGATAGAAACTTCTTTGTTTTGCACATACAAAGCACATATAAGCACATAGATCACTTTATTGCAATTATTTATAAGTCTTCTTGATTAAATAATTAAATGATTAAAGTTATGATTTTATATTTGGGAATTTGTTTTTAATTTAATTTTAATTCTATGCAATTGCTCATACCACTGGGCTGAGGTATAAAAAAAAACAAACCAAACCCACTGCCTTCGAGTTGATTCCGACTCATAGCAACCCTATAGGACAGAGTAGAACTGCCTCATGGAGTTTCCAAGGAGCACCTGTCGGATTTGAACTGCTGACCTCTTGGTTAGCAGCCGTAGCACTTAACCATTATACCACCAGGGTTTCCAGGCTGAGGTATAGCATCTGGAAATGTTTTCATTTGTGTGTTTACTTCATAATTAAATGAATAAATAGCCTTTGGAATTGGGCAGAAACTATGGATTTTTGTAGAACAACATCCATTTGTACTAGATGCCCTAGTTAGATGTCCCAAGCATGGAGAGGTAAATGCAGATGAGCAGTATGGGTTTTCCCAAGACATAATCACAACTTGTCTTTAACAGACACATCTCTGAAATGCTTACATGCATCTAAATCTACTGAAAGAGCTCTCTGATATTAGATTAATATGAAGTTAGTAGCGGTGAGGCAAGAGATATTTAAGATGCATCTAGTGGTGTATAGCAAAATGTTTATCAACTGACTCCCTAGGGAGGCAAAGCTGTGATTTGCAGTGTTTCACAATCTTGTGATATAAATATTCTCATAATGGCCTATTTAAAGTTACCAACAAAATATCACTGAATTGAACTCAGAATTGAGAAATGATACACATGATTGACTTTTGTGAGCCAATATGAATCAAATTTAGCATACTACTGAAAGCATCCAAAGGAGCTTATAAGATTTATCCAAGCAAGAGAAGTTTCCAAATTAAATGTTAGCTAAATGATAGGAAGTCACAACCCAAAAAGATAATTATCCTAAAACAACAGTCCTCAAAGTATGTTCCACCAACCCTTGGGTGTTCCCACTCCCTTTCAAGGGGTTCATGAGGCCAAAATTATGTCCATAATAATTTTACAATGTTATTTGCTATTTACTGTGTTGGTATTTGTAGTAATCATGTAACTGCAAAGGTGGGTAAAACTGTCAACATTGTCACAACTGAAAGCAATGGAACCAAACTATACAATGGTCATTGTGTTCTTCAGTGCCGTTCATTTGTAATAAAAGTGTCACTTAACAATGTCCTCGGTGAAGCAGTGAAACATTAATTTTTTTAAAAGTCAGCTTTTGAGTACATATATTTAATATTTTGTGTGATGTTTTTATAAAAAGCATGGATAAAACACTTCTGCTGAATACCGAAGTATGATAGTTACCTGAGGAAAAAAAATCGTTTGAGTCGTGAGCTGAAAAAGCCACTGTTTTTCACAGAATCACTCTTTCCCTTGAAAGAACAAATGATAAACAAACTACGGTTATCCAAACTGGGATAACTGACAGACTTTTTCTCAAAAACATACGAAATGAGGCTGCCACTTCGAGGAAAGCAACTAACACTATTTGTTACCAAAGATAAAATTTGAGCTGTCAAGAGAAATTAGACTCTTGAAAAGCTTGTGTCTATAACCTGGAGCTTGACAGCTAACCAATATTTAAGACAGTTTTGGTGAGAGTGGTGGTGATAATAATACATATAATTTTTTGACATAGCATAATGAAGTGTCAACATTTGGAGGATCAGTATAACTCAGTGAACCTTTATATTTTAAACGACGAATGATGATGTTAGAAAATAGTGCATGGGTTAAACTTCCATTCGAACTACAAAACAGACAAATGAATTTTCATATAACAAAGTAAAAAAAACTTACCGTTATGGAATCAGGTTCCACAATGCAACTAACCTTTAGAAATTTACTCTTGTCAAATTTTGATATAGTAACTAAGAATATCCACAATTATATTTTTGTAAGAGCTTTAATAAGGCTATTAAAACAATCCTCCCTTTTCCAACTACATAACGGCATGAGGTCAGATATTCTTCATATATTTTAACAAAAATAATATATTCCAGAATTTAAATGCAGAAACATCTATAGAAATTCAACAGTCATTTATTAAGTCACGTATAGATAAAATTCATAAAGAAGTAAAACAATGCAACTATTTACTATTTTTTGGTTTTAGAAAATATATTTTTATTTAAAATGAGTCATATTATTAACATGTAGTGGATTTATTTTTGCTATTTTCAAATAAAATATATTTGTTAATTTCTGGGGTTTATTTTTAATAAGACATACACATATCCCACCTATACAAAAGCTCTTTGTAGTTTTCTATAATTGTTAAGAGTGTAAATGTGTCCTGAGACCAAAATGTTTGAGAAATACTGCTCTGTGATCAGAATGCATCAAACATATTACAAATATTTTGAAATGCCTCACACATAACTCCAATGACTCAAGTGAACACTCTGCCACAACGATGAGAACGTGAATTTAAATCAGTGATCCAAATCCTGATGTACACCTGCCTTTATCCCACAGTAATGATAACATTCCTACTTGTTAACTGTGTCATATTGCGTATTTTAACTCAGGGAAGTAACTCCAACTTCAGTTTTCTCATTTGTAAAATCCCCTGAAGAGTCAGATAAAAATAGTACTATCTTAAAAGGTTGAAAACCCTGGTGGCATAGTGGTAAATAGCTACGGCTGCTAGCCAAAAGGTCAGTAGTTCAAATCCACCAGGCACTCCTTGGAAACACTATGGAGCAGCTCTATTCTGTCCTATAGGGTTGCTATGAGTTGGAATCGACTCAATGGATACAGTTATAAGGTTGGTATAAGACCAAATAAGGAAAGTGCTTATAAATGTATGTTCATTAGTTGAACTATTTTTATTATCATTTTAGCATTTTCATAATTTTATTACTTTTATTGTTGTTACAGTTTTTCTGTTGGTAAGTAGTCATGTAGCTTCCTTCATCCATTATATTTATAATATAATGGATGAATATACTTATAATTATATACTTATAATTAAGGCCAAAATTCTTCCTTGAACAAAGTATTTTTGAGAGTCATGTAAGTTCACTGAAAAGGGCTCTGGAATCATACTGACTTAGTCTTGAATACAGGATTTGTCACTTGTGAGTTGTGTTGCCATTGGCACATCATTGAACATCAATTTCTTCATCTATAAAATAGGAATAACGATGTTATTTTTTTTCTCAAGGTCATCGTGAATTCCAGGGGAAATAATATATGTTAACCATATAATAATGCATGGTCATTTATTCAGTTACAATATGTGTAGTGAGAACTTTATATTGACAATTATATTAGGAACTAAAGATGCATTTGCAAAAAACATACACATTCCTGGCCTCCATTGAATTTCAAGTCCAGTGGGGTCACTCAGAAAATTCCATCAGTGGCAACAGTCCTGTCTGATTTGGGGTGTTGCTTTCGCACTGAGTGCCAATACTCAGAAAATAAGTCATCCAATTTGCGCTGATTTACTTAACGCTTTTTTTTTATGATGTTAATGCAGACTGATGATCCGTGTCTCCTAGCTTTTCTTCGTGATTGTTTTTGCCTATCACTATTCATTTCCTCCTGAAATTCCTGCCAACAATCACCTATCCTAAAAAGTTATGACCAACAGAAAAATCTTTCATTGTATGTGAGATATTCATTTCCTGAAGAAGCAGGGGTTTTTTTTTTTTTTTTTTTTTTTTTCCCTGCAAATGTGCAGGTCAAAGACATTGCAGCTAGAGGTGCCAACTGTCTTTCATTAGACATGCAAGCAATCAATTCAGTTTTTAAATCCTAGCCATATCCCCAAGAGTTTGCTGCTGCTGGCATAAACTGATACACAATGACTTTAAAGAGGTAATTAACAGCTAATTAAATATTTATACTCTGTATAGGCAAGGGCCTAAGTACTTTGGTGGGAAGATAGATGGAGAACTCACTGACTTACTTTGCATAAAGATGCAATTGGCATGGTGAGAGTAGAAGGTAAGTAAAAGGACCCTGCCTCGAGAACGAGATTTATGCTTATTTTCTCTCCTCTTTTTTTGAAAATCAAAGTGCACTTTATATCTGGTTTATGCCAGTTTGTGGGACATAAAGATGAGTTAATAAATAACATCACTTTCAAGAATTTGTATTCTAGTGGGATAGCAGAAATGCTTCATGATTTTATAGATACTGAGATGATAGGGAGTGGCTGGTTCTTCTCAAGAGACAGGGAAGATGGCCAGGAAAGGATTTCAGAGAAAGTCATGTTTGAGCTGAGCCTGGAATGATAAGATGGTGTTCAAAGGACAGATGGGTCACTGGTAGTTTTCCAGACAGAAAGATGATTTAGGGAGATCTCATGGGGGAATGAAGTTTTGACACAACTAGGGCCCAATTCGAAGAACCACTCAGCCATATCATGGGTACCAAACAAAGCTGTTGTGTGTGTTAGGGTGTTATAAATATGTATGTGTGTGTCCTGGATGAAGGATTAGAAAAACAATGAGAAGAGTATTGAGATTCCTAAAAGTCCAATTACAGAAGGCATTGGATCCCACACTAAATAGTCTAAACTTTGTGCCAAAGACAAAGAGAACTATTGAAGGATATTTTTTTAAATAATTTTTATTGTGCTTTAAGTGAAAGTTTACAAATCAAGTCCGTCTCTCACATATAAACTTATATACATCTTACTACATACTCCTACTTAAAAAAAAAAAAAAAAAAAAAACAGTACTTTCATTAAGGGGAGAGTAAGTACATACTCCTACTACTCCTACTTACTCTCCCCTTAATGAGTCAGCCCGCTGCCTCCTTCCAGTCTCTCCTTTCGTGACCATATTGCCAGTTTCTAACCCCCTCTACCCTCCCATCTCCCCTCCAGACAGGAGATGCCAACATAGTCTCAAGTGTCCACTTGATGCAAGTAGCTCGCTCTTCATCAGCATCTCTCTCCAAACCATTGTCCAGTCCAATCCATGTCTGACGAGTTGGCTTCGGGAATGGTTCCTATTGAAGGATTTTAAATAGGAATTTGCTATTGTCCAAATCACTCTGGCTCTCAGATGAAGAAAGGTTTTGAAGTGGTAAGACCAGAAATGTGGACACTCATTTTGGAAGTTATCGAATTAGTTTGCAAATAATCTAGGCATCCTCAGAACTTGGTAGGGGTATTTAACACAAATGTGATAAATAATGAATCCTATAGTTCCCTCTTCCTGACAACCTGGCACCTACAATTTCAACTTTGAAATTTTGTTTTAAAACACAGATGAGATATTTTAATAGTGTAACACTTAAGCTATCTCCAAGCTTTAGACTTAAAAACAACACAAAGAAAATAAAAAGAAAATCAGGATCTTGCTTAAAAAACAAAACAATTATGTTGCTGTCAATTCAATTCCCACTCTTAGCGACCCTACAGGACAGAGAACTGTCCCAAAAGGTTTCCAAAGAGTGACTGGTGCATTCGAACTGCTAACCTTTTGATTAGCAGCCAAATGCTTAACCTTGGCACCACCAGGATCTTGCTGGCAGAGACTATACTAAACAATAACAATGGCAAACACTTATGCGGTCCTGTAGTGGCTTTACCACAATCCCCTTCCCTCTGTGTTTCCTGGTCAAAGAGGAAGTTGTTCAAGATTTAGATGGTGAATTGAAGCAGTGACCATTACTCTCTGAAGATCGGTGGAGTAATAGTAAATGGATTGTTGCTGTGTGCTGTCAATTTCGACTCATAGCAACACTATGACAGAGTAGAACTGCCCCGTAGGGTTTCCTAGGCTGTAATCATTATTGAAGCAGATTTCCAAGTCTTTTCTCCCACTGGTGGGTTTGAACTTCCAACCTTTTATTTAGCAGCTGAGCACCACCGGGGCTTCATAATAAATGGGTACAGTCTGGCAATTGCAGCTTCTTCTTACTCTGCTCCACTTCATATCTAGTCTTACTCTTGACTGCTGACACTGTCAACCAATAGCTGCACCAGGCCCACCACCTTGGTTGCAGATCCGTAACAATGGTAACTCCTCAGAAGAAATAGCTTCCTATAGACAGCTCCAGCAGCTCCCCAGTAGCAGTCCTTCTTTGGCGATTTGAGGTACTTGGCATCTTAGATTGACCCTGGTTTCACTTCTCTCTCCTTTCGTAATTGTGAAAAATCTAATTCTTCGAACAACTCCCTTATCCCATAACACTCATGGTGACTCTGCTTTCTTCACTCACCCCTGATTGATACAACTTTTTGGTACCAGGAAGGGGTGGTCTATAGAATGTAATGGGGCCTAATCAAGGAATAACCTCTATTCCGATAAGAGAGGGAATTGACAATTTGTGCCTGGTTAGATTTCAGAAATGCTTTGGAGTAATGACTGTTCTGTGCCTCTCTGTTCTCTTTCCATCATTGTATGCTGAATGTATGGGGAGAAGGTAACTCATTTTGTTGATAGAAGTGACACTAAGAAGCCTCATTTTCACTTGGAACTGATTTAGAAGATTTAGAAGCTTATGTCCATTGAGTCTGATGTCAGGATTGAATGAGATTTGGCAATCTGGAGGAGGGAGTTTGTTTTGCACGTGGGAAGAATTTGAGCTATAAAGGCCTAAGGAAAGAATGTCGTCAACTGTTTGCAATGTGAATTTGTCATGCCTCCCATCAAAAGATGGGATCTGTTGTTCAGTCCCTTGAATCTGGTCTTTTCTTATGTTTTGTTTGGCCAATAGAATTAGGTGGAAGTGACACTGTGTGTCTTCTGAGGCTAGGTCTTAAGATATCTGGAAGTCTCTGTTTTTCCCTTTTTAAAACACTGCCTGGAGATTGTCATGTGAAGAAACTTTTGATGAAAAACCATATGGAGACAGAGGCCCGGCCATCCCAGATCTCTCTGTCATGCCAAACCTCTAGTCCTAGGGTCCAATTCTAGCTCTTTCACATAGCAGTTGTATAAAAAGATACAAGAAAAAATATCTTTCTGGGTTCCAGTACCCTAGGTTACATTCAAACCAACTCTCTTCTTTTAGCAAAGTCTTCCTTTAGAGCAGTAGTTAGAAAATTCTTTCTTTACAGAAGAAAATTAAATGAAATTCAAATTTAAGTATCCATAAATACAGTTTTATTGGAACACAGCCACATTCATTTGTTTATGTATTGTCTATGTCTACTTTCACACTACAACAGCTGAGTTGAATAGTTGCAGCAAAGACCATATGGACAGTAAATCCTAAAATATTTCTTATCTGTCCCTTTACAAGAAAACTTTGACAACCCCTTTCATCATATGGTGATTTCTAATGTTTTAAGACGGCAGTGGGTTTGGGGATCTAGTAGAAGCAGCATAAGCCTGGGAGACATCTATTGTTGTCTACCCAACTTGCCCTTCTGGCTTACTCAAAAAAAAAAAAAGAAAATGGCTATTTGGCCCACTCTTGAGCATTGTACAACATGAGCTACAGAATGAGTTAAATCTACCCTAATCTGTTAAACCCAGTGCCATCAAGTCAATTCATGACTCAGAGTGACCATACAGGACTCCACAGGATGTCCAAGGAGTGGCTGGTGGATTCGAGTTGTCAGCCTTTTGTTTAGTAGCCATAGCTCTTAACCACTGTACCACCACGGCTCCAAATCTACCCTGCTATAGGTTTTTTTTTTATAGGTTAGTCAGGCTATTTCTGTATCCTATACCAAGTGACTTGTTTATATATGCACATGTGACTTTTTGTTATTATTAGGTGCCATCGAGTCGGTTCTGACTCATAGCTACCCTGTGTACCACAGAACGAAACACTGCCTGGTCCAGCGCCATGCTCACAATCATTGTTATGCTTGAGCCCGTTGTTGCAGCCATGGTGTCAACCCATCTCATTGAGAGTTTTCCTCTTTTCCACTGACCCTGTACTTTACCAAGTATGATGTCCACATCCAGGGACTGATTCCTTCTGACAACATGCCCAAAGTATGTAAGATGCAGTCTCACTACCCTTGCTTTTAAGGAGCACAATGGTTGTACTTCTTCCAAGACAGATTTGTTTGTTCTTTTGTCAGTCCATGGTATATTCTCTGCCAAAGCCACAATTCAAAGGTACCAATTCTTCTTCGGTCTTCCTTATCCATCATTTGGCTTTTGCCTGCATACGATGTGATTGAAAACACCATGGCTTGGGTCAGGTGTGCATCAGTCTTCAAGGTGACATCTTTGCTTTTCAACACTTTAAAGAGGTCTTTTGCAGCATATTTGCACAATGCTTTGCATCTTTTCAATTCTTCAAAGCAAAAATTTTGCTTGCTTGTGTCTTTTGATTTCTTGACTGCTGCTTCCGTGGGTGTTGATTGTGGATCCAAGTAAAACGAAATCCTTGACAACTTCAATCTATTCTCTGTTTATCATGAAGTTGCCTATTGGTTCAGTTGTGAGGATTTTTGTTTTCTTTATGTTTAGGTGCAATCCACACTGAAGGCTGTGGTCTTTGATCTTGATCAGTAAGTGTTTCAAGTTCTCTCCACTTTCAGCAAGCAAGTTTGGGTCATCTGCATAATCCAGGTTGTTAACAAGTCTTCCTCCAGTCCCAAAGCCCCTTTCTTCTTCATATAGTCCAGTTTCTCGGGTTATTTGCTCAGCATACAGATCGAATAAGTATGGTGAAAGGATGCAACCACAACATACACCTTTCCTGATTTTAAGCCACAAAGTATCCCCTTGTTCTGTCCAAACAACTGCCTCTTGATCTAGGTACAGGTTCCTCATGAGCACAATTAAGTGTTCTGGAATTCCCATTCTTTGCAATGTTATCCGTAATTTGTTATGATCCACACAGTCGAATGCCTTAGCATAGTCAATAAAACACAAGTAAACACCCTTCTGGTGTTCTGTGCTTTCAGCCAGGATCCATTTGACATCAGCAATGATATCGCTGGTTCTGCAACCTCTACCGAGTCCAACCTGAATTTCTGGCAGTTCTATGTCAATATACAGCTGCAGACACTTTTGAATAATCTTACAGCAAAATTTTGCTTATGTGTGGTATTAATGATACTGTTCTGTAATTTCCACATTTGGTTGGATCACCTTTCTCGGGAATCGGCACAAAGATAGATCTCCTCCAGTTGGTTAGCCATGTAGCTGTCTTCCAAATTTCTTGGCATAGACGAGTAAGCACTTCCAGTGCTGCATCTGTTTGTTGAAACATCTCAATTGATATCCCATCAATTCCTGGAGCCTTGTTTTCCACCAATGCCTTCAGTGCAGCTTGGACTTCTTCCTTCAGTACCATCAGTTCCTCTTAAAATGGTTGAACATAGGCCAATTCTTTTTGGTACAATGACTTTGTATTTTTTCCATCTTCTTTCAATGCTTCCTGTGTCGTTTAATATTTTCCCCATAGAATCTTTCACTATTGCAACTCAAGGCTTGAATTTTTTCTTCAGTACTTTCAGCTTGAGAAGTGCTGAGCATGTTCTTATCTTTTAGGTTTCTATCTCCAGCTCTTTGCACATGTTATTTTAATACTTTACTTTGTCTTCTCAAGCCGCCCTTTGAAATCTTCTGTTCAGTTCTTTTACTTCATCATTTCTTCCTTTTGCTTTAGCTGTGCAACATTCAAGAGCAAGTTGCAGATTCTCTTCTGACCTCCATTTTGGTCTTTTCTTTCTTTCCTGTCTTTTTAATGACCTCTTGCTTTCTTCATGTATGATGTCCTTCCACAACTTGTCTGGACTTTGATCATTAGTGTTCAAAGCATCAAAGCTAGTCTTGAGATGGTCTCTAAGTTCAGGTGGGATATACTTAAGGTTGTACTTTGGCTCTCATGGACTTGTTCTAATTTTCTTCAGTTTCATCTTGAACTTGCATATGAGCAATTTATGGTCTGTTCCAAAGCCAGCCCCTGGCCTTCTTCCCAGTCTATCTTAGATTGGAAGCTCAGCTGAAACCTGTCCACCATGGGTGACTCTGCTGGTATCTGAATACCAGTGGCATAGCTTCCAGCGTCATAGTAACACGCCAAGTCCCCACAGTATAACAAACTGATAGACATGTTGTTGCTGTTAACATGTAACTTAATTATGGCCAAAAAATATCTTCTGGAGAGAAATGCTTCCCTACACTTTTGCTCTATGTCCTCAAAAGAAAAGGTGACTGAATCTAAACACCATGAAGGTTTATGAAATATGCCATCGCTCACATCAGATATAGTTCCACCATGGGGTATAGGGTATAAATGAGTGAGAAAAGATAAATTAATTTAACATGATAAATCTTTTTTATATAGCATGACTGCAATTAATTTTCGCATTTAAAAAAGTATAGTTTCCCATTAGTATCAGGGACCATTTATTTGTTTCTCTTATGTTCTACTTTGTGGTTCTGGAAATACTCAAAAATTAGCATGATAGTCACAACAATTGAACATGGAAGTTGATTAACATTTTGCAATATTAGGCAGTTTACATACTAACCATAAATTTGCATATACTTCCAGATCGATACATAACAAGCACAAAGCATGATATTTGCATTGACAAATAAATATTCATTGAGTGCTAGAGAACACTGGTCTAGATTTTGCTGATTGTATACCTGTGGCATGGTTTAACATGTCTCTGTTCTTTTTATTTCCTTTAAAATGATTTGTGGATCCAAACTAGACCCTTGATCAGGTTCAGTATGTTTTGCTATTTGTTTGTTTATTTGCAAGATATCAGAGGTGATTTTATGTTCTTTCTTCCAGAGGTACATAAAAACCAGTTGTCTTTTTAGTTATAATATTGACACCTGTAAATGGTTAACGGAAACCCTGGTGGCATAGTGGTGAAGAGCTACAGCTACTAACTAAAAGGTCAGCAGTTCAGATTCACCAGGCACTCCTTGGAAACTCTACGGGGCAGTACTACTGTGTCCTATAGGGTTGCTTTGAGTCAGAATCGACTCGACAGCAGTGGGAAATGGTTAATCTCAATGTATTAGTTCTTTAGAATTTGTAAATGGCAATATTCTAATTCTGTCATTCCTTCTTGCCTTAACACTTACATGAAGAGAAACTTCTCTTTGCTTACTATTAGGTTAATCACTAGTGCTTTTCTATATAAGGGGGTATCTGAGGTAAGGCAGGATTAATAGTGACCCTTTCTCTTTTTTTTACTAGCTTTCAAACTAATGATTTGGCTTACTAGCATCTTTCAAAAACATGAATTTTAATATTTATTTGAACTCACGCATTTGTTAATATTTAAACTGTTTAATCCATTGCAATTTTTATGCTTAGTGATGCTCACAATTTCTCATAATCGGTTCACAGAAGTCTTATTAAGTTGGCTCTTGAGTGCTTTTGACATGACCCTAGTAATCTTTGGTAGTTTACATTTTATTTTTAAATCTTTTAGATCATTACTCTCATTAAAGCTCAAATTATGCAAGAATCTTAATATAATGGTATTATCATGTCTATTTTATTATTAATACAAATATCATTACCTCCAACAGAATATCTAGACATGTGCAATAAAAACTGAATTTGGCTGTCACTGATATTGAGTTAAATTTCAGTCATATGAAGATAATAATGCCATATATATTTTTGATTGTATTATTTTAAAGATATATTTGTCAAGGAAGCACATATTTTGACATTTGATAGGTTGGTTATAATCTTAGATTTACAGACTTGTTAACCTACATTTGTACTCTGGCTCCTGGTCAACAAAGATTAGGGGTGAGCCTGTTAATAGGCTGGTTTAAAGGAAATTTCAAATGCATCCACTCTTGCTATGTTAGGGAAAACTCTGTTTTAATAACATTATCGTGTTGAATACTCATCACAACTCTTGATTTAAATAGAGTTTTTTTTTTTTGTAATCCAAGTTATGTTAATAAGTAAACTGAAGCCCAGAGATGTTAAAACGTTTTTCCAAAGCAAACAACTGGTACTTGATAAAGTCAAGACTAGAAATCAGGTTTTAAGTTCAATAATTCTTCTATTATACCAATAACAGGATTCATTATGTTAAACCATCTTTACTTCAAATTAATTAAAAGTTCAAATTTTACAGAAAATGTCTTTAAGTCTAAAAAAGCTATTTTGAAAATAAAAGTACGTAACTTTTAAGAAAAAAATATTTTCCCCAAACCTTAAAAATATAAATAAATCTCTATCATCTTTTCCTTGAACTATTTTACTACATCTATTATTTTGCAAGTTTTTTGTTTTGTTTTCCTTCACAAATGTGTGGTGCTATGCTATCTTTTCAGAATAATGGAAGAGAACTTCCTTGGGGGATTTACAGACAGCAATAAATACTGAATTTCAGATCTTTGCAGATTATGTGAAATCCCTTTTTTTGGCTCAAGGTACAATGTATGTACTCACGTCTCTCCTAATTCAAATAATTATTTTATCTTCCTAGGAAGAACTTAAGAAGCTGATATCGTTTCAGACAGTGTGTATGTTTGCTTAGATGTGGTATGTGCATCACCCACTGTCCTTCATTCTAGGTGACATCAAAAAGTTCAATTTGGAGGCTTCTGTTCTAGGGTTTTCCCTAGAAATCCAGTATTTGTGCTTAACAAGACATTATTCTGGTCTGAGTCATGCCCATAATCATAATAATGAAGTGACATAAATCATTTTGAGCATCTGCTCTGTGTCAGGCAATTTTCATATAATGCAGGACAGTTTATTAAAGGATTAACATATGTTTGTCTTTGTTGCTATGAAAGAATAAAAAAGAATAATGAAAGGAATTTTTTCTCTCTCTTTTCTTGCTAATTCACCATCCTACTCACATTCAGAAAGACCTAGGTTCTGCAACATCCAGTTTACCTTTCCCCAGGGTAGAATAAACATCTAAATACTAAATTAAAAACAAAACACCAAATGTTTTATTGGAGGGATGGTTAATTATGGTAGGCAACTGAGGGATGTAGTATCTCAGACACTGAGAGTGGGAAGGCAGAAATAACTGAGCTAGAGAGAGTTATCTCAAATTTAAGGAGGGCACATTTTTCAAAGGAATTTGAAAGAGTATTATGGGCCTGTATCTCACTTTCCCTCTGCATTCTAAATAGTGACCCACCCGCTAAGACCCTATTATTAGTAGCGTGTTCAGGTAAAGGATTCTGACCCTTCTACTCATGACCTTGAGAGCTGCAGCAGCTGATTCCTTATGCTCATATTTGTCAGTTCTTGGATGGCGACAGTACTTTCTCAGTTCCATGAGGAAAGATTCTACCCTAAGCACACACCCATCTAAGAAGTGTAACTCCCTTTATTGAGAATGAGTGTCCCCTAGGAACAAAGGTTTTAATGATCCCTCAAATGCTCTCTACCAAAGTGTGGAAGACTTCACCATCCAGGAATGCCATGGCCTAAAGTAATATTATATCTTTTTTTTTTTTCTTTTTTTTTAATGTTATTGCTCATATTGTTCAGGAATCCTGGAGAGAAGAGGGATGCAATTTATTAGCTTCATTTAGAAATCACCAACAGTATTCACTCATTTATTCAATACTTTTTTTTTTTTAACAGAAAGGATGGAGGTTCAAGTCCATCTAGAGGTACCTCAGAAGAATGAATGGGTAATCTACTTCCGAAAAAAAAAAAAATAACCATTGAAAACCCTATGGAGTACAGTTCTACTCTGATAAACATGGAATCATCATGAGTCTGGATTGACTCAACAGCAACCAGTTACCGGTTACATACAAGGAACTGCTCTAAGTGCTAATGTCTCTGATACAGATATGCACCTTTAAAAGGTCCATGTGGGTTTCTTACCATGATTGCCTGAGCCAGATTAAACGGACAAAGGCATATGCCTTGATGATTTTTTTCCCTCACTGATTAATAGTTATATGCCTTTACTATGTATTGAGGAAGTCATGTAAAAGATCTATGTTGGACAAAAAAATGTATATTTGGGGTAGAGCACAAATATAAGATAGTGGTACTCCTTCACTAGGAGAGGAGTGAGTCATCTCTATGGAGCCAGACAAAATTAAATACCTCAGATATGTCACCAGCAAGTGAACATTCTTGCACAAGCTTCAATTGCTTTATCCGGTAAGTGGAGAAAAATAGCAAATAGTCTATAGCATTATTGTGACAATTAGAAATAAAATACGAAACTCTTGGCACATACGAGGCACTTGGGCATCAAAACGGAGTTATTTTATGGAAAGATTATTTTTATGTTAAGCCCAAACTAAATGCATTTGTTTCGCTTAATACAACATGTCTCTTACTGGAAGCCTCGTGCTACGAATACACTAGGGAAAGAGGCAGTGAATGTAATATTTATCACCCACACCAGTAGTCCTAGACCAATCTAAGGAGCTACATTTGCCAGTTGACTAAGAAACAAGAGTTTTGTCTTGGTTGCTTGAATATGCAAGCTGAAAGGAGTAAAACATCTATACCTGAATCCAATAAGAACTCATTAATTTTGTAACAATGAAACAGTTTACTATGAAGCCAGTGAAAATAACAATATTAACATAGGGAGATAAATCGATATTTGTTAATTAGCTTATCCTACAAAACGGTAAGAGAGATTTAGTGATTAGTCCATCATAAAATTTCAGTCTTTATGCTATGACACAACTGCAATGAACTTGGCTTTCATCTTATCTCTCTAGTGAAAACAGTTACACAAAACTATCATAAAAAAATCTAGGCTAAAATATGGTTTTGGCAGAAAGATCCCTTCATTGATGAATCCATTTACCAGAAAACAACTTCCTTGGTCTGGCCCCCATTTCATTGGGGGCCTAATCTCTGGAGTGGATTCAGCACATTATCTGTAAAATGGTGGAAATAGTATCTTACAATATTATTTTGACATTAGAAATAAAATATTAAGCTCGTGGCACTTGAGCACCAAAACAGAGCTGTTTTATGGAAAGGGTATTTTTGAGTTAAGTAGGACTGATATGAGAGGAAAGAACCGTACTTAGCGAGAGGAATCCAAAAAGACCTGTTATTGATATGGGATTGTGAGGAAAGAAAAGGGAGAAAAGTCATCATCAGTAAAGTAAGCAGAAGAGCAGAGAGTTAAGGAGGCAAGTTTCATCAAATTGGACGACACAGTAGTTAGCAAACCAGATAAATCAGGAAAAGCTTGGATATAGGGAATCAAAGGAGAGATGGAATTGTGGGTAAATAATGTTCAAAAACAAGTTCCCTAACTCATCCTATCTCTCACTGTTCTTTTACTCTTATATGGATTTTGGCATGGCAGCTGAGCCAGGGACATGTCCCTAAAGCATGAGAATCACTACCAGAACATGGAATCTAACTAGGATCTGCTGTGATTTCAAAAGGGCCTGTAGGGAGAGTGGGTGGTTGGCTTAAATTACCATCTGCTATTTGTTTCTTTTCCCCCTCCTCATTTTTTGGCACTTTCCCTGTACTTCAGAGGCTGACTCATTCCTAGTCAACACCAAGTGTTATTTAAAATGAAAAAAGATGAAGTTTCTACACAATGTATTGGCTTTAGCATTTTACCATCCAGCCTCCTTTTAATGAAATGTATATTGTATTCTCCTTGGGGTTGTTGCAAATCTCCATCAATCTAATTCAATTTAATCAATGTTTACTGATTTTATTCAATATATCAGTTGAATATTATTTAAGAAAGATAAGCCTCCAGGCCTCAGGGAGGCTGTCTTAGTCCAGTGGGAAGGACACCGTGCAGATATGCAGCCACTGACTTACCAATTAGGGATGTGTGAGAGGTGATTCAAATATCACATACATTGGTATAGATTGGTGGTCGTCATACCTAGTATGACGACCACCAATCTATACCAATGTATGTGATATTTGAATATACTAATTTATTCCAAAGAACCCAATTTCCAGATCTCAAGTTGATTTGCCTGAGAACTTAACCTGTGGTGTGCTCTTCCTATCTCCCTTTAAACAACTGCCTTTCTCTCGCAATACAAACAAAAAGAATATGACAATGATCCATCTAGAATCTGCCATAGTCTGTTGGCCATAAATAAAAAAACTGTTGGCCATAAGTGACAAAAACCTCTGAGGTGCCAGGTACATAAAAAAATCAAAATATTGGTGCCATAGAAGTCTTCTTTAATCAAAGCTCTATAATTCTCCCACATTACAAGATGCATTTGCAATAAAATTTAATTTTTGTTAATACTTATAAAAATTTATGTTGTTTGGTTCAAGTATGTATTATTAGTAATTGAAATTATTATGTAATTAAATACTTTTTAATTATAAAAAATTACAGGAGATAAATTTTTTTTTTTTTTATTTCATACTTCCATTGTAGAAACATGATAGGGAGATCAATAAAAGTTAAAGACATTCAAGTTTAAAATGTATTGTACTGGAATAGAATTCTAAGGGAGAAGTAGAATGATACAATTTCAAAGAGAAAACAAAAGAGCTTCTTCTTGTATTTTTAAAATGAGTTTGGATGATTATCATTTCACTGTAGCATTCGTGTTTCCTTAGATACATTCAAAGCATCAGGTGATTATCTTCACCCAATGATCTTCACTTTTTTTTGTTTGTTTGTTTTTGTTTTTTTGGAACGCTTTTTCTCTTGAAGTCTACTTCATCCGATGTTGATAGGGCTACATCACCTTCTTTTGGCCACTGTGTTTGGTATATCTTTCTCCATACTTCCAGTCTAAAACTTTGTATATGCCTATCTTTTAGAAATGTTTTTTAAAAAGAGTATACTTTGTTTTTAAAATCAATTTGACAATTTTTATCTTTTAATTGGAACATGTATTTGGACATTCATGTCTAGTGTGACTTTATATGTGTGTGTATACACATATATATATCCAAAACCAAACCCATTGCCATCGAGTCAATATCAGCTCATAATGACCCTATAGAACAGTGTAGAATTGTCCCATAAGTTTTCCAAGGAGCAGCTTGTTCATTTGCACTGTTGACCTTTTGGTTTGCAGCTGAGCTCGTATCACTGCAACACCAGGTCTCCATTAATTATATTTTAATATTTCAATTTTTTTTTCTATTTGTTGAGAATATAAGCATTCTTTTACTAGTTTCTTAGTGTTTACCCTGGTGATTTCAACATGCTTCTTTTCTTACCAAGATAGTTACTTTTACCTTCTTCCTTGGCAATAATAAAGTACGTAAAATATTTTAATACCATGTATCTCCTTCCTGATACACAAGGTACATTGTCATGTATTTTAAATGTACTTTCAACTACAAATGTACGTATTATTGTTCTATAAAGGCAATATTCATGTAGCGTCATAATACCATTACCATTTTCTTTACTCTACATTTCTTTCTGCATTTCCAACTGTCCATTTGGTATCATTTTGTTTTTCTGTCCAAGAAAATCCTTTAACATGTCTTTTTTTATGTGTCTGCTGGCGACAATTTTTTTTTTTTTTTTTTTATAGAAAGTTATATGACTGATCTTCCTTTTTGAAGTGTATAGAGTTTGCTGGGTATAGAGGAGCAGTTTTGTTTGTTTCAGGCATCTTAAGATATCACTTCATTGTTTACTGCTTCCGTTGCTCCAAGTTATAAGCCAGCTGCTTTTCTGTAGCTATTTGGTAGTAATTTGTCTTTTTCCTCTGGTTGTGTTTTACTCCTCTCTTGGTCTTTAGTTTTTGACAGTTTAATTTTGGTGAGCACAGATGTATGGTTAATTAATATTATTCTGCTTGGGACGTGATGGCTCGAATTCATAAATTGATACTTCTCTTCAATTGTGAAAAAACTTCTCAGTTAGTATCTTTTTAAGTTCTTTTCCAGTTGCTATCCATTCTCTGTGGTTGCCAACTAAACACGTTAGACCCCCTATATCTCTTACCCTTTCTTGATCATCCTTCTCTGTGCATGTTTCATTCTATAGTTTCTTGTGATACATTTCAGATAACTTAACTTTCTTTTAAACATATCTAAAATATTATTGGAGCCCCTGAGTGGCACAAATGATTAATACACTTAGCTGTTAACCAAAAGATCAGTGGTTTGAGTCTGACCGTAGGCACCTGAGGAGAAAGTTCTAGTAATCTACTTCGAAACAATCAGCCATTGAAAACCCTATGGAGCGCAGTTCTACTCTGACACTCATGGGGTTGCCATGAGTCACAATCATCTCAACAGCAACTGTTTTTAAAATATTATTAGACTCTTTGTTGTTGTTGTTGTTGGCTGCCCCCTACTCATAGGAACTCCATGCACAATGGAGTGAAATGCTGCCCAGTCCCACACCATTGTTGTAACTTGTTGTAGACCAGGTCTTTGCTATGCCTAGAGTTTTTATTGGCTGATTTTCAGAAGCAGATCATCAGGTCTTTTTCCTAGTCCATCTTAATCTGGAAGCTCCACTGAAACCTGTTCAGTGCTGTCAAGTCGGTTCTGACTTATAGCGACCTTATGCACAATGGAACGAAATGTTGCCTGGTCCTGCGCCATCCTTACAATCATTGTTGTGCTTGAGCTCATTGTTGCAGCCACTGTGTCAATCCACCACATCGAGGATCTTTCTCTTTTCCACTGACCCTGTACTCTGCCAAGCATGATGTTCTTCTCCAGGGACTGATCCCTCCTGGCAACATGTCCAAAGAATGTGAGACGCAGTCTCACTATCCTTGCTTCTAAGGAGCATTCTTAGCATGTCTTCTTCCAAGACAGATTTGTTTGTTCTTTTGGCAGTCCATGGTATATTCAATATTCTTCGCCAATAGCACAATTCAAAGGCATCAATTCTTCGGTCTTCTTTATTCATCATCCAGCTTTGGCATCATATGAGGTGATAGAAAACATCATGGCTTTGGTCAGGTGCCCCTCAGTCTTCAATGTGACCTTGGTCTTCAAGGTGACATCTTTGAATCATAGCAATGGGTAGACCTCCACAGACGGGTGGTGGCTGAGCATGAGGCACACTGGTTAGTAACTGAGCCAAGGTCTTCCAGATGTGAGGCAAGAATTCTACCACCGAACCACCAATGCCCCACATAATTTATAAAAATGATTAAATAGACCCATGATTTTGAAATTACTCTTTTATAAAACAGGAGTAGTAATATGTTGTCCTTTATTTCTTACAGGCTCATCAAATAACACATGTGAGAATAATATTAAGGCAAACGCTTATCACCTGCTCCACACAGGTCTAAAATACCCCCACCTAAGGGCAGAACTTAGCACACTTGTTTTATTTGGCACATAGAACATAAGCATTTAAAAACAAAGGAATGCATCAACCTGGAGACTGCTTTTCATTGGCTGGAGTCGGTAACTACTGTCCATTATGGAGAATACACTCTAATTTATCATGGTTCTCTGCAAAATCAGTTGTTCAAAATAATCATGTTATTAGTTTCATGATCCATTTGAATGAGGGCTAATTTTGCTGATGACCTCAGCATATTTAGGTTCATGAAATGAATAAAATACATTTTGTGTATTTATTTATTAAACTAACCTTTGGTGAGGAGGGAGCTCAGGCTGCATTCAGTTTTCCATATAGTCTAGTTTCCCACAACACTCTAGATAAACAAAAACTTACCTAATGTATTTCTGTAACTAGAATCCATTGAAAACTTCTCACTTTAGATTAGGCAAGGTAAAATGGAAAATAAACACAAATCATAGATATATTACTAAGCTGAAGGACTTTCTGCTAAACAAGCCAAGGCTTGATCTACGTTAAAAATCTGATTTACTCCCAAAAGAGAATAATTAAGCATTAGTCAATAGCTAAGGCATCTTAATAGTATCTTTCTAGCAGCCAAAAGTGCATTAAAAGCCTGAAATCTAGACCTGAGAAAAGCTTCATTAATTAAACAAAAATCCTTCTCTTCACACTGGGAAACTGTCAAAATGTTTGCTAAATTGTGTATCAGATGAAACAGATACATAGTTACACACAGAAATACTCTGAGTTCATATGGGTCCTAGAATCTGGAAGCTTTAGTCATTTGCCAGCTCAAACTAAGAACTCAGATAATACCAGTGTCTTTTTGTGATGGTTAAGATTGTGCGTCAGCTTGTCTATGCCATGATTCTCAGTGTTTTGGCAGTTGTACAATGTTGTGATTGCTTCCCTGTTGAGATTATATAGATTATTTAATTTTTATGACAATCCTGTATATGTATTATTTGACTTTCCACATAAGAAAACTGATACTTAGGAAGGATAAATCACTAGCCCAAATCTAATGGTTTAAATGTGGATGGCATAGCTGGGCTGCAATTAGCTCCAAAACTGATGTTCCACTCTTCCTTTACTCATACAAGCAAAGTTAAAGGTGGGGTGCAAAAATGCCGTAATTCCTCCCTGCTCTATAGAAAGAATATAGGAACTAACATTTATTGCACACTTAAGAACAGCTTAAGTGCACATAGTAGGAAAGAAAGCCTGACCCATACAATTTTCTTATGTGCCTTCTAATTGTTTCATGTGGATTTGTCTTTGCTAATGAGCAATGTCATAGGTAAGTACTATGACGTAGTAGAAGGAGCATAGATTCTGGACTCAGTGGCCCTTCATGCCACAACTGATCTCCACCTTTCAGTTTTGTTAGACTGTCTAACTTTCCTGGTTTCAGTTTCCTGAGCCTACTACCTCTATGGATTTGTGGCAATAAAACCAACTTTGCCAGATTGTTGAGAGAGTGAGATGGGACAACATATGTTATGTATCTAACACAGAATAAAAACAAAACCAAACTCATTGCCATCAAGTCGATTCTGACTTATACTGACCCTTTAGGACAAAGTAGAACTGCCCCATAAGGTTTTCAAGGAGCAGCTGGTGGATTTGAACTGCTGGCCTTCTGGTTAGCAGCTGTATGCTTTATATGGTCCCTATTATTGTGACTTCTTTGTTTCCCACACGAAGAAAAGCCCAGCTCAGACTGCATTATGGGGTCTTAATAAAGAGAATCACAATTATAGAAGCATTATAACAGGATCTGTTGCATTCTGTTTTGCTTTATAGTCTCCTATGTGCAGTCTCACCAAGGGACTTGTGTCTCAAAGGCTGAAGATTATGGTTTATTTATTTGCATACAGCTTCTCCCATCCACTGACATATAAAACGTCTAGCATTTTTCAGAAACAATCAGGCAGTGCATTCCTTAAAAATTGAGACAGGTATGTCTAGAGGAGGCTGACAGAACATTTTCAAGATGGAAGCTGTGCACAGAGGTCCCTATACAGATTACTTTGTTGTCTAGGTTTTTACAATCTCCCCTACTGCCTGTCACTACTGTGTCTCCTTGGCAACAGTTTGCTATTCCATTCTCCACCCATGGTTAGTAAGACTTTGTGATTTATACAGATTTATACTCATTTATACAGATACCTTGTTGATATTCAGGTAAATTTCTGTGGTATATTCTGAATTTATTTCCTATAGTAATATTTTAGTATTCTCCCTTGCTCTACTGTGAGTACTTTGAATGTAGGAATTAATTCTTTGCATTTCCGTTATCAAGTATCCTGCTTAACATATATAGAAGTTCAACAAATAATCATAGCTAAGTTATTGTATCTTTACCATGTGCCAAGCATTGCTTTAAATATACTTTTGAATCTATTAATTTACGTAGTTCTCGTAACAACATAAGGTAGGAGATTCTAATTGTACTTACTTCATAGAGTTATCTTGGGGATTAAATGGCTCAATATGGAGTAATAGTGCACAGTAAGTGCCCAGCAGATGTTAGTTGCCATTATCCCCAATTTTTTAGATACAGAATTTGAGGTACAATGTGGTTACCAGCCCAAATTCCACAACAAATAAAAGGTAGAGATTGGGCTTAAACCAGATGGTGGAGTTCCAGAGTTGGCACTCTTAGTAATTATACTGTAATAAATACATTGGATTTGAATTTAGACCACCTCCCTATTGCAGAGCTCCCTGCATACATGCATACACACTACTTACTGGCGCATTAAAAAAACTCAGTCACTTTTTCTGTCAGATTAATGCATGAAACTGAGGAAACACAGGTATATGAAGCATGGCCATAATCATTAATAAATGCAAATAAGTAAGTAGTGTAAGTTGTTATGGGATGTACACAATCAAGTTTTATATTAGGTATAATAGGAATGTCAAAGAGGGAATGCCCAGGAGTATCAGCAAAGGCTTTATAGATAAGATGAGGCTCTCTTATGAAGGTTGTGAGGTGGTGGGGCTATAATTGCCTGGAGCTCAGTGAGCAAAAAGGAAGAATAAGAGATGAAATCTGAGCTTTAGCCTGGACCACATCAAGTAGGGCCTTGCAGGTCATAGTAACTTTTTATTTTTCCAAATGCATTTGAGTTGTTTGAGGGGCATGGTATCATCTGATTTACATTTTAATAGATTACTTCCAACCCCTGTGTAGAAAAAAATTGGAGAGGATAGAAGTGAATGTAGATACACCAGCCAAGAACCACTATGTCATCCAGATGAAAAATGATAGGGCTTGAACTAAAATAGTAGCAGATTCTATAATTTCAGACATTTCTCTGTATTATTGTTTCTTTTTTATTATCGTGCTTTAAGTTTTTCATACAAAAACTTAAACACACATTGTTGTGTGACCCTAGTTGCTCTTGCTACAATGTGACAGCACACTGCCTTTCTCCACCCTACATTTCCCATGTCCATTCAACCACCTCCTGTCCCCCTCTGCCTTCTCATCTCACCTTCACACAGGAGCTGCCCACACAATCTCAAGTATCTACTTGAGCTAAGAAGCACACTCCTCATCAGTATCATTTTATGTCTCGTAGTCTAGTCAAATCTTTGTCTGAAGAGTTGGCTTTGGGAATGGTTTTAGTTTGGGGCTAACAGAGAGTCTGGGGGCCATGACATCTGGGGTCTGGCCAGTCTCAGTCAGACCATTAAGTCTGGTCTTTTTACAAGAATTTGAGGTCTGCATGCCACTTTTCTTCTGCTCCATCAGGGATTCTCTGTTGTGTTCCCTGTCAGGGCAGTCATTGGTGGTAGCCGGGCACCATCTAGTTCTTCTGGTCTCAGGCTGACAGAGTCTCTGGCTTATGTGGCCCTTTCTTTCTCTTGGGCTCATATTTTCCTTGTGTCTTTGGTGTTCTTCATTCTCCTTTGCTCCAGGTGGGTTGAGACCAATTGATGTATCTTAGATGGCTGCTTGCTAGAATTTAAGACCCCAGACACCACTCACCAAAGTGGGATGCAGAATGTTTTCTTAATACACTTCGTTATGCCAATTGACCTAGATGTTCCCTGAAACCATGGTACCCAGACTCCCACCCCTGCTACTCTGTCCTTCTAACCATTTAGTCGTATTCTGGAAACTTCTTAGCTTTTGGTTTAGTCCACTTGTGCTGACTTCCCCTGCATTGCATGTTGACTTTCCTTTCACTTAAAATAATTCTTGTCTACTATCTAATTTTTTTATCTAATTAGTAAATACCCATCTCCCTCCATCCTCACTCTTGTAACCATCAAAGGATGTTTTCTTCTGTATTTAAACCTTTTCTTGAGTTCTTATAATAGTGGTCTCATAGAATATTTGTCCTTTTGTGACTGACAAATTTCACTCAGCATAATGCCTTCCAGGTTTCTCCATGTTATGTTTCATGGATTCATCATTGTTCTTTATGGTTGCATAGTATTCCATTGTATGAATATACCATAATTTGTTTATCCATTCATCTGTCGATGGGGCATCTTTGTTGTTTCCATCTTTTTGCTATTGTAAACAGTGCTGCAATGCACATGGGTGTGCATATATCTATTGGTGTGAAGGCTCTTATTTCTCTAGGATATATTCCAAGGAGTGGGATTGCTAGATCCTACAGTAGTTCTATTTCTAGCTTTCTAAGGGAGCACCAAATCGATTTCCAAAGTATTTGCACCATTTTACATTCCCACCAGCAGTGACTAAGTGTTCCAGTCTCTCCACGAACTCTCCAACATTTATTACTTTGTGTTTTTTGGATTAATGCCAGCTTTTGACCCTGGTGGCATAGCGGTTAAGTGATACAGCTGCTGAACCAAAGGCCAGCAGTTTGAATCCACCAGGTGCTCCTTGGAAGCTACATGGGACAGTTCTACTCTGAGTCAAAATTGACTCAAGGGCAACAGGTTTGGTTTGTTTTTTTGGTTTTGTTGGCGTGAGATGGTATCTCATTGTAGTTTTGATTTGCATTTCTTTAATGGCTAATGATCGTGAGCATTTCCTCATGTGTCTGGTAACCATCTGACTGTCTTTTTGGTGAAGTGCCTGTTCATATTCTTTGCCCACTTTTTAATTGGGTTATTTGTCTTTTTGTTGTTGAGGTTTTGCTGTATCTTGTAGACTTTAGATGCTGATTGGATTTGTCATAGCCAAAAATTTTTACCCAGTCTGTAGGTTGTTTTCTTACTCTTTGGTGAAGTCTTTGGATGAGCATAAGTGTTTGATTTTTAGGAGCTCCCAGTTACCTAGTTTCTCTTCTGGCATTTGTACATTGTTAGTTATGTTTTGAATACGGTTTATGCCATGTATTAGGACTACTAGCATTGTCCCTATTTTTTCTTCCATGATCTTCATCGTTTTAGATTTTATATTTAGGTCTTTGATCCATTTTGAGTTAGTTTTTGTGCATGGGGTGAGGTATGGGACTTGTTCCCCTTTTTTGCAGATGGATATTCAGTTATGCCAGCACCATTTGTTAAACAGACTGTCTTTTCCCCATTTAACAGACTTTGGGGCTTGGTTAAATATCAGCTGCTCATTTTTCATTATGTGGATGAATTTATATCTGGACTCTCAATTCTATTCCATTGGTCTTTGTATCTGTTGTTGTGCCAGTAGCAGGCTGTTTTGGTTACCATGGCAATATAACAGGTTATAAAATCAGGTAGTGTGAGGTCTCTGGCTTTGTTCTTTTTCAGTAACGCTTTACTTATCTGGGCTTCTTCCCTTTCTATATGAAGCTGGTGATTTTTTTCTCCATCTTGTTAAAAAATGCCATTGGAATTTTGGTTGGGATTGCATTATATCTGTAGATACCTTTGGGTAGAATAGACCTTTTCACAATATTGAGTCTTCCTATCCATGAGCAAGGTATGTTTTTCCACTTATGTAGATCTCTTTTGGTTTCTTGCAGTAGTGTCTTGTAGTTTTCTCGGTATAGGTCATTTATGTCTCTGGTTAAATTTATTCCTAAGTATTTTATCTTCTGGGGGGCTATTGTAAATGGCATTGATCTTCTTCTTCAACATTCTCTTTGTTGGTGTGGAGGAATCTAACTGATTTTTGTCTGTTTATCTTGCATCGTGATACTTTGCTGAAATCTGCTATTAGTTCCAGTAGTTTTCTTGCAGGTTCTTTAGTGTTTTCTTGTTTTATTCTTTTTATCAAAATATTCAAATATAGAGAAGTTGGGCACTTTATGGCTCTGACCAAGCCATTTCTGTGAAAACTGCTGACAACGTTTGATCAATTAGCTGATCGTAAAGGTACCCATCGATGCCCCTGTGCGGCTTCTGCTCAGACCTTCCCTTCTGAGAGCCCTTTTAACTCCATACAACTACAGATAAGGTGGATTTCTCTCTCTGTCCCCCAAAGAAATTCTATTTTTTTAATATATATATATCTTTTCTTGCCCTAATTTTTGAGGCATTTACTTTTAAACTCTGACATTCAGAGAGGGAGAGAAAGATGAGGGTCACGTGTTATAACAGTAAAAATGAAAGAGAGGTGAAAATACATAACACAGTCATAGATCAGAGGAGTGGCTAGCAGCATGGTGAAAACTACTCAGACATATATACTGCCTTTTGGTTGCTCTGATTCAAATACAATTTTCAGGGATTCTTTTTTAGCAGTCAGGCCACAGGAGGGCTTTCCATACGCAGGAGATCTCAACAGTCTCCATGTGGTTAGCCATGGGATGAATGATTAAGGGCTTCATGACTTCAAATGACAGGTGAAAATAAAGTATGGCCACATGACTGGACAAGCTGGAGTACCTGGCAGGTTACTGGGACAGATACTTGCCTTGACATTTAGCTGGACCCAAGAAGGTGTGCCTGCAAACCCATTAATATAATTTCAAAATCCAGTGTTTGTGGATATCATCCTGGACCTACCTAGCTTGTTCCAAATATGCATCTACATTTAATTTCTTTTCACAGATGGTTAAGCATTTGATGACTAGTCAAAAGGTTGGTGGTTCAAATCCTCCCAGGGGAGACTCAGAAGACAGGCTTGGTGATCTGCTTCTAAAAGCTCACAGCCTTCAAAGCTCCTATGGAGTAGCTCTGCTATGCACATAAAAGGTGGCTGCAGGTCAGAATCAACTTGATGGCAACTAACAACAACAACAATCCTCTTTATAATCCCTTATGTTAGTCCTAGTGACTTCATCTCAAGTCTCCCTTCAAGGACCCTGGACTGAACTCATTGGCTTTCCCTGTCTTGAAGAATCTCAGTTCCTATAATTCTCATAGCAGTCTCTCTGCATCAAACTCCTCTTAGCTATGACTGGTCAGCACTCTTGTTTGCATGCTTAATTACCTATTCAGGGAGAGGGTGGGAATTCAGATACTGGGACAAGGGCACACACACATACACAGGCACACACACGCACAAGACAGAAGACTTGTTTCATGAACTAGCTACAAGTGTGAGAGTTTGATCACTGAATCTGAGACCTGTCAGAAAATGATTAATTTCTAGGCTAAACTAGTGCTCAGTTACCTGTTTCATTGATAGAAAGGGGGGCTGGCCTTAAAACTGGAACTGGGGCTAAACCTGTACTAAGAATGACTGGCAGCAATTGTGGAGAGTTGGGAAATTTAGAAGCCAGACAAGTTAGTTCACCCACACTTAAACGTGTGGCGGTCTCATGCTCTTCAAAAAAAGTGCATGTAATCTTGGTAAAATGAATAACACATCCTTTCATTGAACGTCACTGGCTTAGGAATAAATTTTTACACTTATATCATCTGCATTTTGTATCACTTTTTAAATTTCTTGTGAAAGTAAATAAAATAATCATTATAATAATTACAAATGATAATTATAAATACCTCTAATTCTACCACCTAAACACATTTTTTCTTCATTGCATAGTTGCTTGCCTACATTTTGCCTAGTTACAGGATGATACGTGTTTAATTTTGGGTATTGTTTTGGTGTGTGAGTGTTTTAGTATTTGCCCTTTAATTGAGCATGTAGGCATGGATTCTTTACATTTTTTTTACATAATCTTCACACATACATGCATTAGTTTTCTAGTGCTTTCATGACAAATTAGTACAAATTAAGCTGCTTAAAATGAGACAAATGTATCATCTCTCAGTTGTGTAGGTAAAAAGTCCAAGTGGGTTTGTTTGGTTCCTCTATTTTGAGTCTCACAGAATCAAAATCAAGGTACTGGCAGGGCTGTATTTCATACTGGAGACTCTGCAGAAGAAACTGCTTCCAAGCTCATTCAGCCTATTGGCTCAGTTCATTACTTTGTGGTTGTAGGACTGTATTCTCCATGTCCTTGCTGACCTTCAACAGAGAGTCCCCTTGTATCTCAGAATCAGCAACACCACATCAAATCCTTCTCATACTTGAAATCTCTCTGGCTTGTCCCTCTGCTTCATCTCTTCTGTTTCCTTTTTGGCTGCATCTTTCTCACTTCAGCTGGAGAAAGTTCTCTCCTTTTAAGGATGTATTGACTAGATTGGGCCACTGGGAAATCCTAATGATATTTCTATTTTAAAGTCTATGACCTTAATTACATATGCAATTCCCTTTGCCACGTAAAGTAACATATCACAGGTTCCACTGATTAGAATACAGATATCTTTGGAGAACTATTATTTGCTCTGCCATAATATATATCACCTTAAACTTCATCTTTTTGATATATCATAAGGCCAAAGAACATTTTACTAAAGATGTATATTGGTTTTAATTTTTTCATATTTTGCAGTCATAAATGACATCTTCTTACATACGGCTCTTGAATTATTTCCTTTAACCAAATATTTAGGGATAGGATTACTGGGTTGTGGGTAGAAACATCCGGCTCTTGCAGCTTTCTGCTATATTGAGTTCCAACAGATTTCAACCATTTTATGAAGCTAACAGCCCCAGATGATGGTAGATTTTCATAACTACTTCACCAGCATTGGTTGTAAACATTTTTATTTGTATATTTCAAGTCTAAAATTCCTAGAGAGTACTAACCTTTGTCACACATATGTTTATAATTTCTATTTTCTTCTGTGTGAAGTATTTCCAATTATCATTTTCCTATTTATCTTTTGGTATCTTGATGCTTTATATAAGATGATTATAATTATAGAAATTCTGCATTTACCTGTCACATGTGGTGAAAATTTTTTCCACATAGATTGTTACTCTTTTTATTTGAGTATTTTTCAATGTTGATAATTCTATTTTTTCAGGCTATTTAAATTTGTCGTATTTTTGAAATTGTTCTTTTTACTTCAAAACTGAGAAAGTTATCACTTCTTCACACATCTGATCAACTTGTTACCAATTTTCCATTTTTTTTTAGCTAGCTCCTCAAAGCATAGTATGCTAATATGGTTTAATATTTTTATCTGTCTATACAGGATTGATTTGTATACTGGGCATTTTTCAACAAAGGGCAACATTTTGCATTTATTTGAATTTGTGGGTTCATATTTCAACCACAGAACATTGAATGTTTTTCTGAAATCTTGGTCAGCGTATACAGTGAGCCAGGAGAACAACATGTACATTCTGGTGAAAATGATGCATTTTCTCATATAGAGATTTTGGGAGATCATTTAAAATTTTTTGAAACACAGTAAATGCTCTTTAAATCTGGTGAAAACGATGAAGAAAGACTGGATCTTACAAAAAAATGAGTCAGTTTTACGAGAAGGCATAAATGGCTGAAGTTTATTACAATTCAGTATGACCAAACAACTAAGCCAATAAGTTCTATAAAGAATGCAGTGTTATTTTATTATATATAAATGGTAATATATTCTATGAATTTTTTTACTACTTGATTCATTTACTCAACATTATGCTTTCAAAATTTATCCATGTTAATATCTATAGATAAACTTTATTATAAAAGCTATATAATATCTATGAATAAAACTGATGGATATTTGGAACAAGTCAATTTGTTGCTATTATTTAAATTGTTAATTTGAATCCTTTTGTGTATCTCATAGTGTACAAATTCCGGAAAGCCTTTAGGCTCTACATTCAGAACTGGAATTTCTGGTTCTTTCAGTAGGCACGTCTTCAACTTTGATAGATTCCTACCTTACTCAACAAGCTTTTGTAAAAAATCTGCATTTTCATAAGCAGTGTATGAATTTTCCTTTTACTTAAATTTTCCTCAAAACTCAATTCTATTTCATTTATCATTTTTAATCCTTATGCCAATTCTACACTGCTTTAATTATTCTAGACTTACACTAGACTAATATTGTGTTAGTAAGTCTCTTGCATCTTAAAAGGCCTCTCAAAATTGTCTTGGCTATTTCTGCCCCTTTTTTCTTCAATATTAATTTTAGGATCAACTTATCAAATTTTATCAGAAATTCTATGGAGGATTCTGATTAGAATTATATTGAATTTGGAGAGGATTGCTATCTGTATGATACTGACTCTTACACATTGACGTACTTTATAATATTTTGTAACTTTTTCTACAAATATCTTGCAAATATTTGATAAATTTATTCCCAGATACCTTCACTGTGCCTTATCATCTGTCGTTTATCTGTCTATACAGGATTGATTTGTATACTGGCCATTTTTCAACAGAGGGCAGCATTTTGCATTGGTAAATGATACTTCTGGTGTCATTTTTGTCTGATTTAGTAATCAGATATTATTAGTCTCATAAAATTAGCAGGATAACAGTTTCTGTATTCTGTTTTCTGAGTGTTTTGTGTTTGTAACTTCATAAAGATTATCTTTTGGAAGTGGCATATTCATTACTTACTGAGTTCATCAAAAGGTAATTGGTTGAGCTTTTCTATTCCTTAAGTATTAACTATGGTATTTTCAATTTTATGGAATCTATGAAATTCAATTGTTTTAAAATATATAGTTTATTATTTAAAAATCTCTATTACATAATTTTTTTTTTATTACATATACTTATATTCCCCTTTTAATTTTGATATTATTATTGTTTTCTCTTCAGTTGGTCCTTTGCAACAGACCTAAAACTGTCACCTTGAAGGCTAAGGTGCACCTGACCCAAGCCATGGTATTTTCAATCACATTATATGCATGTGAAAGCTTGACAACGAATAAGGAAGGCCAAAGAAGAAGAATTGATGCCTTTGAACTGTGGCATTGGTGAAGAACATTCAATATACCATGGACTGCCAAAAGAACAAACAAATATGTCTTGGACGAAGTACAACCAGAACGCTCCTTAGAAGCAAGGATGGTGAGACTGAATCTTAAAAACTTTGGACATGTTGTTGGGAGGGATCAGTCCCTGGAGAGGGACATGATGCTTGGCAAAGTACAAAGTCAGTGGAAAAGAGGAAGATCCTCAGTGAGGAGGATTGACACAGTGGCTGCAACAACGAGCTCAAGCATAACAAGGATTATAAGGATGGCGCAGGACTGGGCAGTGTTTTGTTCTGTTGAGCATAGGGTCACTATGAGTCGGAACTGACTCGAAGGCACGTAACAACAACAACAACTTCGATTGGTATTCTGTAAATTCCTGGAACCTTCAGCACAGCTTAGACTCCTTCCTTCAATACCATCACTTCTTGCTCATATACTACCTCCTGAAATGGTTGAACATCAACCAGTTCTTTCTTGTACAGTGACTCTGTGTATTCCTTCCACATCTTCTTTTGATGTTTCCTGTGTTGTTCAATATTTTGCACATAGAATCCTTCAATATTGCAACCAGAGGTTTGAATTTTTTCTTGAGTCCTTTCAGCTTCATAAATGCCAGGCTAGTTCTTCCCCTTTTGGTTTTCTAACTCCAGGTCTTTGCACATTCCATAATAATGTTTCACTTTGTCTTCTTGAGCTTCCCTTTGAAATATTTGGTTTACTCTTTGACTTCATCACTTCTTCCATTCACTGTAACTATCTACATTCAGGAACAAGTTTCAGAGTCTCTTTTGACATCCATTTGGTCTTTTCTTTCTTTCCTGTCTTTTTAATGACCTTTTGCTTTTTTCATGTATGAAGTCCTTGAAGTCATCCCATAACTAGTCTGCTCTTTGGATATTAGTGTTCAGTGAGTCAAATCTGTTCTTGATCTGGTCTCTAAATTCAGGTCGGATATACTCAAGGTCATACTTTGGCTTTCATGGGCTTGTTTTAATTTTCTTCAGCTTAAATTTGAACTTGCATATGAGCAATCGATGGTCTGTTCTGAATGCTGGAAGTACTCATTCATCTATGCCAAGAAATTTGGAAGACAGCTACCTGGTCAGCCAACTGGGAGAGAACCATATGTGTGCCCATTCCAAAGAAAAGGTGATCCAACAGAAAGTGGAAATTATTAAACAATATCATTAATATCACACACAAATAAAATTTTGCTGAAGATCATTCAAAAGTGGTGGCAGCAGTACATCAACAGGGAAATGCCAGAAATTAAAGCTGGATTTAGAGAAGAACGTGGAACAAGGGATACCAATGCCAATGTCAGATGGATCTTGGCTGAAAGCAGAGAATACCGAAAAGATGTTTACCTCTGTTTATTGACTATGCAAAGGCATTTGCCTGTGTAGATCATAACAATTTACAGATAACATTGCAAAGAATGGGAATTCCAGAACACTTAATTGTACTCATGTGGAACCTGTACATAGGCCAAGAGGCAGTCATTTGAAAAAAAACAAAGGGATACTGCGGTTTAAAATCAGGAAAGGTGTGCATCAGGGTTGCATCTTTCAACATACTTATTCAACCTGTATATAATCCAAGAAGCTGTATTATATGAAGAACAATACGGCATCAGGATAGGAGGAAGACTCACTAACAACCTGTGATATGCAGATGACACAGGCTTGCTTGTGAAAGTAAAGAGGACTTGAAGCACTTACCAATGAAGATCAAAGACTACTTCAGTATGGATTACACCTCAATCTAAAGAAAACAAAAAGCCTCACAACTGGACCAATAAACGACACGTGATAAATGGAGAAAAGACTGAAGTTGTCAAGGATTTCTTTTTACTTGGATCCACAGTCAATGCCCACGGAAGCTGCAGTCAAGAAATCAAATGATGTATTTCACTGGACAAATCTGCTGCAAAAGACCTCTTAAAAGTGTTTAAAAGCAAAGATGTCACTTTGAGAACTAAGGTGAGCCTGACTCAAATCAAGGTATTTTTAATTGCCTCATATGGACACGAAAACTGGACAATGAATAAGGAAGACCAAAGAAAAATTGATGCCTTTGAATTATGGTGTTGGCAAAGAATATTGAATATACCATGGGCGGCCAGAAAAACAAACAAATCTGTCTTGGAAGAAGTACAGCCAGAATGCTCCTTAAAAGCAAGGATGATGAGACTTGTCTCACTTACTTGGGACATGTTATTAGAAGGACCAGTCCCCAAAGAAGGACATCATACTTGGTAAATAGAGGGTCAGAGAAAAAGAGGAAGACCCTCAATGAAACAGATTAACACAGTGGCTGCAACCATGGGTTCAAACACAGCAACTATTGTGAGGATGAAAAAGGACTAGGCAGTGTTTTGTTGTACATAAGGCTGCTATAAGTTGGAACACACTAGACAGCACCTAAGAACACAACACAAAATTGCCTTCTCTTACATTTTGTTTAGGTAAGTCTATTTTTATTAAATAAATATATATATATAATCTTTTGCTGTCTTTCTTATTACTCCATTTTATATTGCATTATTTTCCTTTGTATTTTTTAATTTGATTTATTAAGATTTGTTATTTTACTAACTTTTTTCATTATATGCTAACTTCGTTTATTTTTACTCCTTTCCTAATTTATGCATTTGTCAATTTAATTGTATTTCAAATGGTTTGAAACATAGTAGTTTTATTATTTCTTTAATAATAAAATCAATTTTTTTCATTTAAAGTTCATTTCATTTCATGAGGTATTTCAGAATTTTTTTTCTAATGTGTGTATTTTATTGTTTCAACACTACATTTTAAATTATTAATACATAACTTAAGTGTTTTAGAGGTAGAGAACTCTGTATTACATGTTTTCACTGAAGGATGCTAAGTTGTCTTATATAGCTTAGTATATGGAATATTATTTAACATGCCATAAGTGTCCTTGAAGTTCATATTTTTACCTATTTGTTACATTTAGAAGTTTATATCTATCAATTAATTAGCTGTCTGATTTTGCATTAGAGTTTTTCTAATTTTTTTTATTCCTTTATCAGTTTTTGGTTGTGGTATATTAAAATCCCCACTATGGCTGCGAATTTACTGTTTTATTCTTATAATTTTCTGAATTCTTTGCACTATTTATTTTGAAATTATCTCACTCCATGCCTGATAGCCCATTATTTTTGCTATACTTTTTTTGACCAACTGTTCCTTTTAGGGTATTTATTGCCTGTGAATGATTTTTGTCTTAATTTTTTCTGATATTAATAGTCCAAAACCAAGTATCATATTTCTTTATCAACTTTGATTAGTGGTACTTTAATATATCTCTCAGAATTTCATTGTTTTTAGCTTTTCTCTTGTGCATTCTCTCTTCCCTTTGTTTAAATGTGTCTATTACAGGTATATTCTGGCGGTGTAACAGTTATGCACTCAGCCGCTAACTGAAAGGTTGGGGGTTCAAACTGACCCAGTGTCCCAGCCACTCCATGGGTGAAAGATCTGGTGATTTGCTTCCGTGAAGATAACAGCCAAGAAAACCCCATGGAAAAGTTTTATCCGTCTCTCTGTCTCTCGCTCTCTCTATGTATCCTTTAAATTATATTCCTTTTCTTAAGAGTACCTAATAAAACATAATTTTCAAAAATAAAAAGGTAAAACAAAACTAGAAATTGAAGATTTGAAACAAATAATTACAAATATCAAGATATAGTTTTACTTAAGTCTTTGTTTTGTTTCGTTTCCTCCCTGAGATTTTTACTGTCGTCATAGAACCGGTTTTTATTCTACGCGAATAGCTTTCAATGATGTAAAGCAATGTGATATGGAAATTACTAGAAAGCAAAGGAAATCAAGTACATGTACAAACCAGGAACAATCATTCTTTTGGGAGAAGCAATTGCATAACTACAGGTGGAAATTGCAAGAAGCCTTATTTATCAAAGTATTTTCCCTGCCTTTTCAATATTGGAAATGAAATCAATGCAAAGAGAGCATCAGATCCTGTATATTTGAAATGACCCAATCACTCCTACTTTCTCTTCATGTCCAAACATAATGCATTTTCCATTGCTTTTAATTTCATTAATAAAGCAGAAAAAAAATGCAGGTAAATGTCTATGCTACAAAATAATATCGTTCAGGCTGGAGAAAAATATGACTCAAAGCATTTTCCGAAGATTTAAAAGATCTCATCTGTGAAGTAGGGTAACAGTAACCACAATGTTGTTATTGTTAGTTGCCGGAGAGTTGATTTTGTCTCACAGAGACACCACTTGTGCAGAGCAGAACTGCTTCACAGGGTTTTCAAGGCTGTGACCTTTTGGAAGCAGATCACCAAGCCTGTCTTCCGAGGTGACTCTGGGTGAGACTGAACCACCAACCTTTCAGCAAATAGTGGAAGGCTAACCATTTGCACTACCCAGAGACTCCAACGATAACAATAGCTGCTTCATTTCCTGGTGAGAACTAACTGTAAAGAAATATGTACATATACCATAAGAAACAAAAGAAAACAAAAATCCTCACAACTGGACCAATAAGCAACATCATGGTAAACAGAGAAAAGATTGCAGTTGTCAAGGATTTCATTTTACTTGGATCCACAAACAACGTCCATAGAGGCAGTAGTCAAGAAATCAAAAGATGCGTTCCATGGGGTAAATCTGCTGCAAAGGACCTCTTTAAAGTGTTGAAAGCAAAGATATCACCTTGAAGCTAAGGTGCACCTGACCAAAGCCATGGTATTTTCAATCGTCACATATGCATGTGAAAGCCAGAAGAAGAATGAGGAAGACCGAAGAAGAATTGACCCCTATGAGTTGTCGTGCTGGTGCAGAATATTGATTATACCACGGACTGCCAAAAGAACAAACAAATCTGTCTTGGAGGAATTACAACCAGAATGCTCCTTAAAAGCAAGGATGGCGAGAGTAGTCTCACATACTTCAGGCATGTTATCAGGAGGGATCAGTCCCTGGAGTAGGACATCATGCTTGGTAAAGTAGAGGGTCAGCAAAAAAAGAGAAAGACCCCCAATGAGATGGACTGACACAGTGGCTACAAGAATGGGCTCAAGCATAACAAAGATTGTGAGGATGGCGCAGGATTGGGCAGTGTTTCGTTCTGTTGTACACAGGGTCGCTATGAGTCGGAACCTACTCGACGGCATCAAACAACAGCAACACCAGAAAAACTAATTCAAGTTACGTTTTGTATAATACTTCTCAGTTTAAGTTAAATGATTTTATAGTCTGTGGCTATAGGGCAGACAAATATGAAGTTTAGTTCTTCCTGATATTATCAAACACTGGGGAGTCCTGGTCTTTGAACAAAGCTGACCTTCTATATTAGTTGCTACAAAAGGTTTTGGAAGTAGCTCACAATATCTTCACAGCTGACGGGAATGAAGGAGACAGTGAAACTTGGTGATTAAGAGGTCAGATTCTAGAGCCATATTGCTGGAGTTCAATCTGAGTGACTCTGTGTAACTCATTTATATTCCTGTTTCATTTTTCTGCAAATGGACATCCAGTTTTTCAAGCACCATCTGTCAGAGACTGTTTCTTCTCCATTGAATGGGCTCCAACACTTTGTTGAAGATCAGCTGCCTGAAGATGGATGGATTTACTTCTGGGTTCTCAATTCTAATTCATTGGTCTATTTGTGTGTCATTGAACAGTACCAGGATATTATGATTACTAGGCTGTATAGTAAGTTTTGAGATGGGAAGTGTGAAGCCTCCTACTTTGTTCTTCTTCTTCAGTATTGCTTTAGCTGCTCAGGGCCTCTTTCCTTTCCAAACATGGTTGGAGATCAGTTTTTCCATTTCATTAAAGAATGTTGTTGAGATTTGGATTGGGATTGCTTTGGGTAGTATTGACATTTTCACAATATTAAGTCTTCCAGTCCATGAGTGTGAAATATTTTTCTATTTATGTAGATCCCGTTTGGTTTCTTGTGGTAGTGTTTTATAATTTTCCTTTTATAAGTCTTTTACATCTCTAGTTAGGTTTAAATTTAATTTTGTAGAATATTTTGCCCATCACTCTCTGTTAATTCATCTGTGTGATAAATGTTCATTGTGCACTTATTCTATGCCCCACACTGTTAAGCACACACACACATATGTATATATACATATATATATCCATCCTCCTTAGTCCTCACAAAAATCTAACAAACAGCATTTTCCCAAGTGTATAGCTGAAGAGACTATTTTGGCAAAGCATCAAGGAAACTCAGGGAAAATAAGTGACACAGGGCAGAACTAGGAGTCAAGCTAGGTGCTTTGATATAAAATCCCTTTTGAGTTAAAAGTACAGCTCTCTTTCAGTTAAAAACCTTCATTATTTCCACCCATCCATACCAAAATGTTATGAATCTCCACTGAGCATTGGTTATACATTAAGTGATGAGGATACAAACACTGGCCAAGTAGAGTACCTGCTTTCAGGAAGGTTGTGGTCTAGTGGAACTACAGGCAAAGGTATAAATTTTGTTACCTCCAATACTGAGAAATATGCATTACAGTAACTCCTGATAAAACATATTGTATAATCCAAGGAGTGTTATAGAATATGACATCACTGGTACCATTATCTACACATTTTTCACTTGCTATACAAATTTTCTTGACATTGGTGGAATATGAAGAGATTCTAGAGTTTTCTAGAATATATATTTTACTTACTAGAATATATATATTTTTTTTTTTACTTACTAGGACATTTTTGTTATTGCATTCAATTCGGCATCTGGATATCTGTAAGATGCTTTCTACTGCTGCTATAACAGAAATACCACAAGTGGGTGGTTTTAAAAAACAACATCTATTTCCTCACATTTAAGGTGGCTACATGTCCAAATTCAGGATGCTGGGTAGGAGAAGGCTTTCTGTCTCTGTTGGCTCTGAAGGAAGGTCCTTGTCTCTTCTGTGCTTGTGCTCCTGGGCAACCTTCATGTGGCTTGACACCTCTTTTCCCCTGTCTCTGCTTGCTGTTGTTGTTAGGTGTTGTTGAGTCAGTTCCAACTCATAGAGACCCTGTGCACAATAGAACGAAACACGACCCAGTCTTGTGCCATCCTTACAATCCTTGTTATGCTTGAGCTCATTGTTGCAGCCACCGTGTCAATCCACCTCGTTGAGAGTCTTCCTCTTTTCCGCTGACCCTATAATCTGCCAAGCATGATGTCCTTCTCCAGGATCAGTCGATCCCTCCTGACAACACGTCCAAAGTATGTAATACACAATCTCGCCATCCTTGCTTCTAAGGGACATTCTGGTTGTACTTCTTCTAAGACAGATTCATTCATTCTTTTGGCAGCCCATGGTATATTCAATATTCTTCTCCAACACTACAACTCAAAGGCTCAATTCTTCTTCAGTCTTCCCTATTCATTGTCCAGCTTTCACATGCATATGATGCAACTGAAAATACCATGGTTTGGGTCAGGCGCACCTTAGTCTTCAGGGTGACATCTTTGCTCTTCAACACTTTGAAGAGGTCCTTTGCAGCAGATTTACCCAATGCAATGCGTCTTTTGATTTCTTGACTGCTACGTCCATGGCTGTTGATTGTGGATCCAAGCAAAACGAAATCCTTGACAACTTTAATCTTTTCTCCATTTATCCAGATGTTGCTCATTGGTCCATTTGTGAGGATTTTTGTTTTCTTTATGTTGAGGTGTAATCCATACTGAAGGCTGTGGTCTTTGATCTTCATTAATAAATGCTTCAAGTCCTTTTCACTTTCACCAAGCAATGTTGTGTCATCTGCATAACGCAGGTTGTTAATGAGCCTTCCTCCAATCCTGATGCCCTGTTCTTCTTCATATAGTCCAGTTTCTTGGATTATTTGCTCAGCATACAGATTGAATAGGTATGGTGAAAGAATACAACCCTGACGCACACCTTTCCTGACTTTGAGCCAATTAATATCCCTTTCTTCTGTCCAAACGACTGCTTCTTGATCTATGTAAAGGTTCCTCATAAGCACAATCAAGTCTTCTGGAATTCCCATTCTTTGCATAGTTTGTTACGATCCACAGAGTCGAATATCTTTGCATAGTCAATAGAACACAGGTAAACACCCTTCTGGTACTCTGTGCTTTCAGCCAGGATCCATCTGACATCAACAATGATATCCCTGTTTCCATGTCCTCTTCTGAAACTGGCCTGAATTTCTGGCAGCTCCCTGTCGATATACTGCTGCAGCAGTTTTGGAATGATCTTCAGCAAAATTTTGCTTGTGTGTGATATTAATGATATTGTTCTATCATTTCCACATTTGGTTAGATCACCTTTCTTGGGAATAGGTATAAATATGAATCTCTTCCAGTCAGTCGGCCAGGAAACTGTCTTCCATATTTCTTGGCATAGACGAGCGAGCACCTCCAGCACGGCATCTGTTTGTTGAAACATCTCAATTAATATTACATCAATTCCTGGAGCCTTGTTTTTTGCCAGTGCCTTCAGAGCAGCTTGGACTTCTTCCTTCAGTACTTTCAGTTCCTGATCATATGTTACCTCTTGAAATGGTTGAACGTCAACTAATTCTTTTTGGTATAATGACTCTGTATTCCTTCCATCTTCTTTTGATACTTCCTGTGTCATTTAATATGTTCCCCATAGAATCCTTCACTGTTGCAACTCGAGGCTTGAATTTTTTCTTCAGTTCTTTCAGCTTGAGAAACACCGAGTGTGTTCCTTCCTTTTAGTTTTCCATCTCCAGCTCTTTGCACATGTCATTATAATACTTTACTTTGTCTTCTCGAGCCACTCTTTGAAATCTTCTTTTCAGTTCTTTTACTTCATCAATTCTTCCTTTTGCTTTAACTGCGTGACATTTGAGAGCAAGTTTCAGAGTCTAATCTGATATCAATCTTGGCCTTTTCTTTCTTTCCTCTCTTTCCAATAACCTCTTGCTTTCTTCATGGATGAAGTCCTTGATGTCATTCCACAACTCATCTGGTCTTCAGTCACTAGTCTTCAACGTGTCAAATCTATTCTTCAGATGATCTCTAAATTCAGGTGGGATGTACTCAAGGTCATATTTTGGCTCTAGTGGACTTGCCCTGATTTTCTTCAGTTTCAGCTTGAACTTGCATATGAGCAGTTGATGATCTATTCCACAGTCGGCCCCTGGCCTTGTTCTGACTGATGATATTGAGCTTTTCCTTCGTCTCTTTCCACAGATGTAGTCAATTTGATTTCTGTGTGTTCCATTTGGCAAGGTCCATGTGTATAGTCACCGTTTATGTTGGTGAAAGAAGGTATTTGCAACGAAGAAGTCGTTGGTCTTGCAAAGTTCTATCATTCGATCTCCGGCATTGTTTCTATTGCCAAAGCCATATTTTCCAACTACCAATCCTTCTTCTTTGTTTCCAACTTTCTCGTTCCAATCGCGAGTAATTATCAATGCATCTCGATTGCATGTTTGATCAATTTCAGACTGCAGCAGCTGATAAAAACCTTCTATTTCTTCATCTTTGGCCCTAGTGGTTGGTGTGTAAATTTGAATAATAGTCATATTAACTGGTCTTCCTTGTAGGCACATGGATATTATCCTATCACCAACAGTGGTATACTTCCGGATAGATCTTGAAATGTTCTTTTGACGATGAATGCAACACCATTCCTCTTCAAGTTATCATTGCCAGCATAGTACACTATATGATTGTCTGATTCAAAATGGCCAGTACCAATCCATTTCAGCTCACTAATGTTTACACATTCTATTTCATTTAGATGATTTCCAATTTTCCTAGATTCATACTTCATACATTCCAGGTTCTGATTATTAATGGATATTTGCAGATGTTTCTTCTCATTTTGAGTAGTGCCACATCAGCAAATGAAGGTCCCTCCACTTTACTAAGAATGATGTCTTTCTCCAAGGACTGATCCCTCCTGATAACATGTCTAGTACATGAGACAATATCTTGTCATTCTTGCTTCTAAGGAGCATTCTGGTTGTACTTTTTCCATGACAGATTTGCTCGTTCTTCTGTCAGTCCATGGTATATTCAATATTCTTCATCAACACCACAATTCAAAGGCATCAATTCTTCTTCAGTCTTTCTTATTCACTGTCCTGCTTTCACATGCATATGAGGCAACTGAAAATAAATTTGCGTACTTCTACAATATATTTATTTGGTATGCATTGCCATGCCATTTAAGGAGTACCTGACATATTCTAATTTGCATCTACTATGATTGAACTAAGGTATTATTGCTTCCGAAGAAAACCTTTCTTAAATCATAAGTCTGAGTTTTTTTTCCTCTATGATTTCATAGTTTTTTTTTTTACCTTGTGTTCATTTCTATTACGACATTTCTTACTGGTTGTAAAATTATCTATGTATTTGGATGTCTTTTCCAAGATACTGTGAATGCCTTGTGAAATGGAGTTTCTGTCTTATGCAGCTCCAAATGCCAGAGCATGACACTGGAAACTAAAACAAACGATTATGGAAAGAACCAAGAGGACAAAGCTTGGCAGCTTTAGTAAAACTGAATCATGGCTTTCTACATTTCCCTCTTCTCACTCCCCTCTTTCTGCCTCAGATTCCACTTCCAGACAACCAAATATGGAAGCTCAAAGTTAAAATTTCTTTTTTATATTTCTCACTTAGAATTAATTACAGATTGCTTTGTGCTGCAATTATTACTGTGCATATGTTATGTGTACTTAGTAGGAAATGCATTTCTTAATGATGAGTAAGTTGTACTTTTTAAATAAATTTTTATTTTGGGATAATTTTAGATTTACAAAGATACCAGAACATTGTGGTTTTTTTTTTTTTTTTTAATCTTCATATCTACCATCTTACCAGGCATAAAAAAATGCCTTAGATGCTCCATAAATATTTTTTATTCCAACATCAATTTTATATCAAGATCTATCAATTCATTTGGTGAATTTCATGAAGTAAAGAATTTAGAAATGTGTTTGAAGAGCTGCCCTCCTTAATGGTACCCTTTCTATTATGATTATTATGGCAAATATTATTATTATTACGATACTGGAAAATAATCATACCCATTTTTCCCCTATAAAAAGAATGGAAAAACAAATTCATCACCATAATATTGGCTTTGGTTTGTTATGAATGCCTGGGTCAGAAATTGACAGTAGGAGAGAGAATATTATTAGTTTTAGCTAAACAAAAGATGAAAAAGGGTATCTATAAATTCAGAATGATACAATGACAAATTTGTAATGGACCTAGAGACCACCCAGTCCATCTCCTGCATTTTACAGGTGGGAAACAGGTTCAGTAATTTACAAAAGGGTAATGCTGCAAACAAGAAGCAGTGTTTGGAATAAACCACGACCTCCGATTCTGCTTTGGAACTTTTCCCCTATATTTAAATGAACTCTAAATTACATTGCTAACCATTTAGGTGGTTATATTAACCATTCTTTTGATGAGAATGTAGATGTCATCTGTTAAGGCACCAATGGTTATTATGAGACGCTGCCATACAAGGTGGAATCAGTATATCCTGGTATGAATTCAACTTTTAATGCTGGACATTCCTAGGCTTGAATTCTGACTCTGCCACTGTTTTTTTTAGCTATGTGGTAATCATCAAATTAGCCTAACAGAGCTTAATTTTCCAAGGTATATAGAATTACACGTTAAAGCTATCATGAGGATCTATTAGAGTTTTGGTATAAAGTGCTTTCTTAAACCCCTTGCCATCAAGTCGATTTCAACTCATAGTGATCCTATATGACAGGGTAGAACTTCCCCATAGGGTTTCCAAGGAATGGCTGGTGAATTTGAACTGCTGACCTTTTGGTTAGCAGCCAAGCTCTTAACCACTTAGAGCCTGGTATATAGTAAGTGATGAATAAACATTGCCTGCTCTCTCCACCACTCCATTCTTCCTACCGGGAGAGAGAATGGCTTAGAAAATAGGGCCAGGATGTTGGAGTACAACTAAATACTAATCCTACCTCTGGCATTTGCCAGATGTGCAACTAATGCCTCTGCCATGAGGTTTCCTCATATGTCAACAGAGATAATACCTGTTTCACAAGATGTTATGAAGATTGAATGTCTAATATAGAGTAAGCATTCAATAATTGCTCTATAATTCCTTGTATTTTCTGTATTAGCTATCATTTGAAATAAAAGAGATGTTATTCTGTTTTTAATTTTTAAAGTAATTTGATATTTGTTTTTAAAAAAACTACATATTTTTTAAAAAAATCAACCTGTTGATTGCTAGAGAATCAAGAGGATGCAGTGGAAAGTCTAAATCTAAATCTATTGCTCTCTCTATAGACCTGTCTCCAAGGGAAACTATCTTAAAAAGCCCTCACGAGGCTATTTACCAGGAAAAAAAAGAGACATTTTGATTAATCTGGGTTAATTAACATTTTAGAATGTTACAGCAATGACCATTATTTCCTTCTAGTGTTGGAATTGACTTGACAGCAACTAACAACAACTACATATATTCTATAAATCAGTATATATAAATGTAATGGAGCCCAGATACACACCAAGCCACAGCTACTAACCAAAAGGTCAGCAGTTCAAATCCACCATGTGCTCCTTGGAAACCCTATGGGGCAATTCTACTCTGTCCTATAGGGTCGCTATGAGTTGTAATCAACTCAGTGCTAATGGATATATATAAAATACATGTAGTGAGGAGGATAAGGGTGATGATGATAACAATAGCCAATACTGTGCTAAGTGCTATATATCTTAAATTCTCAAAATAACCTGTAAAAACTTGTCATTGAGTCAACTCCAAATCATAGCAAGCCTGTAGGACAGAGGAGAACTACTCCATAGGGTTTCTAAGGAGTAGCTCGTGGATTTGAACTGCCAACATTTTGGTTAGCAGCTGAGCTCTTAACCACCATGCCAAGAGGGCTCCTATCAAAACAAACATCTGTATTATTACCTTCATTTAGAAATGAGGAAAAATGAGCTCTGGGAAAGTAAATAATATGCTCAGGTTGATACAGATAGTAAATTATCGACTCTGGATTTGAATTCAGGTCTGCATGCTACCAAAGACTCATAATCTCATAAGAGTTTACAACACTTCAATTTTAATGTCTGAAACACTCCCTTTTCCTGTTGACAAAGATGAGATAAAATGCAAAAACAGAATTCTAAGGAAATTAATGACAGCACAAAAGAGCAACACTATGTCCAGTTAGTCCTTCTCTAAGTTGCTGGCTTGTTATTCAATAGACATTGGCATATACAAAATACACACTATAGTTCATCATTTTGATTGACTTCCGTAGAAATTAAAATGAACCACATGCAACTTCCCTTTGCCTGGGTGCTAATGTTGTTATTAATGGCACCCTCCTTTTACAAGAACTAATTACATTCGGTTAATTAGAAATTGAAAACAAAAAGTGATAACTTGAGAATAATATGCTTATTTTTTTTTTTATGGTAGAATTATAAACATTAAATCAATGGTTAAATTCTGCATGAACTAAAAACTGTGGATATTCTCTGCAGGTGGACGTTTTACATAGAATTTCAATTACCCTTCGAGGTAAGGCCTGCTGCCACATCTACATCTAGGAAACTGTTCTTTTCTAGCCTGTGCACATATTGCTCTAATTTGGAAGCATGGAGTCGTGGAAAGCACTGTGAGTTTGGGTCTAGGTTCCACCACTCACTAACTATGCAAACTTTAAACAACACTTACCAAAAAAAAAAAAAAAATTTTTTTTTTTTTTTTTTACCATCATGATCCTTAGATTTTTTCTCATCTGTAAAATAAGAATCGTCTTTTGGCCCAATTTTCAGATTTGTTGGAAGATCCAAATGAGAAAAATGTACATAAAAGGGTGAAAGTGTTTGTTTGCAAATTGTAAAGAGCAAAATAAAAAGGTCCTAATATCCCGAGTGAGTGAATCTGCGTGTGTGCGTGTGTGTGTGAAAAAGAGAAAGAGTTATTGTTAGATGCCATCTAATTGGCTCTGACTCGTGACCCTATGTACAACAGAATGAAACACTGCCCAGTCCTGTGCCATCCTCACAATTGTTGCCTTGGAAGACAAGCCTAGCGATCTGCTTTTGAAATGTCAGAGCCTTGAAAACCGTATGGAGCAGTTCTACTCTACACACATGGTTCACCACGAATCTGAGCTGATTTAACAGCAACTAACAACAACTTTCTCCTAATGTCTTCCTTTCCCAAAAGGCTTTACCTTGCTTTCCTTTCAGTGAATTGGTAAATTTTTTCCTCTCTGGAAAATTTTTCTCCCCTCCCTCCTCCCTTCTTTCCTTCCTTCCCTCCCTCCATTTGCTTTCTACATATGTAAACTTCCATATCATTTCTCTTCTGTAATAATAGTGGTAATATTCATAGTCATAATACTAAAAATATTGATGGTACCTAAGATAATATCTAATGTTTGCTGAACACCTATGTATCAGTCATTGTGTGTAGAACTTTGCATATATTATCTCAGCCAATATTCAAAACATTACTATAAAGACTATACTATCATACTCATCATGGAGACTTTCCCTTCCATTCATCCTTCCAAAAATGGATTGTTCTCAGAACCTCAATCTCTCTCCTTCACCCCATCTCCTGATGTTCCAGTATGAAACCTGCTCTTTCTAAACATTGCTTCTCATTGTGCTATACAAAAATTTCATAGCCTCAGTAGATTACAATTCATTTCATTGCTGATTCCTGTCTGAAAATAAGCTGGAAATGACTGTTCTTCTCTAGAAAGATTACTATTATAGCAGCCAAGATCACTATGAGACCATCAGTGAGGTCATTCCTGACAGATGCCCCTGTAAGATTAGCTCTCCTGGGGACTAAAATTCCCTGATACACCACCAAATTTGCTTGATGCAAATTCCTTGTGACATTTTGTTCTTTGTTTTAACTGTAAGAGTATGAGATTTAAATCCTTAAATATCTTACCTTAGTCTTGTAGTTGTTAAACCTCAGTTTCCCCATTTCTAAAAAGAGGGAAACAATAGGATATATATTTTGATATATGATATAACATATATTAGTTATTAATACTGCCAAAATAAATGAGGTACAAACATTTTAGCAATTACTCTAACTACACAGTCATCAACATTGTCATCACCACCACTGTCATGAAACAATACTGTCATACATGCATAATTTCATAGTTTAAACAGTGCTTTCTCATGTAAGCTCACTTTATTTTGACCTAGCCAATTTGGAAATCCAGGGAAAACAGTTTTCTTTCCATACTGTGATGCATTTAGATGTTTTCATTCCTGTGAATTGGGAATTTTAAGGGGAATGTGATTCTACGTGTGATGTTAAACTGCTGCAATATTTAGTGCCAGATTGAAAAACAATTATTGATTGTGTCTCTGCTTTGCTCCAGGTACAGTTTTAGCTACCTCACATACAGTTCAATATTATAAGCCATATTTTTTAGTAAGGTTCTTCAGTCAGAATTAGAACAGTGGCCTGTTGCTTTTCAAAGCCGACACCTTTTCTGCCATACTTTGCTGTACTTCTTGCTGGGAAGGAATGTTACATAGTGAGCGTAAAGAATCATGTTGCCGTCATGCATAGGCAATTCCTTGGTTTTCTTGGGCAACTGTGGAAATGGTTCTGACTCTTGGGACATTGAATTAGTTGCCATTTAGGATACCAAAAAGATAATTTATTAAACTGCACCTTAACTGCCTCAAAGTTAATTTAACTTGAAAAGTTTTCTGAGTTTTAATCGGAGAATGATTTTAGCCACTGGGAAAATCTGATTCAATAATAACAGTCAAAATGGTAATAAAATATGTAATTTCAGCATCTTAAATATGAAAGACATTAATGGGACTTTTTGATCGATCCAGGTCTTTTCTCAAAATTTGGGTGCTGCGAAAACATCCCTTAAACCAATTGAGCCATTTATTTCCTGGTGTTCTCATCTTTCTCTTACTCTTGATGATTCTGCCTGTCTTGAATAACTACAGATTGCAAATCATTTTAATGTTTATTTCCCCAATTGACTTTCCTTTCAGATGTGAATAATTCATCTACACTTCTTTCTGAGTCTGAAGTGCCAAATAGTATTGTATGAAATGCTAATGTAATCTTGATAAGTTTTGTAGGGAAAAGAAGAAAGAGCAAAGTCAATTCACCTTTTAAAAACTATATATACCCTTGCTGAATTTTATGTGTAGAAGAGAAAAGGAAATTAGTTGAAAAACATAACAGATTTTTGTTTATTAAGTATTACCTATTAAGCTTCTATGGGGTAATGATTAGTATTTATGCTTCATTATGGACCATAAACATAAACAAAATTTCTTTTACATTATAGACAGAAACGGTAACTTTTCAAAAATAACAGTATGATTACATCAAGAAATTTCTGTCTTAGTTATCTAGTGCTGCTATAAAAGAAACAGCACAAGTGGCTGGCTTTAACGAACAGAAATTTGTTATTTCACAGTTTAGGAGGCTTGAAATCTGAATTCAGAACACCAGCTCTAGTGGTAGGCTTTCTCTCTCTGTCAGCTCTGGCGGAAGGTTCTTGTCCCTATTCTAACAAAGAATTGTGGCTTAGCTAAATAGAAGTTGACAGATAATGAATAATAGGTTATTAGTTTTTCTCTTGAAATGGGTACAAAAATTCTGGTATTTCTGCATATTTGAAAGGAATCTAATTTGTAGACACAAATATTTTGGTATTGTCAGCAGAAGAGAATACCAGAAATAGAGGACAAGACATTAAGAAAAAGAATTTATTTCTAGATAGCTGCATGCCTTGATTTATGAAGATAGGAAGATCCTTTTCCCCGAGCTAGCCTATTCCTTCTTTACAACTGGTAAAGCAGAGGCAGTTGGGGAGAATATAGAGTAACAAACAGGAGATTGGCAAGGCAATTGAAGGAGCCTCTTTTGACATCCTTGTGGAAGAGATAAAGAAATACACAGGCCAAAAACTAATGATTTCAACTTTGATTGAAAACTGGTTGGATCATCAAAACACATTTAGATTAGCTGGCCAATATCCTCTAGAATAAGCTTTCTAGTGACCAGGTATTAGGTGCCCTAGAGTTGGCTCCGACTCATAGGAACCTTATTTATAATGCAGTGAAATGTTTCCTGGTCCTGTGCCGCCCTCACAATCATTGCTGTATTTGAGCCCATTGTTGCAGTCACTGTATCAATCTATCTCATTGAGAATTGACCCTCACTTTCAGCTGCTAACCAGTTGGCAGTTTGAATCTACCAGCCATTCCTTGGAAACCCTTTGGGGCAGTTCTACTGTGTTCTATACAGTTGCTTTGGGTTGGAATCGACTCAACATCAACGGGCATTTTTTTTTTTTCCTTACCAAGCATGAGGTCTTTCTTCAGTGATTCGTCTTTCTTGATAACCTGTCTACAGTAAGCTTCTAAGGAGCGTTCTGGCTGTAGTTCCTCCAAGACAGATTTGTGAATTCTTCTGGAAGTACATAATATATTCGATATTCTTTGCCATCACCACAATTTGAATGTGCCATTTCTTCTGTCTTCCTTTTTCATTGTCCAGGTTTCACGTTAATATGAGTCAATTGAATATACCATGGCTTGGGTCAGGCTCACCTTAGTCCTCAAACTGACATCTTTGCTTTTTAACATTTTAAACAGGTCTTTTGCAGCAAATTTGCCCATTGCAATTTGGTGTCAAATGCAATTTGATTTCTTGACTGTTTTCATAGGTGTTGACTGTTGATCCAAGAAGAATAAAATCCTTGACAAATTCAATTTCTTTGACATTTATCATGATGTTGTTTATTGGTCCAGTTGTAAAGATTTTTGTTTTCTTTATGTTCATGTGTCATCATAGTGTAGTCTTTTACCTTCATCAGTAAGTGATTAAAGTTGTCTTCACTTTCAGCAAACAATATTTTGTCATCTGCATATCACAAGTCGTTAATAAGTCTTCCTCCAATCTTTATGTTTATTCTTCTTCATATAGTACAGTTTCTGTGGTTATTTGTTCAGCAAATAGATTGAATAAGTAAGATGAGTGAATACAGCCCTGCTGCACACATTTTGTAATTTTAAAGCATGCAGTATCCTCTAGTGACTTAGGCCATAACTTTTTCTATGGACCCGTTTCTCCCTCATTTAAAACTTACATCTATGGCTTAATAATGATAACGAAACAAATATGTCATCAAGTTGGTAGTTATTATGAAGCTAGACCAAATCAAGAATTTGTTGGACCTAAATATAAAACCTAAAACTATGAATTTCATGGTAGAAAAAATGGGGTCAACACTAGGGGCCTAATATATGGTATAAAGAGGATACAAACCATAACTAACCATGCACAAGCACAGGAAGATAAACTAGATACCAGGGAGCTCCTGAAAATTAGACACCTATGCTCATCAAAAGACTTCACCAAAAGAGTAAAAAGAAAACATGCAGACTGGGAAAAAATTTTGGCTACAACATATCTGACAAGGGTCAAATCTCTAAAATTCTAAAGATACTGCAATTCCTCAACAACTAAAAGACAAATAATCCAATTAAAAAATAGGCAAAGGATATGAACAGACACTTTACCTCTACATTCAGGTGGCTAACAGACACGTGAAGAAAAGCTTGCAATCATTAGCCATTAAAAACAAACAAACAAAAACCTAAACCCGTTGCTGTCCAGTTGCTTCTGATCCATAGCAACCCTATAGGACAGAGATCAACTGCCCCACAGGGTTTCCAAGGAGAGGTGGTGGATTCAAACTGCTGACCTTTGTGTTAATAGCTAAGCTTTTAGCCCCTGCGCCACCAGGGCTCCCACTAGCCATCAGAAAAATGCAAATCAAAACTATACTGAGGCATCATCTCACCCTGACATTACTGTCGTGAATCAGAAAAAAAAAAAAAAAAAGGAAACTAACAAGTGTCGGGGAGTTCGCAGGGAGACTGGAACTTTTAAGCACAGCTGGTGGCAATGGAAAATGGTCCAAACGCTATGGTGCTTCCTTAAAAATCTAGAAATAGAAATACCATAGGATCCAGCAATTCTACCCCTAGGAATATATCCTAGAGAAATAAGAGCGGTAACATGAATAGACATGTGCACACCCATGTTCATTGCAGCACTATTCACAATAGCAAAAAGAATGGGAACAACCTAGTGCCCATCAAGTGATGAATGGATAAACAAACCATGGATGTTGTTAGGCGCCATCGAGTCGGTTCCGACTCATAGCAACCCTATGCACAACAGAACAAAACACTGCCCGGTCCTGCGCCATCCTTGCAATCATTGTTATGCTTGAGCTCATTGTTGCAGCCACTGTGTCAATCCACCTCGTTGAGGGTCTTCCTCTTTTCCACTGACCCTGTACTTTGCCAAGCATGATGTCCCTCTCCAGGGACTGATCCCTCCTGGCAACATGTCCAAAGTATGTAAGATGCAGTCTTGCCATCCTTGCTTCTAAGAAGCATTCTGGTTGTACTTCTTCCAAGACAGATTTGTTCGTTCTTTTGGCTGTCCATGGTATACTCAAAATTCTTCACCAACACCACAATTCAAAGACGTTAATTCTTCTTCGGTATTCCTTATCCATTGTCCAGTTTTCACATGCATACGATGCAATTGAAAATACCATGGGTTGGGTCAGGCACACCTTAGTCTTCAAGGTGACATCTTTGCTCTTCAACACTTTAAAGAGGTCCTTTGCAGCAGATTTACCCAATGCAATGCATCTTTTGATTTCTTGACTGCTGCTTCTGTGGCTGTTGATTGTGGATCCAAGTAAAATGAAATCTTTGGCAACTTCAAGGTACATAAACAAAAAAACCAAATCCAATGCCGTTGAGTCAATTCCAACTCATAGCGACCCTATAAGACAGAGTAGAACTGCCCCATAGAGTTTCCAAGGAGCACCTGGTGGATTCGAACTGCTGACCTTTTGGTTAGCAGCCATAGCACTTAACCACTATGCCACCAGGTTTTCCTCAAGGTACATACACATAATGAAATACCACAAAGTACTATGCAACATTAAAGAACAATGATGAATCTCTGAGATATCTCACAACATGGATGAATCTGGAGGTCATTATGCTGAGTGAAATAAGTCAATCACAAAAGGACTAATACTGTATGAGAGCATTATTATAAAAAACTCATGAAATGGTTTATACACAAAAAGAAACAATCTTTGATGGTTACGAGACAGGGAAGGGTTGGAGAAGGAAAATCATTGACTAGATAGTAGATAAATGTTAATTTTGGTCAAGGGAAAGACAGTGTACAATATAAGGGAAGTCAGCACAACTTGACAAAGGCAAGATCATGGAAGCACCATAGACGCAACCAAACACCCTTAAAAAAAACACCCTTAGGGACTGAGTTATTGGGCTGAGGGCTGGGGACCATGGTCACAGGGGTCATCTAGGTGAAGTGGCATAACAAAGTTCATAAAGAAAATATTCTACATCCAACTATAGTGAATAGCATCTGGGGTCTTAAAAGCTTGCGAGCAGCCATATAAGATACATCTATTGGTCCCATCCCATCAGGAGCAAAGGAAAATGAAGAAAACCAAAAACACAAGAGAAACATTAGTCCAAAGGACTAACAGACCACAAGTACTACATCTTCACCAGTCCTTCTGGGCCCAGAAGATGATGCCTGGCTACCACCACCAACTGCTCTGACAGGGATCACAACAGAGGGCCCTAGAGAGAGTGCGAGAAAAATGTAGAACAAAATTCAAATTCACACACACACACACAGAAAAGACCACACTTACTAGTCTGACAAAGACTGGAAGAACTCCCAAGACAATGACCCCCAGATACCCTTTTAACTCAGAACTGAAGTCACTCTCAAAGTTCACCCTTCAGCCAAAGATTAGACAGGTATATAAAACAAACAATAACACACTTGAAGAACATGCTTCTTAGCTTAATCATGTACATGTGACCAAAAGGGCAAAATCTGACCAAAAGAAATGACGAGAAGGCAGGAAGGGACAGGAAAAATGTACGGATGGAACCAGATATTGGGGTGTGGAAGGGGAGAATGTTGACACATTGCAGGGATTGCAAACAATGTCACAAAACAATTTATGTATAAATTGTTGAATGAGAAACTAATTTGCTCCGTAAAGTTTCACCTAAAGCACAATTAAAAAAAGTGTTGGGTAGAAAACCCATTGCTGTTGAGTCAAGTCCGACTCATAGCGACCCTACAGGATGGAGTAGAACTTGCGCATAAGGTTTTTCGTGCTGTAGTCTTCATGGAAGCAGACTGCCACATCTTATGCAGAGTTAGAATTGCTGATCTTTCAATTAGCAGTTGAGTGCTTTAACCACTGCACCACCAGGGCTCCTTATGTATTGCGCAGATATACTACAACTGGCTAATGTATATTGAGCTCTGTGCTTGGATTTTATATCATTTCATTTAAACTTCACAACAACCCCATGAAATAGAAAACATCACTAACTTCATTTTACAGAAAGGGAACTGAACCTTAGAAGGGTTAAGGTCATACTTGTGTAATAAATGATGAGGCTAGGATTCAAATATAAGGCCTACATTCCTCACAGCATACTACTTTTATTTTTGAACTCAGTACTTATATTTTTAATACCATGCTACAGTGAAAATAGAGATAGGAAGATAGGTTGAATCTAGCAAGTAGCGATTAGTAGAAAGAAATATCTTCCACACACATATATATTATTCTCTTTACCTTTAACCTTCCATCCTATGGTCTATTTTTAAATCTGTATTCATCTTCTTAGAACTGGCTTAAAAGTCATCTCTGACAACCTTCCATGTAGATGATCATTTTTTCCCTCTTGTTTCCCATAATGTCTTAGGAGTTTGTAATACTTCTATGCCTCTTTTGTTGTAACTATTATATATAATTTTAAAATATTTCTTTATAAACTTATTTTATTCAAATGAACCTTTAACTCCTTGAGGGAAAGCACGAAGTCTAATTTATCTCTTAATTTGCATAGACCATAAAACCTTATAGGCACGCAACAAATACTTGAAGAAAATACATAAAGAACGAAAAAGATCAATTTACATGAATATGTGAAATGTATTAACTTGGACTTCCAACCTATCTAAAGCCACTGGAAGAAATTATCTCTAGAGAAGTAGAGTTTAGATGCCTATCTTTATAGGAATTTTCTGGAATGCCAGTTAACAAACATCTGGAGATTTGTTAACTGTGGGGAACTTGAGTTTATTGAAACCCCTACACCTGGAGGAAGTGGGGGAGGAACCCCTAGACACCACCTACTGCTTATTCAGGAAGCCCAGAGGCTGAGCTACTCAAAATCAATATTGGACAATTCTACTTGTTGCACCATATTACCAAACTAGTTGCAGTGTATATAAAGTCACATATAAATTCTGTTTGGAAGAACAAGTGTTGAGAATATACCTTCCACGAAGTATTACTCATTGGGTATGATATTGTGAATAAAATGGATTATACAACTGCAGCTGAATAATCATCCGAAAGAACAAATTGCATTTTATTCTCTTTTTAGCTATCACTAACTGTTCCCTTGCTCTTGAACATAGAGTAGCTAAAGCATATGGAGAAAATGATGAAGTAAAAGAGCTGAACAGAAGATTTCAAAGGGCAGCTCAAGAAGACAAATAAAGATTTATAAAGATATGTGTAAAGACCTGGAGTTAGAAAACCAAAAAGGAAGAACATGTTCAGCTTTTCACAAGCTGAAAGAACTAAAGAAAAAGCCAAGCCTCGAGTTACAACACTGGAGTATTCTAAGGGTAAAATATTGAATGATGCAGGAAGCATCAAAAGAAGATGGAAGGCGTACACAGTCACTGTACCAAAAAGAATTGGTCAATGTTCAACCATTTGAGGAGGTAGCATTGATCAAGAACTGATGAAATTGAAGGAAGAAGTCCAAGTTATACTTGGCATTGGCAAAAAACTAGGTTCCAAGAGTTGATGAAATACCAATTGAGATGTTTCAACAAACAGATGTACCACTGGAGGTATTTCCTCACCTATGCCAATAAATTTGGAAGACAGCTACCTGGCCAATCAACTGGCAGAGATCCATATTTGTACCCATTCCAAAGAAAGGTGATCCAACAGAATATGGAACTTGTCAAACAATGTCATTAGTATCACACACAAGTAAAATTTTTCTGAAGATTATTCAAAAGCGGTTGCAGAAGTACATTAAAAGGGTACTGCCAGAAATTCAAGCCAAATTCAGAAGAGGACGTGGAATGACAGATATCATTGCTGATGTCAGATGGACCCTAGCCAAAAGCAGAGAATACCAGAAAGATGTTTACCTGTGTTATATTTGACTGTGTAGATCATAACAAATTATGGATAACATTGTGAAAAATGGGAATTCAGGTACACTTAATTGTGCTCATGTAGAAACTGTATATAGATTGAGGCAGTTATTTGAACAGAACAAGGCGATGCTGCGTGGTTTAAAATCAGGAAAGGTGTGCATCAGGGATATATCCATTCACCATACTTATTCAATCTGTATGCTGGGCAAATAACCTGAGAAGCTGGACTCTATGAAGAAGAACGTGGCATCAGGATTGGTGATATGCAGATGACACAACCTTGCTGGCTGAAAGTAAAGAGGACTTGAAGCACTCACTGATGAAGCTGAAAGCCTACAGCCTTCAGCATGGATTACACCTCAACATAAACAAAACAAAAATTCTCACAACTGGACCATTAAGCGACATCATGATAAATGAGGAAAGGTTCCAAGTTGTCAAGGATTTCATTTCACTTGGATCCACAGTCAACACCCATGGAAGCAGCAGTCAAGAAATCAAATGACGCATTGCATTGGGCACATCTGCTGCAAAAGACCTCTTTAAAGTGTTAGAAAGCAAAGATGTCACCTTGAAGACTAAGGTGCGCCTGACCCAAATCATGGTGTTTCCAATCGCCTCATATGCATTCGAAATCTGGACAACAAATAAGGAAGACCAAAGAAGAATTGACACTTTTAAATTACGGTCCTGGAGAAGAATATTGAATATACCATGGGCTGCCAGAAGAACGAACAAATCTGTCTTGGAAGAGGTATAGCCAGGGTGCTCCTTAAAAGCGAGGATGGTGAGACTTCATCTCATGTACTTCGGACATGTTATCAGGAGGGACCAGTCCATGGAGAAGGACATCATGCTTGCCGAAGTCAGCGAAAGAGAGGGAAACCCTCAATGAGACGAATTGACACAACGGCTGAAACAATGAGCTCAAACATAGCAACTATTGTGAGGATGGCACAGGATTGGGCAGTGTTTTGTTCTGTTGTACATAGGGTCTCTATGAATTGGAACTTACTTGAGGGCACTAACAACAATATAACAACTGTTCCCTATATCCCTAAATATTCAGTGCCAAATTTCTTAGCATGGTCCTACCCTTAGTTTCAAGCTTCAAGCTCTTCTTCCCTTAATATCTTCTGTGCTTCAATCTAGATTCCAAAAGAAATACTACTACTGTTCCATGGATAAGCCATGGCTCTTCATGACTCATGCTGTCTCTTCTGTCTTGAATTTCTTATTCTTTTTCTTCAGTTCAAAGACCCATCTTCAAGACTCAGCTCAAAGCTCAATATCTTGATGAAGTCTTTACTTCCTCTCTAATCTCCCACAGTACCCAGTACTAGAAACTTGTGCTAGTGTTTCAGTGCAGTTATTGTGCTTCTGTTTCCTTTCCTGTTAGCTCTGGAGAGTAAAAAACTTCTCTTAGATTTCAAGGTATCCCTAGTGCCTAGCACAGTGTTCAGGTTTCAGTAATTGTTGATTAATTGTTAACAAAACAATGGATGTGAAAGAAGGAATAAAATGGCTTTTTTATGACCAAATATAAAGCAGATCATTTTAAATTTTTCACATTTAGATATTAACAGATATTGAACTATAGTGCTTTAGTATGGAACTTTACATTTTAAAATATAATAAATTCATGCCAGCCAGTTTTATAAAGGTTTATTCTGGATATTAAGGAGAGATTGGCCAACCCAGGGTATTTTGGCATAAACCTCATAAAATGCCTACTTCAAAAGCTTGATGCACATACTGGGTTGTATGTGTTCAGTCATTTGTATTACAACCTGCTGATAATTAAACAGAAATGCCTGTGTGTGCCCAATCACGCAGATGAAAGTAATTGTTATAGGAAGTCAAGACAGATTAGGATGAGATTCAGTCACAGAGAAATAGATTTGTACCTTTAGTGCAATCAGCTGGGCTAAGAGCAGCTATTTTCAGTCTGGTGGAACAACTCATGAAGGGTAATGAAAACAAAGCAAAACAAAACTAACTCTGTTCCATTCACTTATGGAGCCTTAAGAAAGATTTCCCAGCATGCAAAGCATTTTTTAGGTAAGTTCACACTCTCTAGACGGAGAGCTTTCTAAACTAGAAAAAAAAAAAGCCCAAACAATACCTCTAAATGAAGATGGGTATTTCACTGTTGCAGTTTTAGAACAGCATGTTAAAATTAATCACTTAAGAGCTAGACATTAAAACCAAGACCCAATTACAAGGCACGAAAAATGTAGGTAAGTGTGAGGACAGAAAAATAGAGAGACAGAAAGAACTGGAAAGCAAGATAGGTAAAATAATTTCTATAATTTATCCAAGATATATTTACTGTCAAGCACTAGAGTTGGCTCCAGAAAACTGGACAGACAGTTTGGAGTAGTGGAAAGGACAGCAGTATAAGTTGAAACTGTCATTGTTAGCTGTGTGAATTACTTAGCGACCTGAACCTCAGATTACTCATGTGTAAAATCAGATTGATAATAATATTACTTGTCAGGTTGTTTTGAATATTAAATGAAGTAATACATGTAAAGTGCTTAGAAAATATATGGTCAAAAATACTATCTCATTATTATTGATAAAATATGATCCAATGTGATTTTCCATCACTATAAACTGTAATTCAGCATTCTGTAAGCAATAATTTCCTATTTCCCCCTCCTTCTTGTCCCTGGTAACCATTAATAAACTATGGTCTCTATACATTTGACTGTTATTGTCTTTTTATGTAAGTGAAGTCATACAATATTTGTTCTTTCATGATTGACTTATTTCACTCAACATAGTGTTTTGAAGCTGCATCCATGTTGCAGCATATATCAAAACTTCATTTCTCTTTCTGGCTGAGTAGTATTACACTGTATGTATGTAAATTTTGTTTGTCCATTCCTCCCTTGACAGGTATTTAGATTTCTTCCACCTTTTGACTATTGTGAATAACGGTGCAATTAACATTGGTGTACATATGTGTGTTCATGTCACTGCTTTCAAGTCCCTTGGGTATATTCCTAGAAGTGGGATTGCTGGATCATATGATAGTTCTATTTTTAGTTTTTTGAGGAACCAGCCTTTTATTCACAGGGCTGTACCATTTTGCATTCCCACCAGCAATGGATAAGGGTTCCAATTTCCCCATATTCTTATCAACATTTGTTATACCTTCTAATTCACTGTGTAGTGCCTGTAGCGTTAAAAGCTTGCAAATGGCCAAGGTAAAACTATTGGCTTCTATTTGCATGCAGCAACAGTTGAAGAAGGAGAGTCAGGAAAAGGAGAAGGAAATGGAATGTATGACAAATTGTCTCCATGAACAGTAATCTTTGCCATAAGACCAGAAGAACTGGATGGTTCCCAGCTACCATTACTGGACATTTTGATCAAAGATTCTTAGAATACTGGCCAAAAGGCGCAAAATGCCATACACACAAATGTTCATGGAGTACAGGTTTTCTGGAGACATTTAGGTTAGATGAACCCCCAAAACTATTAACTTGAGATAATCTTTAAACCTTAAATCTTAAACTCAAAATATCCCCCTGAAATCTTCTTTAAACCAAACAGTAGTTTATCTTAACTAGTGAAGAATGTCTGCTTGAGCATTGTGCTCTTTTAAGAACGATCTATAAAACCAAATTGACAACAGCAATTCAAAAGATCAGATAGGAAACATAGGGGCCATTGAGTTTATGTTAATGGTGGAGGAAAAATTTGGAAAAAGAGGGTAAGAATGGTTGTACGACTTGAAGAATATAATCAATGTCACTGAACTGTACATGTAGAAATTTTTTAATTGGTGTATGGTCTGCTTTGCATATTCTCAACAATGGCAACAACAACAAAATAAATACAGCTATGTGCCACATAATGTCTGTTCACATATACTTCTGTGATCCCATAAGGTTATAATAGAGTTCAGAAATTCCAATCAGTGAACTGGATGTAATGGACGGAGCACTTAAGAAACACTTTCAAACCACACAACGTTTTCATGAGCAACACAAAGTAGAGCATGTGTTTGTTATTATGAATCATTGTATGTATTTAACTCAAATTTTTGATAGTAGCCTGTTCTTAAGTATGAGTTGTCTGTATGTTGGATTCTTGTAACCTGGGGACTGCCTGTATATAATATGGTGTTCACACAATGCCCAAATCACATAATGTCCTATTTCACAGAACCTACAGTGGACATTAAGCAATGCATGTATATATACATGATCTAGTCATTGTCCATCAAAATTGTTTCCTACTATGCTTAAAAACAAACTTTAACATTGATGCTCAGGCCTTCTTATGCTCCATCTCTCCTGTAATCTCTCCAGCCTTAATTTATGCCTCTTTTCATTTGGCCCACACCAGGCTTCACACTGACTCAATTTTAGTCCCTCATAAGCTTATTTCAAAACCTTACTGTTGTTTGTTTTTCTATCACAGACATTCTTACTTCAGCAAAGCCCATACGTAACTAACTTCCCCTCATTCTTAGGTTTTCTAGTAAATGTTATCTCCACAGAGAGTCTTCCTGGGTCACCTCACTTAAGTGGGAACAGCCCTCCTAAACACACATGTATTCACAATTCTCTGATTGTGTTGTCATAGTTTGTATCATTGCACCTTTCACGAGTTTAATTATTTTTGTTTCTTTGTTATTTGCCTCCCTAGCTAAATTTTAATGACCTTGATAACAGAAACCATGCAGGTTTCCTTAGGTGCCTAAGAAATATTTGTTGCATGAGGAAGAGGAGAGAAAGAGAAATGAAGGAGGGGCATGGAAATAGTTTTCTAAGGTGCTCAGTGGAGGATACAGAACATTTTTAGGTAGCCATTTATTCATGTTGTTAGGTGCTGTCGAATTGGTTCTGACTCAAATAACCCTATGTACAAGGAAACACTGCCCAGTCCTGCGCCATCTTCATGATCGTTGCTATACTTAAGCGCATCATAGCAGCCACTGTGTCAATCCATCTCATCGAGGGTCTTCCTCTTTTTCATTGAGCCCCCACTTTACTAAGCTTGATGTCCTTCTCCAGGGATTGGTCCCTCCTGATAACATGTCCAAAGTATGTAAGATGAAGTCTTGTCATTCTCGTTTCTAAGGAGCATTCTGGCTGTACTTTTTTCAATACAGATTTGTTCATTCTTTTTGCAGTCCATGATATATCCAATACTCTTTGCCAGTACCACAAATGAAAGACATCAATTTTTCTTTGGTATTCCTTACTCTTTGTCCAGTTTTTATACACGTATGATGCAATTGAAAACAACATGACTTGGCTGTGAGCAGCCATCTAAGAAACAACACTAGTCTCACCCCTTCAGGAGCAAGGGAGAATGAAGAAAACTAAAGATAAAAGGGAAATATTAGTCCAAAGGACTAATAGGCCACATCTACCACGGCCTCCACCAGACTGGGTCCAGTTCAACTAGATGGTGCCTGGCTACCACCAGCGGCTGCTCTTACAGGGATCCCAAGAGAGGCTCCCAGACAGAGCTGGAGGAAAATGTAGAACAAAATTCTAACTCACAAAAAAATTCTAGACTTACTTGTCTGACAGAGACTGGAGAAACCCCGAGAGTATGGCCCACAGCCACCCTTTTAGCTCAGTAAGGAAGTCACTCCCAAAGATCACCCTTCAGCCAAAGATTAGACAGGCTCATAAAACAAAACAAGACTAAAGGAGCACACCAGCCCAGGGGCAAGGACTAGAAGGCAAGAGGGAACAGAAAAGCTGGTAAAAGGGAACCCAAGGCAGAGAAGGGAGAGTGTCTCCATGTCATGGGTTGTTAACCAATGTCATAAAACAATAAGTGTACTAACTGTTTAATGAAAAACTAGTTTGTCCATCTAAAGTACAATCAAAAAAAAAGGAAAGAAAGACTTCACCAAAAGAGTAAAAAGTGAATTTACAGACTGGGAAAAAAATATTTGGCCATGGTATATCTGACCAAGGTCTAAAAAAATAAAAGAAAACACCGTGGCCTGGGTCAGGCACACCTTAGTCCTCAAAGTGACACCTTTACTTTTTAACACTTTAAAGAGGTCTTTTTCAGAGATTTGCCCAATGCAATATGTTTTGATTTCTTGACTGCTGTTCCATGGGTATTGATTGTGGATCCAAGTAAAACGAAATCGTTGACAACTTCAATCTTTTCTCTGTTTATCATGATGCTGCTTATTGGTCCAGACGTTAGGATTTTTGCTTTTTTTTTATGCTGAGGCATAATTCATATTTGAAGGCTATGACCTTTGATCTTCATCAGTAACTGCTTCAAGTCCTCCTCACTTTAAGCAGGCAAGGCCATCAGCATAACACAGGTTGTTAATGAGTCTTCCTGCAATCCTGATGTCCCTTTCTTCTTCCTATAGTGCAGCTTCTCAGATTATTTGCTCAACATACAGATTGAATAGGTATGGTGAAAGGATACAACCCTGATGCACAACTTTCTTGACTTTATACCATGCAGCATCTGCTTGTTCTGTTAGAACAACTGCTTCTTTGTCTATGTACAGGTTCCTTATGAGCATAATTAAGTGTTCTGGAATTCCCATTCTTTACAATGTTAACCACAATTTATTACAATCCACAGAGTCATATGCCTTTGCATAGTCATAGGATAACATATAACTAACTTAGAAATACTCTGTCCTTGAAGAATAAACTGAACAATTATAGCACAGACACTAAGATTCTTTTGCTGTTAGTAAAAAGAAGTGAACAGAGGCAGGGCCAAGATGGCAGAGTAGTCAGATGCTTCCAGTGAACCCTCTTACGACAAAGACCCGAAAAAAACAAGTGAAACAATTACATTTATGACAAGCTAGAAGCCCTGAACATTAAAGGCAAAGTTAGAAAGTGGACTGAGCAGCAGGGGAGGGAGAGATGGCTCAGAAGCGGAGAGGAGTTGCTGGATCTCAATCACCCACCGGGAACCCTCAGGTTGCGGTGGGCTGGTGCTAGTGTTCGGCCGCAGTTTTCTCAGGGAGAAACAGCCAGCTACACAGCCTACTCACACCTCCAGAACCAGAGAATAATGGCACTCTCGGCAAAAGCTAACTACTCGTGTACATTTTACTGCACCCCCAAGCTGGCTTCAGTGGCTGTTGATTTCCCTGGTCCTGAGATAGGTCCCATTACGAGTCCTGAGCCATTCCCCTGGCCTTGGAGAAGGAATAAATTCACAATTGGGGAAAGATAACCAGCCAGCTCCACTAAACTGGTGAGCTCAGGACAGAAGTGGCTCCTGTCCAGGCATAAACAGTCCATGGACTTTGAATACCTTTCCCCCCTGCATGGACCTGTAAGGGCCTATTTCAGGAGAATAGGCCCTTGTTGGAAGACAGCAACTGTTTCAGCCGTGCAGTAGAGAGGTGGCTGTTTGATGTCTGACACCACTTTACCTACTATACAGGGTCCTCACCTACCCATATCAGGGGCCTAAGGACTGGTGGCTCCACTCAAGTCACCCAGCTACCCGCAACAGGGGTCCAAGGAAAACTGGTACCTCCCAGTCCTTACAACCAAAAGCACTGGGTGCCCAAAGTCTGTCTGCAGAACCCACCAACCTGGGCACTCTAGGGAACAGGGACACGCTTTCCTCACAGATGCTCGGGGGATGGTTGTCAGCCCCCTGCCTTGTTCAGAGTGTGGCCCCCTGCTGCAACAAGATACTGGTACCTACACCAATCACTCCTGCCCCTCTAAGACTGTAGGACAGAGCCAGCACCACACACTTGATGACCAACTACCTGGACACCTGAGCAAGAAAAATGAATGGACTCCTAGGTTCATACACCTGGTAACAGCTCTAGCCATCTGATGACAGGATGCTAGCATTTCAAAGGCAAAAATAATCAAGCTCGCTCACTCAAGCAACCTATTAGGACATATCAAAAAAAAAAAAAAAAACAAGAAGCTAGGGCATAGTAAGCAAACATAAAATAAACTAACACAAAAACTTATAGATGGTTTGGAGACTGTTGTAAATATCAAATCACATAAAGAAGTAGACTGTGATCATTTCAACACTCTCTTAAAACAAAGATCAAGGGATCTTCTGGATGAAGGTGATTTCCTGGAATTACCAGATGCAGAATACAAAAGATGAATATACAGAACTCTTCAAGACATCAGGAACAAGATCGGGGGAGATCAGGCAATAAGCAGAACAAGCCAAGGAACACACAGATAAAGCAGTTGAAGAAATTAAAAAGGATATTCAAGATCATGAAAAATTTAATAAGCTGCAGGAATCCACAGACAGCAATCAGAAATTCAGAAGATTAACAATAAAATTACAGAATTAGACAACTCAATAGAAAGTCACAGGAGTAGAATTGAGCAAGTGGAAGGCAGAATTGGTGAGATTGAAGATAAAGGACTTGGCACCAATATATCTGAAGAAAAATCAGATAAAAGAATTTTAAAAAATGAAGAAAACCTAAGAATCATGTGGGACTCTACCAAGAGATAACCCACGAGTGATTGAAGTACCAGAACAGGGAGGGATAACAGAAAATACAGGGAGAATTGCTGAAGATTTGTTAGCAGAAAACTTCCCTGATATGGTGAAAGATGAGAAGATATCTATCCAAAATGCTCATCAAACTCCATATAAGGTAGATCTTAAAAGAAAGTCACCAAGACATATTATAGTCAAACTTGCCAAAACTAAAGACAAAGAAAGACTTTTAAGAGCAGCTAGGGATAAATGAAAAGTCACCTACAAAGGAGGGACAGTAAGAAAACTCAGACTACCCAGCAGAAACCATCCAGGCAAGAAGGCAGTGGGATGACTTATACTAAGCACTGAAGGAAAAAAAGTTGCCAGCCAAGAATCATATATCCAGCAAAACTGTCTCTCAAATATGAAGGCAAATTTAGGACATTTCCAGATACACTGAAGTTTAGGGAATTCATAAAAACCAAACCAAAACTACAAGAAATACGAAAGGGACTTCTCTGGCTAGAAAATCAAAAACATCAGATATCAACCCAAGACTAGAACACTAGACAGAGCAATCAAATGTCAACCCAGATAGGGAAATCACAGAAATAAATCAAGATTAAAAAAAAATGCTCAAAACAGGGAAACAGCAATGTCATTATGTAAAAGAAGTAAACATTAAAATAAAGAGGGACTAAGAAATGTAGCCATACAAAGTTCAACACCCATTCATGATAAAAACTCTCAGCAAAATAGGAATAGAAGGAAAATTCCTCAACATAATAAAGGGCATTTATACAAAGCCAACAGCCAACATCATCCTAAATGGAAAGAGTCTGAAAAAATTCCCCTTGATATCGGGAACCAGACAAGCATGTCCTTTATCACCACTCTTATTCAACATTGTGCTGGAGGTCCTAGCCAGAGCAATTAGGCATTGTGCTGGAGGTCCTAGCCAGAGCAATTAGGCTAGATAAAGAAATAAAGAGCATTCAGATAGGTAAGGAAGAAATAAAAGTATCTCTATTTGCAGATGACATGATCTTATACACAGAAAACCCTAAAGAATCAACAAGAAAACTACTGAAAGTAATAGAAGAGTTCAGCAGAGTATCAGGATACAAGATAAACATACAAAAATCAGTTGGATTCCTCTACACGAACAAAAAGGACCTTGAAGGGAAAATCACCAAATCAATACCATTTATAGTAGCCCCCAAGAGCATAAAATACTTAGGAATAAATCTTCCCAGAGACGTAAAAGACCTACACAAAGGAAACTACAAGACGCTACTACAAGAAACCAAAACTGACCTAGATAACTGGAAAAGCATACCTTGCTCATGGATAGGAAGATTTAACATTGTAAAAATGCCTGTCTAACAAAAGCCATCTATAGATACAATGCAATTCCGATCCAAATTCCAATGACCTTTTTTAATGAGAAGGAGAAACAAATCAACAACTTCATATGGAAGGGAAAGAGGCCCTGGATAAGTAAAGCATTACTGCAAAAGAAGAACAAAGTGGGAGGCCTCACTCTTCCTGATTTTAGAACCTATTATACCACCACAGTAGTCAAAACAGCCTGGTACTTGTACAACAACAGATACATAGATCAATGGAACAGAATTGAGAATCCAAACATAAATCTACCCACTCAATGAGCAGCTGATATTTGACAAAGGCCCAAAGTCAGTTAAATGGGGAAAAGACAGTCTCTTTAACAAGTGGTGCTGGCATAACTGGATATCCATCTGCAAAAAAAATGAAACGAGACCCGTGCCTCACACCGTGCACAAAAACTAACTCAAAATAGATCAAAGACCTAAATATAAAATCTAAAACGATAAGGATCACAGAAGAAAAAATAGGGACAATTCTAGAAGCCCTAATACATGGCATAAACAGTACATTAAACATTGCATAACAGCATAGAAAACATTATAAAGAACATAGAAGAGAAACTAGATAACTGGGAGCTTCTAAAAATCAAACACTTGTGCTCATCCAAAGACTTCACCAAAAGAGTAAAGAAATTACCGACAGACTAGGAAAAAGTTTTTAGCTATGACATTTCTAGTCAGTGTCTGATCTCTAAAATCTACATGATACTGCAAAAACTCAACTACCAAAAGAAAAATAACTCAATTTAAAAATGGGCAAAGGATATGAACAGGCATTTCACCAAAGAAGACATTCAGGTAGCTACCAGATACATGAGGAAATGCTCATGATCATTAGCCATTAGGGAAATGCAAATCAAAAGTACAATGAGATTCCATCTCACTCCAACAAGGCTGGCATTAATCCAAAAAACAAAATAGTAAATGTTGGAGAGGTTATGGAGAGAACGGAACACTTACACACTGCTGGTGGGAATGTAAAATGGCACAACCACTTTCAAAATCCATTTGGCGTTTCCTTAAAAGACTGGAAATAGAACTACCACACGATCCAGCAATCCCACTCTTGGAATATATCCTAGAGAAATAAGAGCCTTTACACAAACAGATATATGCACACGTATGTTCATGGCAGCACTGTTTACAATAGCAAAAAGTTGGAAGCAACCAAGTTGCCCATCAAGGGATGAATGGATAAATAAATTATGGTATGCTCACACAATGGAATACTATACATCAATAAAGAAAAATGATGAATCTGTGAAACATTTCATAACATGGAGGAATCTGGAATGCTTTATGCTGAGTGAAATTAGTCAGTTACAAAAGGACAAATATTGTTTGAGACCACTATTACGAGAACTTGAAAAATAGTTCAGAGAAGAAAATATTCTTTGACCGTTACCAGAGCAGGGAAGGAGGGAGGGAGAGGAGTTTTCACTAATTAGATAATTAGATAGTAGGTAAGAACTACTTTAGGTGAAGGGGAAGACAACACACAATACAGGAGAGGTCAGCACAACTGGACTAAACCAAAAGGAAAGAAGTTTCCAGAATAAACTGAACGCTTCAAAGGCCACATGGCAGGGGTGGGTGTTTGGGTACCATGGCTTCAGGGGACTTCAAAGTCAATTGGCATAATAAAATCTGTGAAGAAAACATTCTGCATCCCATTTGGGAGAGTGGTATCTGGGGTCTTAAATGCTAACAAGCGGCCACCTAAGATGCATCAGTTGGTCTCAACCCCCCTGGAGCAAAGGAGAATGAAGAACAAAAAAGATAAAAGGTAATTATGAGCCTGAAAGACAGAAAGGGCCACATAAACCCGAGACTCCATCAGCCTGAGACCAGAAGAACTAGATGGTGCATGGCTACAACCAATGACTGCTCTGACAGGGAACACAACAGAGAACCCCTGAGGGAGTAGGGATAGGAAATAGAGCAATACATCAATATATCCCCAAATTTCTAAAATTCAGAAGAGTAGATAGAAATTATCACTGTGATTAAGTTCGTATGTGTTTTTACTAAAAATAATATACACATTTTTCCATAATGTTACAAACTCTCTGGAAGCAGATTTTATTTATGACATGATAGTTCCTTATGTGATTAGATTTAAGATGATCAGTCCCATTCATTGCTGCAAATGACATTATAATAAATACCTTTGTGTGTAAATCTGTTATCTAAGGACACAGTCCCACAGGCAGAATTCTGAGACTGAAGGGCGCGTGCATTTGGTGGCTGTCAATAAATAACAGTTTTGAAAGGACCGTAGCCTGTGCATTGTCAGCAACAGTGCATGAGGGGCAACCAAGATTTTGTCTAAACTAATTACACATCCACCGAAGTCCGCTGGTTCTCCTTAGCAATATCTTTAGGGTAGTTTTTGCTCTGAATTTTATATTAGAAATAAATAATAAGTATCAATAAACTCATACTAGGAAGTAAGCTATATGCAGTTTACTAAACAAACAATACAAAATAGATACGACAAACTACAAGGGGCATAGAGAGGAGTTCTGCTACGAATTCATTCTTTCTATCATATTGGTGAAAGTCTTATTCAAGTTTACCTAAGAATGTTTTTCTTGTCTTGGTCCTGTCTGGAGTCCATTATTTATTTGTTATTAGCTTATCTTTTAATACAAATGCCACAAATTTCTTCATATAGTTGTCCCTTTTTTTTTTTTTTGGTAATTTTTATTGTGCTTTAAGTGAAAGTTTACAAACAAGGTCAGTCTCTCATACAAAAACTTACATACACCTTGCTGTATACTCTTAGTTGCTCTCCCTCTAATGAGACAGCACACTCTGTCCCTCCATTCTCTATTTTTGTGTCCGTTTGGCTAGCTTCTGACCCCCTCTGCCCGCTCAGCTCTTCTCCAGATAGGAGCTCCCCACATAATCTCATGTGTCTACTTGATCCGTGAAGCTCACTCTTCACCAGTATCATTTTCTATATCCCATAGTCCCATCCAATCCCTGTCTGAAGAGTTGGCTTTGGGAATGGTTCCTGTCTTGGGCTAACAGAAGGTCTGGGGACCATGACCTCTGGAGTCCCTCTATTGTCAGTCAGACCAGTAAATCTGGTCTTTTTACCAGAATTTGAGGTCTGCATCCCACTGCTCTCCTGCTCCCTCAGAACCTGTAGGGTAAGCATGTGTGTGTGTGTGTGTGTGTCTGTGTGTATAGCATATATAGTCAAGCCTCATTATTCACAGTAGTTATGCTCTGTAAGATTGCTACAAGCAGAATTAGTGAATACTGAACCGTTGCTCCTAAGGAAATAGAGGGTTAGTTTCCTCTGAGCCTTGGATCACATCGTCTTCAACAACCAATCAATACATAACCTTGTTTTTTGTGTATTTCTGTTTAATGACACCTTACTTAATATATATTGTTGTTCATTAACATTGAAATCAAGCCAACAGCATTGTAATACGTGACTGAATGAAGCTTATCTAACACATATTTTCTCCTCAAGGCATATCACAGCCTTCTTGCACTTAGGAACACTAGACATCGCTTCAGCACTATGCTGGGTGAGGGGAGGGCGTGGGTGACATTTTAAAATTAAATCACCAAAAAAAGTGCAAGACTGTGAAAAATCTGTACTAAACAGACCACATAAAGAATACTTGTTTACAGTATGAGATCTGAGACAACAAGGAAGAGTATTGCCTTCTTCAACCTCAGCTGGGAACATGCACATCAAGTGACTCCAAGTTTCCTTCACTCTGTGCATGTCCACGAATATTGCAAAAACACTGTGAGTACTGATTGAGGGGTTCAAATAAAGGTTAACGAGTAGATGATTTTGCAAATATAGAATCTGCGAATAATGAGAATAAACTCTGTGTGTTTAATAAGAGGAATTGGTGTACAAAGCTGTGTGAGCTAGTTAAGCAAGTCCGCTGGCTAAGCAGCAGAAAGGAAAGAGCATGAGCCGGCGGTGATTCAGTAGCCACGAGCTGAAGCTGGCTTCCACAAACAAGCAGTCAGCAAGGAAGATTCAGGAGGAAAGGAAAGCAACTGCAGATCCAGCTGCTGTTTGGTGTCTCTCAGTTCAGGGAAGACCTAACCCTGCTGTTAAAGGGCTTCTAACTAATTAAGTCAGACCCACCAGAATAATCTCCCTTCTAGTTAATTGGAAGTATATTGATTATGGGTTTGAATCATATCCGCAAAATTCCTCTACAGAAGCACCTGGGTTAGTGTTTGCATAACTAGAGAAGATACGTATACTACAAAAAGACTGCTGCTTCCTTTACATCCTCCAACTCTTCAAAGAGAATATTTCTGTAGCCACCCTAACTGGAAACATACTAGGAAAGGAATTCTGGGGCTTTTGTTCAAGCCTAGACAAGCCGACACAACACAAAGCTATCACAATTGCTTCTATTAACAGAGAAAAATAAACGGATTGAAAAACTAGAATCTTAGTACCTATAATAATGACAAAAATAAAAAGATGCTGTTCATTGAGACTTACTATGTGTAAATTACTTGGCATGTATAATGCTATTTATCTAATATGGTATAATATTCATAATTATTTTGCCTGATGGGCTAATTTGAATGAAAGTTACAAAAGAGAACTTGATATTGTTCAGTGCCATATTTCTAGTGTGTGGAAGGGCATCTGGTGCTCAATAACTACTTGTTAAAGAAATAAATTAATTAATAACTGTTCACAGCAGGACTATTGTTGTATGTCATTGACTCAATTCTGACTCATAGCAACCCTATATGACATAGTAGAACTGCTTCATAGGGTTTCCCTAAGCTGTAACCTTTACATTGAGTCCTGGTGGCACAGTGGTTAAATGTTTGTCTGCTGTCATGGACTGAATTTTTTCCCTCAAAAATATATGTATCAATTTGGCTAGGCCATGATTCCCAGTTTTGTGTGATTGTTCACCATTTTTTTATCATCTGTTATGATGTTCCTATGTGTTATAAATCCTGTCTCTATGATGTTGATAAAATGGGATTAGCGGCAGTTATGTTAACAAGCCAGGGCTCAATCTACAAGATTGGATTGTGTCTTGAGCCAATCTCTTTTGAGATATAAAAGAGAGAAGCAAGCAGAGAGATATGGGGACCTCGCACCACCAAGAAAGCAGCACCAGGAGCAAAGCACATCTTTTGGACCTGGATTCCTGCCCAGAGGAGGGGTAGATTGCAGACAAGGACCTTCTTCCAGGGCTGACAGAGAGAAAACCCTCCCTGGTTCTGATACCCTGAATTTGGACTTCTAGCCTACTAGGCTTTGAGAGAATAAGTTTCTCTTTGTTAAAGCCATACACTTGTGGTATTTCTGTTATAGTAGCATTAAATGGCTAAGACACCTGTTAACCAAAAGATGGACATTCTAATCTACCAGCTGCTCCTTGGAATCCATATGGGGTAGTTCTACCCTGCCTATAGGATCACTACGCGACAGAATTTACTTGATGGCAAGGGTCTTTTTTTTTTTTTTTTAATCTTTACAGGAACACATTGCCAGGTCTTTTCTTCCATGGAGCCACTGGTGGGTTTGAACTACTGACTTTTCGCTTAGCAGCTAAGTGCACTTAATCATTGTGCCACCAGGGCTCAGTCACAGCAAGACTATGAGCTAAATATTATTATCCAACCTTTACAAAAAAGAAAATAAAAAATTCAAACAACTTTTCCTAGATCATTGAACAAGTAAGTGGTAGAAACAGGTTTCAAATGTCTAACTTTTGTTTGCAAACTTTGAGTTATTACTCTACACACTATAAGTGTTTACTTTTTAATAAAGGCCCTTTATGAACTATAAGATGTCATCCAAATTAAGAAGTCACCATCAATCTTTTTATTGTCTGAGAAAAGAAGAAGAGAAGGGAAAGCAAGAGATGGAATCATTTGTACCCACAAAGGAAGGGATGGGAATGCAAGGATCACTGGTTGTGGCAGGAGAGGTCAGTGGAAGGCCATGAGTCAGGAAAGAGCCCCCACAGGGTGTGCCAGACTCTATGTTGGGCAAGATCAATATGAAAATCAAATGCATTATCTTTGTTTACATTCCAGGTACTAGAGTGTGAGAGTCTTCGGCAAGCCAAGGAGCCGGGCTGTAAGTAATGGATGTCCCAGTTAAATGACACTTTGCAAAGCCTTCATCATGTGCTGACAGAAGAGTCACAAGAGAATAAATGACTTTTGTTTAAGTTCCAAGAGCAGGATGGAGGAGACAGTTAGTGTGAATATCACAGTCCCCATTCAATTGATTTCTCAGCTGCTGATGCTAAAGAGCAGTCTCCAGAGGGAAGAGATGGCTCACAAATACACAAACCCAAGGAAGTTTGAGTTGTCTATAATGAAATCCAAAACTTTTAATTTCTTTTATTCCTTTTTAAAGAGAATTCTTTACCCACTACAGAGAAATGTAATAAAACAGGAAAAAATCGGAAAATAAAGAAAATGATCATTATTTATCCCATTATTCCTATAATTTTTTTTGAAGTTTTCCACTCTTAACATTTAATAGAAATCAGTTTTAGGTTTTGTAAAACTGTAAGTAATTTAGTTAAGCTTCATGTTAATAAAAACCATTATAACAAAGGCAAATTAATAAAACCACTAAATATAGTAAGAAATTAAATGGAATTTGCAAGTATTCCTCACTTGCTGATCTTATACCTTGCTGTAAAAGTGCACTTACCACATACAAGGATTTATTTATTGACTATAAACTTCACAGATATGCTTCAGGAAATTGTAAGGGGTGCAAGAGAAAAGAGGCAAAATTTTGACCAAAATATAAAAATTATTTGGCAATATCTGAATAATCTGAAATGAAGATAACTACAGCAATATGGAGAGGTGTAAGTGTAGAGAAAACTAAAATTCAAATTATAAACTTTATGAAAATAAACCTTATCATTAGTACATCCAGTCTATAAAATGAAAGATGCCTGCTATGAGAATTAATCATCAGTTACGAGGGGGGTGAGCCCCTTGGTTGTGAGTGGTTGAAGCACCGGCAATAACTAGAGAAAGCCAACTGCTTGAAATATGAGTTTTTAAAAATTATTTATTAGTAAATTGATTCACCTCTTCAAAGATTACAATGTTTACTGACCATGTATTCTGAGCTAGTTACTATTCTAAGAGTTGGAGATTTACTGGTTAAAAGGTTGTAGTTTTTGTTTTCAAGGACTTGGTAAACTGAGGGAAAACCCTGTACACTGGAAGGAAAAGAAAGAGCAATAACAAATAGTAAGTATTCAATAAACAAATAATAGATAAACCCTCTCCAATGACAAACCCAAGGAAGTCACACCTATGTTATCAAGACTTGCACTCAAGTTACTGTTTTCCCAAGGAAGCAGTGCTCAAGGGTGAAAGAGAGCACTTATTTCTGTTTGGTGCTTTTAGCTTACAATCACTATCTCAAATGTTACTTCTTTAGACACTTGCATTGATAGGTCTTAAACAGTTGCTGAGTTTAAACCTTCAAAATCAGCATTTATGAGCACCAATAACGGGCTATGGATGTTTCTGTTTGAACCCTCATTTCAATTTAATCCTAACAACACATATTTTTAGGTGCCATTTTTTTTATTCTTTCAGAATGAGCAAATGGAAATCTTGATATTTAAGTGTCTCACTATTAAATTCAGAACCTACAATTCCAAAAATTACTTCCACTTCAAAAAAAGAGGAGGAAGGAGTGGTGGAAGTTTACTATACAGTTCTTTCAGTTAGGTTTTGTGTTGGTTTGTTTTCTTCAGGGCCCCAAAGAAGGGCTCATGACCCTATAGAATGGGTGTAAACGGCATGCATGCACTCATGATATCTGAAGAATCTGCTCCAAATTGCTAGGAGAGCTCTGAAACCTCATATAGACTTCAGGAATTGACCTATGAGAACCCCTTGACAAAAAGCCAGCAGCAATCTTCATGACTTTTTATTATAAAATCTGCATTCTGAAACATACTTAAGAAAACTATTTACAACCTGGCTTCAATTTTTTTTCCATTCTTATATCTCACATGAAACACTACTGGGCTATATGTAGATCTATTTATTGACTTCTGGGGGATCAGTGAAGAGATATGTCAGGTTGATTTATAGGTACAAGGTTCATGCAGACAGGTAGAACAGTGTACTAGAAGAAATACAGATTTAGAGGAAAAGTAGAATTAATCACTAAATAAGGAGTTCTTACCATGTACTGGGGACTTTAAATACATTATTTTTTTTCTCACAAGGTGTTAAATACCTCTATCTTGCACTGTGGTTGACTAACTTTGAGACAACTGTCTCACCACTCAATAGGCATTGAGCCATTCACACAAAGCCAAATTGTTCAGAAAGATTCTTCACCTGTAATGTAAAATCTTCCCTAGTAACAAACACCCTTCATTCTTCTTACAAATCCCTTCCCTCAAGGGGCCCTGCATCTAGCTAAGGCTGGTCAAGACTCAATGACTGAGAGAGAATTCACGCTTATACATGAAGCAAACTGTCTTTTCCTTCACTCCAACTCCCCTCCCTCTCTTCTTCCTAACTACAGCCATCTCTCTCCAGCCTCATCAAATCTGGGTCACCAGTTACTCTTCCTGGGTTTACTACTCCCCTCAATATGCTTCATTACTATTCCATTATAATTAGTAGAGTCATCCAGAGGCTTTATCTCTCAGGCAACAGGAGATCTAATTGGTACAACCAGCCCTTCTCCACACTTGCTTAGCCCAACTCTTACCGTTACATCTTCTATGTACCTGTTAACAGTGACTCTGATGGGTTCATTTTGTTTATGGTAGAGTGTTTATTTCTTTCAGGATTATTAACAGTGCCCTGAATTGACCCCTTTTTACATAAATACAAATAGTGAGAATATACGTCTATACTTTGCGGTAAAACTATATCTAATAGCAATACACAAACAATAATGGACCTCAACAGAACACTGCACACCAAATCCTTTATTTCCCACTTTGTGGTTGTTGTTGTTATTTGCTGTGGAGTCAGCTCCAATTCGTGGTGACCTTATATATAACAGAACAAAATGTTGCCTGGTCCTGTGCGATCTTTATGATCATCGGTGTGTCTGAGTCCATTGTTTTGGCTACTGTGTCAATCCATCTCATTGAAAGTTTCCCTCATTTTTGCTGACCTTCTGCTTTACTAACCATGATGTCTTTTTCTAGCCATTGATCTTTCCAGATGATGTGTGCAAAGTACGTACATGTTTGCTTCTGAGAGCATCCTGGTTGTATTTCTACCAAGACCGATTTTTTTGTTCTTCTGTCAATACGTTCAATATTCTTTGCCAACACCAACGTTCGAATGCAACAATTCTTCTTCTGTCTTGCTTTCTCATTGTCCAGCTTTCGCATGCATGAGGTGAATGAAAATGACATGGCTTGGGTTAGACACACGTCAGTCATCAAAGTGACATCTTTGTTTTATAACATTTTAAAGAGGTCTTTTGCAGCAGATTTTCCCAAAACAATATGTTGTTTGATTTCTTGACTATGGATTCTACAGACATTTCCCATTTCACATGTACAATAACTGAATACTACCTACAGTCACACATTTAGTAAACGGCAGACTCGGGATTCCAAGTTAGGTTCCTACATAGAACTCAAAACCTGCGCTTTCAACCCTGTCACCTAATTGACAAAGATCTGAGTTTGTCTGCGCTTTGCCAGTATACATGGACTTGGGCTTTTTTTTTAGTTCATCTAAGCTCCAGTTTCCTCATTTTTAAAATGTACCTAACAACAACAACGTTTATTTTATATACCTTATTTTATTATTGTGAAAATTAAAGTCTTAAGTGCTTTATAATAGGCAAAACAATACCTTAATATTACTATTTTAACTCTCCTTTTTTTAACTTATGCTAACACTCCAATTTATGGTTTAATTACTGTTTTTGCCAGGTTTTCTTTGTAATGTATTCCCAGAGTTTCTGCTCTAAAAATATGAGATGGTTAGAGAACTTCCCAATGACAGGCATTTAAGGGATATGAAAAAGATATTTAACTGGAAATATAGTCCCTGGGGATTTCAGTTTTTTTCTCGTAAAGTATTTTTCCTTATTGCTGTCATGTTACAAGATGAATGGATGGCTGATTGGCTGATGTGCTTTTCTTCTAAAGACTCCTTTAAAAATTACAGGCAGAAAAAAATTCTATGTCTTGAATCATTGTCAGTTATATATAATATCAAGCAGTAAGTAGCCAGAGTAATTGAAGAAATTATGCATAGCTATTCTGTGTCTGTTGGTAAGCCATGTTAGCTGCCTTAAATTTGAAAGAGGCTGAAACTAAAATTATCAGCAGTGGGTCATTGCAAATAAAAGAAATTTTGCTTTCTCCATATCTTATTTAGTATTCTGTCATACTTATGCCTGGTAGGATGATTCATTACATTTTAATGTCCTACTTGAGTCAAGAAACCCACATAAATAGAGGAAATGCCGATCAGACAACCATTTTAGAATGTGCATTTGTATTTATCTTAAAAATTTTAAGATTACTCCCTAATTCAGCTTAAAAAATTCTTTTATGACTACAACATAGTATGAACTGAGATAATCAATCAATGAGATAAGTATTTTTCGTACTTCTCTCCCTGCCCAAGTTGCAAATATCCATCAAGGCTTAGAACAGGCATCGCTTCCTCAGGGAAGTTTCCCAGATTCTACCAAGTGGAAGTAAGTGAACTCTCGTAGCATTTTCTTTTAGGCTTTTATACATTGTATTTTTTGTTTTTAATTTTGCATTAGTAAATTATGCTCATGTTTTCTCCTATTCATTAGGTATAATCTTTTTGAAATATGAATTTATTTCCGATTTATCTTTGTGTTTCCCAAGTAAACTGTTACAACTTGTTGATTGCTTATTATGTAGTAGGTACTGTACCAAGTATTTTGCTTACCTACTGTACTAAGCACTTTGCTTACCTCATTTCTCATTTAATTCTTACAACAACACTAAGAGAGGTGTACTATTTTAGTTTCCATTTTGTAAATGAGAAAAATGAGAAGTTATCCAGGATTATATTTAGTAAATAACAGAGGCAGGAATTGAACTCCATATTTTTCTTTCTCCAAATTTGTAATCATTTTAATATATGTATTTTTTATTATGACTGAATACAACTATAACAGTTGTATAATATGCTTCACTTGAACGAAAGGCAAACAGTCCCTGCCCTGGAGAAAAGATACATATATTAAGCTAAAAATATTGACATTTACAATAATAAAGGCATAAATCACTTGCCTGGGGATAGAAGAGGAGAGATAATTCTTTTTACCAAGAACATTTGAGACTACTTTTTTAGTTCATTCATTCCATGCCCAGTTGTGCAATATGCACTGTAGAGGGGGAAAAAGTATGATGCTTAATTTCCAAAACTTCTTAAAAAGAAACTACAAGGCTAAAAAGTTCTGTGACCGGAAAAATAATTATTAATACAATTCAGCCAAAATTTGTTGAACACTCATGTTCCAGACAAGTATGATGGATGCAGAGACAGTAAAATATGGACTTTGTGTTCCAGGAGGTCATAATCTGTTAGAGGACATAAATAGTCATTAGATGACTGCCAATAGCCTTAGGCGAGTTTCCCCCAGAAGCTGACACAGCACAAGTATTTTAAGTCAAGTAGTTCCTTTGGAAGGTGATTCTAGCCAGTGCTGGCAAAGGTGTGGAAAATGAAAAAAATGAAGAAAAGCAAACACAGCTGTGTGTTAGTGAGTACTTCAAGCAATTGGAGATCAGACCCACTGAAGACTCCTGGTGGATTGTGTAGTACAGACCTCCAGGTTGACAGTGGGCAAGAAGTGATAAAATAAAAAGAAGCACTGTAATTGAGTCTGAAGTGCCATACAAGTCACTACATGCACAAATTAACTCTACTTAGGAGACGTGGCGGCAAAAGACATTGCAAACAGAACGCTCAGGAATGGTTTCCCACGTAAGATAATATTTCATCTGAGTCTTGAAAGAGAATTGGGAACTAATAGAACTCAACAGATAGGGGTATGATACTTGAGGTAGGCAGTAATGTTTGTGCTAAGTTAAGGAGGCATGGATTAGAAAGCCATCTGGATGCACTGTTTGACTAAAATGCCTGTGAGATGGGAAAGGGATTATTTGGATGAGGTAGTGGTAGGTGGCATTCATAGCTAATACTTTATGGTAATTCCATTACTCGGCTGTAACCAATTTGGTCTATTTCTTTTTAGTCTTAAAAATATATACGTGAGTTGGCAGAGAGCTGGCTGATCTCGGGTGGCCTAACTCACGTGCATGACATTTGGCTGGCTATCTTTAGAACCATTAGTGGTGATGGGCCCAAATGTCTCTCACCACCTAACAGGGAAGCTTTGAGCTCTTTTCATGGTGAAAAATTTCCTAGGCCAGCAAAAGTAGAAGCTACAAAGTCTTTTGAGGTCTAGGCTCAGAAAGTCACTTCCATTGCACTCTACTTGTCAAGGCATGTCACAAAAATAGCTCCTCCTCATCATAGAAGCAATAAATTATTGTGATCATTTTTGCAATCTACTACACTGAATAGCTAAGAAACTTAAGTTTTAACTGCGCTTGTATTTAAGACACTATTTTACTATAATAACTTGTACTAAACCCAAACCCATTGCCGTCAATTCCAACTCGTACTACACATGCTTTATTTCATTTGAAGAGAGTGAATAAAACTTTTTTTTATTATGTTTTCTAATATTAGATTAAGGGATTTTTTTTTTTTAAGGAAAATTAATTGTTTCTAGGACAATGGGTTATTTTTTTCTCTTTCAATTCCTATATGATTACTACAAAAGCTCATAAAATAAAATTCCTGTTTTCTGGGTGCTTTACACACAGAATTGATGAAAAAAATATTTCAAATATTTTAGGCTCTCAAATACAAAAGAATGGTAACTAAATATAATTTTGAAGTAAGTTTCCTGATATACTCTTGCAAAAAAAAAAAAAAAAAAACTTTTCTTCAGCCAACTTAAGTGGGTCTTTCTACTCTACAAAAAAAAAAAAAAAAAAAACCTGTGCTAAAACTAACATTTTAGTGCTGCTTGAATTTACTTAGAATCAAAACCACCCACTGTCATGAAGGGGATAACAAAGTATTATGGAAAACAGCATATAAAAATACTAATATTTTATGGAACAGAAAAGAGTTTAAAATCCTGGTCGTGGTCCAATTCAAATTCACAGAATAATAGATCCATTAGAATGTTTTTAGACATTCCAATTTGTGTGTGTAATCTATAGATTTGCTGCTTCAAAATCATCTAATTTACTTAAAAACAAATAAAATGATATACAGCTTTCTATCTTCTTTACCTAAAATACTCTGATGTAGTAGTTCAGAAAAAAAAAAAAATCGGAATTTTTAAATGACCTCCAGGTTATAGTAACGCACAACACATTTTGAGAATCCCTGATTTGATTCAATTTCCTAGGCCCTGAATCCCTCCAAAAATCCCTTGTATAGCCATACCGAAAACCAAAAAACCTGTTGCCGTCGATTCCAACTCATAGTGACCCTACAGTGCAATGGTTAAGAACTCAGCTGCTAACCAAAAGGCTCCAGTTCTAATTCACCAACTGCTCTTTGGAAACTTTAATGGGGTGTCCATTCTACTTTGTCCTACAGGGTTGCTATGAGCTATATACCCATAGTGACAAAAAACTCACTACATTCTCAGATACTTTTTTTCTTTTTGATAAATTTGTGATTACATTTCATAAATACAGAATGGGGAATTATACCGAAAAGAAAGTCCTAAGTGCCTTAGAAAGCCCATTTTTTTGTCATCCAAACTATATCTGATAAACTATTTCTTGTACTTTTTTTTGTAATTAAACACCTCACCCTTTTTAAAATTTGATTGTATGGGCCTATAGTTATTACCAAGGAGCCCTAGTTAGGCGGTCGACTGCTAACCAAAAGGTTCGAGGTTAGAACCCACCAGTGGCTCTGGGGGAGAATGCTGTGGCTATCTGCTTCTGTAAAGATTATAGTCCAGGAAACCCTACAGGGCAGTTCCACTCTGCCCTGGGGGGTTGCTATGAGCCAGAATCGACTCCACAGGAATGGGTTTTTTTTGTAGTTATTATCACATACAGTAGATTTATAGCAATTTTATACAAGATAATCACAGCAATGCTCATGGTCTATACCTCATTGTGGTCTTTATTAAGAAGGCACCCTCCTTGGGCTACAGTGAGAAGAGGAGGATGTTGACATTGGATGTGTGTCCCTGGTAGCTTCTCTTTTGTAGTTATGTTTATTTTATATTTTAGTTATTTTGAGTTACTTTTGCTATCAGCATAAGCATTTTTAAAGAAAATTAATTGTGGAAGATAATGGGACATTAATAAAATATAAATGTGATGACCGTTGGTTGATACTCTGAGATAGTAAAATCATTAGGCATTTTTTATTTTGAGGGCATCTTGAAAAATGTAAAACATGCCTAATTTGTAATGCATTTTCTTTAATTATCAAGGCCTCAAGTTCAATGCCAGACTTAAGCTAAAAGAATAAGAACTAACTTATATGTTCCTACCCATTTACTAAGGCAATCAATTATTGATTCATTCTGGTGGAATTCTACATTTATTTTTATTTAAACAAATTTCTTTCCAAACAGAATTTAAGTGGCTTTCAGCAGAACATACACAGAATATGTTTAATTAACTAGAAATGAAAGATCACAACCAAGGTTACAGAAAGTAAGCAAATATGCTGATTCCAATGATTAATGTAGGAGTAAGAACTGGTTTTAAACAATGTGCTTCTATGGGAAGTGGGAAACTTAAAAAAATAATGTCATTTTCAATTGCATAACTGAAAAAGAAGACTGATTTCTTGGAGGATGGGAGTAATGTTTTTCCTGATATCAATACTAGGCATATTTTCTCCAAAGAAATTTTGAACAGTAGATATAATAGATATATATCTTTAGTGATAATGTAGCAGCAAATGTGAATATCATCAAGATGTTTCTTATAGTAACATTTAATTAGGAAAAAAAAAAAAAAAAGTTGCCATGGAGTGAATTCCAACTGGAAGAGATCCTATAGGACAGAGTAGAGCTGCCTTACAGGGTTTCCTAGGAGGAGCTGGTGAATTCGAATTGCTGCCCTTTTGGATGGCAGCAGAGCTTTAATCACTTCGCCACCAGGGCTTCTTAATAAAAATACCCCCCCCCAAAGAAAACCCCCGTTGCCCTCAAGTTGATTCCAACTCATAGTAATATAGAAGGCATTAATTTAAAGCATAGATCTGGGAAGGTGATCCCACAAAGAGTTGATGTGGCTTTATTTAAATCAAGACAGAGCTTAAAATAACTGGAAGAGTGAAATCATAGCCTGCCTCTGGGACAAAATTTCCTCATAATCTTCCCTCAGCGGGACTTGTGGTAGGTCCTGTTCTAACTCCCCTCCTGGACAAAAAAGTGTGAGTGAGGATAGGCCTCTGATACCAGGTTGAGGTCATTGGAGACAGTGCCCAAATAAGGGTTCTGCAGTAAAAAGATCACCGAAGAATTCATACGAGAGCAAAAGCAGCTTTGAGAACCAGAGAGAATATTCAAACAAAACCTTGAAGCTTACCTATAACGGATAGAAGGGTAAAAAATTATTTAATGTTGTTGTTTTTAAGTGATTGTAATGTGCAGCAAAATAGGCTTAAATAAACTGAATAAGGGCTATAACTCGAGCATTTTTTCTTAAATGCTAGTATATGGAGTCTGCTGTGCTTTTAGGATGTACTCAATTTCATCTTTTGGGGAAAACTATGTGAGCGACTGTTAAAAGCTCTTAAATAGTTCAGAGATAAGTGAATAGTGTACAAGGCAAGCCACTAATGAGAGCTCCCCCCCCCCCCCCCATTTAGACTGGTATTGCCTTCAGAAGTAAGTGAAGGAGTCTTTCTAATTCGCAGAAATAAAATCGGAGCATGGGACATCTAAAAGTATATTCCTTTGTGTTGTAGAAACTTTTAGAGTACACTGGTTAGGTTAGAAGCAAAGAAAATTAGTTTAATTGAGTCATTATGCTAATGATGATCATAGAAGTGTCAATTTGATTACATTTGTGTTCATATATTTTTGAGCAAGAGATATCATTGCTGATGTCAGATGGCTCCTGGCTGAAAGCAGAGAATACCAGAAAGGTGTTTACCTGTGTTTTATTGACTATGCTAAGGCATTCAACTAACTGTGTGGATCATAACAAATTATGGATAACATTGCTAAGAATGGGAATTCCAGAACACTTTTTTAATTACGCTCATGAGGAACCTGTACTTAGACCAAGAGGCAGTAGCTTGAACAGAATAAGGGGATATTGCATGGTTTAAAGTCAAGAAAGATGTGCTTCAGGGTAGTATCCTTTCACCATACTTATTCAATCTGTATGCTGAGCAAATAATCTGAGAAACTGGACTATATGAAGAAGAACAGGGCATGAGGTTTGGAGGAAGACTTATTAACAACCTACATTATGCAGATGACACAATCTTGGTTGCTGAAAGTGAAGAAGACTTGAAGCACCCACTGATGAAGATTAAAGCCTTCAAATGGATTTCGCCTCAGCATAAAGAAAACAGAACTCCTCACAACTGTACCAATAAGCAACATCACGGTAAATGGAGAAAGGATTGAAGTTATAAAGGATTTCATTTTCTTTGAATCCACACTCAACCCCCATGGAAGCAGCAGTCAAGAACTCAAACGATGCATTGCATTGGGAAAATCTGCTGCAAAAGACCTCTTTAAGGTTTTCAAAAGCAAAGATATCACTTTAAGGACTAAGTTGCGCCTGAGCCATCCATGGTGTTTTCTCATATGCAATGTGAAAGCTGGACAATGAACAATGCAGACCGAAAAAGAATTGATGCCTTTGCACTATGGTGTTGTCAAGAATGTTGAATATATCACGGACTGCCAGAAAAACAAACAGATCTGTCTTGGAAGAAGTATAGCCAGAATGTTCTTTAGGACCAAAGATGATGAGACTTCATCTCACATACTTCGGACATGTTATCAGGAGGCATCGTGTTTGGTAAAGTAGAGGATCAGGGAAAGAGAGGAAGACCCTCAAAGAAATGGACTGACACAGTGGCTGCAACAATGGGCCCAAGCATAAAAACCTATTGGAGGTATACAAGTAGGAGAGAAACAGGGTCTAAATTGTATCTAGGAAAATTTCTCTGGCCTTCGTAGTAACAGTGATAATGCAACGAAAGTTTAGTAGCTTGATCTTTGATTCTGAAGCTAAATGAAACTTTATATCCCTGTATCAGTTGGTTTAGTACTGTCAGCATTAGTAAATTTCCCAGTGGAAAAAATGAGTGTTAATAAAACTTGACTTTCTACCTTCCAGCAATACCTACTTTGAAATTTGAGAAACTTGTACTGTTGTTAAAACTCAAATTATTTTTATCAATATATGTTTGCTTCAGGCGTTTCATTATTAGTCAGTGTTCTTGACTTTGAATAGACATATCTTATTAGTATGACCTATAACACTTACTTTATGGTTACTTCTAGCTCCACTATAATAGAAGTAATAGAATATTGGTGCCTGTGGCATGGATTCCATATTCAAAAGAGCAACTGGAAGATAATAAGTGACTTCTCTGAAGGCAAGTTTTCCCAATGTTCATTCTGTGTTACGTGAGATATTAATGTGTTCTAAATAAATTTACCAAAGAATATCACAATACCTTTATATCAAAGAGAGGTTGTTAAATTGCCCAATGGACGTATCACCCCCCTGCCCCCATCCTGTGGAACTCAAGACCATAGGTGAAGAAAATTATATTGTAACAGTGATAATAACAAAAACAGCCACTATTTATTAGGCATCTACTAGTATTCTACTAGGAAATTTACTTATATAATTTCATGGAATGTAGCCCTTGAAATAGCCCTATATAGTAGACAACCCATTGCCATCGAGTCGATTCCAACTCATAGCGACCCTATAGGACAGAGTAGAACTTCCCCACAGGGTTTCCAAGGAGTGCCTGGTGGATTTGAATTGTGGACCTTTTGGTTAGCAGCCAAACATTTAACCACTGTGCCACCAGAGCTCCATGTAGTAGACACGTATCTCTATTTAATAGTAAGGAAACTGAAGCTTGAAGAAGATAAATACAGTTATTTGCAGAACCAGGATTTAGAACCAAAGATGTCTAACATCGAATTTACATTCTTGTCACTGTTTCAGAGAAAAAGGGTATAGGGTCACACCGTACAACAGATTGGTCTGTTAAGAGAAGGGGTGATACTGACGAGACACAAAGTCCAGTAAGAATAGACTATTTGCCTCTGAAAGTCTGATATAACAGTGAGGTCCTACAATGCGAAGTATCTGAACTGGCAGTATATTCTAAACCAATGGGCTGAATTGGAAGGGAGTAGATTCATCTCTAAAGATATAGCACATTGTTTTAGTGTTTTGGAGTATATTTTATGCACCTTTTATTTATCAACTATATTATAACACTTGACATATATGAACCACAAAACAGTATACTTCCATTTTTCCCCCTAGGCTTTATGCTGTTGTTTTAATACATTTTACTTCTACATGTGTTATAAACACCACAATACATTGTTATGATGTTTTCCTTAGCAGATCAGTTATATAAATACTTTGCTTTTTTCCTTTTTCTACTTCTTAAGGTCATAACTATAGTTTAAGCAATAGACTTAATGTTAATATCCAAATGTTTAAAAGTAAATAAAATCATTTAGAAATCATATTCTTACTCTTCAAAATCAGATTGTCAACTTTGATTTAATTAATTGGAACAAACAATTGATGGGAATGATTATCAAGTAGTGGTTTACTGCACTATGAAGTTTTGGCATCTAAAATCATTATGTCTTAAATGATTTAAAAATGAGAAAATAATTTCTATATTTTCCTATGCATGTACTATTGTGGGGGCTTTCATTTCTTTGTATAGAACCAGGTTTCTATCTGGTATCATTTTTCTTTTGTCTGAAGGAGTTTCTTTAACATTTCTTTTATTGTAGGCCTGCTGGTACATTATAAGCTATTGTATGCATTTTTAAAAATTTTTACCTTTGTATTTGATGTTAATTATGCTAGTATGACAGGGTTTTACTATCATCATTTTGTTTTTCTTTCAGTGCTTTACAAATATTGCTGGATAATTTTCACATTCTGTTGGATCACCTTTCTTTGGAATAGGCATGGATATGCATCTCCTCCACTTGACTGGCAAGGTAGCCGTCTTCCAAATTTCTTGTCATAGATGAGTGAGCACTTCCAGTGCTGCATCCGTTTGTTGAAACATCTCAACTGGTATTCCACCCAAACCTGGAGCCTTGTTTTTCACCAATGCCTTCAGTGCAGCTTGGACCTCTTCCTTCTTTCTGTACCTTTGGCTCCTGATCATATGCTACCTCCTAAAATGGTTGAACGTTGACCAGTTCTTTTTGGCACAGTGACTCTATGTATTCCTTCCATTTTCTTTTTTTTTGATGCTTCCTGCATTTAATATTTTCCCTGTAGAATCCTTCAATATTGCAACTTGAGGCTTGAATTTTTTCTTCAGTTCTTTCAGCTTGAGAAATGCCAAATGTATGTATATGTATACACATATGAAAAGCACAGACCATTGATGTTCATCTCCATGAGTTCTGATAATTGTAATATACTTTCTAGACCAACCACCCACTGAAGATACAGAACATTTACATCTCCAAAGAATGTTTGCTTACGCATGTTCAGTCAATCTTCACCTGCAGACGGCCTTGTCCTAATTTCTATCATTATGTAGATTAATTTTCTCATCCCTAAGTTTTATAAAAATAGAATCTAATGGTCTTCTGCTTCTGGGAAAGATGGGGTAACTTGGACAGAATCTATCCTCCCACTGGAAACAACTAAAAGCATCAGACAAACCTGCCACTATACCGTACACCTGATACAGTGAAGTTAGGCTTCAGGTACATACCCTGTTGTTCTGTGCTAACGAGGGCCTAGCTGTTGAAATGGGCCCAGCACAGGTCTATGCAGGGGTGAAAGGCATTCAAAGTCAGTGGACCCCTTATGCCTGGGCCTAGGCAAAGGAGCTGTGCCTGCCCTGAGTTCCCAGTTTAGGGGAGCCGGCAGGTTATTTTTTCTTGTTTGTTAATTTGTTCCCTCTCCAAGTCCAGGAGATTGGTTTAGGGCACTCGACAGGTCCTGCTTCTGGCCCAGGGGATGTGGCAATCGCTGAAACTAGCCTGGACTGGTACAGAGCAGGGAGGGAGCAAATAAATGGGAGCGAGGTTTTTCCCAAAGGGGTATTTTTTTACTCCCCATGGTAAATCAGATGCATGTACTTATCTTTTGCCAATTGAGCATCGCTTTTCACTGGTTCTGGAGGCTTGAGTAGATTCTCCACCTCTTGGTCTCTTGTGATGTGGAAAATGCACCCTGAGTGCCCCTGCTTGCTTCTCCACTGGCTACCAGTTGATCTGGCCTTCACGGTGGCGGTTTGTGCTGGTCAGGTCTGGCAACTCCTCGCCACTTCTGAACTGTCTCTCCCTCCCTCTGCCACTCAGTCCGATTCCTTAACTTTGTCTTTGATGTTCAGGGCTCCTAGATTGCCATATGTAATCGATTCACTTGGTTTTTAGAGTCTTTGCTGTAAGACAGACCAGAGGAAGCATCTGAATACTTCACCATCTTAGCCCCACCTCTCATTCTTCAGTCTTTCATTGTTCATTACATTGAGCTGAGGATGAGACATCACATTTTAGATTTGGGAAGCAGTATAACAACTGTATGCATTTTACAAATGGAGACCTTGAAGCTTAGAGAGTTTACATAAAGTCTCAGGTCATAGAGCAACTTAGTGTTCGAATAAGATCTAAAACCTGGTACAACTCATTTTGCACTGTATCAGTTGGGGCATAATGAGATAAAATTGGAAAAAGAGAACAGAAGGTTAAGGAGTTTCAACTTTACATGGCTTGCAAATTGGTGTTCTGCAGATAATATATTTCATTGCAGAATGTATTTAAATGCCTTAGAATAGGATACACTCTTACCAGTTCTCATAGTTTCCCCTAATTTCTTTTTGACCTATATATGAACCACTTTACCTAACCACCATGAAGATTATTTTAGGAAGGAAATGATCCAATCAAAGGTATATTTGAGGAAATATCCAACAGGCTCACTTCTTTAGCTTTCAAAATCCTATACATTTTTAGAGACACATCTCAGCCTTCTTGATCCTCCCAGTTGGATGATATATAATTCTAGCTATTCAATGTCCATACAACTTATGTTTTATCCAAAGATGATATGATAATATATGGGAAGATGCTGTGTAAACTACGAAGCACTATGCAAGTATATATTCTCGTTATTATTACTATCTCTTAAGTATCCTCCCCAAAGGAGTCCCCGGGTGGTGCAAATGGTTAACATACTCAGCTGCTAACCAAAAAGTTGGAGGTTGGAATCCACCCTGAGGTGTCTCGGGAGAAAGGCCTGGCAATCTACTTCCAAAAAATCAGCCATTGGAAATCCTCCAGAGCACAGTTCTACTCTGACACACATGGGATTGTCATGAGTGAGAACTGACTGGAGGGAAAATGCTCCCTGGGGCAGTAATCTTAATCTTCTTCTTCTGATTATTATTTTAATAATTATTAATGTCTCCCCAGATGTTTTCCTTCCCCCTCAACTCATTGTTATAAGATGGTGAAATCCATGAGGGCAATAGTCATATATTACCTATCCCTATATTTATACTATCTAACTTTCTTCCTCACATATAAAGAATCAAAGGTTACTGAGCATTTATTGACTAAAATTTTGAGTGTTAGATGTAAGGTAATTTCTACATCCGAAATGAGGGGAAAAAACCTGTATGAATTATATATGAATAATCAGTTCTTACATCTTTCAAATAAAACATCTCAGGTCAGTATTCAATGAAATTAGTAAAATTTGAGGGGGTTTATGTTTTTGTTTTTGAGATGGCATAACATAATGGAAAGTGCCTCACTGGATTTGAAGTTAGAAAATTGGATTTCTAGCTCTTTCTTCTTCCAAGACAAGACTTGTTCATTCTTCTGGCAGTCCATGGTTTATTCAATATTCTTCACCAACACCATAGTTCAAAGGCATCAGTTCTTCTCCAGTCTTCCTTATTCACTGTCCAGCTTTTGCATGCATATGAAGTGATTGAAAATGCCATGGCATGGGTCAGGCACACCTTACTCCTCAAAGTAACATCTTTGCTTTTCAACACTTTAAAGAAGTCTTTTGTAGCAGGTTTGCCCAATGCAATATGCTGTTTGATTTATCAACTGCTGCTTCCATGGGTGTTGACTGTGGATCCAGGTAAAATGAAATCCTTGACAACGTCAATTTCTTTCTCCATTTATCATGATGCTGCTTATTGGTTCAGTTGTGAGGATTTTTGTTTTCTTTATGGTGAGATGTATTCCATACTGATGGCTATAGTCTTTGAGATTCATCAGTAAGTACAGCCAGAGTGCTCCTTGGAAGCAAGGATGGTGAGACTTCGTCTCATGTACTTTGGACATGTTATCAGGAGGGACCAGTCCCTGGAGAAGGACATCATTCTTGGTAAGGTACAGGGTCAGTGAAAAAGACGAAAACCCTTGATGAGATGGACTGACACAATGGCTGCAACAATGGACTCAAGCATAGCAATGATTGTTAGGATGGCACATGTCTTAGTTATCTAGTGCTGTTGTAACAGAAATATCACAAGTGGATGGCTTTAACAAATAAAAATTTATTCTTTCACCATTTAGGAGACTAGAAGTCCAAATTCAAGGTGCCAGCTCTAGAGAAGAGTTTTTCCCTCTGTCGGTTCTGGGGGAAGGAAGGCTCTTGTCATCAGTCTTCCCCTGGCCTAGTATCTTCTCAGTGCAGGAACCCCAGGTCCAAAGGACACATACTGCTCCTGGCACTGCTTTCTTGATGGTATGAAGTCCTCATGTCTATCTGCTCTCTTTTCTATATCTCTAAAGAGACTGACTTAAGACACAACCTAATTTCTAAACTGATTCCTTCCTCATTAACATAACTGCTGCTAATCCCATCTCATTAGCATCATAGGGGTAGAATTTACAATACATAGGAAAATCACATCAGATGACAAACTGGTAGACAATCATACAAGACTGGGAATCATGGGCTAGCCAAATTGACACACTTTTTTGGGGGGACATAATTCAATTCATGACAGTGCAGGACCTGGCAGTGTTTCCTTCTGTTGTACTCAGGGTCGTTATGAGTTGGAATCGACTTGATGGCATCTAACAACAACAATTCTTTGCTGATTATACACTAATTGAACAATAATATCATTCTTAGTTTTGCAATCACATGTCCTATCTGACCCAGTTCTAATACTGGATCTCTACTCCATAGCTTTTTTTTTTTTCCATTTGTTGAGTATTATCTATTGCAAAAGGCTCTTCGCATCGTGCTCTTAAAAAGTCAACTGTTAGCCAAATTGCTGTTCTATTGCAGATAAGCTGAATTTTCCGACTGTAACTGTCTTTAGTGTTGTGCAGTTTCACTTTGAATTGTATAGATGTCATTTTCTTCTTATTTATCTTGCTTGTGGATTATTCAGCTTCCCGAATTTGAGGACTGGTATCTTTCAAATTTTCTGGAAAGCTCTTAACCATTTTCTCTTCAAACACTGCCTCACCTACATTCAGTCTATTTTTTTCTATCTTAACTCCAATTAAATGAAAGATATTTTAGATTTTTCATTCTCTCCACTGCCTTAACATTTTCATTCATTTCTCAGGATATTAAATAGTCCAATACAGCAATTCTCTTTTCAGCTTAGTCTACGCTACTGCTTAGTTTTTGTTATTTTGTTATTTAAAACATATATATGACAAAAATGTACGTGTGTACATCTATACCATGCATGTCTTTTTAAAAGTTCAATTTGTTTTGTTTTATAAATCTGCAAATTCCTTGCTCTTATTTTCAAGCCTGTCTTTTATTACTTTCAAGATACTAAATATAGTTGTTTTATATTTTATAACATATTAAGTCATTGCAAACTTGATTCAATTATGTTCGGTTTTTCTTTTATTTCCCCCCTTGCTCTTACTCAGAAAACTTCTTCTCTTATGTATTTTGTGATTTTATATTCACAGAGCTTTATCTGTTGGCACTTTTTGAAGCCTAGATTGAAAGCTCCTTCTCTAAAGAGAATTTGTGTTTCTTTTTACAATGTATTTGGGGACGTGCATCTAGGGCCACCTTAAATCTAATCCTTACTGAGGGTTTTTTGAACTATACGGAAAGAACTTAAGTTTTCCTGCAAAGATTTGTAAGAGCTGACCATTTAAGTCTCAAGGGATATTTTACTTTACTTTTGTGTAGCACCAAAAACATTATATGGAAATTTCCTTGATTGTTCTTCCGTGTGATAGGTTTATTATTTATTTTCCATTATTTCAATGGCATAATTCTATAATGGTGGGGTCCCATCTATAAGATACTCAATCTTGGCCAGGTTCATTAGCTAACAACAACAGCAACAAATTAGCTTTAAGATGAATGCAAAGAAATACTAAATTGAAACAGCATTTTTCAATTATCATATTGGAGAGATTTAGGGGCAACAGGCACTCTCATATCTGGCCATTTAAGATACAAAATGATTCATTCCTTGTGTCTAACAAGAATACAATCAAGCACGTACGTCTGATTTAACTTTGAGATAGTACATTACCAGCCCCCTAAGTATGAAAGTGTTCTTTGACCCAACATTTCCAATTTGTAGAATTTCTCTCATAGATATGACAAAGCGACAAATGCACAATGTTATTCTTTGTTAAAATAGCAAAAGATTTGAAGGACTATTAAATAATGTATGGTGCAGCCACATGATGAAAAAGGCTGTGACTGGAAAAAAGAACAGCGAAGAATTTTATGTAGTGATAAGGAAAAGCTCTAGAATTTATTAGGGAGGAAAAGAACATTCAAAATAGTTATATAACATACTATCTGTTGTGTAAATAAAAGGGAGAGGAATAATGTGGACTTAAATTTGTTTATATTTACATGAAGAAATAACTAGAAAGATACACAAGAAATGAGATAGAAGTTACATATGTGGGTGGGGGTTGAAAATGGGGTAAATGTGGTCAAAGATGGGGCAAGAGTTTTAATTGTATACATTTTGATTTTTTTTTCATTTTTCAAGCATGTTACTATATAAGCAATTTAAATAATCGAAAAAAGACATATTTTAGAGTTCATGTATTTTTATTTCTTTTCCTTGATTACATGGTCCATAAGACTATCAGAAATATAAGTCACCCTATTTTTTTTTTTTTTTTAGTCACCCTATGGAAACGCTGGTAGCATAGTGGTCAAGTGCTACGTCTGCTAACCAAAAGATTGGCAGTTCAAATCCACCAAGAGCTCCTTGGAAACTCTATGGGGTAGTTCTACCCTGTTCTATAGGATAGCTATGAGTTGGAATCCACTTGACGGCAATGGGTTTTTGGGTTTTGAAGTCACCCTATAAAATGTTTGAAGTAATGCATACTTATTGTAAAAATAAAACCCATAATTGCCCATCCTAATCATATATGCTAATCATTGAAACAGCACATAAAAACTATTTCTATCATATATACATACATATGTATACACATGAGTATGTATATTATTTAAATCATATACACACATGTACAATATAAATGGTCACATATGTATCATTTTCCTGAAATAGACTGATATTAAGTATGTTGTTTTTCCTCTTAATTATGAAATGGAAATATTTCCATCACAGTGTTTAGTATGCTAACATTTGGATTTTTTTCCTTATTTATTTAAAGTGATTCCTTTGGCTGTTTTTTTTTTTTTTAATGATAAAATGTTGCAATGAACATAATTGTATTTTGTCCCAATTTCAAGTCATTTTACCTTACCATTTTTTCCAGTTTCCTTAAATCCTCTCTGGAACAATATGAGATATACACAAAATATTTGATATTGTAGCCTTCCTTAGAGCAACAAAACCAAAAAAGACCAAACCCAGTGCCGTCGAGTCGATTCCGACTCATAGCAACCCTTCAGGACGGGGTAGAACTGCCCCATTGAGTTTCCAAGGAGCGCCTGGTGGATTTGAACTGCTGACCATTTGGTTAGCAGCCGTAGCACTAAACCACTACACCACCAGCAAGCATGTTTTAATTGCTTCTTTGCCTCTATAAATTCTCTGTTATGCAATAAGCTCATCAGGAGAAGGAGTTGTGAAATATCGTCATCATTTCTATATCCCTTGTATCCAAAACAGTCTCCGCTGTATAGAAGGTGTTCAATAAATGTTTAATGAATAAATAGGTACATTCTTCCTAATTTCTACAAGCAAAATCAGCAACCACTAGAGCTCTCTGACTAGTTACATATTATCTTAAAATTTAATATATATATATGTTTATATATACATAATATATATAAACTTTTTCCCAGCTTAACACTTACTAAGCAACTAAAATGATAAAACAGGCACAAGATTATTTACTGTTTCCTTGGATTTCATTCAGATTTGACTCATTAACCTAAAATGCTCTGGGCTTTTTGGGTGTAAAGTGAAACTCTAATATACCTGATGATAATTCAAATACAATATATCATGTAGTTTCACTTTAACTCCCTATCCCAAAGGAGTTTTTCCCTTGAAATATTTTTCTTTTGCCGTATAATGGAAATTGTATTTGCTTTTTCCATTTACAAGTTTTAATACCTCTTTTTCTTCAGATTTCCTTGGTTAACTTTCATATAACTACATTAATGAGGCATATTTCAGTACAACTGCAATGTCTAAGTAGCCTAGTTCAGCCAGAATTTTATGGCTAGTGATCAGTATCTGAGCAAAAACAACTTCATCTTAAAAGCCTGAAATTACACCTTCCTTAGACAAAAAGGAAACCCTGGTGGCGTAGTGGTTAAGTGCTACAGCTGCTAACCAAAAGGTCGGCAGTTCAAACCCACCAGGAGCTCCTTGGAAACTCTATGGGTCAGTTCTACTCAGTCCTATAGGGTCACTATGAGTCGGAATCGACTCAATGGCAATGGGTTTGGTTTCTTTGGTTGTAGGACAAAAAGGGATTTATTTTAACCTCACTCCAAATAACGGCTTGTCAGGAGAAATTTATTGCATTTTAAAGCACCATAAGATAAGCATATTTTGACATGGGTTGCAATATTTTTTTTTCATTTTTCTCAAGCCAGTATTTATTTAAGACTATTTGGCTTCTTCTTCCCAAGCTGTTTGCTGTTTTATAGTAAAGGAAAATATGTTTGTGGAAATTGCATATAAAACTGTTTATTGAGACTTAAATCTCCCACGGCTCTTGTGCCCTTTCAAACCTCGAGTTGCAGTTTTCTGTCTGTCTCTGTCTCCGTCTTTCTTTCTCCGGCCAAGGAGATTCTGAATAATTAAAATTGTGTATCTTATACACCCTTGGTCTTTCATTCAATCTGCTAGTTTGGCTACAATGGTTTTGGAGTAAAGTTTGGCTTTCTAAAGACGCTGAGCAGATAAGTAAAGAAAGAATAATTTCATGCCTAAAATCTAAAAGCATTTATATATTAAATCTGAATGTAAAAATAAAAGTTAATTTTCCCCCTTCCTGGTTAGAATTTAGGTTTGCCCATATATAGCAGAAACTTAATAGTAACTTAAAAAAAAAGAAGTGATTTTCTTTTCTGAGATGAAGTCCAGGTATAAGCAGGTTGGGGCTTGTATAGCACTGCCATAGTGGTCTGGGGCATGCTGCATCCAGTTTACTAATTTGCCATCACTGCAATACAGTCCAAGGAGATGGATAGAGGAACAGAGAAGTCTTGACTCTGCCATTTAAAAAGATTGCTGTGGGGGAGAAAAGTGTGGCACAGAACTCAAATTCTAGTAAAAAGACCAGACTTAAGGGTCTGACTAAGATTGGAGGGACCCTGGAAGACATGGCCCCCAGACTGTCTGTCAGCCCTAAACTGAAACCATTCCCACAGCCATCTCTTCAGACAAAGAATAGACTGGACTATAAGACAAAAAATGATACTCATGAAGAGTGTGTGTTTCTTAGCTCAAGTAGATACGTGAGACTAAACAGGCAGCTCCTATCCAAAAGCGAGATGAGAAGGCAAAAAGGGACAGGCTGGTTGAATGGACTCAGGAAATACAGGGTGGAAAGGAGGAGTGTGCTGTCACATTATAGGGAGAGCAACTAGGGTCACATAACAATGTGTGTATAAATTTTTGTATGAGAAACTAGCTTGAACTGTAAGCTTTCACTTAAAGCAAAATACATACATACATAAATGAAATAAAGAATATACAACATGCCAGAAAATGTTAATTATCTAAGCAATTTTAAAAAATCGCTGCAGAAATCAATTTTCTCAGAGTGACAGTATAAGGAGCTCTTCTCTCCTTTGAAACTGGAGAAACTATTAGAAAAACAACCTTTTAAAGCCTCTGTAAATGGCCCTAAGGATAAACAGCATGAAGAAACATCTGTTCAAAAACACCTTTGAAAATCAGCAAGAAAGGCAAGACTCTGTGGTATTTGAGCCAAGATTACGCCCTCCCTCTCTTTTCCAGCTCAATGAGGAGGAAAATGCTCTATAGGCCACTATAGCCAAGAACCCAGAGTCCCTTCTCCCCCAGCTCCTAGTCAGAGCGTTTTCTTCCTAGGGGGAGCAGAAGGTCAGCATTTTTTATCTAGCCCACAACTGTTTGCTGCTGGGGCTAAGTCCTGAGTGTGACTGAGATGTGGGGGCTCTCTTCTGCTACCCAGCCCCTACTTGTTGAATACAGCCTTACCTGGGGAAGCCTTTACATTGAGAAGACTAAGGCCGTGATCATCCTTGCCCCAGAGTATGAGGCAGTGGTTTCAGTGGTTGCCTGAAACAGAGAAACGAAGAGAACCTCTGGCTGCCTGCCTTGTACCAAGCACTCAGCTCCTGGAGTGGGAGTGTCACCAGAGAGAAGCTTGCTATCGTCCCTATCCACAGTTCAAGAGATGTGGCTCAGAGATTTTGCCTGGGAGAGAAACCGATCTTAAGACTAATCTCTTCCTAAATGACCTGCCTTCATTTGCAACACAGCATGGAAGAAGTCAAGCTAGCAGTACTCCCAAAGGCAGCGGAGGTTGTGATGAAAAGCAGTTGGGATGAGATCCAAAATACAAGCCTAACTGTAAAACCAAAAAACCAAACCCACTGCCGTCGAGTCGATTCTGACTCATAGTGACCCTATAGGACAGAGTAGAACTGCACCACAGAGTTTCCAAGGGGCACATGTTGGACTGGAATTGCTGACCTCTTGGTTAGCAGCCGCAGCACTTCACCACTATGCCATCAGGGTTTTCAAGCCTAACTGTAGGCTGACTTTTTTTAGTAGTGAACTAGGGAATAAATCAGCTGGGAAGATCCCTCCTGGAGTCCAAAAAAATGTCAAGCACTAAGCTCAGAAAATATACCTCAAAAAACCTGCTATTTCATTGCACTAGGTTCAAGAACAGTTAATACCCTGGGGTATTATTGAAAATATTGAGTAATCAGCCAGCAATTGATGAAGTTTGCAGCTGGGTGTGGTTAGGGAAGACAGGAATAGAGCTCTACCAAAACTACTGTTATCCCAGGTGGCTGTGGGCAAACCGAAGGCAGTGGCTTCCTTAGGGGCAATGCTAGAGCCTTACCATTATAGGAGGGGAAGCAAACTTCACTAGAATAATCCAACCACTTACTAAATAAAGCAAGCAAATGACATTAACAGCCTTGGGGAAGGTTGTACCCAGAGTTGCTACAGTATGTTATCTAAAGCATCTAGTTTCTAACAAAAAAAATCTTGAGGTATACAAAGAAAAAAGTAAGTATGACCAATACATAGAAAAAAAAAAAAAAACAGCAAATTTGAACAGGCAGGAAAAAAAGAAGCAAATTTGAAGATAGACCAAAAGAGAGTACTGCAGCTGAATAACAGAAAGAAAAAAAAAAAAATGAAGAAAAGTGAACAGAGCCTCAGAGAAATGTGGGACATCATTAAGAGCACCAATATACATGTAATGAGAATACCAGAAGAAAGGGGTAAGGCAAAGGATCAGGAAAAAAAAATTTTTTTTGAAGAAATAATGGCCAAAAACTTCCCAAATTAATTTAAAAAACAATCTACACATCCAGGAGCTCAACAAACTCTGAGTACCAACAGTTCCCATGTTACGAAGGAGACCGGTTCCTAAGTCTGTATTTAAGTTGAACTCATAGGTAAATCAGAACAGGTACATATGATTCTTATCTAGCATCAGTTAGTCAAATTTTTGTCTTAGTATACTTACATATATTTTACCTTTCTATGCATATAAAGGAAAGCCTGGTGGCACAGTGGTTAAGAGCTACAGCTGCTAACCAAAAGGTCCCGTGCAATGCGTCACAAAATATTGCATGCATTCATTATTACAAAGCATTGTATTTAAGTTGTTATGGCAGTTCATTCTTAAGTATGAGCTATCTGTAAGTCAGATGTTTTTAGTCCAAGGACTGCCTGTGGATAAACACAGAAAGATCCACAAATGGACATAACATAGTAAAAATGCTGAGAACTATGGACATGGAGAAAATCTTGAAAGCAACAAGAGAAAAGTAACTCATGATTTATGTGGGGGATCCCAATAAGACTAACAGCTAAATTCTCAAAAGAAACAATGGAGGCCAGAAAGTAGAGTAACATTTTCAAATTGTTAAAGAAAAAGAGAAAACTGTCAACCAAGAATCCTATATCCAACAAAGTCATCTTTTAAAAATGAAGGCAAAATAAAGAATTTCCCAGACAAACAAAAACTGAGAGATTTCGTTGCTAGCATATCTGCCTTGCAAGAAATACTAAAGGAAGTTCTTTAGGCTGAAAGCAAATAAAATCAGGAGGTATTTCAAATTCACAAGAAAAACAAAAAATACTGATAAAGGAAATTATGAAATTATAAAAGAGCTTACATCCATATTTCCTTCTTTCTTATCTTAACTGATTTAAAAAGAAATTATATGAAATAATATGTATCATATTTTTTATGCAAATAATGCACACTTCTACATTAGTTTGCCAACCGCACCCTCCCCATGTGAGGTATTTTTGTAAGCATGCTGTGCTAATTTTTTTACAACAACGTGTAAAGAAACTGGCATAACAGCATTTACGAAAATACTTCACAATAGGGGGATGTGGTTGGTAAACTAACATAGAAGGTGTGAGTTATTTGCATAAAAGTACTGTGTATAATGTATTGTTGGGCCTATAACATGTTGAAATGAAAGCTATATATAATATATTTACCAATAATAGCAAAAAGAAGATGGGTGGGAGTGAAGCTGTATTGGGCTAAAGAAATAACAATGGTAAAGTAATAATTATAAAAATATTTTGTTGGGTTCATAACATAATAGATATGCATAAAAATAACATCACAAAACTGATAAAAGGACTTATGGCTTTATAATAGGAGTAACATTTCTATATTACTGGAATGTAGGCAGTATAATTCTGATGTTAATTTTGATAAGATGACTATGCTAAACCCTAGAGCAACTACTAAAAAAATAACACCAAAATGATAATAATAATAACCTTGAAACTGAGGCAGCCTTGCCTTCCTTTGGTCCCTCCAACATTTCTGCTGATAATTCAAACTGCTTTCAGGATCATGCCTTCCTTTTCTTGGAGGACAACAGGTATTTGCAACCAAGTAACTCTACTGGCCCATTTCCTGCGTGTAGAATTCCAGGAGGCAGGCAGCTTTCTTTCATTTCATCTTGTCTCTGTCCTGTTCAGTCTAAGGTAACAGGATTTCTGCTGTGGTGGTTGATCAGATCCATCACTCACAGGCCTAATCTCTTTAGCAAAAAATTGAGTAGCCATGTCCCTGGTGAAAGTTGCAGAACAAGCTTTTTTAGTTTGTACAACAGACTTCTCCAAGTCTTTAAGTTCTGGTTTAATTTCGCACAGCTCATTTTTAAGTCTGTCTCTTTCTTCCCACATAAGAAGCCAGAGCATCAGCTAAGAGCGAGAAACATAGACTGGAGGTGGGTGTTGGAGGTTTGAAGTGGGAGAAGATATCAAAGTGTGGTTTCACAGAAAGGAAGAACCAACTGACTGAAGAACTATAGGGTGACTGTTGAAAAATCCTAGTGGTATCAGGTCATAAATTTAACATAGCATGTTCATGTAGCGTATTTCCTGGAAACATATTCAGCTGCTCAGATGCAGGCATGGAATAGGCACATAGTTGGAATTAATGAAAGTGAGTTTTGCCAGACCAGTTCTACAAAAGGGAGAAAAAAAGCAGTAAGTGGGAGGGAGTGATTATAATCAAAACCATGCAATCCAAGCTGGGTAAGAAAGGAAGTAAAGATGTGATTGAAGTGATAGTAAAATTAGTCAGGTCAATGCATTGAAGGTTCTGACAGGACTGGAAAATCATTGCACCAGGGGTACTAGCAGATGTGAGCTAGAAACTTAGGAGATGGTAATCCAGCTAAGATCTGGAACTAGAGTACAACTGTGGAAATGGGTAGTCAAAGTGGGCATGCTTATTGAAATGGGGGAGGTCAAATTTTTCAAAAGTCAGTTTTTTTTAACCACCTATTGTCTTAGTTATCTAGTGCTGCTATAACAGAAATACCCAAGCAGATGGCTTTAACAAACAGAAATTGATTCTCCCACACTCCGGGGAAACTCCCCTTACATAGGATCAGGGCTGTGACCTGTGTAAGGGTGTTACATCTCACCCTAATCCCCTTACTATTGATTGGCTGATCACATCAGATCACATCATGGAGGATGATTACATAATTACGTAACTGCCAAACCATTGAGATTCATGGCCCAGCCAAGTTGATACATATTTTGGAGGGACACAATTCAATGCATAACACCTATTTAATTTTTAAATTTACTATGAATGATGACAGCAGTAAAGGAAGAGAGCAAGTTAACGTCCTGCGTGAAAACCTTCGATGACCAAGAGAAAGTGATCCCTTTGCAACAAAGAAGAGGAGCATTTGCTTTAAAAAAAAAATCTGTGTGGGGAAAGGAGAAAAAGGTCACCTAGGACTGGCAATGAGAAACAAGGGGATCACCTACTCAACTCGAAGTGTCATGGAATTTGAGAAGGCTGGATTAGAAACTGTGTGCTCATTGTTGTTGTTGGGTGCTGTTGAGTTGGTTCTGACTCATAGCGACTCCATGTATAAGAGAAAAAAACAATGCCTTGTCCTCAGAGAAGAGCCAAATTTGTATTAGAGCAATGTGTTAGTTATCTAGTGCTGCTATAACAGAAACACCACAAGTGAACGGCTTTAACAAACAGAAACTTATTTTCTCACAGTTTAGGAGGCCAGAAATCTGAATTCAGAGCACTGGCTCTAGAGGAAGGCTTTCTCTCTCTGTTTGCTCTGGAGGATGATCCTCGTCACTTCAGCTTTTGCTTCTTGGTTCCTTGGAGATCTCCATGTGTCTTAGCATCTACCTTACCCCATCTCTTTTCTGCTTGCTTGTTTAATCTCTTTTATACCTCAAAAGAGATTGACTAAAGACATACCCTACAGTAATACTGCCTCACTGACATAACAAAGACAACCTATTCCCAAATGGGATTATAACCACAAGTATAGAGTTTAGGATTTAAAAAATGTACTTTTGGCAAATATAATTTAATCCATAACAAGCAATAAATTGAAGAGACATTCAAAGAAGAGAATGGGGATCTATAGGATGTTGCTGATGATAGACCATGAGTTTCAGAGAAAAGAGTGAAAAGACTAGGTACCTGAGCCCAATAAAAGGATACTTAAAACACCATAGGGATCAGGCTCCAGGTGATCACGCTGTTGCTACTGCTAGCTTCTGTTGGGTCAGCCCCCAATTCATGGCCACCCATGCACAATGGGACAAATGCACTGTGATCCATGGGGTTTTCACTGGCTGATTTTTGGCAGTGGATCACCGAGCCTTTTTTCCTAGTCCATCTACCTCTGCCGAAACCTGTTAGTATCTTAGCAATACGTAAGCCTCTACTGACAGATAAACAGTGTAAGTGGTAGCTGGACTTGAGGTGCATTGGCCAGGAATCAAACCCAGGTCTCCTGTAAGGAACACAGGTATTCTACCATTGAAACACCAAAGCTTAAATATGTTGTGGTAACAGAAATAATAGAGCTATAGGACATGATGAAATTAGTTCTAATCAATCGTCACTTAAGGCAAGATGAATAATCAGTTCTAATAGAGCTGGTAAGTGGTGAAGCCTGGATTCAAACTCAGAACACCTGACTTAAAGCCAGTATGCTTGCTCTAAAATGACACAGCCCACACCCTATGTAGTGCCTCGTAGTCTATCTGGAAGAAAGAAAGATAAACAAACATAACATATTGTGATACACAAATGGATGAGTAAAGCATTACAGAGGAGATATCACTTAAAATGCACCTTGAAGAATACGTAAAAATTCTTCAGGCAAGAAGCATATGGAGGAAGAGACAATCTCAAGCAAGGTATTAATATGGCGAAAGTTCAAAGGCGTGGACATACACAGTGAGGTTTTGGAACAATGAGAAGGACCGAATGACGAAAACGTAGATGTGTGTGTGTGTGAAAGAGACAGAGAGTGTGTGTGGGCTGGGAGTTAAGAAGGGCCAGTTGTGACTATGTAGTAAAGGCACTGTATTTAATTGTAAGTAGTAGTTTGAACTTTATATCATAAACATTAAGGAAACACAGTGCAACCTGTGACAGATAGGACTCTGCAGGACTGCCTTGTGTTTCCAGACCTCACAAGTTTTCCACCTGTGACAGGGTGCAGTGTTACCACTTTTCTGTCACTGGTTTTAGGTGAAAATATTTGAGTTTCCCGTCTCTGAAAGTTTTCTGCCTTACACAGGTTCCAGCTTTTGCAGGTTTTACTGTATCAATTTTAAGCAAAGAACATATTCAAATTGTATTTTAGAATTATCCTTTTGCAAAGAGTGTGGATGATAGATGGAAAAGGGGTAGGATTGGAGGCAGGGAACTATTAAAATGTGTAAAATGACCTGTTTTGCATGCTATTGCTCAGTAAATATTAAATAAATCTGAATCGAAAATAACTTTAAAAAAAAAATTTCCCAGACAATTGTTTTGATTAACACATCTTCCCTCTCAAATTGGCCCCTAAAACTTAATGGTTGTAAGGTATTGTAGTAATGTGATTGTATCCGGATAAAGCTAATCCCCAAACCAGGACTCAGTGGAATGCAAATGACACCCTAATAGATTTTAGAAATACTGTATGGGTAATATGACTGGCATTCAATATGCCTCATTTTCTGAGAGAATAGAGGCAAATTTTCTGAGAGAGAGGGAGAGGTGTAAGGCTCAACAGAATGAGTGAGGGGCATATGTCAGTCTGAGAGAAGGAAGGTTTATACCACTCCAGCTTTGCATCTAATCTCTAAGGCTGCTGAGAAACCAGCCTGTGATTCTTCTGTCACTTCGTCAGGAGACATATGCCACATATCACCAAATACTACAACCCAAATGGCAAGCATTGTGAAACAACATCTCTCTCTCTCTTTTTTTTTTTTCCCTTAACCCACAGAGCAGTACATGTGAAAGAGCCTCAGTGACTTGAAATAAAGAGTTCAACATTGCATGAAAAGGGATACAAACTGCAGGGGAATGGCGAGCATCTTGCTATGCTGCTCTGAGATGGCTCTATGACATTTGGCTACTGGAAGTGATATCTTTAATAATATTTTTTTTATCACAAATATTAGGAGTATACTGTGTGCCAGGCACTGTGGATACAGTGATGAATAATGTAGAACTCCTGCACCCAAAACGCTAGTAAAAGATAAGCAGGGAAGATCCATGTAAAGCAGGCAAGTATGCTGAGACTTTAGCTCTCTTATTTTGGGCATGTCATCAGGAAAGACCAACTGCTAGAAAAGAACATGATGGTTGGAAAAACAGACGGCCAGTGGAAACAAGAGAACATGGACTCATACCGATGATCTTGAAGGTGATGTTGTTGTTGTTAGGTAACATCCAGTCAGTTCTCACTCACAGTGACACTATGAAAGACAAAAACACGGCCTGAACCTGCACCATTGTCACAATCATTGTTATGCTTAAGCCCATTGTTGCAGCCACTGTGTCAATCCATCTCATTGAGGATCTTCCTCTTTTTCAATGACCCTCCACTTTACCAAGCATGATGTCCTTCTCCAGGAACTGATCCCTCCAGATAACATGTCCAAAGTATGTGAGACGTAGTCTCGCCATCCTTGCTTCTAAGGAACATTCTGGTTGTACCTCCTTTAAGACAGATTTGTCTGTTCTTTTGGCAGTCCATGGTATATTCAACAATCATCGCCAACACCAAAATTCAAAGGCATCAATTCTTCTTCGGTCTTCGTTATTCATTGTCCAGCTTTTGCATGCATATGAGGTGTTTGAAAATCATGGCTTGGTCAGGCGCACCTTAGTCCTCAAGGTGACATCTTTGTTTTTTAACACAAAGACCTCACTTTAAGATGTCTTTTGCAGCAGGTTTGCCCAATGCAATACATTGTCTGATTTCTTGACTGTTGCTTGCATGGGTGTTGATTTTGGATCCAAGTAAAATGAAACCCTGGAAAAACTTCAAACTCTTCTCCGCTTATCGTGATGTTGCTTACTGGTCCAGTTGTGAGGATTTTTATTTTCTTTATGTTGCAATGTAATCCACACTGAAGGATGCGGCCTTTAATCTTCCTCACTAAGTGCTTGAAGTCCTCTTCACTTTCAGCAAGCAAGGTTGGGTCATCTGTATAATGTTGGTCTTTAATGAGTCTTCCCCCAATCCTGATGGCCTGTTCTTCTTCTTATAGTCTAGCTTCTCGGATTATATGCTCACCATACAGATTGAATAAGTATGGTGAAAGAATACAACCCTGACACACACCTTTCCTGACTTTAAACCAATCAGTATCCCCTTGTTCTGTCCAAACAACTGCCTCTAGATCTATGTAAAGGTTCCTCACGAGCACAATTAAGTGTCCTGGAATTCCCATTCTAGGGCCTCCAATAGAGATATTCAATCCCCTTTTTCTATCTGAACAACTGCCTCTTGATCTATGTAAAGGTTCCTCATGAGCACAATTAAGTGCACTGAAATTCCCATTCTTAGCAATGTTATCCATAATTTGTTATGATCCACACAGTCGAATGCCTTTTCACAGTAAATAAAACACAGGTAAACATCCTTCTGGTATTCTCTTCTTTTAGCCAGAATACATCTGACATCAGCAGTGATATCCCTGGTTCCACGTCCTTTCAGAAACCAGCCTGAATTTCTGGCAGTTCCCTGTCGATATACTGCTGCAGCCGTTTCTGAATGATCTTCAGCAAAGTTTTGCCTGTGTAAGATATTAATGATACTGTTGTATAATTGCCACATTCAGTTGGATCACCTTTCCTGGGAATAGGCATAAATATGGATCTCTTCCATTCAGTTGGCCAGGAAGCTGTCTTCCATATTTCGTGGCGTAGACGAGTGAGCACCTCCAGCACTGCATCCATTTTTTGAAATATCTCAATTGATATTCTGCCAATTCCTGGAGCCTTGTTTTTCGCCAGTGCCTTCAGAGTAGCTTGGACTTCTTCCTTCAGTACCATCGGTTCCTGATCATATGCTGCCTCTTGAAATGGTTGAACATTGACTAATTCTTTTTGGTATAATGACTCTGTGTATTTCTTCCATCTTCTTTTGATGCTTCCTGCATCATTTAATATTTTCCCCATGAAATCCTTCACTATTGCAACTCGAGGCTTGAATTTTTTCTTTAGTTCTTTCAGCTTGAGAAACGCCGAGTGTGTTCTTCCCTTTTGGTTTTCCATCTCCAGCTCTTTGCACATGTCATTATAATACTTTATTTTGTCTTCTCCAGCCACCCTTTGAAATCTTCTGTTCAGTTCTTTTACTTCATCCTTTCTTCCTTTTGCTGTAGCTGCTTGACGCTCAAGAGCAAGTTTCAGAGTCTCCTCTGACATCCATCTTGGTCTTTTCTTTCTTTCCTGTCTTTTCAATGACCCCTTGCTTTCTTCACGCATGATGCCCTTGATGTCATTCCACAACTTCTCTGGTCTTTGGTAATTAGCAGTCAGTGCTTCAAATTGATTCTTCCGATGGTCTCTAAATTCAGGTGGTATATACTCAAGGTCATATTTTGGTTCTTGTGGACTTGCTCTGATTTTCTTCAGTTTCAGCTTGAACTTGCATATGAGCAATTGATGGTCCATTCCACAGTCGGCTCCTGGCCTTGTTCTGACTGATGATATTGAGCTTTCCATCGTCTCTTTCCACAGATGTAGTCAGTTTGATTCCTGTGTGTTCCATCTGGTGAGGTCCATGCTTATAGTCTCCGTTTATGCTGGTGAAAGAAGGTATTACAAATGAAGAAGTCATCGGTCTTGCAAAATTCTATCATTCGGTCTCTGGCATTGTTTCTGTCACCAAGGCTATATTTTCCAACTACCGATCCTCCTTCTTTGTTTCCAACTTTCGCATTCCAATCACCAGTAATTATCAATGCATCTTCATTGCATGTTCGATCCATTTCAGACTGTAGCAGCTGATAAAAATCTTCTCTTTCTTCATTTTTGGCCTTCAGGGTTGGTGTGTACAATAAGAATTCCAGAACACTTAATTGTGCTCATGAAGAACCTTTACATAGATCAAGAGGCAGTTGTTCAGACAGAACACGGGGATACTGATTGATTTAAAGTCAGGAAAGGTGTGCTTCAGGGTTGTATTCTTTCACCATACCTATTCAATCTGTATACAGAGTGAATAATCAGAGAAGCTGGGCTATATGAAGAAGAATGGGGCATTGGGACTAGAGGAAGACTCATTAACAACCTGCATTATGCAGATGACACAGCCTTGTTTGCTGAAAGTGAAAAGGACTTGAAGCACTTACTAATGAAGATCAAGGGCCACAGTCTTCAGAATGAATTGCACCTCAACATGAAGAAAACAAAAATCCTCACAACTGGACCAATGAGCAACATCATAATAAATGGAGAAAAGATTGAAGTTGTCAAGGATTTCATTTTACTTGGATCCACAATCAACAGCCCTGGAAGCGGCAGTCAAGAAATCAAAAGACGCATTGCATTGGGCAAATTTGCTGCAAAAGACCTCTTTAGAGTGCTGAAAAGCAAAGATGTCACCTTGAAGACTAAGGTGCACCTGACCCAAGCCATGGTGTTTTCAATCACCTCCTGTGCATGTGAAAGCTGGACAATGAATAAGGAAGATCAAAGAAGAATTGGCGCCTTTGCGTTGTGGTTTTGGCAAAGAATATTGAATATACCATGGAGTGCCAAAAGAATGAACAAACCTGCCTTGGAAGAAGTACAACCAGAATGCTCCTTAGAAACAAGGATGGCAAGACTGTGTCTTACACACTTTGGACATGTTGTCAGGAGGGATCAGACCCTGGAGAAGGACATAATGTTTGGCAAAGTACTGGGTCAGCAGAAAAGAGGAAGACCCTCAACAAGGTGGATTGACACAGTGGCTGCAACAATGAGCTCAAGCATAACAAGGATTGTAAGCATAGCTCAGGACTGAGCGGTGTTTAGTTCTGTTGTACATAGCATCACTATGAGATGGAACTGACTTGACAGCACCTAACAATAACAACAACAACAACAGAGTTATGAAAAGAGTATGGTAAGAATTTAGTAGAAGAATCGACTACCTGGGTTTTGGAAGACAAATAAGCATTACAGTAACTATGTCCTAGACACTGAAGTAGGCAATTTGTATAGCTAAATAGTAACCTCCAAGACAAACAGGTATTATTTAGAGCTGGATTTTAAATCAGGCCTCCAGCTCTGTCTGTGTTATATTCTCTATACCACATTATTTCCAATAACTATGGTGTGTTAAGTTATAGGATTCCCATTAAAAATTGGAAGAGGTTAATTCTGAATAAAAGAAAACTCAAAAGAACATGGCTACCAAATTCTCCTAGTCTCTGAAAAGTCTTCATGTAGGAGGAGTAGACATAGGACCAATGGCTGTAATTACTCTGAGTTCCCTATAAGAAATGCTTAGTAATTGTCAGAACTGTTAGAAAATTAAAAAATCTTTCCTGTGATGAGTGAGTCTTCCTACCACTGAAAATATTCAAACAGAAATATGATGACACACCAGTCATCAAGAATGCAAATAGACTCTAAACTCCCTTCAAAGTCTATTATTCTGGTACACCATAAAAAATAAAAAAAGGTCCATGTGCATTAGAAATATTAATGAAAGCTCAGAAGTGGTGTTATAGAAGCACAGCAACATCTAATGAAAGAAACTTTAAAGATCACCAAGTTCAACTCCATTTTTCATTGAACAGATGAAGGTGTAAGGAACAAATAAGCTGAAAATTGTGCCAATGGCCAATTCTACTTCATTAGCACTATCACAGGCAAGGTCTGGGCATATGAGATATAAGGAAGTTAGACTTTAAAAAAAAAAAAAAAGGAAAGGAAGGAAGCAAGGAATAAGGAAGGAAGGAAGAAAAAGGCCAGAGCTAGGGGTATTAGAAGTATCCAGCATAGGAAGGCTTGGGATGGGGATGTGAGTGTGACAATAACAGTGAGGCATTCTGGGAAGAAAGACTTAGTATGAAGGCACTTCCTGAGAATCAGTTAAAGAAAGGAAAGAATGAGCAATCAAAAAGTGTAATATGCTCTAATTTTAACATCTTTTTAAACTGGCTAATCCTCACGAAGCCATCCTGACCAGTTAAACTAGAAGACACAGGCAGTGTTTATATTTAGAATTCAGTGTGCCAGTGTGAAAATACACAAAACTGATGTCTTATTTTATGTGCTATGTAAAGCTCTCTACTAAAGTGACCACAAGATGTTCGTATATTAAACAACTACATAAGAAACTGCCAAAGATTAATGAATTTCACAGATTTTATTTAATGCAAAAAGGCTCTTGGCCTAGAGCCAGGGGTATCAATAAATACCATAAATCTTACGTACATTTCACACAAACTCACTATATGCATTTTGGATGCAAAGCTAAGGACTAGAATATTTCTATATAATTTTATTTTATTCACAAATTAGATTATGAATTGGTTAAGAGAACCCTACTATAAGTAGAAAAATTACCAAATCATACAATTTAAATATCTTCTTAGTAATTTATTAGAATGATTTAACAGAATACACACTTTTATCGTTGACCCTTTAATGACTGTAGCCTTGAATACATTGTTTAACCTCTGAATTTTTGTTTTCTTCTTAGCAGCATAGGGGTTTTTACTTGCATCATATGATAGCTAAAATCACTGAATAAAACATATTTTTTATCCTTTATTATTTTCATCTACTACCATAAAAAAATTTTTTTTTTTTATAGAACTGAATAAATATCATATCTCAGGCATTTGGGGCATAAGAACTGAATAATATGCATATTACCTGAATAAATGACCCTGACACAGTGCCAAGCTGCTATTAAGCACTAAAAAGATTTTTGGTATATGGAACACATGGTTTTTGAGTAAATATTTGCTAATTGAATTATGAATTTACAATGATAATCATAAGAATGATTCTTCCGTTATGATAAAATATTAGAGATAGGAAAAGTGAGAGGTTAATGACAGTGATGAGTACTGTCGCATGATTATTTTTACTTCTCACAACCATCTTGGGGGTTGATGAGAGGATATTATTATATTCGTTATTGTGCAAACGAGGCAACTTAAGCTTGGAGAAATTAGGTGGCTATGTCAACATCACTTACTAATAAACTAGTAAGATGCAGACTTTAGGTTATATAACCCCAAAACCCATTTGCTTCTTGCTAAACCAAACTATCTCCATGTAAGCTATGCTGCACTCAAAGAAGGTTTCAACTAGGAGACGGGGCTTAAAAGATGTCTGTTATTTGGCAAGGAGGGATAGAGATTATTCCAGTTTACATAATAACTGAAGCTCCTGGGTGGTACAAAGGGTTAAGCGCTCAACTACTAGCCAAAACGTTGACAGTTTTGAACCCAGCCAGCATTGCCTTGGAAGTTAGGCCTGGCGATCTACTTCTGAAAGGTCACTGCCCTGAAAACCTGGAGAAGGACATCACACTTGGCAAAGTACAGGATCAGCAGAAAAGAGGAGGACGCAAATGGGGTCAGTTCTACTCTGACACACATGGGGTTGCCTTAAGTTGGAATCAACTTGGGAGCAACTAACAGCAACAATATATAATAAACTGATATAATAACTGAACAGAAACTGTAGCTGATCTGATATTATTTGGTTTGTGAGTTGTCCCTTTGCCTTGAGAGCTAAGTAAAGTTTTTGCCATTAAATTCTTCTACCCATTTATCTTAATTGTCCTCAGGAGAGTAACTGTGTAATTGAAGATGATAAAATGTTTGCTTTAATTTTCCTCACTGAGGTAACCAAATCTGGCACCAGATGCATTTGTGTCTGTCTTTAATTATTCCCACTTCAGAAGATCTCCATTTCTCTCCGTGTCTTTTAGTAAAGACCATTAAGGTGCTAAGTGCAAAGTTACTGCTTGATGGAACAAGGCTCCGAACAGTCTGAGTTGAGAAAAACCAGCACTATGACTTAGTTGTCACAAGATACTGTTGATCAAACACTAGGTAACTTGGGGAGATATTAGATTAAAGGAAGAAAAATCAATAAAGGATGAGTAGTGAGTACTTCACAAAGGATATCATAGTACAAAGTTTCAATAAAAGTGTTATTTTTTCAAGGTCTCATAATGCCATGATTTTGAAGAAGGTTACAGTTGTTAGGAAAAAGAAAAGAGAAGGAATTTTTTTTCCCTTAGATCACATAAATTAAACATTTTATATTAGTTTTGCTTAAATTTCAAAAAGAAACAGCTCACATAAAAGAGCATATGCAAAAAGAAGTTTTCTGCATTTTAGCACGTTGACTTAATATTAAAATTTAATGTGTCACCACAAACTTTGAAAAATTTAATGGAACATTGAAAAGAAATTTATGTGAATTTTTAAGAAGTCTTTAAGAAATTTTATCTTCTATAGTTTCCCTCTTAGAGTTCAGAATTTATTAGTTTCCAAAGTATGACAAACAGGGTGGCTTAAAATAACAGAAACTTATTATCTCAGAGTTCTGAAGGTAAGAAATCTGAAATCAAGGTGTTTACAGGGCTATTCTCTCTCTGAAAGCTCTAGATGTAGAATGCTTCCTCGCTTCTTGTAAATTCTGGTGGCCCAAGGCATTCCTTGGTTTGTGGCGACGTAACTCCAGTCTCTGCCTCCATTTTCACAGGAACATCTTTTCTGTGTTTGTCTCTCTGTATACCTATCCTCCAGTTTTTATAAGGAAAGTAATTGTATCTGGAAAGACCCTATTTCCAAATAAAGTTACCATTCACAGATAACAGAGGTTAAGACCTCAACATATTTTGGGGGGAACAATATATAACAGAAATCACCATGATTTTATAAGGAAAAACCTCTTTTACTTAATTTGTAGTTTTATTAGAAAACACTCTAGGTTTATCAGCTTCCTTGTTGTTCTTAGGAAAGACTTATATTCTACCTACAAAGTTGTTTGAGGACTCTATTTTGGGGCCTTTGGGGTACCGATGTAAAACTACAGGCTTTTCACACCCTTACACTTTACACCTTAAGGGAAAAGGCATTCAAGACAAGAGCTCTGAGGGGAATTTTGAGATATCACACAAAATGAGCTTGAGATGAGCTGGACAGAGAAACTTAGACTCCTCCCAAAGGCTTTTCTCTCATAAGAAAATCCTTTAATTTGAAAAGACAACCCTTTTACTCTTAGACAGCTCTTTGTGGCTAGGAACACTATTGGTATCAAGATCTTATTATATGAAAGACTAAATCGTTTGGGAGTACATCAACTGTTGGAAAGAAGTTTCTGACTTTTTTCTCAGACTCAGCTCTAAAAGTTAAAAAAAAAAAAAAAGAAAGGAAGGAAGAAAAAGGAAAAGAAGTATAACCTAGATTTAGGTTAACTACAACTGGACTTCTGATTCCACATTCTGTGGAAGTTCAAAACTCTAATTTTTTTCAAACTTCTCATACTTTACTTTCCCATGGCTCTTCTTCAGAACCCTGTATTTGCAGGTGTTGATCATTTCCCTCCAAAATAACTCTGACACAGAATTAGGCCTATTGCCCAATGTATGTCATAAAACCTTTTATATCACCCACATCATGAACTTCATTACACTTCAGGGAAGTTTGAGAGCATCATGGTAAGACACCAGGTCAACACTCTACAGCCTCTGTGATCTTTCCCCCTTCTCTCATCATAATTCCTCTTCACTTCCTTTGGTTTGCCCTCCCCCGTCCCCCTCCCCCTCAACTCTGAGCCAAAAATTTTTCCTTTTCTACTTAATTGAGGAATTCATGTTATTTGTCTGTTTACACCCAAAACCATCAACACATACTGAAGAACAAAGGACTTTTAATTAAATAGACTTTACCAAGGTTTCCCAAATATTTTCCAATCTTGATACACATAGAAAATCATAATATTTATTCAGTGCTGTGAGATAAACCAACAAGGTACTTGCAGACTAAAGTGAATGAACTGAGACCTCAAACACCAGAGCCCTGAGAGTATCAGCATCTCCCAGCATACACATAAATCTTTTGAGGCTCAGTGGTGGGCTGAGGCAAATTGGCTAAGCAGATCTGGGATATGCCCTACACAGGAGGGTGGTGATTGTAGAAGGAGAAAGACATGTTAGTAATTATTAGAGCAGATCAGATGTATAGGCCAGGAATCTGGACCACTCTTTCTTCCTCCCACTCTAAAACGTGCAGTAAATACTAAGGCTGATCTGTCCTTCTTTTTTTTTTTTTTTAAACTCCTCACCTTCTTCCCATCCCTTTTCCAGACACCAATACCGGCTCTATTTGAGTCTCACCCCAACTACTACCACAATCTCTTATTTGGTCTTTCTGTATCTCCTCTCTTTAATCCTTTTTCCACACAATAATCAGAGTTAACATTATAAAGAATTCTCTTCTGTATACCTTTGCTGTGGATTGAATTGTGCCCCCCAAAATATGTGTTGGAATCCTAACTCCTATACTTGTGGAAGAAGTACAGCCAGAATGCTCCTTAGAAGCAAGGACGGCGAGACTTTGTCTCAAATACTTTGGACTTGTTATCAGGAGGGATCAGTCCCTGGAGAAGGATATCCTGCTTGGTAAAGCAGAGGGTCAGCAAAAAAGACGAAGACCTTCAACAAGACGGAGTGACACAATGACTGAAACAATGGGCTCAAGCATAATGATCTTGAGGATGGTGTAGGACTGGGCAGTGTTTCTTTCTGTTGTACATAAGGTCACTATGAGTGGGAACCAACTCCACAGCACCTAACAACAATGCCTGTGGGTGTAATCTCGTTTGGGAAAAGGGATTTCTTTGTTATGTTAATGAGGCTATAGCCATGCAGAGTAAGCCCTAAACCTAATTACTTCTCAGTTATAAGGAGCAGGACAGACATGGAGACAAGCAAGCACAAACTGGGAAAGATAAATGCCACACCACAAGAAGATTGCCAAGGCACCAAGGATTGTTGGCTATCGGAAGCTGAAATAAATGAAGAAGGACATCCCCCTACAGCCACACTCTGAATTCTGACATCTAGTCTCCTAAACTGAGAGAATAATTTCCTATTCTTTAAAGCCCCTCTCTTGTGGTATTTCTGCTACAGAAGCACTAGCAAACTGAGACAACCTTCATACACGTTATTGTCTTTGATCCAGAATACTCTTACCTCACTACTTTTCCTTCATCGTTTAATACCTTTTCATCTTTTAGAATTCAGCTTACTTTTCACTCCTTCAGAGATGACTTTCCTGACTCATTAAGTCTACCTGCTAAATGTTGCCAACTCATCCTACTCTTTCCCTTTCCAAAAATACATCATAACTAGTTCTCTTTCTATCTTGCCAGATAGATTATAATCTCCATAATAACAGGAGCTATATCTTTCTTGTTTTCTTCTTACCTATAAGAAATTGAGGTTGGAAGAAGGCTACGACTAATCTACAATTTCATCCCACATCACATAGACTTTAAAGGGAATAGCCCTCTTTTAAACCCTGATTTTCCGACGCTAAATTCAGGGATCCTTCCACCATAATCAAGGTGTCTCCTGTAAGCAACATTAAGAAGATGGAAATGACAGGAGTCCCTGAAACCCTGTTTAAAAAATCACCATCATTTTTCTACTGAAGCTTTTGGGTAATTTTTCTCAATATTGCAACACACCTTTTTTGGAGGAGAAGAAAAGTGCCACTTGTACAGCTTTCAGCAGGGAGTAGCCACTATATCCCTCAAATATACTCTGACGTTAAATTATTATCACATTATTATAGCAACAATGAGTTATGCCAGGGAATGATAGAATGGCAACCAGCTTCTACAAACAAGAAATATATACTTATATTCTCTGATAGAAGTCAGTCAAGCAGAGACTTTTCAAATAATTGGCAGTGTTCCAACTTGCACTGGGCACTGGGTCAACTTGCACTGAACACTGACTTATATTCTTATTATTTAGAGGGTGCTCCACATATATTTTCACTCTTGGTGTAAAAGATTTGGGTCTAAACAATACAGTTCCACTGTGAGTTATTTGAATTTCCACTATTGTCATTGCTGATAACTAAGTAAAAGTTCTGTCATGAGTGAGCTTGTTTTTATCAAACATGGCTTCAGTTTTCTTTCTTCTTCTGTTTTTAAATACAGCACTCCATTTTATTTCATTTATTAGGAAAATCATTGACTAAACACTTCACCCGTAACTGCTCAAAAACACCTCACCCGAGTATTTTTGGTCTCAAGATGGAAGTTTTAGCCTTGTACACAATGTAGGTTTTGATATATTAATGTTCAAGCTGATGCATAGACGACATAAACTTGCAAGTGGCCCAAGAAGTTTCATCAAAAGGAATGACTCTTTGCAGAATAGAGAACCAAGAAGATAGTTTTAAAAACAAAATCCTTTTTGCTGTTGAAGGGAAAGAGTTTTTTTTTTTTTTTTTTTTTTGGTAAGATGGAATTGTTTGGTGATATTTTGCAAAAACAGCAAATTTATATGATAAAAATAGCCTGTGTTCCCAAAGCCCCAATTTCATCCAACGGTAGGTAATTTCAAGGAATTTGTTTATATTAAAAAACATGAATACATTGAAGACAATGCACCATTTTATGAAAGTTTACTTAAGAGTGTGCTTTCACGCTCCTCTGCTGTGGCGCCTGACTGGAGCACTTTGAGAAACACTGGCTATGCCTTCTGCTTTTTGTTTCTTTTTTCCCAGTCAATATTCTCCATAAGCTTGAATTTTGAGTGACAATATCTGTATTTTCCAAGTATTAAGAGACCAGGGACACAGGAAAGCATTATTTTGCTGGAGTGGGAATGGGCAGAGTTTTTGCCATCAAAGATTGTTAGAACCTGTTGCAACACGTTTTGAAAACATTTGGTACTGAGCCCTACTCAGACACTACCACCGACGCTGAGAATGGAAGATGCAGTTCACCTAAGCTGGCTGAAAGCATAAAAGATAACAATAATAGCAGACACATTTCTGGCCATCGCGAATGAGACACCCCTAAGCATTTTCTGAACTGAATGTGGAGAGACCTTGAGCTTCCCTAAACCTGGAGTTGAGGAAAAGCCAGAACAAAACTGTTTTGTTATAGTTTTCTCAGAATAGTTTGTTTGGGGGGTAGGGGTGGTGGATAAGTATTATCTGTATAAATTGAAGAATATGCAATTTCTATTTTGTAGAAAACAATTGGTCAAATATCAGCAATATTATATGTTCCAAAGTACTATATTAATGGGATTTGGTTATTTTTTCTGTTAATATTTAGTTCACCAGTGATTAAGCAACTTCTTCATGCTAGTCAATAGAAGAAGACTAAGGATATCAAATCAACAAGTCTAAGTCGCCCACCTTAATGACTCATGCAGCCTAGTGGGAGAAAGAGTGAAGGCAAACCAGGAACATAACAGAGCGCAACAAGTAAATTTAGATACAAATACCTGGTTCTACGGAAATATTAATGATATGGGTGTTTAATTCAGATTGGTGAGGTAACAGAATTCTCAAGAAAAGGACACCAGCCGAGTTTGAAAGGAAGAATACGGGTTAGATTTTTGAAAGAAGAAGGATGATTCATGCCAAAACTATGGAGGGTTAAAAGAGTGGTATCACACACTTTGGAGCCCTGGTGGCACAGTGGTTAATCTCTTGGCTGCTAACCAAAAGGTTGGCAGTTGGAACATACCCAGGGCTCTGCAGGAGAAAGACCTGGCGATCTGCTCCCATAAAGATTAGGGCCTAGAAAACCTTATGGGGCAGCTCTGCTCTGTAACACTGGGTTGCTATGAGTTGAAATTGACTTGATGGTACTTAACAACAACAACAACTAGTTTAGAATTGATAACTAGTGATTGTGAAGGACTAGTCAAGAAGGAAAACAGTTAGGAAGATGCCTTATTTATTTATTACTATAACATAAACAATTATGCCCAAACTTAGTGATTTAAAACAACAAATATTTATTATCTTACGGTTTCTGAGGGTCAGGAATCTGGGAACAGCTTAGCTCAGTGGTTGTAGCTCAGGGTTTCTAATCAGATTTCAATCAAACTGTGTCACCTGAAGCCTGGACCAGGGCTGAACGATTTTCTATCAAGAAGCCTCACTTGCATGGCTGTTATCCTATGTCGCCCCTCCACACTAGCTGTTGGTTAGAAGTCTGGGATCCTTGACATGTTGTCCTTTCCAAAGGGCTAGTGAAGAGAGAGAGAGTCCAATACGGAAGCATGGGATCCACAGTCTTTTGTAACCTAATCTCAGAAGTAACTTACCATCACGATTGTCATATTCACACAGACCAATCCTACTATTACATGGAAGAAGACTAAACAACGGTATGAATTCCAGGAAGTAGGAATCACTGAAAATCATCTTGGAGTCTGGCTATGACAGAAGGATAAAAGCCAGATGGTAAAACAATAAAACAACTAAAAAAATAAGTTATGTAATTTACAGGAAACCCTGATGGCGTAGTGGTTAAGAGCTGCAGTAGCTAACCAAAAGGATGGCAGTTTGAATCCACCAGGTACTCCTTGGAAACCCTATGAGGCAGTTCTACTCTGTCCTCATAGTCACTTTAAGTCCGAATCAACTCGATGGCAATGGGTTTGTTTGTTTTTTGCTAAGTTACTAGTTTGAGAATAAACAACTTGAACCCAATGTATATATTTGCTTCCTACTGTCAGCCTACCCAAAATATACCTCTTTGACTTTCATATCTCAAATTCATACCTAGATCAATTTCTTGTAAGAATCAATAACACTATGAGGAAAATAACCCGATTTCTTCAATGTCATCTCATTTAGTCATTTAGTCGAAATGTGACAAATCACTTTTATTTATATAGAATATGGAGCTTAAGTGGATCATAATGATTATCTAGGCCTATTGCTTCATAGTACATGTGAGGAAACTGAGGTCCACGTGTAACTTGATTTCTCCGAGGTATCACAGCTCATTAATTAGTCGTGTTGAGAATAAAATTCCACCTCCAGCCTCTCCAACTATATTTGAATAAACGCCTTATTCTTCATCCCCTGCCCCACACTGCCTTTTTCATACCTACACATTGCAGTATTGTCCAACCGAATATGCATATTTCTCATGGCCTATTGTTGTGCTGTCTAGAACAGTGGCCATTAGCTATATGTGATCATTATAATTTTAATAAATATTAAATAAAAAATTTGAATATTAAAAATTCAGCTTCCCAGTTGCCCTAGTCACATATCAGGTGTTCAGTAGCCACATATGGCTAGAGGCTAATATATTAGACAGCAATAATACAGAACATTTCTATCATCACAAAAAGTTCTATAAGATAGTACCAAACTAAGTGCATACAAATTACCTTTTTTTTTCCCATTCTTTTCCTCCTGGGATCTAAGCATCTGTGATATAGGTTAGTCTGTGGCATTTCATAGTTAGTTAATTTTGAAAGGCCACAATGAAAATTTTAATTAGTTGTTCCGCATCCTTTACAAAGATATACAGAAGTATTTACTTATCAGAGAACAATTAATTAATTACACCGGAGTTGTAGGGAAACTCCTCATCAGTCACAGAATTCTACACTTTCTTACATTCATATTTTTTTATGTGAAAAGCCTAATTAGCAAGAAAAGTTAACTTAGCCCAAGCTCTTATATCTGTTTGTTAAGCTTTTGCAAAAGCCACCTATTTGGTTTCCCTATTTTCATTCCACTGAATTACAATCCACCCTCACCACTATCAGATTAATCTTTCTAAAATTTTAAAATTTTTAAAACACTAATCCAATCTCTCCCCCACATAAAGACATCTTGACTCCTTGATAAATTCCCACTCCTTAAATTGTTATCCTGTTTTTTTCAGAAGTAGGTTGCCAGGCCTTTCTTCAAAGGTGCTTCTGAGTGGACTCGAACTTCCAACCTTTCTGTTCAAAACCGAGAGCATAAACTATTTGCACCAACCAGGGAGTTCAACATGTTACACTAAGACCTGCATAACCTGAAATCAACTCATATCCTTGTCTCCTGTCACACTTCCAAACTCATCATCCTTGGTTTTTCTCCACTTCCTAAACTCATAAAGCCCTTTATTTCAAAACTGCATATGCTACTTTTTCCTCCCTTCTCTACTTTTTCCTCCCTATAGGTCCCTGGAAGGTGCAAACAGTTTGTGCTCAGCTACTTAATGAAAGTTTGGCAGTCCCAAACTACCCAGCAGTACCATGGAAGAAAGGCCTGGTAATCTACTTCTGTAAAATTACGGCCACTGAAAGCCCTGTGGAGTGAAGTTCTATTCTGACACTCATGGGATCACCATGAGTTGGAATTGACTTGATGTAAATGAGGGTTTTTTTACATATCCTTTCAGGTTCAGTTCAAATATAACCCTTATATGAACTTTCTCGATCATGAAAATGGCACAGGATCAGGTGATGTTTTGTTCTGTTCTACATAAGGTCACCATGAGACAGAGCTGACTCAAGGGCAACTTAACTACAACAACATGAACTTTCTTGGACAAAGCTAATTAGCTGCCCTTCCTGCTCCCATAGCTCTAAGACATATAACATGAAACCATGAAAGCACTTTCTACCTTGTATCAAAATATATCTATTAAAACCATATGGGGCAGTCCTACTCTGTCCGATAGGGTGGCTATGAGTCAGAATTGACTCAATGGCAATGGGTTTGGTTATGAGTCTGCAAGCTTCTAAAAGGCTAGTACTATGTCTTAATGATTACACATAGTGTCTTGGCTATCTAGTGAATGGCTTTAACAAAGAGAAATTTATTTCCTTGCAGTAAAGTACAGTAGGCTAAAAGTCCAAATTCAGGGCATCGGCTCCAGTGGAACGCTTTCTCTCTGTCGGCTCTGGAGAAAGAATCCTTGTCATCAATCATCCCGTGGTCGAGGAGCTCTTCAGGTGCAGAGACCCCACATCCAAAGGACACACTCTGCTCCTGGTGCTGCTTTCTTGGTGGTATGAGGTCCCCAACTCTCTGCTTGCTTCCCTTTCCTTTTATCTCTTGAGAGAAAAAAGATGGTGCAGGCTACACCCCAGGGAAACTCCCTTTACATTGGATCAAGGATGCGTCTTGGTAAGGGTGTTACAATTCCACCCTAATCCTCTTTAACATAAAATTACAATCACAAAATGGAGGACAGAATACTGGGAATCATGGCCTAACCAAGCTAATATACATATTTTGGAGGAGGGGCACAACTCAATAGATGACAGTGCCAGCACTCAAACTTAGTTTGAAATGGTGGGTAAACAAATAGTTGGATGGATAAGTGCATTAAAAAAATGAATGGACACATGAATGAATATTTACAGAAAAACAATCCAAGATAAGTAATATTGGGTTTTTCATGCCTTTTTATGGGTTTATTAGAGAAGGTCAATTAGACTTTCTTGTACTCACATTTTTCTGTGAACAGCAGTTACTTTACACTTCATACTTAAAGCGATGGGTTCTTGAAAAACATGTTTTAGAAACATGATTGAACCTTGCTGTTCTAGCTGAATGAAGCACAATGAGACACTTGGCCTATACTGGACAAATTGGACCTTCCCAATGAATTTGTATCTGAAGTTAAGTAATCCTACCCTTTATCTGTTTTAAGAAAGAAGATAGATACATTTCCGAAGAAAGTTAAGATTGCTTTCTGTTATAAGTATTCAAAATAGTCCCAAATAATGTGGTATCCATTTAAAGAGATGAAGCAGTAACATAAAAAGCTGATGCTGCTACTTTAATTAAAACCCTCTAAGAAAAGCCTATAATACAGCCTCTGTATTATGTCACATCAGCAACCTCAGACTCAATCTCTTACATTTTTTTCCTTTAAAGTTACATTATATCTGTCCAATTATTTCCCTACAGTATTTATGTCCAGCCCTCCGTGTCTTGGTGCCTCTCCCATCTCCAACCTTCTCTACAAGGGCCCCTAGCTCTATCCAGAAAACATATTTGCTCATTGTTCTATTAACATAAAAACTCATGTTCTTTCACTCTCTGTGCGTGTGTTGTTTATGTGTGTGTGTGTGTAACATTCAACTGTAATATTAATCACCCAAAAATGATGAATTATCATAATGTCATACATTTAACAACGATCATCCATTATCTGCGTGAATACGTTTTGCAACTATTATTCTCTCAATGTGCTATACCCTGTTCAACTTATAAAATAATACTATTCAGAATCTATGTATGAGCTCACCTTAGCTTGTCAATTCCCCAAATACCAGTATAGTTCATTTTAGTTTAATTAGTATTTTCTGAGTGACTAGTATTTGTTAGTCCCTCTGCTAGTTGTCTTAGGTACATCAAAAGATGGGAAGAAAAGTAGATACACAAATAGGCAACAGCAATAGAGTATGTGACAGAGATGTACATTACAGGCAGGGAAAACAGCATGAATAAGAACACCAAGTCATCCAGCAATACGATTGATGGAAACTATGACCATTCTCTGTAACTTGGCAATCTGTTGAAAGATGCATAATGGTAGAAGGTACTGAACAGGCACGTAAGTGTAAAATTTACGAAGACCCTGAGCTTTACCTTGCAAAGAAATTGAGTAGAAATACATTTACTAACATTTTGCTGCGTAAATAATATACTTTTGTTTAAGAAGTTATAGAAATCTGATTCTTAGGAAGTGAGAATTTTATATAATTCCACTCTCCAGATATAACCACTAGTTAAGAGTTTCATGTAGGTATTTAACATTTATGTACTTGCTATATATTCAAATATTGAATCTTGATGAATATATAGCTCCGAGGTTTGTTTCCGTCAATTATTGTAGAATCTTTCTCTAAGTACAGATGGTTCTACATTCTTCTGTAGAAGTTGCAACATTAAGTATTGCCTTGTATGTACATGATATAATTTATTCATGCAGTTCCCTATTGATAAATATCTATATTGTTTGTATTTTTATTAAAAAATACTATATATGTATTTTCTTGGGATAAATTCTTAGGAATTTTGCCACATCGAATGATTCATTAAAATACTATCCCCATCATGATCTATGTAATTGGTGCCCTTGAACTTGTACAGTACTTAATCAACCTCAGAAGGTACACTCTTAAAAGCTATGTTATACTGCTTCTTGGTACCTGCCAGACAGTTTTCTAAGTGCTTAGTGTGCAAATACTCATTTAATCCTAATGACAACCCCTGAAGTATGTGTTTTATCCCCATTTTACAGGTTAGTAAACGGATAATTACAAGTTACAAAAATTGACATTCCCCTATATCTACCCAAGGCCACATACCATGCACTAAAAACTTTCAGTGAATGGTACATGACTTTGGGTAGATATAGTGGAATGTCAATTTTTGAAGAGCCATAAAAACCCATTGCCGTCGATTCTGACTCATAGCAGCTCTATAGGACAGAGTAGAACTGTCCCATAGGGTTTCCAAGGCTGAAATCTTTACAGAAGCTGACTACCACATCTTTCTCCCACGGAGCTGCTGATGGATTCAAACTTCAGACCTTTAGATTAGCAGCCAAGCACTTTAAACACTGTACTACCAGGGCTCCTTTTGGGAGCAGGTACCTCAAAATGCACTTCGAAACCTGGGGACAGAGCACCTCTCTAAAGGCATAGAAGTCAGCAATGAATCTGCAAAATTCTAATGGAAAGGGGGAAAAAAAAAAAAACCTTTCTGATGAAATTTCCATCTGAAATCCCCCTGAATTCACTGTATCAGAGAGAAGGGGAATGGAACTCTCAGGCCAACAGTGGAAGCTGTAAATCTGGGGCTTGTGTCATGCCATTAAATTATAGTGTCAGAAATAAGGATCTAAAGCCCGTCAGTGGCATAAATAACTGAAAAGAGATTACAGTCTAAAACGGGCTGCATACATATTTAAAAAGTGCTGTGTATACCGCTTGGGAAAATATATGATGCTAAATCTAATAGCCCCATCTTGCTTTCTAGCTCTCCAGCAGTAATTTAAAGCCCCAGTATTTTGAAGGAGGAAGAAAAAGACCATGAATATCATGAACACATGTAAGGATAAAATGCATTAATGAGTGCTATGGCATAAATGAAAGGCCATCTCTTACAGCTATGTTATTCTTTATTCTGTAATAAACGATGTTTATTAAATAAACAAGGTAGGCCTGTAGTCCTCAGGTTTTAAGAATAATGCTACTGTGCTTATATATATTTCTACCCTCTCTCTGCCTTTTTGGGGGGGTTGGGGGGTGAGAACAAAATTTTGGCATCAAATGGATTATGTAAGTACATATCCATATAGATATTCTTTAAATTTTCTTTTACAGGACACATCACTAGATGAATCTTACAACTGGAATAGTCACCCATAATATCATCAAATTCTATTATGAAAAAATATATAAGTTTAAATTAGCTGTTTGGGGCACAAAAAACCCCACCCTTTTCAATATTTAAAAAATTGTCAAAGTCTTGAAGTATTAATTTCATTTCTGTTCACTGGTATTCACTGAAGATCTCTGAGAAAGTTATTTTCAAGAAAAAGAGAGAGGGAGGGAGAGAGAGACATGATCAGGAAATAAGATTTGTTTCAAAGATTATTTTCCCCATGAAATATGACATTTCTATGAGCAGTTAGATTGCAGTTGCTCTTAGTTGGTAAGTTACAAGCTTTGAATGCCACCTTTAAACGTTAAAAAAAAATTAGTTATTTTATCATAAATAGGATTATTGCCAGGTAGTATGGGGAAAATTGTGTTAGGTGAGAAAACTCTGAATCTTCCTAAAACTTCACTTGCCTTTGCTAAGAACTTAAAATGGCTCCCTCATGTTTATCAAACTATGCTTCGGCTTCCTACTGCATCGTTGGAAGACTCTCACTCAAATATGTAAAGCTCATCAAGTGGCTGGATGAGACTGAAATGTGGACCTATAATGGATTTCAGCAAGTGGAAGGAAGTGGCTAATTTATATCAGCTGGGAAAAAACATAGATGTATTTTTATAACCTTTTGCACTTCAAATGCAGGATAAATGGCTTAGAAGGGATATATCAGCAACCAAGATCCTAACCCAGGTCTTCTTGTCCACTGCACCGCACTTGTGTTCTCTACTGCCAATTCTGACTGCATTATAGCAATGGGCCATTTCCCAATACGTTTCTAAAAATGGATCCCTACTGAATCAGTTGAATCAGCTCCACGGTTTTTTGTTTTTTTTTTTTAATCAGTTAGGAACCTGGAAAGAAACAGGTAGCACACTCACAGGATTAACTGAAAAATTTTAAAGATGAACTATTTACAGAAGTGTGTACAGAGATGAGGGAATCAACAAGGGATGGTTAAGCACTCAGGCACTATTACAACCATTGCCACTGAACTTGATGACCATCTTGATGACAATAAAAGGGAGCAGTTTCTGGAATCTGATGATTGTGGTAGCCATGGGAGAGTGGTCAAAGGATAGGCACTGGGCATAGGCAGATGGCCAATGTTATTGTAAGGTCACTACTCTCCCATTGTCAGGCAGATAGGGCATTGGGGAAATAAACACTCCAACATCTTTATCCTCTCAATTTCTGATCTTCCCTTGCCTCCCCTCTGAGCCAAATAAAAACAAAAGCAGCCCTAGGAGTAGTGAAGAATGGATAAGGAGCAGCAAAGGAAGAATCTCCATAGACTACTCCTTTTGTTATTCAACATTCATTCTTGTCCTTCTTTTAGATGGAAAAAAAAGAAAGAAAAAAATTCCCCACACAAGAGTCCTGTCAGCCACTTTATTATTACACGTGATCAGTTCAGATACATTACTAGCGAAAGCCCAATTGTAAGATTAGCCAACATTTGTGCTCTACATATGAGGAAGCAGTAGAGAGGGCACGTGTGGGAATGGGGTGGGGGTGGGGACAATGATTTACAGTAATACACAACCTCTATGGTCCCTGAAATGAGGCGTTGGGTCATCATCACTGGTAGAATTTTCAACTTCCATGAGGGAGATTCTGGCTCGATTCCTGGCATTGTACCTTTTGGCACAGACACCACCCATCTGTCAGTGGAGGCTTGCATGTTGTTCTGATGCTGAACAGGTTTCAGTGGAGCTTCCAGACTAAGAAAGACTAGAAAGAAATCCCTGGCAATCTATTTCCTAAAATCATCCAGTGAAAACCCTATGGATCACAACAGTCCGATGTGCAACTGCTCATGGAGGTGGTGCAGGACCAGACAGGGATTCTGTTGTGCCTGGATTCGCCATGAGTCGGAGCCAGCCTTATGATAGCTAACGACAACAACTCAGCACGATCCCTTCTTCTGTAGCTGCTCATAAGAAGTAGGTTGGTAATTACAAATCCTTTGTCTACTTGCTATTCTTTTTCCCTTTTACACTCTATAGAACTCGATTGGTGGAAGTATTTTATCTGATGGTTGGCCTTTATTTTTCTCAGGCTCCAAGTCCTTTGTGATGCTCTCTTTCTTTGGTTGCTGCAGTTATTCTCGTACCTTTATTTTTGAATACAGGGATACTAAAATGTGCACCCGGGATCCTCTATGTCCTAAGCATAGCTCTCCTTCCTTTATCAGGGAGCAGCTCTTCAATTTTCACTCAGGTAATGGGATTCATTCCTTCTTTGGATACTAGGGCCTGTGAAGTCACCAAGTCCAAAACTGTAACAATTAGAAGCAAAACTTGTGTATTTAGCAGATACTATTAAACGCATTGTTGAAAGACATCAGGGTTTAGTGGTTCTTGGTGATATCCCCAGTACTGCCCCTAACTAGCTGGGTAACATTAGAATAGTTTCAGTGCACTTCTTCACTTCAGCTTTTCCATCTGTAAGCCAGAGTATAATTTTAAAGACTCCCTCTGCCTTTAATATTTTTTCATTTTTAGATTCTAACACTAATTCATTGTAACAAAAATATGTAAATGTATTAGGCTTTTCAAGAGGGAAGATGAAGAAGCATGAAATAGTAGTAGTAGTAATAATGATATCATCTAATATGCATAGAGCATTTATTATGTGCACAGCATTATGCTAAAACCTTTACATGTCTTATCTCACTGAATCCTCAGCTAACTCTTGAATAAGTACTACTTTTATCAGGTTTACTTGGGGAAACCAGCCTACAGAACTCAGTTAATAATTTAAATTCAGACAAAGAAATCCAGTAGTCAGCCACAAAATATTTTGGAACTAAATAAATTGTCTGTTCTCTAGCCAGAAGATAGGAAATAATTGATAACTCAGCACTCTTTGTCTCCAATAAGACATCTAAAACATTATCACAAAGAATAGACTATTGAACCACATTAAAAAGATAAAGAAATAAGGCTGACTTTTTTTTTTTTTTTTATTTAACTAATCTGTGCTTCTCTTTTCAAAGTTACCTAATGAAGAGCACTTAACATATCCTAGGGACTTCCCCTGCAGTGTATTCCATACCACATACAGTAATTCTATAAAATAGTGAACATTATCTCCATTTTACATAAAAAAAAAAAAAAAACCTAAGGCTCAGAGAAGATAAATAAATAACTTGCCTGAGTTTTTATATCTAGTAAATGCTGGAATCAGGGTTTTCCCCAACCTCAAATCCTGTATTGTCCACACTGAAATTTTCTGTTTTCCGTTCTTGGAAAGTCTCTACAATTGCACCATCATTAGAGGGAAACTTTTGCTAATGTGGGACTTACCCTTAAGCAGGGTTTGGAGTGACTTCTGCAAACAGCTGCTTCCTGGATGTCTTCCTTGTCTACATTCGGGTATAAGTATTAAACACAGTCATGGTGGTGATTTGACTACCACCTCTAAGGTTTCTCAAATTCCTTGATTTTCTGGTACTCTAAAAAGACGACAACTCAAACTAAAAAAGGTTGCACAAATGTTCTTTTTCTAGTTGGCACTTATGTACGAAATCATCCATATCCTTTTGAAATAAATGTGGCTGTTGTCCTTTCAGTGGAATGCCAGTTACAAACCTTGGAACAAGACATTCCACTACAATTAATTACATTTTATCAAGTGCCCCCTCAGCATCAGTCAGGATAGTTTAGTAGCTAAGAGAAAGATCTGGGGTTCACAGCCATGGTTCAAAGCTTGGCTCACCCATTCATTGCTTTTTTGTCTTAGTCGAGGTACTTAAACTCTCTGTGCCTCAGTATCTTCTCTCCATCTCTAAGAGGTGGGAAATAACAATACCAACCCTGGTGCTGTAGTGGTTAAGTGCTACAGCTGCTAACCAAAGGGTTGGCAGTTCGAATCCACCAGGCACTCCTTGGAAACTATGGGGCAGTTCTACTCTGTCCTATACGGTCGCTATGAGTTGGAATCGATTCAATGGCACTGGGTTTGGTTTGGGTTTTTGGACCTTACAAGACTGTCATCATATCAAATACATACATTATATGTATTGCTTACCACAGTCGGGCACATAGTAGGTGCTATGTAAGTAACAGCTGTTATCACTCTTGCTAAGCGTTAGTAGTTTCTCTTGCCTTTGGAGCGCAATTTATTCTTTTCTTGGCAAGGTTAACATGTATGATCTCCTTTAATCATAAAAACCATGTGGAGTATCCTATTTTTCATGAGGAAACTGAAGCACAGTGAGATTAAACTTCTTCAAGGTCACAATTGTTAATGTTAATGCTTTAACAAAATACTGGGTCTTCTTATTATTGTATAATTTCTATTTTCTCCCTTCTAATTTCTCAAAGGTGCTCTGAGGGCACAGTAGTTAAGAGCTCGGCTGCTAACCAAAAAGATCAGCAGTTGGAATTCAACAGCCACTCCTTGGAAACCCTATGGGTTCATTCTGCTCTGTCCTTTAGGGTCACTATGAGTTGGAAATGACTCCAAGGCAATGGGTTTGAAGCCCTAAAGGCATAGTGGTTAAGATCTCAGCTGCCAACTCAAAGGTAGGCAGTTCCACTCCACCAGCTGCTCCTTGGAAACACTATGGGGCAGGACTACTCTGTCCTATAGGGTCACTATGAGTTGGAATTGACTTCACAGCAATGGGTTAATTTCAAAACTTCTAGGAATTTCATGCAGACAAGGCTTCTGAGTGAGACATCGTTAATACTTTACTCAGAAAACAGCATTCTACAGATTAACTCATTCACAGGACTCGTGCTTACGCAACACTTCTCAGTCTTCAACATGTACAGAGAAATTTCAAATAATTAACACTCAGTTCTTTGTTTCCTAGCTAGGACATCTAATTAGTTCCGCATTCTGAAAGCTTTTAATACGTTAATATATCAGGATATATTTCCAAGTAGATCTTCATGGATATAATTACCTACAAACATAGGTGACATATTTTCAGTCTTCCTAAAGAATTTACAAATCTAAGCTTCAGTTTAACTTGGACATCAAAGATCCAATTTAACCTTCCAAATGTTTCATTCTTAAAGAAAAAAAAGAAAGCTTACCATGAAAATAAGTTTAAAATCACTGCATTATTAATATTCATTAAGCTTTTGCAACAAAAATTTTTAAAATAGTAGCTTGGATGAAAAGTTTAAGGAGCATATTTTGCCTACAGATGTTTGGGAAATTAGTGAAAACATAGTGTTACGATATTCAATTTAAAAATTCAGCAAGGTCTTTTTGGTGAGATTCATCCAACTGTCCCCTCTTTTTCCTGATTCCTATGGAAATGTCCGAAGGATTAGGAACCAAGGAAATTTGAATTCTCTCAAGAAATGATGGTTTATTCAATAGATGGTGATATGAAAGTTGGTTAATCATCATTCAAATTTTAAAAAAATTGATCCCTACCTCATACTACAAAATATAAATTCCAAATAGACTTGAAAATTGACTCATTTAATAAAAACAATAAAGAAGAAAATAAAAGTAGATACGTATTGATGGGCCTAGAGGGGAGTCCATCTAGACTTTTAAGAAAAAGAAGAAATTATAAACAAAAACTTTTGAAAAAAATTACCAAATACAATGTAAAGCTTCTGTGAGTCAAAAATACTGTAAATAAAATTTAAAGATAGAAAACAATGTAAACACACACACACAACATATACACATTTTTGAAAGACACTACAAAATTTAACATACATTTAAAAAAAGAAGCCAAACATCTCAAATAAAAAAGCACGTAGGGACAGCAATAAGGAGTGGGCAAAAAAAGAAAAGAAATAGTGTATCAAATTATGTGCACCTTATACATTTGTTTGCATACCAGGATCTTCACCCACAAAGTATTTTCATCAGCACCACTGTGCAAATTTTTTGTTACATGTTGATTTTTTTTACATGTTGATGTAAACAAAATTAGCATAGTGCACTTATGAAAATACCTCACTGGAGGAGGGTGAGGTTAGCAAACAAACGTAGGAGACAAGTGTTATTTGCATAAAAACATGGTACAAATGCTCAAAAAGCATATGAAAAAATGTTCAACTTCATTAGTACCAAATGAATACAATTTAAAGTAGCATTGAGGTGCATTTTTACCTATCCTATTAGCATATTAAGTGGAATAAAGGAAGCATAAAAACAGAACTATACTTTAAGACTCTGAAACTTGCTCTTGAACAGAGTAGCTAAAACAAATCAAAGAAATGATGAAGTAAAAAGTGTGGCTTGAAGACACAGGTAAAATTTTATAATGAAATAAGAAAAAAAAAACCTGGAGTTAGAAAACCAAAAGGGAAGAAAATGTTTGGCATTTCTCAAGCTGAAAGAATTAGAAAAAAAAAATTCAAGCCTCGAGTTTCAATATTGAAGAATTCTACAGGCAAAATGGAGTCCTGGCGGTGTAGTGGTTAAGAGCCTGGCTACTAAACAGAAGGCAGACAATTTGAACAAACCAGCCTCTTCTTAGAAACCCTATAGGGCAGTTCTACTCTGTCCTATAGGGTCGCTATGAGTCGCAATCTACTCGATGGCAAAGAGTTTGTTTTTTTTTTTTTTTTTGGTTTCAAGGGCAAAATATTGAAAGATGCAGGGAGCATCAAAAGAAGATGGAAGAAATACGCACAGCCACTGTACCAAAAAGAATTGGTCAACGATCAACCATTTCAGGAGCTAGCATATGATCAAGAACCAATGGTGCTCAAGGAAGAAGCTCGAGCTACACTAAAGGCACTGGTGAAAAATAAGGCTCCAGGAATTGACGGAATACCAATTGAGGTGCTTCAACAGACAGATGCAATGCTGGAAATGCTTATTCATCTATGTCAAGCAATTTGGAAGATAGCTACTTGGCCAACCAACTGGAAGAGATCCATATTTGTACCCATCCAAAAGAAAGGAGATCCAACAAAATGCAGAAATTATTGAACAGTATCATTAATATCACACTCAAGTAAAATTTTCTGGAGGTAATTCAAAAAAATGGTTGTAGCAAAATATCAACAGGGAACTGCCAAAAATTCAAGCCAGATTTAGAAGAGGATGTGGAACAAGGGATATCGTTGGTGATGTGTCAGATAGATCCTGGATGAAAGCAGAGAATATCAGAAAGGTGTTTCCTTGTGTTTTACCAACTATGCAAAGTCATTCGACTGTGTGGATCATAACAAATTATGGATAACACTGTGAAGAATGGCAATTCCAGACGCCTAATTGTGCTCATGAAGAACCTGTACATAGACCACAAAGTAGATGTTCAAAGAAAATAAGAGGATACTCCCAGTGCCATCGAGTCGATTCCGACTCATAGCGACCCTACAGGACAGAGTAGAACTGCCCCATAGAGTTTCCAAGGAGCGCCTGGTGCATTCGAACTGCCGACCCTTTGGTTAGCAGCCGTAGCACTTAACCACTACACCACCAGTGTTACCCAAGAGGATACTGCATGGTTTAAAATCAGGAAATGTGTATGTCAGGGCTGCATCCTTTCACTAGATTTATTCGATCTGTATGCTGAGCAAATAACCTGAGAAGCTCCCAGCCCAGAACAATGCAGTATCAGGATTGGAGGAAGACTCATTAACAACCTGCAGTATGCTAATGATACAACCTTTCTTGCTGAAAGCAAAGAGGACTTGAAGCACTTACTGATGAAGATCAAAGACCACAGCCTTCAGTATGGATTTCACCTCAACATAAGGAAAATAAAAACCCTCACGGCTGGACCAATAAGCAACATCAAGATAAACAGACAAAAGATCGAAGTTGTTAAGAATTTCATTTTACTTGGATCCACAATCAACACCCATGGAAGCAGCAGTCAAGAAATCAAGACACATTGCGTTGGGCAAATTGGCTGCAAAAGACCTATTTATAATGTTAAAAAGCAAAGATATCACTTTAAGGACTAAGGTGCACTAGACCCAAGCCATGTTTTCAGTCTCCTCATATGCATGTGAAAGCTGGATAATGAATGCAGAAGACTGAAAAAGAACTGATCCCTTTGTGTTATGGTGTTGGCGAAGAGTATTGAATAAACCATGGACTGGCAGAAGAATGAACAGCAGAATGCTATTAGAAGAAGTACAGCCAGAATGCTTATTAGAAGCAAGGATGGAGAGACTTCATTGCACGTACTTTGGACGTGTTATCAAGGGGGATCAATTCCTACAGAAGGACATGATGTTTGGTAAAGCAGATTAGCAAAAAAGAAGATCTCAATGAGATGGGCTGACACAGTGGCTGCAACAATGGGCTCAAGCATATCAATGATGGTGAGGATGGTGCAGGACCAGGCAGTGTTTTGTTCTGTTGTACACAGGTTTGCTATGAGTTGGAACTGACTCAATGGCACCAAACAAACAAAACAAAACAAAACAAAAACACTTTGCTCTTGTATTTGGAAAATATTATTAGCATGATCTCAAAGTAATGATATTATTGGTGACTTTAATTTTAAAAACAAATTGTAGTTTTAAATAATTACCAAAACCTAAAACCAAACCCTTTGCCATCAAGTCGATTCTGAATCATAGTGACCATATAGGACAGAGTAGAACTGCCCCATAGTGCTTCCAAGGAGCAGCTGGTGGATTCGAATTACTGACCCTTTCGGTTAGCAGCTGAGCTCTTCACAGTATTTTAATAATCAGAAAAAAATACATGTCATTACAATTTTTCATAGAGGTGACAGTCTGAGGGTTTTTGCTAAGGCCAAACTCATGCTTTCTTTAGTAGGTCATCACCAAGACTCAGACTAGTCTCAAAATGAAGATTTGATAAGCCACTGGTAAGGTAACACACTCTGTGCAGGGAACCCAAGCAGGAAAATTCTTAACCCAGTGTATGTGGAACTGACATTTTGTGTCATAGAACCTTGAAGAGTTTTACATATCATGAACAAATTGAGTATATTATCTCATTCAATACATGTAACAGCTCCGCAAAGTTTTCACAATAGCATCATACAAAAGAGAATCACAAATGCAAAGCTTTGCCTAAAGCAACCAAATTAAAAAAAAAAAAAAGAATGTTGATATAGGTTTCAGGGCTAACTCTATCACCACAGGAATGGCTTTCATATGAATTCCTAAAAGTTTACTTACTAGACCTGTGTCCTGCTGGGCGAATTTAGCTCTAGAACTCACATTTAACCAAGCGGCTTTCTATAAGGTGATATTACCAAAAACAAAAAACAAATCAGTTGCCATCAAGACAACTCTGACTCCTGGTGACCCCATATGTGTCAGACTTGAACTATATTCCACAGGGTTTTCAATGCCTGATTTTTCAGAATTATATGGCCAGGACTTTCTTCCAAGGAACCTGTGGGTGAATTCAAACCTCTAACCTTTCGGTTAGCTGCTGAATGTGTTAACCATTTGCACCACCCAGGGGCTCTAAGCACTCTAAGCATAGGTTATATGGGTTCAGTACCAACTCAGGAAATCCTGGTGGCGTAGTCGTTAAGTTTTGGCTGCTAACCAAAAGGTCGGCAGTTCAAATCCACCAGGTGCTCCTTGGAAACTCTATGGGGTAGTTCTACTCTGTCCTATAGGGTCACTATGAGTAGGAATCGACTCGACAGCAATGGGTTTGGTTTCAGTGGGTACCAGCTCAGGTCACATCTCATTCAGGAAACATTCCTGGCCACCTCCGTCTCTGGGTTGGCTTAAGTTATCCTCCTCTGTGTTCACAGGGAATATTGTTCTTCTTTCTACCATAGGACACAGCATACCACCTTGTTACCTATTTGCTTATCTCTCAGGGTTATCATTTTTTTTCCACCTGTTTAAGCATATATTCTTGAATGAAGTGCAAAGTGTCAAAGATTTTTATTTCAGAAATCTCTTTTATTGATTATGACTAAACAGTTGTCAATTCTGGGATAGTCTAATCAAGGGCATTGCACACAGAGGAAACTCATAATTGTGTGTATAATGGAGACTGGGAAGACTGGGTGATGAAAATGTTATTCTATGTAAGTGAGCTCCTAGTGATCGGCAAACAATTAAATATACAAATAAATATGTGCTATATTAAATTGGAATATATGTTGGGAGAAAAATAAAGCAGGGAAGAGGGATAGCAAGTATGAAAGGAAAGAAGGCTTACTTAGGTAGGTTTATCAGGGAAGGCCCTAGAACTGATACATTGACATTTGAACAGAGGCACGAGGAGGTAAAAGAGCAGTTGCAAAGATATTTGGTAGATGTTCCAGAATGAAGGTTCTTGCAACTGATACATTTGGTAAGTTCTCTGTCTCTTTTAAGAATAGGGAAGTCCCTGTTACTTCCCAAAGGCTACCGGAGTGAAACGCTGCTTTTGCTAATTTCCTCAAAGCCGAGATTCATGCCAGTCCATGCTTCAGTAGAGGTCTTTAGTTCTTGGCTTATTCATAGTCTTAGCTCTTTATTTTGGGCTCTGATTACATGCACCGGCATTCTGGTGTGTCATCAGCCTAGTCATCTCAGGGCATCTTTGAGGACAAGGCTTAAGGTCCCTTACCTTACTTAGGACCACTTGAAGACCATCTGAAAGTAGCAGCTACTGAAACAAAGAGTACCTCCAATTTGTTTGCATTCCAAACCCTGTCCTGAACTTGACATCTCCTTAAGTGGCATATTTCTGGACTTTGCCTCTTTTTGCCTCTGGAGGCAGCCTACCAGAATGGAAAGATTATGAGCTGTGGATCAGGCAGATAAAAGAATGGGTCCATTTTCATCATTGGCTGGGCACGACTAAACCTCTCTGGTTTAGTCCTGGTTCCTGATCACTCTAGTTCTTGATTCTCTTCAGCTAATAGTAATGGTTATGATATCTACTTTTATAGCTTCAAAATCATCTGGAGAGCTTGTTAAAATGCAGATTTCTTGGCCCATCCTCCAGAGTTGCTTGTTTAAGAGATCTGGGGGTGGAGCCTAATAACCTGCGTTTATAACAATCCCCCAGTTTAGGTTGATGCTGCCGGTCTAGGGAGCATATTTTGGAAACCACTGATAAAAAATTGTGAAAATTAAAGGGAATTATATACATATATATGTACACACACACACGCACATATATAGAGGTTTATCTGTGTCTTATTAACTATGCTAAGGCATTTGACTCTGTGGATAACATTGCAGAGAATGGAAATTCCAGAACACTTAATTGTGCTCATGAGGAATCTGTACGTGGATCAAAAGACAGTCGTTCAAACAGAACGAGGGGATACTGCATGGATTAAAGTCACAAAAGGTGTGCATCAGGGTTGTATCATTTCACCATACCTATTCAATCTTTATGCTGAGCAAATAATCCAAGAAGCTGGACTATATGAAGAAGAACAGGGCATCAGGATTGGAGGAAGATTCATTAACAACCTGGGTTATGCAAATGATACAAGCTTGCTTGCTGAAAGTAAAAAAAGACTTGAAGCACTTACTGATGAAAATCAAAGGCCACAGCCTTCAGTATAGAAGAAAACAAAAATCCTCAAAACTGGACCAATGAGCAACATCATGATAAACGGAGAAAAGATTGAAGTTGTCAAGGATTTCATTTTACTTGGATCCACAATCAACAGCCATGGAAGCAGCCATCAAGAAATCAAAAGACACATCGTATTGGGCAAATCCACCACAAAAGACCTCTTTAAAGTGTTGAAAAGCAAAGATGCCACCTTGAGAACTAAGGTGGGCCTGACTCAAGCCATGGTGCTTTCAATCACCTCATCTGCATGAATAAGGAAGACCGAAGAAGAATTGACGCCTTTGAATTGTGGTGTTGGTGAAGAATATTGACTATACCATGGATGGCCAAAAGAATGAACGAATCTGTCTTGGAAGAAGTGCAACCAGAATACTCCTTACAAGCAAGGATGGCGAGACTACGTCTCACATACTTTGGACATGTTACCAGGAGGGACCAGTCACTGGAGAAGGCGCCATGCTTGGTAAAGTAGAGGGTCAGCGAAAAAGAGGAAGACCCTCAACAAGATGGATTGACACAGTGGCTGCAACAAAAGGCATAAGCATAGCAACAGTTGGGAGGATGGTGCAGGACTGGGAAGCATTTAGTTCTGCTGTGCACAGGGCCGCTATGAGTTGGAATCCACTAGATGTCACCTAACAACTACAACATTTTTTTTCCCTACTATATGCCATTCTCTGTTTATATGCCATTCTCTGTTTTACAGACTTTATAAGTAGAGTGTCTGTGAAAGTGCCTGGCTTTCCCTCTACTTCCAGTACTAGGTGGTGATGTCTCAGCATCCAAGTATCTGACCTCAGCTGGAGCCCTGTGTCCAGTTTTCCTACTCATTTATTAGTGCTCTGAGCACTCAGGGACAATGTGGCACCAAAATGGGAGGTAGGCTGATTAGATGAGCCTCAGAAATGTAATAGGCTGACTACTAGGGTTCTTATTAACACTTTTATGTTCTTTGACCTTCAGTTCTCATATTTATTATCCTTATAATATAGATGTTTTTATAAATAGACATGGTTTCTAATAGAATTACCTTTCCAAAAGGACAGCAAGCCACACTCCTATGCACACTTATCTATTTGTATCATTTTATATTAAATTGCTCATTGTTATTAATTACCTTGGCATTTCCAGGAAGGGCATTAATCTTGGCACAGTCATTTTGTATTTCAATAACAGCATCATTTGCCTCTCATCTGAATGAATTTCTTTCTTGAGGGATATTCATAATTGTGTCATTTATTGTAAATCACCACTTATGGGGGCAAAATTCAACATATGGTATAACATTGGTAAGGTCTAAGGTGTCAGGGTTAATTTCAGCCCCTTAATATTTAATATCAATCACTCTTTTCCCATGCAATACCACTATAAGGAGGAGAGTTGTTAAGGGAAAGGAATAAAGTAACTCAATACTGTAGAAATAAACAGGTATTAATGTTATTAATAATACTAGTAATAACAATTGCTAAAAGGCATGGACTCTTAACTATAGCCTGACAATACGATTAATACTTAATGCACAATCATTTTTAATCTTTAAAATATCTTAATGAAGTAGGTATTACTATTAATCCCATTTTACAGGAGAGGAAATTAAGGCTTAGAGAGAATAAGTAATTTGTTCAGGATAAATTAGCAAGTAAATAGAAAGGCTGGGACTTGAATCCAGATTATCTTGATAACAAAACTTGAATTATTAACCACACATAAGACACAGTCCCTGCCTTTGAAAAACTCTGAGTGCCAAAGTAGTATATACATGTGGTAGAGTACAAGACTGGTTGTAAAATTGATACGGTGTTCAGACAAATAAGAAAATGTTGAAACGAAGAGAGAGGTAATAATTCCATGTGGGGAATCTAGGAAAATATAGGATTTGAGCAGAGGACCTGCTTAGCCCTCATTTCCTTATTACCTTAGTCAAGGTACTTAACATTGTGTTGGTTTCTTTGTCTGAAATATGTGCATGGATAGTATTGTATCTTATACAGTGTTGTGGTGAGGATTAGATTAGATCAGCTCAGTTAAGAGCATGTTCTTAGAACAACAGCTGGTACATGCTGAGAGTTGTGTAAATGGTACCTATTATTTGAACAGTCTTTAAAATGATGGAACTAATTTGACAGATAAATATAGTAGTAAGAAAATTCCAGGAGGGTACACATGAACCATATGATCAAGGTAAAGACTGCCAAGCATGTGTAAGGAGGGTCACTGACAGTAACTCAAGCCTAGAATGCATTAAGGTATGTTGGAGGAGATAAATGTGGAAAAAGGACTTAGCCATCTTGGAAGGAATCAGTATGCCATGCAAGAGAACTTGGATTTTAGTTCACATTTACAAGAGAACAATTAAAGAGGTGATGATTGCTTCTGGATAGAGCTATGCTATCAGAATGTCAAGCCAAACCTAATGGACAGCTAGGCACGGAGTCGTCTCAGGAAGAAAAAGTAATACCCTGGTGCAGTTATCTACGAGAGAGAAAACAGACACATCAACTGAATTGACCACAGTGGCAGTAGAAGTGGAAAGTCTGGAAGAGATGCTGGATATATTTGGTGGACTGATTGGATTTAAAGCATTGGGGATAGTGAGGAGTCAAAGATGACTGAAGTTTTGTACCTGAGTGCTGAGCTATGGTTAGGCAGAAACACATTCATTTAGAATGGAACTGTGTCCATGTGGCCCCTTTAAGGAAATAGCTATAACATTTAAGAATAACTTTTACTGAATACCTACAATTTTCCACTTAATCACATACCTTATCATATTTTTCCCTACAAAAACTGGAAAAAGTTGGTATCACTCTCCTTATTTTAGAAACTAGAAAACTGAATTGTTCAAAAATTTCCTCAAGATCACACAATAACAGAGCTTGAGTCTAGAATTACTTGACTTTAGAGCCCCTTGCTCTTTCCACTACTCCAGGATACGCTTCAGAGAAGTGTAGCATTTTATACGCAAGTGATTCTTACAGGTTTGAATGAGTTTGTCAAAAAAAAAAAAAAAATTCTGAGGACAAAGTGAGCTGTGACTTTTTAATGATCTTCCAAGTTTAAGGTCCCTAAAAGCATGACAGGCATGATTTTAACAATATACCCTATACTGATATGCTATTTCACAACTTACAAATATTACTTACATTTACAATGCATTTTTATACCAGTTTTGTAAAATGAGCATAATAGGTGCTACTACCAACATTTTACAGAGGATGGCAATTGCACTTCCAGGCAAATGACATTCAGGATCATGCATTCAGAAAGTTACAATGCTGTATTGAGACACCAGTTTCTAAACCACTCCCAGTACTCTGTTCTGTACTTGAAATAGTTGTCACTAGGTAGACAAGAATTACTTACTCTAATATAAAAATTGGCTAGAAACAATGAATCAATGTCAGCAAGTTTGTATATATTTGTAAATAAAATTTTAATAATGGGCTGAAAGAGAAGGTATAGTTTGAGATCTCTCTATCTATTTTTTGCATTGCTGTGGTCAGACTCCCATATAAAACATTTTTAGTATCACTGAAGCACTCCACTTATACAAATAACTACCTTGGGGAGATGCCTGCTTCTAACCAAGATTGGGTAACAAGACTGGCCTTAGTCTCCTGCTTCACACAACCAATAGATGGACAAAATATATGAAACAAGTGTTTTCAAAACACTGGACATCAGACAAAGAAGGACAGTGATACCTGAGAGACAGAAAAAATGAGATGAGTCCTATGATTGTTATAGCTTAATGCCTTGAGATAGGGTTCACACCATAGAGTAGGGAACTCAGGCAGAACCTTGAAAACTCTCCGAGTTTCTGCAACATAGATGCAAGTGCAAGTTCACAGGATAGTGCACCAAAGAGGGTAGAGCTCCACAGACAGAAATTCAGATACCTGTAGGGGGTATTGTTGTCGATTCTGACTCATGGTGACCCCATGTAACCCTGAAGAATTTAGTTGAGTACTGATTAACACATGGGTTTGAGAAGACTACTCTAACCTGAGAAAGAATCATCCAAAGGATTAATGGGAGCAGTATCTGACAATCAGAGAGGGCCAAGAGTAGTGCCAATTACCATCAGCTAGAATACAAAAACTAAAGGTTCGTTAGGCATTGGGTAGAGTATAGAGATGGGACCTAGCTGTGTAGTAGGGAATCATTAGCCATATGATTAGTGGTGCTCCAGTCCGCTGAAACAGAAATCGTAAAAGTAATACCTAAAAGAACAAAGCAAAGACCTCAGCGCTATCTTAAAAAATTAGAAAATAAGATCAAATTAAATCACAGTAACTAGCAGAAAAAGAATAATAAAGATCAGAGCCAAAAACAATGAACTAGAAAACAGAAAAAAAAAATAGTAATAATTAAATCTAAAGCTTCTTCTTTCAGAAGATGAATAAAATTGTTTAACCTCTAACCAAAAATAAAATAACCATTGCTGTCAAGTTGATTCCAACTCATAGTGACTCTACAGGATAAAACAGAACTGCCCTCATAGAGTTTCCAAGGAGCCCTGGTAGATTCGAACTGCCAGCCTGTCAGTTACCAGCTGTAGCTCTTAACCACTACGCCACCAGGACTTCCATTTAACCTCTAGCCAAACTGATAAAAGGGGAAAAAGAGAGAAAACAAACTACTAAAATCAAGAAAGTGAGAGAAGACAGCACTGCAGATATAAATACATTAAAAAAACAGTAAGAGAAGAGAAAAAAAAAATTGGAAACCCTGGTGGCCTAGTGGTTAAGTGCTATGGCTGCTAACCAAAGGGTCAGCAGTTCAAATCCGCCAGGTGCTCCTTGGAAACTCTATGGGACAGTTCTACTCTGTCCTATAGGGTCGCTATGAGTCGGAATCAACTCCACGGCACTGGGTTCTGGTAAGAGAAAATTATGAATAACTTAATGCTAATAATTTGGACAACTTAAATGAAATGGGAATATTCTTTGAAAGATACAACATACCAAAGCTCAGTCAAAAAAAGTGCATAACCTGAAAAGTCCTACATCTATTAAAGACATTGCATTTAGAGTCAAAATCCTTCCTGCAAAAATAACTCGAAAGTCCAGATAGCTTCACTGGTGAGCTCCACTGAAGGTTTAAGAAAGATATTATATCAAGTCTAAAAAATTCTTCAATGAATTTGGAAAGGAGTAAAAACTTCAAATATTCTGACACCTGCAGTACTCTGCTGCCAAAACCAGACAAAGACAATACAAGAAAAGAAAATTACAAACTCTGAACAAAACCTTTGCAAATCGATTCCAACAATATGCAGCATGTAACAGGATGTTCGTTCCACCATGACAAAGCAGAGTTTACCCCAGGAATTCAGGGTTGGTTTAACATCTCAAAACCAAACAATGCAATTCACTATATTAACAATTTAAAAAATAAAAACTATATAATCTTACAATAGATTCAGAAAAATCATTTTGCAAACTCTCAGCTAACGAAGAACTGGTCTAAGGCCATCTTCAAAAAACCTACAGCTAATAACATACTTAACTGAAAAAAAAAAAAGGAATGTTTTTCCTCTAAAATCAGGAACAAAACAAGGATGTCTGCTCTCACTGCTTCTTTTCAACATTTCACTGTAAGTTCTAATCATTATAATAAGGAAAGAAAAAAAAAAAAGTCACCCAGAGTGAAAAGGAAGAAACAAAAACTCTTTACTAGTAGACAATATGATTGTCTATGTAGAAAATCCATTGTAATCTATGAAGAATGCTACTAGCCTGGTTAAGATTAGCATGTTGCAGGTTGCAGGATACAATATTAATATAACAAAACTCAATAGCAACAAACAATCAGAAATTGAAATTGAAAAAAGACATTTAAAAAAGCATAAAAATATAAGTATCTAAAGATAAATATGGTAAGACATGAAATGCCCGTACATTGAAATCAATAAAGCTTTCTGACAGAAATTAGACATAAATAAAATTAAATATTACCATGTTCATTGGCTGACCAATTCAATACTGTTAAAATGCCAGTTCTCCCCAAACTGATCTAAGGATCCTACTCAAACCCAATCAAAATCCTAGTAGACTTTTTTCATAGAAATTGGCAAAGTAATTCTAAAATTCATGTGAGATGTAAAGTACTTAGAAGAGCCAAAACAACTTAAAAAACAAACAAACAAAAAAGCAACCTAACACTAGCAGATTTCAACACTTATAAACCTACAGTAATCAAGGCACTGTGGTATTGGTTCAGTGACAGACAAACAGAACGAAGTACAGTCAGCCCTCTGTATCCACAGGTTCCACATTCACAGATTCAACCAACCACAGATCAAAAATATCCAAAACAGAAAGTTCCAAAAAGCAAAATTTGAATTTGCAATGCGCCGAGCAGTATGCTGAATCCACACAAACGAAGCGATATGCAGGCATACCCTGCTGTAGCCTCCCGCCATTTCACAGATCCTCAGCCTCTCTCCAGCACCTGCTGTTTGAGCATTGTTTGCCCATCTTGTCATTATTTCCTAAACAATACAGTACAGTATAACAACTATTTACTTAGCATTTAAGTTTTATTAGGTATTATGAGTAATCTAGAGATTATTAAGGTATTTGGGAGGATGGGTGTATGCTTATGCAAATACTGTGCCATTTTATATAAGGGATTATAGCATCCCCGGATTTTGGTACCCACAGGGCTTTTGGAACCAATCCCCCATGGGTACCAGGGGTGACTGTACACAGTCCGGAAATAGTACTTCACCTATGTGGATAGCTGATTTTTGAGGAAAATTTTGATGGTGTTGGTATGTTAATTGTCTTGGTTATGATGATGTTTTCATGGATATATGCATATATCAAACCTTAACAAATTTTACCCATTTTTTATTATGTGCAGTTATTGTATGCCTATTATACCTTAATGTTGTTGTCTTTAGGTGCCATCAAGTCAGTTCCAACTCATAGTGACCCTATGTACAACAGAGCAAAACACAGCCTGGTCCTTCGCCATCCTCACAATCATTATGCTTGAGCCCATGGTTGCAGCCACTGTGTCAATCCATCTTGTTGAAGGTCTTCTTCTTTTTCTCTATACCAATAATGTTGTCAAAATATATTTCCTTTTGTACATTGGGAAACTAACATATATATTAGATTCCTTCTGCTTCTTTCTTTTTTCCCCTTCCTGCTCCTTGCTTTCTTCCTTCTCTTCTTCCCTTCAGTTATTCTCCCTCCATAGACTTCTTCCTTCATCCCTGAACATTCTCTTCTTAGTTTCACAAAGCAGCTTCTGAAAAGTTGAGGTGAAGTCAAGTTATTGTTTGAATTTATGTCTGTTTTAACTCCAGGTAGTCTTAATCTGAGCTAGTGTGGCCAAAGCTCAGGTTTTGGAGTCAGATAGTAATGGATTCAAACTCTGCCTTGCCTCTTTCTAACTGTGTGATATGAAGCAAGTTACTTGCACTCTGTTAACCTCAATTCCCTCATCTGAAAAAACTGGAATAATTATAGCTATTCTGTAACAGTAATATATGGATTAAATTTACATAGTACATAATTTTAAGCAAGACTCTTATCTCTGAGAGTCTTAATTTCATATCCTACAAAAAATTAGGGAAAATTGTAGTTATTATTTTAAGAATAATATGGGATCAAATTTAGATAATGTATGCTAACATGTCCAGCCTTTAATGCTAAATACGACAATTTTTCTTCCCCTTTTAAGAAAGGATCTCCCTACAGTCTACCTCCAAGAATACAAAGTGCTAGTGTTCTGTTTTGTGCAAAAAGTGTAATCATACTTCTAATTATGTCAGAGTTGAAAGATGGCCTTAGGGATAATTTAGTCTTAATGCTCTTAATTCCGTGATAGTAGAACGCTAAGGTCCAGAAACTCAAAAATGGAACTGGATGATTCAAGACCTCTTGGAAATTTGTGTGCCTCTCAAACCCGTGTCACGCGTTATATAAAAATGAATAGAAACCACCTCTGAGAGTTCAACTGTCCTGATTGTTCAGAGAAGTTTGGCGATCACTAATTCTAGGCTCACCTCGTTATTACTGCTTACTGTGAGAAGTCAATTCTGTCTTCCCTGCTGCTCTTTTCCAGTCTGACTGCTCATCATAATGAGGTCTAACTGGAAGACCCAAGCTTTTCTTCAGTCATTGCAGCTTTTTATTTATGCCTTTGCCTGAGCTGCCTTCTGTCAATAGAAATCAAGTTGAGAGTCAGCCTTTCCAATCAGCCCAGCCAAGCTCTGCATTTTCAACAACATCATTGCAGCAGGCATTGAACAGATCTCTGATTGGTCTGAATAAATTGTCAGAATAGAGTTGAAATATGTCACAAGCTGATGAAACCAGCTGAGCCACTCACAGGGGGAGAACAATGAATTTGCTTCCTAGGAGAACCCAGGTGGTCTGTAGAAGAGCAGGCATTGAGCTCCCTTTGCCTTGGGGTAGAATCTGCAGAGCCAAACTGGGGCCCCTCACCAATTAGAGTCACACAGGCTTCTTCAGATTTGCACAGCCCAAAGGAAGCACATCATCTTCTCCTTCAAACCTGCTCTTTCTGGACATCTTACCACTACTATCCAAAGTCCTGTAAATGTGGAAAGGAGAAGTACCAAAGTCTGACTGGGCAAATGTGAGGGAATGAAATTACGGGAGGGAAAATTTAAAGTAACATGCCTTCTCTGAGCTACGACTGGCCTTGGAATTTTACTTTTATGGTTTCTTGTAATCATCAAACGCACCTTTGAAATAACGTTATTATCCCTATTCCACAGAAGAAAGAGGCTTAGAGAAGTGCGGTGACTTCCCAAAGAGCAAACACCTAGTAAGGAATGAAATTAATTGACTCTACATTTCATGAATATATAAACTAAAATTACTTTTATATTTGTTAATATATTTATTATGAAAATAGTTAAATACTGTGAAGGGCAAATACTAGCATAAAGGTATTCTTGTAGTTATGTCTTTGGGATAGCTTTCTAGAAACGAGCATTGTAATTTTCTTAACACACTACCACCGTGACTGATTTTTATCAACTTAATATTGCACCAGCTGTGTTTAACGGTTCTCATGTCCCTTCATTCTCCTTAGCTTTAGGTTTTCAATTGCTTAAAAAGATCAAAACAACATTAAATAAAGCTGACTACAGGGACTAGCAGGAAAGGCTATAATGCATGATTCAAAATGAAAATTCCTATTAATTGAAATAACCAACATTTGTATAGCATTTTACAGGTTATCATAGTTCTAGATGATTTCATCTGTTCTCACAAAAATGCTACTAAAGAACATACTTAGTCCTATTTCACAGCTGAAACTTAAGCTTGGAAAAGTGCTTTGTAATATAGATATTAACTCTTACTTTTAACAAGTTGAGAATGGAGCCTCCCTCAGAGAGCTAAAACAATGTTAGTCACTCGGTTAAGAGGCATCGAGGATGAGACATCTCTTTGGCTTTGTCTGTTTCTACCCATGTCCTTTTTGCTAAAACATTTTGTCTTCCTTAAAGTAATCAATTAACTCATCTACCACTATTATTATTACCTAAGTTCTCTAAGAACCTCACAAACCTACATTCAGTTTGAAATCCTCTCATCCTTGGAATTGTTCTCTCTTCAAATTTAGCTAATACTGGTGGCTGATGTATTTCAATTAAGGTCAACATTTGTGACAAGTTAGAGTAGACTACAAAAAGGACACAAATTTCCCTCACGTTCCGTGGCCTTTGAAATGCCTTCCCACACTGACTCAACGCTGGCTTTCTGACCTACTTTATCTAGTGAGACACTAATAGAGTGAGGAAACAGACTTGCAAAGTGCTGACACATGAGGACTCACTGCTCTTGGGACATCTGCCTCTGCCACCACATGAATAAGGCTGGTTAGCCTGCTAACTGGTGAGACACATGCATCGCAGGAACTTCTGTCGCCCTGGCTGACAGCCTGAATGCCACACTGGGGTGAGGTCGTTCTGGATCATCTAGCCAGGTGACTTAAGATAAACAAGGCCAGGAGAGATCTGCCAAGCCAGGCCAGACCAGGAAAATTACCTAAATGATCCACGGAACCATGAGTTGCTTAAATGGGTTTTAAGCAGCTAAATTTCAGTGGGTTTTTTATACTCCAAAAATTAACTAATACAAAAGGTCTCTGCTTACGTCTTGGTGGGCATTTGGCACTAAAGGGCAGCTGCATTTTGAAGCCTTCTCAAGCTTGAGGCGCAGCCTAAATGGGCCTGTTGATCTCCTCCTTCTCACAGATTCTTCTTAGCAGCATTCCTCAAATATAAATATACTGATTCCAGCCCTGGTCTGTTTTCAATATCACAGCAACCTGGAATACTATACACTGATTCAAACTTTCCATTAGTGGCCTTAGTTTTTTTTTTTTTCAGTTGTTGTATGGTATATTTCTTATGGCGTCTTAATGCCTTTAATTACAAAGTAGGATGTAAATAATATACATTCATAGTTATATGAATTATTTTTTCTGCCTGGTTATGTACCCTTGAAAATATATGTATATGCTTTTACCTTCTATATGAGGTTTATTTGGGATGTTCTCTCAGAGTTTAGGTATTTTTGTTATCATATATTTACTTTGTATGGGCCCTGAGGGCTACTTCAAACAATCAAGAAGCATCCTACAAAAGTTGCTACTAAGCTGTTTCTCACTTGAACAACTCTATATAGCTTGTTCCAGGATGAGTATTAGCAGTTCCTTACATATTTTATTAAATTAGTGACTTTCTCAGTCATGCAGGGCAGGCTATCTAATATGTGTTGTATCTACATCCCAGTCCAAGCTGAAGTCTTCATTCTCAAAACTCCTAAAATTCTGCTTGAAGCATGCCATTGGTAATGTAGCACTGTGGTTAAGAGCATGAGGCTTTTAAGTTGGCCTGAGATCAATTCAGCACCACCACCTCCCTGGAAATTTACTTAATATCTCTAATTGCCTCATAGGGTTGTTGTGAGTATTAAATATGTCAATGATTATAGGGCTTATTATACACCTAGTATAGAGTTATCAGGAAGGACCAGCACTTGGAGAAAGACATCATGCTTGATAAAGTAATGACTCAGCAAAAGGGAGGAAGACCCTCAATGAGATGAATTGACAAAGTGGTTGTAACAATGGGCTCCAGCATAGCATCAATTGTGAGGATGGCATAGGACTGGCAGTGTTTCATTCTGTTGTACACAGGGTCACTATGAATCAGAACCGACTTGATGGCACCTAATGATAAGTGTACAGTACGTTCTCCGTGATGCATTAGTTGAATTCATTTATTATTCTAGTCGAAAATTCTGGAAGAAAGTAAATCAGAGGAATAACGATCTGAGCAAACCCTCTTACCAAAAATCTCAATTTCTCTTCACCCTACCCATCAGACAAAACGCCAATTGTGGCTCATTTTACAGTGAGTAGTTTCTACCCTGAGATCCTGCCCATTACGTGACTAAACAGTATGTTGTTGTTAGGTGCTGTCGAGTCAGTTCCATCTCATAACGATCCTATGTACCACAGGACGAAACACTGCCCGGTCCTGGGCCATCCTTACAATCGTTCTTACACTTGAGCCCATTGTTGCAGCCACTGTGTCAGTCCATCTCCTTGAGGGGCTTCCTCTTTTCTGCTGACCCTGCACTTTACCAAGCATGATGTCCTTCTCCAGGAACTGACCCTTCCTGGCAATATGTCCAAACTAAACAGTATAGTGTAAAGATCTGCAGTAAGGCAATTTGTTTGAATACAGTCTCAAGTGTTTATTCATTATACAACTCAGGGAAAATTAATTAAAATGTCCATGATACAGTTTCTGCATCTATAAAATGGAGATAAGAATAGTATATACTTCATGCATTGTTGTAAATACTAAGTTAAATGTTTAAGTGCTAAAAGTAGTGCTTGGCACATAGTAAGAATTGATAAGTTACTACGAATATTATTATACCCAGGTTGCTAAGTGTGGCTGATAAATTCAATGAAAATATATATATTGGAGCTACTCCAAAATCATGCCTTCTGACTTCAGCTGGATTTTATGACTCTTTCAATTTTGCGTAACTCTTTCTCTAATTTTCCCAAAGACTATTCCAAATAACATTTTAATCAGAAGGGGTATGGATTTAATCGGATATACATGGGTTCATATCCAAGCTCTATCATTTTCTGGATGTGTAAACCTGAACAATGTAGCCTCCTTGTTTCTTGGTTTATTTATATGTAGGGCTAAGTAATAAAACCTAACTCCTAGGGTTATGTTTAAGGATTGAAAGAAAGAGAAAACATAAAATAACTGGCACAAATACTCTCAACAAATATGTGCTAATGTTTTAGTTGTATCTTTGTTGATAATCAATAACTTTAGAATACGTTTTTAAGGGAGTGATAAAAGACGGATAAAGCTTTATGTTAGCACTGAGGCTTTTCACAAGTATGTGGAATATGGCTTCCTATTAGTAGGAATCAAATTGGTAGCATTAGTGACTATTGTCATAGCAACGATAACCTAGCAACAAGAAAAAGAGATGAGAATACCTGTTGTGCCATCATGATGCTGTTACATTTACATTTTCACCCAGTAATTCTTCAAGATCTCCACTTATTGACCAGATCAACATCATGGTTTGAATTAAGATGACAGTATTTATTAGTCATATTGAACTGTTTTATTTATTATACTGCCCCTCCCACCCTGACTTTATTTTATTTTAGTATAGCACTTCTACAGTACTGGAGCTCAGCAGCTTCTTTCCAGCAACCCCTAAATATTCCACATTACACAAACAGCATTTATGTCTGGTGACAATTAGCCATCTCTTAAATGTAAATACCATGGGACTGAGGGCCAAAGGTAAATGAAAAGTCCATGAGATCTTTCAATCCACAAGGAAGAAGACACTGTTACTATTTAAAGATTATAAAAAAGAGTAAAAACAGACTTTTCCTGCTTTAGAATGTATCCATTTTCCCTCTTGTTACCCATAGTTAAAATAGGCTCCAGTGTCACATACAGGCTTTGATCTTATATAGTCATTCACATCTCCATTCTACCGAGAGCCTCCTGTTTTTCAGGCACTTGGCTGGGCTTTTGTTTAGCATTGATTGAAAAAAAATTCAAATTTTAATTTTGCCATTCTTAGAAAAATTACATAACCATGTAACAAAGAAAAATGTCAACTTATTCAATTATAAAAAGGACTCATATCACGAAGATTCAAACACATACACACACACATAATTGCTAATATTTATTAAGCATGCACCATATGTGAAACAGCCTTCCAACCACCTCAGACGCATTAACTCATTTTATCCTCCTAACAACCTTATGATGAATACTAACCTCCTTTTATAGAATAATTAGCTCTTAACAACTTTCCTCATTTAATAAATGAGGACACCAAAGGACAGAAAGGTTAGGTAACTTCCTTATAGTCACACATCTAACAGTGGAAATGGAATGGGAACCCAGGTAGTATGACAACAGAGCTCACTTCCTTCAAGAGAGAACACCTAGTTCTACCTCTTATTTTGCAGATGAAACAACTGAGGCACCAATCAAATTCATTTGTTCCAAGTCACAAAATAATGGAGGACTGTACGCCCAACTAAAAACCAGGCCTGTATTGCTTCCCTTATATGATACCCTACTGCTACTCACAATCATGCAAGTTGATTTCTAGTTTATGTCAAAGTCAGCAAAAGTCATGAGTTCAGTAAAGGGGATAAAATATCAGCTTTCCTATTTCGGCATGTATTTATTCTCACAGATGCATGGCATAATAAATCTTGACTGAAATGTAAATTAGTTTGGAGTGGTCCCAATTTCAACTTGAATCAAATTTTAATGCCATTATTTTCAGTTCAAGAAAGTGACTTGCATAGGCGTGAACGATCACTGGATCCTTAACTACCACACAGCTTCCAAGTACTCCTGCATGACAGCCTTCTGAGTATACTCTGAATCTAATTTCTCTATCAGTGGGGAGCAAATTGGTCACAAGTGCCATTCTATGGTACTTTACTACACCACTGTTTTGTTGTTTTCATTTTAATTTGACTGGGTGCTTTGTGCCTTACCTCATTCTGCTCTTGCGAGATCTTCAGCTTCTGTGCACCCAGCTCACAACTTGAAATTCCTACAATCTTTCCTTGCTCTTTTTCCTAGGATACCAATAAAACCTCCATCTGTGTTAAAAATTAATATTGGTGTGCAGATTGAGCATAAAAATGTTCCTAGGCAAGCTTCAAATAAGTCTTGGTGATTGTATTAAATCTTTGTAATAGCCCCTGTCAAGCCAAACCCCATGTTCTCAGAGAAAATGACTTGCTGTATTTCTTTGCAATAAGTATTTGATTTTTTTCCGGAAAAAGCCTAAAGCTAAAACAATAGGCAATTAGTTTGCTTAAGACCAAATTAATTAAAACTCACTGGCTAAGCTTCTTTATGTAGCATTTAATAGATGTGCATGTTTTAACACTGAACAAGAAATCTAACTTCGGAGATTTGTTCTGCAAATTGTTGGACAACAAGAGAATTCTTTGTTTTCTACCCAAGAGTGATTTAAAAGTTACAAATCAGGAAAGCAGTAACAATGTGGAGTTGAAACTCTGTTGTTCTATGATAGAAATCAGAATGTTTTAGTGGAACAGACAATGATCTATAGGGTAGCTAAGAATGTTCATAGATCATTCAAGATTTACCGAGATTATTCATCTAATCAACAGATGAGTTCAGTCTCCCTAGTATAGGTTTTACTGCAAGAAATATTTCAATAGAGGCTGGCAGGAAAGTGATCAATATCAATAGTGTACCTAAATATGGGCAAGTGGTAAACGTAAAGCTGGTTTTACCCAGTGAAGACAAATACAAAGAGAAGATATAATGGTCCCTGGGGAAAGATTTCAAATTGTCTCTTAAGAGTTTCTGACTCCCATCCATTAGGACTCAAAAGACAATGAAAAAAAAAAAAATACACACACACACACAAGATCATTAAAGTGAAAAATGTGAAGGTAAATGAGATTGGGGAAAAAATAAAACAAAAGGAAAGGGAAAAAAACACAAAAGGAAGGGGATATAGTGGAAAAGGCACAGTTAGGTCAGTTTAAGAAAAAGTTACGAAGCATTAACTGCATCAGGGACAATACTGTGGGCTAGGCTGGGAGAGTACATATAGTCAGGATAACATAAATGTGCAAAATTGAGTATGGTTCAGTGTGATGAGTATTGCAATAATGATACACGTATAAAGTGCTGAGAGAGCACCTCAAAAAGAAACTCACTTTACCATGGTAGGGCTCATGAAAGAGGCAGTATTTAATCACCTCTCTAAAAATCTATTTTTACATTTATCTAAGTCCTTCTCTCATTCATCTCCACTTTTCATCCCCACTTTGAAGCCCAGTTTCCTGTTGTTGCTGTTGTTAGGTGCCCTCAATTCGGTTTCAACTCATAGCCATCCCATGTACAACATAATGAAACACTATCAGGTCCTGTGCCATCTTCACAATAGTAGGTAGGTTTGAGTCATTTTTCTCAGACACTGTGTCAATCCATCTCATTGAGGCTTTTCCTCTTTTTTGCTCACTCTCTACTTTACCAAGCATGAGGTACTTCTACGTGTATTAGTCCCTCCTGATAAAGTGTCCAAAGTATGTGAGATGAAGTCTCACCATCCTCGCCACTAGGAGCATTCCGGCTATACTTCTTCCAAAACAGACTTGTTCATTTTTCTGGCAGTTCATGATATATTCAATATTCTTTCCTAACATCATAATTCAAATGGGTCAATTTGTTTCATTGGCTTTCCTCTTTTCATTGTCAAGCTTTCACATACATGTGAAGTGGCTGAAAATATCATACCTTGAGTAAGGAGTACTTTAGCCATCAAAGTGACATCTTTGCTTTTTAATATTTTAGGAGATCTTTTACAACAGAGTTGCCTAATGCAATATGTTATTAGATTTTTTTTATTGTGCTTTAACTGAAAGTTTACAATTAAAGTCACTTTATCACACAAAAACTTATACACACATTGTTAAATGACCCTAGTTGCTCTCCCTATAATGTGACAGCATACTCCCCCCTCCACCCTGTATTCCCCGTGTCCATTCAACCAGCTCTTGTCCCCCTTTGCCTTCTCAGCTCACCTCCAGACAGAAGCTTCCCACATAGTCTCATGTGTCTACTTGAGCTAAGAAGCACACATCTCACCAGTGTCATTTTATGTCTTATAAAAAAAACTCTGTTGCCATTGAGTTGATTCTGGTTCATAGCGACCCTATAGGACAGAGTAGAACTGCCCCATAGAGTTTCCAGGGAGCACCTGGTGAATTCAAACTGCCAACTTTTTGGTTAGCAGCCATAGCACTTAACTGCTACACCATCAAGGTTTCCTTATGTCTTAAAGTCCAGTCTAATCTTTGTCTGAAGAGTTGACAACAGGAATGCTTTTAGTTTTTGGTTAACGAAGAGTCCGGGGGCCATGTCCTCTGGGGCCCCTCCAGTCTCAGTCAGACCATTCATTAAGTCTGGTCTTTTTACCAGCATTTGAGTTCTGCACCCCACCTTTCTCCTGCTTCATCAGGCGCTCTCTGTGGTGTTCCCTGTCAGGGCAGTCATTGGTGATAGCCAGACACCATCTAGTTCTTCCAGTCTCAGGCTGATGGAGTCTCTGGCTTTTGTAGCCCCTTCTGTCCCTTGGGCTCATATTTTCCTTGTATCTTTGGTGTTTTTCATTCTATTTTGCTCCAGGCAACTTGGGACCAATTGATGTGTCTTTGATGGCCGCTTGCTAACGTTTAAGACCCCAGAATCCACTCACGAAAGTGGGATGCAGAACATTTTCTTAATAAACTTCGTTATGCCAATTGACCTAGGTGTCCCCTGAAACCATGGTCCCCAGACCCCTGCCCCTGCTACTCTGCCCCTCGAAGTGTTTGGTTGTATTCAGGAAACTTTCTCGCTTTTGGTTTAGTCTAGTTGTGTGGACTTCCCCTATACTATGTGTTGTCCTTCCCTTCACCTAAAATAATTCTTTCCTACTATCTTTTTTTTAAAAAAAATTTTTTTTTTTTTTAATCTAGTTAGTGAATACCCCTTTCCCTCCCTCCCTACTCTGGTAACCATGAAAGAATATTTTCTTCTGTGTTTAAACGTTTTCTTGAGTTCTTATAATAGTAGTCTCATACAATATTTGTCCTTTTGCAACTGACTAATTTTACTCAGCATAATGCCTTGCAGATTCATCCATGTTATGAGACTTTTCATGGATTCATTGTTGTTCTTTATCTCTGTGTAGTATTCCATTGTGTAAATATACCATAATTTGTTTATCCATTCATTCATTGATTTTTTTTATTGATGGGCACCTTGATTGCTTCCATACTTTCGCTATTGTAAACAGTGCTGCAATGAACATGGGTGTGCATATTTCTGTTTATGGGAGGGCTCTTATTTCTCTAGGATATATTCCAAGAAGTGGGATTGCAGGATCATATGGTACTTCTATTTGTAGGTTTTAAGGAAGTGTGCCAAATCGATTTCCAAAATGGTTGTACCATTTTACATTCCTACCACCAGAGTGTAAGTGTTCCAGTTTCTCCACAACCTCTCCTACATTTATTACTTTGTGTTTTTTGGACTAATGCTAGCCTTGTTGGGGTGACATGGTATCTCATTGTAGATACCATCAATGCAATTTGATTTGCTTTTCTCTAACGGAAACCCTGGTGGCATAGTGGTAAAGTGCTATGGCTGCTAACCCAAAGGTTGGCAGTATGAATCCACCAGGTACTCCTCGGAAACTCTATGGTGCAGTTCTACTCTGTCCTATAGGGTCGCTATGATTCAAATTGACTCCGTGGCAGTGGGTTTGGGTTGATGGCTAATGATCGTGAGCATTTCCTCATGTATCTGTTAACCCCACCTGAATGTCTTTTTGGTGAAGTGCCTGTTCATACCCTTTGCCCATTTTTTAATTGGGTTATTTTTCTTTTGTTGTTGAGGTTTCGCAGTATCTTGCAGGTTTTAGAGAATAGATACTGATAGGATTTGTCGTAAGCAAAAAATTTTGCCCAGTCTGTAGGTTGTCTTTTTACTCTTTTGATGAAGTCTTTGGATGAGCACAGGTGTTTGATTTTTAGCAGTTTCCAGGTATCTAGTTACTCTTCTGGTGTTTGTGCATTGTTAGTAATGTTTTGTATACTGTTTATGCCATGTATTAGAGCTCCTAGCATTGTCTCTATTTTTTCTTCCATGACCTTTATTGCTTTAGATTTTATTTTTAAGTCTTTGATCCATTTTGAGTTAGTTTTGTGCATGCTTTGACGTATGGGTCCTGGTTCATTTTTTTGCAAATGGATGTCCAGTTATGGCAGCACCATTTGTTAAAGAGACCGCCTATTCCCCAAATAACAGACTTTGGGCCTTTGTCAAATATCCAAATTTATATGTGGATGAATTTACATCTGGATTCTCAATTCTGTTCCATTGGTCTATGTGTCTGTTGTTGTACCAGTACCAGGCTGTTTTGACTACTGTTGCAGTATAATAGGTTCTAAAATCAGGTAGTGTGAGGCCTCCCATTTTGTTCTTATTCTTCATCAATGTTTTACTTATCCAGGCCTCTTCCCTTTCCATATGAAGCTGGTGATTTTTTTCTCCATCTCATTGAAAAATGCCATTGGGATTTGGATAGGGATTGCATTGTGTTTATAGATTGCTTTGGGTAGAACAGACATTTTCACAACGTTGAGTCTTCCTATCTGTGAGCAAGGTATGTTTTTCCACTTATGCAGCTCTCTTTTGGTTTCTTGCAGTATAGTCTTGTAGTTTTCTTTGTATGAGTCTTTTACGTTTCTGGTTAGATTTATTCCTAAGTATTTATTTATCTTCTTGTGGGCTACTGTAAATGGTATTAATTTGTGATTTCCTCTTCAATGTTCTCTCTGTTGGTGTAGAGAAATCCAAAGAATTTTTGTATATTTATGTTGTATCCAAAAAAAAAAAAAACCGTTCTTTTTTTTTTATCCTGATACTTTGCTTAAATCTTCTATTGGTTCCAGTAGTTTTCTTGTGGATTCCTTAGGGTTTTCTGTGTATAAGATCATATCATCTGCAAATAGAGATAGCTTTACTTCTTCCTTACCAATTTGGATGCCCTTTATTTCTTTGTCTAGCCTAATTTCTCTGGCTAGGACCTCCAGTACAATATTGAATAAGAGTGGTGATAAAGGGCATCCTTGTCTGGTTCCCATTCTCAAGGGGAATGCTTTCAGACTCTCTCCATTTAGGATGATGGTGGCTGTTGGCTTTGTGTAAATGCCCTTTATTATGTTGAGGAATTTTCCTTCTATTCCTATTTTACTGAGTTTTGATCATGAATGGGTGTTGGGCTTTGCCAAATGCCTTTTCTGCATCAATTGATAAGATCATGCTTTTCTTGTCTTTTATTTTATTTATGTGATGGATTACATTGCTTGTTTTTCTAATGTTGAACCATCCCTGCATAACTGGTACGAATCCCACTTGGTCATGGTGAATTATTTTTTTGCTATCTTGTTGAATTCTATTGGCTAGAATTTTGTTGAGGATTTTTGCATCTAAGTTCATGAGGAATATTGGTCTGTAATTTTCTTTTTTTGTGGTGTCTTTACCTGGTTTTGGTATGAAGGCTATGCTGGCTTCATAGAATGAGTTTGGGAGTATTCCATCCTTTGCTCTGAAATAGTAGTAGTGGTATTAACTCCTCTCTGAAAGTTTGATCGAATTCTCCAGTGAAGCCATCGGAGCCAGGGCTTTTTTTTTTTTTGTGGGGAGTTTTTTAATTACCTTTTCAATCTCTTCTTTTGTTATAGGTTTATTTTGTTGTTCTACATCTGTTTGTGTTAGTTTAGTTTAGGTTTGTTAGGGTACAATTTTTCATAGTATTCTGTTAATGATTCTTTTAATTTCAGCTGGGTCTGTTGTAACATTGCCCATCTCATTTCTTATTTGAGATATTTACTTCCATTCCTATTTTTCTTTTGTCAGTTTGGCCAATGGCGTATCGATTTTGCTGATCTTTTCAAGGAATCAGCTTTTGGTCCTGTTAACACTTTCAATTTTTTTTTTCTATTTCATTTAATCCTGCTCTAATTTTTTTTATTTGCTTTCTTCTGGTGTCTGTGGGGTTCTTTTGCTGCTCTTTTTCTACATGCTGAAGTTGTAGGGTTAGTGCTTTGATTTTGGTCCTTTCTTCTTTTTGTATGTGTGCATCTATTGCTGTAAATTGACCTCTGAGTACTGCTTTTGCTGTGTCCCAAAGGATCTGGTAGGATCTGTTTTCATTCTCATTTGATTCTGTGAATTTATTCTGTCCTTAATTTTTTCTATAACCCAGTAGTTTTTGAGCAAGGTGTTGTTGAGTTTCCATGTGTTTGATTTTTTTTTTTTTTTCTCCTTGCTTTTTCTGTTATTTATATGTAGTCTATTCTGGAGAATGTTCCATGTGTGTTGGAAAAGACAGTATACTTGGCTACTGTTGGGTAGGGTGTTCTATACATGTCTGTGAGGTCAAGTTGGCTGATTGTGGCATTTAGATCTCCCGTGTCTTTACTGAACTTCTTTCTGGATGTCTGTCCTTTACCAAAAGTGGTGTGCTGAAGTCTACTACTATTATCATGGAGCTGTCTATCTTTCTTTTCAATGCTGTTAGAGTTTCTTGTATGTATTTTAGAGCCCTGTCATTGTATTCATAACTATTTATCATGATTATGTTCTCCTACTGTATTGACCCTTTAATCAGTATATATTGTCCTTCCTTATCCTTTATGGTGGATTTTACTTTAAAATCTATTTTGCCAGAAATTAATATTGCCCCTCCTGATCCTTTTTGTTTGTTGTTGGCTTGATGTCTTTTTTTCATCCTCTGAGTTTTTGTTTGTGTCTTTAAACCTAAGTTGTGTCTCTTATAGGCAGCATATAGACAGATCATTTTTTTTTTTGTCCATTCTGCCACTTTCTGTCTCTTTATTGGTGCATTTACATTCAGCATAATTATTGACAGGTATGAATTTAGTGCTGTCATTTTGATGTCTTTTGTGTGTGTGTGTGTTGTTGACAGCTTCTTTGTTCCACTTAATTTTCTGTGGGGAATTGTGCTTCTTTTTATATCCTCTTTTTCATTGTTGTTGATATTGTATTTGCTGAGTCTTTTTTTTTATGTGTAAGATTGTTAACTTCCTTTGTATCTTAATATTTACCCCTATTTGTCTAAGTTTAAACCAATCTTTAATTTATATCGCCTTGACTTCTCCATATGCAACGTCTATGACTACATTTTTTAGTCTTTCTTTTTGGTTTTAATATTGTCATATTTTACATCATGACATCTCTGTTTCCAAGTTTTGAGCATTTTGGCTTTGATTTATTTTTTTATTTCCCTATCTGGATTGATATCTGGTTGCTCTGTCCTGTGTTCTAGTTTTGAATTGTTATCTGATGTTGCTTTCTATCCAGAGGTCTCCCTTTAGTATTTCTTGTACTTTTGGTCTTGTTTTTGCAAATTTCCTAAACTTTTGTTTATCTGGAAATGTCCTAATTTCACCTTCATATTTGAGAGACAGTTTTGCTGGATGTATAATTCTTGGTTGGCAATTTTTTTTTCCTTCAAGGCTTTATATACGTCATCCCATTGCCTTCTTGCCTGCATGGTTTCTGCTGAGTAGTCCGAGCTTAGTCATATTGACTCTCATTTGTAGGTGACCTTCTGTTTATCCCTAGATGCTCTTAAAATTCTCTCTTTACCTTTGGTTTTGGCAAGTTTGATTATAGTATGTCTTGGTGACCTTTTTGGAGGATCTGCCTTGTGTGGAGTTTGGTGAGCATCTTGGATAGATATCTTCTCATCTTTCATGATATCAGGGAAGTTTTCTGCCAACAACAATTCTCTCTGTATTTTCTGTTATTCCCCCCCACCCCACCCCCCGGTTCTTGTACTCCAATCACTCATAGGTTATTTCTCTTGATAGAGTTCCACATAATTCTTAGGGTTTCTTCATGTTTTTAAATTCTTTTATCTGCTTTTTCCTCAAATATGTTGTTGTCAAGTGCTTTATCTTCAGTTTCACGAATCTGACTTCCATGGCCTCCATTCTGTTCCTATGGCTTTCTATTGAGTTGTCTAAAAATTCTGAAATTTTATTGTTAATCTTCTGGATTTCTGTTTGCTGTCCCTCTGTGGATTTTTGCAGCCCATTAAATTTGTCATTATGCTCTTTTCTAATCTTCTTAAGTTTCTCTATTGCTTTGTTTGTGTGCTCCTTGGCTTGTTCTGTGTTTTGCCTGATCTCCTTCCTGATCTCTTAAAGAGTTTTGTATTTTAATCTTTTGTATTCTACCTCCAGTAATTCCAGGAAGTTCTCTTCGTCTGGAAATTTTCTTGATTCCTTGTTTTGAGTGGTTGCTGAAGGCATCATGGTCTGCCTTTTTATGTGATTTGACATTGACTATTGTCCCCATGCCATCAATAAGTTATTATATTTATTTATTTTGTTTGCTTACTGTGTTCTAGCTTTTTGTTTTGTTTTGTGTTGTTTTGATATGCCCAGATAGGCTGCTCAAGTGGGCTAGTTTGATTATTGGTACCTTTGAAGCTCTAACGTCTTGTCACCTGGTGGCTAGAGCTGTTATTAGGTATGTAAGCCCAGGAGTCTTTTATTTTTCTTGTATGGATTCAGCTCAGGTGTCCAGGTAGTCAGTCACCAAGTGTGTGGTGCAGGCTCTCAACTACAGTCCCGAACGAGCAGGGGTGATTGATGTAGGCACAGGTATCTGGGTGCAATAGGGGTCATGCACTGAACAAGGCAGGGGGCTGACAGCTACCTTTGAGTGTCTGTGAGGAGAGCATGTCCCTGTTCCCTAGAATGTGCAGGTGGGTGGGTTTTTCAGCTGAAATATGTGCACCTAATGCTGTCAGCTGTAAGTACTGGGAGGTACCATTTATTCTTGGACCCTGTTATAGATGGCTAGGTGACATGGGTGAAGCCACTAGGCCTCAGACCCCTGATATGGGTAAGTGAGGACCCTGATTAATAGGCAGAGTGGTAACAAATGTCATGAATTTGCCCATCCACCATATACCTCAAACCATTGAAGTTAGAGTTCAGGTGTATACCCTGTTGTACTGTGCTGATGAGGGCCTACATTGTTGAAATGGGCCCACACAGGTATATGCAGGGGTGAAAGGCATTTAAAGTTTGTGGACCCCTTATGCCTGTGCCTAGGCAAAGGAGCTGTGTCTGCCCTAAGTTTTGGTTTTGTTTGTGCTTCTGTGTATTTCCCTTATTTACTCCTTCCAGTATTAGGCCTAGTTAGCACTGTGTTTTTTGTTTTTCTCCTTTTAGTCTTTTTTTTTTTTAATTTTTATCGTGCTTTAAGTGAAAGTCTACAAATCAAGTCAGTCTCTCACACAAAAACTTATATACCCCTTGCTACATACTCCCAATTTCTATTCCCCTAATGAGACAGCCCGTTCCCTTACTCCACTCTCTTTTTTCGTGTCCATTTCACCAACTTCTAACCCCCTCTATCCTCTCATCTCCCCTCCAGGCAGGAGATACCGACATAGTCTCAAGTGTCCACCTGATGCAAGAAGCTTACTCCTCACCAGCATCCCTCTCCAACTTATTGTCCAGTCCAATCCCTGTCTGGAGAGTTGGCTTTGGGAATGGTTCCTGTCCTGGGCCAACAGAAGGTCTGGGGGCCATGACCACCGGGGTCCTTCTAGTCTCAGTCAGACCGTTAAGTCTGGTCTTTTTACGAGAGTTTGGGGTCTGCATCCCAGTGCTCTCCTGGTCCTTCAGAGGTTCTATGTTGCGTTCTCTGTCAGGGCAGTCGTTGGTTGTAGCCAGGCACCATCTAGTTCTTCTGGTCTCAGGATGATGTAGTCTTTGCTTTATGTAGACCTTTCTGTCTTTTGGTCTCCTAATTACCTTGTGTCCTTGGTGTTCTTCATTCTCCTTTGATCCAGGTGGGTTGAGACCAATTGATCCATCTTAGATGGCTGCTTGCTAGCATTTAAGACCCCAGACGCCACTCTCCAAAGTGGGATGCAGAATGTTTTCTTAATAGGTTTTATTATGCCAATTAGATGTCCCCTGAAACCATGGTCCCTAAACCCCTGCCCCGGCTACGCTGGCCTTCGAAGCATTCAGTTTATTCAGGAAACTTCGTTTTTGGTTTAGTCCAGCTGTGCTGACCTCACCTGTATTGTGTGTTGTCTTTCCCTTCACCTAAAGTAGTTCTTATCTACTATCTAATTACTGAAAACCTCTGTCCCTGTCTCCATCCCTCTCTCCATCCCTCTCCCCTCTGGTAGCCATCAAAGAATATTTTCTTCTCTGTTTAAACTATTTCTTGAGTTCTTATACTAGTGGTCTTATACAATATTTGTCCTTTTGCAACTGACTAACTTCACTCAGCATAATGCCTTCCAGATTTGTCCATGTTATGAAATGTTTCCAAGATTCATCACTGTTCTTTATTGTTGCATAGTATTCCATTGTGTGAATATACCATAATTTCTTTAACCATTCATCTGTTGATAGGCACCTTGGTTGCTTCCATCTTGTTGCTATTGTAAACAGTGCTGCAGTAAACGTGGGAGTGCATATATCTGTTTGTGTAAGGGCTCTTATTTCTCTAGGATATATTCCAAGGAGTGGGATTGCTGGATTATATGGTAGTTCTATTTCTAGCTTTTTAAGGAGGTGTCAAATCAGTTTCCAAAGTGGTTGTACCATTTTACATTCCCACCAACAGTGTGTAATTGTTCCAATCTCTCCCCAGCCTCTCCAACATTTATTATTTTGTTTTTTGTATTAATGTCAGCTTTGTTGGAGTGAGATGAAATCTCATTGTTGTTTCGGCTTGCGTTTCTGTAGTGGTTAACGATCATGAGCATTTCCTCATGTATCTGGTAGCTACCTGAATGTCTTCTTTAGTGAAGTACCTGTTGATATCTTGTGCCCATTTTTTAATTGGGCTATTTGTCTTTTTGTAGTTGAGTTTTTGTAGTATCATGTAGATTTTAAATATCAGGCACTGATTGGAAATGTCCTAGCTAAAAACTTTTTCCCAGTCTACAGGTAATCTTTTTACTCTTTTGGTGAACTCTTTGGATGAGCATACGTGTTTGATTTTTAGGAGCTCCCAGTTATCTACTTTTTCTTCTGCATTGTTAGTAATGTTTTTATACTGTTTATGCCATGTATTAAGGCTCCTAACGTTGTCCCTATTTTTTCTTCCATGATCCTTATCATTTTTACATTTTATATTTAGGTCTTTAATCCATTTTGAGCTTGTTTTTGTGCATGGAGTGAGGTATGGGTCTTGTTTCATTTTTTTGTAGATGGATATCCAGTTATGCCACCACCATTTGTCAAAACGACTGTCTTTTCCCCATTTAACTGTTTTGGGACCTTTGTCAAATATCAACTACTTATATGTGGATGGATTTATGTCTGGATTCTCAATTCTATTCCACTGGTCTATGTATCTGTTGTTGTACCAGTACCAGGCTGTTTTGACTACTATGGCAGTATAATAGGTTCTAAAATCAGGTAGAGTGAGGCCTCCCACTTTGTTCTTCTTTTTCAGTAATGCTTTACTTATCCGGGGCCTCTTTCCTTTCCATGTGAAGTTGGTGATTTGTTTCTCCATCTCATTAAAGAACGTCGTTGGAATTTGGATTGGAATTTCATTAAATCTATAGATTGCTTTTGGTAGAATAGACATTTTTACTATGTTAAGTCTTCCTATCCATGAGCAAGGTATGTTTTTCCATTTACGTAAATCTGTTTTGGTTTCTTGCAGAAGTGCTTTGAAGTTTTCTTTGTATAAGCCTTTTACATCTCTGGTAAGATTTATTCCTAAGTATTTTATCTTCTTGGGGGCTACTGTAAATGGTGTTGATTTGGTGATTTCCTCTTTGATGTTCTTTTTGTTGGTGTAGAGGAATCCCACTGATTTTTGTGTGTTTATTTTGTGTCCCAATACTCTGCTGAACTCTTCTATTAGTTTCAGTAGTCTTCTGGAGGATTCCTTGGGGTTTTCTGTGTATAAGATCATGTCATCTGCAAATAGAGATACTTTGACTTCTTCCTTGCCAATCTGGATGCCCTTTATTTCTTTATCTAGCTTAATTGCTCTGGGTTAGTGATCTTCTAAACATTTTATTCCTGTTTTTGTCTTTGCTTTGATATATACTCTCACCTCTATTATTTCTTAATACTTTCTTCATTCTTAAATTTTATTGATCCATTAATTTCTTAATTTTTAGTATTTTATTTTGTAAGTATAACTGTTTAAGATTACTCATCTCCCTTGGGTTATTATTTCAACCAAATCTGCATATTAAAAAAAATAAACAGGAGATTTTTATTTAGCTCATATCATAAGTATTTAAAATTATATTATGATTTCATCTCTAACTTCAAATTATTTAGATATGTTTGTTATAACCTCCAGATTGATTAGGAGAAAATATCTCACATTTGCTAATTCTTAATTTAACCATGTTTTGTTTAAAAAATGTGGAACATATGATAAAAATGTTTCAGTAGGTTGAGACTTTATGGTTGGGAAAACAAACTATTTTGTAAATCTTTTATGGGTACTTGAAAAGAATATGTATTTTTTAACTTGGGGGGTATACCATTCTATGCATTTCTACTAAATCAAGGACAATATGTTATTTGAATTTTCTGTATCTTACTGGTATTGTGCATGCTTTACCTATCAACAATTAAGAGAATTATGTTAGTCATGATTTGTATATATTATATGTAGTTCTATTGATATATTTTGAGGTTATTTTATTAGAGTCATAAAACTGTATGCTTATTTTATCTTCCTGGCATTTGAATGTGCTATTACTTCTAAATTTCCTAGTCCTTAATGGTGTTCTTTTTTAAAATAAATTTGTTTTTTGAACAATGTTAGATTTACAGAAAATTGTGAAGTTAATACAAATAGTTCCACATCCTGTACCCAGTTTCCCTTATTATTAAAATCAGGCATTATTAAAGCACACTTAGTGAAATTAATAAATATCAATTAATATCAATATGATATTAATACCTAAGGTCTCTGGCTGTGACAGTTCCACAGATTTCCCTTGTTTTTGATGACCTTGACAGATTTGAGGAGTACTGATCAGCTGTTTTGTACACTATATCTCATCTTGTGCTTGTCTGATGTTCTTCTTGTGGTTAGACTGGAGTTATAAGTTTGGGGGAGGAAGACCAGAGATGTAAGGTGCCATTTTCATCCCATCATATTAGCGGTGCTTGCTACCAATATTGCTAGGAAAGGACATCATGTTTGGTAAAGTAGAGGGCCAGCGACAACAAGGAAAACCCTCAGTGAGATGAACTGACACAATAGCCACAACAATTGACTCACACATGCCAACAATCATGAAGATGGTACAGAACCAGGCAACATTTCATTCTGCAATATATGAGGTCAGGATGAATAGGGGTCAATTCCACAGTAACAAACCACAACAACAAATATCAATATGACTTATCACCGAGAAACATACCCTCTATTTCTAGTTAGATGAAATCTTTTATAATGAATGAGTGTTGAATTTTTCAAATGACTTGATTTTCTTCATCAACTGACAGGATCATACGATTTTTCTTCTTTAGCTTATTGATAAGTAGATTTTAATGTTAATTTTCGGATGTTGAACCACCTTGAATGACTGGATTTGGTAAAGTTTTGTGGAGTATTTTTCCATCTATGTTCATGATAAATATTAGAATGTAGTTTTACTTTTCTTGTAATGTCTTTTTCCAGTTAAGGTATTTGGGTAATGCTGGTCTTATAGAATAAGGTAGGAAGTGCTTTCTCTGTGTCTGTTTTCTGGAAGACATGTGGAGAACTGGCAGTATTTCTTCTTTAAATATTTTGTAGAGTTTAGCAGTTGTCAACCTGCTGGGTTCTTGCTAGTTTTTAAAGATTTTTAATTATTGACTCAATTTCTTTAGTTGACATAGGCCTGTTATCCATTTCTCCATGTGAATTTCAGTAGTTTGTGATTTTTCAAGGAATTGGCTCATTTCATCTATGTTATTAAATCTGTAGGCATATAGTTGTTCATAGTATCTCTTTATTATCTTTTTAATGTCCATGGGATCAGTAGTAATAACCTCTCTTTCATATTTGATATTGGTAATTTGTGTCTTCTGTTTTTTTCTTGGATAGCCTACCTAGAGATTTATCAATTTTTTGTTGATATTTTCAAAGAACCAGCTGCATTTTTTGGATTTCCTCTATTGTTTTCCTGTTTCTCTTTCATTGATTTCTGCTCTGACTTTTATTATGTCTTTTCTTTTGCTTGATTTAGGATTAAATTGCTCTCCTTTCTCTAATTTTCTAAGGTGAGGCTTAAATTATTGATTTTAGATCTCTCCTTTTTTTAATGGAAATATATTTAATGCTGTACATTTCCCTGTAAGCACTGCTTTCTCTGCATCCTACAAATTTTGATAAGCTGTATTTTTATTTTCATGTTGTTCAAAATATTTTTAAATTTATTTTAAGACTGCTTTGATTTATGTGTTATTTACAGGAGATTAAAGGTCATTTAATCTCAACATATATAGTTATTTTCTAGTTATATTTTGTTATTGATTTCTAGTTTAATTCCATTGTGACCGAGAACATGCTTTGTATGAGCTCCATTTTTAAAATTTTGTTAAGGTGTGTTTTATGGTCTAGAATGTTTACCCTGGTGAAAGGTCCATATGAACTTCAAAAGAATGTATATTCTAGAAAGCTGTATATTCTACAGATATTGGATATAGTGTTCTATCAATATCAATTAAATCAAGTTGATTGAATTCATTCAGGTCAGCTATAGCATTACTGATTTTTTGCCTGATGGATCTATCAATTACTCAGAGTGAGGTGTTCAAGTCACCAGCTCTAATAGTGACTTTGTCTGTGGACTTATTTTCCAGTGCTCAGGACAATAGATGAACAATATTAGACACTTAACAAATACTTATAAATTTGAATTAATTAATTATTAATCAATTAATGAGTGTATGAGCAAACTTTGGCCATGGTACTAACTTACAGTTCCCAATGGGGCTCAGGATATAGCCAAGGTAGTTAATGTTGGGTTGAACTGTACAAATGCTGAATGACATCAAATGCTTAGTGATAAGACAGTGTTAGCTGAATACCAAATGTGGTTTGAGTAACAATATAGACTAACATTCACTTAAAAAGTACCAAGAAGTTGAATTAGAGACAGGTACAGGAGAGTAACCTTGGAAATGAAACTAAAGTTCTGATTCTAGGAAAACAGATGACACAAGAGCATTTAAAGCCTTATAGAGCAAATGTTTATTGGCTTAGCAGTTTAGATGGACACAGTTTATTTGACTCAGAACTACTTTTAAGGGGCTGGGTTTTTTTGTTTTTTTGTTTTACTAGTGTCTGCTTTATATCGTCTTAAAGGTGCCATAGAATGTTTGACATAACCTCACCAGCAAATGTTCCCCTGTGGTAAAAAGAAAGCTTAAACTCTCCCAGATGAGAAAGGATTTAATTAATATTCAGGATGCACTTTGCAATGTTGGGTCGTTTTGAATATTCTTGAGCAGCCAGCCTTAACGAATGAATCCAGATTATAACGGCTTTTTTTTAAAAAAGGAAAAATCTCCCTTACTCATTGCTTGTATGAATCACTGTAATTCCCATATCAGTATAATGGACATTTGAACAAAAGTAAAAGACGACGCTGTACTTAGTTGCAGATCAAGCAATCTGAGAGATGCCGTTACCCTGCACAATCTTGTCCAGGAAAATAAATCCAGCCTGCATTTGCTCTCTCCACAACACTACATGATATTTATTATTACCCCTTTTTCTTTTTTCTGTAAGAAAATAAGTGTTACAGAGTTTAAGTAACATGCCCAAGGATACACAGCTTGCAAGTAACTTACATGAGTATCAATCATTGGTTTTTTATTCCCATGATCACTCTTACAAATGTTGTCAGAGCCAGTTGTTGAGAAATTAAGAAAGATAAGAACTAAGGAAAGATCATTGCATTTGGTGATGAGAAGTCTTCTAATCACCTTCTCTGAGATCCCAATTACAGTAGAGAAAAAAGGCTAGTGAAACAGATTGCAAAAGATTGTAGACTCTTTTGTAGAAAGAAATCTTTCCTGGCCCCAAATATATAACATCATGATGAAGTAATCCTTCAGGTGCTCAAATTTCTTCTTTGTTTTTTAAAAAAATATCATTGTTTTGGAACCACTGAAACACCACCCTGAGGCCAAGCGTTCTTCTTCACACAGTCAGACATGCAATGGAATCGAGAACATGTGAGAAGTGTCCAGTGAGGGAATACTAATCCAAAGATTCGGCCATGTTTTGGGTCTAAGATTTGAATCCTGAAGGCATCAAGCATGAAATACATGAGTCTTTTAAATGGCAAGACTAGATATATGGGTTATGAAAACAACACAAATGCAGAAATGATTTATAGAACCAAGAAATAAGCAAAAGAATAAAAGTTATTGTCTCCAGAAGGAGCAATCCAACAAATTTGAAAACGAGTCATAAGTCAAGTTCATTAAAGACAGTAGCTTTAGACACCACATGAGATATGATTCAGGCATCGTTCCTGAAGAATTATCTGGAGTTTAAGAACTGGAAGATATCAAATGTCTTAAGTTTTTATTAATTCTTAGAGATCTGAGATCCATTGCTATGGTCTGTGGCCAAAATTCTAGCCTGCCAGCTTAACTTTACTGCTGTCTGGACTTTTTGTGTGGAATTAAAAGGCTTTACCTCATCTGTTTTGATTGCAGTCGGAAACTGTCTTTTCAGCATCTTTTAGAATTGTAATCTCTGCCATACCTGGCCGGGAGCACTGGAACCTGAAGACTACAGTTAGGCCCTTGCAGCAAACTGTGGGACCTGTAGCAAGTTTCTTAACTTCCTTTATGTCCTTTATCAAATGGGAATTGTGACATATAGTGCCCAACATGTAATAAGTGCTTAGTAAATATTTTTGAATAGATAATTTTATAAATCATTTAATGAGACTGTGTAAAACAAATAGCACAATATCCCATGTTTACTGTGCTAAATAAATGATACGTTCTAGTGTTATTATTTTAAATAGCATCCTGCAGCAATAAATTTAGTATTTTATGATGACACTTAGAAAAGAGACAGTCTCAATTCAGCAGTTTTTAAAATTATAATAAAAGGAGAAATCTATGTTTATTTGAAAGGAGGAAGGGAGATGTTATATGGGAATCTGATTTTTACAGCCAAAACATCCCCTTTCAGAACGTCATTCTATAATTTATATAGATCTGGCTATAGATGCATGTTCTTCTTTAATTCTTCCATGGATAATGGGAATTTAGAAGGAAACTAAGGGATGGATAATCAAGCACAATCTCTTCACATTACCCAAAAAGAAATTGAGGACTAAAGACACTGAATAACTTTCCTCATGTTATATAGTCAGTGAGTTTTCTTCTAAATAAGTCCAATGCATTTTATAGCTGCTCCCTAGGCTTGTGTCATTGATAACATCTTTCGGCTTTCAAATATTCCAATCCAATGAAACTTCCATTAATTCAGTGGTTCTAAAATCAACTGAAAATATCTCTGGTCTATGCTTTGATGAATACAGCCTAGAGCATTTTCAAAGTGATTCTACTCCTTGATTATTCTTGGAGATTATTTTGGGTATATAAAACCGGTCTCTCAAAGTAAGGGAGATTGTATTGTCCATGTGGCTGACAAGAAATGATTTTAAATTGTTTCATAGCAAGCAATTTAAAAAGAGTATTTTGAATACAAAGGCTTTTCAATAAGAGTTCAGTGATATGTGAATAAAAGAGAAACTGTGGATAGATTACATGTAGAATAAAGAAAACTCAGGTAAGGAAAATATACCTGAGGTTCTTGAAAGAATAATCTTACTTGTTTAAAAAACACAATTTGGGTGATTTTTTTAATGAAAAATCACTCAATTATCTGTCATTTTAGTGGTCTACATTACCAAGCCAAAGAGGACCTTACTGCTTCTATTGTCCATCAGCCCTGGCACCAGGTCTGTAATAGGCATTTCTCCCTGAATTTCTTAGCAAAATGCGATATAATTCAAAGGCTTAGGTCTTGTTTAAGTTGAGGCGATCTGAATCTGTTCCCCAGCACCACCATTTACTGTGTAATTATGAACAGGTTACCTAAGTGCCATGAGCCTCAGTTGCTTGATTAGCAAAAACTGAAATGATCCTTTTTTTTTTTATAGGACTAATATAAGGGTTAGTAAAGCATATGTGAAAACCCCAATATAATTCTTGATATGCAACTGATAGATAAGTCGACAGGAATAGTAACTACGAGTGTTATTACTGTCACCATGAATTTTAACAGCCTTAGGAAGATATACTTCCTCTTCCCAACTTGAACTGTCATTTTCAGCCTTCCACCCCTTACTGATGTTTCTAAGAGGGATAAAATGGAAATTGCCTCAATCAAATGTTATATTTATATCCCAGACCTGAGCAGAGCTTCTAACTGAGTCCTTTCTTTTATTCCCGCTGATGAGCAGCAATGGACAACCTGCAGGAAAAGGGAAAGATCACATTTCCTTTTTCCTGTAAAGTTAGAGCCTACAGGTATTAATTCATTACATGGATGCTTACTGAGGGCTTAGTGTACATTGAGCATGGGCTGAGTGCTGGGTATGCATTGATAAAAGACAGAATTCCTGCCTCAAGGGTCTTACTGTTCATGTGAAATTTAGGTACATAAAGCAAGCAGTGCCTATGCTAGACAAAGTCAGTAGGAACTCAGATGAAGGGCCACCCAAATATGTCTGGGATTATTAGGAAACATTCACAAAAATGATGGAGCCAAAAATGGTGTCAGAGTTCTCTAGAGAGACAAGAATGAAAGAACATTACAAGGAAAGTTAACAATAAGGACAAAACAAATGATAACTGTGGCAGTGTATAGTATGTCCTATAAAAAAAAAATAAATAGAAATGATTGTATTTTAAAGTATGAAAGGGAAAATTCCAGAGGCTTAGGACAGGCTGGCAGGCTACCATCAGATTATAAGAGTCCATGCTACCAATTTGGGGTTTTAGTTTATAGGCAGAGGAGAATCATCGAAGATTTCTGAGTAAGGAAATCATATAATCTTATATAAGTCACTTATCAAGCCTTGTAGAGAGAGAATTAGAGTGAAAGGAAACTGGCGGCAGTGTAACCAGCAAGGAAGACTTTGCAATTGCCCAGGCGAAAGTTGATATGGGCTTAGATCCAAGCAGCAATGGGAGAGGTTGCTTCGAGAGGCATTGCTAGGGTAGCATTACCTGGATTTAGAAATTTTCAGGAGAAATGAAAGCTAAGGAAGAGTTAATGACAAATAAAGTGGCTGTTTTAGAAAATGGAGTGGTTCGCACTGCTCTTAACCAAAGTCAGAAATTGAAAATAAAGCAGAAATGGGGACAATGAATTAATTTGGAATCATTTTGCATTTGAGAATGCCATGGGACATCGAGGATGACATATGTAATGGTCAGCTTAAAATATAGGTTCACCATAAAGATGTGGCCAGACAAACACAAAGAATACTCATTGCGAGAAGGTTGGTGGAATAAACATCATGAATTCTGATGAGGAAATACTGAGACTGAACTATCAATGAGATATTTGAGAAGAAGCGTTGCGATGGTTAAGGTTATATGCCAACTTGGCGGGGCCATGATTCTCAGTGGTTTGACAGTCCTATGATGTTGCGATCACTTCTCGATGAGATTTGATATTATGTGATCACCTCCATGATAGGATCTGCTGTGAGTAGCCAATCAGTTAAAAGGGGGTGTGGCCTCTTTTGAGTATAAGTGGACATTCTGGCAAGGCTCCCGTGCTTTTGCTAGATCTGCATCCTGCAGCTGGCTCCTATTCACCTGACATCTGGTTCTTGGGACTTGAGCTAGCAGCTTACTTCAGTCCTTCCTGCCAATCTTAGGATTTGTTGATCTTCACAGCCCATGAGCAAGAGCCTTGCTCTCTGGCCTGCCATTCTTGGGTTCACCAGCTCCTGCGGCCAGGTGAATCAGGAGGAGCCTCTACCCTGACCCATGGATTTGAGAGGTCCCGGCCTCTACAACCACGTGAGCCATTTCCTTGAAATTAATCTCTCTATACATATATTTATATGTATATGTTTTGTTTCTCTAGAGAACTCAGCCTAAGACAAGTGTCTAGTGATAAGTTTAATAAACTGGAAATAAATGCTGGACTTGTGTTCAGAGAAGAAATTGGTTCAAGATGTTCTACACTGACGTCTAATAAAATCTTCGATGGTTTCTGAGTAGTGAATAACCTGATGAACTCCCCCTTTAGGAAGCAACTCTATCAGCTGAGAGTAGAGTTGTATAAAGCGTTGAATGGCAGCCAAGGGAGGATAAATTAGGAGACTGATCACGATGTTTTCTAGTAGGAAGCATATGGAACTTGTAAATTCATATTTTTAAAGCATATCACCCAGAAGCCTCTCCCAAAATGTAGAGTCAGGCAAAGACTGGTTCTGAAATCTACTTGAAAGAAACCCCTTTTTTTTCCACATCACATGAAGTCAGATACAGTAGACAAGTTCTTTGTGGGTAAACTCTGAAGGAGTGCAGATAGTGCTAAATTTTGCTTGAAATTTGGTAAGTTCCTTTCTCCTACTTTCATTTGCAAGATCCTAAATTCATCATTTTAGATAGGTATTTTTGCTTTTTTTTTTTATCCCAACATTTTAAAAATAAAATCAAACTCTAGATGGAGGTTAAAAAGTCACTCTTGCACACTTTACTGGGAATGTTATTTCTACACAACTGTTTCTCTTTCAATACTGTTCTCTTCAGGGCATAATCTAAATATTGTGTTCTAACACAGTAGCATTTCTAGCTCCATCAGTTACCTCTTTCATAAGCACTCACTGTCCTGGATTGAACTGTGTCCTCCCAAAATATCTGTCAACTTGGCGAGGTCATGATTCCCAGTACTGTATGATTGCCTACCATTTTGTCATCTGATGTGATTTCCTTATATATTGTAAATTCTATCACTATGATGTAAGGAGATGGATTAGTGGCAGTTATATTGATGAGGTCTACAAGATTAGATAGTGTCTTAAGCCAATCTCTTTTGAGATATAAAAGAGAGAAGCGACCAGAGAGACATGGGGACTTCATACCACCAAGAAAGCAGCATCAGGAGCAGAGTGTGCCCTTTGGGCCTGAGGTTTCTGTGCTGAGATGCTCCCATACCAAGGGAAGACTAATGACAAGGGCTTTCCTCCAGAACTGACAAAGAGAGAAAGCCTTTCCCTGGGCCCTACACCTTGAATTCAGACTTCTAGCCTGCTAGGCTGTGAGAGAATAAACTTCTCTTTATTAAAGCCATCCACTTGTGGTATTTCTGTTACAGCAGCACTAGAAGACTAAGGCTCTCACCTTCCACACAAAACAAAGAGATATAAACCTATGTCAGTGCTGGATTGGAAGACTTGTCAACTGATTCTGTCTAGTGTGGATAAAGGTGTCTGTTTATTTTGTGGATGTCATGTGTCCTATAAATCCATAAGAAAATTAACATTTGCCCTTATGTGAAAATCTTCCTAATATCATTTTGGCCTGCTATTCAAACTCTAAACAGCTTCCCATAATGGACCATCCTCTTGGTACTCAATGTACAAGGACAAAGAACCATAGCAATATTTTTCCGGACTTCTATATACTCTATATATAAAGTGTCTTGAAAACGCTGGAGAGCAGTACACACTAGTTCATTTGGAAAGTGCAGTATGTAGTTTGAAATCTGAAGAAAAGACTCTTTCATATCAAAAATAACAACAACAACAAACGGACAGGAGGGCAGAAAGGAGAGAGAACCACAGCCAAAAAATCACTCAGTCATATGGAAAGAAAAAAGCGAGGACTCCTACTAATCAGGAGGCCAATGTATGGACTCTTCCTTATATATAAAGTAATATCACCATATGTAAAGTATGTATCATTCATCTATAGGTATTTCACCAGTAAAAGTCATTCATAATCTCATATAGAATGCGGAGAAGCACATTACGAGATCATCCATTAAAATGACAAAGAAAAACGAGAAAGAGATTAGGATTTTTAAACCTGTTTTAAAATTGGGAGGAGTTCCTGAGTGGCTCGAATGGCTAAGCACTTGACCTCTAACCAAAAGGCTGGAGGTCCAAAGCAACCCACAGCTGCCTTAGAAGTAAGGCCCCGGTGACTGGCTTCAAAAAGTCATCCCTTGAAAATTCTATGGGGTATAGTGCTATTCTGCACATGGCGGGAGGCACCATGGGTCAGAATCAACTCGATGGCAACTCACAACAACAATAAATAAAACTGGGGTTTCACTGCATAAAGTTTTTCGAAGGGATGAGTTTGGCTTAGATATGTTTGGTTTGAATAAACAGTGAGACTTCAAGATGAATATTTGTAGCAAGCGGGTGACGATGTCGATCTGCATTTGTAATTTACTCACATGAGTTTATCATCCAGTTGCTTCAAACCAAATTACAAGAAGGAGATGGCTTCTGATGGACCATCTTTGAGAAACAACTGACTTCTTTCAAGACATGCTAGAAAATGGAAAACACGACTGTGATTTTCATACATGCTGATGGTAATCTAATATGTAAAAAATTATTTTAGTAAACTGATACATTTTCTTGTTCCTTTGAAGATGTAAGTAATCAAACTAATGGTTAATGTCACATTATAGCACTTATAACTGGTACCTAGAATTTTTAAAAAATGGTTATAGATGAATAAGAAAAACACCTTATGTGCAAATAGTTAAATAGAACTGAATAGATAACAGGATCCACACATAACCTTGTGGGAGGAAAATGTATGTCCTTGTTTATCAGTTAAATGAAAATTACAATTGCAATGAAATAAAATTTTTACCCATAGGTTTGGGAAAAATAGAAAGTATGACAATATGAAGTGTTGATGATGATGATGATCAATGAGAGCCTATATGCCCTGTTGAGGGAGGAAAAACTGGTACAGACAAATTAAAAAATAACTTGGCATTCATCTTGTAAAGCCTAAAATCCATGCAACATAGGAGCCAACATATAAACCTTCTATTCCTACATATATGCCTAGAGAAGAAGGAAGTCTAGGTAATGTTCACAGAGGTATTGTTTTTTACACCAAAAACACAGGAAATCAACTCATTTCACCTACAGGAGTATCATAGTAAATGCATGCATTTACTTATATTGCAATTTATCCACATAAGGCAATCACATTGCATTGAAAATAAATGAACCTAAAATTTATGTATCAAACTAATTTTTTTTTTAATGTAAAACCAGAAGTGTGCTAGTTTCTGAATATGATAGCAATGGGATTTTGACTAAATATTTTAATGGGACATGAAATTGTTGCTCATAATATTTACCATATTGCTAAAATTTATAAAGCAATCTCTGTGTTCTAAACATAGTAGATCTATCATTTCATTTAAACTAACAATGATTATTATTTGGCAGATATTAACTCTACAGATCAGGAAAGTGATGCCTGCAGAGGTAAAATGAACTGCTTGGCTTGGCACAGTAAGTGGCAAAGGCAAGATTTAAACCGATTTCACTATCACTCCCAAATTTCATACCCTTCATTACTATACAATGCTTTGCCCTTGCTATTTTGATTTATAGAATGTTTAAAGTATCTTTGGCTTTCTGGATTTCTCGGATTTATACATTCTGTTTGAGCCTTACATCAAAAGTAGCTTTACTGAGCCATCTAAAACACCAACTAAGCAAGCCAACACACCAATGAAAGAGCTGAGGACCCAGACCACTTTTAGCTTTTTCCCTGAGGTATACATGGCATATGCTTTAGTCGAACTCCTTAGGAAAGTCCTTATTTAGTGTTGAGCCAGAGAAACAGACATCTGCTGAGAAGTTCAAAGGAGAGAGTGGAAAATGTGAGAAAAATTCAAGAGTAAGAAGACAGAGCATAAATGGATTGGAATCTAAGTTCACAGTAAATCATGAGGGTACCCTGGGTAATTATTGTCAGTAGATCTTTTATTTCTGCAATTTATTTATTACTGTTCTAGTGAGATAATGGTATGAACTATTTTAACCTAATATCTGGGTCAGGTCACCAGAGAACTTTAAGACAAAAAAATTGTACTTTGCAATCTTTTAAGGGCCCCACTTTCCAATATAAGCTAAATGCTAAAGCCTGGAAATAAATATATCAGAGAAAGAGGGGAAAAAAAAGATATATCAAAAAACACTATTTCAAGTAGAAAGAGATGTAACACAGGGAATTACATGCAAAACCATTTGAAGGGCCAGAAGAGCAGACACAAGGAAAACCAAGGGGATGCTGCAAAACATGGGAGGAGTTAAACAGTGGAAACAGTCTTCTCCTCAGATCAGCTCAGAAGAGAGGCCCAGATGAGACATTAAAAGTGCCTAACTCAGGAAATCCAAGCTCTTTCCCATGTTAGGAAGCCACTTCATTTTCAGAACAGCTTGTTTGATGTCTAACTTCTGTGATGGAGGAGTTCAACTTCATTAGTCAGTACGATAATTGCTGTCTATAACAAGGACAGGTTGGTTTATAGGCAGTATAGTGTTGACGTTTAAGTACCACTTTTGGTGACAGATATAAACTTTAGAAAAGTCACTTTCTAGCCCAGTGATCTAGTATAATTAAAATAATAATAATATAGAAGATAAAAATTAAATAATAACTATGAGTCCGGCACTGTTCTAGGTGTTTGTGATTTGTTTATGTAACATTCATAATTCTATGAGATTTTATTCTTACAATATTCTTGTTATCTTCATTTTTCAGTTGATAAGAAATTAAAATCAATTTAAAACCAATTCTGTTAAATGTAGGGCACTCTTTCCGTATATCTACAACAGGGTTGTTATTAGAGAAACATCAGACATTACCATCAATATTACTACTACAATCCTGTCTACTTTCATTATTAATGTTCTTCTGCTACTACTATTCTACCACTATAATAGCTACTGTAATGATCACTATGTGCCAGACATGGTCACACACAGTTATACGACAATTTCTATAATTTAATCCTTATAACAACTCTGTGAGATAAGTACTATTGCTACTCCATTTTATACCTGAAGACTTGACTTGGTAACTTATCAAGGTCATAAGGACAATAAGAGGAGGAAACACAATTCAATCTAGCTATAAAATTGACCTAGGAACTTATTAATGAGGAGTAACTATGGTAATTACGATGGTGGTGGTGATGATGATGATGATGGAGATTTTTGGCAATTCTTTTAATTACAACAAATTTTCTACAACAACCACTAATGTGCCTTAAAGTCAAGAACTCAACAATCTCTCCCATACAGTAGAGAATCAAGAATACATTTTTTTTTAAAAATATGTACCATATAGCCCATGCCATAACTTTTAAACATTGTTATTAAACTGCATTCAATGCTCATTTAATTTTATGCATATTGTTTAAAAAAAAACTGGATTATCAGATCTCCCTATACTTTTTTTTTTTTCTATACATAGTGAGCGGAAGTAGCACTTTGGTGTTAATGATTTGATTGGAATGGGAGAATAATAATTATTCTAATAGCAGAAGAAAGTGAAACACAACATCTTTCAGAAATCAGAAAAAATATATAGTTGCAAAAATTCAGAAAAGACCACAGTTTGTGAAGCAACTATTCTCAATTAATTCAACCAACCATAAGGTCAATGCAATAAACTAATGAATGTGCATACTAATCAACCTTAGCCTTCAAGAATATTCTAAAATCTGTTTTGTACACTTTATTTTAAAGATAGGATTCAGGTAAAACACTGAAAGATTTATCTTCAGATTGGTTAATTATTTTAACATTGAAGCTTAACACAGTACGTGTTAACACAGACAGTACAAGACAGAAATCTAGTCTTGACTTATACTCCCATCTCTACTAACTAGCTTTAAAGTCTTTTCCACCTCTAATAATACCTACTTTCAGGCAATAGCACTTTTTAGAACACGTGCTGAGATGGAAGCCTTTATTCAAAGCTTGTCAGATAAATAAGGAATTAGTGTCATGGACAATAAGAGAATGGGTATAGCATAATGTCTTACAACTGTGTATACAATAAAAAATCCACACATCATTTCCAATTACTCATAGAAATTTAGGGGACTCTGAAATAATAGTTAGCTAACCATCCCAAAGAAGGGGTTAAAGATCTTTAGTCTTTGTTATCTTGTAACATTATGACTTAATCTCAAGCTTATTATGATTATCATTTTGCTATCTATAATCTATTTATCTATCTACCTATTTACTTATTTATCTGATGTTTTCTTTGTACACAGAGGCCTGTTGCATAGCCTCCATACTCGTTTATAGAAAAGATTAAAACTATAAATCATCACAACTCATAAGATGCCTACTTGGAGCTGAACATCCAGTCCAGCACCAGAAGTGATAGAGATTTATGATGCCCAGGCAGCTCCTCTCACCCAAATTCAAGAAGTTAAAAGGAAGGGAAAAGCCATCCAATTAACTCAGTGTCTACAGACAATGCTTATGTAAACAGATGGGATCAGCTAGCTACCTGAAGGACAAAACCTCTGGAACTGGAAGAAGGGGGCAAGTGGAGATGTACATGTGTACTGATGCACGGGAGTCTTTTCCACGTGTTGAAATCTCAGCTATGAATGATTCCTTATTGAAGACAGCTGCTTTCCTGTCTTGCGATGATTCATACTGATTTCCTACTCTTTAAACCTTTGCAGGTACTCTGCTTTAAACCACATTCGGCTACATACAACTAGTGTCACAGGAAAACACTCTCTTATTTGATGCCTTAAATAAAATCTCAAGCTCTTTGGAAAGAACTATGCTTTTTGCTTTATTTGTACAGCACCATTTTGTTATTCTTCCATTTTCTAGTCCTGTAGCCATCTTACAGACAGTAGCTAACTACTTAATCCTTTTATCTCTAAATTTCCTGTGTGTTCCTTGTAGTTAGGTGTGGGCATATAACTGAATTCTGCCAGTGAAATACAGGAGGAAGTGACTCATCGTGGTGTCTTCATCCCCTTAAACTGTCTCTGAATCAATACCATATAGTAACTTTATCATTTTCCTCCTGTCCAGGTCCCCAGGCCTTTGATAAATTTGATCTTTGATAGTTCTGTCTCCCTTTTTTCATCTTTTCCTCTTTTAGTCCCTCCCCCCTCTATCTTGACATTAGTTGAATTAGGTGGTCTGAAAAAAATTTATATATATAAAACCAAAACAATAAACCCATTGCCATCAAGTCAATTCCAACTCATAGTGACCCTACAGGACAGAGTAAAACTATCCCATAGGGTTTCCAAGGAGTGGCTGGTGGATTTGAACTGCCAACATTTTGGTTGGCAGTCGAGTTCTTAACCACTGTGCCACCTGGGCTCCATACATAAACACACACACACACACACACACGTACACACACGCAAGCGTATATAATACATATATTGTGAATCTAATTTTTATACCAGACCCCTTCCTTAGACCTAGTATTATCCATTAAATTACTTACTAGCAATGTCCAATTAGATGTCATCTTAACACCACAAATTCACAATTCTCAAAATGGTGTTCATTTTCCTTCACTGAAAATATGGCCTTCTATTTCATTTTCAACCTTATATAATGGTACCATGTACATATTTCAAGACAGAAATCTGAGAGTCACTCTAGATTCCTTTGTATTCCTTACTTCCTACATATTTAGGTAATGACCAACTAAAGTCAAGTCAACCTTCTTAACACCTAAGTTAACTGTGCTTTCTTCTATTACCCTTTTACTTTTACCCTGAAGACTCTTAGCAGCTCTTTCTTGGTTATTGTTATAGCTTCTAAAATTATGCCCATACTTAGAGAAATTACAGCTACATTTGATATATCCACCCCTTGTGACTAAAAATTATCTTTTTAATAATAAAAATCCAGTTATGTTTTTCCAGTTTGAAACCACATATTTAATAATGTCTTATTATTGCCTACTAATATTGCTATTACTCCCTATTACTACATTTCCTATTACTGCCTACTCTATTACTTTTTCTATTACTGTCTACAACAGTAGTTTGTAAAATTTTCCAAAGCAGAAATTGTTCCCAAAAAAGCCTTAGAAAACTCCAACTTATGAAGCAGATAAAATGGCATTGAAGATAAATATCTGTTGAAATTTAGATTTTAAAACATTCAAAAAATTTTTATTCAAGTATGGCATAAGCAGATTTAGCAAAGAGAGACTTCAACAGTCTCTACCAGAAGATGATTGTGGTTCTTTATAAAAATTTAGCTCAAGGTAGGAAAGGAAAAAGGTAAAAGAATAATAATAAGTTGGTTTAATTTCAAATTACAAGTGAAGTCATAAGATAGGCATAAAACATGAATTATTACCATTTACCACATTGGTTGTATTTATTCCACTCTGCATTTGTCTGAAAACATATATTACAAAACTGGGTGCTTAAACCAACACACAGCTTTTTATTTCCAAATGGAAAACAGAGGCTCAGTTTTATTATAACTTGATAATAAGAAAGTTTTTATCACTTTATAGTTCTACTCTGTTCTATAGGGTTGCTATGAGTCGGAATCGACTCGACAGCAGTGGTGGGTTATATCAGATATGAGTAAAAGAAAACAAGTTAGTTATGATAGAGTAAATTTATTATAAACTAATAATTTTACATCAACCTGGTCAACTAGATTCTTTGTCTATTATCCTGAGTTGTGAATATTATACATTTCAACATTGCTAACAACATGGTTAACAACATGGAGAACAAACATATAACCAAGTATCTGAATAAACAAATCTGTTGCCGTCACATAGTGATCCCATAAGACAGAGTAGAACTGCCCCAAGGGGTTTCCAAGGAGTGGCTGGTGGATTCAAACTGCTGACCTTTCAGTTAGTAGAGGAATGCTTAACCACTGTGCCAGCAGGGCTCCATCAGAATAAACAAAGTACTTCTAAAGTCTGATACTTTTTTTGCAGTTCCCCATTTATTAAAATGCATTCCTTCTAAATGACAGATCAATATTTCTGACTTATTTTCTTTTCTCTAACAATGGGTTATATAAATTGCCTTTTCCAAGTAGTTTTGATTTTTATTTATTTTTTATAATGTTCCATTATTTCTGGAGTGTTTGCCACCCTTTGTGGAATCCTTGTACAGAAAAAGTCTGCGAATCACCAGACCTCTAAATAAATTCCTCACTATGGCATACAAGGTCCTCTACTATTTGGCTATTGCCAATTTTCTAGCACCATCTACCTCTGCATGCTCTGTGCTTTCGTTCCTGACTCCAACACAGTTACCTGACTCTATTGCTGTTGTTGTTGATGATGATGGTATCTATTTCTCTTTTGATACTCATATCCATCTACTAGTAATGATCTTCTACCCCTAGTCTACCAGAACATATCCTACTCATTGATGATCTGCTTTATAATGCTCCATCTGACAGTTACACTGTGGAATTAACCACTTATCATCAATGTTCTGCTGTTATTCATAAGGTTTTCACCAGCCAATTCTTTTCAGAAGTAGACCACTGGGTACTTCTTCCTAGTCTGTGTTAGTCTGGAAGTTCAGCTGAAACCTGTCTGCCATGGGTGACCTGCTGGTGTTTGAATACCAGTGGTATGGCTTCCAGCTCACAGCGAGACACAAGCCTCCACAGTATGACAAACTGACAGGAGCATTTGACAGGCCAACGATGAAGAAACTGAAGATTTTAACCAAATTCTGCAGTCTTAAATTGATCTAACATGCAATCAGGATGCACTGATGATTACTGGAGATTGGGAACAAGGAATGATCGGTAGCTGGAAAATATGGCCTTGGTGATAGAAACCATGCTGGAGGTCACATGATTGAATTTTGCAAGACCAATGACTTCATTGCAAATAAGTTTTTCAACAACATAAACAGCAACTATACACACGAACCTCACCAGATGGAATACACAGGAGTTAAATTGACTACATCTGTGGAGAAAGAATATGGAAAACCTCAATATCATCAGTCAGAACAAGGTCAGGGGCTGACTGCAGATCAGACCATCAACTACTTATATGCTAGTTCAAGTTGAAACTAAAGAAAATTAGAACAAGCCCATAAGAGCCAAAGTATGACCTTGAGTATATCCCTCTTGAATTTAGCGACCATCTCAAGAATAGATTTGACACTTTGAACACTAATGACCAAAGACCAGATGAGTTGTGAAATGACATCAAGAACATCATACATGAAGAAAGCAAGAGGTCGTTAAAAAGACAGGAGAGAAAGAAAAGACCTAAATAGATGTTAGAATAAACTCTGAAACTTGCTATCGAACAGTGAGTAGCTAAAGTAAAAGCAAAAAACGATGAAGTAAAAGAGCTGAACAAGATTTCAAAGGGTGGTTCAAGAAGACAAAGTAAAGTACTATGATGACATGTCCAAAGACCTGGAGATAGAAAACCAAAAGGGAAGAATACACTCAGCATTTCTCAAGCTGAAAGAACTGAAGAAAAAATTCAAGCCTCAAGTTGAAATATTGAAGAATTCTACATGGAAAACATTAAAAGAAACAGGAAGCATCAAAAGAAGATGGAATGCACGGAGTCAGTATACCAAAAAGAATTGGTCGACATTCAACCATTTCAAGAGGTAGCATATGATCAGGAACCAATGGTGCTGAAGGAAGAAGTCAGAGCTGCACTGAAGGCACTGGGGAAAAACAAGGCTCTGGAAATTGACAGAATACCAATTGAGATATTTCAACAAATGGATGCAGCACTGAAAGTGCTCACTCATCTATGTCAAGAAATTTGGAAGACAGCTACCTGGCTAACAGACTGGAAGAGATCCATATTTATGCCTATTCCCAAGAGAGGTGATCCAACGAAAAGCAGAAATTATAGTTTACACGCAAGCAAAATTTTTCTGAAGATCATTCAAAAGCAGCTGCAGCAGCAGTACATCAACAAGGAACTGCCAAAAATTCCAGCCAGATTTAGAAGAGGATGTAGAATGGGGGATATCACAGCTGATGTAAGATGAATCCTGGCTGGAAGCAGAGAATGCCAGAAAGATGTTTACCTGTGTTTTATTGACTATGCAAAGGCACTTGGCTGTGTGGGTCATAACATATTATGGATAACATTGTGGAGAATGGAAATTTTGGAACACTTGATTGTGCTCATGAGGAGTCTGTACATGAATCAAGAGGCAGCTGTTCAAACAGAGCAAGGGGATACTGCATGGTTTAAAGTCAGGAAAGGTGTGCTTCAGGGTTGTACCCTTTCAATCTGTAAGCTGAGCAAATAACCCAAGAAACTGGACTACATGAAGAATGGGGCATCAGGATTGAAGGAAGACTCATTAACAACCTACGTTATGTAGATGACACAACCTTGCTTGCTGAAAGTGAAGAGGACTTGAAGCACTTACTGGCGAAGGTCAAAGACCACAGCTTTCAGTACTGATTACATCCCAACATAAAGAAAACAAAAATTCTCACAACTGGACCAATGGGCAACATCATGATAAATGGATAAAAGATCGAAGTTGTCAAGGAATTCATTTTACTTACATCCACAATCAACATCCATGGAAGGAGCAATCGAGAAATCAAAAGATGCATTGCATTGGGCAAATCAGCTGCAAAAGACCTCTTTAAAGTGTTCAAAAGCAAAGATGTCACCTTAAGGACTAAGGTGCACCTGACCCAAGGCATGGTGTGTTTTCAGTCGCCTCATATACATGGAAAAGCTGGTCAATGAGTAAGGAAGACCAAAGAAGAATTGATACCTTAGAATTGTAGTGTTGGCAAAGAATATTGAATATACCATGGACTGGCAAAAGAACAAACCAATCTGTCTCGGAGGAAGTGCAGCCAGAATGCTCCTTAGCAGCAGGGATGGTGAGAATATGTCTCACATACTTTGGACATATTTTGAGGAGGGATCAGTCCTTGGAGAAGGACATCATGTTTGGTAAAATAGAGAGTCAGCAAAAAAAAAAGGAAGACCCTCAATGAGATGGACTGACACAGTGGCTGCAACAATGGGCTCAAGCATAGCAACAATTGTGAGGATGGCGCAGGACTGGGCTGTTTCGTTCTGTTGTGCATAGGGTCACTGTGAGTCAGAAGCAACTTGACAGGACCTAACAACAACAACAACACTATATACCACAGATAGAAATCTATAATAGCATCTTTGACATATCTAGACACTTTGTTTACATATCTGATCACTTTACCATATTTTGAAAACTCTGGTGGCATAGTGGTTAAAAGCTACAGCTGCTAACCAAAAAGTCATCAGTTCCAATTCACCAGGCATTCTTTGGAAACTCTATGGGGCAGTTCTACTCTGTCCTATAGGGTCACTATGAGTCGGAATTGACTCAACAGCAACAAGTGTGTGTGTGTGTGTGTGTGTGCGTTACCATATTTTGAGCTCCTCAATATCAAGATTGAAATATTCATATATATACTTCTCATTTTAAGTTGTCACTTGAGTTGCAGATTTGTGTGCAGGTTTTTGTGTGAACATAAGTTTTTAACTCATTTGGGTAAATACCTAGGATCACAGTTGCTGGCTTGTGTGGTCAAAGATCAAAGCAAAAAAAGAAAAAAACTTATCGCCCTCGAGTCAATTCTGACTTATGATGGGCCTGTATGATAGAGCAGAACTGTCCCACAGGGTTTCCAAGCAGTGGCTAGTGGATTAAAACTGCCAACCTTTTGGTTAGCAGCCAAGCTCTTAACCAGTGTGTCACTGGGTCAAATATCAGTTGACTGATATTTGTATGGGTCTTTTTTCTACTCTGTTCCATTGGTCTAGTTAGTTGTATATTATTTTGCCAATACCACACTGTCTTGATTACTGTAGCTTATTGTAAGTTTTCAAATTGGGTAGCATCAGGCCTCTAACTTCTTTCTTCCTCTTCAATACCCTGTTGGTTATTCTGGGTCTCTTGCCTTTCCAGGATCAGTTTGTCAATATTCACAAAATAACTTGCTGGCATTTTGATTGGGATTACATTTTATCATATACTAATTTGGGAAGAATAAATATCTTAAAAATATTGAGTCTTCTTTCCATGTACATAGAATATCTCTCCATTTATTTATATCTTTTATGTATTTTCACTAGAGTTTTGTAGTTTTCCTCAGATATATCTTGTAAATGTTTTGTTAGATTTCTACCTAAGAGTTTTTTTATGCTAATGTAAACTGTGTCACGGTTACAATCACCTATGTAACATTCCTGCCAAAATATTTAACCTGAACTTATTCAGGAATAAACATTAAATGAATCTAGAATGTGGATCATGCTCTAGTATAACTGATTTGACCTCTTAAAAAGTAAAGGTCAAAAGGTTGGATCAGGAGGGCAGAATAGTCAGACTCTTCGTGTTGTTTCTCTTAAAACATAGACACAAAAAAAAACAAGTGAATTCGATATATAAGATAATTTATGAACTCTAAGTATCAAAGACAAAGCTGGAGAATTGTACTGAGCAAGAGGTGGAAGGAAAGACAATTCAAAGCCAGCAGAAATAGCGAGCTATGGATTGCTGGATCACCGGCATTCTGCTAGCTCAATCTACATAGTGCATACAGATTGAGGAAAGCAGCAACATCCCAAGCCAAAACCCACCACATCTGGTGCAGCTAAGCAGCAGAGAATCTGCACACACCTCCAGAACCAATCAGGAGTGACATCAGACCTGCCAAAGTTAAGCAAAATCTCCCAACCAACTGTGCGTGCACCATAACACTTCCCCCATTGGAGCTCCACAGCTGAGAAGCACTCCCTTCTCCTCATCCATTCCCCTCCCTGTTCTGACACCAGCCTGGCAGCGTTCAACACAGCCATGCCTCCTAAGCCAGGAACTCACGGCCTGGTCCACAGGCACCCACCCCTTCGCCCAGCCACTGGTGCAGGTAGCCGACATACTTGCAGCACCATCATCTCCACTGAGCACCTGCACCAGTAGCTTTATGGCCAACCTGGCATGGCATGCCTTCCTTAGGACAAAATGGGCAAGGCTTCCAACTGAAGCCCATTTTCACCTGTAGCAGGAAGTGACAGCTGCAGATGTGTGACATTCAACACCACCCCCTCCCTGAGAAGGGGCTTCAGCCACCCCACTGGGGGCCTCAGGGCCAGTGGTACCATCCATACCATAGGGCCACCATGACAGGGGCCTGATAATTAGCAGAGCCCTCCAATCCCTCCAGCTAATGGCTCCAGGCACCTAGGGATTGGCTGCAGTGCCCCCACCATTAAGCATTCTAGCAGAAAGGGGTACACTCTCCATCTGGGCACCTGGGGACAGCTGACAGCTCCCAGCCTTGCCCCTTGTACCACCCCCACTAAAACCAGAGACCTGTGCTTTCTCTGAACACCCCCCATGCAGCTCTACCCACCCAGCACTGAAGGTGAGAGTCTCCACGCAACACAATCAGTGACCAATGACCTGGGCACCTGCAGCCCAACCAACCAGTAAGTGGCAAAGCACACACACAACACTCAGCCCAATGACAAGGAAGAACACCCCCTGCACCCACGGCCAGGTGACCAGCAGGACATAGTCATCACCTCACCAAAAATGCTGCCTACTTGTTCAGCACCCCTGCAAGAACAGTGAACAAACTTCCAGGCTCATACACCTAGTAGTTGCTCCAACCACCTGGGGAGAGGAGGTGAGAGCTTCAACAAGGCCAGATTAATGATGAGAGTAGCACACATGCCTGGCCTACTTGAACATATCAAAACAAAACAAAATAAAAATTCAGGATACAGTAAACAAAAATGCAATAAATAAATATAATAACTTATTGGTGCCTCAGAGACAACAGTCTGCATTAAATCACATAAAGTAGCAAGACAAGATGGCTTCAGCAAGAGACCAAAATAAAAAACCAGAAACCCTTCCAGAGGAAGATAAGGCAATGGAACTACCTGATGAAGAATTCAAAAGACTAATATTCAGAGCCCTCCAAGAGATCAGGGAGGATATCAGGCAAAACACAGACCAAACCAAGGAACACACAGACAAAGGAACAGAAGTCAGGAAAACAATACAAGAATAAAATGAAAGAATAAACAGGCTGCTAGAAATCATACAAAAACAGCCACTAGAGATCCAAAAGATTAACAATAAAATTTCAGAATTAGACAACTCAGTAGAAGGTCATAGGAGCAGAATTGAGACAATGGAAGTCAAAATTAGTAAGACTGAAGATAAATCGATTGGTACCAATTTGTTTGAACAAAAATCAGAAAAAAGAATGAAGGAAACCAAAGAATTATGCGGATACTGTCAAAAGGAAAAACTTACGAGTGATTGGAGTACCAGAATAGGAGGGGATAATGGGAAACACAGAGAGAATTGCCAAAGATTTGCTGGCAGAAAACCTCCCTAATATCCTGAAAGGCAAAAAGACATCTATTCAAGAAGCTCAAGAAACCCCATGCAGGAGAGATCCCAAAAGAAAGTCACCAAGACATATCACAATCAAACTTGTCAAAACCAAAGACAAAGAAGGAATACTAAGAGCAGCTAGGGATAAAGGAAAAGTCACCTAAAAGCAGAACCGATAAGACTAAATTCTGATAACTCTGCAGAAATTATGCAGGTAAGAAGGTAACGGGATGACATATACAAAGCCTTGAAGGAAAAAAAAAAATTGCCAGCCGAGAATTATATATCCGGCAGTATTGTCTCTCAAGTATAATGGCAAAATTAGCTCATTTCCAGATAAACAGATATTAAGGGAAAATGTAAAAACCAGATCAAAATTACAAGAAATATTAAAGGGAATCCTCCAGTTAGAGAACCAAAACATCAGACAACATTCCAAGATTAGGACATGGGCCAGATAAACCAGATACCAACCCAGACAGGAAATTCACAAAAACAAAACAAAGCTAAAAGGCTGAAAGCAGGGAACCAGAGACATCAACATGTGAATAACAACAAAGTCAGAACAAAAAAGATGTAGTCATGGAACATTGATATGGAAAAGAAATCAAGATGATATCAAAAAAATAAAAGACTGGTTTAAACTTAGAAAAATAAAGGTGAATTTCAGAGTAACCCCAAAGGAAGCTAACAAACCTACCCATCAAAATAAAAAAGAAGGGAGACACAAGGACTCAGCAAAACTAACTCAACAATAATGAAAGAGGTGAAAATAAAACCCATAAACAAAAAGAACTTGCCGCAGAAAATTAAGCAGAAGACACTGTAAACATCAAAAAAACAAAACAAAATGACAGCAGTAGGCTCATACCATACTGAATGTAAATGGCCTAAATGCACCAATAAAGAGACAATGTCAGAACGGATTAAAAAAAAAAAAAGATCCATCTATATGTTGTCTAAAAAAGACATACCTTATACACAAGACGTAAAAAACTAAAACTTAAAAGAGTTCCAATTTTCCTAGATTCATACTTCGTACATTCCAGGTTCTGATCATTAATGGATGTTTGCAGCTGTTTCTTCTCATTTTGAGTCATGCCACATCAGCAAATGAAGGTCCCGAAAGCTTGACTCCATCCACATCATTAAGGTCGACTTTACTTTGAGGAGGGAGCTCTTCCCCAGTCGTCTTTTAAGTGCCTTTGAACCTGGGGGGCTCATCTTCCAGCACTATATCAGACAGTGTTCTGCTCCTATTCATAAGGCTGTCACTGGCTAATGCTTTTCAGAAATAGACTGCCGGGTCCTTCTTCCTAGTCTGTCTTAGTCTGGAAGCTCAGCTGAAACCTGTCCTCCATGGGCGGCCCTATTGGTATCTGAATACTGGTGGCATAGCTTCCACCTGTCTGTCAGTTTGTGGTACTGTCGGGGCTTGCGTGTTGCTGTGATGCTGGAAGCTATGCCACCAGTATTCAGGTATATATATATAAGGTATATATATAATAAAAATACTCATAACTATTCCATTCATTCATTTTATTGAATTTCCAATTACTCTATTGAAAAAATATGTTGGTGTCTTGGGGATTATTTGTATGCAACGATACTTGCAGCCTAGAGCAATCATGTTACATTCTTTCTTCAATATTTTGCCTATTATTTCTCCTGCTTTAAATTTTTTTTTAATTACTGTATTAGAAATTTCAGAGCAATGTCACATAAAAATGTCAACAGGAAGAATCTATGATATATTTGCAATCTTAATGGTAACTATATTATTTTTACCCTGAAATGTAAAGTTGCTGTTTTTTTAAGATAGATATTTTAAATTCCAATTAAGATAGACTTACATGTCAACTGATCTCAATAAGATAGAAAATAAATATGTTTATTTCTGCTCTTAAAGTGTTGGAACCTCTCCCCCAAAAAAACTGAATTCAGCGTAATGCCTTTCTTAGCTCCTGTAGAAATGGCCAAAGAATTTTTCATATGTAACCCGGATATCAGGTAGGTTCTTTTGACTTTTGGAGATGTGATTATATCCAGTTATAGCTTGAAACCAACTCCAAGGTTCCAAGGTTTACTTTTTTCTCCTTCCCTTTTTTGTTTTTTTCTCACAGTAACTTATCTGTGACACCCCAGGTGCAAAATTCAGCACCTTAGCTTATTTCCATGAGAAATTTCATTTACACTTAGTAATAAGAAAGAATAAGAAAGGGCTTGGTTAGGTCACATGCAGAGAAAGAGTCTTTCTACAATTTCTTTTTTTTTTTTACATTTCTTTCCCGTTTATTTCTTATTCTTTCCCTCCCCAACTGGTCCTAGGGACTACAGAGTGAACAGTATTCCGTACAATTAAAGATGGCTTCTCCCTTCCTGAGAAGCCTTGGAATGAACTGTCTCCTGGGCATCATGGGCTCAACTTACAACCAAACCACCTTCCAGTGTAAGCTCCCTTCTCCCTAAAATGATTTCTATTGTCAAAAACTAAAGTAATAATAGCCATGACATTCCATAGATCCTTTCTGATGTATTGATACCAGCCATTATGTTAATAGCCTCACGTATACCATTCATCCTTTGCTAAGATAAGCTTTTCTTTTTGCCAGTCTATTAATCTTTTAACATAGAGCTAAATTATACGCATTGTTATTTGATTAAAGTTTTTTGTACTATGTTTCTTGGGTTTTGAGGTCAATTATTATAATTCCATATGACGACAGCTCTCTATGTTGTGCAACGATTTATATAAATATCTTCTCCTCAAGTGATTAAAACATCCTAACCGTATTGCTTTCCAGAGATGCAGTGTTTTATTTGTATATAACAACTACGTGTACCTATATTACTATAGAAATATAATTTTAATATCAAATTTCTCATTTTTATATAAAGTTTTACTATTTTTTCTGAGGTAAAAGTGTTTTTTCCCAGGGTGTAATTCATTTAAATTGGGTTTCAAACTTATTTATATAAAATTATACATGATATTATTGAAAACCTTTCTTTTTATGTGGCACAGGGGTTAAAGCATTCAGCTGCTAGCCAGAAGGTCCGTTGTTTGAACCTTCCATGTACTCCACAGGAGAAAGATGTGGCAGTCTGCTTCCATAAACATTTACAGCCTTGGAAACACTATGGGGCAATTCTACTCTGTCCTATAGGGTCACTATGAGTCAGAGTCAATTTGAGGGTAGTGGGCTTGATTTTGGTTTAGTTATAATTTTGTATTAAATTATTTAAATAGATTAAACATAAATTAATGTATTAAAACAAACATTTTAAAATATAGACATATTTTACTTTTCTCTTAATTAAAATAAGTAAATTAAATTATAGTATTATTGAGAATAAATTACTTAATGTCTTTAAATATTTGTTTACAAACATAAATTTGACATAAATGTAAAATGTGCTTCTATCCATGTAATTTTTTCTTTCCTTTTTTTTTTTTTTTTTAACTTGGTTTGTTCCTTCCTCCTACCTTACCTACTTGGAACAACCCGTCACTAAGAAAATGAACAATAATAATTTATCAATTTTTATAGCTATCAAAATAATCCTCTATGTGTGTCAGTAAGTACATACACACATCTTAAAAAAAAAAAAAAACCCGTTGCTTTCGATTCCAACTAATAGCGACCCCCTAGGACAGAGTAGAATTACCCCAAAGGACTTTCAAGGAGAAGCTGGTGGATCTGAACTGCCAACCTTTTGGTTAGCAGCCAAGCTCTTAACTGCTTATGTTAATGACTAAATAATATTCTATTATGTTCTATAATTTGGACCTCCCTACTGGTAAGCATTCTCTTTGTTTCCAATTGTTTGCCACTACAAAGACTTCGGAAATAAGTATCCTTTACAGGTGTTTTTATTTACCAGTGCATTTCTCTTTCGTGTCCAGGTTCAGAAGTGGGATTTCTAAGTCAAATAATATTTGTATGTTTAGTTATGACAGGTATTGTCAGATTGTACTCCAAAGAGGTTGTAACATTTTATATTCCAATCCAAAATGTGATATGATTTCATTTGTTCAGGCTTTCTCGTGTGTGCTTTACTACTGTATTATTTTTATATATTCTATAAAAGTAATCTTCTATTATCAATTTTCTATTCCTTAGCTTTTACTTTACATGTTTTGGTGTTAATTTCAGCCGAATGCATTTCTAACTGACATAACTGGAAACCATGTTTTTTGTTCCAGTTTCAGATTCAGAAGGCCTTTTAGTTTCAGCGGTGGGAGTGCCTCACTTTTATTATCATTTTTGTCTTTTTTTTTTTTTTAATTGTTTCATCTGTCTATTCCAGTCATTCTGTTATACTGAGAATATATTCTGATCTGTAGCATCATTCTTTTGCATGCTGGATTTCTTCTGATGGGTGTAATTTTGCTTTACTGGCTCATTTGGTGGCTGGGTCAAATATGTTATCAAGTCCTGTCTAGTTGGCTCCGACTTATGCATACAGAACAAAATGATGTCTGGTCCTACACCATCCTCACAATCATTGCTGTGTTTAAGGCCATTGTCATAGCCTCTGTATCAGTCTATCTCATTGAACGTCTTTCTTTTTTTTGCTGACCTTCCACTTTACCAAGCACGACCTTTTTCTCCAGGGATTGGTATCTCCTGATGTCATGTCCAAAGTAAGTAAGTCAAAGTCTCACCATCCTTGCTCTAAGGAGTATTCTCACTGTACTTCATCCAAGACAGATTTGTTCATTCCTCTGGAAGTCCATGGTATGAGTCAAGTGATAAGAATGCCATAAGTACTGGGATATTCCAGGAAATGGCAGTGCTGCATGGTATTGAGGGCCAAAAGATTGTACTGCAGAAGCAGCAAAGTTGCCAAGCTCCTGCTGCAGTTCCCCTGATATCTGCTCTCCAGGCTTCCTGCATTCTTTTTCTCTCAAAGGCAATGAGACTTTCTTTCAGGAGTCAGGTTGACCTGGCAAAATCATGCAAGTCTGATGATGAATATTAATCCTTTCGGCACTCACAGATTTTTCTAGTTCAATTTCATTTTATAATTTGCTGCTACAATGCTAACATTTGACAACTTGCCTGGCCCATAGGACTGAAAACCCTGAACCACTTCTTTCTACCAAGAGCCCAACAAAGCCTCATATGAATCTAATATAAACTCTATATTTGCTGATGGTTGCCAGAAGCCCTTCTGGATATGGAGTCACAAATGAGTTGAAGTTGAGTGAAAGGGAGCGGAGGGACTGAATTTCTCTGTTTGATTGTTGGTTTCATTCTTTTGATGTATTTTTGAATCACTTTTCAGTTTTTTCACATCCACACTATTTTCCCTTTATACTTCTTTGTAGTTGTTGTTTGCCCCTATCTAAATTATCTAATTCCTTATACTTTCCTTAAGACATTTTTGTTTAAAGAAAAAAAAAATTGATCATTATGTTTGTTTTCACATCGAAAATCAAAATCTTATACTTATTAAATTACTTGACATAATTTGTTACAACAGTCTGTTCCTTTTTAACACCATAATTCTTCTTATAGTTCTTTTGAATTTTGTTTTTGAAGTATTATGTTGCAATATTTCAGTATAAACATCGTTAATAATTTCCAGCGTTTTGTAGTCAAAGAGGAACCCTGGCGGCACAGTGGTTAAGAGCTACGGCTGCTAACCAAAAGGCTGGCAGTTTGAATCCACCAGGCCTCCTTGGAAATTGTATAGGGCAGCTCTATTGTGTCCTACAGGATTGCTATGAGTCAGAATTCACTGGAGGGCAATGGGTTTGGTTTTGGTTTTTTGATAGTCAAAGAACGTGGCAAAATTTCACACATTTTAGAATTAGTGGTACTTTCTGGACAAGTAGGGAGCAATTTTTCCCCCAAATATCACATGGATATTTACAGTGTTAAAAATAATTAAAACTCAGGAAATATGAACACAAGGTTTATTCTCAGCAGTTATTCTTTATGCAGTAGGGAGGCCATTTTGAGTCTAGAAAAAGCAAATGGCTCAAAGAAACTAGGTACAATGGGGCTTATAAAGGGAAAAGAAAAAAAAAAAGAAACCCAAACCCGTTGCCATCCAGTAGACTGTGACTCATAGCGACTCTCTAGGACAGAGTAGAACTGCCCCATAGAGTTTCCAAGCAGCCAAGCTCCCAACCACCGACCCAGCGCAGTGACTAATATTAACGTGATTGATCGAACCCTGCCTTCCCCTTTTACGGAGATCCACTGAAATCTGGTTACTTCAATAGGGTCCCTATGAGTCAGAATCCACTGGACTGCAACGGGTTGTTTATTATTATTATTATTAATTATTATTATTATTATTTATTATTCTGGCTTTTCTGGCCCGCCTGTTAATAATTTGGCTCTTCACCCACCTGCAGCCATGAGGCTTTTTGAGATTGATATTAGGCGGTAAACGATTTCACAACTATCCTTTTCTAGTAGGATTAGACTAATTTACATGGTTATGGAGCAGTTTCTGGCAGGCTTCTGCAGTTTGGGTCAGGCATTTTATGGTCAATATTCGGTTTCATGGATAAGAAAACCTTAAAATCAAAGCGAATTGTCTGTTATTGATTTTCCTATTCAACAACCATTAAATGATAGCCTTTCTAAAAGTTTAAGGCATATTAATTCAAATATTAACATATTAACTCAATATTATAAATATTTGTATATTTTTATATATTCTCTGAGTGTAATCTCTTATCAATTTTTTTTATTTCTTAGTTTTTAGTTTATATGACTTGCTATTACATTAATTAGTGTACAGGATTTAATAGCATTTGGTTTGCACCTTTAGTGTTATAAAATGATCCCATTCATTGTGGTTAATGCTCTTTGCTGTAAATTACTCCTTGTTTGACATTAGTGTTTCCATGCTCAATTGCTTTTTGTTTGTCCATGCCACATAAACTTCAGCCATCTTTTTATTTGAGAACTTTCTGTGTCATTTTTTAGGTGTTTCAAAATTTGATTTAGCTTCGAAATTCTTCCTGAGAATATTTCTTCCTAATAACGGAATAGTTAAAGCAATTTCCTTCACTGTTATGTGTAGCCTTAATTCTGTCACATTGTTTTATGTTTTTAGTTTTGTTTTTTATATTTCTATTTTGTTGCCTTCGTTTCCTGTCATTGGCAGTGCAGAATATAAATGGTTGCTTTTTATCTTCTACAGTGATATGGTAGGCAGTCATCCATCTTTTTAATTTTACTAGTCGGTTGTTTTACTTTTAAAAGGAATATTTGAACTATTTTTTTTCTAAAATAAAAACCAAAACCAACAACGCGTTTTTATTTTCTTGTTGCAAGTCCAATCTACACTGTCTTTCTAAAATTAACTTATGCTTATGGCCTGTTCTTTCTCACAAGTGTGGATCTTCACTTTTATAATTTTATTAGTATTATATTCTATTTTATGGTAATGATTTACAATATTGATTCTCAAATAGTGCTTTATGTTTTACGTGTTCTTAATCTGATATTTTTCCACATAGAGATATCACCATTGTGGGTTTATTAATTGAGTTATATTTTATTGGATTAAAATGTATTTAATGTGTTTTTTCCACAGTTATATTAGTGATGCACTTTGTGAAATTTTGCACATTTTAACATGTCTATGACTACCACATATAATCTTATATGGAATTTTTAAGATAAAATATTTTTATTCCAAAATTCACTACACATTTCTCTATTATATTTTGATCCTTAACATTGTGGAAAAAAATGCAATTTTATTTATTTAAAAGTACATATCATTTTTTTTCTACTTGTCTTCTAATAAGATACCTTCTTTTTATTCTTAAAAATCTTGTATGTCTAGAAGTTGTCCACTGTATAAGCCTCTTACTTAAAATATTACCACCATTTCTTCACCTCAGTGTTATTTTGGTTTTCGTTTTGATTTATTATTATATCTACGATATTTACTTGTGGTCCATTTGTCCTACTTTTTTTTCCAGTACACTTATTAATTACCTTTTTTGAGGTCCAATGTATATACAATAAAATACATGAGTTTTAGTATACAGCCTAATGAGTTTTGACAACTGTTTACAGTTGTGTAGCCCATATTTGATCATGATATAGAACAACAGCACACATTTTAGTTGCTGTTAAACCTGTGCCTTACTTCATTCATAAAATCCTTTTATCTGTCCTGATTAATGGTATGAAGCTTTTATTTTCATTATAGCGTTATTTTACAAGTTTTCCTATACATTAATTTTTACATAGCATTTTTTCTATTCTTCATTATGCCCAATATGGATTGCAATTCTGTGATATAGATTTAATTTTCTTGTGGTCTTTTCTCATAGACTTTTGTGATTTCTGGTAGTCTTCTCTTTCCCTTTCAGCTTAGGCCTTTGACTTTTTTTTACAGGCTAGCCTCTGCTTATTGTATTCTCCTATTACTATCTAGAGATGTGTCTTCATCTCCTTGAGACCCAGAAGCAGATGCTCTCTAATTTTTTTTTTTTTTTGCTTTCTTTTCGAGGTGGCCTTTATCACAGCTCTAAGACTATGACTCCCTTTATTGTGGGCCACACACAATTTTATGTCTTCCCTCTCCCTACTGATTCATTGTTTTTCTTATTTTTTTCATTACTGAATAGCGCCAATAATTTATTCATAATAGGAACTCCAGAAAATGCAGAAAAAAGAGAAAGAATTTTGGAAGGCATATTGGCAGAAAACTTCCCACGTATCATGAAAGATAAGAAGGTTTCTATGCAAGAAGTTCAACGAACACAATACAGGGTACACTCCAAAAGAAATTCACAAAGACACATCATAATCAAACTTTCCAAAATCAAAGACAAAGAAATAATTTTGAGATTGGCTTTTAAAAATGAAATATAAATTACAAACGGGAATCAATGAGATTAAAGCTGATTTCTCGTTAGAAACCATGCAGGCCAGGAGGCAATGGGATGACATATACAAAATTCTGAAATTGCTAATAAGAATCATGTGTCCAGCAAAACTGTCTTTCAAAAATGAGGGTGAAACTAGGACATTCCCAGATAAGCAGGAATTAAGGGAATTTGTAAATATCAGACCAGCTTACAAGAAACATTAAAGACAGTTCTTTGAGAACAAAGTTATCAGACAACAACCTGAGATAAAGACATATGACAGCATCACCCATATCCCAACCCAGATAATGACTTCACAAAACTAAAATAAAGCTGCAAGATGGATAACAGAGAAACAGAGATATCAAGCTGTAAATGATAACAATTTCAAAATCAAAGAGGCAATAAAAGGTGTTTTTATAGAACCTCCATATGGCGAGGAAATAAAGACAATTTCAAGGTATAACAGACTGTTAAACAGAGAAGTAAAAAGGTAAACTCCAGGGCAAACACAAAGAAAATTAATAAATCTACTAAGAAAATGAAGAAAACCAAGAAGACTCAGTAAACACAAAAACAAGAACAAATGGTAGGAAAAGAATATTCATACACAAAAAGAACTCAGCACAGAAAATTAAGAGGAACAAAGAAACCATTAATAGCACACACACATGCACACAGAAAAAAGTAACAAAATGGCAGCAGTGATTGAACATGGATTAAATGAACTAGGCAAGAGGCAAAGAGCGGCAGAATGAATAAAAAAACAAGATCCCATCAATGTGTTGCCTACAAGAGATACATCTTAAACACAAAGAAATATGTTAAAAATCAAAGGATAGAAAAAATATATATATCAAGCCAACAGTAACCAAAAGAGAACAAAAGGGGCAATAAGAATCTCTGATAAAATAGACTTTAAGTCAAAATCCATTATAAGAGACAAAGGAGGGCATTATATAATGGTAAAAGGGTCAATTTACCAAGAAGACACAACAATAATAAATATATATGTACCTAATAACAGAGCTCCAAAATACATAAACTCTAACAGAACTGAAAAGAGAAACAGACAGTTCTACAATAATAGTTGTTGTTGTTAGGTGCTGTCAAGTCAGTTCCGACTCGTAGCAACCCTATATACAACAGAATGAAACACCGCCCAATCCTGTGCCATCCTCACAAGCATTGAGCCCATTGTTGCAGCCTCTGTGTCAATCCATCTTGTTAAGGATCTTCCTCTTTTTCTCTGACCTTCTACTTTACCAAGCATGATGTCCTTCTCCACACTATTCCCTCCTAATAAGATGACCAAAGTATGTGAGACGTAATCTTACCATCCATGCTTCTAAGAAACACAGCATTCTGGCTGTATTTATTCCAAGACAAAGCTCTTCGTTCTTTTGGCAGTCCATGATATATTCAATAAACTTCACCACCACCACAGCTCCAAGGCATCAATTCTATGGTCTTCCTTATTCGTTGTCCAGCTTTCACATGCATGTGACGTGACTGAAAACACCATGGCTTGAGTCAAGAGCACCTCAGTCCTCAAGGTGACATCTTTGCTTTTTAACACTTTAGAGGTCTTTTGCAGCAGATCTGTCCAATGCAACGCATCTTTTCATTTCTTGACTGCTGCTTCCATGGCTGTTAATTATGGCTCCAAGTAAAATGATATCCTTGACAATTTCATTCTTCTCTTCGTTTATCATGATGTTGCTTACTGATCCAATTGTGAGGATTTTTGTTTTCTTTATGTTAGGGTGTAATCCATACTGAAGGCTGTGGTCTTTGATCTTCATTAGTAAGTGCTTCAAGTCCTCTTTACTTTCAGCAAGCAAGACTCTGTTATGTGCATAACGAGGTTGTTAACAAGTCTCCCTCCAGTCCTGTTGCCACATCCTTCTTCATGTAGTCCAGATTCCTGGATTATTTGCATATAGTTTGAATAAGTACGGTGAAAGAATACAACCCTGATGCACACCTTTCCTGACTTTAAACCATGCAGTATCCCCCTATTCAGTTTGAATGACTGCTTCTTGATCCATGTACAGGTTCCTCATGAGTATAGTGAAGTGTTCTATAATTCCCATCCTTTGCAATGTTATTCATAATTTGTTATGACCCACACAGTCAAATGCCTTTGCAGAGTCAATAAAAACACAAGTAAATAACTTTCTGGTCTTCTCTGCTTTTGGCCAGGATCCATCTGACATCAGCAATGGTATCCCTCATTCCACATCCTCTTCTGAATCTGGCTTGAATTTCTGGCAGTTCCCTGTTGATATATGGCTACAGCTCTTCTGAATGACCTTCAGCAAAAATTTACTTGCATGTGATATTAATGATATTGTTTAATAATTTCTGCATTCAGTTGGATCACCTTTCTTGGGAATAGGCATATATATGGCTCTTTTCAGGTCAGTTGCCCAGGTAGCTGTCTTCCAAATTGCTTGGCATAGATGAGCGAGCACCCAACACTGCATCCATTTCTTGAAACATCTCAGTTGGTATTCTGTCAATTCCTGGAGTCTTGTGTTTCACCAGTGCCTCAGTGCAGTTTGGGCTTCTTCCTTCAGTGCCATCAGTTCCTGATCATATGCTACCTCTTGAAATGGCTGAGCATTGACCAATTCTTTTTGGTACAGTGACTCTGCATATTCCTTCCATCTTCTTTTGATGCTTCCTGTCAGTTTGTCATACTATGGGGGCTTGTGTGTTGTTGTGATGCTGGAAGCAATACCACTGGTATTCAAATAACAGCAGAGTCACCAATGGTGGATGGGTTTCAGCTAAGCTTCCAGACTAAGACAGGCTAGGAAGCAGGACCCGGCAGCCTACTTCTGAAAAGAATTAGCCAGTGAAAACCTTATGAACAGCAGTGGAACACTGTCTGAGATAGTGCTGGAATATGAGCCCCTCATGTTGGAAAAACTTAAAATACGAGTGGGGAAGAGCTCCTTCCTCAAAGTAGAGTTGACCTTAAGGACATGGATGGAGTCAAGATTTCTGGACCTTCATTTGCTGATGTGGCACAACTCAAAATGAGAAGAAACAGCTGCAAAAATCCATTAATAATTGGAATGTGGGATGTACAAAATATGAATCTGGGAAAATTAGAAGTTGTCAAAAATGAAATGGAATGCATAAACATTGTTATCCTAGGCATTAGTAAGCTGAAATAGACTGGTATTGACCATTTTGGTCATATGGTCGACTATGCTGGGAATGACAACTTGAAGAGGAATGGCATTGTATCTATTGTCAAAAAGAACATTTCAAGATCTATCCTGAAGTACAACCCTGTCAGTGATAGGATAATATCCATACGCCTACAAGGAAGACCAGTTAATATGACTATTATTCAAATTTACACACCAACCACTAAGGCCAAAGATAAAGAAATTGAAGACTTTTACTAACTTCTACAGTCTGAAATTGATTGAACACGCAATCAATATGCATTGATAATTACTGGTGATTGGAATGCAAAACTTAGAAACAAAGAAGAAGGGTTGGTAGCTGGAAAATATGACCTTGGAGAAGAAATGATGCTGGAGATTGCATGATAGAATTTTGTAAGATCAATGACTTCTTCATTGCAAATACCTTTTTTCAACAATATAAACAGCGAATGTACACATGGACCTCACTAGATGGAATACACAGGAATCAAATCAACTATATCTGTGGAAAGAGGTGATAGAAAAACGATATCGTTAGTCAGAACAAGGCCAAGGGCCGACTGCAAAACTGACCATTAGTTGCTCATATGCAAGATCAAGATGATGCTGAAGAAAATTAGAATAAGTCTGCGAGTCTCCAAGTATAATCTTGAGTATATCCCACCTGAATTTAGAGAACATCTCAAGTATAGATTTGACACATTAAACACTAATGGCCAAAGACCAGATGAGCTGTGGAATAACATCATACATGAAGAAAGCAAAAATTCATTAAAAAGACAGGATAGAAAGAAAAGGCTAAAATGGATGTCAGAAGAGACTTTGAAGCTTGCCCTTGTATGTCGAATAGGTAAGGCGAAAGGAAGAAACGATGAAGTAAAAGAGCTAAACAGAAGATTTCAAAGGGCAGCTGGAGAAGACAAAGTATTGTAATGACATAAGCAAAGACCTGGAGATAGAAAACCAAAAGGCAATAGCACACTCGGCATTTCTCAAGCTGAAAGAACAGTATGACACCACTTTCACCAATGGACAGAACAACTAGAAAGAAAATCAACCAAGATACAGATCTAGATAACACACTGAACCAACTCTATCTAATAGATATATACCAAACACATCACCCAACAGCAGCACAATACACGTTCTTTCAAACGTACATGCAACATTCTACAGAATAGAGCATATTTTAAGCCACAAAGCAAGCCACAATAAATTGAAAAACATCGAAATAATACAAAGCATCTTTTCTGATCATAGTGCTATAAAACTAGAAATCAATAACAACAAAAATAAATACATGGAAACTAAATAATACACTACCTAAAAACTATTAGGTAATAGAAGAAATAAAAAATACTTAGAATCAACTGAGAATGAAAACACAACATACCAACACCTTTGGGGCACAGCAAAAGCAAACAGTGCTTGAAGGAAATTTACAGCAATAAATGCATATGTCCAAAAAGAAGAAAAGTCCAAAATCAATAACTTAACCTGGCAACTTGGACAAATAGAAAAGGAAGAGCAAATGAAGAACATCATTACCAGAAGAAAGGAAATAATAAACATTACAGCAGAAATAAATGCAATAGAAAACACATTTTTTACTAGTTAAGCTAAACTATTGTTTGGTTTAAAGAGGAGTTCAGGGTATATTTTTGGTTTCAGGTTTAAAGATTATCTTAGGGCAATACTTTTGGGGGTTCATTCAGCCTCTGTGGCTCCAGAAATCTGGGAGTCCATGAGAATTGAAAATCTGTTTATATTTCCCCCCTTTTGATCAGGATTCTTCTATAGAATCTATGATTAAAATATTCATGCAGTATCCCCTTGTTCTGTCTGAACAACTGCCTCTTGATCTATGTAAAGGTTACTCATGAGCACAATTAACTGCTCTGGAACTCCCATTCTTCACAATATTATCCATAATTTGTTAAGATCCACACAGTCGAATGCCTTTGCATAGTCAATAAAACACAGGTAAACATCCTTATGGTATTCTCTGCTTTCAGCCAGGATCCATCTCACATCAGCAATGATATCTCTGGTTCCGCTTCCTCTTCTGAAACCAGCCGGAATTTCTGACGGTTCCCTGTTGATATACTGCTGCAGCCGTTTTTGAATGATCTTCAGCAAAATTTTTTTGCATTGGCGAAAAACAAGGCTCCAGGAATTGACAGAATATCAATTGAGATGTTTCAACAAATGGATGCAGCACTGGAGGTGCTTACTCATCTATGCCAAGAAATATAAAAGACAGCTTCCTGGCCAACTGACTGGAAGAGATCCATATTTATGCCTATTCCCAAGAAAGGTGACCCAGCCGAAGTCTTGATAACACTACTATGGATAGAGCTTGAAGACATCATGCTGAGTGAAGCAAATCAGTCACAGTACAGGATGAATATTGTACGGTATCACTTATATAAAAAGACAAGAACGAGCTAATGTACAGACAGCAAAGTTTATTTGTGGTTACCATGGAAGGGAGGGAGGGGAAATGCGGGATTATTGCTTATGAAGTACTGAGTTTCAGTTTACAGTGATGGAAAAATTGCATTGATTAATGTTAGGCTGGTATAGCCAGTTAATGTAATTGCTGTCAATGAGTTGTACACTTGTAAAAAGTTGAATTGGCAAAAGTTGTGTGATACATTTACAGCAATAACAACAACAACAAAAAAGAGCAGCTGCTGAATCTGCTTATGTACAACCAAATCCCTCCTGGGATTTGGTTCCTTGGCTTGGAGGTCCAGGGTCATGGTTTCATGGGAACATCCCAGTTAATTGGCCTGATAACAGTGTTTAGTGCTTCTGTTCTACCTCCTAGTTCCTTGCGAACTGCCTGGGGTGTTAAAAGCTTGCATGTAGCCGTCTAACACAATTGTTCTCTATTCACCTGAAACAAACTATTTTTATATGTGCATGCTTCATTTAATGTTTACAACAAAATAGACATTGTTTTATAGAAAAGAAAACGGAAGAACAAAATGGTCTGTAACTTTCTAAAATTCAGTACACAGCAAGTAAGATGCAGATCTAAAATCGGGCCTCAGACATCTTACTCCAAGTTTAGAGTTCAGTCTATTTGAACCAAAGTAACCACTTGGCACAGTGCCTGGTATGTGGTAAAAAAATATGTGGTAGGAGTTCAAAAATATTTTTGGCACTAATAATCATGCCAGTTCCCCATCCACTTAGGATATAGTCAACTGTATGGCAATATTACTCCCATATTAACAATGATAAAAGCCAGGTAACCTACAAAATCTTTGTCTTTTGTTTAGGTCACTAGAATCTGAGGTTACAAGACAACCAGGTGAACTGAATTCCAAAGGTGACAAGCCACTCTGAGGAGAGACCAGACATACAAACTGATTTTACCTTTGATGGGACATAATAAGATTAAGAAGAAAAGTGAAAGTTTAACAAATTCTTAAAGGCCAAATGTGGGCTAATGTGACAGTTTAGGATTATGGAAGCCCCAAATACAAAGGTAGTCTCCTCTCCTTAAACATTTCTTCTTTCACGGGCACAAGGTGCTCTCTAGGCCTGGTAGCAAGGATAGAGATCCCAGAAAGTCCTCCTTGGGTTGCAAAGGCACAAAACACTGCCAAATCTGCAATCCTTCTTTGATGTGAAACCCAAGGTTCCTCAACCTGATAAAAAACATCTACAAAAACCCTACAACTTACATCATACTTAATGAGAAAAGACTGAATTCTTAGAAGGCAAGGATGCTCACTCTCAAACTTCTGTTTAAGTTTGTACTGGGGTTCCTAGCAAATAAATAAAATTGGAAAAAAAAATAAAACGACTTTATTTGCAAAGCACATGACTGTATACATAGAAAACACCAAAGAATCTACATAATATTAGAAAAAAAAAAGAACTGTAGGCAATTCTGGACTCTACCTAGTAAGATTCTTTTGCGTGGAGATGTGGATTTACACTTCTGAAACTACTTTCTCTCATTGAGAATTGAAAAAATAAGTAAATATTTGTGGATAATGGCAATCAGATTCCCATTTTCTCTTTGTCAGGGAAGGGAGTTACAAATATGGAAAAAGAAAACATCGAATGACCCTATATTGGTGTCTTGCTGGATTGTGATATAGATTATCTAAGTAAACTCATTTTTTTTCTTTCTTTCTTTTATTTTTTTCTTGAGAGAGAGAAACAGATGTGTGGGTATAAACACATCCACCTACCACTTCAATATCCTAGCTCTGTCCACTGAGAGGGCGTATAGACAATTGCACCCTGTAGTAATGAGCACACCTAATGCCCATATATTAGTTCCTAAATAACGTTTTCTACTAAAAGAACCAAGGCTTTTTTGAAGGACTGGCTGATTCTAGGGCAGGAGATGAGAAAGTTCAAGATGATCTTAGAATATCTTTCTGTGCCAGAAAGCAAGAAAATGCTCAAAGCGTGCTGGGGATGTGTCAAGAAGATACAGAAGCCAGCTTGAAAGGACTCACAGTGGCTGACTATGGCACATGTGAGCATCAACCTAAATAATGATAGTAATGAACTATAACACATAGAGTAAAATAAGAATCTATGAGGCCATACTGACCTACATAAATAGATAAATAAGAAGAAAAAGATTTTCATCATAGTGGAAAGATAACTAATATGATGATGGAAATGGGAATTTACTATTTGACAATCACCAAATAATAATAATTAACTCAGGCAAAAATCATCAATGAATATGGCCTGGCAGAGGCTACAACTTCTACGAGTAACTAACGGATGAATTTTTGAGATATAATAGAATACTTATAAAGTCTCACATTATCTGTCACAAGATACCTGTTCATTACAAAACAAAAAGTACTAATTTCACAGTGGGGATACCTGGCATTGACCACTTAAACCAAGTGATCAAAGTTAACATTGCCAATCAGGTAACAAACTGATGTCATATCATTTGCCTCTTAATATGATGTACTGAGAAATATTAGAGAATTAACCCTGTGATATCACTACCAAAAATGCATAAATCACCTGAATTTAATGATGTGGAAATGTGATAAACACAACTTAAGGGAATTCTACATTATGACTGGTTTCTACTCTTTAAAAGTATCAGGGAGGGTAGAAAAAGACTGAGGAACTTTTTCTATTATTATTATTTTTTTAAATTTTTACTGTGCTTTAAATAAAAGTTTACAAATCAAGTCAGTCTGTCATACAAAATCTTATACACACCTTGCTATGTACTCCTAGTTGCCTTCTCCCTAATGAGACAGCACACTCCTTCTCTCCACCCTGTATTCCTGTGTCCATTCAGCCAGCTTCTCTCCCTCTCTGCCTTCTCATCTCCCCTCCAGACAGGAGCAGCACACTTAGTCTCAAGTGTCTACTTGAGCCAAGAAGCTCACTCCTCACCAGTATCATTTTCTATCTTATAGTCCAGTCCAATCCCTGTCTGAAGAGTTGTCTTCATGGTCCAAGACTGAGGAACTTTTGCAAATTAAAGGAAAATTAAGAAACCTAACTAAATGTAATACATTATTCAGGGACGAATGCTGATTTGTGCAGAAGATCTCAAGCTTAAATAATATTATTTTATCAATATTAGTATTATTTTATCATTGCTAATTTATCATATATACTGTGTACATAAGAGAAGCAAATATTTGTTTTCTTTCTTTTTTTCTTCTTTTTAGAAAACACAGAATGAAGTATTTACAGGTAAGCAGATGTCATGACTGCAACTCATTCAAACAATTAAGAAAATAATTATGTGTGTGTGCCTGCATATAGAAAACCCGAGTGAAAGGTAAATAGAAGTTCTTTGCACTATGTACTATGCTTGTAACTTCTGTGTAAACCTAAAATTATTCCAAAACAAAAACTTAAAAGAAAAAAATCTAATTTAAATATAAAATTGAATATAAATCATCATCAGTAAAATTTGAATATAGAGTACATGCGTCTATCCGTGTGCGTACAATCAGTGAATCTAAGGGCACTTGTGCCATGTGTATAAAAAAATAGAGATGCACGGACACATATGCATTCTTCTGAATTTTGAAATAATGGTGTACATAATCATAACAGTTACATTAACTGAATACTTATCATATGCCAGGTACTAGATTAGACGATTGACATATGAAATTTTCCTAATACCCTCACAATCCCTTTAAGGAATTGTCACTACATTTTATGGGTGATGAAACTGATACTCAGAGCGCATGTAACCTCTGCCAGGCCACAAAGCTAATGAATAGCAGAACCAGTATTTGAATACAGTTTTAAATGATTCCAAAGGCACTGCTATTAAATATTATTCTATTTTTTGCATGAGATAATTAAAAGCATAGAACCACTAAAGCTTGAGCACAGGTTTATCATCCTTAAAAGTTTATAATATATCTTAACTACAGAAAATGATTTAAGGTTCAATTTGGTTCACTTAATTGTTCATTTATTTCAAGGAAAGGTACTTCTAAGATATAAACTACTTAGTTACTTTCATAAAGCACAAAGAAAAAATAGGATTTTGAATTTTTTAAATATTTCCGGGTATGTAAAAGGCACCAAGTTGCAGTGAAAATGACAATTGTTTTAAAAACAGGCTTTTCAAATCTGCCTCCCATTATTGATTGCATAAGTTACTGAAATTCTCTAAACCTTAGTTTCAGCCTCTGAAAAATGGGGGTAACACCACTAACTTCAAGATCCTGTTGAGAACATTAAATAATGCATGAACTGGAAAAGATACAGTAAATAACAAAGATCCCTACATAATACCAGGGATTATTACTTTTATTAGGAAAGGTCTTTCCTGTTTCAGCACTCTCAAAGTGACCCCTGTAAATTTGGCCAGCATTTTAGTATGTTTCAACACTCATTTTCGTTCTACAACTGTTCAGCTGCAGGGCTGTGAAGCTCTAGGAAAAGCTGGCAAAGTATTATTTTATACCATGAAAAAATAACTTAATCACAAAATGAATTAAATTTGACAGAATCTTCACTTCAAAATTGGATAGCATTAACAAATGAAACAAAAGAGCACATTTTAATCTATCTCCACTTTCCTTTGTATTTTTTTCTTATTTTTTCCATTTTTCTTTTAGCTAGTCATTAGAAAATGCAAATAACCTCACTGGCTGGAGTGATTCTGATAAAATGAGGAAAGAATGGTACAGATTTGAGAGATGCTATGAAAGGAAATTTCAAGAGGACTTTATCAACTTTATACAAGCAGCAAATCACAGTGCCAAGACCAAAATAATTTTATATTTCTAATCTAAGATAATTGAGACAGTAATAGTACCCTGACAGAAAGAAAATGACCAAGAGTTATGATTACTATAGAAAGGAAGGTGGTTCACTTAATTTCAGAGGTTTTGAAATCAACTGATTTCATTTGAAAACATCAGTTATTTATTTTGGTTTGTTTTGTTTTCTTTAAGAGATATTTATTTATTATTCATGGCAGCATCTTCAAGTAACATAAGGATATGAGTATGTAAAGTTAACATTATTGAGTTCCTAACTTGTACCAGGCAGTGTTGTAACTAGTTTATATATTTTTTTTTTTTTTTAAGCCTCAGGAAATCCCAAATTTTACAGAACATAAAAATAAAGTCCAGATCAGTGAAGTAATTTCTTCACAACATGGTAGATAATCAAGGAAAGAGCATGAGTCTAACTCACATCTTTCTGCTTTTAGAGCCAGTATTTTTTCTAATGAATTAAATCACTTGCTAATGACAATCAATTAGAGCAGAAACAATACACCAAAAATTATTATATTTATGACAAGATGTGTGTCACATAAGACATTTATACCGCTCAATGTTGGCTCACAAGAAGCAGATACCAAATTTGGTTGAAAGTTCTTAGGAAAAAAAATCTTTGTAAGAGAGTTGATGTCCAGGGTTAATTTTGACATGCTGTGAAAATGGCTTGGGGGCAGTGTTTGACCTCCTCCAACTCCACAAGCGGGAAAGAGAACCAAGATCAGCAGCCCAAGGCTGATTCCTATGAGGCGGAAGTCAGACATGCCTCTTCTATCTGCTGTTTTTAAGAGTTCTGACACGAACCATCCCTCCCATGGCACCCTCTACTTCTCTGCTGGGTTTAATAATTAATGGCAATAACCACCCAGACCTCACAGAACACACTCACAATTATGGGGTGTCTTTTTTTTTATGGTACATTAGATGAAGGTTTACAGAATGAACTAGTTCCTCATTAAACAATTAGTATATATATTGTTTCGTGACATTGGTTATCAACCCCATGACCCCTCAACACTCTCCCTTCTTGATCCCGGGTTCCTTATTATCAGCTTTCCTGTCCCCTCGTGCCTTCTAGTCCTGGCCCCTGGGTTGATGTGCTGCTTTGGTCCTGTTTTATTTTATGGCCCTGTCTAATCTTTAGCTGAAAGGTGAACCTCAGAAGTGACTTCATTACTGAGCTAAAAGGGTGCACAGGGGCCATAGTATTGGTGTTTCTCCAGCCTCTGTTAGGCCAGTAAGTCTGGTCTTTTTTTGTGAGTTAGAATTTTTTTCTACATTTTTCTCTAACTCTATCTGAGACACTTTATTGTGATCCCTGTCAGAGCAGTCAGTAGTGGTACCTGGGCACCATCTAGTTGTGCTGGACTCAGTCTGGTGGAGACTGTGGTAGTTGTGGTCCATTAGTCCTTCGGGGTAATCTTTCCCTTGTGTCTTTGGTTTTCTTCATTTTCTCTTGCTTCAGATGGGGTAAGACCAGTGTAGTATCTTAGATGGCCACTCACAGGCTTATAAGATAGGATTTTTTTTTTATTTAGGCTGGGTTCTCTAGAGAAGCAAAACCAATAAAGCATATAAATATATACAGAGAGAGAGAGAAAGAGAGAGATTTATATCAAGGAAATGGTTCACGCAGTTGTAGAGGCTGAAATGTCCCAGGTCCGTGGGTCAGAAAAGAGACTTCTCTTGATTCACGTATCCTCAGGGGCTGGTGATCCCAAGATTGGCAGGCTTGAAAGCAGGGCTGTTGCTCAGAGGCTCTGAAGATCAAAGAATCCCAAGATTGTCAGGCAAGACCGCAGGTAAGCTGCTAGCTCAAGCCCCAAGAACCAGAGGTTAGACAAACAGGGGTCAGCTGCAGGATCCAGAATGAGCTAACCCCCTCCCCCCAAAATCTTGCCTGAACATTTGCCCACACTTGATGCAGGCCACATGCCCAAGGAAACTCCCCTTCAACTGATTGGCTACTTACAGCAGATCCCATCATGGGGGTGATCACGGATCAAATCTCAACAGGGAAGTAATCATAACATAATACAATTGCCAAAACACTGAGAATTGTGGCTCAGCTGAATTGACACACAATTTTAACCATCACAGGACACCCCTTGTCAACTTGGAACCTGTACACATCTCCTTAAAGACAACTATAAAGTCATACTTGGGCTAACATGATACAATGAACACACACACAACTGAAGATACAATGAACACACACACAACTGAAAATACAATAGCCTTGTTTCCATCTTATAAGTGAAGAAAACAAAAATATTCAGTGCACACATACAAAGCAGAAGTTCTCATAACAATTGCAGTCCTTGTTTCTGCAACTGGTCACATGGCTGTAACTGGCATTTAGAACTACCTTCTTCTACCACCCACCCCATATTCCATTTGCCTTCAGCAAGCATCTCGGCTGGTTGTGGTTCTTTTCCTGCTGGGATGACCCAAACCTTCATTCTGGAAGGGTCTGGCCCATTAGTAGTCATGCTGGAATTGGGTTGTTGTAGTTTTCCATTTACTTTAATCACACGGCATGGTAGTACTGAAAGACGCCTTAAAGGATCTCCTCCATTCCATACATACTCTTCTTTACCTGCATTGTGTAATACCAATCTGTTTCCTCTTGGTAATCAGTATCAATCACACCAGCCAGTATGTTAAATCCTTTCTTTACCTGTTGATCCAGAGGCATAAGGACTCCAAAGTGGCCAGGCAACATTCTTAGCTTCCAGTTCAATAGAATCAGTGATGTGTCTCCAGGTGGGGGCCTTCTTCCCTTTGCGACTAAGACCTCTAGATCTGGGGAAACATAAAGTCGCAGAGACAGGAAGCAAAAATTTTGCTAGTGGGTCACTAGAGGTGATAGCAGTGCCCCTCTTATTTCCACCCCTTGCTTCCTGGACCCGTGAATCCTGGCCATGGGAGATATAGCTCCATATGTTGGACTCTGGTTTAGAGCATATGTAGTCTCCTCGAGAACACTGACCCAACACTGCAAGGTATTGCCACCTAGCTGGCACCATAAATGTGTCTTTAGGGGGCCATCCCATCATTTCATTAAGCCAGCTGTTTCAGGATGATGGGGAACATGGTAAGACCAGTGAATTTCATGAGCATGGATCCACTGCTGCACTTCATTTGCTGTGAAGCGAGTCCCCTGATCCAAGGTGATGCTGGGTGGGATTCCAAGACAGTGAATAAGGCATTCTGTAAGTTCATGGATGGTATTTTTGGCAGAAGCAATCCATGCCGGGAAGGCAAATAGTAAGTGTCTATTCCTGTAAGAACAAAATGCTGACCTTTCCCTGATGGAAGTGGTCCAATATAATCAACTTGCCACCAGGGTGCTGGCTGATCACCTCGAGGGATGATGCTATACTGGGGACTCAGTGTTGGTCTCTACTGCTTACAGATTGGGCACTCAAGAGTGGCTGTAGCCAAGTTGGCCTTGGTGAGCGGAAGTCTGTGCTGCTAGGCCCATGCATAACCTCCATCCCTGCCACCATGGCCACTTTATTCAAGAGCCCATTGAGTAATGACAGGAGTAGCTGGGGAAAGAGGATGAGTGGTTTCCACAGAACACGTCATCCTATCCACTTGATTGTTAAAATCATCCTCTACTGAGGTCACCCTTTGGTAAGCATTCACATTAGACACAAATATCTTCACTCCTTTGGTCCATTCTGAGAGGTCTACCCACATGCCCCTTCCTTATAAATCCTTGTCTCCAATTTTCCAATCATGTTCCTTCTAAGTCTCTGACCATCCAGCCAAACCACTGGCTATGGTCCATGAATCAGTATACAATCGCACATCTGGCCACTTCCCCTTCCAAACAAAATGGACAACCAGGTGCACTGTTTGAAGTTCTGTCCACTGGGGGGATTTGCCTTCACCACTGTCATTCAGGGAGGTCCCAGAAAGAGGCTGCAGTGCTGCTGCTATTCACTTTCCAGTAGTGCCTGCGTATTGCACAAAACCATCTGTAAACCAGACTCAAGCTTTCTCTTCCCGGTCAACTGATCATAAATAACTTCCCATGAGGCCATAGGTGTAGACTAGGAGATGAAAGGTAATGTGACAGGAGTGGAGACCATGGGCATTTGGGCTACTTCCTCATGGAACTTACTTGTGCCTTCAAGTCCTGCTTGGACCCAATCTCGTATATACCACTTCCATTTAATGATAAAGTGCTGCTGTGCATGTCCAAATTTATGACTCTGTGAGTCAGACAACAACCATTTCATGATGGGCAGCTCAAGCCGCATGGTGACTTGGTGTTCCACTGTTAAGGGTTTAGTCTCTACTAAGGCCCAGTAACAAGCCAAAAGCTGTTTCTAAAAAGGAGAGTAGCTATCTGCAGAGGATGGCAAGGCTTAGCTCCAAAATCCTAAGGGTCTGCCCTGTGACTCACCACTAGGGGCCTGCCAAAAACTCTAAATAGCATCTCTCTCTGTCACTGACACTTCAATCACCATTGGATCAGCTGGATATGGTCTAAGGGACAGAACAGCTTGCACAGCAGCCTGAACCTGTTGCAGAGCCTTCTCTTGTTTTGGGCCCCATTCAAAACTAGCAGCATTTTGAGTCAGTTGATAATTAGGTCAGAGCAGCACATCTAAATAGGGAATATGCTGCCTCCAAAATCCAAAGAGGCCCACTACGTACTGTGCTTCCTTTTTAGTTGTGGGAGGAACCAGATGCAATAACTTTTCCTTCACTTTAGAAGGAGTATCTTGACGTGCCCTATACCACTGGACTGCTAGAAATTTCACTGAAGTAGAAGATGCCTGAATTTTTTTGGAATTATTTTCCCACCCTCTAGCAGGCAAATATCTTACCAATTGAGTCCAGAGTCATTGACGCTTCTTCTTTACTTTGTGCAATCAGCATAATGTCATCAGTGTAATGAACCAGTATGACGTCTTGTGGAAGGGGAAGGCAATCAAGGTCCCTGTGGACTAAATCATGACATAGGGCAGGAGAGCTGATGTAGTCCTGAGGTAGGTAACTGAAGCTAAAGGCAAACTGCTTCTCAAAGTTCTTCGAAACAGGTATGGAGAAAAAGGTGTTAGCCAGATCAATAGCTGCCTACCAGGTACCAGGAGATGTATTTTTGCTCAAGCAATGAGACTACATCTGGAGCAACAGCTCTAATTGGAGTCACCACCTGGTTAAGTTTTCAATAATCCACCATCATTCTTCAAGATCCATCTGTTTTTTGCACAGGCCAAATAGGCAAGTTGAATGGGGATGTGGTGGGAATCACCACCCCTGCATCCTTCAAGTCCTTGACGGTGGCAGTAATCTCTTCAATCCCTCCAGAAATTCAGTATTGGTTTTTGTTTACTATTTTCCTAGGTAGGGGCAGTTCTAATGGCTTTCACTTGGCTTTTCCTACCATAATAGCCCTTACTCTATTGACTCGACGGCACTGGGTTTAGTTTGGTTTGGTTTTTCCATTTATCAGGGATCCAATGTGGGGGTTCTGCCAGTTGCTGAGTATATCTATTCCAATTATGCATTCTGGAACTGGGGAAATCACTACAGGATGGGTCCTAGGACCCACTGGACCTACTGTGAGATGGACATGAGCTAAGACCCCATTAATAAACTGATCTCTATATGCCTCCACTGACTGGTGGGCCACAGTGATGTTTTGGGTCTTCTGAAACTACTATCAGTTTATAGCTTATATCCAGTAATTCCCGAAAACCTGATCATTTCCTTGTCCCCAGTGAACAGTCACTCTAGTAAAAGGCCACAGATCCCTTTGGGAAAAACTAGGAGAAACATTAACAGTGTAAGTTTTTGGCAGTGTATTGGAATCCTTCCTCAAGGGGACCCGGCCTCCCCTTCAATCAAGGGATTGTGGGTCTGTAAACTTGCTCAAGTCTGGGAATTGACTGAGAGGCCATGACTCTATTCTGGTGATTTGAGTTAGACTGCTGTTCGCTTGACCTAGAATTCATCCGCTTGTACAGATCAAGTAGATATTTAGTAGATTTTCTATCTATTTCACTCCTAGGGACACCATGACTAAGTAGCCAATGCCATAAGTCTATATGAGTCAGGCTATTCTGACAACTGCTTTGACTCTGCTGTCCATTGTGGTAATCATGCCAACCTTGTCTTTGTCAATTGAGTGCTGCCACTTGTGCCCTACCACCATGGGCTCCAATCAGCCCCACTGTAGTTAGGTGTCTTAGGGCAGTTCCCACTGTTAAATCTGACTTACATAAAATAGAAATCACAGCCGTCTTCAAGGATGCTGGGGCTCCCTTCACAAACTGGTTCCTCACCATTACGGTAAAAGATGTGTCCTTTGGGCACTCCATGTATGCATCTGTAGGTCTAACTTGATAAATCCACTCTAGCAAGCCAATTGCCCTAAGCCTTTGGATATCTTCTTCCACAGTATACCAAGGCAGGTCTGGTACTTCAACTTGATTTAGCATAGGCCACCACATAATCCATGCTTCAGCAACCCAACCAAATAAACTATTAGATCTTTTTCTAACTTTTCGAACTGAAACACTGAAGGTAGAATCTGCTTAATGAGCCCACATCAGTAAACTCAGACAGATCCATCCTTATGTTCTTTGCTCCATTACGCCACACACTTAATGGCCATTCCCCCACATATTCCTCAGGTTCTGTTTGTACATATTAGAGAAGTCAAGCAGTTCTTTTCGAGTGTAGTGTACCTCCTCCTGGGCTACACTTCATACTTCACCTTTTGGGGCTCACTGGGACTTAAGTCTAGTTATAGGTTTAGAAGGCAAAATCGGTGGGGAAATGTTTTGAGAACATTCAGCATTGTCTTGTAAAGCATCTGCCTCAGGTGATATCCAAGGCAATGACTCAGACAAAGGCACTTTAGATACAGCTGGGTTAATCTCATTAGAGGGGAGTGGAGAGGCTAATGGTTCCGTAGGCAGGAGTGTTCAATGGAATTTAGGGGCTCAGTGTCTCCAGCTTCCTGATATCTGCCCATATGTCCCCATCTCAGGTTTCAGGATCCCATTTCTTCCCTATCAGTGCCCTCACTTTAACTTCAGACACCTTTCAAGTTTGGAAGTTGAGTTGACATTGTAATTCAGCCACTCTTACAATAAGACTCTGGGTTTGGTTTTTGGCAATATCAGCTCTGTTACTACAAGAAATAAGGCTGTCTTTCAAGACACAAGTGGAAACTTTGAGGTTGTTTATGTGGCACTTGAGCATTGACTTTGAAGCCCTGAGCTACTCGTTTTCACTAGTTTGTCTAATGAAAGTAGAACCAACAAACCAGCCTCCTTATACTTCTCATTATGACAAAATTGTAGAAATGTATCATATATGCAGCCACCCAGAGCCTTCTCTTTTACCAGTACCTGATCTATTGGTGGTAATATTTTCCATATCTGAATTGTCACTTCATTAACATTGCCCTCTTATTATTGGAAGCAAAGTCATTGACATCTTTAAAACTAACCAGACTTGAGAACCAATTTAGAAAATTCATCCTTACAATTCTGTTTCTCTAGAACCATCCCATTCCTGGTACCAAATGTCTTAGGCTGGGTTCTCTGGAGAAGCAAAACCAGTAAAGCATTTAAATATATATACAAAGAGAGATTTATATCAAGGAAATGGCTCATGTGGTTGTAGAGGCTGGAACATCCCAAGTATGTGGGTCAGGAAAGTGGTTTCTCCTGATTCATGTAGCTGCAAAGGCTGGCAAACCCAAGACCAGCAGGCTGGAGAGCAGGGCTGTTGCTCATAGGCTGTGAAGATCAACAAATCCCAAGATCAGCAGGCAAGACAACAGGTAAGCTGCTAGCTCAAGTCTCAAGAACCAGAGGTCAGGCCAACAGGAGTCAACTGCAGGGTTCAGAATGAACTAAAGATCCCAAAGCCTTGCTTGAACGTCCACCCACACTCAGTGCAGGCCACATGCCCAAAGAAATTTTCCTTCAACTGATTAGCTACTCACTGCAGATCCCATCATGGGGGTGATCACGTATTAAACCTCAACAAGGAAATGATCACAATATTATACAACTTCCATAACACTGAGAATCATGGCCCAGTGAAGCTGACACACAATCTAAACCATCACATGGGGTTTATTAGACAAGTAACAGTTACAACTCAGGCCCAGGAAAGCCCGAGATACAGTTCTTCCATCATGACAGCTTCATCCCAGCCGTGCTCAAAGGCATGCCTCTTTCTGACCCTTTGTCTGCCCAAAGGCACTTAGCTTCCTCTCTCCATGGGCTGGGAAGCCCACCATGCCATCTCCTGCTGCCGACTCTCTCTGCTAGGTCTCTCCTGCTGGTCTCTCCTTCCTTGGTGGTGGTGGGCTCCTCTCTCCTGCTGTGAAATTGGCTCTCTTTTAAGGTAAAACTGACCAAACTCCCTGGGTAGGCCACAATTACCTTATCACACAATCAGCTGAGCAGGAGTTACAAGCCCATGGCTACAAAGGCCACACACAAAAGTAATTCACACTGCACACTCCTTAGATATTTAACAGGTATACACTGAAAGACAGGAAACAAAGTCAGTGTACACAGCCTAGCCACATCTCACTATTAGTAATGGGACCTGAATTATAAATGATGTTGAAGAAAAGGGCAATGAGCCTACATCAAGTTTGTCAGTAGTTACATCATCAGAGAGAGGGAAAAATGATTAATACGTACACAATCTTCATCAAAACAAAGATGTTTCACCAGCTATCTTTCATTTGGCGCTCCAGATTCTTTCTCCTCTTTCTCTCATACAGTTCTCTAGTTTCTTCTGGCTCCAGCTAGATTTATCCAAGCATGTGATTCTATATGTCTCTTTTTTTTAGATGTTGTTGTTAGGTGCCAACTCATAGTGACCCTATGCACAAAAGAACGAAACACTGCCCTGTCCTGAGCCATCCTTACAATCGTTGTTATGCTGGAGCTCATTGTTGTAGCCACTGTGTCAATCCACCTCGTTGAGGGGCTTCCTCTTTTCTGCTGACCTTGTATTCTGCCAAGCATGATGTCCTTCTCCAGGGACTGACCCCTCCTGAAAACATGTCCAAAGTATGTAAGACCCAGTCTCTCCATCCTTGCTTCTAAGGAGCATTCTGGCTGTACCTCTTTTAAGACAGATTTGTTTGTTCTTTTGGTACTACATGGTATATTCAATGTGCTTTGCCAACACCACAATTCAAAGGCATCAATTCTTCTTCAGTCTTCCTTATTCATTGTCCAGCTTTCACATGCATATGATGCAATTGAAAATACCATGGCTTTAGTCAGGTGCACCTTAGTCTTCAAGATTACATCTTTGCTCTTCAACACTTTAAAGAGGTCCTTTGCAGCAGATTTACCCAATGCAATGTGTCTTTTGATTTCTTGACTGCTGCTTCCATGGTTGTCGATTGTGGATCCAAGTAAAATGAAATCCTTGACAACTTCAATCTTTTCTCCGTTTATCATCTTCATTAGTAAGTGCTTCAAGTCCTCTTCACTTTCAGCAAGCAAGTTTGTGTCATCTGCATAACGCAGGTTGTTAATGAATCTTCCTCTAATCCTGATGCCCCGTTCTTCTTCATATAGTCCAGCTTCTTGGATTATTTGCTCAGCATACAGATTGAATAGGTATGGTGAAAGGATACAACCCTGACACACACCTTTCCTGACTTTAAACCAATCAGTATCCCCTTGTTCTGTCTGAAAAACTACCTCTTGATCTATGTAAAGGTTCCTCATGAGCACAATTAGGTGTTCTGGAATTCCTATTCTTCGCAAAGTTATCCATAATTTGTTATTATCCACACAGTCAAATGCCTTTGCATAGTTCATAAAACACAGGTTAACATCCTTCTGGTATTCTCTGCTTTCAGCTAGGATACATCTGACATCAAGAATGATATCCCTGGTTCCACGTCCTCTTCTGAAACTGGCCTGAATTTCTGGCAGTTTCCTGTCGATATACTGCTGCAGCCGTTTTTGAATGATCTTCAGCAAAATTTTGCTTGTGTGTGATATTAATGATATTGTTCTATAATTTCCACATTCGGTTGAATCACCTTTCTTGGGAATAGGCATAAATATGGATCTGTTCCAGTCAGTTGGCCAGGAAGCTGTCTTCCATATTTCTTGGCATAGACGAGTGAGTACCTCCAGTGCTGCATCTGTTTGTTGAAACATCTCAATTGATATTGCATCAATTCCTGGAGCCTTGTTTTTGGCCAGTACCTTCAGAGCAGCTTGGACTTCTTCCTTCAGTACCATCAGTTCCTGATCATATGCTACCTCTTGAAATGGTTGAACATGGACAGTTGGTTGTACTGTGGGGACGTGTGTGGCTGTGATGCTGGAAGCTATGCCACCAGTGTTCAGATACCAGCAGGGTCACCCATGCAGGACAGGTTTCAGCTGAGCTTCCAGACTAAGACAGACTAGGAAGAAGGACCCAGTAGTCTACTTCTGAAAAGCATTAGCCAGTGAAAACCTTATGAATAGCAACAGAACATTATCTGATATAGTGTTGGAAGATGAGCCCCCCAGGTTTGAAGGCTCTCAAAAGATGACTGGGAAAGAGCTGCCTCCTCAAAGTAGAGTAGGCCTTAATGACTTGGATGGAGTAAAGCTTTCAGGACCTTCATATGTTGATGTGGCACAACTCAAAATGAGAAGAAACAACTGCAAACATCCATTAATAATCAAAACCTGGAATGTATGAAGTATGAATTTAGGAAAATTGGAAATCATCAAAAATGAAATGGAATGCATAAACATCAATATCCTAGGCATTAGTGAGCTGAAATGGGCTGGTATTGGCCATTTTGAATCGGACAATCATATAGACTACTATGCTGGGAATGACAACTTGAAAAGGAATGGTGTTGCATTCATTGTCAAAAAGAACGTTTCAAGATCTATCCTGAAGTACAATGCTGTCAGTGATAGGATAATATCCATACGCCTACAAGGAAGACCAGTTAATACGACTATTATTCAAATTTACACAGCAACCACTAGGGCCAAAGATGAAGAAATAGAACATTTTTATCAGCTGCTGCAGTCTGAAATTGATCAAACATGCAATCAAGATGCATTGATAATTACTGGAGATTGGAATGCAAAAGTTGGAAACAAAGAAGGATCAGTAGTTGGAGAATATGGCCTTGGTGATAGAAACAATGCCAGAGATGGAATGATAGAATTTTGCAAGACCAATGACTTCTTCATTGCAAATACCTTCTTTAACAAACATAAACGGCGACTATACACATGGACCTCACCAGATGGAACACACAGAAATCAAATTGACTACATCTGTGGAAAGAGACGATGAAAAAGCTTGATATCATCAGTCAGAACAAGGCCAGGGCTGACTGTGGAACAGACCTTCAATTGCTCATATGCAAGTTTAAACTGAAACTGAAGAAAATCAGAGCAAGTCCACGAGAGCCAAAATATGACTTTGAGTACATCCCACCTGAATGTAGAGACCATGTGAAGAATAGATTTGATGCACTGAACACTAGTGACGGAAGACCTGATGAGTTGTGGATGGATATCATCCATGAAGAAAGCAAGAGGTCATTGAAAAGACAGGAAAGAAAGAAAAGACCAAGACGGATGTCAGAGGAGACTCTGAAAATTTCTCTTGAACGTCCAGCAGCTAAAGCAAAAGGAAGAATTGATAAAGTAAAAGATCTGAACAGAAGATTTCAAAGGGCATCTCAAGAAGACAAAGAGAAGTATTATAATGACATGTGCAAAGACTTAGAGATGGAAAACCAAAAGGGAAGAACATGCTCAGCATTTCCCAAGCTGAAAGAACTGAAGAAAAAATTCAAGTCTCAAGTTGCAATAGTGAAAGCTTCTATGGGGAAAATATTAAACGGCGCAGGAAGAATCATTTTTTTAGATATTACTACCAATATCTTCCACTTATCCCTTTAGGCCTAGGGATGTTGAATCCTTTGCTACTACGTTATCTTTGCAGTTTTCCAACATTCAACTTCTGTAAATGTCCGCCTTTAAATAAACCCTTTTCATACAATCAGATTTCAAGTGTGCTATCTATTTCCTGTCGGAGCCCTTCCTGATATTGATGGCTTTGTGGAAAAGACATCCAACTTGAAGAAAGTATAGGGCTTAATGACTGGAGCAGGCAAAGGAAAGTCCATGTTTGAATGCATAGCCAAGAGCCAGGATAAAGGAAACAGACGAAAGCACTTTGAAACCTAAAATTACTATGTAAACAACAGAGAATGAAGATGATCATGACATAAATGGGGACAAGTACTTCCTGAGTTACCAGAGGCTGTAATCAGGGTAAAGAGTGGTGAACTAAAATTAAGTTTAGAACCAGGAAAGTAGCAGGAATTAAATTAGTGAGTTTGGTAGAGTTCATCAGGTTACCAATAGGCAAGGTGGCCTAGTGTCAAGGGTACAAGTCAGTGGTGTATGACACAGTGGCAAAATTTCTCTGGAGGAGCTCAATGTTCCATACTGGTTTTTCATAAATGGAGCCCGGAATGGGGCTTCTTGAAAGCTTGGGACTGCTGCCATACGTGTCATACTCCTATTTTGTAGCACACAATGGTGATAGTAAAAGTTGAGTGACAAAAGATAAATGTGATGATAGGGTGATAGTGTTGGCACATGTAGGATTTACAGTGAAGGGTACAATAGTGCTAGAGATGATATGTCACTAATGACACTGAATTGGCAGTTTCAACGAGGGAGAATTAAGAGAGGTGTTCAGATGGGTGATGTGGAACCCAGTTATAGAACCAAAGCCCCTGAGTCATTTCTATTTCTACATAATTACAGAACCATAGCAGTATAAATTGAGCATTCAGTTGAGAATGTACAACTGATGAGCACAGTGAATAAGTGAATTTGATAAAATTCCCAACACCCCATATTTTACCTGGGTCTGTAATTTCCTGCCTCTTCACTCAATAGTGATAAGACACATCACACGCCACATTAATGCTACTGAATGTGCTCGTTTTCTTTTTGCTGATTCAGTAGCTCAGAAAACTATTGGTCTTTCTAGATATTACTTGTTCAGAGAAACTCAGCTCTCTTTGGAAACACTGTTTTGAACAGGAAATTCACAATCTCATACAGGGATACCCAGAATTATGGACAGGTTTTATCTGTAATATTTATTTTAAGTTAATTGTTTGGAAATTGAAACACAGGTTCAAATAAAATTAACATCTATTGAGCACCTATGCTATGCCTTGGCCTATAGTGCTAAATGCACTATGGACACTATGTGTATTATCTTATTTAATCTTTATCATTGGAGCAGGTATTCAAATTGGATGGTGCTCATAATGTGTTGGCTGTTAAATAATTCGACTTTTAACTCCAGCTCATAAGCCCTTAGAAGTAGATATAAATTTCAGTATTATTAACTAGTGAAATAAAGAGAGGCTAAGGAAACATTTCCTAGTCATACAGAAAGAAGGTGATGATTGAAGGAACCATTAAACTTCTAGGTCAGCCTACAAAACTTTTATGTATCTAGTAGAGTTTCTGAACTGCCCTTTTAAGTCGACAAGCATTTATTAAGCATCTACTCTGTTGCAGAGACAAGGCTAAGGACTAGTAGGATAAAAAAAGCAAGAGATGAACTCTTAGAAAAAACGTAACCTGTTGCCTTCAAGTTAATTCTGACACATAGCGACCCTACAGGACAAAGTAGAATTGCCCCATAAGATTTCCAAGGAGCAGCTGGTGAATTCAAATTGCCAACCTTTTAGTTAGCAGCCACGCTCTTAACTACTGCACGAGCAGGGCTCCACATAAAAATAAAAAGTCATTAAAAAAAAAAATTATATAATTTTCAACTATACAATGGATTAAATGGCTTTGTTGGCTAGTGTCATGGATTGAATTATGTCCCCCAAAAAATGTGTGTATCAATTTGGCTGGGCCACGATTCACAGTATTGTGTGATTTTCCTGTATGTTGTAAATCCTGCTTCTATGATGTAAATGAGGGGGGATGGGCAGCAGCTGTGTTAGTGAGGCAAGACTCAGCCTACAAGATTGGATTGTGTATTGAGGCAATGTCTTGAGCTATAAAAGAGAGAAACCAGCAGAGAGACAAGGGGACCTCATACTACCAAGAAAGCAGTGCCAGGAGCAGAGCACATCCTTTGGACTTGGGGTTCCTGCGCAAAGAAGCTCCTAGTCAGGGAGAAGATTGATGAGAAGGCAGTCAGGGAGAAAGACTTCACCTGGAGCTGACACCCTTAATTTGGACTTTAACCTACCAGACTGTGAGACAATAAATTTCTCTTTGTTAAAGCCACCCACTAGTGGTATTTCTGTTACAGCAGCACTAGATGACTAAGACAGCTAACCTGGAAAAATTACCCCTCATCTAAAGATTTATTGCCTTCAAACCTCCTGCAGCCTTTCACAGGGAAACAAAGACCAAGAAAACAATGTCTAGTAACTATGGCAAATACTTTCATTCCCTTATGTCATTTTACAATCATAAGAATTGGAAGGACAGGTAGTTGAGGACAGTGTTTCTCAAACGTGCACTATTTGCCACATATAAAAAATGATAAAATGTGTACAACACAAAGGAGAAAATATATAGAGTTTGATTTTAAACATATTTTTTTATATCCATATTATATAAATATGAATAGAAAAATGAAGTATTAGGAAAACTATTAAATATTCCAAGCATAATCTTTTTTCACCTTGAGTTTACTATTGTGAACATAACTTTGACAAGTATTTTATTTGTAAAATTTTATAAACTTTTTATAATTTATGCTTTAAATGGTCACACACAATTCCAGATATTTTTAACAAACTGACATATGTACTTGGTTTAAAAAAAAAATCAAGTAATATAAAAGAATTATAACAAAATGCAATGTTCTGATTCATACTTCTCCGCTCCCCTGACTATACCCCCTAAAGCCAACCGCTTTAAACTCTTTTAAAATAATGTGTGTACACTGCTTTCTTTTGATTCCTCAATTTTAGAAGTTATCTTTTGACTTCCTATTAAAGTATATGTGAATTTATGTCTCTTAGAAATATCATCCCTTCTGCTTTCCCTCTCCCATTGTCCAAATATCATGATTAAATGTTTATTTAAATCATATAGTGTTTATATTATTGGATTGAAGATTTTTCACAAGTTGAGGATTGTCATGTATTTGATTATATTTCTTTTCTTACCTTGTGTTTTTCTGCAATGCAAACACCTTTTTTTCCCCCATTTGCTTAGTTTTGTTTGTACTCTTCCTTTGTGTTCTAAAAGTATCAGTACAATTTCCCACAAAGTCAATCTCATTGTGCAATCTATCAATTCCAGTTTTTTTCTTAGAGATTTTCTTCTTAAAAATCACCATTCTCCTTTTCTCTGGGCTGAGCACTCAGTAGGCCTGCTGCATAGTTCTTATCCTGGGGCTTCTTTGTAGTCATCCGTGGAGAGTCCTTTCCTTGTTTCCCAGGTGTTGTTGTTGTTAGGTGTCATTAGTTGATTTTCAACTCACAGTGACCTAATGTGAGATAGTAGAACTGCCCCATACAGTTTTTACGGTTGTAATCTTTACAGAAGCAGATTGCCAGGTCTTTCTTCTGTGGAGCGCTGGGTGAGTTTGAACCGCCAACTTCTCAGTTAACAGCTAAACACTTAACCGTTGCCCCACTAGGGAGTCCCATATTCCCAGGCATCCTCTCTTGGTTTGTGTCCTGGGTTTTATTGGAGTAAATATTCCAGTAGATTTATCAGGTTAAAATATAGCACAGCAGCAGAAGGCATGTTATGAAAGCCCACAGCTTGGCTGTCTCTTGACCACACTCACCCTGTCTGCACTAGCCATATTGGACACTTAGTTTACAGTTGTCAACCTGCCTTATACTTCTACTATATCTAGGATATTCCCTGTACTTAAATCCTGTGTTGAGTCCCTTGTTTCTATGTTATTGTGTCTTTTTCTTATGTATATCTTTCTTTTTTTTTTTTTGGAAGAAAGCCTACATTAGCTTCCTGAGAAAAACAGTACGTATGAGATAAATATTTCTGGGTCTTACAGTCTAAAACTGTCTTTCTTCTACCCTTACATTTGATTGGTTTTTCATTGATATAAAACCCTAGAATGGAAATAAATTCTATTCAGAATTTTGAAGCCATTCCTCTGTTACCTATTGTCTTCTAGAGTTGACGTTAAAAATCAAAATTCATTCTGATTCCTGATCTTTTCTGTGAACTTCTCCATCCCTCTCTTCTTTCAGTCCTTATAGGAACTTCTGTTTCTTCCCAGTGTTATTAATTTCAAAATAATATGCCTTCCTTTGGAGCTACTTCATCCATTGTCTTGCTTACTTGGGAGGCCATTTCAATCTGTAAATCCTTTTCTTTCAATTCTGAGAAAGTTCTCTGTATTTTCATTGATTTTGTTTTCCCTTGTATTCTCAGTTCTATCCTTCTGGAACTCCTGTGGTTCAGATTTTGGGCCTCCTGGGTAAATGGGTCAATTTTCCTTTACTATTTTTTATCTCTTTGCTCTACTTTCTAGGAGATTTCTTCAATTTTATCTTCCACACCTTCTTTGATAGTTTTATTTGTGTATAAACCAAACCAAACCCGTTGCTATCGTGTCGATTCTGACTCTTAGCAGCCCTATAGGACAGAGTAAAACTGTCCCATAGCATTTCCAAGGAGTGGCTGGTGGATTCAAACTGCCAACCATTTGGTTAGCAACAGTTTCTTGATCTTATGTTCCGTGGATTTTTCTTTAAATGAAACTAGAGGCTCATTAACTGTCATGAATAAACCTGGAGCAAATTTGTCTTATAAATACATATATCTCTTGTAGGTTCTTAGCTTATCATTACTCCAGGCTTCCCTTGCACTTGCATTATTTAATTTTGAAAATCTTAATGGCTCCTAATTTTGTTGAATACATACCCATATTCTTAGCTCAATGATAGAAAATATTTTTATTTTTGGATTTATAAGCACCAACTAGAATAGTCAATAAAATAAGTTTTTCTTTTCCTTTCTATATCATCAATTTTTTCCAGTCATCTCTGTATACATGCCCACCTTTCACACCTGCCCACTTAACTTCACAAATTTGGTAAACAAATGAAAAGTGCATTTCATTTTAAAATATGAAAAAATACCATCACATTTCAGCAAAATCATCATGTTTACCAAAACCCTTCCTGTTGAATGACTAACCAGATGAGAACAACATATTTCATTTTTTATTTAGATACATATAGCGCTTATTTGATCCTTAAGTTTGAAAAAAAAATCTGAATATTATCATCTGAAAATTCAGTTTGAGATTTTACCTATTGATGAATTTCACCATAATTATTACAGTTTAGAGTGCTGCATTCTCTCTCTTTGCATTCATCTTCTGATTCACATAATTGTGAAAACTCTTTCTCTGTCATTTATCTTCTCTTTGATGTTATGGACATACAGTGAAAATAACTCATTGTCCACAGTATTTAATGATAGGTAAGAAAGGAACTACGAGGAAGGTGTCTCCAAAGGTCTTTGATATATTTTTGAAAGGTGATACAATACTGTGGACAATACAAAAAAAGAACTAAGGGATGATTTAAGGACGATGATTTCTTTCCCTATTGCATCATCCTCCAAGATATTCCATCAACCTTGCATTTGTTTAATATTTCAGTATATTTTTAGCATAGTGGGGAATAAATGATGTATGTGGATGAAATAATACCTAGGATGATGAACCAGCAAAATGTTTCAAGACATAAGAAAGATAAGATTACTAATGTCCCATAATGGATCTTAGTTTACAAAATAGTCCAATAGACTCATATGGTAATTGCAAGATACAATGATTTGTGTTCAATTAAGAAATAAGTATGTATTTTCTTTGTTCCTCTCAAGACTTTTAAAGAAATTATTTTAAAAAGACATGAAATATTATTCCTTGAAAATAGTTAAAGCTCAAAACATTAAAATCAGGTGCAACAGACTATAATGGCACAAAAAACCCCAAACTAAACCCACTGCCATCAGGTTGATTCCAGCTCAGTGATCCTATAGGACAGAGTAGAACTGCCCCATAGAGTTTCCAAGGACTGCCTCATGGATTTGAACTGACAACCCTTAGGTTAGCAGCCATAGCTCTTAACCACCACACCATCAAGGGTTCCATAATGGTACAAAGAGGGTTAATTTTTATCTTTCCTTTTATGTATATAAAGATTTGTCTATGTGAAAAAAAATATATATATATATATGGCCTTTCAAAACCTTTACTTTTTCCAATATTTCAAACATAAAAAATGTCTTAACCTTCTCTCTTTCCTTTCACCTTTGCTTGTAGGCTGGTCAATTCTTTCCGAATTCACCTCTTTCTTTTCTTTCGTTGTTATAAACGGCAAGGAACAATCAACAAATTGTAACATTCAGGTTCTTTCTAACCTCTTCTCATAGAGCTATGAGAAGGCTATGGGTAAACACAGTCTATTTTCTAATACAGAAAGTATTATTACTGAACTTTTTTTTTTTTCATTGAGTGCTTAAGTCTTCAACTTTCCAGCTTTAAATATAATTTCCTCTGGTGCCTGTTAGTCCATTAAGCCAGTGACAGTTATTTTAGCTAATTTTATACCAGCTCCCCACTTTGGTACCAAGTTCTGTATTAGTAAAGATAACCCTAGCAGATGTAACTAATTAGCCCAGATTTTCTGGTTTAAATATAGCTGATTGCTAGCTAATGTAGTAATTCCATGCAGGTATCTTACATGTGACTTTTCTCATGTTGACTCAGGGACCAAAACTACTTTCATCTTGTGACTCTGCCATCCTCTGGAACAGGGATTAGAGGTCAAATCTCGGCTGGCACCTGTTTTTGTATGACTCACCAGCTAAATATGGATTTTACGTTTTTAAATGCTTGAAAGAAAATCAAAATAATAATATTTTGTGAAAATTATTACATTCACACTTCAGTGTCCATAAATAAGTTTTACTAGAACATATTCATTTACATATTGTCTATGACTACTTTTATGCTGAAACGAGAGTTGAGTATTTTTTGCAAAGACTGGTCCTCAAAGTCTAAAATATTTACCATCCAACTCATTAAAGAAAACCATTGCCATTCTCTGACTTAGAGATTCAGAGGTTTTGTGTGTGTGTGTGTGTGTGTGTGTGTGTGTGTGTGCTTTTGCTTGTTTGTTTTCGTTTGGTTTGGCATTTGTTTTACCTGCAAGAGCATGGGGAAAGAAAGAGTGCATAAGGCATATCCACTTTTTAACCTCTTCAACCTAGAAATGACACACAGAACTCCTGTCCATATTTCACTGGTGATAACTAGTCACATGGCCCCATCTAGATACAAGAGTGGGGGGTTGGGAGGCTGGACAACAACTTATTTTATGAGAAAACAGCATACATTTTTGTTGGTTAACTAGTGGCTATTGCAAAACTACTCAAGTGGTCTGATGCAAGGGCCCCGCCATCAGCCCTTACTCACAATTGACAGTGCTCTTGCCTTATGGCCTCTTGTTCAACAATGGTAATCAATTAAATGGAATTAGTATCCCACTTCATACTAAAATATAAAATACAAATAACTCAGGGAAGTGACAGAATATCACGGCCTTAAAGTTAATCTAACCAGTGATTTTAAAAGAAATGGTTCATAGATTCTGGCCTGGAGCTGATTTTCTATAACAAACGCAAACCACTATGAGCCTGGGATTTTTATGAGTTATTTCATTTAATCAAGACAATGGATAACAGAGATATAGTCATTCTTGTTTTACAGTTGTGGGAAATGAGGTTCAGAATATTTAACCAACTTCCTCAAGATTACGCAGCTGGAAAATGATATTATCATGATTCAATCTTGAACCAGTCTAACCTCAAACCCAAACCCATGTTTTCACCATTACACCAAGTTGTGACACCTGTTCAGAGTTAAGATGGCCCCAAAATAGAAGATGCTGAGAAAGGAGACAGCAACCTGATAGCTGAGGGGATGGGGGTGGGAACAAAGCAGAACTGAAAGAAGGACCAGAAATCATTCAGAGATTTAAAATGATCACAAGAGAAACACCAGGCCAAACATATCATTCTTCAAAACAATGTCTGATGAATTTTAATAGACTCATATATTCAGTTGAAATCACTTTGGACAAGCTGCTTCTGGAGTATGAAGCCTGTATGACCAAGCAGCTATTAAAGTAAGCAATTATAGGAGTTAATAATAGTTAAACTGTAACCGAAGGCCACTTGGGTTCTTGTCCCATCTTATTGGCCGATTGAAATAAGATGGACACTGATTGCAATGGAAACAGAAAGTGGCAAGTTTACTGTCTGTGCATACAAGGAGCACGTGGGGTCTAGTGACCATAAGGCCACGTGCTTGCGGACTAAGGGGGCTGGGGAGCTTTTTGTTTCCAGTGGTGTCAGGGGATTGGGTTTAGTACCCAGAATTTTCTGCCTTTAGCCTCCCATGCCTATATTTGGGGGTGGGAGAGGGGGTCAGTCGAAGGACGTGATTTCAATCTGTGCATGCTTCAAGGTGTAACTAGGGCTAGTCAGTGGATGGAGCCACTACCTGCTGGGACTTCCTTCTCAAAACAAGCTTGTGGTTAGCAAGGCAAAGAGAGGGGGGAAGGACTGTTGATTGGGGTTTTCAATATGGCTGAGCAGCCTGTTTCAATCCCCTGTTTTTGTTGTAGGTTTCTCAATCTTGGGGAAACAGGGCACCGTGTCTCTCTAGCTGTTTTTTGCTGGATGGGGACGTAGAGGTCTAAGGGCTGGAGAAGTGGAACTCTTGTGTTGTCTGAGTTAAACAGTTTCATCTCTCTTGTATCTATAAAAAAAAAAAAAAAAAATAGTGGCTCTTTATTAGGCTGTTGTCTCCCTTCTTGATAGGGGGATGGGTCGAAATTTCTGGGCAACCATTGTTTGGAGCTGGAACTGTTGAATCACTTGAAATGACTCTACCCTTCAGGGGAGGAGGCACCAACTCATTAAGGCCTACACCAAGACACATAAGTTTATCGGTCTTTGTTTCATCTCTTGAATAGCCACTTAAAGTCTTTTCACTGGTTCATATTTTTTAAAAAAACTAAAGTGGGAAGTAGACAAGCATGTTGTTAGAGTCATGTCTTTTCAAATATTACAGGGTATAAAATGAGCAAAACCATTGAAAGCTTCACTTTTTTCACAAATTGGCTAGAACCTGTGATATTATATTTTGAATTGACTTTTTTAATGATCACTGGTACAGGCTTCAGTCAAGACAGTCAGGAGGGTCTTCATTCGTCCAACAAATTTCTATTTACTAAATGTTAACAGAAAAAGGTAAGAGTAGAAAGTCTTTTGTGTTCTGGCTTATGTTCAAATTTCTCTACAAGACCTTTTCTAAGATTATTCTGTCTATTATCTTTATACCTCAGGGCCCAGTTGATGTGTCCTTGTGAGTCCAGCTCTAGCTGGGTCACATTCTCTATGCCCAAGGACAGGTAATAATGACTCTAATATTATTTCTTAAATCATTTTTTCTTTTTGATCAGAGATTGGAGATACCACATCAATGATCAATACCTGGACTTAGTCAAGCTCCTAGATGGCGACCATGGCAGGTTCTTTAAAAGATTCATGGTGCTGGTTTTCCACCGGATACCATCTGGTTTTTCACCAGGATTTTAAGAGCGAAGTTCTCATCAATTATATTGTTGATGTGAGCAGACTCAATGAACATCAACATTTGGCCCGAGGCCTTCTTTTGCCTTTTAGGTGTGTAAGACAATAGGATAAATTTTTATTATGCGTAATACTACCAGGATGTAGACTAAGAATATTACTTGTAGTAGTACAAATAAGTCTGGTGTTTTTAAGGGTGTTACAGTGTGTGACCAAGTAGCTTGCTATCCAATGTTATGTATATCCTGTTCTATTTATCCTGTGTTATTTATCTAAATGTAACAAGAGGTATTTGCTACAGCACATATTACACTTTCTTGGACCAATAAACAAAAATCTAAGGCTATTTTGTTATCTCATGTCACCTTGGCTTAATGAGGTAGAGATCACTGTTGTGTTTTTATCTCACTAGCAACATCACTATGTCTGTTATTTGACACACAGTGATTGATAAATTTCTTAAAAAGATTTCTCCAATTCGAATATACTGACCGTAAGTAGGAATTAAATTTACCAACCATACCTTGAGTGTTGGACCAATGGGCTTTCTTCTGACTCTTGTTTTACAAAGGATAACAAATTAACATTACCTTTCTAGTATTTACTACGAATATCTAAAGATAATCTTAAAGTTCTCAAAGTGTATTCATTGCCCAGATTAGCTAGGAATCTAAACAAAAGAGATTGTCTATATAAATTCACTATTAGTTGGAAACGGATCATCTAAATTTGTTTAGTTGGATCTACCACACAAAAACATATCATCTATAAAGCACGCAGTTTGTCTACAGAAAACAGAAGGCATAGAAAAATTTATATATGGTAAACAAGTTTCTATTAAAGAATACACAATTAGAAAGATAATACAGGATGGACTTCTCCTATTGGAGGTCTCTAGTTAATCTGTTTAAAACATATTAAGTGTTTTCCCTGAGGGCAAGCTGTCTCTCATTGGTTTACCTATTAAGTCATGGGTCACTCTCTCAAAAGCAGAAGTGGAATTTAAGACAAAATGGAGTCTGAATCATGAGGCTGATTTCTGAGAACCTGATTTCTTTAAGTTACATAATTTTCTATATACCAAGAAGATAAGAGTTTGATTACAAGCATTAGACAGGTATTTCATACAACATTGTCTTGAAAACTGATTAAACCAATTGCTGATTTACCTTAAATGTAACTCTATTTACTGATCTTTGGAGTCATTTTCTCAAAACAGACTGAATTCTTCAAAAAGAAAAACATAACGTCTGGAGCAAAATGGTCTTGTTAGTTTATCTGGACAATTGACTACAAGTGGCTTTAGGAATCAGCTTTTTTCTCAAAGCTCGAGGTTTAAAAGGACACCCAAGGGCGATGGCCTATGTAGGTTGTCCCAACCTCTATGAAAGTCAGAAATCTGGATTTTGGGAAAATTATATATAGTCTTTCATGGTTCTCTCTTTGGATCAGGATCTTGTAATAGAATCTTCAATTAAAAATGTTTAATAAATGGTAATTGGGCACTATCTGGTTTTTAAGATCGCAGACACCATACAGTAAATCAGGAGGTATAATAGAAACACTAACACTAGGCCAATTGTCTGAAATAATCAATGAAACCATGACTCTAAGGTCTTTGAACCAAGGAAACAAATCTCATGAGGTGTTTGTTTACACATAAGTAGCATCAGTAACTGTTTTTCATGTGTCTCAGTAACAACTACATTCCCTCAAACCTAAGATTGTGTATTAATATAAACACAGCAACATTTATCTATTAAGGAACAAACTATTCTTTGAGAGTACTAATAGAAAATCTAATGTTATTCTAATTTGTAAAATCATAGCTCAAATTTTAGACACTTTTCTGGTTATGATATTTACATCTTTGCTAAGTTTACCAAAAGGAACTTCTAATTCAAGAGTTAAAATAATTAAACCCATTAGTTAGATAATTTAGGAGAAAAGAGGAAATGGTTTCTTATATCCAGAATGTAGGACCTTAAAGCATTATTTCCAGAAAGAAAGACTTTAAAATATTGAAATATTTTTACATAAAACCCATAGTATCTTTTCGTTCACTCAGTCTTATGTAGTTAACTTCTGTTGCAAGGGATTCTGGATTGACCACAGTCTGCAAAACTATCAGCTTCTGTACAGAGTTCTGGAAATCTTGATTGAGTCTAGTCACAATCGTTTTTTGCAAGTTCAATACAGTCCGTATTTTTTGTTGAGATATTCTGGTCAAATGTTTTCAGAAAATCGGCAATGTAAAATTTTATCTGTAGATGACAAAACATTATGGCCATGATTAATTTATAAACATAACTCTTAAAAGTCAAAGACCTGATAGAAATTAATTACAAGCATAATGTAAGGGCCAAGTAAAATCAGTTAAAAAAAATTTAGATAAAAATATTCTTAAATACACCCACTAACAACCATATTTTTAAAGAACTTCATACATAACACATAATAATCTTGAGACATAAAACCATATAGTCAGCCAAGATGGCGGACTAGGCAGACGCTACCTCGGATCCCTCTTACAACAAAGACACGGAAAAACAAGTGAATCGATCACATACATAACAATCTACAAACCCTGAACAACAAACACAGATTTAGAGACGGAGAACGAACTAATACGGGGAAGCAGCGATTTTTCCAGAGCCTGGAGCCAGCGTACCAGTCAGGTACGGTACAAGCACAGAGAGCTGCTCCACCCCCCTGAACTAACCCCGGGAGGGGGACCAGCCAGTTCCACGGGCGGCGTGGGACGCAGCCGGTAGGAGAAGTCCCCGGGAGGCAGTGACTGGTCTTGGAGCAGAAAGAGCAATGTCCGAGCGGGGGAACCATCCTGCAGGGATTTGGACTGGACGCAGGTACGGCATAAACACGGAGAGTTGCTCCACCCTCCTGAACTAACCCTGGGAAGGGGCCCAGCCGGGTCGCGCGGGCGGCGTGGGACGCAGCCGGTAGGAGAAGTCCCCGGGAGGCAGCGACTGGTATTGGAGCGGGGAGAACAGCGTCCCAGCCGGGACACTCGGTCACGGCACGAGCATGGGGAGCTGCTCCACCCATCTGAACTAACCCCGGGAGGAGGCCCAACTGGTTCTCGGGAGCGGCACGGCCACGTGGCTGGAGGACTGAGAAGTCCCCGGGAGGCAGCGACTGATTTTGGAGTCGAGAGTGCACCGTCCCAGTAGGGGAGCCTTGACGCTGGGCGTGGGGCTGGAAGCGGAGGATCTGACCGTGACTCCAGCGGGCCAGACCCCCCGGGGGCAATCTCCACACAGCCAGCACACATAGGCGACGCGCCCGCAGGAATCTCAGATATAATAGTCATTCCAAGCAAGACAAGCAACTCTGGCTATATTCTGAGGTGCTACTCTCCTATCTCTCTGTTCCCTCCCCCACCCTCCCCAGGCGGCTTCATTAACATCTGAATAGCCTGAGCCAGAGGGAGAACTCTGATAGGGATCTGACTGCATTTTTTTTTTAGTGAATTTTCTGGAAAAACTAGTTTCCCAGTGATGGCTCGGAGACAACAATCCATATCAAACCACTTAAAGAAGCAGACCATGACAGCTTCTCCAACCCCCCAAACAAAAGAATCAAAATCTTTCCCAAATGAAGATACAATCTTGGAATTATCAGATACAGAATATAAAAAACTACTTTACAGAATGCTTAATGATATCACAAATGAAATTAGGATAACTGCAGAAAAAGCCAAGGAACACACTGATAAAACTGTTGAAGAACTCAAAAAGATTATTCAAGAACATACTGGAAAAATTAATAAATTGCAAGAATCCATAGAGAGACAACATGTAGAAATCCAAAAGATTAACAATAAAATAACAGAATTAGACAACGCACTAGGAAGTCAGAGGAGCAGACTCGAGCAATTAGAATGCAGACTGGGACATCTGGAGGACCAGGGAATCAACTCCAACATAGCTGAAAAAAAATCAGATAAAAGAATTAAAAAAAATGAAGAAACCCTAAGAATTATATGGGACTCTATCAAGAAGGATAACCTGCGGGTGATTGGAGTCCCAGAACAGGGAGGGGGGACAAAAAACACAGAGAAAATAGTTGAAGAACTCCTGACAGAAAACTTCCCTGACATCATGAAAGACGAAAGGATATCTATCCAAGATGCTCATCGAACCCCATTTAAGATTGATCCAAAAAGAAAAACACCAAGACATATTATCATCAAACTCACCAAAACCAAAGATAAACAGAAAATTTTAAAAGCAGCCAGGGAGAAAAGAAAGGTTTCCTTCAAGGGAGAATCAATAAGAATATGTTCTGACTACTCAGCAGAAACCATGCAGGCAAGAAGGGAATGGGACGACATATATAGAACACTGAAGGAGAAAAACTGCCAGCCAAGGATCATATATCCAGCAAAACTCTCTCTGAAATATGAAGGCAAAATTAAGATATTTACAGACAAACACAAGTTTAGAGAATTTGCAAAAACCAAACCAAAGCTACAAGAAATACTAAAGGATATTGTTTGGTCAGAGAACCAATAATATCAGATATCAGCACAACACAAGGTCACAAAACAGATCGTCCTGATATCAACTCAAAGAGGGAAATCACAAAAACAAACAAATTAAGATTAATTTAAAAAAAAAAAATACACATAACAGGGAATCATGGAAGTCAATAGGTAAAAGATCACAATAATCAAAAAGAGGGACTAAATACAGGAGGCATTGAACTGCCATATGGAGAGTGATACAAGGCGATATAGAACAATACAAGTTAGGTTTTTACTTAGAAAAATAGGGGTAAATAATAAGGTAACCACAAAAAGGTATAACAACTCTATAACTCAAGATAAAAGCCAAGAAAAACGTTAACAACTCAACTAACATAAAGTCAAGCACTATGAAAATGAGGATCTCACAATTTACTAAGAAAAACGCCTCAGCACAAAAAAGTATGTGGAAAAATGAAATTGTCAACAACACACATAAAAAGGCATCAAAATGACAGCACTAAAAACTTATTTATCTACAATTACCCTGAATGTAAATGGACTAAATGCACCAATAAAGAGACAGAGAGTCACAGACTGGATAAAGAAACACGATCCATCTATATGCTGCCTACAAGAGACACACCTTAGACTTAGAGACACAAACAAACTAAAACTCAAAGGATGGAAAAAAGTATATCAAGCAAACAATAAGCAAAAAAGAAGAGGAGTAGCAATATTAATTTCTGACAAAATAGACTTTAGACTTAAATCCACCACAAAGGATAAAGAAGGACACTATATAATGATAAAAGGGACAATTGATCAGGACGACATAACCATATTAAATATTTATGCACCCAATGACAGGGCTGCAAGATACATAAATCAAATTTTAACAGAATTGAAAAGCGAGATAGATACCTCCACAATTATAGTAGGAGACTTCAACACACCACTTTCGGAGAAGGACAGGACATCCAGTAAGAAGCTCAACAGAGACACGGAAGATCTAATTACAACAATCAACCAACTTGACCTCATTGACTTATACAGAACTCTCCACCCAACTGCTGCAAAATATACTTTTTTTTCTAGTGCACATGGAACATTCTCTAGAAGAGACCACATATTAGGTCATAAAACAAACCTTTGCAGAGTCCAAAACATCGAAATATTACAAAGCATCTTCTCAGACCATAAAGCCATAAAAGTGGAAATCAATAACAGAAAAACTAAGGAAAAGAAATCAAATACTTGGAAAATGAACAATACCCTCCTGAAAAAAGACTGGGTTATAGAAGACATCAAGGAGGGAATAAGGAAATTCATAGAAAGCAACGAGAATGAAAATACTTCCTATCAAAACCTCTGGGACACAGCAAAAGCAGTGCTAAGAGGCCAATTTATATCAATAAATGCACACATACAAAAAGAAGAAAGAGCCAAAATCAGAGAACTGTCCCTACAACTTGAACAAATAGAGAGTGAGCAACAAAAGAATCCATCAGGCACCAGAAGAAAACAAATAATAAAAATGAGAGCTGAACTAAATGAATTAGAGAACAGAAAAACAATTGAAAGAATTAACAAAGCCAAAAGCTGGTTCTTTGAAAAAATTAACAAAATTGATAAACCATTGGCTAGACTGACTAAAGAAATACAGGAAAGGAAACAAATAACCCGAATAAGAAATGAGAAGGACCACATCACAACAGAACCAAATGAAATTAAAAGAATCATTTCAGATTATCATGACAAATTGTACTCTAACAAATTTGAAAACCTAGAAGAAATGGATGAATTCCTGGAAAAACACTACCTACCTAAACTAACACATTCAGAAGTAGAACAACTAAATAGACCCATAACAAAAAAAGAGATTGAAACGGTAATCAAAAAACTCCCAACAAAAAAAAGCCCTGGCCCGGACGGCTTCACTGCAGAGTTCTACCAAACTTTCAGAGAAGAGTTAACACCACTACTACTAAAGGTATTCCAAAGCATAGAAAATGACGGAATACTACCCAACTCATTCTATGAAGCCACCATCTCCCTGATACCAAAACCAGGTAAAGACATTACAAAAAAAGAAAATTATAGACCTATATCCCTCATGAACATTGATGCAAAAATCCTCAACAAAATTCTAGCCAATAGAATCCAACAACACATCAAAAAAATAATTCACCCTGATCAAGTGGGATTTATACCAGGTATGCAAGCCTGGTTTAATATCAGAAAAACCATTAATGTAATCCATCACATAAATAAAACAAAAGACAAAAACCACATGATCTTATCAATTGATGCAGAAAAGGCATTTGACAAAGTCCAAAACCCATTCATGATAAAAACTCTTACCAAAATAGGAATTGAAGGAAAATTCCTCAACATAATAAAGGGCATCTATGCAAAGCCAACAGCCAATATCACTCTAAATGGAGAGAACCTGAAAGCATTTCCCTTGAGAACGGGAACCAGACAAGGATGCCCTTTATCACCGCTCTTATTCAACATTGTGCTAGAAGTCCTAGCCAGGGCAATTAGGCTAGACAAAGAAATAAAAGGTATCCGGATTGGCAAGGAAGAAGTAAAGTTATCACTATTTGTGGATGATATGATTATATACACAGAAAACCCTGAGGAATCCTCCAGAAAACTACTGAAACTAATAGAAGAGTTTGGCAGAGTCTCAGGTTATAAAATAAACATACAAAAATCACTTGGATTCCTCTACATCAACAAAAAGAACACCGAAGAGGAAATAACCAAATCAATACCATTCACAGTAGCCCCCAAGAAGATAAGATACTTAGGAATAAATCTTACCTAGGATGTAAAAGACCTATACAAAGAAAACTACAAAGCTCTACTACAAGAAATTCAAAAGGACATACTTAAGTGGAAAAACATACCTTGCTCATGGATAGGAAGACTTGACATAGTAAAAATGTCTATTCTACCAAAAGCCATCTATACATTTAACGCACTTCCGATCCAAATTCCAATGTCATTTTTTAAGGGGATAGAGAAACAAATCACCAATTTCATATGGAAGGGAAAGAAGCCCCGGATAAGCAAAGCACTGCTGAAAAAGAAGAAGAAAGTGGGAGGCCTCACTCTACCTGATTTCAGAACCTACTATACAGCCACAGTAGTCAAAACAGCCTGGTACTGGTACAACAACAGGCACATAGACCAATGGAACAGAATTGAGAACCCAGATATAAATCCATCCATGTATGAGCAGCTGATATTTGACAAAGGACCAGTGTCAGTTAATTGGGGAAAAGATAGTCTTTTTAACAAATGGTTCTGGCATAACTGGATATTCATTTGCAAAAAAATGAAACAGGACCCATACCTCACACCATGCACAAAAACTAACTCCAAGTGGATCAAAGACCTAAACATAAAGACTAAAACGATAAAGATCATGGAAGAAAAAATTGGGACAACCCTAGGAGCCCTAATACAAGGTATAAACAGAATACAAAACATTACCAAAAATGATGAAGAGAAACCCGATAACTGGGAGCTCCTAAAAATCAAACACCTATGCTCATCTAAAGACTTCTCCAAAAGAGTAAAAAGACCACCTACAGACTGGGAAAAACTTTTCAGCTATGACATCTCCGACCAGCGCCTGATCTCTAAAATCTACATGATTCTGTCAAAACTCAACCACAAAAAGACAAACAACCCAATCAAGAAGTGGGCAAAGGATATGAACACACATTTCACTAAAGAAGATATTCAGGCAGCCAACAGATACATGAGAAAATGCTCTCGATCATTAGCCATTAGAGAAATGCAAATTAAAACTACCATGAGATTCCATCTCACACCAGCAAGGCTGGCATTAATCCAAAAAACACAAAATAATAAATGTTGGAGAGGCTGCGGAGAGATTGGAACTCTCATACACTGCTGGTGGGAATGTAAAATGGTACAACCACTTTGGAAATCCATCTGGCGTTATCTTAAACAGTTAGAAATAGAACTACCATACAACCCAGAAATCCCACTCCTAGGAATATACCCTAGAGATACAAGAGCCTTCATACAAACAGATATATGCACACCCATGTTTATTGCAGCTCAGTTTACAATAGCAAAAAGTTGGAAGCAACCAAGGTGTCCATCTACGGATGAATGGGTAAATAAATTGTGGTATATTCACACAATGGAATACTACGCATCGATAAAGAACAGTGACGAATCTGTGAAACATTTCATAACATGGAGGAACCTGGAAGGCATTATGCTGAGCGAAATTAGTCAGAGGCAAAAGGACAAATATTGTATAAGACCACTATTATAAGATCTTGAGAAATAGTAAACCTGAGAAGAACACATACTTTTGTGGTTACGAGGTGGGGAGGGAGGGAGGGTGGGAGAGGGTTTTTTATTGATTAATCAGTAGATAAGAACTGCTTTAGGTGAAGGGAAAGACAACACTCAATACATGGAAGGTCAGCTCAATTGGACTGGACCAAAAGCAAAGAAGTTTTCGGGATAAAATGAATGCTTCAAAGGTCAGCGGAGCAAGTGCGGGGGTCTGGGGAACATGGTTTGCGGGGACTTCTATGTCAATTGGCAAAATAATTCTATTATGAAATCATTCTGCATCCCACTTTGAAATGTGGCGTCTGGGGTCTTAAATGCTAACAAGCGGCCATCTAAGATGCATCAATTGGTCTCAACCCACCTGGAGCAAAGGAAAATGAAGAACACCAAGGCCACACGACAACTAAGAGCCCAAGAGACAGAAAGGGCCACATGAACCAGAGACCTACATCATCCTGAGACCAGAAGAACTAGTTGGTGCCCGGCCACAATCGATGACTGCCCTGACAGGGAGCACAGCAGAGGACCCCTGAGGGAGCAGGAGATCAGTGGGATGCAGACCCCAAATTCTCAAAAAAAGACCAAACTTAATGGTCTGACTGAGACTGGAGGAATCCCGACGGCCATGCTCCCCAGACCTTCAGTTGACACAGGACAGGAACCATCCCCGAAGACAAATCATCAGAAATGAAAGGGACTGGTTAGCGGGTGGGAGAGAGACGCTGATGAAGAGTGGACACTCGAGATTGTGTTGGCAACTCTTGTCTGGAAGGGGGATGGGAGGATAGAGAGAGAGGGAAGCCGGCAAAATTGTCAAGAAAGGAGAGACTGAAAGGGCTGACTCAAGAGGGGGAGAGCAAGTGGGAGTAGGGAGTGAGATGTATGTAAACTTATATGTGACAGACTGATTGGATTTGTAAACGTTCACTTGAAGCTTAATAAAAGTTATTAAAAAAAAAACATATAGTCAGTATATACTAGATTATCAAGTCTCTAAATACCTGAATAATAATAATAAAAATAACTTCATAGGTAAATGATTTGAATTCTCCAGTAAAACTATTGGCTTTGATGATGTTAGATTCAAAAAATAAAGTTTGAACCAAGTTAGCAATTAAGAAATAATAAAATTATGGCATAATATCGTGGATTTGTTGTCTAATATTAGGCAAAAACATAAGAGGAAATACTAACATACAAATTTTAACCCAAAGAGAAAGAATCAGCACTTCTCTTGATTTTAACATGTTGCATGTATTTTATAACACATTAAATAAACCTTTTCAGCATTTTTACAAAAATTTTGTGGCTTTCCATGAAGTCTCGAACTTATCAAGAGTTTATCATAAGTTACCGTAAAACAATACTTGAGTTATTTAACTAAATATTTCAAAAAAAAAAAAAAAACCTTAGCTTTCTTTTTTTTTTCTTAAAGCCATGTGGCTTGGTTTCTGGCTCAGGAATCTTATTCTAGTGAGACCGAACCTTTGTTTTAGAGGCTGGTTTGGTTCTATTGTTTTAGAGGCAGATTACTTAATAATTTAACTCTTTAACTCAGAAATCAAAGAAAATTTTGTTATTTTAACAGTGAGAAACCTAATTCTTTGTTTTACATGCTATGAAAACTCTTAAAAATCTCATAAATTAAACCATTAAACTTCAGTCTGACAGATAAAACTTTTGACCCTATCAAATAAATTTCTTTTTAAAAAACTTCTTAAAAGTTGTCTTTGTTGTACATCTCTTATAAGTACATCCCTTTAAATGGCAAAAATGAACTCACTTATGAGCTGACCCAAATATACACACACATATATCCTTTCTCTTGTGGTATAAAAAGCAAACGTATATAAGCTTAAATTATGACATATATCTATTAACTCAATTCAACATCAATAAGTTACCTAAAAGGTCTTAGAAATTATTTGAAGCCTGTATACCATAAAACATAACAAACTGAAATAAAGTTGCTTTAAATATTCCAAGTTTTCATTTAACTTTTACTATTTCTCACATTTGTTTTTTCTATCTAATTTTAGCCCTTAAAGATTTCATCAACTGGCTTTGGAAATCACAGAGACTCTGTTTACTTGACCAATTCACTGATATAGATTTAACCTTTAAGTCTCTGGCTAGGGCTGGAAACGTTTTTCTAGGCCATTTTGGGTGTGTCATTATGATTTTTATTTGACTTTGGTGGCTGAGGGCTGGGGGCTGAGGAGGCCTGATTTTGTCCAGCCCTACCTGCGTTTTAAATCCAAGTAGAAGACAAGATTACGTCATCCTGATTCATTTACATATGTTTAACTGCACCTTGGCATTTTGAAAGGCAGAAGATAACAATTTCTTTCTTTTTATCTTAGAGTAAACTTGGCAGGTCAGGTCTATGAGCGTCAGTTCTATGAGCCAAGAGATTTTTAACCCTATACATCTTTCAGTTTTTGAAGCTTTTCTTTTAGCCTAGTAGGAATTTATGTCTCATGCACTGCAGCCAAGAGTTTTCTCAGCACTGGGACAGAACCTCTTTTTAAAATCTTAACACTCTGCCCGGAGTGTTCTCTGTACTGTGATTCAGATCCCCGTCTAGACTGAAAATCTGTTCTCGCCATGTATCTCTCTCTTTTTTTTTTTTAAGAAAGAAAAAAAAAAGTTCAAGGCCACGGATGGACTGTCAAGCTTATTTTTTTGGGCTATTCTCAAACCGAGACCTACCTCTACAACCCACAGTTAGGGTTGGTAATTCTTGGGAATACAGTCTTCTCTGGGGTGAAAAAAAAAAAAAAAAACACCCTTTTCTACATGGAAAAGAAAATCTGCAGAGTGGACACTAAGATGAGAGAGAGAAGAGTGTTCCAAAAAAATGCAGAGGGACTTGAACCCCCCAAATCACCAATGGGGCTAAAAAAAAAAATTTTTTTTTTGAGGGCCCCTTAATTAGGCAAGAGTGGATCCCAGTGGGCCACAACCCCTATTTCCCTCATTGTTACCGGGTCTGGTCTTAGGACTGCGCTTGGCCACCCTCTTCTTGCCTAATTCCCCAAGACCAGTGGAACAACCTGGTCGAGTGTGCTTAACTGAAGTTAGAGGCCTCTCCTGTCCAGTTTCTGTTCCCGAGCTGAGGTGGGGACACAGTGGACTTTGTCCCCCAGTGGGAATGGCGGTAGCCACCCAAGACTCCTTACCGATCAAATGAGATCGGGGCACGCCTTACGGGGTATCAGGGGTCCGTATACTCACAGCCCCGGTTTCACAGATCAGCAGTCCCGGTGGAGTTGCCAGAATTTGTAACCAAATGCTATTTGGGTTCCTGTCCTGTCTTATTAGCCGATTGAAATAAGATGGACACTGATTGCAACAGAAAGTGGCAAGTTTATTGTCTGTGCATAAAAGGAGCACGTGGGGTCTAGTGACCATAAGGCCACCTGCTCGCTGTCTAAGGGGGCTGGGGAGCTTTTTGTTTCCAATGGTGTCAGGGGGTTGGGTTTAGTACCCAGAATTTTCTGCCTTTAGCCCTCTCATGCCTATATTTCGGGGTGGGGGGGGTCAGTCGAAGGACGTGATTTCAATCTGTGCATGCTTCAAGGTGTAACTAGGGCTAGTCAGTGGATGGAGCCACTACCTGCTGGGACTTCCTTCTCAAAACAAGCTTGTGGTTAGCAAGACAAAGAGAGGGGGGAAGGAATGTTGATTGGGGTTTTCAATATGGCTGAGCAGCCTGTTTCAAAACCAGTCTCCTTCAAGGCTTTATCTGCAAAACTTAAAATACTTCAACAAGGAGGAAAGGTGCCTACATAATGGATATCTTTGCAGGGGAGCGGGAGAGGACTAGTGGCTAGGGACTGGGAAGGGGCACCACGGATGATTCTGGGGTGCTGGTAATATCTTATATCTTCATCTGCGTGGTGGTGAAAGTGTATCTCATTATAAAAAATTCTCCTAACTCTACCCTTAAAATTTGTACTCTGTACCGTATGTATTATTTTATGTCGAAATTATTGACAATACACTTCAACTCTTGAGAAAGATATAATAGGTCAAGGCAGGCCAAGCTTTCAACAAGTAAAAAAAAGCCCAGAGAGATACTTTATAAAAATCGTTCTTGTAAAAGCATCTTTAGGAACAATGCAGATTCAATGAATTAAAATTCCAGAATGAGGCGAACTTTTGCGAGGTGAGCTGATGATCTCTAGCCCACCTTTCCCTCCTTTCTCCCCGAGACATTTTCCAATTTGGTGGGTAGGTTTAGGATCGAGTTTGGCTAAGGTGAAGAGCCTCCACAGGGGAAAGAGAAAAAAACAAATTGGATCCTTGAAGGGCCTCAAACTCAAAATCGGTTTCCGAATGCTGAATTCTAGTGCTGCCCACAGGCTGGGGAATTATAAAGCTTCCAAAATGCAAAGAAAATCTCTTGCAGTTTCTGGTGCTTAGGAAACAAAGATCTTCAGGACAAGGGACCAGCTCAAACACATGGCAAATCTTTCCCTCATGACATTCACTAGATTATGAAGCTTCATAGAGCAGGGAGTTGCAGAGCTTTTAGCCCTGAAGGTCAGAGCTGCAGTGCCCACAGTCTTTCAGCGCTCAGAAGGTGGATACTGACCAGTATTCCTAATATGTCAAATTCGCCTGTAACTGCTTGATTCCTCAGTGGATTGAGGTGATCACAATATGTACCAAATGGAGAAGAGGGGAAAACTCTTCTGAGGATAGAATTAGTTTCTTATTTCTCTGAAAATCTTGTCTTCTTTACACAAATTCATACATTTCTTTCTAAATGCCTAGCTTTGCATAATGGAGATTTCAGGGAGTAAAAGACAATATTGAGTCACAGAAGTTATTTTATCTTAATCTCAGGTCAAGGCAGCTTGATTACCTAAGTGGCTTGTTTTCTGAGGGATGAAGTCTGCATTAGCAGGAAACATTTTATGCAGATGGGCTATCCCTCCCTAGGCAAGCTGAGTTGACTGATAAATTGAGACTTTGTAGATCTTGAAGAATATATGTTGCCTTGAATTGAGCAATCCTTCAAAGGATGCAGAAAATAATTTTTTACTTTCTTATGAAGACTACAAAATGCTTATTGTTTCTAATCAAATTATTAACTGAACTGAGAGGCTATAAAGATACACTCCAGTGATGTTTGGACATTGTAAATTTGAATGAAAATTATCTGGGGAGCTTCAGAAAAATACTAATGTCAGGCCCCATAGGAGTTGAGAACACCTGCTACAGTGGAAGAAGTTTGGGCTTTAGATTCCGATGGGTTTGACTTCCAAATGTGCCTCTGATTAACTGTACAGCTTTGAGCCAATTACTTACACTATATGTACACATTCCTGCATTTTGTCTAAAGGATGAAATTCTTGGTTTCCTCATGGGGCTGTTATGAGAGTTAAGTGACAATATGCAAATATGTGACATAGTTAATACATGCTCAATAAATGTCTATTGCCCCCTTCAACAACTAGAATCCCTGTCAGTCTGCCTTTAAGCTCTGTGATCATTTTAGTGAAGCCAAGAAGTCTTTGAATTGGTCAAGTCCCTGAAACAGCCACATAGGTAGGAAGATAAATGGACTCTTACAGTCTGTGATGCTAGAAAGAAACTTTCTGGGTCCTAATTCACCCAGGAGGGATGAAGAATCAGGACACAAGGGAAATTGTAGCCAGTATGTCTACACAAATTCAGGGCCAAGACAAGATCAGTATTTTGGCTCATAAGTTCCAAAAGTTGAATCACTGTCTCAAGGGGCCAGGGTAATTGGAAGTATATCTGACAGGGAACTTATGAAACAAGCTTTTTCTGGGCAAGTGTGTTAAAGAATCCCCTGTGAGAAGCAACTGCCTCTAAATGTAGTGGATTTCAAAATCCAGCCAACACCTCTGACAAGTTCTATGACGTGTGAAATCTATTCAGGCCTGGAAAAGTTGCTGGACTTTCTCCTTCTCTTAATTGTACATTCTCTCTCTTTTTTTTTTTTTTTGCCCCTAAGAGATAGATTTAATAAAATTCAATCAAACATTTCAAACACTAGGAAAATCATGGAAAACAAAATAGATCAGCAAATAAAACATAAAAATTACTATTAATTACTACATGTGCAGAATGACACATTTTTATAAAGTACTTTGCATATTCAGTATATATCTTTATGAAAATGTAATTAGGTATTATTATCATAATTTATAAGTGAGTAAACTGAAACTTAGAGAAGTTTAGAAAATTGCCAAGCTAATAAGTGGCAGAGCTAGAATTCAAACAGAATCTAACTGATTCAAATTTGTGCTTTTTTATCTGTCCATTTATTTGTTGATACAAGAAATATGCCAGGTTCTGTGTTGGGTGCTTGGTAATACAAATAAAAAATATACAGTTCTGGTTTTCAAAGAACTCATAGCTCAATATGGAGATACAGTTGTAAAGAAATAATTCCAATAATATATGATAAATTGAATAATAGAAGTAGAGAATTGAGAAAAGAGGTAAAAGATAAAATGATCAACTTTTCTCAGAACATCAGGCAAACATAAGCATTTTTATTTAACGGATACTTATGATATTGAGTCCCTTAAAGGCAATGAAAATGAGGGAAACCCTCAACAAAACTGATTAACACAATAGCCTCAACAATGGACTCAAACATACCAACAATCATGAAGATGGCACAGGACTGGAAAACATGTTGTTTGGTTATACATAAAGACACCATGAGTCTCAGCTAACTCAACTAACAACAACAACAACCCCATTTTCTAAGTGATTAAACCAAGATGCAGAGTAGTGATAACAAGCTCAAGATTGCTCAGCCAAAAGTAGTGGAAACCAAACTTGTTTGCTTCCAAAGCTCCAACCCATAACAACTAGACACATTATGTCTAAAATAGTCTCCCAGGAGCAGAAGCTTTGGCTGGGTGCTGAAGACTAGAATATTTCAGGAAAAGAGGGTAGCAAGCACAAAATCTCAGAAGCAAAAGTTAGGCAGCGGGTCTGGGGAACCACACAGTGTTCAGTATTCCTAGTGCAGTGTCAATTTTGGAAAGACCTAAAAATGGAGCCACTAGCCAGATCACAGACTGTCCTAGGCACTCTGCTAAGGAGTGTATGGGAATGATTCAGAATCACTGGGGAAGGTTAAATTGTAAAATCATACGTGAGGATTTGCATGTAAAGGGAGTGCTACTGATAACTCTGATCCACTCATCCACTGTTCACCCAACTAAGTTGTGCATTCCTACATTTATTAAAACATGCCCTTAGGGAATATGGAAACCCTGGTGGTGTAGTGGCTAAGGGTGTTGGCTGCTAACCAAAAGGTCAGCAGTTCAAATCCACCAGGAGCTCCTTGGAAACTCTGAGGGGCAGTTCTACTCTGTCCTGTGGGGTCCCCATGAGTCAGAATCGACTCAACCAACGGCAGTGGGTTTGGTTTGGTTTTTTAGGGAATACAGGAATGAGCAGAACATGAACTTTATTGTAAAGAGTGTGCTGTGGATTGAATTATATTTCCCCAAAATATGTGTTGGAATCTTGTTTCGGAATAGGGTTTTCTTTGTTATGTTAATGAGGACGTATCAGTGTAGGGTGTGTCCTAAACTTTAATCACTTCAGAGTTACAAAAAGAGCAGAGTAGACACAGAAGCAAGCATATACTGGGGAAGACAGATATCATGTGGGGACTCTCTATAAGTCAAAGAACACTAGGGCTACCAACAAAGAAGGAATCTATATGACTGAGATCCTGATTTGGACTTCCAGCCTATGGAACTGCGAGGAAATAAGTTTGTGTTCCTTAAAACTACCCACTTTGTGGTATCTGTGTTACAGCAGCAGTAGCTAACCAAGACAGAATACAGAACAGACTCGGGTTTGGGTTAGGCAAGCCTCTTCACCTCCTCTAACCTCAGTTTTCTCCAACGTGCAATGGGGATAAGGAATATCACCTGCACGGCTTACCAGCATCTGTGAGGATCACATTTAATTTCATATCAAATTGTGCAGTGCATTATTAAATACAGAACATGTTAGTAATTATTCCTGTCCACCCCCAGCCATCCCTGAGAGTGTAGCCCTCACGGTGGGACAGTAGTGGCAGTTGTTTTATAGCTCAGGCCTCAATCTCACAATGGCTGCTTCCTCAAGGCAATTTACGGAAGCGAAGTAAAGTGTTAGGAACAGACCTGCTTTCTGAATTAGGTTAGACACTAGGAAGTCCAACTGACCAGAAGGTTGAGTCTGGCTAATAGCTGTTGTCAAAGTCAAGTGTGGTTCAGACAAACAGTGTGTATCCAGGATGAAATGGCTGCCAGTCCCCACAGTTGAAGGAACACAACGACCTGGAAGAAGGAAAAGGTAACACTAGGTATCCAAGTATTCAGGCAATCAACTACTGAAGAAAGGCTGGTCAAAGCTGAGCCAGAATTTCCTCCCTTAATATTGTCTTTTGAATGACAGGAGTTTCTGATTGACAGGAAGCAACCCCATCTTCCACTTACAGTGAGACGGCAGTTATTACTCTGAACAAAATAAGACCTTTTAGCTTTTTCTACATGGCTAAACCAAAAAGGAGCCCTGGTGGCATAGTGGTTAAGAGCTATGGTTGCTAACCAAAAAGTCAGCAGTTTGAATCTACGAGCTGCTCCTTGGAAACCCTGTGGGGCAGGCAGTTCTATTTTGTCCTATACCGTTGGAATTGACTCGAAAGGCCACACATAAATTCGAAGTTTCATACCGTTCTTTAGTTTCATGCTCAAAATCATTCCTATCCTTCACTGCCCTCTACAATATCGCTGCAATTTTAATCTCCAACTTCTACCACAGGCATGCATTATAATCTAGCACTTTATCATCAAAGTGGATTATTCTCAAGCCCCCATGCTTATCTCAGGATTTACTCTCCTTGTGATTTTGCTCATATTTTTCCTGCCTCCAGATGTGCAAATCATACCTATTTATTCTTTAAGGCCTGCTCTTTTATGAAACATTTTCTTATCTTTTTCTAGCTAATCATCTCTTATTTTCAACATTTTATTTGTACCACTATCTTCCATCATGTCAAAATATCTCAAAGCAAGTAATTGACGTGTTTAATGAAGAAAAAAAATGCACAAAGACTATTTATGAAAGGACTTTGGTTTTGATGTTATCTACAGATCTGGTACTTCATAAGGTGACTCCATAAGTTTGTAGAGAATGCACAGTCATTAATTTTTAGAGTAACTTTACAAAAGTATTTGCCATAGTTTTATCTTATACAATGCTTCCAAAAATAGCAGTATCTTCCTCTTTCCCTGAAAAGGTTAATGATGCTAAGTCCAATCTCAGTGAAGAGAAGGCTCTTGATTGATTAGCTCTGTCTGCTCTGGACAGCATGGGTGGGAGAAGAAAATGGAGGCAAGGATGACAAGTACTTGCCAAGGAGCAGAATAATAAAACAATTATTTTTGTGCTGGCATCTTGAAAGGATGGAGCATGTGTTAGTAGAAAGGGTGCAGGCTGGGGGTCTCTTGACAGTCTCATTCTAACTCACTCTCTCATCATAGGGAAATCACATTACCTGTCCTCTAAGGTCATGAAGTTAGGGGTTGTACCCAGTAATCTCTACTTTCGAGCTCTGACCATGGTTTGTGGCAAGGTCTATAGGTAACCCATTACATTTTATTTCTAAATGTCACACCATTCACTGAACTGTCATTGTCTAAACGTATCAAAAGCATCCAAACTCACAAAGATTTCATCAGCTGTTTATATCACTTCATATAATGGACTATAGACTGCCAACATTGTTCTTTCATTAGTAGGAGCGGTTAGATGAAAAGGTCTGTTAGACACGGTCAGAAACACACACACACAGGCATACATAAACACACACACACACAGTTTGCAAAATTTAGACACTTAAGACAGCTGACCTGATATTAACTAGGTAAACTCCAAATTTTTCAAACCAATCTGTGACAACACAAACCATTATGAATTAGAAGCAACAGCAACCATAAACAAATACTTAGTGCCTATTATATGAAAAAATATTGTTAATAGGTACTATATAAGATAGAAAGAATAAGTCTGAATCACAAGGTATATAACAGTCTAAGTTATACGGACATTAAATATTAATTAAACGCAATTCAGTAAGAAAGACTGCACACCTACTGTGTACCAAGCATTGTATTAGCTATTCAGGATGCAGTGGTAAAAAAGAGAAACATTGTTCCTACACTTACTGAAAATATAACTGGAAACACCCCTCAAAATCAATGATTTAAATCCTTAAAGATGAGGAAAATAAGAAAGATTAATGATTTTCCTAAGATCCAAAAGGTAGTAAGCAACAGAGTCAAGATGATAGTTTGTCTTGGAATTCCTGACCCAGTGCTTCTTCTACGGTCTACAAGATACTTTCTTATTAAAGTTTACTTCATGTACAGTAAAATTCACAGATTTTAAGTATACAATTCAATGAGTTTTGAAACCACACATGTGTTATCTACCAACCCTATCAAGTTATAGAATATTTTTATCACCCTAGAAAACACTTCCTTATACCCTCTTACTACCAATTTCCACCCTCCCCATAGGCAACCACTCTTTCTGATTTGTGTCATCATAGATTAGTTTTGCTTTTTCCTGAACTTCTTGCAAATGCAATCATATACATACAAATATATCATGATTTGTTTACCTATTCTCTTGACTGACATTTGACTTTTTTTTTTTTTTTTTGCTACTATTGTACAAGTTGTTTTATGGACATATATATTCATTTCTCATTGTAAATAACTAGACATAGAATTTCTGGGTTATTTTGGTAGGCTTATGTTTAACTTTGGAAATCCTGGTGGCACAGTGGTTAAGAGCTACAGCTGTTAACCAAATGGCCAGCAGTTCAAATCCACCAGGTACTCCTTGGAACCCCTATGAGGCCATTCTACTCTGTTCTATACAGTTGCCGTGAGTTGCAATCAACGGTAATGGGATTGGTTATGTTTAATTTTATAAGAATCTGCTGGTTTTCTAAACTGGCCATTGTTCCATTTGACAGTCACACAAGCAATGTCAGAGAGTTCCAACTGCCCTTGAGAATTTTTGGTGTTACCACTTTTTTTGTTTTGTTTTAATTTTAGCTATTCTTGTGAGTATCAAATGGAATCTCATTGTGGTTTTAATTTGCATCTCTCTGAGGATTAATGACGTTGAGCATCTTTTCATGAATTCATACTTTACTCACATATCTTCTTCAGTGAAGTGTCCAAGTGCTTTGCCCATTTTTTTCATCAGATTTATTTTCTTTTTTTATTGAGTTGTAGGAATTACTAAATATCCTAGACATCTCATAAGTTGTGGTTTACATTTTCGTTTTCCTAACATTGTTGTTTGATGAGTGTGGTGCAGTGTTTACTTCATCTAGCCCTTCTAGCCATAGTCTTTGTGACTCCTGCTCAGTGACTGGGTGGGACTAAGCAAATAAGGTGCTTGTGGTCCACCAAGGGCATTGAACAGCTTGCTGCTAATGTAAATAACGTGCATGGAACCCTTATAGGGGTGGGATCATGAATATAAGGTGTATAGCACCCTAATGAGGAAATTGGTTTTGTCATCCAGGTAGGCTTAAAGGTAGACATGGAGAGACAGAGGAGCTGTAACATGAAAACCCCAAGAGAAAAATGCACAACAGTAGCAAGAGCAATAGCAGTGCAAAATGGCAAGAACCAGGAGATTGCACAAGCCAGCTGTGGCGGGGCTTGCTGGTCCATGGAGCTAGGAGTTATAACACCTGCCCAGGAAAGTTTTGAGTAGGCCAAGCAGCAGAAGGCGAGAAGCAGCTGTCCTGATAAGAACTGCATCCTGAGTTGTGTTACTTTTGCGTCATTCCTGATCCCAAGTTGTACCCTGTTACTTCCCTAATAAACCACTTAACTGTTTAAGTATGGTTCATGAGTTCTGTGAGACATTGCAGCGAATTACCGAACCCAAAGACTGAAGGGAGAGTACTGAGGGAAGGGGTAGTAGATGATGTTAAAGACAATGGAGTTGTACAGCAGTTTGGAAAAGGTGGACATTTGGAACATCTTTAACCTCTACCTCACAGGAACCAGCTTCGTGCTGATCCTTATAAATTATTTTGTGAGCGTAAATATTTTAATTTGGTAGAGTCCAATATATATATATTTTTTAACTTTTGCTAGTCCTTTTTTTTTTTTCTTTTCCTCCTAAGAAATCTTTGCTATCCGAAGGTTGTAAAGGTATTTCCCTATTTTCTTCTAGAGTCTTTCTAATTATGGTGTTATGTTTTGGTCTGTCATTTAATGATGATACACCTTTATCACTCATGATTAGGCAATATCTCAGGACACAGGATTTGGACCATGGGTTCGGCAACAAAAAGTCAAGGAATGGCCAGTACTTACAATCCGCCTCTTGGGATGAGGAAATGTGGCCAAAACTGGCTGACCTTATAGCACACTGCTTGCTGTGGGAAATGGAGTGGGTGAGGCAGTAACCTAAAAACATTGCATCATGTAGACAAAGCACATCACTGTGAACTCAAGGTAGTACCTGTTCTTCCTAACCACAGCAAATATTTGCTGATTTCTCACCCACAGGGTGGATCATTTCTGCACTTTTTATTAGTTAAAAAAATAAGGAATGCTTTTAATTTATTAATGTTTCTTTAATTAAAATTTCCACAAGACTATGAAGCCAACATCCTCAGGCCTGCAAAGGTATTTAAGCAAGAGACTCCTTCCTTCAGGGAGGCTGACATATCACACATGGTCAATGGAGGCCTAAGAATGAGGCTCTGCCCAATTTTCTGGTCTCAACTAAGTCAGAGAATTAAAAGAGAGACAGTCAACCCTAGGACAATATGATAACCTGGGGTCATCCCAGAAGGTGACATATCTACAGGCAAAGTAGCAACACAGAAAACCAAGAAAAAAAATTCAAAGACACAGCAGTTTTAACAGTATCCTCTTGGGTCTTGTGGGTCAACAGTGCTCTCTGTTTCTAGCCCCAAAGATGGGAAAGCGAGGACTGGCTCAAGAGCTATTACAAACTGAAGCATTCAGGAGACAAAATTTTCTTTGCTATGAGGTTCTGGGATAAAAAGACACAAGGACTGACATTCTAACAGAGAAAATAAAATTTATGCTCAAGAATTTCACAGGAGAAAGAGAAATTTTTGAAGTGAACATTATCAAGAAAGTAATCAGATGATTTTGGTAGATTTGATGTATATTGTTTGTTGAAAAACTTGAACATAGAAGACATTTACTACCTGTTGAAGGAAAACAGGGAGGCAGGAAGCAAGTTTGATTTTTATTTACCTCTTTCTTACTGTTACTGGCTCTCCAGGTCTCACTCGATGGGACACTGAGACACCAGTCAGGTGAAGGTGAGAGAAAAAAACTTTTTAGTTGGCCAAGCAAAGGAGCACACCAGGACCTGCATCGTCAAGATGGCTCCTCAATCGGCAGGCACAGGGGTTTATATGGGGAGGAAACAGAGTAGGGGTGGGCTCTTCTTCAGGGCATGTCCAGGGGCATGGTCATTAGGATTGGTGGACAGCTCCTGTGATGATGCCGACGTCTTCAGGTAGGTGCAGTGCGCTGCCAGGGCTCTGACTGAGGGAAAATGGTGGCTTAGCTCCACCCATTCACCACTCAGCTGCTGCCTGCCTCACTCCCCCAGTTTTCTTTTCAGGATTTGGATCCCATATAAGGTCCAAATCCTGGGTCAGACAGGGACATTGTCCAAAGTTCATCCTTCTATAACTACTTCATGCTGGCTAGGGGCTCTGGTGGAGAACTGGGCTCTGGCTGCAACTGGTTCAGGGAAGATGGGGCGATGTCCTGTTGTAGTACCATCTGGTGATGGAACTTCTGAAGCCTGGAAGACGCAAACTTTATTAAAACATTAAACAAAGGAGGCCTGAATACAAGCAGCAGGATGACCGTGGTCAAGGGTCTGTTTTGTAGGGTTTGTTGATTTTTTTTTATTGGGAGTGGGAGCTGGTTTGACGCAAGAATGGTGGGTTCACGCTCCCCTTCCAGTGATCTTGACTGCAGTAGGAGTTTACATCAACACCTCAAAAGGTCCCTTCCATTTTTCTGCCTGTTCTGTAGCATTCCAGGTCTTGACATATACCCAGCTACTAAGCTTCAAAACAAGGAGAGGGACTTCAGGTTATGGAAGAATCTGGCACGTCACATACCTGTAAAGAGAGTCAAGCATCCCTGCCATAGAACACAAATATTGTTTAATAATGAACTGGCCTCACTCATGCATATTTTCAACCTCCAGAGTGCTTCCAGGATCCAAAGTACTTAAGCCTTCCCAAAATTTATGGAGGAGGAGGTGCCCATACATAAGCTCAAAGGGGCTTACCTTAAGTTTGGTTCAAGATGCAACTCCAGTCCTGGACACAGCCAAAAGAAGGGCCTTAACCCAAGTGAATCTGGTCTCCTGGCAAAGTTTGGCCAAATGAGTTTTAATAATCTGGTTCATTCTTCTACTTTTCCAACAGATTGGGGTCTCCACGAACTGTGAAGATGCCACTTAATCCCCAGCTGTGTAACCTGAGCAGTAAAGTGTGTTCCTTTGTCACTCCTGATGGTTTGGGGAAGGCCAAACCTGGGGATGATGTCTTCCAGAAGTCTTTTGGCAATTTATGTGGTTTTTTCAGTCCTGCAGGGAATGCTTCAACCCAACTAGAAAAAGTGTCTACAAACACTAGCAGATACTTGTAATTACCTGGACCCTAGGGCATCTCAGTGAAGTCTACCTGCCAATCTTCTCCCAGAACATATCCTTGGCACTGGGTCCCCTCTGGCATGGCTGAGAAGTTCTTGGGGTTGTTTGTCTGACAGGTGACACACTGCCTAGTAACGTCTCTGATAATAGCCTGGAAATTCTGGCCAACAAAGTGTCTCTTTACCCAATCATACATCACTTCCCACCCATAGTGGGTGGTCTCATGCAGGTGCTTTAGGATTCCAGGGATCCTGTGTTGTGGAATGAATAGCCTCCCATCCCTTGTGCGGAACCGCTTATTCTTTTTCTGGAGGTGCCACTCACTGGCCACATAAAGGTCTTTTTCACTGTACGCAGGGTCTTCTGTGGCTTAAGGCAAGCTAGGGTGTGGAAAGGAGGGCAGCAACTACCACTGGGGTCCTTGTTCTTGCCACCCACTTGGCCTCTAAGTCGGCCCTTCGGTTGCCCTGGGCCACTGCTGTATCTTCCTGCTGATGTCCTTCGCAGTGCACCACAGCCAGAGCGGCAGGGAGTAACACCGCCTCAGTGAGTTGTAAAATCTGTTGTCCATGTTTTCTTTCTTTACTGGCTGAATTCAAAAAAACCTCTCTGCTTCCACAAAGCCCTGTGCACATGTAAAGCTGAAAATACATATCTCAAGTTATGTAAATTGTCATTCACTTAAACTTGGCCAACTGCAAAGCCTGGGTCATCACAACCAGCTCGATTTTGGGGCCAAGGTTCTGTTGGGGAGAGTATTCGCTTCCATGACTTCGGTGCGGCTGACAATTGCGTTGGCCACCCTCTAGGAAGCTACTCCTGTCCATGAAGATCTCTAAGTCAGCAACCGCTAGAGGTTGATCTTGTATGTCTGGGTGGCTGGCATAGATCAGGTCCACTGTCTGGACACAGTCATGGTGGATGGGATCTCCCAGGGGCAGAGTCGGGAGAAGGGTGGCTGGATTTAGAGCAACAGCATATTGGACTAACACATTGGGATTATCAACCAGAGAGGCCTGGTATTGAGTTATTTAACTCTGGGATAGCCAAATGACTTCCCCCTCTGTTCCAGTATAGTGAGTACTGAACGAGGGGCATGAACTCAAATAGTCTGGCCCAAGGTTAGCTTTTTGGCTACCTTCAGGATCTTGTACAGTGGCTGCTATCACAAGGCATGCTGGCCACCCACAGGCGACTGAGTTCATAGTCTTAAGAGAAGTAAGGTAACGGTTGCCTCCAGGAGCCCCAGATTTTGGGTGAGGACCCTGCAGCTATGCCCTGATGCTCGTGCTAAAGGCTTATGCAAGTCCGGGAGTCTTAACGGTGGGGATTCTAGTACTGGGATCTTATGTCTGGATGGAGATCTGACTGGCTTGGTGAGGATCACATGTGTAGCTCCAGTATCAACTAAAAACTGAATAGGTTTCCCTCCACATTAATTATAAACAGAGGTTCATGTAGAGGTGTTTCCCCCAATCTGCCCTAGTCAGTCTTCCTCCAGAGTGAGGGCTGGCATTCGAGTTACTCATTGCCTGCTCTTTTTCTTGGGACACTCTCTTTTCCAGTGGCCCTCTTCCTTACAATATGCACACTGGTTCCTTCCCAGTGGGGGCTGAGGTCAGGCCCTGCTAGGGCCCATGGGTCTTCTCCTTTTGGGGGGCCTAGCCTGTAGTGCTGCTGCTGATAGGGCAACCTGGCACTTTCTTTGTCTTCCCTTTTGTTATAGGCCTTGAATTCCACCTTGACCAGGTATTCAATACTCATAGTTATGTGCCATCTATCTTACGAAGTTTTTTTCCATCATCTGGGGCACACTGTACTATAAAAATACTATTGACCATCGGAGCGTTTGCCGGATCCTCTAGATCCTGATCAGTGTGTTGCTAAAGACTCTATAAATCCTTTCAAGGAAACCTGAAGGATCCTCATCTTTTATGCTACTTAATCTCACATACCTTATTCCAATTTCACAGCTTAGGTACTCCATTTTTAAGACCCACTAAGAGACAGTCCCGATAACAGGTAAGCATACCATACTCTGCCATATGATTGTGATCCCAGTGGGGTTCTTGAAGGGACAAGATGTCATCAACTGCATCTCCAGTCAGCTGAGCATCATGTCATCTCTGGGTTTCTTCTCATGCCCTGTCTAGGACCATCCGCCTCTTCTCTGGGGAAAGGAGGGTGCTCAAGAGAGATTGATAGTGAGATCAAAAGAGTTAATGATAGTAGTAAACATTTTGTACATTTTTATCGGGTCCTCATGAAATCCCGGGGTGTAATTCTTCCAGTTAATCAGGTCTGCTGTACTAAACAGAGCATGAATCCGAAACAGGCCCCTGTCAACCACTGGGGTTTGGTGGAGGAGATACAGACAGGAGGCTGGCCCTCCCTGTTCAGCTCTGCAGCACCCTGGGCTGTATTTGTCCCTTGATAGAGTGTCCCCCCTACCCCCTACCCCCCCCATATGTGGTGGCAACAAAGGAAGATCTCTAGGAAAATTTGACAGTCCTGCTTTCCTGTTCAGTTCTCCACCCCCCGCCCCCCCCCCCAGGCTCTGGGAAAGGATGGTTGCCAGAAAGGTGGCAGGAGCACACTCCTTGCCCCTTCCTGCCAGCCTCCTCCTCACTCCCCTGGCTGCCCCTCCCCTGCCCAGAGCAGGTCTGGGAGGAAAGCTGTGCTGCTGGGGGACGCTGCAGCTGGGGCAGGAGTGGGAAAAGGAGGGTAAGGTGGAGGAGGCTGTGACAGCCCCAGGGCATCAAAAGGGTCCTCCGCCACTAGCACTGGCCATGGCTCAGAGGGCTTTTTCTTTTCCTTTTGTACACAGATTCTGCAAGCCTTCTGAGTTTCCTTATCATTGTACGATGACATGAAGTCTTCCACATGTCTTTCATCCCACTTACCATTTCTTGTGCAACATAAATGTAGCTTAAAGATGGTGTTGCAGATCAGGCATCCATTCACTGACCAACTTTCTTGGTCCCCTAGACAATACTGGGGCCAAGCAGTAATACATTGGAAAATTAATTTCTTCATAGACAAGTTTATCCCAGTTCTTTATAATACACCCTAAGGATGAATACTTTTGTAATGTTTTTAGTATTACCCACGTTCTTACTTCTACATACTCACACCAAGACAAAGAACACTGGTTCCAGATGCACTCAGACAGGAGTCCCCCCAACCCAGAGGGGCGCCAACCAGATGGCAAAGGTCTAGTCCCATCTACTACAGACCGACTTACAGGCCTGCCAGGATTCAAATCCAGCAGAAATAGCATTTACCTGATTATTGCAGATTTCTTTCTTTGCTTTCCAGAGTCGCTGTGGGGTTCCGAGCACATTCATCCATGGTTCGAAGAGGGGGCCAGAGGGAACAAGTCATTCCGTTGCCAGCTGCTGAGGTCCTCCTGGGGTTGGGGTCAGAGCACCCCGAACACCAAGCGAAGCTCCTGGTTGGCTCGTCAGAACATGCTACGGGCTCTCCAGGTCTCGCTTGGGGAGACACTGAGTCACGAGTCGGGTGAATGCGAGAGAAGGAAACTTTATTTTGTTGGCCAAGCAAAGGAGCACATCAGAAGCTGCGTTGCCAAGATGGCTCCTCCATCAGCAGGCACAGGGGGTTTACATGGGGAGGAAACAGAGCAGAGGTGGGTTCTTCTTTAGGGAGTGTTCAGAGGCATGGTCCCTCAGGATTGGTGGACAGCCCCTGTGATGATGCCGCCGTCATCGGGTCGCGCGATTGCGCTGGTGACGTGATGGAGTGAAAGTGATGGCTTAGCTTCTCCCATCTGCCATCCAGTGGCTGCCTGCTTCATTACCGCTTCCCTTAGAAGTAAGCTAAGATAAACATAACCAGAATATTAAATTATGTTGATAAGGTAAAATGTCAATATTGTTTGTTTACGTGTTTTAGTTTTTATATAATGTCAAATCACTGGATTGATTGTTTTAATTCTTTTTAAAATCAAATATCCTATTTTATTAAATGAAATTGACTTATGGTTGTGTGAACAACCTGGCCACTAGGCAATGCAGATACCATTAATAATAGTAACAACATTAAAAACATAACAACTACAATAAATCTCTTCAATGAAAGAACATGTATTCAAGTAATCTTAGTGTCCTCAGAGTTTAGGTCTATGATGGGAACATACCAATCAATTACTCATTATTTGCCGACAGCTGAATGAATACTGATAAAAATGATTACACATTTGCACAATGCTTTTGGTTTCCAAAGTTCATTTTGATTTGAGTGTCATAAAATCCTGTGTAGAATGACTGTTACTACTGTAATTATTTTACCAAGAAAGGAGAGTCTCAGAAAGGTTAAGTGACTTACAAATAACAGAGGCACTCTGTAGTAGAACCAGAATTCAAATACAGATCTTCAATTCTCAAAACTTTATCTTGTGAATGTGATTAACCAGGAAGCCCCTAAGAGGAACATCTACCTGAAAATCTCCCCAAGGCTGTTTTGCAAAGGTAGATGTCATTTATGCCATTGATAGTCACTTAGCTATGCCAAGCCAGCTTTTAAACAGGGTAACTCCCAATGACTATTGGTGAATGCCCTGAGTCCTGCGTTGCAATGAATTCGAAGCTATATCTGGGTTTGGCAGAAATGAGTGTCAGCATTAGTGATGTCATTTATGGGTGTGACAGTAAGTTCAGAGACTGTGATATTGAACACAAAAGTTATAAAGGATATTGCTTATCTGGGCAATATAGTATATTGTCATACATGTGCCTATTGAGTGTGGTATTTGATGGATGATTAATTAATCAAAGGAAAATACCTGTTGGCTTTTAGGGAAACAATCCCTATAAATAATATAAATAATCCACACTATAAACAATTCACAAGGAGGAATTGTTTATGCTAGAAAATCCACTCACTCAATGAATACCAGTTAAGCAGACTATCCAATAAAGTTATTTTTTTCCAATGTCAATGATTATAAATACTACCTTATAAAAAAATAATAACAATGGGACTTTGTAGCAAATGAAGCTTGTCCAGGAAATGCCTGTCTTTCTTATCTTTGAATGGATAAAGTTTGGTGACATGCATACTACCAAAGATGATTAAATTTCAAAACTTTAAGACTTCAGTCACATGTCCAGAACCAGTAGCTTTGTTTTTGATAACTGCAGCTGATATTTCGAACTCCTTTAAAGATTTTTTGCTTAAGGGCTGAGTGAAAGATACTTTTTGTATTGGGATCAGGTTGCTGAAGAAATGTTGAATCCCATTTTTCCCTTCCTGTCTGCCTGTCTCCTTTTTTGAGTTGTATTGTTTTACTGTTTTTTTTTTTTTTTTCCTTCTTCTTTTTCAAATTCCTAATTATTGATACAAGCTTGTATTTGTTCTTCTTGGATATTGGCTCTCGGTATCTCTTCTGCTTTTTGGCAGTGATCATTCTAAAGCTGTCCAAAAGATTGTGGGCTTATGTCTGTGCAATTATCTATTCTAGTCCTACTGGCATGACCAACTCTGTTGTGGGTATAGATTTATGAATACATGCCATCCTGAAAGATTTGTCTAATCTAACTAATTATGCTTATTTCGATTCCATGCTCACCAAACAGCCTCTTTCTTGATCTGGCTTCCACTGTATGTCTGCCTGCATGGAAGAGTGCCTGAGTCATCCAAATGTGAGTAGTCTCATCCATGTGACCTCTCTATTTTAATTGTGTATAGTAGAATTATGAGCTTAGTGACTGGGAACCTATCCTGGTGAGATGGCTCTGCTCACAGTGTGCTGGCAAAACCGGATTTCTGAGCCTAGAAGATAAGAGACAGAACATGGAAAATTTTCACCAAGCTATGTTAAAGAGGAAGTGTGTATTCATGTTAGAATAAGTGTAAAAAAGTCATACTAATTTTGTAATTAAACTGGAAAATCATTACGAATTCATGACTTTATAAAGACCAATCTTGTCTAGGTCTCTCACTAATGTTGCCTGGCATCAGTGAAATTCTACTCATAACAATCTTAATGTAGAATAGTCTGGTAAATGTTCTAGCACCCTGAAGTTGATCTTTAAAACAATTTTCATTCAAAGGAATTAAAGCTTTTTGAAAACGATCTTATGTGTTAAAATAGGGGAAAGATGTCCCTGTAATATATTGCTGTTGCCAGAAATTAAAGATGTTTTAAATTTTCCTGGGTGGGACAAAGGATTTAGCTAAATGTGGTTTCCAATAGAATTTGTAATAATTCTCTGAAAGAGAATTTTAATTGTAGCTAATAAAGTTGAGTTGAATATGTGAAGAAACATGAGTTTTTAATGACAACAAATATGAAAATTTTTAAATAAAATTAAATTATGAAAGTTTAATGCATAAGCAGTGCAAAATTAGGCCCTTATAACTATTTAATTAATTTTAATAAGTAAGGAAATGCTAATCTAATCTAAATACACGTAATGTTTGTAAATTATGGCAAATTTTTTTCTGTATGTTTCAGCTAAAAAGGGAGATTTGAAGAGAGCCTTATTGTATCAAATACCATGTGGCAAGATGATAGATGATCTACATAACCCTGAAGGAAAGTTGTCTACATAAACTCAGTACCTAATCTCCTCAAGTATGAAGCTTTTGGATATCTCTTCTAATTACAGAATGCTCACTATGGGTGGGAAGCAAATTTTAAGGGGAGGTGGAACACGCTGCCACCAATAATTCATTGACATGGAGGCAAACGTAAATCAAGGCGATCTTTGATGATTCCAAGATTTCAAGACAAGACATAGGCTTGGAAATTACCACTTATGTAGCAAGTAAACCTTCATTTGAAAAAAGGCCCAGCCCAATAAACACTGACTCAGGCAGGTTTCAATCAATTTAGAAGATGTAACCAGGTCCCCTGACACAACCAGAAATGAACAGTTCAATGAAATAGAATCTGCAATATCAACTAGTTTGAGATTATATTGTTTTCTTTTGGGACTAATAAAATCACTGTATATAAATGAATAAAACTATAACCCCAGGAAGATACAAAATAGATATAATAAAGACACCAAGCAAACATTTTGAAATACCTTCTCTAATAATTTTTTATTATATATAATAAAATATATTATACATACGATAACATATTTTAATAAGTATAATATATAGTATCTTTAAGGCATTTGAGGTATTAAAAATAAGATGGCACATTAGACTCATGACTCTACTATTATGTTCAATATATAAATATTTAAAAATTTTTGATTTATAAAGTTGATTTTTGAAAATTTATTAATTATATAAGCAATGTTAAAATTGCTCCCTAGTACATAACTTTAATAAAAAATTTATTAAAAAAAAAAAGATGCACAGCAGGAAATGTCATTCTTAGACTATGGACCCCCTTTGGCTTCTACGATTCTAGCAACTACCCTGATGGCAATCACCCCGACAAACCAATATATGAGAGGCCTTTACCCTCCCATGGAGGAGCTTTTGGGTCATCCAGCCTCTCTGGTTGGTGAGGTAGCTGGAATGGGAATGATAATTCAGTCCTAGTAATAAATAGATAAAATTCATTTCTTGAGTGTAAAGATTTTCCTCACTCTGCCCTTCTAAGAAATTTTTTTTAAATTTTCTCTAGCTCAAAGTAATAATTGTTTACTTCCTAATCAATGGGAGAACAGTGATTTATGAAATTTTGTATGTCTGTACTCAGTGACTAAGATAAAAAATAAAGGAAAAATTTGAAATCCTCTAAACTCAGACCCTTTTCCTACATCACAGGTGCCTCTGAGAGAATGGCACACTCAGTCTTTTGTACAGCCCAGTAGAACATTTTCCTATGATCCTGCGTGCGCTTGAAACAAAACTGATTAGTTAAGTTCCATATGTTCAGTAAAAGTAAGCCATGAAAATTATCTAGAACAAGCACACTACATGTTCAGACCTATACCATAAAAAAAAAAAAAAAACCATAGTGTGAATAATATCAGAGTTTCAAAGCCTTCCCCGGTTTTTTCCTTTCAGTTAACTCAGTCTCGTTTCACTCACCCCCATCTCTTCCCTCCCCATCCTCACCACTTCATACTTACTCCCACTCACATGTCTTTGCCCACTCTTACCCTGTTACCTATCTATCTTTTTTTTTTCTTTCCCATATGGATTCTATGTGTATATAGATGTTTTTAATGTTAAAGGAAATTCAAGCTTACAAATTCATCACAGGCCTGAAATAACACAACACGTCAAATGCATGCTCGGTAATGAGTGGCCAGGGTGTGTCATGCTCATTCTGTCACTGACTTAACCATCACCTCTCCAGGTGGCTATCAAAAAACCTTACAGGGTCAAATGACTCAACTGCAGGTGCAGAGGATCCACAATGCAATTGTCTTTGTTTTATGCTAAGATTACAAAATGCTCCGATAGTTGGGCATACTCCTACTTGGGCCACCACCACTAATACACTAATGTGTACTTTTACATACATGTACATACACCATCTCACTTAATTTTGGAAAAAACTCTTGCAAGCTAAATATTATTGACATTTTATATATAAGATGACTCCATCTCAGATTAAAGAAAGTGACTTCAAAATTTACAGCTAGTAAGTAACAGAACCAGAAGTCCAACTGAGGTACTTTGTATTCCCAGTATTTCACATTGCACCATTCTGGTGAGCCACAGGTTTGTAGTAGGAATCATAGAAGAATGATTCACCCTGACCTAGAAAAGAGACTAGCAGCTTAGTGAACTCAGACCTCAGGAATAAAAGAGCACAGAGTCATCTGGATTAAGAAAAGGAGCTATGAACAGTGAATATTATACTTTCCACAAGATTCTGAAACCACCATTCCCATTGGTATGGTATCATATAACAAGCACAGTCTTTGACTTCAGAACAATCAGAATGTAAATTCCAGCTTTCCATTCTGTATGTCGTACCTTAGGCAAGTCCCCTAATCTGTGTGGGCTTCTATTTTCTCAGCATCACTTCATGGGATTGTTATAGGAGTAAATCAAGGGACAAACAGAGTAGGGGCTCAATAAATGTTATATCTTTCTGACCTCATGAACTCTCTTGTGTCCACTATTTTCTTTATATATCACCCCTTGTATCCCTGCAGTGACTAATAAAATTAATATCTTTAAAGTAAAATAACCCTATCAGCCTATTTAAAACAAAACTAAAGATAGGGACTTTGTGCGTACTTTTTAGCATACTCTGAACAACTACAAGTGAAGAAACACTCAGAAGGATATAAAATTGGAAGCATAATCACAACGGTAATGGATGTAGACTGAGTATCTAGGCCTGCACAAAAGAACAGGTGTTCTTAATACCCATTGCCTTTGAGTAGATTCTGACTTATAACAACCCTATCAGACAGAGTAGAACTGCCCCCATGAGGTTTCCAAGGCAGTTCTACTCTGTCCTATAGAGTCACTATGAGTTGGAATCAACTCCACAGCAATGGGTTTGATTTTGTTTTAACATTTGTGGGAGCAAAATGTCACATCTTTCTCCCATGGAGTGGCCGGTGTGTTTGAACTGCTGACCTTTCGGTTAGCAGCCGAGCTCTTAACCACTGTGCTGCCTTAAACACTTAAACACTTAATACATGGGTTAAATAAATGCTTAATACAGGGTCTTAATATACAGGAAGCCAATGAATCATAATCTGGCAGCCCTACCATGAGTAAATAGTAGCTTTGCTATCTTTTTTCATAGGTAAGAAAACTGAAGTCCAAAGAGGCCTCAGTTTCCCATAACTAGTATAGGTTAGAAGTCCTATTTGAACCCTAGTTTTCCTATTGCAAGTCTGGTGCTCTTTCCAATATGCTGCAACTTTATAAATCAATTTATTTTCCTGTATTTCTACTCCTGCAACTCTTCCTATTTTCATATAATAAAAATATCTGTCGTTTGTTATAGAAATTAAGAAACAGTAAGGAGATACAAGAGCCCTGGTGGTACAGTGGTTAAAGCAGCTAGGCTGCTAACCAAAAGGTTGATGGTTCAAATTCACCAGCTGCTCTGTGGGAGAGAGATGTGGCAGTCTGCTTCTGTAAAGATTTACACCCTTGGAAGCCCTATGGAGAAGTTCCCGCCTGTCCTATAGGGTCACTTAGAGTTGGAATCGACTCAACAGCAGAGGTTTTGGGTTTTTTTGGGGAAGAAGATACATATACCACCACTACACATCTCCCACACAATTTCTGCTAGAGGTTTGGTAAGTTAGAGATCAAATGGTCAGAGCATCACTGCTTGCCTAGAGTGCCAGTGATCTCCAAATGCGAACTCCATCGAACAGGCACTTTGGATGGTCTTTGTCAAGCAATCTTATTTTCAGGAATATAATTACTTTGTTCAATCAAAGTCTCTCCAACTGCTGTAGAGACCTCATGATTTAGTTTCTATCAAAGCAATTCTGGTCCAAGTAGAGAAACTTGCCTGATTTAAGTGAATATCAACAAAAATGATGATTTTACACTTTTCAGGGAAACAACAGCCCCAACAGCTCCTGTGTGTTCCTAGGGATCTTAACGGGAGGCTAACAGATTTATGGTCTCATTACTGCCTAAAGCAATAACTCTTCCAATAGGTAATTTTTATGCTGTGGGACCACAAAACATATGGGAATAAATGTTCTTGAATAAAGGAGCTGGCTGTCAGGTTTTTCAAATACAGCAGTTACTAAAACAATAGATTTTCACAAAGAAATCAGCTTCTTTTCTCCTTCTTAGCTTCTCTCCTGTGTTCCACCATTAATCCATCAACAACATTGTCTCTTTAAGTAGTGGGAAATATCATAAAAAGAACTGGTAAACATTAAGTGCAAACCTATAATGTTATATCCGATTTGCATTTTAATAATAAAAAATAAATAATCATTTCACATTTGTAATATTAAAATATATTCATATTTTGATAATAATGTGTATAGATAATACCTAATCTATATTACATTAATTAGTAATAATTCCCATTATTTGACACCATCTTATTTCCCCAGCCTTAAATAAAACTCAATGAACCACTGAGGAGTTATAGGCAAGTGGTTTTCTTATCAAGGGACATATTTCAACAGAGATTAGATGGCTATTGGGTGTGGTTGTGAAATTGAAATAAATTGAAGATTTTAAAATGGATCCCTATGTTAGATATGGAATGACACTTAGAATTTCAGGGGCCCATGAAAACTAAGGGAATAAAAAGAAGAAAACAAATCTTTGCCAAGTAATTGTTTTGTTCTAGGCATTTCACCAGTTACTTTACCTTCGTAAAGTACTTATAAATTAGGAAACTGGGGTTTTGAATAGGAATAGATCAGAGTTTGAAATTAGACCATGATAAATTTAATTTTAAAGATTTTTTAAATGTACTTCCTTAACGCTGCATAATGAAGTTCAATAAATCAATATCATTAATATTTGGCGAACATTTGATTTTAAATTTGAGAGAAAAATGGAGTATTCAATCAAAAAATTATACAAATTATCCATAGATTAACTTTGGGCTGCACTACCCCAATCATCAATATTTAAGAGCAGTTTTCCCAACCATCTTAGTTATCTAGTGCCGCTATAACATAAATACCACAAATGGATGGCTTTAACAAACAGAAGTTTATTCTCTCACAGTCTGGAAGGCTATAAGTTTCAATTCAGGGTGCCAGCTCCAGGGAAGGCTTTCTCTCTCTGTCAACTCAGGGAGAATGTGCTAGTCATCAGTCTTCCCCTGGTTGATGAGTTTCTCACTGCAGGGACCCCAGGTCCAAAGGATGTGCTATTCTCCTGACTCTTTTTTTTTTTTTTGGTGGTATGAGGTACCCCTGTTCCTCTGCTTGTTTCTTTCTTTTATATTTCTAAAGAGATTGGCTCAAGACACAACCTAATCTTGTAAATTGAGTTCTGTCTCATTAACATAACTGCCACTAATCCAAACTCATTAACATCACAGAGGCAGAATTTACAACATATAGGAAAATCATATCAGATCACAGAATGGTGGACAATCACACAATACTGGGAATCGGCCTAGCCAAGTTGATACATATTTTGGGGGGCCACAATTCAGTCCATAACATTCCACCCTTTGCACCCCTGCCCAAAAAAATTCACATCCTTGCCACATTCAACTCCAAGTCCAAAATCCAAAGTTTCCTCTTTATCTGTGAAATCCAGAGTACAAGTCATCTGCTTCCAAAGTACAATAGTAGGACAGGAACAAACCAGACATTTCCATTACAAATGGGAGAAACTAGAGGAAAAGAGGGGACCAGGCAATTCAGCAGAACATGTTACATTAGCCCCCAAGTCTTGAAAACAATCCTCTGTTCTCTGAGACTATTTACACAATGTCCCTGCCCTCCAGATTCTAGGTACTGGCCACACTCTTCAGATACTGAGTGGAGGCCCCTTGGCCCTGGGCTTCAGCTCTGCCTTTCAGGCTCACTGGAATGACAACTCTGCTTCCTTGGCTTTAGGCACACCATTCTCCTAGGCCATCTGAGTGGTGACTCCACCCTTAGAAACTCCAGAGGTCATGGTTTCATCCTTTGAGACCCCAGAGGTCATGGCCATACCCTTTGAGACTAAGGCAGCTCAGCTTCCTGTGTTCCTTGTCTCTTTAGCTTCTGCTTCCCGGTTCCTTGGCCTCTCTGCCCTTTGGGTCTCACTGCCTATGTCTGTCCCACTGGGGCAAGTGTTCCAAAGTTCTTCAGCTCCACCAACAAGTGCCTGGAGGCACCTCACTCCCAATACCAAATTCTGTCTTAGTTATCCAGTACAGCTGTAACAGAAATACCAGAAGTGGATGGTATTCTCCCACAGTCTAGGAAGCTAGAAGTACAAATTCAGGGCACCAGCTCTCTCTCTCTGTTGGCTCTGGGTGAAGGCCCTTGTCATCAATCTTCCTCTGGTCATGGTGCTTCTCAGCACAGGAACCGTGGATTCAAAAGATGCGCTCTTCTCTTCACTCTTGTTTTTTGATGGTATGAGGTCCCCTTCTCCCTCTACTTGTTTCTCTCTTTTATATCTCAAAAGAGATTGACTCACTCATGACACAACCTAATTTGTAGATGAGTCCTGTCTCATTAGCATAACTGCCACTAATCCAACCTCATTAACATCATAGAGGTAGGATTTATAACACATAGAAAAATCACATCAGACCACAAAATGGTGGACAATCACGCAATACTGAGAATCATGGCCTAGCCAAGTTAATACGCATTTTTGGGGGACACAATTCAATCCATAACACCAACCCTGCTTCCTTCCAGTTTCTTTCTATCAAATCATTCTATTTTATTGACCTATTACACTTATCGCTAATAAAAGTATTTTTTTAAACATATTCACTGTTGTCTCCCCATCTCTAAAACTTATAAGCTCCAAGAGAAGCAATTTTTTTTTCTTTTTTTATTGTACTTTAGATGAAGGTTTACAGGACAAACTAGTTTCTCATTAAACAGTTGGTAACATATTGTTTTATGGCATTGGTTAATAACCACATAACATGTCAATACTCTCCCTTCTCAACCTTGGGTTCCCTATTACGAGCTTTCCTGCTCCCTCCTGCCTTCTTGTCCTTGCCCCAGGGCTGGTGTGTCCCTTTAGTCTCGTTTTGTTTTATGGGCCTGTCCAATCTTTGGCTGAAGCACAAACCTCAGGAGTGACTTCATTATAGAGCTGAAAGGGTGTCCGGGGGCCATACTCTCAGGGTTTCTCCAGTCTCTGTCAGGCCAGCAAGTCTGGTCTTTCTTTTTGTGAGTTAGAATTTTGTTCTACCTTTTTTTTCCCAGCTCTGTCCGGGACCCTCTCTTGTGATCCCTGTCGGAGCAGTCAGTGGTGGTAGCCAGGCACCATCTAGTTGTACTAGGCACCATCTAGTTATACTGGACTCAGTCTGGTGAAGGCCGTGGTAGATGTGGTCCATTAGTCCTTTGGACTAATCTTTTCCTTGTGTCTTAGTTTTCTTCATTCTTACTTGCTCCCTAAGGGGTGAGACCAGTGGAGTACACTAGATGACTGCTCACAGGCTTTTAAGACCTGAGACGCTACTCACTAAAGTAGAATGCAGAACATTTTCCTTATAAACTATGTTATGCCAACCGAGCTAGATGTTCCCCAAGACGATGGTCCCCACAGCCCTTAGCCCAGCAATTCAGTTGCTCAGGGAGTTTGGATGTGTCTATGGAAGGGAAGCAAAGTTTTGTTTGTTCACTACTATAGCCCCAAAACCTAGAAAAGGACCCAACAGAGAATAAAACCCAATACGCATTTGCTGCACTGAATTTAGTCTTATCACAATTGCAATAATAAATAATACAGGTTGTCCATATAAAAAGTTGATAGTCTACAAAAGAGGCAGTATTACACAGTTGAAAGGGGCTGTGTTTTAAGTCAAATGGTTTACTCAGCACCTCCAAATTCATTGTCTCATTAATCTTCCCAACTTCAGTATGAAGCGGACACTGTTATCATTCTGAGTTTGTGGATGATAATCAAATACCTGGAGAATTAGCATCAGTTTCACAAAAATAAAGCCAGAAACAGAGATGAAACCAAGTCCCTTATCTTCAATTTTAAGTGAAATTATGCCTATTTTATCTCTTCCTATGTTGAACCAAACAATAGGAAGAGGCTAAGAAAAATTAAAAAATAGACAAACCGAAACTTTAAAGGAAACAATGAGAGTCACCAAGCTCTAGCCAAGAGGACATTTTAAGAACTACTGAAAACTGAGTTTGATAAGAAAATGATGATGGCTAATGGAAGACAACAAATTTTGAGCAAAAATGATTAAATTTGATATTATGCAAAGATATTTTTGTGCCACTAAGGGTTTTTGACTCCACGGCAATGGGTTTGGTTTTGGTTTTAAGGGTTTTTGAGTTGGTCAGCTATAAGATGGGAATCTTGGCTTCTGGCTTATCTTGTACCTCCACAGGGCAAATGTAATCTTTGGAAAAATGGGAACTAAGGCAATCATTTTTTTTTCCTAGTTAAACTTGGTGTATTGTGTGTGCGTGCACATGTGATACATTGGATTGGCATTTTGCACATTCAGTGTCAAGCTACGAATTCTCACATGTAAGACATGTATTGTTAAACACCTCCATATGTTGTTGTTGTTCTTAGGTGCCATTAAGTCAGTTCTGACTATAGTGACCCTATGTACAACAGAAGGAAGCGCTGCCTGGTCCTGTGCCACCCTCACAATCATTGTTATGCTTGAGCCCACTGTTGCAGCCACTGTGTCAATCCATCTCTTTTTTCACTGACCCTCTACTTTACCAAGCTTGGTGTCCTTCTCCAGGGACTGGTCCCTCCTGACAACTTCTCCAAAGTATGTGAGACATAGTCGCACCATCCTTGCTTCTAAGAAGCATTCTAGCTGTATTTTTCCAAGAGAGATATGTTCTTCCTTTTGGCATTCCATGGTATATTCAGTATTATTCACCAACACCACAATCCAAAGGCATCAATTCTTCGGTCTTCCTTATTCACTATCCAGCTTTCACATGCATATGAGCTGATTGAAAACACCATGGTTTGGCTCAGGCGCACCTTAGTCTTCAAGGTGACATCTTTGCTCTTCAGCCAATTTATCCAATGCAATGCGTCATTTGATTTATTAACTGCTGCTTCCATGGGTGTTGATTGTGGATCCAAGTAAAATAAAGTCCTTGACAACTTCAGTTTTTTCTCTGTTTATCATAATGTCACTTATTGGTCCAGTTGTGAGGATTTTTGTTTTCTTTGTGTTGAGGTATAATCCATACTGAATGCTGTAGCTTTTGATCTTCATCAGTAAGTGCTTCAAGTCCTCTTTGCTTTCAGTAAGCAAAGTTGTGTCACCTGCATAGCTATTCAACGTTCAAGAGCAAGTTTCAGAGTCTCTTCTGACATCCATTTTGGTCTTTTTCTATCCTGTCTTTTTAATGACTTTTTTCTCTTCACGTATGATATCCTTGATGTCATTCCACAACTTGTCTGATCTTTGGTCATTAGTGTTCAATGTCAAATCTATTCTTGAGAGGTTCTCTAAATTCAGGTGGAATATACTCAAGGCTGTGTTCTGGGACTCGTGGACTTGTTCTAGTCTTCTTCAGCTTCAACCTGAATTTGCATATGAGCAACTGACGGTCAGTTCCGCAGGTGGCCCTTGGACTTGTTCTGACTAATGATATTGAGCTGTTCCATCATCTCTTTCCACAGATGTGGTCAATTTGATTCCTGTATATTCCGTCTGGCAAAGTCCACTTGTATAGTTGCCATTTATGTTGTTGAAAATAGGTATTTGCAATGGAGAAGTCATTGGTCTTGCAAAATTCTATCATGTGCTCTCTGGCATTTTTTCTATCCTCAAGGCATATAGTACTTAGCAAAAAAGCCAATGATCAAAGTAATACTGAGGAAAAAATGCAGAAGAAAAAAATGGATGCAACAAGAAGGAATCAGACAAAAAGAAAATTTCAGGAAAAAAAGATTAAAGAGAATTATTTGCAATAAAGAGAGAAACTTTCTTCTACTATTGTCAACAATTCTACTTATTCATTAGACAAATGCCATAAGCATCTGGAAACCCTGGTGGCGTAGTGGTTCATAGCTATGGCTGCTAACCAAAAAGGTCAGCAGCTCAAACCCACCAGGCGCTCCTTGGAAACCTTATGGGGACAGTTCTACTCTGTCCTATAGGGTCGCTATGAGTTGGAATCGACTCGACAGCAATGGGTTTTATAAGCACCTAGAATGTGCTGCAGTTAGGTAAATGGAGATAAATCACGCTCAAGTATGTTAAAGACTTTTCATGGAATACTAGTATATAAAAACAAATTAAATAAACTGTTGAAGACACTTTGACAAAAGACTGTACAAACACGGTAGGGGCACAAAAGTTGGAATGATGTATTTTGGCTATTTTGTCCTTACGTAAGAATCCAGTTAAGAACAACCATTACACCAACTTTGATGAACAGAAAGATAATTACGCTTTGATGTGGAATATTTGTAAGGTATATTTGAATGTGGCTCAGGTTACAGTTTATCAGCTGCGTGCCAGGTACACAATGTTTTGTTTTCCAACAAACACAGCAATTCAAACAACAGACTTCCCAAAACTGTGGTATCAGTAACTTTGTAGAAGCAAAATTCAAATTACAATGTGGATACAATCTATGAGGAAGCTAATTGCTAAAAATCAATTCCAAAATACACACACATATGAAATTGCATCATCATAATCTAATTTATTTTAACAGAAGCTAAATCAATTACACGTAATTACTTACAACCTTGAGGTTAAAAATATTGATGCAAAAACTCTGCAGCTACGTCAACACACTAGTATAATGTTTTAATTATACCTGTACATCCATTTAAATTAGATAATTCCATTTTCTCTAGAAAGTGGTTAGCTTTGCATCTAAGTCCAAATCATATGGCCTGGTTTATTGAAATTTTTAAAACAAAAGCAACTATTGACCAAGATAGGGTTGTGATTGAAAACTACCCAAATAGTCATTCAATTTAATCGATTCAGTGGGGAAAGGAGAGACTCAAGCTGTGTGCTTGGTATCATAGAGAAAATGAAAACAGAAACCTGCTGATTCACGATACAATTATCAACATCTAAAAACAGTTCTGCCTTGGGAAAGCATAAACATTTCTGATTTTCATATTTTATGGATTCCTTAATATATGAGAAGAGCACCGATAATATTAAGCATTTACATCCAAAACCAATCTAACCATAATACTAGTTCTTTCTGAAAATATAAATATTGATCGGGTATTCTTAGCTTTTGGCAATTTATTGAAAAATAACAGTTACTACATGGTTTTACATGGTAGGCACCAATATGGGTCTAGATAAAAGAAGTGTTCATAGACTTAACATAAATCACATGAAATGATGGTTTGGCGCTATATATTATAAAGCACTTCAAACTATATAATGTTGCAATAATTTGTTGTTGTTGATACCATGTGTCAATCTCTAGAGTGACTTATTCCCCCTCAGATGTTCCCAACGTCGGTTTCCTCACCTATCCAGCCAATCCCAGGGATCTGCCTATGCTATCAAAACCCTTTTGTACTATCCAAATTCTCAGCTGCAATGTAGCACCACCTGGTGACAGCTGGTCTTTCTGTAACAAATTTCCATGGGAAAAATTCTGGGGACAAAGTCCGTACCTGGTTAACACTTCCAAGAAATCAGAAGCTTTTCCATGAGCCTCCAACAGACTTAGCACTTGTTTGTTCTACGTGACCAGAGAGACCGGGCCAGGAGAATACAAAGAATTCCAGGATGTATCCTCTGCCTTCCAGCTTTGTAAAAAGAAGTTGCTTGCTCTTTCTTTTTCAAACCCTCAAAGTATCCTCTCTTCCCCTGACCTTAAATTAAGAATGTGATCTCAGGGACATTTTAAAGTATGGCTGTGCAGAGGACAGGAACAAACTACCAGTAACTATAAATCCAAATTCTCATTTTTAGGCAAGGTCTTATGATAGTACTGGATGTATTATTGTGTGAAATATGATGGTACTTCCTCCCTGTCTCTTTGATTATAAGATGAGAGGAACAAATTCCGCACTAAATACTAATTCTCGGTGTATTGTGAAATGGGTCATAAAGCCTAGATTATCTAGATTGTGAGTATAACAACTAATGTCTACTGATAAATGAGGAAGATTTCCACTAAATCAGATTGAAACAAAAACTAAAAAAAAAATATTTTTTCTCAGCAAAAAAAAAAAAACTACACATTTCAGAAAGTATAAAATTTTAAGTTCATATATAAAAAAACGAAAAAACTAAACCCATTATCATCAAATCAATTCCAAATCACAAAAGCTATGTTAAAATACCTTATAATATATGGAACCCTTCTTTGCCCCAAGCCCTAAACATTTTCCATTATATACACTTAGTGTGGTCATGTAATTATCTTCACACGAGGATATTTTGTGAGAGATGTGATAAAAATAAATTAAAATACATAATTTTTGAAATATAACCCATAACCCATTGCCACCGAGTCGATTCCGACTCATAGCCACCCTATAGGACAGAGTAGAACTGCCCCATAGGGTTTCCAAGGAGCGCCTGGTGGATTCAAACTGCCAACCTTTTGGTTCGCAGCCGTAGCTCTTAACCACCACACCACCAGGGTTTCCTGAAGTATATACATATTGATTGACAACTTAACTTTACTACATTTGTGGTATTATAAAATATGTTTATTCATAGGCTCTTTCACAAATAAAATTCTCTAGAAAAGTTAAATATCAAAACCAAAAACTAAACCCACCGTTGTTGACCCTGACTCATAGCAGCCCTATAAGACAGAGTAAAACCGCTCCAGAGTTTCCAGCACTGTAATCTTTACAGAAGCAGACTGTCGCATCTCTCTCCCCTGGAGCGGTTGGTGGGTTTGAAATGCCAACATTTTGGTTAGCAACTGAGTGCTTAACCACCACACCGCCCATAAAACCCATTGCAGTCCAGCTGATTCCAACCCATAGTGACCCTATACGACAGAGTAGAACTACCCCTTAGGGTTCCCAAGAAGCAGCTGGTAGATTCAAACTGCTGACCTTTTGGTTAGCAGCCTGAGCTCTTAACCACTGTGCCAAGAGGCCTACACTGAATCATAAGTGCTTCTTAAAATACTATATGTGTCCATGCAAATTGAATCAAAAAATATTTAAAAAATACTTTTTATTGGTTATCTAAATAATTTTTTTTTTAAATAATAGCAATAACATAAGCAGAATATTTATTTTTGGTACAAATTCATGTACTTTAATAATTTTCTTAGCAATAAGTCTTTAATATTATGCCATAGGTATTTTCTAGAGAAAAAAAATTCTTTTTAAAAGGACACATTTATTATTTTAAAATTTATTATAAATGTACCTTCGATCTCTTTAACATAGTATTTTATGGCTGCAATGTTGGAAATCATATAATTTAATAACATTTATGTCTATATGTTAAAATATAACATTTCAGTTGAGAAATATTCTTTCTATGGACGATAGGTTACAATCAATTTTAAACAAATTCTGCTAAACAGATGTTTTCATTTTAAATTTTGCTAATCAAAATGTATAACTATTTTAGCCCAAATATATTCATAACTATTGTCTTTTTGCCTTAATTAAAAAAAAACTTTTTTTATTATTACTTTTACCAAAAATAATGAAGATAAATGGGTTTACTTATAATTATTCTTAACATTTTGTCAGATTCAGAGGATATGAAATCATCATCTTTTTCACTTTTATTCTAGTCTGGTCGAGATTATTAAAAAAAAAAAAAAAAAAAACCCACTGTAGTCAAGTTGATTCTGACTCATAGTGACCTATAGGACAGAATAGAGCTGACCTATTGAGTTTCCAAGAGTGCCTGGTTGATTCAAACTGCAGACCTCTTGGTTAGCAGCCATAGCAATTAACCATTATGCCACCAGGCTTTTCAGTCAAGAATATAAACATATCCAATATTTATATTTAAATAATGGAGAACTTATTTTTAATTGGTCAAGATATTAAACATATCCAATTAAAAATAGAATCTCCATTATAAAAAATTTTCCAACAAACTGATATATTTTAAAGTTCAATTATAAAATTAATATACGAGACACTATTAATTTTTAGACACTATTTTTATTATAACTGTTCAATGACTATTTCAAATTTTTCAGTTCTTTCCTTGCTTTCGCACAGATTTTTCGTTTCGTAAACTTTCGAGTTGATAAATGCAAATCAGGAGGAGGCGGAGCCAAGATGGCAGAGTAGTCAGACACTTCCAGTGATCACTATTACAATAAAGGCCTGAAAAGACAAGTGAAACTATTACATATATGACAAGCTAGGAGCCCTCAACATCAAAGGCAAGGTGAAAAAATGGACTGAGCTGCAGGGGAGGGAGAGACAGCTCAGAAGCAGCAAGGAGCTGTCAGACCTGAATCTCCGGGAACCCTAAGGAACCATTCCCTGGAGTTACCACAGCAGGGCTGGCAGTAGTGTTCCAGATGCAGTTTCCTCACAGAGAAACAGCTAGCTGCACAGCCTACTCACACCTCTGGAACCAGAAAAGAACAGCACTTTCTGCAAAAGCTAAGTACTTGTGTTTATTTTACCATGCCCCTAGCCCCCAAGATGGCTTCAGTGACTGTCGATTTCCCTGAGCCTGATATAGGTTCTGCTGCACTTCCTGAGCCATTCTCCTGGCCTTAGGAAAGGAATAAATTCATAACTGGGGGAAAGATAATCTGCCAGCTCTACTACACTGGGGAGCTCAGGGCAGAAGTGGTTCCTGTCCAGGCACAAATGGTCCATGGATTTTGAATACCTTTCCCCCTGCATGGACCTGTGTGGGCCCACTTCAGGAGAATAGTCCATTGTTGGCAGACTGCAACTGTTTCAGCTGTGCGATGAAGAGGTGAGTGTTTGATGTTTCACACGGCTTTGCCTTCTAAACAAGGTCCTCACCTACCCACATCAGGGGCATAAGGACTGGTGGCTCCACCCATGTCACCTAGCTACCCACGACAGGGTACCAAAGATAAATGGTACCTTCCAGTCCTTACAACCAAAAGCACTGGGTGCCCATGGTCCATCTGCAGAACCCGATAACCTGTGCACTCTAGAGAACAGGGATGCACTTTCCTCACAGACACTCAGGGGATGGTTGTCAGCCCCCTGCTTTGTTCAGAGTGTGACCCCCTGCTGCAACCAGATACCAGTACCCACACCAATCACCCCTGCCCCTTTAAGGCTGTAGGACAGAGCTTGTACCACACACTTGATGGTCAACTGTTGGACACCAGAGCTGAATCCATACAAGAAAAGCATTTGGACTCCTAGGCTCAAATACATGGTAACAGCTCCAGCCATCTGGTGACAGGATGTTAGAGCTTCAAAGGCTAAAATAATCAAGCTAGCACACTCAAGCAGCCTATTTGGGTATATCAAAACAAAACAAGAAGCTAGGATACAGTAAGCAAACATAAAAAAACTAATACAAAAACTTATAGATGGCTCAGAGACAACAGGCAATATCGAATCACATAAAGAAGCAGACCATGATTCCTCCAACAAGCTCTCAAAACAAAGAATCAAGAAATCTTCCAGATGAAGGTGTCATCTTGGAATTACCAGATGCAGAATACAAAAGATTAACATACAGAACTCTTCAAGACTTCAGGAATGAGATCAGGCAAAATGACAAACAAGCCAAGGAACACAGAGATAAAGCAGTTGAGGAAATTAAAAAGGCTATTGAAGAACATAATGAAAAATTTAATAACCTGAAAGAATCCATAGAGAGATAGCAATCAGAAATTCAGAAGATTAACAAGAAAATTACAGAATTAAACAACTCAATAGAAAGTCAGAGAAGCAGAATTGAGGAAGTGGAAGGCAGAATTAGTGAGACTGAAGACAAAATCTTGGCACCAATATATTTGAAGAAAAATCAGATAAAAGAATTTAAAAAAATGAGGAAACTCTAAGAATCATGTGGGACTCTATCAAGAGAAATAGTCTACGAGTGATTGGAGTACCAGAACAGGGAGGGATAACAGAAAATACAGAGTGAATTGTTGAAGATTTCTTGGCAGAAAACTTCCCTGATATCTTGAAAGGTGAGAAGATATCTATCCAAGATGCTCATCGAACTCCACATAAGGTAGATGTTAAAAGAAAGTCACCAAGACATATTATAATCAAACTTTCCAAAGCCAAAAATAAAGAGAGAATTTTAAGAGCCGGTACAGATAAACAAAAAGTCACCTACAAAGAAAAGTCAATAAGAATAAGACTACTCGGCAGAAACCATGCAGGCAAGAAAGCAATGGGATGACTTATATAAACTATTGAAGGAAAAAAAAAAAAATGCTAGCCAAGAATCATATATCCAGCAAAACTGTCTTTCAAATAGGGAGGCAAAATTAGGACATGTCCAGATAAACAGAAGTTTAGGGAATTCATAAAAACCAAACCAAAACTACAAGAAATACTAAAGGGAGTTCTTTGGTTAGAAAATCAATAATATCAGGTATCAGCCCAAAACTAGAACACAGGACAGAGCAACCAGATGTCAACCCAGTTAGAGAAATCACAAAAATAAATCAATTAAAAAACAAACAAACAAGGAAACAGCAATGTCTTTATGTAAAAGAAGAAAACATCAAAACAATAAAGAGGGGCTAAGAAATGTGGGAAGAAATGTAGTCATAGATCTTTCAGATGGACAGGAAGTCAAGGTGATATAAGTAAATAAAATTAGGTTTAAACTTAGAAAAATAGGGGTAAATATAAAGGTAACTACAAAGGAGACTAACAATCCTACTCATCAAAATAAAATACAAGAAAAAAATAAAGACTCAGCAAAAACAAAATCAACAACAAAGAATAAGAGGAAAAGACAATATATAAAGATAAACCACTCAGCACAAAAAATTAAGTGGGAAAAAGAAACTGTCAACAACACACCAATAAAGACATCAAAATTACAGCACTAAACTCATACCTATCCATAATTACGCTGAATGTAAATGGACTAAATGCACCAATAAAGAGACAGAGAGTGGCAGAATGAAGAAAAAAATATGATCTGTCCACATGCTGCCTAAAAGAGACACACTTCAGACTTAGAGACAAAAACAAACTAAAACTCAAATGATGGAAATATATATACATCATGCAAGCAATAATCAAAAAAGAACAGGAGTGGCAATATAAATTTCTGACATAATAGACTTTAAGGTTAAATCCACTACAAAGGATAAGGAAGGATATTATATAATGATTAAAGGGACAATATGCCAGGAGAGTACAACCATATTAAATATTTATGCACCCAATGACAGAGCTTCGAGATACAAAAAAACAAACGCTAACAGAATTGAAAAATGAGATAGACAGCTCCACAATAATAGTAGGAGGCTTCAACACACCACTTTCCGTGAAAGACAGAACATCCAGAAAGAAACTCAATAAAGACATGGAAGATCTAAATGCCACAATCAATCAACTTGACCTCATAGACATATACAGAACACTCCACCCAACAGCAGCCAAGTACACTTTCTTTTCCAGCAAACATGGAACATTCTCTAGAATAGGCCACATATTAGGTCATAAAGCAAGCCTTAACAGAATCCAAATCATCGAAATATTACAAAGCATCTTCTCTGACCATAAGCCCATAAAAGTAGAAATCAATAACAGAAAAAGCAGGGAAAAGAAATCAAACACTTGGAAGCTGAACAATATCCTGCTCAAGTGACTGGGTTGTAGAAGACATTAAGGATGGAATAAAGAAATTCATAGAATCCAATGAGAACAAAAACACTTCCTATCAGAACCTTTGGGACCCAGAGAAAGCAGTGCTCGGAGGTCAATTTATATCAACAAATGCACACCTACAAAAAGAAGAAAGGGCCCAAATCAAAAATTATCCCTACAACTTGAACAAATGGAAAGAGAGCAACAAAAGAAAACCACAGGCACCAGAAGAAAACAAATAATAAAAATTAGGGCAGAATTTAATGAAGTAAACAGAAAAACAATTCAAAGATCCCTTAACAAGACCAAAAGCTGGTTCCTTGAAAAGATCAACAAAATCGATAAACCATTGGCCAAACTGACAAAAGAAAACCAGGAAAGGAAACAAACAATCCAAATAAGAAATGAGATGGGTGATATCACAATGGACCCAACTGAAATTAAAAGAATTGTGTCAGATTACTACAAAAAACTGTACTCTAACAACTTTGAAAACCTAGGAGAAATAGATGAATTTCTAGAAACACACTACCTACCTAAACTAACAAAAACAGAAGGAGAACAATTAAATAGACCCATAAGAAAAGAAGAGATTGAAAAGGTAATTAACCCCCCCACCCCCCACCCCCCACCCCCAAAAAAGCTCTGGCTGGCATGGCTTCACTGCAGAGCTCTACCAAACCTTCAGAGAAAAGTTAACACCACTACTACTAAAAGTATTTCAGAGCACTGAAAAGGATGGAATACTCCCAAACTCATTCTATGAAGCCAGCATATCCTTGACACAAAAACCAGGTAAAGACACCACACACACACACACAAAATTACAGACCTATATCCTTCATGAACTTAGATGCGAAAATCCTGAATACAATTCTAGCCAATAGAACTCAACAACATGTCAAAAAAAGTTCACCATGACCAAGTGGCATTCATACCAGTTATGCAGGGATGGTTCAACAATGGAAAAACAATTAATGTAATCCATCATATGAATAAAACAAAAGACAAGAACAACATACTCTTACCAGTTAATGGAGAAAAGGCATTTGACAAAGTGCAACATCCATTCATGATAAAAACTCCCAGTAAAATAGGAATAGAAGAGAATTCTTTAACATAATAAAGTGCATTTATGCAAAGCCAATACCCAACATCATCCTAAATGGAGAGAGTCTGAAAGCATGCCCCTTGAGAACAGGATCCCCTTTATCACCACTGTTATTCAACATTGTGCTGGAGGTCCTAGCCAGAGCAATTAGGCTAGATAAAGATATAAAGGGCATCCAGGTTGGCAAGGAAGAAGTCAAAGTATCTCTATTTGCAGATGACATGATCTTATACACAGAAAACTACAAAGAACCTTCAAGAAAACTACTGAAACTGTTAGAAGAGTTCAGCAGAGTATTGGGATACAAGATAAACATACAAAAATCAGTTGGATTCCTCTACACCAACAATAAGGACATTGAAGAGGAAATCACCAAATCAATACCATTTACAACAGCTCCCAAGAAGATAAAATACTTAGGAATAAATCTTACCAGAGACGTAAAAGATATATACAAAGAAAACTACAAGGCACTACTGCAAGAAACCAAAAGAGACCAACATAACTGGAAAAACATACCTTGCTCATGGATAGGAAGACTCAACATTGTAAAAATGTCTGTTCTACCAAAAGTGATCTATAGATAAAATGCAATTCTGATTCAAATTCCAATGACATTTTTTAATATGATGGAGAAACAAATCACCAACTTCATATGGAAGGGAAAGAGGCCCTGGATAAGTAAAGCATTACTGAAAAAGAAGGACAAAGTGGGAGGCCTCACACTACCTGATTTTAGAACCTATTTTATTGCCACAGTAGTCAAAACACCCTGGTACTGGTACAACAACAGGTACATAGACCAATGGAATAGAACTGAGAATCCAGACATAAATTCATACACATATGAGTAGCTGATATTTGACAAAGGTCCAAATCAGCGACATGGGGAAAAGACAGTCTTTTTAACAAATGGTGCTGGCATAACTGGATATCCATCTGCAAAAAAATGAAACAAGACCCCTACCTCACACCATGCACAAAAACGAGCTCAAAATGGATCAAAGACCTAAATATAAAATCTAAAACAATAAAGATCATGTAAGAAAAAAACAGGGATAATGTTAGGAGACCTAATACATGGCACAAACAGTATAAAAAAATTACTAACAGTGCAGAAGAGAAACTAGGCAACTGGGAGCTCCTAAAAATCATTTATGCTCATCTAAAGACCTCACCAAAAGAGTAAAAGGATTACCTACAGACTGGGAAAAAGTTTTTAGCTACGACATTTCCGATCACCATCTTGTCTCTAAAATCTACATGATACTGCAAAAACTCAACTACAAAAAGACAAATAGCCCAATTAAAAAAATGGGCAAAGGATATGAGCAGAAACTTCACTAAAGAAGACATTCAGATAGCTAACAGATACATGAGGAAATGCTCATGATCGTTAGCCATTAGAGAAATGCAAATCAAAACTACAATGAGATTCCATCTCACTCCAAGGCTGGCATTAATCCAAAAAACACAAAATAATAAATGCTGGAGAAGTTGTGGAGAGACTAGAGCACTTATACACTGCTGGTGGGAATGTAAAATGGTACAACCACTTTGGAAATCAATTTGGTGCTTCCTTAAAAAGCTAGAAATAGAACTACCATATGATCCAGCAATCCCACTTGTTGGAATATATCCTAGAGAAATAACTGCCTTTACATGAAACGATATGTGCACCTCATGTTCACTGCAGCACTGTTTACAACAGCAAGAAGTTGGAAGAAACCAAGGTGCCCATCAATGGATGAACGGATAAATAAATCACGGTATATTCACATGACGGAATACTACACATTGACAAAGAATAATGATGGATCCATGAAACATTTCACAACATGTAGGAATCTGGAAGACATTATGCTCAGTGAAATTAGTCAGTTGCAAAAGGACAAATACTGTATGAGGCCACTATTATAAGAACTCAAGAAATAGTTTAAACAGAAAAAAAATATTCTTTGATGGTTACGAGAGTGGGGAGGGAGGGAGGAAGAGAGGTATTCACTAACTAGATAGTAGACAAGAACTATTTTAGGTGAAGGGAAAGACAACACACAATACAGGCGAGGTCATCTCTACTGGACTAAACCAAAATCAAAGAAGTTTCCTGAATAAACCAAACACTCCAAAGGCCAGCGTAACTATGTGGGGGTTTGGGGACTATGGTTTCAGGGGACATCTAGGTCAATTGGCATAACAAAATCTATTAAGAAAACATTTTGCATTCCACTTTGGAGAGTGGTGTTTGGGTTCTTAAACGTTAGCAAGCAGCCATCTAAGATGCGTCAATTGGTCTCAACTCACCTGTAGCAAAGGAGAATGAAGAACACCAAGGACACAAGGTAATTATGAGCCCAAGAGACAGAAAGGGCCACATAAATCAGAGACTACATGAGCCTGAGACCAGAGGAACTAGACGATGCCCAACTACAACCGATGACTGCCCTTATAGGGAACAGAACAGAGAATCCCTGAAGGACCAGGAAAGCAGTGGGTTGCAGACCTCAAATTCTTGTAAAAAGAGCAGACTTAATGGTCTGACTGAGACTAGAAGGACCCCTGTTAGCCCAAGACAGGAACCATTACCAAAGCCAACCCTTCAGATAGAGCTTGGACTGGACTATAAGATAGAAAATTATATTGGTGAGGAATGAGCTTCTTGGATCAAGTAGACATTTGAGATTACGTGGGTATCTCCTGTCTGGAGACGAGATGAGAGGGCAGAGGGGGACGGAAGCTGGCTGAATGGACATGGAAATACAGGGTGGAGAGGAGTGTGCAGTCTCATTCCAGGATGTGCAACTAGGAGTACATGGCAAAGTGTGTATAAGTTTTCGTATGAGAGACTGACTTGATTGGTAAACTTTCACTTAAAGCACAATAAAAATTTTAAAAATAAATGCAATTCATTAAAAGCTTCAAAGGCTGAAGTTTTTGGCTTTCCAATCACTGAACATTTTGATTAAAGATTCCCAAGAGGTTTTGATCAAAGTAAAGCAAATTTAAGGTGGCTCACTAAAAAATATACTTTTTAAATTTAATTATGAATAGCAGCAGTATTTCTTTCTTTTTAGTCGACAAATTGTTATTAAAATTACAGTTTATATTCAAACATATTTTTAAAATTTGACATCCTCAGTTTATACTTTCGTTAAATATAAACTCGATTGGACAAGTTTACGAATTTTTTGTGCTCCACAAGCGATTACATGTACATATCTATTTCTTAGGCTTCTTAATAGTTCAATGACCTATCAATGTAGTTCCCCAGGTTTTCTAAGTCAGTAATTTATTGATGCTCAAACAACCAAGCAGATAGGAATTACTTAAAAAATGTTGTCTATTATTTTTCATTTTCATACACTATTGAAATGATCAGTTTCTGTTTCCCCCATTAGATCACGAGCACTTCAAGGATAGAGACTTTAGCTCACTCATTTTTGTAACAATGACATCTAGTTTAGGGTAAGTACAAAGTGGACGCTTAATAAATGTGTGAACAAATAAGAAGAGACGTGCATTACTTCTTTCATAGCGTTTAACTTATTGTGTTATAACTCATTGTTTAAGTATTGAACCCCCTTCGCAGAGTGAGAATCATGATGACTGTGTTCATGTTTAATTCAGTTTCTATCCCTAATGTTTTACATACTCAGTTGCTCAATTAATGTTTAATGAAGGATGAAAGAGTTCTAGGTTCCCACCTTCCAGGTGAACGGTATTTAGAACGTCATCTTATGTCTTTTTTTGCAGTTTAGTTTATTTCAAAACACTGGTCCTATGAGGAATGGTTTAGAATAAAGAGAAAAGGGAAGAAAGAAATTTACCTTTGATCTATTACAATAGAGTAGGATGGCATATTTCAAAGTGTGCTCCACAGAACAGTGGTTCTTGTTCTGTGTGAAACTGTGTGCATTCTGGAATAATGAAAAGCTAGAGACAAAAACAACGTTCAAAGATACCTTCAGAGACTCCTGTCCCTGACATTGCTTCACCCCCGGAGGAGAATGTGATCTTGCTGATAACTAGATTGCTCATGAACCAGAAAAGCCTCAGGTATACACACGTTTCCATAAACTGAAGTTCCTATTAATTGAATGAGTTATTCAAGAGTGGTAACATCGAAACTCTTCAGACAGGGATTGGACTGGACAATGGGTTGGGGAGGGATGCTGGTGAGGAGTGAGCTTCTTGGATCAGGTGGACACTTGAGACTGTGTTGTCATCTCCTGTCTGGAGGGGAGATGAGAGGATAGAGGGGGTTAGAAGCTGGTGGAATGGACACGAAAAGAGAGAGTGGAGGGAGGGAGTGGACCATCTCATTAAGGGGAGAGCAATTGGGAGTATATGGCAAGGTGTATAAAAGTTTTTGTGTGAGAGACTGACTTGATTTGTAAACTTTCACTTAAAGCACAATTAAAAAAAAAAAAAGAGTGGTAACCTTGATTTAGAGTATAAGAAGGCTGTAGTCCAGCAAGAAGTGAGCTTTTCAGACCTGAGAAGCCTCTACCTTACTTGGAAAGTTTAAGAGGAAACAGGTATACCATCCCAGACTCTGCCCACCCCACCACCCATCTTAAGAGCCAAGAGAAGTTATGCTGAGATATGCTAAATTGCCTTGTACAGCAAACTTCTGATAAACTTTTGTATCCTTAGTAAAATCTGGGAAGAGAGCAGAATATTCATATAGAATACTAAAAAAAAACCCTTTCTTTTGTCAAATACATGTTGGAAACCCTGGCTTCAACAAGAGTAAGTGTGAATGTGCATAAGTATAAGAAAATGTAAAACTTTTATTATGCTAATATCTGTCGTGAATCTCCAATAAGGAGACAGAATATGCAGCATTTGCTAAACTTATCGGATCACAGAAAATTCTATGCATCTATTGTAGTAGGAAATGTACTCTGGGAGAAACTGAACTAATCAAGACAATCAGAGCCTGAACCACAGTGTTGGCAGCGTTTAAATTACGTTAAGAAAACGCGAAGCTAAATTTCCTCCCTGTGTGCTGGGAGTTCATTTTGCCCTAAGTTAGATTTAGATCTTTCTGAATTCCTCTGAATACTTCTTCCAGTCATCATTTTGTTTTTAGACAAACAAATACCCACACATGCATATACATATTTATAAATTTTTTAAGGGTAAAAAAAAAAAAGGGTAATATGCCTTAATTATAAGAAATGTAGATAGATAAAATATTCATTGGTAAACAAATATTCCTTACTTTTGATTTCAAATATAACTCTTGTTACACATCTTTGTACTCCTTTCCAGTTTTTTCTTTTTTTTGGGGACACTTTTTAAAAAACATATTTGAGAATTCAAATACAGTGAAACAAGAGCCGGAACTTGACAGGACTGCCTTGTTTTTCAGAGTCTCACAAGTTTTCCACCTTTGACAAGGTGCAGTCTTACCACTTTTCTACCACTCCTTTTAGTGAAAAATATTTAACTTTTCCTTCTCTGACAGGTTTCCACCTTACACAGGCTGCAGATTTGGCAGGCTTTACTGTATTTGCTTCTGATGGATGTATAATATTCCAACCCCACGATTAATATCTTTGACCAAAAAGCATCTAGATAATGTTAGATTATTTTCTCAGGATATATTTTCAACAGTGGAACTGCTGAGTCAAAAGCTTTGAAAAATTACAGTTTTGGGCACATATAATGTAGTAATTTTAACCTGGGAACAGAACAGTAGAGAGAAGAAAACACTTGCAAAAGAAACCAGCTTGGAACTTTCATAGCTGCAATGGCTTTCCTGGTTGAAGAATGACTTACTATGTTAAAAGATAATAATTTCACCATTATTATTAACATTAATGTAGTAATACTAAATGAGTATTTTAATATGTGCCAAACACTACTGGGAGCATTTTATACTTATCAACTCTTTAATCTTCACAAAACTCTGAGGTAATAACTGTCATTATTCTCATTTTTCAGATTAAGAATTTGACATGTTAAGTAATTTACCCAAGTCACTCAGCTAACCAGGAGCAGAGTTCAGATTCAAATCCAGGCAGGCCAACTCCAGAACTTCCTTTCCTAATCGCTATTCTTAAGCAATTAATAATATATATGTACATGCGTGCACCTCAAATAATATAGTACAATTCTGGATTTAAACATTCATCCTGCCTTACCAGAGTACTGAACAGACTCTTAGAAAGAATTGTTGGATGTGATCATTAAGGTTGTGTGACAACTTGACTGGGCCATGATTCTTAGTGGTTTGGCAATTACGATGTAGCGTGGCAGTCGTATAATTATGAAATCACTTCCATGACCAGATCTGCTATAATGTGATCACCTCCATGATGGGATGTTCTGTAAGTAGCCAATCAGTTAGGTGGAAGGGAGTTTCCTCGGGGGTGTGGCCTGCATTCAATATAGGCAGACTTTCTGGCACGGCTCACTGGCTTTTGCTTGCTCCAAATCCTGCAGCTGGATCCTGTTCATCTGACCTCCAGTTCTTGGAACTTGAGCTAACAGCTTGCCTACCGATCTTGGGATTCATCAGCCTCGTGGTCTGGGGACTGGGTTCCCCAAGTCCTGCAGCTACATGAGTCAGGAGAAGCCTCCAGCCTGACTCATAGATTTGGGACTTTCCAGTCTCCACAACCACATGAGCCATTTCCTTGATATATATCTTTCTCTCTCTCTCTCTCTCTATGCATGTATACAGATGCTTCACTGGTTTTGCTTCTCTAGAAAACCCAGGCAAGACATTGGGGATAACATTTATATGTCCTTGTCTGTTTCTTCTTCTAGCACACGTATTCTGATCATTCAGTTTCCACGCTGCATCATGTACTTCAGCATTCTAGCCTAGGCCATGTAGCCATTGTTCCTTCCCCGTATCTGTGTTGATATTGTCAAATTAAAAGCTGGCATTATGTCTATAAACATGAGATCTTAGGATAGATATCCTGGGTCAAATGCAAATTATTAGTGAATTATACTTTTAATGGCTATATTAATTACAAAGTACACACAGAATCACATGTGCATAGATACATACAAACTCCTACTCATCACTCTCATATCCCAACCAAAACAGCAAGTACTTTTCACAATGAAGCAGGAGTTTCCACAACTGTTTGGATAGAAAAATTCTCAAAAGCTCCAATTCTACGTCTCTTTTATCCAACATTCTAGCAGCTTGCCTAGTTGATCATTATATTTCCTAGTCCAGGATAATCCATTTTCCCAATCACTGTTTGGCTAGGACCTGGATGTATTTTATCTTAGTGGAATGATGCCACTTTGAAATTGTAATTTGGACCTACTCAAATGCCCTCAGTCTTATTTCCATCAGATTTATTTTCTAGTAAAAATGCACAATTTGGGGTTTTTCTACAATCTCTTGATAAAGCATTTCTTAATTTTCTTTCCACAATGGTACATTAGAATGGGTTCAGCAATCCATTAAGTATCAAATACGCACTGTAATTTTTGCTTTTGCCTTAAGAACTACTACAGGATAGAACCTGAGGCATTGTAGGTGCTTTCACTTACAGAATGAAGGGGTCAATTAATAAAAAATAAACTATAAATATTATGCTTGTACCATAATGACTTCATAATCATTGCTTTCCCTTTCCTGCAACGGCTCCCACAAAATCCTACCTCAACTAGGCAAAACTGTCCTTTTGCTAATTTCAGATTTTTTCTTTTTTCTTTTTGGCTTACTAGTGAACAATTTGGAGCCCTGGTGGCATAGTGGTTAAGAGTTCAGCTGCTAACCAAGAGGTCGGCAGTTCAAATCTACCAGCTGCTCCTTGGAAGCCCTAAGGGGGCAGTTCTACTCTGTCCCATAGGGTCACTATGAATCAGAACCAACTTGACAGCACCTAACAGCAACAACAATGAACAATTTAAAAATGTAACTTTACCATCAGTTGGATTGTTCTAGAATACATTTAAATTTCTAAACTAAGTATATTTGATAATCCACTGTAGATAAAAACAGGATAAAAATTCAGGTTTCAACCTCAGTGTACCACCTACCTTAGAGACTACACTTAACCTCTTGGAGTCTTACTTCCTTCATTTCTTCAATAGGTAGAATAATATGACCTATTTCTGATCAAACAGTGCTGTGAGACATCAAGTGAAACAAGTTAAAGGAAAACATTTTAAAATTTGTAAGGTGGTATAAAAATGTAAATAATTATTACAATAAAAAGTACAAACTGAATGCTTAGCATTTTGCCTGAATCCTTCCTAATGTACCCTATTCTCCTCGTGGTTCTCACAGTGCTTAGAACTATCAATCCAAAGATCTAACAAAAAAACAATGACGACAATAGTGGCTAATATCCCCCACTTTTGGAAAGTTTGTTTTACTCTACTTTGCTTTTACTATGTTAGTACCTGTTTTCAATGACCAAAAGAAATCCAAAGAGGATTTTCACTTGTACAAAAAAAGGTAAAAAGCAAAAACAGCACTTAGCAGGAGAGCCACACTCATCCTACCAAGCAAAGCATTCACTGAGTAAAGTGTCTAAATCAACATGTTCACCACCAGTTTTACATAGTGGCTTGATCAAGCTCCTTTCAAACTTATCCACCCTTATTTGAATGACCCAGTCATATCCACTCAAATACCTGGTGACATATAAATGCACCATGCATCTTGAGATACCATTCTTGACTTTTCTTCCGTGGTGTGTTTCTCTAACTATAGGGCTCATGCCTTGGCACGCACCCAGCAAAAACCAAACTGGTTGCCCTTGAGTTGAGTCCAACTCATAGCGACCCTATAGGACAGAGTAGAACTGCCCTATAGAGTTTCCAGGAATGCCTGGTAGATTTGAACTGCCAAACTTTTGGTTAGCAGAGGTAACTCTTAACCACTACGCCATCAGGGTTTCCTTGGCACATGGAGTTAATATAAATTCGCTCTTCTACAGGATTCAAACCCCGGAACTTCAACCCACCCCATGTGTCATTGCCAGTTAGGCTACCGGGGCCGCCATCATCATCACCGCCACCTTTCAGCTTTCCAGTATTCTCACTGTCTTCCAGATTCTGGTAAGTGAAACTACACTATACATACATTATTTCTACTTTATATAACCAAAAAAAAACCGAACCTGTCAATTCTGATTCATAGTGACCTCACTGGACAGAGTAGAACTGCCCCATAGAGTTTTCAAGGAGATGCTGGTGGATTCAAACTGCTGACCTTTTTGTTAGCGGCCAAGCTGTTAACCACTGTGCCACTAGGGCTCCCTACTTTGTATAGGCTGTATATTTATCATATTTTTCCTGCTTTTACTATATGTTAGTGTTATTTTAGTTTTTGTGTGTTATTTGAAATGATTTTGCAGGTTATTTTTTGGTTCTGGGAACACCCAAAATTTTTTCCCATATAAATTAATGATAATTGCTTCTTCACTTTACACCATTTTGGCTTAAGAAAGTTTGCGCAGGAACACGGTACTTTCATACATCAGGTGAAAACTCTATTAAGTAATTACCAGACCTTAGAGAAGGACATCACGCTTGGTATAGTACAGGGTCAGCAGAAAAGAAAAAAACCCTTAATGAGATGGCTTGACACAGTGGCTGTAACAATGGGCTTAAACACAACAAGGATAGTTAGGATTACACAAGATGGGACAGTGCTTAATTCTGTTATCCATGAGTCTGTTGTCCAGGGTCACTTATTGGTCCAGTTGTGGGGATTTTTGTTTTCTTTATGTTGAAGTATAATCCATACTGAAGGCTATATTCTTTGATCTTCATCAGTGTTTCAAGTCCCCTTCACTTTCAGCAAGCAAGGTTATGTCATCCACATATGGCAGGTTGTTAATGAATTTTTCTCCAAACCTGATGCCACGTTCTTCTTCATATAGTCCAGTTTCTCAGATTATTTGCTCAGTATATGTACAGAATAAAAACAAAAACCCATTGTCGTCAAGTCGATTCCAACTCATAGCAACAGGACAGAGCAGAACTGCCCCACAGAGTTTCTAAGGAGCACCTGGTGGATTCAAACTGCCGACCTTTTGGTTAGTGGCTGTGACACTTAACCATTACAACACCGGGGTTTCCACAGACAGAATAGGTATGGAGAAAGGCTACAACCTGACACACACCTCTCCTGATTTTAAACCACTGAGTATTCCCTTGATCGTATTACATAAACACTATTAACTATCTACGTAACACAACTGGGAAAGCTGAAGCTTATGGAGGCTCATCAACATGCCCAAAGACAATCAGTTATTATTTCAGGTAGCATATATTCAAACCTACATACCAAAGCCCATGCACTTGACCAATGATCTACCCACCTTTCGTGACCTTTGAATGAACATCTTCCTCTACACTTTTGTATCTGCTGGTATAAAGCTGCCAGGTGTGAAAGCTTCTGAGACCACTTTATTTGAGGAAATGAGAACCCAGAGAGAAATGAAAATTGGGTCTCTAACTAAATGTAAAACAGAGGTCAGACTTGAGAGGCCTTATCTATTGAATAGCAGTGGTTTAAATAGCTGAAAGTCCCTTCTCAGGCAGAATAATCTTTGCAAATTCAATTCAGTTACATCAATGTGATTATGAACTATGTAATGACTTATGAAAATTTAACATTAGGAGCAAACAGATTGATTTGTGCTCTACTGACCAGAGCCTATTCTGTAGGGATAGGCACGAATTTTACTTTTATGTAAATCACCCCAAATGCAGTTCTTTCTTCTAAATCATATGAAACTGGCATTTACCCACGTGCATTATTTCCTGGGCAGCAGGATCCTTGCCTGGCAGATGAAAGCCCAGTGCAAATCCAAAAGTGGATGTGAGGGAAATGAAGACAAAGTACTAGGGACAGAAGCTGTTTCCCATTTTCAATTTTAGAAATTGACAAACACATTGAGGTCTGATGTCCATTTAGCAAAGTGTAATAGAAAAATTTAGAATTATAATGGGAAAGAGATGTGTTCAAATTTCACATGGCTGCTTATTACCCTTGGGGAAGTTAGCCTTTGTTATCTCTAGTGTCCATAGAGTTTGCACTCTCTCAACATTTATTGAGAAACTGTTATATGCCACTCATTTGGATATGACCCCAACAGATCAGCAATGTAGAATACTTAGCTAAAGCAGTTCACAGTCTAAAGAAAACAATAGATATAAAGACAAATAAATATTATAAGTCCTGTAAAACTGAAGTAAGTTAATGGTGGAGTGAGGAAAGATGGAGCATTATGGGAAGAGTAATCAATTCTACTTCAGTAGGACTGCATCAGGCTTATGAGGAATGATAGTACTTTATAAACCCAGATTTATGGATGATAAAATAATTATATGCATTTAGCATAGTTAACTTTATAAATTAATGCAACACTATATGCAAGAACTGATCCTAATGATCTACATCTAAAGGCTAGATTATTTTTAATATTAATATTGTGCAGGTATAGAACTGGGAATTAATTCTTTCTTTCCAAAACCTATTCTGCGGCTGTGTTTAACAAATATTTAGCTAATGGGAGTCAGCCTTACTCTGTGATTACAGGTGATGCTCACCAGACTGTGAAGATCAAAGGCTGAAATTCCTGTGAACGGCAGAGGAGCATTCAGGACACTACCTACCAAATGAGAACATGCTTTTCATCCCTGACAGTATAAATGCAGCTGAGTCACTCATTGCAGGACCCATCTGCCATAAAAAAGCAAGTACTTGAGTTAGATAAGGGCATAAAAACCTTCCCTTGAAGTCTTGTCTCAGTTACACTCATCCTCATTCCTTCTCTTCCTCCCCACAACAGAGAGACTCCCGCTTCTGCACTCGGAAGGTTTTTGTTGTGGTGTTTTGTTTTGTTTGCTTTCTTCTGGCCTCCTGGTTTTGACAAACTTCTGGATCATTTTCTCTAAAGTCGTTTATCCTGGATCCCAAGGAACACCAAGGACCTATGAAAAGTATTCATTTCAAAAGAAATCTGAGTATTACAAAAGTTGATGAGAAATAGTTCCAAACTGTGCTTCTGACTTTAGATATCTTCCCACCCATTTCTCAGGGATGTGAGTCATTCAATTTTATAAATGTAATTTCAGAAAAAAGTGAAAGCAATCATAAATTTAGAGCTTAATGAATTTTCTCAAAGTGAACATATCCACATAAACTTTATATACAGTTCAAATGTAGAATATTAACAGCACTCCAGAAATACCTCAGCCTCCTTTCCAAGTGTAATCACTATCTAACATCATGGAATCAATTAGCTCTATGCTCAACATTAGTATATATACCCAAATAGTATTCAAAAAAAAATCCCACCAATTTAAATACCCACCCAGGGTAGATAATGATTTCAGTTGTTAGATACTATTCTAAATGATATTGTTTTATTAATTTCATTTTTAGGTTACTCATTGCTAGTATATAGAAATACAATTGATTTTTGTATATTGATTTAGTATCGTGCAACCTTGCTGAACTCACTCATTATTTCTAGCAGCTTTTTTTTTTTAAGTGAATTCCTTAAGAATTTCCATACTCCAGATCATGTAATTTGCAAATATACCTTCTAATCTGGATGTCTTCCCCTCTCCCTCCCCCTTAATTACCCTGGCTAGAACCTCCAGTACAATACTGAATAAAACCGGTGAGATTAGGCATCCCTAGGCTTATTTTAGGTGGAAAACATTATGTCTTTCACCATTAAGCATGACGTTAGCTGTGAGTTTTTTAATACATGCTCTTAAGATCCCTTCTGTTCCTAGTGTTTTTAATTTCTTTTTTTAATTATGAATAAGTGTTGAATTTTTTCCAAGCTCCTTTTCTGTGTCTACTGTGATGATCTATGCTTTTTTCTTGTTTATTCTATGAATCTGGTGTAATACATTAACTGATTTTGGGGTGTTAAACCAGCCTTGCATTCCTGGGATAAACCTCATTTGGTGATGGTTTATAATTCTTTACCATATGGCCTCTATACATTCTGTGTGTATTGTCTTTCTTTTATTTTTATCTTTGCTTCTATCTAGATACTTTCTACCAACTTATTTTCTTGTTCACTAGTCCTTTCAGCTGTGGCTATTCTGCTGTTGAGCCTATCAATAGCATCTTTAATTTTAGTCTTTCTGTGTTCTCTCATTTCTATTTAATCTCTTTTCTTTAATAAAATCTAAATCTCTGCTGCAACTCTCCATGGATAATGTCTTTTGATTTTTTTTTTTTTTCAGCTTATTAACTATACCCATATACCTGTTGCTGTCAAGTCAATTCCAACTCATAGTGACCCTACAGGACAGAGTAGAGCTGCCCCATAGGGTTTCCAAGAAGCAGGTGGTGGGTTCCAATTGCTGACCTTTTGGTTAGCAGCCAACCCCTTAACCACTGTGCAACCAGGGCTCCAATTAACTATAGTTACTTTAAACCCTCATCTAAAAATAACAGTTATCTTTATCTTTTCTAGATGCATTTGTATTTTATTTGTTACTCTTGCCTTTCAGTTATGTGTTCTTATCTCCTAGTATCCTGGGGATTTTTTTTTATTATTAATTACTAGGCATTTTATATAAAAAAAAATAGAGAGAGAATATGAGGATCTTTTGACTTTTGTTTCTTCAGACAGGATTTTCTTAATTTTAACTAGTAGTTAGAGTATGTCTTTGTTGCCTACAGCCACTATTACAAAAATACCATAAGTGGGTGCCTTTAGAAAGCAGGAATTTATTGTCTCAGTTCTGAAGGTCAGGAGTCCAATTTCAGGGCACCAGAAGGACTCTGCTCTGTCTGCTCTAGGTCAAGATGATTCCTTGTCTTTTTCAGATTCTGGTAGCCCCAGGCATTTCTTGGCATTCCTTGACTTGTAGATGGCATCTCTCCTCTGTGTATCTTTCCATGTCTGTTTAACCTTTTTATAAGACACCACTCAGAAAGAATTATGCTCAAGGTCCACTCAACTCTAGTTGACTTTATTAACATGAGAAAAAAACTCATTTCTAAATAGGGTTCCTTTCACCGGCACAGGGATTAGGACTTCAGCATTTTTTTTTGAGAGGGGACACAATTCAATCCATAACAGAGTAGAAGCAGCTCATTTTAATTCTGTCTGGGAGTGCATTTGATCCAAAGTTGGGTTTCACTGTTGGTAAAGCTGTATCTATTTCTGGCTATCACTTACTCCTAGGTTGTAGTTGTTCAGGCATTCCTTCTTAAAATCTGTGCCGTTTTCCGGGGCCACACCACATACTTCAGTTCTAAACTCCATTTCTTGTGTCACCAACCCACTGAGCATACCTAAAGCTTTGCTCCATTTCTCAGATTCTCAGTCACAGCTTTCAATTCTTTTTCTCTACCCTTTGATTTCTCAGATTCAAGATCACTGCTTATATGTATTAGCAAATGCCTAAAGGAGAAAAGCTGTACCAAGTCAGCCCGATGTCTGAACTTCCACCTTTTAAGAACCATAGCTCTATTTTCCTCAATTCCCTGGTGACCTTCCCATGTTCAAACCATGTTTTTAAAAACTCTGTTTTGTGGTAGTTTTCAGTGGTATGATACAAGCTAGTCTGCCAAAGTTGGAAGAATTCTCTGTCATTCTAGTTTTAATATTATCTCCTTTTTCAGGTGAGAAACTGCCCCATTCAGCTTCGAATCTCAGCATCTTAAACCACCAGACTAATTCTTCTCCCTTTTTCGGCATGAAGAATAATTGCAAATGGGAGGCCTTTTTTGTTCCATGTCAGTGTTATTTTCCTACCATGAGTGGTAATCCAGCATAAGTGCCATTTCACAATTTTATATGGGTTTGGTATCTTAATTAGTGAGTAATATAGTTCCATCAGTCTCCATAGACTGATCTTTTTCACCTTACCACAATGCAATTTAGGTTTGAAATGCAAACATAAACAACAACAAAAAATCCATTTATTAATTTGTGATCAAAAATGACAATTTTACAGGATACTGCAATACACTTTCTCTTTTCTTTTCTTTCATCCTACCTTCCCTCCCTGATACAGACAAGTGTAAGATAAGAGTAGAGCTCAAGAAAAGGTCTACAAGGAGTCTATATAATGTGGAAATAACAGTGTGTGTACTGAATGGTAATTTGTCTTACACACTTCTTATCTATTAGATATTGGATATGATCTGTATGTGTTCCTGTTTCCACAACAGTAAACAGAGAGTGAATTTTTTTCTCACTCTAAGTGATAACTTGTGGATTAAGATATTGTAGGTGAGAGTGGCTAGTATACCACATAGTAGTAATTCAGTAATGATAATTACTCTTTCAGGCTTAGTCTGAACAGGAAACAATTTCATTCAAAATCATTCCCTTGAAGAAAAGTTAAAGAAGCAACAATTTTCAGAGGAGTGAGTAGCGTTTAGCCCTGGTGGCACGGTGGATGAAGCCTGGCTGCTATCCAGAAGATCAGCAGTTCGAATCCACCAGCTGCTCCTTGGAAACCTGTGGGCCAGTTCCATTCTGTCCTATAGAGTCACTATGAATTGGAATCCACTAGACGGCAACAGACTTGGTTATGGGTGTAGTGTTTAGAGACGTCAATCTGGTGGTAAAAAAGTGGTGGTGGCAAAGGATAAAGAAGGACACTACATAAGGATTAAAGGGACAATTTACCAGGAAGATATAACCATATTAAATATTTATGCACCCAATGATAGGGCTGCAAGATACATAAAACAAACTTTAACAGAATTGGAAGGTGAGATAGACACCTCCACAATTATAGTAGGAGACTTTAACACACTACTTTTGGAGAAGGATAGGACTTCCAGTACGAAGCTCATTAGACACACGGAAGATCTAATTGCTACAATCAACCAACTTGACCTCATAGACTTATATAGAACACGCCACCCAACAGCTACAAAGTAAACTTTTTTTTTTCTAGTGCACATGGAACATTCTGTAGAATAGATCACATTTTAGGTCATAAAACAAACCATTGCAGGATCCAAAACATTGAAATATTACAAAGCATCTTCTCAGACCATAAAGCCATAAAAGTAGAAATCAGTAACAGAAAAATCAGGGAAAAGAAATCAAATACTTGGAAACTGAACAATACCCTGCTCAAAAAAGACTGGGTTATATAGAAGACATTAAGGAGGGAATAAAGAAATTCATAGACTGTAATGAGAATGAAAACACGTCCTATCAAAACCTCTGGGACACAGTGAAAGCAGTGCTCAGAGGTCAATTTATATTGATAAATGCGCACATACAAAAAGAAGAAAGAGCCAAAATCAGAGAACTGTCCCTACAACTTGAACAAATAGAAACTGAGCAACAAAAGAATCCATCAGGCACCAGAAGAAAACAAATAAGAAAAATTAGAGCTGAACTAAATGAAATAGAGAACAGAAAAACAATTGAAAGAATTAACAAAGTCAAAAGCTGGTTCTTTGAAAAAAATAACAAAATTGATAAATCATTGGCCAGACTGACTAAAGAAATACAGGAAAGGAAACAAATAACCTGAAAAAGAAATGAGATGGACCATATCACAAAAGACCCAACTGAAATTAAAAGAATCATATCAGATTATTACGAAAAATTGTACTCTAACAAATTTGCAAACCTAGAAGAAATGGATGAATTCCTAGAAAAACACTACCTACTTAAACTAACACAATCAGAAGTAGAACAACTAAATAGACACATAACAAAAAAAGCGATTGAAAAGGTAATCAAAAAACTCCCAACAAAAAAAAAGCCCTGGTCCGGATGGCTTCACTGCAGAGCTCTACCAAACTTTCAGAGAAGAGTTAACATCACTACTACTAAAGGTATTTCAAAGCCTAGAAAAGGATGGAATACTACATAACTCATTCTATGAAGCCACCATATCCCTGATACCAAAACCAGGTAAAGAAAAAAAAGACACCACAAAAAAAGAAAATTAAAATTACAGGCCTATATCCCTCATGAACATAGATGCAAAAATCCTCAACAAAATTCTAGCCAATAGAATTCAACAACATATCGAAAAAAAAATCCACCATGACCAAGTGGGATTTATACCGGGTATGCAAGATTGGTTCAATATTAGAAAAACAGTTAATGTAATCCACCATATAAATAAAACAAAAGACAAAAACCACATGATCTTATCAATTGATGCAGAAAAGGCATTTGACAAAGTCCAACACCCGTTCATGATAAAAAGTCTCGACAAAATAGGAATAGAAGGAAAATTCCTCAACATAATAAAGGGCATTTTATACAAAGCCAACAGCCAACATCATCCTAAATGGAGAGAGCTTGAAAGCATTTCCCTTGAGAATGGGAACCAGATAAGGATGTCCTTCATCACCGCTCTTATTCAACATTGTGTTGGAGGTCCTAGCCAGAGCAATTAGGTTAGGCAAAGAAATAAAGGGCATCCGGATTGGCAAGGAAGAAGTAAAATTATCTCTATTTGCAGAAGACATGATCTTATACACAGAAAAGCCTAAGGAATCCTCAAGAAAACTACTGAAATAGAAGAGTTCAACAAAGTTTCAGGTTACAAGATAAACACACAAAAATTAGTTGGATTCCTCTACATCAACAAAAAGAACATCAAAGAGGAAATCACCAAATCAATATCATTCACATTAGCCCCCCAAGAAGATAAAATACTTAGTAATAAATCTTACCAAAGATATAGAAGACCTATACAAAGAAAACTACAAAGTACTACTGCAAGGAACTAAAAGGGACTTACATAAGTGGAAAAACACACCTTGCTCATGGGTAGGAAGACTTAACATAGTAAAAATGTCTATTCTACCAAAAGCCATCTATACATACAATGCACTTCCGATCCAAATTCCAATGTCATTTTTTAATGAGATGGAGAAACAAATCACCAACTTCGTATGGAGGGGAAAGAAGCCCTAGATAAGTAAAGCATTTCTGAAAAAGAAGAAGAAAGTGGGAGGCCTCACTCTACCTGATTTTAGAACATAATATACAGCCACAACAGTCAAAACAACCTGGTACTGGTACAACAACAGACACATAGACCAATGGAACAGAATTGAGAATCCAGATATAAATCCATCCACATATGAGCAGCTGATATTTGACGAAGGCCCAGTGTCACTTAATTGGGGAAAAGATAGTCTTTTTAACAAATGCTGCTGGCATAACTGGATATCCATTTGCAAAAAAATGAAACAGGACCCATACCTCACACCATGCACAAAAACTAACTCCAAGTGGATCAAAGACCTAAACATAAAGACTAAAACGATAAAGATCATGGAAGAAAAAATAGGGACAACATTAGGAGCCCTAATACAAGGCATAAACACAATACAAAACATTACCAAAAATGACGAAGAGAAACCCGATAACTGGGAGCTCCTAAAAATCAAACACCTATGCTCATCTGAAGACTTCACCAAAAGAGTAAAAAGACCACCTACAGATTGGGAAAAAATTTTCAGCTATGACATCTCCGACCAGTGCCTGATCTCTAAAATCTATATGATTCTGCTAAAACTCAACCACAAAAAGACAAATAACCCAATTAAAAATTGAGCAAAGGATATGAACATGCACTTCACTAAACAAGATATTCAGGCAGCTAACAGATACATGAGGAAATGCTCTCGATCATTAGCCATTAGAGAAATGCAAATTAAAACTACGATGAGATTCCATCTCACTCCAACAAGGCTGGCATTAATCCAAAAAACACAAAAAAATAAATTTTGGAGAGGCTGCGGAGAGATTGGAACACTTATACACTGCTGGTGGGAATGTCAAGTGGTACAACCACTTTGGAAATTGATCTGGCATTTCCTTAAAAAGCTAGAAATAGAATTACCATATGACCCAGGAATCCCACTCCTCAGAATATATCCTAGAGAAATAAGAGCCTTTACACGAACAGATATATGCACACCCATGCTCATTGCAGCACTGTTTACAATAGCAAAAAGCTGGAGGCAACCAAGGTGCCCATCAATGGACGAATGGGTAAATAAATTATGGTATATTCACACAATGGAATACTACGCATGGATAAAGAACAGTGACGAATCTGCGAAACATTTCATAACATGGAGGAACCTGGAAGGCATTATGCTGAGTGAAATTAGTCAGATGCAAAAGGACAAATATTGTATAAGACCATTATTATAAGATCTTGAGAAATATTTTAAACTGAGAAGAACACATTCTTTTTTGGTTACAAGAGTGGGGAGGAAGGGAGGGTGGGAGAAGGTTATTTACTGATTAGATAGTAGATAAGAGCTACTTTAGGTGAAGGGAAGGACAACACTCAATAGAGGGGAGGTCAGCACAACTGGACTGGACCAAAAGCAAAGAAGTTTCCTGAATAAACTGAATGCTTCGAAGGTCAGCAGAGCAAGGGCGGGGGTTTGGGGACTATGGCTTCAGGTGACATCTAAGTCAATTGGCAAAATAAATTCTATTAAGAAAACATTCTGCATCCCACTTTGAAGAGTGGCGCCTGGGATCTTAAACGCTAGCAAGCGGCCATCTAAGATGCATCAATGAGTCTCAACCCACCTGGATCAAAGGAGAATGAAGAACAGCAAGGTCACAAGGTAATTATGAGCCCAAGAGACAGAAAGGGCTACATGAACTAGAGACTACAGCATTCTGAGACTAGAAGAACTAGATGGTGCCCAGCCAGAACCAATGACTGCTATGACAAGGAGCACAACAGAGAACCCCCGCAGAAGCAGGAGAACAGTGGGATGCAGACCCCAAATTCTCATAAAAAGACCAGACTTAATGGTCTAAGACTAGAAGAATCCCATGACCCCAGAAGGTCATGGCCCCCAGAACTTCTGTTGGCCCAGGATAGGAACCATTCCCGAAGCCAACTGATCAGACATGGAAGGAACTGGACAGTGGGTTGGAGAGAGATGCTGATGAGGAGTGAGCACTTGACAGGTGCTCTCAGGTGGACACTTGAGACTATGTTGGCATCTCCTGTCTGGAGGGGAAATGGGAGGGTAGAGGGGTTCAGAAACTGGCAAAAGGGTCACGAAGGGAGAGACTGGAAGGAGGGGGTGGGCTGACTCATTAGGGAGTGAGTAAGTGGGAGTATGTAGTAAGGTGTATATAAGTTTATATGTGAGAGCCTGACTTGATTTGTAAAATTTCACTTAAAGCACAATAAAAAATTATTTAAAAAAAGTGGTGGTGGTCCAAGCATAAGCCAAAAAGCATTGCTCCTAGGGTTCCAGGTCATGTGTTGGTGTCGCTAGGCACCGTCCACTCAGTTTTGACTCACAGCCACCCTGGGTACAACAGAACTAAACACCGCCTGGTCCTGCATCACCCTCACGATCATTGTTATGCTTGAGCCCATTGTGGCAGTCACTGTGGCCATCCATCTCCTCAAGGGTCTTCCTCTTTTTTTGCTGACCGTCTGTCTTAGTCATCTACTGCTGCTATAACAGAAGTACCACAAGTGGATGGCCCTAACAAAGAGAAGTTTACTCTCTTACAGTCCAGCAGGCTTGAAATCTGAATTCAGGGTGCTGCTTCCAGGGGAAGGCCCTCTCTCTCTGTTGGCTGATTGTGATGTATCAATCCTCCCTTGGTCTGGGAGCAACCCAGGGCAGGAACCCCAAGTCTAAATGTTGCACTCTGCTCCCAGCACTGCTTTCTTGGTGGTATGAGGTCCCCCACTATCTGCTTACTTCCCTTTCATCTCTTGTAAGATAAAAAGGTAGTGCAGGCCACAGCCCAGGGAAACTCCCTTTACACTGGATCAGGGATGTGACTTTAGGAAGGGTGTTCCAATCCCACCCTAATCCTCTTTAACATAAAATTACAATCACAAAATGGAGGACAACCACACAATACTGGAAATCGTGGCCTAACCAAGCTGACACATATTTTGGGGGGACACAATTTAATCCATGACATCATCTAAGTTCATACATGCATGGGTTATTCCAAACAAAATGTGTTTAAACATGTCTCTGAGATCAGTGGATGGCTGCAGACAAGTTGTCTCAGTAATATCCTTGTCTTAGTCTCATAGTCTCATTACGGTGACTTAAACAAAAAAAAAAAAAAAGATACTTTTTGTGCCATGGAAAAAAACGAGTTTGAGGTCAGGGCTAATATCAAATTTTAAAAGTCAAGTGGACATCTTCCCAAACCATTGACATTTTGCAACAAGTTTATGGGAATGTTTCCCCACGTAAACCAGTACTTTTTAGATGGGTCAAGCATTTTAAGGAATGTCAGGAAGATATCAAAGATGAGTCAAGAAAGGGAAGACTGCTCAGAAGGTTATGGCGCCTGTTTTTCTGGATCCCAAAAGGGCAGTCTTGATAGATTTTCTCAGAAGACACAGGACAATAATGGGGGCTTATTATGAAGAAGTTTTAAGAAAGTTGAAAACAGCATTGGTGAGAACAAGGCCAGAAAAGTTGTGATAAGGAATCTTTTTTTTTTCCGTTAGGGCTATGCACCTGCTCATTCTTCTAAGCTGCAAGGGCTGTTCTACGAGAATTTCTTTGGGAAACCTAACCACATCAACCCTACAGCCCTGATCTTGTGCCTTCAGACTTCTTTTTGTTTTCAAAACTCAATGAATATTTAGAAGAAACAAGATGTGAGTTCCTCGAGGATGCCAAAACTGCCATTTTGATATGTTGTAAATCGAGGAACACAGAATTTTTCAGGGAAGAGCTAGAGAGATGGAAACAGCACCTTCAAAAGTATATAGACCTAGATGGAGGATATGGGGAGAAACAATAGCTTCAAATTTTGATATTTTTGTTTAATAAAGGTTTCTGTGATTTTGTAGCAATACTTTTTGATTTATCCTTGTATTAATGGGGACAAAAGAAAATGGTATTGCTGGTGGGCCGTGACTGCTGCTAGCATTCTTGGCCAATGAGAATGGCAGTCATAGAGCTATTAGGCACTGCTACAGTTGTGGTGCTAATTCAGGAAAGGGAAGGGGAGAAATGCTCTGACCTCTCTCTCTTCCTGCTCTCTGACAACCTGCTGATGGGTTTTACTGGATGAATCCAAACAAAAGTGAGAAGACAGGAAGGTATGGGTGATACAGTTCTAAAAGTCATCCCTTCGAAATACAAAGCAAGGAAGGAAGGGACAGGGAGGACAGATAATGAATCTAGGGTGTCAAATGGAGAATAAACTGCATGACTACAAGATACCTTTTCTTTTCTTTTTTTTTTTTTTTTTTGTCCTTTCCAGAAAATATATGCAAAAAAGAGACACTATGGGGAAAAAAAAAAAAATTTTTTTTTTTTTTTTTTTATGGTGCCAAAGGTTCTCAGCTTCATTTGTTTTCATGCCACCTGGTTCTGTGTAAGTTCAGTTCCCTTCAATAATTTGGCCATGTCTTTTAGACAAATGAGCCTGCAAGCTGACTTAATGATACCAGTGGTATGTTACCACCTATAATGAATACTCATTTTTCAACATTTGACATGGAGTAATTAAAATACAAGAAAGTAACAGGACTGTCCCAATTTTCTAATTTATAATATTATTGGACAAAAGCAGATAGATCATAGTAACTCATCAATACAGGCAAGTCATTTAGTAGAAAATTTCTGATGAATAAAACATGACCCATTTTGCATGATGGAACTTGATTGGTACATTTGGCTGAGCTGACAAAACAGTGATCCCAGTTGCTGTTACCTAAGTGTACATCTTTTTGTCTTTACATGCAGTCTCTCTACTTAAAGTACTATTTACCCCATCACTGCCTATTGAAACTTTATCCATCCTTCATAGGCTGGCTTAAGTGACACCTCAGTGTAGACTTTTCCAATTTCCCACCTAGAATTAAACTCTGTCCTTTTGGGGTGCCATGAAATGCTCTGTCCCTCATTTACATCATTGTACATCTCATCAATAACCAAATCCTGTCAACCATAAATCTTTGTTTTATGAATCCTTTCATAACCCTTCTCTCTTCTTGGGCCTTATTCCCAGCTAATACATCTCTTACCTGCACTCTGAAATATCTTTCGAACTGGCTTTGATCTTCTCAATCACACCCATTTACATCAGAAGAGTGATCTTTCTTAAAAAAAAAAAATCCTACCATGAAACTTCCCTGTTTCAACTCCTTTACTTATTCCTCATTGTCATGAAAGGCAAACTCATTAAAATGAGATCCAGAGCCTTTCAGGAGTCAGCCTCTAAATGTCCAGTCTCATCTCCTGTAACTCCCTGACAACTCTTGAGCTCAAGTAACTACTTAACCTATAGTATTAGAATCTCCTCATTCAGTGAAGTTTTTTTGTAGCTCCATGTCTTTGTACATGGTGTTTCTATTAGCTGGAGATCTCAGTCCATAATAATCACAATAGCCAAGTTGTTACTCTTGCCACTTACTTTGGATCCTTGTAGCTCAGATCAAGTATCACCCACTTCATTAATCTTCTCTGAGTATGTCTTTCTCCGTCCACATTTTCCCAATCTGTGCACTCTTTTAGCATATAACTTCTCATCCTAAAATATAGAAAGCTGCCAGTCAATGAGTTCTTTGAAGATCAGAATTGCCTCCTATTCACTTGTATATCCTCAACATTCATCACATTGTCCAGCATACAACAGATGCTCAATGAACGCTAAGTGAAAAATAATAATGCAATTAAACTCATGGATTTAGCCAAACTCTAATTGAATTTTATTTACTCCATTAAATGTATTATTTACAATGTATAGTCTGTAAAAATGACTATATTGTTTTATTATATAAGCACATCCTCAATTATCCGGCTTAACTCATCGTACACCAAAATCTATGAGCACTAAAAAAATACAATCGGTAAAAATTACTCAGGTCATTTGTTATACCTATATTATTCCAAACAGTATTTTTGTTAGTGTCTTTTCCTCTTGCTGAATTATCTGATTACTTATTTTGGCCCACTAATTTGGTTAAGAAACTAGTATGTCATGCCAATACAGAGACCCTAATTATCTGAGTTACTCAAGCAACTAGTAATCATTGGTAGGCTCCTGGCCTCTAGTGTACAAGAAACCTGGATGCGCAATTAGGATATAATCTTAAACAAGGCAGACAAAGCCCACAGCCTCAAGAAGACAAAACAAAAGCAATTTCAGACTGTAATGGGTCTGCAAAGAAAATAATTAGTAGGATATTTTAGAAGATAATGGGGGGCTAAAATTGAGCCCTGGTGGTATAGTGGTTAAGAATTTTGCCACTAACCTAGAGGTTGGCAGTTTGAATCTACCAGCTATGAGGCAGTTCTACTCTGTCCTATAGGGTTGCTATGAGTAGGAATCAACTTGATGGCAAGGGATTTGGGTTTTTTGGTTTAATTTAATGAGGCTTACGTATTCAACTAACAAATAAAGGACTGGTGATTGTTCTGAACTTAATATTAGTTTCCTAGGGCTGTTGTAACAAAATACCACAAAAATACTACAGCTGCAGCATCACGTAGCATCCTTCCTCCATCTGGCTCTGTGTAACTTCTCCTCTTTTATAAGGATACCAGTAATACAGAATTAGGATGGACCCTACTTCAGTATGACCTCATGTTAACCTAACTGATAACATATTCAAAGACCCTATTTTCAAACTGGGTCATAGTCATTGGTTTAGGTGTTAGGACTTCAACATATCTTTTCGGAAGGAAACAATGCAATTCATAACAATGATGCATTCAGTTGAAATTTTTCCTTGGTGAACTCATATTGCCCTGTATACTGTGTTAAAATAATTGAATCAATTATAAGATACAATTCAAAGTGGAATTCCTTTATTCATTCAAATATTTTTAAACATTCATTAAGTAACTTAGACATGGCTTTTCCCTCATGGAATTTAAATCTACTGGAAGTGGTATGATAAAAAGAATTGTATAAATAATTGCTTATTTACAAGTGAAGCAATATTGTTCCGTGTCTTAGTTTTTTAGTGCTGCCATAACAGAAATACCACAAATGGATGGCTTTAACAAACAGAAACTTATTCTTTCAGTTTAGGAGGCTAGAAGTCTGAATTCAAGGTACCAGCTCCAGGGGAAGGGTTTCTTTCTCCACTGGCTCTGGGGGAAGGTCCTTGTCATCAATCTTCCCCTGCCTAGGACCTTTTCAGCACAGGGACCCTGGTCCAAAGGACGTGTGGTCCTGGCTTTTCTTGCTTGGTGGTGAAGAAATCCCCATGTATCTCTGCTTGCTTCCCTCTTTTATATCTCAAAGGAGATTGACTTAAAACACAACCTAATCCTGTAGATTGAATCCTGTTCATTAACATAATTGCCCCTAACCCTCCTCATTAACATCATAGAAGTAGGATTTACAACACATAGGAAAATCACATCAGATGACAGAATGGTGGACAATCACACAATACTGGGAATCATGGACTAGCCAATTTGACATACATTTTTTGTGGGGGAGGGGACACAATTCAATTCATAACACCCTCTAAATACTTAAAAATCCATGAGGTTTTTATCACTATCTCTAATTTGAAAATTATTAGTAAACTAAAATGTCTAAACTATAGTCATACTAAAACAAGTGGAAAAAAAATGTAGATAAAAACAGCTACCTAACACTATGTACGGGTGCCTTAACATATGTTATTTTATTTATTTTCACAACATGCTGTGTTTGATAGTGCTATCCAAATGATTTTTCTTTAAAGGAACCATTGCTCAGAGAGGACAGAGAACTTGCCCTGGATCACACAGATACCTATAAAAACCCAAAAACCCAGTGCCGTCGAGTCTTGTAGAAGGTGTGCTATCCTCCCCAGTATTGTGTATACCTATAAGATACCTATAAGAGGTAGAATTCAAAATCAACTCTGAGAGATTCAACACCCTTCCTACTTGACTATTATATTCTACCTAAAATAACAGAAGAATCAACAATCAAAAACAAAGAACATTTTGTTTGTGTGAATATATGAGATAATGGTGATTCAAAATGTATTAGTTTCAAATAGAAAATAGATAAGTGGTAACTTTGGAGAAGGGTAAGACAGTACACAATACTGGGGAGGCTAGCACACCTTCTACAAGGCAAGGTTGTGGAAGCTTCATAGATACAACCAAACTCCCTGAGGGACCGAATTGCTGGGCTGAGGGCTATGGGGGCCATGGTCTCAAGGACCATCTAGCTCAAGTGGTATAACATAGTTTATACAGAAAATGTTCTACATCCTACTTTGGTGAATAGTGTCTGGAGTCTTAAAAGCCTGTGAGTGGCCATCTAAGATACTCCACTGGTCTCACCCCTTAGGGAGCAAGGAAGGATGAAGAAAACTAAATGTACAAGGGAAAGATTAGTCCAAAGGACTAATAGACCACATCTACCAAGGCCTCCACCAGACTGAGTCCAGTACAGCTATATGGTGCCCAGCTACCACCACTGACTGCTCTGACAGGGATCAAAATACAGGGTCTCGGACAGAGCTGAAAAAAATGTAGAACAAAATTCTAACTCACAAAAAAAAGACCAGACTTACTGGCCTGACAGAGACTGGAGAAACCCTGAGAGTATAGCCCTTGGGCACCCTTTTAGCTCGGTAATGAAGTCACTTCCGAGGTTCACCCTTTAGCCAAATATTAGACAGCTCCATAAAACAAAACGAGACTGAAGGGACACACCAGGCCAGGGGTAAGGAGTAGAAGACAGGAGGGGACAGGAAAGCTGGTAATACGGAACCCAAGGTTGAGAAGGGAGAGTGTGGACATGTCATGGGGTTGTTAACCAATGTCATAAAACAATATGTGTACTAACTCTTTAATGAGAAACTAGTTTCTTCTATAAACCTTCAACTAAAATACAATTTTAAAAAGGAAAAAAAGAAGCTTTAATTTCATCTAGATTTCACTGAGAGATTCAAATTTTACTTATTAAAAAAAAAAAAACCAAAAAACTACAACCTAAAAATTACTAAGGCTTAAATTAAATTATTCTTATAACAATCAAGAAAAGTAGATATTATTGCAATCATGCCAATTTAACTGAAAAAGAAATAAGCCCGGAAAAGTTTAAATGACTTTCCCAGGATCACGGAGCTTATAAGCAGTAACCCTGGCTCAAGCATCTAGGCACTATTCTTTCTCCAATATGTTCTACTATATTTCTTTACTGCATAATATATAATTTTCTATTGTTTGCAATTCATATATTTCAGCAAAATGAACTTTTAAAAATACATTTTTTCAGTTATTAGGTATAAAATAATTTTTGTTTTCCATTTCTACTATAAAGCAGGAGAACTTTAGCTCATATAACAGTTGCTAGCCTTAAAATATGCAGTGACTTCCAAATGATCTCACCAAATGAGTTCAGCAACAAACACCCCGATGGTCATAACATTAATATAATCATAAAAGTACCATTACATTAATTAGAATTTTGTAAACGCTGTAATTAAGATATTCCGTGACAGCTGTCTTTCCTGTCCCTGAGCGTTCCCAAGAAATCTCCCAACACCACTTATTTCTGAACCATCATCTGCCTAGTGCTGGGAGAAGCCATCTGTTAGTATATTTGAAATGTTAAGTGACAAACGGGTTTCAAACCATTATATATCTTTCAGAATACTTTTTTGGGAGAAAAAAATAAGGAAGCACTCAGCAAGTATTTCTAAGTGATTTTAGCTAGGGTGTTGAGAGGAATGAGAGGCTATATTTTTCGTCTTGCATCAGCAAGATTAAATGGTAAAAACAATCTGGAATTCAGAGACAGGGAGATCTGATGTAATTGCTAGCAGTGTGACTAAGGGCCAGTTACACAACTTCTCTGAGCTTCTGTTTCCTTACCTTGAAAAATGAGAACAGTAATGCCTACTTTTCATTATTGCTGAGAAAACAAAGTGACAGATTTCATGCATTATGCCTTATCAAATTTTCACCGAGCGCTAATATTATTTCAAAATATTATCAGAATGATACTAGAGATGTTTCTCTGCTTGTCTTTTTTCCACCATTTTTACACAGTTTTGGAAAATACGTTTATTTCAGTCTCTAAACTACTTCTCAGGCCAGACTACGCTTATCTTCGTTAAACCTAAGGGGTAATAAACCACTGCCATCAAATCGATTCCAACTCATAGCAACCCTGTAGAGCCTTATTTAACACAAGATAAACAGGGGTTCAATTTCTAGTTCTATAATCTACCCTTAATTTAATTTTAAGCTCATCACTTCACTGCATTAGACTTCAGAAAGTGATGGGATAATATGTATTTTTACTGTTATGAAAATAAAATATCAATATTAACAGTTCATTTTAAAATCTTTATCTCATCTTTGATGTTTTTATTATTAATATTTTGAGTATGAGTTTCAATGAGCTAGTAGTGCCCACACCTAATTAACTTCATTATATAATTGCTACAACTTACTATGGAGAAGATGCTATTATTAAGACCATTTGGGGGGATAAGGTAACTGAGATTTAGGTTAAGTGACTTGCTCAGTGTCGTACAGTGAGTAAGTGGCAGACCTAAACAAATTCCCAAACTAACTCACACTGAACTGCACATTTTTCATTTTTTTTCTGCTAGTGCTTTGTATCCTGTAAAATATTACTTAAGTGGAAAATATTATTTTTTATAGGAGAAAGAACCAATGATCCAGTTGGCACTTTTTACCACTGTCTTGTATAGAAAAGCATTTTTCATTGTTAGAAAAAATAATAAACATTTAAATATGACTTACTATATGCTTTACATGACTTAACCCACTTAATCCTCTCAGCACAATGAGGTGGTCATTGTGATTTTCCTTACTTTATAGAAGAGATAACTGAGCAAAGTTTAAGTACCTTGCCTAACGTCACACAGATCTTAAGTGGGATCAGTATAACGAGATATAGATTATTTGTCCACTTCTCTCTCTCTTCCTACTCTTTCTCCCTCTATTTCTTTTCCTCTTGTCTTTCCTGTTCTTCTTTCTCCTTCTATCAGATAGAATAACTGAGCCTAAGAGCTGATAAGTGGTTTGACTAAGGCTTCAGAGATAGTGAAGAGCAGAAATAGTCTTTGAATCTATTTTAATATTGGTTTGATTGGTTCCTAATTCTGAATTCTTTCCTCAAATTAAACTGGCTGTCATAGTGAAGAGATTTACTAGATATTCTAAATAGCTGGAAAAAAAATAGTCATTTCTCAAGGTTGAGACTGATCTAGGTCTAACAAGTGCTGAATATTTTGCGTTATGATTTAGTTACTAAGGACTGTTGAAATCTACCTTCAGGAAGACCCAAGAAATCCTGCATCTGCATCCTCTTTTATGCAAGAGAGCTAAAGAGACTGAAGCTATAGGTCATAAATATAGATTTGATGCCAAGGAGATTCTGGCCAACCATCTGTCCTGAGTCTTAAGGGAATGGGCACTATCATTTAAGGTACACTGATGACATGAGTTTAGGCATAAACGAGAGATATCTGTGTGTTTGGAACTGAAGCAGCAGGGCAAAGGCTGAGGCCAAGTAACTTGTGTACTTTTCAATTGTTATTATCTCTGAAACATACTGTATTTGAAGGAAGCATATCTACTTGAGGGAAAAATAACCTTAGATAAGTCTGGCCAAGTAACGTGTACTTTTCAACTGTTATTATCTCTGAAACATACTGTATTTGAAAGAAGCATATCTACTCGAGGGAAAAAGAACCTTAGATAAGTCTTGTCAACAATTATCATAGAAGGGTGATCTATTTATCTAATAATCGATAGAAGAGAAAAACAATTACCTTTTTAAAGAGCAACACAATATGAGCAGCAATAAAAGTATAACTTCTTACTGTTTACATATTTATAAAAGAATTGCTATTCCAAACTTGCCTCTCAAAGAGATCACTGATTCTGAAATATATTCTGCAACTCTGCTCACAACTTAGTATATCATATACCTTATATTAACAGTTAATGCTAGCGTTATTACACTAGGGGTTATTGTTAATTATTTCTTTCAAGTTGTATGACTTCACTATTTAAATCTCTTCCATTGAAAGACATAAAACATGGTCTAGAAGCTCTGTGTCTTAACCTATCACTCATCTGTGTACCTAAGAAAGGGATTTGGCCAGCATGAAAATAGAGGCAAGGGAATTCTACACAGCTCAAGTTTTGCCAGACCTAGGTCAATAAGGATATATCCTTGGGATTGTAAATACTTACTCACCCTTGAATAATATGAAGCTAATGGGAAAATATGGGGAAATAAAGAGAAATAAATTATTATCCTGCAGGCTAAGAAGAAAAGAAAAATCACTGAAAATTATTTATATACAGCAACTAGGAAACATGTAGAAATTCATTAGCAAATAAGAGGCGAAGGATAAAAATCAATAGCTTAATATGAAAAGGAAGACAAAGAACAGATGAAAAAGATAAGTGAATTTTTTTTTAATTAAAATCAAGTATCAAAATTAAAATCCACATTAAAGGTAGTAAATACCAAAGGTAACTGAGTGGGAAATTGAACTAGAATGTAGAGGACAAATTTAATAAGTTTTCTGGTAATAATTCAGTAAAAATACTAAAAGTATAAAAGTAGACAACTATGAAAATAAAAATCCAATATAAGATTTATTACTTATTCTGTGGTAGTGGCCAGAATAATTATAACAGGAACAATAGTTGGAAACATAATGAAATAAAACTTTCCTGAGATTAACAAAGACTCATGCACGCAGAATGAAAGAGTTCCCCAAAATCTAAATAAACCTAATTGCTCTAAATGTAGACATAGCTGGCAGATATATGGCTCAAGTTAACAGGGTCTAAGTACTTTATGACAGCACTGGGATAATCTCTAATCTAAAATGACTACATATAGAAATCAAAAGAGAAAATGTATGATACAGAAATGAAATCAAAGCCTTTAACCACAGCTTTGATGGTAATTACTTGTTTGGCTTTGAGGACAATATATATATGTATTCCGAATCCACCACCACAGAAATGCTGAGATTCTGAATCTGTAAGTCAGGAACATGCTCTGTCACTACAGGTGAACTTTTTGATGCATACCCCTATTGGGAATTACCAATTGATAGCATGATAATAATAGTAATCATTATTGAATGTGTCCCTCAAAAAGATATGTTAAAGTCCTAACCCTGGAACTTCAGAACGCAATCTTGTTTGGAAATAGGGTCATCACAGATGTAATTAGTTAAGATAAGGTCATTAGGGTTGGCCCTAATCTCTTTATGATTGGTATCCTTATGAGAGAGAGACACATAACACACAGATGGAAGACAGCAATGTGAAGACTGAGACAGAGATTGGAGTTATGCTATCAAAAACCAAGGGATACCTAGGGCTACCATAAACTAGAAGAGACAAGAAAGGATTTTCCCCTAGTCTTCAGAGAAAGCATGGTCTTGCCAACACCCTGAATTAAGGCTTCTAGCCTCCAGAACTTTGAGAGGTAATTTCTGTTGTTTTAAGCCATTCATAAACTAATATATATTCTTTTGTTAAGATTTCTTTTAGATTATGAGGTCATTGTAAAGAATGAGTTCATTAGCGTACATTATTATAAATAATAAAATTTGCAAGTGGTTAGAATATGCCAGAAAGCTCCTTAAATATTTAGAAGATACTAAAGTGGTGCAGCATAGTATATTGGTAAAAGCCTGGAGATGGTTTAAGAAGATTCGAAATACTTGCACCAAGGCTCCTCAAGACTTACTAGCTGCCTAAAAATATAGCCCGGCCTCTTTGAGCATTGATTTCCTTATTTATAATATCTTATTTATAGTATCTTCCTCATGTGGTTGGTGTCGCCTAGGTTAAGAGTGAGACATGGGATCATCCATGTTTGTTTCAGAAATATCTAAGTTATAATGTGATATAATTAACTGATTTCATTCATTCATCTATTCATTTATTCAATTCCAAATACATTCATTATGCCTATTCTGTCATGAAGAGGATTCCAATTATGTACAATATTCTTTGCCTAAACAATTTATTTGTAAATTGCCCCCTAAGTTTCTTAAAGAGGTCCTCTTTAAAAAGGTCTACTTAATATTGAGCCCAACTCTATCTAATGTATGTTTTCTGGAAACGGGAGGTGGAAGTACCTCTCCAACACTCCTATTAGAGGTAAGAGAATCTCAGATTTTGCTATTTTAAAATGACCATAAAGATGATACAAAGTCCTCACTTTTCAAAAAGGACACCAGTACCCAGGAAAGGAAAGCCATATATGCAAAGTCATGTACTTATTGATTGATCGTAAAATTAAACCAGTGTCTCTCTCTCTTTGTCCAATACTTGTCCTTATCCATGCTGTGGGAGAGGAATTCAATCAGTAAAAAATGGCAAGTCACATACACATCGTTTGAAAGTTCTGCTCTCCTTGTGTTTCATAGCTGAATTCAGAATTTCTGAATTACTAAAATACAAAACCGGAGCCCTGGTGGTACAGTGGTTAATTGCTTGTCTGCTAACTGAAAGTTGGCAGTTCAAATCCACCAGCTGCTCCTTGGAAACCCTATGGGGCAGTTCTACTCTGTCCTATAGGGTCACTGTGAGTCGGAACTGACTCAATAGCAATTTTTTTTTTTAAGTACAAAAATGCAAACTTCTTGAATGCCCTCCAAAATGTGTCTGAAAGTCCTCAAACTCACATGCTTATAAACCTTCCCTTAGCCTGAATCCTATTTTTTAACAACCTTCCCAGGGACTTGGGGAATTGTGTGGAGTCAATACAACTGCATTTATAATTCAGATGTCTTGAGTGTAAATTATATTTTCTCTTCCTGCCACCAACCATTGCTCAATTTTTAATAACTCACTGGACATTGATCAATGTTAAGTCATTCACCTTGAATAATCAGGTAGGTGCTATCAGATCTCTGAATGCTATAAACAACAAAAAAAATGGCTTCTGTTTTGGCATATAAAACATGGAAAAAAGAAGAACGAGGATTTTGTGCCTCAAAACATCCTAATCTCAAACTCATGAACTGCCTGTCTCAGTGCAAGGTGTTTTCTGTTTAGAGATTCTGGGCTTTGAATTCTTAGGTGGACCAGGACTCAGGTATTTTTGGTAGAGCCAATCTATAACCCTATAACCTCTGGCTTCAGTGCAGTACTTCTGCAACACTACCATTCTTCATCCATAAGCCTTACCAACTGATGATGTGAATTCATGTAAGATGGCTGATTTTTACTCAAAATGCCCTAAGTAGTGGCTCTTTAACAGAATAAAATTAGATAGTGCCTATTTCTGGCTCAGCAGCTGTAAATGTATAATTATGGCATTGGTTATTATTTATTGAGAGTCTACAATGTAATTTACCCACATGGAATGTAGTTATAGCTATTGGTTTTGAAGTCATACAGCTTTAGGCTCTCATTCTGACTCTGCCACTTACTTGCTATTCGCATCTGCATAAGTCAGTTAAACCTCCAGAACCTCTGCTTCTTCAACTTTAAAATGCAACACCAAATTCATGGGGCTGTTGTGAGAATCAATGGATTCATATATGTAAGACACTTTCCCCAGGTTCTGATACCTGAGCAAAATGTTAGATATTATTTTTATTACTATTATTTATTCATATCTGCAGACTTGCCTGAAAATTATTATCAAGCCTCCAGAGAGATTTACATATCACTCCCAAGTTGCAGAGCTACTGAGTTGCAGAATCAGGATTCAAACCCAGTGTTCACTTATATGCTACAGTCTAGATCTTTGAGAAACCACAGCCTGTATCCTTTCTAATACATGATAATGTCTCCCTCCTTTCTCTATAAAATTACTGTGTTGACATGGTTTCTAATTCAGTTTGCAGACAAGTCCAATAGTATCAACAGGAGCTCAATATGAAGCTTAAAAAATTATTTTTGTCTATTGATATTTTATTGGGAAAAAAGGATTATAGCATAAAATATAAATGTCTCCTTCAAAGTATGAACATCAACTTAGAAAGATAATTAACTCTAAATTGAGTCTATTTTTATAAGGCATGCACCATTTATCTGTCAAATAACTTTGATATGAAGTACACAATTTACTGTGCTCCATTTTAATTTTTATAAGGTCCTCTAGTGATAATCCATTTCTGTATCCCTTCCCATCTCCCAAAGCCCAAAATAACTTTCATTAAGCAACATCTTGAATTTATCTTGAATTTATTATTGATGAAAAAACAAAATTTAAGAAAAGACATGTCTACCCTCAATGAACCACACTCTAGGATAAAGATTGGTGGCTAAACAAATGATTTCAGTGAATTGTGGCAAGCCCTATGGTAACAGAATGCACAGAATAAATGAAAGGGCAGAGAAAAGGCTCCTAAGCCAGCCTTGGGTGACAAAGTTATAGGAAAAAGGGAGCTACCCAGACAGAATTCTAAGGAGAGGTATTGACTTAACACAATAGAAAAAGGGAATGAAACACGAAAGATTCCCCCATATGTATTGGCCCTTTAGCAAAAGATACACTTAAATATTTGGAATGATTTAAAATCACTGAATGCCCCCCCAAAAAACCCAGTGCCATCAAGTCGATTCCGACTCATACGAGTGCCAGGCGTTGAAAATAGCTGCAACCCATTTAATGCAGCCCAAGAACAGCTTAGTCATACTGTCTTTGTACATTTCAGCAGTTTAATCATTTCATTCAGTTTTCTTAACTTGGTCTTTATTGGTGTAGGGCAGCTGGCTTACAATGTGGTGGTAGCTGCTATTAATTTGTAAAATACATTACACAGCAACAGCTTAAAAGAATCGATAAAGTTACTGTTATGTCCTGACTCATCATGTCCTTGTTTAAATTAACAGTGCATATTTTTACATTTATTAGATAAATATCAAGGAGCTCACAATCATCAAAACAGAAGAGACAGTAATGACAAAAACAGTGTAAAAGCAACAGTGATACTAGGTGAACAAACTCTACAGGTCACACTGTAGTCATATTTTTAACATATATCACATAAGAAAAGTACATAATAACAATTGCAGCAATACCTTAATATTTCCAGCACTTGAATTTTAATGTACTTTCACAAATTAATCTTTTTAATCTCCTCACTACCATGTGACACATATAAAATATATAAAACCTTTCCACTTTCCAATTGGTATGATAGCTATGTGCAGGTTATGCCTCTAAAAGTACCAAGTCATTTAAAATAACATTACTGAATCATGTTATTCTTTCAGTGGGCTGAGTCTCAATCACCAGCAGAGATAGAAAAGGATGGCAGAAACCTAGCATCGTTTTAATTCAACACACCTTAGGAACAGTTTTCCCTCCAAAAAAATGGAGGGTGATTTGTCCGTCTAACAGGGATTTATTAAATGCTAACCACTTGCCAAGAACCATGCTGTTTGCTAGAAATAAAACAATAAAAAATATAGCCATGGTCCCTCGGGGGGTTTGCATACTGTTTGGTGCTATAACAATTAAAACACATGGGGAAATACTGGGTGCTTTGAAAGCAGATAGAAAACATATCATGAGAGGGATTTTAATACCTGTTAAGGAGCTTAGGCTTTATTTGAAAGACAAAAGAAAGCTCTTTGAAGGATTTTAGCAGAGGAGTGACAAACTCATATTTGTTTCCAGAAAAGATCATCCAGGCTGCACAAGGAGAATGGATAAGTGAGAGTAGACTGAAAGCAGCCAGGCCAGTGAAGAGGCTTTTATGTAAACCAGGTAAGAGACAGCACCAAACCTAAAACTAAACCTGTTGCCCTCGAGTAGATTCCAACTCACAGCGACCCTGTAGGACAGAGTAGAACTGCTGCACAGGGTTTCCAAGGAGCAAATCCTGGCACCAGTAAGGTGGAAATAGGGATGAAGATAGATTTCAGAACTACAAAGGAGGAAGAATCAACAGGGATTTCTGATTTGAGAGAGAGAGTTGGATGACTAAAAGGAAGAGTCAGATGACCCTAAGGTTTCTGTCATATAGGACTGAATACTAAGAGAAAGAGGAACAACTTACATTTCTTTGTCAGGTACATTTGAAGAGTGATTTTACACATAGTACTGTCCAAACTTTGATTATATTATTTTGTTACTTGGTTTTTTAACTCCCACTTTGAGATCAGGGGCCTCTTGTGAACTGGCAACCCTACCATTTAGCAGGTTTTCAATGAATGTGCACAGTACAAGTGAAATAATGAATGAGTGAATTAATGAACAAATTGGTGGATGATAATTCATTTGAAATTTACATAATCTCTGAGGGGAAGATACTGTACAGGTCATTATATCCATTTCACAGATGAAGAATCTGTTGACAGATGGGCTGAAGTACTAGGCCAAGATTATCCAGCAGGTAAGCATGAAGGCAGGAGCTGCAATACAGTTCCTTCACTCACACTCCAGTGCTCCATCTACTGCATCAACCTGCTTCTTATTGTTTTCCCATTGCCCCACTCCTGAGGAAGGAGTCCACATGAGTCGTGGGTATCTCCATTTCCAAATTAACCAAGGAGATGTGCACAGAATTTTTGCCTTAATAAATTACTTGATATCATGGGGCATCTCATAATCTACAAAATTACCATAATTAATGAGGGCATGCAGTTGGTGAGTTGATCCATCAAGCTGTTTTCTAAGCTGTGCACAGCAGGTAAGAGATCAGATGCAAAGAGTGATTGTCAGCATCCCATGGTCAGGTTGATAGAACACACACCCACAGCAGCAAACTAAGAATTTTGTGTAAAGCATCAGGCATGTGTCCTCAGGCATTCAAAGGTAGTAGGCCTTTCAGTAGGCCTTTAGTAGAAGATAAACATTACACAGACATCAGGGAAATTTGCAGAGTACCAAAATCTCCCCCCAAAATCCATTGCCTTCGAGTCTGTTTCAATTCACAGTAACCCTACAGGACAGAGTAGAACTGCCCCACAGGGCTTCCAAGGCTGAAGCAGACTGCCACATCTTTCTCCCACAGAGCAGCTGGTGGGTTCTAACCGCTGACCTTTCAATTAGCAGCTGAGTGCTTAACCATTGTACACCAGGGCTCCTTTGCTGAGAGTAGCCCCTGCAAAATTTTGTGTATTTTCTAGATAAGTGAAATTCCAAAATAAGAATAGGAAAAAAGTTCAATGTAAATATAAGTCTCTCCAGTTGAGGCAGAGAGCCTCTAAACTTTAAAATAACTTTGGAAAATTGCAGAGTTAGCAAATTTGAATTTAATAAACATAATATCTAATGTCAATCACATAGGATGTAAAAGCAGACACAGCAGATCATAAAACAATGCAGAAACAGTACAATAAATGAGAGAATGAATACAAATAAGGTCCAGAAAAATCATGACCCCAGACATTACTGATTAAGGACGTGACCAACACCTGGTGAGATTTGGTACTGTATTTCATTACATATGGAGTCTGCTTAGATGCATGTATATTTGACTATCCTCAAATATTAAATTTGATTATTTTATCCATTAATTTATATTAAATAAGACCTTATATTAAATTTTTATCCATTAATTTATATTAAATAAGACCAATGGATTTTGGGGGATAATGTATAAAAGTCACAGTGAATTCACACATGAATAAAATGCTGCGCTAGCTTTACCAAATCATCACTCTCTGGATGAAAAAAAATGGAAATAATAGTATTAAGTATGCAGTCAAAATGATTCCTTCATGTATCTGCTCATTTCTGCAAAAGTAAATACAAGAAGGGTAAGCCAGAAAAAAATGAGATTTGTTACTTTTACTAGGTGAATGGAAACAGGATGGGAAGTGTAGGGAATAAAAGGTGAGGGAGTGACACTTGTCTCAATACACTCCTTTGTATTGTTTGGGCTTTTAAAACAATTTTAAATTTTAACATAATAAGATGATAGAGAGAGACAGTTAGATAAATAGACAGACAGATAGATAGATAGGTAAGTAGTCTTTTCAACTAGTGGTGCAGGAACAATGGCAATCCATATGGAAAAAAAAAATGATTTAGACACATATTTTACACCGTTCACAGAAATTAACTAAAAATGGATCATAGACCTAAATGCAAAATGCAATATTATAAAAATTCTAGAAGAAAATGTAGGTGACCCTGGGCTTGGCAATGGCTTTTTAGATATGATACCAAAAGCATAGTTCATGAAAGAAAAAAATTAATAAGTTGGAATACATTAAAACTAAAAACATCCATCCTATAAAAGATACTGTTAAGAGAATGAAAAGAGGACGTGAAGCCAAGATGGCAGAATAGACAGACGCTTCCGGCAAGCCCTCTTTACAACAAAGACCCAAAAAAAACAAGTGAAATGAGTATATTTATGATAAGCTGGGAGCCCTGAGCTTCAAAGGCAAGTTTAGAAAATGAACTGAGGGGAAGGGGGAGGAGGAAATCATTCAGAAGTGGAGAGGAGTTCCCAGAACTGAATCTCAGGGAGCCCTCAGGCACCATTCCTGGAGCCACAGTGGTGGGCTGGTACTAGCGATCGGCCGCAGTTTCCTCAGGGAGAAACAGCCAGCCACACAGCCTACTCACACCTCCGGAACCTGAGAAGAGCGGCACTCTCAACAAAAGCTAAGTACTTGCGTATATTTTACTGCGCCCCCTCCAACCCCCAAGCCGGCTTCAGCAGCTGAATTCCCTGGGCCTGAGATAGGCACTGTTGAGCACCTAGAGCCATCCTCCCAGCGTTGGGGAAAGGAAAAATTTGCAATTGGTGGAAAAGATAATTTGCTAGCTCCACTAACTGGGAGAGCTCAGGACAGAAGAGGCTCCTGTCCAGGCATAAACTGTCCATGGACTTTGAGCACCTTTCCCTTCTGCATGGACTTGTGTGGGCCTATTTCAGGAGAATAGGCCCTTGTTGGCAGACTCCAACTGTTTCAGCTGTGCAGTGGAGAGGTGGGCGTTTGATGTTTGACATTGCTTTGCCTATTAAACAAGGTCCTCACCTACCCACATCAAGGACCTAAGGACTGATAGCTCCACTCAGGACACCCAGCCACCCACAACAGGGGTCCAAAGATAACTGGTACCTCCCAGTCCTTACAACCAAAAACTTTGGGTGGCCATGGTCCATCTGCAGAACCCACCCACCTGCACACTCTAGGGAACAGGGACGCACTTTCCTCAGAGACACTCGGGGGTCAGTTGTCAGCCCCCTGACCCCCTACTGTAATCAGATACTAGAACATACACCAATCACCCTTGCCCCTCTAAGGCTGTAGGACAAAGCCTGTACCACACATCTGATGATCACCTACCTGGACACCAGAGCTGAATTCACACAAGAAAAGTGAATGAACTCCTAGACTGATATACCTGATAACAGCTCTAGCCATCTGGGGACAGGATGTTGGAGCTCCAAAGACAAAAATGCTCAAGCTAGCTCACTCAAGCAACCCATATGGGTATACCAAAATAAAACAAAGCAAGAAGCTACGACACAGTAAGCAAGCATAAACTAATACAAAAACTTACAGATGGCTCGGAGACAACAGTCAATATCAAGTCACATAAAGAAACAGACCATGATCACCTCAACAGGCTCTCAAAACAAAGAATCCAGGGATCTTCTAGATGAAAGTGCATTCCTGGAATTACCAGAGCCAGAATGCAAAAGTTTAACATACAGAACCCTTCAAGACATCAGGAAGGAAATGAGACAATACACAAAACAAGCCAAGGAACACACAAATAAAGCAACTGAAGAAATTAGAAAGATTCTGAAAAGTTTAATAAGCTGGAAAAATCCATAGAGAGACAGCAACCAGAAATTCAGAAGATTAAAAATAAAGTTACAGAAGTAGAAAACTCAATAGAATGTCAGTGGAGCAGAATTGAGCAAGTAGAAGACAGAATTTCTGAACTCGAAGATAAATCACTTGGTGCTAATACATTTGAAGAAAAATCAGATAAAACAATTTTAAAAAAATGAAAAAACCTCAAGAATCATGTGGGACTCTATCAAGAGAAATAACCTACGAGTGATTGGAGTACCAGAACTGGAAGGGATAACAGAAAATACAGACAGAATTGTTGAAGATTTGTTTGCAGAAAACTTCCCTGATATTGTGAAAGATGAGAAGACGGCTATCCAAGATGCTCATCGAACTCCACATAAGGTAGCTGTTAAAAGAAAGTCACCAAGACATATTATAATCAAACTTGCCAAAACCAAAGATAAAGAGAGAATTATAAGAGCAGTGAGGGATAAACAAAAAGTCACCTACAAAGGAAAGCCAATAGAATAAGCTCGGACTACTCAGCAGAAACCATGCAGGTAAGGAGGCAATGGGATGAGATATTTAAAAAACTGAAGGAAAAAAATTGCCTGCCAAGAATCATATCCAGCAAAACTGTCTCTCAAATATGAAGGTGAAATTAGGACATTTCCAGATAAACAGAAGTTTAGGGAATTCATAAAAACCAAACCAAAACTACAAGAAATACTAAAGGGAGTTCTTTGATTAGAAAATCAATAATATCAGGTATCAACCCAAGACTAGAACACTGGGCAGAGCAACCAGAAGTCAACCCAGACAGGGAAATCCAAAAAAACAAAGCAAGATTATTAAAAAAAAAAAAAAAGCTCACAATAGGGTAACAGTGGTGTTATTATATAAAAGAAGACAACACTAAAATAATAAAGAGGCAAGAAGAAATGTAATCATACAGCTTCCATATGGAAAGGAAGATACAGCGATACAAAGAAATAAAAGTTAGTTTTAAATTTAGGAAAATAGGGATAAATAATAAGGTAACCACAAAGGAGACAAACTATCCTACTTGTCAAAATAAAATACAAGAAAAAAAATAGACTCAACAGAAACAAAATCAACAACAAATATGAGGAAAGGACAATATATAAAGATAATCTACTCAGCACATAAAATTGAGTGGGAAAAAGAAGCTGTCAACACACAAAAAAAGACATCAAAATGTTAGCACTAAATTCATACCTATCCGTAATTACCCTGAATGTAAATGGACTAAATGCACCAATAAAGAGACAGAGACTCGTAGAATAGATTTAAAAACAAGACACACCTTAGACTTAGAGACACAAACAAACTAAAATTCAAAGGATGGAAAATAATACATCAAGCGAAGAACAATCAAAAAAGAGGAGGAGTGTCAATATTAATTTCTGACAAAATAAACTTTAAAGTTAAATCCATCAGAAAGGAAAAGGAAAGACACTACATAATGATTAAAGGCACAATACACCAAGAAGATATAACCCTATTAAGTATTTATGCACCCATTGACAGGACTGCAAGATAATAAAACAAACTTTATCAGCATTGAAAAGTGAGATAGACAGCTTGACAATAATAGTAGGAGACTTCAACATACCACTTTCGGTGAAAGACAGGACATCCAGAAAGAAGCTCAATAAAGACATGGAAGATCTAAATGCCACAATCAACCAACTTGACCTCATAGACATATACAGAACACTCCACCCAACAGCAACCAAGTATACTTTCTTTTCAAGTGCACATGGAACATTCTTTCGAACAGACCACATATTAGGTCATAAAGCAAGCCTTAGCAGAATCCAAAACACTGAAATATTACAAAGCATCTTCTCTGACCATAAGGCCATAAAAGTGGAAATCAATAACAGGAAAAGCAGGGAAAAGAAACTAAACACTTATAAACTGAACAACACCCTGCTCAAAAAAGACTGGATTATAGAAGACATTAAGGATGGAATAAAGAAATTCAGAGAATCCAATGAGAATGAAAACACTTTGTATCAGAACCTTTGGGATGCAGCAAAAGCAGTGCTCAGAGGCCAATTTATATCAATAAATGCACACCTACAAAAAGAAGAAAGGGCCAAAATCAAAGAATTATTCCTACAACTTGAACAAATAGAAAGAGAACAACAAAAGAAACCCACGGGCACCAGAAGAAAACAAATAATAAAAATGAGAGCTGAACTAAACAAAATGGAAAACAGAAAAACAACTGAAAGAATTAACAAGACTAAAATCTGGTTTTTTGAAAAAATCAACAAAATTGATAAACCACTGGTCAAACTGACAAAAGAAAAACAGGAGAGGAAGCAAATAACCTGAATAAGAAATGAGAGGGGCGATATTACAACAGACCCAACTGAAATTAAAAGAATCATATCAGATTACTATAAAAACTATACTTAAACAAATTTGAAAACCTAGAAGAAATGGATGAATTCCTAGAAACACGCTACCTACCTGAACTAACACAAATAGAGGTAGAACAACTAAATAGACCCATAACAAAAGAAGAGATTGAAAAGGTAATCAAAAAACTCCTAACAAAAAAAAAAACCCAGTCCAGATGGCTTCACTGCAGAGTTCTACCAAACTTTCAGAGAAGAGTTAACACCACTACTACTAAAGGTATTTCAGAGCATAGAAAAGGATGGAATACTACATAACTCATTCTATGAAGCCACCATAACCCTGAAACCAAAACCAGGTAAAGACACCACAAGAAAAGAAAATTATAGACCTATATCCCTCATGAATGTAGATGCAAAAATCCTCAACAAAATTCCAGCCAATAGAATTCAACAACATATCAAAAAATAATTCACCATGACCAAGTGGGATTCATACCAGGTATGCAGGGATGGTTCAACGTTAGAAAAACAATTAATGTAATCCACCACATAAATAAAACAAAAGACAAGAATCACATGATTTTATCAATTGATGCAGAAGAGGCATTTGACAAAGTTCAATGCTCATTCATGATAAAAACTCTCAACAAAATAGGAATAGAAGGAAAATTCCTCAACATAATAAAGGGCATTTATACAAAGCCAAAGGCCAACATCACCCTAAATGGAGGGAGACTGAAAGTATTCCCACCGAGATTGGGAACGAGACAGGGATGCCCTTTATCACCACTCTTATTCAACATTGTGTTGGAGGTCCTAGCCAGGGCAATTAGGCTAAATAAAGAAATAAAGGGAATCCAGATCGGCAAGGAATAAGTCAAAGTATCTCTATTTGTAGAAGACATGATCTTATACACAGAAAACCCTAAGGAATCCTCCAGAAAACTACTGAAACTAATAGAAGAGTTCAGCAGAGGAACAGGATACAAGATAAACACACAAAAATCAGTTGGATTCCTCTACATCAACAAAAAAAGCATAGAAGAGGAAATTACCAAATCAAGACCATTTACAGTAGCCCCCAAGGAGATAAAATACTTAGAAATAAATCTTACCAGAGATGTAAAAGACTTATACAAAGAAAACTACAGTACACTTCTGCAAGAAGCCAAAAGAGATTTACATAAATGGAAGAACATACCTTGCTCATGGATAGGAAGACTTAACATTATAAAAATATCTGTTCTACCAAAAGCAATCTATACATTTAAAGCAATTCCAATCCAAATCCCAAGGACATTCTTTAATGAGATGGAGAAACAAATCACCAACTTCAAGTGGAAGGGAAAGAAGCCCTGGATAAATAAGGCATTACTGAAAAAGAAGAACAAAGTGGGAGGCCATACTCTGCCTGACTTTAGAACCTATTATACCGCCACAGTAGTCAAAGCAGGCTTGGTACTGGTACAACAACAGATACATAGACCAGTGGAACAGAATTGAGAATCCAGACATAAATCCATCCACTTATGAGCAGTTGATATTTGACAAAGGCCCCAAAATAGTTAATTGGGGCCTTTAAGAGTTAATTGTCTTTTTAACAAATGGTGCTGGCATAACTGGATATCCATCTACAAAAAAATGAAACAAGACCCATACGTCACACCATGCACAAAATCGAGCTCAAAATGGCTCAAAGACCTAAATAGAAAATCTAAAAAGATAAAGATCATGGAAGAAAAAATAGGGACAATGTTAGGAGCCCTAATACATGGCATAAACAGTATACAAAACATTATTAAGAATGCAGAAGAAAAACTAGATAACTGGGAGCTCCTAAAAATCAAACACCTATGCTCATCCAATGACTTCACCAAAAGAGTAAAAAGACTACCTACAGACTGGGAAAAAGTTTTTAGCTAGGATATTTCCCATCAGCGCCTGATATCTAAAATCTACATGATACTGCAAAAACTCAACTACAAAAAGACAAATAACCCAATTAAAAAATGGGCAAGAGATATGAATAGACACTTCACTAAAGAAGACATTTAGGTAGCTAACAGATACATGAGGAAATGCTCACCATCATTAGCCATCAGAGAAATGCAAATCAAAACTACAATGAGATTCCATCTCACTCCAACAAGGCTGGCATCAATCCAAAAAACACAAAATAATCAATGTTGGAGAGGCTGTGGAGAGATTGGAACACTTACACACTGCTGGTGGGAATGTAAAATGGTACAACCACTTTGGAAATCAATTTGGTGCTTCCTTAAAAAGCTAGAAATAGAACTACCATACGATCCAGCAATCCCACTCCTCAGAATATATCCTAGAGAAATAAGAGCCTTTACACAAACAGATACATGCACACCCATGTTCACTGAAGCACTGTTTACGATAGCAAAAAGAGGGAAGCAACCAAGGTGCCCATCAGTGGATGAATGGATAAATAAATTATGGTATATTCACACAATGGAATACTACTCATCAATAAAGAACAGTGAGGAATCTGTGAAACATTTCATAACATGGAGGAACCTGGAAGGCAATATGCTGAGTGAAATTAGTCAGTTGCAAAAGGACAAGTATTGTATAAGACCACTATTATAAGAGCTTGAGAAACAGTTTAAACTGAGAAGAAAACATTCTTTTGTGGTTATGAGAGGGCAGAGGGAGGAAGGGTGGGAGAGAGGTATTCACTAATTAGATAGTAGATAAAAACTACTTAGGTGAAGGGAATGACAACACACAGTACAGGGGAGATCAGCACAATTGGACTAAACCAAAAGCAAAGAAGTTTCCTGAATAAACTGAATGTTTCAAAGGCCAGTATAGCAGGGGCAGGGGTCTGGGGACCATGGTTTCAGAGGACATCTAAGTCAATTGGCATAATCTATTAAGAAAACATTCTGCATCCCACTTTGAAGAGTGGCGTCTGGGGTCTTAAACACTAGCAAGCAGCCATCTAAAATGGATCAGTTGGTTTCAACCCACCTGGATTAAAGGAGAATGAAGAACACCAAGGACACAAGGTAATTAGGAGCCCAAGAGACAGAAAGGGACACATGAACCAGAGACTATATCATCCTGAGACCAGAACTAGGTGGTGCCTGGCTACAACAGATGGCTGCCCTGAGAGGGAGCACAACAGAGAACCCCTGAGGGAGCAGGAGAACAGTGGGATGCAGACCCCAAATTCTCATAAAAAGACCAGACTTAATGGTCTGACTGAGACTAGAAGGACCCCAGTGGTCATGGCCCCCAGACCTTCTGTTGGCCCGGGACAGGAACCATTCCCGAAGCGAACTCTTCAGACATGGATTGGACTGGACAATGGGTTGGAGAGGGATGCTGATGAGGAGTGAGCTTCTCGGATCAGGTGGACTCTTGAGATTATGTTGGTATCTCCTGCCTGGAGGGGAGATGAGGGGGTAGAGGGGGCTAGAAACCGGCAAAATGGACACGAAAAGAGAGAGTGGAGGGAGACAGTGGGCTGTCTCATTGAGGGGAGAGTACGTAGCAAGGTGTATATAGGTGTATATAAGTTTTTGTGTGAGACACTGAGTTGATTAGTAAACTTTCACTTAAAACACAATAAAAATTATTTAAAAAAAAAAGGGAATGAAAAAACAAACCATAGACCGGGGAAAAAAAAGATATATCTGATGAACAACTTGTTTCCAAAATATATAAAGAACACTTAAAAATGAGGAAACAAGAGCCCAATTTCAAGACAGACCAAAGATCTGAACAGAAACGTTATTCAAATGATAAATAAACATATGAAAATATGCTCAACATCATATGGCATTAACCCACTGCCTTCTAGTTGATTCCAACTGAAAGCAACCCTATAGGATGGAGCAGAACTGCTCCACAGGGTTTCCAAGGCTGTAATCTTTATGGCACAGGGTTTCCAAGACTGTAAGCTTTATGGAAGCAGACTGTCACATCTTTCTTCTAGAGCGGCTGGTGGGTTCAAACTACCAACCTTTCAGTTAGCAGCCAACCTCTTTAACCACTGTGCCACCAGGGTTCCGTGTCATTCCCAAACCTGTTGCTGTCGAGTTGACTCTAATTCACAGTGACCCTATAGGACAGAGTAGAACTGCCCTGTAAAGTTTCCAAGGAGCGGCTGGTAGATTCAAATGGCCGACCTTTTGGTTAGCAGCTGAGCTCTTAACCACTGTGCCACCAGGGCTCCCCATATATCATTAAAAAAAAAAAAAATCATTAGAGGACTGAAAATCAAAACAACAATGAGACATCACTATGTACCTATTGTTATTGTCATTGTTGTTAGCCGTCATTGAGTGAACTGCCTTATAAAGTTTCCAAGGAGCGGCTGGTAGATTCAAACAGCCGACCTTTTGGTTACCAGCCAAATTCTTAACCAGTGTGCCACCAGGGCTCCCCATATGTCACTAGAGGACTGAAAATCAAAACAACAATGAGATATCACTACGTACCTACTGTCATTGTTCTTGTTGTTAGCTGCTGTTGAGTGAGCCAACTCATGGTGACCCTGTGCACAAGTGAACAAAACAATGCTTAGTCCTGCGCCATCCCCATGACTGGTTGCAGATCATGCTGTTGTGATCCACAGAGCTTTCATTAGCTGATTTTCTGAAGTCGATGACCAGGCCCTTCTTCCTAGTTTGTCTTGTTCTGGAAGCTTCACTGAGATCTGTTCAGCATCACAGCAACATATATACCTCCACTGACAGAGGGGTGGTGGCCACACATGAGGTGCCTTGATCAGAATTGAACCCCAGTCTTCTGCATGGAAGGCTAAAATTCTATCACTGAGCCACCAATGGCCCCATACCCCTGTAAGAATGACTAAAATCCAAAGCTCTGACAATACCAATTGCTGGAAAGAGTGAAACAACAGAAGCTCTTACTCATTCCTGGTGGAAATGCAAAATAGTATAGCCACTTTGGAAGGCAGTTTGGCAGTTTCTTACAAAGCTAAACACAGGCTTACTATGTAATCCAGCAATCCTACCCCTCAGTATTTACCAAGTGAGTTGAAAACTTACGTCTACACAAAAACCTGCACACAGACGTTTACAGCAGCTTTATTCTTCACTGCCAAAATTTGGTAGCAATCAGGATGCCTTGCAATAGATGAATGGAGAAATAAACCATGGTACATCCACATAAAACCCATTGCCATCACGTTGATTCTGACTCATAGTGACCCTGTAAGGCAGAGTAGAGCTGCCCCATAGGGTTTCCAAGGCTGTAAATCTTTACGGAAGCCGACTGTCACATCTGTGTCCTGCAGAGTGGCTGGTGGGTTTGAACCACTGGCCTTTTAACCACTGTGCCACCAGGACTCCTATACATATCAATTACCCCCAGATATGCAATTGGGACTATTTCTTTTAGGGCCTGTTACTCATCTCAACTTCTGAGACAGGAAGAATATTTCTACTTTCTACTATAATGTTGGATCTCTCCTTCCAGTTTAGTATGGTTTAATAGGGTCCAGGAGGCACTGAGACCTGGGCCAGGGCTACCTGCCTGTACCCTGGACGTGACACAGGATAAGGCAACACCTTCCTGTGACCTATGCACCTGGAGTCAGCAGAGGCTGCTCAGAGAGAACTATATAGGTACAACAAAAAAATTACTAGTTAACCAAATTACCCAACATATTATCCACTTAAAGGGGCTAGACTAAGAGAGAATGAATTCAAATACAAAACAATAAGGCAATGCTTGGGAGACAGGGCCCGAGTAAATTCCCTGGAACAAGACTGCAGCAGGTTTTTATATGGAGTTGCCTTGATTTCTTTCCTTGCAAGACCCATTTAAATTCTCTCTCTGAAATAAACAGAAATTCGCCTGTGAAAGATATCAATCTCACTATGGAGTATTCTGAAATAGAGGGTGGGTTTCCATGTCTGTTTTTCCAGCTTTTACTTTTCTTGGTGGATCAGGACTAGAGTTACCTATAGAACCACGTTAAAGTTCAGGACTAATTTCCAGAATTTCCAGGGCAGATCATGTAAGTTTAGGACAAAAAAGGGATCATCAAGGTAAAAACAAAACAAAACAAAACAAAACTTGAACTTTAGTTTACCTGAAATTGGTAGAAGGATAAATGGTAAAAATAGGAGAGACAGCTGAATTTGTCAGACGATGCCTTGGCAACAATAAGTATCCTAAAGGAGGCCAAGTGATAGACTTCCAAGATACAGGCAAAATAAAAAAAAGAATTTATTGATTTAAAAAAACGAGGGTTTAGGGTGCTCTGGTACCTACAGCCATGTAAGCTCCCTCTTAGGCCTTCCCAGATTTGTACTATTAGAACTAGACATTCTACAGGAGATCGAGCAGTGGTCCTTGAGTACAGTGAGCACAACGATCACTAATCATCTTTGTTTACTGCAGAGTTTGCCTTTAGCTGGAGGATATTTTCACCTAGCATACTGGGATATAGTGGCGGGCTGAGTTCCAAGCTCAGATCTCCACCCAGACCTTGAGCACCTCACATTCTAAGTCATGAAAGTGTTAGCTGGAGGACCCATGGCTGCACATGAAATATCTGTAGACAAAGGCAATGCTTCCACATGCAGGATGGAGTTACTATTGCAGCCATCAACCCAAGAGGAAGAGAAAGAAAAGCCTCTGTGAAACTTGGACGTAGAAAATTGTCTATTTCCCTTCCCAGACAAGTAGAGGTGAGGTTTGAGGCACTGACTGTTCTAGAATTTGGCCTTGTGAGAGATTGCATATATAGAATTAAGAGTCTGTGGGAGTCGTTTTGTTGGGTTCTGTGGCCACTGGTATTGGTCCGCAAGGAATTATGACATAGAGTTGTGCTATGAATATTTGATGATTCTCTGGCCTTACATTTTAGCATGCTTTTCAGACTGTTGGTTTTCCAAGTTCCCAATCCTTCTCTGCTTGTGACTTGATTTTTTCATATGCCACACTATCCTTATATTAAATGGGACAGAATAAGGGGTCAGTCACCCTGCCAAAGAGAAGACTGCAGAGTGATGCAACTTTCTGAAATTTAGCAATTCTGATGTGAGATTTATTCATTGATCCTATTTTGTCAGTAAAATAGTTAGTAAATGTTACTACTAGGCCAGTAATGTCTCCAAAAGGGGTAATGTAACTTTTTTTGTTTTCTTTTAGCTAAGGGATTGAAATCTAGGATGAAGATTTAAAGAAAATATGTAATTCTTTAAAATTTCTAAAAACAAGTAAAATTACTTTCCTTCAATTGAGATGTGTTCTCATAGCTGACACAGAAGCCTACTGCAGTTGAATGAAAAATTGAATACTCTTTAAAACTGTCAATCTCCTTACTAGTAAAAAGGAAAGAGAATAGATAGATAGACAGACAGACAGGTAGATAGGTAGATAAATAAGAGAGAGAGCATAATAATTTCCTGGTGTGAAAATAATACCTCACAGTACCAGAGAGGTGAAGCAACTTGCCTATAATCACAGTAAGTCAGTGATGTAACCAGGAAGAGAATAATCTAAAATACATTGTCTCACCCTGTATTTGTAAAATAAGTAATGAAATACAAGCATATGAGAATAATAACTTTGAATCTAGTTAGACATTAATAATTTCTGCAAACAAAAAACATCATGAAACAACTAATAATCTTCTCTAATTTCAGAATGACTGAGAAATTCTTAGAAAAGTTTCTCCTGTGTGGGTCTTCTGAGGGATGTTTTTATGAGTCTCAGGAGGGGGATGAAATGATTGAAATAAACATTTACAATGGATTAAGTTTTACAAATCATTTCACCTTCTCAGAACAGAGCTTTGGTGCCAGACTTTGGCTCCATGGATCGGTGCATGTCTTTACCTCTTTACAACGAGTCTCTTCACATAAAATTAAAGCCATAAAAGCTTTAAGATAAAGTTTATATTCCAAATCAACTCCCATTACTGATCACATTGACTGTTCTGTGTATTTTATATGTAACAGCAACAACAGTACATTGCACCAAACTCTGAGCACGAGGCCCTATGTGAGTGCACAGACCACACACACCCAACCCCAGCCTCGTCCCCACTCTATACCCAGCGTCTACCACAATACCTGGTAAAAATTTACCCAATAAATAATTATTTAACACAATGAAAAAATGAATAGGAGAAGAGTTGAAAAGAGTAGCACGGTCTTCATACTATTATATGAATAACTTATTTCAGAGTTTTCCCCAGGAATAAGTTTTTATAAGAATAGAGAAAGAATATAAGGGCACAGTGAGTTAATGGGGAAAGAGAATAAAATAGAGGAAGCCAGAGGCACAGAAAACCACCTTCAAAATTTTGCTTGGGGTCATTTTTCCTCTATTAATAAAGCTAGAAATGACTCTAAAGAAAGAAAGTAGAAATTTGACTCCTTAGGGAAAAAAAAATTAACATTTCAAATACTTAAAATATTCTAGACACAGAGTGCTTTCACATGCATTATTTCATTTAACCCTCCCAAAAACTGTTAAGAGAGAGATTTTATTTGTCCTTACCAGCAGGTAAGAAAACTATAGCTAGGTTTCCACTTCTTTAAAGATAGGCATTAATGGGCACTAAAGGGTTTTATATGTGGACTTTTAATACACTTATAAACTATTTAATCTATCCTTCAACAGGTTATCATTTTTTTTTTTTTTTGCACTCAAAACCATGCTTCTTAAATACTTTGAGTATCTGGACATAAAACCTAGGGGGTCAAATGTTTAGTCACAGAAATTGTTTGGATTCTTCCCAATTCCAGATAAATCAAGGGGCTTACATAATGCCTGAAAAAAATGGTTCCAAATTTATAAAAGTCACTTTTGAAAGGTTTATTTTTATCCCAAAGTCATTCATTCATCACTCCATGCCAATGTCAATCTTGATTCCCAAGGTAGCCACAATCCACTCCCTCTGAGGGCCTGTAGGAACAGAACACTAATAGACTATTGCTCCCATTCATCTGACAGCTATTTCCTTCACCCTTGAAGAGAAGGGAATTTTCTCTCTCAGGCAACTTGTTGTTGTGTGCTGTTGAGTCGATTCCCGACTCGTAGTGACAATGCAGGACAGAGTAAAACTTCCCCATACGGTTTCCTAGGCTGTAAACTTCATGAGAACAGGTTGCCAGGTCTCTTCTCCCAAGGAGGGGTTGGTGGGTTCAAACTGCCAACCATTAAGTTAGCAGCCGAGAACTTAACCACTGGGCCAGCGTGGCTCCTCTTTTAAGAAATTTGGGCTTCCCTATTTACCAAGCCAAGAGATCCTCCCCTTGGCAAATCCACTGTTTCCAAAACTAAGATATTCTTAAAATGATCTGCAAAGCTTAAAGCCGTGTTTGCCCTCACAGGTGGAAGGACAGGGAGAAAAAATGACTACCTTCTCTTGTCATTCTAAAGCAGGAAGAACAAACTGCAAATTAATACCTATCTAACAAACTGGAAACCTAGCATCATAATTTACATTCCTCATCCCCCAACATCCATTCAAACACCAAATCACGCAGATTCCACTGTCTTAATAAGCCCCAACTCCTCCCATGTCTCTCTAGCCCCACTGCCAGCATCCAAGGGCAAGCAGCCATTAATCCCCACATAGATGACTGCCACAGCCTGGTAAATGGTGTTCGACTCCCCTGCTGCTGTTCTCAAATCCTGATTCAGATTCTGTCTTTAACAATAGACATAATTTCTCCAAAATGTGACTCTTTACATGTCGACATCCCTGCTTAAAAACTTTTGCCCCATATCTTTCAGATGAAGTCCAATATTGTTAACATGGGCTTTCTTAATCAGACTCAGGGAGTCTTTCCAACATTTTATCTGAACATTTGTTCAAGTATATTCAACCAAATAGAAACATTTCCATTTCTTCAGCAAGAGAAGACTCTTCTCTTTGTCAAATCTGTTCTCCAGGCCAACCTCACCCTTACACTGTCTGTCTAGATAACTTCTCCCCAATTCTTCATGCATTAGCTCACTCATCAGTTTCTCTGAAAAGATGTTCTGGACTATCTAGTAGCATAGGTACCATGCCATGAAATTCCTAATATTTTATATAATCTTTGTATTTTATTACTAATTATTTAATATCAATTTTCTTCATTAGAATGCAAATGTTATAAAGGAAGAAACCATTCCAATTTGTTTGCCTAGTCTAACACTATGAGTGCTGAGTAAATACCCATTCGATGAATGCATAAAGGAACAATTAATAGTATTGTTTTTATCCTAACTATGGCCTTACCGGCGTTATGAACAACATTCAGTTTGAAGTCTACTGTGACTTGTACATTTTTTTGTTTCAATTCCAGAGTAAAACTACCAAAGACCAAAAAAGAATAAAAAGGGCTTCACTTCACAGTATTCAGTCAAGAAGAAACAAAACCTAATTATATTCTGTAGTATTTCTCTATCTCTTTTTTAAAATAAGTATTAGATTAAGTAGACATTTCTTGGTTCAGTGATCTTACCATAGACAGCTGTTTGTGTTAAAGAACAGCTGTAAAAACTGGATATCTGTAAGGAGCCTAGTTGTATGGAGATTAAGCCGTTGGCCAGACAGTGAAATAAAGATGGGATAAGTTTGATATAAGATGCCCAAAAAGCCAGAAATTGAAAAAGTAACTTAAAATGATCAAGTGTCACCATGATGCCCAAGTCTTTTGATCCAGCAATCCTTCCCCTAAATATACAATCTAAGGAAATGTTTCAACAGTGGAAAAAGACCAAACATTTTTTTTCCTTGTAACATTGTTTTTAAATGTGAGGGGGTATTTTATTAATTTGTTTAGCATGTGTAGGATTTTTAATATGTACTGATTGTATGAGGAATTCAGGTTAGTGAAAATGATGTAAAGAAAATAAATGCGTAGTAATAATACAGTGAGAACTACAAGAGGGATCCTTCCCGAAGTGTGGTCTGCAGACCTTCTATTTCAGAAGGACCTGCTTGTTAAACGTGTAGATTCCTGGGCCCAAACTCACACCCAGTAAAACGAAATATTTGAAAGCAAAAGCTAAAATGGCTGGGTATATGTCTTTCTTAATGTGCAACACAAGTAATTTTTATCAAAATGAAAACTTAAAACAACTGTTTTAGGACAATATAAAAACAATACTGAAAATTGCAGGTGTCTTGGGGGAAATAAGACATTTGTTTCCAATATTCACAGATACACAAACAGAATTAATAAACCCTATCTCTTTTGATCTGATCTGGAGCAAACCCAGCCCAAAATATCCTGAAATTTGGAACCCGAAAACATGGGTTCTAGTGGACATTGTACAATTTATCTGAAATGTGGCCTTAGAGAGTTTACTTAATCCCTGAGCTCCAGGACCTACAAGGGCAAAATAAATAAGCTCACCCACCCTATGTTGTTAAGTGCTGTCAAGTCGGTTCTAACTCAGAGCTACTACTCCATCTACAACAGAACAAAACATTCCCTGGTCCTGTGCTATCCTCACAATTGTTGTTATGCTTGAGCCTATTGTGGGTGGCAGCCACTGTGTCAATCCATCTCATCTAGGATCTTCCTCTTTTTCGTTAACCCTCTACTTTACCAAGCATGATGTCCTTCTCCAGGGACTGATCCCTGCTGATAACATGTCCAAAGTATCTGAGAAGAAGTCTCACCATCCTCACTTCTAATGCGCATTCTGGCTGTACTTCTTCCAAGACAGACTTGTTGGTTCTTTTGGCAGTCCATAGTATATTCAATATTCTTCACCAACAACATTACTCAAAGATAACAATTCTTCTGTCTTCCTTATTCATTGGCCAGCTTTTGCATGCATATGAGGCAATAGAAAATGCCATGGCTTGGCTCAGGCACACTTGAGTCCCTAAAGAGACATCTTTATTTTTTAATACTTTAAGTTTTTAAACATGTTAAAGAGGTCTTTTGCAGCAGATTTCCCTAACATAATGTGTCTTTTGATTTCTTGACTGCTGCTTCCATGAGTGTTGATTGTGGATTCAAGCAAAACGAAATCCTTGACACCTTCAATCTTTTCTCCGTTTATCATGATGTTATTTATTGGTCCAGTTGGGAGGGGTTTTTTTTGTTGTTGTTAATTTGTTTGTTTTTATGTTGAGGTGTAACTTATACTAAAGGCTGTAGTCTTTGATCTTCATGGGTAAGTGCTTCAAGTTCTGTACACTTTCAGCAAGTAAGGGTGTGTCATCTGCATAACAGGTTGTTAATGAGTCTTCCTCCAATCCTGATGCGCCATTCTTCTTCATACAGTCCAGCTTCTCAGATTATTTGCTCAGCATACAGACTGAATAAGTATAGTGAAAGGATACAACCCTGACGCACACCTTTCCTGACTTTAAACCACCCAGTATCCTCTTGTTCTGTTTGAAAAACTGCCTTTTAATCTGTACACATAAAAAATTTCTTAGCACAGAAGAGTGAGCACTTCCAGCCCTGCATCCATTTGTTGAAACATCTCAATCTGTATTCTGTTAATTCCTAGAGTCTTGTTTTTCACCAATGTCTTCAGTGCAGCTTGGACTTTTTCCTTCAGTACCAACAGTTCTTGATCATATGTTACCTCCTGAAATGGTTGAAAGTCGACCAATTCTTTTTAGTGTGATGACTGTGTGTATTCCTTCCATCTTCTTTTGATGCTTCTTGCATTGTTCCGAATTTTGCTCCTAGAATCCTTCACAGTTGCAACTCGAGACTTGAATTTTTTCCTCAGTTCTTTTAGTTTGAGAAATATTGAGTGTGTTCTTCCCTTTTCATTTTCTAACTCTAGGTCTCTGCACATGTCATTATAATACTTTACTCTGTCTTCTCAAGCTGCTCTTTGAAATCTTCTGTTCAACTCTTTGACTTCATCATTTCTTCCATTCACTTTAGCTACTCAATGTTCAAGAGCAAGTTTCAGAGTCTCTTCTGACATCCATTTTGAATTTTCTTTCTTTTTTGCCTCTTTAATGACCTCTTGCTTTCTTCATGTATGATGTCCTTTCACAGCTCCTCTGGTCTTTCGCGATTAGTGTTCAATATGTCAAATCTATTTTTCAGGTAGTCTCTAAATTCAGGTAGGATATACTCAAGGTCATACTTTGGCTCTCATGGACTTGTTCTAATATTCTTCAGTTTCAACTGGAACTTGCATATGAGCAACTTATGGTCTGTTCAGCAGTCAGCCCCGGCCTTGTTTCGACTGATACATCAAGCTTTTCCATTGTCTCTTTCCACAGATGTAGTCAATTTGATTCCTGTATATCTCATTGGCAAGGTCCATGTGTATCATAGCTGTTAGTGTTGTTGACAAAAGGTATTTGCAATTAAGAAGTCACTGGTCTTACAAAATTCTATCATGCAATCTCTGGCATCATTTCTGTCACCAAGGCCCTATTTTCCAACTACTGATTCTTCTTTGTTTCCAGCTTTCACATTCCAATCACCAGTAATTATCAATGCATATTGATTGCATGTTTGATCAATTTCAGACTCCAGCAGTTGGTAAAAATATTCAATTTCTTCATTTTTGGCCTTAGTGGTTGGTGGGTTAATAGTCATATTAACTGGTCTTCCTTGTAGGCATATGGATATCATCCTATAACTGACAGAGTTGTACTTCAGGATAGATCTTTAAATATTATGTTTGACAATGAATGTAATGCCATGTCTCTTCAACTTGTCATTCCCAGCATAGTAGACCATATGATTGCCCACCCTATCAATATTTCTATTTATTCATTTTAGAATATATTCAATAATAACTATTTTTGCAAACCTATCTGAATTATTATATGAGATAATGTGAATAAAGCTACCAGCTAAATGTAGATGCTCAGATTCAGTTTTCAGTAAGGATGGAAGGCTCTCCAATTCCATCACACTGGGAGTTCATTCTAACACCCTCCCACCAGAGTCTTAAAATCTTTAAAGAAGAAAATTATCTCTATTTTTTCTCTGATGCCAACTTATTTTCAGGTTCTTTCTTACACTGCTTTTCTCTATGAAAAGTTGCATTATGTCTTATTTTATTTATAAAATGCATGTAATGAAAAACACACTTTTCATAAGATTTTCTTGGATTAAACTGCTTTAAACTAGTCTATCCTTGGAAACTCTATGGGACAGTTCTACCCTGTCCTATAGGGTTGCTATGAGTTGGAATCAACTCGATGGCACTGGGTTATCTGATGTAAAGTATGTTTTCATTTGTAAGTTATGATAAGCAGCAAGGGCACAGCATCTGTGGATATACCTTTCAAAGAGTAATTTTAAGTCTTAACCGATAAAAATAAAAGTAAACAAGTATATGACATAATGCCACCTAGTCACAATTAACTTCCCTCAAGGAAAGGCTCTTCATTTGTCCACTGCTCAGGTGAAGCCTGAGTAAAATCTAAATCACACAATTAGTAAGACATTCACTGCAGAGCTGTTCAGCAAGCTGCTACTTATTCCTGTCATTTTTAAATGAACCACCTGCTAAAGGTAGGCACAGAGAACTTAAAAAGAAAGGAATCACCTTAGGTTTGGAGGGGGGGAATAAAAACCAAACCCATTGCCATTGAGTCAATTCCAACTCATAGCAACCCTATAGGACAGAGTAGAACTGCCCCATAGAGTTTCCAAGGAACTCCTGGTAGATTCAAACTGTCGACCTTTCAGTTAGCAGCCATAGCTCTTAACCACTATGCCACCAGGGTATAGGTTTGAGAGGACTCTCAAATGTCATATAAAGTCTGAGAGCATCCAAAGAGGGGACACTTTTTTTCCTACTATCAAGGGAACCTTTGTAATAATGTACATTTCTGATCGTGTGTGTTATATTCCTTCAGTGAATATAACAAATACTTATTCAGTGTCCACAATGTATACATTGTTGTGAAACTTACATTACCATGGACTCTGTTTTTATGCACTGATAACTTCTCTGAAGAAAATATATAGGGCATTTTATCATAGAGAGTAACTGAAAGGAGTAGGAAGGGTGTTATCTCAGAAAGGTTTGTCAGGAAAAGCCTATTGGAAGAGGGAGTATTTGAGCTGAAACCTAAATTTTGAGAAAGAACTTGATATGTAAGTAGCTAGGGGAAAGAACAATCCAAGCATCAGTAAACTCAAGTGCAAATGTTCTGAGCCAGAATACAAGCTGAGAGAGTTCAAATCCACCAGACCAGCCCTGCAAATGTTCTGAGGCAGAAATAGAAAGAAGACTGATGTGGAGCAGAAGAAGGGCACAAGATGAGGTCATAAAAATATTATTTCTAAAAAAAAAAGTAACACCAAACCATTTTATGGATAAAGCTGGTACTACTCTCCCCACTTGGGCTTATGTGATCTGTCTAAGTCAAATAACATAATGTGCTATGTTTTGAATTAGCTGGAATGTGGTATAGTTTGAATCAGAGCTGAAGACATTTGACTTCTGAGCCACTCCTTTTTCTATACAAAAATTCGTACTTGAAAAATCAATAGATGCCCTTTACTATCTAATGTCCTCATTCACTGCTGAACTATTCAAGAAGTCATGAGTAGTGAGAGATTACTAACATAACACTCATGTTGTCACAGAAACATGAAATCTGGGAGCTAGAGTTAATTTTTTTAATGAACAAAGGGATTATAGCAGAGACATGAAATCTCATCTCATTTTCCTTCTGGTGAAAAGGGCTACATTTCCCAACCTGCTTAGGTCAGACCATGTGACTGAACACCAGGCAGTGGAATATGGAAGGAAGTGAGGAATGCTACTTATACACCATGGTCCTTGTTACTTTCCAAGTTCGGTCTCTTCTTTTGTCTATGGCAGAAAAGATTTTTCATGGTAGGTATTTTTAAGTGTAAGTCAACATCTGCCTTAATTTCATAGATGAGATCACTAACAGTTATTATATGTAATCAATGTCTAATCCAGTGGAGGACTCTGAACCCATAGGAGATTAGCAAAGCCACTGTATGGAAACAGCCTGGACCTCTAAATCACCATGATTTAGAGTCACCCACCAACTTCTCACTGAACTTTGTCATGAATGAGTATTAAAGCTTAATGGGTTACACCATGGAGATCTGGGGTTTTGTTACGGCAGTTAGCCTACCACATGGGGATGGTGGATAACATTATGTGTTTATGACTTTAAAATCAAAGTACTGATATTTGTCCTAGGTTGAATGGTTAATTATCCCTTTTACTTTCCTCTTCAACTCCTAGAATACCTAAAGTAGTAAAGAGTTGTTTTCCATGGATCGTACCTCAGTGCTTACTACTGTGCCTTCACATAGGAACTCAATACTGAATTAATTGGAACTTTTTGAATTAAATGTCAGAGAAATTTTCTCAATACCTAGAAGGACCACCTGTAGAGGGAAAACACAAAATTGGAGTTTAGTCTCAACATGCTGTTTGATTTTGGAAGAATTAGTTAACCTCATCGAATGAGACTGGATTAATGCATCTTTGAAGATACTTGTAGCTCTAAAACAAGTACATGATGGAAATCTTAGAAACATTTCTCTAAATAGTTTGCATTCAGATTTTAAAGCACTCTGAGCACTTGTTATTTCCATCCTGTGTGCCAAATAATATGCCATAAATACCAGTTCACCTCTTCAGGTCACGATTAATTCATTATAATGGTGAATGCAAAAGGCTCTGGCTTTCTCTAAGTAGCTTCTCTTGAGATTTATCACAGGAGGTGTTTTTAAGTTTAAGTCCCTTAACATCTGCCTATATTTAGTAGATAATATCATTAAACATTAGCAGTCATTATAGCTAATCAACATCTAATCCTCATTAAAATAATACATTAAACAGATGAAATGGAAGTAAAAACCAAGTAATGTTAAATGTTTATTTTCTTCCAATAAATCTTCAGCAGCATAAAATATGTAGCCTTTTAAAACATAACCCATTGCCATCGAGTACGTGGTATAGTGGTTAAGTGTTTGGCTCCTAACAAAAAGGTCGGCAGTTCAAATTCACCAGGCACTCCTTTGAAACCCTATGGGGTAGTTCCACTCTGTCGTGTAGGGTCGCTATGAGTTGGAAATGACTCGACAGCAACAAGTTTGGTTTTTCGGTTTAAACATGGCTCTAAAAAATATGGACTGTCCATTTTAAGCCCTGCCTAGAGCTTTTCATTAGTAGCCTTTATCTTCCATGACAAATGGGTGCATCAAATCCCAGCTAAAGCACAATTATACAATATTCATCCATCCAGTAATATATGAAGCTGAACAGTATTAAAATATCTGTTCTTGTTCAAGCAAACCAATATCTTTAAAGATAAATATTAATTACTTCACCCTTGAAATCATGTCTATACATATTTTTGGTGGCCTTTATATATGAAGATGAGCTAATTAATCGCTGTTTAGTCACTATTTTGAAGAATGCACTTTTTACTCAAGCACCTGGGATATAGATGTTGCTGGATTTGTGTAATATTTTGTTAGTCATGGAAAACAACTTGCAATATTTAAGCAAATTAGGGTACCCTCAAAATATCTGTAGACCCAGAGACTATCTAAATGATGTTCATAGCATTTATTTAAGCTCTCTGTCATCAATGCCCTGGTAAGAATGACAAAATGACATTAAAACATGTAGAAATCATCACTTCCCCCGCCCCCATACCACACCAATATTACATAACTTCTAACTTGGAGTGTCAAGAGAAGTAGATCTCTCCCTTACTACCAGTGTATATGTGTGCCCCTTTTTCTAGTTTTTCTTTCTCAGGGTCTCTCTTCAAATTTCATGCTGTACAGCCCTCATATTCCTAAATTGACACTTCCTTTCACAAACTCGCTATGTATTTTCCCAACTGTTGCCCTACAAATGTCTCTGTCTCCCATCCTTTAGAGGAGAAAGCTTTCATCCACAGTTATTTCTCCACTGACAGACTGGCTAAGAACAGATAGGGCCACTGTGAAGTTGGGAAACACAGATTCTGCTAAAAATTGTAATGTTATTTACACAGGCAAGTGGTCTTAATTTGTGACCATATGTAATAAAGAAGTGTTTTATTCACCTAGACTTTCAGCACAGCTAAAATTTTTGAAGTTTAACAGTTTCAGCACCATGAAAACATGATTTTAAACATTTGATAGTGAATGTTTCTGAAACAAACTTCATAAATCCCAGCATTGTTATACAGAGCAGCCTTATGTAGTTTATATGCAGTAAAGGGCCCAGAACCAAACACTTTGACAGTGTTAGAAACAGGGATTAACAGTCTTCTAAACATGCTAGGCAATAGTCTTACACCAAGCAAACAAGGAAATTGGAGTAAAAAGCTCTAATGCCTGTTAAAACTTTAAATGCCCAAATGTTGACCAAAAGTTCAGCAGTTGGAATTCACAAGGTGTGGCTTGGAGACACTATGGGGCAGTTTTACTCTGTCCTGTAGGGTCATCATGAGTCAAAATTGACTCAATGGCAACAAGTTTTTGTTTTTTTTTACTGAATCAGAATCACATTTTTTAACAGTTTCTCCAGATGACTTTATGCATGTTAAAATTTGAGTACCGTTCTGGTTACTGAAAGTGGTAACTAAGATAACGAAGATGCAACCCCTGCTGCAAAGGATGTCATTGTTCAGAGGAGAGGCATGCAAGTAAATCTTGCTGTGTGATTTGTGAAGGACCGTTACTAGCTCCTTTCTTGAACCCCAGTTTTCAAAGAAGGGAAGGGAGAGACAGAAAATATGAATTTTAAAATTATTTTAAAATGTCAATCATTTCAAATGAGTGCACCTAGTGGAAAAGAAAGAAAAAAAAATTGCCATCTAGGTGACTCTGCCTCATGGTAACTCCATGTGTGCCAGTATAGAACTTTGCTTCATGGGTTTTTCGATGACTGATTTTTTGGAAGTAGATTACAAGGCCTTTCTGAGTGAACTTGAACCTCCAGCCTTTTGGTCAGCAGCTGAGAGTGTTAACCATTTGCAATACCCAGGGACTCCAAGAGAAAGAATATAGGCATGAGTATATGGAGAGCCAGACAGCTGCAGAATCAGCCAGCTATTTCTATTTAAAAAGTAGAAGAAAATGTGATTTTTGAGGGCATACTTAGAGATAAAAAAATCCTCATAAACTAATTAATAAGAGTTCACTTAGAGCTACCCCAGCTGACCCTCAGGGGGAAAATGCTTCTTTTTTGGAAGCCACTGAGATTTATGATTGTTTCTGATGTGCCAACATTTGACAAATACAGAACATAAATTGAGATGAAACAATATGAGCACTGGAACAAAAATGACATTTCAGGGTTTACTTCCCAGGACAAGAGAAGTATGAAGTGACCAGAATAACATTCAGAATGTGTCCTCACAGAGGCTACCTACTTACCCTCAGTTAAGAAATCTTAGCTCTTTACAGAGAAGAAACTGGGGACATATATTAAAATCCATTGTATATCTCATATTTCATTGTATGAACACATGTATAATAAATTGTACCGATTTATTCATTCAAAGAGAGGGTTCAGTCACTCTTAGTACAGCCACTGGCTATTTTCATAGAGCTCTAACTTTGGCTTACAGATACAGTCTTAATGAGGATTATTTCATGTTATACCAGACCTTTCTGCATTTTCTGGGCAATCTCTCTGTTTTGTCATCCTAGTACTCATCCCAAGGGCATTATAATCACAATTCCAAAGCATTTGTTTATCATCTACCAAATTATGTTCATCACAATTCTTAGGTCATGTTTGCCAATGTTACTTCTCTCTCTTCCTGAGACTTCTCCCTTTTCTTCTCTTGCTATCTCTCCACATCAGTGGGTGTAGGAAATAAAAGCATATGCTTAGAATGCATAATTCAATATACCATCTACCAACACTGATTCTCAGGAGAGGAAAAGCTGAATGTGTTAAAATTTAGGTTGGCCTGTTGCCCAAGAAGTGTTTTTCTTGCTGTACAAATTCTTTTAAGCACTGCCCGTATGCCCAGAACCTATTTCCATGGCTGATACATCTGAGTTTGAAATATCGTGTGTGCGTGCGTGTATTTTAATGCATTCTTACAAACCAGAGATCCTTTATTTACTTACATGTCATAGTAGGATTTTATTATTTGAGGATCCATTCTGATTCTTACGTAAAACCTACTGCCATCGAGTCGTTTCCGACTCATAGTGATCCTATAGGGCAGAGAAGAACTGCACCATAGAGTTTCCAAGGAGCGCCTGGCAGATTTGAACTGCTGACCTCTTGGTTAGCGGCCCTGGCACTTAACCACTACGTCACCAGGGTTTCCGATTCTTACATAACAGGGTTTGTTTCTTATCAGAATGACAGCATTAGCATTCCTCTCTTTTTCTTCTAAGAGTCTCAGAATCTATGAAAATTATGTATTAGTGAATTGCATGGAAAAAAACACAGGGTAATAGAAATCTACTCTTTTATCCACCCTGTGTTTCTGGGACTCTGTTCCTCATCTTCAAACTAGAAACTATACATTTGTCTTACAGAATTGTTCTGAAAAGTAAGTGAAATCACGTATATGAATGGTGTAGCCCAATGTCTCATTCAGAGCAAGAACAGAGGGAAAAAAAAAAGAAAATCTGTCTCCCTCCCCTGTCCTTCTTTGACCAGGCAAAGAGAAATTTAAGAGGTAGAGGGAAGTTGAAAGAAGACTGGGAATTCCTTCTGCTATTGTAGACACGGTGACCCTCGGAAATGGGGTCTACTAGTTCCATTTGCTAATTTAACTTAAAAAATTTTTTTCTATGTGCTATATATAACTCTAGGTACTAAAGGTACAAAAGTCTAAACAAGTATGAAACAATTCGTGCCCTCTTAGAGATTTTAGTGTTTGAAGAATTCTTCCCATCACCCTCACTATGTTGACCCAGTCCATTTGACATGCATTCTTCCATCTGGCCCACAAAGCATGCCAGATATTAGTTTACTGCTAGAGCTAAACTCTGTCGCACATCTCAATGTACTTAGTAGGTGGACTGACAACATTAACTCATTTTTACAAGTCTATTCTTTTGATATCTATACACTGCCTCCTATTGTATCATAGTTTTAATAGTAATAAACTTGTGAATTAATACAACAGAATTTGAAATCTCAAGCAGATTATATAAAAAATGTCACTCTCCCCCCAAATTCCTTTCTGATCTATTCAAGGAAAGACAGCTTTGAGTGACCAGATACCTGCATAATGATTTTCTTTTGATACTTCCCTCCTATCTAATTGAGTTAAAATAACTTTTTTAAATACATAGATCTTCATAGCTTCAATTTATAGTAGAAAATAAGACTGTCAATATGAAAATTGGAGAAGTGTTATTTTCTCCTATCTGACATGTGCATGTTTAGGATTTTTGAGGCTCGGCATTTGGAACTACTGAGAATTATCAATTCCTATTTTGTGTATTAAAGGAAAGAATTACGTATTTCAGGACAAATAATAAAGGACATAATGCTATCTCCACCTCAAACTTTGTGAAAGATTACAGCTGTACTAGAAGAGAAATTGTTTTGGTGGTAGGAGACAAAATTTATTGTAATTATGAGCCTATATCAATTATAGTGCTTTTGGCCATGTCCTGGTCGTTGGCGCCCCATACTTCTGATGTACCTGCAACTACAGAAGTTGCGGCTCACACATGCAAGCTCTCAAGAGCACTCCTCGTAAGCTGCAGGTAACCCCTTATCTGGAGATGCCTGGAAGTTTATATCACAGAATCCCCCTGCACTCATAGTTAATAACTTTTCAGCTATGATGAGAATAAAAAGCCCTTCTACCTGTCTTTTAATCAAAACAAAACTATAACAACAAGAACAAATTCTGTGGTGCAATTTATGTTGCCTAGCTCCATGCTTTGCTTCTTTGCCTCCCTTATCCTGTTCCCCTCACTTTCTTAAGGATTTCTATTGAAAGCACTTTCTTAATAAATCACTTACACAAGAATCGTCTTGCAGATTTTGCTTCTAGGGATCCCAGTCTAGAAGCATTAGATTCTAGGAAACATACTCTGAGCAAGAGATCATAGAATTAGGTCATTCACTGGCTGGATAGCAATGAAGACCTATTGCTGTTGGTAGGTATAATATTAATAAGTTCAAGTGTGATGTAGAAGTGCTTCGTTGCGATTTTCACTTCCAGGGAACTAAATTGAGATACAGGTAGAAGGTGTGCTGTGGTTTATGAAATATATATGGCATTTGAAGTTGTGGGGAAAAAAGTGGAAGTAGGTGGCTGTTTCTGAGTGCCACTGATGCATTAAGAAAATGATAGGATAATGTTGATTATTTAACAATTTTAATAAAAGATTCCAAAGCATAGAGAAAAGAACCATGGAGAATTACTATGAGGCCTTGAGACCTAATAAAGAACCTTCCAACATTTGCATGGTTGATTTTTAGAACTGCTGTGAACTAATGACTCCTTTGTGCTTTCCATTATTTTTTTCAATTTTTATCGTGCTTTAAGTGAAAGTTTACAAATCAAGTCGGACTCTGATATGAAAATTTATAAATACCTTGCTATATTCTCCTAATTGCTCTCCTCCTAATGAGACAGCATGCTCCTTCCCTCTGCTTTCTCTTTTTGCACCCATTTGGCCAGCTTCTGACCCCCTCTACCCTCTCATCTCCCCTCCAGACAGGAGATGCCAACGTAGTCTCCTGTGTCTACTTGATCCAAGAAGCTCATTCTTCACCAGTATCATTTTCTATCCCATAGCCCAGTCCAATCCCTGTCTGAAGAGTTGACTTTTGGAATGGTTTCTGTCCTGGGCTAACAGAAGGTCTGGGAACCATGACCTCCAGGGTCCTTCTAGTCTCAGTCAGACCATTAAGCCTGGTCTCCTCATGAGAATTTGAGGTCTGCATCCCACTGCTCTCCTGCTCCCTCAGGGGTTCTCTGTTGTGTTCCCTGTCAGGGTAGTCATTGGTTGTAGCCAGGCACCATCTAGTTCTTTTGGTCTCAGGTTGATGTAGTCTCTGCTTTATGTGGCCCTTTCTTGTGCTTTCCATTTTTTAGCATGAATCTCTAGAACAGTTATTCTGTGACTCACCCACCATCATATATTGGCTGTGGAGGGGGGAGGGCAGATAATCTCTTCAGTTTCACAGGTGTAGATTGTCAAGGATCATCAGCCATATCTGGACCTGAAGGGATTCTGGACTTTCAGTACATTCTATTATGGGATCACTGGGAAGGGGCGAGTACAATGTTTTATGTGTGAGACAGGAATCATTAGGGCTACAGAGTACTGTGATAGGAAATCCCTAGATGGTCCTTAATGGCCCCTGCATCTTGATATTCATACCTTCATATAATGTTGCAGAGATGTTCTGTCATTCAAGATAGATTAGGCTATGCCGAGGTAATAAAACTTCTCAAAATTTCTGAGGCTTATTTCAAAAAAGCTGATCACTCACTTCTGCTACGTATCCAACATGGATCATTATAGTTACTCAAGGAATCTAGTTGACAGAAGCTGCATTTTAAACTTTGTTTCCAAGATCACTATAAACATTGGAAGGGTGTGTCACAAAGCACACAAAAACATTGAGTTTCTACCCTGAGGTGACACATACCAAAATCAATACCCGTTGCCATCCAGTTGATTCCGATGTATAGTGACCCTATAGCACAGAGCAGAACTGCCCCATAGGGTTTCCAAGGCTGTAATTGTTATGGAAACAGACTGCCACATCTTTCTTCTGCAGCAGCTGGTGAGTTCAAAAGACTGACCTTTCAGTTAGCAGCCAAGCTTTGAATCACTGTGCCATCAGAGTTCCCCAACACATGCCACAGCTGCTTATATTTCATTGGCTAAAGCAAATCACATGGTTAAGCCTAATTTAGATGCATCAGGTGAATGTAATTCTGCGCTCTGGAGGATTATTTGTGAGTGGCTAATGTAGTGCAGTGATTAAGTGGTAGACTCTGGAAAGGGACAAAACAGAATCAAAACTTAGCTCCAATACTTTCTAGATTTGTGATCTTTTTTTTTTTTCTTTTTTAAGAATAATGATTTTATTATGTTCTAAGAGGCAAAAGTGGGAAACAGATAAGCATGCTTCCAGAGCCATGTCTGCCTGAGTCCAAAGAATATTACAGAATCACCAGTATATACTGACATTACAAATGGATAAAATCACTAAAATTTTCATCTTTTCACAGATTGGCTAAAAACTGCTAAATCACCGTGATTCTATATTTTGAATTGTCTTTCTTAATAAACATTGGTACAAATTTCAGTAATTAGAGTCAGGACAGTTTTCATTGGTCAAACAAATCTTACTACTTACTAAATGATAATAGAAAAAGATAAAAGTAGAAAGTATGTGGGCCTTTTGTGCTCTAAGTATTTGTTTATGTGAACGTTTCCCTAAAAGATATTTTCCAAGATTGCCCTAGCTATTGTTTTTGTAACTCAGGGCCCAGCTGATATGTCCTTATTAGTCCAGCTCCACTTGGGTCACATTCTTTATACTCGAGGAAAGGGAATACTGAGTCCAATTTTAACTCCTAAGTCACTCCCTCCTTTTGATCATAGATTGGAGACAACATACGACGTTCTCATCAACTGCATTGCTGAAACGAGCAGAGTCAATGTACATCAACATTTTAGCCTGAGCCTTTCTAAGGTGTGGCTAGTATGCTCAAACTGACTACATTTTATTTAGCAGCTGAGCTCTTAACCAAAGTGTTTCACCAGGGCTCCCATAAATTGATAAATTCCTTAAAGATTTCTCTAATTCAGCTATACCATAAGTAGGAATTAATAGCTTTGTAATCTTGAACAAGTTACTTAAAATTCCAATGCCTCAATTTCCTTCTTCATCTACAAAAACAGCTAAATAAGAACTCCTACCTAAATGGTAACTGTGAGAATTTAGTGATATAACACAGTGCCTGACTTAAAAAAAAAAAAAAAGGTAGTGTTATTTGTATATTCCTGCACCATAACAACCGAAACTTCATGCAATTTACCATCAAAAGTAAAGAGATAAATGCTAATTATAAAATATTTTGCAATATTTCCTGAAGTATGTCATACAACTTTCAAATAAACTCATGTGTAATACTTTTGATCTTCAGTAAATAATAACTACAAAAAATAATGAAAGGAAATCTTCATATAGCCTAATCATTTGCTCTTCTAAATAGAGTAAGATTTTAAGCAAGTTGAATAAATTTAAGATTTTTTTTTGTTTTAATCTGAGCCCAAAGTTGCATAGATAATGCCTCCTTTTTCTCTAAAATTGTGTTTCTTAGAGAAGACTATAATGAGGGAATGGAGTACAGGCAGTCCCCAGATTATAAGCAAGTTCCATTCCTGCTGTCTTTAAGTCGAATTTCTACATAAGTCAGAACAGTTAGGTATGGTTCAGTTAGTCAAATGCTTGTTTTAGTATATAGCAGGGCTTCAGACTGGTTCTACCCAGTTTAGTCACGGCCAAAGAAGTGAAACTGGAATAGACCCGGATTTTTTTAATTTGAGTAAAGTGGAACAATAACTAGAATGGAAAAAATTGCAGGTTGAAACCCTGCTAGAAACCTAATCTCCCTCTTAGAAAACAAGGGCAGCATGTTCATTGCATAGTAATCAAATCTCTTGCCCGTTGGATTCTGAAGCAAGTTAGAAACAGCAATGCCCCACTGAAAGATGGTGGCCATACCATGCCACTTTGAATGTGTGTTGCTTTCCACAGTCCTGCCAATAATCCAATCTCCTGCATCAGGCTCCTGAAGGGACTCACAATGTCTCTCCCAAGTCTTCCAATCCAGGGCTTCCACCCTTAATTTCCCCATTCCGGTTATTTATCTGGTTCACCCAAATTTTGAAAATTCGTTTTGGTTTCGCATTGTCAGCCATGGCTGAACCAGTTCGAACCCTTGGTATACAGTACATAGTGCACATTTCTATGCATAAAAAAATTAAAGAAACACTTCCAGATACACTAAAAGATCTTTAACATAATAATACAGTAATAATAATAATATTACTGTATTATTATAATAATAATGCTTTGATGCACATCACAAAGTGGCATGAACCATTGTATGTACCTCAAACTTTTAATATAATAGGCTTTACAGGGGTTGGTTTGCGACCATGGGTTTTATGGGTTGTATGTAAGTCAGACATTCGTAACCCAGGGACTGCCTGTATTACCATTTTAAACTTAAATTAATCTTGGGCTTTTATCATACCAGTTGAATCTGTTGCCACCAAAGCTTATATCTAATGGGAAAATATAGAAGACAATACATTTTCACCTGAGTGGACAAAGGTGCTGTCAATGTTTTCAACAAGAGACTATGAGCAGAAGGCCTTGACAAGATTCCCTCCTAATTAAATGTTGCTCTCTGTTGAAAATTGAAATGAAGTATACATTCTGAGATGTTAGCCCACTGCCAAAGGCTATGTCTCCATTCCCATAGCAATAGCATTCTCTCTTGCATTTCTACAAACAGCTCTAGATCTTTTTGCCTTGCCAAAATATCATATCTTTCTTCCAATACCTCCAGCATAAAGTAGGAGTGAATAACTCAGTTACCAGAGTTAGCTGAATGTCTGCTGCACAAATTTTTTATGTTATAAGTCTTCTTACTTTAAATTAGATCAGGAGAGAGAATCCCTCAATTCTTGTCTATTAAAGAAAAAAAAAATTATGTAAACACTGCCACGAAGGTAACTCTAAGCCAGCTTACATTCCAGCTTTCCCCAACTGATCATCCACAAATCTAATTACATTAACCCAAGTTGATAGTCCTTTATTGCCTCCATGTTATCTACAAAAAGGGTCTAAACTCTACACATTAATGTAATATAAAGTCCGCCTTTATTTGTCCCCTTCCCAAATTTCCCATCCTCATCTCTTGCTTCACCTGAAGTTCTTTGCTCACGTCATATTGTGCACTGGCATATTTATTCTCACTGAGTGAAGGAAATAAACCTTAGTGAACACAGATGAAGTACAGAGCACGTTTGGCGCGGTTCACAAAAGAATAAGTAGATGGAGAGTACAAAGTCTGAGAATTTCATCAGCCATACTAACAAAGGATTCACCTATTCCTTAGTGAGGAAAGAATTGAATTAAAACTAGAACCATGCTATCTTTATATCCTCGTATGCAAAGGATAATCTGATATTCACTTCACACATGCACATATTTAGGATCAAGTAAATGTTTAGCATTGCTTGTTTACTCCAACCCCCAATTTCTTACAAATTGTTTCCTAAAGTGATCACAATTCATCCCATTTTATTTATCCACTCAAGCTTCGTTTATTTAATTTTCTTAAGTCCTGATAAAGAATTCTTTTGACAGCAATTACATTATGAGGCTGTGCAACCTTACCCTTAATCAATGCAATTTTTCCATTACCATAAACCAAAACTCAGTGCTCCATAAGCAATAACCCTCTTCCCCGCCCCCCTTCACCCCTTGGTAACCTCTAACAAACTTTGTTCTTTACATATTTGTCTGTCTTTGTCTTTTTATATAAATGAGGTCATACAATATTTGTCCTTTTGTGATTAACTTATTTCACTCAGCATAATGTCTTCAAGCTGAATTCATGTTGTAGAATTATCAAGATGTACACCTAAAAAAAGTGGAATTGGCAAAAGTTGTATGATAGATACATTTACAACAACAACAAAAAAGAGCAGCTACTGAGGCTGTTTATGTACAACAAAACGTCTTGCAGGTTTTGGATTCTTGGTTTGGAAGTTAGGGTCATGGATTCATGGGACATCCCAGTTAATTGGCCTAAGATCATGTTAGTGCTTCTGTTCTATCCCCTAGTTCATTGTATCGTGCCTGGTATCTTGGAAGCTTGCCAGTGGCCATGCAAGATACAACAACTGGTTTTTACTCACCTAGAGCAAGAGAGGAGCAACAGAGGAAGAAGGAGAGTCCGGAATAGGAAGAAGAAATGAAATGCATGGCTAATTGCCTCCATGAACAATTGCCTTCTTTCCAATGAGACCAGAAGAACTGGATGGTGAGCAGCTACCAATACCAAACATTTTGATCAAAGATTCTATAGAAGAATTCTGATCAAAAGGAGGGAAATGAACAGAATTTCAAATTCCCATGGAATCCATAATTTCTGCAGCCATGTAGGCTAGATGAACCCCCAAAACTATTGCACTAAGATAATCTTTAAACTTTAAAACAAAAATAACCCTTGACACCTTCTTAAAACCAAACAATTTTTTTAGTCTAACTGGTAATGCCTGCCTTCAGCACTGTGCTTTTTTAAGAACTATACAGAACTAGTAATGCCTGCCTTCAGCACTGTGCTTTTTAAAGAACTATACAGGATCAAATTGACAACAGTGACTCGAAAGATTAGATAGAAAACTTAGGGGGCAGTGAGTTTATGTTAGTGGGAAGGAACAATACAGAAAAGGAGGGTGAAGTGGTTATACAAATTGAAGAAAGTAATCAATGTCACTTAATCATACATGTAGAAATTGTCGAATTGGTGTATGTTCTGCTTTGTATATTCTCAACACCAACAACAAACACTAAACAAAATTATTTCTAAAAATCCCTTTTGGGAGAGGGGGCCAAGATGGCTGACTAGGCAGACACTAGCTCGGATCCCTCTTGCAACAAAGACTCGGAAAAACAAGTGAATCTATCACATACGTGACAATTTACGAACGCTGACCATCAAACACAGATCTAAAGAGTTGATCTGAGTGACAGGTGAGCGAAAAGCTGCATCCTGAACCAGCGACTGCTTCTGGAACCCATGACCCACCCCACGGACTTGAGCCCTGGCGGTTCCCTGGTGCCAAGTGGCGGGGCTGATTGCGGCTTGCTGAGGTGGGGCAGGCATGGGACACAGCCCTAACTCCCAGCCCCCTGGGGTAACCTCTGTAGAGACTCAGCCAGAGGAAGCAAGCTGCACACTGACGGGGCTAATGAGAGAACAAATAACCACAGGGAAGCAGCGACTGCTTTCGGAGCCTGGAGCCAGCATCCCAGTCAGAAAACCTTAGCCCCAGGCTTTGGACTGGGTGCAGGGGAGCTGAGCACATCATCCTGAGATGGCGCAAACATGGGGTGCAGCCATAGCCCCCTGAAGTGACCCCGGGGGAAGCCCAGGAGTGCACGCAGGCAGCGCAGTGACACGGCTGACAGGAGGAGAAATCACCGGGAGGCAGGGACCGGTTTTGGAGCCTGGAGTGCGGCGTACCAGCCGGGGAACCTTGGCGCTGGGCTTTGGACTGGGAGCAGAGGAACTAACCACAGCTTCTGAGACAGCGCAAGCACGGAACACGGGCCTGACGCTCGGGGGCAATCTCTACCCAGCCAGCGCACACAGTCAACGTGCCCCTCAGGAATCTCAGATAAAACAGTCATCCCAGGCAAGATAAGTAACTTTGTCTATATCCCGGGGTGCTACTCTCTCCTATCTATCTGGTCCCTCCCCTCCCCTTCCCAGGCGGCTTCATTAACATTGGAATTTCCTGGGCCAGAGAGTGAAGTGCTCTCTGGTTTTTTTTTTCTTTGTTTGTTTTGTCTTTTCCTAATCCATTCTCCTGGCTTGAGAAAAGCAGCTACAAAAACCAAGGGACCAAGAATCCTTCCCGACTTCCCAAAATTGGACTAAAAATACAAAACCAGCTCCAGCCAAGCATTTGAGATCCACAGTCTTGGGCTTTCATCCCTACAGGGAACAAGGTGGCTATTATAATCCAAAGGCAATTCTGATAGGGATCTGACTGTAATTGTTTTAGCGGATTACTGGAAAGACAAGTTTCCCAGGTCTGATATCTCTACCTATTAAACAGAGCCCTCACTGACCCACAACGGGGAACTGAGGGCTGAAGCTCCACCCAAACCACCCAACCTCCTGCCATAGGGGTCTGAGGATAGTGACATCTACCAATCTGTAGAGGTACATGCATTGGGGGCCTAAAGTACAGCTGCAGAGCCCACCCACCAAAGTGCTTTAGGAATAGAGACACACCTACCTCACTGGCACTTGAGGGAAGCCTGTCAACATCCTGCTGCCCCCCTGGAATGTAACCCCTTGCTGCTACTAGAATTTGGTGCACACAACTATCACCACTACTCCTCTATACGAATAGGTGACAGTCTACACCACACACTTGGTGACCCAAAATCAGATTCTACTCAAGAATAGTGAATGGACTCTTAGGCTTATATTTCTGGTAACGGCCCAAACCACCTGGTAAGAGGACATAAGTGATTCAAAGGCTACAACAATCAAGACAGTGCAATCTAGTAGCCCATCTACGTACCTTGAAAGAAAACAAAACAAGATAAGTCTCAGTGAGCAAATATAAAAAAAAAAAAAACATTACAATATCTTATAGATGGCTTGGAGACAACAGTCGATATCAAACCACATAAAGAAACAGACCATGATTGCTTCTACAACTCCCCAAATTAAAGAATCAAAATCTTTCCCAAATGAAGATACAATCCTGGAATTGCCAGATGCAGAATATAAAAAACTAATTTACAGAATGCTTCAAGACATCAGGGATGACCTCAGAAATGAAATAAGGCAATCTACAGAAAAAGCCAAGGAACACACTGATAAAGCAGTTGAAGAAATCAAAAAGATTATTCAAGAACATAGTGGAAAAATTAATAAACTACAAGAATCCATAGAGAGACAGCATTCAGAAATCCAAAAGATTAACAGTAAAATTACAGAATTAGACAACTCAATAGGAAGTCAGAGGAGCAGAACCGAGGAACTGGAATGCAGAGTGGGGGAGTTGGAGGATAAAGCAATTGACACCAATATAGCTGAAGAAAAATCAGATAAAAGAATTAAAAACAATGAAGAAACCCTAAGAATCATGTGGGACTCTATCAAGAAGAATAACTTGTGTGTGATTGGAGTCCCAGAACAAGGAGGGATAACAGAAAATACAGAGAGAATAGTTGAAGATCTGTTGACGGAAAACTTCCCTGACATCATGAAAGACAAAAGGATAGCTGTCCAAGATGCTCATTGAACCCCATATAAGATTGATCCAAAAAGAAAATCACCAAGACATATTATCATCAAAACTGCCAAAACCAAAGACAAAGAGAAAATTTTAAAAGCAGCCAGGGATAAAAGAAAGGTCTCCTACAAAGGAGAATCAATAAGAATCAGTTCAGACTACTCAGCAGAAACCATGCAGTCAAGAAGGAAATGGGATGACATATATAGAGCACTGAAGGAGAAAAACTGCCAGCCAAGGATCATATATCCAGCAAAACTCTCTCTCAAATATGAAGGTGAAATTAAAACATTTAGAGATAAACACAAGCTTAGAGAATTTGCAAAAACCAAACCAAAGCTACAAGAAATACTAAAGGAAATTGTTTGGTTAGAAAACTAATAACATCAGATAACAACACAATACAAGCTCACAGAGCACAACATCCTGATATCAACTCAAATAGGGAAATCACAAAAACAAATTAAGATTAATTTTAAAAAGAAAAAAATGCTCAAAGCAGGGAATCAATGAAGTCATTATGTAAAACATCACAATAATCAAAAAGAGGGACTAAATACAGGTGGCATAGAACTGCCATATGGAGAGGAAAACAAGGCAATATAGGACGATACAAGTTAGGTTTTTACTTAGAAAAAGAGGGGTAAATATTAAGGTAACCACAAAGAGGTCTAACAATTCCATAACTCAAAATAAAAACCAAGAAAAACATAACGACTCAGCAAACATAAATTCGACTACTACGAAAATGAGGAACACACAATTTACAAAGAAAAACATCTCAGCACAAAAAAGTAAGTGGAAAAATGAAATTGTCAACAACACACACAAAAAGGCATCAAAATGACAGCACTAAACACATTCTTATCTATAATTACGCTGAATGTAAATGGACTAAATGCACCAATAAAGAGACAGAGAGTCTCAGACTGGATAAAGAAACACAATCTGTCTATATGCTGCCTACAAGAGACACACCTTAGACTTGGAGTCACAAACAAACTAAAACTCAAAGGACGGAAAAAAAATATATCAAGCAAACAACAAGCAAACAACAAGCAAAAAAGAGCAGGAGTAGCAATATAAATTTCTGACAAAATAGACTTCAAAGTTAAATCCACCACAAAGGATAAAGAAGGACACTACATAACGATTAAAGGAACAGTTGACCAGGAAGATATAACCATATTAAATATTTATGCACCCAATGACAGGGCTGTAAGATACATAAAACAAATTTTAACAGAACTGAAAAGTGAGACAGACACCTCCATAATTATAGTAGGAGACTTCAACACACCACTTTCGGAGAAGGACAGGACTTCCAGTAAGAAGCTCAATAGAGACACAGAAGACCTAATTGCTACAATCAACCAACTTGACCTCATAGACTTATACAGAACACTCCACCCAACAGCTGCAAAATATTCTAGTGCACATGGAACATTCTCTAGAATAGATCACTTATCGGGTCATAAAACAAACCTTTGCAGAATCCAAAACATTGAAATATTACAAAGCATCTTCTCAGACCACAAGGCCATAAAAGTGGAAATCAATAACAGAAAAATCAGGGAAAAGAAATCAAATACTTGGAAAATGAACAATACCCTGCTCAAAAAAGACTGGGTTATAGAAGACATTAAGGAGGGAATAAAGAAATTCATAGAATGCAATGAGAATGAAAACACTTCCTAACAAAACCTCTGGGACACAGCAAAAGCAGTGCTCAGAGGTCAATTTATATCGATAAATGCACACATACATAAAGAAAGAGCCAAAAGCAAAGAACTGTCCTTACAACTTGAACAAATAGAAAGTGAGCAACAAAAGAATCCATCAGGCACCAGAAGAAAACATATAATAAAAATTAGAGCTGAACTAAATGAATTAGAGAACAGAAAAACAACTGAAAGAATTAACAAAGCCAAAGCTGGTTCTTTGAAAAAATTAACAAAATTGATAAACCGTTGGCCAGAGTGACTAAAGAAATACAGGAAAAGAAACAAATAACCCGAATAATAGACAAGATGGGCCGTATCACAACAGACCCAACTGAAATTAAAAGAATCATACCAGATTATTATGAAAAATTATACTCTAACAAATTTGCAAACCTAGAAGAAATGGATGAATTCCTAGAAAAACACTACCTACCTAAACTAACACAATCAGAAGTAGAACAACTAAATAGACCCATAACAAAAAAAGAGATTGATAAGGTAATCAAAAAACTCCCACCAAAAAAACCCTGGCCCGGACGGCTTCACTGCAGAGTTGTACCAAACTTTCAGAGAAGAGTTAATACCAGTACTACTAAAGGTATTTCAAAGCATAGAAAATGATGGAACACTACTTAACTCATTTTATGAAGCCACCATATCCCTGATACAAAAACCATGTAAAGATACCACAAAAAAAGAAAATTACAGACCTATATCCCTCATGAACATAGATGCAAAAATCCTCAACAAAATTCTAGCCAATAGAATTCAACAACATGCCAAAAAAACAATCCACCATGATCAAGTGGGATTTATACCAAGTATGCAAGGTTGGTTTCATATTAGAAAAACCATTGATGTAATCCACCATATAAATAAAACAAAAGACAAAAACCACTTGATCTTATCAATTAATGCAGAAAAGGCATTCGACAAAGTCCAACACCCATTCATGATAAAAACTGTCAACAAAATAGGAATTGAAGGAAAATTTCTCAACATAATAAAGGGCATCTATTTTTTTTTTTTTTTTTTATACAAAGCCAACAGCCAACATCATTCTAAATGGAGAGAGCCTGAAAGCATTTCCCTTGAGAATGGGAACCAGACAAGGATGCCCTTTATCGCCGCTCTTATTCAACATTGTGCTAGAAGTCCTAGCCAGAGCAATTAGGCTAGACAAAGAAATAAAGGGCATCCGGATTGGCAAGGAAGAAGTAAAATTATCTCTATTTGCAGATGATATGATCTTATACACAGAAAACCCTAAGGAATCCTCCAGGAAGCTACTGAAACTAATAGAAGAGTTCGGCAGAGTCTCAGGTTACAAGATAAACATACAAAAATCACTTGGATTCCTCTACATCAACAAAAAGAACATCGAAGAGGAAATCACCAAATCAATACCATTCACAGTACCCCCAAGAAGATAAAACACTTAGGAATAAATCTTACCAAAGATGTAAAAGACCTATACAAAGAAAACTACAAAGTACTAGTGCAAGAAACTAAAAGGGACCTACATAAGTGGAAAAAGATACCTTGCTCATGGATAGGAAGACTTAACATAGTAAAAATGTCTATTCTACCAAAAGCCATCTATACATACAATGCACTTCCGATCCAAATTCCAATGACATTTTTTAAAGTGATGGAGAAACAAATCACCAACTTCAGACGGAAGGGAAAGAAGCCTCGGATAAGTAAAGCATTACTGAAAAAGAAGAAGAATGTGGGAGGCCTTACTCTACCTGATTTTAGAACATATTATACAGCCACAGTAGTCAAAACAGCCTGGTACTGGTACAACAACAGGCACATATAGACCAATGGAACTGAATTGAGAACCCAGATATAAATCCATCCACATATGAGCAGCTGATATTTGACAAAGGCCCAGTGTCTGTTAATTGGGGAAAAGATAGTCTTTTTAACAAATGGTGCTGGCATAACTGGATATCTATTTGCAAAAAAATGAAACAGGACCCATACCTCACACCAAGCACAAAAACTAACTCCAAGTGGATCAAAGACCTAAACATAAAAACTAAAACGATAAAGATCATGGAAGAAAAAATAGGGACAACGTTAGGAGCCCTAATACAAGGCATAAACAGAATACAAAACATTACCAAAAATGACAAAGAGAAATCAGATAACTGGGAGCTCCTAAAAATCAAACACCTATGCTCATCTAAAGACTTCACCAAAAGAGTAAAAAGACCACCTACAGACTGGGAAAAATTTTTCAGCTATGACATCTCTGACCAGCGCCTGATCTCTAAAATCTACATGATTCTGTTAAAACTCAACCACAAAAAGACAAAGAACCCAATCAAAAAGTGGGCAAAGGATATGAACACACACTTCACTAAAGAAGATATTCAGGCGGCTAACAGACACATGAGAAATGCTCTTGATCATTAGCCATTAGAGAAATGCAAATTAAAACTACGGTGAGATTCCATTTCACTCCAACCAGGCTGGCATTAATCCAAAAAGCACAAAATAATAAATGTTGGAGGGGCTGCAGAGAGATTGGAACTCATACACTGCTGGTGGGAATGTCAAATGGTACAACCACTTTGGAAATCTATCTGGCGTTTTCTTAAAAAGTTAGAAATAGAACTACTCTACAACCCAGCAATCTCACTCCTCGGAATATACCCTAGAGAAGTAAGAGCCTTCACACGAACAGATATATGCACACCCATGTTTATTGCAGCACTGTTTACAATAGCAAAAAGCTGGAAGCAACCAAAGTGTCCATCAATAGATGAATGGTTAACTAAATTGTGGTATATTCACACAATGGAATACTACGCATCGGTAAAGAACAGTGACGAATCTGTGAAACATTTCGTAACGTGGAGGAACCTGGAAGGCATTATGCTGACTGAAATTAGTCAGATGCAAAAAGACAAATACTGTATAAGACCACTATTATAAGTTCTTGAGAAATAGTATAAACTGAGAAGAACACATTCTTTTGTGGTTACAAGAGGGGGGAGGGAGGGAGGGTGGGAGAGGGTTATTTACTGATTAGTTTGCAGATAAGAACTACTTTAGGTGAAGGGAAGGACAATACTCAATACACGGAAGGTCAGCTTAGCTGGAGTGGACCAAAAGCAAAGAAGATTCCTGGATAAACTGAATGCTTCAAAGGTCAGCGGAGTAAGGGCGGGGGTTTGGGGACTGTGGCTTAAGGGGACTTCTAAGTCAATTGGCACAGTAAACTCTATTATGATAACATTCTGCATCCCACTTAGAAGTGTGGCATCTGGGGTCTTAAATGTTAACAAGTGGCCATCTAAGATGCATCAATTGGTCTCAACCCATCTGGATCAAAGGAGAATGAAGAACACCAAGGTCACACAATAACTAAGAACCCAGGAGACAGAAAGGGCCACATGAACCAGAGACTTACATCATCCTGAGACCAGAAGAACTAGATGGTGCCCCGCCACAACTGATGACTGCCCTGACAGGGAACACAACAGAGAACTCCTGAGGGAGCAGGAGAACAGTGGGATGCAGACCCCAAATTCTCATAAAAAGACCAGACTTAATGGTCTGACTGAGACTAGAAGAATCCTAGCAGTCATGGTCCCCAAACCTTCTCTTGGCCCAGGACAGGAACCATTCCCGAAGACTACTCATCAGACATGGAAGGGACTGGACTATGGGCTGGAGAGAGATGCTGATGAAGAGTGAGCTACTTGTTTCAGGTGGACACTTGAGACTGTATTGGCATCTCCTGTCTGGAGGGGAGATGGGAGGGTAGAGAGGGTTAGAAACTGGCAAAATTGTCACAAAAGGAGAGACTGGAAGAAAGGAGCGGACTGACTCATTAAAAAATTAGGAGGAGAGTAAATGGGAATATGTAGTAAGGTGTATGTAAGCTTACATGTGAGGGACTGACTTGATTTGTAAACTTTCACTTAAAGCACAATAAAAAGTATTTTTAAAATAATCCCTTTTGATGTGATTCATGATATGCCTCTAAAAAGGTTAACTTCAAGTGAAAATTGCAATTAGGATTCTGTTGCCAGAGGGCCTGTCAGTACCCCAATCTTGTCTTATTATTTCTCAAAAGAAAATATAACAGTTAATAGTACTTACATGTAAGAGTTTGTGTGTTCTTTCACATATAAGTGTTAGTCTTATTTTAATAAGGAAACATTAAAGGAAGCCTGTGAGAAACAGACAAAAAATGCAGAAAGGAATCCCGTGTGTACCTTATATGACAAGGCTTGACAGACCAAAAACAGCTAAGCAGAATATATAATTTTTTAAGCATAAAAGAGAAAATCAAGAATGATGCGTCTAACCTGGATTACCAAGTACTTATTCATCCGTGATAAGAGAATATATTTGTCTACTTCTTGCAATGAAATGGTGGTTATTATATGTGAATTACAAAAACAAAGAATGATACTGACGTTTCTTCGGGTTTCCATTTTCTCAATTATGAAATAGCAAAGGTGAGGTTAGTGTTATCTCTCAAATTCCACCTCAAAATAATTATGATATAATTTTTTTAAAGTTGTAACATATCTTTAACCTCTTACCTTTTTCATTTTTTCTTTCCCAGTTGGAGTAGACCTAATTCAACTAAATATCAGTTGTTTATGTTTTTTTTTTCCTTGTGCGTTGTTCCACAGAAAAATTATCTTTTCCTCCTCTTTTGTTGAAAACTCAATTTGAAATGCCCTCAGTCTCCTGGAGGAATAGGCAAGGAATATACAAAGTGGCATTAAGACTTATAACCAGGATTCTAGGTCAGGAATCTCTCTGATCTATCCAGAGGAAGCCCTGGTGGTGTAGTGGTTAACAGCTATAGCTGCTAACCAAAAGGTCAGCAGTTTGAATCCACCAGGTGCTCCTTGGAAACCATATGGGGCAGTTCTACTATGAGTTGGAATTGGCTCAATGGCAATGGGTTTTTTTTTTTTTTTTTTGGTTTTAGATCAAGAAATAATAAAATAAAAAGGTCTTTGGACCAGTTGTATAATGAACCCTATTGACAGAATGATAGGGAGCAAAGAACAGAAGGTGAAGAATCAGAAGCCTCAACACCACCACTAAATTGCTACATGACCCTGGACAAGATAGTAGCCATTTCCTGGTCACAGTTTCTTCAACTGCAAAATTAAATGCCTAGAATTGAGTATTTTTAATACTCTTTCAAACTCCAGTAGTTACAAAGCTTGGAAGTTGGTTAAGGATTCTATTACTAGTCATCTACAGAAAAAGTAACTGTTACTCAGCTTCCTCAGGAATTCTTTCAGGGGTTCTACTCTCTTTACACTATTAAGAAGCAAGGGAACATAATAAGCGAAACCTGTGAGAGCCGGAACTCGACTAGACTGCATTGTTTTCCAGGTCTCACAAGCTTTCCACCTTTAACAGAATGTAGCCTTACCACTTTTCCATGGCTATTTATTAGTGGAAAATATTTAAGTTTCCCCTCTGTGACAGGTTTCCACTTTACACAGGTTCCGACTTTCATAGACTTTACTGTATATAATAGAATTTAAAAGCATTTTTGTTCTAGCCTGTCATGTAGGTCACTATGATTCTGAATTGACTCAATGGCACACAATAACAACGATTAAAGGCTCCAGATAAGACTCTTCAGAGAATGTATGCATAAAGATAAAACATATTACTATTCAGCAAAATTTTATTGTCAGTTCCTTGTGTTTGGGATACAGAAATGAACAAGATACACATAATTTCCACCCTAAAGAAGCTCGTACAAGGAAAATGTATAATAAGCCTATAGTCACATTACGGCATAATAAGTACCATGTTTTTTTTTTTACTGGTACTCTTAGTGTTGAATATGGTCAATTAACCCAACCTGGGAGGTCAGGGAGGGCCTTTCAGAAAGAGGGAGACTTGAGCTGAGTTTAATAAAACAATTAGGAGCTATTAACACTGGAAGCTGAATGGGGGGAAAAAAAAAACACAGTTCCACAAGGAAGAAAGAATGTGAGCTCAGGCTTGGAGTCGTGAGAGCATGGTTCTTTCAGAGAAATTAAGGTATTGCAATTTAACTCAAGTAGAAAAAATTTTTTTTTTCTTACTTTAATGGCTGAAATTAGGAGAGATAAATACGTAGAAAACCAATTGTGAAAAAAAATATATTCAAAATGAGTTTGAAGCTGATACGGAACAAAAAATCTATAAGGCTTTAAACAGAAATGTAATAGGATCAGGCTGCATTACAGAAAAAGTGTGTCAAACGGATTGAAGGGGTAAGATCAGAACGAGACACTGGTGGTGTAATTACCTGCAAAAATGTTCCTGTTATCTTTCTGTTAGGGAGTTCTAGTTTAAATCTGTTATGGTAACAGAAACTACTTTGTATGAATTTAAATTCTTTTAATTTTTTTAAGTTTGATTCCTGACCCAGGATATACTCTATTCTGGAGAACGCTTCTTGGGCACTTGAAAAGAATTTGCATTCTGCTATTTTTGGGAGGAGTGTTCCATAAATGTCAGCCAGATTACATTAACTGGTGGTGTTCAGTTTGTCTACTTCCTTGTTGATTATCTATATTCAAGTTGTGTCTATTACTAAGTGCGGAGTGTTGAAATCAGTTTGTGTATGTAAACATTTTTGTCCCTTCTTGGTGAAGTGACCCTTTCTATCACTATGTATTGCCACTCTCTGTTTATTTTTTTGTTCTGAAGCCTACTTGGTCTAATATCAATATAGCCGATCTAGATTTCTTTTGATCAGTGTTTGCATTGTATATCTTTTCCCACTCTTTTACCTTTAACCTATACATAACATTGTATTGAAATGAGTTTTTGTGGACAGTATATAGTTACGTATGGTTTTTATCCATTCTGATGAACTCTGCTTTTTTTAATTGACATTTTTATATCATACAAATTTAATATAAACATTGATATATTTGGATTTAGTTGTTGTTGTTGTTAGGTGCCATTGAGTCAATTCCAACTCATAGTGACCCTATGTACAACAGAACAAAACACGGCTGGGTCCTGCACCATCCTCACAATTGTTGTTATGCTTGAATCCACTATTGCAGCCACTGTGTCAATCCATCTCATTGAGTGTCTTCCTCTTCCCAAGTATCTGTCAGTTTGTCGTACTGTGGGGGCTTGGGTGTTGGTGCGATGCTGGAAGTTATGCCAACGGTATTCAAATGTCAGCAGGTTCACCCATGGCGGACAGGTTTCAGCTGAACTTCCAGACTAAGACAGACTAGGAAGAAAGACCTGGAGGTTTATTTCTGAAGAGAATTAGCCGTGGAAAGCCTTACGAATAGCAGTGGAACACTGCATTTACTACCATCATTTTATTATTTGATTTTGCTTGATCATTTCATCTTTTTCTGTTTTTGGTTCCTCTGGTTTCCCTTTCTTGATTCCTTGGGTTGTTTCAATTTTTTTCTTTTTTTGGGACTTGGTATTCCATTTTCATATATTCACTTATTAAATACTCTTAATTGTTTCAGTGTTTGCCCTAAGAATTGCAATATACATATTTAACTTTTCACTGTCTTAGTATCAATATTTACCATTTTCTGTGGACTGTAGCAGCCTTATAACCATAAACATCCCTTTACTTTTCCCTCTTTATGTTATGGAGTCCTGGTGGCACAATGGTTAAGCATTCGACTGCAGTTCGAACTTACCAGCAGCTCTTCAGGAGAAAAGACCTGGTGATCTGTTTCTGTAAAGATTACAGCCTAGGAAACCCTAATGGGGCAGTTCTACACTGTGCTATAGGGTCACTATGAGTCGGTATCGAGTAGACAGCACCCGACAACAACTTTGTCTTACAGTTGTCTTACATATTGCATTTACATGTATTGAAAATTCTATTAGACAATCTTTTATGTTGTCATTGTTGTTAAATGTCAAGTTGGTTCTGACTCATAGTGATCCTATGTTCAACAGAAGGAAAACACCACCTGGTCCTGTGCCAGCCTCACAATCATTGCTGTTTGAGCCTATTGTTGTAGCCACTGTTTTAATTCATCTCATTGAGGGTCTTCCTCTTTTTCACTGACAGTCTGCTTCACCAAGCATGATGGCCTTTTCAGGGATTGGTCCCTTCTGATAATATGTCCAAAGTATGTGAGACAAAGTTTTTTGTTCTTTTTTTAATTTTTATTGTGTTTTAAGTGAAAGTTTACAAATCAAGTCAGTGTCTCATACAAAAATTTATATACGCCTTCATATATACTCCTAGTTGCTCTCCCCCTAATGAGACAGCCCACTCCTCCTTCCACTCTCTATCTTCTTGTCCATTCGGCCAGCTTCTGAATCCCTCTACCCTCTTATCTCCCCTCCAGACAGAAGCTGCCCGCATAGCCTCTGTGTCTGCTTGATCCAAGAAGCTCATTCTTCACCAGCATCTTTTTCTATTCCATAGTCTGGTCCAATCTGTGTCTGAAGAGTTGGCTTTGGGAATGGTTCCTGTCTTGGGCTAACAGAGGGTCTGGGGACCATGACCTCCAGGATTCTTCTAGTTTCAGTCAGACCATTAAGTCTGGTCTATTTATAAGAATTTGAGGTCTGCATCCCACTGCTCTTCTGCTCCCTCAGGGGTTCCCTGTTGTGTTCCTTGTCAGAGCAGTTATCTGTTGTAGCTGGGCACCATCTAGTTTTTCTGGTCTCAGACTGATGTAGTCTCCGGTATATGGGGCCCTTTCTGCATGAGATAAAGTTTTTCCATCCTCACTTCCAAGGAGCATGCTGGTTGTACATCTTCCCAAGACAGATTTGTTTCTACTTCTGGAAGTCCATAGTATATTCAATATTTTTTGCAATACCAAAATTCAAATGCATCAATTCTCCTTCAGTCTTCTTTATTTGTTGTCCAGCTTTTCCATGCATATATATAAATATATATAGACAAATATTGCTTTCAACAGTTACATATATTTTTAAGAACTTAAAAGAAAAAAGCCCCCACGTATCTGTCAGTTTGTCGTACTGTGGGGGCTTGCGTGTTGCTGTGATGTTGGAACCTATGCTGCCAGTATTCAGATACCAGCAGGGTCACCCATGCAGGACAGGTTTCAGCTGAGCATCCAGACTAAGACAGATTAGGAAGAAGGACCTGGCAGTCTACTTCTGAAAAGCATTAGCCAGTGAAAACCTTATAAAACCAGCAGAACATTGTCTGATACAGTGCTGAAAGGTGAGCCCCCCAGGTTAGAAGGCACTCAAAAGATGACTGGGTAAGAGCTGCCTCCTCAAAGTAGAGTCAACCTTAATGACGTGGATGGAGTAAAGCTTTCGGGACCTTCATTCATTGACGTGGCACAACTCAAAATGAGAAAACACAGCTGCAAATATCCATTAATAATCGGAACCTGGAATGTACGAAGTATGAATCTAGGAAAATTGGAAATCATCAAAAATGAAGTGGAACACATAAACATTGATATCCTAGGCATTATTGAGCTGAAATGGACTGGTATTGGCCATTTTGAATCAGACAATCATATAGTCTACTATGCTAAGAATGACAACTCGAAGAGGAATGGTGTTGCATTCATTGTCAAAAAGAATGTTTCAAGATCTATCCTGAAGTACAACACTGTTAGTGATAGGATAATATCCATATGGCTACAAGGAAGACCAGTTAATACGACTATTATTCAAATATACACACCAACCACTAGGGCCAAAGATGAAGAAATGGAAGACTTTTATCAGCTGTTACAGTCTGAAATGGATCGAACATGCAATCAAGATGCATTGATAATTACTGGAGATTGGAATGCGAAAGTTGGAAACAAAGAAGAAGGATCAGTAGTTGGAAAATATGGCCTTGGTGATAGAAAAAACGCCAGAGATTGAATGATAGAATTTTGCAAGACCAATGACTTCTTCATTGCAAATACCTTCTTTCACCAACATAAATGGTGACTATACACATGGACCTTGGCAGATGGAATACACAGGAATCAAACTGACTACATCTGTGGAAAGCAACGATGGAAAAGCTCAATATCATCAGTCAGAAGAAGGCCATGGGCCAAGTGTGGAACAGACCGTCAATTACTTATATCCAAGTTCAAGCTGAAACTGAAGAAAATCAGAGCAAGTCCACGAGAGCCAAAATATGACCTTGAGTACATTCCACCTGAATTTAGAGGCCATCTCAAGAATAGATTTGACGCATTGAACGCTAGTGACTGAAGACCAGACGAGTTGTGGAATGACATCAAGGACATCATCCGTGAAGAAAGCAAGAGGTCATTGAAAAGACAGGAAAGAAAGAAAAGACCAAGACGGATGTCAGAGGAGACTCTGAAACTTGCTTTCGAACGTCAAGCAGCTAAAGCAAAAAGAATAATTGATGAAGTAAAAGAACTGAACAGACGATTACCAAGGGCATCTTGAGAAGACAAAGTATTATAATGACATGTGCAAAGACCTGGAGATGGAAAACCAAAAGGGAAGAACATGCGCGGCGTTTCTCAAGCTCAAAGAACTAAAGAAAAAATTCAAGCCTCGAGTTGCAATAGTGAAGGATTCTATGGGGAAAATATTAAATGACACAGGAAGCATCAAAAGAAGATGGAAGGAATACACAGAGTCATTATACTAAAAATAATTAGTTGATGTTCAACCATTTCAGGAGGTGGCATATGACCAGGAACTGATGGTACTGAAGGAAAAAGTCCAAGCTGCTCTGAAGGCACTGGCAAAAAACAAGGCTCCAGGAATTGATGGAATATCAATTGAAATGTTTCAATAAAAAGATGCAGCGCTGGAGGTGCTCACTCGTCTATGCCAAGAAATATGGAAGACAGCTTCCTGGCCAACGGAATGGAAGAGATCCATATTTAAACCTATTCCCAAGAAAGGTGATCCAATCGAATGTGGAAATTATAGAACAATATCATTAATATCACATGCAAGCAAAATTTTGCTGACGATCACTCAAAAATGGCTGCAGCAGTGTATCGACAAGGAACTGCCAGAAATTCGGGCTGGTTTCAGAAGAGGATGTGGAACCAGGGATCTCACTGCTGATGTCAGATGGATCCTGGCTGAAAGCAGAGAATACCAGAAGGATGTTTACCTGTGTTTTATTGACTATGCAAAGGCATTTGACTGTGTGGATCATAACAAATTATGGATAACATTGTGAAGAATGGGAGTTCCAGAACACTTAATTGTGCTTATGAAGAACCTTTACATAGATTGAGAGGCAGCTGTTTGGACAGAACAAGGGGATACTGATTCGTTTAAGGACAGGAAAGGTGTGTGTCGGGGTTGTATTCTTTCACCACACCTATTAATTTTTTTTTTTTTTATTCAATCTGTATGCTGAGCAAATAATCCAAGAAGCTGGACTGTATGAAGAAGAACAGGGCATCAGGATTGGAGGAAGACTCATTAACAACCTGCGTTATACAGATGACACAACCTTGCTTGGTGAAAGTGAAAAGGACTTGAAGCACTTACTAATGAAGGTCGAAGACCACAGCCTTCAGCACGGATTGCACCTCAACATAAAGAAAACAAAAATCCTCACAACTGGACCAATGAGCAACATCATGATAAATGGAGAAAAGGTTGAAGTTGTCAAGGAGTTCATTTTACTTGGATCCACAATCAACAGCCACGGAAGCAACAGTCAAGAAATCAAAAGACGCATTGCATTGGGAAAATCTGCAGCAAAGGACCTCTTCAAAGTGTTGAAGAGCAAAGATGTCACTTTGAAGACTAAGGTACACCTGACCCAAGCCATGGTATTTTCAGTCACATCATATGCATGTGAAAGCTGGACAATGAATGAGGAAGACCATAGAAGAATTGATGCCTCTGAATTGTGGTTTTGGCGAAGAATATTGAATATACCATGGACTGGTGAAAGAATGAACAAATCTGTCTTAGAAGAAGCGCAACCAGAATGCTTCTTAGAAGCAAGGATGGTGAGACTACGTCTTGCGTACTTTGGACGTGTTGTCAGGAGGGATCAGTCCCTGGAGAAGGACATCATGCTTGGCAGAGTACAGGGTCAGTGGAAAAGAGGAAGCCCCTTAACAAGGTGTACTGACACTGTGGCTGCAACAATGAGCTCAAGCATAACAACAATTATAAGGATGGCTCAGGACTGGGCAGTGTTTCGTTCTGTTGTGCATGGGGTCGTTATGAGTTGGAACCGACTCAACAGCACCTAACAACAACACAACAAAAGAAAAAGGATAATTATATCACACAAATTTTTACCATTTGTTTTGCTCTTCTTCATTCCTGATGCTCTCAGTTTCTTTCTGGTATTATTTCCCTTTTTTTTTTTTTTTTTTAAGAAGTTCGTTTAACAATTCTTTCACAGCAGGTCTGCTTAGCAACAAATTCTCTTAGTTTTCCTTCATCAGAGAATATGTTTCACTTTTATTCCAGAAAGATATTTTTGCTAGACATGGAATTCTGGACTGAGAGTTCTTTTCTTCCAGCACTTTAAAAAAATTATGGTGTTTCCTTTCTACCTCTATAGTTTCTGATGAGAATTTCACACAGATTCTAATCATTGGTTCTCTATTGGTAATCAATCTATTTCATCTGGCTTCTTTCAAGTCAATTGCTGTCATTGCTGTCAAGTCAATTCCAGCTCATAGTGACCCTATAGAACAGAGTAGAATTGCCCCATAGAGTTCCCAAAGAGTGCCTGGTGGATTTGAACTGCAGACCTTTTGGTTAGCAGCTGTAGCACTTAACCACTATGCCACCAGGGTTTCCCTGCTTTCAAGAGTTTTTCTTTATTTTTGTCTTTCAGCAGTTTGATTATTATGTGTCTTGATGTTATTTCCTCGGTTTTGCTCTGTTTGGAGTTTCCTCTAGAAATTTATGTCATGCAAAATTTGGGTAGTTATTAGATATTACTTATTCAAAACTTTTCCAGCACCACAATGTTTCTCTTCACTCTCTGGGACTCCAAAGTCAGAATATTAGAAGTTTAGTCAGTGTTTCACCTTACCACTGTGGCCGTGTTCATATACATACATATTTTTTACTTTTATATGGTAATACTTTTTTTTTTACTTTTATTATGGTAATATGTATATTTTTAAAATACATGTATTTTAACAACTCTTAAGTGTACATTTCAGTGACATTTATTACATTGAAAGTTACAATAGTCCCTTAAAATGAGTCGAGGGCTATTTCTTCTCCATCTACTTTCTGAAAGAATTTATTTAAATTTAGAACTATTATTTCATTAAATATTTGGTGGAATACTCCTGTTAAGTCATCTGGGCCTGTTATTTTCTTTGGGGGAAGATTTTTAATAACTAATCCAATTCCTTAAGTGGGTATAGGGTCATCCAGATTTTACATTTCTTCATAAAGCAGTTCATAAATCAGTTTTGATACTTGTATCTTTTCTAGTAATTGGTATTTTGTTTTGTTTTGTTTTCAAATTTATCCGCAGAAATTTGTTCTTTATAGTATAATAATTTTTAATCTCTGATACCTCTATAGCTAGGCTCTTTATTTAAAAATATCCTTTTTTTTTTTAGAGCATCTTTAGGTTTACAGTAAAAACTGTGCTGAGAGTACTGAGTTCCTGTATACCCTTTCCCCCAGCTGCGAGCTGTTTCTCATATTATTACCACCTTGCATTCCTTTCTTCTATAACTTCAGTAACACAAATTTTACATATTTTGATATTGTCTCACAGACCCTAGAGGCTCTGTTCAATTTTTTTTTCAAGATTTTTACTGTTTTTCAGATTGGATAATTTCTATTGACTTATCTTCAAGTTCACTAACTCTTTCCTGTCATCTCCATTCTTCTATTAAGTTCAACGGCTACTGAATAGTTTACTTAAAATATTTTATCTTTAAGTTCTAAAATTTCCACATGATTCATTTTACAGTTTCTGTTTCTTTGCCAAGAACTTCTAGATTTGTATCCATTTCATTAATGTTTACCTTTACTTCACGACTCTTAGTTATCTAGTGCTGCTATAACAGAAATACTACAAGTGGATGGCTTTAACAAGCAGATTTATTTTCTCATAATCTAGGAAGCTAGGAGTCTGAATTCAGCATGCTAACTCCAGAGGAAGGCTTTTTCTCTCTGTTAGCTCTCAGGGAAAGTCCTGGTCATCAATCTTCCCCTGGGTCTAGGAGTTTCTCAGCACAGAGACCCTGGGTCCAAAGGACACACTCCACTTCCAGCTCTTCTTTCTGGGTGGAAGGAGGTCCTTTTCCTCTCTGCTTGCTTCTTTCTTTTATATCTCAAAAGAGATTGACTCTAGATGTAACCTAATCCTGAAGACTGTGTTCTGCCTTATTAACATCATAGAAGTTAGGGTTTACAGCACACAGGATAATTACATCAGATCACATAATGGAGGACAACCACACAATATTGGAAATCATGGTCTAGCCAAGTTGACACACATTTTTTGGGCATCACAATTCAATCCATAACAATGGCCTATAGTTAAAATAGCTGCTTTTAAAGTCTCTGTCTGATTAGTCCATCACTTGTATTATATATTGGCTGACATCTGTTTATTGCCTTTTCTCTTGAGAATTGGTTAAATTTTTCTTTTTCTTTCTATTTGGAATAATTTTTCATTGTAACCTGGGTAATTTCACGAGTATGTTATGAGACTTTAGACTCTGTTAAAATTCCCTAAAAAATGTTGAAATTTTTCATGTAGCAGGCAATCAACCCAGTTAGGTTCACGCCTCAAGTTCCATTTAACTTTCTGTAGGTGGTAGTTCCAATAAAAGTTTGGTTTTAGAAGATGTTATTATGTTGCTTCAAATCCATCTCATATATGGGCTTCTCAGGTTATAATCTGGGATTGACCAGAGATTTTTATCACATTTCATTTCTCAAAATTTTTGCTATGCTTCCTTGGGTCTGTTTCTGCACATAGTAGCTTAGTTGTGAGCCTGAACTTGTGTTGGCTTACATACAGAATTAGAGGATCCTTTTCTTAAGATCTCTCCCCTCCAGGATTTTCCCCTAACTCTCTGCCTACCAGAGACCCCTTTTCCTCATCTTTGATAAAAAAAAATATGAGATTTCTCTGACAGTGTTATTCCTAGGGCTGTGTGCAGTTTTGTGTGATTAGGACCACTCTTGGGGCAAAGTTCTGAATGAAAAGAAGGGGGGAAGAAAAAAAAAAAGGATCAAGGGGAGTTTCCTACACTGTGGGTCACAGAATCCCTTTTTTCCCGGTTTCTCCAGCAGGGCTGAGAGAAAGAAAAAAGACACAGAAGGATTTTTTTTTTTTTTAATGAGATTCTCTTCACACTTTAGCTTACGAGGGCTCCTTTTCCTACTCTATCCAGAAAGCCAAAGTTTCCCTAGAAGCATTCGCCAACCTTCCTGCTGCCACTATGCATATTCACATTCTTGCTACCTTCCAATCAAAGCTGGGAGACAAATGATCGAAGAAAAAAAAAAAAATCAGGAGATACACCTCCATAGTGGGTCGTTCTTCAAGTTTTGACTTCCTTCCCCAATTTGGCTGCTATTGTTACCTTCCCAGAGTATTCAGGATTTTTGTGCTTTGTCCAGAGTCTTAGTTGTTGTAATCAGTGTGAGAGATATGCTTCCATGGCTTATACTACATACTAACTTGTCTGAAACTAGAAGTTAAAATCACTATATTTTAATGGATAAATTATTGCATGAACTCTGATGCCAAGTTTCTTTTTAATCTTATCTATATTTCCCTGGTTTCAATAAAAGTCACCTAAAATGCCGTGAAAAATATTGGCCTTTCTCTGAATACTGTGAATGTTATATTTTCATGTATAACATCTCTGTGAATGTTATATTTTTGATTGAAAGAATACAGAATTTTTCCAGAAGCTTCTCCCTATAGAAAGGAAGCAGACTATTTTCTCCCAAAATACTGGAAATTAAACAATTATCACAACTTTCTTTGATGTGATATGACCTCTGAGTAAATTTTAAATTCCCAGATGGTGTACCCTAGCCTCGACAATTGGCATTGTTTGGTTGGCAACTCAAATTAAGACAAGACTTTGAAGTTTTCCCTTGTTGTCTCCACCTGGAATATAGTTCTTAGAAAAAACTGGAGAGAGAAATTGATTTTGGCAAAACAGTATTTTCTCTGTAGATTTCAGAACCGGTGGCTAAGAGAGAAGAATCAAACTTTTTATTTCAGGGTAGGGGAAATATTGGGCTATTTTATATTGCTGTGTTATTATTATTTAAACTCTATTACCAGATATACATTGAATGACACTGTATGATAAGTTGTTCAGATATCTGGGTATAAATCAAGGCAAAGAAATTTTAAAAAGGTGACTTTTTAACCTTGTATTACAACGGGATCAAAGGTAAACTTAAGTAAAACACCCTTTAAAACCAATTCAATAAATTCTAATGGAAACATTAATATGATGTAAGAGTTTGGTTTGCTCATCTCGTTAATGGCAAAGAAATATATAGCAGCAGGTTACAGACAGAAAAAAACAGCCTCATGTGCAGTTTGGACTTTCTCAGTTTTCCACATATCTCTTAAGTGTAAAGCACCCTTACATTTCATTTGTTCCACTATTAAGACATCTGGTTTAACAGGAGATGGGAAAAAATGTAAGAGAGTATTAAGGGCACAGAAATCTCTAGTAGGTGCTTAATTTCTTCTAACCGGAGTAGGTATAACCTATAGTTTCTCTGTGTACATGATTCCAGGAACTGTAGTGGCAATAGGCACCTGGCTGAAGGATCCAAGCCTGTTGCCATCGAGTCAATTTCAGCACATAGTGACCCTATAGGGCAGAATAGAGCCATTCCATAGGGTTTCCAAGGCATGGTTAGTAAATTTGAACTGCTGACCTTTTGGTTAGCAGCCAAGCTCTTTACCACTGTGCCATCAGGGCTCTGGTTGAAGGATGTTGTTGTTAGGGGCTGCTGAATCGGTTTCTACTCATAGAGACCCTCAGCACAACAGAATGAAGCACTGCCTGGTCCTGCGCCATCCTCACAATCATTGTTATGCTTGAGCCCATTGTTGCAGCCACCATCCCATCGAGGATCTTCCTCTTTTTTGCTGACCCTCTACTTTACCAAACATGATGTCCTTCTCCAGGGACTGGTCCCTCCTGATAACATGCCCAAATATGTGAGATAAAGTCTCGCCATCCTTGCTTCTAACGAGCGTTCTGGCTGTACTTCTTCCAAGACAGATTTGTTTGTTCTTTTGACAGTCCATGGTATATTCAATATTCTTCGCCATCACCATAATTCAAAGGCATCAATTCTTCTTAGGTCTTCCCTATTCATTGTCCAGCTTTTGCATGCATATGAGATGAGTGAAAACACCACCCACTGCTTGGGTCAGGCGCACCTTCGTTCTTAAAGTGGCACCTTTGCTTTTTAACACTTTAAAAGAAGTCTTTTGCCGGTTTCTAAATCATGACCATCTTTGCCTTCCAGTTATGCCTTCCTCCCAGTCAATTATTCTCTATCCCCTTATTCATTCACCTTCCTTCTTATTAGCTCCTTTTTTTCTTTCTTCCTTCTTTCTTCCTTTTTTTTTTTTCTGCTTTTATAAATCCCCCTTTCTTCTGTTCTTTCTGTCTTGTATTCTTCCTCTACCTTCATTTCTTCACCCCTCGTAGCACTTCTTCCAATATTTACACAATCTCCTAGGTTACAACTCTGGCCAAGTCCATGTACATAAGGCCTAATTTGTTTTTTCTTTTTTTATTATTGTACTTTACATATTGTACTTTTAATTTTTTTTTTTTTTAGATGAAGGTTAACTGAACAAATTAGTTTTTCATCCAACAGTTAGTACACACATTGTCATGACATTGGTTAACAACCCCATGACATGTCAACACTCTCCCTTCTCAACCTTGGGTTCCCTATTATCAGCTTTCCTGTTCCCTCCTGCCTTCCAGTCCCTGCCCCAGGGCAGGTGCGCCTAAGATTATAATAGATGTTTGTAAACAGAGAATAGTACATGTTTTTCCAAATTTAAAATTTTAACAGGATGGAATAAAATGGATATGTCTTCTTATAATTATATATTATAGAGAAAGCCCTCAAATAAATAAGATGTCAGAAAAGCAGTGAAAATAAATAGACCAGAATTAGGTAAGGACTCAATTAAATTGAGGCTAAAACTACTGTGCTAAGTTTGGGAGACTTGAATTTGATCTAGTCTTTCTTCCTTATTATTAATTAATTAGGAATGAAGATGTTATATACAATCTGACAGCAGTAAAATATAGAAAAATGCTTAAGAGCTCTATTGACCATAGCTTATTATTTATACATTAAATGTTTACTCTAAAGAGCCCTGGTGGTACAGTGGTTAAGCGCTTGGCTGCTAACCTAAATGATGGTGATCCAAACCCACCAAATGCTCCATGGAAGAAAGATATGGCAGTCTGCTTCCTTAAAGATTACAGCCTTGGAAACCCCATGGTCAGTTCTACTCTGTCCTATAGGATCACTATGAGTAGGAATACACTTGACAGCAATGGTAATGTTTAGTATTTTGAGATATTTTAAACTAAACCATTCAGGCATGCCTCCATTTGTCATCTGTAGTATGAGGTGCTGTCCAGGGCAACAGGAAACTGCAATGAAGATTAGAAATCACAGTTTCGCAATTTTTTTTTTTTTTTTCTGGGAAGATAAAAGAAATTCTCTAGTAACACCTCCCATTTTAGGGCCAATGAACCCAAGATCTGTGACTTGACTCTAGTGCTAGAATAATGGTAAACTTGGCTTCCACCCTGTGAGAAATTATAATCTTGTGGGAAAGTAAGATATTTGCTGGTAAGAATTTTCTTAAAGAACACTTTGTGTTTACCAACTCCACTGACTGGGATCACAACAAAGGGTCCCGGACAGAGCAGGACTGAAATGTAGAACAAATAATCAAATTCACAAAAAAGACAGACTTACTAGTCTGACAGAGTCTGGAGGGACTTCCGAGACTATGGCCTTAAGACACCCTTCTGACCTGGAACTGAATCCATTCCCAGAGATCACCTTTCAGGCAAACAATAGACAGGGGCATAAAATAAAATAATAATACCACAGAGGAATGTGTTCCTTAGAACAATCAATTATATGATATCAAAAGGACAACATTTGCCCAAAAGCAAAGATGAGAAGGCAGAAAGGAGTAGTAAATTCAGACAAAATGAAACAGGGAACCCAGGGCAGAAATGAGAAGAGTGCTGACACATTGAGGGGAAGGCAACCAATGTCATGGAACAGTTAATGTACAAAATATCAAATGGGAAACAATTCGCTCTGTAAACTTTCACCTAAAGCACAATAAAAAATTTTGGAAAAAAAACACATTGTGAATTGGGAGGAGAAAAGGAAACCAAAATGGATCTCAATTACAGGAATCTGCCAGGAATTATTTGTTGACTGGCAGTGTTATCCCTGTATTTCTCACCTCTCTCCTGTATTCAGAACATAAATCCTGTAAATTATATTTCCCAAAATTTCTTGCTAATATTGTTCCAGTTAGAGTCCACCAATTATAGACCCTTCTAAGAGATTTAGAAGGCCAAAGAGAGGAAGACTTTAGGTCCATGGACTGGTATGTAGGCACTGGCAAATGATAAATGCAGGGTTTTGTTGGTGGCTTGGAAGTACCCTCCTGAGACTCAGTTTGGTGCTGCAGGCACTTGTAATGGCTTCTCTGGTTCCAGGACTTATGGATGTCCTGAAAGTCACCTTTCTGACCTTTGCTCACCCATCATTCTATCATCTTCCTACTCTAAATAACTAGAATGGCTTCCTGACTAAACTGTGACTAATATAAGGATCATTAGTAATGCAGTAAAGCAACATTAGAAAAAAGGAAACAAAATTGAAGTCAAATATTTCAGGTCTTTTAAACTGTATTTCTACCTGATGAAGAGGAAGAAGCTAAGATGTGGATGAATGAACTGGCATTGTCTAGTCACAGTCTTCTGATTTTAAGTCCGATTTTTTTCCTGTTATATCCGAGGCCTTTACATGAATGAGTGAGAATCCTGGGTTTGGCTGAAAAGGCTTGCCATACTGAAAGTTAAGATACTTCTATTGGTGCAATGATTTGGTCTCTTCGCATGTAGTTTCAACATGATATCTATGTACACATGCAAACGCACACACGTTTGAATGCTAGCAGAGCAAAGCTTTCGTTAATTTCTCTAAAAGTCAAAGAAATAAAAATCACTAGATTTATTTTGTTATTCTCATAAAAATAATATATTGACATCCTTAAAGTGGCTCAATTTCTGAAAGACTGCCTCATCTATATTAGTTAGAATCTTGCTTTTCCTAAAAAATATTTGGTCTAAGAATTGTGTCAGGTAAGAATAATAAAACTTGCTATGAAGTGACTAAGCTCTTAAATGGTAAAAATACGGTCATTCTTGGAAATATTATCTTAATTATATCTACTATATGCTCATTTAAACACTGCTTAAATGAGTTACCTTCTCTTGCAGTCAGGTTCATCATCTTTCTTATCATCATAAAAGTAATGTGAGTAGTAAAAAACCCTGGTGTTTGGATAAATCTGAATTTGAATCTTAGAGCTACTCATAAAATTTGTGACCAGGAGCAATCTACCTAATCTCACTTAGTTTTCTCATCTGTAAACTGGGGATGATAATCTATGCTTTCCAAAATCCAAGAGATAATCTATTGAAATTTCTTGGCACATAACAGGTGCTTGCCATTGCCTCTGACTGAAAGTCCTTGCTCTATTCTCAGTAAAATACTTCCATAGTATATTAGAGTGCAATGCGTATTATTATATAATCTGGCTGCATAATAAAAAAAAAATTAATAGGCACACAATAAAAACCACTGTTGTAAACATGGCACACACTGAGGTACACAACTTGTTTCTTTATCCACTCCCCATGCCTGTCACAAGGTCTCCTTTTATACTTTAAGTTTGATAGGCTCCTATTTTGCTAAAAGTGTTGTCATTTTGTGATCACAGTTACAGCAGAAACCTTCTTGTCATCATGGGTAAACATAAATCCTGCCCTAGAGAAATTACAAGTAGAATCATTAGGTTGCCACATGACTTGATACATTCCCTTACGCCTAGAAAAATTTCCATTTACTAAAAAATCACTGATTGTTAATAAACATTCTTTAGAAAGCACACACAAATATGATGAGATTTAATTAAGCTAATCAAATAGAAGGCAGGTTTTCAATTACTGAGGGTTAGCTATTTCTCTATTAATTTATTTAAAGGGAAAGAAGAACTTTTGCAAAAGAGCCCTTTTAATTGTAAGTGTATTTTATTACAAATTAACCTCCAAGTAGGCATCCAAATGCAGTCAAGAAAATTGTATTGAATCACTGTCCGCACCTATGTGTTCCTACATACAATGAAGTACAGATAAGGTATTGAAGACATAATTGCGTGTGTGTTAATAACTACAACAGAAACAGTAATCTTTTACATGTTACTAAACTTAACAACTTTAAAAGTACTTTTATTTGAATCATCACGTTGAATCACATAAAAACTCTAAGAAGGTAGGGAACATTAGCCTGCTATAACAGATGAGAGGGAGACTATCAGAGGCTAAATGATTTGTCAAGGTCTTACAGTGGCAGAGCTAATAAGAAGCAGAATTGAGTTTCAGATTTCTTCCCAACTCCATGACCTTTGCATCACACCAAACCTGGCACTGTCAAGGTTTGTTTACTTCTCTTCCTCTTCACTAGAACTTGAACTTCAAGTGGGCAGAGTTCAGTTCATATTTAGTTCTGTAGCCTAGTGTTTAATACAACACTAGGCACATAGTAAGCATTTAGTAAATATTTCTGGAGATGTAATTGTAGCTCTAGCTCTCAACTACTAATTGCTGTAGTCACTAAGCCTCTACAAGTCTCAGTTCCCTCTTCTGTAAAATGAAAGGGTTAGACAATATGATCTCTGAGACCCGTGCCAGCTCAATATCTTATTGTTGTCTATCTTAGAGGTAAAGCAGCAACTCTCTCAGCCTCGGAGCAACATACAACATTCAGGCAGAACAATCAGCAGGATCCTGTCCTGTTTTCTGCCTTCACTAAAAGGCCTGTCTATTAGTTATTAATATGGTAGACGCCTGCACTCTTGTGAAGGAGCCCTGATGGCAGAGTGGTTAAATGCTTGGCTGCTAAACAAAGGGTCAGCAATTTGAATCCTCTGGCTGCTCTGAGGGAGGAAGATGTGGCAGTCCACTTCCTATGGGGCTGTCCTACTCTGTTCTATAGGATCATTATGAGTTGGAATCAACTTGAGAGCAACAGTTTTGGTTTTACACTCTTGTGAAGGTTCTGCTACCATCTAACTCTGATATATAAACTAGAGAAGTCAGAATGATAAACGGAGAGACAAAAGTAAGCTGGATGTTTCCTTTATCTAGAGAAATATTTTATCTAGAGAAATAGTTTATCCAGATAAAAGAGGCTTGGTAGAAGGAGCAGTACATTTGAGATTGTCAGCTGGTTAGATACATAATCATTTTATTTGAACCTAGTTTGTCTGATCATGTCAAAGTTTGTCCTTAACCCATAAACCAGTGCCGTCAAGTCGATTCCGACTCATAGCGACCCCACAGAAATCACACCATGTCCATCTCCTTGCCCCTACTGTTGTATCAAATTGTGTTTCCCACAAAGACAGTCTCATCACTAGGGTTCAGGTCTTCTGAGATCATTTAAATAAGAAAGTCCACATGGAAGGAGGGGTGTGGATGCATAAGACAGTGATTGTTCTTTTGGAAATCCAGAAAACTCTTAGTTTACTCAGGTTCATTTAGTATCATCTGAGTTGGCAGCTGGAATGGTACAGTCAACATACAAGACAGGGTTTCAGGGAAATAGGTTAGGAAAGCTGACATCGGGGAAGGAATTAGGGGACAAGGGGGAAAAGAAATCAGCTGTAAGAGGGATAGAAACATTTATGAAGACCAAAGCCCCAAGACACAGGCTCACTAAAACCCACTGCCATCTAGTCCATTCAGGCTCACTGCAACCCTACAGGACAGAGAAGAACTGCTCATAGGGTATCCAAGGCTGTAATCTTTACAAAAGCTGACTACCACATCTTTCTCCCATGGAGCAGCTGGTATATTCAAATCACCAACCTTTTGGTTAGCAGCCCAGCGGTCAAACACTGCGTCACCAGGGCTGCCTTGAGGTCCACTAAAAGTCTGAGACAAAAATAAGTTGTATTAAACCCAAGATCAATGAAAGCAGGAATCTTTGCCTATTTTATTCACTACCATACCTCAGAGCTTATAAAAGTGCTTCACACATTGTAGGTTCATAATAAACACTTACTATAAATGGCTGCTACTACATTGTGGCAATAGAATAAATATTAGTTACAACCAACATTTGAGGGAGAAGTTATTAGCTACAGAAACAGTAATATTAAGCAGTGTTGCACTGGGGCTAGGATAAGGATAATTTTTATATCAAGTGTTAGAGAGAGAGGATTGAAGAATGCATAACCTTCTTCTTCCTGTGTAAGTTTTGAGGTTAGATGAGCGAATATGCTGCCTTGTTCTACTGCTAGCAATAATAATGTATAGCAGACCTCAGTAAAGAAACTGACTATGCTGAATTGGCTTCGGTGACAAAATGAGTTTGATAGACCACAGAATGTATGACCAGAGATGTATAGTTGTTCGCCCTTGTGTGCTGACATTCCTCATAGTGATTTCTCATATATATGTATATATAATATGCACACATGCGTATATATATATGTTTACTTCAGAAGTATAACAAATTGTAAATCTCATAAGGGCAGGTTTTTATTCTTCTTAAATCTTTTGCATAAAACTTTTCCAATGCTTATAGCAGTTATATGCCACGTAGTAAAAGGGTACTTTTGCTCAAAAGTAATTTGAAAACTAGTGATAAATAGAAAACAAATTGAAACAAAGTTCTGCATTTTTCAAAGGTGTCTAAGGAATGAAACTTAGATACCAAGATTAATTATCTCATTTTATATTTATCAATCATAACATCTTAAAAGAAATCAAGCTTCCTATTGAACTAGCAAGTTTTATTCAATGTTTTTCTCTCAAAACAGTGTCATTCCCAGAATAAGTGTGCTTATAATTATATACTTGAAAGAGTTGGGGCCAATACCTCAAGTGTATTTTCAAAAGTATTCTAAATGCCAGTTCCATATGAAGAAAAAATGTAATGCATAATCTTATTAAACCTCGCATTGCAATGTGCATTTGTAAACTTTCAGAATATTAATAGGTTAATTAAATACACCATCCTAGACTTTGGAAAAAATAAATAAATAAATGGTATTTCTCATGTCAATATTTCTTTAAAAACATAGAAATATGATCCTTTATTAATAAGCCTATAGCTCCATAAGGCAACTTCAATATTACTGAGGTTTTCCACTTAAAATATAACTTTTCTAAATATACTTTCAAAAGTCCTGGAAACAGGCATACTGTAAGACAGAGAATTAAATAACTCCTTATGAGCATATATATGTATGTGTATATATATATATATATATATATATTGAAACCCTGGTGATGTAGTGGTTGAGAGCTATGGCTGTTAACCAAAAGGCAGGCAGTTCAAATCCACCAGGTGCTCCTTGGAAACCCTATGGAGCAGTTCTACTCCATCCTATAGGGTTGCTATGAGTCAGAATCAACTCAACAGCAATGGGTTTGGTTTTTTTTTTTTTTGGTTTATATAGATGGATATATATACACACACTGAAGTAGGATTAAACAATATTGACTAAATATGTTAACAGAATTATTAACCAAATCAAGGAGATATCTGATAGTTTGTTTGTAAATTGACAGATAACAATACACCCACTCCTCACTGAACAACATGATTAGGTTCCAAAGACCAGGTTGTTATGCGAAAACCAGTATTATGCAAAAATGGAGGATAACCACATCAGATCACAAAATGGAAGATGACTATGTCATTATATAACTGTCATATTACATCATTATATACCTGCCAAACCACTGAGAATCATGACCCAGCCAAGTTGACACATAACCTTAACCATCACAGCCACTGTTACTCTCGCCTTGTGCCGCAGTGTTCATTATTTTCAGGTGTAAGATTTCCAGGTAGATAGCTTACTATTGTCAAAAATGCAAAGTGTCAGAAAACAAGATAGTCAATAAGTGAGGAATTGGCATAGTTATTTTAGAAATATGTAAATCCATTCGTGTTTCCTGCAGTATTCAAGACTAAACCAAATTTTCTTTATTTCTCTAATGTCTTGTTTATGCTCTTCTCACAAAGATACATGCCTCTTAAAAGGCTAGGTACAGTGAATTGTATAAATATGGCTACAGTAAGACTTTGTTCCCAAGTGGGATCCAAACTTCAAGTAAATTCATGCCAAATACAAAGTAAAACAAAGTAAGAGATATTTCTTAAAAGAGGCAGATACAAATTTTGTTAGGGGCTCAGGAGAAGTAGTGATTCTTTCCAACAGTCCATGTTATTAAGGTGATAGGAAGAGGAAAAGCAGGGTCACTTCAGGTGAGGGGCAAAGTATTTAAAGTAAATATTTCCATCCAATTGTTGAAAATGTTGACATAAGGTTAAAATAAGGAGATAAGAGTAAAAAGTTAGGTTGTTGTCAAACGCGGAGAATGTCAAAGTTATGCTGAGTAATTTGGTCTTCAACTCTTTCAATGAATAAAATGTTGATGAAAGATGGAGAAATTGGAAGGCCAGGTAAGAAATGGTTACAGCAACCTTGTTATTAGTTGTTAGTTGTTGTCAATTCAATTCTGACTCATGGTGACTCCACGTGTACAAAGTAGAACTACTCCATAGGGCTTTCGGGGCTGCGACCTTTCAGAAGCAGATTGCCAGGCCTGTCTTTCATGGGCCTCTGAGTGGGTTCCAACCGCCAACCTAATAGCTGAGCACTTAACTGTCTGCACCACCCAGGGACTCAGCACTTGATTGAGGTAGGTTTGCTGACCCACAGAGCTAGAGTTGAGCGCCTGTGGGCCACGGCTTCTGGCAGAATGGGATGCTTCTGGGCACTAATGGACTCATACCACATCATTTCAAATCTTACTGTAAAGCTACAATAAACAAAAAAAAAGTGGTATTGACATAAGGACAGACATATAGATCAATGTCTCAGAATAGAGTCCGGAAATATACCAAGATTAATTCACTGGGGAAAGTATAGTCATTTAAACAAATGGTGCTAGAAAAATTGCATAATCAAACGCAAAAAACAAACAATGAAATTCTTACAGCCTACCTGTACCCTACAAAATTTAATTCAAAATAGAAGATATTTCTAAATGTAAGAGCCTAAACTATCAAACTCCTTGAACAAAACAGAGTAAAATCTTTCTGATCTTGGTTTAGGCAAAGGTTTTCTTAGATATAACATCAAAATAATAATCTGTTAATTAAAAATTGATCAACTGGTCTTTTCTAAATTAAAAACTTTTTCTCTCAAAACAACACAATTAAGAAAATGAAAGAGCAAACCAAATAATGGAGAAATTCTTAACTCCTTTACAAATCATTTCTTAATAAATCATAAAGGGATGTTTTATGAAAAAAATTAAACTGGAAATCAATAACAGAAATATAACAAGAAAATCCCCAAATATTTGGCAATTAAGTAGTAAACTTTTAAATAATTCACTGGGTAAAGAAAAAATCTCAAGGGAATATATAGAAAATATATGGAGCTGAATGAAAATGAAAATAAAATATAAAAATCTGGGGGATGCAGATAAAGAAATCCTGAGAGGGAATTTACAGCACTAAAATGTTTATATAAGGAAAGAAGAAAAGTCTGATATTAATAATCTACTTTCCAATCTAGGAAAAAAGAAGAGCAGTATAAACTCAAAGGAACAGAATAAATGAAATAATAAAAACAAGAAGTCAATAAAATCGAAGTCAGAAAAACAATAGAGAAAATAAATCAATGAAAAACTGATTGTTTGAATAATAAAAAAAGAGAAATCTCGGTAGAACTGTGGAGAGAGTTGGACAGAACAAATGAAGAATATGAGAACTAAAAGAGGGGTATCACACCAGCTGACATTAAAATTATAAAAATATGCCCACAAACAACTGTATGTACATCAATTCAGCAATTTAAATGAAATGGACCAATTTCTTAAAATCACAAACTAGCAAAACTCAGCAAAGTTGAAATACATAATCTAAGCAGTCCTCTATGTATAAAGAAATTTAATTCATAGTTAATACCAATTTCACAAAATCTTTTCCATAAAACACAAGAGGAAACTCTTCTTTACGTGGTCATAATTACACTAATACACAAAGCAGACAAGGGCTGACACCCCCCAAAAAAATACTACAGGCAAATATCCCTCATGAACATAGACACAAAAATGCCCAATACAACATTAGCAAATCAAATACGGCAGTATATAAGATGAATAATAAGCCATGACAAAGAGAATTTTATTCAAGAAGTAAAAAGTTGATTCAATTCTCAAAAATCAACTTAATCATCCATACTAACAATTTAAAGAAAAAAAACACATGACCATATTATTTGATTTAAGAAATTATCTGACAAATCTTAACACTGTAATAAAAAAAACTCTCAGAAAATTAGAGAGAGAAGAAAACTTCCTCAAATTGATTAAAACCATCTATTAAAAAAAAAAATTTAGCTACATTATACTTAATGGTGAAAAACTGCATGCTTTCCCCCTAGGTTGAGGAAAAGTAAGGATATCGGCTTCTACAATGCCTATTCAACATAGTACTAGAAATCCTATCCAGTGCAATAGAGCAAGAAAAAAAAAAAAAAAAGGAACACAATGGACTCAGCAATAAATAAACAAAATACAAATAGAACAACTGATACACACAACAACCTGGATGGATCTCAAAAGCATTATGCTGAGTGTAAAAGGCCAATCTCAAAAGGTTAAATACTGTATAATTCCATTTACATGACATTCATCAAATGACAAAACTACAGTAGAGAAGAGCTCCACGGTTTCCAGTAGTTAGGGTCGTGTGGAGGTATAACAGGGGAAGCGTGGTGGAATCTCCTTGGGGTGATGGAATAGTTCTGTATTCTGATTGTGGTGGTAGTTACATAAATCTCTAGTTGTGACAAAATTTTATAGAACTACATTCCAAAAGGAAAAAAAGACTGCATGTAAAACTGGTGAAATTCAAATAAGATCTGTATACTAGTTAATATAGTATTGCACTCATCAATTTCCTGGCTTTGAGAACTGTACTATAGTTATGCGTGGTATTATATTTAAGGAAGGGGATTAAGAGTACAAAAAGAATCTCTGTACTATTTCCACAACTTCTTTATTTCACAATAAAAAAGCTGCTTAAATTTTTTTTTTGAGATTCTACTTCACACTTATTAAAATATCTGTAATAAAAAAGAATGAAAATATCACATGTAAGAGAAGAAACTGTAAATCCTATAGATTATAGATTTTACTGGTGGGAAAGTCAAATGAGACAAGTATTTTGGAATCAATTTGGCTTTCCTTAAGTGAACATACACTTACATGTGACCTACCAATTACACTTCTAGATATTTACCCAAATAAATGAAAACATAGGTTCACACAAAGAATATATGTATATGCATGGATATAAATAGAAGAGAAAACCTGGAAACAATCACAATGGGCATCACCTGATAAATTAATAAATAACATGGTGAGTATCTATACAATACTGCTCAGCAATATAAAGGAACAACAAATACAGACAACATGAATGAATCTAAAATTATTGAGAAAAGTGAAAGAAACCAGACAGACATATCGTATGGTTCCTTTTAAATAAAAATTTCTAGAAAGGGCAAAACTATAGAACAGAAAGTAGGTGTTTTGCTGGGGAGAAGGAACTAGCTACACACGGAAATGAGGAAAATTCTGTAGAGATTGGAAGTGTTCTAAAATTGGATCATGGTGACTGTTGCACAGATGTATAAATTTATCAAACCTCATCAAACTGCACACTTACAGTGAGTATATTTTACGGTATGTAAATTATATACCAATAAAGTGGTTAAAAAACACAAAAAAACTATTAATACAATTTACATTATTAACAAATTAAAAGAAAAAAGGATTATGTCAATAGATACAAAGAACAAATCAATAACACTGCGTACTGTTAATAAACTAGAAATAGAAAGAAGCTTCCTTAAAGTACTTGATAGCCAAAACCAAAACCCATTGCTGTAGGGTTGATTCTGACTCACAGCGACCCTATAGGACACAACAGAACTGCTAGAACTACCCCCACAGGGTTTTCAAGGCTGTAAATCTTTATGGAAGCAGTCTGCCACATCTTTCTCCCACGGAGCGGCTGGTAGGTTTGAACTGCTGACCTTTCAGTTAGCAGCCACGCACTTAAGTGGTGCGCCACCAGGGATCCCAATTAATGTACTTGTTACGCAAAAAAAAAACCCAAACCCAGTGCCATCCAGTCGATTCCGACTCATAGCGACCCTCCAGGACAGAGTAGAACTGCCCCATAGAGTTTCCAAGGAGAGCCTAGCGGATTCGAACTGCCGACCTTTTGGTCAGCAGCTGTAGCACTTAACCACTACGCCACCAGGGTTTCCAATGTACTTGATAATATGAAGAAACATCAGAGGCATTCTCTTTAAAATAAAGACATGCCACCATCTCTGTAAACGTAATGGCGAAGGGCTTAACTAAATATATATGAGTAGCACATCAGTAGAGCTGTTTTTTTTTTTTTTAATCCGTAGACCCAGGTGTCCAGGCAGTACCTGCCTTGTCACTGTTTCTTCAGTTTCTTGTCTTGGTCCTGGTTGTCAACCTTTCTCTTCCTAACTGGGTGTTTTCATTCCATTTTACACATAAGAAAATGAAGGTTATAGCTGTACATTAAATAATTTGTCAAAATCACTTGCTATATTCCCAAAGTGACCCAGGTAGAAAGTGACATGGTAAGGATTATAACCCAGGACTCCCTAGCTCCACTATCTTTGTTTGTTCCACTAGAACCAGGCTCGTCCTAGAAGTACCCAACTTGAATCAAAGCCAGCATCAACCCATCCATTTAGAGCTGGGAGTTCTACTGTCCTATAGGGTTGCTATGAGTCAGAATGGACTAGATGGCACACAACAACAACATCTATACTATACTAGTCATACAAAGATAAATGTAGCCAACTTTATTTTCATGAACTTCTCTGTTTGGACATTATATACCTACCTTTAGAAAGACTGAACAGTCAGGCAACAATATTTCCACTGACTGAGAGTCAGCATAAATCATGACAGTATCAAATGCCAGAATTTAAATTTACAAAGAAAAAATGGTGTAATTTGCAATTTCTTCATCTCAGACATCATGATGCATCAGTACACCCATAACTGGTTTGACATTGACTTTCATAACCAAAGCATCTGTGCTCACTCCCATGGTGACCAATGAGAGTAATTTCTGAAACAGGACAAATGATCCTCTTTAAGAACAACAGCAGCTGTCTCCATGATCTATAAATGTGCCTTCCCCTTTAGCCTGGGAGAATATTCATGTCGCAGAAAAGCAGGGACAGGGCATTATGGGAGGTATGGCCCTGGTGGAAAACCAGCTGTTCCCTATTTATCTTCTTGGTAGCCAAGGAGCCTTTATCTACCGTACAGCTATTCCTTCCCAAGTTCTTTATAGACACACCTGCCTACTGTATAATGCTTGATCATTACATACATTCACCTGTATGTGAAAAGTTCCATTTTCAGATAGATTCCCTGAAGCTTCAAGAGTAAACTCTTTTCATAGACTCAGAGAACTGAACTAAGAGTCAGGAAGCAAAATTCTTTAGATCAAGACCTCCTATCAGTTCTTTATGTGATTTAGGGCTATAAACTTAAAATGAGAGGGGTTATCTGGATGACTTTACTACACTATGTTCACTTGCTCTAATGTTTGTTACTCCTAATGTAACACTGATAGGAGGAAAAACAATAATGAACTATAGTTATTAGAAACACTCCTGCAATACTTAATCAAAATTACAGTGAATTTTAATATGTCAATGTTTCTGAAATGTTACTCTTTGACTCAGGTCTCTCATGGAAAACTCAGAACAATTCTTCATATTGCCTATGAATATGCCCTATGGCACTACAAATACATCACGAAATATCTCACCCACAACTACTTTTCCAGACCACTGTACTCTCTTTTTTTGCTAAATTTAATAAATCCTGAATATTAGTTAAACCACTGCTACTTTTCCAGCATGAAGAGGATTATTTTGGTGGATTATTTCTGGTAACCCCTCACTGTCGTCTTCTTGAACTTACCTATGAAAACTTGATTTTGAAAACAAACAACACTGAAAATTCTCCATAAAATGCCTCCATAAACTGAATAGTTTGAATCACTTGGAATGAATAAATGTAATCAGATTTGTGTCTTTTGTCATCTCTGTGTCCAAGTAATGGTTGAGGCATTCAAGATACACTCCAAAAATTGTAAAATAACATAGAGGATTGTAGAAATTAGAAGCTAGAGACCTGACTTGCAAGGGACTATTTTGTAATCAATTTAACCAACCAAAAAACCAAACCCACTGCCATTGAGTCGATTCTGATTCATAGCAACCCTATAGGATAGAGTAGAACTGTCGCATATGGTTTCCAAGGCTATAAATCTTTATGGAAGCAGACTGCCACATCTTTCCCCTGAAGAACAGCTGGTTGGTTTGAACCACCAATCTTTTGGTTTGCAGCTGAGCTCTTCAACCCCTGTGCCACCAGAGCTCAATCAATTTGAACAATTTATGTTAAAATTGGTAACAAGTTTTGTATGAGTTGATGAATTTTGACAAATGGATACAGTGATGTTACACAACCACAGTCAAGATATAAAACATTTCCACCACCCCAAAAAGTTTTCTTGTGACCCTCAGTAGTCAACCTGCTCCTTCCACCACCAGCTCCTGGTTGTCAACACTAAGGCTTCTTTCTCTTTAGTTTTGACTCTTCTAGAATTCCATACGAATGTAATTTTTGTTGACCAGAATTAAGCTTTTGAGACTTATTTATGTTGCTGTACGTTTCAGTAGTTCATTCTATTTTATTACTGAGTAGTATTTCATTTTGTGGATTACCACAATTAGTTTATTCATTCACTATTTGACCAACATTTGGATTGAAACCCAGTTTGGGGACATTATGAGTAAAGTTGCTATGGACATTTGAATACAAGTCTTCGTTTGAATACAAGCATGAAGAAATATTTTTGTTTTCCTTGTGTAAATAACAAGGAGTGGGATGGAGCCCTGGTGGCGCAGTAGTTCAGATCTTGGCTGCTAACCAAAAGGTGGGCAGTTCAAATCCACCAGCCCCTCCTTGGAAACCCCATGAGGCAGTTCTACGCTGTCCTATAGGGTGGCTATGAGTTGGAATCTCAATGGCAACGAGTTAGGTTTTTTGTTTTGCTTTGATTATTGTAAGTACATGTTTAACTTAGTGAGAAACTCTTAAACTGTTTTCCAAAGTGGCTGCACACTTTTGCATTTTCACCAGTAATTCAAGAAAGCCAGTTGCTATATATGCTTGCCAGCATTTGTTGTTTTTAGGTTTTTTTTAGCTGTAGCCATTCTAGTGGTATTAAACGATCATGTAGTGTGTTTTAATTTTCACTTCCCTGATAATTAATAATGTTGAACATCTTTTCATATGCTTATTTGCCATTCCTATAAATTCTTTGGTGAATGATCTCTTCAAATCATTTGCTCATTTTTTAAACTGGGTGTTTGCTTTGTTACTACTGTTTTTTTTGTTGTTGTTGTTGTTTTCCTGAATCTCTGGAAAAACATTCTGTAGTTATATACCAAGAAATGGTATTACAAAATCATAGGTAGGTGTTCTTCATTTTATGAGACACTGCCTTAATACTTATTAACTGCCATAACTGCTATTAACAGTGTAATAGATGTATAATTGACATATAATAGATTTTATTTAAGTATAGAATAGGATAAGTTTTGACATATGTATACAACCATAAACCATTACCACAATCAGGTTAATAACCATGTCCATCACTTACAAAAGTTCCTTCGTGTCTCACTATAATCCCATCTCTCAGCCCTCTCTACCTACCACCTCTCATTCCCAGGCAACCACTGATTTGGTTTCTATCACTATAGATTTCATACTCCATAATTGGTTTCCAATTCTGACACAGTAGCTTCCATCATAGTCCAACCTTTCCACTGAGAAAGAATATAAAAGTGGTATAATATAGAAAAGCAAACAGTGGTTTAAATGGAATGGAAAGAAAACAACTAAGGCAGTCACTCAGGGACTAATATTCCAGAGAGAGCTGAAGGACACTGAAGTGAACTAGCCACCCTCTTCTGCTTTGTCCTTAGAATGTGAGGCATAGAGACAAAGTGGTAGCCCAGATATTCCAACAATAGTGTCATAGGTTGAGAGAGATAAAAACTGCAGTTCGGAGTTACAAGGGCGGCTACGATTTTAGAGACCAAAACCCCAGAGAAAACTGAGATGACAATTTACTCAGTTTTGCCCGTTAAGTGTTAACCTGAATCATAACTTGTACATAGGTGAGAGGCTTGAGAATTAAGTAGTATGTAACCGATAAGAATATAAAAAGTTAAGCAGATCATTTAGCAGTCTCAAGGAACTAGAGAGTCAAAAATTTGAGTTTCAAAGCCTGCCAAGGAAAAGGAGCCCTAGTAAATATGCAAAGTTTTTAGTTGAAACCCCTGAAAGTCTACATTCTAGGATAAGGGCAATCTAGAAATAAGAGGCCAGCCCCTACAATACCTGAAACCCAGGATCAACCCACATCAATGTCAAACTGTATCAAATTTATCTACCCCTACTTTTTACTCTAATTGCCAGCTAGAAGAAAATCATATCCTTTATGGAGGAATGTATTCCAACCTTGTCTGGCACAGTGGTTAAGAGTTCAACCGCTAATCAGGTCAGCAGTTCAAATCTACCAGCCACTCCTTGGAAACCCTATGGGGCAGTTCTACCGTGTCCTATAGATCGCTATGAGTCAGAATCGACTCGACAGCAATGGGTGTGGTTTGGTTTATGGAGGAATGCAGTATCTACAAACTCTACAATTTTTCATACAAAATATCTAACATTAGTTAATATTACCAGAAGAAATAGATACAGAGCTAACTAAAGGAAAACCAAGGGGGAAAATGAACAATAGAAACATGTCCACATGTAAATTAATGTACTGGGAGTTATGGCTACAGTTCTTGAGAGAGCTAGAGTTAATACACTCAAAAATATATATATGGGAAAATGGAGATGTTTGCCATTTGAATTAAAAAAATAGAATCAATAGAAAATTACAGTATAAAAATATATAGTCACTAAAATTAAAAATTCAGTAGGTTTAACAAACAGATTAAAAACAATGACTACACAATAGAAGAAGCAAAGATTTGTTTTCTTTTAATATTTTGCATAAAGTAGTAAAAGAGATACATAGGATATGAGAAAAGTTCTAAAATACATATAGTCAGAGTTACAGAAGAAGTAAAAAGAGAGAATAGCGTTTTAACAATTTGAAAAACGTATCCATGTCACTGAATTATACTTGTAGAAACTGTTGAATTGGTGTATGTTTTTCTGTGTATATTCTCAACAACAACCACACAAAATAAATAAAATTAAAAAAAATGGGAATTAAAGAGAGAATGGCCTAGAATGAAGTAGAAATATATATATACATGAGGCATTATTGACAATGTGGTACACCAGGCAAAACACAAGCTTTAGATCCAGACCCACAGACCTGGGATACTATCCCATCTCTACCAAGCTGGTGGGTATGAGCAAGTTGCAAGCCTCAGTTTCCTCATCTGTAGTGTGAATGTGTCTCTATGGCTCTCAAGAGACACAGAGATAGAACAGAGACAGAGATGAATTTAATGTTCATGATATCTGTCTTGTAGTAGTTAATAAATTTTAATTTCTTTCCCTTCCTCCTTTCCATTTGACAGTAGAAGTGAATAAGGCATAGAAGGGTGAGTAACCTTATTATGTCACATTTGAATAAGTGGTAGAGCCAGAATCATACTCAAACATCCACAGCCAGGTCTATTCCCTTGTATCACTCAGCTGGCTTCATTTCTATCAGCCAGAGCTAACCACGTGGATGTCAACTCAGAGCCTCTTGGACCTCAAGTCCTACCTTGCCTTTCAGAACTAACATCTTTTTATCCCCATCTAGAAGTTATCTTATGAATGTTTGCAAGTAAAGATCTTTTACTATGGAGCTGCAGTTAGGGAGTTGAACTCTTGCCTTCCTTATCGTTGTGAGTTTGTCATCACATCTCTTAGCTGTTGAGAAGCCTCTTATGAAAGGATGTATTTCAGGCTTCACTTAACTCTGTAGTACCATAGCTGCCACTTGCCAATGGAAGTAAATTTTATGGCTAGATAGAAAATGACAGCTTTACTGACATGGATTCCAATACCTAGGGCCCTAATGGTTGAGGGGAATGACTAATGAGCCTAGTCCCAATTTTGTATACTTTAATTAATTTTCACTACTTCAACTTTTTATGGAATATCTTCCTACTTGGACAATGGAGATATTATCTGCATTTTCTCATTGTTAACTAGACAAAGTTTTAATGAGAATCCACATTACACAGGGCATGGTGGCAGTGCTTTGCAGAGGCAGTTGGAGTACCATTAGTCCATACCTTCAAATATATCTGAAAGGTTGTTACCATTATGTGATAGTCTAGGACTAAAAATACTCCCTTTCCTATTTAGTTTAGCATGTCTCCAAATTAAGTAAGGCTGTTTCAGGTATTTAGGTACAGAAGATCCATGTCTAGAAGAATTACTCAGCCAACAAGTATGAATAGAAGGAGGTTAAGGTAGGGGCAAGAAGAATAGCTTGAAGACTGAAAAAGTAGTAGTGGCAGGGGATGATAAGGGCCTCAACAAAAAAAGCACAGAGAAAATAGAAAACGCACAAAGTAGTCAGAAGACAGGGTATGTACATGAGAGAAATTTAAGAACTTTTGAGCCACTACTATAATCCAAACATTTTATCAGGAAAATATCAGGAAAATTCTCATTTTATAGATAAGAAAACTGGGGATTAGTCAAATATTTTTCCTAATGTTGCACACCTTGCTTGTGTTAAGTGGTAGAATCTCTGCCTGTATATATTTCATTTTTTACTCAGGGATCCTAAGATGTACCCCCATGTACCCCAACACATTCACAAAAATATGAGATGTACCCACATGTACACCCACACACATTTACAAAAACATGTATATTTATTCCAATGACCCAAGAAGTTCTATTTATTTTGGGTGAAAGACAACCCTCAAGAGAGGGGAAAGGTACTGAGAAGAACATAAACGGACTTCAAAAAGAACTGTGTTTATCTCAGGTCCTCCACCTTCTGGTATTGATCATTGATTTAACATTTCTAAGTTTCAATTTGATCAGCTAGAAAAAAATAAGATCATAGTAACCCTTAAAGTCTCGTTCCAAGGGCTGAATAAAATCAGAAATACATGTAAATCATCTGGTCCTATTTCTCACACAAAGTCAAGATCTGCCATGCTATATTAAAATGCTTTATCAGGTCATTGTGGAGCAGTATTCCGCAAAAAAGAACTTAGTCATTTTTGAGGTTTTTTTATTCTACAAGTTTATGTCCCTTGCTTAACAAACCAAGTATGGTGTTGCTTCTTCACATAGAGAAAGCCATCCTGTCTTTGAGAAGATGCTAGTGATTGCACCCTGTGCACCTGCTGGGCCCTCCTCAGGTGAGTAAATTTAACTCTCTACAACTTAGATGACCCCAACACAGCTCAGGCACAGAGGAATGCATTATACAGACAGGAAGAAATTGATTAAAAATTGTTTGGGGACTGAAGCTGCATCAGAAAATGCTTGAAATATATGCAGAGATAGAGTGAGAGAATAAAAGCACTTTCCTCTTTTATTGATGTGGCTTTTTCCAGCATACAGAGGGAAAGGGAAAATACGATTTGTGGAATATATATATGTGTTTGTGTGTCTGTGTGTGTATATATATATACACACACATACACATATATATATGCCAAGTGATATGCTAGATACTTGACACATGTTTTCTTAAGCCTTTCAACAACTCAATAAGTGAGAAATGATTATTACCATTTTTGAGGAAATTAAACACAAACACACACACTTTGAGTCCTTTAAGTGACTTTGCTATTCCATTTAGCTAAGAAATGGCAAACCTCAGATTGAACCAATATGGTTCACTCTAAATCCTGTGCTCTTTCTATCCCATAATAAGCCATGGAGAACTTCTGTCTCTATGGCCTGTGAGATGAAGGCATGTCCACATAGACATGGAAATCAGAATCAAAAGGGGTATGTCAGCAAACGTCCCAGTAGGAGACAGATATCCTACTCAAAAGGGATAGTTTTAGGATTAGGCACAAAGGTATGGGCAACATTAAGGGAAATAAACAAGGAACGTGAAAGCATTTTCCACCTAGCAGTGAAGGGAGTAATTAGTATCTCTGTGTTTGAGAGGGCAAATGAAGGGAGCAGACACCAGAACCTGTAGAAAGAAATACAGCTGGAAGGGAGAACAATCTAAGGAGAACTACTAAGGCCTTCAGTGGAGGAAAATTATCACAGCCAACCCATGGCCCACAAGAAAAGAAGCCAGGGGAATAAAATACACCAACTTCACTCCCCTCCCATCTTCCAGTGCTCCTTCCCATTAATCAAACTAACCGGAAGCTAGAACACAAAGGAGCTCTTTGATGCAGTGCAGAATGATACACCTCCTGAGACAGAGAATGATGGAGAAGGGTCAAAGTGGATCCAGACAGTCAAAAAGAGAATATCCAATGATTGGCAGTGACTTGAACTCAACTAAGCCGAACATGGAGGCCTAATACTTTCTTATTCAGCCTAATGTCATAGCAAACAAAGCAGCAACTTGAGTCATGGTTTCTGGTAAAACCTAACCAACAAGACCAAAGAGAATAGCCAAATCAAGTGATGGCTGAGCTGTCATCAGCATCGTGGGGCTTACTTTAAAAAAGCGAAGAAAAGTTTCTAGAAGACAATAACTGGTTGTCAGATGAAGGATCAAGTTGTTAGTTGCTGTCAAGTCAGCTCTGACTCATGGTGGCCCTACGTACAATAGGATGAGAGTTGCCCAATCCTGTACCATCTTCATGATTGTTGGTATGCTTGAGTCCATTGTTGTAGCCTCTGTGTATTTTCAGTGCCTTCAAACCTGGGGAGCTCATCTTCTAGCATGATATTGGACAATCTTCTGTTGTGATCCACGGGTTTTCATTGGCTAATTTGCAGAAGTAAATCACCAGGCCTTTCTCCCTAGTTTTGTCTTAGTCTGGAAGCTCAAGTTAGTATTAAAGAATTCTAGAAGAGTAAATGTAAACAGTACTAGAGGTAAGCACATAAAAAAAATGCAGAAGTAAATCACCAGGCCTTTCTCCCTAGTTTTGTCTTAGTCTGGAAGCTCAAGTTAGTATTAAAGAATTCTAGAAGAGTAAATGTAAACAGTACTAGAGGTAAGCACATACTAGTCACTTAATTCAGTCCCTTCCTTTACCGCATATTTCATTGCTTTCCCCCTAGAAACAATTAGTATCTTCCTTGATTGCTTATCCGCCAAATTTTGGTTTTGGTTTTACATTTAAACTACATGGATTTTTTTTCCTATTTAAAGTAATAACTCATTAAACCCATTACTGTCAAGTTGATCCCGACTCATAGCAACCCTATAGGACAGAGTAGAACCACCTCACAGAGTTTCCAAAGAACGCCTGGTAGATTTGAACTGCTGACCTTTTGGTTAGCGGCCACAGCACTTACCCACTACACCACTAGGGTTTCTTTTAAAGTAATAGATAGCTACAAAGAAAATTTAGAAAGGTATAAAAAATAAATAAATAAGAGAACTGTAAATCTCAATCCTGCCTTTCAAAGACAATCACTGTTAACACTGTAGAGAATTACATTCAGCACTTTTTCTAGACATATTTTTTTATTTGCACGGTTTACACATGTATTTGCATGTTTTACATACTTGTCATCATCTTATACATAAGCAGTTCTCAAAATGTAGTCCTAGGACCAGCAACATGAGCATAACTTGGGAACTTGCTAGGAATTCAAATTAGCAGGCTCCATCCCAGACCTATGGAATCAGAAACATGTGTTGAGTCCCAGCAATATGTGCTTTAAGGAGCCCTCCAGGTAACGCGATAAACACTGAAGTTTAAGAACCATTGCTGCAGATGGTATTCTGCATTCTGGTTTTCACTCAACATTATCATACACAAATTTTCCATACGATCGTTAACACAACCATTTTTAAAAACTGCTTAGGATTCCCTGGAGTAAATGATTCCTGTAATCATGTACTCATTCACTCACTCACTTGGTAATGTATACCACGGACCTTCTATATAACAGGTAGCATTCCAGGTGCCATGGATATGGTACTGAAGAAACAGACAGAGCTGCCATCTCTAACTCCTGGAATGGAGACTATTCTGCTTCATCATTAGATGCTTTGGTTATTTGCAGTTCTTCACCATTATAATTTAAGCTAAAGTTAAACACCATTTAGTATAAAGGTTTATTACCCTATTTTTAAAAGGAAAGAAGGAACAAATGTCTAAATTGTTATGACTTTGAGCACCCCATATTACCATCCAAACAGTATCTTGTATATTTTCCCATGAATCCTTCTCTTGTACTAAGTTTAAAAATTCTGGGAGCTCAGTCAGCATAATAGGTCAATCCTGGTTTTCTGTGTTTCTCAGAGAGAAAAAAATAAAAAACTTCAATTAATCCTCAGAAAGAATCCCTTCTCTGCTAATAGTTCCAAAATTAGGTTGCCCCCACCTATGTCGTGCAATCCTTGTCCACTCTAGTGGTGATTTGAGCATTCCTATCATTGCCAGTCTAGAAATTGTCTTTTTTTTCTGATTTTACGAGAGAAATACGTGATTTCTTCCTCCAGTGCTATTCTCTGCTATGATGTTCAGGGTATGCCTGGCTTCACAATGTGCTCATTAGTTTCTATGTCCTCACATAGCCATGGCCACTGGGCCAGAGTAGCTGGATCAGAAGATATTCTCTCATAAGCCATAAGCTGTGACAGGAGATAACTCTATTTTCAGACTCTTTAGACAGGGATGAACATACCTAAATTGACATCCAAACATTCCTTTCCCTTTTTGTGAATTTCTACCCCTCAACTTCCTTCCAGCTGACCTGAGACAGTACTAACTCAGCTTACCAAACAGTTAGTACTATTAAATACCAAAAACGGAGGGGTCAGATCCTGTTTACTCTCTTCCTCAAAGGTTTATTCAGCCTTTTGTCATGGAATAAAGAAAATGCACAATTTCTCAAAAAAAAAAAAGTGTCTATTTCCTCAAATATTTGGGGTTTAACTCAATTACAGCCACATAACTGAAAAGGAACACTCTAGAACAAACACCACAAGGTCCAGGATGATTGGATATCAACTCCAATAGATATAATAGATTGGACACTTTTAAACAGCATCTCATCTAGATCAAATAATAATTATTACAGTTATTATCTTGACAGATACCCATACAATGTTTCATTTTTAATAGGTAGTAATTACTACTCCCATTTTTATTGATAAGGAAACTCAGGTTGTGAGAGTTTACAGAAATTAGATAAGGTCAAACAGCTATAAAGCAACAGATACGTTTGATTAAAAAGCTGTGTTCTTTTTTTTAATTAACTTATTTATTTATTGTGCTTTAAGTGAAAGTTTACAAATCAAGTCAGTCTCTCATACAAAATCTTATACACACCTTGGTATGTACTCCTAGCTGCTCTCCCCCTAATGAGACAGCACATTCCTCCTCTCCTGCCTGTATTCCCCGTGTCCATTCAACCAGCTCCTGTCCCCCTTTCTCTTCTCATCTCGCCTTCAAATAGGAGTTGCCCACAGAGTCTCATGTGTCTACTTGAGCCAAGAAGCTCACTCCTCATTATCTGTCTTATAGTCCAATCCAATCCCTGTCTGAAGAGTTGTCTTTGGAATGGTTCCATTCTTGGGCTAACAAAGGATCCACAGACCATGACCTCTGGAGTCCATCTAGTCTCAGTCAGACCATTAAGCCTGGTCTTTTTACGAAAATTTGAGATCTGCATTCCACTGTTCTCTTGTTCCCTCAGGGGTTCTCTGTTGTGTTCCCTGTTAGGGCAGTCATCAGTGGTAGCTGGGCACACTCTAGTTCTTCCAATCTCAGGCTGATGTAGGCTCTGGTTTATGTGGCCCTTTCTGTGTCTTGGACTCATGTTTACCATATGTCTTTGGTGTTCTTCATTCTCCTTTGCTCCGGGTGGGTTGAGACCAACTGATGCATTTTGGAGGGCCACTTGCTAGCGTTTAAGACCCCAGACAAAAAGCTGTATTCTTAATTTTTATGTTTTATTCATTTAAGTGGAGCCCTGGTGGCACAGTGGTTAAGAGTTCAGCTGCTAACCAAAAGGCTGGCAGTTTGAATCCACGGGCTGCTCCTTGGAAACCCTATAGAGCAGTTATAATCCATCCTATGGGGTCACTATGAGTCAGAATTGACTCGACAGCAACAAGTTTATTCATTAAAGATCCTCATTTGTATTGCCAAAAAAGTTGGTACTAATTAATATTTCTTCCCAGCAGTATTTTAAATGTTCTCCTTTTACCACAACTTTACTAAAAATATTATATTTTTAAATCTCTACCATTTTCTAACTTTTTAATTCTGAAATAATTACAGACTCACAGGAAGTTGCAAAAATAGGACATAGAGATTCTGTGTAGCCCTTACCCAGTTCCCCTCAATGGTTGCATCTTATTTAACTACATAGTACAGTATCAAAACCAGGACACTTACTTTGTTACAATGTATACATTCAGTTCTATGCCATTTCATCACATGTGTAGATTTACGTTACCACCATAGTAATCAAGCTACAAAACTGGCATATCACCAGAAAGGTCTCCTGGGTATTAAACCTCTACAGTCACACTCACCCCCTACTCCTAACTCCTGCCAACCAGTAATCTGTTCTCCAGCTCTATACTTTTGTCATTTTGAGGACTTCATACAAGTGAAATCACACAGTATATGAGCTTATGAGGTTGGCCTATTACAGTCAGCATAACGTGAGGTCTTCTTATTATTACTATAATTATTTCTCTTTTAATTTGAGTTTTACACTTGATATACAGTATATCTTTGTTGATATACAGCAGCATTTAATTTTTATTAGTTGACTGTATTGATTTTTTTCCTTTGAGAGTCCTTCTGGTGTCTTTAAAATTAGAAAGTCCTTGACCTCCAGAGGTTTAATAAATAATTCCCTTTTATTTTCTTTAAGCTATTTGATGGTTACTTATTTGTTGTTTACATGTAGCTCTTTAAATAGCTTGGAACTTGTTTTAGTTATTTCTTGTTGCTATTGTTGTTTTTTTCCAACAAGCAAGCCAGCTGTCTCGATACTATATTTAAAAACCCTTCTGTTACTCATTTATCATTACGCTTCCCGGAATACTGAAGTTGCTCAATAAACTTCTTTACACATCTGGATTGAATTTTGAAAATACAAAGTTAATCATGTGGAAACTGAAATTAAGAACCATTAGAAGAAATTGCACTGTTCTTTTTTGTCATATAAATTTCCACCATTAAGATCCCCTGTTTTTGTAAATGCCGAACAAGTAAACCTTGGGTCAAAATCCAAGACAGAAACCAAGACATAAAACACGTGATGGCTGAACCAGAGATAATGCCAAAAAGCCTTGCAAAGTCAGGATAAGTGCTCTTGCCGACTGCTGTTGAACAAAATGAAACAGCAGTGCATTATACTGGAAGTGTGAGAAACAATCTGAACCTGGTGGAACCAGATTTTTCTCCCATCTGAAGCATTTCAGAATTTCATTATTGAAATAAATACTTATGTAAAAACAAATAAGCAAACAAGTCATGCATCTTATAAGACTCAATTCATATATCATTTCCTCTTTGAATAGACAAATCAGTCTTTCCCATCTCGTAAAATCTTTGATAAGCTGTTTAGATCGGCAGACATGACAAGGTATGCATCAGTGGCTATCGTGGGGAAACCTGCTGTCTTAGTCATCTAGTACTGCTATAACTAATTACCACAAGGGGATGGCTTTAACAAAGAAAAATTCATTTAGAAGTCCAAACTCAGGGCATCAGCTCCAGGGGAAGGCTTCCTCTCTCTCTCTCTGCCTTCTCCTCAGTCTTCCCCCAGACTAGGAGCTTCTCCTTGCAGGGACCTCAGGTCCAAAGGACGCATTCTGCTCCCAGAACTGCTGTCTTGGTGGTATGAGGTTCCCCCTCTCTGCTTGCTTCCTTTTTCTTTTATCTCTTATAAAATAAAAGGTGGTGTGGGTCACACCCCAGGGAAACTCCCTTTACTTTGGATCAGTGATGTGACCTTATTAAGGGTGTTACAATTCCACCCTAAACTTTTTTAACATAAAATTACTATCACAAAATGGAGAACAACCACATAATACTGGGAATCATGGCCCAGCCAAATTGATACATAGTTTTTGGGGACACAATTCAATCCATGACACTTGCTATGAGAAAGGGCAAGTCCAGATTATATCAGGACCTGGGATGTATGCGGACAGTTAGCTCCAGACATAGCTTGTGGCATATGCAGAAACTTTTCTGACTCAGCAAATGTGGGGTTATAAAACACTTTGGCCCAAGGAAAGGAAGGGAAGGGATGTGTGAATACAAACGTGTTGCTGTTAGGTGCTGTTGAGTCAGTTCCGACCCATAGCCACTCTATGTACAACAGACATTGCCTAGTCCTGTGCCATCCTCACAATCATTGTTATGCTTGAGCACACTGTTGTAGCCACTACATCAATCCATTTCATCAAAGGTCTTCCTCTTTTTCCCTGGCGCTCTACTTTACCAAGCATGATGTCCTTCTCCAAGGGCTGGTCCCTCCTGATAACATGTCCAAAGTATGTGAGACGTACTTTCACCTTCCTTGCTTCTCGGGACCATTCTTCCAAGCCAAATTTGTTTGTTTTTTTGGCAGTCCATGGTATATTCAATATTCTTCTCCAGTACCACAATTCAAAGGCACCAATTCTTTTTTGGTCTTCCTTACTCATTGTCCAGCTTTCACATGCATATGAGGTGACTGAAAACACCATGGCTTGATTCAGGCACACCTTAGTCCTTAAAGTAATATCTTTGCTTTTTAACATTTAAAGAGGTCTTTTGCAGCAGATTTGCCCAATGCAATGCATCTTTTGATTTCTTGACTGCTGCTTCCATCGGTGTTGATTGTGGATCCAAGTAAAATGAATTCTTCACAACTTCAATCTTTTCTCCATTTATCATGATGTTGCTTATTGGTCCAGTTCAGAGGATTTCTATTTTCTTTATATTGAGGTGTATTCCATACCAAAGGTCTTTGATCATCATCAGTAAATGCTCCAAGTCCTCTTCACTTTCAGCGAGCAAGGTTGTATCATCTGCCTAACACAGATTGTTAATAAGCCTTCCTCCAATCTTGAAGCCTCATTTTTCTTTATATACTCCAGCTTCTCATAGTATTTACTCAGCATACAGATTGAATAAGCATTGTGAAAGGATACAACCCCGATGCACACCTTTTCTGACTTTAAACCACGCAGTATCTCTTGTTCTGTGCGAAAAACTGCCTCTTGATCTATGTACAGGTTCCTCACGAGCACAATTAAGTGTTCTGGAATTCCCATTCTTGGCAATGTTATCCATAATTTGTTATGACCCACACAGTCAAATGCCTTTGCATAGTCAACAAAATACAGGTAAACATCCTTCTCGTATTCTCTGCTTTCAGCCAGGATTCATATGACACCATCTGATACAAGCATAAACGAGCGTAGTACTCTGGACCTATAAATTAGGAGTCCCTGTATGATGCAAATGGTTAATATACTCAGCTGCTAACCAAAGGGCAAGGTTTGAGTCCACCCAGAGGTTTCTCAAAAGAACAGCCTGGTGATGTACTTAAAAAAAAAATCAGCCACTGAAAGCCTTATGGAGCACAATTCTACCCTGACACATATGGGGTCGCCATGAATCGGAATCCATGATGACTGTTTTTCTTTGGTTTATATATTAGAGTGATTTGCACATGGACTATATGGTCCTTGAAATCATTGCCAATATCTAGTCCATGTTTTTCTGGGCCACACACCTGGAAATGTAAAAATTACATGTATTCTGTATTTGACTCTGGGATAACAAGTTGCTCAACCAGTGAAATGAAGGGGTAAAAGTTTCTCACAAAAAGTAGTTGTCTTGCCTGGTTGATCAATTGTGAGACCTACACACTCAGCTATAAACAGAATTAAACCACTAACGTAGCAGTGACCACAAATTCTACCTCCTCCAGTAAGCTTCTAAGAGCGACTCTGCTAAGAAGTCCATTGGAGTTTCTCTCTCTCACCCCCATATTCCAAAGCAACTTGTTGATATTTATAGTAACATTTATCACATTTTTTTTCTTTAAAAAAGTATTCATATAGCCCTCCCTTCTATAACTAGATCATGCCCCTAAGGGTAGGGCAATAATTTACAATCTTTATAACTGCACTATCTATCCCAGTGTCTAAGCACAAAAAAAAAAAAAGTTAGGCTGTATTAAAGATATCATAAATATAAAAGCTTATCAGGAAATACACATATTGTTGCCTAAGTAGTGCCAGGTGCATTGATTAAGAACAAGCGCTTTTTAATTGCATAGACCTGGGTCTTGAGTCCTTTATCTGTTACATAACAGTATACACCTGAAAATTTTTCTAAGCCTCTTAAAACTTTAATTTCCTCATCTGCAAAAGGAAATAAATTTCCACAATAGGGATGTTGGAAGCATTCATCAAGATAATTCATACACACAAAAAAATTAATATAATGCCTAGCACAAAGTGTGTATTAAATAAATATTAGCAATTTCTTAGTTTAAGTAAAAGGAAAATGTGATAAACAATGTCTGTTAGAAAGACAAATTCTTAAATAGAGATTCGATTTAATTAAAGAAAGTAGACAATTATTACGGTAACCTTAATCAAATTCAGGAAATAACTGAGCAGTTCTTCACTTGGAGAATGGAAAGCAGTATTTAAGTGCATTTGTAAAGTCAACCTCTGTAGAATTGATTGTGAACTTCACTCTTGACATGATGGCTAAATAAACAATTACTTATTAACTAGTGCCTGGAGGTTCACTTTTTAATCTCCTGAGCTAGCGATAAAGTGAAGATTTGATTTGGAGATCTAAAATCAGGCTATAGACAATTTGCTGCTAAGGTAAGAAAGTGACAGGGAGGCTTGGGTCAAATGGCAAAAACACAATTTAGTTGTTGACCAAGAAGATAGGCTGAGGAGACATTTTTGAGGCTAAATATGCTTGGTACAATTTACCCTCCATGGATGGATGACTGGGACACTCCTCAATATTATTTAATGGCTTTCCCCTGAAGGGCATCAAAATATCACCTGACTCTGCTTTGCTCTTTTGTTTGCCTTGTGAGAGCAGCACCTCAATTACCTGTGTATTTAATGTTGACAATGTGCTACTTAAACGATGGATACTTTCCTGGGGGTTGTGGTAAAAGGATGTTTTAATGACCACAAATCACTGGACATTTTGTTGAAGGCAAATATCCTGAGAATCAATAGACTCTCAAATATAAGGCCACAGTTGGACCTGGGTCATAGGATAAAGCCAGACAGATGTAGGTCGGTAATCTGGGCTTCCCACCAACGAGCAGTATGACCTTCAAAAACTGCCTTCACCTCTACGACTCCCAATTTCCTTACTTGTAAAATGGGAATAGTAGCATCAACCTTATGAGGGTATAAACAGGCAGGACAGAACCAGGAGATGAGGTCTTTTCTGGATCTGTGCTTACTCCATATTTAGAATACATGTCCCCACTGAACTCAAAGAAGCAACAATAAACCAGCACCTAACAAGAAACAATTATTTTTCCTTTTTTTTAAAATAATTTTTATTTTGCTTTAAGTGAAAGGTTACAAATCAAGTCAGTCTCTCACATATAAACTTATTATACACCTTACTACATACTCCCATTTACTCTCCCCCTAATGAGTGAGCCTTCTCCCTCCTTCCAGTCTATCCTTTTGTGACAATTTTGCCAGTTTCTAAGCCCCTCTACCCTCCCATCTCCCCTCCAGACAGGAGATGACAACATAATCTCAAGCGTCCACCTGATGCAAGTAGCTCACTCCTCATCAGCATCTCTCTCCAACCCATTGTCCAGTTAAATCCATGTCTGAAGAGTTTGCTTCGGGAATGGTTCCTGTCCTGGGCCAACAGAGGGTTTGGGGACCATGACCACCGGGATTCTTCTAGTCTTAGTCAGACCATTAAGTCTGGTCTTTTTATAAGAATTTGGGGTCTGCATCCCACTGTTCTCCTGCTCCCTCAGGGGCTCTCTGTTGTGCTCCCTGTCAGGGCAGTCATCATTTGTGGCCAGGCACCATCTAGTTCTTCTGGTCTCAGGATGATGTAGTCTCTAGTTCATGTGGCCCTTTCTGTTTCTTGACAAGAAACAATTTTAACGTGGACTCCTCAAGGTCCATTACCTGAAAAAAAAATACTCAAATTTCTCCAAAGTCCTTCAGAACTTTGGTATCACTTAAATGCAATTGAGTGGCAGTTCCACCAAGGAGTTCACACCTCAGCTACCTTTTCCATTAAGAGCTGGTAGAGAGCCCAGAAACACTGTCTTTCTGTCTTTGCCTTATCTTCTTCAGCTATGAGTTTTACATGACAAGGACAATGATTTTTTACATTGCTGCCACCAAGGGGCTGAACTCTTAACCACTGTGCCACCAGGGCTCCATGTGATAGATAAGGAATATTTAAATACTATATAACGACATTAATTAACATTTCTGAAATCTCCCTTAAATTTTCTATTTCTGGCAAAGTAATTTTTCTAGAATGCTCATGAAAAGTCACAGTGCAGGTGGTGAAGATTCAGAAATTTTTTTCAGTTCTGCTTCACTTTTACACAGCACAAGGTACCTTCATGGAAGAAAAATGTCTTAGTATGTATCTTAGTAAGTAGATTAGCTCTCCTTTCAAGCTCTGCTCCCCTTGTCTGGATCTGGGAAATTAATGAGATAAACAAAAGTGTTTCAAGTCAGCTCTCAGGCCCATCCTCATGGGGAAGGTTGTAGACAGTGTGTACTGGAAACCATCCCCCTTGGATCCCTGGTGGCACAATGGTTAAGTGCTATGGCTGTTAACAAAAAGGTCAGCAATTCGAATCCATCAGCCACTCCTTGGAAACCTTATAGGGCAGTTCTACTCTGTCCTATAGGGTCACTATGAGTCAGGATCAACTTGATGGCCACCAGCTTGGTTTTGTGTGGATGGGATATATTACTGCACAAAATCTACACTGGAGGAATGGCCAAAAACTGCTTGCCAACCTATCAGGGGCAGTAATTAACCAACTCACTGAAAGGACTGGTTTATTCCCAAGTAAAGCATTTACTTCAATCAGTCACAAGAATTCTGCATTTCATGAGGCTGATACAAGTGCCTTGGGCCACCCTTTCTCACCTCTGGAAATTCCTTCATCAACATGGAGTCCCCCTGTTATACTATCTTATTGTACCGAGGCCCTAGAGGGCTGAAGCAACTCATAGTACGAGTAAATAATAATATTAATTTAGGATTACATTGAAACTATTCTGATTTTTAAAAAGTTAGAATTATTTTTCTCCTCTCTGCTAAACAATCAAAAACTTGGCATACGATTTTTCAGCATTTTGTAACCCTGCATCATCCACGTTAAAGCAAATCAATAGTTATATCGAGACTTACTAATTTCTGTGCCTTCAATGTAAGCTCTTCAAAACCTACCTATATTACAGTCCCTGAAACTTCACATCTTTTCACATTTTCCCTTTTGCATTTCACCCTAACTCAATAATTCGTATTTCTCAGAAGCTGGTAACATTCAAAATGGGGAAGCAGTTCTTCTATCGCCTATACCAGGGGATTATGCTAGGGGCCAGATTTGAACAGCTCCAAAGACCATCTCCACTTGGGTACTCCTATTAACACAACTGTATTGCTCAAAGATCTATCTTCCATCTTCAGAAGCAACACATCTTTCTATAAAATTCTATGTACCCACCACCATCCATAGGTCACCTACCACTATGAAAAGTCTCGCACCAGAGCTGACAGCAAGCCACATGGTCTCCTTCTTGCAGGTAGAATATACCTCTCTACCTCTTGACTTTGGTTTTGGCCATATTACTTCTTTGGGCAATGAGATGCTGGCAGTCATGATGTGGGAAGCAGTTTGAAATGTGGCTGCAGAGCTTAGCTTGGCCTTCTTGTGTTCTTATCTTTCACCATGAAAAGAAAATACCTCAGTTAGCTACTGGTTCAAGAAGGATGACAGACATAAAACAAACATGGACCCAAATTTCATGACAATTAGAGCATGGACCCAAAACTCAGTCTCAGCCAGGAGAGTTCTACCTGAGATTTTAAATATGGATATAATGATGCGTTTATTCAGGACTCCAAACTGAGGTCAAAGTCAGGGATCAATATGACCCAAAGGATAACCAAAGACACAGGAAAATATTAGTCCAAAGGACTAACGGACCACATGAACCACAGCCTCCACCAGTCTGAGCCCCCCAAAACTAGACATTGCCTGGTTACCTCCACTGATCACTCTGGCAGGGATCACAATAGAAGGTCCCAGACAGAGCAGGAGAAAAATGTAGAATAAAGTTCAAATTAAAAAAAAAAGACCAGACTTACTGGTCTGACAGAGACTGGAGGAATTCCTGAGACTATGGCCCCCTGGACACCCTGTTAACTCAGAATTGACACTGCTCCTGAAGTCCAAACAATAGCCCATGTGAGGAACGTGTTTCTTAGTTCAATCGAGTATACGAGACCAAATAGGCAACACTCACCCAAAACCAAAGGCGAGAAGGCAGGAAGGGACAGGAAAACTTGAGGAATGGACACAGGGAACTTGGAATGGAAAGAGAAAGGGGGAGAGTGCTGACACATTGCAGGGATTGCAACCAATGTCACAAAACAATTTGTGTATAAATTTTTGAAAGAGAAACTAATATGCACTGTAAACTTTCACCTAAAACTCAATAAAATTTAAAAAATAAAAAAGATGACCCAAAGAGGATGGCAAAATTAGATAGGGCAAAAGTGAAAATAAATTAAAAACCCCCAAATTTAGTAGTGCTTGCAGTAATTTAGGAAACCCTGGTGGTGCAGTGGTTAGTGCTAACCAAAAGGTCGGGAGTTCAAATCCACCAGGCACTCCTTGGAAACTCTATGGGGCAGTTCTACTCTGCCCTATAGGGTCACTATGAGTTGGAATCGACTCGATAGCAGCAGCTTTGGTTTTTTGGTTTTTGCAGGAATTTAACAAGGGGACAAGGAATGGGAGCTACAGCAGGTGGTTGACAGGGTTAGACAAGTATTTGTTGCCAATGCATTCATCCTTTTATAAATGTTTATTTTCTTTTTTTAAGTTTTATCATCATTGTTCCATATCCACTGCCTTCTTACTGCTCTCCAAGCCCTTTCCATAGCAACATGACACAATGCTCATCTGAGTCATTTTAATTGAAAAGACCTTTTAAAGTTTAACAGCTTTGCAGAGAATGGACATTTTTACAATCTGCATATTTTGTGACATTTGATTTAATTTACAGCTCAATGAACTTGTCTCTGACTGTCTGAATCTGACACTTTTATATTTACTTCTTTTTCCCTTCTGTATCCTGTTAATGATCTTGAACACTAATAAAGTTTTACAAGAGTTGTGACTTCCTGACCAAGCATAACGTTGTTCACCAGTGGTAAGGCAGAAGGGCAGAACTCTCTTGTCTCAGACCACACTGAATTTTGCAGAAGAAACATATCTTTCAGTTTCAACTTCTTTTCATAATTCTCAATCCATCATTAATAGTATAACAAGTACTAAAAATTAATTCCAACTACATATTCATAACAGTCTAACCTGGAGATTCAAGTTCCAAAATCAAGTTGGCAGCCTTAAACAGACCCAGTTGTATAAGCTAGTATGAATCCAATAGCAACAGAAGACAGACATAGAGCTGAAATATTTCCTGGATCAAATTTAGGTCATAGCTTTAAGAGTGAAAAGAAACAGGATTATCAGATCACTAAATGTGTACCACTGGATACAAAGGACACTCCAGTCAGATGGCTTTTGTATTGTATGCTCTTTAATATCTGCTTAGATTACAGCCTGAAACACAAGCGTAAAAAAAAAAAAATTGCCATTGAGTGGATTCTGACTCACAGCAACCCTATAGGTCAGAGTAGAACTGCCCCATAGGGTTTCCAAGGAGTGCCTGGTGGATTTGAACTGCCAACCTTTTGGTTAGCAGCTGTAGCTGTTAGCCACTGTACCACCAGTCTCCATTAATTAGATACAAAGATACAGTTTATACCCTGTCCTAAAACTAATACTAAAATGAGGCAGAGTCGTTGGCTGTTTTACCCTAGAGGATGATATTTTTTGCCCTTTGCGTCTTATCACTCAACTGGAGAGAGTGAGAAAAACAAATTCATTGTTTAGGCCGTGATTATAGACCGTTAAGAAAAGGAGGCCACCCAAATGGAAGTTTTTTTTTTTTTTTTTAATAATACCAATTACTTGGGAAAGCACTCTAAAAAGAAAATTGAAAGAGAGGTCGAATTGTAAGATAAGAGCATACTTTTTATACTCAAAAACATTTAATCCTTTCTTGAGTCAACCAAGGCTTCAGTTTTAGCACTATATACAATGAAAGTTTTTGTTCTTAAATTTGACCCATCTCTGGAGAAAGGCGGTGTGTGTGTGTGTACTCTTAAGGTTTCTATCATTGTATTATTTTGATTATGCCCTTAATGTTAAAAGAAAGAAACTAAGTTCTATCAAATAACTGAGCTACATGTCTTCCCTTCCATACTTCACTATAATTCTAAATTATAAATGTAATGCCCAATCCCCTGTAACATCCTCTCAGAAACTAATGATAGCCTATTAATATCAGTGCGTTCCTTCTCCCAGTACCTCACCAAATTCAACTTCTATGTCTGGACTAGCCTATAAAATCCTCTTCAGTGGCCTACAAGTAGGCTTCAACCAGTTTAGCTTCCTCTCCTTTTCTCTTGCCTCACCTCCTTCCTGAGCCCAGGATGGCAGTGAGAAAATCAGGCATTGAGAAAGAAATGCCTCAGAAGGATGCCTTCTGAGAGTTCAGTTAGAAAAATACATACCCTGTGAATGTGATTAGCCCTCCTGGGGAAAGAAACAAGAGATTATTTCTAAGTGAGGACCTAGGGAGTAAGGGAACACCCAAGACTCTAATCAAGAATATCTGGGTGTTATTTGAGGAAGATTGGCCTGGATCAAGGCTGTCTTTTTGTATGCCAAAAAAAAAAAAAAAAAAAGGTAATCAAATGTATTATACCCTGTCTAGAGCCAGAATGAGTGAAGAGTTGTAACCTAAAAAGGGAAAGTAAAAGAGCTTGAAACTGACACTGTGTCTCCAATACTTTGCTGAGGACAGAGACCTAGGATAGTCACTAGTGACTGCTTTATTTTGTTTAGTGTTTGGGTTTTTTTGTTTTTTTTTTTTTGCTCTGAGAGAAGGATGATTTATTAGAGTAACGCTGCCCTGTGTACTGGATCTTTCATAGCCAGATACCTCCTTTTATTTTCCTTCTATACCTATTAAGTTACTTCATGATTACTGTCCACCGACCTCAAAACCCACGTACGCAAACACACACAACACAGGTTCATAATCTTCCCAAGACATGGCTTATTAAATTGATGTAATGAGGAATACAACTTTATGTGAAAAGAGTGGTGTCTTCCCAAAGAAAGGGGATGTAAAATAATTACATTGACCACATGCCCTCATTTGCTCTGAACATTCCTAGTCATACCAGTATTACTTGGCTAATCATCCTAAAAGTTAGTGGCTTAAAACATGATTCAGTTTTTACATTAGTCTCACTTTGAGTCCTTCATGCAGTTGAAATCACCTCGTATGTTTAATGTGGCTGGATGTTCTAAGATGGTCTGACTTATTTATCTGGCCTTTGGTGCTAGCTGTTAATTGGTTATTCTAGGAGAGCTCCTGAGAGAGCTCATTTCCACCACGCACATACTGGTGGTTACACAGATTTAAAAATTTGTCAGAACTCATTAAAATGAAGATGAGTGCAATTTACTGCTTGTAAATTAATTTATAAGTTAGGACAAAATTTTTAGGACACAAAAAACCCTAGCATTAAAATGAAAAATACTTATAATTTGAGCTGCTTTAGTTTTTTTTATTTTTATCAAAAGATGACATTAAGGAAATGAAAAGACACTCCAAAGATTAGGATAAAATATATGTAAGCTCTATATGAGAAAACAGACTGTTATCTAGAATTCATAGAGAATCCTTACAACTCAATAATATAAAGAAAACAAACAAAAATGAGCAAAAAAAAAAAAACTAAACAGATATTGTGGGTGTGCCCATGCGCACACACACACACAAAGGATAAACAAATAGGCAATAAGCCCAGAGTTTGCTGGTGGGACTCTCAGATAGGAAAAATAACTTGTTCAAATCAAAATGATCCATGGCTAATGGCAAGAAGGGGTTTGAATCTAAGTGTGTCTGATTCCAAAATCCTACTCTTTCCATTATCCCACTTAAACAGCCCCCATCTGCTGATGGTATCAGAGTAGGTTTTCTTATATATACATAGGTATTCATAATTCTGGGACTGATAATAATGAAAATATTAATAGAAATAATAATATCTAGGAAAAGGTAACGCTCATATAAACAAACAAAAATAAAAAACAGTTGTCTTTGATTCAATTCTGACTCATGGTGACTCCATGTGTGTCAGAGTAGAACTGTTCTCCATAGGATTTTCAATGGCTGATTTTTGGAGGTATTGCCAGGCTTTTCTTCCAAGGTGTCTCTGAGGAGGCTCAAATCTCTAAACTTTCAGTTAGCAGCTAAGTGTATTAATTATTTGTGACACCCAGGGGCCTGCAATAAAGTGCTTACTAAATGCCAGGCATTGCGCTAAGCTTTTTAGCAACATTAACTCATTTAATCTTGACAATAACCCTATGAGGAAGATATTGTTATTATCTTCCTTTTACTATAATAATAACTGAGGTATAGAGAAGTTAAATATCCAGATTGGAAGTGGCAGAGCCAGGATTTGATATGCAGGTGTCCTTATTCCACCATCTTCAACAAATGCCATTGAAGGTCAGTGAACCAATTTGTGCATCTATATATACTTATGGCATATTTATTACATTTATGGCTCCAATGTTTCCTCTCACTACAGCCACATCTTTCCCATGGAATCTTGTAGAGCTCTCCCATTCTGACAAGCCATATGACTTGGTTTGGCCAATGAGTTTTAGGCTTAAGAAGTGCTTGTGTGATTGGGCTTGCCATAACATGCCTAGGCTAGCCTGCTGGAGGATTAGACACAAATTTGGGTAGCCTTTCCCAACATCTAAAGCCATTATCCAGTCACCTACCACATACATAAATCTGCCCAGTCTAAATCGTTGATCTACAGACATGACCTTAAAAAGTATTCATTGTTCTAGGACATTGAGCTTGGTTGTGTTTTCTTACACAGCATTATTGTGGCAATAGATAACTAACATATTAACCAACATGGTATTCAATGGCCTAAAAATGAAGGAAAATCCGTTTGAGTTTTTGAGTCTTTAGAGCAATAAAGACCTTTACTATATTAGTAAAACTTTGTACCATATTTCTTCTGCACAACCTATGGTAAACCTCTACCCATTGTGACTACCATAATAAAATGAATAGATTCCTCCAATTCTTACCCCAAAACACAAATGTGTATTTATTTTATGATGTTCCTAAATCCTGCTTGAGTACAACACTCATTTAATTGTAAAGAAATGACACAGTGAATCTAATAGTTGAAATATAAATATGTAGACAGAGATGTAGATACAAGATAGATATGTAGATAGATAATCTATAGATTTATTAGTGGTCTACAAATTGTATTCCTTGTAACACCATTGCTCTGAAAAGGCACCTGCTAGCTAAGAGGCCATAAACATAATGCGAAAGAAGGGGGAGGTGGCGGTAAGCAGGCAAGCTAAGTAGACGCCTTTCTCAAGTTCTATCAGAGAAGCTTTATTTTGTTTATTTTATACACTGGTGTACCACAATTGAGAAAAAGAGTCCTTAACAAATAAATAAGTAAATAAACAGCTATTGTTCGAGTTTAATCCCCTTAGTTTTCAGACAAAGAATAGGCTCAAAGGTCAGGTGGTAGGGAAGGAAAATTATATTTTTTAAGTATCAATCTTTTTAACCTCATAACTCTGTGAGATGCATTTCGGTCATCTAATTTTTTTACTCTAGGAATTTAAGTGATTTGTTCATGTTCACACAGCTGGCAGGAGATAGAACCAGAATTGCATCATTTTTCTAACATCTCTACCACACAAAGAGGAAGTGACTTGCTTCAGTTCTCACAGCAAGTTGAATATAAGAACCACAAGTAGAGAACTAAAGCCTCATGGTCAATATCTAGAGGTCACTCTATTTCTTTTTAGCAAATACCAAAAGTAATTGTGGAAGGAATGTTCTACCTGCAAAGACATCAAAACAGAAAAGAGAAACAATTGGAAACAAACAAACTAAGCTCATCAGTTTCAAAACACCCCTTAATGAATAGGAAGATAAATATCATCATGAATACAAATGCATTACAAGCCTTTGGTAGCTAGCCAAAACTGTTAATGAATTGTACATAATTAATTTTAGAGCCGTTAATCCAACAACTCATTTGTCCTAGATTACAATGAGACACAGTGGTTAGGCTAAAGTCTTGGCTAGTTCCAGCTTGGTAAACACAATATGAATAATAATTACAAAAACATCTTAAGTATGTAACATATACCAGACACTGGCCTAAGTTAGTTTTATGCATAATTTCATATAAACTTAACCACAACCCCTTAAAGTTAAGTTTTATTATTACTATTATTAATGAGGAAATATGCCCAAGGTACAAAACTATTTAGTGTGAAGCCACAATATGACTCCAAAACCTCTAGAAGCCATTTCTGACTTTAGACTATGTCTCACTCTTAATAACCACCCTGACCATTCTATACATCACTACTCTACTGAGAAGACAAATGGTACAGTATCAAGAGCATAGGTCTTGAAAAATTAAAAGTTGGGTTAGATACGGGCTTCCTTACTTTCTGTTTACTGGAACTTGGACAATTTTCTTGTCATGTCTGAGCCTCAATTTCTTAAGATAAAAAAATAATAAAAATTATTGCCTCAAAGTATTTTCATGAAGATTACCTGTGATATTATATTCAAACACATAATACATACAGAACAGAGAAGACACCTAAAAAAGAAATATTCCTCTTTCTCTCCTAATGCTCCCAGCAACCCATGGCCTGTCACTACCGTAATCTATACAGATTTGCCCTCCACCAGTAGTACCGCATACTCTAAGAATTATAGCCTGGTAGAAGACAGAATTGTAAATAGATTAGATTTATCTAATATGGTAGTAAATGCTGTGACTGAGAAAGCATAGGATGGTATAGGATAGTGACTGCCAAAATTTTTTATCATAACCCACATAAGAAATACTTTTTACCTGGTAATCCAGTCTTGTTTCTTTCTCTGTCTCTCTCTCATACACACACACACAACCAAGTATATAAGTGAAATTATACAATTTTAAATTTAGTAACACAACTCTTTTCTTATATGTGATACATTCTTAAGTATTCTATTGCTTCTATTTTAGTCTTTTCTATCTATTACGGTCTATGTTACTCTATTCTAATCTATTGTATTAAAAAAAAAAAAAAGAAAAGCTGGTTCCTACACAGTAAAATTATTTCATATCTGCAGTTTGGAAGAAAAAAAAAAAAACTGCTCTAGGAGAACCAGAAAAGAACTAACACAGTCTGCTGGAGTGAAGAGTTGGGAGGGTGAGACTCAGATTTCTAGATCATGCTTCAACCAAGCAAAAAATGGAATATAAGCTGAAAAATATTCTTACTCTTTGGTCATGTTTTAAGGCATGGCAATGCACAGAAGACATCAAGGTGAACTATATCAAGAAGGGCAGGTAGTGATTTCCAGAGACCTGGAACTGCACTTGTCCACTCATTTGGGGTAGGTATTTGGATGTAAAATATAACAGTACTAATAAATCCCTACTTATAAGGGCAGGGCAACATGGCAAAGTATGATGTCACTCCCATTTATCCCCCAGCAACTAAACCACTGGACAATGAATAAAAACAAACACAGGCTGAGATCTCAGAACTCCAGATGGCAGCTGAGGTGTTGGAGAGTAGAGGTGAGTCAAGAAACAGGGCAGAGGAAGAGCAGGAGACAGCACAGAAGCTGGGAGAACCTACCCACTGGCATGTGGAACACTCATTCACTGCATTCATTTTGGGATGAGTTTGGGCAAAACCCCAAACAAAGAACACAGAATGGGAGCTAAGCTGAGGAAGGTGTAGACCAATTTCAAAATCTATGAAAACTGGCCGTGAGAGTTCATGGGCCACACACATGGGAAGGGGTGAAGAGAGATCATGATGCTGCAAGACAGGGCTGCTAAATCTCACTGAAACCCCAGATGACAGGCACTAGGAGTGGGACAAGCTGAAAAGGCATCAGAATGAGGGGGATACTCCAGATACGCAACACAGAGGGAAATGGCTAACTTCCTGCCCACAACAGTACACCGTGGGAGTGCCTGTGCAGGGGCATTCATGAGAGAAAGACATAGTGCTTTCCCCACCTTTGCCACAGGAAACCTGAACACCACCATTTAAGGCAGCAGCTGCGACAAGCTAAAATCCCCTGTGCATGCATAATGAACTCCAGAAGACAAGCAACCAAAACTACTCAATCAGCGGGGGGGGGGGGGGGGGGACCTAAGGATAAGAGTGCCTTCTAGTGGTTCTTAGGAGAATACAATGAAGCTAAATCAAGTATAACCAGAAAATTCTCCCACAAAAATCAGAAAAGAGAAATTAAACCAATTTTAAAAAGTATACCAAAATGGCCCAAGTTCAACAAAAAATAGTAAAACAGACAATATTGCAAGAGAAGGACCAATGAAAAGGAAAACATGAAGAAGGAATTTCTCCTATGAAGACCAGGTTAATGTAACAAAATAGAAACTTTTCAGACAATGGTGATAAATATGTCTAAAGAAAGCAAAAAGCAAAGAAAACAAAACAAAAAAAAAAACAGAGATCAGGAAATAAATAGAAGAACAAAATAAGACACTGAACTAGGAAACTGGAAACATCAAATAATAATAATAAAAAAAAAAAAACAGATCTACTACTGGAACTGAAGAATAAAGCAACTGAATTAGAAGAAGCAAAAGAAGCACCAACAACAGAGTTAAACAGATAGAAGATAGGCTAAGTGAACCAGAAGACAGAATAACTGAACTTATCAAGTCTCAAGAAAAAGAAGAGAAAAGAACAAAGAAAAGTGAAGAATGCCAAATGGAAATATGGGATTCAATTAAGAAATCTAACACTAGAATTATTGGAATTCCAGAGTACCATGACAACAATAAAGGCACAGAAAGAATTTTCCAAGAGATTATCAAAGAGCATTTCCAAGATCTGGACAGAGAACCAAGCTTGCAAATACAGGAAGTTACATGAACCCCAATTAGAAGAAATACCAAAAATCAACTCAGTGCCATATGCTAATAAAATTCCTGAAAACCAAAGATAAGGAGAGAATTCTGAAGATAGTAAGAGAAAAAAGCAATATAACATATCAAGGGTTTTTCATAAGAACATGGCAAATTTCTCGCCAGAAACTCTACAGGCCAGAAGACAATGGAGTGACACATATAAAATATTCAATGAAAACAAATGTCAACCGAGAATTTTTTACCCAGCAAAGTTGTCATTATAAAATGCGAGGAAATCAAGTCATTCCCAGATAAACAGCAGCTCTGGGAATTTGCCACCATCAGACCACCTTTACAAGTATTACTCAAGGGAGTTATCCAAATGGAAAGGCAAGAACATAAAAAAAAAAAACCAAAAAACTCAAATCTATACAAGGAGGAAATAAAGAGACAGGGATTTCAAAAAATGCACCAACATGAGCAATCATAAGGACCAAGTATATGACATTTTCAGGAAATCAACTCAATAATATAATTCCACAAACAATATGACATCAAGATTCTAAGAAAACATATAAAGCAAACCTACTGGATAAAGGACATACAATGATGTTAATGAAAACACACCCATAGAAATGGGGGAGGAATAGAATTAATATGTTAATGTTGTATTTTATCTGTTAAGTCTATCTATAAATAGAATTTAAATCAAAATCTACTACAAGAGATAAAGAAGGACATTACATAATAATAAAAAGGTTAATCAAGCAAGAAGACATAACAATTACAAATATATACTCAAAAAAAAAAAAAAAAAGTGCTCCAAAATACAAGAAAAGAATACTGACTAATATGAAAGAAGAAGTAGACAACACCACAATAACAGTAGGGGACTTCAACACACCACTTCCAAGTCTACATAGAACGTTGGAAAAAAAAATCAATACGGACTTTAAGAATTTAACAAAACCATAATCCAATTTGACCTAACACACATATACAGAAAACTCCACCCACCAACAGAACAACACAAATTCCTTTCCAGTACTTATGGATCATTTTCCATAAGAGACCATATGCTAGGACACAAAACAAGTCTCAACAAGTTTTAAAAGACTGAAAACATACAAAGCATCTTCCCGGACCATATCACTATGAGGCTAGAAATAAACAAGAGGAAATATAAGGAAAAAGATGAATACATGGAAACTAAATAATACACTACTACGAAACTACTGAGTCATAGATGAAACCAAAAGTGAAATTTAAAAAATTCTTAGACTCAAACAAAAACACAGCATATCACAACCTGTGTGACACAGCAAAAGCAATACTTAGAGGGAAATTCCTAGCAATAAATGCCTGTGTTAAAAAAGAAGATCCAAAATCAATAATTTAAACTGACAACTTGAACAAATACAAAAGGACAAACAAAATCAGCTGAAAGCTACCAGAAAAAAGGAAATAATAAAGAAGTTGGCAGAGATTAGGATCTACAACACATAGGATAATCATACCAGAACAAAAAATGGTGACCAGCCACACAGTACTGGGAATCATGGCCTAACTATAGTTGACACACATTTTGGGGGGACATAATTCAATCCATAACAGACATTACCAAAAAAATAAATAAAAACCAGGAACAGATAGCTACACTGGGGAATTCTACCAAACATTCAGGGAAGAACTGACACCAATTCTACCAAACATTCAGAGAAGAACTGACACCAATTCTATTTAATCTCTTCAAAAATATAGAAGAGGGAGGAATACTAAAGAACTCTTTCTATGAAGCCAGGATAACCCTGATACCTAAACCAGGCAGAACCCAAAACCCAAAAAAAACTCATTGCCCTCAAGTCAATTCTGACTCATAGCAACATTATAGGACAGAGTATAACTGCCCTGGGTTTCCAAGGCTTTAAATCTTTGTAGACCGCAGACTGTCACATCTTTCCCACAGAACAGGTGGTGGGTTGAAACCACCAATCTTTTGGCTAGCAGCCAAGCACTTAATCACTGTGCCATAAGGGCACCTTAAGCCAGGCAAAAACATAATAAAAAAAGAAAATTACAGACTCTTATCCCTCATGATGTAGATACAAAAATTTTCAACAAAATTCTAACCAACAGAATTCAGCAACATATGAAAAAAATCATACACCATGATCAAGTGGAATTCATACCAAGATTACAAGGGTGGTTCAACATTAGAAAAACGATCAGTGTAATCCACCACATAAATAAAACAAAGGAAAAGAACTATATGATCATATCAATTGATTCAGGAAATTCATTTGATAAAATTCAACATCCTTTCATGATTAAAACCCTCAGCAAAATAGAAATAGAAGGAAAATTTCTCAGCATAATCAAGATCACCTATGCAAAACCAACAGCCAACATTATACTCACTGGAGAAAAACTAAGAGTCTTCCCTTTGAGAACAGGAACGAGACAAGAATGCCCATTCTCATCACTCTTGTTTGATATTGTACTGGAAATCCTAGACAGAGCAATAAGGCAAGAAAGAGCAATAAAAGGTATAAAAATTGGAAAAGAAGAAGTAAAGTTATCTCTGTTTTAGGTGACATGTTCCTATACATAAAAGACCCTAAAGATTCCACAAAAAGAAAAAAAAACTGCTGGAGCTAATAGAAGAATTCAGCAACTTGGCACAGAACAAGATCAACACAAAAATCAGTTGGATTCCAAAAAAGAAATCAAGAAAACAATAACATTTATAATAGCCTGCAAAACAATAAAATACCTAAGAATTAACCTAATCAAGGACTTAAAAGACTTATACAATGAAAATTATGATACACTACTACAAGAGACTAAGAATCTAAAAAAATGGAAAGACAATCCCATGCTCATGGATTGGATGACTTAATATAGTAAAAAGGTCAATTCTACCTAATGTTATCTACAGATACAATGCAATCTCAATACAAACCCCAACAACATTCTTTACTGAAATGGAAAACTAATAACCAACTTCTTGTGGTAAGGAAAGAGACCCTGAATAGCCAAAGCAATATAGAAGAAAAAGAGCAAGACAGGAAGCCTCACATTCCCGATAACAAAACATACTATATAGGAGGCGGGGCCAAGATGGCTGACTAGGTAGAAGCTACCTCGGATCCCTCTTGCAACAAAGACTCAGAAAAACAAGTGAATCGATCACATATATTACAATCTACGAACCCTGATCATCAAACACAGATCTAAAGACTTGACCTGAGTGACAGAGACTGAGAACGAACAACCACAGGGAAGCAGCGACTGTTTTCAGAGCCTGAAGCCAGCGTCCCAGTCAGGAAACCTTGGCGCTGGGCTTTGGACTGGGCGCAGGGGAGCGGAGCACGGCATCCTGAGACGGAGCAAACACGAGGCACAGCCCTAGCCCCCTGAACTGACCTCGGGGAAGCCCAGCCAGTGCATGAAGGCAGTGCGGCGACGGGGCTGACAGAAGAAGTTACTGGGAGGCAGCGACTGGTTTTGGAGCTGGAAGTGTGGCGTCCCAGCCGGGGAGCCTTGGCGCGGTGCTTTGGACTGGGAGCAGAGGAACTAACCGCGGCTTCTGAGACAGCGCAAGCGTGGGACACAGCTTGACCCTCGGGGGCAATCTCTACCCAGCCAGCGCACACAGTGGACGCGCCTCTCAGGAATCTCAGATAAAACAGTCATTCCAAGCAAGATAAGTAACTTTGGCTATATTCTGGGGTGCTACTCTCTCCTATTTATCTGAACCCTCCCCTCCCCTTCCCAGGCGGCTTCATTAACATTGGAATTTCCTGAGCCAGACAGCAAACTGCCCTGCAGTTTTTCTTTCTTTTCTTTTGGTCTTTTCCTATCCCATTCTCCTGGCCTTTGAGAAGCAGCTACAAAAAAACCAGGGACCAAAAATCCTTTCCTAATTGGACTAAAAACACAGAACCAGATCCAGCCAAGCATATGTGATCCACAGTCTTGGGCTTACATCCCTGCAGGGAACAAGGTGGCTATTATAATGCAAAGGCAATTCTGATAGGGATCTGACTATAACTGTTTTAGCGGATTACTGGAAAGACAAGTTTCCCAGGTCTGATATCTCTGCGTATTCAACAGAGCCCTCACTGATCCACAACAGGGAACTGAGGGCTGAAGCTCCCCCCAGACCACCTAGCCTCCAGCCTCAGGGGTCTAAGGAGGGTGACAACTACCAATCTGTAGAGGTACTTGCATTGGGGGCCTAATGTACAGCTGCAGAGCCCACCCACCAAGGTGTTTTAGGAATAGAGACACACCTACCTCACTGGCACTTGGGGGAAGCCAGTCAGCATCCTGCCCCTCCTCCCTGGAGTGTGAAACCCTGCTGCTACTAGAATCTGGTGCACACAACTATCACCACTACTTCTCTAGGTGGATAGGTAACAGTCTGCACCACACACTTGGTGACACAAAATCAGATTCTACTTAAGAACAGTGAATGGACTCTTAGGCTTATATATCTGGTAACAGCCCAAACCAGCTGGTAATAGGACATAAGTGATTCAAGGGCTACAACAATCAAGACAGTGCAATCTAGTAGCCCATCTACGTATATTGAAAGAAAATAAAACAAGATAAGACTCAGTGAGCAAATATAGAATAAATAACTCCAATATCTTACAGATGGCTCGGAGACAGTAGTCGATATCAAACCACATAAAGAAACAAACCATGATTGCTTCTACAACTCCCCAAATTAAAGAATCAAAATCTTTCCCAAATGAAGATACAATCCTGGAATTGCCAGATACAGAATATAAAAAACTAATTTACAGAATGCTTCAAGACATCAGGGATGACCTCAGAAATGAAATAAGGCAATCTACAGAAAAAGCCAAGGAACACACTGATAAAGCAGTTGAAGAACTCAAAAAGATTATTCAAGAACATAGTGGAAAAATTAATAAGTTGCAAGAATCCATAGAGAGACAGCATTCAGAAATCCAAAAGATTAATAATAAAATTATAGAATTAGACAACGCAATAGCAAGTCAGAAGAGCAGACTCGAGCAGTTGGAATGCAGAACGGGAAATCTGGAGGACCAGGGAATTGACACCAATATAGCTGAAAAAAAATCAGATAAAAGAATTTAAAAAAATGAAGAAACCCTAAGAATCATGTGGGACTCTATCAAGAAGAATAATTTGCGTGTGATTGGAGTCCCAGAACGGGGAGGGATATCAGAAAACACAGAGAGAATAGTTGAAGATCTGTTGGCAGAAAACTTCCCTGACATCATGAAAGACGAAAGGATATCTATCCAAGATGCTCATCGAGCCTCATTTAAGATTGATCCAAAAAGAAAATCACCAAGACATATTATCATCAAACTTGCCAAAACCAAAGATGAAGAGAAAATTTTAAAAGCAGCCAGGGATAAAAGAAAGGTCTCCTACAAAGGAGAGTCAATAAGAATAAGTTCAGACTACTCAGCAGAAACCATGCAGTCAAGAAGGCAATGGGATGACATATATAGAGCACTGAAGGAGAAAAACTGCCAGCCAAGGATCATATAACCGGCAAAACTCTCTCTAAAATATGAAGGCGAAATTAAAACGTTTACAGATAAACACAACCTTAGAGAATTTGCAAAAACCAAACTAAAGCTACAAGAGATACTAAAGGAAATTTTTTGGTCAGAAAACCAATAATATCAGATACCAGCACAACACAAGGTCACAGAAGAGAACATCCTGATATCAACTCAAATAGGGAAATCACAAAAACAAATTAAGATTAATTTTAAAAAGAAAAAAAAACGCTCAAAACAGGGAATCATTGAAGTCAATATGTAAAAGATCACAATAATCAAAAAGAAGGACTAAATACAGGTGGCATAGAACTGCCATATGGAGAGAGATACAAGGCGATATAGAACAATACAAGTTAGGTTTTTACTTAGAAAAATAGGGGTAAAAATTAAGGTAACCACAAAGAGGTATAACAACTCCATAACTCAAAATAAAAACCAAGAAAAACGTAACGACTCAGCATACATAAAGTCAAAAACTATGAAAATGAGGAACACACAATTTACAAAGAAAACCGTCTCAGCACAAAAAAGTAAGTGGAAAAATGAAATTGTCAACAACACACATAAAAAGGCATCAAAAATGACAGCACTAAACACATACTTATCTATAATTACACTGAATGTAAATGGACTAAACGCACCAATAAAGAGACAGAGAGTCTCAGACTGGATAAAGAAACACGATCCGTCTATATGCTGCCTACAAGAGACACACCGTAGACTTAGAGACACAAACAAACTAAAACTCAAAGGATGGAAAAAAATATATCAAGCAAACAATAAGCAAAAAAGAGCAGGAGTAGCAATATTAATTTCTGACAAAATAGACTTTAAAGTTAAATCCACCACAAAAGATGAAGAAGGACACTATATAATGATTAAAGGGACAATTGACCAGGAAGATATAACCATATTAAATATTTATGCACCCAATGACAGGGCTGCAAGATACATAAAACAAATTTTAAGAGAACTGAAAAGTGAGATAGACACCTCCACAATTATAGTAGGAGACTTCAACACACCACTTTCGGAGAAGGACAGGACATCCAGTAAGAAGCTCAATAGAGACACGGAACACCTAATTGCTACAATCAACCAACTTGACCTCATAGACGTATACAGAACACCCAACATCTGCAAAATATACTTTTTTTTTCTAGCACACATGGAACATTCTCTAGAATAGACCACATATTAGGTCATAAAACAAACCTTGGCAGAATCCTAAACATCGAAATATTACAAAGCATCTTCTCAGACCATAAAGCCATAAAAGTGGAAGTCAATAACAGAAAAATCAGGGAAAAGAAATCAAATACTTGGAAACTGAACAATACCCTGCTGAAAAAAGACTGGGTTATAGAAGACATTAAGGAGGGAATAAAGAAATTCATAGAATGCAATGAGAATGAAAACACTTCCTATCAAAACCTCTGGGACACAGCAAAAGCAGTGCTCAGAGGTCAATTTATATCAATAAATGCACACATACAAAAAGAAGAAAGAGCCAAAATCAGAGAACTGTCCCTACAACTTGAACAAACAGAAAGCGAGCAACAAAAGAATCCATCAGGCACCAGAAGAAAACATATAATAAAAATTAGAGCTGAACTAAATGAATTAGAGAACAGAAAAACAACTGAAAGAATTAACAAAGCCAAAGCTGGTTCTTTGAAAAAATTAACCAAATTGATAAACCATTGGCCAGACTGACTAAAGAAATACAGGAAAAAAACAAAATAACCCGAATAAGAAACGAGATGGGCCATATCACAACAAACCCAACTGAAATTAAAAGAATCATATCAGATTACAAAAAATTGTACTCTAACAAATTTGCAAACCTAGAAAAAATGGATGAATTCCTAGAAAAACACTACCTACCTAAACTAACACAATCAGAAGTAGAGCAACTAAATAGACCCATAACAAAAAAAGAGATTGAAATGGTAATCAAAAAACTCCCAACAAAAAAAAAAAAAACATGGCCCGGACGGCTTTACTGCAGAGTTCCACCAAACTTTCAGAGAAGAGGTAACACCACTACTACTAAAGGTATTTCAAAGCATAGAAAATGACGGAATACTACCTAACTCATTTTATGAAGCCACCATATCCCTGATACCAAAACCAGGTAAAGACATCACAAAAAAAGAAAATTACAGACCTATATTCCTCATGAACATAGATGCAAAAATCCTCAACAAAATTCTAGCCAATAGAATTCAACAACATATCAAAAAAATAATCCACCATGACCAAGTGGGATTTATACCAGGTATGCAAGGTTGGTTTAATATTAGAAAAACCATTACTGTAATCCACCATATAAATAAAACAAAAGACAAATACCACATGATCTTATCAATTGTTGCAGAAAAGGCATTTGACAAAGTCCAACACTCATTTATGATAAAAACTCTCAGCAAAATAGGAATTGAAGGAAAATTCCTCAACATAATAAAGGGCATCTATACAAAGCCAACAGCCAACATCACTCTAAATGGAGAGAGCCTGAAAACATTTCCCTTGAGAACGGGAACCAGACAAGGATGCCCTTTATCACCGCTCTTATTCAACATTGTGCTAGAGGTCCTAGCCAGAGCAATTAGGCTAGACAAAGAAATAAAGGGCATACGGATTGGCAAGGAGGAAGTGAAATTATCTCTATTTGCAGATGACGTGATCTTACACACAGAAATCCTCCAGAAAACTACTGAAACTAATAGAAGAGTTTGGCAGAGTCTCAGGTTATAAGATAAACATACAAAAATCACTTGGATTCCTCTACATCAACAAAAAGAACATCGAAGAGGAAATCACCAAATCAATACCATTTACAGTAGCCCCCAAGAAGATAAAATACTTAGGGATAAATCTTACCAAAGATGTAAAAGACCTGTACAAAGAAAACTACAAAGTACTACTGCAAGAAACTAAAAGGGACCTACTTAAGTGGAAAAACATACCTTGCTCATGGATAGGAAGACTTAACATAGTAAAAATGTCTATTCTACCAAAAGCCATGTATACATACAATGCACTTCTGATCCAAATTCCAATGACATTTTTTAATGTGATGGAGAAACAAATCACCAACTTCATATGGAAGGGAAAGAAGCCCTGGATAAGTAAAACATTACTGAAAAAGAAGAAGAAAGTGGGAGGCCTCACTCTACCTGATTTCAGAACCTATTATACAGCCACAGTAGTCAAAACAGCCTGGTACTGGTACAACAACAGACACATAGACCAATGGAACAGAATTGAGAACCCAGATATAAATCCATCCCATATGAGCAGCTGATATTTGACAAAGGCCCAGTGTCAGTTCATTGGGGAAAAGATAGTCTCTTTAACAAAAGATGCTGGCATAACTGGATATCCATGTGCAAAAAAATGAAACAGGACCCATACCTCACACCATGCACAAAAACTAACTCCAAGTGGATCAAAGACCTAAACATAAAGACTAAAACGATAAAGATCATGGAAGAAAAAATAGGGACACCGTTAGGAGCCCTAATACAAGGCATAAACAGAATACAAAACATTACTAAAAGTGACGAAGAGAAACCACATAACTGGGAACTCCTAAAAATCAAACACGTATGCTCATCTAAAGACTTCACCAAAAGAGTAAAAAGACCACCTCCAGATTGGGAAAGAATTTTCAGCTATGACATCTCCGACCAGCGCCTGATCTCTAAAATCTATATGATTCTGTTAAAACTCAACCACAAAAAGACAAACAACCCAATCAAGAAGTGGGCAAAGGATATGAACACGCACTTCATGAAAGAAGATATACAGGCAGCTAACAGATACATGAGAAAATGCTCTCAATCATTAGCCATTAGAGAAATGCAAACTAAAACTACGATGAGATTCCATCTTGCTCCAACAAGGCTGGCATTAATCCAAAAAACACAAAATAATAAATGTTGGAGAGGCTGTGGAGAGATTCGAACTCTTATACACTGCTGGTGGGAATGTCAAATGGTACAACCACTTTGGAAATCTATCTGGTGTTTTCTTAGAAAGTTAGAAATAGAACTACCATACAACCCCGAAATCCCACTCCTCGGAATATACCCTAGAGAAGTAAGAGCCTTCACACGAACAGATATATGCACACCCATGTTTATTGCAGCCCTGTTTACAATAGCAAAAAGTTAGAAGCAACCAAGGTATCCATCAACGGATGAATGGGTACATAAAGTGTGGTATATTCACACAATGGAATACTACGCATCGATAAAGAACAGTGACGAATCTGTGAAACATTTCATAACGTGGAGGAACCTGGAAGGCATTATGCTGAGTGAAATTAGTCAGAGGCAAAAGGACAAATATTGTATAAGACCACTATTATAAGATCTTGAGAAATAGTAAACCTGAGAAGAACACATACTTTTGTGGTTACGAGGTGGGGAGGGAGGGAGGGTGGGAGAGGGTTATTTACTGATTAGTTAGTAGATAAGAACTACTTTATGTGAAGAGAAGGACAATACTCAATACACGGAAGGTCAGCTCAACTGGACTGGACCAAAAGCAAAGAAGTTTCCGGGATAAACTGAATGCTTCAAAGGTCAGCGGAGCAAGGGCGGGGGTTTGGGGACTATGGCTTAAGGGGACTTCTAAGTCAATTGGCAAAATAATACTATTATGAAAACATTCTGCATCCCACTTTGAAATGTGGCATCTGGGGTCTTAAATGCTAACAAGCGGCCGTCTAAGATGCATCAGTTGGTCTCAACCCACCTGGATCAAAGGAGAATAATGAACACCAAGGTCACAGGATAACTATAAGCCCAAGAAACAGAAATAGCCACATGAACCAGAGACTTACATCATCCTGAGACCAGAGGAACTAGATGGTGCCCGGCCACAACCGATGACTGCCCTGACAGGGAGCACAACAGAGAACCCCTGAGGGAGCAGGAGATCAGTGGGATGCAGACCCCAAATTCTTATAAAAAGACCAGACTTAATGGTCTCACTGAGACTAGAGGAATCCCGGCAGTCATGGTCCCCAAACCTTCTGTTGGTCCAGGACAGGAACGATTCCCGAAAACAACTCATCAGACATGGAAGGGACGGGACAATGGGTTGGAGAGAGATGCTGATGAAGAGTGAGCTACTTGTATCAGGTGGACACTTGAGACTGTGTTGGCATCTCCTGTCTGGAGGGGAGATAGGAGGGTTAGAACTGGCAAAACTGCCATGAAAGGAGAGACTGGAAGGGCTGACTCATTAGGGGGAGCGTAAGTGGGAGTATGGAGTAAAGCGTATATAGGCTTATATGTGACAGACTGACTTGATTTGTAAATGTTCACTTAAAGATCAATAAAAATTATTTAAAAAAAAACAAAAAACATACTATATAGCCACTGTGATCAAAACAGCCTGGTACTGGTTCAACAATAGACACATAGACCAGTGAAATAGAATTAAGAACTCAAAATTAAACCTGGCTATTTATGGACAACTGATCTTTGATAAGGAGTCAAAGTTAGTTCAATAGGGGAAAAACACTCTCTAATAAATCGTGCTGGCAAAACTGGATATTCACATGCAGAAGAATGAAGCAGGACTCACTTCACACCATACACAAAAATTAACTCAAAATTGATCAAAGAATTAAGTGTTAAAATCATAGAGTTCTTAGAAAAAAATAGGGAAAAACTATGGGACCTAATCTTTTTGTAAAAGTAGGATAATAAACATAACAACAAATACATAAATAGAAGATGGCAGAATAAATAAACAAATCTCATTAAAATTAAAAACTAACACTCATCAAAAGAGTAAAATGACAACTACAGACTAGGAAAAAAACCTTGAGAAATGACATATCAGATAAGCATCTAATCTCCAAAATTTATAGAAAACTTCAACAACTCAACAACAAAAAGACAAACAACCCAATTAGAAAATGAGCAAAGGACATGAACAGAACCCTCACCAACAAAGACATTCAAGCAGCCAATAAACGTATGAAACATATGTCATAGAAGACACAATTACAGATACCTCTCAGACATAACCAAACACCTTTTCAGATTGGTTTTTCTAGGTTTAAAGGCTTCAGACCTTAGTCTCATGGGACAACTCAGTCAACCGGCATAATATAGTTCAAAAATTTCATGTTCTGCATTCTAGTGAAGGGAGTAGCATTTGGGGTCTTAAAAGCTTGCGAGTGACCATCTAAAACACATTACTGTTCTCTACTTGTCAGGAGCAAAAGAGTAAGAATGAAACCAAAATCATAGAGTAGAAAGAAGTCTACAAGGCTGATAACCTACACAAGGCATGACCTTAACTGCCCGAAGACTGGAAGAATTAGGTGGTGCCCAGCTACCAACACCAACCAATCTGACTGGGGCCACAATAGATTATCCTTGTTAGAATGGGAGCAATATGCAGAGCAAACCCGAAATTCATAAAAGTGGCCAGATTAACTGGACTACTCCCTAAGACTAATGCCCTGAGATGTTCTTCAAATTTTGAACCAAATCTACCCTCCGAGATCACTTTTTAACAGAAAAGCAGAGTGACACACAAAATACATTATCCATTAGATCAGTGCTCTGCTAAAATAACATCTATATGAGTCCATTTTTTTCATTATGCTGCATATCTTCATATAGTGTATTTAAAGCACTGAAAGTGTAGCTTGAATGAAGAGTCCAACTCTTCCTTTTATTACCTCTGAAACTTTCGTTAAAGCATTTAACTTCTCTGAGACCAATTCGAGCTTTTGAAAAACAGGAGACTGCTTACCTCAAATGGTTCTTGGAAAGATTGAATAATATTATATATGTGAAACATATATTATAGTGAGTGCCTAACAAATAAAAGGCATACAAAATAGCAGAATTTATTATTAGCATTATCACTTATTATTAATAAAAATTTTTGGTTCGCTGACTAATTTTTGTCATTTCTCTAAACTTGTCTCCTATTCATTTATTTAGTATCATTTATTTACCTGCTCTTGTTTCAGTCCTTTATGGATTTACACCCAGGTTCTCAGTTCTTGTCTGACTCCTTTGTTTAGGGTACTTCTCCCACTCTGACCCTAACTACCACTGAGCCCAGGGCAAAGCTTCCCATCGTGTTTCAAATCATTCGTTGCTCCACAACCAAAGATGTCTGTTGAAACTGTCTTCATCATTAGGGATCAAGACTCAAATTAGTGGGTTGGGGTTCAGGGAGAAGACTTTAAGCTTTACAATCAGGGACCCAAGGTGCTATCTAGGCAGCATATTGCAAAGCTCCAGTTATCAAGTTCATCTAGCAGAGACTCAGACACAAAAACAAGAGTCGGGCTCTAGAGCTAATCTAAAAACCAGGGACCAGAACTAGGCTAAAGAGCAAGAAATATCTAATTAGAACTAGTACACAAATGTGAGCCAGATTAAGACAAGGCCGATATGATAGTCACTGCAAGAATGTTTTCTTGGATCTATTTAAATATCTCTTTCTAAATTCAGAACTGGCCCTATGTACTGATTTAATTCTAAACCAACCTATGGTTTCAAGTAGCTCCAGGTATGAGGGAGAACTTAGGACCAGGGAGGGCCTTGGCCCCATATTACCCTTTTACTTCAATTTCTTCATCTATAGAATAGAAAATATGTTGTCTGCCTACCTCAAGGTATATGGAAGGATCAAATAATATTGTATATGTGAAGTCCAGCCTAGCTAAGACAGCTGCCATAGAGTCAATTCAGACTCGTGGTGACCCCACGTGTTTCAGAGGACAGTGCTCCATTGGGTTTTCAACAGCTATGATCTTCTGGACTATAAAGTATGAAAACGTGTATCCTAATCAGTTCTATTTTTTCAAAGCATTTATTGTCTTCCAAAATCAGTTCTATTTTTTCAAAACATTTATTGTCTTCCAAAATACTTTGCATTCTGAATATTTATTATTTCATTCATCAGTTTCTGTGTCTCCTTACAAAATTGTCATGTCCTTGGGCAGGAACCTGCATTTGTTTTGTTCACTGATCTACTCCAAACAGTTATCAGTAGAACAGTGTTCTATATTAGATTTAAAGAAATATGTGTTAAATGAACAAATGTGTAAATTTTTATTACTATTTTAATTGTATTGGCTAAGGTACAATTCATTCCAGTTGATAAGATTATCTTTCTACAAAAATATCCCAGAGATATAACATTAAATCAAGAATTCACTAAAATATATGAACTTCAGGTCTGATGTGAGCATAAGGAGAGACTTAATTCTTGACAGGTAAGTCCCATGGAGTTCTTCAAATTACACAAACTAAGCAGTAACTTGTCTGCCTAAGAAGCTTGTTGGCCTTAGCTACAGCCAAAAAATACTGAATATCCAAGGGCCAAATGGCTTCATTTTTATTCCTAAATCCAGTGATAGCATGTATACACAATTCCACTTAACTAAAATCATTTTAAACATGGTTGAATTCAGCCAAACAAATGTCTATACTGGACCAATAATGCCAACTCCCTGAATTCAGTTTTTTCCAGATGGTTGCTTTGGCTGTACGTAGTTACAGACTGGAGAGGATTTGGATGAGAAAGTAACATGTGATTGTTCCAATCTCCCTCATTAGGATTGGACTTTGAATTCCCTGTCTTGTGGACTACAATCTGCATTTGAAACAAGAACAAATAGATAATTTTCAAGAAGGCAATAAAACACTCCATTAGGTTTTTTAAAGATTAATTAAATGAGATGAATAGAGGTAACATGCATAAACACCTCACCCATCCATCCATCCATCCATCCATCCATCCATCCATCCATCCATCCATCCATCCATCCATCCATCTATCCATCCACCCACCCATCCTCCCACCCACCCACCCATCCACCCACACATCCACCCACACATCCACCCACACACCCTCCCACCCTCCCACCCATCCATCCATCCATCCATCCATCCATCCATCCATCCATCCATCCATCCATCCATCCATCCATCCATCCATCCATCCATCCATCCATCCATCCATCCATCCATCCATCCATAACAAAAAGGGTTTTTAAAGCATCTTCTGTATCTCAGGTTCTATGCTAACCACTCGGGATAGATACATAAATAAGGCATGGTACCAGCCCTGATGGAGTTTATAGCATAATTCAGGGATGACAAATACAAAACTCCACTCCTTCCTTTTGTTCCCATGGTAGTCATTGATAAAAGTATGGACATTCTATCCTGTTGAGGTAAGAAGGATATTGCCAGAAAGTCCTTTTTAACACAGAATTCTAGGTAAACTTTACTAGTTTATCAGAATTAGCATATGAGATGAAACTAATTTTGCACCTCTGGTTTGGCTGTCCATTCCCTTTTGTCTCCATCTCTGGCTTCAGAGATTTGATATCCTAACTCACAGCTTTATGTCATCAATGATCGGGGTAAATCTATCTTCCCCACCTTATTTACTAAGACTTTCTTCTCACTTTAGCCACTCTACACATCTCTCCTCAGATAGTCTTGAGCGCTCTTTGTACATTTTATTTATTATTATTCTACTCAAGCTATTTCTTTAGCCAGGGGAGCTTAATAATCAACACATACTATATCCCATTTTGTCTTATTTTTAAAAATTATACATGGATTCATGGTCATTCATGATTCAATAAAAAGTCACTAAGTACATGTGATGTGCCAGGCACTGTTTTAGACACTGGGAATATAAATAAAAGATACATCTCTGGACATTCAAGCAGCCAACAAACATATGAAAAGATGTTCACAATCATTACCCATTATAAACATGCAAATCAAAACTACCATCTCACCCCAGCTAAATGGGACTGATTAAAAAACAAAAAACAGCAAATGTTGGTGAGGATATGGGGAGATTGGAATCCTTATCCACTGCTGGTGGGAATGTAAAACAGTACAAATACTATGCAAAAAGTTAAGGCACTTCATCAGAAAACTAGAAATAGAACTACCCTACGATCCAGCAATCCCACTCCTGATAAACACCCTAGAGACCTAAAAGTAGTGACAAGTACAAATGTACCCCTTGTTCACTGTAACTTTATTTACAATACCAAAAATATGGAAGCAACTGAAGTGTCCAACAATGGATGAATGGATAAGCAAAATGTGGTATATACATACAACGGAATACTACCCAACCATAAAGAACAATGATGAGTTTGCAAAACAAATTATAACATATATGAACCTGGAGGGCATGATGCTAAGTGAAATAAGCACATAAGGACAATATTGTATGTTCCCTTTTTTATGTTGTTGTTAGGTGCTGTTGAGTCGGTTCTGACTCATAGCGACCCCATGCACAACAGAACGAAACACTGCCTGGTCCTGAGCTATCCTCACAATCGTTATTATGCTTGAGCTCATTGTTGCAGCCACTCTGTCAATCCACCTCACTGAGGGTCTTCCTCTTTTCCACTGACCTGTACTCTGCCAAGCATGATGTCCTGCTCCAAGGACTGATTCCTCCTGACATGATGTCCAAAGTATGTAAGATGCAGTCTCGGCATCCTTGCTTCTAAGGAGCTTTCTGGTTGTACTTCTTGTAAGACAGATTTGTTCGTTCTTTTGGCAGTCCATGATATATTCAATATTTTTCGCCAACACCGCACAATTCAAAGGTGTCAGTTCTTCTTCAGTCTTCCTTATTCATTATCCAACTTTCACATGCATATGATGCAATTGAAAATACCATGGCATGGGTCAGGCGCACCTTAGGCTTCAAGGTGGCATCTTAAACACTTTAAAGAGGTCTTTCGCAGCAGATTTACCCAATGCAATATGTCTTTTAATTTCTTGACTGTTGCTTCCATGGCTGTTGATTGTGGATCCAAGTAAAATGAAATCCTTGACAACTTCAATCTTTTCTCTATTTATAATGATGTTGCTCATTGGTCCATTTGTGAGGATTTTTGTTTTCTTTATGGATTTTTTTTTTTTTTATGTTGAGGTGCAATCTATACTGAAGGCTGTGGTCTTTGATCTTCATTAGTAAGTGTTTCAAGTCCTTTTCACTTTCAGCAAGCAAGGTTGTGTCATCTGCATAACGCAGCTTGTTAATGAGTCTTCCTCCAATCCTGATGCCCCGTTCTTCTGCATACAGTCCAGCTTCTTGGATTATTTGCTCAACATTACAGATTGAATAGGTGTGGTGAAAGAATACAACCTGGACACACACCTTTCCTGTCTTTAAACAAATCAGTACCCCCTTGTTCTGTCCGAACAACTGCCTCTCCATCTATGTAAAGGCTCTTCATAAGCACAATTAAGTGTTCTGGAATTCCCATTCTTCGCAATGTTATCCATAATTTGTTATGATCCACACAGTCGAATGCCTTTGCATAGTCAATAAAACACAGGTAAACATCCTTCTGGTATTCTCTGCTTTCAGCCAGGATCCATCTGACATCAGCAATGATATCCCTGTTTCCACATCCTCTTCTGAAACTGGCCTGAGTTTCTGGCAGTTCCCTGTCAATATACTGCTGCAGCCATTTTTGAATGATCTTCAGCAAAATTTTGCTTGCATGTGATATTAATGGTATTGTTCTATAATTTCCACATTCAGTTGGATCACCTTTCTTGGGAATAGGCATAAATATGGATCTCTTCCATTCAGTTGGCCAGGAAGCTGTCTTCCATATTTCTTGGCATAGACGAGTGAGCACCTCCAGCACTGCATCTGTTTGTTGAAACATCTCAATTGATATTCCATCAATTCCTGGAGCTTGTTTTTCACCGATGCCTTCAGAGCAGCTTGGACTTCTTCCTTCAGCACCATTGGTTCCTGATTATATGCCACCTCTTGAAATGGTTGAACATCAACTAATTATTTTTGGTTTAATGACTGTGTGTATTCCTTCCATCTTCTTTTGATGCTTCCTGCATTGTTTAATATTTTCCCCATAGAATCCTTCACTATTACAACTCGAGGCTTGAATTTTTTCTTCAGTTCTTTCAGCTTCAGAAACGCTGAGCGTGTTCTTCCCTTTCGGTTTTCCAACTCCAGGTCTTTGCACATGTCATTATGATACTTTACTTTGTCTTCTCAAGATGTCCTTTGAAACTTCTGTTCAGTTCTTTTACTTCATCAATTCTTCCTTTTGCTTTAGCTGCTTGACGTTTGAAAGCAAGTTTCAGAGTCTCCTCTGACATCCATCTTGGTCTTTTCTTTCTTTCCTGCCTTTCTAATGGCCTCTTGCTTTCTTCATGGATGATGTCCTTGATGTCATTCCACAACTCGTCTGGTCTTCGGTAGTGTTCAATGCATCAAATCTATTCTTCAGATGATCTCTAAATTCAGGTGGGATATACTCAAGGTCATATTTTGGCTCTTGTGGACTTGCTCTGATTTTCTTCAGTTTCAGCTTGAACTTGCATATGAGCAATTGATGGTCTGTTCCACAGTCAGCCCCTGGCCTTGCTCTGACTGATGATATTGAGCTTTTCCATTGTCTTTTTCCACAGATGCAGCCAATTTAATTTCTGTGTGTTCCACCTGGCGAGGTCCATATGTATAGTCGCCGTTTGTGTTGGTGAAAGAAGGTATTTGCAATGAAGAAGTCGCTGGTCTTGCAAAATTCTATCATTCGATCTCTGGCATTGTTTCTATCACCAAGGCCATATTTTCCAACTGCTGATCCTTCTTCTTTGTTTCCAACTTTTGTGTTCCAATTGCCAGTAATTATCAACGCATCTCGATTGAATGTTTGATCAATTTCAGACTGCAGGAGCTGATTAAAATCTTCTATTTCTTCATCTTTGTCCCTAGTGGTTGGTGGGTAAATTTGAATAATAGTCGTATTAACTGGTCTTCCTTGTAGGCATGTGGATATTATCCTATCACTGACAGCATTGTACTTCAGGACAGACCTCGAAACGTTGTTTTTGATGATGAATGCAACACCGTTCCTCTTCAAGTTGTCATTCCCAGCATAGTAGACCATATGATTGTTCAATTCGAAATGGCCAATACCAGTTCATTCCAGCTCACTAATGCCTAGGATATTGATGTTTATGCATTCCATTTCATTTTTGACAATTTCCAATTTTCCTAGATTCGTACTTCGTACATTCCAGGTTCTGATTATTAATGGATGTTTGCAGCTGTTCCTTCTCATTTTGAGTCATGCCACATCAGTGAATAAAGGTCCTGAAAGCTTTACTCCATCCACGTCATTAAAGTCAACTCTACTTGGAGGAGGCAGCTCTTCCCCAGTCATCTTTTGAGTGCCTTCTAACCTCGGGGGCACATCTTTCACCATTATTATCAGACAATGTTCTGCTGCTATTCATAAGGTTTTCACTGGCTGATGCTTTTCAGAAGTAGACTGCCAGGTCCTTCTTCCTAATCTGTCTTAGTCTGGAAGCTCAGCTGAAACCTGTCCTCCATGGGTGACTCTGCTGGTATCTGAATACCAATGGCATAGCTTCCAGCATCATAGCAACATGCAAGCCCCCACAGTACAACAAACTGACAGACACTTGGGGGCCTTTTTTAATAAGAAGACAAAAACAGACATGTATAAAGGGACCAACGTTCATTAGTGTTTACCAGGGAGAGGAAGGAGGGAAGGGGATGCATGGTTTAGATCATTAAAAAAAAAATGCTTTAGATCATAGATACTTGTTATTTTTGATGATGGAAAAAGTGGCACCAACTGTGTTTGTAGTGAGCACAGCCACACCCAAGCACTCAAGAGAAAAGGATACCATATATAAGAAGGAAACAACTACAACAAAGACCAAAAAAGAGTGATCACATATGGATGGATATAGGCATATAGGCACAGGAGTATACATATGTGGGAACAGGTAGAAGTATCTATACGTACATGTAAATACAAACATATATGTGTAGGCACACATATTCATTGAAGACACAAATACAGATACTTCTCAGGTACCTTCCAAAATTGGTTGTCTGGGATTGAAAGTTTAGGGCCATAGTCTCAGAGGAGAACTCAGTCAACTGGCATAACTTTGTTCACAAAATTCATGTTCTGCAGCCTAGTGAAGTGAGTAATATTTGGGGTCTTAAAAGCTCACAAGCAGCCATCTAAGATAAAATGATTGGTCTCTACTCACTAGGAGAAAAAGTTTAAAAATGTAAACAAAATCACAGAAAATAAACAAGTCTACAAGGCTGATAGCCTATACAAACCATGACCTCGTCTACTCTGAGGCCAGAAGAACTAGATGGTGCCCGCCTACAACCACTGACCATTCTGACCGAGGTCACAATAGAAGGCTCCAGATAGAATGCAAGAAAAATGTAGAACAAAACTCAAATTCTTAAAAAAAAAAAAAAAAAGAACAAAAAAACCCAGACTAACTGGATCAATAGAGAAAGGAAGACTCCCTGAGACTACTACCCTAAGACACTCTAATCCTTGAGCCAAATCTATCCCCTGAGATCACCTTTTAGTGAAATAGCAGAGTGGCACACAAAATAAAAGATATTACCTGTACAATTGGTGCTCTACTTAAAAACCATCTGTGTGAGCACAAAAGGTTAACATTTACTCTAAAGCAATGATGAGAAGATACAGGACAGGAAAACTAAAGTAGTGGAAATGGAACAACCAGAACACAGCTAAAGAGAATGCTGACACATTGTAAAAACTGTAACCAATATCATTATGTCTTACATACTTTGGACATGTTGTCAGGAAGGATCAGTCCCTGGAGAAGAACATCATGCTTGGTAGAGAGTCAGCGAAAAAGACAAAGACCCTCAACAAAATGGACTGACACAGTGGCTGCAACAATGGGCTCAAGCATAACAAGGATTGTGAAGATGGTGCAGAACTGGGCAGTGTTTCGTTCTATTGCACACAGGGTCACTAGGAGTTGGAACTGACTCAACGGCAGCTAACAACAACATCACTAAACAATTTGTGTGGAAAGTGTCAAATGGGAACCTAACTTACTATGTAAGTTTACACCCAAAACACAATAAAATATCATTTAAAAAAAGATACATCTCCACCCTCAGGAGCTGGCAATCAAAAGAAAAGACATGTAAGTTGATAGGCACAAGATGGCATAATAAATGTTAGATTAGAAGTGAATAAAAACAGATATGATAATACATAGCATGGAGGTAATCATGGAAGGCTTCCAGACCGGGAATTAGCTTGATAAAGAGAGAGAAAGTGTATCAGCACAAGGAACAGCATGTGCAAAGGCTCAGGTATGTCAGAAAGCCTCACAAATTTATGGAAACACAAGTATTCTGAATGTGTCATTGAAGGACACTACATGGAGAACCTTGACAGCCTCAGAGCGCCAGAGCACAGGACAAACCCCAAGGTGCTGTCTAATAATAAAAATAACTGATGTTTACTGAGGGCAAAGAAGTGCTAGCCATGGAGACAGTAAGCACCTTGCCCCAAGGATCATATAGTAAAGTGATGCAGCCAGGTGTGAATCAGTTCTGTCTGGCTCCAAAGGCCAGGTTCTCACCTAGTACATTCTGAACATATTACCAGGGGTTTCAAAACTGAAGGTAATGAAGGGTCACTGTCACAACAGAATAGCCCCTCTCAGGCTTATTCATACTATGTATCTCCTGCATGGGTGGAAATGCAGTGTGCACACCTCCTCAAAGGGCAGAGTACAATGTCCTCTCTATGGGCATCTTGTAGCATCCAAGGCCTTCCCAGTGCCTGAGCAGATGTCTTGCCAGATGGTTGCCACTTGGACCTGAGCCCCACTCTGGCAGTCAGCCAGGACAATTGCCTTATAATGGCTGCAAATGTCACCATCTCTCACAGACTGGACAGCTGGACAGAATGCCCAGAGCAAAGCAGGTGCTGACCATGTAGTACGTGTTTTTTTCTGCCCAAAGGGAAAAAAAGCATAGTGCTTGCTTTGGGGGCACGTTGGGACCCTGTTTTGGGGATAGTTGTACTTACTGTACTGAACACCAGGCTCCATTACACCTGAGAAGCAAAAGAAATGTCAAGGAAAAATGTGGCTATTATTCACAAACATTCCTGATTACATCAGCCCCCTGGTTACCGAGGCTTTTCTGATCTACGATCTGCCTACCTGTTCATCTTCTTTCTTGTATCTTCAACTTTAGTGCATCTTCCTCTATGAAGGCTTCCCCGATCTTTACCACAGATGAAAAGTAAACCGTCCTCTCCTCAGGATGCTCAGGACTTTAGGTGAAAAAAGACATATGACAGGGTGAAAATGCAGGTTAGTATGTGAAAAATAAGACATGCCTAACAAGAGAAAAGGGAAACCTTCTTGGCAGATTCACAGATAGTTTCACTGAGGAAGAAATGCTCAGTTTGTGTATCAAATTATATTTAATAATTCAACAGGCAGACAACAGGGGGGAAGGGAATCAAAATAAACAATCACAAGAGCAGAGAATGGGAGATTTATGGTTTTGGGTAGCACTGAGCAGTTGAATAAGGCCAGAGTGTAGACAGCTTTACGGAAAATGTACTAGTTATACAAGACTCAGAGGTACACAAAAATAAGCTGTGGGACTCTGGATATGCTCATGTATTTGCAGATCATTTGGGGGCTCTGCTCTAGGCAGAGCTTGGCTGGAGCAACTCAGGTGGGGCAGCTCTGCCCAACTTGTTCGTCCTCCTCCTGGGACCAGCAGGATAGCCCAGCCATGTTCTTCTTATGGTGATGGCACAAATACAAGAGCAAACCAGGGCAATCATTCAAGCAGCTTTCAAGATACTTGTAGCTTGTGTCACATCTGCTAATATCCCTTTAGCCAAAGCATGTCACATGGTTGGACACAGAGTCAAGGAGTGAAGAAGGGAGCCCCACCCTCAGTGTGGGGGGGGCACTGTAGTACACAGGTACAGGAGGCATTAAAGCATTGGAACCACCAATAGACATGGGGGGTAACCACAAGATGATCCTGTGGAGACCAGTAGGAACCAGATCAGGGACGCACTGTAGAGCATGCTAATGGAATTTTTATTTCATCCCATCCTGTAGGCAATAGAGGAGCTAAAGCATTTTAATAAAGAAATGGCATGATTATATAAGCATTTGAGAAAGCTCTCTCTAAAGATATTTTGGAGGGTATAAAAATAGAGACAACACAGTTAATACACTAAGAGTTTTAAAATAAGTATTTTAAGGAAGGCAGTAGCAGTGACAGAATACATACAAAATAAGGTGATTTAGGTAGCATATAAAAGGTGATATAATTTGTGGAAGGAGCCCTGGAGGCACACTGGTTAAGCGCTCAGCTACCAACCAAAAGGTTGGTGGTTCAAACCCTCCAGCCGCTCTACAGGAGGAAGACATGGCAATCTGCTTCCATAAAGATTACAGCCTTGGAAACCAAAAGGGACAGTTCTACTCTGTCCTGTAGAGTTGCTATGAGTTGGAACTGACTCGAAAACAATGGGTACATAGGGCTTCATATTTATTGTACTGTGTGGGAGAAAAGAGAGCAACTGTCAAAAAGCTATACAACAACCCTATTTCTGTTAATAGTAGAAGAAAAAGAGTAGAAGTTCAGATTTGTTATTATAGTATATTTTGGGGTCACTTTGAGAATCTTTTGCAATCCCTAAACACTGTCCTAGAAAGCTATACTTACACACAAAAAAATCACTTGTGGATACAATATCAAGGAACTATGGATTTCATGAAGTACATTCATAGACCCTTTAAGGATCACAGAACCCACATTATGAACCATTGATTTAAAGGATGCGCATAGAAAAAAATAATAAATGAAAGAAATGAAAAAGCAGAGAAGGCCTTTTCAGGGATAGAAACAGGATCTGATCTCACAGGTCATGAGCAAAAGCTCATCAGGTATTGAAGTCCTAGTCAAGTTGGGAGGTTCAGAATAGACCTTCAGTAAACAATTTCTGGAGGGCAAAGAAACTGAGACGGAAGTACCAAGACAGTGAAGGACGATATGACTTTTATTCACCATCTATTTCCCAGAGTAACCATAGGCACAGAGGCTATGCTTAGCTCTGCCCTCCCTGGTATATGGGTAGGAGGTTCATGGTACCACCTGACTTGACAGCTCTGGCCCAGGCCATGACTATAAAACAAATCAGTAGAAAGTCACATGTCAATAACTACGAGTCACCTCGAGGGACTGGGAACTCAGATGATAAGAGCATCTTTTTCGGAACTCTTTGAGGCTATTATTAGTAGTCACAATCAACAAAGACTCCTGCGAGATGGTGAAAGTTAGACAAAGAAGCTGGAAAAGCAATCTTATAAGTATCCAAAGAATAAAGCAATCCCCTAATTTCTTAGAAGGCAAGGAGTAGTTCTTGTTCACTAGTAACCTGGCACATATCAGAGTATCTGGGACACAGTATCAAGAAATATGTATCACATGAATGAATAAGGCAACTCCATGAAGCACCCAAGTAATTCCTCTTTAGGCTCATAAATGTTTTCCTTCTTGAAAACACACCAGGTGCTCTAACGATCAGCCTATCTTCTTTTTAGAAAAATACTGAGTCCTCCTTTTTAATTAGTTCGTTTTATTGTTGGGAGCTCTCCCCAAATGTGAGACACTTAGAAAACTCAGATACGATGTAAAATGTTTTATTATTATTTTTCAGTTCTTTCTGATGTCAAGCGAATTTGGCTATAAACAAAAGCTAATAAACCCTGATTTAAAAGCTATAACATCTCCGGTATGTGTACTAGAAGCTCAACAAAATGATGCAATGCTGCAAGGCTCTGTTTTAGTTAAAAGTCACATTAATGACTTCATCCTTCATAGCTGCCCAAAGAACCCTGAGAAAGAAACCTTCAACTCTTACATCGTTTTCTGTCTTAAGGGTAATGAACCGTATGTGTAGACAGCTGCACTGTCTGTAAACTATGGTCATTAATTAGACAGGAGACAGGACACTTCCAGGGAAAGGCGGGTAGAGGGAGAAGGGTAAGACTTTGAAAAGTCATGGTGATTATTAATAACAGAAAGGGCAGTGAAAAGGGTAAAATGCTTGTCCTCCATATTTCAAATATATTGCATTGCCCACAGCACTGAAGTGGTGGAAAAGTCTGTGTAGCATGGTGAATGTTTTGAGCCCACACATGGGTCCAGGGTTAAACAAAGCAGGGGCACCACAGCCAAGGATACATGCAGATTCACATATGGAGTTGCAGGGACTATTTGCCCAAAGAAGTCAGGTTAACCTTGAGATACTGAATTGTCAGGCAAAAGTAAACCAAAGGAAAAAGGGAGAGCATAAGGTCTGGGCTTCTCCCAAGTATCACGTATGAATTTTTAACTAAGAGACCAGGAGCTTGGATGATTGGGACCAGGTCATGAAGTATGGAGAAAGGGTTCAAGTTGGGTTATGGAAAGCAAGGACAAAGACTATGACCAACACAGACACTATAGTTTAAAAGGTCAGATCCAAATAGGGTGATAACTCCAGCCTAAGGAGACAAAGTGTGCCCCTGGTATCCTTACTTATTTTATGGGATATACCTGTCATCTCTGAAACCCTAAGTCTATAAATAGAGAATACCAAGAACATGTGAAAGCACTCCTGTTTCTTGAACCAACTGTAAAAATCATCAGGTATTCACTATACTATTTCTGGCAGAGATCAGAGTCTGCAATCAAGAGCTAGTGTGTAAGCACCAATGGACTGGACTGAATCTGTGTACTCAAGATTGTATTCCCAGTGCTGCACATAGTGCTTGGCGCATGCTCAACAAAGACTTCTTGAATGAATTAAACCATATACTTTTTGTACTATAGGAGTAAGAAAGAACCTAAGGGAAATATATAGATGTTATCACATTTATAATAGTCCCCATGAGGGAAGCTCTGTTCAGGGCAGATCACAGAGTGCAGAGGCAAGCCAATGGCAGTCCAATCATAGTCAAGTCTCTGCTGCTGTTATGACAGCTACAGCATGTGGCCAAGCCAAAGCAAATTCACAGAAAGGGGAGATGCAAAGTACTATTACTGCGGCCCAAGGAATTGGGCCTAATTCCATCTGCACAAAAACAGAGAATAATGAATCAAAAAGTGAGGGATTTGAGAATGAGAATGATAAAGACATGATCTTTGTTTCTGCTCTAAGGAATGGAAATGACAACAAAGTACAGAGAAGGGTAAGAATCTGGGACACACTGACAAAGGAAGAGAGATTTAAAGAGACATTGTATACAGGAGAATGACATGATTAGATTTACATGTGATAAAGATCACTCTGACAGTTATATGGTAGGTGGCTTAGTAGGTAGAGTGATAGTCAAAGTAGGAAGATGATCAAGGCATTATTGCACTCATCTGTACATAAGCTAATAGGTGCATGAATACATAAACAATAAGTATATTATTATGGCAATGATGCAGAGGAAGCACAGGTATATCATGGAGTAGAACTGACCTGACTTTTTTACATTTTGGGTATTAGGAAGAGAAAAGAAAGGGAAAAAATCTAGGGTGACTTCCAAGTCTTTAACTTCCAAGATACAAAACTTAGTGTGAGTGTTCAATAAATATTTCAGGGGTGAATAAAGAAAATATGTACACTCTTAAATTCCTATCATAATAAAAACCTTGATGATAACATATGCTCACTTATTATTCAGGGAACTTTTATTGAGAACCACGTCTAATATTATTACTGAGTTTAATGTTGAAAAAGTATAAATAAAGATGAAAGAGGGAAGAGAAAGCACCCTGTGAATTATAAGCATAATGTGGGGAACTGCCTTGTCTTAAATTTTCCCATCCCAGTGTTTCCAGGAGAAAATTAGGACTTGTCAGACTCACAGTCCTGATTTTGGTTTATCAAACGCTGACACTGTGATGCTGGCCAGCAGCTCTCAACTGCGATTTCAATAGGCCTGGAGATGTTCTTCTGTCGACAAATCTGAAGCATTGCCCTGTCTGATGCGCCGAGGCACCAGGTTGGCCTTGTAGATTCAGTGTCTGAAATTCCCTTCACAAGCACATGGCACACTATGCCTCAATTTACCTCCAAATAAATTCCCTTCTCAACTCCCACAGCATATTGTCCTTTTCTCTTTTATCTTATTTACTCTTATCTATACAGTACTAAGTTTTGATTTTACTATTTGTATATGACTATATCTATGGCTGCTAACCAAAACTTTGGCAGTTCAAATCCACCAGCAACTCCTGGGAAAGCCTACAGCGCAGTTCTACTCTGTTCTAAAGCGTCACTATGAGTCAGAATCGGCTCGATGGCAACAGGTTTGGTGGTTTTTTTGTTTTGTTTTTTCTGTATGTCTTATATCTACTACTAACATATAAGCTCTCAGAGAACATTCAGGATCATCTAATCCACACCCCCTCCCCTTTCATTGCATGAAATCCTTGTACTTCATTTATGAATCTTAAGTTTTAGGCATCTGATGCAGTTTCTCACTCATGAAAACTGATGAATCACCATAATATTAATTTTATGCAGTATATTCTTCAGCTGATCTGTTATTCCACAGGATCTTAAAGATCTTGCACATCAAAAAATTTAGAAAATCCAGTTTAATTCCATAAGCATTTGTTGTTGTTGTTACTAGCCTTCTACTCAGTTTCAACTCATAGCCACCCTATGCACAACAGTACGAAACACTGGACGGTCCTACGTCATCCTCACAAACGTTGCTATGTTTGAGCCACTGTTGCAGCTACTGTGTCAATCCATCTTCCTCTTTTCCACTGACCCTCTATTTTACCAAGCATGATGACCTTCTCCAGGGACTGGTTCCTTATGATAATACATCCACAGTACATAAGGTGAAGTCTCACTATCGTCCCTTCTAAGGAGCCTTCTGGCTTCCAAGACAGATTTGTTCTTTCTTCTGGCAGTCCACAGTATATTCAGTATTCTTTGCCAATGCCACTATTCAAAAACATCAATTCTTCTTCAGTCTTCTTTATACATTGTAGAGCTTTTGTATGCATAAGAGGCAGTTGGAAATACCACGGCTTGGGTCAGGCGCACCTTAGTCCTTAAAGTGATATATTTGCTTTTTGAAACTTTAAAGAGGTCTTTTGCTACAGATTTGCCCAAGGCAATGTGTCCTTTGATTTCTTGACTGTTGCTTCCGTGGCTGTTGATTCTGCATCCAAGTAAAATGAAATCCTTGACAACTTCAATCATTTCTCCATTTAGCATCAGGTTGCTTATTGGTCCAGTTGTGAGGATTCTAGTTGTCTTTATGTTGAGGTGTAATCCACACTGAAGGCTGTGGTCTTTGATCTTCATCAGTAAGTGCTTCAAGTCCTCTTCACTTTCACCAAGCAAGGTTGTGTCATCTGCATAACGCAGGTTGTTAATAAGTCTTCCTCCAATCCTGATGCTCTGTTCTTCTTCATATGGTCCAGCTTCTTTGATTATTTGCTCAGCATACTGATTGAATAGGTGTGGTGAAAGAATACAACCCCAACACATACCTTTCCTGACTTTAAACTACACAGTATCCCCTTGTTCTGTTTGAACGACTGCCTCTCGTTCTATGTACAGTTTCCTCATGAGCACAATTAAGTATTCTAGAATTCTAATTCTTCACAATATTATCCATAATTGGTTATGATCCACACAGTTGAATGTCTTTGCATATTCAATAAAACACAGGTAAACATCTTTGTGGTATTCTCTGCTTTCAGTCAAGATCCATCAGACATCAGCAATGATATCCTTCATTCCACGTCCTCTTCTGAATCTAGCTTGAATTTCTGGCAGCTCCTTGTTGATACAATGCTACAACCATTTTTGAATTACCTTCAGCAAAATTTTACTTGCGCATGATATTGAGGATTCTATTCGATAATTTCTACATTCCATTAGATCACCTTTCTTTGGAATGGCACAAACATGGGTCCCTTCCAGTCAGTTGACCAGGTAGCTATCTTACAAATTTCTTGGCATAGACAAGTGAGCACTTGCAGCATTGCATCCATTTGTTCAAACATGTTAGTTCATATTCCGTCAGTTCCTAGAGCCTTGTTTTTCATCAGTGCCTTCAGGACAGCTAGGACTTCTTCCTTCCATACATTGATTCTTCATTATATGCTATGTCAACCAATTATTTTTGGTATAGTGACTCTGTGTATTCTTCCATCTTCTTTTGATGCTTCCTGTGTCGTTCGATATTTTGCCCATAGAATCCTTCAATATTACAAATCAAGGCTTAAAGTTGTCCTTCGGTTCTTTGAGCTTGCCGAGCATGTTCTTCCCTTTTGGTTTTCTAACTCCAGATCTTTGCACATTTCATTACAATACTTTGCCTTCTCAAGCTGACCTTTGAAATTTTCTGTTCAGCTCTTTTTACTTCATCATTTCTTCCTTTCACTTTAGCTACTCTCTTCTGACTTTCATTTTGATCTTTTCTTTCTTTCCTGTCTTTTTAATGGTCTTTTGCTTTCATCATGTATAATGTCCTTGATGTCATCCCATAACTTATCTGGTCTTCAATCATTAGTGTCCAACGTGTCAAATCTATTCCTGAGATGGTCTCTAAATTCAGCTGGGATATACTCAAGATTGTACTTTGGCTCTCATGGACTTGTTTTAATTTTGCCTAAGACCTTAGAACTAGTAAGTGGCAAAACAGATTCAAGGCAGGCTGGGTCTTAAACACCATGTTAGGCACACTCCCTTTCTAGGGAAGAAAATGTTGTGGAGATTTCTGGAGCAAGGGAGAAAGAAGAAAGTCAAAGACACAAGGGAAAGATTAGTCCAAAAGACTAATGGACAATTACCACAGACTCCACCAGACTGAGTCCAGCACAGCTAGATGGTGCCCAGCTACAATCAGAGACTGCTCTGACAGAGATCACAGTAGAGTGTCCCGGACAGAGCTGGAAAATATACAAAACAAAATTCTAACTTACAAAAAAAAGAGCAGACTTACTGGTCTGACAGAGACTGGAGAAACACCTAGAGTATGGCCTTCAGACATCCTTATATAGCTCAGTAATGAAGTCACTCCTGAAGTTTACCCTTCAGCCAAAGATCAGACAGGCCCATAAAACAAAACAAGACTTAATGGGAACACCAGCAAGGAAAAGAGGCAGGAGGAGATAGGAAAGCTGGTAAAGGGGAACTCAAGGTCGAGAAGGGGAGGGTGTTGACATGTCATGGGGTTGGCAACCAGTGTCACAAAACAATTTATGTGTATTAATTGTTTAATGAGAAACTTATTTGCTCTGTAAGCTTTTATCTAAACTACAATTTAAAAAAAAGAAAGAAAATGGTGTGGAGATAGTGCAACCATTTTTTTTTTCTTTCATTCATTCAAGAAAATATTCATTGAGTACCTACTACATGTCAGTTACTATACTAGGCAATGTGAGGGTAACTGAACAAAATGAGCAAGGTCCTTCCTTGCTCTCAAGAAACTTACATTTTAATGAAGAAATGCTGTGGTAAATTAAGGAAAATAGATGCTTTTGAATCACATTGTTGGCAGAGAATATTGAATATATCATGAACTGCCAGAAGAACAAACAAATCTGTCTTGGAAGAAGCATAGCCAATGCTCCTTAGAAGCGAGGATGGCGAGACTTCATCTCACATACTTTGGACATGTAGTCAGGAGGGACCAGTCCCTGGAGAAGGACATCATGCATGCTAAAATGGAGGGTTAACAAAAAGAGGAAGACCTCAACGAGATGGACTGACACAGTGGCTGCAACAATAAGCTCAAACATAGCAATGACTGTGATGATGGCGCAGGACCAGGCAATGTTTTGTTCTGCTGTACACAGTGTGCCTATGAGCCAGAACCCACTCAACACCACTGAACGATAGTTCTTAAATGTGAAAGGCACTCTACTTACAATTTTATATGGCATGTTTAATTTAACTCTCACAACCCTTCGATGTAGCTATTATCATGAGCCTCTACAGATGAGGAAACTAAGTCTTAGGGATGTTAAATAAATTTACTGCCATGCTTACCAGCGAAATAAGATCAAAGGAAGTATTCTTATGGTGTAGGAAATCTGAATCATCTTTAGCCTTAAGAAGACTCAGGAGGAGCAGGAGGGAATTGGAGCAATAGTTCAAATGCAAAGATTGGAAAGCAGAAAAAGATTATTTGATGATATAGATGACTTTTTAACCAAAAGGCAAGAGGGTTATAAAAGAATATTATCTACGTGTTTTTAGCTGGGTGCTCTCAAATGTTTGGTCACAAAGGATTCCGTAGAGCAAGTGAAAACCATTGTTACGTATGCTTTTTTTTGATTCAAACTAAAGTTCTAAAATACCATCGTTGCTCCAGAATTCCCACAGCCCCATATCCAAGGATTTAAACTGTACAAGATGGATTTTGCCCAATGAAACAACAGCAAGCCTCTGGTGACGGAGCATATGGAAGATAAACATTCTCATTTTTGCTAAAAGAAATGGAGGCAAGGTTAAGCTCGCCTGAGCTATCTTTGGAGGGATCGCCTTTTTTCTTTTCGGTATTGCTCTCCATCTCCCAGCCTCTCCCTGGAGAAAGGATGCCTTTGTATCATCTGTTATCAAAGAGGGCCATGCTGTTCTAAATACACGTGATGTGTCAGAAAAACCTGCTGGATGCCCTGACTCGGCTCTGAATTCCAGCTGCCACATAGCCTTTGTCCCAGGCAGAGAGAATTCTCAGCACCAGATTAATGGTGACATGATTATTTTAAAATATTATCCATCCTTGTGATAATGCCTTTTGGGCTGTCGCCGTGTCAAAGTGATAGGTCAGTGCTGCTGATCATTGCTGCCCCCACGCCCGAGGGATTTAAAACTTGGCATTTAAAAACAACCGAACAAGCTCTGTGAGCTCAAAGAGGATTGCTACTGTGTGCCTTTTTCCTTAGGAAATGGCTTATAGTCTTCCCTGCTATTCCTTCACAATCAGTAATGGTACAATTGTTTCTATTAAGTTGTATCTTAATTGTTACAGCAGAGTAAATTGCCTCTTACCCAGGGAGTTTTTTTATCAACTGAAAAAACAAAATATCATGTCTGTCAAGCTTCTTGAGCACTTTCAAATTTCTAAATGCTTTTTCATCTGTCATCTATTTCAAAATGCTTTTCATCATCAAAGCAATCCTATAAGAAAGACAAGGAGAGTATCATTATTCACATATTAATATGTGGAAACCAAGGCTTAGAGCAAGGATGAGAATTGGTCTAATCGTCCATAATAAGAAAATGACAGAGCTATGGTTTAAATCTATTTTTTTTTCTTTTTTAACCCAATTTTCTTCCCGTCCATTGACCCGTGGAAAAATTATAATAAAACATGAAAAGTTAGGGAGGAAAGTTTAAGAAAAATAACCAGAAGCAGCGCTTACATACCATAAAACCATAGCTGCCTGCAGCCTCATACTCTGGAGGACATACTCGGATATGACAACTAACCCTTAGGTAATGATAGGTCTTCAGGGAAACGTAGCCAGGTCTCCTGGATCACCTTCAGTTCAAGAACTGAAGGGTGGGCAACTTCATCCCCATGCTTAAATGAAAAAACGCATTGCTATTGAGTCAATTCTGACTCATGGTGAACCTATGGGACAGAATAGAACTGCCCCGCAGGGTTTCCAAGGCTGTAAATCTGTACGGGAGCAGACAATGCCACATCTTTCTCCCATGGAGCAACTGGTAGGTTCGAACCCTTAACCTTTCAGTTAGCAGCCAAGAACTTAACCACTGCACAACCAGGGCTCCATACTTAAAAAGGCATCCTCAAATACATCCTTTCCTGGGACTCTTTTTAAAAACCATTCTTACTGGTAATTGCACCCATTTACATCTAGAAAATTCTATAAATCTATTCACATGAATTCTCATCATATCCTAAAGCTGGTATTTGTTTCCTCTGTTAGTTTTTTAAGACAGCATAGTCTTGTGGAAGAAAATTTGGCCTTCAAATTCAGTAGCTCTTTTAATTCCCTCAGTCACCACTCAGGCACTGAAGTCCATAATGATGTCCCCTCCAAGATTCCTTTGCCATTTAAGTCTTTATGCATGGAACACAGAGATCATATTCCATGATCCATCCATTTCCCCTTACTAATAGCATTTATTGTGAAACTCAAAGTTACAAATTATTTTACCAGCACAAAACGTAACAAAATATTTCATTTGTAGTCAAAGTAAGTTCAAAAAATGATGTTTGTTTTAATCTATTCAATTAGCAATAAAAAAAATTAATGTTGCCAAGGGTGGCATAAAACTGCATTATCGTTAAATTTTGGAGAGAGTAGAAATCTTTACACCTATGAGAGAAATATTCTGGAACATGTATTTAGATCCTTCAGTAAGTTCATGTAACAATTAGCTTATAATACACCCCCTAGAAATTATTCCATACTAATAAAACAGACAAAAATAAGACAAAGATTTACGTACCAAGTATTTATTGCACAGTTATTCATGTTAGAGAAGAAACGGAAAAATAATTTAAATTTTCCTAAAATAGAAGAATGATTAAAGTAAAATGTGGTATATCTATGTCAGAGATATGCTGCAGCCCCGACATGTTTTCAAAGAGTATTTCATGACATAGGAAAAAGCTATAGGAAAAGGTAAACTCTTAGGTGAAAGACAAAGCAAGATACAAATCCATATATGCTGCATGAGCTGTAGTATAAACCACATACACAGGTGTCCTTATACTTTATACACATATATTACAGGAAAGGAAAATATATATACACCCACTTTGGAGCCCTGGTGGGGCAGTGGTTAACAGCTCTGCTGCTAACCAAAAGGTCAGTAGTTCGAGTCCACCAGCCACTCCTTGGAAACCCTGTGGGGCAGGTCTGCTCTGTATAGGATCACTATGAATCAGAATTGACCTAACAGCAATGGATTTGGTTTTCTTTTGGTTTACTCCTCACTTATAAACTATCTCATTATCTGACATTTCACATTTAAGAACATAATAAAAAATCTACTATTTGTTTTGCATGTTGACTACGTAAACCTGACAGTAACAAATGCCAAAGTGTGAGGTGAGAGTAATGCTGGCTATGATGGCTAAGTTTATGTGTCAACTTGGCTGGGTCATGATTCTCAGTAGTTTGGCAGTTATGTAATGATGTAATTTGGTAGTTACATAATGATGTAATTTGGCAGCTATGTAATGGTATAATTTAGCAGTTACGTAATGATGTAGTCACCTCCATTTTGTGAACCAATGTGGTCATCCTCCCTTTTCACATAACACTGATTTTCGTATAGTGACCTGGTCTTTGGAGCCTAACCATGTCAACAATGAGAAATATATACATATCTTCAAATTCTTATATATAATATGCATATTTTGGACTAAACCCCTATTGAACTCAATTGTGTCTCAGAAGACATAGCAGAACAGTGGAGTGCCTCAGAGTCCTTCGATGTTGTTTACTATTAGAGAGTGGCAGGTATACAGAAACGTTAAGACAATCAGGGTAAAGTACTACTTTAACAATAAGCCCCAGGACATAATCGTTTTTTTTTTTTCCTTGAATAAATTATTAATGTATGAAGTAACTAATTTATAACTACAACGATATAGTAGTTACAGTAGGTAGGATCAATCCAACAGAAAAGCCTGTGCTACTCTATGATACCCATGATACACTGTATATAACATTGGATCTGGACTGAATTTCAGAGTGGAATCTGACAGAATTGAATTGCTCTGCACACAGAGGAGAAGAATTGTGGGTACCAGTGGCAAAGTTTATCATGATTTAGCTTATTGGTCCAGTTGTGAGGATTTTTGTTTTCTTTATGTCGAGGTGTAATCTGTACTGAAAGCTGGGGTCTTTGATCTTCATTAGTAAGTACTTCAAGTCCTCTTCACTTTCAGCAAGCAAGGTTGTGTCATCTGCGTATCACAGGTTGTTAATGAGTCTTCCTCCAATCCTGATGCCCCGTTCTTCTTCATATAGTCCAGCTTCTTGGATTATTTGCTCAGCATACAGATTGAATAGGTATGGTGAAAGGATACAACCCTGATGCACACCTTTCCTGACTTTAAACCAATCAGTATCCCCTTGTTCTGTCTGAACAACTACCTCTTGATCTATGTAAAGGTTCCTCATGAGCACAATTAAGTGTTCTGGAATTCGCATTCTTCGCAATGTCATCCATAATTTGTTATGATCCACACAGTCAAATGCCTTTGCATAGTCAATAAAACACAGGTAAACATCCTTCTGGTATTCTCTGCTTTCAGCCAGGATCCATCTGACATCAGCGATGATATCCCTGGTTCCACGTCCTCTTCTGAAACCGGCCTGAATTTCTGGCAGTTCCCTGTTGATATACTGCTGCAGCTGCATTTGAATGATCTTCAGCAAAATTTTGCTTGCATGTGATATTAATAATATGGTTCTGTAATTTCCACATTTGGTTGGATCACCTTTCTTGGGAATAGCATAAATATGGATCTCTTCCAGTCAGTTGGCCAGGTAGCTGTCTTCCAAATTTCTTGGCATAGACGAGTGAGCACCTCCAGCACTGCATCTGTTGAAACATTTCAATTGGTATTCCATCAATTCCTGGAGCCTTGTTTTTTGCCAATGCCTTCAGCGCAGCTTGGACTTCCTTCAGTACCATCGGTTCCTGATCATATGCTACCTCCTGACATGGCTGAACATCGACTAATTCTTTTTGGCATAATGACTCTGTGTATTCCTTCCACCTTCTTTTGATGCTTCCTGCATCCTTTAATATTTTCCCCCATAGAATCCTTCACTATTGCAACTCAAGGCTTGAATTTTTTTCTTCAGTTCTTTCAGCTTGAAAAATGCCAAACATGTTCTTCCCTTTTGGTTTTCTATCTCCAGGTCTTTGCACATGTCATTATAATACTTCACTTTGTCTTCTGGAGCCGCCCTTTGAAATCTTCTGTTCAGTTCTTTTACTGCATCATTTGAAGTTGTCAAAGATTTTGTTTTACTTGGATCCAGAGTCATCACCCGTGGAAGCAAACGATGCATTGCACTGGACAAATCTGCTGCAAAGGACCTCTTTAAAGTGTTGAAAAGCAAAGATGTCACTTTGAAGACGAAGGTACGCCTGACCCAAGCCATGGTATTTTCAGTCACATCATACACATGTGAAAGCCGGACAATGAATAAACAAGACTGAAGAAAAACTGACATCTTTGAATTGTGGTGTTGGTGAAGAATATTGAATATACTGTTGACTGCCAAAAGAATGAACAAATCTGTCTTGGAAGAAGTACAACCAGAATGCTGCTTAGAAGCAAAGATGGCAAGACTGCATCTTCCATACTTTGGACGTGTTATCAGGAGGGATCGGTCCCTGGAGAAGGACCTCATGCTTGGTAAAGTACAGAGTCAGCAGAAAAGAGGAAGACTCTCAAAGAGATGGATTGATACAGAGGCTGCAACAATGGGCTTAAGAATAACAATGATTTTAAGGATGGCGCAGGACCAGGCAGTGTTTCGTTCTGTGGTACGTCGGGTTGCTATGAGTCAGAACCGACTTGACGGCGCCTAACAACAACAGTGGCAAAGAGCAAGAGAAGAGAAAGAGTGAAAGGTGGGATGGGCAGAGGAAAAGAAAAGTCAACCAAGTAGTCTGAATATCAGATGCTCATGAGATGAAGTAGCCATCAAAAAATCCTGGTGACAGAGCCCTGGAGTAAGACTGTGGGAGAGCAGTTCCATACTCCCATCCCCCCAAAGAAACACACATACACACAAACCTAAAATGCCCTCCCCCACAAAAAATAAATAAATAAATCCAGCGAAAACATTAAGAATCAGCTTCATCAGAACTCTGGAAACCAGTCAAATGGCTGGCAACAAAATGAAATGTGAGCAAAGAAAAGGAATGTCAAAACATTAAGAAAGCTTTGGCTTTCTATGTGCACAGGCCCCACCCCTTCCCCTAGCTTGGCTGTCATCTTAAAGCTGCAGCTGCTCACTGTACCAGAGAGGAATTCTTGTCTCTGGTTTCGAGGAAGGAGAGCAGACTCTATTCACAAATTATTGTGCATGTCTATTCCAACCTGTTTGGGGGATACCTGAAGAACTGAAGTAAGGCACTTGTCTTAGGCTTTTCCATACCTGATGCTGGGTAGACAAGCAGTAGGCAATGTCCGAAAATGATAATGGCCTGTAGCTATCTGGTGCTAAAGAATATAACTGAGGCATAGATGCCTAAGGACTAGAATGAGAAGCGAGGAAGAGTTCTTTGGGAAATTAGGGCATTCAAACTGCATTCAACACGTATTCCCAGGACAAGATGCTTGCTCAGAAATGACTTGAGACAGGGCTTTCATCTCAGGCTGAGTTTTACAGACACTCTAATAGTCTGCTAAAACAGAAAAAAAAAAAAAAAAAGTTGCTGCCCAGTTGATTCTGACTCATGGCAACCCCATAGGGCAGAGTAGAACTGCTCCATAGGATTTCCAAGGAGCAGATGGTGGATTCAGACTGCCAACCTTTTGGTCAGCAGCAAAGCTCTTAACCACTGCACTACCAGGGTTCCAATAGGCTACCGGCAGAGTGTATACTGGTATAACTACTTTGGAAAATATTTTATTATTTTCTGGTAAATTTAAAGATGGACTTATTTATCCAGCAGTTACACTTCTTGTTTTATACTACTGTATGTAAGGAGTTGTTGAAACATCTCAATTGATATTCAATCAATTCCTAGAGCCTTGTTTTTTGCCAGTGCCTTCAGAGCAGCTTGGACTTCTTCCTTCAGTACCATTGGTTCCTGATCATATGCCACCTCTTGAAATGGAAATCAATTGAATACCAATTGAGATGTTTCAACAAACAGATGCAGCGCTGGAAGTGCCCATTCGTCTATGCCAAGAAATATGGAAGACAGCTTCCTGGCCAACTGACTGGAACAGATCCATATTTATGCCTATTCCCAAGAGAGGTGATCTAACCAAATGTGGAAATTATAGAACAATACCATTAATGTCACACGCAAGCAAAATTTTGCTGAAGATCATTCAAAAATGGCTGCAGCAGTATATTGACAAGGAACTGCCAGAAATTCAGGCCAGTTTCAGAAGAGTACACGGAACCAGGGATATCATTGCTGATGTCAGATGGATGGATCCTGGCTGAAAGCAGAGAATACCAGAAGGATGTTTACCTGTGTTTTATTGACTATGCAAAGGCATTTGACTGTGTGGATCATAAACTATGGATAACATTGCGAAGAATGGGAATTCCAGAACACTTAATTGTGCTCATGAGGAACCTTTACATAGATCAAGAGGTAGTTGTTCAGACAGAACAAGGGGATACTGATTGGTTTAAAGACAGGAAAGGTGTGCATCAGGGTTGCATTCTTTCACCATGCCTATTCAATCTGTATGCTGAGCAAATAATCCAAGAAGCTGGACTGTATAAAGAAGAACGGGGCATCAGGATTGGAGGAAGACTCATTAACAACCTGCGTTACGCAGATGACACAACCTTGCTTGCTGAAAGTGAAGAGGACTTGAAGCACTTACTAATGAAGATCGAAGACCACAGCCTTCAGCACAGATTGCACCTCAAGATAAAGAAGACAAAAATCGTCACAACTGGACCAATGAGCAACATCAGGATAAATGGAGAAAAGTTTGAAGTTGTGGAAGATTTCCTTTTACTTGGATCCACAATCAACAGCCACGGAAGCAGCAGTCAAGAAATCAAAAGATGCATTGAATTGCGTAAATCTGCTCCAAAGGACCTCTTTAAAGTGTTGAAAAGCAAAGATGTCACCTTGAAGACTAAGGTGTGTCTGACCCAAGCCATGGTATTTTCAAGCGCATCATATGCATGTGAAAGCTGGTCAATGAATAAGGAAGACTGAAGAAGAATTGATGCCTTTGAATTGTGGTTTTGGCAAAGAATACTGAATATACCATGGACCGCTGGAAGAACGAACAAATCTGTCTTAGAAGTACAACCAGAATGCTCCTTAGAGGCAAGGATGGTAAGATTGCGTCTTACATACTTTGGACATGTTGTCAGGAGGGATCAGTCCCTGGAGAAGGACAACATGCTTGGCAGAGTACAGAATCAGCAGAAAAGAGAAAGAACCTCAATGAGGTGGATTGACACAGTGGCTGCAACAACGAGCTCAAGCATAACAATGATTGTAAGGATGGCTCAGGATAGCGCAGTGTTTCATTCTGTTGTGCATAGGGTCACTACGAGTCAGAACTGACTCGACGGCACCTAACAACAAATAACAACATATAAGAAGTATATATATGTACTAGGGTACCCACACAAGAAAGTGCAGGGAAGTGTTGTTGGTGAGATCCAAAACAGGAAACAGCTCAAACGTCCATCCAGAGTACAATGGATAACTAAATTGTAATATATTCATCAAAGGGATCCTATGTAAATTGCAAATGAAAGAGCTATATCTGCAATAAAAAACACAGACTGAATTTACAAATATAAAAATAAAATAACCACAGATTTTATTATTCACTTTATATAACATTAAAAAACAGGCTGAACTAAATTTAATACTTAAGTAGAAATATAAAGGTAACAAAGAAATAGTTATATTACAAAACAAGGTATTGTTTACCTCTGGTGGGGAGGGAGGGGCTTTTGTCCAGGAATGGGCATGCTGGGGACCTCTGGGTTACTGACAATGTTTTAATTTTTGACATGGGATCTCATTCCATGTCTGTTTTCAGTGACTTATGAAGCTTGTATGTGTAAGTACTATGCACTTTTCTGTCTGTATCACATACTCAGAGAAAGCTTAAAGAAAAAAAATAAGATTACTGAACCAACATCAATAGACCTGTGTTCTAGTCTGGGTTATATTCATCTGACTAGAGTTATTGTGTGATATTGGATAAGGTGTTTAAACATACAGACCACAGTTATCTCTCTGATAAAAATGAGGACATCAATCTAAAGCCCTAAGTTCCTTAGGTGCCAAAGTGTGGGTATTTAGGAAGATAACGGAGAGAAGAGAAAGACCAAGTGGGTAGGGCTCCACTTTCACTTTAAAGAACAACTGCACTTCTATCTGCTTTATTACTAGAGGTACCTGTAAGATTTCACTGGAGGTGAGGGAGGCTGTTTCACACATACACCTATTCAGTCCTTAACCTGTAGCTGTTCTAAGTCCTTCACACATATTAATTTAATTAATTTTTACTATTACTTCAATAAGTAGGTAGTAGTATTACACACATTTTGATAAACAAACTTGGGCATAAAGATATTAAGTAAATTGTCCAAGGTTGTGAAGGGTCTATAGGGTTCATCCATAAGACAACTATTTGCATTTTGGGATAGATGATATTTAGGTGTGTGGAATTGTCTTAAGCATTGTAGATGTCTTAACATTCCTGATCTCCAAGCATTAAATGTCAGAAGCACAACCCAACCCCTTCATTAGAACACCAAAGATGCTTCCACATATCTCCAAATAACTTCCTAGGATGATGATACTCTTCCACGGTTGGAAATATTGAATGCAAAAATAGAAGACAGTATAAGGTTAAATATATTCTTCCCTACCCCAAAAAAAGAAAACTCAAACATATATTTGTTCTTATTTGGACTGTATATCAGCCTTTCCAAGAGTCTAAGTTCTATTTTGACTAAAACGACTCCCCCACTTACTAGCTGTGTGATCTTGAACAAAGTAGCTAACTCACAGAGCCTCAGTTTCATCTATAAAATGGGGGTAAAGTTTATTTGGAGTACAGAGGCAGGTGTTCCTTCCTGAGCCTCCCCCAGATCCTCTCCCTGCCTGTCACCCTGAGCTTTCATCCCTCTTACCTCTGAGAACAGGGTGAGATCATTACCTAACTGCTACAGTGTTAAGGGGCAAGGACATGTAAAGAAGTCAGCACAGAGAGATTGAGTCTCAGCTTTAGTGTAATTATATTTGATGGCATAAATAAAGAGGTAGGTGCTAGTCCCCTGACGGGATATGTAGGCAGCTTTCCATTTTTGTTCCAAGCAACTTGACTCAAAATTCACAACCCAAACTACTTCTCTATGATTGCCTAACAAACTTAGAAAACCAATACTCTTGAGTGCTTTCTCTCTTAGTCATAATTCTTCTATACATCTGTCACTCTATTATAGACTAAATGTCTTATAAAAGTCATGTTTGGGAAAGATTTAATCTTAAAGAAAAACATAGTAGAACATTTCCCTGATGCTTGGCTCTGTTTTCATTTCCTCATCCTATCCCTTAGCTCTCTTTTTTGTACCCTAATGCTACAACAGCTCACTTAACTTCCTTTTAAGTATTTTCATCCTGAAGATAAATGTCAATTTTTACTATACCTGCCATAATTAAGCCTACTATTGCTTATGTGTTTCTGAAATCTTTCCTGCTAAATCTTCCCTGAAACAATTTTATGGATGTGTTTATGGGTTTCTTTCAATTTCAGTTTGCCCATACTTATAGCACAAAATAAACTCATTTATTTTCAAGCTGATGAGTTATTTTCAAAAGCTAAACCATCCTTACACAAAAATATACCAATTATAGTTTGTCATAATCCCAGATGAAGTATTTCTAAAGATGAGTCTGGAACTTAAAACTCACACTTTCCATAGTGCATAGTCAGACAGACCTGAGTTCAAGTTCCAGCTCTGTCTTTTACTAAAAAAAAAAAAAATCCTTGGAAAAGGTGCTTAACTTCTTTACGAATCCACAAAATGAAAGTAATGAAGTCCACTTCATGAGATTTTTGTATGGATTTAATGCAATAGAAAACCCAAAAAACCACACCCATTGCCATAGAGTTGATTCCAGCTCATAACGACCCTATGTGAAGGATCCGGGAGATAGTAGACATTCAGTAAGTGATATTTCCTTCATTTCTTTTTCTCCTTACCTATACAACTACACATTTGAGAAAAACTTTAATTTTGTGAAAATTAAACTCAAAGTCCATAGAAATGAAAGTCCACTAGCAGCACATAATTACTTCTGCTTTGGAATGTTCTCCTGCTATAGGCACAATATCAACCAGAAGCAGCATAAGTCTGGCTCCTAAGAGACTGAATGAAGTCAAATATACCTCTACCTTTCCACTTCTCCTTGATTTCACTCTCTATTTCTCTGCTGGGTTCGATAATTCGCTGCAACAGTCACACAGAATTCACAAGAACTCACAGACTACATTCATGGTTACCTGGTTTATTAGGGTAACAAGACAGAAATAACATAATACAATCCGGGATGCAATTCAGGGTAAAAGTCAGGACACTCAGGATGCAACTCAGAGAAAAGATATGTGAGCAAGGTCTGGAAAGGTCTCCAAAGCAGAGGATGCATTGCAAGATTGCAGCCCAACTAATCATTTTTGGAGGATTATAAACCCAGATTCAGAAAGGCCATATAAAAAAAAACCCATTGCACCACACCTGCTCATAAAGTCTATGAAGTGGTCTTTTTGATCAGTCTCAGGAAAAGACTTTGATTACACCCATGTGTGTCATCTCGGTGATGGTTTTTATCAACCTCAATAGGTGTAATTATGCAATCTACATATATAGTGCACAATGAGCACACCTATACCTACTCTTTTTCACCACTTATTAGCTATTGGAGCCCCGGTAGTGTAGTGGTTAAGAGTTCAGGCTGCTAACCAAAAAAGTCAGCATTTCGAATCTACCAGCCACTCCTTGGAAACCCTGTGGGACAAGAAAATATACCTCCATAGTCATCACAACATCCTGGGTGACAAATCATGACTGACTATAAAACAAGTATTGTCCCTTTTTCCTTCACAACAGAACCCCAAATTTGTTTACTTTCCTCTATGTAGGGCATATCCTTCATGGAAGACTAGACTCCTCCCAGCCCCAGGCTGTACATCTTTGTAGATCCAAGCTACTCATGCTGAACTCACTATCCTTCCAGCTGATTTGTTCAGACATAAAGGGTCATGGGCATGCATAGAAGGGTCTCGTCAAGCTTGGCTTAATGCTTTGCTTTCTTTGCCTTGAAATTTCTTAATTTTTTTTAATACTTTTTATTGTGCTTTAAGTGAAAGTTTACAAATCAAGTCAGTCTCTCACACAAAAAGCCATATATACCTTGCTACACACTCCCAATTACTCTCCTCCTAATGAGACAGCCTGCTCTCTCCCTTCACTCTCTCTTTTTGCGTCCATTTCACCAGCTTCTAACCCCCTCCACCCTCTCATCTCCCCTATGGGCAAGAGATGCCAGCATAGTCTCAAGTGTCCACCTGATCCAAGAAGCTCCCTCCTCACCAGCATCCCTCTCCAACCCATTGTCCAGTCCAATCCATGTCTGAAGAGTTGGCTTCGGGAATGGTTCCTGTCCTGGGCCAACAAAAGGTCTGGGGGCCATGGCCAATGGGGTTCTTCCAGTCTCAGACCATTAAGTGTGGTCTTATGAGAATTTGGGGTCTGCATCCCACTGCTCTCCTGCTCCCTCAGGGGTTCTCTGTTGTGTTCCCTGTCAGGGCAGTCATCGGTTGTAGCCGGGCACCATCTAGTTCTTCTGGTCTCAGGCTGATGTAGTCTCTGGTTCATGTGGCCCTTTCTGTCTCTTGGGCTCATAGTCGCCTTGTGTCCTTGGTGTTCTTCATTCTCCTTTGATCCAGGTGGGTTGAGACCAATTGATGCATCTTAGATGGCTGCTTGCTAGCGTTTAAGACCTCAGACATCACTCTTCAAAGTGGGATGCAGAATATTTTCTTAATAGATTTTATTATGCCAATTGACTTAGATGTCCCCTGAAACCATGGTCCCCAGACCCCTGCCCCTGCTACACTGGCCTTTGAAGCATTCAGTTTATTCAGGAAACTTCTTTGCTTTTAGTTTAGTCCAATTGTGCTGACCTCCCCTGCATTGTGTGCTGTCTTTCCCTTCACATAAAATAGTTCTTATCTACTATCTAATTAGTGAATGCCCCTCTCCCACCCTCTCTCCCCCATCTCGTAACCACAAAAGAATGTTTTCTTCTCAGTTTAAACTATTTCTCAAGTTCTTATAATAGTGGTCTTATACAATATTCGTCCTTTTGCAACTGACTCATTTCACTCAGCATAATGCCTTCCAGGTTCCTCATTTTATGAAATGTTTCACAGATTCCTCACTGTTCTGTATCGATGCATAGTATTCCATTGTGTGAATATACCATAATTTATTTATCCATTCATCCATTGATGGGCACCTTGGCTGCTTCCATCTTTTTGCTATTGTAAACAGTGCTCCAATAAACATGGGTGTGCATATATCTGTTCATGTAAAGGCTCTTATTTCTCTAGGATATATTCCAAGGAGTGGGATTTCTGGGTTGTATGGTAGTTCTATTTCTAGCTTTTTAAGGAAGCACCAAATCGATTTCCAAAGTGGTTGTTCCATTTTACATTCCCACCAGCAGTGTATAAGTGTTCCAATCTCTCCACAGCCTCTCCAACATTTATTATTGTGTGTTTTTTGGATTGATGCCAGCCTTGTTGGAGTGAGATGAAATCTCACTGCAGTTTTCATCTGCATTTCTCTAATGGCTAAAGATCATGAACATTTCCTCATATATCTGTTAGCTACCTGAATGTCTTCTTTAGTGAAGTGTCTATTCATATCTTTTGCCCATTTATTAATTGGGTTATTTGTGTTTTTGCAGTTCAGTTTTTGCAGTATCATGTAGATTTTAGAGATCAGGCACTGATCAGAAATGTCATAGCTAAAAATTTTTCCCAGTCTGTAGAGAGTCTTTTTACTCTTTTGGTGGTCTTTGGATGAGCATAGGTGTTTGATTTTTAGGAGCTCCCAGTTATCTAGTTTGTCTTCTACATTCTTTATAATGTTTTGTATACTGTTTATGCCATGTATTTGGGCTCCTAACGTTGTCCCTATTTTTTCTTCCATGATCTTTATCATTTTAGATTTTATATTTAGGTCTTTGAGCCATTCTGAGTTAGTTTTTGTGCATGGAGTGAGGTATGGGATTTGTTTCATTTTTTTACAGCTGGATATCCAGTTATGCCAGCACCATTTGTTAAAAAGACTGTCTTTTCCCCATTTAACTGTTTTGGGGCCTTTGTCAAATATCAACTGCTCATATGTGGATGGATTTATGTCTGGATTCTCAGTTCTGTTCCATTGGTCCATGTATCTGTTGTTGTACCAGGCTGTTTTGACTACTGTGGAGGTATAATAGGTTCTAAAATCAGGCAAAGCAAGGCCTCCCATTTTTTCTTCTTTTTCAGTAATGCCTTATTTATCCAGGGCCTCTTTCCCTTCCGTATGAAATTGGTGATTTGTTTCTCCATCTCATTAAAGAATGTCATTGGGATTTCGATCGGAATTGCATGAAATATATAGATCACTTTTGGTAGAATAGACCATTTTTATAATGTTAAGTCTTCCTATCCATGAGCAAGGTATGTTTTTCCACTTATGTAAGTCTCTTTTGGTTTCTTGCAGAAGTATACTGTATTTTTCTTTGTATAAGTCTTTTACATCTCTGGTAAGATTTATTCCTAAGTATTTTATCTTCTTGGGGGCTACTGTAAATGGCATTGATTTGGTGATTCCCTCTTCGATGTTCTTTTTGTTGGTGTAGAGGAATCCAACTGATTTTTGTATGTTTATCGTGTATCCTGATACTCTACTGAACTCTTCTATTAGTTTCAGTAGTTTTCTGGAGGATTTCTTAGGGTTTTCTCTGTGTAAGATCATGTCATCTGCAAATAGAAGCACTTTGACTTCTTGCTTGCCAATCTGGATGCCCTTTATTTCTTTATCTAGACTAATTGCTCTGGCTAGGACTTCCAGCAAAACATTGAATAAGAGTGGTGATAAAGGGCATCCTTGTCTGGTTCCCAATCTCAATGGGGATGCTTTCAGGCTCTCTCCATTTAGGGTGATGTTGGCTGTTGGCTTTGTATAAATGCTGTTTATTATGTTGAGGGATTTTCCTTCTATTCCTACTTTGCTGAGAGTTTTTATCATGAATGATTGTTGAACTTTGTCAAATGCCTTTTCTGCATCAATTGATAAATTCATGTGATTCTTGTCTTTTGTTTTATTTATGTGGTGGATTCCATTAATTGTTTTTCTAATGTTGAACCATCCCTGCATAGCTGGTATGAATCTCACTTGGTCATGGTGAATTATTTTTTTTTTAATATGTTGTTGAATTCTATTGGCTAGAATTTTGTTGAGGATTTTTGCTTCTACATTCATGAGGGATATAGGTCTATAATTTTCTTTTCTTGTGGTGTCTTTACCTGGTTTTGGTTTCAGGGATATGGTGGCTTCATAGAATGAGTTAAGTAGTATTCCATCATTTTCTATGCTTTGAAATACCTTTAGTAGTAGTGGTGTTAACTCTTCTCTGAAAGTTTGGTAGAACTCTGCAGTAAAGCTGTCCGGGCCAGGGCTTTTTTTTGTTGGGAGTTTTTTGATTACCGTTTCAATCTCTTCTTTTGTTATGGATCTAATTAGCTGTTCTACCTCTGTTTGTCGGATCCACAGTCATCAGCCATGGAAGCAGCAGTCAGGAAATCAAAAGACGCATGGCATTGGGCAAATCTACTGCAGAGGACCTCTTCAAAGTGCTGAAGAGCAAAGATGTCACCTTGAAGACTAAGGTGTGCCTGACCCAAGCCATGGTATTTTCAATCACATCATATGCATATGAAAGCTGGAAGATGACTAAGGAAGACCGAAGAAGAGTTGACACCTTTGAACTGTAGTTTTGGTGAAGAATATTGAATATACTATGGACTGCCAAAAGAATGAACAAATCTGTCTTGGAAGAAGTGTGGCCAGAATGCTCCTTAGAGGCAAGGATGGCGAGACTGTGTCTTACATACTTCGGACATGTTGTCAGGAGGGATCAGTCCCTGGAGAAGGACATCATGCTTGACAGAGTACAGGGTCAGCAGAAAAGAGGAAGACCCTCAACAAGGTGGACTGATACAGTAGATGCAACAATAAGCTCAAGCATAACAACGGTTTTAAGGATGGCTCAGGATCGCGCAGTGTTTCATTCTGTTGTGCATAGGGTCACTATGAGTTGGAACCGACTCAACGGCACCTAACAACAACAACAACACCTCTGTTTGTGTTAGTTTAGGTAGGTAGTGTGTTTCTAGGAATTCATCCATTTCTTCTAGGTTTTCAAATTTGTTTGAGTATAGTTTTTCATGGTAATCTGATATGATTCTTTTAATTTCAGTTGGGTCTGTTGTAATATTGCCCCTCTAATTTCTTTTTGAGGGTAATTTGCTTCCTCTCCTGTTTTTCTTTTGTCAGTTTGGCCAGTGGTTTATCAATTTTCTTGATTTTTAAAAAAAAAAAAACAGCTTTTGGTCTTGTTAATCCTTTGAATTGTTTTTCTGTTTTCTATTTCATTTACTTCAGCTCTAATTTTTATTATTTGTTTTCTTCTGGTGCCTGTGAGTTTCTATTTGTTCAAGTTCTGGGATAATTCTTTGATTTTGGCCCTTTCTTCTTTTTGGATGTGTGCATTTATTGTTATAAAGTGACCTCTGAGTACCGCTTTTGCTGTGTCCCAAAGGTTCTGATAGGAAGTGTTTTCATTCTCATTGGAGTCTATGAATTTCTTTATTCCATCCTTAATGTCTTCTATAATCCAGTCTTTTTTGAGCAGGGTATTGTTCAGTTTCCAAGTGTTTGATTTCTTTTCACTGCTTTTGCTGTTATTGATTTCCACTTTTATGGCCTTATGGTCAGAGAAGATGCTTCGTAATATTTCAGTGTTTTGGATTCTGCTAAGGCTTGCTTTGTGATATAATATGTCGTCTATTCTAGAGAATGTTCCATGTGCACTAGAAAAGAAAGTGTATTTGGTTGCTGTTGGGTGGAGTGTTCTGTATATGTCTACGAGGTCAAGTTGTTGATTGTGGCATTCAGATCTTCCATGTCTTTATTGAGCTTCTTTCTGGATATCCTGTCCTTCACCGAAAGTGGTGTGTTGAAGTCTCCTACTATTATTGTGGATCTATCTCACTTTTCAGTGCTGATAGAGTTTGTTTTATGTATCTTGCAGCCCTGTCATTGGGTACATAAATATTTAATATGGTTATATCTTCTTGGTATATTGTTCCTTTAGTCATTATATAGTGTCCTTCCTTGTCCCTTATGATGGATTTAACTTTAAAGTCTATTTTGTCAGAAATTAATATTGTCACTCCTGCTCTTTTTTGATTGTTGTTTGCTTGATATATTTTTTTTCCATCCTTTGAGCTTTAGTTTCTTTGTGTCTCTATGTCTAAGGTGTGTCTCTTGTAAGCAGCATATAGACGGATCTTGTTTTTTAATCCATTCTGCCACTCTCTCTTTATTGGTGCATTTAGTCCATTTACATTCAGGGTAATTAAGGATAGGTATGAATTTAGTGCTATCATTTTGATGTCTTTTTTTGTGTGTTGACAGTTTCTTTTTCCCACTTCATTTTATGTGCTGAGTAGATTTTCTTTGTATATTGTCCTTTCCTCATATTTGTTGTTGTTGATTTTGTTTTTGCTGAGTCTGTATTTTTCCCTTGTATTTTATTTTGATGAGTAGGATAGTTTGTCTCCTTTGTGGTTACCTTATTACTTACCCCTATTTTTCTAAATTTAAAACTAACTTTTATTTCTTTGTATCGCCGTATCTTCCTCTCCATATGGAAGGTGTATGATCACATTTCTTCATCCCTCTTTATTATTTTAGTATTGTCTTCTTTTATATAATAACGTTGCTGTTACCCTATTTTGGGCTTTTTTTTTTTTTTATAATCTTGCTTTGTTTTTTTGGATTTCCTTTTCTGGGTTGACTTCTGGTTGCTCTGCGTATTGTTCTAGTCTTGGGTTGATACTTGATATTATTGATTTTCTAACAAAGAACTCCCTTTGGTATTTCTTGTAGTTTTGGTTTGGTTTTTACGAATTCCCTAAACTTCTGTTTTTCTGGAAATGTTTTAATTTCATCTTCATATTTAAGAGACAGTTTTGCTGGATATATGATTCTTGGCAGGAATTTTTTCCTTCAATTTTTTAAATATGTCATCCCATTGCCTTCTTGCCTGCATGGTTTCTGCCAAGTAGTCCGAGCTTATTCTTATTGGCTCTCCTTTGTAGGTGAGTTTTCATTTATCCCTTGCTGCTCTTATAATTCTCTCTTTATCTTTAGTTTTGGCAAGTTTGATTATAATATGTCTTGGTGACTTTCTTTTCAGATCTACCTTATGTGGAGTTCGATGAGCATCTTGGATAGATATCTTCTCATCTTTCACAATATCAGGGAAGTTTTCTGCCAACAAATCTTCAACAATTTTCTCTGTATTTTCTGTTATCCCTCCCTGTTCTGGTACTCCAATCACTCGTAGGTTATTTCTCTTGATAGAGTCCCACATGATTCTTAAGGTTTCTTCATTTTTTTTTAATTCTTTGATCTTTCTTCAAATATATTATTGCCGAGTGATTTATCTTTGAGTTCAGAAATTCTAGCTTCTACTTGCTCAACTCTGCTCCTCTGACTTTCTACTGAGTTGTCTGCTTCTGTAATTTTATTGTTAATCTTCTGAATTTCTGATTGCCGTCTGTCTATGGATTTTTCCAGCTTATTAAACTTTTCATTATGTTCCTGAATAATCTTTCTAATTCCTTCAGTTGCTTTATCTGTGTGTTCCTTGGCTTGTTCTGCATATTGCCTCATTTCCTTCCTAATGTCTTGAAGGGCTCTGTATACTCAACTTTTGTATTCTGCATCTGGTAATTCCAGGAATGAACTTTCATCTAGAAGATCCCTGAATTCTTTGTTTTGAGAGCCTGTTGAGGTGATCATGGTCTGTTTCTTTATGTGACTTGATATTGACTGTTGTCTCCAAGCCATCTATAAGTTATTGTATTAGTTTATGTTTGCTTACTGTGTAGTAGCTGCTTGCTTTGTTTTGTTTTGGTATACCCCTATGGGTTGCTTGAGTGAGGTACCTTGGTTATTTTCACCTTTGGAACTCTAGTATCCTGTCCCCAGCTGGCTACAGATGTAATCAGGTATATCAGTATAGAAGTCCATTCAGTTTTCTTGTATGAATTCAGCTCAGGTTTCCAGGTAGCTGATCATCAAGTGTGTGGTACAGAGTCTGTCCTACAGTCTTAGAGGGGCAGGGGTGATTGGCGTATATACCTGTATCTGATTGCAGCAGGGGGTCATGCTCTGAACAAGGCCAGTGGCTGAGAACCAGCCCCCAAGTGTCTCTGAGGAAAACACATCTCTGTTCCCTAGATTGTCCTGGTGGGTGGGTTCTGCAGAGGGACCATGGGCACCTGAAGTTTTTGTTTGTAAAGACTGGGAGGTACCAGTTCTCTTTGGACCCTTGTCACGGGTGGTGGGGTGACCTGAGTGGAGCTACCAGTCCTTAGGTCCCTGATGTGGGTAGGTGAGGACCTTGTTTAATAGGCAAAGCAATGCCAAATATCAAACACCCACCTTTCCACCGCACAGCTGAAATGGTTGGAGTTTGCCAACAACGCCCTATTCTTCTGAAATAGGGCCTTACATGTCCATGCAGAAGGGAAAGATGCTCAAGGTCCATGGATGGTTTATGCCTGGACAGGAGCCACTTCTGCCCTGAGCTCCCTCAGTTGATGGAGCTAGCAAACTATCTTTCCCCCCAGTTGCAAATTTTTTCCTTCCCCAAGGCCAGTGGAATGGCTGTAGGTGCTCACCAGGGTCTATCTCAGGTCCAGGGATTCTGCTGCTGAAGCCGGTTTGGGGGTGGGGGGGGTGGCGCAGTAAAATATACACGAGTACTTATCTTTTGCCGAGAGCGCCGTTCTTCTCATGTTCCAGAGGTGTGAGTAGGCTGTGCGGCTGGCTGCTTCTCCCTGAGGAAACTGTGGCCGAATGCTAGTACCAGCCTGCCGCCGCCGCTGCCACCACTCTGGGAATGGTGCCTGAGGGTCCCTGTGATTCAGGTCCAGTAACTCCTCTCCACTTCTGAAGGGTCTCTTTCTCCCCCTACCCCTCAGTTTATTGTCTAAGCTTGCCTTTGATGCTCAGGGCTCCCAGCTTGTCACAAATATACTCGTTTCACTTGTTTTTTCGGGTCATTGTTGTAAAGAGGGCTCACCCGAAGCGTCTGTCTATTCCGCCATCTTGGCTTTGCCTCAAAATTTCTTAATTTTGAATAACGGTCCCTGCACTTTCATTTTGCCCTCAGCCCTGCAAATTGTATAGCTGCAAATAACACAACTGATAATCTGGTTCCTCTGCCCAGGCCCTATTCTTAAATAGTGGTGGGCTAAAATTAATCCTGTACAGCGTCAGTGAAAGATAGGAAGACCTTCAACAAGATGGACTGGCACCATGGCTGCAACGATGAGCTCCATCATAGCAAAAATTGTGAGGATGGTGCAGGACCAGGGAGTGCTTTGGTCTGTTGTATGCAGGGTCACCATGAGTCAGAGCCAACACAACAGCAACAACATTAATCTTAGAGGAGTCCTGGTGGTGCAAGAGTTAAGCATTCAGCTGCTAATTGGATGGTTAGCAGTTCAAACCCACCCAGTTGCTCAGTGAGTGAAAGACCTGGCGATCTGCTCCCGTAAAGATTACAGGCTAGAAAACCCTATGGGGTATTTCTAATCTATCACATGGGGTCACTATGAATTGGAATTGACGAGACAGCACAGAATACCAACAACAATATTAATCTTTGAGGTAGGAATGGAGAAAATAGGTTGGAGGACAAGGCAGGACAGGGAAGTGGGTCTTCATATCCCAATTTTCTTTTACTGCAAGCTCCCTAGATCAAGCTGCCAACTATCTGTGACATTTCTCAATCTTGCTGCCTCTGTTCTGGAAATTTCTGCAACCACAAGACCAAGAATCTTTCCAATCAATACTCAGGCTTAAGTGGACCACTGTCACCAGGCTGCACCAAACTCTAGCAACACTGAGTGAATTTGAATTACTAGAAGAAAGACCACCAAACTCCTGGGGTAGTAGCAATGGAACAGGCTGCTCAACCATATCTTGAACACAACCTGTGCCATTTTTCCTTCCCTAGCCTGTCTCCATCTCTAAGTATGATTCTGCTGATTTTGTAGTTTAGTTCCTGTAAAAGTTAAAAATTAACCAATGGTTCCCCTAGGACCTTGGAAAAACAATGTACCCGTCTTGAAAGCAGGAACCAGGATGGTGCCAGTCACCCCCTAGGCTGATAGGATAATGACAGGAAAATGTCAACATGTTTGAGATGTGGCCACCCACCAAAACCACACAGAAGGAGAAATGACATTCCACAAGTTCCTAAAACCCATGTCCCTCCTCCCTATAAAACCCCCAGCTGGCCTTCAGTTTGAAGAGGCAGATTTAGGAGGAGGTTATTCCCCTCTGTCTCCTATGTATAAATATATAATAAAGCTCTAGCTACCTACCTCACCCTGTCTCAAGAATTGGCTATTTGTGCACGCAGCTTTAATTTGTGTATTTGTGATAACAGCAGCACAGACCCAGCCTGGTCATTTCATTAACCTTGAAATAATGTGACCTCACATTGCATTTAAATTATTTTGACCCCGATTATCATGATATAGTGAGTTTATTAACCAAAGAAAAATGAACATAAAAAGGAAATAGAAAAAAAAAAAGTCACCAAATTAAACCTACAGATCCACGACTGATCCTAAAAATATACTTGTAGTCCTTGATATATTTGAAGCTGTGGAAACAAGTTCAGAAATACATAAACTCTACTCACAAAGCTAGATTTTAAAAGACAAATACATCAGTTTCAACCAAGAGTAAAATAGAAAAATCTACCTGATCTAAATAATAAAACATTTTCTAGGTATTTGTTCAACAATATGCCTTCTGAATACAAAATGATAATTGTTCATTAAAACACATTCTTAAAGTTCAATAATGAAGAACTAGGAACAGTGCCAACCAACCAGCCATTAAATTATAGTCCATGCATTTTAATAAATCTATCTGTATTCAAAATATCAGAGCTGTTCGATGAACCTTAAATTAACTGTGTGTTAAGGAAACTTTTGCAGACTATAAATTTGGAACTATCTTTCAAATATTCTCTAATTTTAAATGCAAAAATATTAACCTTTTGTAATTTAACAACATTATTATAGATTTCATAATGACAAACAGATAAAGACAGATAATGCACTTTTCTGGTATCTCATAAAGGATGGAAAATGAAAGAATATTTTAAAATGATTTCTTCAAAGATGTCTGCATAAAATCAGTAATTAGACAAGTCACTAAACAAAAGGCAAACCACCCCATGAATGTAATTTAAATATAATCCAGATAAAAGTCTGGACTATATATATATATATATATATATATATATATATATATATATATATATATATATACACACACAAATTTATTAAAAGACTACAGGTTTTTTTATTGTAAAAGTAAAAACACTCAATGTAAAACTTTCAAGAATTCTGAGAATGCAATGGGAGGTGAATTGTACACTTCATAAGCAATTACTATTACATTTTGGTGTATCTCTAATCCTCTTGCTACACATTTTTCCATAGTTGAAAACATGTTTTAAACTACTTTAATCTTAACTTTTCTTTTAATATTGTATCAATTGTTATCCATGCTAATGAACTCTTCTTCAACTAATTCTTTTTCTGAGATCCCTCATTAAATTGCAACAGCCTTGATGTCAAAGATTGAGTCTTGTTTATCTTTGTATTCTCAGAGTCTAAAATAGTTTTTGACCCATGTTAGAATTCACTATCCGTTTAGCAATTAACTAATTAGGCTCACTTTCTATCAAAATATTCATTTGCTAAAAATTGGCATAAATCAGATTTTTTTATGCTAATAATAGTAATAACGTACAATAATAATTACAACTATTATCATATACTGACCTCTTACTATGTTCCAGGTACCAGACTAGGGGGTTTCACTCTTTTATTCTTGTATTTGTTTATTCGTATATTCATTCAATAAGTATTTGTTTAACAACCACTCCTGGAAAGATGTTGATGAGTCAAACAGCTACTGCTTCTTCCCTCATGGATTCTACACTGTAGTTACATATATTTGCTATAATTATCAATCTACACTGAAAAATAAGTAAGGTCTCATGGCAGGTTCTTTAGGAAACAGAAACTGAGAGGCAAATTAGAAAGTTGAGTGTTTACTGGAATGAATCTTTGCAATCAACACCTGTGCATGGAGGTGAAGAAAGTAGGATTGGACACAACAAGGAGTTCAACTATCGTAGTTGCAATGAAAGTCTCAGTTGATTCCATAAAGAGCTACAGAGCTGGCAGGACCCTGTGGAGTTCTCCAGCATTGAACAAAAGTGACTAGGACTTTACAACCCCCCATGTCAACCTGGCATTGGATGTGGACTGCTCTTGGGGAGAAAGGTGTGACATTGGGCAAAGCTGCTTTATTCGGTAAAGAGCAATTCCTCAAGACAGACTCAGCCAACACACTTCCTGCAGTAGGGGGAAATGAGTACGTGTGCCCCCCAAAAAGAAATCTGGGTGACACAACAAAACAACCCCAAGAGTTCACCCCTTGTGTCACTTGAACAGAAGAGTAACAATATTTTTGAAAGTGCATCATAACTATAAAGTTCCATGGGAAAGAAATGTTATTTTTAATAACCATTCCTTACAAATATTAACTCTCATCATATCAACTATGTTATCATATATATCCACCATGTGTCTATCAGCTGGTTGTACTTACTGATAGATCAAAGACCACAGCCTTCAGTGTAGATTATACCTCAACATAAAGAAAACAAAAATCCTCACAACCAAACCAATAAGAAACATCATGATAAATGAAGATTGAAGTTGTAGAGAATGTCATTTTACTTGGATTCAAAATCAACGCCCATGGAAGCAGCAGTAAGAAATTTGCATTGGGCAAATCTGCTTGCAAAAGGCCTCTTTAAAGTGTTAAAAAGAATGGATGTAACTTTAAAGACTAAGGTACTCCTGACCCAAGCCATAATGTTTTCAATCACCTCAGAAGCGTGTGAAAGCTGGACAATGAATAAGGACAACTGAAGAATTAATGCCTTTAAATTATGATGTTGGCGAAGAATATTGCACATACCATGAACTTCCAGAAGAAGGAGCAAATCTGTCCTGGAAGAAGTACAGCCAGAAGGCTCATTAGAAGCAAGGATGGCGAAACTTCATCTCACATTCTTTGGACATGTTATCAGAAGGGACCAGTCCCTGGAGAAGGACATCATGCTTGGTAAAGCAGAAGGTCACCGAAAAAGAGGAAGACCTTCAATGAGATGGACTGACACAGTGGCACAATTGAACTCAAGCATAACAACAACTGTGAGGATGGCGGGGGGCCCTGCAGTGTTTCGTTCTGTTGTACACATGGTCACTATGAGTCGGAAACAACTAGACTCTTTCATCTACTTTCTCCAATGTACCAATGTCCCTCAACGATAGTCACTCAATTGTATTCCTCAAGCTTCCTGTCAGCTTTTCAGGGTAATATACATAAACTATGATTAAAAAGATCAACATGTTAACTCAGAAGTATTCCTGTAAGCAATTATCTCTGATTTTATGTCTAAAGTAAGACTTACACCCAACCTCAAAATTGTCTTTAATTAAAACGCGAAGGGGAGAATGAGTCTGCCTTTTTTGAATGAAATTTCTTTTAGTAATTTTATAGAAGTCCTCGCTTCTGAATTAAAATAAAATCGCAAGTTAACACTTCAAAGCTCTTAATATAAACAACTGACTTCGAAAAGCCAAATGTGTATAAGCTTTGCTATAAACCTGCTCCTTAATTATGTCCCACTTTTTATTCAAAACTATACTTGTTACACTTTAATTCACTTTCTTCCATCCTTTATGGAATGCTATTCTTTATTTTCAGTATTACTGGGACTGAAAACAGTTTTTGATTAATGAAAAGGCTGGTGTTCTTTCCAAAAGTAATGGAACTGTTCTACTCCAACAATTAAGAATATTTTATTATGTAATAAAATATGGTCCTTTTATTTGTTTTCATTGCTCTTTAGGTGGAAGTTTACAGAGCAAATTAGTTTCCCAGTTGATAGCTTGTGCATAAAGTGTTCCATGATATTCATTGCATTCACCACAATGTGTCAGCACTCTCCCCATTTTCACCCGGGCTTCCCCGTTTCCTTTTGTCCAGATTTTCTAGCTCTTCCTGCCTTCTCAACTTTGCTTTTGAGCAAATGTTGTTCTTTTGATCTGGTATAATTGATTGTTCTAAGGAACACATTCTTCTCAGATGTTATTGTTTCTTTTATGGGCCTATCTATTTGGCTGAGAGGTGGTCTCCAGGAATGCTTTCAGTTCCTGGTCAGAAGGGTATCTTTGGGCCATAGACCCCGGGATTGCTCTAGTCTGTCAGGCCAATAAGTCTGTCTTTTTTGTGAATTTGATTATTTGTTCTACATTTTCCTCCTTTTCTGTCCGGGACCCTCTGTTGTAATCCCAGTGAGAGCGGTTGGTAGTGGTGGCTGGGCATCATATAGTTTTTTTCTGGTCCCAGTGTCATGTAGGCTGTGGTTCATGTGGTCCATTAGTCCTTGGAACTAATTGCTCTCTTCAGTCTGCTTTTCTTCACTCTCCTTTGCTCCAGTCAGGAAGAGACCACCAACAGTTGTATCGCAGATGGCCATTCACAAGCTGCCAAGACCTCAGATGCTACTCACCAAAGTAAAAAACCACCAAAGTAGGAGGCAGTAAATTGTCTTTCAGAACTATATTGTATCAACTGACGTAGAGTCCCCCAAGTCCATAATCCTTCTCCACCGAGCCTAGAACTTTGTCCCTCAAGGTGTTTGGTTGTGTCTAAAAAGTTTCATGACTGTGTCCCTTGTATGCTCTATTGTCTATATTAATATATATGCAGCACCTACAATTATGTATGTAGAAATATCCACAATCATACCTATATCTGCAGGGCTCCCTTACACCTTCCCACACCTCTTTAGCATTCCTATCTGCCTATGTACCCATTCATTGTTGCAGGATTGTCTATGTTATAGTAATTACCATTGTTGCCCCTTATTCTTGTGTTCCTCTGGGTATCTTTCCTTGCCTTGGTCATGTTGTGCTGATTTCCCTCATTTTATGTATTACCTTTCCCTTCACCAATATTAACATGTGTCTTCTATTTGGTTAGTAATTTTCCCTCCGCTCCCCTTCCCCCTCCATCCTCGTCACCTAGTGCTGCTATAACAGAAATACCACAAGCGGATGGTTTTAACAAAGAGAAATTTATTCTCTCACAGTCTGGTAGGTTACAAGTCCAGATTCAGGGCATCACCTTCAGGGGAAGGCTTTCTCTCTCTGTTGGCTCTGGAGAAAGGTCCTTTTCATTAGTCTTCCCTTGGTCTGGGAGCATTTCAGCGCAGGAAACTCAGGTTCAAAGGACGTGTTCTGCTCCCGGCACAGCTTTCTTGGTGGTATGAGGTCCCCAACTCTCTGCTTGCTTCCTTTTCCTTTTATCTGATGGGAAATAAAAGGTGGTGCAGTCCACACCCCAGGGAAACTCCCTTTATGTTGGATCAGGGATGTGAGCTGGTAAGGGTATTACAATCCAACCCCTAATCTTCTCAACATAAAATTACAATCACAAAATGGAGGACAACCACAGAATACTGGGAATCATGGCCTAACCAAGTTAATACACACATTTTGGGGGGGACATAATTCAGTCTATGACCCTCGCATCACTGGCAACCATCAAAGAACTTCTTTTCTATGTACAAATCTTGTATTTTTATAATAGTGGTCTCAACCAATATTCGTCCTTTTGTGTTTGACTTATTTCACCCAGCATAATGACCTCCAAATTCAACCATGTTGTAAGGTGTTTTGTGAATTCACCATTATTCTTTGTCATTGTGTGTATGTGCCACAGTTTGTTTATTCATTCATCCACTGATGGGCACTTAGGTCGTTTCCATCTTTTTGCTGTTGTGAATAGTGCTGCAATGAACACGGATATGCATATGTCTATTCTTGTCATTGCTCTTATTTCTTTAGGGTATATACCTAGGAGTGGGATTTCTGGATCCTATGATATTTCTATTTCTAGATTTTTAAGGAAGTTCCATACCATTCTCCACAGTGGTTATACTATTTTACATTCCCACTAGCAGTGTATAAGAGTTCCAATTTGCCCACAACCTCACACACATTTTTACATTTTTTTTTTTTTGGATTAATGCCATTATTGTTGGGGTGAGATGGTCTCTCACTGTAGTTTTGATTCGCATCTCTCTAATGGCTAATGATCATAAGCGTTTCTTCATGTTTGTTAGCCGCCTGAATGTCTTCTTTGGTGAAGCAACTGCTCATATCCTTTGATCATTTTTAGTTGGACTATTTTTCTTTTTGTTGTTGAGGTGTTGAAGTTTTCTATAAATTTCAGCCAAAAAACATTTTTATTCCCAGACTGTAGGTTCTTTGTTACTCTTTTAGAGAGGTCTTTTGATGAGCATTATGTGCTTAATTTTTAGGAGTCTCGTTTATCTAGTTCGTTTTCTGCTCTTTGTGCATTTTTAGCTGTTTCCTATTCTATTTATGCCATATATTAGGGGGCCTAGCATTGTCCCTATTTTCTCTTCCATGATCTTCATAGTTTTAGGTTTTATATTTAGATCTTTGATACATTTTGAGTTAGTTTTTGTGTATGGTGTGAGGTGTGAGTTCTCTTTCATTTTTGTACATATAGGCATCCAGTTTTGCCAGCACCATTTGTTAAAGAGACTATCCCTTCTCCATTTAATGGACTTTGGCCCTTTGTCAAAGATCAGCCATCCATAGGTGGTTGGATTTATGTCTGTGTTCTCAATTCTGTTCCATTTGTCTAGTGTCTGTCATTGTACAGATACCAGGCTGTTTTGATTACCATTGCTGTATAGTAGGTTCTAAGATCAGGTAGTGTGAGGCCTCCTACTTGGTTTTTCTTCAGTAATGCTTTACTTATCTGGCATCTATATGTGCCTTTTTCTATCTCTAGCCACACAACATTAATTCATACACTAATTTGTACATGATATATTATCTATCAGTAGAGTTCTATGGGCATTTACTACCAACAATCTAATATATATGTGTACGTATATGTGTATATATATACACATACAGGAGCCCTGGTGGTGCAATGGTTAAAGAGCTTAGCTGCTAACTGAAAGGTCCATGGTTCAAACCCACCCAGTGGCTCTACAGAAGAAAAGAGCTAGCAATCTGCTTTCATAAAGATTACAGCCTAGGAAACCCTATGGGGCAATTCTACTCTGTCTTATAGGGTCACTATGAGTCAGAATCAACTTAATGACACACGACAACATGGTTTAAGGGGACTTCTAAGTCAACTGGCAAAATAATTCTATTATGAAAACATTCTGCATCTCACTTTGAAATGTGGCATCTGGGGTCTTAAATGCTAACAAGCGGCCATCTAAGATGCATCAATTGGTCTCAACCCACCTGGATCAAAGGAGAATGAAGAACACCAAGGTCACACGATAACTATGAGCCCAAGAGACAGAAAGGGCCACATGAACCAGAGACCTACATCATCCTGAGACCAGAAGAACTAGTTGGTGCCTGGCCACAACCAATGACTGCCCTGACAGGGAGCAAAACAGAGAACTCCTGAGGGAGCAGGAGATCAGTGGGATGCAGACCCCAAATTCTCACAAAAAGACCAGACTTAATGGTCTGACTGAGACTAGAAGAATCCTGGCAGTCATGGTCCCCAAACCTTCTGTTGGCCCAGGACAGGAACCATTCCCGAAGACAACTCATCAGACATGAAAGGGACTGGTCAGTGGGTAGGAGAGAGATGCTGATGAAGAGTGAGCTATTTGTATCAGGTGGACACTTGAGACTGTGTTGGCATCTCCTGTCTGGAGGGGGGATGGGAGGATAGAGAGAGTTGGAAGCTGGCAAAATTGTCACGAGAGACTGGAAGGGCTGACTCATTAGGGGGAGAGCAAGTGGGAGTACGGAGTGAGGTGTATATAAACTTATATGTGACAGTTTGACTTGATTTGTAAACGTTCACTTAAAGCTCAATAAAAGTTAATAAAAAAATATACACATACACACATGTGCACATGCACACACACAAACACACTCATATATATGTGTGTATATATATGTATATTAGGAGCCCTGGTGGCACAGTGGTAAGGAGCTATGGCTGCTAACCAAAAGGTCAGCAGTTCGAATCCATCAGCCACTTCTTGGAAACCTATGGGGCTGTTCTACTCTGGTTTTTTTTTTTTTTTTCATATGTATATGACTGTATTTATACATATTTAAATCACATAAATACCCAATCCTCAGCAGGTTTTTATGTCAATATAATGAACATTTTTCCTTTTGCAGGGATAAAGCCGCAAGGATAAGTATAAAAAAAGAAGAAAATTTTACACAAAGGTGGAAGTGTTTTGGAAAATATTTAAGTCAAAATTATCTGCAACAATTTGGACAGTATCTAATCCAGAGCACTTGTTAAGTGCCCAAAAGTCTTAATTGTTAGTTGAGACATAAATACAAAGTATTGATAAGGACTCACACACAGCTCAAAGCACTGGACCAGGAGCTGATACACCTGTCTTTAATCCCAGCTCTTCCAAAAGTAGTAAATTTCCTACAGGCTCCTGGGGTCATGTCCCTATTTGTTTATTAACTCATTCCAATAAAAGCACTCATTTTAATACACTGTATTCCAGGCCCCATGCTGGATGCTAGATATATAGGAAAGAGCAAGGTCAACTCAATCCCTGCTCTTAATACGGTTCATTCTACCAGGTGAGAGAGACATCACATAGTTACATAATTATTCATTTAATTACAATCATAATAATATCATTAAGGACTTCCCAATAGTCTCTGAGAGTGACTATCAGGGTGGCCTACCTTAGAATCCTGGGTCAAGAAAGGCTTTTTTGAGAAATCTGGACAGAAGACAGTACAGTGGTAGGTAGGTATGAAATAGCACCAAAACCAAAACCTACTACCGTCGGAGTCAATTCTGACTCCTAGCCACCCTACAGAACAGAGTAGATCTGCCACATAGGGTTTCCGAGGCTGTAAATCTTTAAGGAAGCAGACTGCCACATCTTTCTCCCACAGAGCAGCTGGTGGGTTCGAACCACTGACCTTTCAGTTACCAGTCAAGTGCTTAACCACTGCGCCACCAAGGCTCCTCTGAAATAACACACAGAGATATAGATATATATATTTAAAGGAAGGTAAAAGAAAATAAACTGGTAAAAGAGACAGAGTGGATCCCTTTTGCTCCTAGGCCACAGCCTCACCTATGAGTGGGAACTGGGTGAGGGAAGAAAACCCCAGTGCTTCTGCCACGCCTACCCAGAGTGGAGAATCTTCAAGCTACAGATGGGGAGGAGGATGAGATACACAGCCAGCTTCCCCCTCTGTGGATAAAACCATAGCCCTAGACTGGCAGCTGGGGGTAGAGACAGCACTCATTTTCTTGGTCATGACCAACTGGAGTACTGCTGTCATAACACAGAGACGGGGTCAGGGATAGGAACCCACTGTGGTTCAAATGTTACAGACTCTCACTGTTCTTACCAAGTTTTAGTAGATTTCGTTGAACTGATGTTTCTCCATTCGATGTATGTCCTTTGGTCAATTTCCAGATACTTTAAAAACAATTTTTTTTTTAATAATATTAAACCAGTTAAATGAATGTTTTGATGGCAAGAGGGTCCATGAGTTCCTCACTCAGTCATTCTGGAAGTTCCATTCACCAAGAATTTAGAAAAAGAAAATCACACACACACAGGAACATGAGGGGAGTGTAGGGTTTTAGAAGACATGGGAAGAAAATTTAAAGAAGTAAGATGCGGTAAATAGTGTTAAAATTTTGCAAAAGATTAAATGAGATGAATATGGAACACATGCAAGAACACTGGCCATTTTTATATGGAGTGGTGGGCATAAAAACCATTTTAAAGGGGATGCAGAGGGTGAGGTTGGAGAGGAAATGGTAAACAGAAAGGATGGATGTAGCCTATAAAGGGGAGTAGCTACTTGGAGTTTTGGATCTAGAGGAGTTTTACACTTCTTAAAAAATAGTTGTTTGTAATAATGGGAGAGACTTGGCTATATTTAAATATGGGTAGGCAAGATTCTGCAAAGAAGGGATGGTTGATGTAAAAGGAATACAAAAGAACAGAACATTAAGGTTTCTGAGAAAGTGGGAAGGAAAGGAAGCAGAGTCTGAGTGAAATTATAGGCCTTATGGGAGGACAGTGCCTCAGTTTCAGCAGGAGGGAAGGTGCAAAGAAGGGGCACACAAATAGGGTCTCAGGTGACAAAAGGTTGGTGAAGTTCATTGGATCTCCACTGTGCAAGAGACCTCCACCAGGCCTGTAATCTAACACTGTATATTCAAATCGGTGTGTTATTACCATCCACATTGACTTGTCCAAAAGCCAAACACTGAGTAATTAGTGAAGGTGTAATAAGAGCAGGGAAAGGGGTACAGGGTGCAACAGTTATCCCAGTCTTTAGTGTTCTTCAATGTTCTCTTGCTTCACCACAGGCTGGGCTCAGAGGCAGAAGCACCCAATGGGGCAATTTGAGAGCTGGACAGTAGAAAGCTGAGGGAAGGGAAGAAGGTACAAAACATTACATCTGAAAGCAAATTACGAGCTTCCGTAAGCTCAAAAACTCATAAACATAAGTATTAAAATGTCTTAACTAGTTAATATGGTTGCACACTTAAACATCTCATGACTTCCCACTGAGGAAACTGGGAAGGTACTTGCTTAATGTAACATTGTCACTTAGAGAAAAAATACAAGTCTCCTGACTCCTGGCCCAGTGACTGCTTTACTACAGCCATGCATACTGAAGATATCTTGTAGATGTATATGACCAGGTGGAACTGTTCACTACAGATTAGTAAATACGCACAAGTAAGCCCATGCATACCTTGCCTATTGGGTAATCCAGCTCTGAGTCAAATTTGAGGTCTAATGATGTTCTAGATTTGGTATTCAGTGTTGGCCTGCACAGCATCCTAAGGTTGAAATATATAGTTAGCAACAGCTAAAATTCAGATTTTATGTAAAATTCTAGATTCTGATGTCTCTTGAAAAACTGAGAAATATGACAAGACTGGGTCCACTTGCCATCGAATGGCATAAACTGAGTAGCAACTGCTCCCTTTATAAAGGGTAGATATCCTCCGGCTTCACCACAATTAGTATTGGTTGCAATTTAACTTACATGTGTAGTCCCAATAGGCATTTGAGGCTGTGCCTTCTGGAATTTTTTAATAGAAGTCCAAGAGCCAAAGAAAAAGAAAAAAAATTGAAAGAACTTCTTGCTTAAAGGCACATTCTTACTGTTACTGTTCCGGCATGCATAATATGGCTTTCCTTTCTTCCACCTTCCCCCTAGATTTCCCTACCTTCTTTGCCTGAGTAAGTTCTGCTCATTTTTCAGTCATCTCAAGAATCACTTCATCCAAGAAAATATCTCTGACTACCCACCAAAGTGTTTGGTCAGGTACCCTTCTATGCTCCCATAGTATCCTATGTATCCCAGAAGGTAAGTACCTCTATCTTAGTACTAAATCTCTTTATAATTATTTAGGTGTATGCTCATGTTGCACCTAGGTCAGGGACCATAATTCATTTCAAGTTCATCCATCAAGCATATGGCTGATGAGATTAGGCTCTTGGTATAAAGGTTTATGAAACTGAATTGCACTGAACTCAGGGTCGGAATCTCTGTACTAGAGAAAAGAAAACTGAGCAGAGAGGACATTAGAATATGTTGGCTCTAATCTCAGCTCTGTAATTAACCATCTGAGTGACTTGGGTGAAATCACATCTGGGCTTCAGTTTCTCCTATGGAAAAATGAATAAATTTACTAGACTAAAATTCCCTCAAGAGTCATAGTACCTGCTGCATAGATGACTCTCAGTAAGTATTTAAGATAAGAAATTGGTAAGGATTTCTCTAAAGTCTCTAAAATCATTCTAGCTATGAAATTAGGTTGTTGCTGATCCATCAGAAGCAGCATAGTACTGAAGTGGGTCATAACTGTCCATGGTGGCTAAAATGCTGGAGGAGGGTCAAGGGGGATTTCTTCATGTTCCCACCAATTTTAGTGTCCCTGACAGTCCATCAGAATGGCTAGTTCTAAACAAAAATAATCTAACCACGAAAAAAGTCTACTATCAAGTTAGCCTACTGGCGACCTCTAGGGGCCTTGTGATTTTTTACAACTATGTGAGAAAAGAGAAAACACTTCAGATATAAACATTAATTCTAGTAGAATGTTTCTAACTAGGTTTTCCCATTTGTAGGTAATATAGTTGGTATTTTATACTTACACAAATTATAGGTTGAAGGAAACTATTAGTTTTTGTTTTGTCTTGTCTTTTAGGTTAGTTTTTAAATCAGCCATGTCTAGATTTCAAACAAGGTTAGATATACACATTAACTCCATTAGCATAGTAAAAACTGTATCTCAGGAAGTCTTCTTGAGGTCTCTTCCAGAAGATACCTGTCACTCCTAATCTAATGCCCTTCAGGGTGGTCCTTCTTTTTTATCCTGACAGGGTTTTGTAAGTGCCTCTACTTTCATCCCCTGTAGACTTACTACTGAACAGTAAGTGCTATCTCCATTTCCCTAGTGCCTAGCACAGTGCTTGTCTTAGAGAAGTTATTTAAAAAAAAAAAGGAGTGACAATAATTCCTGCTTCAGAAATTTGTCAAATGATATAAAGTATGTGAAGCAGCTTTATGTTATCACCTATACAGCTTGGTACACTGTAAGGAAGAGAGGCTTTTTATCTAAGGCATCTGCAGAGGCTGAGAAAGCAGCTTCTTGCATCTTGCAGAACTGAGAATAGCTTTGTGTGATAACAGCAATCTCTTTAGGGATCTAAATGTGTCCTTGGCTGTAATCGGAGTTTTGGTCAAGCAGATAGGACTCTAGTAAAGAAAAAGGAAAGTGTCAGAAAGCATAAAATGAATTAAAAGGAGAAATTTGTTTGATCTTTGAGTATTGGAAGTACTGTAAAAGATGAATTTCTCCTTACTTTTTTATCATAAGTACTCATGAATTTAAAATGTTTACTTGAGGTTGTTCTGTTGTATTGTGTTTATAGCTAGTAAACCTCGGGTAAAACCAAAACCAAACCAAACCCATTGCCCTCGAGTCAATCCTGACTCATAGTGACCCTACAGGACAGAGTACAACTACCCCTTAGAGTTTCCAGTGAGCAGCTAGTGGAGCTGAACCACCAAACTTTTGGTTAGCAGCCAAGCTCTTAATCACTGCGCCACCAGGGCTCCACATTAAGTATAGAATGAGGCATTAAGAACCCTCTAATGAGTTAATGGCATAATTAGAACCGTTCAGAAAAGTAAAACTACACCAACCACATGAGAATGAAATATAGAGGGATTAGGCTATCAATATTTATTGAGATGTACACCCTTAGCCTATATCCCAACTGAACTCTAAATTTCTGTGGCTCTTCGAACATTTCAATTTAAATTTTCTACAGACTATCCAAACTGGTCATGTCCAGTATTGAGATAATTATGACAAAAGCCAGCTTCTATTCTTGAATTTTCTACCTCAATGATTGATACTGCTTAGTCACCCAAACAAGAAATATGACAGTCAACTTTGCCTCCTCTTCAAAAAAATTTTCCCACTCCCCTCTATGTTTACTACCAATTTTTTTTATTTAGTTCAGGTCCTTATCAACTTCTCTTCTACATTACCGAGGTCGCCTTCTAATTGTTCTTCTTGTCCCTAAAATGTAGCCACCCTTTCCTTTCAACCCACCCTCTAAACTTCTGCCAGAGCAATTGTCTCAGAACCCAAATTTGATCATCTTTATTTCCTGTTTAAAATTCTTCAAAGTTTTCTAATAGCTTTCAGGACTTCTCATAAATGTCTTAGTTCAGCATATAAGACTTTTGTAATTTAGACTTCTTCTCAACCTCTACCATGTCTTTCCTTTAACCTTTTAAAAAACCTATTTTCTGTTTCCTTTTACTGTTCCATGACTTTTTGCCTTCAAGCAAGCTGTTTCCTATGTCTGGAATATCCTCTCTCCTTTCTTTTCCTTGCTAACTTCCATCTGTACTTTAGTGCACAGGCTGAGTGACCCACTCTTCAAAGTCATCCTAAACTCCACACCAGCTCCATCAGGCTGATATAGGTGTTCTATCTCTGTGTTGCTTCAGTATGATGTACAAACCCTCAACATACCACACATCACACTGTCTAGTGGCTGATTCTCTTCAACTCAACATCTCTCAGAAATGCTGATTTTAACAGACACTGTAAGGATACTGGAGCCCTGGTGGTATAGTAGTTAAGCATTCGGCTGCTAACCAAAAGCTTGGCAGTTCGAAGCCACCAGCTGCTCCTTGGACACCACTTTCTGGCTTTCTCCATCCAGTTCTCAAGTTTATGTTCAAAAGCCTACCAAGATCCCCTTCCTTCCTGTACTCTGAACCACTCCTCCTCCCACCACGACCTTTATTCCACTGTGTCAAAATCATCGGTTATACTATCTGGCCCACTGGGCTCAAAGACACTCCCAGCAGGGGCTGGCCTTTTTGAGCTCAGTATCTCCAGCACTTATTCCCAGCACATATTGATCATACAACCCAGTGATTAAGGGTATAGGCTTTGGAGTCTGTCTTAGTCATCTCGGGCCATTGTAACAGAAATACCACAAGTGGATGGCTTTAACAAACATAAATTTATTCTCTCATAGTCTAGGAGGCCAGAAGTCCAAATTCAGGGTGCCAGCTCCAGGGGAAGGCTTTCTCTCACTGTCCACTCTTGGAGAAGGCCCTTGTCATCAATCTTCCTCGATCTAGGATCTTCTCAGCACAGGGACCTCAGATCCAAAGGACGTGCACGCTCCTGGCTCTTCTTGCTTGGTGGTAATGAGGTCCCTCTATCTCTCTGCTGGCTTCTCTCTTTTATGTCTCAAAAGAGACTGACTCAAGATACAACATAATTTCGTAGATTGAGTCCTGCCTCATTAACATAAAATATATTTTATTAACATAGCTACCTCTAATCCTGCCTCATTAACATCATAGAGGTAGGGTTTACAACACATAGCAAAATCACATCAGAAGACAAAATGGTAGACAATCACACAGTACTGGGAATTATGGCCTAGCCCAGTTAACACACATTTTGCAAGGACACCATTCAATCTATAACAGGGTCCAACAGAGGGTTCAAGTCCTTCTCCTGCCACAAGAAAGATCGAGTGAACTGTTAGAATAGGCAGTGGACGGATAGCTGCATGTTAGGGCCAGAAACTAAGTGGAAAAGGTATTCCAGGTAAGAGAAGCACCTGAGAAATCATGTGAAGGTGTATCACACATGGAGGCAGATATAGCGGAGTAGAGGGTGAATGGAAAGTGGGATTGGTGATGACTTCACTAGTCAACACCTGAAACTGCTGAATGCCTCACCTCCCTCTTCAGTGCGGGCTAGGGGCTTGGCCACAATCAGAAACCTGGATTGAACCCCTAAGCTTATTATTCTTTTCTGATAGCTCCAAAATTTTCTATTCCTCAACCTTTCTCCTCTTCTTCTTCACTTTTTCCCCAAGAAGTTAATCTGACGGATTCACAGGGTTCCCAACGTTAAGATTACTTCTTGTTCACTCGCCTGGCTACCATGATAGTTTTCACACTCCATATGGGATGGGTGGACACAAAGGTAGTTTAATGGAAAGATGTTATTTTGCTGAGGTGAAGTCTAAGAAGATGCGTTTAGCCCAGGAACATCTATTTGTATCTGGAATGGGTTTTTTTCTACTTTTCTTTTCCAGAGAAAAAGGAAAACATTCAGCAAATCCTGAAGATTCTTATTTAGCTACAGGGCGCCTCAGGGCAAATCATTTGGGCATATTTTTCTTTTCTTCTACCTTCTTTTTTTCTGCCTTTCATGTAGTTTTATCTTTTGTAAACTAATAGGATTTGCTTTCCTATTGATCACCTGCTGTCTTTAGCGTGCTGTAGACCTGTCTCTCCTATTCTTCTGTAATATCAGCAGTATAATAGTTAAAAATGGAGCACAGTATCACACCACACACGCACATGTGCGTGCACTCACACACACACACACACGCAAACTTGTACACACATCCAGAAATCTATTGTTAGTTTGAAATATCGATCTTACAGAAAAGCTGGAAATAGCCTGAAATAAAGCATTAAAGAAACCAGCACATGCGAAGAATACAGGAAGGAACTATGAAAAACGAATTGTCTTCCCGTTCTTATACACTGGGTCATGTAGAGGATGACAAAGAACTTGTGTCATGACCTCGTCTGCATCAACTGCTCAAGAGATGCTGAATCAGCTCCTTCCTCAGAGTGGGCTGAACCATTAAAAAAAAAAAAAAAACTTTTTCTGCGAGTAAAAGCATAAAATTTCAATGTTTCCAGAATAATATACTTTAATTACACAGTTGTCAGTACTTTGGGTTCCAACTTGTATGAACATTAGGATTAAAGATTTATCATACTATATTTTTGTTGTTGATGACGTTGCTGTTGTTGTTGATTTATCCATCTCTCTATTCCAGAGTGTAAACTATTTTTACACAAGATGAATTAATTTTTATTATTCTCTTTAATTTATCAGACAAGAACATAGTATTTACTATGAGCAAGGAATTAGTGTAAGTGCTTTCCAAATAGTGCAACTCATTTAATTCTCATAACAGCCCCAAGAGTTAGGAACTATTAGTATCCCTATTTTTCAGATTAGGAATCTGAAGCTCACAGAGATTAAGTAACTTTCATAGCATCACAAGCTCATAAATGAAAAATCTGGGATTAGAAACAAGACTGCAAAGCTTCAGGGTCTCTACTTTTAATAAGTTTCTTCATGCCTTTAATGATTGTCTGTTTATCTTTAATTTATGTAGTAGTTCTGTATTGCTGGAAACTTAACGTTTTCTTCAACTCGATTACGAATAAAGTCATTAAATAAAGGTCTGACTGTATCTCTAATAATATTCTCAGACCCAATTCCTATAAACAAAATTATTGGTCATAAGGTATACAGTATTTTACACAAATAGCATCTGCCTTCTATGTTTGTTTTCCAGTCGAGCCCTCCCCCCATGAGGTACTTTCATAAGCACCGGTATGACACTTTTTTTTAACGTGTTGCTGTAAAAAAAAATAGTATAGCATGCTTACGAAAAAAAAACTCACAAGGGAGGATGAGGTTGGCAAATAAACATAGAAGGAGTGTGTTGTTCAAGTTAAAATACAGTACAAAATGATTCTCTGTTCTGTCACGAAATTCTCATCCATACTGCTATTTTTTTCTTTACTAATATGAGGCAATTTTAAAATCGCATCTTACTTTACACACCTTTAAATCCTGGATAGTAATCCCTGGGTGGTGAAAACAGTTAAGTGCTCAATTACTAGCCAAAAGGTTGGCAGTTTGAACCCATCGAGGATCCTTTGAAGACAGGCTTGGTGATCTGCTTCTGAAAGGCCAGCCTTGAAAACCCTCTGGAGCAGTTATACTCTGCACACATGGGGTCGCCATGAGTCAGAATCAACTTGACGGCAACCAACAACAACAAATTCTGGATAACAGAAGCTAACCAATTTCTTCATAGAGTTTTTCCTCAATCTTCAATACGTACATTAGAAACAAAAAGGAGGAACTGTATTCAGTGTATTCCAACATAGTTTTCTATGAAACTTCTTTTTTTTTTTTTTTTTGTGTTATTTGGAACATGTCTTGGGAAATTCAGAATTAGGGAAATGGAATGGTACTCTTATTGCAAGCAGCAAAAAAGAGGGCATTTGAGAAATTAAGGATTCCCTTTCCTTGTCCCGGAAACCCTGGTGGCCTAGTGGTTAAGAGCTACAGCTGCTAACCAAAAGGTCGGCAGTCCGAATGCACCAGGCACTCCTTGGAAACTCTACGGGGCAGTTCTGTTCTGTCCTATAAGGACGCTAGGATACAGAAGCGGCTCAACAGCAACGGGTTTTTTTTGTTTGTTTTGTTTTCCTTGTCCTATGTGTGGCACCATATCCTGAGTGTGGCTCCAGATAGAATTTTAAGTCATAAACCTAAGATGATACTTCCTGTGGAATAGCAAAAATAAAACGATACACCACTTCCAACCAGGGGGGAAAAAGCATTCAACACAGGATTTACACTAATGAATACCTAAGAAAGTAAAAAATTAACATATGCTGGAACAGTTATCTCTTAATTAAATGCTTTCAGCAGATCCCATGGGAACTCAGCAGCTTTAAAACATTAAGAACTGCCAGAAAGCATGGGCATATTTTGACAAGAATATAAGAAAATTTAAATGAAGACATTCAGATTATTGTAATCATCTCTCTAGAGTTGCAAAAAAAATTCCAAATATGAGGCTATATCCTGAATAGTAACAAACAAATGAATGGAATTAGGTAAAAAAATACAGAGCACAGGCCTGGTCTAAGTTTCAGTTTAGCCACTGATATTATCATTGTGACTTTGGGCAAATTCTTTTACGCCTTCAGCCTCTCTTTCTTCTCATAAAATGGGGATAATGATGCAACCTGCCTTAGTGTCACTCTGTATGACAACAGACTGTTTTTTTTTTTTTTTGTAGCATGCTAACAACTTCAAATCTGAGGAATTATTGCTATTTCCTGATCATGCATTAGTAAAATTGGAAGAAAGTAAAGTTTTTTTCTGCATATTCAAGAGTGGGATTTGAAAGGAAACAATTCATTCAGACATGAAATTTTTATTTCTCCATAAACCAAAACAGTATTTACTAATACTTACAAATTCAATTATGGAAATATTTATTGAACTCTTTCTGTGAGTTCAAATCTGGATTTATAACTATGATGTAATACAGAAGCTCTGTGTCTAGGGTCAGAAGATACAGGTTTGACTAGTAGCCTTGATCTTTTTCTGGGTATGTGAACTTGGACAAACCACTTCACGTCTCTGATCTTCAGTTTACTCATCTACAAAACAGTTTCACTAATAATTCCTAATTTGTAAGGTCCTTGACGGATAAGGTTAAAGTACATAAAAACATTTCATAAACCATAACCCTCCGAAACCCATTGCCATCAAGTGGATTCTGACTCATAGCGACCCTCTAGGATAGAGCAGAACTGCCCCATAGGGTTTCCAAGGAGTAGCTGGTAGATTTGAGCTGCCGACCTTTTGGTTGACAGCTGAGCTCTTACTCACTGCACTACCAGGGCTCGTCACAAACCATAAAGTATTTGCAAATGTTAGTAAATTTTCCAGGGAAACTGGGGAAAAGGAAGATCTGAGCTTTAGTTCTGACACTGCCATAAAGTCCCTTTATTTCAAGACATTGAAATTGCTTTAAATCTAGTTGGCAAACATGTCTTCTTCTCTTGGCCTTATAAAATGCTCAATTAAGCATTAAATGCCCCTGAGTAAGCACTCAGAGTCCCTTTATGTGGTCTAATCCAAATCTTTTTTTTTTTCCTTTTTCTTTTGCCCTTGTTCTTTGAAATTGTCCCATCTTTTGTGCTGTTTCTTCAAATCTCTGTGATTGCAGGAAAAATACTAAATAACTAATTAGTGATACTAATACTAGACCAATAAACAACACCATGATAAATAGAGAAAAGTCTGAAGTTGTCAAGAATTTCATTTTACTTGAATGCACAATCAACTCCCATGGAAGCAGCAGTCAAGAAATCAAAAAATGCATTGCATTGGGCAAATCTGCTGCAAAAAGACCTCTTTAAAGTGTTAAAAAGCAAAGATGTCATGTTGAGGACTAAGATGTGCCTGACCCAAGCCATGATATTTTCAATGGCCTCATAGTCACGGAGAGCTGGACAATGAATAAGGAAGACTGAAGAAGAATCGATGCCTTTGAATTATGGTGTTGGTGAAGAATATCAAATATAACGACGACTGTCAGAAGAATGAACAAATCTGTCTCAGAAGAAGTACAGCCAGAGTGTTCCTTGGAAGCAAGGATGGGGTGACTTCATCTCACATGCTTTGGACATGTTATCAGGAGGAATCTGTCCCTGGAGAAGGACATCATGCTTGGTAAAGTATACGGTCAGTGAAAAAAAGGAAGACCCTCAATGAGATGGATTGACACAGTGGCTGCAACAATGGGCTCAAATATAGCAATGATTGTGAGGATGGCACAGGACCAGGCAATGTTTCATTCTGTTGTACACAGGGTCACTATGAGTCAGAATCGACTTGACAAGCACCTAACAACAACAGTAGTTCCTAATGTCATAATATAATATGTCTCCTGAGATAGATATTTTTCACTCCATCCCTGTATCAGAATTAAAATCTATATTGTTTATCACGTGACTCTGAAATACCACTCATACAAAATATAGCATGCATTTCCTCAATCTATTGATGTTGCACTTGAACACAGGATTTACTTAGACCAATGAAATGAGGGGTGAAATGTTCAGTGGCCAAGACTTCAAGGAATAGCACGTTTCTGCTGTTTTTCTTGGAACCTGTGATCCACTAGGAGAAGAACATGTGCTGGGTACCCTCAACTCCGAAGAGAATAGGGAGCAAATTCTGCTCCCAACAAAGCTCATAGGAGTATGTTAGCTGTATGTTTAATTTTTAAGAAACTATCAAACTGCTTTCCAAAACAGTTGTTTCATTTTACATTCCCATCAGCAATATATGAACATTTCAATTTCTCCCTATCCTAGGCTTGTGATTTTCTGACTTTTTAATTTTAACCATTTTAATGGATATGTACTGGTAGTGTATTTGTGGTTTTAATTTGCATTTTCCTGATGACTAAAAATGTTGACCAGCTTTTTATGTGATTGTTGGTCCTCTGTATGTCTTCTTTTGTGATATGTCTGTTTAAATCTTTTGCCTAATTTTTAAAAGACTTTATTTTTTAAAGAGCAGTTTGAGGTTTATAGAAAAATAGTGCAGGAAGTATAGAGTTATCATTTACCTCCTCCCCACTGCACATTGCCGTTTTTAATTTTTTTTTTAATTTTGGTGAAACTATACACAGCCAATGATATACCATTTCAACAATTTCTATATTTAAAATTCAGTAACATTGATTACATTCTTCAAGCTGTGCTATCATTCTTGCTATCCTTTTCCAAATTATTCCACCACCATTATCTTAAATCCACTGCCCCCCGAAGCTTCCCATTCAGTGTTTTGAGTTGTCATTGTCAATTTGATTTCATATAGACAATTCTTTAAAAGAGGACAATGCTCAAAGCAGACATACTCTACTAATTAATAATTAAGATCAGCTATTTTTTGGTTCAAAGAAGGGATCAGGGGGTAGTTTTGGTCTAAGGTATAAAGTTTAAAGATTATCTCAGGACAATAGTCTCAGGGGTGCATCCAGACTCCATGGTTCCAGAAAGTATGGATTACATGGGAATTTGAAAGTCTGTCCTGAACCATATCCCTTTTAATCAGGATTATTCTATAACATCTTTGATCAAAACATTCAGTAATCCAATTCTTCTGGTCTCATGGCAAAGGAGGCAGTTATTCACAGAGGCAACTGGACACGAATTCTATTTCCTCCTCCAGTTCCTGATTCTCCTTCTTGCTCTGTTGCTTCAGGTAAATGGAAACCAATTATTTTATCTTGGATAGCCTCTTGCTAGCTTCTAAGACTCCAACCACTATGCAATGAACTAGGATATAGATCAGAAGTACTGAGAAACAAAACTAGGACAATTGGTTGGGATGCCCCTCAAAACCACAGCCCTAAACCTCCAAACTAAGAAAACAAATGCTGTGAAAATTGAATTGTCTTCTTATTATTGAGATATAAGTATTCTTCATATATTCTAGATACAAATCTTTCATATATTCTAGAAAAATTTTTCTTCCTACCTGTGACTTCTTTTTCATTATTTTAACAGTATGTAATGAACAGAATATTTTAATTTTTATCAAATATTTATCATTTCTTTCTTTTTGTAGTGCATGCTTTTTGTGACCTTACTAAGAAAGCCTTGACTATCTCAAGCTCTACCAAAACAAAAAAACTACAGAATTAATAAATGATTTTCATAAGGTTATAAGATATAGATCAATATAAAAGTATCACTTATATCTATTATATATATGCATATATACAGTAGAAATAAACATTTAGATGTTGAAATTAAATAAAATCAATGCCATTTATAATATATATAATTCAAGCAATTCATCTATTTCATTTAAATTGACAAATGTAATGTCATAAAGTTGTTTCTTTGTATTCTTTCATTATCTTTTTAATATCTGAAGGGTGCCCCTCTTTCATTCCTGGTATTAATTTGTTTCTTCTCTGTTCTTTTTTTTTTTTTAATTTGATTAGTCTGGCTTGTTGCTGTTGTTAGTTGCCCTCAAGTTGGCTCTAACTCATTGTTCCTATATCATCTTCATGGTATGTTTAAATCCACTCTGTGGCTATTGTGTCAATCCATCTCATCAAGGATCTCCCTCATTTTTACTAATCCTCTACTTTACCAAACATGACAATTTACTTTCTACCTTTTGAATTTAATGGATTTTTGCATTTATTACTTCTCATTTTGAATCGTGCCACATCAGCAAATGAAGGTCCTGAAGGCTTTACTCCATCTGCATTGTAAAGGTAAACTCTAATTCAGGAAGGCAGCTCTTCCTCAGTCGTATTTTGAGTGTTTTCCAGCCTGTCTGATATAACGTGTTGGACAATATTCTGTTGTGATCCGTAGGGTTTTTATTGGCTAATTACTTAAAGTATATCACCAAGGCATTCTTTCTAGTCTATCTTAGTCTGGAAACTCATCTGAAGCCTGTATACAACAGGTGACCCTGCTGGTATTTGAAATAATGGAAGTATATCTTCTGGCACGATAGCAACACCAAAGCCACCACAATACAGCAACCTGACAGAGGGGTGGTGCTGACTTGTCTGACGTAGGTTTATTACTTTATTGACTTTTACAAAGAAGCAGCTTATAGTTTCAGTGATTACCTTTACTGCCTGTCCATTTTCTATTTCACTTATTTCTGTTTTTATCTTTATTATTTCCTTCCTTCTACTTCTTTTGGATATATTTGCTATTCATTTTCTATCTTCTTAAGGTAGAAACATAGATCAGTCATCTTTTACCTTTTTTTTCTTCTAACATAAGCATTTATAGCTGTAAGTTTCCCTCCCGGCAGGGGCAGATTATCCAATAAGCAAGGTAGCACAGTGCTTACCTTGCTTCCCGGATCATCTGTAGCGAACAATTTCACTACAGATACAGAGTAGTAAGTAAACACAAGAAAACCTCTCCTTACCTTGCTTATTGGGTAATTCACCCCTGTCAAGGGTTGTAAATTTGAAGAGTCTCTGATTCTGTAGGAAGGCTCTGTAGGGGTGAGAGAGAGAGAGGTGCCAGCCATACTTAGAAGCAGAATCTCTGATGTGATGAAAAATGTGAAATTGTTCGCTACAGAGGATCTGGTAAGTAAGATAAGCACTGTGCTTATCTTGCCTACTAGATAATCCACCTCTGCCTCTTAGCACTACTTTACCTGAATCCACAAATTTTGGTATGTTGTATTTTCATTATCATTCATCCAAAATATTTTAAAATACCTATTGTGGTTTCTCCTCTGTTTAAAAGTTATTTGTTAAATTTTCCAATATTTTGGGCTTTTCTTGATGTCACATTGGTGACTTTTAATTCATTTCTGTTGTAGAGAATATAAAGTCATTGCGACTTGGTTTTTTTGGCTCAGCATATCTGTGAATGTTCCTTGTACATTTGAAGGCAATGTGTGTTCTGCAGTTGATGATGAAATGTTCTAAAAATGTCAAATCCCCGATAGCCTCAGTTAGCTTTCTTGTGTTTACAATGTTTAGTGTATATTTTTCTTTTTACTTTGAACCCATATGTCTTCATATTAAAATTGTGTCCAATGCAGATAGCAGGTAATTGGATTTTTTGTTTTGTTTTTATACAGAAAGGGAGAGAGACTTCTATATTTTCCCAAACATTTGCTATTTCTAGCGCCCTCCACTTACAAAAGATTTGAGTCATTATCTGGTAGCATTTTCTTTCAGGCTGAAAAACTTTCTTCTCTGTGCCTCGTTGTGCAGGTTTGCTGTGACAAATTCTCTCCATTTTCGATGATCTGAATATGTTTTTATTTCATCTTCATTTTGAAAAACGGTTGCACTGGATAGAGAATTGTTGGGTGACATGTGCTTTTCTTTTTCAGCACTCTGAATACGTCATCCTGACACCATTTGGACTCCTGTGTTTCTAATGACAAATCATCAATCATATCGTTGTTCCTCTGATGTAATATATCTTTTATTTCAGGTTTATGTCAAGAATTTTTCTCTATCTTTGAGTGCATCTGTTTAAATATGAGGTTCTTAGGTATAATTTTTAGTATGAATCTTGCTTTGAGTTTTTTAATCTTATTGAGTCATTAAGAAATGCTTTTCAACAAATTTGGGGATTTTTCAGTCATTGTATCTACAAATATTTTTACATCCCTTCTCTCTATTTTCTCCTTTTGGAACTCCAATGACATAAATTTTGGACCAATATTAATTGCCTTACAGTCTCTGAAACTATGTTCACTCTTCATCAATTTTCTTTTCTCTCTTTTCTTCAGGCTTCTTAATTTGAATTGACTTATCTTCAAAATCATTGAGTCTTTCTTCTCCCATCTTTGATATGTTTCAAGCCACCTGGACTGCTTTTCAAATTTTAGTTTTTGTACTTCTCAGCTCTAAAATTTCTTTTTTTTACTAAAAAAAAGAAATTTATCTTTTGAGATTCCTACCTGCTTATGCATTTTTCAGAAACCCTGGTGGTGTAGTGGTTAAGTGCTACGGCTGCTAACCAAAAGGTCGGCAGTTCAAATCCACCAGGTGCTCCTTGGAAACTCTATGGGGCAGTTCTACTTTGTCCTGTAGGGTCGCTATGGGTTGGAATCAACTTGATGGCAACGGGTTTGGTTTGGGTTTTATGCGTTTTTCTTTAATTCTTTGAACATATATTCCAGTGATTATTTAAACATATTTGTAATCGATGTCTTGAAGTCTTTGTCTTTTAATTCAACATCTGGATCCCTCAGAGTCATTTAAGAAGAAAAAAAACTCAAAAGTCTCCACTGACACACCTCTATTTTTCAAGGTTTAGAGCCCTCTCTGATCTCTGCCTGTTTTTATACTTGGCCCACTGGGGCTTCCCTCTCACTTGTGTAGTAACGTAGACATCTAGAGATTTAAGCAAAGTTTGTTCAAAAATTTTGATTCTCTTCTCTTTCTATAGTTTGCCTGCTTCCAGGATGTCATCCATCCCTGATCTCTGACCTTGCTGCCTTGAGCTGAAAGGACTGTGGCTTTCTACTGCCATCACCAGAATACTGGGTAACAATTTCAGTCAAAAAAATCACAGTCATAATTTTTAGCCATGGTAGTTGAAGCTTTTAGTTGAAGCTTTTCAAGGGTGAACTATTTTCCAGGTCCCAATTGCTTTTTCATGTTCCAATGCCTTTAAATAGCTTTTTTTTTTTTGTCCAGATATAATTATTACCTGCAACATGGTTTACTGATGACTTCATTCCACCAACATATCCAGAATTTCCTTTAATATTTTATTTTAAATTAATACATTTAATAAACACTTTTTAAAGATTAAGTTCTTATCTTTGTGTCTGGCCTGCTGATTGGATTCTGGTGTTAATTTTTACATGAACCATGCCCAAAATAGATCTTTGGTAACTTTCAGCTTTTTTTTCTTTAAAGTGTAATGATAATTAAAAACACTTGTGAAGCCATCTGCATGCCAAATCCTAGATAATTACGACATTTCCAATAATTTACTATTATCTAACATGTAAAATTTTATCATTTGTGTGTGTGATCTATATAACTTTTCCAAAGTACTCGAAACTTTATATTTGCATGCTTATATTTTACCAATGTATTTAAGCTTAGTTAATTCATATAATTATAATGCCAAATACAACTACACAAATAGTTTTAGGGAAAAGTAAAAAATTCTTGTTTCAGGAAAAAAAAAAAAAGGTATGCATATTCTAGAAACCAGTCAACCATCTCCAAGACTTTTGAGTGTCTTGGGTATCAGTCAGTATGTTTTACAGAGGAGATGGAAGGAGAAGGTTAAACAGATGAGTTAGGTAAGTGGAATTCCTGAGAAGAGCTTCTACTCTATTACCCTTTCCATTTTATGTCTGAAGAATATGAGTTCAGAGAGAGTGGTGATTTTCCCAAGGTCAAATAGTTGGTGGGTGCTAACCATGGCACTGGCACCCAAATCCAGCTGATCCTGGTCTTTTTCTATATATTACATTTTTCTGAAGGCCTATTTTAAACTCTATGGCTCATTTGGGTACAAAGTACACTTTCTAAGTCATTGCAGAAATATATACCTGAGAAAAAAAGGCAAGATCTTTTTTTTTTTTTTTTAATCTATGTTGTTGCTAGCCTCTGTCAAGTTGGTTCTGACCATAGCATACACATAGCATTGTTCTGTGTACAACAGAACAAAACACTGCCAGGTCCTGTGCCATCCTCAAAATCTTTGCTATGTTTGAGCCCATTATTACAGTCACTGTGTCAATCCGTCTCATTGAGGGTCTTCCCCTTTTTTGCTGACCTTCTACTTTACCAAGCATGATGTCCTTCTCCAGGGCCAGATCCCTCTTGATAATATGCCCAAAGAAGGTGAGACAAAGTCTCACCGTCCTCGCTTCTAAAGAGCATTCTAGCTGTACTTCTTCCAAGACAGATTTGTTCATTCTTCTGGCAGTCCATGGTATATTCAATATTCTCCACAACACCATAATTCACAGGCATCAATTCTTCTTTGGTCTTCCTTATTCATTGTCCAGCTTTCACATGCATGTGAGGTAATTGAAGATACCATGGCTTGGGTCAGGTGCACCTTAGTGTTAAAAGTGATATCTTTGCTTTTTATAACTTGAAAGAGGTCTTTTGCAGCAGATTTGCCCAATGCAATACATCGTTTGATTTCTTGACTGCGACTTCTATGGGCAATGACTGTGGATCCAAGTAAAATAAAATCCTTGACACTTCAGTCTTTTCATCGTTTGTCATGATGTTCCTTATTGGTCCAGTTATGAGGATTTTTGTTTCCTATATGTTGAGGTGTAATCCTTACTGAAGGCTGTAGTCTTTGATCTTCATCAGTAAGGGCTCAAGTCATCTTCACTTTCAGCAAGCAAAGTTGTGTCGTCTTCATAACACAGGCTGTTAATGAGTCTTCCTCCAATCCTGATGCCCCATTCTTCTTCATATAGTCCAGCTTCTTGGATTATTTGCTCAGCATACAGACTGGATAAGTATGATGAAAGGACACAACCCTGACTCACACCTTTTCTGAATTTAAACCACACAGTATCACCTTATTCTGTTCACACGACTGCCTCTTGGTCTATCTACAGGTTCCTCATGAGCACAATTAAATGTTCTGGAATTCCCATTCTTTGCAATGTTATCCATAATTTGTTATGATCCACACAGTCAATAAAACACAGGTAAATATCTTTCTAGTATTCTCTGCTTTCAACCAAGATCCATCTCACACCAGCAATGATATACCTCATTCCAAGTCCTCTTCTGAATCCAGCATGAATTTCTAGCAGTTCCCTGTTGATGCACTGCTGCAACCCTTTTTGAATTATCTTTAGCAGACTTTTCCTTGGATGTGATATTAATAATACTGTTCGATAATTTCTGCATTCTGTTGGATCAGCTTTCTTTGGAAGGGGCACAAATATGGATCTCTTCCAGTAGGTTGGCAAAGTAGCTGTATTCTAAATTTCTTGGTATAGATGAGTGAGTACTTCCGGTGTCCCGTCTGCTTAATCTATTTTGTTGTTGTTATTGTTAGGTGCCATTGAGTAGGTTCCAACTCATAGCGACCCTATGTATGATAGAATAAAACACTGCCTGGTCCTGTGCCATCCTCACAATCGTTGCTATGTTTGGGCCCATTGTTGCAGCCACTGTGTCAATACATCTCATTGAAGGTCTTCCTCTTTTTCTCTGACCTTCCTTTTTACCAAGCATGATGTCCTTCTCTAGGTTTAATCTATAATGTTTGATTATTCAGCAAGTTGTTAAAGTTCATTCTACTGTAGATTAGATCAGAAATGCCACCAGGGATCCTGTAATGCAGCTGAAAATTGCATCTACCTACATCAAGTAATTGACTGAATGACAACTTTTTCAACATAATCTAGTTAAACCAAAATTTAACCTTACAGATATTGGCCTATTTCCTTGGCTATATTGAAAGCCAGCCAAGTCACTAATTTCTTTTTGCCTTCTTACTTAAATGTGTTTCTAAATTGCTAAACACGCATTGCGTTTGGCTGTATAATTGTGCACTTTTCACTCTGGAAAATGCAACAGCAGCAAAATTATTCTCCTGCTTTGTTAGATTTTGATTTGCATTCATCCCTAGAATTGAAAATATTAAAAGTGTGTATATCTATAACTGTATCTATATCTGTCTAAATATCTATCATCAATCTATCCACATGAAAACCTTTGTCTTGTTTTTGTATACAGGCACTTCCTAGGTTACAAACATTGGTCTAATGGTGTCTTTGGAGCCCCGGTGGCACAGTGGTTAAGGGCTTGGCTGCTAACCAAAAGATCAGCAGTTCAAATCCACCAGCTCCTAGAACCCTATGGAGCAGTTCTACTCTGTCTTATAGGGTCACTATGAGTTGGAATCAACTGGACCACAACAGTTTAACGGTGTCTCTAGGTCCAATTTTTGGGTAAGTCAGAACAGGTGCATACGGTTCTTATTTAGCCTTACTTCAGCGCAAGAAGAGGCTGAGGACTTTTCAATGATTTAAAAGTTGCACGTGAATCTAATGAAGGTGATTGTGATGAAGAATTTGTTGAGAGTAGTGGTTAGTTCAATTGTTTCAAAGTGAGGGTAAATTTGCATATCATTAAAGGGCAAGTAGAAGTTATCAGTAATGAGACATTGGAAACCTGTGGACTGCCTGTAATGACTATGAAAAGTAAACATGATGTATAAGGCTATGAGTTCTCTTCAACCAAAAATCTTACACTCTGCAAATTATCACTTCTGGCACAGAAACAAAGATTCATAAATTCTTAAAATTGGAAGACAGTTTAGATATGATTTAGTTCAATGGTTTCCAGTCTGCAATTCCCATATTTCTTACGATATTTTAGTTACTATCAGTATTACTTTCAATTTTTCAAACAAAATCTTAAGGAAATCATACATTTACCTTAGTTAAGATTCATAAGGTTAAAAAAAAAATCAAGATTATTTTGGCTAAATTTATATCAAATTAGAATGGTAACATATAAAATCTTATGCTATGGTTGATACAGATTTAAATAATTACTAACTAATAAATTTAAACTTATGGAAACAATTTTTCAAAATATGGGGGTGAAAGAATGGCAGAAATGTTAGAAAATATTGACCTAACCCCCCAATACCACCAGTCATTTTATAGGTAAAAAAACTGAGAAAAGACAGATGACAACTACCTTCTCTAGGGTAACAAAATAAGTCAGTCTGAAACTGGAACCATGTATATGATGAATTTACCTGCACTTGCAATCGCTATCAGAAAATATTCCACGTAAATGAGCAGTGTACATATTAGGTGTCAAGTAAATAAGAACACTTTTAGAAGTTTTTTTTTTTTTTTATTGTGCTTTAAGTGAAAGTTTATAAATCAAGTCAGTCTCTCACACAAAAACTTACATACACCTTGCTGTCATTGTTGTTAGGTGCCATCGAGTCAGTTCTGACTCATAGTGACTCCACACACAACAGAATGAAACACTGCCCAGTCCTGTGCCATCCTTACAATCTTTGCTATGCTTGAGCTCATTGTTGCAGCCACCGTGTCAATCCACCTTGTTGAGGGTCTTCCTCTTTTCCGCTGACCCTGTACTCTGCCAAGCATGATGTCCTTCTCCAGGGACTGATTCCTCCTGACAACATGTCCAAAGTATGTAAGATGCAGTCTCACCATCCTTGCTTCTAAGGAGCATTCTGGTTGTACTTCTTCTAAGACAGATTTGTTCATTCATACACCTAGCTACATACTCCCCATTGCTCTCCCCCTAATGAGACAGCCCACGCCCTCCCTCCACTCTGTCTTTTCATGTCCATTTTGACAGCTTCTAACCCCCTCTACCCTCTCATCTCTCCTCCGGGGAGGAGATGCCAACATAGTCTCAAGTGCCCACCTGATCCAAGAAGCTCACTACTCACCAGCGTCTCTCTCCAACCCATTGCCCAGTCCAATCCATGTCTGAAGAGTTGGCTTTGGGAATGGTTCCTGTCCTGGGCCAACAGAAGGTCTGGGGGCCATGACCACCAGGGTCCTTCTAGTCTCAGTCAGACCATTAAGTCTGGTCTTTTACAAGACTTTGGGGTCTGCATCCCACTGCTCTTCTGGGGTTCTCTGTTGTGTTTCCTGTCAGGGCAGTCATTGGTTGTAGCCAGGCACCATCTAGTTCTTCTGGTGTCAGGCTGATGTGGTCTCTGGTTTATGTGGCCATTTCTGTCTCTTGGGCTTGTAATTACCATGTGTCTTTGGTGTTCTTCATTCTCCTTTGATCCAGGTGGGTTGAGACCAATTGATGCATCTTAGATGGCCACTTGCTAGCATTTAAGATCCCAGACACCACTCTCCAAAGTGGGATGCAGAATGTTTTCTTAATAGATTTTATTATGCCAATTGACTTAGATGTCCCCTGAAACCATGGACCCCAGACCCCTGCCCCTGCTATGCTGGCCTTCGAAGCATTCAGTTTATTCAGGAAACTTCTTTGCTTTTGGTTTAGTCCAATTGTGCTGACCCCAGCTGTATTGTGTGTTGTCTTTCCCATCACCTAAACTAGTTCTTATCTACTATCTAATTAGTGAATACCCCTCTCCCACCCTCCCTCCCTCCCCCCTCTTGTAACCATCAAAGAATATTTTCTTCTTTGTTTAAACCATTTCTTGAGTTCTTAAAATAGTGGTCTTATACAATATTTGTCCTTTTGCAACTGACTAATTTCACTTAGCATAATGCCTTCCAGATTCCTCCATGTTATGAAATGCTTCACAGGTTCATCACTGTTCTTTATCGATGTGTAGTATTCCATTGTGTGAATATACCATATTTCATTTATCCATTCATCCGTTGATGGGCACTTTGGTTGCTTCTATCTTTTTGCTGTTGTAAACAGTGCTGCAATGAACATGGGTGTGCATATATCTTTTCATGTAAAGGCTCTTATTTCTCTAGGATATATTCACTGAGAAAATTTTTGAGAAACATACGCTTGCTTCCTGGATGATATGACTTGAAGTGAAGCTGTGGTACACCATTATCCTAATCCAAACGAATATTTTTGTCACTTCACCCACCCCAACTAAATTTAAGCTCTACATTTAGGCAAAAAAATTGATACTATAAAAATGTAGGAACATTATTCCTGGAAGTGTAGTCACACATTTCTTGATTTTCATGGTTAGATTATCCCCTGCTTGTTTAGTTTGACCTCAAATACAGAGAATAGAGTTAATCATGTTCCAGACTTATGGAATATTATCACCACTGCTCTCAGTATGGCCCTCGAATTGTTTGTTTCTTTCCTATCTCAGATTGTCATAAACATTCCCTTTCCTTCAATGGATACATACTAACTAGTTGACTATATATTTTTAAATATACTATATCCTAGTACAATACACAGTGTTGATATGTACATATTTATGTTCACGTTGTAAACTTTTTAACTGAAGTATAACTTACGTATAGGAAAGTATCAAATCATGATTGAATTATCACAAAATCATGAGTGAATTATCATAAATGAAACACAGCCATGTAATTACTATCCACCTTAGGAAATATAACTTTACCAGCACCCCCAAAGACCCCCTCATCCTCCCTTCTAAATAATATATATGATCTTACAGATCACAGTGTAGTTTATAACAGCAAAAGGTTCAAAATAAACCAATGTTCAGCAAGAGATTAAATAAACTACTCACCATCCACACATATGCATGGGCATGCTTGAACACACACATACACATACACACACACATACACACACACAATCACCTCAAATCCATTACCTTAAATTTCATGCTTTGGCCATTAAAACTAGTTGTGGGTACTGAGCACTTCATGCTTAATCATATCTCTGTGCCTTTGACCTTCTTCGTCCTTCACTTTATATGTCCCCCCCTCTTTTTAAACCCCTATAAAACTTGTATTTACCCTGATCAGATACTATCTGTTTTTTGGACATCTTTCCTAACTTCCCAAACAGAAAATCACTCACATTTCCACAGAATGGCTATTAATAAACTGAATATGAGCTATGACTTATCTTAGCCTAGTTTCAGTGTCATGGTCCACTTAAAGTGAATGCAGAGGCCAAAAATTTGTCAAAGCAGTTGACATATTTACCCCCATCTCTTGAAGAACATAAAAGGGGATCTACTCAAAACTCAACAATACTTCTTAAAATTTATTAGGGCTATGAAGAAAAGAAAAGTAGAGTAAGTTCAGAGAACAGAGAACAATCGTAGATAGTAGGCTATGATACCTAATTAGGCAAGGTTGACTGAGAAGACCTTTCTTCAGAAGAGGGAGCTCTTCTGAAAATAAGACAAACATGGAAGATGCTACAAATCCTTAGCAGTTCTCTTGCTCTATTTCTTCAACTTTCCAAATATCCATTTATGAGTCCAAATATCCACAATTCCCCTATTTCTTGTACCTGCCCCATGATATCCCCATTTTGGCTACAGAGGCCACTGGAATTTCTACTTCTACCCGTGCAGAAACTAGAAGAATAAAACTAGAAGATCCGGGCTCTATGACAGACCCTCTGTACTCTATGAAAAAAAAAAAAATCTAGTTATCTCTCACTATTATATCTTCGGCTAATGAAAGTATCTCATTATTTTTACCTAATTATTCCTACAGATGTTTTTACCACTAAATGTATCACCTGGTACTTCAGTTATGTGTTTCGTATCTGCCACCCCTGATAGATCATGTGCTCCTTGGACACAGATGCCCTAATATTTATCTCTAGATCCTCACTTTGAGTACACACTCGGTAAAAGTAGACGCTTAAAAAAATTCCAATGAAAGGCAAAATCAATAAAAGTGGAAAACAGAGCAAAACAAAACCAAAAGATTAAGTTGTTGGACAGGTACCTTTCAGTTTGAGTGGCAGAGAAGGACTGTGACAAGCCTTCAAGCTGTCAGAAAACAACTTAGCTAATGATCATGGTTCTGGAAGAAGGTTTTCCAGGTACTTTGGGGTAGAGGGGACAGGAAGTATGTGGGCTAGCTTGAATGACTGTTGCTGTTTTTGTTAGTTACTGTCAAGTTGATTCCAGCTCATGGAGACTTTATATTGAAAAGTAGAACTGCTCCATAGGTTTTTCAAGGCTGTGACTTTTCAGAAGCAGATTGTCAGGACTGTCTTCCAGGTCCTGCTTAGAAGGAGTGAAAACCAAAAAAAAAAAAAAAAAAAACTCATTGCCATCAAGTCGATTCCAAACTATCATCCTTTTGATGAGCAGCTGAATACTTATCCATTTGCACTAAGGGATCTTAAAACATAGGGCTTTACAAAGAAGTTTCCTAAATAAACTGAACACTTCAAAGGCCAGCGTAGCAAGGGCAGGGGTTTGGGACCATGGTTTCAGGAGACATCTAAATCAATTGGCATAATAAAATCTATTAAGAAAACATTCTGCATCCCACCTTGGAGAGTGGTGTCTGGGGTCTTAAATGCTAGCAAGTGGCCATCTAAGATGCATCAGTTGGTCTCAACCCACCTGGAGCAAAGGAGAATGAAGAACACCAAAGACACATGGTAATTATGAGCTCAAGAGACAGAAAGGGCCACATAAACCAGAGACTACATCAGCCTGAGACCAGAAGAACTAGATGGTACCCAGCTACAACCAATGACTGCCCTGACAGGGAACACAACAGAGAACCCCTGAGGAAGGAGGAGAGCAGTGGGATGCAGACCCCAAATTCTTGAAAAGGCCAGCCTTAATGGTCTGACTGAGACTAGAAGGACCCCTGTGGTCATGGTCCCCAGCCCTCCTGTTAGCCCAAGACAGGGACCATTCCCAAAACCAACTCTTCAGACATGGATTAGACTGGACAATGGGATAGAAAATGATACTGGTTAAGAATGAGCTTTTTGGACCAAGTAGACACGTGAGACTATGTTGGCATCTCCTGTCTGGAGGGGAGATGAGAGGGCAGAGGGGGTCAGAAGCTGGCGGAATGGACATGAAAAGAGAAAGTGGAGGGAAGGAGCATGCTGTCCCATTAGGGGGAGAGCAATTAAGAGTATATAGCAAGGTGTATTTATATTTTTGTATGAGAGACTGACTTGATTTGTAAACTTTCACTTAAAGTGCAATAAAAATTAGAAAAAAAAAAATAGGGCTTTAGAAAAAGACGGTTTCACCCAAAAGAACAAGTAATGCATATTCAGACTTCTGCTTACTTCCCCATTTCATTGATCTAAACATGTTGCCACTCATCCTAGCTCTTGGGCATGCTGGAAACCTCAATGACATAAGTTAGTGGAAAAAAGAAAAGTAACAGGGACATGTGGAAACAGGAATAGGGGATCTGACAAGGCCTTAGAATTTACACCGGAGCAAGGCACATAATAGTTGTACATTGAGTTCACTGAGAACAATGAATGTGTTTTAAAAAAATAGTTATAAATGTTAAGATAAAAAAAGAAAATACATAGAAAGGGCAAGAAATTCAAATGTATCCTTCTTAACAAAAACAATAATTAAAAAACTGCTTTTGTTTCATTACTACTGACTAGATTAGCCTACTTAAAATTAGTCAGTTTGGTCTGTCCTTGTAAGCCCTGGGAAATCTTCTTCCCATATAAATTGCACCAAAAGAAAGTAAGATGCAATTCGCTTTCACTTGAGGCATTTATCAACTAAAAATGGCCAAAGTTCTGAATATTCAAGATAATTCCAGAATGTATTAATTCCTATAGATTATCAGACAAGATAAATAAAAACAAAATAGATGTAATTTGGAGCAAAAAGTGCTAGGACTATGCAATCAAAAAGAATATTATCCCTTTAATTGGTGTGGTGTAATGGATTGCTTTTTGTGTGGCCTATCTAGCCATGGTCTTCTTACTCCCACCCAGGTGTTTTCCGGGACTGTGTGATAGGTAATTATGGTCTACCAATGGGATTGGTCAGCTTTGCCATCCCACTGGGCTTGAAGTAAGGCACCCGAGAGGTAGGAAGGAGAAGAGCCCATTACCACAAGGAAGGAGAGACCTGCAGGAGATGGCACAGAGGGCTTCCCAGCTCTTGGAGTGAGAAACCTGAGTGCCTTTGGGCAGAGACTGAGGGCCAGAGAAAGCCCCAGGCCTGACACATGAATTTGGGACTTGCCAGCCTCCACAGCTGTGTGAGCCATTTTCTTTAAACAGTCTGTGAGTTCCATGAGACTTTACAGGTAATTAGGGAACCCAGAGACAGGAGGGAGAGTACTGAGGGCAGAGGGAGTAGTTGATGTTAGAGATGATGGAGTGGGACAGCAGTTTGGAAAGGGTGGACATTTGGGACATCTTTAACCTGCGCCTCACAGGAATCAGCTTTGTGCTGATCCTTATAAAAGAAATTATTCATTTAACTGTATATGGCAACTTATACCTTTTATTTACACAAATGTTCAGGATAAAATTCACTGACGTGATTATTCTGAGGAATAAAGTGCTGACTTAACAAAGTCAAATAAAAAAGAAAAGAGCATAGTTTTCAGTAATGATTCTTGTTACTTTTGTATTTTAAAGTATCTGCATGTGTGTTGTGTCTTAGATCGCTCCAGCAAAAATGTGTAGTAGTTATTATAAGCTCCTCTGTTCTATGCGGATGGTACTTATAGGGGTGAAAAATAGGGGTGAAGAAACTAAAATTAGGTGCAGCCATTCAAATTACAAGTCACTTCTGATAATAAAGCTTTCCCCAACCCACTCCACTGCTATTTTTTCCACTTGTGTAAATTAACTTTGAGGCAGGGACTAACTAGGAGGTTGTGATTTCTTTTCATCTTCTATTTACCCCATTATTCTTTCACAGATGAGTGCATTCTACCCTTTTAAGAGTAAATTTTCATAAAATAAATAGGTTTGCTCAGAATTAACTAGATATTATTGGGCGCCTACTCTGCCTCAAAGCATGAGAAGAAGATTGAACTTGGAAGGGAAACTGGGAGAAAAAAAGATGCTTTAATCCAAAGACCCACCTGTATGCACATCCCTTATTACTTTGGGCACTTATATTTTCACTTACCATGTCGTATTTCCATCTGGTTATGAGTTTATTTCTCCCTCTTGAATGTGGCTTCAGAGATGACAGAGACTATGGCTTTTGAAGTGATTAACTTCCCAAAGTCCATAGAATTCAGAGTATTAGTTTTTTTTCAGTCATGGCAAAATCATTGCCTTTCCTAGTGATTGCTTTAGAAGTGGGTGAATGATCCATACCTTCTGTGGAATTTCTGGGAAAGGCTTCCTATTTCCTAGAAGAGAGACCCAGGCAAAAACAGTCTCTTCTTTCCTCTAGAAAATTGTTCCAAATTTGATGACCAGAACTGCTGAAGCCAACCTGTCACCTACCTCAGCATATGAAGAAAAAAGAAACAGAGTCCTGACATGGTGTCCCTCAATATTACCCTGCTTTTATCACTATGTGGGACAAACGTATTTGCTCTTTGAGCCAGGTACAGCCAGAATCTTTGGTTGCTGGTAGCCACAAGCATCCCAACTTATTTGTCATTTTTAAATAATTCTGAGCCTGGAATGGTAGATATTCCACATTAGTTCTAACCCTAATAACTATTTTGTGTCTGTTATATCTGCATTTAATCTTAACTACAAAATTAAGTAATAAATACACTATGCAAGCAGCTTTGAAAGATTATATCCTATCAGTGGTAAAGCTTTGTAATGTTTTTCTTGTGTGAAATGTGTCAAATTATAATACTAATAATGATAAGAAGAAGAAGCCATATCATTTACTGATTCATTATCATGGACTAAGCACTGGGGTAGATGCAACTCTTTGTGGTAGGTGGCTTTATTCCAATTTTATATAAGAGGAATCTGGGAAAATTTCTCAGTGTTAGCAATTTCCTTTCCACTTCCCATCCCCGTATTATTCTCCCTTTACTTCCCCTTCTTTTTTGTTCTTTTGCTTACTAACAATATGTTTAAGGAAAACTTTCTAAACCCCAAAATGGAATATGCATTCCTTATTCTATAGGTTGATGTAAGAAATAAATGAGATTATAAAAGAAAGAACACCTAATTCTATGCTGGAACTACTTTAAGTCAAGAACTATTTAATCCATTTCCTTATATATGTCTGTGCTAGTAATAAGAAAATTACCTTCAACATTAGGGGAAAAAATGAGTTACTAGCACCAGGAAAACATAATCTAGAACTACATGTATTTATTGGAGGTAAGAGTTCAGAGGAATTACTTATAAAGTCTTGCTGAGGACAGGAACCAATTTCAATGTGCACATGAGGTATACAGGCTGGGGACAAGGACACTGTGAACACTGAAATTGGACTCTAGGGAGATTGGGTTTGATCACAGCATGCTGGGATACTTCACTATCTCCTCCTCTACAGACATACCAGAGTTTTTACAATTTGAGTATCACATTGTTGGAGAGATCAAGATGAAAAAAAATAGAGTTTAAAGGATCTCAGGGTAAAAATTATTGAGTAAAACTCAGTAAAAGGGGGATGATGGCTAACAAGCATGTATTAGTTTTCTATTGCTGTGTAACAAACTACCACAAATCTAGCAGATTAAAACAGCATACATTTAATATCTCACTGCTTCTGTAGGTCAGAAGTCTGGCACAACACACCTAGGTTCTCTGCCTGGGGTCTCACTAGGCTGAAATCAAGGTGCTGGCCAGGGCTGCATTCTCATCTGGAACTTGGGGTAATCTTCCAAGCTTATGCTCCTTGTTAAAAGAACTCAATTCCTTGCAATTTTAGGACTAAACTTCCCAATATTCTAAGTGGTTGTTGACCAAGGGTTGCACTCAGCTCTTACATGAGGAATCTAGACATGAGGCCCTTTTCCAACATGGCAGCTTACTTCTTCAAAGCCTGCAGGGAAATTTCACTCTAGTCTACTAGTTTAGAGTCATATCTAATCTAATCTAATCAAGGATTGACTATTCCATTATATTCACAAATCCTGACCAAGTGAAGTAGTGGGGGGGGGGAGAGGGTCAGATTTCACAGGATGTCTATGCCAAAGAATGGAAATCTTGGGGATCATCTGTATGTTAAGCTTCCTAAAAAAGATAGCCAAACCTTTTCCATAGTGTTTGTACATTTTACATTCCCATGAGCAATCAGTGTATGAAAGCTTTAATTGTTTCAAAATTAGAACAATATTTAGTGTTGACAGGTTTCTTAGTTATCTAGTGCTGTTATAACAGAAATACCACCAGTAGGTGGTTTAACAAACAGAAATTTATTTTCTCACAGTGTAGGATGCTAGAAATCCTAATTCAGGGTTCTGGATCTAGTGGAAGTCTTTCCTTCTCTGTCAGATGTAAAGGAAGATCCTTATCTCTTTTGAGCTTCTGCTGCTTGGTGAACTTCATATGGTTTAGCACCTGTCTTACCCCATCTCTGCCTCTTTCCCTTGTTTAATCTCTTTTATATCTCAAAAGACATTGACTTAAGATATACCCTACACCAATCCAGTCTCATTAATATAAAAAAACAACCCATTCCCAAATGGGATTCTAACCACGGGCATAGAGGTTAGGATTTATAACACATATTTGGGGGCCACACGATTCAATCCACAGCAACAGGGTTTGTGTGTTTGTGTGTTTATTTTTTCTTTTTTTAATTTTGGCCATTCATGTGAATGTGAAGTATTCCAACTGCATTTTAATTTTCATTGCTCTGATGACTAATGATGCTGAGCATTTTTATAAGATTATTGGTCATTTTCTCACATGGTCTGTTGTTGTAAGGTGCCATGGAGTCAATTCTGACTCATAGTGACCCTATGTACAACAGAACAAATCACTGCCTGGTCCCGTGCCATCCTCACAGTCACTGTTATGCTTTAGCCCATTGTTGCAGCCACTGTGTCAATCCATCTCATTGAGGGTCTTCCTCTTTTTCGCTGACCCTCTACTTTACCAAGCATTATGTCCTTCCTCAGGGACTGATCCCTGCTGACAACATGTCCAAAGTATGTGAGATGCTTGTATGGAGCATTCTGGTTGTATTTCTTCCAAGATAGATTTGTTCACTGTTTTGGCAGTCCATGGTATATTTAGTATTCTTCTCCAACACCACAATTCAAAGGCATCAATTCTTCTTCTGTCTTCTTTATTCACCATCCAGCTTTCACATGCATAGGAGGTAATTGAAAGCACCATGGCTTCGGTCAGGTGCACCTTAGTCTTCAAGGTGACACCTTTGCTTTTCAACACTTTAAAGAGGTCTTTTGCAGCAGGTTTGCCCAATCCAATGCATCTCTTGATTTCTTGACGGCTGCTTCCATGGCTGTTGATTGTGGATCCAAGTAAAATGAAATTCTTGACAACTTCAATCTTCTGTTTATCATGATGTCGCTTATTGGTCCAGCTATGAGGATTTTTGTTTTCTTTATGTTGAGGTGTAATCCATACTCAAGGCCGTAGTCTTTGATCTTCATCAGTAAGTGCTTCAAGTCCTCTTCACTTTCAGCAAGCAAGGTTGTATCATCTGCATAACACGGTTGCCAATGAGTCTTCCCCCAATCCTGATGCCCCATCCTTCTTCACACAGTCCAGCTTCTCAAATTATTTGCTCAGCATACAGACTGAATAGGTATGGTGAAGGGATACAATCCTGACGCACACCTTTCCTGACTTTAAACCATGCAGTAACCCCATTCTGTTTGAATGACTGCCTCTTGATCTATGTACAGGTTGCTGATGAGCACAATTAAGTGTTCTGGAATTCCCATTCTTCACAATGTTATCCACAGTGGTTATGATCCACACAGTCGAATGCCTTTGCATAGTCAATAAGACACAGGTAAACATTCTTCTGGTATTCCCTGCTTTTAGCCAGGATCCATGTGACATCAGCAATGATATCCCTGGTTCCATGTCCTCTTCTGAATTCAGCTTGAATTTCTGGCAGTTCCCTGTCAATATACTGCTGCAGCCACTTTGGAATGATCTTCAGCAGAATTTTACTTGCATGTGATATTAATGATCTTGTTCAATAATTTCAGCATTCTGCAGGATCACTTTTCTTGGGAATAGGCATAAATATAGATTTCTTCCAGTCGATTGACCAGGTAGCTGTCTTCCAAATTTCTTGGCATAGATGAATGAGTATTTCCAGTGCTACATCTGTTTGTTGAAATATCTCAACTGGTATTCCATCAATTCCTGAAGCCTTGTTTATCACCGATGCCTTTAGTGCAGCTTGTACTTCTTCCTTCAGTACCATTGGTTCCTGCTCCTATGATACCTCCTGAAATGGTTGATCATCAGCCAATTCTTGCTGGTATAGTGACTCTGTGTATTCCTTCCCTCTTCTTTTGATGCTTCCTGAGTCATTTAATATTTTCTCCATAGAATCCTACAATATTGCAACTCAAGGCTTGAATTTTTTTCTTCAGCTCTTTCAGCTTGACAAATGCAGAGTGTTCTTCCCTTTTGGTTTTCAATCTCCAGGTCTTTGCAATGTCATTGTAATACTTTGTCTTCTCTAGCCACCCTTTGAAATCTTCTGTTTAACTCTTTTACTTTATCAAGCCACCACAGTATGACAAACTGACAGACATGTGGGGAACACATGGTCTAGAGGTTAGGATTCCTGGTTTTCACCCAGGAGGCCATGGTCTGACTCCTGGTGTGGGAAGGCCAGACATTTAAGGAGGACTGGTAGTGCAATGGTTCCCATAAAGACCATCTGCTCCCACAAAGATTTCAGCCTAGGAAAACTATGGGGCAGTTGTACTCTCATATAGAGTAGTTATGAGTGGGAATAAGGAGCCCTGGTGGTGCAGTAGTTAAGTGCTCAGCCACTTCACTGGAGAAAGATGGCAGTCTGCTTCCACAAAGTTGACACCCGTAGAGACCTTATGGGGCAATTCTACTCTGTCCCATAAGGTCACTATGAGTTGGAATCAACTCAACAGCAACAGGTTTATGGGTTGGAATGAGACTATGAGTCAGAATCAAATGGATGGTATACAACAACATAGGCCATTTATATATCATCTGTTGTAAAGTTATAATGTGTTGGCTCAAGGCATATTCTCATTTTTTAGATTTTTGTTACTTCATTACTCAGTAGTACTAATTCTTTACATATTCTGAATATAAGACCTTTATCATACCTATGTTTTGTGAATATGTTGTAGTCTCTGGCTTGTTGTTGTTGTTAGGTGTGGTCAAGTCAGTTCCAACTCATAAAGACCCTATGCACAACATAACTAAACATTGCCCGGTCCTGCACCATCCTTACAATTGTTGCTATGCTTGAGCTCACTATTTCAGCCACTGTGTCAGTCCACTTCGTTGAGGGTCCTCCTCTTTTCTGCTGACCCTGTACTTTGCCAAGCACGACGTCCTTCTGCAGGGACTGATCCCTCCTGACATGTCCAAAGTATGTAAGATGCAGTCTCTCCATGTTTGTTTCCAAGGAGCATTCTGGCTGTACTTCTTCCAAGAAAGATTTGTTCATTCTTTTGGCAGTCCATGGCATATTCAATATTCTTCACCAACACCACAATTCAAAGGCATCAATTCTTCTTCGGTCTTCCTTATTCATTGTTCAGCTTTCACATGCATATGATACGATTGAAAATACCATGGTTCGGGTCTGGTGCACTTAGTCTTCAAGGTGACATCTTTGCTTTTCAACACTTTAAAGAGGTCCTTTGGAGCAGATTTACCCAATGCAATGCGTCTTTTGATTTCTTGACTGCTGCTTCCATGGCTGTTGATTGTCTGTGGCTTCTCTACTCATTTTTAATGGTTCACATCATGAGCAGAAATTTTTAATTCTGATGAAGCCAAATTTATAAATGTCTTCTTTTATGGTTATTGGGTCTTCTCTCATTTCTAAGAAATCTTTAACTAGGTTAAAGAACCCAATAACCACGATTACAGCTTATCATGTTTTTCTCAAAAGCCTCATAGTTTTAGCATTTAGGCTTAATTTTTGTATATGGTATGTGGGAGAGGTTAAAGTTCATGTTTCCTCATACAGATATCCAGTTGTTCCTGCACCATTTTTAAAATGAGTTTTCTTTCTCTCATTCAGTTGTTTTGATGCCTTTGTCAGATACCAGTTGAACATACAAGTGTGAGTACATTCTATACACTCAAATCTATCCCACTAATCTAAATATCTGTCCTTATGCCAGTATGATACTCTCTTGATTACTGTTGCTTTACACTATGTCTCGAATTTAGATAATACAAATTTTTCATCTTTCTTAGTCTTTTTCATGGTTATTTTGGCTATTCAGAGTTGTTGAGCTTTTTTGTTTTGTTATTGTTTGTTTTTGCATTTCCATATAAATATTAGGATCATAAAGATCATGGAAGCCTGCTTTTACATTTTTCTTATTATTCACATCAAAATAACTTCTACTACCCCCGTGATTTTTTTTTCATTTAACCCATGAGTTATTTATAAGTTTGTTTCTAATTTTAAATATATGGAGCTTTTATAGGTATCTGATTATTACTGATACATAACTAAATTAATTTTTGTTCAAGGAATGCACTCTGTATGCTTTCAATAACTTTACATTTATTACAACTTTTTACAGTCCTTTTTATGACCCATTTTGAGGAGGTTTCATGTGAACTCGGAAAGAATATGTGTTCTGATGTCTTTGAATGTAGTGTTCTATAAATATCAACTAGGTCAATTTATTTGATATCCTTATTATAGCCTTACTGTATAGTTGACTAGTTGTTTTATCAATTATTCATAACACAACTATGAGGGTGGATTTGTCTATCTCTACCTTTCTTTTTTTTACCTTTCAGTTCTGTCAGTTTTTGATCCATGTAATTTATGAGTAGGAATTGACACGAAGGCAGTGGGTTTAATTTTAAAACAGTTATTAGAATCACATAAATTTATTAAACTAAGTCTCTCTGACTGAATAAAAAAACTTCACTTATTATTTTGAAATAAAAAAAATCAAAACAATATTTTGAAATGCCACTCTTTAAAGTACTCCTTGTCTTCAAATCTACGGTGTTTGATTATAGCTACTCAAGCTTTCTTGTGTTTACTTTCTGTATATTTTTCTATCCTTTTGATTTCAGCCTGTTTTCTTTATTTGATATGTATCTTTTGTAGATAGCACATGATTGATTTTTCTTCTTAATCCAATCTGACAATCTTTCTCCTTTAATTTGATTTAGTCCAAGGACTAGCAAACTTTTGCTATAAACAGCCAGATAGTCAATATTTTAGACTCTGTAGGCCACAACTACTCAACTCTGCCTTTGTAATATGAAAGCAGTCATAGACAATATGTAATGAATGAACATGGCTGTGTTCCAGTAAAACTTTTGTTATGGATACTGAAATTTGAATCTCATAAAATTTTCCTGTGTCATAAAATATTATTCTTTTTAATCTTTCCTCAGTCTAAAATCTATTGTTAGCTTGAGGGCCATACAAAAACAGGTAGTAGTCCAGATTTGGCCCACAACCATAGTCTGCCAACCCTGATTTCTATGTTTACAGTAATTGTTGATATGATTTAATGTATTTGTTTTATATTTGTCCTATCTATTGTTTTTCATATGTTTCTCATTTCTAGACTTCCTTTTTGTCAATATAATGTTTTAATCATTTTAGTTTCTCTTTTGGTTTCTTAGCTATACATGTATCATTAACTATCATAAAATACTTAATGTTGCTCCACCCCACATCTAATGTAAGAACACTGCAACACTGTAGTTCCATTTACCTGATTTTATGTGCTATTGTGAGTATACACTGATACACAGGTAGACACCCACACACATATGTATGTATACACATATGTATGTATATAAAATCTACTTGCAACAATTTTTGCTTTAAACAGTGATATACCTTTTAAATAATTAAGAAAAAAATGATTTTTTTTTAATTTAGCCATATATTTCTTTGTAAATTACAGTAAATAGAAGATCCCATATGGTGTCATTGCCCTTCACCCTGAAAATTTTTCTTTACCATGTCTTGCAGTGAAAATCTGTTAGGGGCAAAGTCTTTTTTTCTTTTTTTTAAATCTAAAAAATGTCTTTATGTCATCCTCATTGGTAAAGGATATTTTTACTAAAAATAGAATTGTTTGTGTATACTTTGTTTTCTCTCAGCACTTTAAAGATGCCATCCATTTTCTTCTGGCCTCCATTGTTTCTGATTGAGAGTAAGCATCCTTTCAGTCACTATTTCCCATACATAATGACACATTGTTCTCTGGCTGCTCTCAAGATTTTCTCTTTATGTTTGTTCCTCAGCAGTTTGATAATGATGTGTTTAGGTGAGATTTGTTTTGATTTGTACTACTTGCACTTTTCTATGCTTTTCACATTTGGTAAATTTTCACCTTATTTCTTCAAATTTTTTTTTTTTTTGTCTCATTCTCTTGTCTCTTCTACAACTTTAGTTATGTGTACAATAGACAACATTGAGGTTTTTTTTCGATCTTTATTCTCTTCTTTCTTCAGAATGAATACTTTCTATTGATATATCATCAAATCCACTAGCTTTTTTATGTCTATTCAATATGACAACATGCATGGCCAGTTGACATCAGTCTCTGTTACTGACCACCCCATTGTCAGACTAGTGGGGTTACAAACAGAGTAGGCATAGTGGCAGGGATAAAGGCAATCCATGGACCCACAACTGGAGGGTCTCATTTACCAAAGTTGATCTTGCTAACAACATTGCCCCGTATCTAACATTCCAGTAACAGAGACCAATTCTGGGCCCCCAGCATAACAATACTCCTCAAGAAGACCCACCCATTACTTAGTGGCAAGTGAATTTCATTAAACTCCTTCCACACTGGTCTAAGTAGAAATTCACTATGACTGGAATCTGCACATACTAGAGATAAGAGTTTGCCTTTCTTTACTACAGTGTTTCAGCCAGCACCTGTATCTGAGGGCTCATATTATAACTGATCCACCAACAATGAGATCCTACATAACCCCTCATCATACTAAGTAACCCACTTTACATCAAAAGAGGCACAGTGGTAGACTCCACTGGGCTTCAATGAGTCCGCTGGTTCTTTTCTATGCCATGCATCTCTGAATCTTCAGAGTAATCAAGCAATATAGCAGGGTTTTGAAGGCACAATTGAAGCTATGTCTTTGAATTAAAGGGAATCTGTCCCTTATGATGCAGAATATACCCTAAATCAATACTTACTATATAATGCTGCAGCCCTACTAGATAATATGTCTAGGGACCAAAACTAGGAAAGCGAAGAAGAATTAAAGCACTTACTGATGAAGATTAAAGACTACAGCCTTTAGTATGAATTACACCTCAACATAAAGAAAACAAAATTCCTCACAACTGGATCAAGAAGCAACATCAAGATAAATGGAGAAAAGATTGAAGTTGTCAAGGATTTCATTTTATTGGATCCACAATCAATGTCCACGGAAGCTGCAGTCAAGAAATCATATGACATATTGCATTGGGCAAATCTTCTGCAAAAGATTTCTTTAACCTGCTGAAAAGCAAAGATGTCATTTTGAGGATTAGAGTGCACCTTTAACCCAAGCCATGGCATTTTCAATCACCCCTTATGCATGTGAAAGCTGGACAATGAATAAGGAAGACCAAAGAAGAATTGATGCCTCTGAATTAGGGTGCTGGTGAAGAATACTGAATATACCATGGACTGCCAGAAGAATGAACAAGTTTGTCTTGGAGGAAATACAGCCAAAGTGCTCCTTGGAAGCAAAGATGGCAACCCTTCATCTCACATACTTTGGACATATTATCAGTAGAGGCCAGTCACTGCAGAGGAACATTATGCTTGGTAAGGTAGAGGGTCAGTGAAAAAGAGGCAGACCCTCAATGTGATGGACTGACACAGTGGCTGCAACAATGGTTTCAAACAAAGTCTATGAGAATGGCACAGGACAGGGCAGTGTTTTGTTCTGTTGTACTCAAGGCAACTATGAGTCAGAACAGACTCAAGAGCACCTAACAAGAACCAAAGGATGAGAATCAGAAGAGACCCCACTTGCTATGTAAATAACTCATTTGGGAAATGTGTATTGAATGTCCCTGCATCTCCAAGAGCTGTGGATCTATAGATCCTGATTTCCAGAATCAAATGCTTCCAACAGGGAACAGACCAAGAGACTCATTAAACTTTATCTACAACTACCACCCACTCACTATGGACTCGTTGTGTGAAGAGGCCAGGTGACAAGGAAAGCAATCATCATCCTGGCAGGGGTAACTGACACTGACGCTCAGAAGGAGATAAGGCTGCTCTTACACAATGTGGGCAGAAAATAATAAGTTGACATCAAGTAATCAGCTGGTGTCTCTTCATACTTCGCTGACCAATTTCGATGGTAAATAAGTAAGTTTAGAAGCCATGTTCTGAGTAAGATATGGTAAGAAGGAGTTCAAACGCCTCAGGGATAAAAGTCTGGAAGACCTCACTCACAGAGACACTGGCTGAGGGGCAGGGGAATCTAGAATGATAATAAAGGAAGAAAATGATCAGTTGTGGCCTGGAGTATATCTGCAGTAAAAAAAAAAAATATATATATTTTTATTTATTTATTTTTTATTTTTTTTTTTTTTAAAGGGGCTATATTTCACTCTACCAACCTTCTTCTAGTAAATTTTCCCAAGAAAAGGCCAAACAGAATCCAGGAAAAGCTGTTCCCAAGTGGTGTGAACTTACTTTATGAGCAAGCGAAACCATGTGGTGCAAGGCATTGATTATAAATGTCATGTGTGTTGTCTGATTATGGCTTATAGCTGAGACCCTCCCTGGAAACTGCACTTGCCCCAGGGAGGTACCTTGCCCAAAGTTTCATCCTCAAGGCAGCTCACATCTCATGACTGTTTGATGCTATTGAACAAAGCTCCTTATTTCACCATGAGACACCTTTGAAGTTCTAACCTTGTCAGAACTCTCCATGGGATTAAGGTTTCCGTTGCAACTGCATTGAAGATCAACCTCTTGCTCTTCCCAGTTCTGCTTCCTTCACATTTTTACAGGTAGTATACCTGAGACCACTCCCCAGTAAACCACTTGCATTCAAAGTTTCATCTCAGATTCTGTTTCCTGGAAATGCAGCCTATGACAGTGTTCAATAGTCACTTTTCAGGTGACAAAAAGCATTGAACTATAAATGTGAAAATGGCTATCACTGCAAATGGTTAAAGGAAAAGAAGGAGAATATTTAGCTTTTGCCTCAGCCCAATCCACTTGTTTCTCTCCACTTCTGCTCACAAGAATACTCCCCAATAAATGGCCTGAATGTACATCTCCATCCCAGAGTCTGTTTCCTAAGGAAGCTGACTTAAAACAAATCTGAACTACAGGTTGTTGCCATTTTAGTTATTACTGAACTGAAACTGGGAGAGGTGAAATAACTTACTCAAGATTATGTAGTGATAAGTAACAGAGCCAATCATTCAAATCCAGGCCAGTTTGATTTCAAAGCCATACCTTTAACTATATCATACTGCCCTTCCTCTCCTCTCCAACTGAGCATTACCTTATTAATAAAAGAATCCACAGCATTTTCTGTTTGCTTTAAAGTAAACCTTCTCAACCTGACAGGTCTATCAGAACTTGTCACTTACAATTTAATGCTATGCAACCTGCTCGGGGCTTGTGGGACTTACAGTAAGGCTCAAATGGATACTACGCCATTATGCATTTGATATACTGCCTTTACGGAGCTAACCACTACGTGAAATACTTAATGCCACTCAAATTTATTTACTGGATAAACCCTCTTCCCTTTGGATATTTCCTTTTATCTGCTAGGCTGAAGCCCCCAGGGCTCTTTGGGAGCTGCCTGGCACCTTATCTACCTGGGTAATTCATTGCCAATGGTGACATTTTCCAGTCTAGGGTGAGTACTACTTACAAAGAGGAACAGGCCCCAAGGAACTTCAGGGTGAGAGAAAGGAGGTGAAATACAAAAAGGACACTGTTATAATGTGGAGCTTTTAGACATAGATGAAAGAGCTCTTTTATTCTCTCTTTGCCCTACATCAAAATGCTACTTATATTGGCCAAAGTTAGTTGAAGGCTGATTTTAAGTCCATTGGCTTTGCTTCTTTCCTACCTTTCAAAGTATTTTTGATATATGAAGAAGAAGTAGAGAAGTTCAGAGAATAGTACCTCCCTTGCCAGTTCAGCAGGTTTTCTGGGGTCACTCCAGTAAATTTTGGCTACCCTGATCTGTTGCAAAGGACTTTAGTTGACATTTATCCCACCCTCAGCTTGAGACCCAGAGGCATTATAGACTTTTCTACCGACACATCTACATACCTCTATGATGCATCTTGTTAACATGTAAAAGAAACAAAGACACACAAAGAGGATGAAGAAGAGGGATGACAGGTATGTAACCCATGTCATGTGAGGAATGGAAGGACACAGAAATATGTAGACTCAGCAGACTTAAGAGAGAGCAGCAGTGAAGTGTCAGGGGGAAGGTTGAGTATCTTTGTCCTAATCTTGCTTATGTCTGATCCAATTCAAAGTCTTTTTGCAGTCATTCCATGACCAAGATGGCTTTTCATTGTTCCTACTCCCAAATCTTGCTTAGTTGTTGTCAGGTGCCATCAAGTCGGCCCCAACTCATGGTGATGCCATACACAACAGAACAAACTGCTGCTTGGTCCTAGACCATCTCCATGATCAGTTGCAGATCAGACCACTGTGATCCATAAGAAGTAGATTACCAGGCCTTTCTTCCTAGTCTGTCTTAGTCTGGAATCTCTGTTCAGCATCATAGCAGCACATATGTTCCCATTGAGAGATGGGTGGTGGCTGCACATGAAGTGCAATGATGGGAATTGAATCTGGGTCTCCCTCATGGAAGACAAGAATTCTACCACTGAACCACCAATGCCTCTTTGCTTAGTTGACAACTTATTCTTCAGATCTCAGTTTAAATATCACTTACTCAGGGAAGTTGTGTTGTTCACCGCCACCGCCACTACCACTACCAGAAACGGTCAGTTTATTCTATTATATGCTCTTACAAAACCTTTTGTATTTTTATCTCACAGCACATATTTTAAAATTGCTATTGATTTCACCCAATATCTTCTAAGTTTCATTATAACACTAACCAGTACTATTTTTTTAATTATTATACCTTGGGGCCTGGCACAGGGCTTGACACAGAATACAAAAACTACTTCTGTCAAGTCGATTCCGACTCACAGCAGCCCTACAGGACAGAGTAGAACTGCCTCATAGCAGTAAGGCTGTAAATCTATGGAAGCAAATTACCACATCTTTCTCCCATGGAGAAGGTGGTGGGTTCGAACCACCGGCCTTCTTGTTAGCAGCCAACTGCTTCAACCACTGCGCCAAAAGGGCTCCCTTTGTCACAGAATAACCAAAAAAAAAAAACCCATTGTGGTTGAGTTGATTCCGACTCATAGCAACCCTACAGGATAGGGTACGACTGCCCCATACGGTTTCCAAGTAGCGCCCAGGGTTTCCAGAATAGGTACTCAATAAACACATTTATAAAAAAAAAAAAAAGTATTTATGCATGCATGAAACAATCACTTAGTATAAAGAATTAAATATGAAGGATAGAAAGTAGAAAAGCCTTCATACATTTCAACATAAGAAAAACTTTAGAATAATCAAAGTTATTCAACAGTGAATATGCCTACATATATGAGATTGAACTTCCTGACAGGGGATGTCTTTAAGGGCAGAGATTAAGATTCATTTGTAAAGTTTAGTGTATACAAATTAAACTTGGATCCAAAAAAAAAAACCTTTGCAGTCAAGCAAATTCTGGCTCATAGAGACCCTACAGGACAGAGCAGAGCTGTCACATAGGATTTTCGGGGAGTAGCTGGTGGATTTGAACTACTGACCTTTTGGTTAGCAGCCATAGCTCTTAACCACTGCACCACCAAGGCTCCACTGGATCCAAATAATTGCTGCTTAATGTAATGCTCTAGAGTTCTAGGATTCTATTAATGTTGTCCACTTTCCTTGCATCTCTATAAAGATCATCCATTTGTACTATATTTTGACTGACAAGTTCAATGACCACCTAAAAAATTCCTCAGCTCTCATAGTTGCAGCAAAACAAGCTTACCAGGTCCCATCAGGAATCATCAGAGAAGCTAATTTGTTAACCACAAGTCTACTCGTTGGGGGATTCACTTAAGAAACAGTAATTCCCCATGTCCTGTCCATCAATCTAACCCCTTCAGAGTATAACATATGGGATTGGATCTTGAATGTTTAAAACATGGTTTGTAGTGTTTTTTTTTTTTTTTCCCCACACCCCTGAGAATGGTTCACATAGTTACTAAAGTGATAAATAAAAATAGCAATTTCAACAGGCAATCAAGAATGATTTCTGGAGGAAGCTGTACTTACAATCCAGGTCTGCATACTGCATGCAGGATGAACAAAAAGAAGGGGTAGGCTTATTGGAAAGGAATTTTTTAAATAAACTAATAAATGTGATATAAATAAAAGTAAGAGAACATACAGTCAGGAGACATATTTTGACTCAATATGAAAAACTTTCAAAATTGTCAAACTTACTCAGCAATGAAATAGGCTAACTTGTAAAGCAGCAATTCCCTGAGGATGGGAGTGTTTAAATGGTGGCTGATTGACACCTGCTAGCGATGTTGCAGTTATGATCTATTTGTACACTGAATGGGTGTTGGGTCTCAATGCTGTTAACAGATCTTTCCAATTCTGAGGCTCTATGATTCAATTACTTTAGTTTGAAGAGGAGATCCATATATAACTGGGGACTATGAGTATTTTCCAATGAAAACCTAACAAATCATGTGGATGGCACAGGACCAGACAGTTTTTCCTTCCTTGCATGGGGTAGCCATGAGTCAAGGGCCAACTCAATGGCAGCTAATAACAATATGGTACCCAACAACTAAAAACTCAATTAATTTATTTAGAAAAGGACATTATTCAGGAAAAGTAACTTACCTGCTGGTTTAGTCTGGAAATATGGTCACTCCATTTAATAGATGAGGAAGAGAAGGCTCAGAGAAGATAATCTTCCCAAATATTATACATAATAGAAAATGCAATAGAATGCTAGCATTTTAACCCAGATTTTTTTACTCTGAAGCCCATGCTCTTTCCATAACATCTAATTTAGTGGCTACAGAAAGAAAATAAGGACTGATGATATAAGCCAAGTGGGTAACACTGTTTTTTCTCTAAGGTATCAGAAATTCTAACATGGGCTGGAGCAGGAGAGGAAGGGGAAGGGCTCTTAAAGCAGAGTTCAAGGTCCTAAGAGGGAGACCTCAAGAGGAAAGCAAAGATCCAAGACTACTGGGCTCAGGGGAGGGATCCTATATGGCTATTCCTCCTTCCTGGAAATTAAAGAAAGGGGCTCAACAGACATAGCGAGGTAGCATCCAGGGCGGGGAACTGACCTTGGTGGCAATGAAAGACTCTAGAGATAATCACCACTTACAAGGATGACTGAAATTGAGTTATCATTCCAATCAGGGCAGGCAAACAGTAGCAGAGTAGAACCAAAGCAAAATGACAGGAGGTTCAAAGCAGATAGTGGGGAGAAAGCCAGGGTTGATTCTGGAGGTGAAGCAGAGGCAGCTGTAGGGGCTTGGCTCTGGTTTCCACAGCTACAGACATGCACGTGCTGGAAGGCAGGAAACACTCCTCAGGAATCCTAGGCAGAGAAACTACCGCAGAAGGCAAATTGCAAACCGTGGATGAGGAGGGAACTCAGCAGGTTTAGGAAGACCAAAAGTTTCCTCATTGCCTTAATCTTAACCCTTCAAAATCATGATATTGAAAATCTGGGCAATATTACTAATTGCCTATTCTACCATATAAAGGGCCTAAAGTTGCTGAGCTACTTTGTTCACTGGTCAGTATCAGCTCGAGAGCAAGATGAGCTGGATCTGCAAGGAGATGTACCAGAGACTCCAGCTGTGGACCAGTTGGAAAGGCAGCCTTTCCAAATGTCCCATGTGGATAGGATACATACACACACACACATACACACATACACACACACGCACACAGCCACGTATATATACTGGTCATTATCAGTCTCAACAAATAATGCATATATATCGTTATATTTTGGGGAGACGTCATAGTAGCTTTGGTTTTTGTTCACTTGTTTTTTAAATAGAGCAATATAAGAGAAAGCAATGCTGGCTCATTCCAGTTCAGGAAAAAAACGTTTTCCTCAAATCCTGGTGCACGTATAGCATTGTTTTTGTTTGGGTTTTTTTTTTTTTTTTTGGTCTGTTTTTTATTTGTGAATCCGAATGTAAATTGCCTACTCAATTAACTTTGCTTTGAATCCTGAATGGAGGCTGTGATGCCACATAACATGCCAAAAATCAGAAAAGAAACAAACAATGAACAAACAAACTCTGCTCAGAATCTGAAAGAAGACATCATTAGTCACTAAAGATTGCCTGCAGCTCTTTTGTTTGGGCAAAGACTCTTTTTGTCCGAATAGAGATACCAAACTATTCTCTCCAAATCAGCACTGACTTGGCTTTGCCTCCAGAATGCAGATTATGTTATTTGCTGCCATTGTGTGTCAATTAAAGATAAAACGTGAATTCCCATTGCAATATGCTCCTACTGGCATAGCATCTGGGTTTCCATAAAATTCATGGACCACTTTCTAAAGATGTTCGCTGCTTGGATGCAGGAGGAAGGGAAGCCTTGGCCTCTCAGCAAAGCTGTGAAACATCTCTGGCAGTAGTAGAATCACGGCTACTGATGTCTATTCAAATGTATTATCTAAAGGGGGAAACCCTGAGCTGCTAACCAAAAGATCAGCAGTTCAAATCCACCAGGCACTCCTTGGAAACTCTATGGGGCAGTTCTACTCTGTCCTATATGGTCACTATGAGTCAGAATCAACTCGACGGCATTGGGTTTGGTTTTGGTTTTGGTATCTAAAGGGAACTTATCTTTACTTCCACCCTGCTCTTTCTGTTGAATCTACCTTAATACCAATACTATCTCCCTAATCACCAAGATTCATAGCCTTTACATAAATTTTGCTCTCTCTTCCTTTCCCTCATATGTCACCATGAAATCTGGTAACAAATTCCATAGACTGCACTTGGCTATATCTCTGTCACCTAATCTGACCTCATTGTTCCCACAGTCCTGGCCTGGATTCGTATCCCCCTTTCCCACCGGCCTAAAATAATTGCAATAACATCCTGATTGGTTTTCTTTGTTCCAGTTTCTCCTCCCTGCAGTCTTTTTCCCACACTATAGTTCTATTTTTCTTTCTAAATCACCTTCTGATCATAGCACTCCTCTCACCCCAAACTTTCTATGGCTTCCCAAGTTAAAGATGTGACATCATAACGAAGTTGTCTGTGAGTCCAAGACCCTCTTCATGCTGTCCGCTCTGCCTGGAATGCTCTTTTTGCCTTCCAATCTCATTCTTTCTAGTAACTTGATTTTTTCAAGACACAGCTCAACTGTTTGATCCTCTCTGAAGAATGCCCTAAAATATTTAAAAAGAACCATGAATCATTTGTAGTATTGGTGCCTTATACTGCAGCTACAACCACCATTGTATTTATCTCCTTCTTTAACACTATTTGCTTACATGGTTGGTCACTAATCACTCCTGTCATCAGAGTGTGTGTTCTCTAAAATAATTTGTTATTTATCCTCAGAATCTACTGCATAAGTAGATGCCCAGTAAATATTTTTGTGCTAGGTGAATGACTGAAGGAAGGGTAAATCCATTGTTATATGTGTGTATATTTAAGTAAATATTTTTTGGAAACAGAAAAACACTGTTACCTTTAAAATGTTTAGATGTATATAAAAATTCTCACAACTTCCATTAGATTCTGAACACAGCAAATTCTACTGAACTGCTTTATCTTATTCATACAGCTGCATCTCTCTGATAAAAAGCGTGTGCATTTACAGTCATTCTTAAGCCTTTACAGGCTTATGCAAGCAAGTAAATGGCATTATTGTCAATACGTCTCTAAATAGAAACAGCAAAACATAAAGAGACTTATAAAGTTCCATCCTGTTCTTATGAGACAATTTTGTGGTTTTTTGACTTATCTTCTGAATTTATTCAGAGTTATTTTGCTTGGATGACTAAGATAATGGCTGTACAAGTAAGTTCTTTACCATTTAAAATAGTGGCAGGTTGACCTGATAGCATTAATTCATCGGGATTTATGCATTTATGCAGCCCTGGAAGTACAGTGGTTAAGAGCTCAGCTGCTAACCAAAAGATAGGCAGTTCAAATCTACCAGCCATTCTTTAGAAATCCTATGGAGCAGTTCTCCTCTGTCCTATAGGGTCACTATTAGTAAGAATCAACTCGATGGCAGTTTTTTTGTTTTTTGGTTTTTTTTAATGTAGGCAATATGCTAGTGTCTGAAGGAAAAAAAAAAAGAAATACACAGTTTTGGTTTCTGTACTTGAGATCACAGTTTACTGGGGTATTAAAAAAAAAAAAAAAACCCAATGCCATCAAATCAATTCCAACTCATAGCAACCCTACAGGACAGAGTAGAACTGGTTAGCAGTCAAATGCTTAACCACTATGCAAGACCCACAAGGTCGTAGAATGATAATTCTAACAGAAAGATAAACACCTTATTTTAGCTGATGATGAGCCCAAGATGGTGAAAGCAACCTGACCGGAGAGTTCTTGAATGAAAGTTTAAGACATAACCTTTAAGGAATAGATTTTTTACAGGCATAACAGAGATAAATGGCATTTGAGGAAGAAATTACACCCTACAAAGTTAGAGGCATGCGAATATGCCTCAGCTGAAGCTCCAGCTAAGAGTCAGCATCAACCACCAGTCATGAGATTGAGTCATCTTGGATGTGCAGCCCAGTCAATGTGGAAAACAGAAGCACCACTTGGCGATAGACTACAACAGCATAAAATAACCCCCAACAAAACTGTCTGCTATGTTCAGTCAAGTTACAGAAGTAGAAGAGATAATAATAATTTCTTTTTAAGCTAGGAAGTTTAAGTCTAGAAGTGAGGTGTTGTTGTTGTTGTACCTGGTGTTGTTGTTAGGTACCGTCAAGTCAGTTCTGATTCATAGCCACCCCATGTAGAACAGAACAAAACACTGCCTGGTTCACACCATCCACAATCATTGTTATGTTTGAGTCAATTGTTGCAGCCAATATGTCAAACCATCTTATTGAGGGTCTTCCTCTTTTTCACTGACCCTCTACTTTATAGAAGATTGATGTCCTTCTCTAGGGATGATACCTTTCTGATAATGTGTCCAAAGTACATGAGACAGAGTCTCACCATCCTCACTTCTGATGAGCATTCTGGCTGTACTTCTTCCAAGACAGAATTTTCATTCTTCTGGCAGTTCATAGTATATTCAATATTCTTCACCAACACCACAAATCAAATGTATCAATTCTTCTTCAGTCTTCCTTATTCATTGTCCAGCTTTCACATGCACAAGAGGCAACTGAAAATACCATGGCTTAGGTCAGGAGCGCCTTAGTCCTCAAAGTGACATCTTTGCTTTTTAACACTTTCAAGAGGTCTTTTCCAGAAGATTTACCCAATACAATGTCTTTTGTTTCTTGACTGCTGCTTCTATGTGTGTTGATTGTGGATCCAAGTAAAATGAAATCCTTGACAAATTCAATCTTTTCTGTTTATCATGATGTGGCTTACTGGTCCAGTTATGAGGATTTTTGTTTTCTTTGTGTTGAGGTATAATCCATACTGGAGGCTGTGGTCTTTGACCCACATCAGTAAGTGCTTATAGTCCTCTTCACTTTCAGCAAGCAAAGTTGTATCATCTTCATATCTCAGGTTGTTAATAAATCTTTCTATAATCCTGATGACTTGTTCTTCATGCAATCCAGCTTCTTGGATTATTTGCTTAGCCTACAGATTGAACAGGTATAGTGAAGGGATACAACCCTGACACACATTTTACTTGACTTTAACCCATGCAGTATTCCCTTGCTCTATTCGAACAACTGCCTCTTAGTCTGTGTACAGGTTTCTCATGAGCACGATTAAGTGTTCTCAAATTCCTATTCTTCACAATGTTATCCATAATTTCTTATGATCTACATAGTCAAATGCTTTTGCATAGTCATTAAAACACAAATAAACCTCTTTCTGCTTTCAGTCAAGATCCATCTGACATCAGCAATAATATCCCTGGTTCCATATCCTCTTCTGAATCCAGCTTGAATTTCTGGCAGTTCCCTGTTGATGTACTGCTGCAACTATTTCTGAATTATCTTCAGCAAAATTTTACTTGTGTGTGATATTAATGATACTGTTTGATAATTTCTGCATTCTGTTGGATTACCTTTCTTTGGAATGGGCACAAATACAGATCTCTTCCAATCTTTGGTCCAGGTAACTGTCTTCCAAATTTCTTGGCATAGACAAGTAAGCACTTCCAGCGTTGTATCTGTTTGTTAAAATATCTCAATTGGTATTCTGTCAGTTCCTGAAGCCTTGTTTTTCGCCAATGCCTTCAGTGCAGCCTGGACTTTTTCATTCAACACTATTTGTTCTTGATCATATGCTACCTCCTGAAATGGTTGAATGTAGACCAATTCTTTTTGGTACAGTGACTCTGTGCATTCCTTTCATCTTCTTTTGTAACAAAAACCTAAAATACATGTCACAGAGCTTGGTGCCTTTCAGCAAGCAGAAGCTGAAAGAACCTTAGGAGACTGTTACAAGAATGTGAAAGACAGTGAGGACTTTGTTATTTGAAACTGGAAAGAAACTACAAAGAAGGTAACCTATACTACGTAGTAGCAGAAACTTCAGAAAAATTGATGCCTATGGTAACAGTGAAAATAAGAAGTGTACCAAATATACTAGACGATATGGCTAAAGAATGTTCAAAGTGCCAAGTGCTTTCCAATATCTCTGTATAAAAATAGACAGTGAAATTAGTTAAAAAAAGAAATTATTCACTGTCCAAGCAGAATTTAGAGAAAATATAATGGAGCCAGAACTTGTGGATTCAGGGAGTGAGAAAGTTTTTCATTCAAAGTTTTTCCAAATGGCAAAAGATTCTAAAGTAAGAAATAGTCTCAGAGCAGAGAACCATGGCACTTCCAAAGAAACATGGGTTCAGGTTTAAGTTTAGATTAAGGGTGCATGTACAAGACCCCATTTAGAGACTTTAAAAATAATTAAAGTGGTCTTTTAAAGACCCTCTCTGTTATACAAAAGAAAATAATCATGTAAAAATCGTAAAGGCATGGCTATAAGCTAGAGCACAGGACTTCTAATAACCTTAAAGGCACTCTTTTTAGACACTCTCTGCTAGCTGACAAGTATATGAGGAATCTTAAAATTGTTATATTATAGTACCCTTACAGGTAGTCAGGGGGTATAAGGGCCTGTGCTGGAAAAAAACACAGGTGTGGATTTTTTGTATTGGAGAAGATTCATAGCTTGATATATAATAAACTCAAAAAGTTTTAAAGGGATTGTAAGATCTTATATTGAATGGTTCAAAATTAAAAGCAGCTTCTGGACCTCAACTTCTAACACAGGAAATGAGTTGAGAAAGCTATTTATTTCACCTTAAGATAGAGATAGATAGCTGTCATTGAGTCAACTCTGACTTACGATGACCTTATGTATAACAGAACAAGCATTGCCTAATCCTGCATCATCCTCATGATTGCAGGCATGTTTGAATCCATCGTTGTGGCTATTGTGCCAATCCATCTTACCAAGGGTCTGTCTCACCCTCGCTGCCTTCTACTTTACCAAACATGATGTCCTCTTCCAGTCATTGATCCCTGCTGATGACATGTCCAAACCAAGCAAGTTGAATAATGTTCTGTTGTGAGCCATCAGGTTTTTATTGTTTAGTTTTTGGAAGTAGATCACTGAGCCTCTCTTCCTAGTCTGTCTCTATCTGGTAGTTATTCTGAAACTTTTCTACCATGGGGTACCCTACTTGTATTTGAAATACTAGTGGCACAGCAACATGCAAGCCACTATATCTCAACAAGCTGACAGATGGTGGTAGTATTCCACTATAAACACAGATAATTTCTTATGGAAATGAGTACAGAGCCAAGAGCACTGAAGGAACAGCCAAGAGCCACTATAGCCACTAACTAAGGAGCAAGACTGGGTCTTAAAGAGCAATGGCGACATATACTTGGTTATATGTCAGACTTGTTATGGATCACTGACTGCCATATACCTTCAGTTTTCCCCTTTTACAAAGGAGAGTTTGTGCTGTGGTTATTTTACAGCAGACTCACCATTGTATGCTGACTGTGTGAAGGGCAACTAACTTGTTCCTTTAGTTCACAGGTCATTAGGTTGAGAAGAATTGCACTTGAGAAGCTGAACCTTAGGATTTCATCCAAGGCAGCTCATCTACATCCGGACTCGATTTAGATGATGAGATCCTGAATTGCTCACCCATGTCAAGTGAGATGGGACTTTAAAGCCCTTGGAAGGGAAGTGAGTGCATTTTTTTTTTTTTAACTTAGAAGGGATGTCAGTTATGGTAACCAGACAATGAACTGCGGTAAATAGGCCCTTGTTCCTTCCCTCCTTATACATGCATGTTGCTCCTCATATCAAGAGATGGAGTCAAACTCCCCCTAACTCTAAGATGGCCCCTAGTAACTTGTTTTATCATTAGAATAGTGGAAATAACATTCAAATAGTTCTGAGTCTAGGCTTAAAAAATCTTGCAGCTAGCACCTGGGTCTCTTACAATGTTCATTTTTGGGATGATCCCTCTCAGAACTCAGCTTCCATGCTAAGAAAAGTGCAAACCATGTAAACCCAACCCAGTGCCATGTGGAGAGGCCATATATAGGTTCTCTGGTTGAGAGCCACAACTAAGCTCCCAGTCAATATCCAGAATTAACTGCTTGCCATGTGCATGAACTATACTGGACATTAAGCCTACTTGAAACTTCAGGTCACTATAGCCCTAGCCAACATTAGACTGCACTATGATGAGAGGCCTCAAGAGATAACTGCCCAGTCAATCCACAGAACTGTGAGAGATAATAAGTTGTTTTAAGGCACTAAATTTTCGGTTGATTCGTTACATATCAATAAATATCTGGAACAATGGATTTAAAGATTTGTTCCTAGGGGCTCACAGCATAGTGAAAATTTTAAATAACTAAAATAGAATTGTGTTATTAAATCAAAACATTCTTACTCCTTTTTTAACTCTTGGTTCTGAAATTCTAATAGCTGCATTATATAAACTGTAAACATTGTTACTAACGTTTGTGACTATAACTAGCATTACATTTCCAATATTATCAGCAGTTATTAATTGTGCCTTCTTTTCTCTGAAAGTTACTTTTGGAAAAATAAGCTATACGCTTTGGATTTTAACCAAACAGGCATGTTAGGAATGCACATGTCATTTGGGTTTGGAAAAGATCTCTGGGGGCAGTATAAAGGAATTAAAAGAACATAAGACTTTGGTGTCATTCATTCAAAAAATATTCATTTAAGTACTACTACGTGCCAGAGACTGTTCTAGTTGCTGAGGATTCAAGAGTGAATAAAAAGTATCTGCTCTTATGAGCTTAAACTCTACTGACAGGAAGTGACAGACGGTATGACTTGGATGGGAAAGGTAATAGAACATAAACACAAGGACAATATGTCAGGTGTTGATAAAGGCTATGGGAATGAACGAAGCTTTATAACAAAGTATTATAAAGTTAAAAATATATTAGGTGGAGATATCTATTATGAAGTGAAATAGAGTTGGGTAAATGTTGTATTTCGTATAAGCTAGTCAAAACTGTGTTTCAATTCCACATACCCAACTTACTTGGCCAAATTACTTCGCCTCTCCAACTCTCAGTTTTCTAAGCTGAAAAATGGAATTAATAATGTCTGCAGTAAAATGAGACATTCCTTTTTTTCTGGGAACAAAAAGGGCTTTTCTGTCAAATAGACTTGCAATTGCCACAACACTCCATCAGCCATTGAACTATAGTCTATCACTGTAATTACCACAGCCTAATATATGCCTCTTCCTCCCACTGGTGAACTCCTAGAAGGAAAACACTTCGAAACATCCCTTGTGTCATTGATTCACTCAAAAGACATATGTATGCAGTATATATAAGAAACCATGTTAGTTAAAATAGAAATATGGTATATTAATTAACAACATGAACTAAGGGGTCAGTCAATCGTGGGTTCAATCCTGCCACTAATACTTGTTCACGATGACTTCACAAAGTCACTTTTCCTCCTGGAGCTTGAGTTTTCTCATCTGCAAAGAAAGTGTAACTAAAAAAGAAATACTTGACAATTATTTCAAAGAATAAATTAGAATATCCATGTGAAAACACTTGGTAGAGTGAGTGGCATATTCTAGATATTCATCAAATATCAGTTACCTTCTCTGATCATTGCAATTCCCCAGTGCAGGTGCCACTAATGACCTGCCTCATCTTTATTCCTATACCTTCTTCCGAACTTTTCTTTGCAGATGTTGCCCTAACATCAAATTAATTTACCTGGTACGTAATAAGCACTCAAAAAATAATAGTTATTTTCAAGATAGTACTGTTTTATGATTTCGGTCTTTATAACTCTATCAACCTTATCTCTTTTATTCATTTCCTACCACTATGGTTGTTCTCAAAGAAGGTAAAAGCCTTCACCCCTAAATGGAACTGAATGTGCCCTTTGTTCTTTGGACACATCATCAGCAAGTATCTCACAGTCAAATATAGGAAGTTAACCGTACTGAAATCTACCAATCTCACACAAATTGCAAGAGACTAGAAATTCATCTAGATAACACAAAACCAATGTTCATTACAGCTTTAATTAAATTCTGTTAAGGTGTTTTATCTACCGGCTTATCTGTCTTTGAAGTCTTCCATAAGGTTAGAAACTTTATCTAGCCATAAAAACTCAATAGATTTTGATGACCCTACATCCAGAAACACGAATGCCATTTCCTTATCTCTATAAAAATAGTCTTTTCTCTATTTACATCTCTAATAACTACAGGAAGCAACCTTGGTTGTTTGTCCTCAACCTGCTTAAGCGTAATTTATTTTTTCTATTAGTTTTTCTGCTAAAAACTTAATTTTGTTTCTCGTGTAAAAAAAAACTTGATTTTGTTTCTCGTGTAGGTATATGATATTTAAAAACAGTAAGACAAACTTTTGCATCTCTTCATCCTTTTAGATACTGCATGAAATGTTATTTACTGTACTTGCAATGTTCCCTCTACTTGTAACATTTAATATTGTCATCTGGAAACTTCTTCTGAGAACTACATGAAGTCCAGCACTATATGCTTAAGCTCATAACATCTTTCATATATCTGAGGGGATACCAGAAAGCAATAAACTTCAAAACCAGCAGCAATGCAATATTGTCCATGCCTGGAACCATGATAACCTAAGATCCATTTTTATATTTCCTTAAACCAATTCTCCCTCCTAGAGGGCCCTGTTTTCCCTTTCCATATATCCAAATCCTTTTCATTCTGCAAGGCCCCACTAGAAACTCACCGTTGCTGCAATTCTTCTTTTCCTCTTTGGAGCTCCAACGCTGCTTATATGCAACACTGACTGGGCAGCCATATGCTGCCCTGGGATAACACGTGACCTCATGTTTGCCAAAAACCAAACTGTTGCTAAAACAAGTCCCAAAATACCGTATGTGTACAAGGAGACTGTTGCTGGAAGTCATTATAATTTTTGTTTTTTAACTTAAAAAGCAGGAGGCACTGTGTCATGGTGAAAAGAATACCGGCTTTGGCATTGCCTTGAACTTCGGTTCAAAGCTAGCACTAAAAATGTGTAAATTTGAGAAAGTTAATTAACCTCCCTATATTTCTGTTAATATATCTGTAAAATACTGTGAATAATGAGATTACTAAGAAGATTTAATGAGATAAAATGTATGCTAAATATGATATATTGCCCAATAATTGCTTAATAACATTTGTTCCTCTTCCTTTTTTTCTTAATATTTTGCTGAAAGAAGAGTTCAGCATTCAAAAGCGTATCATTTACTCAACATGATTATTTTCTGTGCAATGACAAATGGCCACCATACATGTCACTATTAATGGAGTTCCTCATGTCTTTGATATGATGTGTCATAAATTAGGTTACTCCTTTATGTGATGTACAGTTCAAGCCTATTCATTTAAGGAAACATTTATTCTTTCTCTGCACCTTATAATTGTTTTAAAAAATAATAAACAAGAAAACACAAAAGAATAGACAAAAAATTAGAACCAGCAACTCACAAATAAAAAAGACAAATACAAATTGACAATAAACAGGAAAAGAGACCCAACCTCAATAATAACTTAAAAATTAAAATTATATTTGAATACATTTTTGCTCATCACTTTAACTAATTTTTAAAGTGTTGACAAGAATGGAAATAACTGGACAGTGTTTTACACAGTTGAGAAGTATGCATTTATATCACTATTTTGAAATGTGATTATTGTGTATTAAAATGAATGTCCCCGAATGGTTATTCTATAACCAAATAATCCCATGTCTAAATAAATATAAATACAAAAATATTCTACATAAATACTATCAAAAATGTATGACATTAGTTTAAGATATACATTGCAACATTGTATTAACAAAAAGTTAGAAACAACGTAAATGTCCATCAGTAGGGGAGTGGTTAAATAAATGGTGGTATAGTCATACCATGAAATATATTCAGTGATTAAAAAGGACATATACTGACACAATAGCTACCATGCATTTATTATTAACTAAGGCAAATTGCAAGACAATATATTAGTATGACGCCATTACACAAAACCAAGGATCTATCATCTATATTTACACATGCAGAGAAAAAATTTGAAAAGATTTCACAACAAAATGTTGACAGTTGTAACTTACAACAGGCAATGTTGAAGGCAATGAAACTTTAACTTATATTTTTACAGTTGGGCATTCTTAAATATTTTTTCATGAATATGAACTTCTCAACTGAAAATATTTTAAATAATCAATTAAAATTAAATAACATTTGTTGAGTACCTACAATGTGGTTTATACAAAGATTAATAAAATATGAATCCCACTATCAAAACTTTGACATTAAATGAAAGAGATAGGCAGAATAAAAAATTTTGGGTAAAAGAAGGGAATAAATATTTCAGAGTATTTAATGTGCTTCAGGTATTTTAAGTACATTATACACTTTAATTCTCCAAATTATTTGAGATAGGTATTATTGTCCTTATTTCACAAATAAGAAAATGGATGTGCCTTGCCTAAGTTCATTCTAATAATGAGTGCTAGATCTGGAACCCAGATTTATGTCTACCTAATTGCAAAAGGCTATTCACTCTCTACAAACTGCCATGAAATCAGAAGCCTATAATATAATAACTTCTGAGACTTCAATTATCAAAATTCCTAGATTTAATCTCTTTCCTGGAATTCAGCTTCTTATTCCATATTTTAATCTGCATGTCTTGCTATCAAACTCAGTCTCTCCAATATCAATTATCATTGACCTTTTAAATTATTTTCCTCCCGGATATATCACAGCACAAATACCCACCCAGTCACTCCAACTCAGAATATTTCTGCCATTTCCACATCCCCCTACCCAAACCAATCAGCCATCAGTTCAGTGATCCCATATATTGCCAAAAGGCCGTGCCAATCTCACTACTACTGTACTTCAGCCGTTACCACATTGAGTCCTGATTACTCTGACAGCCTCCTAACTGCCTTCTGGCCACCACTTGACTCTTATCTCCATGAGCTGGCCATTATTGTCCTTCTAAATTAATGATCTGGCCATGTATTTAATACCTAATAATGTAATTACTAACTTTATATTGTCTTCAGGATAAAATTCAAATTTTGTAGTTTGGCATTCCAGTTTAATTACAAAGCACTTTTCTAACATCTTTCTGCCTCACACACACCATATCCACACGCCCACATTAAACAACTAGCCCTTTCCTGAAGATGCCACGCAATTCTACATCTTTGCAAAATTCTATTCCTTCGACCTAGAAAATCCCTGCAACTGCATGAAAATCGTATAATTATCCTTCAGGATTCACCTCACATGTCACTTTTGCTAAGAAGTTTTGCACAACTTTTCTCCTCAGGGCAGAAAAAATAGCATCCCCTTTTTTATGTCCCCAGTGAAGTTTTTCAAAGATCAATTCATATTGCTCACCCCCCTGTATTAGAGTTATTTCCATCTCTCTCACTTATGACAATGCTCTGTGCCTTAATTCAGCATTCAAACTCCAGCACCTAGAAAACTCCAGGGGCTGGCATATAATAAATATTCAATAAATACATGTTGAATTAACTTTAAATGAGAGGAAGATATTCATGTGCCCATGGACTCAAAAAAAAAACAAACCCAGAACCATTGAGTCAATTCTGACTCATAGTGACCCTATCGGACAGAGTAGAACTGCCACACAGAGTTTCCAAGGAGCGCCTGGTGGATTCAAACTGCCAACCCTTTGGTTAGCAGCCGTAGCACTTAACCACTATGCCACCAGGTTTTCCAACAGCATATATGTTTTGAGCACCTAACATAAGCAATGCACAGTACTAGGAACTGGAGATCCAGGTGTAAACAAAAGAGATAAAGGCCATTGATAGATACACCACTCTGGGAATCTGTGGAAATAAAAAAAAAAAAAAAACTATATAAATTTTATTTATTTAATTAACAAATTTTACATCAATTTATTAGTAATTAAATAATAATCCAGCACCAAATTAGTTTCCTAATGCTACTATAACAAATTACTACAAATTTAGTGTCTTAAAACAACACACCTTAACCTGGAAGGCATTATGTTGAGTGATATGAGTCAGTTGCAAAAGGATAAATATTGTATAAGACCACTATTATAAGAACTTGAGAAATAGTTTAAACTGAGAAGAAAACACTCTTTTGTGGTTACGAGAGGGGGGAGGGAGGGTGGGAGGGAGGGTGGGAGGGGGCGCTCACTAAGTACGTAGTAGATAAGAACCACTTTAGATGAAGGGAAAGACAGCACACAATACAAGGAGGTCAGGACAATTGGACTAAACCAAAAGCAAAGAAGTTTCCTGAATAAACTGAATGCTCTGAAGGCCAGCGTAGCAGGGGCAGGGGTCTGGGGACCATGGTTTCAGGGGAAATCTAAGTCAATTGGTATAATAAAATCTATTAAGAAAACATTCTGTATCCCACTTTGAAGAGTGGCGTCTGGGGTCTTAAATGCTAGCGAGCAGCCACCTAAGATGCATCAATTGGTCTCAACCCATCTGGATCAAAGGAGAATGAAGAACACCAAGGACACAAGGCAATTACGAGCCGAAGAGACAGAAAAGGCCACATGACCCAGAGACTACATCATCCTGAGACCAGAAGAACTAGATGGTGCCCAACTACAACCGATGACTGCCCTGATAGGGAACACAACAAAGAACCCCTGAGGGAGCAGGAGAGCACTGGGATGCAGACCCCAAATTCTCATAAGACCAGACTTAATGGTCTGATTGAGACTAGAAGGACCCCGGTGGTCATGGCCCCCAGACCTTCTGTTGGCCCAGGACAGGAACCATTCCCAAAGCCAACTCTTCAGACATGGATTGGACTGGGCAATGCTGGTGAGGAGTGAGCTTCTTGGATCAGGTGGACACTTGAGACTACGTTGGCATTTCCTGCCTGGAGGGGAGATGAGAGGGTGGAAGGGGTTAGAAGTTGGCGAAATGGACACAAAAAGAGAGAGTGGAGGGAGAGAGCGGGCTGTCTCATTAGGGGGGAGAGTAACTGGGAGTGCGTGGCAAGGTGTATATGGGTTTTTGTGTGAGAGACTTACTTGATTTGTAAACTTTCACTTAAAGCACAATAAATATTATTAAAACACACACACACACACACACCTTTATTATGTCATAGCTCTGGCAGTAAAAAGTCCAAAATGCAACTCCCTGGACTAAAATCAAGGTGAAAGCATGGCTCCATTCTTTCTGGAGGCCTGAGGGAAGGATCTGTTCCCTTACTTTTTCTAAATTCTAAAGTCCACCTCCCCCACATGTCTGTCAGTTTGTCGTACTGTGGGGGCTTGTGTGTTGCTGTGATGCTGGAAGCTATGCCATCGGTATTCAGATACCAGCAGGGTCACCCAAGGAGGACAAGTTTCAGCTGAGCTTCCAGACTAAGACAGATGAGGAAGAAGAACCCAGCAGTCTACTTCTGAAAAGCATTAGCCGGTGAAAACCTTATGAATAGGAACAGAACATTGTCTGATATAGTGCTGGAAGATGAGCCCCCCAGCTTGGAAAGCACTCAAGAGATGACTGGGGAAGAGCTGCCTCCTCAAAGGAGAGTCGACCTTAATGACATGGATGGAGTAAAGCTTTCGGGACCTTCGTTTGCTGATGTGGCATGACTCAAAATGAGAAGAAAGAGCTGCAAACATCCATTAATGATCAGAACCTGGAATGGACGAAGTATGAATCTAGGGAAATTGGAAATTGTCAAAAATGAAATGGAACACATAAACATCAATATCCTAGGCATTAGTGAACTGAAATGGACTGGTATTGGCCATTCTGAATTGGACAATCATATAGTCTACTATGCTGGGAATGACAACTTGAAAAGGAATGGTGTTGCATTCATTGTCAAAAAGAACGTTTCAAGATCTATCCTGAAGTACAATGCTGTCAGTGACAGGATAATATCCATATGTCTACAAGGAAGACCAGTTAATACGACTATTATTCAAATTTATGCACCAACCATTAGGGCCAAAGATGAAGAAATAGAAGATTTTTATCAGCTGCTACAGTCTGAAATTGATCGAACGTGCAATCAAGATGCATTGATAATTACTGGTGATTGGAATGCAAAAGTTGGAAACAAAGAAGAAGGATCAGTAGCTAGAAAATATGGCCTTGGTGACAAAAACAATCCTGGAGATCGAATGATAGAATTTTGCAAGAGCAACGACTTCTTCATTGCAAATACCTTCTTTCGCCAACATAAACGGTGACTATACACATGGACCTCGCCAGATGGAACACACAGAAATCAATGTGACTACATCTGTGGAAAGAGACCATGGAAAAGCTCAGTATCATCAGTCAGAACAGGGCCAGGGGCCAACTGTGGAACAGACCATCAATTGCTCATATGCAAGTTCAAGCTGAAACTGAAGAAAATCAGAGCAAGTCCACAAGAGCCAAAACATGACCTTGAGTATATCCCACCTGAATTTAGAGACCATCTCAAGAATAGATTTGATGCATTGAACACCAGTGACCGAAGACCAGACGAGTTGTGGAATGACATCAAGGACATCATCCATGAAGAAAGCAGGAGGTCATTGAAAAGACAGGAAAGAAAGAAAAGACAAAGATGGATGTCAGAGGAGACTCTGAAACTTGCTCTTGAGCATGGAGCAGCTAAAGCAAAAGGAAAATGGATGAAGTAAAAACTGAACAGAAAATTTCCAAGGGCCTCTCGAGAAGACAAAGTAAAGTATTACAATGACATGTGCAAAGAGCTGGAAATGGAAAATCAAAAGGGAAGAACACACTCGGCGTTTCTCAAGCTGAAAGGACTGAAGAAAAAATTCAAGCCTCAAGTTGCAATAGTGAAGGATTCCATGGGGAAAATATTAAACAATGCAGGAAGCATCAAAAGAAGATGGAAGGAATACACAGTCATTATACCAAAAAGAATTCATCGATATTCAACCATTTCAAAAGATGGCATATGATCAGGAACTAATGGTACTGAAGGAAGAAGTCCAAGCTGCTCTGAAGGCATTGGCAGAAAACAAGGCTCCAGGAATTGAGGGAATATCAGTTGAGATGTTTCAACAAACAGATGGAGTACTGGAGGTGCTCAATCATCTATGCCAAGAAATATGGAAGAAAGCTTCCTGGCCAACTGACTGAAAGAGATCCATATTTATGCCTATTCCCAAGAAAGGCGATCCAACCGAATGTGGAAATTATAGAACAATATCATTAATATCACACGCAAGCAAAATTTTGCTGAAGATCACTCAAAAATGGCTGCAGCAGTATATTGACAGGGAACTGGCAGAAATTCAGGCTGGTTTCAGAAGAGGACATGGAACCAGGGATATCATTGCTGATGTCAGAGGGATCCTGGCTGAAAGCAGAGAATACCAGAAGGATGTTTACCTGTGTTTTATTGACTATGCAAAGGCACTCGACTGTGTGAATCATAACAAACTATGGATAACATTGGGAAGAATGGGAGTTCCACAACACTGAATTGTGCTCATGAGGAACCTTTACATAGCTCAAGTGGCAGTTGTTCGGACAGAACAAGGCGATACTGATTGGCTTAAAGTCAGGAAAGGTGTGCGTCAGGGTTGTATTCTTTCACCATACCTATTTAATCTGTATGCTGCACAAATAATCTGAGAAGCTGAACGATATGAAGAAGAACAGGGCATCAGGACTGGAGGAAGACTCATTAACAACCTGCGTTATGCAGATGACACAACCTTGCTTGCTGAAAGTGAAGAGGACTTGAAGCACTTACTAATGAAGATCAAAGACCACAGCCTTCGGTATATATTACACCTCAACATAAGAGAGAAAACATAAAGAAAACAAAAATCCTCACAACTGGACCAATGAGCAACATCACGATAAATGGAGAAAAGATTGAAGTTTTCAAGGTTTTCATTTTACTTGGATCTACAATCAACAGCCATGGAGGCAGCAGTCAAGAAATCAAAAGACGCATTGCATTGGGCAAATCTGCTGCAAAGGACCTCTTCAAGGTGTTGAAGAGCAAAGATGTCGCCCTGAATACTAAGGTGCGCCTGACCCAAGCCATAGTATTTTCAATCACATCATATGCATGTGAAAGCTGGACAATGAATAAGGAAGACCGAAGAAGAGTTGACGCCTTTGAATTGTGGTATTGGCGAAGAATATTGAATATACCATGGTCTGCCAAAAGAACGAACAAATCTGTTTTGCAAGAAGTGAGGCCAGAATGCTCCTTAGAGGCAAGGATGGTGAGACTGCATCTAACATACTTTGGACATGTTGTCAGGAGGGATCAGTCCCTGGAGAAGGACATCATGCTTGATAGAGTACAGGGTCAATGGAAAAGAGGAAGATCCTCAACAAGGTGGATTGACACAGTGGGTGCAACAATGAGCTCAAGCATAACAACGTTTGTAATAATGGCACGGGACCAGGCAGTGTTTCGTTCTGTTGTGCATAGGGTTGCTATGAGTCGGAACTGACTTGACGGCACCAAACAACAACAACAAAGTCCACCTATGTTCCTTGGCTAATAGTGGCCCCTTTCTCTGTTCTTAAGACCAGCAGCATAAATCTCTCCTTGACTCCGACCTTCTCTTCTGCCTCCCTTTTCCACTTTAAAAGACCTCTGGAATTATACTGAGCCCACCCAGACAATCCAGGATACCTCTTTATCTCAAGGTTAGCTGGTAAAGCAACCTTAATTTCCCTCTTCCCATATAAGGTAATGTATTTATAGGTTCTGGGGTTCAAGATGTGGACATCTTTGGGGGGGAACATAATTCTGCCTACCACAGACATTCAAGAAACAGGATTTATACCTTGCTTCTCTTTTCCGGGTATTGGGAGATGTAAGCAAACCTTTAGTGACTGATCTACTTTCCTGTGATGAGGCATACAAAGGAGATTATCTTGGAAAATTCTAGGTAAAGCTAGATTTCCAAGAAAAGTCTGTCTATTGACTTGGTTTCAGACATACAAATTCAAGTATTAGGTAGGCTGATAAACATAGTTTCTCTTCCATTTATGCAACATAAACAATAACCTTTCCCAACCTACCTCTCTGCTGTATTCCAGCAACAACTCAGGACACTCATTCAAGAGAAATTAAGATTTATGCTCACACAAAAACCTGTACCTGAATGTTTATGGCAGCTTTATTCCTAATAGCCAAAAACTTGAAAAAACTGAGATGTCCTGCCTGCAACGGGTGAATGGCTAAACTTTGTTTTATCAACACCATGGAATACTGCTGCTGTTGTTGTTGTCGTTAGGTGCCGTGGAGTCGGTTCCGACTCATAGTAACCCTATGCACAACAGAACGAAACACTGCCCCGTCCTGCACCATCCTTACAGTCGTTGTTATGCTGGAGCTCATTGTTGCAGCCACTGTGTCAATCCACCTCTTTGAGGGTCTTCCTCTTTTCTGCTGACCCTGTACTCTGCCAAGCATGATGTCCTTCTCCAGGGACTGGTCCCTCCTGACAACGTGTCCAAAGTATGTAAGACACAGTCTGGCCATCCTTGCCTCTAAGGAGCATTCTGGCTGTACTTCTTCCAAGACAGATTTGTTCGTCCTTTTGGTAGTCAGTGTTCAATATTCTTCACCAACACCACAATTCAAAGGCATCAATTCTTCAGACTTCTTTATTCATTGTCCAGCTTTCACATGCATATGATGCTATTGAAAATACCATGGCTTGGGTCCGGTGCACCTTAGGTGACATCTTTGCTCTTCAACACTTTAACGAGGTCCTTTGCAGCAGGTTTGCCCAATGAAGTTGTCAAGGTTTTCATTTTACTTGGATCTACAATCAACAGCCGTGGAAGCAGCAGTCAGGAAATTAAAAGACGCATTGCATTGGGCCATGGAACACTACTCAACGATAAACAGAACCAGACTACACATACCCCTCACTTACCGAATACCTCCTTATCCGACATTTCTCACTTAACAGTATCAAAAAATCTGCTATCGGACCATTTTGCACATTGAAGACCCCTCGACCTTCACACTTTTGCCCTACACAGTTCCTCCAGGGCACATGGAAGGAGGAATGGCACTGCCCCTGGGGTATTTAACCCCAGCCTGGAATCCGCAGGGAGCTCAATGCTCTGGCTACTATCAGCTTGCACCTCCCCTCCCTCCTCCCGCTTTCTCCCAAATTATCACTGGCCGCCCTGTGCTCACCTCGCATGCAGACCCCAGGCCCTGCGAACAGAGTGCAGGAGCGCTCGCCTTTGCAGAGCCGCCCCTTAGCGGAGGCCGCCACTCACCACCCAGCCCACTCTGCCCCCCCTTTCCCGCACAGAGTGCACCACGGAACTGGAGCTGGGACGCTCGGTGGCAGGGGACTCCTGGCAGCAGAGGATGCCCGGCCAGCAGCCCGAAGCCTGGATTCAGGTTCCAGCAAACTGAATGAGGGCAAGTCTGTGATCACTGCAGGTACAGAGGGGTTCCAGTGGCCCAGCTGGGAGGGCTGGAGCCTGGGAGAAGGGGAGGCTGTGGCAGCAAATTTAGAGTATTTCGCTTAATGCAGATTTTCGCCTTAACAACCCAGTCTTTGGAACCTAACCATGGCGATAAGGAGGAGTGGGTGTATTGATACACTCAACAACCTGGAAGAATCCCCAGAGAATTATGCCGAGTGAAGAAAGCCAATCCTAAAAGGTTACATATTACATGATTCCACTTATATAAATAATATTCTTGAAATGATAGAATTATAGAAATTAAAAACAGTAGTGCCTGCCAGTGGTTGTGGGTGAAAAAAGAACAATGTGAGAGATGAGTATGTTTCTTGATTGTATCAATGCCAACACCTTGGTTGTGATATTATACTATAGTTTCGCAAGATGTTACCATCAGGGGAAAATGGGGAAAGAGTACAGAGGAATTCTCTGTATTAATTTTGACAACTGCATGTGAATCTACAATGATCTCAAAATAGAAAGTTCAGTTTAAAAAAAGAAGCCTGAAATCACATCACTAAATGTGTGCTTTTTCTCAATGTCCTCAACTCATACAACATAACAGGTCCTATCACAACTGAAGTCTTTCCGTGATGAAGATGAAAACCTTTTATCTTGTGGTGAGTATCTTTAGCAAAAAGAAAAAATGATAATGAAAGTTGTTCCAAATGGCTGCTCCGTGGATATACATCATCTTAAAAACTAGGAAGATTTGACTCTCTGAAACTCACGACAGTCTATATTTTTCTATTATAAAGTAATACATTTTAATCAAATTATATTCTTTTTTTATAATTAGCAACTTGGACATCTAAGACTCATGTAATTTTAATTACCTATGGAGAGTCTATTTCCCAGAATATCTTTCCACGTAACATGCCTTGGTAATAACATAATAATAGAAATGTCACATCTTGTGTTAAATTAGATCAACCGCTGTTGAGGTGAAGAACATTAGGAAAGAACAAAAGACCAAAGTTTGAAACCCACAATTAATTAAGGTTACACACATACACACACACACAATGGTTGCTTCACAGGCCCATGGCTTTTGCCCTGCTCCTTTCACCCACGATGACATACCCAATAGGAGTATTTGGGGAAAACAACTCTATTATTATTATCAACCCATTCATAAAGTAGCGAGTTACTTCTACATGCCTAACACTGCAGTAGAGGCTAGAGAAATTATTAGGATCAAGACAAACACAGGCCCTGTTCTTCTGCAGTTGGTACCAGGTTGTGACTCAAACACTTCTTCCCTTCTAAACTCTTGCTTGTACACAGAGCTTGGAAATCTACTCTTTCCAGATTCCAGCACCAGCAGGATTATATGCGTAGATTCTAACTATGAAAGCCAAAATGCATAAGATTCAACTTTGTTAATTTTATCTATTGCTTGCCTGTTTTGTATTTCATTGAATTTTGCTCTTATCTTTATTATTTCTTGCTTTATACTTACTTACAATTTCCTTTGCTCTTTGGTTTCCTGGCTTCTTAAGGTAGAACCTTAGGTCATTGATTTTAGACCATTTTTATTCTCATATAAGCCTTCAAAACTATAAATTTGTCTCCAAATTTCTGATATAAGTATTTAAGGTTTAAAAAATTCTCTAAAGCCTACATTAGCTGCATACCACAGATCTTGAACTGTTCTTTTTTTTATCATTCAATTCAAAATATTTTCTAATTTACCTTGTGGTTTCTTCTTTAATGCATGAAGTATTTATAACCATGTGTTGAATGTGGCAGTATTCAAGCATGTTATTGCTATTGATGGTAATTTGATTATTTTATGCTATCTGTATGTTCTTAATGTCTATAAATGCATTGAAACTTATTTTATGATCCATCATAAGGTCTATCTTAGTGTTTGGACAACTGATTATTTTCATATAATCATTCTATCAAGTGCTGAGGGTGGAGTGTTAATCATTCCAGCAAAGATAGTGAAATTGTCTAATTTTCCTTTTAATTCTGTCCTGTTTTTGCTTCATTTATTTCAAAGCTCTGATGTTAGATACATATACTTAGACAATTTTTATATCTTCCTGATAAATTCTCTCTTACCGTTATGTTCTTGTTGTGGTTAGGTGCCGTTGAGCCGGTTCTGACCTATAGTGGCCCTATGTACAACAGAATGAAACACTGCCCAGTTCTGCACCATCCTCACCATTGTTGCTGTGTTTAAGCCCATTGTTGCAGCCACTGTGTCAGTCCATCTTATTGAGGGTCTTCCTCTTTTTCACTGACCCTCTACTTTGCCAAGCATAATGTCCTCCTCCACGGACTGATCTCTCCTGACAACATATCCAAAGTATGTGAGACGTAATCTCACCATCCTTGCTTCTAAAGAGCATTCTGGTTGTACTTCTTACAAGACAGATTTGTTTGTTCTTTTGGCAGTCATGGTATATTCAATATTCTTCTCCAGCACCACAATTCAAAGATGTCAATTCTTCTTCGGTCTTATTGTCAAGCTTTCACATGCATAGGAGGTTACTGAAAACACCATAGCTTGGGTCCGGTGCACCTTAGTCTTCAAGGTGACATCTTTGCTTTTCAACACTTTAAAGAAGTCTTTTGCAGCAGATTTGCCCAATCCAATGCATCTCTTGATTTCTTGACTGATGCTTTCATGGGTGTTGATTGTAGATCAAGTAAAATGAAATCCTTGACACTTTCAATCTTTTTTCCATTCATCATGATGTTGCTTATCGTTATACCTCCCTTGATCTCTGATAATTCACTTTTTCAAAAAGAATCTACTGTATCTGATATTAGTATACCCCCTCTAGCCTGCTTAAGTGTACTGTTTCCAAGGCATATTCTTTTCCTCCCATTTACTTTCAGCCTGTCAGTATCTTTATGATTAAAATGCATTCTTGTTGACAACATATAGTTAGGTCTTGCTTTTTTATCCATTTTAACAACCTCCATCATTCTACTGGAGTGTTAAGTCCATTACCCTTTAATGTAATTTTTTATATGGTTGAACTTATGGTACTTATGGTTTTCTATTTATTCCCTCTGTTTTTTATTGTTGTTGTTCCTCTGTTACACTTTTCCTGCCTTACTTCGGATTATTTGAATATTATTTAGAATTTCATTTTAATTTGTTAGCCTTTTAGCTATATCTCTTTGCATTATTTTATGATGGTTGTTTTAGGAATTAAACTCTACATCTTTAACTTTTTACAGCCCACTTAAGGCTAACATTGTGCCATTTTACATGAAATGTAGAAAACTTCTAACATATACTTTTATTTACAACCTTTTTATCCTTTATTTTATAGCTTTCATATATCACATCTACATATTTTGTAAACTCACAGCACAATATTATCAGTTTTGCTACACAATTACATATATTTTAAAGAAAATAAGAGGAAAAAAGTTCTTCATATTTATCTACATATATTCTATTTCTGATGCTTTACGCCCCTTCCTAAAGACAGGTATTTCCATCTCTAACGTAATTTTTCCTTCAATCTTAAGAAATTCATTTAACAAATTTTTTAGTGTTGGCCTGTTGACTACAAATTTTCTTAGTTTCATTTTATCTGCAAATGTGTTTATTTTGTTGCATTCTTGAAGAATATTATCAGAATTTTGGGTTGGCTTTTATTAGCTTCTTTCTTTAAAAATTTTAAAGATAGTTTTCCACTCTTCTGGACTCCATTGTTTCCGATAAGAAGTCAGCCATCGTTCTCATCAGTTTATATATGATGTGACAAACCATTGCTCTTTTTTGTATTTATCCTGATTGTAGTTCACTGAGATTCACGGATCTGTAAATGTATGCTTTTCCCCAAATATGGAGAATTATCAGCTATTATTTCTTCAATTTTTTTTTCTGCCCCATTCTCTCTTTCCTCTCTGGAATTCCTATTTGCATGTAAGTTAGCCATGCCCTACATGTTCCGAATGCTTAGTTCACTAGCTTTTCAATATTTTCTGTCTGTTCTTCATACTGAATATTTTTTATTACCATACCTTCACATTCACTGAATTTTTTGTCACCTCCATTCTTCTGTTAATCCTATCCAGTGAATTTTTATTTCAGGTACTGTATTTTTTCAGTTGTCCTCCTTGCTTCTGTTTTCATAAGTTTCCTCTGTTGGAATTTTCTATTTTTCATTCATTACAAGCATATTTTCTTTTTACATCTTTCAGCACAGTTAGAACAGCTGGTTTAAAACCCTTTTCTGTTAATATCCAATATCTGGTTCTAGTGATTGCCTTTTCTCTTCAAAATAGATCTGCTTTTTGAATATGTCAAGTTATGTAAAGTTGATTTCTGGAATTATGAACGATAAGTTGTAGAGAAGTTTGGCTCTGTTCTATTTCTCCCAAGAGTGTTGTTATTTGTTTGTCTGTGTGCATGTACGTGTGTTTTATAGTCATATAGTCTGGCTGGACTCAAACTGCAAACTATGTCTCCTTTGTGGTAAGCAGTTCTTCTCTTAGCCCTAACTAGGATTCCTGGAGTCTGCCCCACAAATACCAGGTTCAGAGCCCAACCTGAGATTTGGACAGAGTTTATACACCAAATTCTGACTTTCCCTGATTCTTCTTTCCAACATTCCCCTCCCTCTCACTTTCTAGTGGTTGCATTTTTTCTGGACTATGTCCTCCGATTATTGAAGCCAGTAAGACTGTAGGTTTTAGCTGCCTTACATGACACAGGATGGAGCATGTTCTTAGGGTAAAAGCCATAAAAATGTAACATTCACTTAATGCTGTCTCCTTCTTCCAAGTGTATACACTCCCCTGGTATGGCTCTGCTCTCCAATTACTTCATATTTTTTTAAAAGTGTTTTTCCAGAGCTTATACTTTTTTTTTTTTTTTATACTTGTTACCTGTGGAAGTGTTGCTCCGGTGATATGTACTGGCCCCATCAACAGTCTGTATAATGTATAATAAACAGCAGAAAAGGAGCAGGAGCCGTTATTTGCAATAAAAATTGTGTTTCAATTTATTATTGCTTTGTCATTTTAAAAAAACCTCCAAAACTTAGGAACTAAGACCAAAAGGCATCTACATCCATTTTTTGGGTAAATACCCAAATAGCTGGCAAGACCCACAGGAGAAATGACCATGTGGTATATTTAGGCTGACAGTGCTTAGACAAGCTTATAGGGTAAAATTCATTATCTGTCATTACGGTGTTTCGACTATCATTTCATGTGCACTTTGGATTTAGAAGACCAAAACAAGAGGCTTAAAATAACTGCTTTTCTTATAGAAGACCTTTGACACTATCCTGAGGATCATATGTTTATACTCTGGAACCTTTGTAAACTCCTAAATTCATAAATAGATGATTTTTCAGGCTCTTTCCATTACTAAAATTGTATTTATGTTGAAAGTAATGAGATCCCTGGCATAGCTTCAAATTTTAACTACAGTTTTCAAAATCTGCTAAAGTTTTATCTCTCCCTTGTCAGCAGTATTTCATAAATAAAACATGTTTATAACCTTAGGAGAATTTATAAGTATTTGAGGAGAAAGGCAGAACAACCCAGCTGCATTGAGGTGTGATAGACTAACATCATTCACTAAGTTAGTAATTCACAGCCCAGAATTCAGCTTTGTGCCTCAGCAATGAAACAAATCACTACCATAGCATGTATCAGGTATTGTGACTGTAAGATTTCTTTGCTGTTTCTTCTATAAATCATAAATTAAATTACCATTGCATCTCTAGTGCCTAGAGCAGTAGGCCTTCACTAAATATTTGTTGAATGAATTAATGAATGAAAACCAAGAATGCTGGTATTCTACTGAATTTGTACATTAAAATAAAACTTCTCCTTTTCAACATGTAATGATTGTATAAAAGTCTTTGTCTCTCTGTCTCTGCCTCTATGTTTGTGCAATTATAAATATAAACACATATATACTTTTTTAAGCTATAAATATCTGAATGAGTACGTTTCCTAAGACATGAATTGCCTGCCCCGTAAAAATACTACTACCCATGTGATAACCTACAATATTTTCCTGATGTATCCATCCCCTAGCTTTTCTTTTGCTATAGTGTAGAGAAAGGAAGATATTCCCAGGCCAAGGTTTTCAGAGAACTCAGTGAACCGTAACATATTCTGGGGGCTGATCTCAGACATCTGTTGAAAACAACTGCACTGACCATGCCATCCACCTATCCACCACTACAAAAATAATTTTCCTCAAGTGCAGCATCTATCATATCACTTTCTTGCTTAGAACATCCACTTGTTCCCCACTGTCTAACATATACAACCCAAATTCCTTAAACTTTACCTTGAACCAGAGCTTCAAACTGGTTCATTTTGGTTCAACCCCCTGCAGAGAATTTGTCTTTCCACCCCAGATATACTGAATCAGAATCTACATCTTAACAAGATCTCCCAGTGATTCTTATGTTATCCCTAAGACTAACCTGGGGATCTCGTTAAAAAGTTATCATTATTCCTTACATCTGGGGTAGAAAGGCAAATTCTCAGCAGGGGGTCAAACCTAAAGGAAGAGTTTGAAGCCCTGCTTTGAACCCAGTCTTCTGCTCCAACCCATTCACTAGCTAAGAGACTTGAGAAAAGGTACGTTTCCCCTCTAAGCTTCAGCCTCCACCTTATAAGTCGAAATACTAATACCTGTGAGTATAAAGGAGCCCTGCTGGCACAGTGGTTAAGAGCTCAGCTGCTAACCAAAAGGTCAGCCATTTGAATCCGCAAGCCTCCTTGGAAACCATATGGAGCAGTTCTACTCTGTCCCATAGGGTCACTATGAGTCGGAATTGACTCGATGGAAACAGATTTGGTTTGGGTTTTTGGTGAGTATAAAATATCAACTATAGGAAACACAGTAGGGGTATCAATGACAGCTATTAATTTAATTATTATAAAATGTTGTGTTATTTTTCTTCTCACAAGCAATATGAATTATGTGTCATTCCCTCAAAATGTGCACTGTGCCTGTAACACAGTTATTAAAATTTAGACCAGTGCTATTTGATAGAATTTTTTTTCTGATGATAGAAATGTTTTATATCTGTACTAATATGGTAGCCACTAGCAGCATATGCCTATTAAGCACTTGGAATGTGGCTAGTGTAATGAAAAACTGAATTTTTAATTTTACTTAATTTAAATAGCCATATATGGTTAGTGGTCATCATATTGGACAATACAGATCAAGACTATTTTTCTCAAAACCTACTCTCTCTGTGAGGATTTTCCTAATTCCCTCTATAGAAATGTGATTCCTTGGTTTTCTTTTTGTTGTTGTTGTTAGGAGCCCTGGTGGTGCAGCGGTTATGAGCTTGGCTGCTAACCAAAAGGTCAGCAGTTCAAATCCACTAGCCACTCCTTAGAAACCCCATGGGGCAGTTCTACTCTGCCTTTAGGGTCACTATGACTTTGTATCAACTCAACTGCGAAGGGTTTGGTTTTTGTTTTCGGGTTGTATGTTTGTTAGATTTTATTTTGTTTTTTGTTTGTCCTATCTCTTTCTTTCCCAGGTAGAGGAAGTCATTTATTTTTTATCCTCAAATAATATTTTCTACAAATCTCTATCAAAACGTCTTGAACTGTGTTGTGTACTTACGTGAATCATCAATAAAACTTTTGAAGATAGGATTTTTGTTTTAATTGCTTTACCTCTATTATTGAGAGACGGGTTTTATACATACAACCCCCCCCCCAAAAAAAAACAAACCCACAGCTGTTGAGTGGATTCTGACTCATAGTGAACCAACAGGACATAGGAGAACTGCCCTATACAGTTTCCAAGGCTATAGTCTTTAAGAAAGCAGACTGCCATATCTTTCTCCCTCAAAGCAGGTGACGGGCTTGAACCACCAATTTGGCTAGCACCCAAGTGCTTAACCACTGCACCACCAAGGCTCCTTCTTACATATACTAGAAATACAAAAATATTAGGTAGAAGAAAGTAACAAAGTGATGGAAAATGGGAGAAAGGAAAGGGAAAAGCTCAAGGTAAGTTATGCAGTTAGGAAATGTGTCATGGAGAAGAATACTCTGAAAGGTGTATTCACTTCGTACTGTACTATCGACATTACTAGATAGGTTCCCAATTTTGAAAAACTACCTAATATTCTCCCTGTCACTTCTGAACATTAATCAATAGGCAACTGAAGCCAATGGTAACTTAGTTTAGGTTATTTGGTGGGAAGCTTAATTATAGGAAAACAGGTAACCAGAAAATAGAAAACACCACTCACCTTTATAACTTTACCATAGTACAGGTGACTTCTCATGCTTCTCAGGGGTCCCTCAAGTCAGGCTGTCACCAGAAAAATCATTGACGTAGAAGATACAGTCTACATGGCATTGTGCAATTTCACTTTTTCTACTTAACATTTGTTCGAACTAAATCTCCTTTATTAACACTGCTGGGAGTCAACTCATCTGCCCACTGATAGACCAGTTCACGAAGAAGCTCTTCCTCCCCAGGAAATGCTAGGATCAATGAACTTTTCCCTTGAAATCCAATCAATTGCAGCCATGTGACATGCAACTATTGTGTTCCTACCATTACAGAACACAGGCTGAACCCTAATCCAAAATGATAACAGCATTCTTCCTAGCAAACAGCTTACTTAATGAAGCTATAGGTAAAAAATGTGAGGAGAGGATCAGTACGCAACATTGGCTGAAGGATTCACTTCTTGGTCAATGAATGACTAGATACACGATCAGATGGATGACAATATGGGACATGTATTGAAAATTTGTTTTTATTGATCATCTACTATGTCCAGGCTTAGACTTGGCATGGGAGACACAAAGATGAACAAAGCACAGTTTTGATCTTAACAAAATCATAGGTTGTTGAGGAAAATAAAGTGATACATTTAAATACAATATGAGAAATACAGCAATATGAAATAAGAGGTAGGGGTGAAGGGTGCAGGTAGTTAGAGAACATGTCTGAAAATAAAGTTACAGCTGAAACAAAGGATATTATTTAAAGATCACATAGTGAAGTACATGTGTTTGTGTTGGGATTGGAATGGGATTGGAGGTGGTGGTAATTATAGGGGCTTTTGAGTTGTTTGTGCTGTTAGTTGTCTTTGAGTTCATTCTGATTCATGGCAACCCCATGTGTGCAGAGTAGAACTGCTCCATAGAGTTTTGAAGGCTGTCACCTTTTGGAAGCAGATCGCCAGGCCTGTCTTCTGAGGTGCCTCTGAGTGGATTGAAACTGCAAGTCTGAGCCTGTCTTATAAATGGATGAATTACACCATGACAAAATGAATCTTATAGGAGAGAGTAAATTAAGTTCTAGGGGTCTAATGCTTTCTGGGGAGTCAGGAAAAGTTTTACAGGGTAAAGAGGCAATACTTGATTTGGATTTGCAATCTTCAGAAGTCCCAAATGGATTCTTTTTGAAACTGGGCCAAGTTACTAATATTTCTAGTACACAAATATCCTAAAATGGTTTGAGAGTGATAAGAAAATTATATGTATTTCCAAAATATGTTGAAAACAGAGAAAATCCAAGGCCACTGTTGAACTGTTAGAGCAAGGATCTCTGAGTCAAAAAATGAGAATGTGTAAAATCAGAAGTTCAAAGATCACAAGATGATCAGAAGTCAGATAATGGAAATTTCCATTGACTTACTCATTCAACTTATAGTTACTGCGTCTCTACCCTGTGACAGGTATTGTAGCAAATGTTAGGACATAGATAGATTAAAATGGTAACATCTGCCCTTAACGCTGATGCAACTAGTAGAGGGGGCAGTAATGGAAACATGATTGCAACAGAATGAATAAGTGATGTGACAGAGTGAGCACAAGGGACAAGGGGGCACAAAGGATGCGTCTAATCAAGCTTTCTAGATGGGGAGAGGGAAGAGAAGACTTTCTCTCTGTAATGTATACTGGTATAAAGAACATGCAGTCCTACAGGTACCAGGGCACAAAATCTGAGGTTGTAAAATAAATGAAAAAATTCACTTTCTGCGGCCAACATTCGGGTATATAGAGTCAGTGATCAAGACTCAGGTATGTATTAATATGTTCAAGATTCTGCCCGACACATGTCTCTTTGAAAGTTTGTTGTCTTGAAGCAGATAATCAGCAAGTTGGCTCCCACAGCTAATGCCAGACATGACTGACAGTGAAAGCAAAGCAGCAATCAAATAAATGTATTTAGCTGAACAATCCCCTCCACCCACCGCTTCTCCTGAATCTTGGAAAAATGACAATTCAGAGACATTGAAATCTCTGGTGTTCAATGATAACATAGACAAACCATGGAAAAGAGACTGCTTAAATTTTTTTTGGTGGGGGGGGGACCTAGGTGTCCAGGGAAAAGTAATTGAAAAGACAAAATTCTATGTTATTCCCCTAGAGACCCCACACAAAAGAAGAAGAAGACAAATGTTTCAGTACATGGACTGTTCTGTGATAACATAAGAAATATGGGAAGCCATTGACTTCTTCTAGAGGGACAAAGCTGAACTTTACCTTTTAACCTAGAAAAAATTAATGTATTCAACAGGTAATCTAATATGAACTAAACATAATTAAATATAGCCATAGACTGCTACAAAGGAACTAATATTTTCAGGTATGCATTTACCTTCACATATATCGTCAGAGCCACTGTATGATACAGGCGTGATTAGACTCATGAGAACTCAACACATCTGTCAGTTTGTCGTACAATGGGGGCTTGCATGTCACCGGTGTTTCAAATACTATCAGGATCACCCTTGGTGAACAGGTTTCAGCTGAGCTTCCAGACTAAGACAGACTAGGAAGAAGGACCTGGCAGTCTACTTCTGAAAAAAATTACTTAATGAAAACATGAATAACAGCGGAAGACTGTCTGATATTGTGCCAGAAGATGAGCCCCTCAGGTTGGAAGGAACTTAAAATATGACTAGGGAAGAGCTTCCTCCTAAAGGAGAGTCAACCTTAATGATGTAGATAGAGTCAACCATTTTGGACCTTCATTTGCTGATGTGGCATAACTCAAAATGAAGAAACAGCTGTAAATATCTGTTAATAATAGGAACGTGGAATGTACAAAGTATGAATCTAGAAAATTGGAAATAGACAAAAATGAAACAACATTTGAAGATCAATATCCTAGGCATTAGTGAGCTGAAATGGACTGTTATAGGTTCAGTCAGACAATCACATGGTCTGCTATCCCAGGAATGACAAGTTGAAGAGGAACGGTGTTGCATTCATCATCAAAAAGAACATTTGAAGATCTATCCTAAAGTACAAAGCTGTCAGTGGTAGGATAATATCTATACACCTACAAGGACTGTGCAAAGGCATTTAACTGTGTGGATCACAATAAATTATGGATAAGACTGAAGAATGGGAATTTTGGAACACTTGATTGTGCTCATGAGGAACCTGTACATAGACCAAGAGGAAGTCGTTCGAATAGAACAAGGGGATACTGCATAGTTTAAAATCAGGAAAGATGTGCTTCAGGGTTGTATCCTTTCGCCATACTTATTCAATCTGTATGCTGAGGAAGTAATCCGACAAGCTGGACTACAAGAGGAAAGAGACATCAGGATTGCAGGAAGGCTAGTTAACAATCTGTGTTATGCAGATGATACAAACTTGCTCGCTGAAAGTGAAGAGGATGATAAGTACTTACTGACAGAGATCGAAGCCTACAGCCTTTATTATGTACTACACCTCAACATAAAGAAAACAAAAATCCTCACAACTGGATCAGTATAAGCAACATCATGATAAACAGAGAAAAGATTGAAGTCAAGAATTCCATGTTTCTTGGATCCACAATCAACACCCACAGAAGCAGCAGTCAGGAAATCAAATGACCTACTGCACTGGGCAAATCTGCTGCAAAAGACCTCTTTAAGGTGTTAAAAAGCAAAGATATCACTTTAAGGACTAAGGTGTGCCTCACTCAAGCCATGGTGGTTTCAATTGCCTACATGTGCATGCGAAAACTGGTCAATGAATAAAGATGAATGAAGAACTGATGCCTTTGAATTATGGTGTTGATGGAGAATACTGAATATACTGTGGACTGTCAGAAGAATGAATAAATCAGTCTTGGAAGAAGTATAGCCAGAAGGCTCCTTAGAAGTAAGAATGGTGAGATTTCATCTCACATACCTTGGACATGTTATTAGGAGGGACCAATCTCTGGAGAAGGACGTCATGTTTGGTAAAGTACATGGATAGCAAAAAAGAGGAATACCCTCAAGGAGATGGATCTACACAGTGGCCGCAACAATGGGCTCAAGCATAAGAATGATTGTGAGGATGGTGCAAGACCGGGTAGTGTTTCGTTCTGCTGTACACAGGGTCACTATGAGTTGGAACTGACTGGGCTGCACCTAACAACAATGCAGATGGTAAAAATAAGCCACAGATAGATTAAAACACTTATTTTTAGGAGTATGCAGAAATGAAATAACAGGTTTCTCTCTCTCTAAAACTCATTTTTTAAAACTCAGGATCATTCCTCTTCAAGTTGCCTTCCAAGTACAAAAGGTATCTTCCTAAAGAATAAAACTGCTCGGATCATGCTTTCTGGAGCAGAGATTGGGAACAGAATTATAACCTAGCACACCACCAGTGTATTTTCTTGAGGACTGGCCGGTAGTAATATCAGGGGAAATTAAAGTACTAAAAATATTATTTTACAAGATTTAGAAATACAAGACAATGTTACTAGAGCAACTACATGCCAAAAGTATTACCATTTGGGCCTTAGAAAAATTAGCGTATCTTTACATATACAGATAAAGAAAACAAAAATCAAGGCAAAAGCAATAATCTCTTGGGAAGATAATCCAAAATAATATAAATGCCCAATACAAAGGACCCTTTCAGAATCTCTGCAGCATCTGACTCCACTGACCACTCTCCTACTTGAAACCCTCTCTTCCCTCTGTTTCTGTGACACCAAACTCCTTAATTCCCTCTTATCTCATCCAAAACCAAACCAAACCCAGCACCGTCGAGTCAATTCCAACTCATAGCAACCCTATAGGACAGAGTAGAACTGCCCCTTAGAGCTTCCAAGGAGCACCTGGCAGATTCGAACTGCCGACCCTTTGGTTACCAGCCGTAGCACTTAACCATTACACCAGCAGGGTTTCCTCTTATCTCATAGACCTTTCTTTATCTCCTTATTTGGATTTCTTCTGACTCCTCTTCTACCTGTCTCTTGGTCTATTACTGTTTTGTACTGCACAAGCTTTTATTTGTTATTCTCGTCTACTGTCAAAATTTTAAATCATGCTGTTGAAATCCAAATTCATATCTCCAGCCCAAAGCTAGAATACCAATTGCTCTGACCCCTTAGTCTGTGCTCCTTCCAGGACAATATACCAGTCCTAGGTAAAACAATTCAGGTTGAGAATTCCAAGTGGTGTGTCTAAAATGCATGGAATTATTGTTAGGTGACTGGGAAGTCCAGAATAACACAAGACCAAATAAGAATGTCTGAGATCAGGGCTTCCATTATGAATTCAGCAAGCCTAGACAGGGGAAGTACAGATTGAAGTTGTATTTCCTCCAGCTGCCCTTCTCTTCGTAGTTATCCACCCATCCTCAGCTGTGGCTTGGTTTCTATTTTAAGTGATTCCTTATTTTCCCTTAGATCTGTAAAGATCAAAGCAAAATGCAGCTGTTGAACAAATTTCCTTTTGCTTAGCCTATGTCTCTAATTCCCCATTCTCATTTTTTGGTGAACCAATTTTCTCTTTCCCTGCCTGTCTCCTACAAATACATTTGAGAAATCCTTTCTTGCTGATTGAATTAAGCTCTGCAAATTAATACTGCGTGGTTTTTTTCTTTCACTTTCACTTATCTCTTAAAAATTTGTTCATCTTATTTGCCTTTAAATCCTCCCAATTCTTCCCATTACTGAAGAGCTGTGCTTTTCTTCTAAGTATCCTATATTCATTCTAAGGCTTCTTTGTGGGAAATGGCTGAGAGAAAATTATCTTTTGAATTGTTTTATCAGCAAGTATTGATATGTTTTTAACTAAAGTTCATTAATTTTACATTTTAATTTCAGTACCTCCATCCCTACCATAATCTACTACATAGCCTACTAATACTTGCTTGTTCATTCAGAAACTGTTTATTGAATCTGTAATGTGCTATAGGTATGGTATAGGTATGGTGAAAGGATACAGCCCTGACACACACCATTCCTGACTTTAAACCACGCAGCATCCTCGTTCTCCTTGAAAGACTGCATCTTGACCTATGTACAGGCTCCTCATGTGCACAATTACGTGTTCTGGAATTCCCATTCTTCGCAATGCTATTCATAATTTGTTATAATCCCCACAGTTGAATGCCTTTGCATAGTCAATAAAACAAAGGTAAACATCTTTCTGGTACTCTCTGCTTTCAGCCAGGATCCATCTGACACCAGCAGTGATATCCCTCCTTCCACATCCACTTCTGAATCTGGCTTGAATTTCTGGCACTTCTCTGTCGATATACTGCTGCAGCCGCTTTTGAACGATTTTCAGCAAAATTTTACTTGCATGTGATATTAATGATATTGTTCAATAACTTCCACACTTGGTTGGATCACCTTTCTTGAGAATAGACATAAATATGGATCTTTTCCAGTAGTTGGCCAGGTAGCTGTTTTCTAAATTTCTAGGCATAGATGAGTGAGCACTTCCAGTGCTGCATCTGTTTGTTGAAACATTTCAACTGGTATTCTGTCGATTCCTGGAGCACTGTTTTTCAAGTGCCTTCGGTGCAGCTTGGACTTCTTCCTTTAGTACCATCATTTCCTTATCATATGCTACCTTCCAAAATGCCCGAACGTTGACCAATTCTTTTTGGTGTAGTGACTCTGTGTATTCCTTCCATCTTCTTTTGATGCTTCCTGTGTTGTTTAATATTTTCCCCACAGAATCCTTCAGTATTGCAACTCGAGGCTTGAATTTTTTCTTCAGCTCTCTGAGCTTGAGAAATGCCGAGCGTGTTCTTCCCTTTTGGTTTTCTACCTTCAGGTCTTTTCGCATGTCGTTTTAATACTTTGTCTTCTTGAGTTGCCCTTTGAAATCTTCAGTTCTGCTCTTTTACTTCATAACCTCTTTCACTTTAGCTACTCGAGGTTCAAAAGAAAGTTTCAGAGTCTCTTCTGACATCTATTTTGGTCTTTTCTTTCTTTCCTGTCTTTTTAATGACCTCTTGCTTTCTTCATGTATGATGTCGTTGATGTAATTCCACAGCTCCTCTGGTCTTTGGTCATTAATGTTCAATGCATCAAATGTGGTAGGGACTATATTATGTCTTGTTGCTATTGTTAGATGCCATTGAGTCAGTTTCAACTCACTGCAACCCTATGTACAAGAGCAAAACATTACCAGGTCCTGCACCACCCTCACAATCGTTGTTATGGTTGAATGCATAGTTGCAGTCACTGTGCTAATCCATCTTTTTGAGGTATTCCTCTTTTCTGCTGACCCTCTACTTTACCAAGCATGATATCCTCTTCTAGGGACTGGTTCCTCCTGATAACATGTCCAAAGTATGTGACACAGGCCTCACCATCCTTGCTTCTAATGAGCATTCTGGTTGTACTTCTTCCAAGATGGATTTGTTCAGTCTTCTAGCAGTCCATGGTATATTCAATATTCCTTGCCAACACCATAATTCAAAGGCATCTGCCATACTGTAGTGTCTTGAGTGTTGCTGTGATAATGGGAGATTTGCCACCGGTATTTCAAATACCAGCAGGGCCATCCTTGGTGGACAAGTTTCAGCTGAGCTTCCAGACTAAGGCAAACTAGGAAGAAGGGCCTGGCAGTCTACTTCTGAAAAAAGTAGCCAGTGAAAACCTTATAAAAAGCAGCAGATCATTGTCTGATACAGTGCCGGAAAGCTGGAAGGCATTCAGAATATGACTGGGGAAAAGCTGCCTCCTCAAAATGAGTCGACTTTAATGATGTGGATAGAGTCAAGCTTTCAGGACCTTCATATGCTGATGTAGCATGACTCAAAATGAGAAAAAACAGCTGCGAACATCCGTTAATAATCGGAATGTGTAGTGTACGAAGTATGAATCTACAAGGGGTATCATTGCTTATGTCAGATGGATATTATGTCTTAGAGATGTTAATATGAATAACAAAAGAAAACTTGCTCGAGAGTCTAAGGATATTGAAATAAATACAAATATGTAAATACATTCTGGAGCATGAATACTAAAGTATATTTATAATCAATAAAGTTATTTCAGCAATCAGAGAATATAACTAATAAGAGAAGTGGGTAGGCAGAGATGATGGACTACAAGAAGTAATGTTTGAGCTAGAGCTTTCTGGGCAGACCAAGGATAGAGGCATTTCAAATAGAGGCAGGAACATTCTTGAAGCCACAGAAGTCTACAGTAGATTCCTTCATGGGTGTCTGGCAAACTCAAAATAATCCACCCTTCTCTGGGAAATGTCCCCCTAATCCATGATGTAGACACAGGTGTGGACACTTGGAGCCAAGTTTGTATGCCATGATCCACACCACAACCTGGCCATAACTTCTTATGCAAGGAATGCGCATGTAAACTAAGCTAAGCAAATACAATTTGTTCTCAAAATAATTTTTATTTGGGACAATAGAAAAGTCATATCATTCTCCTTGTGTGGCTGAACGTTTGGTACATGAATTGTGTAGCTCTGAGACAGTAGCTATGTCCCACCATGTGATCTGTGGTTGAAGAAGGAGAAAATATAACCAAACAGACACAGAGAAAAGCATAAAAGAATAGTGGGGAGGCTAACTACCTTCCAAGTATCTATTCTATTCCTTCCTGAGACTCAGCTATACTCTAGCTCAAAAGTCCTAAGAGATGTCCTATGTCATTATAATAAATTTCCCTTTTTTGCCTTCAGCAAGCCTGAGTTGGCTTCATTCAGGGCTTGGAACTGGTTCAGTCATACCAAAGAAGTCAAACTGGAACATACCCAAATTTTAAAATTTTTGCAATTTCGGTGATCCAAAATGATAACTAGAATAGGAAGAATTACAGGTCAAAGCCCTAGAATTGGAGATTCAGAAGAGGGGTAGTGAGCCCTTTCAGAAGGCTGATGCATGAGTCTGAATTACTGGCATGACAGTGGAGAGCAACACATATTCAAAGCGGTGCCGTTGGCCACCATCTTTGAGCGGGGAACCACTGTTGCTGACTCTGCTCAAAATCCAACAAGGTAAAGAGATTTGGTTGCTATGTAACCTGTATGCTGGCCCACGTTTTCTAAGAGGGAGATTAGGTTTCTAGTAGGGCTTCAACCTGTAATTTTTCCCATTAGAGTTATCGCTCTAGTTCACCGAAATTTTGAAAATTCAGGTGTGTTCTGGTTTCGCTTCCTCAGCCATGACTAAACCATGAAGAATGAGTTCAAAGCCCTGGTATCATTACTGGTAGCAAAAGAACCCTTTCTAATCTCAGACCAACTATTCCAAGCTCCCAAGGTCAAAGCTGGAAGAAGTTAAGTAACAACATAAATGACATATTGTTGAATTATAATCCAAAGTATAAAATGAATAGCCATAAAACCATTCTGATATAAATACATGATAGGTAGATACAGCTAGATAAAAGGAACAAATTTTCCTTATAGAAAAATTCCAAATAATATATGCAGATATTCGCCCCTCCACAAGATGGACCTTAATCTTCCTCAACTGTCTTAGTCTGGGTTCTCTAAAGCAAAAACCCAATGCTGTCAGGTTGATTCCAACTCATAGCAACCCTATGTGACAGAGTAGAACTGACCCCATAGGGTTTCCGGGGAGTGGCTGGTGGACTCAAACTGCTGACCTTTTGGTTAGTAGCCAAGCTCTATTCACTGTGCCACCAGGACTCACTGGGTTCCCTAGAGGAGCAAAACCAGTAAAGAGTATATATAAATATACATAGAAAGATTTACTTTAAGGAAATGGCTCGCACAATTTTGGGGACTGTTAAGTCTCATATCCATGGGTCAGGTGGCAGGCTGAAGGCTTTCACTGGCTCACATAGTTGCAGGGGCCGAAAAACCCTGAATCTGCAGGCCAGATGGCAGGCTCAGCACTGCTTCTCGCTCATGTGGTTGCAGGCACTGACAAACTCAAAATCTGCAGGTCAGGTAGCAGGCTGAACACTTCTGCTGACTTACGTCCCAAGAGGTCAGGCGACAAGAAGCATGCAGGATAAAGAGAGAAAGCAAGTTTTGCTAGACCATCCATTTACGTATTGGGTGCAGGCTCCACCCCCAATGAAAGTCCCCTTTCAACTGATTGGCTGCACACATCAGATAACAAAATGGACGATGATTACAAAGTGTCTGCCAAACCACTGAAAATTATAGCCTTACCAAGTTAACACATTAACCATCACACCAACCCTGAGCTTGGGTGAATTAGTGACTTGCTTTCAAAGAACAGAGTATGGAAAGTGAAGACTAGTAACTTTACAGTGGAGAAACATGGTAAACACTACCTTAACCAAGTGGTCAAGGTGAACGTCACCAGTAATAAGTCAAGTTCATCGTATGTCCTTCCTGCAATGATGGGAAGGGCATTTCACTTTTATGGTATTTTTCACAGAAACTAATAACCCTAATCTAACCATGAGAAAAATATCAGACAAACCCACATTGATGGACATTCTACAAAATAACCTGATCAGTATTCCTCAAAACTCTCAAGGCCAGGAAAAGCAAGGAAAATCTGAGAAACTGTCCCATACCACAGGAAACTGAGATGACATAATGACCAAATGCAGTGTGGTATCCTGGTTTGAATCCTGGAGTAGAAAAAGGACATTAGTGGAGAAACTAGTGAAATCCAAATGAAGATTGGATTTTAGCTAATGGTAATGTATTAATATTGGTTTCTTGATTTTGACAAATATACCACAGTAATGTAAGATGTTAAGTGTAGGGGAAAATGGATGAGGAGTATATATGTAAACTCTCTATTCCATCTTTGCAACTTTTCTGTAAATCTAAAATTATTCCAAAATTAAAATTTATTTTTTTAAAGTTTGGAGAATTTGGATGTGACTAGAATGCAGGGCTTCTATAAGGGTGTCAAACATTGGTCGGAGAAGTAAGTGAAGACTAAATTCTAGACAATTGTCTTTTCCATTCAAGGTGTCTTAAGTTATCTAGTGCTGCTATAACAGAAATATCACAAGTGAATGGCTTTAGCAAAGAGAAATTTATTCTTTCACTGTCTAGGAGGCTAGAAGTCTAAATTCAGGGTTCTAGCTCCAGGAGAAGGCTATTTCTCTCGGTCAGCTCTGGGGGAAGGTCCTTGTCATCAATCTTCCCTGGCCAAGGAGCTTCTCAGTGCAGGGACCCCAGTTCAAAGAACACACTATTCTCCTAGCTCATGTTTCTTAGTGGTATGAGGTCCCCATGTATCTGTGATCACTACTCTCTTTTATATCTCAAAAGAGATTGGCTCGCCAATAAAATAAGGCAGAAGTGACATTCTTATACGTCTGAGCCTAGATATCACATGCACTGGCAGCTTCTGTTTCATTGTTCTTGGAATCCAGTCACCATGTAAGAAGCCCAACTACTTTGAGACCACCATGCTGTGAAGAAACCCAAGCTAATCATATACATAGGCCATGTGAAAGAGCACCAATGTGCCAGACAAGTGAGTGAAGCCTTCTTAGACCTTCTAGTCCAGACTAGCTCTGCCACCAGCCTGATCAGCTAAGTGAGTGACCCTAGGCAATACTATACAGAGAGTCAATCTGGTGAGCCAGAATTAGAAAAAAGAGAGATTGGCTCAAGACACAAGCCAATCTTATAGATTGAGTCGTGTCTCTTTATCATAACTGCCACGAATCCCATCTCATCAAAATCATAGAGATAGGATTTACAACACATGGGAAGATCAAATCAGATGACAAAATGATGGACAATCACACAAAACTGGGAATCATGGCCTAGCCAAATTGATACACATATTTTTGGGGCACACAATTTAATCCACGACACAAGGTAATAAGAACTCACCCAAAGAGTGAAACAAAGGAGTGACACTATCAAACTTGCCTTTGAGAAATAGCATTCTGGTGTCTTTGTAGAGGATTTACTGGAGAGGAATATGAAGTTGAGAGAAGAGAGCAGAGGCATTGCAAACTTCAGATGAAAGATTTCAAGGCCCTAAATTAGGGTACTTTTGTTAACCTGGCACTACCCACTCAGATCAAAACCCAAATAAAGACCCATTTACCCAACCATACATGTGTTACCAAGTCATAAAAAGCATCTCTCAAAAGCCAGGGAGACATCTGATAAACTGGGACAGCCATGGCTCTGAGACTGTATTACTGGTCTGGGACCATTAAAGAGGCTTAATTTTCTTTAATGATTTTGAAGAAGCACTACAATTCATCTTTAAATAGTCTTCCCCTCTGCCCTTTATATTATAAAATTTCCATTGAAGGTCCTTAGGGCGTTCTGCACATTCCTTCAAAATCAACTTCCTTTAATGTTTCTTCCACCTAGCATTTAAAGTCTAATAATATTACGGTCACTGCCATTCCCCAAAGTCCAATTCCATTATCATAGCTGGCTTTTTTCCTAGGATGGGATTAGAACAGCAACTGACCACAGCCTAGGAAGAGCAGTCAGGTCTGCCAGTATGAATCTAAGAAACCCAGCCCTATTCTCAGACCCCGTCTTCCGAAGTTGGTTTCTAGGTATTTGGATCAATACCTAAGTAATTAAAATTTCTCATGATCAAAGTTCTGACCTCTGCAGTGGTCTTGTTTATCAGTAAAAACATGTCTTGATCTCCTTGTCAGTAGCTGCCCGGAGATTTGCACAGCAGTATCTCTAAGCCCCTGCCTTCCTCCCCTGTCCTTGTCTTTGGTTCGTGTTATGTCTGCTGTGTCAGCTAAACTCATACTAACTGTCCTCAGCATATCTGACCTAATCCCCAACCAGTACCACCTCTGTTCCCTCTTCCATAATCCTCCTCCAACATTTTCTCAACTACCATTTAAATCCTCTAATATTCTGCTGGTTTAGCTCTGTGTCTAGTTGGTTTTCCTTTTATAAATCCTTAAAAACATGGAATTTAAGTCCAGTAATCTAATTCTGTGTGCTCTGGGTATTTGTAATGAAAAGGTGTTATTGCCTTCGCCAACAGAGACAGTGACAGTCCTTTCTTCTTCACTGGGCACTATTGCCACTCTAAACCTCTACCTCCCCATGCATAAATAGATAAATAAAAACTTTCTTCAATTCTGGAACCTCTTTGACCCTTCACTAGGGTTATTATATGTTCTTCCTTTACGCTTAACCAACAACTGCCTACTGAGTGACTCAGGTATCGCCAGGTATTCTGATAGATGACAGGAATACAGCAACAAATAAGACAGATATAGTACCTATCCTCATGGTCTTAATTTCTAACAGGGGAGAAAAACAAGTAATTGGGCAATTATAATAAAAACTGAGTTAAGCAGAAGTCTGTTCACAGCTATGTAAGAACTATCTACCCAGGTCAGAGAATTGGAGTCCAGAGAAAGTTATAGATTGAGACAAATTTCCATCTAGGTGGAAGTGGTGTGGAATCAAGCGCCCACAGCTATCCTGAGGCTGTGCAAAAGATAGCCAAACACTCAATACAGGCCTGAGGGTCCCTTGTCCCATATCTCTGGGACACTGAGATCATTGGTACATGTCAGTAAAAAAATCCACTTTCTACATGGATTTTTGTGCTCAAAATCCAAAGCCACCTCTCTTGTCACTTCCTCAATTCAAGGCAAAAAGGACACATATGAACACTTAAGCAACTCAGAGATTCTTACAGAACTAAATTCACCATGTGGCTTGAACTGCATCAGCATTCCTCACTTCCGAGTGTCAAATGCTATGGTGTGTATCGATCCCACTTCAACCCCAGTTTTCCCAGATGGACTGACAAGAGCCATTCCAGAAAACACTGGGTCTGCCCCAATCATCAATTCATCCGCTATTATAAAATATTCTTATTGGCCATCTACTGTAAACAAACACAGTGAAAGTAGATAAAATTTCAGAATCTATCCATATATAATGATCAATCTATAAATTCATACAACCCAAAAATTTCAATCAAAGTAGAGAATTAGTGGTTGTAATTCCTAAGGAAGTAGGGTTCACTTCATAGCATGTCAGAGGTCGATGAGATCTTAACATTTACTGGTCTCCATCTAAGCTAGAGAAGAGACAGCTGAGACCAGAAAGCTTAACCAACTTGCTCTGTGCCACAAAGTTAATGATAGAGCCACGCTAGGGTCATTATATCCTTGAATTTCAGGTTTGAAAGAACAGTAAAGATCACGTAAGAATAGCTAAGAGCAAATATTTATTGAATGTTACTAGGTATAAAGCGCTATTCTAAGGCTCTTCCACCCTAACTCATTGGATTGTGACAGACATTAAATGTAATGATGAATGTGAACAGTATTATAAACTGTTCAGCACTTAACAATTTAAAACATTATAATATTAGAATAGTTGAATAATTATAGTCACCCATTTCTGTCAAAATGAGAACAAAATGTTTCCTTGAAATACATACTAAATGAACTAGTAAAACAAGAAACAAAACACAAAAACTTCACCATAAAAATTTTCAGAGCTGCATTTTCATACCTTCTTGTTTTGTTTGCATCATTATTTCGATATAATTAAGTAGGCATTTTATTCACCTTTACTTTCCACTCAGCATGTAGTACCAAAAAAGTGCATAATAAATAATACATGACGATGAAACCGTATCAAAGTAGAGTGTACATCAAAGCCTGTTCAGAATTTTGCAAAAAAAAAAATATGCATCAAAGATAAAGAATATGGGATAGCTATGTTGGGTAGAAATCTTCTCGGATGTTATATTCTACTTTACCAATTATATATTTTTAACATTTTTTATCATTTAACCCAATAGACTTTAAAAATGAGATAAAAGCATAGATTACAATTCGTAATAACCCTAGAAGTTCTATAAGCCAGTCCCATCAGTTTTGCAAGTGACTTTTAGAGAAGTTAAGTGTATTTCCCAATTTCAAAGAGATAGAAAATCAGTGATCCAAGAGTAAAAACAAGTCAGATTGTCTCTAAACACAGAGCTTGAGGATACCACTAGAATATGGTTGTGTTTATATCTTCAGAGTTTTCTTTCAGAGTGTTCTTGCTGTGGCCTCAAATTTCCTGAAGGCTAGCTTGCGATGTCCATCACAAAATGGCAAAAATAAACATGCACTTAAAATGATACTACCTAATGACAAACATTCATTGTGCTTCATCTGTGTAGACACTGGTCTAAGTGTTTTACGAAGTAATAACTCTGTTAAAGAAATAATGGCAGAAAACTTCAAGGACGTTGAATAAAATAGAAATTATGAGTCCATGCTGAAATAAATAAAGAAAACCTCTTCTTTACTGTAGGAGTGAAAACACTAAATGTAGAAGAAATAATGATGTTCGAAAATCAACAGTGTACTAAAGTTAGTAGGAGAAAGTTTAATGAGGAATAGATTATTTATATCATCTCAAAGTATTTCCTCACAAGTTACATTTTTAATTCCAAAGGGAAAAATGCCACCTTTATAGTAAAGAATATGATAGCTATTACTTTAACCAACTGATTCAAGTTTACACCACCATTATTGGGATACACTGACAACATCTGCTTCTTGAAATGAAGGACCAGAAATGACACAGCATCATTTCAGTGGTCTTCCTACCAAAAATGTATAACTTGAACGTAAACCTGAGAAAATAGCTCATAAAGGCAGACTGTGAACAAAATAATTGGCCTGTGCTCTTCAAAATGTCATGGTCAGGAAAGACAAAAAAGTTCTGGAATGATTTCGCAATAAAGGAGACAGGATAATTAAGCAGAATTCACAACCCAGGACTACATCTTGTGCTGGGAGAAAACAACCAAAAAGGATGTTATTGGAACAATTAATGGAATGTGAATTGGGACTGTGGATAAGATAATAGTGTTATATCACTGTTAAAGTTTCTTTAATTTGATACTTATATCATGGCTTTGTACTGTACTTAGGAAATACATGCTGAAGTATTTAGAGATAAAGAGGCATTTTGTCTCCCCAATTTGCTCTTGAATGATTCAGAAAACAATATGTGTTATAGGTGCATGTGGGTGTGAATGTGTGTGTGTGTGTGTGTATACAGAAAGAGAGCAAATAAGAATAATAAGGCAAATGTAAATACTTGAGATTTGGGGAAAAGAATAATTGCAACTTCTTTGTACTTTTCCTGTAATTATTCTGTAAGGTTGAAAGTATACTCTTAAAGTAAAAAAGAGAGAAATTTCTGTTGTGAGTGTGTACCAGATAACCACAACAATAAAAAAGAAAAAAGAACTAGATATTCCTCTCTCTCACTGCTCTTTACTTGACTAACAAAAAGAACACTTGTATAGAGATAGAAAGTGTGTTCCTTTAGGAACAGCAGAAGTACCACTCTTGTCTTTTTTTTTTAGCTCTTACAAAAAAAGTGGAAAGTGGGAAAAGAAGCTGTGTGGAAAGAGCTGGAATCAGGGAGATCAAGTTTGCATTTTAGCTCACTACTCACTAGCTTTGCAATTTGGGAAAAGTAACTTCACCTATCAGAGCTTCAGTGTTTGTACCTCTGAAATAATGCATATGGTTATTTTTGAGCAACAAATATGTAAAAGTGCTAAGCGCATTAAAAAAAAAAACCTCTCATAAAGTCAAGAAGCAATACGTGTTAATTGCATTAGTTGCATAGAGATAAACAAATAATTCCCCAAAGGGATGAACAGACAGGGTCCTTCTGTAGGGCTTGCACACGTTTTTGTGAAGCATGAAGGAGGTCTTCTCTTACCTTGGGCAGGCTAATTTATTAACTAATTAAAAAGCAAAAATGCAAAGAAGAACGAAAATTTCTGATACTTCAAGAATCAAGTCACTTCTAGTTAAAGACTAAAGGTTGAACACATGCATTAGTGTCTGCTCTCTCCTAAAATCCCACTAAAATGGGAGTAATTAATGTTTTTAAAGGCATAAACCCATGAGGATAAATAATATGTGAGAGGCCACGAGAATAATAAAATTTTGGAATCTGTAAAGCAAATGAACCAGGTAGTACTGACTTAGCAAAGCTGAGAAATCTGCATCCTAAATTGAAAGTAGGCTACTTAGAAACAACCCAGTTTTCCTCACAGGACTCCCAGAAGGTTTAGAAATTGGTAGTTGTATTATCGCTTGAAGTGCAGATAAAATCAGGCTAAAATTAACACAGTTGTTCAAAAATACATTTATTCAAGCAGTGTAACCCCAAAATATGTCAGTCACAAAAGGACTAATACTGTATGAGATCACTACTATAAAAACTCATGCAAGGTTTACACACAAAAAGAAACAATCTTTGATGATTACAAGGAAAGGAAGGAGGAGGGAGGGAAAAACTAAATAGATAATAAAAAAAGTGGTAACTTTGGTGAAGGGTAAGACAGTACACAGTACTGGAGAAGCCACCACAACTTGTCCAAGGCAAGGTCGTGGAAGTTCCATAGACACATCCGAACTCCCTAAGGGACCAAGTTACTGGGCTGAGGGCTGTGGGGACCATGGTCTCAGGGAACATATAGCTCAAGTGGCGTAACATAGTTTATAAAGAAAATGTTCTACATTCTCCTTTGGTGACTGTCATCTAGGGTCTTAAAAGCTTGTGAGCAGCCATCTAAGATACTACACTGGTCTTAACCCATTGGGAGCAAGGGAGAATGAAGAAAACCAAAGACACACAGGAAAGATTAGTCCAAAGGACTAATGGACCACAACTACCACAGCCTCCACCAGACTGAGTCCAGCACAACTAGATGGTGCCTTGCTACCACCACTGACTGTTCTGACAGAGATCACAACAGAGGGTCCTGGACAGAGCTGGAGAAAAATGTAGAACAAAATTCTGACTCACAAAAAATGACCAGACATACTGGCCTAACAGAGACTGGAGAAACCCCAAGAATATGGCCCCTGGACACCCTTTTAGCTTAGTAATGAAGTCACTCCCGAGGTTCACCCTTCAGCCAAAGATTTAGACAGGCCCATAAAACGAAACAAGTCTAAAGGGGCATACCAGCACAGGAGCAAGAACTAGAAGGCAGGAGGGGACAGGAAAACTGGTGACTGGGAACCCAAAGTCAAGAAGGGAGAGTGTTGACAATGTCATGGGGTTGGTAATCAATGTCACGAAACAGTATGTATACTGATGGTTTAATGAGAAGCTAGTTTGTTCTATAAACCTTCATCTAAAGTACAATTAAAAAAAGTTGGTTCTTTGAAAGGATCCACAAAATTGACAAACCATTGGCCAAATTGACAAAAGAAAAACAGGAAAGGATGCAAATAACCCAAATAAGAAATGAAATGGGGGCCATTACAACAGACCCAATTGAAATTAAAAGGATCATAACAGAGTACTGTGAAAACTATACTCCAACAAATTTGAAAATCTAGAGGAAACAAATTTCTAGAAAAACACGACCTACCCAAACTAACACAAAATGATGTTGAAAATCTGAACAGACCCATAACAAGAGAAGAGATTGAAGAGGTAATAAAAAAAAAAAACTCCCAAGAAAAAAAGAAGGCCCAGCCCAGATGGTTTCACTGGAGAATTCTACCAAACATTCTGAGCTTATGCCAGTACTACTCAAACTATTTCAGAACACAGAAAAGGAAGGGATACTTCTGAATTCATTTTATGAAGCCAGCCATAACCCTGATACCAAAACCGGGCAAAGAAACCACAAAAAAAGAAAATTGCAGACCAGTTATGTCTCATGAATATAGATGCAAAAATTCTCAACAAAATTCTAGCCAATAGAATTCAGTGTCATATAAAAAAAAAAAATACACCAAGTAGGATTCATACCAGGTATGCAACGATGGTTCAACATTAGAAAATCAATCAACGTAATCCACCACATAAATAAAAGAATCACATTCTCATCTCAATCAACACAGAAAAGGCATTTGACAAAGTCCAACACCCATTCATGATTAAAAAAACTCAATATAGGTATAAACCAAACCAAACCATATCCAGTGCCGTTGAGTCAATTCCAACTCATAGCGACCCTATAGGACAGAGTGAAACTGCCCCATAGAGTTTCCAAGGGGCGCCTGGCGGATTCAAACTGCCAACCCTTTGGTTAGCAGCCGTAGCACTTAACCACTGTGCCACCAGGGTTTCCAATATAGGTATAGAAAGGAAATTTTTCAACATAATAAAGGGCATCTATACAAAACCAACAGCCAATGTCATTCTTAACAAAGAGAGGCTGAAAACACTCCCCTCGAGAACAGGAACAAGTCCAGGATGCCCTTTATCGTCACTCCTAAAAATGGAAAAAAGAAAAGAAAACCTGGAGCACAGTTAAAAAAAAAAAAGAAAAGAAACTCAACACCAGGTCCCTTCCTTCACTCTGCACAACTGGACAACTATCTATTCCCATCGCAACAAAACACCTGGGGTTTTTCCGAAAATGACAAAACAGAAGACCCTGAAACTGGAAGAAAACACAGTTAAGATTTAGGTACTATATAGTAACCAGGGTACTAGTGATTTTGATACTCATGCCTTCTTCCCTCATTCCCTCCCAGAATTCTTGCAGTCAAGATTATGCTCTATAGGCAATTAACAACTGAACAAAACACTGTACAACAGAAGGAAACACTGCCTAGTACTGTACCATCCTCACAAACATTGCTGTTTGAGCCCACTGTTACAGCCACTATATCAATCCATCTCATCGAGGGTATTCCTCTTTTTCATTGACCCTCTACCTTATTAAACACGATGCCCTTCTTCAGGGACTAGACCCTTTTGATAATATGTCCAAAGCAGAAGACACGAAATCTCACCACTCTCACTTCCAAGGAGCACTCTGGCTGTACTTCTTCCAAGACAGACTTGTTCATTCTTCTGGCAGTCCATGGTATATTCAATATTCTTTGCCAACACCATAATTCAAATGCATCAGTTCTTCAGTTTTCCTTATTCATCGTCCAGCTTTCGCACGCATATGAGGAGACCGAAAACATCATGGCTTGTATCATGCACACCTTAGTCCCAAAAGCGCCATCTTTGCTTTTCGACACTTTAAAGAGGTCTTTTGCAGCAGATCTGCCCAATGCAATATGTTGTTTGATTTCTTGACTGCTGCATCGGTGGGTATTGATTGTGAATCCAAGTAAAATGACATCTTCTGCAACTTCAGGATTTTCTTTGTTTACCATGATGCTGCTTATCGGTCCAGTGTGAGGATTTTTGTTTTCTTTATGTTGAGGTATCCATGATGAAGCCTGTAGTCTCTGATCTTCATCAGTAAGTGGTTTAAGTCCTCTTCACTTTCAGCAAGCAAAGCTGTGTCATCTATATCTCACATGTTGTTAATGAGTCCTCCTCCAATCCTGATGCTGCGTTCTTCTTCATATAGTCCAGCTTCTCTGACCATTTGCTCAGCATGCAGATTAAATAAATATGGTGAAAGGATACAGTCCTGACGCACACCTTTCTTGATTTTAAACCACACAGTATTCCCTAGTTCTGTTCAAATGATATATAAACTACTCTCTAACAATTTAAGCTTCTCCCTCTCTACTTGATCCTTCCTTGCTTGACTGATGTCTAAGTTATCTAGTGCTGCAATAACAGAAGTACCACAAGTGGATGGCTTTAACAAACAGAAATTTATTTTCTCACAGTTTAGGAGGTTAGAAGTCCAAATTTAGAGCGCTGGCTCTGGGGGAAGGCTTTCTCTGTCAGCTCTGGAGGAAGGTCCTTGTCTCTTCAGCTTCTGCTTCCTGGTTCCTTGGAGATCTCCATGTATCTTACCCGATCTCTGCTCCACTTGCTTGCTTATTCTCTTTTATATCTCAAAAGAGGTTGACTGAAAGAGACACCCTACACTAATCTTGCCTCGTTAACATAACAAAGACATCCCATTCCCAAATGGGATTATAACAACCGGCAGAGAGGTTAGGATTTACAACACATATTTTTGGGGTACACTGTTCAATCCATAGCAACCAACAAAAACGTTTTTGGTTTTTTTCTATCCTAAAAACAAAAACAATTAAAAAAAAAAATCTCTGAAGACCACTATTCCTTCATATTTCTCATCTCTTTCTTATTGCCAAAATCCTATAAAGAGCAGTCTGTACTTACTGCTTATCTCTACTTCTTAATCAACCTTTCCTACATAATTTCTTGCAATCTAACTCCAGCTCCCAACACAGTCATGGAACTGCTTTTTTATAAATAAATCATGATTTGCCATACATTTTCCATGGCTCCAGTCTGACATCAGTTAACATCTTATCAAAACTGCTTCTCCTTTTGAGTCACCTATTTCTGCCAGTGGCACTCCCAATTTCCTAAGAAGCAAAGCTGGAAATGTCAGAGTCAGATAGCAAGAATCTCTGGTGTTCCTCCCTCCTCACTATTAGCCAGTCACTAAGTACTCTCACTTCAGCCTCTGGCAACTGTCCCTTGTTTTTCTTTCTTACTTCCAATAATTTATTTAAAACTCCTTGTGTAGCAACTGGACAATTACATTTACTTCAATTTCTCACATCGTTTTTTTTTTTTTCTTTTCCAATTCATCCCCCACAATGCTGTCAATGTGTGTCCTTAAGGATAACCAATATCATACCTCTCCTCTCCTCAAAAATGTTCCTTAGCTCCACATTTCCTGCAGAAAAAAAATATACAAACTTCAAAGAGTATTTCTTTTCTATTGATTCTCTTAAGCCGCTGTAATGCAATAAAAAGCTTACTGAGCTTGGAGTCAGTAGACCCAGTTTCAAATCCAGCTCTAATATTTTCTTGCTAAAAAACATTTTTAGTAAAAATTGAGTAGATAAAATTGAATATATATAAAATAAAAAAATATATATATTTTTTTATGTATGAAGTATCAAGAATAACAATTGAAAATTAAGGGTTAACTTGTCTAAGATTAATCACTTGAAAACCTGTTTCCTAGAAAAGGAGTTTCTCTTCTGCAAAGTTGAATGGAAACTGCCATGGCCAAGTGCCCAAAGTAATCAGTCTTGGTCAACAAGAAGACTTGATCATGAAATGCACCCCTCATCATAACAGGTGAAGCGCTAGTGCTTTCCCAAACATGAACACCAAGATGACAGCATAAGGCTGGAGCCAAGGTTCCACAGCATCATATTCATTTTGTATCTAAGTCTCTATTTGTACCAGGGGAGGGGCAAGGAGTTCCCTAATAATGCAGCTTCAAAGCTCCATAGCCAAGGATCAGGGTCCCACTCCTGCAATTTGACATCTGCACACTGTCTAGAATGTAATGGGAAACATGGGACCTGCATTTTCTACTGCTCTGTCTCCATGAGTGTTCCCCAGTAAAAAACTGCTTCAGAAAGTCTGGTATATGCTCAGTGGGCATCTCCTTTTATTGCTTGACAATAATACCATAAACACATATATACTTCCTGTGCTGTTCTAATGCTTTCCAGTTGGGATACTTTTGGAAAGTCGTATAATTTGACTTCAATTTCCTTACTGAAGTAAAATAAAAATATTTAGAATGATACTGTGACTAAAGAAGATAACATGGTGAAAATGCCAAGTGCAGTAACTATTACAAAAGTAAGCTAAAATGGCTGTTGAATTTGAATTGAATAAAATCCAATCCTATAAAATATTTACAATATTTCAGTTTATCAATAAAGGACATAGAGTTTAATCAAGAAAATTAATGGACTTTTGAAATACAGGAGGTCAGAGCATACTGAACTAATCAAAGGCAAAGATATTATCTGTCAACATACTTGCTCTTCACTTCACTAACGGACTATAAAAGGAAAATAGTTTTATGCAGAAGAGGCATAATAATAAGCATGCTTTAGAACAGACTAAAAGGTCATAAGTTAGAGCCTATTGCTATAATTTTTACTCCATTTTTAGAGTTCTTATTTCTCTAAGCACTGTCCTACCAGAAAGTCAAAATCCTATACTCCCTTAATTAAAGAGCTCATCTTTCACTCATTCAACAATCTTTTCAGGCAGAGCTTTCTGCCTATGTTACTTGGATCAAAAAGTTATATGGGATACAGATATCTATGATATGTAACATTTGTCACACTCAAAAAAAAAAAGTGTTTTATGGGCCCCATTCTGAAGTGTAGATTGCTGCGCCTCATCTGACTTGTCTACTCTTGATACCAAAAATGTGACCATTGGGATCATTTTTGTGCATCCAGTCTACAAATATATCCTTCAATTTTTGTATAACTAATTTTTTTGGACTGTGTGAACTCAATGGGTTTATTTTTTCCCCTACCACTGCTTTGGAAACCCTGGTGGCGTAGTGGTTAAGAGCTACGGTTGCTAACCAAAAGGTCAGCAGTTCAAATCTACCAGGCACTTCTTGGAAACTCTATGGGGCAGTTCTACTGTGTCCTATAGGGTTGCTATGAGTTGTAATCAACTCAGCGGCAATGGGTTTAGTTGGTTTTTTTTTTTTTTTTTTGGTACCACTGCTTTAAAACATGGTTTGTTGGGTCTTCCTTCCCTGCTCCATGATGATACCAAGGGTGGTTTCCCTTGGTTTCCCATCATAAAAAAACATGTTGCCATTGAGTCAACTCCAACTCACAGCAACACTATAGCGGCCCTATAGGACAGAGCAGAACTGCCTCATGGAGTTTCCAAGAAGCCAAGAAGTGCATGGTGGGCTCGAACTGCCAACCTTTTGGTTAGCAGTCGAGTTCTTAACCACTGTGCCACCAGGGCTCCATTTCTATCATTAGCAGTCATAAAAACAGTTCTATTTTAGCACTTAAGACTAACTTCACCATTTAAAAAATCCCATACAACCTAATTCTAAATTGAATTTCCTGGTAACTCAAAGCTTCTCCCCTCCAACATTTTGTCATGACCACAGGTTCGGGAAAAGGGATGTGGTCTGTTCATTCATTCTTTCTCATTCTTATTTCTGGCTGTCTCAGTGTCATGGCTGAAATAGAGGGGTCAGGTTTTTTGTTTCTTCTCTCCTTAACCTGCCCCACTATCTAACACTGGCTGGCCATCAATGCCTCTATGTGGAAGGTGTTCTAATCATGATTCTCTCATAGTCACTTGTTTGAGTTCTTTGCCAGCTCTGTGAGGACCTATGATGCAGGCACTCATTTTCCAGAAGAGCTCTTTGATAGGATGACTCCTGATTAGCTTTTTTCCATTGTGTTCACTTGACCCATGGAAAATATCCCCCTCCTTGCTACACCAAAGAGTAGGGGTACAAACTGACTCAATACTGTTCTACCATTATGGGTTCCCAATAGTCTCCCACCTACAGAATTCTCTATGTATGTGAATTCTTTTGGTATTCAAGTGTACACCCTAGTCCAGAGAGCACAAAGTAAGCTCTCCCAAAAACTCTTCCCAGTGATGCTCCTCAGAGAGGATCTACAGAGTTCTACATGTTAGACTCAAGCTATGTAGTGAGAGGCTTTTGGGGCTACTCCCAATTTCTCTGAGTGGTATTCTTGGAGGACCTCTCACTCAGCTTTTGGGAATGATAAATACATAGAAAAGTCTCTATTACACAAATTATCTCAAATTTCTAATCTGCTCTTATAAAATCTAATTGGGGTGCTTTGGGTGAAAGTTGCAAAATTCTTATACAAGTATATCACACAGAGGGTATCTTTAAAAAATTAAATATTATCTTTATACTGTGGGGACAATCATTACACAATAATGAAGTACTGGACACTTGAATTTGAAATATTAGCTGAATTTTTTAAGGATTAGGTAGAATGATTGAACCCATAATATGGGATAACTGATAATATGTATACTTTATGATATGGCACACTTAGGTAAAACTGCAAAAAATACATAGTACACTCCTCATATTAACCTCCAATTCTTCTACACTAAGAATTAGTACAAACATATCCAAGTATAGCTAAGGAGATGTTTCAATCTGGGGCTTTATCTTCTTTGGCAGCTGCTACTCTGCTAACAGAAAGGTGGGTGGTTCAAACCCACCCACTGTTGGCAGGAGAAAGATGCGCTGCCATAAAGATTACAGCCTTAGAAACCCTATGGGGTAGCTCTACTTTGTCCTATAGTTAGGGGCCTATATATAAAAATAGCACCTAGGGCAGTTAGTGTTAACTTTCTCTCTCACAGCTGGCTCTGGAAACTGTGATGACCAATAGAAACTGCTCATTGGTGCCCTGCCTCAGGCAGAGCCCAGGTCACATCCCTACTTGCTTCTCCCCCCACCACCCCCCACCTTACGTGCTTATAGGGTCGTATGAGTTGTAATCAACTCCACGGCAATGGGTACGCTGCAGTCCATCAAAGAGTTGTTTATGTTGAATAATCACAAGGTGATAATAGTTATAAAGAATTCTTAGATGTTGGTGTTCTATTGCTCTGAATTCAAGCTGTTTCTACAGCACATGTAGCTTAAACTATGTTGTTTTTCTGTAGTGCACCCTAAAATATTCCAGGTCAAATTTTTCAAAAATTTGTTTTTTGTGATTTTATTTTTTTTTCCAAAACGTTCGCTGCAGATCTGCTCAGCACTACATTCATATGATGAAGTACGAGAGGTGGAGAAAAACCCACTCCCCTAAAACCTCTTCCCCAGATTGCCTAATTAGTTTGGCCTACTTCTTTCTTAGATATGAAACTCTACCAAATCAGGGCCCATTTAAAAACCAAAAAAAAAAAAAAACTCATTGACTTCACCAAAAAAAAAAAAAAGCCAAACCCATTGCCGTCGATTCTGACTAATAGCAACCCTATAGGACAGAGTAGAACTGCCCCATAGAGTTTCCAAGGAGCACCTGGTGGATCTGAACTGCCAGCCTTTCAGTCAGCAGGCATAGCACTTAACCACTATGCCACCCATTAACTTCAAGTCAATTCCAATTCATAGTGACCCTATGGGACAGAGCAGAACTGTCCCATAGGGCTTCCAAGGCTATAAATCTTTATGGAAACAGACTGCCACATGTTTCCCCCATGGAGCAGCTGGTGGGTTCCAACCACCAATGTTTCAGCTAGAGATGAGCCCTTTAACAACTGTGCCATCAGAACTCTTTGAGTTAACAAGCCCACTTTGAAAAGGGAAATAACCCTAAGAGAATTAGTTTAACGATGAAGTCTTTTATGGAGAGTGCACTACTGGTTGCCTTAGTCAGATTAGTTCCCTCCCAAACTCTAGCTGAAAAATCCCCAGAGGAGTGAGTCCTTTATTACCAGAGACTTAGGAAAAATAAAAGCAATTTTGTAATATGGGAAGGGGGATTATAGGTAAAGACAGGTTTTGGTGGGAGATAAAGATAGCAGAAGGCATGTGACAAGTAGAGAAGTGAAGAAAAATAGTAGGAAAACCCTAAAAACAATATACCCACAAATCCACTGCTACAGAGCACTTCAAAAATTTGTCCTGGACTAACCATGCTCCCAGTTTTCAGTGCAATCTTGTCTCTTGACTGTTTAGATATCAACAAATTACAATATAATAGTCTGTACTGTCAAATAAAAAAGAAAGCCAGATTTTGATAGGGAGAGGCTGTGTTCAAAAAGAAAAGGGGGAAAGGCAAAGAGACAAATGCAATACTATGGAAGGGAGACTATTACAATAGAGACCAGTCCTATCATCAAATCTGCATGTCACTTAAACAGTTTGGGAAAAAGCATTTTTTTGTTGTTGTTTTGTTTTTTATTTGTTTTTAATAGAGACTGAAAGGAAACAAGCCTAGAAAAAAACCCAGGTGTGGGAGAAGGTAATGAAATGGTGACATCATCTGTAAATCAGAATGTTTTATGCTGAGGCCACCCTACTCTCCAGGAGGGGTCCAGAAAGAGGGGTAGTATGTTGCCTTAAAGAAGCCATGGTGGTGCAATGGCTAAGCACTCAGCTGCTAACGCAAAGGTTGGCAGTTCGATCTCACCCAGTAGCTCCACGGTGAGAAGAGACCTAGTAATCCGCTCCCATAAGGATTTCTGCCTAGGAAATCCTATAGGGCAGTTTTACTCTGTCATATAGGGTTACTACGAGTCTGAGTCGACTCCGTGGTATACAACAACGTTGGTTCAGGCTGAGGATGCGCCAAAGTTCAGGGACTCCAGAGAAGAAGAAAAGCTTAATCAAAGTTCGGTTAAAAAACACTTTGTTTCTGGTGATTGATGGGGACAGGCAATTCAGTTCCTCACTTTTGAGGCAAGGAATGGGAATTTGGAAGATCTGTGTCTCGCCTTGTCACAGATAAACCAGGAAGTATCTGTGAGTCTTGTGTCACGTGGGAAGAGTGGTTATTCGCAGTAACCCAGTTTCCTGAAAACAAAGGGCAGATTTCTTTAACTACGGCAATTTTTCATTATCACAGTGTTCAGGTAAAATTCAACATTAACACCACCAAAAGATAAAGGTCAAAAGCCAGAGACTCAGTTTCCCCTATAGCCCTTCAGGGGATACCTGCAGCTCCTCTGCCCTGAGTGACCTCCAAGGTAGACAAAACAAGCACTTTGCTTTTGCCCTTATCCAAAGGTTTGTTTGACTGATTCAAAGAGGCAAAAACCATACTTTGTTAACAAAGTGCACTATGCTCACTGGAGAACCAGGGGCTGAAATCCCAAGCTGGAACCCCAGGAGCTGCCTCTAGCTGACTAAAAGAGGAGGGGGATACTCAAGCCATTATCAGGAAAAAAAAAAATCTGTCTTCCTACCATTCTGCAAGCCTCCCCCCAGATGCCAAGTCCCAATTGTTCACCAGTGTTTCCACAAAGCTAATACTGTTGTTATCTGCTTCTTTTTTTGTTTACTTTTCCTGTGCGGGGACTGGAAAGTAGCATTTCTTACTCTGCCATCTTGGTTCTGATATCTCTCGACACGGGGGTTTTCTAAAGCAACAAAATTTCTTTCTGCTTCCTGTCCCTCTATGGTCTTTAGTTTTTTGAGTTTTTTATTTCTTTCTCTTAATCTTTTACAAAGCTTTTTCTTCTGACTTTTTACTCATTTGTTCCACATCTCTCATCAAAATAATCTCATCTTCTTACAGGAATTGCAGGGACTTAAGGTCTGTGAGGTGTTGCATTCATGAATTTCTCTACTGAGGATACAGTCAACTTTTAACTCTTATTAGTAAGGCAATTGGTGTAATGATGCTCCTTTTTTTAAACAGGGGACTAAATATTACCCAGGCACAGGGATTTTTCGAAAGTTTATCCAGAGAATGCATTGTGAATAGAGATATCACAATAAGAGGAAGAATCTCTGTGTAAATACATAAGTAAATAATGGTTATTTGTGAGGCATTAGCAAGTAATTTACGAGATTTCCCTTTACATTTCCAAAAACTAATCCTTAGGACGGATCTCATTTGAATAGTTTTATCAGTGCCTCTGGGAGATGTTCAACAGTGAAGCATATTTTTGTTTTGTTTTTTCCCTAGACAGCGTTGTTTTCAAGAGCATTATCTCCTTTCGGAAATCCAGGGGGAAATATGAAAAGGCCTCCTTACAGCTCACTTGCATTTGCTATGCGTTCACAACCCAAACATTAGAATACTGAAACTGAACTGAGTGTTAAAAAGTAGACAAAAGGAACCAACTAAGGTAGTAACTATGTACCTTACTTAAGCAAATATATAAAATATATCCTCTAAAGCTTAAGTAGGTCAATTCAGTGAAAAAGCATGAGAAAACAAAAAAAACCAAAGCTGGTGCCATCGAGCCGATTCCGACTCATAGTGACCCAACAGGACAGAGTAGAACTGCCCCTTAGGATTTCCAAGTTGTGGCTCGTGGATTTGAACTGCTGACCTTATGGTTAGCAGCTGAGCTTGAAAGGGCAGAGAGTTATTGGCCATCTCATAATAGTTGTTTTTCAGAGACATCTATTCTTGTTACATTTTTGTTGCAACTGTCACAACACCACACCATGATTGGTTGATTCACCAGGTTTGCTCTCTTGTGTCAGGAGGCCAAGGCGCAGGTGCACCAACTCTGAATGTACCCACTATATTACCTTCCTGGGGTGGGAGTAGTGAGCCGTCGTCATTTTTTTAGGGCTGTGCAGTATTTTTAGAGCCTCATGCAAAAACTCATTCACAAAAATTATGAGGACTGTGCACGCATTGCAGGACTGAAGAGCCTCCCCTCACTGTTCATGAATATGTATGTCACTCCCTATATAAGGAGCAAATCTGCCATAGTTCACGGAGCTGGCAGCTTTAGGTCATGAGACCTTGCCTGCCTCCCAGTTTGCAAACTGTGAATATACCTTTCTGTTCTTCCAACCCCGCATCTGGCTGACAACTGTTCGCTAGTCTGTGGGGCAAGAACCTGTAAGTTGTCGGCTTCAAGCTCTTAACTGCTATGCAACCAGGACCCTAGGGAGAATTAAATCCTAGTTCTCTCATTTACTGGCTGTGGATTCTAATGCAAATTTTTTTAAAAACTGCTGACCTCCAGCTTTCTAATCTATAACATGAAGATACCTACTTCATATGGTGTAAGTCAACCAGTTCTTTTTGGTATAAAAATAGTGACTCTATATTTCTTCCATCTTCTTTTGATGCTTCCTGCATCGTTTAATACTTTCCCCATAGAATCTTTCAGTATTGCAACTCGAGGCTTGAATTTTTTCTTCAGTTCTCTCACCTTGACAAATGCCGAGCATATTCTTCCCTTTTGGTTTTCTATCTCCAGGTCTTTGCACATGTCTTTACAATACTTTGTCTTCTTAAGCCCCCCTTTGAAATCTTCTGTTCAACTCTTTTTTTACTTCATCATTTCTTTCTTTTGCTTTAGCTACTCAACGTTCAAGAGTAAGTTTCTGAGCCTCTTCTGACATCCATTTTGGTCTTTTCTTTCTTTCCTGTCTCTTTAATGACCTCTTACTTTCTTTGTGTATGATGTTCTTGATGTCATTCCACAAATCCTTTGGTCTTTGGTCATTAGTGTTCAACATGTCAAATCTATTCTTGACATGGTCTCTAAATTCAGGTGAGATATACTCAAGATGTTACTTTGGCTCTTGTGGACTTCCTCTAATTTTCTTCAGCTTCAACTTGAACTTGCATATAAGCAATTGGTGGTCTGTTCTTCAGTCGGGCGCTGGCCTTGTTTTGACTGATGATATTGTGTTTTTCCATCTTCTCTTTTGACAGATGTAGTCATTTTGATTCCTTTGTATTCCATCTGGCAAGGTCCACGTGTGAAGTTGCTGTTTATGTTGGCTAAGGTATTTGCAATGAAGAAGCCATTGTTCTTGCAAAATTCTACCATGCAATTTCTGGCATCATTTCTATCACCAAGGCCATATTTTCCAACTTTCACATTCCAATGACCAGTAATTATCAATGCATCCTGATTGCGTGTGCCATCAATTTCAGACTGCAGAAGTTGGTAAAAATCTTCAATTTCTTCATCTTCGGCCTTAGTGGTTGGTGCATAAAGCTGAATAATACTTGTATGAACTGGGCTTCCCTTGTAGGCATATGGATATTATCCTGTCACTGACAGCATTATACTCAGGATAGATCTTGAAATGTTCTTTTTGACGATGAATGCAATGCCATTCCTCTTCAAATTGTCATTCCTGGCATAGTAGACCATATGACGGTCTGACTCAAAATAGCTAATACAGTCCATTTCAGCTCACTAATACCTCGGATATTGATGTTTAACCCTTCCATTTCATTTCTGACAGTCTCCCATTTTCCTCGATTCATACTTCATACATTCCATGTTCAGATTATTAATGGATGTTTGCAGTTGTTTCTTCTCATTTTAAGTCATGCCACATCAGCAAATGAAGATCCCAAAAGCTTGACTCCATCCACATCATTAACGTTGACTCTACTTTGAGGAGGCAGTTCTTCCCCAGTCATCGTATTTTGAATGCCTTCCAACCGGAGGGGCTCATCTTCTGGCACTACATCAATGTTCCACTGCTATTCATAAGGTTTTTGCTGGCTGATTCTTTTCAGAAGTAGACCACCAGGTCCTTCTTCCTAGTCTTAGTCCTGAAGCTCAGCTAAAACCTTTCCACCGTGGGTGACCCTGCTGGTGTTTGAACACCGATGGCATAGCTTTCAGCATCACAGCAACACACATTCAACCATTTCAGGAGGTAGCATATGATCAGAAACTGATGGGACTGAGGGAAGAAGTCCAAGCTGCACTGCAGACATTGGTGAAAAACAAGGCTCCAGGAATTGATGGAATACCAGTGGAGATGTTTCAACAAATGGATGCAGTGCTGAAGTGCTCACTTATCTACGCCAAGAAATTTGGAAGACAGCTAGCTGGCCAACCGATGGGAAGACATCCATATTTATGCCTATTTACAAGAAAGGTTATCCAACCAAATGCAGAAATTATCGAACAATATCATTAATATGACACGCAAGTAAAATTTTGCTGAGTATCATTCAAAAGTGGCTGCAGCAGTACATCAACAGAGAACTGCTAGAAACTCAAGCTGGATTCGGAAGAGGAGTTGGAACCAGGCATGTCACTGCTGATGTCAGATGGATCCTGGCTTAAAGCAGAGAATACCAGAAAGATGTTTACCTGTGTCTTATTGATTATAGAAATTCAAGCTGGATTCAGAAGAGGACATGGAACAAGGGATATCATTGGTGATGTCAGGTGGATCTTGGCTGAAAGCAGTGAATACCAGAAAGATGTTTATCTGTATTTTATTGACTATGCAAAGGCATTCAACTGTGTGAATCATAACAAATTATGGATAACACTGCCAGGAATGGGGATTCCAGAATACTTAGTTGTGCTCATGAGGAATCTGTACATAGATCAGTAGGCAGTCGTTCGAACCAGACAGGGGATACTGTGTGGTTTAAAGTCAGGAAAGGTGTGCATCAGGGTTGTATCATTTCGCTGTACCTTCAATCTGTATTCTCAGCAAATAATCCGAGAAGCTGAACTATATGAAGAAGAATGCATCATCAGGATTGGACGAGAACTCATTACCAACCTGCATTATGCAGATGACACAACTTTGCTTGCTGAAAGTGAGGAGGACTTGAAGCACTTACTGATGAAGATCAAAGACCACAGCCTTCAGTATGGATTACACCTCAGCATAAAGAAAACAAAAATCCTCACAACTGGACCAGTAAGCAACATCAAGATAAACAGAGAAAAGATTGAAGTGGTCAAGAATTTCTTTTTACTTGAATCAACCATCAATATCAATGGAAGCAGCAGCCAAGAAACCAAAATACTCATTGCATTAGGAAAATCTGCTGCAAAAGACCTCTTTAAAGTGTTAAAAAGCAAAGATGTCACCTTGAAGACTAAGGTGCGCCTGACCCAAGCCATGGTGTTTTCAATTGCCTCATATGCATGCGAAAGTTGAACCATGAATAAGGAAGACTGAGGAATTGACGCCTTTGAAATGTGGTTTAGCAAAGAATATTGAATGTACCATGGACTGCCAAAAGAACAAACAAATCTATCTTGGAAGAAGTACAACCAGAATGCTCCTTAGAAGCAAAGATGGCAAGACTACGTCTCCCATACTTTGAACATGTTATCAGGAGGGATTAGTCCCTGGAGAAGGACATCAGGCTTGGTAAAGTAGAGGGTCAGCAAAAAAGAAGACCCTCAACAAGTTGGATTAACACAGTGACTGCCACAATGGGCTCAAGCATAACAAGGATCGTGAGGATGGCACAGGACTGGGCAGTGTTTCACTCTGTTGTACATAGGGTTGCTCTGAGTCAGAATTGACTCAAGGGCACCTAACAACAACATGGTAGTAAGGGAAAATAAAATTGTGTAAAATTTCTAAACTCATACCAGTTGCACGGAGTCAATTCCAACACACAGTGACCCTTTAGGACACAATAGAACTGCTGCGTAGGGTTTCCAAAACTATAATCTTTATGGAAGTAGACTGCCATATCTTCCTCCCGCTGAGCAGCTGGTGTGTTCAAACTACCAACCTTTCTGTTAGCAGCTGAGTGCTTAACTACTGCACCAAGAGGGTGCACGTAGTAATTGCTCAATAAGTAATAGTTTCCTATAAAGCGTCCTAAAGTTACCTTGGACATTTAACGTAACAAACATTTGACCGTTGTTTTGTGTAAGGCGATGGACTCAGTGTTATTCAGCTTATAAGAATTAAAATTCTATGGACTATGCCTTCAAGAGTTTTGTACTTGGAAAAGGATGTCATATTTCTGTTTCTATAATTCAATATAAAAATTGTAACAAGTTCTGTAAATTGGCTCTTTCTGCACTCATTTCAACCTCCTAGCTTTCTTTCTTGTACTGTGGAGATGTGAAAGGTATAAACTATATTACTTGGATTCCATTGTAGCAGATGATTTAGTTTCTAACAAAGAGACACCATGATTTGGATGCAAAAATGACCAAAGTGAAAGAATTATTATTTGCTGGTGGTCATGGATACAGCCTGTTTAGGCAAGATAATGGTAAAAGTATCCAGTAAATTTGTGGTGGCTGGAGTTGAGTCCTAGAATCCAATTCCCTGTATTATAGGTGTTTAGGGACAGGCAGTGGTGCCGGTGGTATTTTTTTAAAGAATAGCCCCATTTTGTAGTTGGATGCTTTTCCTTAGTGTGTTGTGCTTGACTACAGTGTTCCTGGCTGCTTATTTCTCTGGCCTATTTCTGTAAGCTATTTAATATTTTTTACTATTAGATTCAGTGGGTTAGTCATCTGTAGGTAAGAACCCTGACAAGTACAACAGCGGTGTGTTTTGTTTTGTCGTTTCTTGTTTTTTTCTTAAAGCTGCTAGGGAATTACATGTGTGCTACGAGTGTTCAGAGGAAGCCAGTATGAATTCCTGTGCAACACCATTTTCCTTTTTTCCTAGATCTAGTACACTGGACATGATATTGAGCATAAAGAAATCAGATAATGCATCAAGGTGCAGCTGCCAAGTAATGTTTAATGGTAAAAACAGAAAAATGGCCATGTGAAGTGAGGGCTCTATTTTCTGTGTATAATACAAGCAGAAAGTAATTACTATTACCAAAAGAGATTTAAACTATTCCCCTCTTAACTCCCTAAAGCCCAGAACCAGGATTATAACTGAGAAATCCATAACTAAACAGAACCAGTTATCAAAGAAGTGAAAAAGCATAGACTTAAATTTCAAACTTCAGCTCCCCCATACTTACAAGCTAGGTAGCCTTGAAAAGATGCTTTACCTTTCTGGACCTCAGTTTCATCATCTATAAAACTCAGATAATAGTTAACATGAAAAGTATTTTGTACAAAGTCTGGCAAATTCTACTAATGTTATTACCACAAATACAATTTTATTTCATTTAATTATTATTGTCCAGTGTACATAAGTCCGTATAGTAAAATAAACTTATTTTTCATCATGGGTTCAATAATTCTCAAAAATCTTTATCTTTTTAGCACCCTGCTTAATAAACCCGTAAGGTATTTTAATACGAAGATACATGAAAATAAATCTTGGTTGGGGTTCTGGAGTCCAGACTAGGAAACCAGATAAATAGGATTTCTTAAAAGCACTTTCTTACTAATGCTAATTTCTGCCTGTGGAGAGTTATGCGTTATACTTCCATATGAGGAAATATACAGTACAGCAGTGGTTCTCAACTGCGAGCAATTTTGTCTTTCAGGAGTTATGAGGCAACATCTGAAACATTTTTAGTTGTCACAATTCAAGGGGGTGCTGCTGGCATCTAGAGGGTAGAGGCAAAGGATGTTGCTAAACTTCATACAATGCACAAACCAGATCCCCATGACAATAATTATTTAGCACAAAATGTCAACAGTGCCACTGTTAAAAAACCTGCAGCAGAGGAGTGATTAAGCAGATTCTTGAGCCAGATTGCCTGAACACATAACCCAAGTTTGCCGTTTACTACCTGTGTGAATTGAAGCAAGTTTTCTTAAGTTCTGGGCTTCAATTTAGTTGTCTACAAAATGAGAATAACAATAATAACCACCTAAAAGTTTGTAGTGAGAAATAAGGGAGCATTTATAAAAGTGTTGGGCACATAGTTATCATTCAACAGACCTAGCTATTAATATTTTGCTTTACAGACATTTTCTCTTTAAATTGTTTTAATAACCTGTGAGGTGGGTATTATTGCCCTCTTTTTATTAATTAGAAATAGGTTTTTGCTCAGTTTAAATTATTTGCCGAAGGTTCCTTAATAAGAGTGAGTACAGGATTTAACTATCACATGTCTGTCAGTTTGTCGTGCTGTGGTAGCTTGCGTACTGCTGTGATGCTGGAAGCTATACCACTGAAATTTCAAATCTAGCAGGGTCATCCATGATGGACAGGTTTCAGTGGAACTTCAGGCTAAGATAGACTAGGAAGAAGAACTTGGTGGTCTACTTATGAAAAAATTAGCCAGTGAAAATCTTATGAATAGCAGTGGAATGTTGTGTGACATAGTGCTAGAAGATGAGCTCCTCAGGTTGGAAGGCACTCAAAAGGTGACTGGGGAAGAGCTGCCTTCTCCAAGTAGAGGTGACCTTAATGACATGGATGGAGTAAAGTTTTTGGGACCTTCATTTGCTGATGGGGCATGACTCAAAATAAAAAATGTAAAAACAGCTGCAAACATCCATTAATAATCAGAATGTGGAATGTATGAAGTATGAATCTAGGAAAATTGGAAGTTATCAAAAATTAAATGGGATGCATGAAAATTGATATCCTAGGTATTAGTGAGCTGGGATGGATTGGTATTGGCCATTCTGAATCAGAAAATCATATGGTCTACTATGCCAGGAATGACAAATTGAAGAAGAATGGTATCTTTCCATGTCAAGAGAAGAATTTGAAGAGAAAATGGAAGAAACCCACCCCCCCAAAAAAAACCTGGCTCAGATGGCTTCAATGAAGAATTCTACCAAACATTCAGAGAAGAGCTCATGCCAGTACTATTCACACTATTTTCAGAGCATAGAAAAGGAAGGAACACTTCTAAATTCATTCTATGAAGCCAGCATAACCCTGATATCAAAACCAGGCAAAGACACCACAAAAAAAAAAAAAAAAAAAAAGAATATTACAGGCCAATATTGCTTGTGAATATAAATTAACAAATTCTCAACAAAATTCTATCCAATAGAATTCAGCACCATATAAAAAAAAAAATACACCATAACCAAGTGGGATTCATACCAGGTACGCAAGGATGGTTCAACAATAGAAAATCTATCAGCATAATCCACCTCATAAATAGAACAAAAGAATCACATGATCATCTCAATCAACTCAGAAAAGGCATTTGATAAAGTCCACCATCCATTCCTGACAAAAACTCTCAATAAAATAGGAATAGAAGGAAATTCCTCAACATAATAATGAGCATCTATGCAAAACCAAGAGCCAGCATCATTCTTAATGGAGAAAGGCTTAAAGCATTTCCTCTGAGACCAAGAACAAGATAAGACTCCCTTTTTTCACCACTCCTACTTAACATTGTGCTGGAAGTCCTAGCTAGAGCAATAAGGCAAGAAAAAAAAATAAAGGGCAACTGAATAGGAAAGGAAGTGAAACTATTTCTTTTCACTTCTTTTGTTATTTCAGATTTTGTGTTTACTGAGACTTTGTTTTTCGTCTTTATTTTGATGAGTAGGTTTGTTAACTTTCTTTGTGGTTACCTTGAAATTTATCCTTATCTTCCTAAGTTTGAACCAGTCTTTCATTACTTGATATCATCTTGACTTCCTTTCCATTTAAAGTTCTATACCTACACCATGTATTCCCCCTTTTATTGTTCTGACGCTGTCATCATTTACAGATTGATGTCACTAATTTCCTGTTTTAAATATTTTAGTTTTGTTTTATCCTTGAGAGTTCATTACTTAAGTCAGTATTTGATAGATACTGACCTGTGTCCTAGATTCAGGTTGTTGTCTGATGTTGTTGGTTCTCTAAGTGAAGGACTCCCTTTAATAATTGTGGTAAGTTTGGTTTGGTTTTTACAAAAATTTCACCATAATATTTGAGGAGAGTTTTTCAGGATATATCATTTTTGGTTGGCATTTTTTTTCTTTATTCAAGGTTTTATGTATATCATCCCATGGCTTTCTTGCCTTCGTGGTTTCTGCTGGGTAATCAGAGCTTAGTCTTATTGTTTCCCCTGTGTATGTGACTTTTTGTTTTTCTTGAACTGCTCTCAGGGTTCTTTCTTTGTCTTTGGTTTTGGTGAGTGTGATTATGATACATCTTGGTAACTTTATTTTGGCATCTATCCTATATAGGGTTCACTGACCTTCTTGGACGGTCAGCTTCTCTTCTTTCATGATGTTAGGGAAATTTTCTGTAAGCAAAACTTCAATGATCCTCTTTGTGTTTTCCATTTTCTATCCCTGTTCTGGAACTCTGATCAAATGCAAATTTTTGCTCTTGACTGTATCCCACATAGTTCTTAGGTTTTCTTAATTCTTCTTGATTCTTTTCTCTGATTTTTCCTCAAACAAATTGGCATCCATGGATTTGTCATCAATTTCACTGATTTTGTCTTCCATTGTTTCAATTTACTCCTAAAACCTCCTATTGAGTTGTCCATTTCTGAAATTTTGTTGTTTATCTTTGGATTTTTAATTGCTGTTTTTGTATGATTTCTAATTATTTATTTTAACATCTTGTTCTTGTGTTATTTTCCTGAATTCTTTTATTACTTTGTTTTCCTTAATTTTGGCTGTTTTGGTTGGCTTTGTTTGTGTTTCCCATGATTTTGTCTGCATTTTCCTTGATCTCTTTGCTAATCTCTCTGAGATCCCTGAATATTAGACTTCTGAATTCCCTATCAGGTAGTTTCAGTGCCTTTTCTTCTTCCAGAAGGTCTACTAATGCTTTATTCTGGTCACTTATGGGAGCCATCTTGTCTTGTTTTTATTTATATGTTTAGATATTGTCTGCTGTCTCTGAGACATTCAGGTATTATTTTCTTTATATACTGATTTAAGTTTGTCAGTTTCATCCTGATTTTTGTTTTCTTTGCTTATATCTGGGCTAGTGAGATGGCATACTTTGTTGCTCACTCATCTGTGGGCACAATAGTTCCCACCACCTTGTCCGGGTGTGCAGGACTGGTCTCTCAGCTATTGTGCAGCAGGGCAGGGAAGGCCCTGGGGTCCAGGCCGGGTCCCCTTGGGGTTGCAACAGACAGCAGGAGTGGTCCAGAACCAGCACAGAGGGACCTGGAGTATGGCAGGGAGGGGGGTGTTGGAGCTGGCAGGGAAGAGCCTGGGTCTGGGTCAGGGCCTCTTGGGGGGACGGCAGGTGGCAGGTGAGGTCCAGAGCCAGTGGGGATGGTCCTGGGGTTTGGGCCAGGTCCTCTCAGGGCCTTGACAGATGGCAGGGTGGTCTGGAGCCAGCAGAGAATGGCCTGGGTCCGGGCCAGGGCCCCTTGGGGCATGGCGGGTGGCAGGAGGGGCCCAGAGCTAGCAGCGATGGTCCTGGGGTTTGGGCCAGATCCTCTTGGACCACGGCAGATGGTAGGTGGGTCTGTAACTGGCAGGGAAGGGCTTGAGTCCGCTTGGGGCCACAGCTGGTGGTGGGGGAGTCCGGAGCCAGCGAGGACGGGCCTGGAGTCTGGGCTGGGTCCCCTCGGGGCTGCAGTTGGCAGGGCAATGGAAAGAGGTAGGAGGGGAGGGTGAAGGCTGGGGCAGAGGGGGATAGATGGAGGAGGGCAATTGGGTGGGTTGGTACTATGGTTCCCAGCAGTTGGGGTTGTTGGGATGGGGCTGTTATAGCCACTGTTCAACTGAGGGATAGGGGTTGTAGAAGCGTGCTTCTGTGGTTACTAGATGAGAAGGTCTGGGCTTCTCCTTGAGTTGCAGCCAGCAATCATGGCCTTACTTAGCCCTGGGTGTGTCCACGCCATACCTCTGTCTCCTATTGGGAATTTCATGGAGGTGCCTTTCTGGGTGCAGAGTTGTTGGCTTTTTTCTAAGATGACCATGCTGAGTCATGCCATTCGGCCAGGAACTTTCACTTTGTATTTCTGTTTCTTCCCCATTTTCTATCAGTTTCTTCTCCTCAGTGACTTTGGATGTAATACTTTATCCCTTCACTTAAGATTCAGGGTTCCAGGATTGATGTCCATATCTATTTTACTTTGTTTTTGGGGTTTTTGTTGCAGCAGGATGGCTTAGTGCATCTGACTAGTCTGCCATCTTGACTCTGCATCTCAGAACAGATTTCGTTATGAAGAGAAGAAGGCTGGTGGCCCATCTTATACCTTTACAAGATTTTTCAAAATTGAAAATCTCTTGCAAAATGATAAACATCAAGTCATTGCTTCCAGTGTGAAAGATCTCCGCCTTTCATTGCCTTTTCAAATAATCTGAAAAAAACAGAATTTGAGAAAGAAATGGTTTTGAAACAGTTGTGTTTGTTTTATATTTATGCTGTATTTTAAATAATTACATATCAAAACCAGTTGTCCTCAAGTCAATTCCAACTCATGGTGACCCCATCAGTTGAAGAGTAGAACTGTGCTCATAGGGTTTTCAAGGCTGTTACTTTCAGAAGGAGATTGACACACCTTTCTTCCAAAGGCCTCTGTGTGGGTTTAAACTGCCAACCTTTCAGTTAGTAGTTGGATTTTTTGTGCCACCCGTGGACACTTAAATTATTACACATACATTATATTATACTTACCAGGAAAATTAAATACATATCTCCTAATTTTGGGAATATATATATGATATCTTGAAATGGGGCTATTATAATATTTAAATCTATGGATTTTTTTTTTTAATCTGTGACTTTTATACATGTTTCCAGGATTACATTATATATGAAAATAGTAACTACCTAAAATGAAATACAAAAAAAGGCTAGCAGTAGAAGCAAGCTTGACATCATGGAAGTCTATAAGCACATAGCAAGATTTAGGTAGAAACTTGAAGATTACAAAAAGGCTCTGGAGGCCGGGCCAAGATGGCGGACTAGGTGGACGCTACTGCGGATCCCTCTTGCAACAAAGACTCGGAAAAACAAGTGGAACAATCACATACATAACAATCTACGAACCCTGAACAACAAACACAGATTTAGAGACGGAGAACGAACAAATACGGGGAGGCAGCAATTGTTTTCAGAGCCTGGAGCCAGCGTACCAGTCAGGTGACCTTCGGCGCCCAATTTGGGGCAGAGCCCAGGGGGGCAGACGGCACAAACAAGGGGCCCAGCCCTGGCCCCCGAACTCATTCCAGGAGGCGGCCCAGCCCGTTCGCGCAGGCGGCGTGGTGGCGCAGCCAGTGGGAGAAGTCCCCAGGAGGCGGTGACTGGTCTTGGAGTGGGGAGAGCAGCATCTCAGTTGGGAGCCGTCCCGCTGGGATTTTGGCAGGGTGCGGGTACAACATAAGTGCAGGGAGCTGCTCCATCCCCCTGAACTAACCCCGGGAGGGGGCCCAGCCAGTTCACGGGGGTGGCGTGGCGATGCAGCCGGTGGGAGAAGTCCCCGGGAGGCAGTGACTGGTCTTGGAGCGGGGAGAGCAGCGTCCCAGCCGGGGAACCGTCCCGCCAGGATTTTGGCAGGGTGCGGGCACGGCATAAGTGCGGGGAGCAGCTCCACCCCCCTGAACTGACCCCAGGAGAGGCCCAGCTGGTTCGCAGAGGCGGTGCGGCGACGCAGCTGGTGGGAGAAGTCCCCGGGAGACAGTGACCGGTCTTGGAGCGGGGAGAGCGGCGTCCCAGCCGGGATGCACGGTCACAGCGCAGGCGCGGGGAGCTGCTCCGCTCGCCTGAGCTGACCCCGGGGGGGAGCCCAGCCGATTCTCGGGGGCGGCGCGGCAACACGGCTGGCGGGACGGGGAGTCCCCGGGAGGCAGCGACTGATTTTGGAGTCGGGAGTGCACCATCCCAGTAGGGGAAACTTGACGCTGGACGTGGGGCTGGCAGCGGAGGATCTGACCGTGACTCCAGTGGGCCAGACCCCCCGGGGGCAATCTCCCCACAGCAAGCACACATAGGCGACCTGCCCAGCGGAAATCTCAGATATAATAGTCATTCCAAGCAAGACAAGCAACTCTGGCTATATTCTGAGGTGCTACTCTCCTATCTCTCTGTTCCCTCCCCCACCCTCCCCAGGCAGCTTCATTAACATCTGAATTGCCTGAGCCAGAGGGAGAACTCTGATAGGGATCTGACTGCATTTTTTTTAGCAGATTTTCTGGAAAAACTAGTTTCCCAGTGATGGCTTGGAGACAGCAGTCCATATCAAACCACATAAAGAAGCAGACCATGACAGCTTCTCCAACCCCCCAAACAAAAGAATCAAAATCTTTCCCAAATGAAGATACAATCCTGGAATTATCAGACACAGAATATAAAAAACTAATTTACAGAATGCTTCAAGACATCACAAACGAAATAAGGCAAACTGCAGAAAAAGCCAAGGAACACACCGATAAAACTGTTGAAGAACTCAAAAAGATTATTCAAGAACATAGTGGAAAAATTAATAAGTTGCAAGAATCCATAGAGAGACAGCATGTAGAAATCCAAAAGATTAACAATAAAATTACAGAATTAGACAATGCAATAGGAAGTCAGAGGAGCAGACTCGAGCAATTAGAATGCGGACTGGGACATCTGGAGGACCAGGGAATCAACACCAACATAGCTGAAAAAAAATCAGATAAAAGAATTTAAAAAAGTGAAGAAACCCTAAGAATCATGTGGGACTCTATCAAGAAGGATAACTGGCCGGTGATTGGAGTCCCAGAACAGGGAGGGGGGACAGAAAACACAGAGAAAATAGTTGAAGAACTCCTGACACAAAACTTCCCTGACATCATGAAAGACGAAAGGATATCTATCCAAGATGCTCATCGAACCCCATTTAAGATTGATCCAAAAAGAAAAACACCAAGACATATTATCATCAAACTCGCCAAAACCAAAGATAAACAGAAAATTTTAAAAGCAGCCAGGGAGAAAAGAAAGGTTTCCTTCAAGGGAGAATCAATAAGAATAAGTTCAGACTACTCAGCAGAAACATGCAGGCAAGAAGGGAATGGGATGACATATACAGAGCACTGAAGGAGAAAAACTGCCAGCCAAGGATCATATATCCAGCAAAACTCTCTCTGAAATATGAAGGCGAAATTAAGATATTTACAGATAAACACAAGTTTAGAGAATTTGCAAAAACCAAAGCAAAGCCACAAGAAATACTAAAGGATATTGTTTGGTCAGAAAACCAATAATATCGGATACCAGCACAATACAAGGTCACAAAACAGAATGCCCTGATATCAACTCAAATAGGGAAATCACAAAAACAAACAAATTAAGATTAATTAAAAATAATAATAATAATAATACACATAACAGGGAATCATGGAAGTCAATAGGTAAAAGATCACAATAATCAAAAATAGGGACTAAATACAGGAGGCATTGAACTGCCATATGGAGAGTGATACAAGGCGATATAGAACAATACAAGTTAGGTTTTCAATTAGAAAAATAGGGGTAAATAATAAGGTAACCACAAAAAGGTATAACAACTCCATAACTCAAGATAAAAGCCAAGAAAAACGTAACGACTCAACTAACATAAAGTCAAACACTATGAAAATGAGGATCTCACAATTTACTAAGAAAAACACCTCAGCATAAAAAAGTATGTGGAAAAATGAAATTGCCAACAACACACATGAAAAGGCATCAAAATGACAGCACTAAAAACTTATTTATCTATAATTACGCTGAATGTAAGTGGCCTAAATGCACCAATAAAGAGACAGAGAGTCACGGACTGGATAAAGAAACACGATCCATCTATATGCTGCCTACAAGAGACACACCTTAGACTTAGAGACACAAACAAACTAAAACTCAAAGGATGGAAAAAAATATATCAAGCAAACAATAAGCAAAAAAGAAGAGGAGTAGCAATATTAATTTCTGACAAAATAGACTTTAGACTTAAATCCACCACAAAGGATAAAGAAGGACACTATATAATGATAAAAGGGACAATTGATCAGGAAGACATAACCATATTAAATATTTATGCACCCAATGACAGGGCTGCAAGACACATAAATCAAATTTTAACAGAATTGAAAAGTGAGATAGACACTTCCACATTTATAGTAGGAGACTTCAACACACCACTTTCGGAGAAGGACAAGACATCCAGTAAGAAGCTCAATAGAGACACGGAAGACCTAATTACAACAATCAACCAATTTGACCTCATTGACTTATACAGAACTCTCCACCCAACTGCTGCAAAGTATACTTTTTTTTCTAGCTCACATGGAACATTCTCTAGAATAGACCACATATTAGGTCATAAAACAAACCTTTGCAGAGTCCAAAACATCGAAATATTACAAAGCATCTTCTCAGACCACAAGGCAATAAAAGTAGAAATCAATAACAGAAAAACTAGGGGAAAGAAATCAAATACTTGGAAACTGAACAATACCCTCCTGAAAAAAGACTGGGTTATAGAAGACATCAAGGAGGGAATAAGGAAATTCATAGAATGCAACGAGAATGAAAACACTTCCTATCAAAACCTCTGGGACACAGCAAAAGCAGTGCTCAGAGGCCAATTTATATCGATAAATGCACACATACAAAAAGAAGAAAGAGCCAAAAGCAGAGTACTGTCCCTACAACTTGAACAAATAGAAAGTGAGCAACAAAAGAACCCATCAGGCACCCGAAGAAAACAAATAATAAAAATTAGAGCTGAACTAAATGAATTAGAGAACAGAAAAACAATCGAAAGAATTAACAAAGCCAAAAGCTGGTTCTTTGAAAAAATTAACAAAATTGATAAACCATTGGCTAGACTGACTAAAGAAATACAGGAAAGGAAACAAAATAACCGGAATAAGAAATGAGAAGGACCACATCACAACAGAACCAAATGAAATTAAAAGAATCATTTCAGATTACTACAAAAAATTGTACTCTAACAAATTTGAAAACCTAGAAGAAATCGATGAATTCTTGGAAAAACACTACCTACCTAAATTAACACATTCAGAAGTAGAACAACTAAATAGACCCATAACAAAAAAAGAGATTGAAACGGTAATCAAAAAACTTCCAACAAAAAAAAGCCCTGGCCCGGACGGCTTCACTGCAGAGTTCCACCAAACTTTCAGAGAAGAGTTAACACCACTACTACTAAAGGTATTCCAAAGCATAGAAAATGACGGAATACTACCCAACTCATTCTCTGAAGCCACCATCTCCCTGATACCAAAACCAGGTAAAGACATTACAAAAAAAGAAAATTATAGACCTATATCCCTCATGAACATAGATGCAAAACTCCTCAACAAAATTCTAGCCAATAGAATCCAACAACACATCAAAAAAATAATTCACCCTGATCAAGTGCGATTTATACCAGGTATGCAAGGCTTTTTTTTTTTTTTTTTAAGGCTGGTTTAATATCAGAAAAACCATTAATGTAATCCATCACATAAATAAAACAAAAGATAAAAACCACATGATCTTATCAATTGATGCAGAAAAGGCATTTGACAAAGTCCACCACCCATTTATGATAAAAACTCTTACCAAAATAGGAATTGAAGGAAAATTCCTCAACATAATAAAGGGCATCTATGCAAAGCCAACAGCCAATATCACTCTAAATGGAGAGAACCTGAGAGCATTTCCCTTGAGAACGGGAACCAGACAAGGATGCCCTTTATCACCGCTCTTATTCAACATCGTACTTGAAGTCCTAGCCAGGGCAATTAGGCTAGACAAACAAATAAAGGGTATCCGGATTGGCAAGGAGGAAGTAAAGCTATCACTATTTGCAGATAACATGATCGTACACATGGAAAACCCTAAGGAATCCTCCAGAAAACTACTGAAACTAATAGAAGAGTTTGGCAGAGTCTCAGGTTATAAAATAAACATACAAAAATCACTTGGATTCCTCTACATCAACAAAAAGAACACCGAAGAGGAAATAACCAAATCAATACCATTCACAGTACCCCCAAGAAGATAAAATACCTAGGAATAAATCTTACGAAGGATGTAAAAGACCTATGCAAAGAAAACTACAAAGCTCTACTACAAGAAATTCAAAAGGACATACTTAAGTGGGAAAACATACCTTGCTCATGGATAGGAAGACTTAACATAGTAAAAATGTCTATTCTACCAAAAGCCATCTATACATATAACGCACTTCCGATCCAAATTCCAATGTCATATTTTAAGGGGATAGAGAAACAAATCACCAATTTCATATGGAAGGGAAAGAAGCCTCGGATAAGCAAAGCATTACTGAAAAAGAAGAAGAAAGTGGGAGGCCTCACTCTACCTGATTTCAGAACCTATTATACAGCCACAGTAGTCAAAACAGCCTAGTACTGGTACAACAACAGGCACATAGACCAATGGAACAGAATTGAGAACCCAGATATAAATCCATCCACGTATGAGCAGCTGATATTTGACAAAGGACCAGTGTCAGTTAATTGGGGGAAAGATAGTCTTTTTAACAAATGGTGCTGGCATAACTGGATATCCATTTGCAAAAAAATGAAACAGGACCCATACCTCACACCATGCACAAAAACTAACTCCAAGTGGATCAAAGACCTAAACATAAAGACTAAAACGATAAAGATCATGGAAGAAAAAATAGGGACAACCCTAGGAGTCCTAATACAAGGCATAAACAGAATACAAAACATTACCAAAAATGACAAAGAGAAACCAGATAACTGGGAGCTCCTAAAAATCAAACACCTATGCTCATCTAAAGACTTCACCAAAACAGTAAAAAGACCACCTATAGACTGGGAAAGAATTTTCAGCTATGACATCTCCGACCAGCGCCTGATCTCTAAAATCTACATGATTCTGTCAAAACTCAACCACAAAAAGACAAACAACCCAATCAAGAAGTGGGCAAAGGATATGAACACACATTTCACTAAAGAAGATATTCAGGCAGCCAACAGATACATGAGAAAATGCTCCCGATCATTAGCCATTAGAGAAATGCAAATTAAAACTACGATGAGATTCCATCTCACACCAACAAGGCTGGCATTAATCCAAAAAACACAAAATAATAAATGTTGGAGAGGCTGCGGAGAGATTGGAACTGCTGGTGGGAATGTAAAATGGTACAACCACTTTGGAAATCTATCTGGCGTTATCTTAAACAGTTAGAAATGGAACTACCATACAATCCAGAAATCCCACTCCTGGGAATATACCCTAGAGATACAAGAGCCTTCACACAAACAGATATATGCACACCCATGGTTATTGCAGCTCTGTTTACAATAGCAAAAAGCTGGAAGCAACCAAGGTGTCCATCAACGGATGAATGGGTAAATAAATTGTGGTATATTCACACAATGGAATACTACGCATCGATAAAGAACAGTGACGAATCTCTGAAACATTTCATAACATGGAGGAACCTGGAAGGCATTATGCTGAGCAAAATTAGTCAGAGGCAAAAGGACAAATATTGTATAAGACCACTATTATAAGATCTTGAGAAATAGTAAAAACTGAGAAGAACACATACTTTTGTGGTTACGAAGGGGGGAGGGAGGGAGGGAGGGCGGGAGAGGGTTTTTTATTGATTAATCAGTAGATAAGAACTGCTTTGGGTGAAGGGAAAGACAACACTCAATACATGGAAGGTCAGCTCAATTGGACTGGACCAAAAGCAAAGAAGTTTCCGGGATAAAATGAATGCTTCAAAGGTCAGCGGAGCAGGGGCGGGGATCTGGGGAACATGGTTTGAGGGGATTTCTAATTCAATTGGCAAAATAATTCTATTATGAAAATATTCTGCATCCCACTTTGAAATGTGGCGTCTGGGGTCTTAAATGCTAACAAGCGGCCATCTAAGATTTATCAATTGGTCTCAACCCACCTGGAGCAAAGGAGAATGAAAACACCAAGGTCACACGACACGTAAGAGCCCAAGAGACAGAAAGGGCCACATGAACCAGAGACCTACATCATCCTGAGACCAGAAGAACTATATGGTGCCCGGCCACAATCGATGACTGCCCTGACAGGGACCAGAGCAGAGGACCCCTGAGGGAACAGGAGATCAGTGGGATGCAGACCCCAAATTCTCATAAAAAGACCATACTTAATGGTCTGACTGAGACTAGAGGAATCCCGGCGGCCATCCTCCCCAGACCTTCTGTCGGCACAGGACAGGAACCATCCCCAAAGACAACTCATCAGACATGAAAGGGACTGGTCAGTGGATGGGAGAGAGATGCTGATGAAGAGTGAGCTAATTATATCAGGTGGACACTTGAGAGTGTGTTGGCAACTCTTGTCTGGAGGGGGGGATGGGAGGATAGAGAGAGAGGGAAGCTGGCAAAATTGTCACAAAAGGAGAGACTGAAAGGGCTGACTCAATAGCGGAAGAGCAAGTGGGAGTACGGAGAAAGATGTATGTAAACTTATATGGCACAGACTGATTGGATTTGTAAACGTTCACTTGAAGCTTAATAAAAGTTAGTAAAAAAAAAAAAGAAGCCTCTGGCTTCTGAGTGGGGTAAAGAAGAGGAAGAGAAAATTCAAAGGAATTAATATCTGTTGAACTAAAAAATGCTAGGCACAAATTACATATTCATTATAATTTTAAAAAAGGTTTTTAATGCTAAAAAAAAAAAAAAAAAAACCGTTGGTGTCAAGTCGATTCCAACTCATAGCAACCCTAAAGAACAGAGTAGAACTGCCCCATGGTGTTTCCAAGGAGCTCCTGGTGGATTTGAAATGCCAACTTTTTGGTTAGCAGGCATAGCTCTTAAACACTATGCCACCAGGGTTTCTGTTTTAATGCTAGGCACAAGTTAAGTCCTTTATCTCATTTTATATGCATTATAGCTTTTTGTCTTGGGTATAAGTGATCCATTTTACAGATTAGATAGCTCAGTTTTATAAAGTGATTATCTATGATCACATAACAGGAAATGATGGAGTAAGGATTCAAACCTGGGTCTCCATGATCCAGAGCAAAATGCTCTTGCCAATCTATAGCACTGCCTCAAGAGAGAAGATACTTGATATGGAAAGAATGGAGTAATGGAAGGCTATAAACATAGGAAAGGCCCTTGGGAGGTACAAATGATTCGCAGTCAACTACTAATTAAAAGATTGGTGGTTTGAACCCACCCCTGCAGTACTGCGAAACCAAGGCCTGGCAACCTACTTCCATAAAGATTACAGCGAAATCAGAATCAACTCAACTGCAACAGGTTTGGGTTTTTTGTTTTTGTTTTGCAGAAAGTCAGAACTAGTACCAAAACAAGAGGGTAGTTAGTCCTGAGTCACCAGACGTTAGAATGTGATAGAACTCACCCAAACTTCCCTGTGCCCAAAGACAGGATTGTGCCCAGATCCTAGCTGGAGCTTTGCAGATAGAGGCCAAGTGGACTTACACATGTGAAGAGGCAAGCTGCTAAAGCAGGGCATAAGCAGGTGAGATGTTACCTCCCAGTTGCCTCCAACCCTATTGTGTTTTATTATTCCTGATTCCCCATGCACTGAGAGAGGGATCTGCAATATGACTAGCACTCCATCAAGTGATGCTCAGGACACATATATAGAATAAAACGTAGCATCTGCTCCAGGTAATATATAAATCCACTATGGGAATAAGAATCAAATACATGAAACAGTCAGACATGAAAAATATATTTTTGGAACCATTTTCATAATTAGCAAAAAGTCAAAGAAGGTACTACAATGTATACACCTAACTACGATAACTGTAAGAAGGCACCAACCCTTTTAGAACAGATACTATGTCTTTGGGCAGCCAGATCAACAATTGACCAGATCTCTCCGGGTCTGGATACTTTTAAAGATTTTAAAGAAGTTTTTGAGAAAATCATATCAATATTTCAAACAATGCAAACAAAATCTAATAAAAAATTATGTAGCTTGTTTAAAGCAGATTTTAAATATCCTGACCACATTCTTTTTTGCTTTGACGAATAATGCCATTTTTAAATGTAAAAGGAATATGGACCTTTGAAATAAAATTCAAGATGTCTCATTATTTTTCCCTATTAATAAATGTTAGGTGTGCCCACCATTCACTTATTTTCTTTGCAACCATTAGCATTTAAAATTGCTCAAAATAGGTTTCTCTTCCTATAAGGATAACAATAGTGCTTCATCAGTTTTCAGAGTTCTTTCACACACATGAAATTGCATGATTCTCACTAAAACTCTGAGTTTGGAAAACACCTAATCCCTCAATCTACTTTCTTCCCTCTGTGCAAATGGAAAGATGACCAAAAAAAAAAAAAAAGGCCGAGTTTATTGTATTAACTGTGTAATATATGTTAAAGTGCCAACTTGACACCAGTAATAATTAATAAATAGTACTTGACTCTAAATCTGAATTCTTATGACTCCATTTTTGAATGGAGGCTTTAATTTGGTCAATCTACTGACTTCTCCAGAGCTCCTTTCTCTAAGCCACACTTATTTAACAGTCCCGTACCAAAGAAGCACTTCTCCTCAAATAGCTGCTCTAGATGAGGCAGAAATGCCGAATGCAGATGTGGTCAGAAAAAAAAAAAAAAAATGAGCAGGCAAATCATGATTAATATTTTTTTCTAATTTTCAAGGTTAAATGGGATATTTCATTGTTTTAATTTGCATTTCTTTGATTTCTAACATGGTTGGTCATTTTTCAAGAATTCACTAACCATCTGTACTTCCTGTTTTGGGAATTATCTGTGGTTAGCTTTTGAAATATTATGAAGAAAGTCCAAGAATCTCCTAACAGTGCTGGACATAAGTGCTTAAAGGAGTGTCATGAGAAAGGTTCTTGAAGGATGCTTGGAATTCAGACATGCAGAGAAGACAGTGGGATACAGTTTTATTTTTTTCCTTTCCATTCCTTTGTTTCCATAGTATTTGCCTTTGAAGTCTCTCTTGATTTCCTCTTCTCTTTTCTTCCAAAAAGTAACTACTCTGTCTTCTACTTGTAGTCTAATATTTTTTTGGACCTTATTAAGATGCATTGTAATTGCAATCTCCCTAATTGCTTCCTAATTGGTTTCTTCTTCCCCTTGGTGTATTTTTCATGCGTTATTAAATTCCAACTGGCTTTCTGGAACTCATTTTGCATTCCTTCCAGACAACTCTTCCAAAGTTAAGCTGTGTGCCTCCTGGTCCCTTAGTCACGCAGGAATGGCCACTGGGGAATTGAAAGGATCACTGTTTGGAAACTATGTGCTCAGGATATAACTAACGATAATGACAACAGCCACCGCAGCAACAATATCAAGCATTCCAATCATGTATTGCCATTTACGAGAACCTTAACATACAGCTACTTATTTGATACCAATTTCTTAAAGCAAGTATTATTATTCCCATTCAACATAGGAGGCATGTAAGGATCGGAGAGGTTAAATATATTTCCCAAAGTCAAAAAGGCTGGTATGGGACTTACAACTAAATCTCCTGACCCTAAATCCTGTGCTCATTCCATCATCACTGCTGCTTGTGTGTTAAGCCAAATGGCAGGGTTTATAGCCAATTAACCTCATTAGCTGTTCTATATATTGCTCAAGAAAAGATTTTTCTTTTCCCTCCATGAATCCCTTTTTATAGGGAAAATGTGTCATGGGGTCAGCACTTATCCTCTGATTTTCAGTTTCCCCACCTGTAAAAATACTTTCCTACAAAGTTTACTGAGTTACTATGAGTCTGCAATGTATGTGAACTATTTTTATAAGAACAGCACTGCTAGGAGGCATGAGGTCATTAGACAATATGACTTTTAAGGTTCATTTTCACTTTGAAATTTTATTAATCTGTGAATATCTTAAAATTGTGTGCCAACAATGAAGACTAGATGCTTGAAACACTTTCTGCAACAAAGTGGAATTTAAAAAAAAAAAAAAACTCAAACTAACCAGGCAGACAAGAGCTACTCTGAATCTCTGGGGAATTTAAAATTCCAAGGGCACTTATTATGTATTATATTTGCATATACATTAGCATATATTAGCATGATTCAGTCAAAAAAAAACATAACCCTTATTATTCAAAATTAACAGTAGAGTTTTAAAACTAATCCAAAGCAACTGTGATGACCCATTAGTAATTTTTAATTTTGCCCAACTCATTAATTTGAATCACATGTATGGTCACCCAGTGTGTTAGAGTAAGTTACTCAGGTGGCAGGTGAGTTTAACCTCATCGTCATCTCAAATCACCTTTGATTTCTCCCTATATGTAGACATGTACATCCTCTGTGGCAACCCATAAATGTCTCTTAACCTTCGAATTCACTCAGTAACCTCCTACTCTGCATGTCTCTTGTTGATGACTCCTTCCCAACATTTTTCACTGATTTCTCTGAAAACTACTCTCCACTGTTGAAAAAAAAAAAAAATCTGCTCTGAGTTCGTTCATTTTTTGCCCAGGCTTTCTACCTAGCTCACCCTTAACTGAAAGCCAGTTCTCACCTAAGAACTATGTCTTTTCCTTCCCCAAAGGAAACTACTCAATCGCTTCTTACCAAACACACCATAGACTCTGCAGAAGATTGTCACTCTCATTTCCCATTGCCATTTCCAGATCATTGTTATTCCACCTCTCAGTCAAAACTCATCATCCTTTGAAACTCATGTAGCCCATTTCTTTCTTTACTCACCACTATCAAATTCAACCCTTTAAGAACTCTCCTTTACCCTGAAGGAGAAGAAGAGCAGTGGGCTGCAGGCCCCAAATTCTAGTAAAAAGACGAGACTTAATGGTCTGACTGAGACTAGAGGGACCCCAGAGGTCATGGTCCCAGACCTTCTGCTAGCCCAAGACAGGAACCATTCTTGAAGCCAACTCTTCAGACAGGGATTGGACCGGACTACAAGACAGAAAATGATACTGGTGAGGAGTGGGCTTCTTGGATCAAGTAGACACATGAGACTATCTGGGCAGCTCCTGTCTGCTGAGAAGATGTGATGGCAGAAGGGGACAGAAGCTGGCTGAATGGACACAGAAACACAAGGTGGAGAGAAGGAATGTGCTGTCTCATTAAGGAGAGAGCAACTGGGAGTATATAGCAAGGTTTTGTATGAGAGACTGATTGATTTGTAAATTTTCACTTAAGCACAATTAAAAAAAAAAAAAGAACTCTCATTTATTCATTGAAGTCTCTAGATTATGTTGTACAGTTTTCCATTTTATCCCAGTTCCTGTTTTCCTCCTCCTTGGAAATTTCAACATTAATGTAGAGGGCTCATGAAAACCTCAAGTGTTACTTACTTACTATTAAGCCTCCCCCACTCCAATGCCTTCACCTACTTTGAACTTCAACCTAATTCAGAGCTATCCACAATAAATATCATCTCCTGATCTATTCCATTTTAGAAGTCTCCTGCTTCGATCTTCTACCCAAAGTATGACTTCCTAGGCATCTATGTCTCTCATCTCATTTTCCCCTCCCCTTACACTTTAAACTCATACAGACTTTCCATCTATTGACCCCTCTTTTGTCTACCTATTGGTCTCCTCCATTTCCCCTTACTGCTGCAGATCCTGGGCCCCATAAGGATTTATTTCAACTATCATCATATATGCGCCTATGTTTTCTTAAACTCTTAGCCTTCTACCATTCAGAAGTCTCCACTCTGGATTCCTACTAAAATCTATATTTGTGCTGCCATTTATTTTTTTAAATAAATAGGTCATCTGTTCTGTATAATATCCCATATTCTTGATTAGGTTGTTTTCCCATGGCATTCTTGAACTTTTTCCTTGAAAACTTTACATTAGAAAACACATTTTGTTTGGTTGTCCTACTTCTAGTTTGGAGGTGTTAAGACTGATTATTAAATTCAGAAGTTGTTAGTATGATCCACCCATCACAAAATTTCCATTACCTACTGGTTTTAAGATTCGTTAATAATCTTTGCATAGAACTATTTTATCCCCATTGGAAATTTCAAATGGCAATTTTCTGAATTCCTCATTCTTTCTGCATTTATTAGCTACGATTGTTCTACAAATAAAACATTCCATTCTCACTATTTTATTACCCTGAAGTAACATTCATGAAGGTATACAGGACAAATGGCTGATTAGTTTAATTTATTTTTTACTGAATTTCAGACTAATAAGTTGGTACCAAAATAACCTCCAAATATGACCAAATACATTTTTTTCTCCTTTTGTTTTGTAAGATTTTCCATGGACTCATACATTTTTCTAATTTGATGTGTTTCAATCTATTGCAGTCATTATTCTCTTTGATGTTCAAATTATCCTATCTTTAGCTAGTGGGAGATTTTTAAATGGATCCTAGAACTTTTTAAAATATCCCTAGGATTTTCTGAGACCTCATTGCTTTCTGGAACAATAAAATAATCCAGGCTTATTGTGTACATTTCCTACCCCAGAACCAAAACTTAGTTCCTGGTTTCTTTGCATGGGAAATTGTATTTTAGAGACCACAACTAGGCATTAAAAGTGACCACTGGTACTGAGTTTTCTATTGCTTCTAAGTACTTCTAACAGACAAAACTAAGAGATAAGAATTAAGAGGAAAAAAAAAATAAATTCATGCTGACATTTCCAATGCAAATGTAAAATGAAAGATTTTAATTATCTGATTTTATGTTTTTTTAATCTTATGCTGGAAAGTCTGGTTGTTAAGATATGAATTCACTTACCACTCACTGTTTTTTACCAATAATAAAACTACAAAAAGCAGTTTAAGATTTCTTAGTAATATTCACAGCATATGTCAAAATATAAATTTTTTAATTATTTAAAATTATCTTTCTACATATGGTTATGCAACTAGTTTAATATATAGTTAAGTTCAATTTTTTCAGTTTTTGATTTTTAGGGATTCTTTTTTTTTTTCTTTTAATTTTCTTCTAATTATGTAACATATTTACATAGTTTCAATGTCTACATCCCTCACCATAGTCACCTCCTTTTGTCCTGTCTTGGAGAATGAGGTACCATTAATTTTATCCCCCTCTCTCTAGAATATCTCTTTGTCGGTTTCTATCTCTGCATCTTTAGTCTCCCCTTTGTACTGGGTTCTTTCTCTCTGTTTACAAAGATGTTTAAATCAATTCCAACAAGAAATAATACTCCCTTGTCCCTTAAACACTCTGGGCACCTGCCAAACTATTCATTGCCCAGTTCATCCAAACTCTGAGAGGAACAGGTCTACAGCATTCACAGCCTGCATTTCCTCACATTCTAATGATTCTTCTTGTTACTTGTTAGTTGCTATAGAGTTGATTTCAACTCATGGTGACCTTCTGTGTGTAAAGTATAACTGTGCCAGAGGGTTTTCAAGGCTGTGAACTTTCAGAAGCAAATCTCCAGGCCTGTCTCCCAAGGCACCTCAGGATGGATTCGAATCACCAACCTTTCAGCTAGTAGTTGAGCACTTAACCGTTTTTACCACCCAATGATCCCTAAACTTGCTGAAATATGACATCTAACAGGTCATCCCTTTTAAGAACAATCCAGTGGGTCCTAGCAGGGTGAAAGAATCTCTATAAAGTTGCCAAAATGAATGGGATGAAACAAATAAAACTTCATTCCCTACGCCTATCTCCAAGCACAGATCTACTCCTGACAACATATCGACACCTGCTTTAGGCTTTGAATATAGATTCAAAGATTCACTCAGCCTAGTACACAAGTAATTTTGAATAGACTCCAAAATGCAGAAGCTGTCATTCCAGGCTACCTTTCTGTAGGATAACCTCAGAGTCATTTTGCACCTGGTTACCTTGGCAAGCATTATGTAGGACTTCCCTTGTGGGTGCTTCCTCCTTATCACAAGTGTTCAGGCCTCCTCATGGCTTTGCTCCAGGGAGGCAGAGATGATCATGCTGGGCTCATAGACCAGAGAATGAACCTACCATGTTGTACCTTCCAGGCAGAGTTTTAAAATAAATAAAGGACCACTGTACTTGTCCAAACAAATACACGACCTGAGACAGAAAACAACGGAGTTGCTCCGCATCCTGTCAGGAATAGTTCCTGCCTCTATTTTATGGAAGGAAGGAGTTAGAGGGAGCAACCTGCCAAAACACCCTAGGGCTACTAAATGGAAACCTGTACCTGGGCCAGTAAGGGAAACTTTCTACTCCCCAGACTCAAAGAGCTATGTTTATGCTGAAAACGGAAGAAAAAAAAATCAAATGTACCCTCATTGCATTAGAACTTTAACTCATAGTCCCCCTCTCTGTATCTCTGTTCATACAGTGGCCCCTTCCAATGAGTTATTTGTGTCCAGGCACTAGACAATCCTACCAAAATGTGAATAAGTTTCCCCAGAGGAGCAGTATGGTAATATTGTATCATTTTCTAATGTTTTTATCATCAATTGTCTAATAAAGAACAAGGGCTATTTGACTTAAGTGCACAGGATAGGCGAGTTTTAATGTGGGAGGAAAGAGACTATGGTTAATAGTTTGGGTTATTGTTAGAGTAACAATCATAATAATGCCCATAATAAAATAAATATTTATTGAGCTCTTTTGATTTGCCAGTCTTTGGTATAAGTAATGTACATACATTAACAAAAACTCTATGAGGTAGGTTTTCTTCTATCCACAATGAAGGATGAAGAAACTGAGGCATAGAGAGGTTAAATAGCTTGCTCAAAGTCCTACAGAAAATTAAAACAAAATTAAATTAAAGCAGAGCTGCAAAGGTACAGACAATGGGTAGCTCTGATCATCTAGTCCTAACAGAATAGAATCATGGTACATCACAAATTTGGTATCTAAATGAAGACAAGGGCTTTAAGGTGGAAAAGCTAAAAGACAACTTCTCACACAGTATAATTTAACTTTTTTTTTTTTAATTAATAGATTTTATGTTGTGGCAGAGGTTTTTGTTTTACAGAAGAATTGAGTGGAAGGTAAAGCAAGTCCCTATATATCCCCACTCTCCTGCTCCACCTGTACACAACTTTCCCTATTATTAACATCTTCCATTAGTGTGGCACATTTGTTAACAACTGATGAACCAACATTGATACATTATTAACTAAAGTCCATAGTTTACACTGGTGTCCACTCTGTGTTGTACACATTTACAGGTTTTGCTAAATCCATAATGTCATGTATCCACCATTACAGTATCATACAGAATAGCATCACCGTCCTAAAAATGTTCTGTGCTCCAACTCTTCATACTTCTCCTGCCACCCTCCCCCTGGAACCCCTGGCAATCACTCATCTTTTTATTGTCTCTATAGCTCTGCCTTTTCATTAGAATATGCATATAGCCTTTTCAGATTGATTTTTTCACTTAATAATATGCATTTAAGATTTATCCATGTCTTTTCATGGTATGATAGCTCATTTCTTTTTATAATTGAATAATATTCCATTGTACGGATGTACCAAATTTGTTTAGCCATTGACCTACTGAATGATATTTTGGTAGCCCCTATGTTTTGGCAGGAAACCCTGGTGGTGTAGTGGTTAAGTGCTACGGCTGCTAACCTAAAGGTCAGCAGTTCAAATCTACCAGGCACTCCTTGGAAACTCTATAGGACAGTTCTACTGTGTCCTATAGGGTCGCTAAGAGTCAGAATCAACTTGATGGCAATGGGTTTGGGTTTTTTGTTTTTAAGTTTTGGCAATTATGAATAAAGCTGCTATAAACATTTGTGTGTAGGTTTTTGTGTAAACATAAGTTTTCAACTCATTTGGATAAACACCAAGGAGCAAGATTGCCAGATAATATGGTAAGAGCATATTTAGTTTTGTAAGAAACTGCCAAACGGTCTTCCAAAGTGTGGGTTCTACTGTGTTGCATCCTCACCAGCAATAAATATGAGATCCTATGGCTCTACATCCTAACTAGCATTTGGGGTTGTCAGTGTTATGGATTTTAGCCTTTTTTTTTTAATAGATGTAGTATCTCATTGTTTTAATTTACAATTCCCTAATGACATGTGATGTTTATTATCTTTTCATATGCTGGTGTGCCACCTATAGATCTTCTTTGGTAAGGTATCTGTTCAGATCGTTGGTCCATTTTCTAATCGGGTTGTTTTCTTATTATTGCATTTTAAGAATTCTTTGTATATTTTGGATACAAGTACTTTATCAGATAATTGTTTTGCGAAGATTTTCTTTCAGTCTTTGACTTGTTATTCTCTTGACAGTGTCTTTCACAGAGCAGAAGTTATAAATTTTAATAAAGTCCAACTTATGAATTTTACGGACATACATTTTTGCATGTAGATGTCCAGTTGTTCCAGCCCCATTTGTTGAAAAGACTATCCTTTCTCCAATGAGTTGTCTTTGCTCCTTTGTCAAAGATCAGTTAAGCTGGTTATTATGAGTCTTTTGTCTTTCCATATAAACTTTAGAATTAGTTTTTCAATATCTACAAAATCAAGTGGTTCTGCTGGGACTTTGAATGGGAAAGCAGTGAATCTATACATCAAATTGGGAAGACCTGACTCATCAATATTGAGTCTTCTTATCTACTAACATAGAATATATCTCCCATTTATTCAAATTATTTAGATTTTCTTTGATTTCTTAATCAGAATTTTATAGTTTATCTCATATATAGATTTTTCACATTTTTGTTAGATTTGTACCTAAGAGTTTTATTTATTTATTTTTGGTGCTAATGTAAATAGTGTTGTTTTTAATTTCAAATTCCATTTGTTTATTTCTGCTATATAAAAAAAGAAATTGACTCTTGTATATTAATCTTGTATCCTGCACCCTTGCTAAATCAATTATTAGTTCCAGAAGTATTTTCGCTGATTTTTTGGGACTTTCTACATAGACAATCATGTCATCTGTGAAAAACAGAGTTTATTTCTTCTTTCTGAATCTGTATACCTTTTTTTTTTCCCCCTTGCCTTACTGCATTATGTAGGACTTCAAGTATGATGTAGACTAGGAGTGGTGAGAAGGGACACCCTTTCGTTGTTCCTGATCTTAGGAGGAATGCATCTCGTTTCTCACCATTAAGTAAGAAGTTCACTATAGGTTTTTTTGTAGATGTTCTTTATCAAGTTGAGAAAGTTCCTTTCTATTCCTAGTTTGCTGAGAGTTTTTATCATGAATGTGTGTAGGATTTTGTCAAATGCCTTTCTTGCATCATTTGATAGGATAATGTGGTTTTTCTTCTTTAGTCTATTGATGTGACTGATTACATTAATTGATTTTTTAATGTTGCACAAGCCTTGCATACATGGGACGAATCTCACATGGCCATGGAAAATTTAACTTTTTTTTTTATTAACCAACCTAGGAAACTTGCTATCAAAGTTTGGACTCTCTCAGGTGGAAGAAGTCCTGGTAATTTTTCTGCCCTAAGTCCTCATTTAAAATGAGGTCCACAAAGGGAGACCATTGGCCGTGACAACTGAGTTGATGGCAGACCAGGATCAGAATGTGGTTGTACTGACTTCCCAGGCCACCTCTATAAACCTGTATTCTCTTTTCCAACTCTCAGTGTGTGTTTTTCTAATATCCCTCTGAATTTATTTTAACCAAGATGTATAATTCCAAAGGGCAGTGTAGTGTGATGGAAAGAGTATGAGACTTGAGTTAGTGAGATTCATATTTGTATGTCAGCTCTGTACCTTAGACTAGGCACTCAGTCTTTCTGGATGTCCCTTTTCCCATCAGGACATAGCTAGTTCCACAGGAATGATTGTATCCAATGTATGCAAATGTCTACATGCCTATCATATAGTTGGTACTGAAATTATCCTTTATTCCTTCAAAATACAACTTGTTCAACTATATGAAATTTAGCAACATAGTCTCCTAACAGTAACTAAGAGAGAGAGAGACAGAGAAAGACCTTAAGCATGCTACTATTCTCTCGAGATTCCTGCTTAATATCTTTTGCATCTGGAAAGACTTATGTTCCTGTCATTACCTGTATCTTATTATCCAAGATCATTCTATGACACATCTTGGTGTTTATCTACCAGGAGAATTTCATAACACATGATACATTAATTGATGTCAGATCTACTGTCCTTGTTATGATTTCTAAATCATGTCCTTGTTTCCTTTTGAAGAGTTCAAGAACAAGAAAAAAGTGTTCTTCCTTCATCTGAGTTTACTTGTCATAAAAGGAAGTCCCATGCAAAAATCTAATATTCCTGGAGAGGTAATTTGACTTCAGACAAGATACAAAACTAGTCTCCTGTCTAGTCTTCGGGAGCTTTAGCAGCCACGAATCCTGTCCCATGCACTCAGGACAGGCACCACAAGAAAGCCTCAATTCTGAACCACTAGATCAGGCCTATTCTGGTCTCTTTATTTGGCTCTTCTCCCTGCTTCAGTTCTTTTTGCTCACCTTTCACTCAGCACTGTTTCCCCAGCTATACACAGCTTTGCTCCCCTCTTGTCCACAATTCATATTCTACCTTGGATGACAGCATAGATGCCTGGGACATTCCAGCTTCAGAGCAAGAAAAATAGTGCTACTTTCTGCAAAATTCAAAGTAAAATGGTGATTTTTTTTTCAAGTTTCTTCCATATAACACCTAGCCTCAGGCCTCTATTACTTCATTATGCTGCTTCCTTTATTCAGAACACCCTCACTTCCTTCTTTACCTAATGAAGTATATTCATCATTTAACATTCAAATAAAGTATAATATCTTCTAAGAAGTCTTCCCAAACTTCCCTACCCTGAAAGCTGTACTAGGTACCCCACTTCTGCACACCATTAACATCCAATATCATGACCAGTTCCCACCGTAGGGGCTTAAAACTTGCTATTCTGTTTGCCAGGATTCTCCATCCCAATTTTTGGCAAGTCTGACTTCTTCATATCATTTAAGTCTCATCTGAAATGTCCTCTCCTCAAAGAAGCTTTACTCTGGATATCCATCTGCAAAAAAAATGAAACAAGATCCATACCTCACATCATGCACAAAAACCAACTCAAATGGATCAAAGGCCTAAATATAAAATCTGAAATGATAAATATCATAGAAGAAAAAATACAGACAATGCTAGGAGCCTGAATACATGGCCTAAACAGTATATAAGACATTACTAGCAATGTACAAAAACCAGAAGAGAAATTAGATAACTGGGAGCTTAAAAGTCAAATACCTATGCTCATCCAAAGACTTCACCAAAAGAATAAAACGATTACCTACAGACTGGGAAAAAGTTTTTAGCTATGACATATCCAGTCAGTGTCTGAGCTCTAAAATCTACATGATACTGCAAAAACTGAACAATAAAAAGACAAATAACCCAATTAAAAAATGGGCAAAGGATATGAACAGACACTTCACCAAAGAAGACATTCAGCCTGCTAACAGGTACATGAGGAAATGCTCACCATCATTAGCCATTAGGTAAATGAAAATCAAAACTACAGTGAGATTCCATCTGACCCCAACAAGGCTGGCATTGATAAAAAAACACAAAATAATAAATGTTGGAGAGGTTGTGGAGAGACTGGAACACTTATACACTGCTGATGGGAAGGTAAAATGGTACAACCACTTTGGAAATTGATTTATCGCTTCCTTAAAAAGCTAGAAAGAGAACTACCATATGACCCAGCAATTCCACTCCTTGGAATATACCCTAAAGAAATAAGAGCCTTCACACGAACAGATATATGCACACCCATGTTCATTGCAGCACTGTTTACAATAGCAAAAAGACGGAAGCAACCAAGGTGCCCATCAACAGATGAATGGATAAAAAATTTATGGTATATTCACACAATGGAATACTATGCAATGATTAAGAATAACGATGAATCTGTGAAACATTTCATAACATGGAGGAATCTGGAAGGGATTATGCTGAGTGAAATCAGTCAGTTGCAAAAGGACAAATATTGTATGAGACCACTATTATAAGAATGCTAGATATAGTTTAAACACAGAAGGAAATATTCTTTGATGGTTGTGAGGGTGGGGAGGGAGGGAGAGGGTTATTCACTAACTAGATAGTTGACAAATTTTTTTTAGGTGAAGGGAAGGGCAACACATAACAGGGATAGTCAGTACAACTGGACTAAACCAAAAGCAAAGAAGTTTCCTGAATACAACCAAACACTTCCAAGGCCAAAGTAGCAGAGATGGGGGTCTGGGAACCATGATTTCAGGGACATATAGGTCAAGTGGCATAACAAAATGCATTAAGAAAACATTCTGCATCCCACTTTGGTGAGAGGTGTCTGGGGTCTTAAACGAAAGCAAGCAGCCATTTAAGATGCATATATTGGTCTCAACCCACTTGGAACAAAGGAGAATGAAGAACACTAAAGACACAAAGTAAATATGAGCTCAAGAGACAGAAAAGGCCACCTAAACCAGAGACTTCATCAGCCTGAGGCCAGAAGAACTAGATGGTGCCCAGCTACTACTGATCACTGCCCTGACAGGAAACACAACAGAGAATCCCTGATGGAGCAAGAGAACAGTGGGATGCAGATCCCAAATTCTCGTAAAAACACCAGGCTTAATGGTCTGAGACCAGAGGGACGCTGACGGTCATGGTCCCCAGACCATTTATAGCCCGAGACTGGAACCATTCCCGAAACCAAACTCTACAGACAGGGATTGGCCTGGACTATAATATAGACAATGATGCTGTTGAGGAGTAAACTTCGTGGCTCAAGTAGACACGTGAGACTATGTGGGCAATTCCTGTCTGGTGGCGAGATAAGAAGGAAGAGGGGGACGGGAGCTGGTTGAATGAACACGGGGAATACAGGGTGGAGAGGAGGAATGTGCTGTCTCATTAGGGGGAGCGCAGCTGGGAGTACACACCAAGGTATGTGTAACTTTATGTATTTGAGACTGACTTGATTTGTAAACTTACACCTAAAGCAGAATAAATAAATTTTTAAAAAAAAAAGACGCTTTACTGATCATCTAATCTAAAGAAATGGAGCTCTGGTGGCACAGTGGTTAAGCGCCTAGCTGCTACCTTCAGGCCAGCAGTTTGAACCACCAGCCGCTCTGTGGAAAAAAATACAGCAGTCTGCTTCAGTAAAGATTACAGCCTTGGAAACGCTACTTTGTCCTACAGGATGGCTATGAGTCAGCATTGCCTCAATGGCAGTATGTTTTAATCTAAAGTAATTAACTGTTATTGCTCCTAGTTTCATTGTCTTCATAAGGAAACAAGTCTACCCAGAGGCATCTCAGAAGAAATCCCTGCTGATCTACTTCTGAAAAATCACCCGTTATAAAGCCTATGGAACCCAGTTCTACTCTGACACACATGGCCATTCCATTCAACAGCAACTAATTTTAAAATTAAGTGCAGATGTTAGTATTTAACTGTAATAGAGAACAAATGTATCTGTGATATACTTCACAATAACTTTGACATACCAATGTGCCAAGACATTAATTTTGGTGACCTTATACCTGTGATTCTGTCAAAAGTCTTGAGCTTTCGGGATATCATTAATGATCACTGGACCACTTATCCCAATGGAAAGGAAATGGTATTTCACAGAGTTCTTTGGGTTTGCTCAAAAATCTTGGGGCCATTTACTCTTTAGCTGTTGTCTTTCTTGCAGGTTGTATCATAGAAGAAATTTAAAGGTAGGTTTGTTCCACTGTAAAGAAACCAGAGAGAATCTGGAAGTGGCGTCATTTTAAAACTTTGCGTATTTTCACTTAGATTCAATTAGAATGGGATCTCCCAAGTCCAGTTTTATTTTTCATATCCAGCAGTTCCATTGCTTAGAGCTGCTGCTACAGTTTTGTGCATAAGAACCTTACCAGCTGGTTGCCAATATTGGACTCAAGAATTATGTATATATATTTTTAATAAATTCTTTTCATAGTAATGGGTTTGATGTATGCCTGAGACAAGCTAGAGTCTCAAATGGCATGCTCACCCCTTGGGCAATCATTTGGTTGTAAAAAGAATTTAACTGAGCATTCCCTAATTAATTTATGGAGACTTTTCAAAGTACATGGAAAAAAGCTGAATTTTAATAAGGAGTTGATTTCAATTTCTGATTATATATTGAATCATACAGATTGCTTTAAAAGGAGCAGAAATAAAAGTCAGCAGGTGTTTAAAAACTTGTTTACTAGCCTTCTCAGGCACTTTCTCACTACTTCTGGCTGGGTCTTATTTCCATGCTCTAAAGAGTGCTCATTGAGTATCTATTAAATATCCTAGACTTAATAATTCTGGTTAAAACCCAATAGGGCAAGACACTATTTATCCTCTATCTCTCCATAACATCTCTATATCTGACAACAAACCCTTATTAAAAATTCAGTGTGAGGAAAGAAGAATGCATCTCAGACACGTATCTAATTTAGAGGCAAGACAATTAAGGCTCATATTACCTATGGCTATCCAACACGTTAGTCCCTGAGTGGTGCAAATGATTAAGGGTTCAACTACTAGCCAAAAGTTGGCAGTTTGAACTCATGCAGAGATGCCTCAGAAGACAGGCCTGGAGATCTTCTTCTGAAAGTTCACAGCCTTGAAAACCCTATGGAGTAGTTCTACTCTGCACACATGGGGTCACCATGAGTCTGAGTAGACTTGATGGCAACTCACAGCATAACATAGTACCAAAAATTTAGAAGCTTAAAACAATAAAAATTCACTATCTCATTGTTCATGTGGTTCAGAGATAGGTGTGTAGCTTAGATGAGTGCCACTGACTTGAGTTTTTTATAAGGCTGCCATCAAGTTGTTGGCCAGGACTGGAGTAATTTCAAGGCCTGGCTATGGAAAGATCCACTCCCAATCTCAGTAACATGTGTGTTGGCTAATCTCAAGTCCTCTATGTCTGTTGGCTAGAGACATCAGTTTTGTCACAAAAGTATCTCCATTGGACAGTATGACAGCAGGCTTCCTTCAGAATGAATGAGCGAGAGCACAAGATGGAAACCACAATTTTATTTTAACCTAATCTCAGAGGTGACATCCTATCAGTTTTACCATATTGTATTTGTTAGAAGCGAGTCACAGGTCAAGCCCACCCTCAATAGGAGGGGATTATATAAGAGCACGAATAACAGGAGGCAGGGATCATTGGAGACTATATACACACATATATATATATATATATATACACGTATACACACACAGTGTATTTTTATACAAATAACACATGCCTTCTACATTTGTTTGCCAACCACATACTCCTCTCCTGAGCTATTTTCGTAAGAATGCTATGGTAATATTTTTTTACAGCAACATGTAAAAAAAAAATTGGTATAGCAGCTCTTATGAAAATACTTTGTCGGGGAGGAGACAGTTGGCAACCAAATGTAGAAGGCATGCATTATTTGCATAAAAATACAGTGTATCAAAGACATAGACATAGATACAGGTATAGATGATTTGAAAGTAATAATACCTGACCCAATTACCACTCAGGATTATTTTGAGGCTAAACTACAGTAACGTATTAAAAGAACATTGACTTTCGAGTCACACATACCTGTGTTCAAAACCTACCTCTTTCCCTTACATACAAGTTATGTATGTACCTTAAACAAATGACTTAATTTTTCTGAATTAGTACGATCATCTAAAATAAAAATAACAGTACTGACTTGGCAAGATCAAATTAATATATTGCAAGAAAAAAATTGCTTGAATATGGAAGTCACTTGATCAAAGCTAGTTATAAATATTTTATGTTACCAAAATATAAACAACATAATCACTGTTGTTCATATAATTATTTTTGATACTATTATCATAGTCTTCACACATCCATCAGTTTGTCATACTGTGGTGGCTCGCGTGTTGCTGTGATGCTGGAAGTTATGCTACCAGTATTTCAAATACCAGCAGGGTCACTGTCTCAGGCTGTGTTCTCTTGAGAAGCAAAACCAGGAAAGCATATAAATATATATAGTGAAGGATTTATATCAAAGAAACGGCTCAAGTGATTGTAGAGGCTGGAATGTCCCAAGTCCATGGATTAGGATAGAGGTTTCTCCCAATTCATATAGCTACAGCAGCTGGCGAACCCAAGATCAGTAGGTTGGAAAGCAGGGCTCTTGCTCACAGGACTGGCAGGCAAGACCACAGGGCTTCTCCTGATTCATGTAGCTGCAGGAGCTGGTGAACCCAAGATTGGCAGATCAGAGATCAGGGCTCTGCTCACTAGCTGTGAAGATCTATGAACCCCGAGATCAGCAGGTCAGATGAGCAGGAGGCACCCGCAGGATTCAGAGTGAGAAAAAAGCCAGAATGTCTGCTTATATTCGGGTGTAGGCCATACCTCAAAGGAAACTCCCTTCGAACTGATTGTATACTCACAGCAGATCCCATCATGGGAGTGATCACATATAAACACTGAGAATCATGGCCCAGCCTAGTTGACACATGGTCTTAACCATCATAGTCACCTATGGTAGACAGGCTTCAGCTGAGCTTCCAGACTAAGACTAGGAAGAAGGACCTAGGGGTCTATTTCCGAAAAAATTAGCCAGTAAAAACCTTATGAATAGCAGTAGAACATTGTCTGGTATAGTGCTGGAATGAGCCCCTCAGGTTGGAAGGTACTCAGAATACAACAGGGAAAGAGCTGCCTCCTCAAAGTAGAGTCAATCTTAAAGACATGAATGGAGTCAAGCTCTCGGGACCACTGTTTGCTGATGTGGAATGACTCAAAATGAGAAGAAACAGCTGAAAATATCCATTAATAATAGGAACATGGAATGTATGAAGTATGAATCTACGAAAATTGGAAATCATCAAAAACGAAATGGAACACATAAATATTGAATCCTAGGCATTAATGAACTGAAATGGACTGGTATTGGCCATCCTGAATCACACAATCATATGGTCTACTATGAAGGTAATGACAAATCAAAGAGGAATGGTGTCAAAAAACAACATTTCAAGATCTGTCCTGAAGTACAATGCTGTCAGTGATAGGATGATACCCATAAGTCTACAAGGAAGACCAGTTAATATGACTATTATTCAAATTTATGCACCAACTACAAAAAACTAAGATGAATGCATTGAAGATTTTTACTACCTTCTGCCATCTGACATTGATCAAACATGCAATCAAGATGCATTAATAATCACTGGTGATTGGAATGCAAAAGTTGAAAACAAAGAAGGATTGGTAGTTGGAAAAAATGGCCTTGGTAATAGAAACAACACCAGAGATCTCATGATAGAATTTTGCAATACCAATGGCTTCTTCATTGCAAACTCCTTCTTGCAACAACATGAACAGTGACTTTACATGTGGACCTCACCAGATGGAATACACAGGAGTGAAATCAACTATATCTGTGGAAAGAGACAATGGAAAAGCTTGATATCATCAGTCAGAACAAGGCCAGGGGCCCACTGCAGAACAGATCATCAATTACTCACATGCAAGTTGAAGTTGAACAAAATTAGAATAAGTCCACAAGAGCCAAAGTATGACTTTGAATCTATCCCACATGAATTTAGAGACCATCTCAAAAAGAGATTTGACACATTGAACACTAATAACTGAAGATTAGATGAGTTGTGGGATGACATCAAGGACATCATATCTGAAGAAAGCAAAGAGTCACTAAAAAGATGGTAAAGGTAAAAAAGATCATGATGGATGTCAGAAGAGACTTCGAAACTTGCCCTTGAGTGTAGAGTAGCTAAAGTGAAAGGAAAAAATGGCGAAGTAAAATAGCTAAACAGAAGATATCAAAGTGCAGCTTGAAAAGACAAAGTAAAGTATTACAATGAAATGTGCAAAGACCTCGAGCTAGAAAACCAAAAGGGAAGAACAAGTGTGGCATTTCTCAAGCTGAAATAACTGAAGAAAAAATTCAAGCCTCAAGTGGCGGTATTGAAAGATTCTACAGGCAAAATATTGAATGACACAGGAAGCATCAAAAGAAAATGGAAGGAATACACAGAATCACTGTACCAAAAAGAACTGGTTGATGTTCAACCATTTCAGCAAGTAGCATATCATCAAGAACCAATGGTACCGAAGGAGGAGGTCCAGCCCACAGCGAAGGCATTGGTGAAAAACAAGGTTCCAGGAATTGATGGAATACCAATTGAGATGTTTCAACAAATGGATGCAGTGATGTAGGTGCTCACTCATCTATGCCAAGAAATTTGGAAGACAGCTACCTGGCCAACCGACTGGCAGAGATCCACATTTGTACCCGTTCCAAAGACAGATGATCTGACAGAATGAGGAAATTATCGGACAATATCATTAATATGACACACAAGCAAAATTTTGCTGAACATCATTCAAAAACGGTTGCAGCAATACATTGACAGAGAACTGCCAGAAGCTCAAGCCAGATTCAGAAGAGGACATGGAAAATGGATATTATTGCTGATGTCTGATAGATCTTGGCTGAAAGCAGAAAATACCAGAAAGACATATACCTGTGTTTTATTGACTATGCAAAGACATTAGGCAGTGTGGATCAAAACAAATTATGGATAACATTTCAAAGAATGGGAATTCCAGAACACTTAATTGTGCTCATGAGGAACCTGTACACAAAGAGACAGTCATTCCAACAGAGCAAGGGGATATTGTGTGGTTTAAAGTCAAGAAAGGTGTGCATCAGAGTTGTATCATTTCACCATACCTGTTCAATCTGTATGCTGAGCAAATAACCTGAGAAGCTGGACTATAAGAAGAAGAATGGGGCATCAGAATTGGAGGAAGACTCATTCTGAGATATGTAGATAACACAACCTTGCTTGCTGAGGTGAAGAGAACTTGTAGCACTGATGAAGATCAAAGCCTACCGCCTTCAGTCTGTATTATACCTCAACATAAAGAAAACACAAATCCTCACAACTGGACCAACCAATAAGCAGCATCGTGATAAACAGAGAAAATGCTGAAGTTGTCAAGGGTTTCATTTTACTTGGATCAATCAACACCAATGGAAGCAGCAGCCATGAAATCAAACAACGCATTGAATTAGCAAATCTGCTGCAAAAGGCCTCCTTAAGGCATTAAAAAACAAAGATGTCACCTTAAGGACAAAGGTGCTCCTGACCCAAGCCATGATGTTTTCAGTCACCTCATATGCATGGACAATGAATAAGAAGACCAGAAAAACTGATACCTTTGAATTATGGTGTTGGGAAAGGATATTGAATATGCCATGGACTGCCAAAAGAATGAACTAATCTGTGTAGGAAGAAGTACAGTCAGAATGCTCCTTGGAAGCAAGGACGCTGAGACCTCATCTCACATACTTTGAACATGTTATCAAGAGGGACCAGTCACTGGAGAAGGACATCATGCTTGGCAAAGTAGATGGTTATCAAAAAAGAAGACCCCGAAAGAGATGGATTGATACAGTGGCTGCAACAATGGGCTCAAGCATAAGAACAATTATGAGGATGGTGCAGGCCTGGGCAGTGTTTTATTCTTTTGTACATAGGGTCACTATCAGTTGGGACCCATTCAACAGCACCTAACAACAAATTATCATGGTTTGCTATCTCCAAATAGTGCAGACTCCATGTGGACAACAGAAGTTAGCACCAGTTTTCACTGTTTATAATGTGTTTCCTAACAACTGGAAACACAAAAATTAACAACAAATAGGGCATTTACAGGTAGAAGGAATAAATCACAGTTAAAAACAATTAATCAGATAATTTTCCTTGAAATCAATGTGTTCTCCCATTTGTTAGCATGTTAATTATTGTGGTAGAGTTTTCAAAGCCGCTGAGTAGATTTAGCCACATTTCAGCCCAGCTGTGTGTTTGTCACAATATGTTTTATATGAAAATATTGACAGTATTTCTTTGGAGGCCTTTCAGCTGTGTTACATTTCTATTCAGTTAAACAATAACCGTTTACTTGTTCACTTTTCCTCATCTTGGACAGTGAGTATAAGCATCATCTGGTAAATCATGCCACAGTCTGAAAAAAACCACAGAATGGGCAGAAAAGTGAGATGGTGAAAAGCTCTTCACTTATTCTGGGGTGAATGTCCTACTTGCTAATATATTTATGATTCTACCTTAATGGTCATAGGCACTCCAAGCCTACTATTCCTTTTATATTTGGTAACCCTGTTGTCCATCAACATATATGAGTTAATAAAAAACTGTCCTCAGCATTTCTAATAGGATGCATGTACAGAAGACAAATGCAATACCAAAACCCCCCAAGAAAAACCAAACCCACTGCCGTTGAGTTGACTCCGACTCATAGCGACCCTATAGGACAGAGTAGAACTGCCCCATCAAGTTTCCAAGGAGCACCTGGTGGATTCGAACTGCCAACCTCTTGGTTAGCAGCTGTAGCACTTAACCACTACACCACCAGGGTTTCCAAATGCAGTACAAATAGTAGCTTACTGAGGTTTAAACAAAGATTCTATTGACTATTCTGCTTTTAGCCATTTGATCTTGAAGGGGTCATTTAACCTCTCTCTCAGCCTTAGTTTTCTCACCTGTACAGTAAATCAGTCGGAATAAAATACTTCTGTGATTCAATGGAAGAATAACATAAAACTTCAAATTTTGCACTGAAAAAGTAGTTAGGCTATAATCTGTCCCCAGCCAAATTATATTGTCCCTTACTTAATTTATTGATGACCGATGATGACTCTAAATTGATGGCTACTTGTTTACCAAGCTGTTAAGTTAGTCCTCTAGCAAAGTAAGGAAATGAAAAACTAGATATTTAAGAGTGAATCTAAAAGATGAGTCAGGAAAAAGCCCAATAAATTGTTAAGTAATATCATTTAATCATAAAGTATGTAAGTTCTCAATAATTGCTTTTTTAAATTATCACTAATAATTGACTTATCTCAAGACTAAAGCAATTCTAATATGGTATGGTCATTTACCCTTCCCTCTTTCCTCTGGTGTGGAGTTTTCAGATCTGAACTGACTGGATGAAAGCAGAGAAGAGACTGTTCAGTCTCTAACTCAAGAATCAGAGCTAAATGGGCTCCAGCTTTGGGTTTCTCTCTCTTTTCCATCAGTTGTCAGGGAGACGAATGCACAGCTAGAATGCAGCTGTCACATCAAAACTCAGATGTGCAGGATCCTAGGGGACCAAGCACAAGCACATAGCCTTGAAGTACAAATCAAAACGTGAATCGCTAACTAAAAATCTACGGGAATCTATTAACAAAAGTGTTACTTTGGAACAATTGCCAAAGCTTGCTTCATAACTAGTAGCTCTTATTTTAAGAACTAAACAAAATAATGAAATATACTAGAATTTCTCAATTCTGTTGAATCTCTCAGGACATCTTTTCAGTTCAGCAATTGCTCATAGTCCATGGCACCTTAAGATAAAAGATCCTGCACCTGTTCTCAGGTTTTCAGATCAGGTCTCCAAAAAGTATATAGTATCTCTCTTTTTATCAGGATGAAAGAACTATCCTCAGTACTCTGATGCACAACAATCATTATGAAAAAGCAAGCAATACTACTACTAATAATAATAACCAAAGGTATAACTACCATTGGTATCTAGGGATATTTCCATAGATTTTGGTAATATTGAGTAGAATCTGATCACTTGATAACTGCAGGGTTACTGTGTGCCTTAAACATCACAAAAATGCAAGCTACATTTTTCTATGCTTCTTGTCTCCAAGTATAAGCCCATCTATTCAATAAGGTCACAGGTAAAAGAATAGACAAATACATCAGTGCGAACAGGACAGAGCATCCAGAAATGGGTACACACACATACAGATATACACACACACACACCATCTTTGACAAAAGAAACACAATTCTTTGGAGAAAGGATAGTCTTTTTGACAAATGGTGCTAAAACAACTGGACATTCACATTAAAAAAATAGTCTAGACACAGACCATCCACCTTTCAAAAAATTAACTCGAAATAATACGTCTAAGTGTAAAATATAATACTATACAATTTCTGGAAAATGAGTGTGACCTTGGGTTTGGCAATGACATTTTAGATACAATACCTAAAGCATGATCCATGAAAGAAAATATTGTCAACATAGACTTTACTGAAATTAAAAACTTATACTCTGTGAAAGACACTGGTAAGAGAATGACAAGATAAGCCACAGATTGGGAGAAAATTTTTGCAAAACACATATCTGATAAAGAACTTGTTTCCAAAATATACAAAGAACCCTTAAAATTGGAAAATAATAAAACAACCAAATAAAAAAATGAGCAAAAAATCTGGACACCTCACCAAACAAAATATACAGATAGCAAAGAAGCATATGAAACGATGTTAAATGTCTATGTCATTGTCGTTGTTGTTGCTAGGTGGAGTTGGTTTCCACTCATAGCAACCCTAGCCAAAAAACAAACAAACAAACCCAGTACCGTCGAGTCAGTTCCAACTCATAGTGACCCTATAGTCTTACCATATGATCCATAGTCATGCTGTATAGTATTTTCTCAAATAAAACTTAAATCCACACAAAAACGTGCACATTTTTTTTATTGTACCTCTTGTTTTTTATTCATAATAGCCAAAAAATGGAAGCAAGCAGGTGTCTTTCAATGGGTCAAAGGATAAACTATGGTACATGTATATAACCAAATATTATTCATCAATAAAAAGAAATGAGTTGTCAAGCCATGAAAAGACATGGATGAATCGTAAATGCATATTGCTATGTAGAAGATGTCAACCTGAAAAGGCTACATACTGGAAAATTCCATTTATATAACTGTCTCAAAAAGGCAAAACTATAGAGTTACTAAATCAGTAAGTGCTTGCCAGGGGCTCAGGAGGAGGTGAGGGAGGTATTAATAGGTGAAGCGTAGGGGAGTTTTTAGGTCAATGAAAATATTTTGTATGATACTCTAATGGTAGGTAACTAACACTATGCTTTTTTCAAAACCCATTAAACTTTACAGGTAATATTAAGAGTGAACCTTAATGTATGCAAAATTTAAAAAATCATTTAAGGTCAGAGGATTCTAGGATAGAATGGAGAATGCAACAAGACAATCTAACTGTATTACAAATATATGAAACAACCTCACTGAAAGGGGTAGGGCAAAAATGTGCTTATCTGAGTAACTTTGGAAATGAATGGAGTCCGTAACATTAAAGGCAAAACAAACTATACATAAAACCTGTACTCTAGTTGATAAAGTTGTTGCTCATGGAGGTATGGGTTAACAATTCTGATACTGCTATGCATGTATGCTGAACTGAACAGTTAAATAAATGGATGGCAGATAATGGGAGCCAGGTTTCTTACATCTGGAGAAGTTCACAGATAAGCAAGCTAAAATAATGTTATGAGCTACATGGTAATAGATTAGAGTTGGATACATCAGTATGAACTCATTTTTAGCTTCGTATAGATATACAAGGTTCCATATAGAAATATTTATAGGTATGTGAATATAGATGGATTAGTGTGTACATATATATTTCCTTGCTATGTCAGTTGAGAGGGACTAGAAGCAATGACAATCCAGTAGGGACTAGAAGCAATGACAATCCAGTAACAGCAAGCACAGCTAACACCCGGATCTTGGTTTCTAACACTATTCTACAATAAGAGGAACCAGGAATCCTTGGAGAAATTTCTGATTCTAGAACTGGGGTAGGGAAAATATAAGATGAGCTTAGAGCATCTTATAGTACCAGGAAGTAAGGAAGTGTTCAGAAAAAAACAAACCCTCCACAATTATATGACTGTGTCAAACAGACACAGGAGTCAACTGAAAGAGCTAGCAGTGGTCAAAGAGAGAACAATGTGAGCAACAAAATAAATGAAATAGTATTGGATTGTAATCCAAATTACACAATAAATATCCATGAGGCCACAGTGATATAAATGACTGAATAAATAAATGGGAGAAAAGAGGCAAATCTCTTCTGTAAGAGAATTTCAAATAATTTAGGTAAATACTCTGGCCTCAAGGAGATAAATCATAACTCCACTCCTTAACTGTGGGCTGTGCATAGTGGCTTCTTTCTGAAAAGTACAGTAGGAAAAGGGGGCGGGGGGAGTAACTTTACAGTAGAGAAACTTGTCAACACTATCTCAGTCAGGAAATCAAGGTTAACATCAACAATGAAAAATCATATTAATAGGATGTACCCTTGACATGATGGGGTGAAAATGACACTTTACCTCTGTGGTCTTCCTCCCAAAAACCCTTTTGTTGCTGCTAGTTGCCGTGAAGTTTTCTCCAGCTCATGGCAACATTATGTATAACAGAACAAGATGATGCCTGTTCTGATGCTATAGCTTCATGATCGTTGGTATGTTTGAATCTATCGTTTCAGCTATTGTCTCAATCCATCTCATTGGGGGTTTTCTTTGTTTTTGCTGGCTCTTTACTTTACCAACCATGACTTCCTTTTCTAGCGATTGGTCTTTCCTAACGACATGTCCAAAGTAAGCAAGCCGAAGTTTCACCATCTTTGCTTCTAAGGAGCATTTGGGTTGTACTTCTTCTAGGAATGATTTGTTCATTCTTATGGCAGTCTACAGTATATTCAATATTCTTTGCCAATACCACAGTTCAAATGCATCAGTTCCTCATCTTCCTTTTCATTGTTCAGCTTTTACATGTATATGAAGCAATTGAAATCCAGTGCTTGGGTCTGGCCCGCCTTAGTCATCAAAGTAGCATCTTTGCTACTTTAAAGAGAGCTTTTGCAGCAGACTTGCCCAATATAATACATCATTTAACTTCTTGACTGCTGCTTCCGTGGGCATTGATTGTTGATCTAAGTAGAATGAAATCATTGAAAATTTCAGTCTCTTCTTCAGAGGTATAGTGAGCGGGGAAAGAGGGGAGCACTTTCTCCTGGGTGCAAGTCCAAGGGGGAGTGCCAGATGAAGCACAGAATGACATTGCAAGACACCACAAATTTGAGAGGCACCTGACTAAGGCAGCTGGACAAGAGGAGTGAAGGCATTTCTGCTGATGTGTCTCAGCTATCAACATCTACTCATCTTGAAGTTGAAGTGGGAGGGTACAACTTAGAAATTGCTCCTGGGTGCCTGTTACTCTCACTACCTGCCTCTGCTCTTCTTCATTTATCGTGATGTTGTTTATTGGTCCAGTTGTGAGGATTTTTATTTTCTTCAGGTTCAGGTGTAAGCCATATTGAAGGCTGTAGTCTTTGATCTTCATCAGTAAGTGCTTCAAGTTCTCTTCACTTTCAACAAGCAAAATTGTCTCATCTGTGAGTTGTGAAGAAAACATCAGGCAAATTTCATTTGAGGGGCATTTTACAATTACCAGTACTCCTTCAAACTGTCAAGTCATTTAAATCAAGACAAGTCTCAGAAACTGTCATAGCCAAGGGGAGCCTCAGGAGGTAAAAGTACTAAATTTAGTGTGGTATCCTGGAAGGAATCCAGGAACAAAAAAGGCCATGACTTACAAACTAAGGAAATCTGAATAAAGCATGTTAATAACAGGAGAGCCTGGATGTGGGCTATATAGGAAATCTCTGTACTATATTCATAATTTTTCTGTAAATCTGAAACTGTTATAAAATTGAAAGTATTTTAAAAGAAAAAGAAATAAACCATTAATCCCATGTAATTTCCTAAATTTTTAACTTTTTATGTTTTTTTAACCTGTGATATCCCAAATCTGGAAACTCCTCTTTTAGATATTTTATGAGTGTTACCTCCTTTGATAATCATTATAATTCTCTGGCGTAGATAAAATAGGTATTATTATTCTTACTTTAGGAAAGCAAAATTTAGAGATTATGTGCCTTTTTCCAAGGCCATTCAGAAAAGAAGTTGTCAAAACAGAATTCTGACTCTCTTCTAGTCTCCTTTAATTATACCATTCTGTTACATACTTGGTCTCACATCAATTTTTTTTCTTATTCATCTTTGTATCACTAGTACGTTGTACAGTGTCTGATTAATAATAAACTCAAAAAGAATGTGTCCAATAATCAATGTCTCATGTTAGTTTTAAATAATTTATAACTGGGAGCAGTTTCAGGAATAATATTTCCAGCTTAACCCTTCTACTTTGAGATAAGAAAAATGAAACTCATAAAGGTGAACTAAATTTCCTAAGGTCAGTGCACAACTTGCTAGTGTCTGAGCCAAGACTGAAGCCCAGTTCTATCTGATTCTACACCAATGATTCAACACTACGCTACTAGCAGACTATAGTACCAGAAAAATTAGTTCATCTATGGCTAAAGGCAAACTGGTGTAAAAGTTGTAATGTTTTTTAAAGTTCAAGGAAACCTCTAAGCAGTGGTTACCTAAAGAACAAGAAAATAAGACTTAATATAAACCAAATCTGAGTAAAGCATGTTAATAATAGTAGAGACTGGATGTGGGGTATACAGGAACTCTCTGTACTATATTCAAAATTTTTCTGTAAATCCAAAACTGTTATAAAATTAAAAGTGTTATAGACAAATAGTCGAGGACATCTGGTTGAAACGTTGTCGGGTGAAAACCCCAGGTTTTGCTTGGCATGACTTGTTACAGCCAGTAAACGAGAGGCCGAGGTGGGAAGTCAGAAAGATGCCTTTATTTCATTGTAGGAGGATAGAAGCAACTGGGGCTATTGCCTCCAAGACTGCAGCTTGGGGAAGTGGGTTTTTACAGAGAGCAGGCACACGGAAAAGTAAATTCATCATGAATATTCAGGATTGACCTTCACACAGGCCCTCAGAGCTTGGGAGTCACTATGCATTTTCTTTAGACAAGGGTTCGATCCTCCAGGATGGAAGAAGAGGTTGACTTTCTTTCATTAGAATGTTAAGTCTCCACCCAGAGGCAGGTTGAGGCCACCTATAGCCGGTTCTGCGGTTATCTTGTCAAGGACAATTTCAGAAGACTGTGCAGCTTATTCCACTCATTGTAGAAGGACAAGCCAGAGCAGGTGTTTCTTAGAAGGGTTGGGCTCGGAGGCTGCCTGCCTCAGAGCCATGTGAAATTGCTGATTTTAAAACCATTTTTGATCTAGAAAAATGGCAATTTCTCATGGTTCCTGGCAATTGGATTAATGTAGGATAAAACTAAACTGCCTATCATATTGGCATGCATATCAAAATAGTACCAATTCTATGAAGCTTCTTTGTATGTGTTGAAAAATAGCATTCATCCATTCATTCAGTAAATATTTATTAAGGCATTCAGCTTAATGTCTATAGAATAAAAAGATGAATAAGATACAGCTCTGAGTTAAAGGAGGATATTAATCTAGAATTAGGACTAAAACACAGATATTATCATAATAAAACAAAAACTCTTCTTCATTAAACAAACAGAATGTGATACCAAACTATAGTATACTTTTACATGCATACCTCATTTAATTCTAACAATTTTCTAGTTTAACCTAGTTTTTATTATTCTATTTTTTCCAAATTAAAAAAAAAAAAAAACACAGGTTGAGACAGGTAAAAAGACAAATAAATCACAGAATTTGTAAGTTCGAGAACCAATATCGGAGCACTTGTGGTGCAGTGCTTAAGACCTCGGCTGCTAATCAAAAGGTTAGCAGTCAGAATCCACCAGCCGCACCTTGGAAGCCCTATATCTAACTCAGGTCTCTGCCTCCAAAACCTTTGCTAATTCTAGTAAATAACACTGACTTTGTTGATAAACTGTTAGAGAAGATGAGGTTCTTGAGTAAATAAAATGTGTATGCACTACTGATGTGTGCGTGTAAATTAGAAATAACTATGGATTAAGATCTACTAAAACTGAACATGCCCATGCCCTATGACCAAGCAATCCCATGGTATATTTTTTCTTAATAGGCTTTATTTTTATAGAGCAGTTTTAATTTACAGAAAAATCGTGCAGAAAGTACAGAGTTCTCATATGCACCTTCCCCCCCGCCACTGCACACTGTTTCTCTTGTTAACATCTTGCATTTGTGTGCTGCATTTGTAAGAACTGAAGAGCCAATACTGATATAATTTTATCAGCTAAAGTCATAATTAACTCTTTGTATTGTACAGTCCTGTGGGTTTTGACAAATGCATAATGTAACGTGTCCACCATTACAGAATCATGCAGGATAGTTTCACTGCCCTAAAAATGCTCTGTGCTCCATTTATTCATGCCTTTTTCCCTCCCCCTGAAAGCCTGGCAATCACTGATCTTTTTACTCTCTCTGTAATTTTGCCTTTTCAGAATGATACATAGTCAGAATCATACAGTATGTAGCTTTTTCTGACTGGCTTCTTTCACTTAGGACTATGCATTGAGAGTGCCTCCACGTGTTTTTTGTAGCTTGATAGCTCATATGTGTGTGTATATATATATATATATATATATATATATATATATATAATCACTGAATAATACTCTATTGTATGGATATACCACAGTTTGTTTATACATTCATTAATTGGCTACTAAGGTACGCCTGACCCAAGCCATGATATTTTCAGCAATCACGTATGCATGCCAAAGCTGGACAATAAATAAGGTGTTGGCAAAGAATACTGAATTCTTGGAATTATGGTGTTGGCAAAGAATATTGAATATACCGTGGACTGCCAGAAGAAAGAACAAGAATGTTTTGGAAGAAATACAGCCAGAGTGCTCCTTGGAAGTGAGGATGTCAAGTCTTCATCTCACAAACTTTAGACATGTTATCGGAAGGGAACAGTCCCTGGAGAAGGACATCATGCTTGGTAAAGTAGAGGGTCAGTGAAAAAGAGGAAGACCCTTAAGGAGACGGATGGACACAGTGGCTGCAACAAAGGGCTCAAACATAACAATGATCGTAAAGATGGCACAGAACCAGGCATTGTTTCATTCAGTTGTACGTAGGGTCACTACAAGTCAGAAGCTACTCAACTGCACCTAACAACATTGAAGGACATCCTGGTTGCTTCCAATTTTTAGCAACTACAAATAAAGCTGCTATAAACATTTGTGCACAAGTCTACGTGGACATACATTTTCAACCGATTTGTGTAAATACCCAGGAACGCGATTGCTGGATTGTACGGTAAGACTAAGGAGCCTGATAGTGCATTGATTGAGTTCAGCTCCTTACTGAAAGGTCAGAGGTTTAAACCAACCACCCTGGGAGAAAAGAGCTAGTGATCTGCTCCTGTAAAGATGACAGCCTAGAAACTCTGTAGGGTAGTTCTACTGTGTCATATAGGGTCGCTATGAGTCAGAATCCACTCTAGGGCTGGACTCACAACAACATGGTAAGATTATGTCTGGCTTTCTAAGAAACTGCCAGACTGTCTTTTAAAGTGGCTGCACCATTCTGCATTCCCTCCAGTAGTGGATGACAGCACCTGGTGTTCCACATCTGCCAGCATGTGGGGTTGTCACTCTTAGATTATGGTATCTCATTGTTAATTTGAGAATTTGTTTATTTTTCATGATGAATTTTGTCACGGGTTTGTCTATTTTCACAACTTTTTCAAAGAACCAATTTTTGGCTTTCCTAATCCTCTTTATCTTTTTTTATTATTACATTTACCTCTACTTTTTAAAAAAATTACTCATTTTTTTTATGTTCTTTGGGGTTAATCTGTTGTGCTTTTATCAGTGTCTTAAGTCGACTGTCTCCTAATAATTTCATAAGTATACCTAGGGCCTGGTGGGGAAAAAGATATATATATATATGGAGCCCTGCTGGTACAGTGGTTGAAGTGCTTGGCTGCTAAGGAAAAGTCAGCGGTTTGAACTCACCAGCCCCTCCATGGGAGAAACATGTGTCACTCTGCTTCTGTAGAGATGTACGGTCTTAGAAACCCTATGAAGTAGTTCTGCTCTGTTCTTTAAGGTTGCTATGAGTCAGAATCGACTCGACAGCAGTGGGTTTGGTTTTCTGGTATATATACATATATATAAGTATATATGTCTATGTATTATATGTATATTTCTGGAACAGATCTATTCATAGAGTCAAAGATTTTTTATAAAATTATCAATGTCTTTCCCACCCCTACTGGGTATAATCTAAAGTTCTTGACTCTTATTATCCAGTAATCCTTTCTCTGAAACTTTGGTGCTTTCAGACTGCTTTCCTTTTGGTTCCAGGAGCATACTTTGTTAATCAGTTTCTACCTTTAAACCTCTTTCACTGTGTTCCCTCCATAGTTGATAAGTTCCTCTCTGTTCTACCCATCATAATTCTTCTACCTTTTGAAGCCCAGCCCATGTTGCACCCCTAAGACACACAGAGATAATTTTCCCATGGAACTCCTAAGGCCATTTTTATGTCTTCTGATCCTTTGCGGATCTCTGAATCATCAGCTCATATGCCTAATGAGAACATCTTGTTTCAGGACCTAAACCAGAGGTCTCCGGTTTGTGGCCTGCAGATTGCAGCAAGCTAAGAGTTGTCCTTTATTGAACCTACACAACCACTCAATTGGTAAATGCCAATAATGGGTAAGAATTGGCAGAAATATCTGATACAAAGCAACTTGAGTAAATCAAACAGGGTTTACCTATCTAAACTATGTAAAATAAAATCTGCATAGTCAGGGTAGTCAGCATAGAATTTAGCCACAGCCTCCAAGGCATAGAGACAAGTGCAGATATTTGGCCCCAAATCTCACAGTTACGGATGACAACATCCATATGAGCAAGGGTCACATTAGAACTCTTCAAGCATAACAGTCACCTTTGCGCACTTATGCTAATATAGCTACAGCCAAGGACCACCTTGCCTTGGCCTAGAGCACTTGTTATTTTTGGTGATGGGAAAGTCAATACCAAATGTGGGTAAAGTGTGCACAACTTGACCAAGGGTCATAATGACACAAAGAAGTACGCAAGAATAAGAGATATTATTGGTAAATGCTATAACATACACAATTTTGCAATAACAACTATAACAACCAAAAATGCATGAATGGTCACATAGGTAGATATGTATGCATATATGTTCTCAGGAAAGTATATGTGTGTATATATATGCATGCACATATAGGTGTATCTATAGGCATATATATATTTGTGTGTGCTGCACATTCATTCATATATGTAATAAAGTTCATCATTCATATATATAATAAGGCACAGTCATAGATACTTTACAGACATAACTAAACACCTCAAAAGATTGGTTTACTGGATTTGAAGGCTTAGGACCGTAGTCTCATGGGACAACTTGGTCAAGTGGCACATCACAGTCCATAAAGTTTATATTCTTCATCCTAGCGTGGTAAGTAGCATCTGAGGTCTTAAAGGTTGCAAGTGGCCATCTAAGATACCACTATTGGTCCCTGCTCATCTAAAGCAATAGAGAAAGAAGGAAACCAAAGACTCAAAGAAGAAACTAGTCTACAGGACTAAATGCCTACACGAACCACGGCCTCATCTAGAGAAAAGAAGAACTATATGGTGCCCAACTGTGACTACCAACCTTTGGTAGTCAGGGACACAATAGATGGTCCCTGATAGAATGGGAGAAAAATATAGAACAAAAATCAATTTCTTAAAAAAGTCTAGAGGCAGGGCCAAGATGGCTGACCTGGTAGACACTACCTCAGAACCCTCTTGCAACAAAGACTCAGAAAAACAAGTGAATCGATCACATACATGACAATCTATGAACCCTGACCATCAAACACAGATCTAAAGAGTTGACCTCAGTGACAGGTGAGCGAAAAGCTGTGCCCTGAGCCAGCAACCGCTTCTGGAACCCGCGACCTGCTCCACAGCCTTGAGCCCTCGCAGTTCCCTGGTGCCAAGTGGCGGGGCTAATAGCGGCTTGCTGAGGTGGGGCAGGTACGGACACAGCCCTAACCCCTAACCCCCTGGGGTAACCTCCATAGAGACCCAGCCAGTGCAAGCAGGCTGCACACTGATACAGCTAATGAGAGAATGAACGAGCAACTACGGGGAAGCAGCGACTCTTTTCAGAGCCTGCAGCCAGCGTCCCAGTCAGAAAACCTTGGCGCTGGGCTTTGGGCTGGGCACACGGGAGCTGAGCATGGCATCCTGAGAGGGCACAAACAAGGGACGCTGCCCTAGCCCCCTGAAGTGACCTCGGGAGAAGCCCAGCCAGTGCACGCAGGCAGCGCAGTGACGCAGCTGACAGGAGGAGAAGTCACCGAGAGGCGGTGACTGGTTTTGGAGCCTGGACTGCAGCGTCCCAGCTGGGGAACCTTGGCGCTGGGCTTTGGACTGGGAGCAGAGGAACTGACCTTGGCTTCTGAGACAGCACATGCACAGGACGCAGGCGTGACCCTCGGGGGCAATCTCGACCCAGCCAACGCACATGCCCCTCGGGAATCTCAGATAAAACAGTCCTCACCAAGCAAGATAAGTAACTTTGTCTATATTCCTGGGTGCTACTGTCCCTATCTATCTGATCTCTCCCCTCCCCTTCCCAGGCAGCTGCATTAACATTGGAATTTCCTGGGCCAGAGAGTGAAGTGCTCTGCGGTTTTTGTTTGTTTGTTTGTTTTGTCTTTTCCTAACCCATTCTCCTGGCCTGAGAGAAGCAGCTACAAAAAACCCAGGGACCAAGAATCCTTCCCTGACTTCCCAAAATTGGACGAAAAATACAGAACCAGCTCCAGCCAAGCATATGAGATCCACACTCTTGGGCTTTCATCCCTACAGGGAGCAAGGTGGCTATTATAATGCAAAGGTCTGACTGTAATTGTTTTAGCACATTACTGGAAAGACAAGTTTCCCTGGTCTGATATCCCTACGTAGAAAACAGCCATCACTGACCCACAACGGGAAACTGAGGGCTGAAGCTCCACCCAAACCACCTAACCTTCTGCCGTAGGGGTCTGAGGATAGTGACATCTACCAGTCTGTACAGAGACATGCATTGGGTGCCTAAGGTACAGCTGCAGAACCCACCCACCAAAGTACTTTAGGAATAGACACACACCTACCTCACTGGCCCTTGGGGGAAGCCTGTCAGCATCCTGCCCCCCTGGAATGTGACCCCTGCTGGTACTAGAATCTGGTGCACACAACTATCACCACTACTCCTCTAAGCGAATAGGTAACAGTCTACCCCAAACACTTGGTGACCCAAAATCAGATTCTACTCAAGAATAGTGAATAGACTCTTAGGCTTATATTTCCAGTAACGGCCCAGACAAGCTGGTAAGAGGACATAAGTGATTCAAAGGTTACAACAATCAAGACAGCGTAATCTAGTAGCCCATCTACGTATATTCAAAGAAAACAAAACGAGATAAGACTCAGTGAGCAAATATAAAATAAATCATTACAATATCTTATAGATGGTTCAGAGACAGCAGTCGATATCAAACCACATAAAGAAGCAGACTATGATTGCTTCTACAACTCCCCAAATTAAAGAATCAAAATCTTTCCCAAATGAAGATACAATTCTGGAATTGCCAGATGCAGAATATAAAAAACTAATTTACAGAATGCTTCAAGACATCAGGGATGACCTCAAAAATGAAATAAGGCAATCTACAGAAAAAGCCAAGGAACACACTGATAAAGCAGTTGAAGAAATCAAAAAGATTATTCAAGAACATAGGGGAAAAATTAATAAGCTGCAAGAATCCATAGAGAGACAGCATTCAGAAATCCAAAAGAATAACAGTAAAATTACAGAATTAGACAACTCAATAGGAAGTCAGAGGAGCCGAATCGAGCAATTGGAATGCAGGGGGAGGAGCTGGAGGATAAGGCAATTGACACCAATATAGTTGAAGAAAAATCAGATAAAAGAATTTAAAAAAATGAACAAACCCTAAGAATCATGTGGGACTCTATCAAGAAGAATAACTTGCGTGTGATTGGAGTTCCAGAACAAGGAGGGATAACAGAAAATACAGAGAGAACAGTTGAAGATCTGTTGGCAGAAAACTTCCCTGACATCATGAAAGACAAAAGGATATCTATCCAGGATGCTCATCGAACCCCATATAAGACTGATCCAAAAAGAAAATCACCAAGACATATTATCATCAAACTTGCCAAAACCAAAGATAAAGAGAAAATTTTAAAAGCAGCCAGGAATAAAAGAAAGGTCTCCTACAAAGGAGAATCAATAAGTTCAGACTAGTCAGCAGAAACCATGCAGTCAAGAAGGCAATGGGATGACATATATAGAGCGCTGAAGGAGAAAAACTGCCAGCCAAGGATCATTTATCCAGCAAAACTCTCAAATATGAAGGCAAAATTAAAACATTTACAGATAAACACAAGCTTAGAGAATTTGCAAAAACCAAACCAAAGCTACAAGAAATACTAAAGGAAATTGTTTGGTCAGAAAATCAATAACAACAGATAACAACACAACACAAGGTCACAGAACAGAACATCCTGATAGCAACTCAAATAAGGAAATCACAAAAACAAATTAAGATTAATTTTAAAAAGAAAACAATGCTCAAAACAGGGAATCATTGAAGTCATTATGTAAAAGATCACAATACTCAAAAAGAGGGACTAAATACAGGAGGCATAGAACTGCCATATGGTGAGGAAAACAAGGTGATATAGGACAATACAAGGTAGGTTTTTACTTAGAAAAATAGGGGTAAATATTAAGGTAACCACAAAGAGGTCTAACAATTCCATAACTCAAAATAAAAACCAAGAAAAACATAACGACTCAGCAAACATAAAGTCAACTACTATGAAAACGAGGAGCACACAATTTACAAAGAAAAACATCTCAGCACAAAAAACTATGTGGAAAAATGAAATTGTCAACAACACACACAAAAAGGCATCAAAACGACAGTGCTAAACACATAGTTATCTATAATTATACTGAACGTAAATGGACTAAATGCACCAATAAAGAGACAGAGAGTCTCAGACTGGATAAAGAAACACAATCCGTCTATATGCTGCCTACAAGAGACACACCTTAGACTTAGAGACACAAACAAACTAAAACTCAAAGGATGGAAAAAATATATCAAGCAAACAACAATCAAAAAAGACCAGGAGTAGCAATGTTAATTTCTGATAAAATAGACTTCAAAGTTAAATCTACCACAAAGGATAAAGAAGGACACTACATAATGATTAAAGGGACAATTGACCAGGAAGATATAACCATATTAAATATTTATGCAACCAATGACAGGGCTGCAAGATACATAAAACAAACTTCAACAGAACTGAAAAGTAAGATAGACACCTCCACAATTATAGTAGGAGACTTCAACACACCACTTTCGGAGAAGGATAGGACTTCCAGTAAGAAGCTCAATAGAGACACGGAAGACCTAATTGCTATGCTACAATCAACCAAATTGACCTCATAGACCTACACAGAACACTCCACCCAACAGCTGCAAAGTATACCTTTTTTTCTAGTGCACATGGAACATTCTCTAGAATAGATCACATATTAGGTCATAAAACAAACCTTTGCAGAATCCAAAACATCGAAATATTACAAACCATCTTCTCAGACCACAAGGCCATAAAAGTAGAAATCAATAAGAGAAATATCAGGGAAAAGACATCAAATACGTGGAAACTGAACAATACCCTTCTCAAAAAAGAATGGGTTATAGAAGACATTAAGGAGGGAATAAAGAAATTCATAGAATGCAACGAGAATGAAAACACTTCCTATCAAAACCTCTGGGACACAGCAAAAGCAGTGCTCAGAGGTCAATTTATATCGATAAACGCACACATACATAAAGAAGAAAGACTCAAAATCAGAGAACTGTCCCTACAACTTGAACAAATAGAAAGCGAGCAACAAAAGAATCCATCAGGCACCAGAAGAAAACAAATAATAAAAATTAGAGCTGAACTAAATGAATTAGAGAACAGAAAAACAATTGAAAGAATTAACAGAGCCAAAAGCTGGTTCTCTGAAAAAAATTAACAAAATTGATAAACCATTGGCTAGACTGACTAAAGAAATAAGGAAAGGAAACAACCTGAATAAGAAATGAGATCGGCCATATCGCAACAGACCCAACTGAAATTAAAAGAATCATATCAGATTATTATGAAAAATTGTACTCTAACAAATTTGCAAACCTAGAAGAAATGGATGAACTCCTAGAAAAACACACAATCAGAAGTAGAACAACTAAATAGACCCACAACAAAAAAAGAGATTGAAAAGGTAATCAAAAAACTCCCGACAAAAAAAAGCCCTGGCCCGGAGAGCTTCACTGCAGAGTTCTACCAAACTTTCAGAGAAGAGTTAACACCACTACTACTAAAGGTATTTTAAAGCATAGAAAATGATGGACTACTACCTAACTCATTCTAGGAAGCCACCATATCCGTGATACCAAAGCCAGGTAAAGACACGACAAAAAAAGAAAATTACAGACCTATATTCCTCATATTCACATAGATGCAAAAATCTTCAACAAAATTCTAGCCAATTAAATTCAACAACATATCAAAAAAATAATCCACCACAACCGTGTGAATGCAAGGTTGGTTTAATATTAGAAAAACCATTAATGTAATCCACCATATAAATAAAACAAAAGACAAAAACCACATGATCTTATCAATTGATGCAGAAAAGGCATTTGACAAAGTCCAACACCCATTCATGATAAAAACTCTCAGCAAAATAGGAATTGAAGGAAAATTCCTTAACATCATAAAGGGCATCTTTTATAACAAAGCCAACAGCCAACCTCATTCTAAATGGAGAGAGCCTCAAAGCATTTCCCTTGAGAACGGGAACCAGACAAGGATGCCCTTTATCACCGCTCTTTTTCAACATTGTGCTAGAGGTCCTAGCCAGAGCAATTAGACTAGACAAAGAAATAAAGGGCATTCGGATTGGCAAGGAAGAAGTAAAATTATCTCTATTTGCAGGTGACATGATCTTATACACAGAAAACCCTAAGGAATCCTCCAGGAAACTCCTGAAACTAATAGAAGAGTTCGGCAGAGTCTCAGGTTACAAGATAAACATACAAAAATCACTTGGATTCCTCTACATCAACAAAAAGAACATTGAAGAAGAAATCACCAAATCAATACCATTCACAGTAGCCCCCAAGAAGAAAAAATACTTAGGAATAAATCTTACCAAAGATGTAAAAGACCTATACAAAGAAAACTACAAAGTACTACTGCAAGAAACTAAAAAGGACCTACATAAGTGGAAAAACATACCTTGCTCGTGGATAGGAAGACTTAACATAGTAAAAATGTCTATTCTACCAAACACCATCTATACATACAATGCACTTCCGATCCAAATTCCAATGACATTTATTAAAGTGATGGAGAAACAAATCACCAACTTCATATGGAAGGGAAAGAAGCCCCAGATAAGTAAAGCATTACTGAAACAGAAGAAGAAAGTGGAAGACCTCACTCTATCTGATTTCAGAACATGTTATACAGCCACAGTAGTCAAAACAGCCTGGTACTGGTACAACAACAGGCACATAGACCAATGGAACAGAATTGAGAACCCAGATATAAATCCATTCACATATGAGCAGCTGATATTTGACAAAGGCCCAGTGTCGGTTAATTGGGGAAAAGATAGTCTTTTTAACAAATGGTGCTGGCATAACTGGATATCCATTTGCAAAAAAATGAAACAGGACCCATACCTCACACCATGCACAAAAACTAACTCCAAGTGGATCAAAGACCTAAACATAAAGACTAAAACGATAAAGATCATGGAAGGAAAAATAGGGACAACATTAGGAGCTCTAATACAAGGCATAAACAGAATACAAAACATTACTAAAAATGACAAAGAGAAATCAGATAACTGGGAGCTCCTAAAAATCAAACACCTATGTTCATCTAAAGACTTCACCAAAAGAGTAAAAAGACCACCTACAGATTGGGAAAAATTTTTCAGCTATGACATCTCTGACCAGAGCCTGATCTCTAAAATCTATATGATTCTGTTAAAACTCAACCACAAAAAGACAAACAACCCAATCAAGAAGTGGGCAAAGGATATGAACACACATTTCACTAAAGAAGATATTCAGGCAGCCAACAGATACATGAGAAAATGCTCTCGATCATTAGCCATTAGAGAAACGCAAATTAAAACTACGATGAGATTCCATCTCACTTCAACAAGGCTGGCATTAATCCAAAAAACACAAAATAATAAATGTTGGAGAGGCTGCAGAGAGATTGGAACTCTTGTACACTGCTGGTGGGAATGTAAAATGGTACAACCAGTTTGGAAATCTATCTGGCGTTTTCTTAGAAAGTTAGAAATAGAACTACCACACAACCCAGAAATCCCACTCCTCGGAATATACCCTAGAGAAATAAGAGCCTTCACACAAACAGATATATGTACTCCCATGTTTATTGCAGCACTGTTTACAATAGCAAAAAGCTGGAAGCAACCAAGGTGTCCATCAACAAATGAATGGTTAAATAAATTATGGTATATTCACACAATGGAATACTACGCACCGATAAAGAACAGTGACGAATCTGTGAAACATTTCTTAACATGGAGGAACCTGGAAGACATTATGCTGAGTGAAATTAGTCAGAGGCAAAAGGACAAATACTGTATAAGACCACTATTATAAGTTCTTGAGAAATAGTTTAAACTGAGAACACAGTCTTTTGTAGTTATGAGAGGGGGAGGGAGGGAGGGTGGGAGAGGGTTATTTACTGATTAGTTAGTAGATAAGAACTACTTTAGGTGAAGGGAAGGACAATACTCAATACAGGGAAGGTCAGCTCAATTAGACTGGACCAAAAGCAAAGAAGTTTCCTGGATGAACGGAATGCTTCAAAGGTCAGCGGAGCCAGGGCGGGGGTTTGGGGACTATGGCTTAAGGGGACTTCTAAGTTAATTGGCATAATAAATTCTATTATGAAAACATTCTGCATCCCACTTTGAAATGTGGCATCTGGGGTCTTAAATGCTAACAAGCTGCCATCTAAGATGCATCAACTGGTCTCAACCCACCTGGATCAAAGGAGAATGAAGAACACCAAGGTCACACGATAACTATGAGCCCGAGACAGAAAGGGCCACATGAACTACAAACTTACATCATCCTGAGACCAGAAGAACTAGATGGTGCCCGGCCACAACTGATGACTGCCCTGACAGGGAGCACAACAGAGAACCCCTGAGGGAGCAGGAGAACAATGGGATGCAGACCCCAAATTCTCATAAAAAGACCAAACTTAATGGTCTGACTGAGACTAGAAGAATCCCGGCAGTCATGGTCCCCAAACCTTCTGTTGGCCCAGGACAGGAACCATTCCCAAAGACTACTCATCAGACATGGAAGGGACTGGACAATGTGTTGGAGAGAGATGCTGATGAAGAGTGAGCTACTTGTATCAGGTGGACACTTGAGACTGTGTTGGCATCTCCTGTCTGGAGGGGAGATGGGAGGGTAGAGAGGGTTAGAAGCTGGCAAAATGGTCACGAAAGGAGAGACTGCAGGGAGGGAGCGGGCTGACTCGTTGGGGGGAGAGTAAATGGGAGTATGTAGTAAGGTGTATTTAAGCTTACATGTGACAGACTGACTTGATTTGTAAACTTTCACTTAAAGCACAATAAAAATTATTTAAAAAAAATAAAAGTCTAGAGTTACTGGACCAGTAGAGACTAGAGGAGCTCCCAAGACTATAGCCCTGAGATACCCTTTAAACTTGAAACTGAAAACACTCCTGGAGTTACCTTTCAACTAATTAACAGATTGGCTCATAAAATAAACAATATCAACCATGAGTACTGTGCTCCTTTAAATAATAATTTTAAAAAGATCATCTATGAGACCAAATAGTCAACATTTACCCTAAAGCAAAGATGAGAAGGTTGGGGTGGGGTGAACATAGATTAACGGAAATGGAATGATCAGAATGAAAATAATAATGTTCTTTGGTGGTACCAGAGATGGGTGGGGGAGAGAGGGGAAATCACTCTCTAGAATGTTGATGCAGTTTGAAAAATATAATCAGTGTCACTGAACAATGTGTATAGAAATTGTTAAATGGGAACCTAATTAGCTGTGTATACTTTCGCCAAAAACACAATAAATATTTTTTAAATAACCAAACCAAAACCCCCTCCCGTCCAGTGGATTCCGACTCATAGCGACCCTATAAGGACAGAGTAGAATTGCCCCATAGGGTTTCCAAGGAGCGCCTGGCAGATTCGAACTGCTGACACTTTGGTTAGCAGCCGTAGCACTTAACCGCTATTCCACCAGCGTTTCCTTTTTAAAAAAAGAAATATTTAAAATATATATATAACACATAAAAATCCAGATTTCTTGTTTCTTTTAAATATTTGGAAGATTTGTCAACAGTGGTTACACCTTCCACCATGAGTACAAAGACCTGAGTAGTAACCATCCTCTATAAAATTGTCATGCATTCTTCAGTTCGTGCTGCTTCCCATCACATCAACACCGGCAGCTGCATTCATTGCCATTATCAACCAGGATGCTACAGGCCTGTGCCTTTTTGAATCCTGATCTAAACTGTAAGCTCCTTCTGGGAAGGAGCCTTGCCTTGCTTGGCTCAGCTTCCGCCACATTACCTAACACATGGTTTACCTATAAGCACTAGGAAGATTATGCTCAGGGAATGGGCAGTGGACTGGGAGTTCAAATCCCTGTTCTACCCCTAAGGAGTTTTTTGTTCATGGGCATGTTTCTTCATTTGTCAGGTAAAATAGCTATAGCACCCATTTGATATAGTGCCTGTGAATTAGATAACATGCAAAGTATCAGAAATAGAGTATGCACTTAATACATGCCAATTTATCATTTTTATTTTTACTTAATTGATTGTGGAAAATGCCTGCATAAGAAAATGAAGCCTAGATCATCAAGCCAGCAAGGGACACATTAAACAGATGGCAAGGCAAACAGGAGATGAGGCATGAGAGAGCAATTTCAAAGAGCAGGAATGGTGAGGTTTAATCAATATGGAAATGCAGACACAAAAGGGCCTGGATGATGCTGAATACATTTTCTTCCCCAATAATGAGGACACAAAGCCACCCTGGAAAGCTTTGCATAACTCCCAGTTTATTATACTAGGGCTATTCTTGTCTTGTGCTATCCTATAAGTTGCCTGGCAAGTTTAAGGAGGGTCTGAGACATAGCCTATTGCGGCTAGTGCAGTTTCACAGGTCAGATAGAAGGGCCCATCTGCAGCACAGTCCAACAGACCCACACCCTTCATATCTGCTCCCTATAATGACAATAATGGCAACACACAATAATTATTGTTATATTTAATTAGTTAATATCATTCATATTGCAATATTGTCTATGCTGATATATATTGAGTACTTGCTATGAGTGAGGCTCTATGCTAAATGCCTTACATATTTTGCTACAACTAATCCTCAATAAAACTCTGTAGCGTAAATTGGAATAAGTACCATTTTTTACCCCCTTTTTATAAATAAGGAATTTAAGGCTCACGGAAATTAAGTAACTCAAAGTTTCTCATATAGCTGGTAAGTGGTGGAGCTGAGATTTGAACGAACATCTGATTGCTCTTAACTACTTATAGATAAACCTTGTGGCCACTGGGACAATCAGTATTAGTATCATAATCATCATCATTGTCCAGAGCTATCTTTTTTTTTTTTTATCATATGCAGTCACTGTCCTTGATTAGTTTGTGGTCTACTATGGGAGTAAAATCATGTCAGAGAATAAAATTCTGTTTGTTGAAGCCATCCACTTGTGGTATTTCTGTTATAGCAGCACTAGATAACCAAGATAGATGGCTACGACTATTCTGCCTATTAATGTTGCTGCTGTTAAGTACCGTTGAGTTAGTTCCAACTCATAGCAACCCTGTGTACAACAGAACTAAACACTGCCTTGTCCTGCACCATCCTCACAATTGTTATGCTTGAGCCCATTGTTGCAGCCACTGTGTCAGTCCATCTTGTCAAGGGTCTTCCTCTTTTTCACTGGCCTTCTACTGCCTATTAATAGCTATATTAATTTTGGCATCTTTTGTGTTCCCCTCCCTCTAAAACGTCCAATAAGGGGATCAGTTAGTCTTCAGGCCATCTAAAATAAAAAATCCTGTGGTTGTGCCTCCATCTGCAACATTCCCACAAAGTGTTCCTCCAACTTCAGCATTAACACTGACAGTGAATATACCACCCGTTTAGGAAGGCTACCTATCTCTAGAAAGCTCTGACTTGTAGAGAGCATTTTATGATGCTGTGACAGAATCTTTCTCCATACCTCCATCCATCCATCCCTGTTCAGTTTTCTAGAGTCAAATCTAGCTGTACCAAAATAGAAAGCTGACAAAATAAATAGGCAGAATAAATAAAATGGAAAAATAAATATATAGGTGGAAAAACTAGAGCAATTCCTGTGAAACCACTACCTTTTTTAAATCAACCAAGAGTACTTCATTTTTACTAGCCTTCTGTCGGGATGATCACTTCTGCTGGAGTGATAAAATGGTTATTTGGATAATCATTTTGAATTGTTCAATTTTTGAAGACAATCTATAAAAACTGAGCCTGAAAATCAATGTCATTCCCTGCGTTTTTGCAGTTCTTCCCAAGTACAGGCACTAATGTCCCCAATAATCAGACTATGCCCCTCCCTGAGTCAATCTTAGCTGACAGTGAACATATCTGTAAATATTCATTCATCTACAAATATTTATTGAGCATCTACCATGCGCCAGGTATTGAGATAGGTGCTGGGAATAAAGCAGTGAACAAAACAAAGATCCTGCTTACACGGAGTTTAAATTCTACTGGGATACTAAAAATAGACAGTAAGTATATAATAGTTTAAGTCGATCACAAAAGGACAAATATTATATGAGACCATTACAATAAAAACTCATGAAAAGATTTACATACAAAAAAGAAATAACCTTTGATGGTTCTGAGGGAGGGGAGAGGTGGGAGGGAAAAACACTAAATAGACAATAGATAAGTGGTAACTTTGGTGAAGGGTAAGACAGTTCACAATATTGGGGAAGCGAGCACAACTTGTCCAAGGCAAGATCATGGAAGCTCCATAGACACATCCAGACTCCCTGAGGGACCGAATTACTGGGCTGAGGGCTGTGGGTACCATAATCTCAGGGAACATTGAGCTCAATAGGCATAATATAATTTATAAAGAAAATGTTCTACCTTCTACTCTGGTGAGTAGCATCTGGGGTCTTAAAAGCTTGTGAGCCTCCATCTAAGATACTACACGGGTCTCACCCTCTCTGGTGCAAGAGAAAAAGAAGAAAATCAAAGACACAAGGGAAAGATCAGTTTAAAGAACTAATGGGTGATAGCTACCACAGCCTCTACCAGACTGAGTCCAGCACAACTAGATGGTGCCCGTCTACCACCACTAACTGCCCTGACAGGGACACAGTAGAGGGTCCCAGATAGAGCTAGAGAAAAATGTAGAATAAAATTCTAACTTACAAAAAAAAAGACTTACTGGTCTGACAGAGACTGGAGAAACCCCAGGAGTACGGCCCCCAGACACCCTTGTAGCTCAGTAACTGAGTCACTCCTGAGGTTCACACTTCACCCAAAGATTAACCAAAAAAAAAAAAAAGTTGCGGTAAAGCCGGTTCCAACTCATAGTGACCCTACAGGACAGAGTAGAACTGCCGAATAGAGTTTCCAAGGAATGCCTGGTGGATTCAAACTGCTGACCTCTGCATGCCCACGTGGCCTCAGTTTTCTTCTGACTTCTCTAGGATTAGGTACTTCATTGTTGATGTGTGCCGTCAAGTCGATTCAAACTCATAGTGACCATATAGCACAGAGTAGAACTGCCCATAGGGTTTCCTAGGCTATAATCTTTACAAGAGTAGATCCCCACATCTTCTCTCCTATGAAGCCACTGGTGGGTTTGAACTCCTGACCTCTAAGTTAGCAGCCAAGTGCTTAAACATTGGCCGCCATAGCTCCTTTGATTAGGTACTAAAATAAAGTTCCTGAACTTGATTAGGGCCTCGATAGCTCATCTACCTCTTGCCACTTTATTCTTTTCATTGTCTGAAGCCAACCGCTGTTTGAGGTTCTGCTTCAAGTCAAATAAACAATGTAAAACTACAGTTTTTCCACCACCTCAGACTAAGAATCCCAGCTGCCTACCTAGAAATACCTGTTGCCATTTCAAATACTCTCTGCCAGCCAATATGTATCATAAGGTGAGCTAATACTTCTGGAGAATTGTGGGACTATTTCATAACTGCTCCTTGGATGTAGTCTGTATATCACAAAATAGTCATCATATAGTCATTTTATGTGCAGCCCCATATAATAATAAAATTCAGACTTCGCTTAGAGTTGAAATTTCTGCCCTCTCCAGCTTAGACCTGCTTCAGAGGTATATGTTAGGTTTGTTTTCCACTTCTTCGGTTCTTTTATCCTTCTTCACCTATTTTCTAGCCTGTTTCTGGTATCTCCAAGGTTGAAGACAGGAAGAGAAAAGAGGTTTGGGAGGAGAAAAGATCTTAGTTTATTGTCATGTCATGTGTTTAAGCGTGGGCTCTCTGGACTTAACAGATATTTAAGGGGACTCTTTCTCTCACAGAATGTTTTTGTAGATTCTCTGGAGAAGCCGTTCAAATGACTGCTGTAGTCTCTCCCTATAGCCCCTTAACATGGATAACACATTCCCCTTTTAATTCCTGGTTGTATGTGGGAACTTTCACATAAATTTCCGTATATATTCTCTCCTATTGCTTGTTGGTGCTCCATCACACCTCCGGGCAACTCCATTATGATGCCACAGGCACCCCTTCCTTCTCTCTGCCCTGCAGACACAAGACATGCACACACCTTTGTTTCTCAGGAAACTAACTTTGATTCATCATTGGTAGGGGCACAGCACAGGTACTTCTAAAATTCAGTTTAACACGTTCTCTCTGCTTTCAGACAGGCAGCTCCAGCCAAACCATTTCACTTTTAGACCTCCCAGGCATCAACACTGATAACCACAACAGCTTCTAACCACTCTTGATCTCTCCAATCTCTTTTGAATAAGAGAGTTGAGAGGTGAACTAAAAGTTGAAAAAACTGTTCTCGTCTCCTTTTTAAGTTCCACTGAGGTAGATTTGCACTTCACCTAGGAATGTGGAAGTATTTGCTGCCTATTTCACTTATTTTCTTAAAGTGTCAGCCAAAAATGACCAAAAATATCATTTTAACATCTTGCTAATTTAGCATATAAATATATTGTATAATGAAAACATTTTCTTTGGGGAATTAATGTATTTAAACTCTAAAAAAAAATACTAAGCCAAAACTGATCATATCATCAACATTCTGGGTAAAGAAACTTTTGTTGGCCTTTAAAACATGGCCTATTTACACAATGAAATACTATCCAGCAAAGAAAAAAGAATGAACTAGAGATAAAGGCAACAACTATATGGAGGGGTCTCAAAAACATTATGCTGACCAAAAGAAGCCAGATATAAAAGAGTACGTACTTATAATTCCATTTACACAGAACAGACAGATCCATAAAAAGACAAATCTAAACCTTCAGTGACAGAAAGCAGCTCAGGGGTGGTTCAGAGGGGAGGAGGGGGTTTCACCAGGATGAGGCACAGAAATTTGCGGGGGGAGGGGGTGACAGAAACGTACTATATCTTGCTTGCAGTGATGAACATACGAATTTGTCAGAACTCATCAAAATGTATACTTAAAATGGCTGCATTTTAATTTAAATGTCTCAATGAAATCCATACTTGGACTGCATCATATCTGCCCCTTTAGAACACTTTCACTGAAGTGTGGTATATTTTTATGCTTTGTCATCAACCCCCCAAAGGACATAGTAAAAAGTAGCCTTATCAACTCATGCTGTGTTTTCTGGAGGGATGCTTTTCAGTGTGCTGTTCACCATGTTCCACAATATCCTTTCTGCAAGGATAAAGGAGAGAAGTTCAGTAAAATGTGAGCTACTTGTGACAATGTCTTTATTTTTCCCCTACTGATGCTGAATCACAGGTTACTGCTACAAAACTCAGAGCTTTGAAATCCACAGGCTTTGTGGCAAACATTCTATATGCTAACACAACTTCTTAGTTCCCTTATGTTTCCTCACTAAGATTAAAGTTCTCTTGTGTTGGCATTGATTTATTAGTGCAAAGAGAATAAAGAAGGTATAGTAAAAAGCCGAGTCTTAAAAACATCTGTCAACCAAAGAGAAAGGCTATGAAAGCAACCAGGCCAGTAATTAAACTCCAAATGCTAAAGACCTGCCCAATGCCTCCTGATACATGCAAGGCACAAAAACTTATCAGAGAACCCAGGCATAGAAAAAGTGGAACCTGCTTAATGAATGCCATGACTGTTGCTGAGAAATCAGAGTGGTGATTCAAGGGGAAACAATCTAAGCAAATAACGCTTCTGGAAAGATGCTGAGCCTTGTCTTGCAAAGCAAAGAATTATAAGACAGTACCTTCCTTTTTTTTAACTAGAAAAGGGAGGATTGAAAAAAATGCTCATCTTGGTGTGTTGCTTCTAGGATTAATGAAAATAATGTGTGTAAAAGGGTCCAACAGTGTTGGTGTTAAAATGTTGGTGAAAATGAAATTATACAAATGGCTTCTAAGAATACAAGGTTGGTGACTTATTAATGAGGAAAGAATAAGGCCAAGTAGACTGTGCGTGCCACATACAGCTGCTTCTCAGACAATAAAGGCTTGAGATGAAAAACAATATATGCGTATTTCAGTATTTTCTTCTGGCAGTTTTCTGATTATTACTGATCTGTGTTCATTCCTTTCACAGCTGTTCTCAAGTTCACTAGCCATCTTGCTTGCATTTTATCCTGTAAAGATGTTTCTACATACTCTTCCATCTACCCTTCTAAAGCATCCCCGGTAGAATTCCATACACAAGTAACAATCTCTCCACATTTCCCTTTTAATTCAGGTTTGCTCCCAGCATGTCTTCACAGGGAGGGGGACACCACTGCCAAGATACTCTCCAGCTTTAGTGAGGAAAACCACTAATCATGCTTCAGTTTTTCTCTCTAGTTGCACAGGAGGTAAAACCTTGATGCTCATTCAACAAGAAATAATTGAATATCTTCTACCTGCTAACTGCTGTGTAACCGATAGTTGCAAAGTGAGTTCACAAACACTACCTCAACAATCCTCAGTATCATCTGGAGATGGCCTTATTAGCGTCTTCATTTTGCACAGGGAAAACAGACTGAGACCCACTGAGATGGGGTGCGGTGACGTTCACAATGTTAGGGATTAGACTCTGGACTTATATTTCTTGCAGTATGGCAGTCTAGAAGGACCCTCCTGTGACAATATAACTAGATTCTGGATATATTATAATAAAAATCTTTTATATTAAATTGACAAACATATACGGAAGTGAAGGGGAAAAAAGGAGAGAAGGAAGCATGGAAGGAAAGAAGAAATGAAGGAAAAAAGAAAGAATAACAACAGAGCTAAGCAGAGACCTGAAACAAGATTTCGAAGTGAATATGGAAGCCAGGTTACCCGGTGGTAAATGCCGACACCAGTACTGGGCTAAGTCTTGAGCCCATCTAAAGTTGGAGAAGATAAAGCCGGTTCCTCCACTTTAAGCTCAGATCCTCAAAAAGGACTAATATGGTTCTAAATCAAAAGTGCCCACCAGCTCCCAGCAGAAACAAATGAAACCTTCTGAAGAAAACCTTCATCAATTTATACATTCAGGGTAACTACAGATTGAATTAAACCCCCCCAAAAATAACAAACACAAAAGAAAGAAAAAAAAAACCACCATACAATTCAGCAGGGGAAAAAGGTAATATATTTACTTAGACGACCGAATATCTCATATATGAAAATTAACAGTATAAAAAGCACAGATTGAGAAACCTAGCAAGTGAAAAGAAGCTATTGCAAGGAAAAAAAGAGAAGGAGCAGCACATGTGGTACCAGAAGGACAAGAAGGTGATAGAAGAATGGATGCTCACAGAGACAGTGGTGTGCCCACGGCTGAGGTGGCTGAGCAGGTGGCAGTGAGGTGGCCAGAGAGGAGTGACTCACCTGGACTCCTGAACCACAGAAATTGTGAGATAATAAATGTGTGCTTGTTTATTCTGCTAAAAAAAAAAAAGGTCGGGAGTTTGAATCCACTGGTTGCTCATTGGAAACCCTATGTGGAAGTTCTACTTTGTCCTATAGGATAACTATGAGTTGCCATCGACTCGATGGCAACAGGTTTGGTTTTTGGTTTGGATCTGTTATATGCAAGACATTATGCTAGATCCAAAAATAAAAAGATTAATGAGATACAGTCTCCACATTCAAGGTATTTATAATGAAATGGAGATAGACATAAAATTATAATTTAATATACAAGGCAGTAAGTAGCAGAGATGAGACTGAAGAGGTTGGAAAAGACCAAACGGTAGAAATCTTTATAAGCCACATTAAGGAGGTCAATGGGGAGTCACTGAAGGTCTTTATTAGGGTTGTAGTATGATCAAAAATATAGTCTTTGCTGCTATGGGCAAGATAGACATAATATAAGGGAGGTAAGTGTGGGGACAGAAAGATAAGAATCTTTTGCAGAGAGAAAGAGGATCTGAATTAAGGCAGTGGTCTAAGGAATGGAGACTTATTTTATAGGTATCTTCTGACTTACAACGTATTTGAATTAAAACAAATCACACTTATGACTATTTTTTGGTGTATCTTATAGTTAGTGATATGTGCTACATACAGCATTGCAGTATGTAATTTTCTGATGTAATCATTCTCAGATGCTCACTCGCAGATGAGGTATTAAACTTACTTCAGAACCGACATATGACAGTTGATAGAATGGAAACCGATCATAAGTCAGGCACTACCTGTACTTCAACTTCTGCCCCCAGAGATATCCAAATCAATCTAAAATCTCTCCTTAGTAATCCACTATAAACAAGCTGCACTGCCTCAGTCCTCCCCACTCCACCCCATCACCATTCCCCATAGATGGCAAAGTGCCATCACATGATTCATTCATGCAGACTTTATGCCAGTTCCCGGTAAACGGTAGATACTCAAGACATTTGTTTTTGCTTGACCATATGAATCAGGGAAGCTACTACAGAGTGGACCCGTTCCTTGCCTCCTGTTTTGTTGGCTTCCTCTTAACTTGGCAAAACTCTGTGGTCTTGAAAAAAAGGGACTTGGGCTAAAAAAATAATGAGGAGCATCTGTGCTCTGGGTACACAGCACTGCTTTGAAATCTCCTGTCCCTGCTTCAGAGAGCTTGACAGTAGCCAGAACCAACTGTTTGGTTAGTAAAACCACAAAAGCTAAAGGAAAAAGAAACCAAACAACTTATAACTTCCTTTCAACATACGCACAGTGTTCAGAGCTGACTTCATTGCTCAAAAGTCCTCATAGTCTTTCATTATTCAGTTATTTGATCTACTAAGATCCTACCTTAGATGAGCTCACATTTTAGTGAGTAAGAAAGAGATGGCATAAGATTATAGATGATAGATAGATAGATAGATAGACAGACAGACAGACAGACAGACAGACAGACAGATATGATGGATAAATAGATTGATTATTGGTGAACATACTAGTTTTTTAAAACAGAAGAATAAAAAGAGCTTTTTCAGAGAAGAAAAGATGGATTACCAACCTCTGACTGGGGCACAGGGGTAGGCATATAAGAGGCGCTGTCAGAGCTGGGTATTAAAAGATAAAGAAAAGTTTTACAGTTAGAAAAGAAAGCACGGAGAAATTCTAAACTCGTTCAATGAGAGGAAGCAAAATATACAAGAACTCAGAATTAATGAAAATGCAGGCTAGATTGCAGGCAATGGTGAATTTACCAAGCTAATGTTCTCCCTTCTGAGAGTCTGGAGGCTTCCCCACATGCATTTTATGAGGAAAAGATACATTGGATATTTATCTCTGATTTATAATAAGCCTATAGCTAAATTAAGGAACCCTGGTTGCACAGTGGTTAAGAGCTCGGGTGCTAACCAAAAGATCAGGAGTTTGAATCCACCAGCTGCTCCTTGGAAACCTTATGGGGCAGTTCTACTGTGTTCTATAGGGTCGCTGTGAATCAGAATTGACTCGTCAGTACACAGTAACAACAACAACAGCTATGTTATGAAGTACAATAGCCTTCTACTTAGGTGTTCCTATATTTACATCCCATTTCTGGGTCCTCATACTATTTTTTGGCTCCCCAGAGTTCACAGGAAAGAAGAATATAAAAAGTTTCCCCCCACGTCAGCAGAACTGGACCAAAGCAAAAGCTAAGAAGTTTCCTGGAGACATCCAAACACTTTGAGGGACAGAGTAGCTAGGCTGGGGTCTGGGGACCATAGTTTTGGGGAACATCCAGGTCAATTGGTATAACAAAGCTTACTAAGAAAATGTTCTGCATCCGACTTTGGTGACTGGCATCTGGGGTCTTAAAAGCTTTTAAGCACCCATCTAAGATGCATCAATTGGTCCCATCCCACTTGGAGCAAAGGAGAATGAAGAAAACCAAAGACACAGGAAAATATTAGCCCATGAGACTAAAAGTCCACTTAACCCAGAGACTTCACCAGCCTGAGACCAGAAGAACTAAATGGGGCCTGGCTACCACCAATGACTGCCCTGACAGGGAACACAACTGAAAGACCCAGACAGAGCTAGAGAAAATTGTGGAGCAGAATTCAAATTCATATAAAAAGACCAGACTTAATGGTCTGACAAATACTAGAAGAATCTCCAAAACTATGGCCCCTGGACGCCTGTTAACTCAGAACTGAAACCATTCCTGAAGCCCACTCTTCGGAAAAAGATTAGACAGGATTATAAAAGACAAACTAATACACATGAGGAATGTGCTTCTTAGTTCATTCAGATACACGAGACCAAATGGGCGGCCCTTGTCCTGAGGCAGGATAAGAAGGCAGGAAGGAAAAGGAACTGGTTGAATGGACACAGGGAACCCGGCGTAGAAAGGGGAGTGTGCTCTCACATTGTGGGGATTCCAACTAATGTCACAAAAAAAAAGTGTATAAATTTTTGTATGAGAAATTAAGTTGTAAACTTTTATCTAAAACACACGCACACACACATAAAAGTTTTCCCCCTCTCCCCTATTAAATTGTGGCTGAAGAATACCATATTTTTTCAGAGAAATAGAATATGTTGTTCTAGGTGAACAGTGCATTAAATGGGGAGGTAAAACAAGAAGTCAAATTTTAAATTATGAATTCAATAAAACCTTTTGTTTTTCCTGCTTGCAATGATCAACATTTCTTAATCCCCAATGTAGAAGTTGTAATAAAATCTCTGGCACAAACCTGGCAAACCTAGCAAGGCCCCTACTGTGTGGGTGGTTCAGGATCTGCAATATAAGCCTCCAAATAGGTCTTTGAGTCAAGGGCAGATGGCATGACAGTTCCAGTGCCATCAACTGGCCAGCCATGTGCTGAACATAAAATGTAAATACTTCTCTCCGTGGTGGCCAGAAGGTTCTTCTTTGGTGTTCAAATGTACTGCAGCCCACTTAGCAATATGGTCATCCAGCGCTTCATGAATATTATACAAAAATTTTGTTATTAAAAATTTCCAAATCAGTACTCATTATTTGACCACTATGAAAACACTTGAGAATTGTTCTAGTCACTTGTATGGTAGGAAAAAATTAAGAATGTCAAGCAACCTACACCCTACAGTAAGGCTGCAAGACATGTTATAAGACTGTAAAATCAGCTTGCCAACACCAGCCATTCATCCGCACACTAAATACATGAGGAAAGTTTACAAAAAAAAAAAAAAAAATGTTCCAGAGACCTAGAAAGTAACCTGTACTTTGTGCATTTTCCATGGTAGCTGGGATAATTTTGCCCCAGCTGGCTGGTAGAAAATACCCTGCATTGTCAATGATCATGGTTTCTGATGTTTCTGTGGTTATCACTCCCTGGAGAGAATCAAAAGGGTGGTGATTAATTTCTTCAGGGGAAATTATGGGAAAAAAACTGAGCTGGTGGTGTCATAGA